>NC_092135.1:123202963-125732963 GCF_043159975.1 Macaca nemestrina | reverse complement strand
GGAGAAGGCCGTCATGGCTAAGGACGCCTCACCACACCTCAGCTCCCAGAATGCGTCCCTAGAACTTTTAGGCCTTTTTAACTTATACTGGAATACAGTTTTACGAAAAAAATAAACAAAACCGAAAATGTAGTGAAGACAAAGATGTCTGAAAGGAAAGTCAATATGAGATGGAGAGATTTCTCCACGTACATCAAGTCAAATGACAACAAGGAAGTGGTCATGTGTCTTCCCTCTCCTGTCTCCAGAGTTGGTACATAAGGGCCTCCCCCAGCAGAAGGAGGCATCAGACCTGCTCACCTCTCCTGAGTCCTCCCTCCTCACTTCACCTGAGTCCTCTCTACTGACACCATGGGTTGCTGTGGTTGTGGAAGTTGTGGTGGCTGCGGTAGTGGCTGTGGTGGTGGCTGTGGTGGCTGCGGTGGTGGCTGTGGTGGCTGCGGTGGTGGCTGTGTTGGCTGTGGTGGTGGCTGTGGCAGCTGCACCACCTGCAGGTGCTACCGGGTGGGCTGCTGCTCCAGCTGCTGCCCCTGCTGCCGCGGCTGCTGTGGGGGCTGCTGTAGCACGCCCGTGATCTGCTGCTGCCGCCGCACCTGCAGCTCATGTGGCTGCGGCTGTGGGAAGGGCTGTTGCCAGCAGAAGGGCTGTTGCCAGCGGAAGTGCTGCTGCCAGAAGCAATGCTGCTGCTAGGCGAGGCACCTGCCTCTGGCAGCTGCTGCAGGTAACTGCTGTAGGTAAGCTTTCCCCTTCTGTCTGCCACTGACTAACAGGACACAAGCATGACCTGAACCTGTCACCTGCCTGTGAGTATTTTACATTCCTACAGTTTGTTTGTGATTCTGCCTGCATTTAATCATCACCAACAAAAATGATAACCATGCAGCCTTCTATGTTGATTACAATTCAAGTCACGACCTCAACGAAATGGAGTCAAAATAGTTAGACCTTCTTGAAATGCCTCTAAGGTTGCCTTCATTTCCATGCTGTTTTTACCGCTGCCTGGGTATATTTGTATACACAAAGCAACACTTATCTTAATAAGTTATACTAAATCATTCTCAAAGAGCTATCTCTTTTGTTCTTTCCAGTCTCTAAACTGTCTGTCCATGGGGAAAAATGAGTTTTATCCCAAAAGATAAATCAAAGAATAAAAAACTAGATGAATTCTTGACAAAGACACAGATTCATGGATGATTAATCCATTGTGGGTTTGTAAAGAAGGAAGGGACTTGGGGGCACATCCTCAGCCTGACACTTCATTATCATAAACCAAAACTTTCCCCAAATCTCTCTCTTGATAGAGTCTTAGAAAGAGAAGTCTGGAGTCATAAATACCTGTTCAGACTGCAAATGGTCATATGATCATTCAGGAGCCTGGTCACCTTTGGGCAAAGATGAAATTTGGCTCTTAGCCATGTCAGGTATCATAGAAGTCCGTGGTATCAACCACTTCGAACTACAAAATTAGCTTTCACTGTAATGGGAGAATATCAGCATTAGAATCAAAATAATCATACGCCCTACTGAGAGTGTCTTCATGCGTAATAAAAAATGTCCCCGAAATTCCCTGATTCTTTTCTTTGCAGACTCCAGATTCTTGATTTATTGTGGCTGGTTTAGCAGCAAAGTGAGAAGGAAACGAGGTAGAGAGTGGGGAATCCCAGCTTGGGCGAGCAGTGGGGCGGGGGCCGAGGGAAGTCAAGCTCCTTGGGTGTGTCTCTAGGAGAAGCTGGTTCTTGCTGCAACCACACCAGGGCCACTTAGGGTGTTTCCTTGTTACTCTAAGCAGAGCTTGGCTCTGGATAGAAGCTTAAACAGGTTGAACTGACCACATGAATGTTATAAACACAGGGAACATGGGTCAAATAACCATGTCAAATAAGATTTCCAAAGAGGGGAAGATGTTGTCACAGAAAGACAGTTTTCCTTCCACCCTGAAATTCAGAAGAGCGGATTCGGAGGCGGGTGCGAGATGAGCCTCCCGATGTCTAAATTGACAAGGTGGTTTTGGGCACTCATCCGGCTCTGGCTCTATTCCCTTTCCAGCTCCAAGAGCCCTGTGCCTCTAGGACCCTCAGGCTACCCAAAGCCCCTTAGTTACTCTCAGCCTTTAGGATTTACCTCTGGGGTCCCACCCTCTCACTCATTCTTCCTTCCCAGTCTTCAGCCGTAGAACTGCCCCCTCCTTGTGATGGTTCTCAGCTGGAAGAGTGGGGTCAGGAGAGAAGCATCAGTTCATCCATCTTACGCTAAGGCAAGGGGCATCCACTTTTTCTCATGAGGGAGGACCCCTCAAGTCGCTTTTCCCACACAGTAATGTGGACCAACCCAACGGGCAGGATTCTGGGACATGTGGCTTTTCCAGACACCAAGACCCAACACTTCTTAGGCACTTGCTCCTCCTGTCCCACTCGTTGAAAGTGTGAATTTGTTTCCAGTCAGTGTAAACAGTGGCTGTCTGCCAGGATTTGCTGGGTGTCACTACTCATGTTGACACAGATTCCTGAAAAAAGAGCCCAGGTGGCCTAGTGTAAGGTTTGTGTTGTGCATGTGTATGTGTGTGCATATATATATACACACACACACATATTATGAGATAGTCAGATGGTCCGTCAGGCATGGCCACAAGAAGAGGCAAAGGAGGCTGGGCGCGGTAGCTCATGCCTGTAATTGTAGCACTTTGTGAGGCCGAGGCGGGCGGATCACCTGAGGTCAGAAGTTTAAGACCAGCCTGACCAATATGGTGAAACTCCAGCTCAACTAAAAAAAAAAAATACACAAAAATTAGCTGGGCGTGGTGGCATGTGCCTGTAGTCCCAACTACCGGGGAAGTTGGGATAGGAGAATCACTTGAACCCATGAGGCAGAGCTTGCAGTGAGCTGAGATCGTGCCACTGCACTCCAGCCTGGGCAACAGAGCGAGACTCCATCTCAAAAATTTAAAAAATAAATAAATAAATAAAAAGAAGAGACAAAGGAGAGGTTCAGGAAAACAGTGTATTCCAATCACAGGTCCTAAGGAGATGGAGTCACCGCGTGCCAAGAGGGGGTCACATAGGAGGCGGCACCGGGGGAGTGGTCTCAGCCAGGCAGACAGGGAGAGAGGACCCACGGGCTCGCTCACAGGTGTCAGGGTGGAATATACGAGCAAGAGGTGCAGGGGTGCCCATCAGTGCATCTGAATGTTCCTGGGGCTCAGTCAGGGAAGGACAGGGAGGGGAACCTGTGGCAGGGGCTAAACATGTCACGCTGGGGCCCACCTGGGAGAGACGGGCAAAACTCACCATGCAGTGCACCGGGGACACCCGTCTGCATCTCACCTCAGCAGAGGAGTAGCTGGAGGCACCTCCCTGTAATCCAGGTGTGAATTTGAGTCTTGGTTTAGGTTGTCTGAATAATTAGCACAAATGTAGTCAACTATCCCTTACTGTGGGGGAATTTTTAGGCAGGGCTTATAGGGATTTGTGAACCAAGTGACAATACTAGTAGACTGAAAAATGAAAACAGTTTGTTGGGAACAATTGAACTACAGAAATATCTTCTTTAAATTCTGACCATCTTTTTTTTTTTTCTTTTTTTAGTATTAAGTCCATCTGAGAAACTAGAGCCTTGGGACCCAGGGATGAGGAAACTTACCGTACAGACATGCGTGCTGACCTTCGCCCTGCGGGCCACGGCCTCTGCCATGCAACTGCACAAGCTTCAGCCTGAAACTCTCTCTGGCACCGCCCTAAACAGACCAAGTGTGAGGGAGGGAGCATGTAATGCAAAGTCCACAGAGAATAAGAAGCCACAAGATTCAGTGCTCTGAAGTCATTCTAGATGGTTTCAGGGAAGCTAGCTTCCCACCTCTGATAGGGATACCATGGCAAATACCACACTTTGCCTAGGATGATCATTCTTTGTGCACAATGCATCCCATCCCAAAGACAGTCCACGGCAGGACTTGCTCCATCTCTGAACTGGTCTCACCCCCTTAAACCTGCCTTTATATCTAGGAGTTTCTTTATTTTATTTTATTTTTTTGAGACAGAGTCTCGCTCCATTGCCCAGGCTGGAATGCAATGGCGCGATCTCAGCTCACTGCAACCTCCACCTCCTGGGTTCAAGCGATTCTTGTGCCTCGGCCTCCCAAGTAGCCGGGATTAAAGGCATGTGCCACCGCGCCTGGCTAATTTTTGTATTTTTAGTAGAGATGAGGTTTCACCATGTTGGCCAGGCTAGTTTCAAACTCTTGACCTCAAGTGATCTACCCGCCTCAGCTTCCCAAAGTGCTGGGATCACAGGTATGAGCCAGCAGGCCTGGCCTACATCTAGGAGTCTCTTGATGAGTGTTGGTCAACAGAAAGAAGTCTCTTCTAAAAATTGTTAATGCTTTTATAGACTACTCATGGTCTGAGTCATAAAACGTCATTTGCCTTTCAATTTATACCTTCCAAGTGAATGATGATTATTGAGGATTATCTAATTATTATCTAATTTCTCTCTGGGTATAAAAAACACCATAGATCCTATACACACAAAAATGGTTTTTCTATCAGAAATGGATTCACTTGTCCGGCAAAAGGACACAGATTAGATTATTCTAATCTCAAGTCCCCTTAGGCTTATGAATTCAGAAGAAATGAACGAAAACATAAATCACAGTTTAAGTTATTAAGTAATATCTGAAATGAATTAGAAAGAAACCATAAGCCTTAACAATACTCCAATCATGGTTAAATTAATTTAGACAGAAAAGCAAATAGCAACTGACTTGAAAATAAGAAGTGGGGCCCAAGGTGGATACAAGAAAGCCAGGAGGGCTAAGATAAAGCCCAAATCCAATGTTCATCAATGCCTACATAGTCAGTAAAACCTGATGGCATTAATTTTGTGGTTAGGGAAATGTGAAAGCTAACTCGATAATACCACAGTTCTAAATGTGCACTGTTGGCTGAATTTATGGTGTGGTGGGGGGTGGTAAACATTAGGCTTCTAAGAAAGGATGGAACTCTGCCCTCCAGGCAAGGAGTAAATGGCCCCAGTAGATGGAAATCTAAAGCACATGTAGTCACCCGCATTTTGCAAAGAGGTGTGTTTCTGAAAATTTGTTCGAATTAGTTCTTTGTGAATAAAACAGGATTTTGAATGCATTCAGGAAGCTTGTCTTTTTTTTGAGACACAGTCTCGCTCTGTCACCCAGGCTGGAGTACAGTAGCACGATCTCGGCTCACTGCAACCTCTGTCTCCCGAGTTCAAGTGATTCTCCTGCCTCAGCCTCCTGAGTAGCTGGGATTACAGGTGTGCATCACCGTGCCTGGATAATTTTTTTGTATTTTTAGTAGAGATGGGGTTGCACCGTATTGGCCAGGCTGGTCTCGAACTCCCAACCTCAGGTGATCTGCCCACCTCGACCTCCCAAAGTGCTGGGATTACAGATGTGAGCCACCACGCCCAGCCCAGCTTATCTCTTTTTAAAGGAACCTCCCATCTCAAAATTGAATACAACCTGTAGAGAAATGCTGGACATTCAAGTATTCTGTTTGGTAACTGGAGGGCACAAACAACAGAAGCAGGAAGCTACTCTCAGGGTCTTTGACTCTCTCCACTATCACTGCCCATCCATGAAAGGCTTTCTAAGAGAGATCAAGATTTTCTAGAATGTGAGATATATTCAAACCAAAATAAAGGCAAAGATAAACTTTTAGTGATATGTTTTTATTTTATTAGGAGATTCAGAAAGTAGCTATTGACAAATAGGAATATAAGAGAGAAAAGAAGCAGAGAAAAGCACGCACATGGAAATGAAATGATCATATACATCAAAAAGTCTGTTGGGAATCATAATCCTCGTTGAGCTCAGTGATGTGGACTCTTCCTGAAGAGGTAGGTTGTCCTCACATCTTTGTTTTGACTGCTTGATATTAGAGAGGAAACTTTTCATGTAGGAAGACTGGGAACACCCAAAGCAGAAAATACAGGAACCCAGATTTCAGGAGCAAAGTCACAGTCCAAGAGCATAAGTGCTAGGATACCCAGAGGACAGGTAAGGCAGGTGAATGGGGTGAAGGAAAGTCCCCAGCATATCCTGCCACAGGACAGAGGCCAGGCCAGCCCACCTAGCAGCAGCATTGCTTCTGGCAGCAGCCCTTCTGCTGGCAACAGCCCTTCCCACAGCCACAGCCACATGAGCTGCAGGTGCGGCGGCAGCAACAGATCACGGGCGTGCTACAGCAGCCCCCACAGCAGCCGCGGCAGCAGGGGCAGCAGCTGGAGCAGCAGCCCACCCGGTAGCACCTGCAGGTGGTGCAGCTGCCACAGCCACCACCACAGCCACCACAGCCACCACCGCAGCCACCACTGCAGCCACCACCACAGCCACCACCGCAGCCACCACAACTTCCACAACCACAGCAACCCATGGTGTCAGTAGAGAGGACTCAGGAGAAGTGAGCAGAGAGGACTCAGGAGAGGTGAGGAGGTCTGATGCCTCCTTCTGCTGGGGGTGGAGATTATATACTAACTCTGGGGAAGAATGTTGACCTAAGACTCAGTGCTACTTCCCTGTTGTTTATGCAAATCTCCAAGGCAGAATCTCACATGATCTTTTGTGCGCTTCCTTAACGGGTCCTTCTGACTTCAAAATCTTGCTAAATTTAGGTTTCACTTGTTTTTTTAAAGCCATCTATAATATAGAACAGTAAACATCTAACAACTCCCTTTTCTTTTTTTGGTAATTGTAAAAGTCACAGTGGGATTACAATTTCCCTAGCTATTGTACATTTCTCCATTGTATCAGCCCAGGACAAAGATCTTTCATTCCTACATTATTTGTAACTATTTATTAATTTGCAAAACATCCCTTTAGATGGAGGAGAGCACTTTGAATACAGAAAAGAAAAGAGTGGTCTCAGGTTATGTTATTTTGTCCTCCCTAGGCAGAGCTCCTCGGCTATTTGCTAACCCTGTACCATTAGTCAGGACTCTCTGACTCAGAGGAGAGGGGATGCTGCATTATCACGGGTTATGACAGGGCATCCTTCGTGTTGTGCAGATGATAAAAGCACATCCTGAGCAGAACGTTGCCAAGTCACTTGCCAAACTCAATGAGGCTTCTGTTATCATCAGCCTGTTAAGGAAGGAGGATAATGCTGAAGGCATGTTTCTGGTAGTCCCCTGGTGCCTGGTTGATCCTGGACCAGTCCCCCATGGAATGCTTACTCGAAATGATTAGTTCTAGTTGGCCATCCCTATGCAGACTACTCTTTCCTGTCAAAGGAAAAATGAAAATGAAAAACAGAATAGTGAAGGCCATCAATGAAATCTACAGGTTCTAGCCCTGTGTGTCTGTTCTCAGAATACGGTGCTCTTATCAGTCACCCCAGGCCATGCCAAGGAGCACAAGACAAGGAGAACCCAAGAGTCTTCTCAGGTCCCCGCAGGACCCAGAGTTGGAGGAACTATGGTTCCCCTGAATGATGGCAAATTTTGTGTGTCCACTTGACTGGGTTAAGGAATGTCCTGATAGCTGGTCTCTGGATATGTCTGGGAGGATGTTTCTAGAAGAGATTAGCTTTTGACTAATGCTGTGTACTGAGGAAAGAAGATCACCTTCACCAACATGGGTGGGCATTGCTATGGTCTGAATGTGTTCCCCGAAAGTCGGGTGTTGGAAACAATCCCAATGCAACAATGTTGGAAGGTGGGGCTTAACGGGAGGTGTTCAGATCGTGAGGACTCTGCCCTCATGAAGGAATTGATACCACTATAAAAAGGGCCTGTGAGGCCATGTGTGGTGGCTCAAGACCGTAATCCTAACACTTTGGGAGGCCAAGGTGGGTGGATCACTTTAGGACAGGAGTTCGAGACCAGCCTCGCCAACATGATGAAACCCCATCTCTACTAAAAGTACAAAAATTAGCCAGGCATGGTGGTGGACGCCTGCAATCTCAGCTACTCAGGAGGCTGAGTCAGGAGAATCGCTTGAACCTGGGAGGTGGAGGTTGCAAGTGCACTGAGATTGCACTCCAGCCTGGGTGACAGAGCCAGACTCCGTCTCAAAAAAAAAAAAAAGACAAGGGCCTGTGAGAGTGAGTTCAGCCTCTTCTGCTCTTCTGCCAAGTGAGGACACATAGTTTATCTCTCTCTTGCCCTTTTGTCTTCCACCATGTGAAGATGCAGAAAGGCCTCACCAGATGCCAGTGCTTTAATCTTGGATTTCCCAGCCTCCAGAGCTGTAAGAGAATAAATTTCTGTTCTTTATAAATTACCCACTCTCAGGTATTCCATTATAGCAACAAAAAATGGACTAAGACAGGTATCATCCAGTCCATTAAGGGCCCAAATAGAACAAAAAGAGTGAGGGGAATTCTCTCTCCCTCCTCTTAAGCTAGAACATCCATCCCCTGCTCTCAGACATCAGCACCCTGGTTCTCGAGTCTCAGTCGGACTCTGATTGGGACCTACACCATTGGCTGCGGTGTTCTCAGCCCCTCTGACTCGGACTGAATTGCACCACTGGATTTCCTGGCAAGAGCGGATCATGGGACTTCTTGGCATCCATAATCACATGAGCCAATTCCCATAAAAAATCTCATTTATCTATTCATGTTTCCTACTGATTCTGTTTCTCAGAACCCTGATTAATACACCCTAGAATAATATTATGATCTGGATTTTTTTTTTTTTTTTTAAGTTGGAGTCTCACTCTGTGGCCCGGACTGGAGTGCAGTGATGTGATCTTGGCTCACTGCAATCTCCGCCTCCCATGTTCAACAATTCTCCTGCCTCAGCCTCCCAAGTAGCTGGAACTACAGGTGCCCGCCACCACACCTGGCTAATTTTTTGTATTTTAGTAGAGATGGGGTTTCACCATTTGCCCAGGCTGGTCTTGAACTCCTGAGCTCAGACAATCTGCCCGCCTCCCAAAGTGCTAGGATTACAGGCATGAGCCACCACACCCAGCCATATGAGCTCGATCTTTAACACCGGCCTTTCTTGAGATTAATTTTTAGATACTGTACAAGAAGTCTTAAAGATGACTTTTTTGAGAGTGCAACTGTGTACCACTTTTCAAACCAGAAAGATAATGAAGTGGTTCAGCACTGTGGTTCTGTTGCACAGTCCTCTAAGGCCTGCCTACACTTAGTTGGCTTCAGGTACCATATTGCAACGATGAGCCCCTGTGTAAAATTGTCAGTTTTTGGTTGATATTTTTCCTGCCAATTTTGGAATGTAATAATTTCCTGCCAATGTTTGGTAATTTTTTTCAATATTCCAGATTAAAGACAGAACAGTTAAATTGCTTCAATAACTATATTGTAAAACACACATTGAACAGGCATTTCTTCCATGCCTTCACCTGGTATACATTTCTTTCCGGCTCTCTAATCTCCAGGATTGTCTGTTTTTACTTAAAGAGGCCCATGAACCTCTACTTTGATACACCATAATACTTTCCCATCATATAAACTTGCAGAGAGCAATTTAACAGTTGTTGGATTTGTCCTCCTCTTAACAGAAAGTGGCTCTGCAGGGCACTGTGAGAACCTAACAAGATGAATCCACAAGCTCCCAGTCTGATAAGAAATGCATGAAAAGAAATTCCAATAAAAGCACCTGCAACAAGAACCCTACCGATTGATTTTCTTAGATGTATGGGGAAAAATAAATCAAGTCTGAGTGTCTATGGGAGAAGGGGAATTGGAAGGACTCTGACAGGGACTGTCTGTCACAGGAAAGGGCTTCGGTAAAGATTGGAGACAGGGGGCTAGGCGCGGTGGCTCATGCCTATAATCCCAGCACTTTGGGAGGGCAAGGTGGGCAGATCACCTGAGGTCAGGGTTTGAGATCAGCCTGGCCAACATGGCAAAACCCCGTCTCTACTAAAAATACAAAAAATAGCCAAGCATGGTGGCAGGTGCTTGTAACCTCAGTTACTTGGGAGGCTGAGGCAGGAGAATCAGTTGAACCCAGGAGGCAGAGGTTGCCGTGAGCCAAGATCGCACCATTGCACTCCAGCCTAGGCAAAACTCCATCTCAAAAAAAAAAAAAAAAAAAAGACTGGAGACAGGGAAATATGAGGAGTAGTCGAGAATCACCTACTTGCCATTGCTCACTGTTCTCCTACCAATCCTCCATACAATTAGATCAAAATGTAAATTTCTACATGCACTGAATGTGCTAAAAAGTGTATTTATTACAAGTCAAGTAGGGAGAATTGTTTCATTAGGTTTCCCCACCCCCACAGCCAACTTTCAAACCAGGTATTCAGATAATTAATGAGGTATGAACAAGTATCACAGTAATGTGGAAATTGCCATTCAGAGGCTGCGCTCTTGATTGAATTGATCTCGAATGGATTAACAACAATTAAAAGTTTCTTGTCTCTAAACAAAGTTGAATTATTTGTTTGTATCTTTAATATTGTAACTCTGTACTTTTTCTATATTTTGTAAGTAGTGGGAGAGCACGTTTATTTAAAAAAAAAAAAAAGTAATCTGCTTCTCTTTCCTTCTTACAGGAAAGGAAAGAAGGTTTCTGTACACTGCTACACTGCCCTAGAGGAAAACTAGACATCAATGGACGTGGCAAAAGATGTCCATTAAAGACACTTTACAGAGCCAAAGAATGATGGATTGGATGGGTTAAGTTGAGAAAAGATAGACAGAGGTTGAAGGAATCTGGACTCAGGGCACTCCAACATTCTGGTGAATCCTGAACCACCATGTATATATATATAATATACATTATATGTTATATATGTTATATAAATGGGGGTGTGTGTGTGTGTATATAGATATACTTTTTTTTTTTTTAAGACAGAGTTTTGCTCTTGTTGCCCAGGCTGGAGTGCAATGGCACAATCTCGGCTCACTGCAACCTCTGCATCCCAGGTTCAAGCAATTCTCCTGCCTCAGCGCCATGCATAGATGTTTGATTTCAGATGGAGGGGGTACATGTGTAGGCTTGTTGCATGGATATATTGCCCACCACCATATTAATACTAACAACAATGCCTTCCATTGTAAGAGGAATCCAAAGACTAATGACCCAAAGACTAGACCAGACTCCCACACAGATCACACATACCGTCTAATAGGTTCTTTGCTTTTCTTGAACTTTTAAACGAAAATTAGAAAAAAAAAAATGATACTGGGCAATGACTAGAACTCATTCAAAGTGTATCTGCATTCAGATTCACCGACATACAGGCAGGCAGCTCAGCTCGGCTTCATGGGATACATAGCGGTCCCAAGCCCCAATCAGCCAACCTGTAACATCCAGGTCATTGGAAACCACAGGGGATTCACATATGTGACCTATTAGTCAGTAGCATAAGTTCCTACATAAAGCGTGGCTCAAGTGCATAAGCAAGCCAGTTAAATACAACCAGGTGTTGCCGTCCTAAACAGAGGAGGCTATTCAGTGCCTCTATCCATTAACTTCCTGCTTGTAATCCTATTGTGAAAGATAAACATTTGAGCAAAATAAAACCTAATCAACAAGCATTTGCTGAACCCTTGTAATGTGCAGGACAATACAGGTGATATAAAGATATATATGTCTAAATTACTTCAAATTAATAAGAGCAACGATAGCAGGCACAGTGGCTCACACATGTAATCCCAGCACTTTGGGAGGCCGATGGGGGTGGATCACCTGAGGTCAGGAGTTCAAGACCAGTCTGGCCAACACGATGAAACCCCATCTCTACCAAAAATACAAGTGGGAGCCTATAATCCCAGCTACTCGGGAGGCTGAGGCAGGAGAATGGCTTGAACCAGGGAGGCAGAGGTTGCAGTGAGCTGAGATCATGCTATTGTACTCCAGCCTGGGTGGCAAGAGTAAAACTCCATTGCACTCCAGCCTGGGCAATAAGAGTGAAACTTTGTCTCACATAAATACATAAATAAGAGATATGAGAAGAAATAATTAGGAAAAGTAAGGAAGAAAAAAGATTTAACTAGTAGCCCAATAAGAGTTGCCTCAAAGTAGTTGCTGGTGAATATTAAGACTTAACAAGAGAACAGACAAACTACTTCCAATTGGATAGTGAAGAAAGGGAGGTTTTATGAAGAAGGCAGAGCCTTCTTGAATGGAAAACTGCACTTGAAAAGGTGGAGAGGAAGGAGAAGCAGAGGGTAGAGGGTGTGGTGCAGTGCAGTCTGGGATCATCCTGTGCAAACTGATCCTCTGCCTCTAGAAAGATGTGATCTGATCTTTTTATACCTGAATTCCATGATGGAAAAATAATATCCATATCGTAGGGTTATTATGAAATGTAAATGTGATAACACGTATAAAGCACACAGAATAGGGCTTGGAACATAGTAAGCACTCAATAAATGTTAGTTATTTTTAGAATTTTAAGGTAGGTTACATGTTGTTAAGGGAAAATAGAAGACTTATTCAGGAAACAGGAAGGAAAGCAATTTACCTACAGTGGAAAGTTTATCCAATGGAGTTAGTAGATATTTAAGCTGGAAATAAAATTTGAGAGTAGTTATGAACTTTAGACTGTGAAGACTTTGATATTCCTTTTGTAAGTGAATTATATAGCACAATAAAAGATGGCTTTTCAGGAAGATACATCTGACAGCAGCTTGTAGGATCAAATTAAAAAAGAAAACCTAGAGATGGGTCAGTTAGATGGCTTGAGAGAACTTCATTCCCATTAAAAATTCTCAAATGCCAACAGTCTTCTCGAAATTCTTGTTCATCGTACTCTATTACACTAATGAATACAACAAAGATAATTCCCCAAAGCGGATACAGTCAACCACAGAAACAGGAGCTGAACATGTGCCCTGTTATTCTTTGCCGACAGAACAATCACACCGTACTGCACGCTGCTTTGCCAGGTGTTGTGCTGGGTGCTGGGCATGGGTGGGAGTGAGAGGGATGATCTATGAAGGTGACTGAGGGCCTCATGACGGCACGTGTGTGCATGAACTGGGGACGATAAAGATGGGAGATGAGGAAACGGAAAAAGGAAATGGTTCTCATAGGCTCAGGGCAGAATGAGATGTTCCTACTCCAATGTCAAAAAGTTTTGTTAGAGATATGTGAGGGGCCCATGGGTCACTGGGAGAGCAGTCGCAGGCCCTGTCTATGGAGGGAGACGAGATCTGAGCTGAATCCTGAGGAATGAGAGGAGAACCCACTCCCTGAAGGAGCTCTGGAGCCCCACGTGGTCCTGCCAAGATCAGAGTCTACCAGGACATTGGAGCACAAAGAATGTGTTCTCCCAGTTGCTAAGAAAGTCAAATCTATATTACGAGTATTTCCATAATGCTCAAACCTTTCTGGTTCTCTCTGGAAATCTTTCTGAACTCTTCTAATGTTGCGGGCACAATTCTGGGTATTTTACATGTATCATTTGATTTAATTCTTGAAATAACTTTGCAAAGCATATACTGTTTTTTGTTTTGTTTTGTTTTGTTTTGTTTTTGAGACGGAGTCTCGCTCTGTCACCCAGGCTGGAGTGCAGTGGCGCGATCTCGGCTTACTGCAAGCTCCGTCTCACGGGTTCCCGCCATTCTCCCGCCTCAGCCTCCGGAGTAGCTGGGACTACAGGCGCCCGCCACCTCGCCCGGCTAGTTTTTTGTATTTTTAGTAGAGACGGGGTTTCACCGTGGTCTCGATCTCCTGACCTTGTGATCCGCCCGCCTCGGCCTCCCAAAGTGCTGGGATTACAGGCGTGAGCCACCGCGCCCGGCCAGCATATACTGTTAATACTCTCATTTTACAGATAAAAAAAACCCCAAAACTAAAAACATTGTCCAAGATCACAAGGAAATTGGAGAGTTGGAAACAGGTCCAGGCAGGCTGACCTCAGAGTCAGTCCTCTTAACCACTGTGCAACATTGCACTTACCTTTGCCGTCAATGTCGAGACCGGGGGTCAACAAACTGATGCCCACTTTTGCCCTGCCACCTGTTTTGTACACAGTATTTTCTTGGAACACAGCCACTTACACACTTAATTGTTGTCAGTGGCTGTTTTAAAGGCAGAATGGCTGAGTTGACAAGTTGCAGCAAATCATGTGGCCTGCAAAGCTGAAAATATTTACATCCGATACTTTACAGAAAAAAATTGCCACAGCGTACTCTAGATCATGAAGAACATTTAGTCAAAAAAAGATTTTTGAGTGCAAGCAAATTGCCTTGGGCCTAATACACTGTGGTGAGCTGTAATCCAATGCGAGTTTGGCAAATTTGTTCTTTCTCTCACCTTGAATGAGCATGACACTTCTCTAAGCTTTTGTAGCCCACCTCCCTCCTAAGTGGAAGCTGTTTTGTTGCCATAACCAGTGTTAGGATGACTTTCCTATTTATTTATTTATTTATTTATTTATTTATTTATTTATTTAGAGACAGGGTCTCACTCTGTTGCTCAAGCTGACTGCTGTGGAGTGATCACAGCTCACTATAGCCTCGATTTCCTGGGCTCAAGCAATTCTCCTGCCTCAGCCTCCCAGGATGCTGGGAGTACAGGCATGCACCACTATGCCCAGCTAATTTTTGATTATTTTTAAAGACAGGGTCTCACTCTATTGCCCAGGCTGGTCTCAAACTCCTGGACTCAAGTGATTCTCCCAGCTCAGCCTCCCAAAGTGCTGGGATTACAGGCTTGAGCCACCACACCCAGCCCCAACTTTCTTATTTATTCATAAGTCTTTATGACTACTGATGCCTAGTAGTGGTCTCGGAGGCCATGCCAAGGACACCAGCAAGGACGTGAGCTACATGGAACCACCCCACCCCCCACAGTGCTCAACCTCCTTGTTCTAGCAACACTTTCCAGTCATTTCAGAAACCACTGAGCACAGCAAGGTAGAGGCTACATCCGTTCCCCCTTCCTTTGGGGCTCATTTTTCATTTCCTAGATAATTTTTTTTTTTTTTAGACAGTGTCTCACTCTGTCACCCAGGCTGGAGCGCAGTGATGTTGTCACAGCTCATTGCAGCCTCAGCCTCCTGAGATCAAGTGATCCTCCTGCCTCAGCCTCCCGAGTAGCTGAGACCATAGGAGCACTTCACCATACCCAGCTAACACTTTGGTTTTTTGCAGTGATGAGGTCTCCTATATTGCCCAGGCTGGTCCTAAACAACTGCTCCCAAAGGATCCACCCGTCTTGGGCTCCCAAAGTGCTGGGACTACAGACATGAGCCACCACACCTGGCCTCCTAGACATATTTCAAGGAGAAACAGAAACCTATCACCACCATCAACTCGCACCACCCTCAATCCCACCCTAGAAAATCCTTAGGAGAATCCGAGTACACAGACCCCACAGGTAAGACATCATGTCAGGGCAGCAGCACAGGGGGCTGTGTGCCTCTCTGATTAACAGCTACAGGTTCAGGGGCTGGGCCCATGGCCAGCTTCAGGAGGGTGCAGGAGTGTGAGGGCCAGAATGGGACTCACAGCATAGGGACAGATGAGCTGACGAAGGAACTGATTTTTAAAAAAATGACTAATGAAGAGATTTTTGTGACACACCAAGTCATTTTATTGGGAAATTTTAAAGAGCCAGTATAGACAAAAGCAATGGAAAAGATTGCACACACGCAGTGAACAGAAAAATGGTGAAATCCAGGACTGACCATTTAGGAAAGATTGTACATTATAAAATAAGAAAACACTAGTTTCCTGGTTGGCTCTGACTTTATCCAGTTATCACTGGTGGCTTGGTTGCCCGTTTGTTTCACATTGTGTGGTCTGGGCAAGTCTGTGCAGAGTGTGGGCAAAGGAAAATCCCGGAAGGGCAAAGCACAAGGCACATGAAGCAGAAGCCAAGGGGATCTGCTGGTGACAGATAGGTTAGAAAAAGGATTAGACAGAATGGGGTTAAGCAGAGCCTTGCCAGCGGGAGACAGCGAGGGTTACCACAGCTCCTGGGCAGGGGTGGAGCCAGGCCGGCCGCCTAGCAGCAGCATTGCTTCTGGCAGCAGCATTTCTGCTGGCAACAGCCCTTCTGCTGGCAACAGCCTTTCCCACAGCCGCAGCCACACGAGCTGCAGGTGCGGCGGCAGCAGCAGATCACCGGCGTGCTACAGCAGCCCCCACAGCAGCCGCGGCAGCAGGGGCAGCAGCTGGAGCAGCAGCCCACCCGGTAGCACCTGCAGGTGGTGCAGCTGCCACAGCCACCACCACAGCCAACACAGCCACCACTGCAGCCACCACCGCAGCCACCACCACAGCCACCACAGCCACCACAATTTCCACAACCACAGCAACCCATGGTGTCAGTAGAGAGGACTCAGGAGAAGTGAGGATGGAGGACTCAGGAGAGGTGAGGAGGTCTGATGCCTCCTTCTGCTCGGGGGAGGCCCTTATGTACCAACTCTGGGGAGAGGAGAGGGAAGACACATGACCATTTCCTTGTTATTGTTTATTCCAGTTTCCGCAGGGAAACCTCCTGTTGATGTCCCTATTAGGTACCTTTCATCTCATTAAGGCACTTATCTTCAATTCAGCTAAATTAACCTCTGTTTCATCCAGTGGGAATATTCAGCCAAGGACCTATCCCTATTTTCAAATACAGCCAGTCTTGAATAGATGAGCCAGAGAGATATATCTGTTATTGATGGTTTCCTTGCTCACTAATCTTTTCCCAGGAGAATCACATATTTCCCTGGACATCGTCCCAGAAAAAATTCCTAGGGTTTACTTGATTAGGAGAAGGAGAGCACAGAAGCTAACATAAAGGAAGTTCCCCATCTTTGCTATTTTCTCTCTGGTCTGGAAGTCACAATTCAAAGAGGCCACCTGCATCTGGGTTAGTGGCTATGTCTGATTCTTCTACCTGGGAGAGCCCTCAGCACACACAGTGAGCTCATTCAGGGAATTATCAAGATCAGCCTCACTAGGGAAGCCCACAGCCCTCAGACCCAGCTTCAGTACCTTCTGGTCCTCGGGTTTCTGCCTCCTAATGAATTCTTCTCACACGAGTCACATGTTGCAGGTCCTACTTTAATGACACAGCTGGCAGCAAGGCAACTCCGAGGTAAGGGTCCAGAGGCCCCAGGAAGCTTCGCTGCCCCAAAGACAGCCTCATCTGGCCTTGCAATGTTGCTCAGAACTCAGGAAGAAGGGGACTAATCAGTGGCGGGCTTCCCAAAACATGTTTGCTAGAAGATTCCTTTCACAGGACATTAAAAGGCAACACACAAAAAAGGTTTGACTGTTTTTGAGAAATAATGAATTTAAATAAAACCCAACAGACTTTTTGACTCTGTTCTTCGCAGTGGCTTGCCTTTGTCACGTGCTCTGTGACTCTCTAAGTGGGAGGGGGAGTACGCGGCATCCCGCACCCTGGACCGAACTTCCTTTCAGTCTGGAAAGCAAGGCTTTCATTTACTTCTCAGGCGTGGAGTCCCGGGACGTCCCACGTTCAGATTTTGATGGTGGATTTAGAAAAGCACATTCACACATTGACCAAAGAGAAGAGAAATGGTAGAGCAGCAGTTCTCAAACGTATTACTCTCTGGATCCCTATGCTCCTAAAAAGTATTGAGAACTCCAAATTGTCCTTGTTATATGGCTTTTATCTATAGATATTTAATGCATTCTAAGTTAACACTGAGACTTTTAAAAAGTTTATTAATTCATTTTAAAATAACAATGTAAGCCCATTATGTGATCACCTATATAATACATTTTGGGGAAAAAAACACTGCATTTTCCAAAATAAAAAAAAATAATAAGTACAGTGGCCATTATTTTATATTTTTGCCAATTTCTTTTTTTTTTTTTTTTTTTTTTGAGACGGAGTCTCGCTCTGTCGCCCAGGCTGGAGTGCAGTGGCCGGATCTCAGCTCACTGCAAGCTCCGCCTCCCGGGTTCACGCCATTCTCCTGCCTCAGCCTTCCCAGTAGCTGGGACTACAGGCGCCCGCCACCTCGCCCGGCTAGTTTTTTGTATTTTTTTTAGTAGAGACGGGGTTTCACCGTGTTAGCCAGGATGGTCTCGATCTCCTGACCTTGTGATCCACCCGTCTCGACCTCCCAAAATGCTGGGATTACAGGCGTGAGCCACCGCGCCCGGCCAATAACTTCTGTATTTTAAAAGCTATCTTGTTCTACTCTTTATTCTAATGTTCAACATCTCTTTCCTACTCAACAATTCAGATTCACTAGTATGGCATTAAAATGCCCTCAAAAATCCAACTTCAGGCCAGGCGCAGTGGCTCACACCTGTGATTCTGGCACTTTGGGAGGCTGAGGCAGGCGGATCATTTAAGGTCAGGAGTTCGAGACCAGCCTGGCCAACATGGTGAAACCCTGTCTCTACCAAAAATACAAAAATTAACCCTGTGTGGTGGTGCAGGCCTGTAGTCCCAGCTACTTGGGAGGCTAAGGCAGGAGAATCGCTTGAACCCAGGAGGCGGAGGTTGCCAGTGAGCCAAGATCACGCCATTGTGCTCTAGCCTGGGTGACAGAGTGAGACTCCATCTCAAATAATAATAATAATAATAATAATAAATCTAGCTTCAATTTATCTTTGCAGCTTAATCTCCTGTCTGGGGCTCCTCGGGCTCTAGAGTAGCCCAAAGCTACATGAGAAGGGCGAGTTTGTAATTAACATCATGACTACTAGTAAAAGTTAGTATTTATGGTGCAGGTACCACGTGTTCGACACTGTACTACACTCTTAGAAATGAGACAGAGACAAGAACAATGAAGGGGGCAAGATTCACCGAAGGACAGGCCATTGGCCAGAAAGGAAACCAACAAAGCAAAGGACACTTGGGAGGAAGGGGGCAAATGCAGGGCAAGCACCAGGTTGCTCCTCTGACACAGACCTTTTGATTTCATACAGGAAACACGCCAGCCACGTCATCGTAACTTGAACCTGCCTCCTCCCCCACCTCCGTTGTGGCAGTGCCTTCATTTAAAGGGCCTTCTTCCAGCAGGGACGTCCCCCGCATCCTCAAAGACACAGTTCAAATGTCACCTATCCCCAATCACCCCAACTGAAACTTATCTGTCTCTTTTTTTTCCCCTTCTGTTTTGGTCCTATCTCCATTAAATTATAACAAAGGAAGGGAGAGCAAGGGTGGGAAAATGAGGAGGCAATGGTGTGAGAGTAGTAGAATAAGGAGGAGGCTGTGATCTGTCATCACCACCACAGATGGCAGCAGCAGAGGGAGCTGGCCCTCCACCTGCCCTCCTCCAGGCTCTCCCCTTCTCCCATCAGTTGGCCTGCCCTCTTCCTACAATGACTACTTCCTGTCTTCTCCCCTTTCTTCAGATGTTGGATGCCTTCTCCAACCCCGTCACTCCAAGAAGGCACTTCCTACCATAATGTGCAAAAAACTGCTGGAATCCAGTCGGCCCTCCTCTTCTTGGGTAACCATGGAGGAGAAGGTGGGTGTGGGTCCCACTCCCACCATCCAAGACTGGCCCCTGCCCCTGTGCACTTGAAACCACCTCCATCTGGCTTTCTAAATCTCCTTTCTCAGGCGTCTCTTCCTCTCATTCCCTCACTCCACGGGTATTTGCTGAGCACCTAGGAAGTGCCGCCCATCCTAGACACTGCAAACACAGCAATGAACACTCCCCCAACCTTCCAGACTCTTCCATCCACATCAAAACCTTGAAAGTGGCACTTCTCCTAGCTTCAAGCAAAAAAAGCACACTGTTGAGCCCAGTCCCCCTCCAGCTACTGCTTTTGTGTCTCCTCCCCTTGACAGCCACACTTCAGAAAGCATTGTCCAAAAAAACCCAAGAAAACAACAACAAAAAAACCTCCCTCTAGATGACAGGCATGAGAACAGTGACACTAAAAAATAGGTGTTGGGTGAGGAAGCAGGAATGTGGGATGAGGAGTCAGCAAAGTATGCATAGGATTATATACAACGGCCAGGTGCAGTGGCTCACACCTGTAATCCCAACACTTTGGGAGGCCAAGGCAGGCAGATCACTTGAGGCCAGGAGTTCGAGACCAGCCTGGCCAACATGGTAAAACACCGTCTCTACCAAAAATACAAAAATTAGCCAGGCATGGTGGCACACACCCCCAGCTACTTGGGAGGCTGAGGCAGGAGAATGGCTTGAACCTGGAAGGTGGAGGTTGCAGTAAGCCGAGATTGCACCACTGCACTCCAGCCTGGGCAACAGAGCACAGCTCCATCTCAAAATGAAAAGATTATACACAAAAAGCCATGCACAGTGGAGCATGTCTACAGTGCCAGCTATTCAAAAGGCTGAGTTTGGAGAATCCCTTTAGCCCAGGAATTTTAGGCCAGTCTGGGCAACATAGAAAGACTCCTTCTCTTAGAAAGAATAAATTAAAAAATTTTTTTTAAAGATTATACATAATAAAATGTGTTGGCATGTCTTTTAAAATATAAAAAAAGAAGAAGCACAATATTACCTATAATTCTATTTAAGTATAATTAGTGATAATATTTTTCCACTATGAAAGTTATACATGCTCATTGTAGAAAATTGGAAAAATACACAGAAATACGAAGAAAAAAATTTTCCACAATCACACCTTATGGAAATAACCAGTCTTCACTTTTTAATTTTCTTCCAGAATTTTATGTCCACCCATCTGCTCTACTTAAAAACAAAATTGGGGATTATGGTACATATATTGAGAGTTATTGTTTGTTCACTTACTATAAAAAAATAAGAATCTTCACCAAAAATCCTCCAGAACTTCCCCCACTTCTCTCTAGACAACTCCTGCGTGTGAAACGCTCTAACTCAAATCCCCGGTGGCCTCCACTGTGACGGAGTCCACAGTATGCTCTTCGCTCTTCGACAATGTCACAAGATGACTTCTCAGACTATGCAACTGACAAATCTTTCTTAACACATTCTCACCTCTTGAGTTTTATGAGACAAAATTCCTTGTTTTTCTCCTACTACTTCTGTTAATCTTCTTCAGTCTACTTTGCAAAAAATGACTCTGGGAGGTTTGAGACTTGGTAAGGAAGTCTTCCTTGTTGTGTCTTTGGGAGAATTTCACTTTCTTTAGATTTCATTGACTTCTTTGTCGAATACTTTAGATTTTATTACATGGATCTACCTTTTTAAAATTCTGATTTTTCAGAAGGCCTTCAGTCTCAAATATTTTCAATTATATCTTCTTAAATGTAGGACCATTTTTTCTTTTTGTAAGAACAGGAGGCAGGGCATCACCGGGTCTTCCTATAATGATCTGAATAATAAGGGAGCTATAATTCTCCATCCTCTTGGATCTGGACCAGAGCTGCCCAGTTGGACTTTTTGGGAAGATGGAAATGTTCTGTTCTGAGCTGACCAATATGGTAGCCACTTACCACATGTGTCTATCAAGTACTTAAAATGTAGCTAACGAAGCTAAAGAACAAAATTTTTTACTTTATTTAAATTTGATTAATTTGAACTTAATTAGCCTACATTGTGAGTGGCTGCCATATTGGACAGAACAACTCCAGACTGTAGTTCTTTGAAAAGAGGAACTATACATTATCCTTACTGGTATCAATTTATGCAAAGTTTAATAATTGTCTACTGTTACACATTTCAGACTCTGTGTAGCACTTGGTAGAGTAAGATGAACAAGAGATAAAACTGGCCCTAAAGAAGTGTGTAAGGTCCATCAAATAAGACAGACACAAAAGCAAACCATAAGAATCGAATATGAAAAGCCCTGAAACAGAAGGCCAAATGGAAAACATACAGGGGATCAATTACTCAAATTCCCAATGCCTAGCACAGTTCCTAATTTATAGTAGTCAGTTCTGGTGTAACACTTGTTTTTGAAAATGTAAATGTGTTCCAAGGAGGCTGATGTATTGGGAAACAACTGGAACATAATGTAAATTTTGCATTTGCTTATATGTGATTTTGTCCAAGAGAAATACTGAGCAGATACAGAAAACTGCACCCAGCTAAAATGCACACATGCATACTTCAAACAACTACCTACTAGCTACCTGTTCACGGATGCGCTGTGAGTGAAATCCATCCACACATACAGTTACAACTTTCTGTTTCATTTCAGATACCACTCCCTTCCTATCACTTGACAATACCACAAGCTGCAACCCTTCTTATGCTCACTTCCATAAGCAAACTTCAGGTAAAGTACCACATTTATTACAAGATATATGTATATCCTGTAATACACACACATACACATATATACACATGTGTAATGTATAGAACTGTGCACCCTTTTTATTAAGTTCTCCATCTTTTCTTTAATGAGTCACTGTTGAAGTTTTTTGAGTGCTGTTCCCAAAGCTGAGCATTAGCCATGAGTCCTGTGATTTTTTTGCACAATTTTGTACAGTCTCATGATTGTTAGGAGCACATATGTTGTGTTACAGAAGAACTGACTGTAGGTGCAGAAAAAAAATCTTAGCAATGAGTGCAGTTAGTATCCAGATCTTGGATTCTAAGTATCATTATCCAATAAAAGGAAACAGAATCCTTGGAGAACAGGCTGATTCCAGATCTGGGACAGGAAAAGGATGAAATGGGACCTTGAACATGTTGTGTCAGAATATAAGTTAGTACTTCAAAAATTATGGAGATATTTTTTAAAACCACAGACCAGCTTGAAGGTGCTACCAATGGCAAAATTTGGGGCAATTTAAGTATCAAAATAATGGCAGTAACATATTTATAACTCAATTAATAGAATAGGGTTCGATCAACCAATATTGATGTAAATGATTAAACGGGAGAACGCATATCTTTGACCTAGCCAGACATTGCTTAATTGCTCTCAGAATTGGTTATAGAATTTACACTCCCACCCAACAAAGTATGAGAATTCTAATGGTTTGACATTCTCACCAATATTTGGTATTGTCAGATTTGAACATTTTGATAATCAGGTGGGTATAACCTGATAATCACGTGGGTATAAACCACACTGTGGTTTTAACTGGCACTTTTCTGATTACCAGTGAGGTTGAGCATCTTTTCATGTTGAGTTTTGTCTTCCGTACTCCTCAATTCATATTCTTCATTCATTTTTCTATTGTTTGCTTTTAAAAATTAATTTGTTCTTTAGGCTAGAGTTTATTTTAATCTGTATTTTCTACATTTTTTTTGTTGTTGTTTTTTGTGTTTGATTTTTTTTGAGAAAGAGTTTTGCTCTCGTTTGCCAGGTTGGAGTGCAATGGTACGATCTTGGCTAACTGCAACCTCCGCCTCCTGGGTTCAAGTGATTCTCCTGCCTCAGATGCCCGAGTAGCTGGGATTACAGGTATGCGCCACCACACCCTGCTAATTTTTTGTATTTTTAGTAGAAATGGGGTTTCAACATGTTGGTCAGGCTGGTCTCGAACTCCTGACCTCAGGTGATCTGCCCACCTCAGCCTCCCAAAGTGCTGGGATTACAGGTGTGAGCCACTGTGTCCAGCCAATTTTCAGCATGTTTTTATGTGAAAATGTTTTCTTCTCTTTCATTTGAAGTATTTTCTATGTAATTCATATTTTTCTTTATTGTTTGGATTTCTCTATTCTAAGAAATAATATATCCTTGATGAACACACATGCAGAAATGCTCAACAAAATCCTGCAAACCGAATCCCACAGCACATCAAAAAGCTTATCCACCATGATCAAGTAGGCTTCCTCCCTGGGATAAAAGGCTAGTTCCACACATGCAAATCAATAAATGGGATTCATCACATAAACAAAACTAAAGACAAAAACCCCATGATTATCCCAATAGATGCAGAAATAAAATTAATAAAATTCAACATCCTTTCACGTTAAAAACTCTCAATAAACTAGGTATTGAAGAAACATATCTCAAAATAATAAGAGCCATCTAAGACAAACACAGCCAGTATTATACTGAATGGGCAAAAGCTGGAAGTATTCCCCTTCAAAACTGGCAAAAGACAAGGATGCCCTCTCTCACCATTCCTATTCAACATAGTATTGCAAGTTCTGGACAGAACAATCAGGCAAGAGAAATAAATAAAGGCAACCCAGCACTTTGGGAGGCCTAGGTGGGCGGATCACCTGAGGTCAGGAATTCGAGAACAGCCTGACTAACACAGAGAAACCCCATCTCTACTAAAAATACAAAATTAGCCAGGCCTGGTAGTGCATGCCTGTAATCCCAGCTACTCGGGAGGCTGAGGCAGGAGAATCACTTGAACCCGGGAGGTGGAGTTTGCAGTGAGCCGAGATCGCGCCATTGCACTCCAGCCTGGGCAACAAGAGTGAAACTATGTCTCAAAAAAATAATAATAATAATAAAATAAATAAAGGGCATCAAAATAGAAAGAGAGGAAGTCAAACTATCCCTGCTTGCAGTTGACATAATCTTACATCTAGAAAACCCCACAGTCTCTGCCCCAAAGCTCCTTAAGCTGATAAACAATTTCAGCAAAGCTTTAGGATACAAAAATCAATGAACAAAAATCAGCAGCATTCCTATACACCAACAACAGTCAAGCTGAGAGCCAAGTCAGGAATGCAATCCCATTCACAATTGCAACAAAAAGAATAAAATACTTAGGAATACAGTTAACCAGGGAGGTGAAAGAGCTCTACAATGAGAATTACAAAGCACTCCTCAAAGAAATCAGAGTTGACACAAACAAATGGAAAAACATCCTATGCTCATGGATAGGAAGAATCAATATCATTAAAATGGCCATACTGTCCAAAGCAATTTACAGATTCAGAGCTATTCCTATCAAACTACCAATGACATTCTTTACAGAACTAGAAAAAAACTATTTTAAAATTCATGTAGAACCAAAAAAGAGTCTGAACAGCCAAAGTAATCCTAAGTAAAAAGAAAGAATCTGGAGGCCATATGTTACCCAACTTCAAACTATACTGCAAGGCTACAGTAACCAAAACAGAATGGCACTGGCACAAAAACAGACACATAGACCAATGAAACAGAGCCCAGAAATAATGCTGCTCAGCTACAACCATCTGATCTTTGACAAAGCTGACAAAAACAAGCAACAGAGAAAGGACTCCTTATTCAATAAATGGTGCCGGGATAACTGGCTAGCCATATGCAGAAGATTGAAACTGGACCCCTTCCTTACACCACATAAAAAAATCAACTCAAGATGGATTAAAGACTTAAATGTAAAACCCAAAACTATAAAAACCCTAGAAGAAAATCTAGGCAATACCATTCTGGACATTGGCATGGGCAAAGACTCCGTGCCGAAGATGCCAAAAGCAATTGCAACAAAAGCAAAAATTGACAAATGGAATCTAAACTAAAGAGCTTCCATGCAACAAAACAAACTGTCAACAGAGTAAAGAGAAATCCTACAGAATGAGAGAAATTATTTGCAAACTATTCATCTAACAAAGGTCTAATATCCAGCATCTATAAGGAACTTGAACAAATGTACAAGCAAAAATCAACATCATTAAAAAGTGGGCAAAGGAAATGAATGGACACTTTCAAAAGAAGTCATATATGTAGCCAACAAGCATATGAAGCTCAGTATCACTAATCATTAGAAAAATGCAAATCAAAATTACAATGAGATACTGTCTCATAAGTCAGAATGGCTATTATCAAAAAGTCGAAACATAACAGATGCTGGTGAGGTTGCAGAGGACAGGAAATGCTTATAAACTGTTGGTTGGAGTGTAAATTAGTTCAACCATTGTGGAAAGTAGTCTGGTGATTCCTCAACGAGCTAAAAACAAAACTACCATTTGACCCAGCAATTCCATTACTGGGTATATACCCAGAGGAATACAAATCATTCTATCATAAAAATACATACACACATGTTCATTGCAGCACTATTCACTATAGCAAAGACATGGAATCAACCTAAATGTCCATCAGTGGTAGACTGGATAATGAAATTTATCCATTTATAAATTTCTTTATCCAGTCTACTATTATGGAATATTTTGCAGCCATAAAAAAGAATAAGATCATGCAAGGACATGGATGGAGCTGGAGGTGATTATCCTTAGCACACCAATGCAGGAACAGAACACCAAATATCACGTTTTCTCACTTTTAAGAGAGAGCTAAATTATGAGAACACAAGGTTGCGAATAAGAGAACAGCAGACACTGGCATCTACTTGAGGGTAGAAGCTGGGAGGAGAGAGGGGATCCGAAAAAATAACTATTGGGTACTAAGTTTAGTACCTAGGTAATGAAATAATCTGTAAACCAAACCCTCATGACATGAGTTTACCTGTAACAAACCTGCACTTGTACCCCTGAACCTAAAAGTTAAAGAAAAGAAAAATAATTTATTGTGTCTTCTTAAAATATTAAGCTTTGCTTTTCATTTTTAGATCTCAAAATCATCTGGAACTTTCTTTTTTGTACGGTGTGAAGAAGGATGCTAGTGTTATTTTTATCCATGTGGATAACCTGCTATTTCAGTACTAATATTGAATAGTCAATATTTTCTTCTGATTTTAACAGTTCTGCCATATACCAAATTCCAAAATCTATGTGATTCCATTTCTGGGCTCTCTATTCCCCTCCATTAGTCTGTCTATCTCTCTCAGCAACAAAATTTCTCACTGTTTTAATGGCCATGGCCTTAGAATGAGTCCCAACATCTGATAGGACAAACTTTGCTTCTCATTTCTCTTAAACCATGTATTTGATATTATTGACTTTTGTTTTGTCAAGTGTATTTTAGGGGCAGCTGTCAAGTTAAATCAAAACAAAAAAAGTTTTTATATCTCTTTGTGTTTTTAATAGAATTGCAATCAATGTATTAATTTATTTGGGAAGGATCGACGTCTTTTAGATGTCAGTTGAGACTTTCCATGCACAAACGTCTATTTCTTTCTTCTTGTATGTCCCTCAGTAGAATTTAATCATTTTTTCCATCAAGATCCTGCATGTCATTGGATTCATATATTATTATATTTTAATTTTAATTTTGTTGCTATTTTAAATGGATTCTCTAAATCTTTGTTTTGAGTAAACCCATTCAAAAAGTAATTTCTTAAATTACATTTTCTATTTGATATGAAATCTCTTTACGTTGAATACTGGTTTTTAAGACCTCCTTTTCCTCCAGGACTTCCTATTACATTTAATATGTCAACATGAATTTCCCAAATGGAGACAATATGCAACATTTCCTGGGCTTCTTTGATGATAACACTCATTTTAATAAAGACTCTATATACCTAATGTTTTGGGGTTTTTTTAAAGGGTGATTAAAGATAATACATATAAAATGTATATACTTAGAGTAAAAGACAGATACATTTCAAATGAGGACTCTTTCCTCTGGGCAGCTATTACTGATTTGCAAAAGAGGAGGAATGGCTAAATCTCTTTGGCTTAGACCATCGACTACCATCAAAATAATTTCACCCTCAGGTAGACAGATTGAAACAATGCAGTGTTTTCGGAAAAAATGTCAGTCAGTTCTGATTCCATTTTTGAAATAGAAGTGAATTTATCTAAATTTGAAATTAAAAAATCAAGTTGTGTACACCCCTGAGGAAGTAACAAACAGGAAACAAAAGTTTGCCACAGAAAGTGGCCAAAACAACGAGGAAGTGACTACAGTCATGTGCCAAGCCCCAGCAGGAGTATTTAAGGCTCCCCTGCAGAGGCAAACATCAGACCTCGTCACCTCTCACATTCTCCCTCCTCACTTTACCTGAGTCCTCTCTACTGACACCATGGGTTGCTGTGGTTGTGGAAGTTGTGGTGGCTGCGGTGGCTGCAGTGGTGGCTGCAGTGGTGGCAGGTGGTCTCTCTGCAACATGCAAACAAAAACCGAAATTACACTTAGCCAATCCAAACTAAGAATATAACATAAGTACCTGATTGTTCATGTCCCAGGAAGTTGCTCCTTATGTGTAACTAACAGAATATAAGTTAAACAGAGGCTGGGCACAGTGGCTCACTCCTGTAATCCCAGCAATTTGGGAGGCCGAGGCGGGTGGATCGCTTGAGCTCAAAAGTTCAAGACCAGCCTGGGCAACATGGTGAAACCCCATCTCTACTAAAAGTACAAAAATTAGCCAGGTGTGGTGGTGCACACCTGTAATCCTAGCTACTTGGGTGATGAGAGTCGCATGAACCTGGGGAGGTAAGGTTGCAGTGAGCTGAGAACGTGCCTCTGCACTCCAGCCTAGGTGACAGAGTGAGACTCTGTCTCAAAAAAAAAAAAGAAAAATAAATAGTAAGTTAGAAAAGTTAAACAGAAAGAAAACATCTACATAATTGAATAATTCAATGGCAACACCTAGCAGACTTAGAAATTGGAAAGAATTAATCTACACTGATTTTGTGATATATCCTACATTTTCATAACTTAACCATTTACCTTTAGACAGGAGAATTTCTAAAAAATTCAGGATAAAGAGTGACTTGTTCTCTTTAGAAAGAGTCCAGGTATAGAAAATCCATGCCCTCTATTTCTAGCCCATTTCAATGTACTATTATCCTCCACTTAAAAGTCTTCCATACACATTATTGAAATCTTCCCTGCTTTTGTGTTTCCTCTTGTCCTCTGTAGACCAAAGAGCAACATCTAAAGATCTGCTCAACAAAACCCTTTATGGACCTGGGACAGTCTCGTTTTTTTGACAACTAGATCTCGTGTGAACTTATGACTGTAGGGAAGGCACCAAGCCATTCATGAGGGATCCGCCTCCATGATCCAGACATGTCCCGCTAGGCCCCCCTCCAACATTGGAGGTCACACTTCAACATGAGATTTGGAGGGAACAAATATGCAAACCATATCATTCTGCCCTTGGCCTCCTAAATCTCATGTCCTTCTCACAATGCAAAATACAATCATCCCTTCCCAAGAGTCCCCAAAAGTGTTAACTCATTCTAGCATCCGTTCAAAATTCCAAAGTCTCATCTGAGACTTGAAGCAAGTTCCTTCCTCCTATGAGCCTGTAAGACCAAAAGCAAATTATTTACTTCCAAGACACAATGGTGGTACAGGCATTGGGTAAACATCCACATTCCAAAAGGGAGAAAATGGCAAAAAGAAAGGGGTAACAGGCCAGACACAAATTCAAAACACAGCAGGGCAGGCATTAAACCTTAAAGCTCCAAAATAATGTTTGACTCCAGGTCTCCTCATATCCTGGGCACACTGGTGCAAGGGGTGGGCTCCCAAGACTTGGGCAGCTCCACCACTGTGGCTTTGCAGAGTGCAGCCCCCATGGCTGTTCTCACGGGTCGTAATTGACTCTGTGGCTTTTCTAGGCTCAGGGTGTAAGCTGCTGGTGGCACTACCATTTTGGGGTCTGGAGGGTGGTGGCCCCCTTCCCACAGCTCCACTAGGCAGTGCTCTGCCAGGGACTCTGTGTGGGGGCTTGATGTGTTTTAGATATTTGTTCCACCCAAATCTCATGTTGAAATGTAATCCGCAATGTTGGAGGTGGGGCGTTGTGGGAGGTGATTGGATCATGAGAGCAGATCCTTCATGGCTTGGTGCTGTCCTTGTGACAGTGAGTGAGTTCTTGTGAGATCCAGTTGTTTAAATGTGTGTGGCACCTCCCCCTCCAACTCTGCCTCTTGCTCCTGCTTTTTGCAATGTGACATGCCTGCTCCCACTTTGCCTACTGCCATGGGAAGCTTTCTGAGGACTTCCCAGAAGCCACACAGATGCCAGTGCCATGCTTGTACAGCCTACAGAACTATGAGCCAATTAAACTACTTTCCTTTATAAATTACCCAGTCTCAGGTTTTCTTGAGAGCAATGCAAGAATAGCCTAAACAGGGCTCCAGCCCTGTATTTCCCATCAGCACTGCCCCAGTAGAGCCTCTCTGTGAGGGCTCTGCCCCTGCAGCAGGCTTCTGCCTGGGGGCTTAGGCTTTTTCATACATCCTCTGAAATCAAGGTGGAAGCTGCCAAACCTCTGCATTCTGCGTGCCTGTGGGCTTAACACCTTGTGAAAAACACTAAGGCTTATAGCTTGTGCCATCTGGAGTGGTGGCCAGAGCTGTACCAGTTACCCTTTGAGCTGAGGCTGGAGCCAGAGCCGCCAGGATTCTGTAAGCAGTGTCCCAAGGCTAAACAGGGCAGTGGAGCCCCAGGACTGACCCCTGAAACCATTCTTTCCTCCTAGCCTCTGGGCCTATGATGGGAGGAGCTGCCTCAAAGACTTCTGAAATGTCTTCAAGGCCTTTTTCTCCTTGTCTTGGCTATTAGCACCTGGCTACCATGAAACTCTAGCAAGTGGTTGCTCCATAGTCTGCCTGCATTCCTCTCCTGAAAATCTGAAAATAATTTTTCCTTTTTTACCATACAGCTAGGCTGCAAATTTTCCAAAATTTTACACTCTGCTTCTCTTTTAATTATAAGTTCCAACTTTAAGTCATTCATTTGTTTCCACATCTGATCATAGGTTGTTAGAAGCAGCCAGGCCACCTCTTGAGTGCTCTGCTGCTTAAAAATTAATTCCATCAGATACCCTACGCTATCACACCTAAGTTCAACCTCCCACGAATCATTAAGGCACGGATACAATGCAGCCAAGTGCTTTGCTAAGACATAACAAGGGTGATCTTTACTCCAGTCCCTAATGAATTCCTCATTTCCACCTGAGAACTCATCAGCGTGGTCTTCACTATCCATATTTCCATCAGCATTTTGGTCACAACCACTTAACCAGTCTCTAAGAAGTTTCAAACTTTTCCTCATTTTCCTGCCTTTTCCTGAGCCCGCTAAATTCTTCCAAACTCTGCCCATTACCAGTTCCAAAGCTTCTTGCACACCTTTAGCTATCTTTATTGCAACACCCCACTCTTGGTATCAATTTTCTGTGTTAGTCCATTTTGCATTCCTATAATGGAATACCTGAGACTGGGTAATTTATAAACAAAGTATTTGGCTCACAGTTCTGTAGGCTGTATGAGCATGGCACCATCATCTGCTTCTCTTTTGGTGAGGTCTCAGCAAGTTTTACCCATGGTGGAAGGCACAGGGGGAGCAGTCATGTCATATGGTGAGAGAGACAGCAAGAGAGAGAGGGAGGGCCCAGTCTCTCCTCTCTCTCTCTCTTTAACAATTAGATCCCATCTGAACTCATTACCATGGGGAGGGCACCAAGCCGTTTATGAGGGATCAGCCCCCACATTCCAAACACCTCCCACTAGGCCCCATCTCCAACATTGGAGGTCACACTTCAACATGAGATTTGGAGAGGACAAATACCGAAACCATATCAGTTTGACAACCCCAATTTTTTTTAGCTTTTTTTTTTTTTTTTTTTTTTGAGACGGAGTCTTGCTCTGTCGCCCAGGCTGGAGTGCAGCGGCCGGATCTCAGCTCACTGCAAGCTCCGCCTCCCGGGTTCACGCCATTCTCCGGCCTCAGCCTCCCGAGTAGCTGGGACTACAGGCGCCCGCCGCCTCGCCCGGCTAATTTTTTGTATTTCTTAGTAGAGACGGGGTTTCACCGTGTTAGCCAGGATGGTCTCGATCTCCTGACCTCGTGATCCACCCGTCTCGGCCTCCCAAAGTGCTGGGATTACACGCTTGAGCCACCGTGCCCGGCCTTTTTTTAGCTTTCAGTGGAGTTAGGAAAGGACTATAGGCTCTGAACATATAACATATATGCAATTTTAATATGAACAAATAATAACTCAGATCTCATTTTCTCAACTATAATGCCCAATTTGGGGTTTGGAACTATGATTACTCTAACAATGCCAGGCATTGAACATTCTTCTAATGATGTCAGTCAATTATACAATAAGAAATGCAAGAACAATTCTTGGCTTCACAGCTGCTGGTGAATTGTGCACTGGTCCTATCCTCAATGATCAGTTTGATAACCCCAAAATTACTTACCTTGTCATCAGTTCTTAAATTAATAAGTAAAAAAAAGTAAAGCATGTTCTTACAGTAAGTACATTCAGTACATTTTTTATAGAGAATGTAAAAAAGCTTAGAAAGATATATAGCTTGCATGAAAGTTCTTTTAGGCCAGCTGTCTCACTCTAGACACATCAGAAGAGCCAAAAATACCTAACTCAGAGAGTAGCATGGCTGCCTGAAAAACAATAAAATCTCTTTCTCTAGAAACCATGGTCCCTCTTCCCCAACACACGCAAACTCACAATGAACCACAACCAAATATCACAGGCTCCCATGGATGCAGAGGCATTCTAATCCTTACCCAGATGAAGATTCCACAAATTTAGGATTTGAATCATGTTTGAAAAATCACAATTTTGGGACTAGCAATTCTCTTAGTATTTTACATCCATAAAATTGTACAATCTTCCACCTAAGGAAAGGTTGAAAAAAAAAAAAGGAGAACTAAAAATGAACTACATACTAACAACAAACACACAGAAACAAATTTAAACTGATAATATTTACAATTGCTCCAAAATAATGAAACACTCAAGTGTAAATCTGAGAAAACAAGAACATAATCTGTATCCTAAAAATCATAAAACACAGAGGAAATACATCAAAGAAGACCTCAATAAATGCAGAGTTGTATCACATTAACAGGTTGGGGAAGACTCAACATAGTGAAGACATCAGTCCTTCCCAGATGGATCTACAGGTTTAATGCAACTCCCAGTTTCTAGCAAGAGTTTTTGTAGACATAGACAAGTTTATTCTAAAACTTGTATGGGAAGGCACAGGATCTATAATAGCTAAAACAATTTTTGAAAAATAAATAATAAAGTGAGAAGAATCACTCCACCTTAGTTCAGGATTATTATTCACATATAGTGATCAAGACAGCATGGATAAGAAGAGGGACAGGCACAGAGATCAATGGAACAGAATAAAGGCTCTAGAAACAGACCAACATAAATGTGCCCAGATAATTTTTTTTAACAAAGGAACAAAAACAATTCAATAGAGGAAGGATTGTCTTTTCAACAGACAATATTGGAGCAATTGGACATCCATAGGCAAAAAAATGCAACTCAACCTAAGCCTCACACTTATACAAAAATTAACTCAAAATTGATCATGGATTTAAATATCAAACTATAAAATATCTAGGAAAAAAAAACAAAGAATAAAATATTTGGGATCTAGGGAGTGGTTCTTAGACTTAACACCAAAAGCAAAAACCACAATAGAAAAAATTGACAGAATGGATCTTACCCAAATTAAAAATGTTTATTTTGTGAAAGACCCTGTTGAGGGGATGAGAAGACAAACTACAGACTGTGACAAAATGATTACAAAGAGGACATATGGCTGGCAAATAAGCACATGAAAAGTTGTTGACATCCTTAGATGTTAGGGAAATGCAAATTAAAACCACAATGAGATACCACCACACAGCTATCAGAAAGGCTAAAATTTAAAACATAGTGACCACACCAAATTCTGGTGAGGATACAGACAAACTGGGTCGATCACTCATACATTGTTAGTAGGAATATAAAATGGTATAGCTAATTTTCCTGCCACACTGACACTGTAACATACATGCCTATTTGTAAGACCTTGAAGTTCTTGAGGGCAGAAACCACGTGTTTTTTTTGGTTTTGAATTCCCAGGTCCTTTCACGGTATATGGCATCAATAAATATTTGATGAGTGAATGACTTCACCCTCTTTCCAGAGGATGACACCAGATGGTCACATCACCAAGAATCCATTTAAAGCCATTTACAAGGCCAGCGATGATGGGTATTGAACAGTGTATTATGTAAGGTATATGGGCCAGAGACAGAAGACCTAACACTTCCCTTCTGATTAAAGCACAAAATTCAGCTGTGTCACTAAGTTTATGGCCTAAGACATTCTACAAAGAAAACTCACAAAACAAAGCAGCAAAGCTGCAAAGCTACAAACCAAAAGCACAATTGAATCTTACAGGAACACTTTGAGTTAAAACTTTTTTTTAAAAAGGCACAACGTCTAAAACATCAGAGAAAAGCAGGCCTCGTAATAAGAATATTACTCAAAAGAAAATCAATGGTTTCACTCAAAAGAAAATCAATGGTTTTCAAAAAGGATGTCTAAATGACCTCTGGGAGTCTACCAAGTTTCCAGTAGGTCAACAGGACAGGTGATGGAAACTCAAATCATAAAGTCATCTTGAAAGCAGATACTCCTTCTTGTAATTCCTGTGACTTCCCAATTCATTTAGAGTATTTGTTGTTACTGTGATTTTTATTGCTTGTTACCCAAAAAAACTTTAATTAGATACAAGCAAAACTGAGTTACAAACCCAAACAAAAACCAGGTCAAATATGTAGACAATGAAAAGAAAACCTTTGCAATGAAGTGCCTAAAATATCTAATCTACTTCATAACTCCCTCCATTTAACTGCCTCAATAGTTTTTAATAGTCTGAAAACTCAGCCTCCAGAGGGACTTACCCACCAGTTGCCTCCCACCAAGCCAGCAGTGGCAAATGATGCCCATCCTGGGGCCAGCCTGGAGCTCCTCTGTTCAGTTCAACCACCAGCCTCTTGATCCTGGGGTAAAATGTTTCACCAGCAAGACCAAAGCAAGAACAAAGAGACACAGCTCTTTCCTGGGACCCAAGGTCTTCAAAATGGCTTTTGACTATTTTTCAAGGAGGACGTTAACGGATATTCTTTTCTCTTTGAGTTATTCTGACACAAAATGGAATAAAGAATTAGAAACTAAGAGCCATTTAAGGGAACATAAAATATAGGTGTCTGGGCAACATTGCCAATCCACTAGGAGCCAGCAGGTGGTACCAAAATCTTCATCAAACATTTCTCAGTGAGAGCCATGGGATATGGGGCTGAGCACTTTTGCCCAGAAATAACCAGCTCTGTAATTGTTCATAAGACTGTGGGAACACTGTGTGGGAGGCTATAATTACCACCGGAAGCTCTAAGAAGCCTTTTGAACTTGAGGTCAGAAAAGAGCCTGGGTGTTGTAAGGCCAATGAACCAGGATGGATCAGAAAGATATGAGATAGGTGATGTGTACTCGAGTGTGCAGAGAGGGCATTGAAGGGTCACATAATATAGAGCCTTAAGGGCAAGTGACCTGTTTCTTAATACAGGAGTTAGTGCCTTGGAATGAACATGGAATGGGAGTGGGAGGCAGTATGCTCTGGTTTTGTCCATATCACTGTGCAGCTATCTTCTTGTCAATAAGTCACTAAATCTCCATTTCTAATAAGTCTGAGCCTCCATTTCTTCCCTTGTAAACACTGGAGGTCAGACTCTCCCAAGGGTCCTTTCTAGTTCTTAAATTCTTAAGTGAGTTCAATAATAATACAGAATGATCCATTTTAACTAAAAAGTATTCCCTGGATATATGCTTATTAAGATTTGTCTAAAGAGGGTAGAAGGGGTTATTTTTATTTGATCTGGATTGAAATTTTCATTTTTGTGCCCTTGATACATACAACTGATGTACAAAGTGGTTTTAGTCAAATTTCTTTTCATGGTGAGAGCTTAAACAGAAAATGCTAGATTTATAATGTAAATTAATATAAGCATATAGGTCCTAATCTTACTCTTAAAAGTTAGTCTAGACCTAAAAGAAATTTAGACTCTGAACTTGAAAATAAAGCCTATGTTGACAGGTATGAATAGTTAAATGGTTAATAATTGAATAATAGTTAACATTTGTGGAGGGTATACATATATCAATCTAATTTAACTCTGATGACAATCATGAAATATCATTATCATGATCCAAATTTTACAAATAGAAAAACCAAAATTCAGGGAAACTAAACAAACTGCCAAAAGTGCAAGTCTTCAGAGGTATGGAGCTGGAATTTGAGTCAAGATTTGAGAGATTTTACAGCTCACAGTCTTTGTTCCTGTACTGTAAACACCCGCAGAGTCACAGAAACAGTGGGTTCCTGGATAAACAAGGGCAAATGACAGGGTGGGGACGACTAGGCACCTGTGTATATTTTAGCAGTAACTACTAGCATTGTTCATTCTTTTTGGATAAGGAGAATCAACTTGTCAGGAAATATCTGAAAGAAAACTAAACTCTTCATTTGAGCTGTGTCAGCTTACTATTACATAAAAAGTAGCGGAGAAACAGACACCAGGTTCTAAACTAGGGGAGGATGATTTTCCATTTGTACCTTGGCTAGTCCTCGCCCCCTTTCTTTTCTCACTGCCATTTGTATCTTCTCTTCCTCCCCCGACCTGTGATATAAGAAGTTGGATTCTTTCATGACAAAAACATTTCATCTGGTTTCTTGATCCACGTTATCCTGCTGTTCTATATGAAATCCTAGAATAATCATCAACAAAGTGCTGGAACATTATCCATGATGACGAGGCTGCTCACATCACTTGAACAAGTGGATCATACTGGGTAAGTGGCTGATGGCAAAGCCATTTCAGGAAGGGAAGCAGTAGAACCACCAGCAGGGAGAACAGACATCAGCGCTGGGAAATGAGTCACAGGGACCCAATTTTATGATCCCTGGGAAGAGAGTCAAAGGAATTTTATTTAGGATATCTGCATTTAGTTCACTCATTCATTCACTTGTTAAATTGCTAAAAATAAGAAAGAAAAGGAAAAGAAAAAAAAAAGGAGCGAGAGAGTGCCTACGGCCTGCTGGCTTTGTGCCAGAAGTTTAGATTAACCCTCATTGTTCGGTAAAGGAGAATAAGTATTTGAATATTTTTATCCACACATACGGTTCTTTAGTGTACAATTCAATGGTTTTTCATACATTTGCAAAATTCACTATTTAATTTCAGAATATTTCTACCATCCCATAAACCTTGTACCCATTAGTAGTCATCTCCTATTCCTCTGTCCCCGCAGGCCCTGGAAACCACTGCTCTACGTTTTGTCTGTTTGGATTTGCCTATTCTGAACACTTCGTATAAATGGAAACATACATAAGTGGCCATTTGCATTTGGCTTCATTCATTCACTTGTTTTCAAGGTTCACCCATGGTGCAGCATCAGTTATAGGCTGAATGATATTCCATTGTGTGCCTACACCATGTATCCCTCGATGGACATTTGGGTTGTTCCCACTTTTTGGCTCCTGTAAATGCAGCTAGGAACACTTGTACATACAAGTTTCTGTATCAACATATGTTTTTATTCCTTTTGGGTATATACCTAACAGTGCAATTGCTGGGTCATATGGCAACTCTGTATTTAACTTTTTGAGGAGCTGCCAGGCCATTCTCTAAAGCTGCTGCCTCATCTTGCATCCTCATCAGCAACGTATGAGGACTCCAGTTTCTCCACATCCTTGTTAATGCTTGTTGCCGTCATCTTTTTGATGAGAGCCATCCCAGTTGGTGTGAAGTGGTATCTCGTTTTTGACTTGTACTTCACTAATGACTCATGATGCTGAACATTTCATCATGGGCTTATTGGCCATTTGTCTATGTTTTTCAGGAAAATGTCTATTCATATCCTTTCCTCTTTTTTTTTTTTTTTTTTAAGTTTGGTTGTCTTTTTATTGTTAAGTGGTAGAAGTGGCTCCGTACAAAGGTATAAGGAGGAATATATTACACATTATATTAACCCAAGTTTCAAATACAGACTTAAAACTAATATATAAGCGTAACATCCTTGTCTTACAATTTGGATAATTTATAAATTGGTATTTAGGAAATCGGGCTCCATTCACAGTTATTATAAAAATGAGCGACATAAGAAGTGCTAAAATCTCAGGCCAGGCGCAGTGGCTCATGCCTGTAATCCCAGCACTTTGGGAGGTCGAGGTGGGCGGATCACTTGAAGTCAGGAGTTCGAGACCAGTCTGACCAACATGGTGAAACCCTGTCTCTACTAATAATACAAAAATTAGCCAGGTGTGGTGGCACACACCTGTAATCCCAGCTACTCGGGTGGCTGGGCCGGAGAATTGCTTGAACCCAGGAGGTGGATGTTGCTGTGAGCTGAGATTGCGCCACTGCACTCCAGCCTAGGTGATAGAGCAAGACTCTGTCTCAAAAAAAAAGAAGTGCTAAGATCTCAACAAATAAAAAACGAGATAGTAAAAAAAAAAAAAAAAAGTGACAAATATATGTAGATTTCAATACAGGAGAATAAGCAATTTCTCAACAGCCATGACATTGAGTTATCTATTAAGCTCTTTGTAGACTGTCCACATAACTTTTCCAGTGATAAGCAATTAGATGTTTAGCAGTCATCAATACTTGATTAATGAGTCTTCATATAATTTGATCACAAATCTTTGTCTAGTCAATTTCAATAACCCTATTTTCTCAAGATGCCAAGACAAATGCTATGTGTATTTATTACAATAGCTCATCAGGAATGTAAACTATTTCATTTTTAAGATGGAACATCTTCCAGTATAGTCTTCAATCTTTGACATATTGAGCTATCTTGGAGTATTAGCAGAAATTATTTCAAAGTTTCAAAATGGTACTTTTTTCTCAATCATCTCAAACGGATTTTTATATTTAACCCTATGATAATTCTTAATTACTCCAAATGATTGGGTGTTTCTGCATCATATATACTCTCCAGGTCTTGGCTCCTAAGTGAGGCCAGAACAGGTAAGACAGGGACTGCTCACTAGGATGAACAGGGACATTCATTGCAGGGCCTTGTCAGAGTGAGACGAGAGTCACCCCAAGAGTTCTTGAGAATGCACTAAACCAATGACAACACGGCTAGATGGGGGCCAAGATCAAAGCCAAGAGAAACTAACTCGTGTGCTAAACTAAAGGGCATGGTGAAGATAATAGCGGATGGAAAACCCCTCCCTCACTAGAACTAAGTTCCATAAAGGTATGGGTCTCGCTTTTTGTCTTCACTGTTGTTTATCCTAGCCTGTGGCACAATATACCATGAAGAAATACATCGTATATCTTCAGCAAATATTCATTGAGTGAATAAATAAATGTAAAGTTGGAAGCCTGAAATGGGGTGGGGGCCAAGCTGAGAGAACAGAGCATTCTTACCTATGTGTACAGAGGGTCCTGGGGAGAAGCGGCCAAGAGCCCAGTCCATGTGTGCTGGAACTCATGCAAGTAGAGCCCTTGGTAACATGTGGGAGCAGAATTCACCACTGAGCACACAAATCTACATTTGAAAGAGCAACTACCTATTAGCCTACCACTGACATATAAACATGACTTCTCACTGTATGGTAGTGCAGCCATAATTGACACAGCCTAACAGTTGTTTGTATAAACACATTCTTATGTTAGTTTATGTGTTCTTTTTTATTTCTTGTGAAAAACAAGAGGAAGAAGTAGGGTTGTTAGATTTAACAAATAAAAATACAGGATGCCCAGTTAAATTTGAATTTCAAATAAACAATAAAGAAATTTTTGGTATACACATGTCCAGAATACTGTATGGAACATACTTCTGTTTATTGTTTTTCTGAAATTCGAAGTAAACTGGGTATTCCATATTTTACCATAAATTTGCCCAAAAGGAAAAGAAGGCTCTGGCCATGTATTGGCCCCTACCTCCTGGCAAGCAGCAGCTACTAGGCTGTGCTGAGGATCTAGATGAGCTACAAACACCTGGAAGCGGGCTTGGGGCTGTTAGGGCAGAGATCCCTGGGTTCCTGGTTGCCTGGGGTGTGGTCTACAAGAAACACAAGCCAGGGAGGGGGTGATTCCATGGATTCCTTCCCCAATGTGGGCACATGAATTGAAGAGGAGGGTCAGAATTAAGCCCCTTAAAGCTCAGGACCCATGGCAAGAGTCCCTCTCGCCAAAATCTATGGGTTCTCTGCATGCAAACTAGACCTCCTTTGGAAATGCAATCAATTTGGTCTTAGAGGAAAGGTCCTATCCTCTCCTGCCCACCTGCCCCTCCCTGCTGGGACTCATTCTTTGGGAAATGTGGCCAGTTTCAACTATACCTCACAACACTGGATGAAAACTTCTCAAGTCATTCCACCTGTAATATTCTTATCTCCTTACTATTCCAAGTGCTCCCTCCCAGACCTAACCTTGCACCACTTCTCTTTTGTTAAACCTTTATTGCTGACCTGTAGAACCTGCTTTCCAGGCTCAAGTTCATTACATGCTCAGGGACTTCAGGGATGCTCCCAGCCTATATATCAATACTCCATCTTCACATTGCCCTCCACCCACAACCCTCTGCAGGGTTCAAGTGAAATCTGACCCTACTGTCTTCTCCAGTGGAAACTGATCATGTCCTTACACTGCATATACTCCAGGATGGGTGCTCCTTTCCCCATTGCCCCTGCCAGATTTTATTCCTCATATAAAATTTCTACCTTCTCTCTCTCGTCATCTATTAACCTCTGGTAATCCTCCAATTCAATGGTGATTATCACCTCCCACCACCACCACCATCACTGAGGCTGATGAGCAGTAGATCCCCTATATCTTTGCATAAAATCCATCGGCACCCTAACCTTAATTCCTTAATATCCTTAACAGACCACACCCCCACTGAATTTTAGCTACCTAATTATCAAGGTCAGATCTTAAATTTGTCATCATTTAGAATTACATTACAATTTCAAGTCCAAACATACTCCTCCAGACAACTTTTATCCTTTTAAATACTTCCATTCAGATATTCATCTGTTCTTTAATACTATTAGAAGAGCTCCTATCCATTTGAACCTTCTATTTTTGGCTCAATGCATCCCTTTAGTTCTTTATTCTTTCCTCATTCATCTTTCATTCCTAGGACAATCATTTCCTTTCCAATATCCTCAGCTATCCATTTCTTGCACATACCCAGCAAAACTCCAAACCTAGATTAATCCAAGCTCTTGTCTTTTCTGCATGCACTATCGGAGAAAAATTACACTCTCAAGGACTTAGTAGTGCTATAATTTATGGCCTTAAGTCTTAATTGCATAGGAATCTGTCCATCATTTTTTTTCTTTTTGCATGATACTCTGTTTATAATACTTTCCCACTGTACAATTGCTTGTTGTATCAAAAGACTAGAAAATAACCTGTGCCCTCGATTCATCCTTTTCCCCCAGGTAACTTCTGGCAACCACTGATCCTTTTCTTCTTTTTGGGATTCCGAGCTTTTTGGACTCTATAGCTTTCAGGAGAGCAAATTTTTAGTCATTATTTCATCAGATAGTTTTTCTTCTCTCATCCCACCCTTTTTTCTTCCTAGAACTTAATCACATATAAATGAGATCTTTCGCTATTATTTCATGGGTAACTCAGGCTTTTTGTTTTAAATCTTTTTCCTTTCATGGATCATTTCTATTGATCTATCTTCAAGGTCTTTGTCATCTCAAATCTACTGTTAAATCCATCAAGTAGTATTGTGTGTGTGTGTGTGTGAGTGGTTTTTTTTTTTTTTTTATTTCAGAGACTATTTTTCAGCTTAATAATTCCCATTTACCCCTCTGGTAGTTTCTCTAAAATTTCTTTTCTTTTTTTTTTTTTCTTGAGACTGAGTCTCGCTCTGTCGTCTAGGCTAGAGTGCAGTGGCGCGATCTCGGCTCACTGCAAGCTCCGCCTCCTGGTTTCACTCCATTCTCCTGCCTCGGCCTCCTGAGTAGCTGGGACTACAGGTGCCCACCACCACCCCTGGCTAATTTTTTGTATTTTTAGTAGAGACAGGGTTTCACCATGTTAGCCACGATGGTCTCGATCTCCTGATGTTGTGATCCGCCTGTCTTGGCCTCCCCCTATCCTTTTATTCAGTTTATATTTCCTTTACATGCTTAAGCATAGTTATGTTTACTGCTTTAAAATCCTTGTCTGGGTTATTTCTGTGTTGGTCTCTATTCATTACCTTTTCTCTTGAGTATGGCTCAAATTTGCCTATTTCTTCCTATACTTGAGGAGTTGGCAAACTGACCTGCTGGCCAAATCCAGTATGTGGCTCATTTTAATAGTTTTATTGGGATATAGTCATGCCCATTTGTTTACATATTATACATGGCTGCATTTATTCTACAATGGCAGAGGTGAGCAATTGCACCAGAGGCCTAAAATACTTGTAACATCTAAAATACTTATCTGAACTTTTTTTGAGTGCGATTGGCCTCTGATACACCTAGTAGTTTTTTACTGAATCTTGAACATTGTGTTAATTTGTTGCCAGACTCTGGATTCTATTATATTCCTCTGAAAACTATTGTTTTGTTTTACCAAGCAGTTAACTTCGCTGGACTCAAAGTCCAAACTCTGTCATTCCTGAGATTAACATCAGGAGCAATCTGTGTTTCTTTCTTTCAGCCCTGGCTGGGCTGCTTGGAGTATGCCTTGTGTATACCAAATTCAGTCAAATATACAAGTAGAGTTCAACCACAGTTCTTTTTTGTCAAGCTTTAGTTGTTTCACGTGAAGTTAACTGGGGCCTGTGCTCAGGCAACAAGCTATAAAAACAGAACACTCAGTGCTATTCCCTTTTTCCAGTGTCAACTCTCCCTCCAGTTTCTGCCTGTTATTGGTTGCTCTCCAGTGCTTTTGTTTTCAGTATTTTTCCAGAATTGAGAATGAGTTATGGGAGGCCTGGTCAGAAAGGAATTACTCCTCCATTACCTGAAGCGGGAAGTTCTTCTATGAACTGTCTCCTTGCCTCCAGTCTTATTCCTGCAGCAAATCCCTTCTCCATTCTGCAGCCAGTCCAAAGTCACATTTCTAAATTGCAAATCTGATCATATTCAACTGCTTCAACACTTCAGTGCTTAATCACTCTTTTCCTTCACTCTGCTCTAACACAAGTCAAAACTCCTAAAAAGAAACAGCAGCCTTTCAAGACCTAGCTTCTATCTGTGCAGCCTGGTCTCTCATCATTTTGCCCCCAGCTTCCTTCCGTTCTTCCCTCCTTTGAAATTCTTCTAAAGCCTCATTTCCTGCAAGCCCTAGATTTTTGCGCTAGGTGATTTCAGTAATTCTTCCTCATTTTTCTAGCCGTAACTCTATTTCCTTTTATAGCAAACCTCTCTCAATGCTGTAGTTTGGGTTAAATGCCTCTATGTGTATTCACAACGCCTGAGCTTCTATCAGTTATTTTATTGAGCACTTGTTTTATCTCTCACTATACCATAATTTATAATTTCACGTTTTCCACTAGAACTTGGGACAGGCACTGTGTATTATTTACTGTTAAATCCCAGGACCTAACCTGGTTCTTGGTTCATAGTATATACTTGATGTGCTGAAAATAACATTTTCAAAAGGTATGAAGTGATAACTCTTTACAGGACTGTTATATTACCAGTGCCAATTCTTATCTTGCCATGGGTTGATCCAAAAGCCATTCATTCATTCAACCTACATCTATTGAGTGTTTAGCACACGCCTAGCCCAGTGGTGGTCACAGTAATCCAGAGGTAATCCAGAGCTACTGCCATGGAAGAGTTCACAGCCTGGTTTGGAAGCAAATGAATAAATGAATCATAAATATCATACTAAAGCAGAGGCATGAATAAGTAATTAGAAATAACAGCTGACAGTAATAAAATTACATTTGGAATTAACATTGGGGAATGAATAGTTTCCAAGCAGAAAAAATGTTGCATTTACACAAGCAATTAAATGTGCTCAGGACATAAATAGGCAAATCCAAAAAGTGGAACTAGAACAAGCAAATTAACATTTGGAAAAATAGCTTCTCTAGCAATTTAATGACGATGAGATACTGTTTTTGCTTAAAGTAATGCCTAAGGCTACTTAAAAAATTCACAACTGTAAAAATTTGAGGAAAATGAACATTCATATTCTAATGGTGGGAGTATAAACTTAGTAAAATGTCTTTGGAGGGCAATTTGGCATAAGGTAAAAAATCTTGAAAATATTAATTCTAGTAAGTCCACACCTGAAAACCTTTCACAAAAAGCAACACTATATATACACATATGTATACACACACATTTATGTAGAATGGTATTAAAATATCATGTGTACTAGTGCAGACTGGAAATGGTAATGTTTAAATTACTGCATATCCGTTATACTACTCAGGCATTAAAAATCTTGTTTTCCCAATATTTAATGACAGTGTGGTTAAAAATGCATATATAACCATATAAACCATTTTACATTTTGGTGCGTAAGATGTACATACATAAACTAACCAAAAGTGAAATTATGGACAACTTAAAATTTTCATACTTTCTGCATTTGCCTAATTATCTAAAGCAGAGGTCAGCAAAGTTTCTCTGTAAAGGCATACTTTAGATTTCGTGAGCCATAGGTCTCCATCACAACTACACCTCTTGTTGTAAGGCAAGAGCAACATAGACAATATGAAAAATGAGCGTGCCTATGTTCCAATAAAACTTTGTTAGGTGGCTAGCCAGATTTAGCCAGCAGACAGTACACTAGGTTACTGACCTCTGATCCAGCTCGAAAGTGTATTAGTTTTACAATAAAACATGTCATTATTCCTTTTAATGATTCCAGAATACTAGGAAAATGGAAAAAAAAATGGAACTTACTTTTAATTATCCCTCCATGTGTTTTTTATTTTTTTAAAGACAGAGTCTCGCTCTGTCACCAGGCTGGAGTGCAGTGGCACGATCTCGGCTTACTGCAACCTCCAACTTCCTGGTTCAAGTGATTCTCCTGCCTCAGCCTCCCGAGTAGCTTGGATTACAGGCATGCACCACCATGCCCAGCTAATTTTTGTAGTTTTAGTAGACGGGATTTTACCATGTTGGCCAGGATGGTCTTGAACTCCTGACCTCAAGTGATCTGCCCGCCTCGGCCTTGCAAAGTGCTGGGATTACAGGCGTGAGCCACTGCACCTGGCATGTGTTATTCTTTTAAAACAAGTCATAATCTCCTTTTGGACAGGCCCTTTATGCTTCTCTTTATCCCTTACTTACTTTATGAGTTGTCTATTCTCAGGAAGTATTTGCTGCCTTTAAAAAATAAATGGTAACTTTCTTAAGAACCTATGGTGAATCCAGGATCAAACCCTTGTAGCTAAGACACGACACCATGCATGGGATTGTAACACAATTTTGAGGATTTTCTAAAGCAATCAAATGGGCAACTCTTTCTGGCTCTTCCTTATAAAAACTTCCCACTAAACCATCAAGCTCATCCAGTGAATTAGCATTTTAATCCCTGCAGTTACCTCACATAGATGACTAAATTTCAGATTAGCAATAGCAAAGCGCTTCTCCAGGAGAGGCTGCTTGGACAGTATAAGCATTCTAGAACACTGGCATTTTTGGTGTCTTGTCTGCCCACAAATAGGCTACTCTTGGACTATCCCTTCCCCCTTCCCCCACACCCAGTCTCCCATCTTCCACCCATCCTACCTCTATCACCACCTCATTAAAAGAGCTCTCCCCCTGTCCCTTTTAAAATACATATATCCATCTAACTTCCTTCTAGTTGTCCTTTATGTCTTTTGTGAACTTTTGAAACTCTGAAGCTGAAATCATTCTATGCTGCAAGAGATCATACCACTGTTGTTTAGCACCCCCACCTTTTTTTTGAAGACAGGGTCTCACTCTGTCACCTAGGCTGCAGTGCAGTGACGTGATCTCAGCTCATGGCAACCTCAGCCTCCTGGGCTCAAGAGACCCTCCCACCTCAGCCTCTCAAGTAGCTGGGACTACAGGTGTGTGCCACCATGCCCAGCCTGTTTAGGCTTTTGATATAAGCTTCATATCCTTGACTTCTAAGTTTCCATGAGAAATGTGTATTATCCAATAAACACTGGACTTTCTCTCTACTATTACTCCTAATAACTTTCCCCCAAAGTTAAAAAATTGTATCAACCTCCAATATTTACACAAAAACTAAACCTGAGAAATACTATGACAACACACAGGTTTCTATTTTTGTAACAATGGTTTAGTAAAGGGTTTCTTAAGCATGAATTCCAAGTTGCAAATTACAGAAAAGATTGCCTTTGGTACCAAAAAAATGAAAAAAAAAAAAAATTTTACAGAAAAGATGGACAGAAGTGCACAAATATAAAACTTACATAAAAATAAAACAGAAAATTGAAACATGCAAAATATACAACGTGGTTTTCCTACAAAAAGGTCTAAAAACAATTTTTAAAACATGAGTATACGAGGGAAGAGTAAATCTCATGAAAAGGTAATTCACAAAGCATGAAAAGATGACCAACCTCACTAGAAACGCAAGAAACATGAAATACTCGATAACACCTTCGACCTATCAAGTTGACAATTAAAAATAACTAGTGTTATCAATATTCCAGAAGAATAAACATCCTCAAAAACTTACAGGAACCCAAAGTTGGAAAAACTTTCTGGAGGACTATATGAATTAAAAAGAAACACCCACTGTAGGGATTCATTTATGTGGAAACTAGTGTTGGGCAAAGATGCTAAAAGAATGGCTCATGACCAGAAACAACCTAAAGGTTCCATTAGACAGAGGAGGACAAACTATGACCTGCAGGCCTGGTTTTGTAAGAAAAATTTCACTGGGACAAGGCTGAGCTCACTTACATTTTGCTTATGGCTGCGGCTGCTTTTGTTCTAAAAAAACAGAGTCCAGTGGTTAGGACAGAGACCATATCACCTGCAAAGTCTAAAAATGTATACTAGCTAGCCACTTAAAAAGTTCGCAGACCCCTGGACAGGACTAGTGAAGAGATGTATGCTCTGACCAGAGACAGTCGTACACTGCAGTTACTACACATGCTCTTGCACACTATTTAATGATAGAAAAAGGTACTATTAAACCTTTAAAGCAGATAATAGTTACACAAATTGTACACAAGAAAGCAATTATATAAAATGTATATACACACACAAAATAGGGGAAAAAATATACACCAAATATTTTGATACCAGTGATCTCAGGGTGATGAGGTCAAGCATATTTTGGTGGCAGAGGGCTCTCTTTAAAAAAAGTTTTGTAAAAATGCAAAACAGATGGGCAAAGTGAATGCTTTAAAATTTCAAAGGTAAATAGGGTATAAGAAAAACAGCTTTAAACACCATCTCTTTAATATCAGGAACCACTGCCGCTCTTCAGCCAGTTTCCAACATCTGGGCCATACCTTGGCCAGCAGGGTGTTATGATACATGTATCCTCCTCCTCAATGCTGCCACTCCTCCAAGCTACTGCTCAAATGTAGCCAGCACCAAGAAGTATTTCAGGTGTCCTCAGGTGCTTTTGTCATCTGCAGAGTCTCCTTCCTCTTCCAGTGACCGACTTCATGGTGATAGTGAAAGCTGTGCTCTTCCCATGTTCCTCTTCCAGTTTCTTCCAGAGGAAGTCTACTGCCTTTGCATTTATCTTCATTGCACAGCACTGCCTAATGATTTTACGTGTGTGAGGTTTATACCAGCATATTTCTCTACCACTTTTTTAAATAAAACACTCTGCATAAACTCCTGACTCCTAGCAACACATGTGTAAAACTGAACACACACAAGGAACTTAATTCAAATGTACTTTCACAGAATTTTTTTCTCAATCTCCTTTTTAAGATTCTCCAGACTGGTTTTAGTACAACAAGTAACCATATACAAAAATGATTGCCTAACATAGAACCTAAATCAGCGCCTCTTGTTCTTGAATTTGCATACAAATCACCTAGGGATTTTGTTAAAATGCAAATTCTGGTTTATTACCCTGGGATGGGGCCCGAGATTCTGCATGGTTAACAAGCTTCGAGGTGACTACATCCAGGCTGTGGGTCCTCAGACCACATTTGGAGTAGCAAATGACTGCATCTTTAATGCCTTAGGTGAAATAATATACGCTATACAGAATTCCAATCTAATACTACTTAACACTAATTTTAAACACAACTATTATTAACTCTTATACCTTGTTCCATGTTCTTCAAGCCAGAGATCTGGAAAGGAAGTATTTTGTATTAAGTACTTACACCAACAGTCAGACACACACACACCCCCACACCCACCATCCTTTAATCAAATGCCCTGAGGAGAAAACCTGTCCAATGTATTTTCAGATACCTACTTGTCCATCGATATAGCATAACCCCAATATACAGGCCTCTTTTCTTCTTGCTTCCTTCTCACTCTTCTCCCTTAGTCTTATGTCTACTGTTCCTTCAAAAATCTGTATTAGGTCGGATTGAGATGTCTTTACTCTCCCACAGCCCCACTTCCTTGCCCTTGGTGTGGACTTACATATACATCACACCCCCCTTCTAGAAGACCAGTTCCTTCAAGGCACTGTGGTGGAGTGGTTCTGCATACCTACTCTCCAGCTGGATTCAAAGCTCAGTTCTGCCACTTACTTTACTTCAGCAAGTAAACCATCATTTCTAAGCCTGTTTTGTCTGGTAAAAAAGAAATCATACCTACATATAACATTGTGAAAATTATAGGATATACTATTTAAAAATCACTTAGCAAAGTAGCACCAAATATAACACCTACTAAATGGAAGCTACGACAATGACATACAGCATTTAGTGATTTCTTTTACATGAGCAGTTCTCAAACATCACTGAAGTCAAAATTGTTCTGCATTTTCAAGTATTATTTCTTAATAAGAAAAAAAAATTCAGGGCCGGGCGCGGTGGCTCAAGCCTGTAATCCCAGCACTTTGGGAGGCCGAGACGGGCGGATCACGAGGTCAGGAGATCGAGACCATCCTGGCGAACACGGTGAAACCCCGTCTCTACTAAAAAATACAAAAAACTAGACGGGCGCGGTGGCGGGCGCCTGTAGTCCCAGCTACTCGGGAGGCTGAGGCAGGAGAATGGCATGAACCCGGGAGGCGGAGCTTGCAGTGAGCTGAGATCCGGCCACTGCACTCCAGCCTGGGCGACAGAGCGAGACTCCGTCTCAAAAAAAAAAAAAAAAAAAAAAAAAAGAAAAAAAAATTCAGTATCTCTGACCTGCTAGAATTTGCAAGGTTCTCTAACATTTCTTAGTTTAGAATACTAGAAATCTTATCTGAAAGGCCTGGTAATTCCTCTCTTCTCTCCTGACAGGGGAGACCTACCTGTCAGGCCTCTGAGCCCAAGCCAAGCCATCGCATCCCCTGTGACTTGCATGTATACACCCAGATGGCCTGAAGTAACTGAAGAATCACAAAAGAAGTGCAAATGCCCTGTCTCGCCTTAACGGATTACATTCCATCACAAAAGAAGTGAAAATGGCCGGTCCTTGCCTTAAGTGATGATATTATCTTGTGAAATTCCTTTTCCTGGCTCATCCTGGCTCAAAAAGCTCCCTCACTGAGCACCTTGTGACCCCCACTCCTGCCTGCCAGAGAACCCCCCTTTGACTGTAATTTTCCTTTACCTACCCAAATCCTATAAAACGGCCCCCACCCTTATCTCCCTTCGCTGACTCTCTTTTTGGACTCAGCCCGCCTGCACCCAGGTGAAATAAACAGCCATGTTGCTCACACAAAGCCTGTTTGGTGGTCTCTTCACACGGACACGCATGACACTACCCATATACAGTAAGCAACTAAAATAGAAAGGCTGAAACAGTACTGTTCTAAAATTATATGTGTTCTAAATTTATATTCTTCTGTGATAACTTTATAGAAATTTAGTCTGAATTCATACTGATAACCGTAAACATTTTAAATGTTTAAAATCCTTCAAGGATTCCAAATAATTTTACTTGGTTCCTTCTTTAAAACATTTATAAACCTTAAAAGTTAATGCAGAAAATAGGGCAAATAATACTTGAATACAGGATGGTTGAGAAACTTGCAGAGCTGGTAGCAACACACACACACACACCCCACCCCCACACACACCCAATACAGATTCAAGCATATCAAATCCCATGCAAAACACAAAAACAAAACATCCACATTCAGACACATCACAGTGAAACACACCAAAAAAAACAAAAAACAAACAAAAAAATACAACAGTCATTTCTGTGTTTTACAGTGTAGAGTGAAGAAATAAGCTTTTAAGTCTGAATAACAACCAGTTCAACCAGAGAATCTGAGTAAGTTATCCTTTACTGATTTTTTAAAAAATTATGCAACTAGAAGGAAGTTTAGGAGTTATCTAGATTTTTCGATCTCTAGATTACAAATTAAGTTATTCAGCCTAAAAGTTAAATGACATCATTAGCAATAGAAATTCCAGTTTGTGCCTCTGTAATCCCAAAACAATGAGATATAATGAATAAAAATGTAAATTTAGTTAATCCAATGCCTTAAAATAAACTTTTAAGACAATTTACAAATGAGAAAATGCAAGTAGAAAATCACGAAAAAAACCAAACTCACCAGTAATAAAAAAAAAAAAGAAAAAAATAAAGAATCCCCTGAAATTAGCAATCATTAAATAAGAACTGGAATAAAAATGGCCCAAGTGCCCTTTTTGGTATTCCATAAATTAAAACAATCTCTTTAAATAGTAAGCTGAGAGAACGTTAATCCTTACAATCCTTACAATAGTGTAATTTACAAATATTTAATTCCAAGACATAATCCAAATGAAAAGTTAAATTCAATTAATATTCAATTAACATTATGAAAAATGACAAATGACCATAAAATCTACATTACAGTACAGAAGAGGAGACGTATCAATGTCCTTAAGATGTACACTGTTCACTCCGCAATTCAATTTCTAAGAAAACATGACTCCAAATCATGTGTACGGGTAAAATAAAAACACAGGTAAAATTCCTAATGAAAACTGGAAATATCAACATCTGTCATGGAGATTAATTATGAGAACTCCATACAATGAAACTTCATTGGAAAAGAATCTGCATCTATATTTGACACTGAAAGAAAACCATGATATATTGAGGAAAAGGTTACAAAATAGTAAGCATAATATGATGCCATTCTGTAAGAAGTCTTTGTACTTATCCATAAAACACAATCCAGACATACTTATACCCGCATAAGATTATAAACTTTTCTCTATTTTCAAATTCCTTACAATAAGTATGTATTTTCACCATCAGAAAAAATAATAAATGTAAATGTATTTTGTTTGGAAGAAAACTGGTATGCAGGAAAAATTCAGTATTAATTCATTTATGCCGGAAGCTGCAAAATTTTTTGTGAAAAATTAGACGTTGGCAATGACCTTGAGCAGGATATAAATAACTCCCACAAGCTTAGCGTTCCAATAATGGAACACTAGGCATAAATGGGTTAAAAATTAACTGGTTATGATTACAACAAAATGTTTCACATTGACAAGCAGCAAATGTGGAAGGAAAAAACCCCAAAGTTGGAACATTTGGTGTAGGAAGGCTATGAGTAGTCCTTACAGTTTCCAATAGTGCTTGTGAAACAGGTGTTTTTTAAAAAAAATATCCATACTCATTAAAACTGCTAGAATGAGGAGCTTCAAAGTAGGAATACAATATTGACAGGAAGATTAATTTTAAAGTCAGAATTCTACTCCTGCCACTTAGTAATTAGCTGTGCAATCCAGGCCAAGTGAACACTTGTGTTTTCTTCTGACAAAAACTGCCTTAAAGGGTTTTTGTATCCATTAAATGGGATCAATTATATGAGATAAATGGCACAAGTTGGTGATTTAAAAATCGTCAAAGTTGCTGACACTTGGCAATTTTTATCTACAAAAACGTTTCATATGTTCAATCTAACAGCTCTTATTTTTTAATTATTATTATTTTTTGAGACAGAATCTCACTCTTGTTGCCCAGGCTCTAAGTGCAGTGGCGCAATCTCAGCTTACTGCAACCTCCACCTCCCTGGTTCAAGTGATTCTCCTGCCTCAGCCTCCCAAGTAGCTGGGACAACGGGCACCCGCCAACCATGCCTAATTTTTGTATTTTTAATAGAGATGGGGTTTTAACATGTTGGCCGGGCTGGTCTCAAACTTCTGACCTCAGGTGATCCGCCCGCCTCGGCCTCCCAAACTATTGGGATTACAGGCGTGAGCCACTGAGCCCGGCCTAACAGCTATTATTCTGAAATGTTTAATTCCAATTTCCAAAGCATTACTAATTTAAACACATATTCCAAATGGCTGTGGAGAATCTTGTTTTGAAAGAGATCTCATTTTAAAGTTGGAAAAGTGGAATTATCTGAATTTCCCAACCCAAAGCCAGTTAACGGCAGAAAAGAACACGGGCAATTTGACTCTGGTATAGTACTTTTCACAGAGCCCCAAATCTTGAGGTCAGCAAAAATCATGAGCATACCACTTGAGAAAAAAATATGAAGAAAAATAATTTGAATAGTTTCTCATTAAAGAGGCTAAAACAAACATTAGTTCTCTCCTTGTCCCCCACCCTCGGGTGGTGGAAATACTCATTGATTCTAAGGAAACAAAATTTTCTGTTCTGGTGATGGTTAGTGAAAATAATTTAAACAAGATGTACAGAATAACCAAGATGGACTCATAACAAATAATAGTCAGTGACCACTACAGGGAAATAAGATTAGGGATGTGACACACACAGTTCAGGATTTACCTTCTAAATTTCAACAGTGGTAAGGTAAGTAAAATCCCATTACAATGTTTTCTTAAAACCAACTTATATCAAATGTGTACTCAAGAAAAAAAAAATCCACCTTTGAAGAAAAAATATTGCAAATTAAGTAACAAATAGATCCTGCTTTTTAAAAAGGAAGACTTTTTAATTAAAAAAACAAAAAAATGGCAAAAGTTATTAATTAATGGAAAACAGGTTAAGCTGGAAGTAAATGCATGAGCTGCTTTACAGGAATGCATAATGTGAGTGACGGAAGGAAAAAATATTATTTCAGTTTTCCAGATTTGATACTCATTTAAATGAAAGAGGCTATTTCCAAATGGTACACAAATTCAGAAGTCTTTATTTTGAAAAAAATTCTTCCAACAGTATTTCACAATGAACAAGAACTTAACCAAATTTATCATACTAAAGTATTTCAGAAATGAATATTGATATCAGCCTGTAAGTTTTCATCCAATATTTAAAACCACCTCCTGAACTAAAATTGGTCTTCAAAAATCATGGTGTATTAACATTTTCCAAACATGCCCTGCTGACTAGAAGGTCCTGTTACTCTTTCTTTTGAACTTCTCAGTAAGTTCCTTGTTCGCTATTCCTAGGATTTAAAGTGCAAAGGTACTTTCTATCAGCTATTAGGACAAGTATTCTTCACTGAAAATAAACTTTTGCAGGAAACAAATCCTGTGCTTGACTAACAGCAAAGACATGTTAAGATATTTCTGGGCTCTAAACCATGAGGAATCAGAATCAGAACTTTCAGAGTAATAACTCACATTTTTTCTAAAGCATAGGAAGCTAATTTTGAATAATGAACAAACATGGTTGTGCCAAAACAGATTTTGCCATAGTTAATTTCCACTTTCTCTTCTTAAAAATAAGGTATAGTCTAAGCTAATATAGATAAGGAAAGGCACATACCAACAAACTACAAAACAAAATATAGCCCCAAGCCATGCACTTTATTTAGAGTCATGAGTAGGGACAATGAAAAAATTAAGATGCAAAATAGATGTGAACTTGCACAATCTTTCAATGAACTGACTGCCTTAATTGTTTAATTTAAAAGCATAGGATTTTTCATGTATCTTCAGATAGTCAATTAGAGAGATTTTTTTTCTTCTTTAAATGGAAGAATTTCTTAAATGGAAGCACAAGATCATACCTACACAGCTGGTGAGCCTCAAAATAGAATGATGTCTACTTTATTAATAAAGTTTCCAGTCAGGCAGAATCAAGAGTAATCTTCATATATGCATAAGGATATTATCATTGTAACAATATATTTAGTAGAAAAGTCTATAAACAAATGTTCTCCCAAAGGGACATCCATATAATGGAATCCTGGAGACATTAAAATAATGAGAGCTGGATGTAGCAATATGGAAAGACAACCAAGTTAAATAAGAACTAAGTCACAAAATTGAACATTTAAAATAAGGAAGAACAGGAAGAGGCATATATATAGGGAACCATATATAAAATGAATAACATTTCTGAAAGACTATACAAGAATACAAGAAATTATATACCGCTGAGGTGTGAGAATAAGTCACAGAGGGAGACATACTTTTTGACTTTATGCCCTTTGTGTATACTGCATAATTTTTAGAAATCATAAGCATATAACATACAAAAAACCTTTAAAGTCTTTAAAAAACCTGATTGTAACCAAAGCATTCTATGAAACATTGACTATATAAGATTAGTTTACAACCCCTTGCTGCCTTTAGTTAATGATCATATAGTCAAAATTAGAAGGCTCCTTGGCATTTGCTTCCTCTGTCTCTCCACTCAAGATTATGGGAAGATGCTGAGAATTTAGAATTCAAATTTTACTCTCATTGCTTAAATTGTAACTTGGATAACATTTCGAGATTTCAGAGAACCAATAAAAAATTAATCTATGGGCATTTTAATCACCATCTAAAATATTTTATCCAGGATCATTCTATCTTTTTTTTTTATAAAAGCTCAAATCACATCATTCTCTTTTCATCAGCCCCTACAGCCCTGTGTTGGACAAGCACAGATTTCAAAAATACACTTAAATATACACTGAATTTTTTTCCACTAGAATAAAATAAGCAGAATGATATGCATTCTTGGCAATAGTCTTCACTGGAAAATACCACTGTCAGCCCAACCTTATACAACTGACTTCAAAATCAGACTAACATGTGGCATAAGAAGAGCCATTTCCTACCTTCACTATATATTCAGGATTTGCCAACTCAAAGGCCTTGAAAAGCATGTGAATGTTTGAGACTAAGAAAAACTGGGAGTGGTAAGCTAGTGGTCACCTTAAGAGCACATGCCCCATTTTAAAAAGTTGGATTTGGAGTGCAACATTTTAAAACACTGTGCTGGTCACACAAAACAGAACTGCAGACAGAATTCAGTGTAAGCCTTGAATGTGCAACCCCTATAAGAGCACAATAATTGGACTTTTTAAAACCAAGCTTCACAAAACTTGGGTCTTTGCAGATTAAATACCTCAGGTGCCCAGTATATCTCTAAAAATAAACAAGTGTCCAAATGCTTGCCAAATGAATTAACAATATAAAAGCTCTTCAAATACTGGATATAATAATCAAATGACCAATACATTTAATTAATGAGTTGTGGAAATTTATGTCCTTTGCTGTGCTGGTTTGCAAAGGCTTGGGAGAGCCACTGGTTTGCTATCTCTTTCATCAAACTGCATTTAATGACATCAGATTGGCAGGTAAAATCACCATGAAGACAGTATTTATACCACAAACATTAGTAAACACTACAAAACAGGGCCTTTTTTCTTTCATGAAAGATGGTTGTTAAACATTCAGCAGCAGCACAACACTGGATTACATCGTGGTTATATATTCATTTGTTCACAACCAACCACATGAAAAGTTTAATGTCACTAAGTTTTAAAATATAAAAAGAAAAATTTAACTACTAATGAGGATGAATACAACAGGCTAATTTAATACAAAATTTAATACCATCTTTTAAAAACTAAATTTTAAAAGTGTATAGGCCACAAACTGTATCAATAAAGGTGGAATGCTTTACAAAATCGGAGTCTGTGATACTTCAGATGAGTCTTCAATTTAAAGCACGCTCCACTAGTTACCATATTAATTTACTTCTAAAGTTTAAAAAAAAAAAAAGAATAAACTGTACTGATTTCATCAAATTATGAAAGGAATTCAAGTGATTAAAGTTTGTTTTAGATATACAAGATATAGAACTTGTTCAGAATTTCAAAATATTAAGAATGCATTTGTACATAAATGTGACAGCATTTGAATCCAAATCTGTTCCCCAGAGCAAAAGCTGCCACTAGCTTCACCTCCCTATGCTTTGCTTCTTTCATCCTAAAAGTACGGGTCCACTGCAGGGATTGTAAGAGATAAAATATGAAAATCGTTTGCAAATAACTATCTCATACACACCCTATAATACCACTGCTATTATTACCTTCAAGTAGTGTTAAAAAGTCTGCAATTTCAGTTTTTCTCACTAGCAAACAAACAAACAAAAAACCCAGGGAGTAGTATGTTTGCCCTACAAGTAAATACTGTTCTAGAAATACACAAATTTAAAGTATAGTGGTTCTCAAAGAGTCTGGAGACCCTTAAGGGCCCCTATAACACTTTCTTTGAAAGGGTGTGAAAGGTCAAACTATTTTCATTGTACTACTGAGACATTATATAGTTTTCATTCTCATGATCTCACAAGTGCACAGTGGAGGAGTGTGTGTATGCTGTGTAATTTTTAATTTAGAATGCAAAAGCAATATGAAAATTTCACTGCTTTTACTAAGCCAGATTTTTTAAAATGCACAAAATGTAAAACAATGTTCCTGTTCTCATTAGTTTTTGTTCTGGAAAAGTCATTTTTATCAAAAATGTTATTTATGTTAGCAAGTTATTAGTTTATTACTGTTATATTAAAATAAATGTTTTTAAAATATCTCAGTATTAATTTTAATACAGAGATATAAGCTAATTTTAATTATCAGAGATATAAGCTACATCACCAAAGCTGTTTGGGGATCTTCATAAGCATTATGGTCCTGAAACTAAGATGCTCCAGAGATGCTGGTACCATGGTAAAGCAGCAGCCAGGTCACCCTCTCCACGCTGCCAATTGACGGGAACTTTACTTAAGTGGGTGTGTGTGTAGGGGGCAGGGAATCTCACAGGTAAAGCATGAAATGTGCTTTTACAAATTAACAGAAGGAATTATTTTAAGGAAGAAAGTGATAACCAAAACTCTATTTTCACAAAAATAGTAAAATATTCTCTATTTCAAAAAATGAGGAAAAAATGTTTTTAAATTATGTCAGAAGATTGCCATCCTGAAAAAAGATCTTTGCTGAACAGGGATACCTGCAGATACCTGAACAGGAAAAATGATCTGACTAAACCAGTAAGCCAGGAAATCTGAAGGTCTTCAGCCTTGTTACCTTCCAGGATTTTTTCTCCTTCTCAGTACTCAACATAATTTTGATGGTCTGTATAAAACTAGAATAAATCTGAATGTAAAAGTCTAACGAAAGCTGATTTTCTTTAATAATAAACAGTGAGTATCACGAGAAAAACCACTTTAAAGCTACCTCTCCTCTTTTTATTTTTTAGAGATAGGATCTCACTTTATCACCCAGGCTGGTGTGCAGTGGTGTGATCGTAGCTCACTGCAGCCTCCAACTCCTGGGCTCAAGTGATGTTCCCACCTCACCTCCAGGGTAGCTAGGACTCACAGGCTCTCACACCAACATACCCAAGTTGGGTCTCTTCTTAAACTAAACATTTCTATTTTATAAGCGATAAAGTCAGTAAGAGCTCCCATTTAATTACAAACTTCATTAGTTACCCAGAAAAAGAAATAGTCTTTAAAATTATTTTGATAACAATCGTTTAATTTACTACTCAGGTGGAAAGCCTGGTAGGTTATTTGGGTAATGGCCTGTAATTAGGTAGCATAACTTTGTACACATGAATCAACTGGGACCCGATACACTCTAAAACAGAAATTCAAATATATTTTCCCTCAATGAAAAGGGCTGAGGAAGTCCTCCAAAATGTAGAGACATTTCAAGTCTACATCAACACACACCTGGACCTCATTTAATTTAATTCATTTAATTCTAAAAGAAGAGGCATACTGCTCAGAAAAGGGGCAGAGATTTCCCAGTCATCCTGCTTATTAAAACGGTTCAGATAAACCACACTTTCAGCTAGATGTACACTAGACAGCAATGTTTTAACAAGTCTAAAACACTATACAGGTTTTAAAATACTGTAACAACTCATTCATCATTGCAAAAAGGCATTCAACATGAATAAAATGTTTGAGGAAACTGATGTTTACCTCTTTTAATACCAAAGCTTTTAAAAAAGTTTTAATCAATTTAAGATAAAACTTTTAAAATATGTACTACATATCTGTGTATGCAATTTCACCTTTACTTAATTACCTAGAGGCATAATAAAGAACGATCATCAGACGATGTAGTATAGTGATGTCCTCTAGGCCTGCTAGTGGTCCTTACACTAATGGCCTTGGACAGTGTATGCTCCTCAGAGTTTTTTTCAGTCTCCTTCCTTTCAAGCCATCCCTTCTAAACTGCCAACAGTCTGGACAAGCAAATAATCAAATTTATTAAAATCTCTCATATAAACAAATGCATAAGCTCTAACACACAGACTTTGTGACTTATATGGGTTGCTCAAAGGCATTTTTTAAAAAAATGATTCCAAGTTTCTGAGTTGTGCTCGGTTTTCACGAGACTGCCAGATTACCTCTAGATGAAAGAGGCATTACTGTACGTAGATACTTAAAGAAGTTCATTTGAATATTAACAAAAAAATATAACTAAACTTATTATCTCTTCCTTTAAAACAAAGTATTCCATCACTTTAAGGTAACACTGAGTTCCAGTTTCTTTCCCCCAAAAAACAAACATAAATATCCTACAGATAATATCAGTTTGCCCAAAAAAGAAAGAAAAAAAACCGAGGTGCAATAATGTCACAGTTAATGCATGTCAACTTCCAATACATTCAAAGACAAGATTTTTTTTTTTTTAAAAATCAATAGTTAAAATAGGCCTTCTGCAGTCTGAGAATTCAAGATACTTAGAAAAATTTGTAAATACACATACATGCAAATTCTTCATATATACAAATTTCACAAAATTAATAAGCTGCAAAGAAATTAGAAGGATTATAGTAATCTGACAAGCTACATTTAAATGCTTTACCATTGGCATATTCCTGAATGTAGCAGTCATAGTAGTTTTAATAAATTTTCTACATGGCCTTTTTATAAAAAGTCACTAAGAAGTCTTTTAAGAATTCAAGATGTTCTCAATTCACTACTCATATTTAAGGCCACTTTGGTAAAGGCATTGCAGCAAGAACACAAAAACAATAGCATATTTTATAATATTTATTTTTTTCACCTGCAAACTGTAGCAAAACATGATCAGCTTTATTATGCAGACAGGTATCCCTCTACATTTTAAAAGAATTTAGGCATGTATAAATAGAAGAGCTCTTTAGAAAGGAAAAATTCAAGAATGAATAAAACCTTCCAATTTTGACTCTGTAACTTTCCAGTAGCAATGGTTAAAACGATTTTAGGTCATTCATTCCAAGATATATGACAGCACCTTAAAAGTGGCTGATCTATTTCCCCAGTAACATTTCTCACATAACAATGTGTTAAAGTTACAAATACTGATATGCACAAATAGCTAATTTCTAAGAAAAATATATACAGTACTGCAGCATAATGAATGTGGTATCTGCAATAACTTAATATTAGCCAATTTTAATATACATGATACCGCTACCCTTTTCTGCCAATTCACAGGTTAAAAGGTGTTACTGGAGCCCTCGGTTTTGCACATATTACCTGGTGTTTAATACACAATGCAGGCTTTTTAAAGACTTCTCTTGTGTTTAAAGCTAAGATCAGTGAAACAAGACAACAGTGCAAGAGGTGGAGAGATGTAATGTGACCACATAAAAGTTCGTTCCAGTAAATTGTCTATATAAGGCTATAAGAAAGGATTGGTTGATGAGCTTCCTGTTGGAAATTGTCCTGTTGGTGCACCAGTCTAAAGGAAAACATAAGACAAATAAATAAAGAGACAAAACTGGTGCATGTACAAAATACAAAAACATTAAACTGAACTTAATTTTATTTAATTAGACTTTTTGGTTAAGAATTATTTTTTAAATTATTGGCAACAATATTTGTTATTGGCAATATGCTATATCAAACTACTATGTGTCTTTCATATCCATTATTTCATACAGTTCTTGTAATAGATTCTAAAAAGAATGTTAGAATGGTCTTAGAAAAGCACTTGTGATTCAAACAAAACTTCTGACTCTTAAGGCCTCTTTTTTATGTTCACTAATTCCTAGGGCCTCTCATAAAGTGTTATTTTGACAAGAAAGCAAGTAAGTTTCATATTATAAAACAGTTGATCTACTGTCAACGCTTTGATTTGCAACTAATTTTTTTAAAAGGTCAGAAAAGGATCACACATAATGGCTCTGTGTCAATTTGTACAATCTTATGATGTCACTCATATCAATAGAACACCAAATACCATCTAAAAGTATTAACATCCTGCTATTCCTTTATTTTTATTTTTTTGAGACAGAGTCTCGCTCTGTTGCCCAGGCTGGAGTGCAGTGGTGCAATCTCAGCTCACTGCAAGCTCCACCTCCTGGGTTCACACCATTCTCCTGCCTCAGCCTCCCAAGTAGCTAGGACTACAGGCACCCGCCACTGTGCTTGGCTAATTTTTTGTATTTTTTTGTATTTTTAGTAGAGACAGGGTTTCATCATGTTAGCCAGGATGGTCTCAATCTCCTGACCTTGCGATCTGCCCGCCTCGGCCTCCCAAAGTGCTACAATTACAGGCGTAAGCCACCATGCCCGGCCTTACAGCCTGCTATTCCTAATTTGAAAATAAGATTTAACAACTTATAAAGTACTTAATTTTAAGTTTTGCTTACCATAAAAGGATTACTAGATACTCCAGCAGCTGCAACTTGACCAAAAGGGGTTACCACTGGCTTTGTTTGTCCAAATGCTGCAAAACCTGCACCTTGTTAAAACAGAACCACCAATTATAACCTACATCTTCAAGAGACAATCTGATGCTTATAAAGTCTCGTAATAACTTTCAGAGAAATTCCTACCAGAGCAGCAAAAATAAAATGTCAAAGTTAAGTTGTTAGGCCTCAAGCTCTTTCAGATACCAAAGACAAACTTACTGTAGCATGTCTTAAAATAACTTTTTTTTTTTTGAGACAGGATCTCACTCTACTGCCCAGGCCAGAGTCCAGTGGCACGATCATGGCTCACTGCAGCCTCAACCTCCAGGGCTCGGGTGATCCTTCCACCTCAGTCTCTTGAGTAGATGGAACTACAGGCACATGCCACCATGCCCAGCTAATTTTTGTATTTTTTGTAGAGACAGGGTTTCACTATGTTGTCCAGGCTGGTCTCAATCTCCCGAACTCAAGTGATCCACCTGTCTTGGCCTCTTAAAGTGGTGGGATTACAGACGTGAGCCACCACACTCGCCAACAGAACTTTCATTCAGCTCTTTCATTCTAACTTGTCTTAATAACTAAAATTTATAGGATTTTGTTACTAGATGAGCTTGTGACTATTTGGGACAGGCCATGCAGACAACCCAATGATTTCTATGTAAACATCACAGTATTTGTAGGAAATATTTTTATTACTTATGGCTCTTCCACAGTCCATATTTCAGAACTTTTTTTTTTTTTGAGACGGAGTTTTGCTCTTTTTGCTCAGGATGGAGTGCAATGGCGGTCTCAGCTCACCGCAACCTCCGCCTCCCGGGTTCAAGTGATTCTCCTGCCTCTTGAATAGCTGGGATTACAGGCATCCACCATCACGCCCGGCTAATTTTGTATTTTTAGTAGAGATGGGGTTTCTCTATGTTGGTCAGGCTAGTCTCGAATTCCCGAGCTCAGATCTACCTGCCTCGGCCTCCCAAAGTGCTGGGATTACAAGCGTAAGCCACCACGTTTGGCTCATATTTCAGATTTTTAAATAACCACTTACTTAAAAAAAAAAAAAGAAAACATGTAGTTGTGATTCAAGAATCTTCAAATCTATGCACTTCAAACTTGAGCAAATGACAGAAATAGGTAAAAATGGTTGAGTTAATCTTGTCTCTTCCTAAAATCAAATAACAAACTCTAACTACAGTATAGTTAAATTAGAAAAATTAGAAAAGCAGTCTATTTCACACACAAAAAGGTACACATTTCTGTGAAGAAAGGAAAAAAAAAACCCAACATTCTAGGTCTATAAATTCTCCTTTTAAAATCAAGAGGCTTGTAAGACAAATTAATCAGAAAAAGGCAACAGAAATTCTGAGAATGACAGGATACTCTTTACAGAGTCACTGATTTCCCATAAATTGTAACCTGCTCACAAAAACTTACAAAATCACTTAGCTTTCTGAGGTTCAAATCACCAAAAGCTTTTATTTTTGTGTAGTAAAATTCAGTAGATAATAGTATAGTATTCTTTAGAAAAGTCTTTCTGCCCAAGCACACAACATTATGATATAAAAAGGATACATAAAATGAACTTACAGCTCGCCAAATGTTAGATCTTACCATTGGGCTGTTGAGAAAAAGCTGTCTGTTGAGGGAAAGCTGCTTGGGCTGGAAAGGCAGGCTGCTGGAAGCTGCCACTAAAGCTGGTGGGAAGACTGTAGGGAGCAGGAGTGCCGAATCCCGTGGGCATGCTCATGGATGCAGTGCCAAAGGTTGCCGCTGACAGAAGAGAAGGGCTGATCAGTTACATACAACAGGACATATTCAGTTTCTCACAACATTGTAAAAAAGACATCATTCACCTTGAAAAATACTAAGATGTACATTAAAGGCAGGGTTAATTCCAAAATTCCAACAAAGTTAACAACGAGTTTTAGCACTACAGTTTAACATAACCCTGTAGAAATTTTATTCTTCTAAAACACAATGACCAGAATGAAACTACCAAAGCTGTTGTTTGAAATCCCAAGAAAATTTCTCATATTATAAATTCAAGTCTAAACAGTTGTCTGCTTTTTAAAGATTATGCAATTAATATGTAAACTAGTATACATTTTTGTTCTTAGTTTTGTTTTGTTATATGCAGTAAAATAACAGCCAAAATTTTATCTACTGAAGTATCTGCCATAAAGTAATATGTGTTCCTGGAAAAAAATTTAAAACCACTGAAAAATAGTTCACTAAAAAGGACAGGACTTATAGGACAAACAGAGTTAGTTAGAGGCAGACCACTCAGAACCTATGCAGCTTTGTGACTACAGCCAGAGAAGGAGAGATATTCTCTTAACAACACTAACGCAATTAAAAGGACATGTTCCTATTAAATCAATTCCATATATATATACACAAACACACGGATTTCCACCCACTTCTGGAAGGTAAATGAAGACAGCTTTCGAAGACTGAAGGAAGGTTAGGGCAACTGAGCTATCAAAATTAGTGTGAAATCCACAAAGATTAGAAATGAAATAAGCATTCTTAGAAAGAATGCAGAATAAATGGCCATAGTGTTCAATGCTACTGTATTCTTCCTTGGCTTGCCATGCCTAGCTGGTATTACTTGGTGGACAGAGTATTATCACGTTGGGGGAAATGTGTGTGAACACCTGCTATGTGGAACGCTGCCATCATTTCCCTACTTACTATTCACTTACAGTATGTTATTTATTACCAGTGAATATTAAAAACAGAACCTCCAACTATGTGTTCTAGGAAGGGTCTCAGTAAAATAAGAGCCAATAATGTTGCTTTAAATATAGACTACCAGTAATTACATAATGAAATATTCTAAGGATGATACAATGAAAATACCATGAAAATTCACTAAATTTCCTGATTTTAAAAATTTACCAATTTGTTCATTGGTTTAAGGCACAGAAATTAAACACTAAAAAATGTTACACAGAATGTCTTTCATTTTTAAAAAGCTGAAAATCAAGTTACAGATGTTGCCCAAAGTAATCCCTGTAGTTGTAATGTTTGTAACAATGCAATTCTACTCAATGAACCTAATTAGAATATTAAAAAACTACTTTATTATTATTGATGTGAAAAAAAGGAAAAACAGGCCATTGGGAAGCAGGTGAATTAAATAATAATAAGCAGACTGCAAGGGTAATGGGAGGGCTTCATAACAGACAACAATGCACTGACATAACTTTGACAAATCACTTTAAGAGAGCACTAAAAAGCAAAACTTGGATACAGTTAAGCAAAACCAAACTCCATGGAATAATGCAGTAAAATGGTTTGGTATATCAAAAAGGCATCACTCAAAATACCATGAATTCAAACTCAAGAAAAAGAATCAAAACGGCTATTAACATTCTAATATGACCATGTAGGTAAGCAGTAATGCTTTTCAGCATTTACACATAAATCACTAAAAAAATTTCCATGTAATTTTAAATACAATGTAATCCCAATGCCACACATCCATGCCCATTCTATTTTAAAACATGGAAAAAAAACTTAATTCCACATGCAGGGATCCAGAACACTAGCAGAAGCTTCCACAAGCAGGTAGACAAATTGCCACACAAATCTAGATATTAATTGTGGCCACCTACCAAAATGAGCGTGAGGAAACACTTGAGAATGCATTGCTCCAGAAAGGCCTTATGGAAAGCCATAAAGAGACCAACGTCAATTAATTTATGGATAACTATTGTTAAAATAAAAGTATATTTGTTTCATTAAGAAGTTGTAAAATTCGAGCGTACTGTTGCTAAGGGGGTAGCATAATACATAACAAAAATACATTCACAAAATCAGCCTTTTAATTTCAACTATATTCATGACACTGTAATATTTATACTGTTTGAAATAAAGGGGAGATTAGAATAATAAATAACAAATTAAGAAATAGTGATGAAATTAATTTTTTAAATAAGCATCAACTTTTTCATAATCATTAAAAAACACTTTGTAGGCATCATAAGCTACATCTAAATACGCTATTCATAGCATCATATGACACTATCCAGCATCTACATTTAGGATCAAAACCAAGTCTTGGGGGAGAGCGCATAAACAATGCTAGATTGTTTTATTTACAAATCAGCACATTAACTAGAAATACACAAATAACTCAAATGAACTAATTAAGTATTACAAGGGAAAAATTATTAAATATTCTAGTTCAAAAGAAAGGTAAGCGGTATTTACAGGTTAAAATACAACGGCTAAATAGGAGAGAGAGAAAAAAGAAAAATGCATCTTGTACAGATCTTACTCACCTGGTATGTTGAGAACAGACAGGTTACATATAAATTAATACAAAGTAAACTTACATTGTTAAATAATATAATCTTTTGTTTGTTTGTTTTAATAATCTGAAGTAAGATTGTACCGAAAATGTATTTCCATTGATTTAAAATTAGAATACTTTTTAAATTGGCATAAGAACAATTAAAAAACTGAATGGTTCTGAGTTGTGGTTCTGTCATTTTCTGGTTGCATGATGTTACTTTATTTTATAAGCTTCAGTTTCCTCATTTGCAAATGAGGTGGAGGAATAGAGATCACAAAGCTGCTGTGAATAAATGTAGCGACAAATTAAAGTGCTTTGCAATAAATACTCAATGAATGTAACTTTCTTGCTAACTTAAAGTGTCACTGTATTCCAAATACAAAAAAAGGTTAACTGAGGGAGAAGGGCCTGTGAAAGATAAATGTGGCCTTTATATTTATCTACTTTCTTTTTTTTCTTTTTGAGACGGCGTCTCGCTCTGTCGCCCAGACTGGAGTGCAGTGGCGCAATCTCAGCTCACTGCAAGCTCCACCTCCTAGGTTCACGCCATTCTCCTGCCTCAGCCTCCCGAGTAGCTGGGACTACAGGTGCCCGACACCACGCCCAGCTACTTTTTTTGTATTTTTAGTACAGACAGGGTTTCACCGTGTTAGCCAGGATGGTCTCAATCTCCTGACCTCAGGATCCGCCTGCCTCGGCCTCCCAAAGTGCTGGGATTACAGGCGTGAGCCACTGTGCCAGGTCTTATCTACCTTCTTAAAGCACTTTACAGGCTTGCAGCAGTACTGCATTAATGACATTAAATTGTGTTTATTCCAGCATTTCTCATATGTGTTTAGACACAGAACACTTGTCCATAGAATTTTGCTAACAATGTTACAGGAGACATGTTTCACAAAATGCACTGGCAAAAACTGACTTTTAGCCAACAGTGACTGTTAACCAGTATTAATCACTATACCTCAGCCTGCAACAAAGATGCCCCCCCAAGCTCTGGTCCTGAACTGCTCTATACTTTTTTTAGACTTTTTACAGCTTTTTGAAATATAATTCACATACTACACACAACTCATTCACTTAAAGTATAGAATTCAATGTTTCTTTAAATATATTCACAGACTTGTACAACCACCATCACAATCTAATTTTAGAATATTTTCATGCCCCTCAAAAGAAACATGATACCTATCAGCTGTCACTTCCCATGCTGCCCCACCACTAAAACCCAGCCCTCGTCAATCATTGATCTACTTTTTCTTTCCAATTCTGGACATTTCACACAAATGGCACCACAAATATGTGGCCTTTTGTGACGAGTTTCTTTTGCTCAGCAGAATGTTTTCAAGGTCCATCCATATTGTAGCATCTATCAATGCTTCATCACTTTTTATTATCAAATACTTTGTCACAGTATGACTATTCAACATTTGGCTTCATCAGCTGACGGGCACTTGGGTTGCTTCTACTTCTTAGCGATGATAAATATTGATGCTACGAACATTTGTGTACAAATTTTTGTGCAGATACATGTTTTCATTTCTCTCTGGTATATTCCTAATAGTGGCACTCTGCTAGGTTATATGGTGACTCCATGATGACCATTTTGAAGAACTGCCAAAATGTTTTCTAAGGCGTTGTACCATTTTATATTCCCACAAGCAATATATGAGGTTTCCATTTTCTCTACCTCCTTACATTGTTCATCGTTGTCTTTTCTTTTATTGACCATCTCTATGTCTTCTTAGGGAAATATCTATTCAAATATTTCACTCACTTTTTAAATGGGTTGTCTTTTTATTTTTATTATTTAGCTGTTACGAGTTCTTTATATATTCTGAATACAAGTCCTTTATCAGATGTAGGATTTACAAATATTTCCTCCAGACTGCTATCAAGTTTAATATTTCTATTGTGTTAATTTTTACAACTTTCCTGTCCTTCTTGTTTTAATTACCAAATTGGTAATTTTCATTTCCAGTTCCTTTTTAAAATGCTAATTGTAGATTATTAAATATTAGAGATGTCCAAATATTAAGAGTAAACTGAGAGGGTGAGAGCACAGGGAGAGCAAAGCAGCAGCAATTCTATAAACAAAATATGTCCTTCACAGCCCAAGGTAACTTTCTACTCACGGTTTTTTCTTTGCTTTTGCTCAGCTACCTCCAACCCTTTTTTGTATTAATCCTCACTTCCAGAGTATGCTAGGCAAGTGAAGTGAGCCTTCTAAGTATTCAGATACAAGGAATAGTACATAATATTAATTGGTATGTTTCATCAATGTGAAACTAAAGTATAAATATGGAGGCAACTGTACTGGAACAAAAATAGTGTTGGTTCAGAAGCATTCTGGGTATTAATATCAGATCAGCCATTACGGAATTATGAAACTTTAAGGCAAATTCATTAATCTTAGCAAATCGGTTTCCACCTAGGTAATAAAACAAAGATATGAGGGCCAGACACCATCCAACAAGCTCTGCATTTCAGTAAGTACCTTTCCTTGGGGAAAAAAATCTTTGGAACCATTCATTCATTAAAATAAATGCTAGGAAATAATAACTATTCATTCAGTGACAAAGGAGAGACCTAAGAGTTATAAAAATTTCCCACTATTTAAAAATTATTTTACCTCTATTAATTAGATTTAAGGGCTCTGGGGGGGAAAAAACTAAATATCATAGAATCGGAAAATTAAGCCATAACAGGCTAATCTCCTAATGAGAGTTACTATGTAATATTACAGTTTTGTAAAAAGCTAAAGCCCCAGAAGGGAGTTCCAAGATGGCCAAATAGGAACAGCTTCAGTCAACGGCTCCCAGCTTGAGCGACTCAGAAGAAGGGTGATTTCTGCATTTCCAACTGAGGTACTGGGCTCATCTCATTGGCACTGGTTGGACAGTGAGTGCAGCCCACAGACTGAGCTGAAGCAGGGCAGGGCATCCCCTTACCCGGGAAGCGCAAGGGGTCAGGGAATTCCCTTTCCTAGCCAAGGGAAGTTGTGACAGACGGTACCTGGAAAATCGGGACACTCCTGCCCTAATACTGCACTTTTCCAATGGTCTTTGCAAACGGCACACCAGAAGATTATATCCCATGCCTGGCTCGGCAAGTGCCACGCCCATGGAGCCTTGCTCACTACTAGCACAGCAGTCCTAGATGGAACTGGGAGGCGGCAGCCAGGAAGCTTGAACTGGGTGGAGCCCACCGCAGCTCAACGAGGCCTGCCTGCCTCTATAGACTCCACCTCTAAGGACAGGGCATAGCTGAACAAAACGCAGCAGCAACTTCTGTAGACCTAAACGTCTCTGTCTGACAGCTTTGAAGAGAGCAGTGGTTCTCCCAGCATGGAGTTTGAGATCTGAGAATGGACAAACTGCCTCCTCAAGTGGGTCCCTGATCCCCTAGTAGCCTAACTGGGAGACACTTCCCAGTAGGGGCCAACTGACACCTCATACAGCCTGGTGCCCCTCTGAGACAAAGCTTCCAGAGGAAGGATCAGGCAGCAATATTTGCTATTTTGCAATATTTGCTATTCTGCAGCCTCTGCTAGTGATACCGAGTCAAACAGGGTCTGGAGTAGACCTCCAGCAAACTCCAACAGACCTGCAGCTGTGGGTCCTGACTGTTAGAAGGAAAATGAACAAACAGAAAGGCATAGCATCGACATCAACAAAAAGGACATCCACACCAAAACCCCATCCATAGGTCACCATCATCAAAGACCAAAGGTAGATAAAACCACAAAGATGGGGAGAAACCAGAGCAGAAAAGTTGGAAATTCTAAAAACCAGAGTGCCTCTTCTCCTCCAAAGCATCACATCTCCTCGCCAGCAACGGAACAAAACAGGATGGAAAATGACTTTGACGAGCTGACTGAAGTAGGCTTCAGAAGATCGGTAATAACAAACTTCTCCGAGCTAAAGGAGAATGTTCGAACCCATCACAAGGAAGCTAAAAACCTTGAAAAAAGATTAGACGAATGGCAAACCAGAACAAACAGCACAAGGAAGATCTTAAATGACCTGATGGAGCTGAAAACCATAGCACGAGAACTACATGACGCATGCACAAGCTTCAGTAGCTGATTCAATCAAGTGGAAGAAAGGGTATCAGCGATTGAAGATCAAATGAATGAAATGAAGCGAGAAGAGAAGTTTAGAGAAAAAAGAGTAAAAAGAAACAAAGCCTCCAAGAAATATAGGACTATGTGAAAAGACCAAAACTACGTCTGATTGGTGTACCTGAAAGTGACAGGGAGAATGGAACCAAGCTGGAAAACACTCTTCAGGATAGTATCCAGGAGAACTTCCACAACCTAGCAAGGCAGGCCAACATTCAAATTTGAGAAATACAGAGAATGCCACAAAGATAATCCTCAAGAAGAGCAATGCCAAGATACATAATTGTCAGATTTACCAAGCTTGAAATGAAGGAAAAAATGTTAAGGGCACCCAGAGAGAAAGGTTGGGCTACCCACAAAGGGAAGCCCATTAGACTAAAAGCAGATCTCTCAGTAGAAACTCTACAAGCCAGAAGAGGGTGGGGGGCCAATATTCAACATTCTTAAAGAAAAGAATTTTCAAACCACAATTTCATATCCATCCAAACTAAACTTCATAAGTGAAGGAGAAATAAAATCCTTTACAGACAAGCAAATGCTGAGAGATTTTGTCACCACCAGACCTGCTTTACAAGAGCTCCTGAAGGAAGCACTAAACATGGAAAGGAACAACCAGTACCAGTCACTGCAAAAACATGTCGAATTGTAAAGACCATCAATGCTAGGAAGAAACTGCATCAACTAACGAGCAAAATAACAGGATCAAATTCACACGTAAGAATATTAACCTTAAATGTAAATGGGCTAAATGCCCCAATTAAAAGACACAGACTGACTTTGGGAGGCCTAGGTGGGCAGATCACGAGGTCAGGAGATCGACACCATCCTAGCTAACACGGTGAAACCCCGTCTCTACTAAAAATACAAAAAAATTAGCTGGGCATGGTGGTGGGCGCCTGTAGTCCCAGTTACTCGGGAGGCCAAGGCGGGAGAATGGTGTGAACCCAGGAGGCGGAGCCTGCAGTGAGCCAAGATCACGCCACAGCACTCCAGCCTGGGTGACAAAGTGAGACTCTGTCTCAAAAAAAAAAAAAAAAAAAAAAAAAAAAAAAAAACACAGACTGGCAAATTGGATAGAGTCAAGACCCATCAGTGTGCTGTATTCAGGAGACCCATCTCACATACAGAGACATACACAGGCTCAAAATAAAATAAAGGGATGGAGACAGATCTACTAAGCAAATGGAAAACAAAAAAAAAAGCAGGGGTTCAATCCTAGTCTCTGATAAAACAGACTTTAAACCATCAAAGATCAAAAGAGACAAAGAAGGCCATTACATAATGGTAAAGGGATCAATTCAACAAGAAGAGCTAACAATCCTAAATATATATGCACCCAATACAGGAGCACCCAGATTCAAAAAGCAAGCCCTTAGAGACCCACAAAGAGACTTAGACTCCCACACAGTAATAATGGGTGACTTTAACACCCCACTGTCAACATTAGACAGATCAATGAGACAGGATATTGACAGAAAGGTAACAAGGATATCCAGGACTTGAACTCAGCTCTGCACCAAGAGGACCTAATAGACATCTACAGAACACTCCACCCCAAATCAACAGAATATACATTCCTCTTAGCACCACACTGCACTTATTCCAAAACTGACCATACAATTGGAAGTAAATCACTCCTCAGCAAATGTAAAAGAACAGAAATTGTAACAAACTGTCTCTCAGACCACAGTGCAATCAAATTAAAACTCAGGATTAAGAAACTCACTCAAACCAAACAACTACATGGAAACTGAACAACCTGCTACTGAATGACTACTGGGTACATAACGAAATGAAGGCAGAAATAAAGATGTTCTTTGAAACCAATGAGAACAAAGACACAACATACCAGAATCTCTGGTACACATTTAAAGCAGTGTGTAGAGGGAAATTTATAGCACTAAATGCCCATAAGAGAAAGCAGGAAAGATCTAAAGTTGACACCCTAACATCACAATTAAAAGAACTAGAGAAGCAAGAGCAAACATATTCAAAAGCTAGCAGAAGGCAAGAAATAACTTAGATCACAGCAGAACTGAAGGAGACAGAGACACAAAAAAACCCTTCAAAAAATATCAATGAATCCAGGAGCTGGTTTTTTGAAAAGATCAACAAAACTGATAGACTGCTAGGCAAGACTAATAAAGAAGAAAAGAGAAAAGAATCAAACAGACACAATAAAAAATGATAAAGGGGATATCACCACTGATCCCACAGAAATATAAACTACCATCAGAGAATACTATGAACACCTCTACGCAAATAAACTAGAAAACCTGGAAGAAATGGATAAATTCCTGGACATATACACTCTCCCAAGACTAAACCAGGAAGAAATTGAATCCCTGAATAGACCAATAACAGGCTCTGAAATTGATAATTAATAGCCTACCAACCAAAAAAAAGTCAAGGACCAGACAGATTCACAGCCAAATTCTACCAGAGGTACAAAGAGGAGCTGATACCATTCCTTCTGAAACTATTCCAATCAATAGAAAAAGAGGGAATCCTCCCTAACTCATTTTATGAGGCCAGCATCATCCTGATACCAAAGCCTGGCAGAGACACAACATAAAAAGAGAATTTCAGACCAATATCCTTGATGAACATCGATGCAAACGTCCTCAATAAAACACTGGCAAATCGAATCCAGCAGCACATCAAGAAGCTTATCCACCACGATCAAGTTGGCTTCAACCCTGGAATACAAGGCTGGTTCAACATACACAAATCAATAAATGTAATCCAGCATATAAACAGAAACAAAGGCAAAAACCACATGATTATCTCAATAGATGCAGAAAAGGCCTTTGACAAAATTCAACAGCCCTTCAATGCTAAAAACTCTCAATAAACTAGGTATTCATGGAATGTAGCTCAAAATAATGAGAGCTATTTATGACAAACCCACAGCCAATATCATACTGAATGGACAAAAACTGGAAGCATTCCCTTTGAAAACTGGCATAAGACAGGGATGCCCTCACTCACCACTCCTATTCAACATAGTGTTGAAAGTTCTGGCCAGGGCAACCAGGCAGGAAAAAGAAATAAAGGCTATTCAATTAGGAAAAGAGGAAGTCAAATTGTCCCTGTTTGCAGATGACATGACTGTATATTTAGAAAACGCCATCATCTCAGCCCAAAGCCTCAGGATACAAAATCAATGTGCAAAAGTCACAAACATTCCTATACACCAATAGTGGACAGAGAGCCAAATCATGAGTGAACTCCCATTCACAACTGCTTCAAAGAGAATAAAATACCTAGGAATCCAACTTACAAAGGATGTGAAGGACCTCTTCAAGGAGAACTACAAACCACTGCTCAATGAAATAAAAGAGGACACAAACAAATAGAACATTCCATGCTCATGGATAGGAAGAATCAATATCGTGAAAATGGCCATACTGCCCAAGGTAATTTACAGATTGAATGCCATCCCCATCAAGCTACCAATGACTTTCTTCACAGAACTGGTAAAAACTACTTTAAAGTTCATATGGAAACAAAAAAGAGCCCGCATTGCCAAGACAATCCTAAGCAAAAAGAACAAAGCTGGAGGCATCACACTACCTGACTTTAAACTATACTACAAGGCTACAGTAACCAAAACAGCATAGTACTGGTACCAAAACAGAACAGAGTCCTTAGAAATAATACCACACATCTATACAACCATCTGATCTTTGACAAACCTGACAAAAACAAGAAATGGGAAAAGGATTCCCTATTTAATAAATGGTGCTGGGAAAACTGGCTAGCCATAAGTAGAAAGCTGAAACTGGATCCCTTCCTTACACCTTGTATAAAAATTAATTCAAGATGGATTAAAGACTTAAATGTTAGACCTAAAACCATAAAAACCCTAGAAGAAAACCTAGGCAGTAACATTCAGGACGTAGGAATGGGCAAGGACTTCATGACTAAAACACCAAAAGCAATGGCCACGAAAGCCAAAATAGACAGATGGGATCTAATTAAACTAAAGAGCTTCTGCACAGCAAAAGAAACTACCATCAGAGTGAACAGGCAACCTACAGAATGGGAGAAAATTTCTTCAATCTACTCATCTGACAAAGGGCTAATATCCAGAATCTACAAGGAACTTAAACAAATTCACAAGAAAAAATCAAACAACCCTATCAAAAAGTGGGCAAAGGATATGAACAGACAGACACTTCTCAAAAGACAACATTTATTGCAGCCAACAGACACATGAAAAAATGCTCATTATCACCGGCCATCAGAGAAATGCAAATCAAAACTACAATGAGATACCATCTCACACCACTTAGAATGGCGATCATCAAAAAGTCAGGAAACAGTGCTGGAGAGAATGTGGAGAAATAGGAACACTTTTACACTGTTGGTGGGAATGTAAACTAGTTCAACCATTGTGGAAGACAGTGTGGCGATTTCTCAAGGATCTAGAACTAGAAATACCATTTGACCCAGCAATCCCATTACTGGGTATATACCCACAGGATTATAAATCATGCTACTATAAAGACACATGCACACATATGTTTATTGCAGCACTATTCCCAATAGCAAAGACTTGGAACCAACCCAAATGTCTATCAATGATAGACTGGATTAAGAAAATGCAGTACACATAAACCATGGAATACTATGCAGCCATAAAAAAGGATGAGTTCATGTCCTTTGTAGGCACATGGATGAAGCTGGAAACCATCACTCTGAGCAAACTATTGCAAGGACAGAAAACCAAACACCGCATGTTCTGACTCATAGGTGGGAACTGAAAAATGAGAACACTTGGATACATGGTCGGGAACATCACACACTGGGGCCTGTCTTGGGGTGCAGTGTAGGGGGAGAGGATAGCATTAGGAGACATACCTAATGTAAATGACGAGTTAATAATGGGTGCAGCACATCAACATGGCACATGTATACGTATGTAAAATAACTGCATGTTGTGCACATGTACCCTAGAACTTAAAGTATGAAAAAAAAAAAGCTAAAGCCCCAAAGTTTTATAAATCCAGAAAAAATGATTATTTAAACGTCATTTGAAGAATGATCCAGGTGCGGTGGCTGATGTCTGTAATCCCAGCACTTTGGGAGGCCGAGGCAGGCAGATCATTTGAGGCCAGGAGTTCAAGACCAGTCTGGTCAACATGGCGAAACCCCATCTCTACTAAAAATACAAAAATTAGCCGAGTGTGGTGGCACACGCCTGTATTCCCAGCTACTCAGGAGGCTGAGGCATGAGAATTGCTTGAACCCGGGACGTAGAGGTTGCAGTGAGCAAAGATTAAGCCACTGCACTCCAGTCTGGGTGACAGAGTGAGGATCTGTCTAAAACAAACAAACAAACAAAAAAGAAATACATAAGATAAACCTTTCCAAATTTCACATAGAACTATTATGCAGTAAGGTATGCAATAAGGGTACCTCCTTTCTTTTTTTGTTTTGAGATAGGGCCTGTTAGCCGGGGTGAAGTGTGGTGGTGCAATCACAGCTCAGTGTAGCTTCGAACTCCTAGTCCAGGTAATCCTCCCACCTCAGCCTCCTGAGTAGCTAGGACTCCAGGTGTCTGCCACCATGTATTTTTGGTAGAAACGGGATTCACCATGTTGCCCAGGCTGCTCTCAAACTCCTGGGCTTCGAGCAACCCACCTACCTCGGCATCCCAAAGTGCTAGGATCAAAGGGTACCTCAAAATATAATTTCACAGTGTTAACATATTTGTTTTTTCTTTTTTTAAAACAGAGTCTCGCTCTGTCGCCCAGGCTGGAGTCCAATTGTACCATCTCAGCTCACTGCAACCTCCACTTTCCTGGTTCAAGCGATTCTCCTGCCTCAGCCTCCCGAGTAGCTGGGACTAGAGGCATGTACTACCGCACCTGCCTAATTTTTGCATTTTTAGTAGAGACAGGGTCTTAACATGTTGGCCAGGCTGGTCTCAAACACCTGGCCACCGCTTTGGCCTCCCGAAGTGCTGGGACTACAGACATGAGGCACTGTGCCCGGCCAGTGTTAATATATTTGAAGGCAACAAAAAGTTCTTAAATAATATTAATTTTGATGGTATAAAACACTGGAAATTCTTAAGTATAGTGTATTTGTCAAAGTATTGTTTATATTTCAGTTTCAATAGAAACATATGCAGTTAATGCTTATGATTTGGTCAATTCAATAATAATCTAATAAAGTGACCAATGTGATAAATTCAAAATGACTTATAATGGAAAAAATGTATTACCTTGAAATAAACATTTGTGGACACTGTAGTTTTACCTAATAAATTTTTGTTAGTTAATATTAAAATTATATTATCTGAACATACATTGTACATTTTATATTATTTTATATCCTATGTAGAGCTTCAACTTTTATAAAACTTTCATACTCTAAATAAAACAAGCAAAAAAAGGCCCTTAACTCTAATGACAGAACCAACTCAGAGGTATAGTCATGAAAGGAAAATATTAGGTCTGATTTACTGAGCATATGCTGTAATGTGAAGACCATACAGGGTAAATGTGCATCATCTAATTTTACAACAAACCTGCCAGCAAGAGAATACTGTTCACATTCTATAGAGAGGGACAATATGAAGGCTCAAAGAAGTTAGGTCAACACGATTAGGCTCAGCCAAAGCATAATTTGAGTTTCTATTCATCAGTTCTTAAATGAAGTTATAATATCTATAAATATCTCAATAGCATCTTGTGAACAACTTTATCACAATAAATGTTTGAACATTCCCCTATCATTCTTACCCCATTCAGTAAAAGAACAAAATTCAAAAGGCTTTCTTGTGGTCAACCAGAAGTAACTCTAAATCAGAATTCGAACACGAGTTTGGCTGGCTGTACTCAAAATATGTCCAATTAACTTTTCTGGGCCTGTTCCCTCAGCTGTCACACAATTAAAATATTTATTTGATGACAGCTGAGTGGATTAAAGGAGGCAATGTACAAAAACCCATTGTATCATGAAACATTTTACAAACTCAGTCCACAAAATGAAAACAGTATGCTAAGAAACAGAAACACTGCACATATCACACACCTAATGAAGAAATTGTACAAATGGAAATTTAAAACAATCATTCATTAGGTACGCTTGAATTAAAACAAACTATTTTTTAAAGTTAAATTTTGTGTGAAATTCAAATACTTATCAAATATCTATTATGTTAGTTACCAACAAAGTGAAGACATTTATGTGAAAAGAAAATAGTTACAGCTCAAACTTCTAATACTGTGATTCTTAATCTTGTCAATGACAGAGATTTACTAAAAACTAGTAATTCTTAATGGTTTAATTTGATTTCAATGTTACAAGTACCTAATCTCTCAAGATTTCATATCAACATTTACTATAACTGGAGTTTAGGCTTTAGTTCTAAATTACTGTGACATAGACACAAAAAGCATACAAACTCTAGATTTAATGGATACCCAGCCATACCAAATGTACTTGCTGACATTCCAAGATATTGGCAAATATCTCTGGTGTTTAAGGTAATATGACAAAAATCAGAGGTATAACGTGAGAAAAATGTGACTGGCTTACAGTATGAATCAAAAAGAAAAAAATGGAGAAAACAAAGAGAATTAAGGGAAAAAATTATCAAAAGACAAAATATTCAGTATTATACCCACAACTGAATCAAGTTTCCACAACTTAAAAAATATTCACACTTGAAAGAGATATTCACTAGAAAAAGACCTAATAATTAAGAATTCACATAATAAAGTCATCTGATGCAATCTCATAGGGAAAATAAAAACTTCTCGTAAAAGGGTTCCATTAAGATTGCATGAGTTACAACCAGTAATTCTGAAACTAGACCACCAAATATGTCTAAATTGCTCTGTTTAAGTCTCATCTCTGTCATAAACGTTCTGTGGAGTCTCATCTCCATGTCTGGGCTTCCCTACCTGAAAAATGAAAGCTTTAACTGGAAAGGGCAGACACTAGATAATTTCTAAGGTCCCTCTCAACTGTTAAATTCTAGGATTTTATGAACTTTCAGCTAGAATTTGTCTTTATGGACAAACTCCTCTATCCATTTGCCATTCACTTCACTAAGAAAGAAGCCCCATTTTCTGGTGTTCTTCACATGGTATCTTTGTTGATAAACACCTTCCCCAAAGCTTACTGTTCTACTGACTGTCTCTTTTTCTTACCTGTTGCTCCTCTGGCATTGGTCTGAAATGGATTTGTAGAAGATGCCACAGAAGGACCAGCAGCAGCAACAAATGGATTTGTGGAAGGCGTAGCTTTAAAAAATTATAAAATACACTATAAAATCCTAATACATTTTGTATTTAAGATTTAAATTATTTGTTCACTATATTTATCAAGACAGAAAACTCAAGGATTCTGATAACAAATCATTGCTTTGACTCCTAAGAAAATGCTACACAATATATACTTGGGTTCTTTATAAAAAACAGTATATATACCAGAAGCACATACCTCCAAATGGAGCAGGCACACTTGATGAAGCAGGCTGTGTCTGTGCAGAAGCACCCACTGGCACTGTTCCAAAAACATTGCTGAGAACAAATATTGAAAGAGTTCATTTTTTTTTTTTCTTTAAAAAAAGAGAAAGTAAGGATAATCGATCTACAGGGTAGCCATAAAATAATGAACATATCATGTATCATAGCATCAGTTATCAACACAAAGAAAAATTAAGACATTTAAGTGTAAAGATGAACAACAAGAACACATGGACACAGGGTGGGAAACATTACACACGGGGGTCTGTCAGGGGTGGGGGGTCTGGGGGAGGGATAGCATTAGGAGAAATACCTAATGTAAACGATGAGTTGATGAGTGCAGCAAGCCAACATGGCACATGTATACCTACATAACAAACCCGCATGTTGTGCACATGTACCCTAGAATTTAAAGTACCAAAAAAAAAAAAAAAGACACCAGCAACAGCAAGTTTTACTTGCCATTGTTTTTGCACCATTAATGCAAATATCAATTAATGAAAAGGTAAACAATCTCTCAGAATTATTATAAAGAAAGTTTTAACCTCACAGACCCCATGAAAGGGTCTCAGGTACCCCAAACATTCCATGGATCACTTTGTGAACCCCTGATGTACTGTAATGTAATATCAATAAATCATGTATTATATATCACGTATGTTTCCAGACTTTATGTTTCTACAAGTGTTACAACCCTAAGGAAAATAAGCTACTAGGATAACAAAAGAAAGTAGTAAATACAATACACAGGAATGGAAAACAGAGATGAATAAAACACTGTTACAGGTAAATCTCTTGTATTTCCCAGACTATTTTCGCAACTCTAAAATAAAGACTAGAAGAGTTTTTTACAAGTGTAATGTCCTTAAAATGTGTCATGCTTCCTACTGCCAAGAATTCTAACAGATCTATATGAACATAATAGCAGATGTGCTTATTTATAAATACAAGGATGACACTAAAGAGATATAGAATTGATTTTGGGCTTTGGTGCAAACACTTCTAAAAATCTGTATTTACGACTAAGCCTATAATATGGTACTTTCACTGTTTAATCTTCATGACTAAAAACTATTTTTAAAGTATATTATTTGACTACTAAATGGATTCTCCGCTGAGTACAATCTGAAAATAACTGTCCATTTTGAGATGTGTACATGCTCTCAAATACGGTTTAGTGTTCAAAGACAGAACATAACAAAAACGTCTGATTCAATGAAAAGATAAAATTATGCCAATTATTCAAGGATTATATTTTAATTAGCAAACTAAATTCAAATTCCTCAAATTTACAAAAGTATTCAAGAACTTTAAAATTATACCTTAAAACAGTCATTTTTTAACTTGATTACTCAAAGTTGGAAAAAAAAGATAAAACACAAAGCAGGAGGGGCTAGCTAAGACAAGGTACCTGCTAGCATTACTTGTGGAAGTATACGCATTACTGGAGGTGGCTGCGGAACTGAAAACGCTGTCTAGTTCTGCCAGAGCTGCATACTTGTCTGAAGACGCACTTGACTGACTGGGAACTGAAACCACAGAACCAACAGGAGCTTTACCTGTGGTCCCAAAGCCACTTCCCTGATCACCACCTGGGAATGAACAAAATCACGTTACACCAAAAATTTAAAGTTACACTTTCAACTTAGCAACTACATTTGCCATGAAACATAGGTAAACTTAAAATGGATTTGGAGTTAAGCAGGATTCCAAATCATTAATCTAATAAATAACCTGGACCATACAGGACAGGATTAGTCGTTATACATACCACTGTGGTAAAGACAGAATATGTCTTTTAACAAAAATTAAGACTCTGTACCAAAAAAATTTGTCTAGATTATGCATAAGCAAGAAACTCTCAAGTGCTACTATGTTAACATCTCCAAGACAAGTGGATCTTGTTCACGTGAACATATAAATTCATACAATGCTGGACCTAATGTGAACAGTCTATCAATAGCATCATTTCCCTCAGCACTCTCCATGAAAAAATTAGAGACAGTAATAACGGGAAACATTTACTGAGCACTTACTATGTGCTAAGCACCGTTCTAAATGCCTTACATGCAATACTACTTAGAACACAACTCCATGAGTTTAATGCTTAGAATTATCCATTTTGGAGAGGAGGAGAACAGGCCCAGAGATCAGAATGGAGAATTCCATTTAGCAACACACACCTGCTATTCACCACTGCCATATGCATTTTTAGAGGCTACTAGCCTTAAGATAAAACTGGATACAAAACTATACTATAAAATTCATGAATTTCTTAAAAAAATATAAAACCCACCAAGTTGTTAACGGAAATTTGTTCAAAGTAAATACATCACAGAAACCACCAAATAACCCTCCATTCAGCTCTGCCAATGGGGTTTCTTGGCTCTTTATTGCCAAAGAAAAGTAAAGCATGCCTTCTAGGACAAAATAAAATTTTTCTCAACTAGTGAGACTGAAAGTTTACAAATCAGTTCCTATGTCCTCAGTTTTGTAGTTGATATTTCAGGTACAAAATGTGCCAAGTGAACATTTTACTCAATATGACAGTGCAGACAAAACTGCTATACAACAACTGAGAAAAGTGTAACATGTCCACATTTTAATAAATACAACCAAATTAAGAGCACAAATTTGTATTTGTTTTGCTTAAAGCTTGATACCTTGCCCGGCACTGAAGATATTGTCTAAATTAGCAAGTGCTGCATATTTGTCTGCTGTCTGTAAACCAGCTTTGTTCGTTGAAACTTTACTAACAGCTGATGCTGTTTGATGACTCTGGGAAGTATTGAAGGTTCCAAAATCAGCACTGGAGGATTTGGGGAAGTTATCAAAATGAGCAAAATTAGCATTTACTGATGCAGCACTTCCACCTGTAACAGAATAAACAGAGCACTTGAAATTTCTAAGCTTTTCCTAATACCCTCTCATAGACTGTATGATCATTTCTTCCTAAATTAAATGTCCTATAAGCAATCTTACAACATTAAAATCAATGACTGGCAATGGCTTTCGACTACAAGTGAAGTTTTCTAATTTGTAAAAGTAGATTTTTCAAAGGCCTTGGCAACATGTAAAATAACATGTTTCTGTTTATTACCTACCCTGGAATGAAGAATGTAATTCATGGAGGGGGTAACTCCACACTACCTGGTTTGAGATTCAGTTACTTTCTCATCCAAATACACTATGGCCTTTTACTAGTTCTCCCTAAACAGACTGCAAACAAGATGCAAAGTATCTTACTTGGAGGATTTCAAACTTTTGTGGCTCCATGGTGAAACAGTTTAAACAAATCCCAGCAGTAGCAATTAACAATATGTAAAATGTGTTAAGGTGATTCAGAATTTCTTAAAAGATGGTTATTGACATTTACACTTACTTCACTTGAAGAGCTACTATTTAATTCCATATAAGAGTTAAATGTGTATACAATATCATGTGTAGTTCAAGGCATTAAAACTACAGTACATAATACATTATAGCAATTTTTGACGTTATAAACCACAATTCACCTAATGGTCACTATTGTATATATCCTGTTAAATCTTTAAAATATGTTCTCTATTATAAAGACCTCCTTAAAGTACTATCAAAAGACTAAAACCAGTATATTTCATTCTATGCTTTTGATCCTACACTTTTGGGATATTAGTTCTTTATTTCTAAACTTTAGTTTCAGAAATCAAAATAGTATACATACACAGTTATATATTACAGTGATAGAAAAGACAACTACAGATAATTTGAAAACAGAATGCATGAACCTCTATTTAAAAAACACGAACACTTTCTATCAAGCAGGTTTTTATACATTCTAAAAGAAATACATACTGATCAAATTTCTTTCAGGAGTTAAACCATGGTGTTTTCAATTAAAGGTAAGTAATACATGTTTGTATGTAAAAGACTGCGACCTGTTACAAGGAGCTGGCAAACAAAGTGCATACTAAACTTTCAAAATTTATATAAGAATATTATTTCAAATTATTATTAAACCAAGTAACTCTTTGTCTACTATTGTGTTCTCTAACTCTGAGTTTAATAAATAGAGTTGGGAGAGATTTTTTATGAAGGATTATCACTAAAGAATTATCAACGATCTATAATTCGAAAAACCCTTGAAATATAGCAAAAATATGCAAATTAGTATAAGATGCCTATTTGACAACAGAACTTACTGTGGGTAGCCTGAAGAGGAAAAGCTGAAGTAAATTCACCAAAACTGCAGCTAGATGAAAGCATTCTAAATGCTGGACAGCCAGAAATTATGTAAATGATGAAAGTTAAAGGGGAAAAAAAAAAAAAAGAAAACTGAAAGAAAAGGCTTTAAGACAATACAGAGTTAAAAGTTGAAAGAAAAGTAATCAGCCAAAAATCTAAATAAGGGTTCAATGAGTTTCCAGAAACAGCACAATTTATGGAAAAGTATTCAATGTTTAAACACCAATTCCTGCACAGAAAACTATTTCCAAGTTTGACTGAAGTGATCATTAATGTACTCTTGTCTAATAAACATATGAAAATTTTTCTCAGGCTTCTTGCTCTGAAAATTACTTACTTTTTTTTTTTTTTTTTTTTTTTGAGACGGAGTCTCACGCTGTTGCCCAGGCTGGAGTGCAGTGGCGCGATCTCGGCTCACTGCAAGCTCCGCCTCCCGGGTTCCCGCCATTCTCCTGCCTCAGCCTCCTGAGTAGCTGGGACTACAGGCGCCCGCCACCGCGCCCGGCTAATTTTTTGTATTTTTAGTAGAGACGGCGTTTCACTGTGGTCTCGATCTCCTGACCTTGTGATCCGCCCGCCTCGGCCTCCCAAAGTGCTGGGATTACAGGCTTGAGCCACCGCGCCCGGCCAATTACTTACATTTTTAGCTCTACAGAAGCAATCAGCTTCCTTTATTAAGAGGTCTAATGTCAGCCTAAATCAATGGATTCTATGAACCTTAAAAAACTTACAGTACTGGCTGGGCACAGTGGCTCACATCTGTAATCCCAGCACTCTGGGAGGCCAAGGCAGGAGAATAACTTGAGGCCAGGAGTTCAAGACCAGCCTGGGCAACACAGTGAGACCCAGTTGCTACCCTCCCCCCACCAAAAAAAAAAAATTTCAGCTGGGAGTGGTGGCATGTGCCTGTATTCTATCCTGAGGCAGGAGCATTGACAAAAAACAAACACACACACAAAAAAAGAGAGACTGAAAGAGAAATACTTATAGTAGTGTCATGCCTCTGTCCTCTGTGCATGGTAGATCTAAGGAAGATTCATGTGCAGGAAAAGGAGGAGAATGGATGTTGTCAAACAGACAATACACCAAATAATGCAGAAAAACAAATGAATATAGAAAAAAATAAGAGTTCAGGTTTCCCCAGAGCTTTTTAAGATAGAACCATTTTAAAGTCAGATAATTACAGAATTTAAGTTTAGACTAATTTTTCAAAACTACACTTAAGAGAATTTTGTTTCGTGAAGTAAACATTTAAGCACAATGCTGGAGAAGCTCTACCTGTAGTTTGGGGCTGAAAAGGAGAGTGACTTGCTGTGGGGAAACCTCCAAAATTACTCGAACCACTAGACTGTCCAAATGCATCAAAGTTTGCAAAATCTGCATTTGCAGAATTCTGAGCTGTAAATGGTAAGGAACAACATATGTTAATGAATATGAAAACTATAAATGAAAATACATGACAAATGAGTTTAAAAATTATATGAAAAGTTTCTATGTATCAAAACTCACTTTATAGAGAATTCACTTAGAAATCAGATTTTAAACCCTACCAGCATTTAACCCAATTACAGGTAATTTACTAAGTAGTAACCAGGAATTTCCAAGAACACTTTGTGCAATGATAAATTTGGACATAATACTCTGTATATGACCTCAAGCATAGTACTATAAAAGTGACTCCATTAACAAAGGAAACTATTTCAGAGTACTGAGTTACAGTACCGAGTTATAGGAAAGCAGACAAAGATGTAGAAAACATTCTGGAAAAATTCACTGAATAAAAATGGTAATCAACTATGTGAATCTCAACAATAATTGAAATACTTAAAAAATAATACAAAGATGGTTTAATTAAGAAATAAAACTTTTTTTAAGTTTACAAATGTCTCACCATGGTCATATATAAAAATCTAAAAAAAGCACAGGATCACCAAATAAATGGAAGATATTCATATTCTATTAGAAGCCTGCAATTTTAAACTCATTAAAATTTAAGGAACAATGAATGCTAGTATAGAAATTATAGCATATAATTCAGAGCCCCAAACATTAATCGAATACCTATTAAATATGGCAAGACAGGACTTTGTAGTACTTGTATCCATTTTTACGTCTAGGTACTGATCTATTCACTATCTTCAACAATCGATTGTAAATGCTGCAGAATAAAACTTTGGAAAACAAAACTTTGCAAATTCAACACTAAAATACAAAAATTACCATCTGGACACTCAAGCAATCTCTGTACAAAGAAATCCAAGCTAAGCAGAATGTAACACAATGGTAAAGCTGTTTCTTAAATAATCGTATTTCAAGGAGTCAACTTAGTGTGGAACTTAAGACCCCAAATTAATGAGCCTGAGTCTTGCTAAGAGTTGTCATTCCTCTTCAAAGAAAAACACATATTCATGAGACAGGAAGACAGAGAGATCATAGGATGCAAACTAGCAGCCCTCAGCAAATTCATCTGACAGATATGCTTTGTTTCATCTGTACAGTACTTAACATTATTTCCCATCAATTCCCAACATTTAAAAAGAGGGCATTTCACAATAAACAAAAAGACTTCTAGCTTCTCTTATTTAAAAAAAAAAAAAAATCAATATATCTAGTATCCTAAATCCCTATTTCCATGTAGTAACAGATTAGAACATCCCCTTTAAAAAGGGCACCATAGTTCCTTAAACACACATGATACTACTCATTTGTGTTACCTGAGTTGCAAGGCAGTTGGGTTTAGATCCTACAGTATAGAGTGTGACAAAAATCAATTACAGTTTATAGTGCACAGGTTTTATGATATGATGTTTATCATCAGGCAAAATAACTACTAAATTCAGTAGGTGAATTTTATTTCTAGCTTCATGCACATTTCCGTAGAAGATGACTTTTACTGAACCCAATAATGACCCCACCCAGCAACACACATCCACAAATACTATACCTCAGCCTGAATGCTCACATGAAGAGTAAAGGCTTCCAGCTTTTAAGTCACTAAACTACCTAGAAAAGAAAGTTTCCCTACAAAACAATGCTAATGAACCAGACTGGCATGTGTGAATAGTTATCATTTGCCATTAAAGGTTCCATCAGTCGTATCAAACTGTTCAGGATAAAATTTTCACCTAGTATTTTTTAAAAATTAACAAGAATATCAAGATGAGAAGAAATTGCAATCAATGACTTTATTTGTAAACTATATATGGAAAAATAAAGATTCTGAATGCCTGGAAAGGCTCTGGAAAAAGACATTTCAGTTAAACCATGACCTAATTTTTACACCTAAAAACTACTCCAAGGCAAAATATCCAAAGATGGTATCAACCATACATATTAGAAGGAAAAATAAATGAGTAATTCAGTAGTTTCTTCTTGTAACAGGCATATATATTTTATTCTCCTGTAATGAAACCAAAAGTCAAATAAAGTAAAGGAAAAAAGGTAATCTGAGCCGTCATTTCTAAGTAAGAACTTCAGACTAAAAAGCAACTCCTCTCAGGCAGCCTGACTTGCAGCCTACAGGAGCTATTTCATTCTTTCTTCGCACAAGAAACAGAACAGTTAAGATTAACTACTTTCTATCAATCTGATCAAAATATAAGATTCTTTTCCTTTACTATCCTGCGATTAAATGATGGCTATTGTTTTCAAAGTGCAATTTAAGGAAGTTGTTGAAAGTATTAGTGCAGCCATGGTACAAATTAGTCTGTAGAGTTGCAGTCTAACCATTTTTGGCTAACCATTTTTGGCTAACAGGGCTACAAAGAAAAGTCCAACATTACCTGTGAAGACTCACAAATTGCATTTCAAGAGAGAAAAACAAAGGGAACAAGAAATAAGTTGCGAATTTACAAAAGAATTTGGTGGTTATCAGTAATTTCACATTATATTTCAATAATCCTAAAATGGAGATAAAACCAGAATATACTCACAAATTACACAAGTTTTACTCTATTTACTGGTTCTCTCACCAACTCTTTTTACCAGCATTCAAATGCAAGAGGTGAAAAAAGAGAGTTGGGGTTCTTTTTGGTCAGAAGGGGAAATGGCTTCTTATCTGGAGGGTTATGGGGAAAGAGGGTTCTCCATGTTTTCTGGGATTTTGCAGCTCAGGTTAACACAGGAGAAGGGAAATCTACCACAACTCCAACTTAAGCAAAAGAAAACCAAAATTTCTTATCCTTCTCAGTATAACCTTTCCTGAAAAAGGAGATCCATGTCATCCTAGGACTCCTTTTTAAAGCAAATACACACGAGACATATAAAAATTACACCACAATTCCCTTCTAAAGCATGTCCTTAGAAAATGTTTTTATTAATATTTAAAATGAAAGGTTCCCTTATTGCTTGCTAGAAAGAATTGTGGCTGGAGAGAAGTTTTTCTACAAATTTTCAAACTATCCCAAACAGCACACTTTGGAGTGTGATTATGTATAAAATGCTTCATATCATCATTATCCAAAAAGAAGCCAGGTCATCAAATTGAAAGAAAATGAAAAACCATCACAATCTCACAAGTAAGTAAAATAAGGCAAAGTAAGTTCTAAAATACGAATAGGAAATCAGTTCTATCAGCACTGGTTTCTGTTATGCTCATAAAATTGTGAAATACATCTTTTAGAAACATACAGTCTTGAGTTTTTCTTCTCCATAATTGAACCTATAGAAATCTATGAAAAAGAAAGAGTAAGCTTTAGCCAATACCTCATACACACATGCCAAAATAATATAAAGCAAAGTTTCGAATTATCAAAATAAAACTATAAAATGACTAAATTCCCAAATTAATGTTCTACATTTGGTTTGATATTTATTTAATCACTCAAAATGCAGACCGGTAAACTTTCCATGATATAAACATCACAGCTTACTGACATCCAAAATAGATTCCATACATATTTCCAACACAAATACTATGTATGCTTTTACACTGTTTAAGCATAAAGAAGCCACTGTAAAGACTCAAGAAATTACCAAGCTGTTAGGAAATGAATCCAAACCATTTGTGGAATCTTAACAAAGATCGAAAGATTAAAACAGCATAAAAACTTGCCATAAAGTATGACCTTTTTTCTTAAATGCATGTAAACATACAAACATACATACATAAGTGTGTATTTGTATACATAGGTACATATATATGAAGTGTGTGTAAAAGAGAAAAGAAAAACAATGTTTATTGTACCTTTTAGATGGTAAACCACTTAAATGCATCATCTCACTTGAACCTTGCCACTTATCAAAATCAATTTACAGAATAGAAAGCTTAGAAATGTTAGGTAATTTGCCCAAAGTTACACACATAATAAGCAAGAAAGCCAGCATCTGAACCCAGGTTGTCCCAACTCCAAAGTCCAGGTTCTTTTCACTACATTATGCCACTTCCCTATCAGACTATTGCTATTACAATTAAGGAGAGATACAAGTGACCAAATCTATACTTCAATAATCAATTTTTAAATATTACCTAAGTACCTCTTCAAGGCTTGCATATTTGTTAATAAAACTCCATAAATCCCAATTTCTGGTGACATGCATTAAACTGTAACAAATATGTTAAATCTGAGAATAAGCAGGGGAGAAAACGCCATTCAAAGACCACAAGAGTTCTATCAAAAAATATCTTTAGGGCCGGGTGCAGTGGCTCACACCTGTAATCCCAGCACTTTGGGAGGCAGGCGGAACACCTGAGGTCAGGAGTTTGAGACCAGCCTGGTCAACATGGTGAAACCCCATCTTTACTAAAAAACACAAAAATCAGTCGGGAGTGGTGGAGGGCACCTGTGAGCCCAGTTACTCAGAAGGCTGAGGCAGGAGAATCAGCTGAACCTGGGAGGCAGTGGTTGCAGTGAGCCGAGATCGTGCCACTGCACTCCAGTGTGAGCAAGAGAGTGAGACTCCATCTCAAAAAACAAAACAAAAAACAAAAAGAGGCCAGGCACGGTGGCTCATGCCTGTAATCCCAACACTTTGGGAGGCCGAGGTGGGTGGATCACTTAAGGTCAGGAGTTCGAGACCAGCCTGGCCAACAAGGTGAAACCCCATCTCTACTAAAAATAAAAAATCAGTATTTTTGTATTACTAAAATACAAACTTTTACATTTGTATATAATTTCAGGTGTTGTGGCGCACGCTTGTAATCTCAGCTACCTGGGAGGCTGAGGTGGGAGAATAGCTTGAACCCGGGAGGTGAAGGTTGCAGTGAGATTGTACCACTGCACTCCAACCTGGGCGAGAGAGCAAGACTCCACCTCAAATAAATGAATGAATGAGTTGTATCTGTAGGAACCAACCTGAAAATGTTCCTACTCCTAAGGTGGGCTAATTTGAGCACTACTAAGGATAATGACAGCAAACTGAGAAGAAGCAAATGTTTAAATCTATGAAGTCATAATGATACTAAAGAAAAAAGTCACCATTATAAAATGCTAGGAAATCAACTCATTATTGTGATATCTGATGGCAAAGAATCATGTATTCTGACTTTCCTAAACAAATCATGCCACCAGACAGATTTTTTAAAAAGTATTTCAGCTAATAAGTGAAGGAATAAATTCAGAACATCATTATTTTTACACAATGAACTCGGTTATTGAGCATCAACAGGTAACATTATAAAAACACAATCCAAAATTAAAAGCCTCTTAAATCCCAAGTAGTAAGCATATCCCCAGCCACCCATCCTCCTAATAGGAAGAACCTGTAACTGATTAAGTCTCTGGATCCAACAACCTGATACAAGAAATAGAACAGAGGAACTTGTTACAGGGCACCATAGTGGTGCAATCAACTAATTCAGACTACTGAAAACTGTACAGGACAAATGAGCAAATTTCTTTCACAAATTATAGAGGAGGAAAAAGAAGGAATAGAGGAAAAATCTTATGAACTAAGAAACCTAAAGACATATCCCACAACTGCAGTCTGTGGACCTTGCTGGAAATCTGATTCAAACAAACTGTATGTATGTATACATGTATGTATACATGTATGTATGCACGTATGTATGTATGTGTATGGAAAAATCTGAACTATAATGAACATTTGAATACTGACTAATGAATTATTATTACTACTATTATTTAGGGAGTGATGCTACTAATGTGGTTATATCTAACAAAAAAAGTATGTTTTATAGATTGAAATATACAACATTTAAGGATAAACTATGTCTAAAATTTGCTTCAAAATAATATGACAGTGAGAGTGGAATGACAAATGAAATAAGATTAGCCATGGGTGATTAGCACATAAAGGTTATAGTATCCAATTACTTTTGAATATTTGCAATTTTCATAAAGAATAAAAAACAGACATTATATCCTTTCCCCATTTTTCCACAGAAAGAGGTCATGCCAACCAACTGACATTAAATATAATCTCTTCTGTGATTAAAAAGCAACACAATTATATGGTTACATATTACAGCTCAACAGTTACGAGTAACAAAACATTCTCAACAAAAAATGTTTACTGATCCTCAAAGTGTGATGAAGAATTGATGTTTCTTGGTGTTTTATATGCACCCCCAGCAAAAGCTGTTGGGAAAAAACACTTACCTGCATGACTGTTGAAATGTGCAAAGTTAGCAAAATTGGCTGTAGCTGTTGACTGAGGAGCTGGAGCAGCAAAGATGTCTGAGCCGAGATCACTTAAAAGGTCAAATTGCTTCTTCTCCTGCTGCTGCCCTTGAGAACGACCTACAACTGGGGACTATAAACCACATATTAACTATAAAGATATTCCAGTTGGATCTGCGAAATCTTTATACAAAACTATCTCCAAACTTAAAACACACTTATACATAAGAAGAGTTACAGTATGCTGAGTTAACCTTTCTCATTTTTCACTCAACCTTTTGTGAAAACAGAGAAATTTATCCAAGTGTCTTAGTATGTGTTACCAAAAAGGGCAGGATTTAAACCATAGTACTATGCCTCTGAACTATTCTTGTATAGGATAGAGGCTGCAGTGCCACACAGTAACAGATCTGTCACAGCCCCATCAACTATAATACAGTGTAGAAGACAAACTTTAGGTAGCAACTGTGAAAAGATTTCATTTTGTTCATTTTTAAGAATAAGATATAATGCAAAGTCCCTTGTGTTTCAATGATCAACATGCTTCACAACCACACATGTGGGAAAACTCTACTACTAAAGAAATCCTTTCCCAGAAAAGTATATCAAAGAGACTATATGTTCTAACTCTGATGGTCACCATAGATTCGTTTTACTAATTGTATAACACATGATATATACATATATACATGTATACACACACACATATAGCTATAGCAACATTCCTGTATAACTCACCTTTACAAAGTTGCAGAGAAGTCAAAGAAACTCATTAGCAATAGCAAAAAGAACAAATATATATATATATATATTTCAACCACTTAACAATTTCTTAATGTATAATAAACCACTGGAACATAATGCTACTGGCATACAAGGTTATGCTGCTGTCTTAAAGAATTCTCAAATTCTTGACAATCAAGCCCTCTTTAAGTTGCAGCTTCCTACAAAGATTCAAAGACTACTCACCTGACTAGGTGTGCCCTTATTTAAGTGCAGTGTTGGTGCAGAATCCCCTAAAAGAGATTTCAGTGGTTTGACCTCAGGTGTGCTGCTTGTGCTACTGGCAGAGGACCCGGAAATAGATGCATGAACTGATGCCACGACTTTGGCTTGTTCTGGCGGGACATACCTAAAACACATAAAAACCAGTTAACTAAAAAAAAAGTAGGTAATTCTACACCAAAAAATAAGCTTAATTCTAACTTCGTACAAGACTGCTTCACCATTAATCTTATCTGAAAACCCTCTCACACAGAATACCTTTGCATATATTTTTAAAAAGGAATGATAGCTTAAGACTACACCCATTAAATACTTGAAATACTCAGAGAAAGAGAAGACTAACCACAAAACTTGTTTCAATTACTTATTTATGGTTTTTCTAAGGTATTCAGTACAACATAAGAAATAACTGCTTTTTTTAAACAGAGGACCTACAATTAATCATCATGATGAATAGTTCATACTACAATTTAAAAAATTATCTTAAGATCTAAATAACATCTGAAGACAAATGAGGCAGGAAAACATTCGTAACATTACAGTTAACGGCCTAAAATATAAAGGCTTATTAAAACTGTAAGAATAAGATCATCCCATTTTAAATGAACAAAAGAAGCAATTCACAGAAGACAGGAGACATAGAAATGAAAACACTTTTAACCTAACAAAAATGCAAATTAAGGTTTTATTCACCTATAAGCTAAGTGTGAACTTTGCAATTTTTTTATTGCTACCTACTAAAATATATAAATAGGTGTGCTTTGTGCACCAGAAGTACCACTTCCAGAAACATCCTTAAGAATTGGTAAGTGTATACAGATGCATGTACACACAGATTAGTTAATCACAGTCCACTCTTTATAATTTCAAAAAAACTGGGAAACAAACCCAACATCTATCAAGAAAAAAATATTTACAATAATACAATACTCATAGCTACTCTGCTTTGACATGGTAAGATAAAACCTCACAGATCCTTCAGATTTGATTCCAGTCATGTAAATACATGATTTATGTGAGGAGGCGAGTCAAGAAAGGAGAGGCAGCAAAGATATAATAATGTCCAAACACTGGCAATCCTAACCTCTAGGTGTGGGATTATGTGAGAGCTTTTGCTCTTTGTAATTCTGGGTTTTGTCCTACCCTCCTTCTTATTCCCCATATGAAGTAGGTGAGGAAAGAAGGAAAACTATGCTTAAGAGCACCTGTTCCATAGACAAGAGTTCAAATCCCATCTCTACCACCAAATGGCTGTGAAACCTTGGGCAAACTATTAATACTTCAACTCTTTGTGCTTCCATTTTTTTCATTTATAAAATGGAGAGACAGAGTTGCCTAGGTTTAAACAAGTTAACATTTGTAAAGCACTGAGAACAATTCCTGGTATAGATATTAACTACATAAGTGTTCACTGTCACCAAACCACATAATAATCACAAACAATACAACCAGCTTTTTTAAAGTAAATGAGAGACACAAAAGATATATGAGAATGAATACAAGAAGTTATACTTTCCCGTAATTTAGCATACTACTAATACAAATTCTTGAGTATAGCCAAGTCTTATCAAAGGATAAAATCAAATGATAGTTACTGGTTCAAAAGACTTGCCTTGACAAAGTAAAGAAACTAATCTTGTATAACACAGAAAGTGATTTTGAGAACTGGTCAAAAGAACAATTTCAAAATCCCTTTGGATAACAACAGCATCACTGTTTTAAGTATAGTTACAGTGAGTATTTTTAGGGAGGCTGCATCTGGATAGTGCTTATTCCATGTTAGAAACCAACTTCACTGCTCTCTAGCTATACGTTACGGGTGTGCGGGAGTCTGGATTAAAAACATACTGTTCCTGGCCCTCTTAAAGATGGTCACCTGTCCCACCACTTGAAGTCTCTATTTTTATAACTCTTATTATCCTGTTTCTCAGGAAAGAAAAAAAAATAACAACACAAATTGTAATTACTTGAGGTTTCTAGGTATTTGCATTACAGTTTGAATGAATAATACATTACTGTTATAAATGTGGAGGTAAGGATCTATGATTTTAATTCTACCATTACTCACACTCACTTTTCTCTTGATAGCTAGAGCTGACCATAAGCTAATCCCTAACCAAACTCTCTTTCTGAATTGGTAAAAGTAACACAGCTGAGGAAAAAAAAGAAAAAACTAGGTTAGGGCTATATAAGGAGAACAGTCTTTCCTATGAGGTAGAATGTCTAGGAAATTCAGAATCAAAAAGATAAAAGGATAATTATACCTTTCGTTTTAAAAGAATCATTTATGTTACCATATTTTTACTCTCAACCCACCTTCTAATATTTTCTTCTTTCCTGAGCTTAAATTTTACTGGTGTATTTTAATCTATTTTCATACCTGATGTCTTCTAGTACAGCTGAATATAGCCCTGATTAATCTTGCCTTGCAAAAAGGAGTCTATTTTAGGCAGGGTGCGGTGGCTCACACCTGTAGTCCCAGCACTATGGGAGGCTGAGGCAGGTGGATCACCTGAGGTCAGGAGTTCGAGACCAGCCTGGCCAACATGGCGAAATCCCATTTCTACTAAAAACACAAAAAATTAGCCAGGCGTGGTGGTGGGTGCCTGTAATCCCAGCTACTTGGGAGGCTGAGGCATGAGAATCGCTTGAACCCAGGAGGCGGAGGTTGCAGTGAGCCGAGATCACGCCATTGCACTCCAGCCTAGACAACAAGAGCAAAACTCAGTCTCCAAAAAAAAAAAAAAAAAGAAAAAAAGTAGTCTATTTGGGAAAGGAGTAAGAATACAAATTTTGATATAGCATGCAAGTCAGAGCTAATGTGCTCCTGAATAAAGGTAAAGACCTCTGCTGTAAGCCACAGCAAATGTTCCCTCAGGACCAAAACAGGCTCTGAACATATTCTCTTGGGTTGAAACACAGCTCCTCAAGCAAACAAGAAGTTCGTTACTTCCCCATTATTTATTGCCTCTATTTTGATTCCCTGCCCCATCTTTCTAACCTCCCAAGATGAAAATATCCACTATTCAATACTATTAAAGAAACAACCAAAAGAGTTCATAGTTAACGAGTCTTAGTGACTATACTTAAATTGTGCTCATATAGCTAAAAATGCAGAGCCCTGAGTAGCTGAACACTAGCTTTATGGATATAGTCCCTATTCCATTGGAAGGGGCTTACTAGCTATATGTACAACCTGTTGGAATTAATTTTTAAAAATTAACATCTGATAGATTTAGTTAGGCAAAAGTAAATGCTCCCTTCTTAACCAGAAAGTAAACTGATTTCTTAGGTGGAAAGAAAAAATATTTTGAGCAAAGGCTACAACAGACAATTAGGTAGATGGACTACCACACCAGAGCTTTATTTAGCATAGTGCCTAGTATATAGAAGATGTTACTCAATAAATTTAAAAAAGATATGACTCAGTAAATACTTGCTAAATTAATGGTTTTTAAGAATAGAGGCTTTGTAGGGCAAAACATATTTAAAGAAGCTAACAGCGATAGGGAATGATTAGAAGGAAGAATACCTAACTTTCCTGGTAATTATTATAACAAAAAGGCTGCTGCCAGGAACAGATGAGTTAAGATAAAGTAGAAGTAAAGGTTTTCGGAAACCAAACCAACAAAAAGCCAAGGGATAATGAATTATATACCTATCTAAGCTCTCACTGTCTGTCTTTTATCCTTCATTGTGTCAGACTAACCTTACCCATAGTTAACATGTGATTTGGGGAGGCTTTAGTCTACATACAACTCTTCACTCACCATCTTTTCTTTTCATATTTTTCTTGTAGAAACTCTTTCACTTTTTGTGGATCCCTGAAGTCTGGAATTGCTGAAGATCTATCATCAAATAATCCTAGCCAAATCTGTTTACAGACCTTTGGAAAGAATCAAAAAAATATATGTTAAATTCAACATCTTCACTTAATGAAATTTTAAGGGGATATTGTGATTCTTTCAGGAAGCTAATCTACATAATAATTGTAATAATATGCTTTCAATGAGGACACTAATAAACAGAAATAAAGGAACTAAATTACTTTTTAATATGTTGCAGTATGCAGTAAAATTTTAGCAACAAAATCATTAAAAAGGGGAAATGAACAGTGAAATGGGATTTGAGAGGACCTGGGGTCTTTTCAGTCTTGGCATAATCATAAACTTCACCATTAGCAAAGTCATGTAACCTGTGTAAATCTCTGTTCCCTTACTCACAAAACAAAGGAACGAACCAATAGCAATTTTACAGGCCCGTTAGCAAGTCTAACAAACCAAAAAGAACAAGCAAAAATACCAGAATCATAAACAATTTACCGTAAAACTGTAACAATAAACACAAACGTAAGGCAAACACACTATTAGCTTTATAGTTGTCTCCTATGCATTTTTTGTCTGATAGCTAAAAAATGAGAATCTGAGAAATTTAACTTCCAGAAAAACCAAAAGAGAAATGAAATGAAACAGCACAAAAAGAACTATAAACAGAAAAACTGACAGACTTCATCAAAATAAAAAACTATTCTTCAAAAAACTTAAAAAACACAAAAATCAAGATAACAACTGATAAAAAGTATTTGCAAAATGTGTAAGAACTTGAAACTGGAATATATAAAGAACTCCCATACCTCAATTATAAAAGACAGATAACCCAACGCTTGTTTCGGTTTTTGTTTGTTTTTGAGAAAAGATCTGTCTCTACAGCACAGAATGGAGTGCAGTGGCGCAATCTCAGCTTATTGCAACCTCCGCCTCCCAGGCTCAAGCTATCCTCCCACCTCAGCCTCCTAAGTAAGCTGGGACTACAGGAGTGCAGCACCACAGGTGGCTAATTTTTTGTATTTTTTGAAGAGACAGTGTTTCACCATGTTGCCCAGGCTGCTCTTGAACTCATGAGCTCAAGCAATCCACCCGCCTCAGCCTCCCAAAGTGCTGGGTTTACAGGAGTGAGCCACCACGCCCAGCCAACACTTGTTTAAAGAGGGGGCAAAAAGTCTGAACAAACACTTCACCAAAGATATTAGCAGCCCACTATCATCAGTCATGTATAAAATGCAAATTAAAATGACACTGAGGCCGGGTGCGGTGGCTCATACCTGTAATCCCAGAACTTTGGGAGGCCGAGGCGAGCGGATCACCTGAGGTCACAAGTTCGGGATTAGCCTGGCCAAAATGGCGAAACCCCATCTCTACTAAAAATACAAAAAAATTAGCCAGGCCACTAAGTAGTGGCACATGCCTGTAATCCCAGCTACTAGGGAGGCTGAGTCAGGAGAATCACTTGAACCCAGGATGGGGAGGTTGCAGTGAGTGGAGATCACTGCACTCTGGCCTGGGCGACAAGAGCAAAACTCCATCTTTTTAAAAAAAAAAAAAAAGACACTGAGACTCCACAAGATAGACATGCATAGATACTACTAGAAAAGCTGAAAACAAAGTGTGACCACACCATGTGTTGGTAACAATGTGGAACAACCGGAACTCTTTAGAATGTAAAATGGTATAAGCACTTTGGAAAACATTTGGCAGTTTCTCAAGAGTTAAACACAGACCTGGCATATGACGTAGCCATTCTACTTTTAGGCATTTATTCAAGAAAAATAAAAGCACTTTTCCACACTCAAACTGTACATAAATATTTATAGCAGCTTTACCCAAACTGGAAATAATCCAATTGTCCATAAACAAGTGAATAAACAAACAAATGGGAGAACAGCCAAAGAAGAATATTATTCAGCAATTAAAAGGAGAAAACCATTAATACGAGAAACACGAAAAAACCTCAAGATTATGCTGAAAGAAACCTGTGCACCATCCCCACCAAAACGTATATACTGCATATTTCCATTCACTTAAATTTTCAATGTAAACCAGTCTACAGCGAAGAAAAGCAGACCAGTGGATTCATTGCAAAGGGTTGCACAATAAAAATATATACTATCTTGTTATTGTGGTAGTGGTTTCACAGTATATACAAATGTCAAAACTCATCAAATTGTACACTTTAAGTATGTACATGTTATCAATTTAAATATCCAAAAGTTATCAATTATTCCTCAGCAAAATTATCAAGAACAAGTCAACGAGTTTCCAAAATTATATTATTTTAAAGAATAAGCAATTATGACACTAAGAAAAGAACATGGTATCTGGTTTCAAAAACGCTGACAAATATTTAAGAAATCAGGGAAGGAAAAGCATACTTCTCAATCTTACCTGCTCACTGAACTGGGTACAGAATCAGTAAGAGAAAGGACAGGAAAAAGGGCTTGCCCTTCTCCTCTCCTATCATGTCCCCAAGTGTGTTTCAAAATATTTCTTGTAGGCCAAGCGTGGTGGCTCACGCCTGTAATCCCAGCACTATGGGAGGCTAAGGCGGGCGGATCATGAGGTCAGGAGATCGAGACCATCCTGGCCAACATGGTGAAACCCCATCTCCACTAAAAATTAAAAAAAAAAAAAAATTAGCTGGGCATGGTGGCACGTGCCTATAATCCCAGAGGCTGAAGCAGGAGAATTGCTTGAACCCGGGAGTCAGAGGTTGCAGTGAGCCGAGATCGCACCACTGCATTCCAGACTGGCAACAGAGCGAGACTCCGTGTCTGTCTGTCTATACAAATATTTCTTGTGGTTCCTTCCTATTCCAGGCTCAGTACAGAGAGTATAAAGTCATTTAGGAAGTGACAGTTGACAAGAGTGAGGACTACAGTAAGGCACAATCCATTATGAAAACATTTCACTGGCAACGCCTCAGAAGTACAGACACCCAGGAATAGTAGTGCAACTTACTGCCAGAAATACTACAAACCTTTAAGAGACCCAGCTTGTCCAATAATATTTAGCCAGTTAAAAGAACTACATGGGACTCTCCTCAGGCAGAAACCTAACTAATGATTCTCCTAAAATGTAATTCTTTAAGATTTTTAAAGATTTATCAGTTACATTCATAAAGGGAGGCCCGTTTCTCATTCTTCTATTTTAAAACTTCCCAAATGAGAAAACAAGAGACAGGGTAGTTATTTACCCAAAGCCATGAAACTATTGACTGTACTTGATGGACACTTTATTCTCTACATTGCAAAGCCTCTGCCATATACAACTTTTTAAAATTAAAATCAATAAATGAATAAATAATAAGCATACAAATAAATAAAATGAAGCAGATGGGCTAAGGGCAGACAGATCATACAGCTGCCATCTTGGCACTCATAATGGTAATGCAAAGCAAAGATGGAGTGGCTTGATGATAAAATATTTGACATAAGTAGCCTGTAGGATTCCCTCAAAATTGTATATACTAACTGCTGTGGTTCTGTTCCTGCTCTCTGAAAGGTCACATTGCTGGAGAAAAAGTCATTAAAAATAGCTGCTTGAGTCCCCTATAAATTCAAACCGTCTCACTGTCAAAGTCCCTCAAAGTTATTAATCAGCTCTAATTTTCCATTATATTGCCCCATAGCAGCTATTTCCTATATGTATAGATCAAAATCCTAACCATTCTTGACGCTCTTGGCAGTTGAATTCTTACTTAAATGAAGTAACTCTCAATATATGATTCCCAATTCCGTAAATCAGCAAGCAGCATCAGTGTCAACTAAGAACTTGTTGGAAATGCACATTTTCAGGAGCCACCCAAGACATGTGAATTCAGTCCCTCTAGGTAGAACCCAGCAATCTGTTTTATCAAGTCCTCCAGGTTATTCTGAAGTGGGTGAAAGTTTGAAAACCAATGCTTTAGTAACATCTAGGCCAGCAGATGGAAACTTACTTTCTACCTGTAATTTTATTCAACTTTCCTTGCTTCTGTATCAGCACATCAGAGACAGAGGGAAACAGAGATTCAAACTATACATAGCTTTCAGCATTTCCCAAATACAGCCAGTAAACCTATTATGGGGCAAGATTCATTTAACACAGACAGTGTTTCAGTGGCACATCCGGGAAAGCATCAATCTCTAACTCCTTATGACCTACTCATAGTTTAGTCCCTGAAAGGTTGCGTTTTGCTCCCAACATTCTACTAACATTGCTATTTCAGGCATCTAGACTTGCCGATAAAGTCTCTTTTCTGCTTGTTTTGGTTTTTTAGTAAAATAAACACCATCAATTGAAAAAAGGGGGTTTCAAGGTTGGGAAAAATGGGAGAGAATGAATTGACTAGGAAGCACTGAAGACTTGTGGCCATCAATATCTAAAGTGAAAGTAGTCAGAAGGCTGTGTTTTTCTCCAGCTTTATCTGGTTATTTAGGTAAAAGTAGGTAGAATATTGGGTTGATCGAGCAGAACAGGACTGAGGGTGGAAAAAGATGATTATATTAACAGACCATGGAATCTAAGCTAAGAAAAATAAAGACATCATGAGGAAGATGGATAACAAAGGGATTTAGTGAAATGAAGGAACAGAGGTGCTGATGACTGTCCCAAAATTGCTGTGGCTCCAGTATTAGAGGGAGTAAGCCGGAAAGAGAGAATCAGTGGTGGTCAGAGAACTGGATGCTTTAAACTGAAATCTGGAAGGTGATACAGTTAACAATCAATAAAAGGTCTAAAGTAGTATGGAGGATCACTGGAGGTCAAGGAATTCAGGAGGCCATGTAGATATCTATGTGGATACTGGAACTGCCAAAATGATTAACACTCGCGGGAATAAAAACAGTATTTAAAATGAATGAGGGGGCTGGGTACGATGGCTCACACCTGTAATCCCAGCACTTTGGGAGGCCAAAACGGATGGACTGCTTGAGCCCAGGAGTTCAAGACCAGCCTGAGCAACATGGCAAAACTCAGTCTCTACAAAAAATACAAAAATTCGCTGAGCATGGTGGTGTACCTGTAGTCCCAGCTACTAGGGAGGCTGAGGTGAGAGAATCACCTGAGCCTGGAAAGTAGAGGTTGCAGTCACCCTTGATCATACCACTCTACTCCATTCTGGGTGTCAGAGTGAGATCCTGTCTCTAAATAAATAAATAAATACTGAATAAGGAAGACTGACTGGTATGATTGCAACAAGAAGATGCAGCAAGTGATAAAATCTATTGACATGAAAAGTGGGGGTGAGGGGCTAAAAACAGCACTGAGGAGCAAGAATGACACCTAAAACAAGGAATTATATGGAACAACGGAATTAGTTTTGATGGTCTCTTTTTGGGGAGGTGAATAATCAATTCTAATTATAGAATAATGTGGTGGTTATGGTAGTTAATGAGCTTGGACAAGGGAATCAGACTGCATGAGTTTGAATTCCAACTCTGTTTGCTACTATTTGACTTGAGCAAAGTAACTGTTCTTTATTTATAAAATGCAAATAATAATAGAACCTATTTCATAGGGAGGCGTAGAGAGTTAAATAAATTAATATATGTTTTGTACCGAGAACAGGTATATAAACTTTAAATAGCATTAGTTTGGCCAGGCACAGTGGCTCACACCCATAATCCCAGCGCTTTGGGGGGTCAGTAGGTAAAGACCAGCCTGGCCAAAATGGTGAAACCCCGTCTCTACTAAGAACATACAAAAAAAATTAGCCGGGTGTGGTGGCATGCACCTGTAATTCCAGCTACTCAGGAGGCTGAGGCAGAAGAACTGCTTGAACCTGGGAGACGGAAGCTGCAGTGAGCTGAGATCGCGCCACTGTACTCCAGCCTGGGTGACAGAGCAAGACTGCCTCAAAAAAAAAAAAAAAAAAATCATATTAGTTATATTACTTTTGGGTCTAGCCTCTTTAAGTGTTTTGCAGTGATGGACTATGGAGTGATGAGATAAGCAACGACTGGGAAGGGTGGTCTTACCAGGAAAATACAGGAAATTGTAGATCTCCCTTCATTCCTGCCGCAGACACAATCAAAGCGGTCTTGACAGAGCAATCTCCCTCCTCTGAACTTCTAGCATTTTGTAGCTCTCACAGGAAACTCATTCCAAACTGCCTAGTAGTAGAATCATGGAGCATGTGTCTCATTTACTTTTGGATTTCCCATAATGCTTCAAACAATAGGCTGGGCCATATTAAGTGTTCAATAAACTGGTAATACTCAAAGCCAGATCTTATGGAAGAACTAAAAATAAAATCACACCAGACAACAGAATAAATTCATAAAATTGTTAATTTTTTCCCTTAATAGTCCTAATCCACTCTATAATTGGAATCATAATAGCCACTGACAGAATCTAAAATATTAAAGCATATTTTATCAGTCAGTTACCATAGAAACAGACGGCACGGTCAATTTGGATAATTTGAAGGAAGTTTAATAAGGAGACTATTACGAAGCATAGGTGGGTTGTAAGGAATCACAAGTGAGAGTGTTATATCCTCCCAGGGTTAGTAACAGCAGGGCCTACCACTACCCGTTGGCATAAAGCAGGGGAGGAAAGAAAAATGTCAGCTGCCTGACAGGAACTATCAGCCCTGATAGGAACTGCAAACTTTAATGGAAGGATGCAGCCAGGCTGCAGAAATCCCACAGGAAGAAGTCAGGAAAATAAAATGTTCCCCACCAGCTGAACCCAACTAGAAACCAGTGACAAGAAGCCGATTTGTATATCCAGACAGACCAGCTGCTTGGAGCCAGAGCAAGGAAAAGACCAGAGTGAGAAGTGCAGATAGCAGGTATCCAGCACAGCAGCCAAATCATGATAATAAATATATACAGGGCTAGCAATTTAACAAACTCAGTTATGAATACCAGAAATAGGAAACCTTCATACTCATTCCCAATTACTCATATATAAAAGGAAAGGTAAGAAACAGTGTTATATCAGTAATCCTTGAGGGGGACAGCAAATTGGAGTGGAAACTTGTTGAAATGGATATTCACCTTTATTTGGAGAAAACCTTATTTTCACAAAAAAGATAAAAAGAATAAACCACATGGCATGACTCTGCTTGTAACCTCCATATAGAAAGATATAAGAATAAGGAAAGGACAGAGGATCTGAAATTTAAAGAATCTTTTTTTCACTCAGCCAATCTACATACATCCAACAAGATTTCATACTTTCTTTTCTGTCCTTTCTCTACTTAGTAGAGATGGAGCAATCCTCTAAGTAATCCTGCCTCCTTCTGGATATAAGATATAATCACAGCACTTAATAATACCACCCATAAAACACAGGAACAAATAACAGAATAGTTTAACAACTGAAAATTTGAGGAACAAGTAATCAATATCCACTTTTTGGAATGGGGCAGAAAAACTGAACAAAAATAAATATTAACAAACAGAAAATACCATTAGAAGCTCTCTAGACAGGTACCATGGACCTATACAAAATTCTATCACCAACATATTATTTTGCCCTAAAAGGAAGAAACGAGGGAGAAAAAGTCCATACTCAGAGAAATCATCTCAAATATATGCCATGACTCAAGTAAAATACTGGAAAAACAAGTACATTATTAATGTTAAGTATATTGTTAACATTTCCTACACTGATCCAGCCTACATTACTTTGACTATATTTCTAGACCACCAGCTGATTTGTATTTCTCAGTGACATATCTCTAAACAATACATAAACTGAATGATGCCTGCACAAACAAAAACACTATCCGCATGTGCTTTATGCAAGAGAAACTGATGGTTTTGCATTTACATATACCTTTTTTAGGAACTTTATGGTATATCCTATCTTAACATTTGGTTTTATAAAATGTGCTGGCAAGAATTAGAACTTATGCAACTCAGTAACTAACTAAAAATAGGCGCACACAAGCTGTATGTGAGATCTCTGAGACAAAGTGCCTTTGTAAAACAGCCACATAAATTGACAGGTAAGGAAGTATTGGACTTACGAGATATCAAATCCAACTTGTTTATTTTGTCCTAGGGTTTCTTTAAAAATAATTTATTTAAGCACAAACTACCTTATAACAGCTTCCTTAACGTAAAATTCAAATTCTTCATCACAGCCTATTAGGCTCAACAGAATGTGACCCCTGATTAGCCCTCCAAACTAATTTTAAACTCTTTCCAGCCCACTGGCTTCCTCAGAAAGTCTTCCCTAACCACCCAATCCAAAGGGACAATAATCCCTGTACCAAATCACAGATACACACTCTCACATTATTTTCACAACCTTTATCTCATAATTTTGAAATGCAAATTTCATAAGGCAGGAACCTCCTCTCTGATTCAACACTATTTGTATGCTCGGTACCTGACACACAGTAAGCACTTAATTCCTGGTGTATGAGTGAAAGCAACTTTCTTAACAGCCCTCAAATGTATGCACAATAGAAATTATCTTTTTTCTTTTGTTCCATCTAAAATATACACACTGACCTAGAACATTTAGTTCCCCAACTTATTTAGGTAGAAATAATAAAATCACTGATCCAAATTCTCACATCATATATAGCCAGGGATCAGCAAACTGGGCTAAATCTGGGGCCTATTTGTATAGACAAAAATCTTCTTAGAACACAGTCACAACCACTTGCTTACCTTTTGTCTATGACTACTTACAGCTACAACATCAGCATTAATTGCAACAAAGATCTTATGGCACCCATAAAGCCTAAAATATTTACTATCTGACTCTTCATAGAAAAAGTTTGGCAACCCCGAACATACCTGTAACCATGGACTATGCTACCATCCCAGCATCCAAGACTAGTAACAATTTAAATAGGATAATAAAAACCTGTTTCAGAGACAGGTATTAGAATGTGCACAGGGAATAACATAGAGAGGTGGGCAAAAATTTTTCCCTGGAGGAAGAATTTCCCAACAGCAATTTATTATACATACTGATTCACTTGATAATACAGGAGAAAAAGTACCAGAGTAAGTTTTGGTGAAAGATTAATAGGAATTTAACACTTGTTTTCTAAATAACTACTAAGTACAAAGAAACAGAAATGATAAAACATTTGGAAAGGGATTAGGAAATCTCACAAAGGAAAGAAAGAAGCAAATATTTAGAATACTAGAGAGAAATAAAATGCAATGGATAGTAAGAAAACTTACTTGCAAGTATCTGCATTGTGAAGGAGAGCAACAACTCTAATTCAGACATCTACTGTAAGGACTTAGTAAAGGGCAGCACACACAACTCACAAACCCATACCTTATCTCACTTCACACACAACTCACATACCCATACCTTATTTCACTTAAGGTCTCTAACATCAGAACTGTGTTCCAGATAGGATGAAAAGAATCAAAACCCAGCTATACTAGCTTAGAGAAAAACAGACTTGCAGACAGCATACACCAAAGCACTCCACCAAAATAAAACAAATACTTCATGGGAACCAGAAATGCAAACAGGAAACCATCTGGGACCTGGGCAGTCTGAGTGCCTATCTCCTAAGCCCCCTCTCAACCGACCCCTCCACCAAGACATAGTTTATCATTTTGCTTCTCATATTATGTCTTCTCCCCACTCTTGCTTCTCTAAGTACAACTTTTTGTTTGTTTACTTGTTAGCCTGTACAGAGCCCACTACATACAATTTTTCAGTTCAGATGACTAATTGTTTGAATACAGCCTCTGTGAACGAAGAAACAGGACCTGATAAGTCACTAGCCTCAGGGTTAGGTGTCCATCCCTGGTACAATCAGGGGTGTGGATGTGTGTGTGTGGATGTGTGGTGCTGTGTTTCGTGGTTTTCTCAGGGCAATAAGCCTTTTCTTCTTTCAGTAAGGAAATGAGTATGGTACGCACCCCTCCCTACCCCCTCAACACACAGGTTATTTATGAATATGCTTTGTAAATTACAAAGAGATTTATAAATTTAAGACTTATAATTAGTCAAGTCATAGCAGTTTCAAGGAAAATTATCATCTGCCCAACTCTCTCAAACTAAGATAACGTAAGTAAATTACCCTGTATGGTATGGTGCCTGGCACAGAACAATGGCTCTGCCTTTTAATTTTATTTACCCTGCCTTCCACGAGTTTCCTTGTTTTATCTAGCTAAATGTATCAGTTTTTACTTTGTGACTTCTTCCATTGCTTTTAGTCTATAAAGTCCTTCTGCATTCAAATGCTAAATATGTAGTTGGCTATTTGGCTGTATTTTCTATAGTAATCACTCTTAGTGTTTTACTATTACCCACGCCCCCGCCGTGTCCTTAAACATTACAATTTGGTGTTTTTTTTTAATTACAAAATAATTTATTTTACAGAAAAGTTGATAATAGAAACACATCCCACATACCCTTTACCAAGTCTCCAATGGTAACATTTGCTTTATCCTTCTGAGAAAAAGAATTTTTGTAACCATTTAAATTGGTGACATAACAAGCCTTTTACCCCTAAATGTGTATTTTCTAAAAATAAGTACATTCTTTTACATAACCATAGCACAACGATCAAAGCCAAGACATTAATATTTTATATTATCTGATCTACAGATTAGTCAGTAATCTTAATAATGGCCTTTATAGTAAAAAGAAAAGGTTTTCCTTGTCCAGAATCCATTAACTGTCTTGTCTCTTTTAACCTGGAACATTCTTTACTCTTTCTGTCTTTCACGACTATGACATCTTTGAAGAGTACAGGCCAGCTGTTTGGTGGTATGTCCCTTACTTTGGGCTTCCTCATGATTAAATTAATGTTATGTATTTTGGGGAAGATACTACATAAGTGACATGTCCTTCCCAGTGCATCATTATCAAGAAAGACACACAACATCAATTTGTCCCAGTACTGGTGTATACTTGGATTATTTGGTTAAAATGTATCTTTATCCATTTTAAAGTCACTGTTTGTCCCCCTTGGGATTAATAAACATTTTGCAGGTAGACCTTTTGAGACTATTTTCTACATGTTTATGGCTTCGTTTATGACTTAAATTTTAATGCTAAAATTTTTCTGAAATTTTGGTGTATCATGTCAGGTAACATTCTAGTTAATTTTCCATTTATTGAATAACCAACTTCCACAACGAATGCTGAAATTCATTTGTTTTACAAGATCATTCACATTTATAATATAAGAAGGTTAAGTATATCTCAGTATCTAATATACAGATCTGTGCCTATCCTAACACTAGTTTCAGGTTGCTGTAATTATTGCAAGTTTATATCACAAATTACTGTGTACATAAAAGACAGAGATAAACTTAGTATTTAATAGGACAAATCCTATTTACTATTTGTTTTACATTTACATTGTCTATTTACTGTTTTACAAACAGTAAATAATTATTCCCAACTAATTTTACTTTTTTGTTCTTTTGGATGAGCTTTAGAATTATTTCCTAAAAAGAAAAAAAATCCCAACAGTGCTTCCATTCCAATTGTTCTAAACTTATTTTGTGACGCCTCTTAAAGCAAAGCATTCTCACTCCCAAAGATACTATGAATCTGATAAGCAAGGTTGCAGAGGAAAAATTAACCAAAGGTGTGTTCTTGCCTTCCTCCCTCACATACAGACGTACACACAGAATAAGCTTTACATATTTTTACATTTTCCAGAATACACCTGGAACAAACAAGGAGTTTAGCAAAGGAGTAGCAGAAGAGGGCCAGCCTGTTTGGTCATATAACCTTCAGAAATGATTAAGAACATAACTTTGTATTTTATTTTGTCCTGATATGAAGAATTGTTTGTGGATTATCTATGGTTTAAGGATATCATCAATACTAGCCACCTCTTAACACAAATATACTCATCTATTATTTAGTTCAATTTAGGACTCAATGATAGTGACCTATTTGTACTGACACTCTATTGTCTTGTTGTCCTGGTGACTGGAGGCATGCATTTGTGAGGCAGCTGACCCAGGTTTGGAATGTAGTCATTGGCCAAGGAACAGAAAGAAGCTAGCCCAAATTCAAAGCAAGCCTCTGAAGTAAACCGCATTTGTACCATATTCTATGTAAATAAAACAAGAGGTGGGGAAGAAACAGTTTTCTTTCAACATTTCTGAATATACCGGTGGCTCACAGGTTTAAAAAAAAAAAAGGAACATTCAGGCAAAGCTCTTCTACGTAAAAACAAGATTTGCAGAAGTTTTAAATTGGTTTCAAAAACAGATTATCTAAAGAGAGGAAAATTTGGGCATCAGTAAGAATAACTGAATTTGAGTGAAACATATCAAATAAATAAATTCATAGTAATTAAAAAACATCTAATTGGTAGATGCTGGAAATGTTATGAAACTATTTTAAAGAGTTCGATATTGAAGACCACAAATGGTGGTGCACCATATCTACTGATATTTATAAATAGTTGTAATGTTCTTAAAGAAGAATAAGACTATTGCATCTTAATGTAAGTAATCTATTTATAAAAACGGCTATTTTTTCCCAAAACAAAAAAATTAGTGAAAAGGTACTGTTTTTATTTTATTTTTTTGAGATGGAGTCTCGCTGGAGTCCTGGGTTCACGCCATTCTCCTGCCTTGGCCTCCGAAGTAGCTGGGACTACAGGGCGTGCCACGCCCGGCTAATTTGTTTGTATTTTTAGTAGAGACGGGGTTTCACCGTGCTAGCCAGGATGGTCTCGATCTCCTGACCTTGTGGATCCACTCACCTCGGCCTCCCAAAGTGCTGGGATTACCGTTGTAATTTTTGTAAACTTCATTAATGCCTTGTTAGGTAGCAGCTGATTTCTCATCTGCTTCTGCATTTTTATGTTATGTAGCTTCTGGAAAAACTCTGTATACCCATGAAAACAGAAGTAAAAAAACAGCAAACTGAGTCTCAGTACTATTAAACTTATTTCTTTTTTTTTTTTTTTTAACTGTAAAGAACCTCTGAAAAGGTCTCAAGGATCCCCTACAAGTCCCAAACTGTACTTGGAAAACTACTGAGTTAGAATATCACCATTTTACAATTCCTAATTAATGGATGTACGCACTGAGCATTAGCTGCTAACATGGCCAAAAATTAAAACTTTTAAAGTGGTTCTTGATAAAAGAACACACCACACAACCTATGAAATAGTGGATCTTTCCCGTTCCTGAAATTAAGCCTGAATCTTAAGAAACCGCTACCAACCAACCACCGGTTTACAGGTAACTGGGAGAACAGAGGAACGCTAACACTATGTGGATGGCATTAGCAAAATCCAGTAGGTGGAATAAGTGACTTGGTTAGCAGGAGGGCAGAGAATAAGAATGAGTTACTGGAGAGGAAACTTAGAGGATGAAAAAAGACTTAAAGGGCAAGCAGTGTAGATTCCTTCCAGTAGTGACAAAAAGGCTCATGTTAAAACCCCAACTCTCCAGCAGGTAACAACTATCAACTCTGGACAAAGTTTATAAAAACACTAAAGGGCAACCACAAATAAGCTGAAGAGGAAAGAAACAGTACTAGGTATGTGCTTATGTGCTTTTTTTTTTTTTTTTTTTTTAAGGATCATCACTTAAAAGCAGTCATGCAGGGCTGCTAAAACTCAAACAGAAATACACAAGTCTTAAAGCTTAAAGTACAAGAAGACAAGAGTTTCACCACAGCCACAGCAACTGGAAAGTGAGGGGTAAATCCCAGAAGAGAGATGGCTAGAAAGAAAATAGGTACCACAAAACTTATGTATCAACTCTTCCCAAGTCTCTGGCTCACTCCTAACCTATGTGTGCATGGGGCTGACTTCTAACAGTTCAAATAAAGAACTGAGCAGAGATTTCAGCTGGCACTCACCATGGGAGAAGCAGAATTTGCTGAAGTAAAAAACAAAACAATTTAACAAAACCAATAGTTTCTGAAGGAACAAAACAGAATCCAGAGGCACTACATATACAAAAAAACAGGAAATTACAACCCATAATCAAAAGAAAAATCAATCAGCAACAGATTCTGCAATGATAAAGATTTTAGAATAAGCAGGCAATGACTTAAAATAGCTAGTACACTTATACTCAAAAACATATTACAGGCTGGAGGCAGTGGCTCACGCCTGTAATCCCAGCACTTTGGAAGGCCAAGGCGGGTGGATCATGAGGTCAGTTCAAGACCAGCCTGGCCAAGATGGTGAAACAGAAACTCTGTCTCCACTAAAAAAACAAAAATTAGCTGGGCATGGTGGTGGGCGCCTGTAATCCCAGCTACTCGGGAGGCTGAGGCAGAGAATCACTTGAACCTGGGAGGCAGAGGTTGCACTGAGCCAAGAATGTGCCACTGAACTCCAGCCTGGATGACAGAATAAGACTCCGTCTCAAAAAAAATAAATAAATAAAAGATCATATTAAAAGAGAAAACATCTTTACAATAATTAAAAATGAACAAAATCTGAGCAGAGAAATGGAAACTCTAGAAATAACAGAAAAAATGTAAATACTAGAGATGGAAAATACAGTATCTAAAGTTAAAAATCAGAGCTTAAAGATAACAGAAGAGTGAGTTGAGGATAAGACAGAAATTGTCCAATCTGTAAAGTAAAAAGATGGAGGGAAAAAAATTAAGAGAGCCTCTGGAAACTGCAGAACAGTATGAAAATGCCTAACATCCATGGAATTGGAATCTCAGAAGGAGAGCTGAGAGAGAATGAGGCAGAAAAAATATTTGGTGGGAAAATGTTGAAATTTTCCCAATTTGGTAAATGAAAAATGTATAGATTCAAGAGCATCATCAACCACAAGTAGGATAAATACATACATACACACAAAGCATATCCAGGTGCATCACAGTCACATTCTGAAAACAAAAATAAAGTGTTTCACAACAACCCATCACTACAAAGAAAAAACAATATAAGTATGAGATAAAGTAAATTTCAAAAAAGAGTATTATCAAACATTAAAAAAGACATTACATAACAATGGCGTAATCAAGACGACATAATAATTATATACCAGCACCAATTATAAAGTTTCAAAATACAGGTAGCAAAAAATTATAGAAAAAAATATGTAAATCCACACCAGCTGTCCAATTGTTCTATCTGCAGTTACTTAACTAGACCAAAATCAGTAAGGTGGATCCACATCATCTAAACACCATCATCAATCACAGAGCTATAATTGTCATTTATAGAACACTACACCCAACAACTTCAGAAAACACACTCCTTTCAAGTACACATTGTACACTCACCAAGACAGAACACGTGCTGGACCATAAAAGAGGTCTCAATAAAAAGGAAAGCAGTGAAAATATATTAAAAATGTTCACTGATGCTATAGAATTAACTCAACAATCAATTACAGTAAAGGACCTAGGAAAATCCCAAATATGCAAAAATTAAACCACTACTAAATAAATCAATGGGTCAAAGAAGGCCCACAAGGGCAATCAGAAAACATTTTGAACCAAATGATAAAATACATCAACATTTATATAACACAGTTAAAGTAGAGCTTAGAGGGAAAATGATCACATTAAAAAGTTAATAGTTGGCAATATGAGTTTGAAGTGTGCATGTCCGCTTAAACACAGGTTTTTTTCAACAAAAGTTACACCGAGTTGGCTGGGCACAGTGGCTCAAGCCTATAACCCCAGCACTTTGGAAGGCCAAGGTGGGCAGATCTTTTGGGCCCAGAAATTAGAGACCAGCCTGGGCAACACAGTGAAGCTCTGTCTCTACTAAAAATACAAAAATGAGCCAGGCATGGTGGCGTATGCCTGTGGTCACAGGTGCTTGGTAGGCTGAGGTGGGAGAATCACCTAAGCCCAGGAAGTCAAGGCTGCAGTAAGCCATGATTTAGCCACTGCATTTCAGCCTGGGAGTGAGGGAACTTGTGATCCTGTCTCAAAAAACAAAAAATAAAAAATTTACACCAAGTGTCCCTGCCTCTTTGGCCTCCCCTCCACCTCTCCTGCCTCTGTTACCTCCAAGACAGCAAGACCAGTCCCTCGTCCTCTTCCTCCTCCTCAGCCTACTGAACACGAAGATGAGAATGAAGACCTTTATGACAATCTACTTCCACTTAATAAGTAGTAAATAAATTTTCCCTTCTTTATTAATGTCTTAATAACATTATCTTTCTTCTAACTTTGTATTCAAAGAGCAAGCTGTAGAATCAATGACCTCAGGTCCCACCTTTAGTAAGCTAAAAATGAGGAAATAACCCAGAGTAAACAGAAGGAAATAATAAAAGAGCAAAATAATTATAGATCCCATATACATTAACAGAGCAAGACTATTATGAATAACTTTATGTCAATAAATATGACAACTTAGATGAAATGGGCAAATTCCCTTGAAAGTACAATTTATCAAAACCAGTATGACAAAAAGATAATCCGCACTGTGGTCATTTTCACTCTCTACCGCAGTGACACCCAGATCCTGATGTGCCTTTCCAACTTCCCAAAGAGCCCAGCATCTCAATTTGGGCAACTGGTCAAAGGTGACTGAGTCATCAACTCCCAGATTCCACCATTTGGTGCCCAAAGCTGCCAACAGTGGAGGGAGAAATGAGGAAGGAAGGGACAGAAAACCCAGCTTGGTCTCCATGTCTCACAATGGTAGCTCAATCAGGTAGACCATATAAAAACAGGCAACAGGCCAAATTTCGCCCACAGGCTTTAGTCAGTCAACCCCTGACCCAGAATATCTAATGCAATCTTTAAAACAGAAAACTGAAGGATTTGTACTACCTGACTTCAAGACTTACTAGAAAGGCAGAGTAACCAAAAGACAGTGTTGTAAGGCATAAGGGTTAACAAATAAATAAATGACACTAAATAGAGAACATATAACCCATAATTACGCGGTTTTTTTTTTTTTTTTTTTTTTTTTGTTGAGAAACAACATCTCATTCTGATGTCCAGGCCGGAGTGCAGTGGTGCAATCACAGCTCACTGCAGCCTAAAACCTCCCCAAGCTCAGGTGATCCTCCCACCTCGGCCTCCCAACTAACTGGGAATACAGATGCACACCACCATGCCAGGCTAATTTTTGTATTTTTTGTAGAGGCAGGGTCTCACCATGTTGCCCAGGTTGGTCTTGAACTCCTGGGCTCAAGCCATCTGCCCAACTCTGCCACCCATAGTGCCAGGATTACAGTCGTGAACCACCATGCCCGGCCTGGTCATTTCATTTTTGACAAAGACTCCAAAGCAACACTGAGAAAAGAAAAGTGTTTTCAACAATAGAGCTAGAAGTGTATATATTCAGGTAAAAATACAAACCTCAATCCCTATCACACCATCCACTAAAATTAATTTGAGATGGATCACAGATGTAAATGTAAAGCTTCTAAAATAAATAGGATTATCCTCATGATTTAAGAGGAAGCAGATTTTTTAACCAGGGAAGAGAAATCATTCTCTATAAAACAAAAAACTGATAAATTGTATTACATCAAAATGACAAAACTCCTACTTGCCGAAGATATCAATAAGAAAATAAATGAGGGCCAGGCATGGTGGTTCATGCCTGTAATCCCAGCACACTGGGAGGCCGAGGCAGGTGGATCACCTGAGGTCAGGAGTTCCAGACCAGCCTGGCCTACATGGCAAAACCTCATCTCTACTAAAATACAAAAAATTGGCTGGGAGTGGTGGTGTGCACTTGTGGTTCCAGCTATTCGGGAGGCTGGGGCACAAGAATCAACTGAACCCGGGAGGCGGAAGTTGCAGTGAGCTGAGATTGCACCACTGTACTCCAGTCTAGGCCTGTAATCCTAGCACTCTGGGAGGCCGAGACAGGTAGATCGCTTTAGTCAGGAGCTTGAGACGAACTTGGGCAACACAGTAAGATCCTGTCTCTACAAAAATAAACAGTATTAGCCAGGTATGGTGGCACGCACCTGTTGTCCCAGCTGCTCGAGGGCTAAAGTGGGAGGACTGCTTAAGCACAGGAGGTCAAGGCTGCAGTGAGCTGTAATTGCACCACTGCACTCCAGCCTGGACAACAGAATAAGACCCTACCTCAAAAAAAAAAAAAAAAAAGGAAGAAGGGTTATTTTTAAAATCACACTTTAACTTTTTTCATATGAATGTGAATTAAAAAAACAAAACAAAACAGTGCCTCAGGAGTAGGCTCCGTCTCCACTAAAAAAAGAAAAAAAAAAAAAAAAAAAAAGAGCCAGGCATGGACGCATATGCCTGTGGTCTCAGCTGCTTGGGAGGCTGAGGTGGGAGAATCACCTGAGCCCAGGAAGTCAAGGCTGCAGTAGGCTGTGATCCAGCCACTGCACTTCAGCCTGGGAGGGACAGAAGTTGAGAACCTGTCTCAAAAAATTCAGGGAAGGACTGAATAGGAAGAAGTGTCCAGTGACTGTCTGTAATGATGCTTATGTGCTATATTTGTACAGGGCTTTGGGTTACCAAATTGGAAGCAATGATCAAAACTCATCCAAAAGTACACTTAAGATTCTTAAGCTCCACTGTATATAAATTATACCTAAAAAATTGAATGAATACTGAATTCTAATTAATGATAGATATACCAAGCTAGGCGCAATGGCTCACACCTATAATCCCAACACTTTAGGAGGCCAAGGTGGATGGGTCACCTGAGGTCAGGTGTTCAAGACCATCCTGGTCAACATGGCAAAACCCCATCTCTACTAAAGATACAAAAACTAGCCCAAGTGGTGGGCACCTGTAGCACCAACTCCTCCGGAGGCTGAAGCAGGAGAATCTCTTGAACCCAGGAGGCGGAAGTTGCAGTGAGCCAAGATCATACCTCTCCAGCCTGAGCGACAAGAGCAGGATGCCACCTCAAAAAAAAAAAATTAGGCCGGGCACGGTGGCTCATGCCTGTAATCCCAGCACTTTGGGAGGCTGAAGCAGGTGGATCACTTGAGGTCAGGAATTCAAGATCAGCCTGGCCAATATGATGAAACCCCGTCTCTACTAAAAATACAAAAAATTAGCTGGGCATGGTGGCAAGCGCCTGTAATCCCAGCTTCTCAGGAGGCTACGGCAACAGAATCACGTGAACCTGGGAGGCGGTGGCTGCAATGAGCCAAGATCATGCCACTGCACTCCAGTCTGGACAACAAGAGCGAAACTCTGTCTCAAAAAAAAAAATTTTTTTTAATTTAATTTAAAAATAAAAAGATAGATGAACTGCAGTTTATAGAAGTGATGTGAACTAATGTTTTGAATTTACTTTGAAATATAAGATGGACTGAATGAGTACAGATATCTGCTGAGGCAAATACAGCACAATGTTTATTTTACCTGCATAATTTCTCAACTTTTATATGTATTTGGAATTTTTCACAATAACATTGGAGAAGCGGAGGAAAACAGGTAGATCTGGCCATTGTGCTATGGCTCTGAGCATTCTCTGCCCAAGTCCAGAGTCTTGCTGTAGCTATCTAGGAGAGCAGGTTCTGAGAGACAATGTAGCAGATAGCCAAATCAGGCTCCCTGCAGGCAGAGCAGCTCACCTGCCGTAAGACCTACCACACTATGCTGCCGTTAGATGGCACAAAGCAGGACAAGTTCTACCAAAAGGTAACTGCTCATAGCCACTCCATCCTTGGAAAAAACCTAGGATCACAGGCCAGTATGAGACTGTCCTTGGGGAAGTGGTGGGAAACATGGTCCAGTAGGAGACTGACCAAAAAATATCACCCAAATCAACAAGAAGTTATTGCAGGCATGGTCTTTGGCTACTACTACCCAAACCTTAAACATCATTACCAATTCCTCAAAAACCTATGAGGCTGGAGGGCCTGTTTATTTTCTTCTTACCAGCTCATAACATACCCCATAATCAGATGGCATACTCTGTTGCCAAAATGAATGTCAGTTGCTGTCCTGACAAACAAACAGGCTTCTTGTCCTGCAGTAAGAATCCAGTATCAATTTTAAGGAGACTGAGTAGTAGCTGATGTCAGAGCAATGGAAAAGGCACAGGAAAAGGACTACAACTCAGATGTGTACCAGGTAGCACTCGTGCTGCGTGAGTGTCCCACAAGGCACTGGAAGTCACCTGAGCTGCTATGTTTCCCAGGGACTTCAAGCTGGCAGGGGCCCCAGGTTACAGATTATCCGGCCCCAGAATAACTACCTGGCCTGAGGCACCCACTGTCTTAACACAAACCTCAGGGTGAATCTATGCCACATACCACTAATACAGACCCGTTCCAGTCCAATCTTTGCAGATGTCACTGTGAACCATCTAGCCTCCAATCCTTTTTTTTTTTTTTTTTTTTTTTGAGACAGAATCTCACTCTGTCACCCAGGCTGGAGTACAGTGGTGCCATCTTGGCTCATGCAACCTCTGCCTGCTGGGTTCAAGCGATTCTTGTGCCTCGGCCTCCAGAGTAGCTGGGATTACAGGCACACGCCACCACACCTAGCAAATTTTTGCATTTTTAGTAGAGATGGGGTTTTGTCATGTTGCCCAAGCTAGTCTCAAACTCCTGGCCTCAAGTAATCCGCCTGCCTCAGCCTCCCAAAGTGCTGGGATTACAAGCATGAGGCATGGTGCCCAGCCAAGCCTCCAATCCTTTATAAGCAGTACAAAGTTTTAAAGCCCATTTTAACCACTCAATGTGTGGATCTTACCTGGATCCTCATTCAAACAGACTATTAAGAAAAAAAAGAAAAGTAGGATACTTACAAGCAACAGAAAACTTAAACACTGACCAGATGACTAGATTATTATTAACTGTCATAGGGACAAAAATAGCACTGTTGCTATATATATTTTAAAGCCCTTGAAGTTTACAGATAACATGAGAGTTGAGTTTACAGATGAAATTTTATGTTTTGCATTTGCTTAAAAATAATAAAAAGCAATGTGTTGATAGAAGTTTGTTATATTATCTACTTGTGTAAGTGCATGAATACCTCCACAAAAAAAAGTCTTTTAAAAAGAAACAAAAACGTTTAATGATTTATATTGTTTTAATTAGAGTTAATAAGATTTTTTAGAAGATAACACACAATGGCAAGAAAAAAACAAGCTAAGAGATTACAGAAAGCTAGAATGGTAAGGCAAACAAAGAAATAAACACTGTAACCCAGAATATGTAATGTAAAAAAAAATTAAACTCTCAGAGTAGATACAAACTAACAACATAACATCTAGCTTCTTCTATAAAGCTCTGGGTTTTCTGTCATCATTCAAAAAGACCCACAGGTTATAATATGTTCAAAACAAAAACATGTCTACATTTTCTTTTTCCTTTTTTTTATCCCCGCCCCTACATTTTCTACATTTTTGTTAATTAGTGTATTTCTCTGAAAGCCAACAGTTAATTATCAAAGAATACACTCTAAATATTTTCAACTTTACTAAGTTACTACTGACTAGATTCAGCTAATATTTAGAAGAGCTATGGTGCCATACCCTTCTTTCAAAATGCTTAAGAGGCCAGACATGTGCATAAATAAGCAGACACTAAATAAATATCCCTTAAATAATACAATAGTGTGCTTTAATATTTTAATTGGATGGTTTTAAAACTCAAATATCCCTCTAGGAAGCTATTCCCTCAATTAATTAATTTTGTAGTTTAAAATGTTTTCCAATGTATTATTAGGGAAAGTTTTCATTTATTGATACCATCATACTGACTGAAATTCTGCAAAAATTTATCTCCACCCTAAATTCAATTCAAAGCATGCCATGTTCCTACGTGATACTTATTTTCTGCGTTCAGGAATCAACTGGAAAAGTATCTTTGCCCATAAAAGTACGATCTTGGGCAAGTTACTAAACCTGGGGAAAACAATTTTATTTTAATTTTAAAAAATAAAATAAAACCATGATCTTACATCTACATAATACATCAATTTTCAAAATGTTTTCCTATATACTACCTTGAAATCAAGCTCATGAAATAGGCAAAACAGATACTTCTCAGATTACAAAGGAAAATGAAGCTCAGGGAAGTGGTTTGCCCAAGGTGACAAGGTTCATAAATTGGTGGTAATCAAACTAAACCATGGATTTTTTTGAGTCCTAGCAAATTAGCCAGGCATGGTGTTACATGCCTGTAATCCCAGCTACTTGGGAGGCTGAGGCAGGAGAATCACTTGAACCTGGGAGGTGGAGGTTGCGGTGAGCCAAGATGGCACCACTACACTCCAGCCTAGGCAACAGAGTAAGACTCCATCCCCCCGGCCCCCCAAAGAAAGAAACTCACTTGGATATATATGCTTGTGCATTTTCACTGCTTTAGGTATAATTAAGAAATATGCAAGATTATGCCACAGAGATATCTATAATGTCTTGAGGGCAGTAAGACCAATACAGAAGAAACTAAGAGCAATAACGACAACAAAAAAAATTTTTTTTGTAAATCTTTTAGTGCATGCTATTTTTTAAACAGTTTAAAATACTTATGGGGGTGTTAGTATCTGAGGGATAAAAACTCCTGAAAGACTGATAGGATTAGAAAAGTCAAGCAAAAATAAAAGCCAGCATTGGTAAAATGGTAAGAAAATTAGAATACAGATAGCACATATGGGAAACGAAACAAAGATCATTGTAGTTAAAACATTTCTGCTAGCAATAAGGTTAAGAAGCCAGGTCATAAAAAGATTTACATTGCAAGCTGAAAAATAAGAGCTCTATACATCTTCAATCAACAGATCTTCAATCTGCAGACCAAACTGGGTCATCACTGGCTTTTTATATTGCCTTAATCTAAAGATGGTTTTTACATTAAAGAATTGTGTGTGTGTTGGCGGGGAGAAGTGGATTTCAAACAAGGTTATGCAACAGAGAATACAGGTGGCCCACAAAGCCAACAATATTTACTATCTGGCCATTAGAAACAGTTTGCCAACCCCAGATGTGAGCAACAGAATAATTGTAAATCCTGAATTATTGAGTACGTAACTTAACTCTGCCACTCTACAATGACAATATATTGTTACTAAAATAACTATCAATTTTCATTATTAAACTCAGCAGAAAATTGAAGTTAAAATGCTCCAAGAGTTTAAACACATAACCCGAATATTAATGTAAATGACATGACAGCATGCTATGAAAACTGAAAAATTCCCCTAAAGAAACCATCCAAATCAAGAATGAAAATGAAAATTGATAATTCTTCTTATAACTTCTACCACTTTAGATTCAGATTCAATAAATAAATACTATCTGAAAAGAAATATGCTGGGAATTTTCACAAGCTGGCCTAATTAAAAAAATCCTAGCATTTTTATACACAGGTATTATAGTTACTACTAACAGAAAGGAAGGCTCAGAAGCTTCTTGCCCAAGGTTCATAACCTGCATAGTCCAAATCTGAGCTTTCAGCACAAGACCACTGTACTTTTATTATGTCTCCTGCCCTAAAAGACTGCAAGGGGAGGGCAGGAATCATCTCAGTTTTTGTATCCGTAGGACCTAGGCAATCTATTTTTTTATTTTTATTTTTATTTTATTTTATTTTTTTAAGACAGAGTCTCACTCTGTCGCCCAGGCTGGAGTGCAGTGGCGCAATCTTGGCGCACTGCAAGCTCCGCCTCCCGGGTTCACGCCATTCTCCCACAGCAGGTAATTTATTAATAAATTTCCGCTTCAAAAATGAATCAATCATGAATGTTAATGGGAAAAGTGTACATTATTGCATGGGTTTTCAAAGCAATCATTTTGTTTTGTTTTTAATCTAGTAAAAGATAATCAAATACTGGCACACAATGCCTGATTTTACTCCTACACATATACCATGCCTGTGGAGCATCAATGCTTTTTTTTTTTTTTTTTTTAGAGACAGTCTCGCTCTGTTGCCCAGGATGGGAGTGCGGTGGCACAATCTCACTGTAACCTCCACCTCCCAGGTTCAAGTGAGTCTCCCACCTCAGCCTCCCAAGTACCTGGGATTACAGGTGCACACCACCAAGCCTGGCTATTTTTTTTTTAAATACATATATATTTTTAGTAGAGACAGAGTCTTGCCATGTTAGCCAGGCTGGTCTTGAACTCCTGGCCTCAACTGATCCGTTCGCCTCAGCCTCTCAAACTGCTGGGATTACAAGCGTGAGCCACCACACTTGGCCAGTAGTAATGTTTTTACTTTTAGTCTTCAAACATAATTAGGAAGGTTAACTTACTACTAGAAAACATAAACTATACATATTTCAAAATAAAATTATTTCTACATTTTCTTTTCTATTGAATTATCTATCTGTAGCAGCGTTCACCAGTCCACCTTCCATTAACTTTATAATCAGAAGTTAATCCACCTTCCTTTAACTGGAAAACCATGATTTGCCCATGACATCACAAATGAGGACATACAGAAAATCACTTACAGAATTTATTTTTTTTTTTGAGACAGTATCTCTCTTGGTCACCCAGGCTGGTGTGCAGTCAGTCATATGATCATGTCTCACTGCAGCTTTGAACTCCAGGGCTCAAGCAATGCTCCCACCACAGTCTCCTGGGTACCTGGGACTACAGATATATATCACCATGCCTGGCTAATTTTTGAATTTTTGTAGAGATGGGATCTCGCTTTGTTGCCCAGGTTGGTCTCAAATTCCTGGTCTCAAGGAATCCTCCCACCTTCACTTCCCAAAGTGCTGGGATTACAGGGGAGCTACAGTGCCAAGATCACTACAGGTTTTTGTTTTGTTTTGTTTTTAAAGTAACTGATACAAAAGAAAGCATTACAAAAGAAATACATGGAAACTTTTTGTGAAATATTTTGGTTCTGAAAAAAATGACAAAAATTACTTCAGCAAATAAAAACAAAGTGCTCCAATGCAAAATATTTTACTAGCATCTGGCATATTATGTTCTGTAACTTAATAATGTACATATCTGCTCCACCAAACACACTGTAGAAGTCTATAAACACTAAAGTAATAGTCAAGAAATTTGTAAACCACATCTGTAGAAACTAATGATATACTCTGTAAAAAGTATGGTCTCTATGCATATCTATAAACAGTAATAACATTATTTGCTTACCACAGCTACTAATACAGACCAATACAGATATACTTTATTGATGACTAAAATATAATTAGTATTGCCATCAGTTGTGCGATTGTATCCATGCCCTTTGCCCTGTAACTTGGTAGCCCACCTCACTCTGATTCTGGGCTTGGAGCACGACTGTCTTTGGTAATAGGATGCTCAACTATAATGCAAGTATTAAAACAGAATTAAATTACATATGCAGAAGACCATACACAGATGTTTCCCACATATAAATGTCTGGAGGAACATTCATAGCATATGGCACGCAGGTTAATTCTGTTCAACACATCACAAGTCATTCACCATTCATGGTGCTTGCCTGCTTAAGCCAGCAACATCCTCCAATAGTGACAACAACCAAACATGCCCCCCAGCACACTAAAACTCCCTGGTAGGGATCAAAGATCCAAGGCTGCTGCCAAAGTCAATATACTTTCTGATCTTTTAATTTTGGAAATACTCATCTTCAGGCATGAACTCATTCACGCACAAGATGTATGATAGAGCCTTTTTAATCCAAAACTTAATGTGACTGAATATGGCCCTTTCCAAACTATTAAAAGGTGACAAGAGAAATATGGCAACTTATTTTGAAATATAAACTCACGTTCTGGTACTATTCCCTATGCAAGTGATACTTATGATTTAAAGGTTTAAAAAAGATAAACTGATAATAAAACACTTGCACTTGAAACCCATAAATATTTGGTTATAAAGCTGTACCAACTGTCCCACACTTCGTATCTTCACCCTCTACACACTTCTCAAAATTTTAAGATACTGTTGATACTGCAAAGAACCAAACATACCTGTCCATTATTTTGGTTCTAAGATGTTCTTTGGTATACTATGAGAAGATATGTTTGTCTTTCTTAACAAGCATTTACAAGGTTAGTATATTTCCTAGCAACCTATTGCAAGCTTCCCTTCTTTTTTTTTCTACTCTTTGCTCCATCTTTAGTGACTTTCACTACCAGTTTAAGTTCCAGTTACCCTCAAAAACCAATAAATGTGTTACCTGTTCTGTGGGGTCTTCCCAATCCTCTCCTTCCCACCAAAATACTGAGTCCCTTTTCCATACTACTGCTGATACTTCTTATTCTTATCATTATTTATCTAACACCATGTTGCAATTATCTGTTATGTATCTGTTGCACCAACTGTGAGCCCTTTGTCCACTAAGCCAGTGTAACACATCTATAACCACATCTATAATACCCAGCATAGTGACAGTGATTGTCATGGTAAGTACTTTGAGTGGTCTACCAACTTGCATATCTCTTTGTAGGACTTAAGATTCATGAATACACTTCACTCACTTCTAACATTTACATTTTGCTTCTACTTTTTGATACAGTGAGTTCCTCAAAATCAACTAATTCTTTTTATATACTCTAAATTTACCTTAATGCTACAGCATTAAAAAATATTCCTTCAGAAATCCTGCCATACATGAAAATAAGGATGAATCTTGAGGATATTACATGAAGTGAAATATGCCAATCACAGAAGGACAAATATTGTATAATTCAATTTATATGAGGTATCTAAAATAGTCAAACCCAGAGAAGCAGAGAGTAGAATCAGGGGCACCAGGGGCAGAAGATAAAATGAGGAGCTGTAATTCAACTGGTATAAAGTTAAATGATTAATTTCTAGAGATCTGCTATACAACACTATGTCTATAATTAACCATACAATATTGCACACCTAAAAATTTGTTAAGAAAGTAGATCAATGTTCCCACCACATATAAAAAAATATATACGCCTTCAATCTTGGTATTTTTTTGGACCAGTCTCCACCTAATTGTATCTCACATGTTGTTAAATGGACTGCTGTTATCACAGTTTTGTTACTCTGGTTTTACCTACTGTCATATTTTTAACCTAAAGATAGAATAGTATTTTTTATTTCTGATTCCATTCTAATTTCCAAAATGTTGCACACGAAGCCAACATCCTAAGTAACTTCAAGTGTGCACTGTTAAGTTAATCCCACTTGTAAACTTTACACAAATAGTTCAAATTGTATTTTAATCAACATATATATTATTCTATGTTTACTGTCATTAAAAGCCTCCTACCCTTTCACCCAACTTTACATGTTCTTATAATGTAGTCACATTAGTCTGGAATCTGAATACTCAAAATAATTTGTCATTGGCAAAATCTGGAGACTTCAAAATGTGCTCTCTTCTTTAAATCATGTATTTAAAAATATTTCATAGCTGTGAATTTGTATTTCCTCACTATTTTAGAACTAAAAGCACATGGACATCACAAGCAGGCAAACAATTTTAAGATATTACTTTCAAAATATTAGGAAGGCAGAGTGTAAAATGCTTGCATATATTTTCTAAGGGTCAAAGAGAAGATTAAAACTAATAAAATCTTAATATTTAACTTATGTTATGTTTATTAAGGATATCAAAGATGCACCCAGAAGAGTACCACTACCACTAAAGTACTACTTATCCTTTCTAGAAAATGAGACTTTTCTGTCAAATAATAATAGCTATTATTAATCAACTTGGGTTAACTGGTTCATCCTTACCCCAGGATTATTAAAAAATGCCCACTCTCTTTAATTTAATTTTAAAAATATTAGAAAAATTTAAAACCTTTTACTAATAGCAAAACATAGAGCTAAAAGCAAACAAGCAAACAGAATGGAATTACTGGAAGCCCATTAAAGGCAAGAAGAAAAAAAGCTTCCATCCAAATACACCATCTTACTCCCAAGGACACTAGGCTGCCACTGAGAACTACCAACCTCCTCCCTACTGAACACCTGCTAAACATTACACATCACATACACATCCAAAGTTAAAAATTTAGGAAAAATAGAGGACTTCAAGTGAAAGCTGATCATACAACCCCTAACAAGTTTAACATAACATCACAAAATGAACTCTCTTCCTGTTTTTTGACTTTTAAAGCAAAGACTAACAGTAACTGTAATAATGAGTGTCCTCCGAAACACCTTTTATATTCAAGACTGATGACTTTTAAATACACACATGTCAACCTCAGATTTACGGTAAAGTGTTTACGTAGTAAACAATTCCAAATACATTATTAATTGAGTACATTTTAAAATATCTAAATATAAAATCCAAAAATAACTTTTTTAGACTGCAAAATTCAATATTTTAAATAACTTATTAAATCTTATTAAAATGACTGCCAACAAAAAAGTTGAAAATTGCAAAAAAAAAAAAAAAAAAAAACCCACTTACTTCATTTCCATGTTTTTGTAAGAATTCAATCTCCTGTTGTGTGAATGTTGTCATGGAGATAGATTTCACCCTGTGTGGTGGATTTAATCCTCGTCTGAAAGATAAAATATTTCACAAATTTACTAGTATATACCACATTTTTAAAATGACACATCTATTGATTCAAAACATTTTTAACCAACACATAAACTTGAAAGTGTTTTCATTCCATAAACTCAAAGTATTTTTAAATTATTTTAAACTATTAAACTTCATAACAGACGTTAAAATTTGGTTAGACTCATTAAATAATAGACCTAACAATAAATTCAAGTAACTACCTAGTTAAAAACACAAAGTAACTGTGACACATGAGTTTCTAGGAAATGCAAATAGTGCTTTAGTGTGTTTCTGATAAAAAGGCTATACATGTGAAGAGCTCTATGGTAAAGAATTTTAATTCTTTAAATACTTCACATTTCCTAAGAAACAAACAATGATATAAGACCGGAGCCATACAAATACCTTATCAAACAGCTGTTACCTTTAAATAAGTTTAAGACTAATTTAGAAAACTATATTAAAAGTAATGTCATGAATTGAGGTAATAAGCCAATTAGTAAAGTCCTATCTTGCCATCAATTCAAGTAAGAATTTATAATAAAGAACATTTTCAGTCACCTCAGAAGGCAGTGAGTGTACAAGAGGAAACCGCAAGGACACACGGAAGAGATTCAAAAAATTGCTGGATGCATGATTAAACAATTTTTTAAGGTCCTTTACAACCCTGAAGCCTTTTCTGTATGGATGGCCTTAAAAGGACTTTATCTTGATGTTTGAATATGCACATGAAAAACTGAGTGGAACACATTTAATAACTATTTACATGTTGTCCAACTATCTTGTGGGCAGGTCCACCCACAAGAATAATGGCCAAATAATCTATGCAAAGCAACAAGTAACCTATGCAAAGTTCCATAAAACTACTTTGGGGTCATGCTCTCTGACAAATGTCTCATTTGAACGCTCGGTTCTACGGCAATTACTGCAGTAATATTTTTAAAGAATTTGTCAATTTGTAATCATTCACACTAATTAAATAGGATATTTAACAATGACGTAAAATAATAAATGTACCAAAAGTCTAAGAAATATTTGAGAACATTTTGAATAATTAAATACAGTGCGTAACATTCTAGAAATTCACTATATTTTGGGGCCGGGTGCTGTGGCTCACGTCTGTAACCCCAGCACTTTGGGAGGCCAAGACGAGGAGCTAACTTGAGGTCAGGAGTTCAAGACCAGCCTGGCCAGCATGGCAAAACCCTGTCTCTACTAAAAATACAAAAATAAGCAGGGAGTGGTGGCATGCACCTGTAATCTCAGCTACTGGGGAGGCTGAGACATGAAAATTGCTTGAACCCAGAAGGCAGAGGTTGCAGTGAGCCAAGATCGCGCCACTGCACTCCAGCCTGCACGACAGAGCAAGATTCTGTCTCAAAAACTAATAATAAAATTTAAAAACTAATAAAAACAGTATTTTTGTCAAAACACAAAGGAAAAGCTCCTCAACTGTTTCTTTTTCTCCCTCTTGTCACAGATAAATGTTCTTTCAGATCATGATCTGAATGAAGACAAGTTACACTTCATTTGTTTCGAATTTCAAGGTAAGGAAAAGTTAACTTGGGTTTGGCTGTTGTTTTGCTTTGGTTTGTTTAAATTTTATACTAATTCTTTCCTTCTGTTGTCATAAAATAGGGAAATAAAGACTGAAGAAGAACTAAGTAACCGAAATTTTATTCTGGTAAAACTCTCAAACTTGGCCAGGCACGGTGGCTCACACCTGTTATCTCAGCACTTTGGGAGGCCAAGGTGGGCGTATCACTTGAGGTCAGAAGTTCGAGACCAGCCTGACCAACATGGAGAAACTCCATCTCTACTAAAAATACAAAAATTAGGCGGTGTGGTGGCGCTTGCCAGCTACGCAGGACCATCTCTACTAAGAATACAAACGTTAGGTGGGCATGGTGGCGCTTGCCAACTACACAGGAGGCTGAGGCAGGAGAATCGCTTGAACCCGGGAGGCGGAGGTTGCAGTGAGCCGAGATCGCACCACTGCATTCCATCCTGGGCAGCAGACTGAGAACCTGTCTCAAAAAAAAAAAAAAAAAAAAACTCTCAAACTTAACTCTGAAGAAACAACCTCAGTAGTAACTTGCAAGTACCTTTACAGCTTGCAATCACAAAATAAGGCTCTAAAGACTAGTTCCAAATTTCTAAAAGTGGCCAGGAGTGGTGGCTTATGCCTATAATCCCAGTACTTTGGGAGGCCAAGGTGGGAGGATCACTCGAGGCCAAGAGTTTGAGACCAGCCTGGCCAACATGATGAAACCCTGTCTCTACTAAAAACTACAAAAATTATCTGGGTGTGGTGTCGCACACCTGTAGTCCCAGCTACTCCCGAGGCTGAGGCAGGAGAATCGCCCGAACCCGGGAGGTAGAGGTTGCAGTGAGCCGAGATTGCGCCACCGCACTCCAGCCTGGGCAACAGAGCGAGACTCCATCTCAAACAAACAAATAAATTAATTAATTAATTTCCAAAAGTGAAAATTTTAAACAGTCATTATTACTTAGGGCACAACACTTTGTTTCCAACTCATCCTCCATGAGAACAACACTTAATTCACCCCTTTCAGGGAGATTTAATCATTTATGATATAATACTTACATTCTACCTTGCCCCAAAACAATTTAAAAAGGAATTAACATATTATTGTTCTCTCAAATGCCTCTTATTCCCTCCTTACTTTGCAACTTTGTCTCTCCTTATTCTGTAATATCTCCTCGCTGTTTCAGACAAGCCTTTACCTTTCTACCTACTGGCAATATCTCCTTTTTAAAAATGGAAAATGCAAAGGAGTAACTTTCTGATGATGAAATATCAAACACTATTAAAAGGATGTATGTTTTGGAAATTTTGGAGCGAACAACTATACCCGTATACTTCTCAAATTGTTCAATGAGGAAACAACAATTCATAAAGCTAACCCTAAATCTTTAAGTTACATCACACATATGTAATCTTACAAATGCAGTACAGTGTGTAAACATATCCCAGGCCCTACCATATCACAGGGTCTATTAATGCACAAAGAAGGTATTCATATTAACTAAATAAGTGAACAAAATTTTAAACTTATGAAACAAGTACAACCAGAATGTACTCACAACCAAATGAGGAAAGGACATTTTTTCCAAGTGAAATCTGTTACAGGATTTGTTACCCGTTACAGGATTTACTCAAATGAACTTTCTCAGTACACTCACAATAGGATTCAATTTACAAAATGGCAGACAATTTTACAAGGCTACACTTATTACACAAATTGAGTAACCACGAGGAAATTTTATGCGTTCATGTTGCTTTCTCTAATTGCTCTTTTATATTCCATTTATTCAGGGATATTAACTATATTCTCAATGCAAGGCTGTACACGGATTTTTCATTTTTTAGCCTTCAAAAGCTTTGTACATGGATTTTATATGCTTATAAGAGTCTGAGACAAAGCTGAAGACTGATTCCATCAATGTCTTAATGTCGGAGTGATGAGCTGCAACAAAAATGAGCAGTCTCGCCCCCACACCACCCACACCCCACCTTACCCACCCCATGCCAAAAAATGAGTAGTCTCAAACACTGATAGTGGGATAAACTCACCAATTTTTATTAAGAACCTCATTATTCCCATTTGACCCAGCTATGCCACTTTTGGGAATCAATTCTAAAAAAAGAATTGGAAATACAGCTGACCACCTATGTACAAGATGTTCACCAAACATTATTCATAATAGGAAAACATCAGAAATATTTCACACCAAAAAGGAAATGGTTAAATAAGTGACAATTTTAAAAAGTATGACATTATGCACTCACAATTGTGCTTTAACTTTTAAGATAAAAAAGCACAGCCCATCAAAATACAGATAAATAAAATTCAATTTGAAAACAATTCGGGCTGGGTGCAGTGGCTCACATCTGTAATCCCAGTACTCTAGGAGGCCAAGGCAGGTGGATCATCTGAGGTCAGGAGTTCCAGACCAGCCTGGCCAACCTAGTAAAACCCCATCTCTACCGAAAAGAAAAAAAAAAAAAAAATTAGCTGGGCATGGTACCTGATTACAGGTACCTGTAATCCTAGCTACTCAGGAGGCTGAGGCAGGAGAATCACTTGAACCTGCCAAGGCGGAGGCTTCAGTGAGCCAAGATCACACCATTGCACTCTAGCCTGGGCGACAGAGCAAGACTCCGTCTCAAAAAAAAAAAAAAAAGGAACAATTCAGTGAAACTTCAAAGACAGAGAAGATCTTAAAAGCAACTGGAAAGAAAATATAGGGAACAAAATTTGGCTAGCAGTAGACTTCTCAATGGAAGGGAGAAGACCATGGAATATTATCTTCAAGCGGTAAGAAAAAATAACTTGTGAATCCAGCAAAGCTGTATTTGAAGTATAAGATCAAAATAACAGTATCTTCAGATAAAAAAACAAAAACAAACAAACAAAAAAAAACCACTAGGCCAGGCACGGTGGCTTATGTGTGTAATCCCAGCACTTCAGGAGGCCAAGGTGGGCAGATCACTTGAGTTCAGGAGTTCGAGACCAGCCTGGCCAACATGGTGAAACCCCATCTCAATTAACAACAATGAAAAAATACAAAAATTAACTGGGCATGGTGGTGCACACTTATAATCCCAGCTACTGGGGAGGCTGAGGCAGGAAGACCACTTGAACTCAGGAGACAGAGGTTACAGTGAGCCAAGATCATGCCACTGCACTCCAGCCTGGCTAACAGAGTGAGACTCCATCTCAAAAACAAAAAAAATCCAGAGATCTTCGTTAAAGAAGCTTATACTGTATATACTTTAAGAAGAAAAATGACCCAAGAAAGTCCAGAGACACAAAAGGGTAAGCAAAGAAAACTGTAACTGGCAAATCTAAACAAATATCTTATTATAGTAACATCCAATTTACAGAAGGAAAAAAGGGACAAATAATATGTTTACCAAAAATAACACTTAAATGAGCCGGGCGCGGTGGCTCACGCCTGTAATCCCAGCAGGCAGGTGGATCACCTGTGGTCAGGAGTTCGTGACCAGCCTGGCCAACATGGTTAAAACCCCATCTCTACTAAAAATACAAAAAATAGCCGATGTGGTGGCAATCCTCAATCCCAGCTACTCAGGAGTCTGAGGCAGCAGAATCACTTGAACCTGGGAGGCGGAGGTTGTAGTAAGCCAAGATCCCGCCACTGTGCCTGGGCCACAGAGTAAAACTCCATCTCAAAAAACAACAACAAAAAAAACCCACTTAAATGAAACTACTTTGTATTTTTAAAGACCTTGTATTAATAGAAGATTAAAATACTGATTGACTCTGGAATGTTAATATCAATAGCACAATTTCAACTGTGACCATAAAAGAAAATGCAATTCCACAAGTAAAAGGGAAAATCAACACAATGCCAAAAAAAACTTGGTCAATTTTTAATAAAATTAAACATGCATGTGCCATACAACCTAGCCCTAGATATTTACCCAAGTGAAATGAAAACTTATGTTCACCCAAAAACCTGTGCATAAACATTTACAGCATTTCCATTCATATATATCAAAAACTAGAAACTCCTCAAATGAAGAATGGAAAAACAAACAAGCAATGGAATACTACTTAGCAACAAGGAGGAACAAACTATTAAGATAAACAACAACAAACCTGGATTAATCTTAAGGATATTATGCTGAGTGAAAAAAGGCAATCTAGAAAAGTTATGAGTCCATTTACACAACATTCTTGGAAAGACAAAACCTGCAGTGTTGGAGAACAGATCAGTAATTGCCAGGAGTACAGTAAAAACAAGGGCTGAAAGTTTTTTGGGGTGATGGAAAACTTGCATGTTCTAATTTTAGTGATGGTATATGAATGTATACATAAGTTAAGATTCACGGAACTGTATATCAAAAAATGATAATATATGTTAAGAAACAAAAAAACTGTAGTCCTGATTTCATGTTACTATCTATAGTAACCACAATTTTTAGACTAATTAAAATAAATATATCATTAGCAGACTATCTCCACCTACCAAATTTGATCACTTAAGTGAATAAAATCCTGTAGTGAATCAAAACAAGTATTTTTAAGATGTATTCCTGGAACCTGGTGTCACCTCCCTTCTTTGCCAAAGTTCTTCTAGCTGCAGGGTGAATTCAGTGTTTATAAAACACCTTTCTGTAATGATATTAGTCATAACTATTGGATGAAAGTGTTGGGTATGTAAACCACATTACTTTTATAGGGCCAATACTGAAGTATCACCCATTCCAGATCCTCAAATACACATTTTAAGTCTTCAGTTCTGTGCAAAAAAAAAAAAAAAAGACTTTCATATCTTGAAAACATGTTTCCAAGTTAATTGGTTTCAAGAAGTTCAAAGTAGCCCACTGGTGCAGCCCAATACATCTTTGTGGTATAATTAAGCCATTTGCAGATCCCCAGGAGATTTAGTTTTAATGACCACCACCCAGGTACGACTGTAACCAGATGGTGTGACTCATTCCATATGTCCATCAGTACGCTGCACTTAACTAGGCCTCAAATCATCTTGCAAATAGCCATTTGTTCAATTCAAACAACAATCTGTGCTGGATGAGTAAGTAGGAAAGCTTATTTAGTTAGTTTTATTCATTGTTTTTATCCTGCTGGGGGAGAAGCTGGTTAAAATATTTTTAATAACCTGTGGAAGTTTATGTAGTTGCTAATAATATTGGCAGAAAGTAATAAAGTTGACATTTAGATCTAGCCCATCCTAGTTATTTACTAAAAATATTAGATATGTTTCATAGTATAAAATTATACATTTAAAATCTAGAACAGGCCAGGCGCGGTGGCTCAAGCCTGTAATCCCAGCACTTTGGGAGGCGGAGACGGGCGGATCACGAGGTCAGGAGATCGAGACCATCCTGGATAACACGGTGAAACCCCGTCTCTACTAAAAAATACAAAAAACTAGCCGGGCGAGGTGGCAGGCGCCTGTAGTCCCAGCTACTCGGGAGGCTGAGGCAGGAGAATGGCGTAAACCCGGGAGGCGGAGCTTGCAGTGAGCTGAGATCCGGCCACTGCACTCCAGCCTGGGCGACAGAGCAAGACTCTGTCTCAAAAAATAAAATAAAATAAAATAAAATCTAGAACAGATGGAAGGTGCCTTTAGTAGGTTATCAAATCTACAAACTATTGATGCCAAGACATCATATAGGTTGGCTAGTCCAAAATATTCATCTATCCAGAGTCCAATATTAAAAAACTGAATATATTTAGCTTTCCATACAATAATAAGTGTGATATAAATTCTAATTGTTATTCTGAGTTTCTGGAAAAGCCACAAATACTACACAATAAGGTCCTTGTAACACTTAGAGCAAGCATCTAAAAAATAATATTCAAGTTATGATTTAAACCCAATTAAGGCATTCTAGTTAAGAGTAGTGGACAAAATCTCAATGTCTTCATATCCCCAAACCCCCAATGAAATGACAGTAAAGGAATAAGAAAGTATTAACCCACAAGAGACAGAGGGTTACCTTGATGTGTTTATCTCACACTGAATGCCTATATCAAAAACATCTTGTGTACCTCACACAAACACCTACTATGTGCCCACAAAAATTAAAATAACTAGACAGAAGGTCAGAGAACAAGAGAGGAGCCCAAAAACACACGACAGTTCTCTAAATAACAAAATTTGGAAGAAAAACAAAATACCAGCAGTAACTGACTTTATGGAGAAAGCCAAAACAAAAGCTTCTGCAAAGGTGGGAGAAGCCAACTGGAAACTTCATAGCCACAGGACCTATGAAGATTTACTGAAGGAACTGGATACAGGTGAGGCTTAAAGTGGGGTCAGAAATCATTAGACTCTCCAGCTCCTCAACAGCCAAAAGCATACTCCCACCAGCCCTAGGCAGAAGTCTGAAGGAAAGTTTTAAATTAAAGACGTTATACCACAGAGACTTCAAACTCAGACACTGCTGAAGATTCTTGTTAGGCACCATGTTAAAAGCTGGAGGATTATCTAAGATCGTACACACAGAATAAGAGTCACCTCCCTCAACTTGGCTCCCAAAACAGTGGCATCATAGGCTTTTATATTCCCCAAAAAAGAAGACTGGAAAAAATATGTCTCAACTATAAAAAGCGTGAGTTTCCAAACAGAGTCAAAAAAAAAAAAAAAAAAGCCTAAAACACTGCACAAAAGACCTACACCAAAATACTTCAATATGAGGTTCTGAACAGCAGGAAGAAAAGAAGATCTCACATACTCCAAAGACGGAAGAAAAAAAGTGGGTCAGAAAGACTCAGTAATAAGAACAGCATCAGACTTCTCAACAGCAACACTGAAGGTTTGAAGACAACTAAGCAATATATTAAAAGTTTCAAGGGTAAATTATTTTCACCATTGTGAAAGTAGACAAACTAATTTTTTAAATGAGGGCAGAATAAAACATTTTCAGCTTTGTGCCTTTCAAAAATGACCTCTCATTCACCTTTCATCAGGAGGTTAATGGAAATGTGGGGGTCCTGGAAAGACAGCATCTAACATAGGTTACAGGTGAAAGGAATTTCCAGAATAAAGGCAGAAGAAAAGTTCCGGTATGAGAGGCGCACAGCAGGCCTAGACAGCAGCATTTCCAGAGCAGAAGATTACAAAACTACCCAGAAACGGTGAAAAAATAAAAATTAAAAAAAAAAAGTAGCTGATGCGTCTGATCATAATGAAGGAAGTTCATTACAGCTCATGCCTGTAATCCCAGCTACCAGGGAGGCTGAGGCAGGAGAATCGCTTGAACCTGAGAGATGAAGGTTGCAGTGAGCTGAGAAGGCGCCACTGCACTCCAGCCTGGGAGATGGAGTGAGTCTCCGTCTCAAAAATAAAGTAAAATAAAATAAAATAAGAAATACGGAAAGACAAGAATTTTTGGAATCTGACAATTACAAGGAAAATTCCTCTTTCCTTTTCTAAACGTATACTGTTTCTCCATAACTTACAAACGCTGGTGGTGCATCTCCCCCTAGAGTCATAAAAACAAATCTATTACCTCTCCCAATGCCTTAAATTATCCAATGACGGTGATCATGTGTACAGCTCCCCCATCGTCTAATATTTTCTTCTTTAAGCTAGTAGCATTTTTGGTTCCTGCAAATGTTCCTCTAATACATAGTTTCAAACTTCCTTACCATCTTGATCAGATTCCTTGGAGCATGCTCCAGTTTGTTAACATTCCTCTTAAAATAAGCAACCAGAATAAAAGCAAGGTATAATTATGACCTCTACAAAACATGTACGGTGTCAATCAAAATGACTGCTATCTTAGTCAGAAGTCTTTGAGCAAAGTATGTTCTAACTCAAACAAAAATTAATTCTCTGTATTTCAGACAATTCAAATAAGTTTCCTGTCTCCACTGTATAGTTCATGAATTTCATTCTAATGTTCAATCAGATGTCTTTAGCAATGGTTCTCATGTGTAAGGTTGTAAAAGATGTCACAAGGAACATGCTATTAATCTAAGTACTCAAAGTTATAAATGATTTAAAAACGTTTTTTACATACATTAAAGGTATCCAAGTTGTATCTCCCTAGACAATCATCACTTTGATTTGAATTATAAAACACATTACAGAGTGGGGGAAAAAATGAGGGGGGTAATAACACCTAGTCCTGAATATTTCCATAGCAGTTTCTCACAAATGTGAACATCATGCATGCTGCATAGAAAAGAAGGAAAATATCAAATAAGGAGATCTGCCTGTTTTCCAAAGAATGCTATTGGAACAGATACAGAGGTTTCCAAAGAGACAATGATTTTCAAATTGAGATCCAGAGATCAGCAAGTTCTTTTAAAACAAAGTCTTAATTCTTTTCATTTATAATGCACTAATATTATAAAATTTAATATAAATTTAATCTAAACTGTATTTTATCCACTTTGAAACTAAAAGCCAGTGTTTAAAAATCACATGCCAAAAACGATAGATGAATGAATAAGGAACAGAAAAAGGCTTAACAAGGCAATGATACCTTTATACGCGGTTATGGTCAAATGATGTCACCACTCCCCGAATGCTGGAGTTTTCCCAGTATAAAAGGTACCCCATAGCACCATACAGAAGAGTCTTTCTTATCCAATTTGCTGGTTAAATCTATGTTCCTCCTTCTCTCTGAAAAACCTAAAGTTAATGCCTACTGCACAATGAACATTCATGGCTAGAAGGCCACTCTCTCCTGCTCCTCTCTCAGGAGTGAGTGAGTTTTATGCTTATCAAAATTTGTCTGGTATAGTATTTGGTAATACAGTTGGTATGGTACTTGGTAAGTATATAGTTTAAGTGAATGTCATGTAAAACAATGGCAGGAGTAAGAAGAATTATTTCCATGTAAACTAAGTATTTTTAGAGACTAAAACAAGTCACTAGGATAAGCTGTTATTTGACCACGGAAAAGGACTATAAAAGACTGAGAGAAAAATCATAAAAATCTAGAAGAATTCAGCATTCAAACTGTTTTATAAGTACATTAAAATTCTAAAAATCATAAATAGCATATTAGTGGACAATTATATATAACTGGACATAAATTATATGTAAGTGGACATAAATTATATTGGTGGACAAAGAATCTAACCAGTGGACCCATATTCAAAGTCTTATGTGCCAGGAAATTAACAGTTGTATGTTAAAATTTAAAAACCTAAGCTTGAGGCAGGGCATGATAACTCAGGCTCGTAATCCCCACAATTTGGAAGACCAAGGTGGGAGGATTGCTTGAGCCAGGAGTTGGAGATCAGCCTGGACAACATGGCGAAACCCCATCTCTACAAAAATTAGCTGGGCATGGTAGCACACACCTGTAGTCCCAGGTACCTGGGAAGCTGAGGTCGGAGGATCACCTAAACCCGGGGAGGTCAAGGCTACAGTGAACCACGATAATGTCACTGTACTCTAGCCTGAGTGACAGAGTGAGACCCTGTCACAAAACAACAACAAAACCCAAACAAACAAAAAAAAACCTATGCTTGCTAAATATATATTATATATGTATATATAATAGATACACATATATGTATGTGTGCATGTATGTATTTTTTTTTCTTTACTGATTGTTTGCTTTAACTGAATTTTTTTATAAACTTATCCACTAGCAATCCTGACTGCACAGAATGAGGGGTTCTAATTAGAATTCAACTATAAAAAAATAGCACGAGAATTACAGCACATGGTAGTATGGACATGCCAAATTCAAAAGAATTGCTGTTGGAATGGCACCATCTTTCCCATTGAATTCAGAATACACAACAGTATTTTCTCAATAAAACTCAAAGATAAGAACACACATTTTGGAGCTAAGAAGTTCCTTAAAAATAATAAAAAGCATGACACAGCCATAAACAAACATTTATGATGCATCATAAAATATCTATTCTGGGCTAAGCATGGTGGCTCATGCTTGTAATCCCAGCACTTTGGGAGATCGAGGTAGGTGGATCACCTGAGGTCCAGAAGTTCAAGACCAGCTGGTGAAACCCCGTCCCTACTAAAAATACAAAAAAATTTAGCCGGGCATGGTGGTGCATGCCTGTAATCCCAGCTGCTTGGGAGGCTGAGGCAGGAGAGTTGCTTGAACCTGGGAGGCAGAGGTTGCAGTGAGCTGAGATCGCGCCACACTGCACTCCAGCCTGGGCAATGAGTGAAACTCCATCTCAAAAAAAAAAAAAAAAAAGGTAAGTCTATCCTGCCATTTAAAATACAATGAAGTAAAATCTACCATTTAAATCCCCAAAATATAGAATTCACAACAATTTACAGTAACCATGGTAACCATACATTCTTTGGTGGTGGAATCAGCATCAGTTCCAGATCCCAACTTCCAGCAGGTTGTAACAGCGAAACACTGAGAGTGTGCACTAATTTTACAACTTAAAGTTGAGCTTGGATAACAGTACCTTCCTCATATCACTGTTACTAGAATGTCTGTCACACAGCTAGCACTCGATAGTTTTTATTTTTTTCAATAAATACTTTCACTGTTATATCTCCAGCACATGGGCTAGTATCTGGCACTTACTAAATATTTGCTTAAAATAAAAATGTCCTTCGCAAATGAAAAAGTATGTAGGCCAGGCGAGGTGGCTCATGCCTGTAATTCCAGCACTTTGAGAGGCCAAGGCAGCGGATCAACTGAGGTCAGGAGTTCAAGACCAGCCAGGTCAACATGGCGAAACCCCATCTCTACTAAAAATACAAAAACTAGCCGGGCATGGTGATGGCTGCCTGTAATCCCAGCGAGTCGGGAGTCTGAGGCAGGAGAATGGCTCAAACCCAGGAGGCAGAGGTTGCGGTGAGCCGAGATCACAGATTCCATCTCAAAAAAAAAAAAAAAAAAAAAAAAAAACCAAAGAAAAAATGTAAAATATTTTGGCCACTTACTCTAAATACTTAATGTGGCCATATCAGAGTATCCAAAAGGAGTAAAAAAGGTATTAAGAATATAAATCCCTGCTCACTGTGACCTCATAAGGTCCTGAATATTATACAGAGCTCCAAAAGAGCATCTGATTTGCAATCCATCCTAATGCTACTAATTGTATAAAAACATTAAATACCTCTTCTCATGTGTCATCTAAAAAAATTAAAATTTTTGTAATATTCATCTCAAAAGTCAAAATGTACACAGACTCAATGGAATATAAGTTACTATCCAGCTACATTTATTACCTGTGAAATTTCAAGCTTAAATGCACTGTCCACATAAAATAGATGGTATTAAGAGCAGCAACCTCTTTCTCAAATGTTATTATTTTATCTAAACCCTCACTGAAAAATGTATGGATCACTTTTTAAGGATAGGACAATCTTTTATACTACATATCAATTATACTAATATTTATAGTATCTATAAAACAAATAATTTAACCTAAAACTAGTCTTTAAATCAACTAGAAGTTCTTTAACATGAAAGCCAATTTTACTGTTGGCTATATTCTAAATGTTTGAAGTGTCCATTGATAATTTTAGGGATTTCCATAAACACAATCAGAAAGATAATAAAAGATAGTGACAAACCAATCAGGATGCCTTCATCATTCTGCCTCAGTAACAAATAGTTTAACTGCATCTAACTCTGAAGTTCATTTTAAAGTTTCACAATCTAAATTCAGTTATATACTCTGAATGAACATCATTCAAGCATATAGGACAGTCATCTGGAAAACAAGAAACAGGAAAGATTAGCTCCAACTCTAGTAACATTAACAAGATGCTAGTTCAATTTATTTTTTTTAAAAGTATTAGTATAAACGATAGAAGGTATGTCACTATCCTAAGATTTAGAATTCATGATAGTGGATACTATTTGCTATGTATCATATTTTCCAGGTAAATCAAGGAATGGCAGCTAGCATGCCTTATTTCAATATTTGTAACTTCAGTGCTTAGCCCTATCCTCAAATACAGTATGTGCTCAATAAGTAAATACAGTAAGTATGTGTGTCATTGAATCCTCTTAACAACCCTGAGCTATACGTTATCTTCTTATCACAAAGAAAGAAACTGAGGCTAAGAGGGTGGATCTGGGCCAACCTGCACGTAGTGGCCTAGTTTAATACCTAGACCTAAGCCACAAAGCACTGTCAAAATCTGACTTCAAATTCATATTCTTTCAATTATACCATGTCATCTAAACAGTAAATACATAATTATTAAACCTGAGTCATATTATTCTTCCTAAATTATTTTCCTGCACTATTGCTTGTCAAAGAAAAAAATCTTCAGAAGCTATTGTCCCTCCAACGTTCTGCAGTAGACATCTGATGGTTGCCACTCCAGTCTTCATTCCCTACATCCCAGGAATTCTAGATTTCAGATTTGGGAACTCTATTTGGGGATCCTTGTGACAATGAAGTCAGGGTAGAACATGTGTCCAGTTGTGGCATGATCTAAGCTAACCCAATTAGAGGGAAATGCAGAACTTTTGAAAGTATTGGACCAACGACATAATTAAGGCAGTACACCCAGGAGCTGGGGACAACCATACTTGAATGAGGAAAATCTAGGCAATACTATTAAGCCACTGGATAGTTTTACTTTAAAATCAATCAATAAACCCTTCATATTTTTAAACCAATTTGATTCCGGTTTTGAGTTACAACCATAAAATCCAAAGTTACAGATTTTTATTAGGATACTTCTTATTTAATATTTTTCACATACAGTATTGTTCCCTTACTCATGGAATGTCCTCTCCCTTGATGCTTCTCGTCTATGGGGCACTTGCTATACATCAGGCAATACGTGAGATGTTTAACATACATTATTTTTAATACTGAAAACAAATCTACACCCAAAACCTACAAGGGAAATCTTATCCTCAATGTTTCATATATGAGAAAACTCAAGCTCAAATAGATTGAGTGGCATTCTCAATACTGCGTAACTAATACTTGGAGTCAGGATTCAAAGCCGTGTGTACCTAGCTCATAAGTACTTGATCTTTCAACTACATGAAGCATAATTTGTCCTTAAAGGTCTTTGCTCAGGCATCAACTCCCAGAGAAGCTATATATCATTTACATATTTCATGGCTATCTCATTCACAGATAAGAAATACTACAATATATTGTAACTCTATGTTTACATACTTACAAGGCACGCTCCACAGAACAGTTAAGATCCAAGTAACTTATGACACAGGACAAGTGGGCAATAAATATTTGTGGAATGACTCAACAGAGAAATGAAGTCCTATCTGCCACAGATTAAATTCCATTAGGATAAATAATTGTCATTATGCTGAGACATCCTTTTATATACAATGTTTCTGAAATGTGGTATCTAGGAAGAAATTTGAAAATATTTCCTTGATATTACGTATTTGCTGCTGTACTTACAAGGACTACACAGAAATGTCAGAAATCCGGAAGTGTAAATATATGGATTTTTTTCAAACCGAATACTTTACATGGACTAAAGGACCTGTGTTTAGTAAAAGCAGGACATACATCTTAACCATGTAATAAAAATCAAATACAATTACAATTGTTCTGTTGGCTTCATTTTGGAACCAATATTGTCCAACGTAAGTAACAACTTTCCAGCTTTACTCCTTTTTCTGTAAATGAAATGCATGAACCAGGCTACCTACCTGATACCACCCAGCTCTGTGATTCTGTAGTAATTCAAGAATATCATTAACTGGCAACTTCTCGGAGTGTTTCCCTGGTTACACAGCCTAAAAGTAACCGTGAGGACTCTCATATCAAACAATTTTAAAGTTCAGCATAGTACTTGCCCATGACATTTTTCTTACTTTGCATCCCCACTGAACTGTAAGAACCAAGAGAACAAGACTTCGCTATATTTATTAGCACACCCCAGGGCCTTTACACAACCTAATAGGCACCAAAAAAATGTCTGCTGAAGAAGTAACTCATGTAATACTAATAATGCCTCTTTGCCCAACTTTAAAAAGCAAATAGTACATTACTAGACATGTTCTGTATTTTCTAAGTTTTAAGAAATCAATTTTCCCACATAAAGTATTATGTGCTTTGTCTCAGTATTAATCTCACAAGCAAAGGTTTTAAGAATACTTAGTAACCGCTACGTTGTTAGTAACTTTAAATACAAGATAATAATATAAAAGCATTTTATCAATTCCAAAACCACCTGTACATTTTCCATATGAAATTGCACGGCAATAAAAATCTTTATCAAAATAAAGCTTAATGAAGCAAAGAAGAACAAACAAATCATCCCAGTAACTCAAGAAGGTAGTGTCTTTCTGAAATCATGCTGACTTGCTAGCTCTCATTTCTGTGTACAGCCAGGGCACTCGGGTATTGATAACGAGATACAGATAAGTTTCACAAACAACTCCATCATATTTAGAACCACATAGCTCCTAGTCGGTACTTCATTGCCATTAAAACTTTCCCCAAACTCCTCAACACTCTCTTTGGACCATAAAACTAAAATCCCACAGCTTCAAATCTGCTCCTCTGCCTCCCTCTCCCGCAATTAATCCTTTCGAACTTCTCCCTGGGGATTCATATCTGCCACCAAGATGCTTTCATCCTGCTACTATTCCTAAGTGCCTGCTTTCTCCCAGTTACCTAGGTACTCTCGACCCAGGAAAAAAGGCACCGGCGAGGCAGGCGTCCCTCCTCCCTCCCACCCCAGCTTCTCCCCGACCCCCCGCACAGGCGCCCAGCAGGTGCCTCGCTCCGCACCGCCGCGCCCGGGCCGCTGAGAGGCGGGGCACACAAAGGACCCGCATGGACCTCCCCGGCCTCCTAGCGTCTTCCCCCCCAACACAGCCCGGCGCCCCGGGGAGCTGGAGAGCAAGGGCGGCGGCCGCAGGCTCGGCGGAGACCAGGGAGGCTCGCCCCGGGCGCCCCCTCCTGGACCCCAACCCCGCCCACGTCCCACCCACGAAGGCAGCACAGAACGTAAACCCTTACCCGGCAAAACCGAAAGCGCATCCCCAGCCCGGCTGCTCCAGCCCGGCTGCTCCGGCCCAGCGCATCCAGCCCGCAGCCTCCCACGCCGCGCCCGCCAGCCGGCGCCCAACGGCCGCCTCTGACAGCCTCCCACGCCGCCCAGCGCTTCCCCGGCCCCGGCAGGGTCCCGGTCTCCCCGCCCGCTCCCCCACCTCCCGGGAAGGGCCCGACACCAGCCTGGCTGCCCCGCACTCACAGGCTGCCGGAGCAGGAGGTACACACGAAGGAGCCGACCGTCATGTTCACGTAGGTGGGGCCACGCTGGTCGCAGTCGAAGCACTTTCGGTTGTGCGGGAGGCCGGTCATGTCCCGCAGCATCTTCAGGTGCTTCTCCTCCTGCTTCCGCTTCGCGCTGGCCGCCATGGCCGCGGCGCCAAGGGAGGAGGCCGGCAGGGCCAGGAGCCGGGCGGCGCTGCGCCGGGGGCCCGCGGTCCCACGGGCCGCCCTGGCCGCGGCCGCCGCCCTCCGTCAGCGCGCGCCGCCCGCGCCGGACCCGGCCGCAGCGGCTCGGCTGTACTGGGCTCGACGCGGCGCGGGCGCTGCGGTACGCGGGCTGACGGGACACACCAACCGGCGCGGCCGGGACAACCGCCGCCGCCGCCGCCACCTTCCCGACTTCTCCTGAGGGGAAAAGACGAGGAAGGGGACGGCAAGAGGAGGCCCGCCCCAGGCGGCCGGTGGCCAAGTGTCTGCTAGCGCCCTCTGCTGGCCAGGAGGAGTCACTGCGGCCGCGCTGAGGCATGGGCCGGGTCTGGAGCAGAGTAGGGAAGACACAATGATGATAACAGTATTAATAATAGACAGTATTTATTAAGCGCTTATATATGCAAAGCGCTTCCCCTTCTGTTTAAAACTGTTCAAGGGTTTTCCACTGCTTTGAGGATAATTCCAAATTCCTCACCATAGCCTGAAAAGTGCTCCATAGTCTAGCCCAGTCTACCTCATTCTTCATCGTCCTCACTCAACCACACTGGATTTTGAGTTTTCTGAACACAGCAAGCTCTTTTCTGACTCCTGCAGTACCCTTGCCCTTGCTCTTCTCTCCTTATCTTTGGACCAGCTAATTTGGGGGCCTTGGGATGTCCTGTCTATAGGATACTGGGCGGCGTTCCTAGCCTATACCCACTAAATGATACCAGAACAAACCCCCAATCTCCAGTGGTGGCAACCAAAAATCCCCAGACATTGCCAAAAGTGGAGGGAGGTTTAGGGCGGTGCAGTCACCTGGCTTGAGAACCGCTGCTGCGTATGGAAACCCGGATCATCCATAGCTGACGTCCTCTAAGTCAGGTGGGGCTCAGATGTCACCTCCGCCACGCTGTCCCAGATCAGCCTAGTTAATGTTGCAGCTCACCTTTCTCGAAGTTGCTCTCCATCAAATTGCTGCGTTGTGTTTTCGTCTCAGTTCTAGCTATTTGAAATACTGCATCTTATTTCGTGTTTACCATGGGTGCTCTGGGGTCTCCCTTTAGGCGCTACACAGACTGGCCCCCTGTATTTTCTTTGCCACTCCATCCCATTCCCCTCCCAGAGCTGGAGACTAGCTGTTCAATGTTGATGGAATGAATGCACGAAATCATTTATGTAATCTTCACAACAACACTTCGAGGTCAGTGTTATTGTTATTTACATTTTACAAAACAGGAAGATGAAACCCTGAGGGATAAAGTAAATTTACCCAAGGGTACCTATGGGGAAACTTGATTCCAACCCAGACAGTCAGACTGCAGGACCCAAATCTCTTAGTCACTGCAGCGGTCAACTTCGTCTCTCGTCTCTCATTTTCCAAAGGAGTACAGGGAGACCCAGAGAGCTGAAGTTCCCAAATCACTGGGCTGGTGAATGGATTAGAATCTACGTTCCCTAACAGCCAAGGCCAACCTCCACATCTCTCATGAAAGGGACTGGGTGAATCCACGAAGTGAGACTTCATATTAATATAATACCACTAATAATAATGTTTTTACTATTAAAAGAAATGGACAGATACATTGGCCAATGAATGTTTTTAAACTTTTCTATTATGGAAAATATCAAACTACCATGAGCCCATGGACCACTTTCAACAATTATTAGCTCATGGCTAATCTTGCTTTATGAATACCTCAACCCATCCCTCCATCCCCTCTTCTATTATTTTAAAGCAAATTCTAGATTTCGTACCATTCATCTAACGGTACATAGTTCCATTTGTATCCCTAAAAATGAAAAATGTTATCTCTTTCAAACTTAGCCATGATACTGTTAGCATATCTAAAAAGTTAACAATAGGCCGGGCACGATGGCTCACACCTGTAATCCCAGCACTGTGGGAGGCCAAGGCAGGTGGATTACCTGAGGTCAGGAGTTCAAAACCAGCCTGGCCTACATGGCGAAACTCGGTCTCTACTAAAAATACAAAAATTAGCCAGGGATGGTGACATGCACTTGTAGTCCCAGCTACTTGGGAAGCTGAGGCAGGAGACTCACTTGAACTTGGGAGGCGGTGGTGGCAGTGAGCCAAGATTGTGCCACTGCACTTCAGCCTGGGCAACAGAGTGAGACTCCACCTTGAAAAAAATAAAAATAAAGTTAATAATTCCTAAAGATCATCAAATATCACACTAGTGTTTAAGTTGGCAATTATCAATATTTTAATAATATTGTTACAGTTTGTTTGAACCCCCTCCTTGCAATTGGGTAATATGTCTCATAAAGTTTCTTTGGGTTTCTCCACCATCTCTTTTTTTAAATTACAATTCATTTGTTTTAGTAATTGGGCACTTTATTCTGTAGAGTTTCTCATAATCTGTATCATTTAACATGTTCCTCGGTTCTATTTGCTAAAAATTGGTATTTACATGTAGTTCACTTGTACCCAGTTCAGTTTTTTTGCAGGGCAGGCATTCATTTCATTGTGTTCTTCCATCAGGAGGCACATAATTGAGGAGAGGGTATCTTTTTCATGATGTTAGTAACCATTGATGATTAATGTCTAGATTCATTAATTCACTAATGATTAGAAGAAAATAGTGATATTATAATTCTGTCATTCTGGCGGGGTGCGGTGGCTCACGCCTGTAATCCCAGCACTTTGGGAGGCTGGGGCAGGAGGATCATCCAAGGTCAGGAGTTCAAGACCAGCCTGGCCAACATGGTGAAATCCCATCTCTACTAAAAATACAAAAATTAGCTGAGCGTGGTGGCGGGCATCTGTAATCCCAGCTACTCAGGAGGCGGAGGCAGGAGAATCGCTTGAACCCAGGAGGTGGCGGTTGCAGTGAGCCGAGATCCCACCACTGCACTCCAGCCTGAGTGTGAGAATGAAGACTCTGTCTCAAAAAAATAAATAAATAAAAATAAATAAATAAAACTAATTCTACCATTCCTTCATTTATCAGCTCAAATTTTCTATAAAGAAAAAATTTCCCCACATCTACAGTTTTATTTGGTATAGTACATGTCAGAAAGGGAGGATAAATATTTGATTCCTTTCCTTTATTCACAAATTTTCATTCTTTTTTTTTTTTTTTTTTTTTTTGAGACGGAGTCTCGCTCTGTCGCCCAGGCTGGAGTGCAGTGGCGGGATCTCGGCTCACTGCAAGCTCCGCGTCCCGGGTTCACGCCATTCACCTGCCTCAGCCTCCCCAATAGCTGGGACTACAGGCGCCCGCCACCAGGCCTGGCTCATTTTTTGTATTTTTAGTAGAGACGGGGTTTCACCGTGTCAGCCAGGATGATCTCGATCTCCTGACCTCGTGATCTGCCCGTCTCAGCCTCCCAAAGTGCTGGGACTACAGGCGTGAGCCACCGCGCCCGGCCCACAAATTTTCAAAATAGTGTATTGGTTTCATTTCACCTTTCAGTGGTGATCAATATATATAGACAGAGATATATAGATATATCTACATTTTGGAGACAGAGTCTCACTCAGTCACCCAGGCTAGAATACAATGGTACAATCAAAGCTCACTACAGCCTCAAACTCCTGGGCTCAAGTGATCCTCCTGCCTCAGCACACCCCCTCAAGAAGCTAGGACCACCGCACCCGGCTAACTTTTGTATTTGTTGTAGAGACAAGTTGTCACTATGTTGCCCAGGCTAGGTGATCAATATTTTTAAAGTACTATTACAAACTCAAGGATTTAAATGTATTTAATGTATTTTATGTCCCCGATGCTTACATTGTCTCATCATTGGCCAGTGGGAACCACTGAAAGCTGGCTCTTGAGTATTTTGACAAGACCCTTGACTTATGGTCAACTGAAGTTTTCGTTGTTGTTGTTGAGATGGAGTCTCATTGTGTTGCCCAAGCTGGAGTGCAGTGGTGCAATCTCAGCCCTGTCTCCTGGGTTCAAGTGATTCTCCTGCCTCAGCCTCCCAAGCAGCTGGGATTACGGGTACCTGACACCACACCCAGCTAATTTTTGTATTTTTAGTAGACATGAGGTTTCAGCATGTTGGCCAGGCTGGTCTCCAACTTTTGGCCTCAAGTGATCCACCAGCCTCGGCCTCCCAAAGTGCTGGGATTACAGGCATGAGCCGCTGCGACTGGCCCTGGAGTTATAGTCTGACAGGGCCCCGGGCCGTTCAAGAGATGAAAGCAATGTTGAATTCTTGACTGATCCATACAGAAGGCTTACTGACCAGCCCCACGCTGGCTAAATATGACACCCAGCAGTGTCTTATTCATAACCAACAAGTGCCCTCATGCCACAGCCAGTGACTTACTTGTTTCTATATTTGCAGTGCTCTTTTGTCATTTGTTTGTTCTCTGGTTGCTCATCTCTCCATGGTCTATCATCTGATAAATTCCAAAATCCGAAGGCGTGGCTGTAGCACCTTATGCAAACAGTTAAATGAGCGCTTGGTTGATTATCGTGTTTTTGTTGTTTTAAAGAGACAGGAGTAAGGCTGGGCACAGTGGCTCATGCCTGTAATCCCAGCACTTTGGGAGGCCAAGGCAGGAGGATCGCTTGAGCACGGGAGTTTAAGATCAGCCTGGGCAACATAGTAAGACCTTGTCTCTACAAAAAAAAAAATTGATTAGCTGAGTATGGTGGCATGTGCCTATAGTTCCAGCTCCTCCGGTGGCTAAAGCCAGAGGATTGCCTGAGCCCAGCAGGTTGAGGCTGCTGTGAGCTGTGATCGTGCTACTGCACTGCAGGCTGAGTGACAGAGCAAGACCCTGTCTCAAAAAAAAAGAGAGAGAGAGAGAGAGAGAGAGATGAGTAGGTGCAGTATTTCCGAACTGTGAACCTGTAGGAAGGTGAAGTTAGGTCCAACATGTTTTCCTCAAGCTGAAAGTTTATACAGCCCTTTTGGATGTTAGCTGTTTTATGCCATACATGGTATCAAAGTCAGTTTCTACTTTAAAATATCCCAAGGAGAGTTTGCTGTATATCAAGCAAGACTATTTATTTGCTTTAATTTCCCTAACTCTCACAGCAACGCAGAAAGTGGTATTATTACAGCTATTTTATATATGAGGAAACTAAGGCTCTGAAAGGCTGGCCTGCCCAAGGCCATGCCGGAAGTGAGGCATGAAGCCAGTATTGAAACCCAGATCTGTCTGCAAGGCACCAGCTTCTGCTTCCAGTGACTGAAGACTGATCCTGCTTGTTGGACTTGCAAAGCAGAAATTACCTTTAGAGATGTTAACACTGCAGCCAGAGTCATCTTTTCAAAATCCCAATGTGATTCAGATGTCCCCAGTCCCCCTCCCCCTACTTAAGCTTTTGCTTTGCTCTTAGGATGAAAGAAAACCACTTAGGCTCAGAAGCCCTGCACAGGCAGCCTCTTTCCTACCCACGCTAGGTCTCTCCCAGCCTGGCCCAGCACACCCCCAGCAGCGCACACACCCCCGCCCCCCGCCGCCCCCTGGCCTCTGCCCCATGCCCCGATGCCTTGGGCACCATCCTAAGTCCCCACCACTCTGCTCCAGCCCTACTCCGTCTCAGTTTTTCACATTCTCCTGGCTCCCACCACAGGGCCTTTGCACACACTATTTTTGTTGGTAAAAAATGGTCTTCCATCTCCTCTTTCCTTTCTCAACCATAACAGATCCAGCTTAATATCTGTTTTTCAGAGATCCGTTCCTGACATGCCTAACCATGTCAGACCTCATTATATGTACTCATAGCCCCACGTGCCTCTCCTTTATAGCATTTGCTGCTGTGGCTACTTACATTGCTCTGTGATTTTCAATTAGGGTCCCTCTTCCTTCCCCCAGCCCCATACACTGCAGGCCTCCTCCGGGAAGGGACCAAGTCTGTGTTTGTCCGCTATTATTTCTCCAGCACTCACTGTGAGACTTGGCACTTAGAAAGGGCTCAGTAAATATTGGTTGAATGAATAAATAGAGGCAGCAATGAGGAGGCAGAGATGAAGCTTCCCTCACTTTCATGCAGCAGGTTCAGCATTCCGTGTATTGTTCTCTCTGCTGTTTTGGCTCCCAGAATGACTACAGTTCTGTCAAAGCTACAACAGTTTTGTTAAGGAACTTGCAAATTCTGGAATCAGACTTCCAGTGGTAAGAATCTAAAACCTCCCTGAATGCTGTCTGACTTGCTTAAAGGTTCTTGGCCTGTCTTATCACTACTGGTGAGTCAGAGAATATATCCCCGACAAACCCTGGTGTTTGAAGAGGCCCCAGGGAGCCAGCAGCAAGCTGCCAGCTCATCTTAGGCTGCTCCACCCTCCATGCCTGCAGGCAAGGCCCCAAGAGGAGGCCCCCTGTTTACTTGAGAACAAAGCAGGACTAGCAGTAAGAAACACCATGGGATGGCCAGTGCTGGCTTTGTCCCTAAAGGGCTTTCCGTTCATAAAGGTCATCTGTTTAGACTTTTTTTTTTTTTTTTTTTTTTGAGACAGAGTCTTGCTCTATTGCCCAGGCTGGAGTGCAGTGGCACGATCTTGGCTTGCTTCAACCTCCGCCTCCTGGGTTCAAGTGATTCTCCTGCCTCAGCCTCCCAAGTAACTGGGATTACAGGTATGAGTCACCATGCCTGGCTAATTTTTTTTTTTTAGTAGAGACGGGGTTTCGCCATGCTGGCCAGGCTGGTCTCGAACTCCTGACCTCCAGTGATCCTGTCACCTCAGCCTCCCAAAATGCTGCGATTACAGGCATGAGCTGCCACGCCTAGGTTTAGACTTTTGACGATATCTCTGAGTTACTGCAGTGTCAGAAAGATCCATTGACAGAATAGAAAAAAAGATGTTTCCGGTCATGTCCCACATCGTTCTTGCCAGCTGCAGTGCACTCATACTTTTAGTGAGTCTTGGACCTACGTTGTGAATAGTGCGATTGCTGTATTTTCTTTGTTTACCTCTATATTAAGTTTAATGTTGTCTTAATAAACTTACTATTTAATATTAATAAAATTAATATTGAATATTTAATTAATATTCAACAATATATTGGTTAAGTTTAATTATTTTAGAATATGCCACAGCTTTGGGAGGCCCTGTTTCTGGGACCCTCAAAAAAAATTGAGCTGGTCACAAAACAAGCTACCTTCTTCCCCAAGCCCCCACATTTCTGATCGGCTTTCCCTAGCCCCAAGTCTTAGAGCACAGAGCCTCTCTCAGAAGCCCCCAAATCCTCTCTTAAACACCCAGTTTCAGTCAGGTAGCTCTGGGTGGCTGGGGACGCTCAATATTGTTTTTTGTTGTTGTTTTTTTGTTTGAGACAAGATCTCGCTGTGTCACCCAGGCTGGAGTACAGTGCAGCAGCCTAATCATGGCTCACTGCAACCTCCAACTCCTGAGCTCAAGTGATCCTCCAGAGTAGCTAGGACTACAGGCATGCACCAACACGCCCAGCTAATTATTGTTTTTAATATTTTTTGCAGAAACCGGGGTCTCGCTATGTTGCCCAGGCTGATCTTGAACTCCTGGCCTCAAGCGATCTTCTTGTCTTGGCTTCCCAAAGTGCTGCGATTACAGGTGTGAGCCACTGTGTCTGGCCTCAATATTGTCCATACTTAGGGTCTTCACATCTTCCTTTCCTCTGCTCCTGTGGTGCCCGGAGCTGCTTTGGATTACAGAGAGGAGTTACCTGATAGAAATAAGCATTTACAATGTAGGAAAACTAGAGCTGTAGGTTTTGTATTTTGATTAACATTCTTCCCTCCCCATGACGTGACATTTTCCGCTTTTGGCCATGGAGCCAGTGCTCATTTTTACGGCCCACGTAAATAATGCAAAAGAAAAGTAACATTGGCCCCATTAACTCCCCCAGGCTCCACTGGGTTTCACAGAGTGAATAATCACAGGGCCTCAAGTATAAAGCACTGTAGAATAAAAGTCCACTCAATTTTTTCCCCCGTTTCTTCTTTTGAAGGTACCTTCCTTTAGCTGTGGTTTGATTATTTTTAACCTTGCTTCCTGACTTCTTTTTAATTTGTAAGAAGCAGCATGACAGAAAAGAAAGAGGGGGCAAAACCTACAGAGAACAGCACTTGGTGTATACTTCCTGGAAATATTAGTGTAGTTTCTGGGTATATGCTACAGAGAGCACCAGGGATGCAGAAGCTAGACACCTGTAGGGCACGTATCCCTTACCACCAGTGGCTATGGCACTGACAGGTGGGTTCCTGGCTTCTCTTTCCTTAGAGATGCCAGGAAAAACAGAGAAGCTGCAGACCTGCCTTCCAGCTGTCCATGTTGTTGGAGACCTTTTCTTTTACCTCAGTTCATTTTCCACTGTCATTTGTGAGCTTTGTCTCACCAGCTGAATTTTGTGCGCTCAGAGAGCAGGGACCAAGTCATATCCTTCTGTGTCCCTACTTTGCTGGGCCATAAAAGATCTCTCATAAATTGCGCCAGTGGACTGATCCAAACTCAGGCCATTCTAAAAGCCCAAAACCATTGCAACCTGACTTTAGTTATCCATTTATCAGAAAGACAGTTTTGTGGTTTTTTTGGATTTTAGAGGGAAACCAGAAGTAGCTTTCAGCCTGCCTTCATTCATTCAATGAATATTTACTGAGCATCTACTCTTTACCAGGCACTGTGCCAGACACTGGGGATTCAGCAATGAACAAGACAACATCTACTTTCCTGGAGTTTATGTTCCATTGGGCGGGAGAACAGACAAACACATTAATATAATGGACCAGGTGATGCTAAGTGCTCCGATGGAAAGTGAAGCAGGGTATGGTGATAGCATGTGAAAGGAGAGGATGCTACTGGGTGGTTAGGGGAGGCCCAGAGTAGGTGAAGCAGGGGAAATTCTCGGGGTTGCACCTGTCAGAAGTCACAGGTAAAATGAACCGGCACGGAGGCTCTGCAACCAAGCAGCCTCCCTCTCTTGGTCAGTTCGTGCCAGAATCAGGATTCCTGGGCTGCCCTAGTCGCCTGTAGAGGACTTGAATCATAATCTTCAGAAGCCAAGGGGGAGAGAAAAGGTCCTTGCCTCTGCAGTGCGCAGAGAGTCCAGGGTAAGAAATGCTCCATTCACGTTGTCAATGGAACTTTGTTCTTGCCCATTACTGAAAAGAGAAAGGGGATCTTCCCTTCTGGTTCAGGGGAAAGAAAGGGGCCCCTGTGGGGACAGAAACCTGCTTTAGTTATCAGAAAAGAAACACCAGTGGGGCTTGCTGGGCCTACAGAAAAGGAAAATGGACCGTACCCATCGTCTCTCCATTTTGAAGGGGTCAGATGGGGGTATTTTTAAAGTGGGTCTCCAAAAAAACCTCCTCTCTTTCTTTTTGTATTTCTCAACAAATGCTGGCTGATAGGCAATGGCTCATTAGACAGCATGTGGTGACCTGAGCACAAAGTAACTCTCTTGAGCCAGTTGACGGATGTCGCCATCCTACCCCATCCCCTGAGAAGGGAATCGATGACATAGAGCTCCACTGTTGATCCTCCAATAGCAATGACTAATGTTACCTGGTTGACTAAGCTCCCGGTTAATACTCACAGCAGCCTTTGGACATAGATTTTATTGTTATATCCATTTTACACATGAAGAAACTAAGCCTCCCGAGTTGAGCTTGCCAAGGTCACATAGCTGGGAAGTGATGGAGCTGGGACTGGAAGGCCAGTGGTTGGACTTTGGAGGCCACAATGTAACCGGTACAGTCAGCACTGTACTCTGTTGCATCCTCTTCTTGTGACTCCAAACCAAGGCCACAGGAGAACAGGAAAACCTAGGAGGCACTTCCTAGTCTCGAGCTGGGGTCTAGGAATACGGACATCCCAGGACATAACTGGGCTCTGTTAGCCTGAGGTTTCTGCTTCATAAGCCCCAGGGCTCCAGGATGTGCACTTGAAGGACCTGTTTTCATTCAAGAAGTTATTCAAATGAGGGAAATTACCTGAAAATTTACACACACCAAGTTCCCAGAGTGAAAGCAGCCTGAATATTCATTTAGGTAACTGATGCTACACAGAGAACAAGGCCATGGTCATTTTTACCTTAAGGATACCCCTATCAGTTTTTCATTAGTCACCACCCCACCTCTGTCTAGGGCATTAATGATTCAGAAAATTACAGTAAGAACAGAGTAAGAAAATATACTCAGCACAGCACCTAGCATAAATGTAAGCACCGCTCTCATTATTCTCATCATTTCAAGTATGGCATACCAATTCCTTCTCCATTCAGTGTGTGCTGTTTGTAAGTTGCCAAGTCAACCGGAACTGCAGTTTAGCTGCAATTTGCCAGAAGCTGCCGTAAATGAACCACCTTGTGTGTGGCTACCCTTTGCCCAGAGCGTTGCTGCACTTTGACTGGTTGAAATCCATTGTGCTCTAAGTGATCTGAACAGCAGTCAGTGATAGGCAGGAACAACTATTTTTTGCTCAGTTCACGGAAGTTTTTATTTCTTCTAAGTAAATACCAGACAATGTCCAGTTCAGAAGATTCTGCAGATAAAATTCTCCAAACACTTCTAACCACAGAAACAACGTTCATTTATAGATGCTTTATTTGGGGAGAAAAAGGAGAGTGTGTGTGTTTAGGAAGTGATGTCAAATTTTCTTGACTCAGACCTGTATCGCCTATGTGTGCCCATACATGAAGGACAGTACAGCATGGTGGTTACCAGCAAAGTTTCTGAATCAGACTGTCCAATCCTGGATCTCCACTGGCGGCTTGAGCAAGCAACTTAACTTTTCTGTGCCTCAGTTGCTTCACCTATAAAATAGAAATGATCATACCACCTACTTCATAAGGTTCCTATGAGGATTAAGTGATTTAATATATGAAAAGCACTTAAAACAATGTCTGGCAGATAGTAATCATTCTACAAGTGTTAGCAATCATTGTATTTCCCTCTTTTCCCATCAACAACCTCCTCTACAACTGAGACAGAATAAGCAAGTGTATACATGTATAATTTAGCTTCCCATAGTACCCTTTTCTTGTTTCATTTTGTTGTTTAATATCCTAAATAGGGCCGGGCATGGTGGCTCACGCCTGTAATCCCAACACTTTGGGAGGCTGAGGCGGGCAGATCACCTGAGGTCAGGAGTTCGAGACCAGCCCAACCAACATGGAGAAACCCCATCTCAACTAAAAATACAAAATTAGCCAGGCATGGTGGCACACGCCTGTAATCCCAGCTACTTGGGAGGCTGAGGCAGGAGAATCGCTTGAACCAGGGAGGCGGAGGTTGCGGTGAGCCGAGATCGTGCCATTGCACTCCAGCCTGGGCGACAGAGTGAAACTCTGTCTTAAAAACAATAAAAATACCCTAAGTAATACATGAATATAATCTCATTTTAAAAAGAAAGCAAAACAAAACAAAACAAAACAATGCTGGTATAGTGAGTTGAAGCATCTCCTAAAACTTCACATTCAACCAGAACCTCAGGATGTGACCTTATTTAGAAATAAGACCTTTGAAGATATGATTCATTGGAGAACTCAAGAGGAAATCATTCTGATTTAGAGTGGGCCCTAAATCCAATGACTAGGGTCTCTATAAGAAGAAGAGAGGACACACACAGACATACGGGGAGGAAGGCCATGTGATGATGGAGGCAGAGGTGAGAGTCATGCTGCCACTAGCCGAGGAACACCTAAGATCACCAGAAACTGGAAGAGGCAAGGAAGGATTCTTCCCTGGAGCCTTTGGAGGGAGCATGGACCTACTGATTCCTTGACTGCTCACCTGTAGCTTACAGAATTGTGAGCATAAATCCCTGTTGTTTTCAACCACCTAGCTTGTGACAGTTTGTTCCAGAAGCCCTGGGACGCTAACACAGCCGATAAAGCCAAAAGTTCCCCTGCCCACAGCTCACACTCTCCCATTCACATCCCCTTGTCCAGCAGTAGCGGCACATCGTTACCTTTCCAGACCTTTTTTCTGTGCTTTTTACCTATCCAATACTGTGGACTGGATAAGTAATATTTGGAATACTATTACTATCCAAGTACATAGAATGCTTACTACCTGCCAGACACTGTTTTAAGTGCTTTTCATATATTTAAATCACTTAATCCTCAGGGGAACTTTATGAAGTAGATGATCTGATTATTTCTAGTTTACAGGTGAAGAAACTGAGGCACAGAAAAATTAAGTTGCTTGCTCAGGCTCCCAGGGGAGATCCAGGATTGGACAGTCTGATTCAGAAACTGTGCTCATAACCACCGTACTATACTTTATCTAGTTGACAATAACCACATTTGATGAATGTGGCAAAACCGCAGAACAGCAACCCAACGTTCTGCAGCCTTGGTTGCAGCCAGGCGCCGTGGACCACAGCCAGGGCAAGAGTGGTGCTGCTGCCGCCGCCCCCAGGAGACCCGGGGAGCGTGGCCTTGTCTCCCATGAGCATTGCTTCTGATTTACAGCCCTTAAAAGGCAGAAAACCCTCTAGAATAATGACTCATTTTTATTACACATGGGCTTTCAGGGAAATTTTAACAACCCCTATTTCTCCTTTCTTATACAGGTTACATTTTGGGTCTATTTTAAACATCTTAAATCTGATAAATATGGGTCCATTCTCCATAAGATCTGGAAGCTGCCATTTGAAGAGTATTTTGCTACATCTTCCAGCTGTGAGCATGATACATAGGGTATATGATTGCATGAAAAGGGATCTTCTTTTTTTTGTTTTTTTGTTTTTTTTGAGATGGAGTCTCACTCTACCTCCCAGGCTGGAGTGCAGTGGTGCGATCACAGCTCACTGTGGCCTCTGCTTCCTGGGTTCAAGCTATCCTCCCACCTCAGCCTTCTGAGTAGCTGGGATTACAGGCATGCACCACCACACCCAGCTAATTTTTGTATTTTTAGTAGAGACCGGGTTTCACCCTGTTGGTCAGGCTGGTCTCAAACTCCTGACCTCAAGTGATCCACCTGCCTTGGCCTCCCAAAGTGCTGGAATTACAGGCGTGAGCCATGGCGCCCAGTGAAAACGGATCTTCACATAAAAAGTTTCAAATTGAAAGAATATTAGAAATCACTGAGCCCAATGACTCAACAGGTTTGGGGTTAGAGCCCCTTTTGAGAATCAGATAGAAGATACCACCTCCCCTTTCCTTAACTATGCACCAGACATGTAAAATATCATCTCAGGCTGATCCCGTGCCCAAGGTTAAAATCCCCCTCATTCTACTGAGGAAAACAAGGGATCTGATGGTAGAACCAAAACAGGAACCCAGATTCTCCTCAATGCATCATCTCCCTGATGTTCCCTGTGTCTGAATCTAAAGTCCCCAGTTTGTCTACAGGAACAAAAAAGGTCGGGGAGTGGGGAACAGAGGGAGGGGAACCCTGGATTTAAGTAGGAGGATGGGCCAGAGGAAGGAGAGTGTCTAACATCTAGACTAAGCTTGTCTGACCCACTGCCTGTGGGCCACACGTGGCACAGGACAGCTTTGAATGCAGCCCAACACAAATTCGTAAACTTTCTTTAAACACCATAGTGTTTTCTGCTGTTTTTTTTTTTTTTTTTTTTTTTAGCTCATCAGCTATCGTTAGTGTTAGTGTATTTTATGTGTGGCCCAAGACAATTCTTCTTCCAGTGTGACCCAGGGAAGCCAAAAGATTGGACCCCCTCCCCCAATCTAGACCATAGACACAGATGAATTCCTGGACATGACACTCTTCCATTCTCTGCAAAGGCCAGGACAACAAAAACCAGCTGTCTGTTAAAGCAGTCCCACCTCAGATAGAACAAGAAGAACTCATTTTAAGAATTCTTTTTTAAGAATTCGTTTTAGGCCGGGCGCGGTGGCTCAAGCCTGTAATCCCAGCACTTTGGGAGGCCAAGACGGGCGGATCACGAGGTCAGGAGATCGAGACCATCCTGGCTAACACGGTAAAACCCCGTCTCTACTAAAAATACGAAAAACTAGCCGGGCGCGGTGGCGGGTGCCTGTAGTCCAGCTACTCCGGAGGCTGAGGCAGGAGAATGGCGTAAACCCGGGAGGCAGAGCTTGCAGTGAGCTGAGATCAGGCCACTGTACTTCAGCCTGGGCGACAGAGCGAGACTCCGTCTCAAAAAAAAAAAAAAAAAAGAATTCGTTTTAATATTTGCATTTCTGAAAGGATTATATATCATGTCCTCTTCAGGCTTGTTTTGTTTTGTTTTGTTTGAGACAGAGTCTCACTCTGTTGCCTAGGCTGGAGTGCAGTGGTGCGATCTTGGCTCACTGCAACCTCCTCCTCCTGGATTCAAGCGATTCTTCTGCCTCATCCTCCCAGGTAGCTGGGAATACAGGCATGCGCCACCACACCTGGCTGATTTTTGTATTTTTAGTAGAGACAGGGTTTCCCCATGTTGGCCAGGCTGGTCTCGAACTCCTGACCTCAGGTGATCTGTCCACCTTGGCCTCCCAAAGTGTTGGGATTACAGGCCATGAGCCTCTGTGCCTGGCCAAATCTTCTTAAAAATAGAATTAGTATCTCATCTTTCTAAGATGATCTGAATGTAGACAGATAAGAAGGCAAGAGAACCGACCCATCAGGAATGTTAGCTATGTGGTCTGTGTACGCCACTCCTGCCTCTTTAGCATGGAGCAGGCATCACTCATGCTCGTTACACCATTTCTAGCCAATACCACATGTAGCTTTGGAATCCCTTGCAACTAACTCTCTGCTCAGAAGATACCGCTAATGATCCCAGTTGCTGTGAGATCTGCACACTGTTTGCCACTCTATGGCTAGATGACCTTCCCGACCTTCCCACATTGCTTCCAGTCCCTTGTGATATTTCCCTGTAGTCTCATTTAAACTTTCTGATGGCTTTACTTGGTTCAGCAGAGGCCCAGAGACCTCTCTTTCTAGGGCAGTAATCTCTCCTAGGATTTCTTCTAATAGCTGTACTCCTACATTCTCAGTCATGTGAAATAATTAAGAGGGCCCCAAGTATTCTTGCTTCTAACTTATGTTTACACAGACTATGAAGACAAGTCCTCAGAAGCATGAAGTTCAATCTCATTATTGCCCTTCGATCTTGGGTCTTAATTTTGTGATGCCCTTTTGTGTATCAGTGATTGTTCTCTCACTGGACTATATCCCTAATATTAGACTTTGGAAAAGGGGAAAAAAAATAAGGCCAGACACGGTGGCTCACTCCTGTAATCTTAGCAGTTTGGTAGGCCAAGGGTGGGCAGATCACTTGAGGTCAGGAGTTCAAGACCGGCCTGGCCAACATAGTCAAACCCCATCTTACTAAAAAAAAAAAATATATATATATATATACACACACACACAAAAATGAGCCAGGTGTGGTGGCTCACTCCTGTAATCCCACCTACTCGGGAGGCTGAGGCAGGAGAATCGCTTGAACCTGGGAGGCAGAGGTTGCAGTGAGTGGAGATCGCACCACTGCTCTCCAGCCTACGCGACAGAGCAAGACTCCATCTCAAAAAAAAAAAAAAAAAAAGGAAAAGAAAATAGACTGATACAAGTCTAAGCTGCATCATGACAGTTCAAAGGCAAAAACAGAGTGAGGTAAGGTGTGCTATTTTGCATCTTGTTACTCTAAATATCAAAGAACATGCACTCTGTGTCTTTAGCGTCAGTGAGACACAGTGAGGATAGAGCACCTGCTGGCCCCCTCCCCTGATTCCGTTCCTGGCTTGCATCACCAAGCAAGCATTCCGGAACTACTTCTGGAACTTCCCACCCTTGTGTTTGCCTCAGTGCCCCTTGACTTGATGATGGTCTTCTGTGACGTAATTGCACCGCCCCCACAGGGCACTACCAAGTTAGCTTAAGCGGATCTACTGCTCCTCTAGCGCAGAAAAGCCAGGGGGCTAGGAATGCTGTACGTTCCTCCAGGAGGGTGCTAAAGTTTCTATGCAAGGGTTGTAGTCCAAGAAGGTGACTGAACAGGAGGGTTTTTTGTTTGTTTGTTTCTAGTTCTAAGTCTGGTTTACAACAATGTAAACCAAAAAGGGTTTTTAATATTTTCTAATGTGACTGTAGAATATAGTAATTTGGTCTTCCTGCTTCCACACTGTGGCCCCTCCACTGTCCATTCTCAACCCTGTGCTAGCAGGATCCTTTATTTGTTTTTTTTGTTTGTTTATGTAGAGACAGGGGTCTTACTGTGTTGCCCAGGCTGGTCTCAACTCCTGAGCTCAAGCAATCCTCCTACCTTGGCCTCCCCAAAGTGCTGGGATTACAGGCATGAGCCACCATGCCCTAAAAGGCCCTAAAGGGGAATCCTTTTAAACACTGAGTCAGATCATGTTGCTACTCAAATTCCTGCAGTGTCCACCCTGTCCCCCAGCACCCCTGACCTCCTGTCCCACAAAGCTCTTTCTTCTCTCCCATTCATTCCAGCCACTCTGACCTTCTTGCCACGTTGGGAACATGCCAAGCTCCTGCCCGGGGCCTTTCCTCTAGCTGTTACCTTTGCTTTAAGCCAGGTATTGGCTTGGTTAACTCCTTCACTTCTCTCCATCTCTATTTCTCAACCAGGCCTGTCCATGATTACCCTATTTAATATGGCAGTCTGCCCCTTCCTCGCTGCTGCATATACCAGTTCTCCACTCCCCTGGTGCCATTTTTTATTTTTTCCAGATCACTTGTGAACCTTCAATATACTCTATAGTTCTTGTATTTGTTATGTTTATTATTTATTATCTAACTATCCCTTATGAGACTTTAAGCCCCAGGAGAACAGGAATCTTTTCTTCCTTTTTCGCTAATGTGCTAACTTTTTCCAAGTGCCTTGAATAGTGCTAGGCATGTAATAGGTGCTCAATTAGTATTTGATGAATAAATGGTTGAATGAATAAATAAAGCCATTGGTCTGGTTAACTGCTGATTAGTAGCAAGAACATCACCTCTAGAGGGTTTCTGAAGTAAGGAAACGGGAGGGAAACAGACTAGAAAGTGTGAACACTAATAGATGTCATTTAACTCTCTCCTTAGTATAAATTCATGGATGTCATGTACCTATTTTAATGGGAGCAAAATTGACAAAACCACAAGCAGAGTTTACACAGTAATTTATTTTCAGAGTAGTAATTTTTTAAATACAAAAAAATTGTAACAAAAGAAGATTATAGCAGTTCCTTGGGTCTTCCTAGCAACAAAACAAACAGTTGCCTAGATTATTATTAGGTTTCGCTTCATTGGATAACGAGTATAAGAAGCAAAAATGCGTGTACGAGGAAGTTACTTAAAAGTCAGAAACATTTTGCCAAAAGAAAGATGCTTTTGTGGTTGAGTGATAAGGTAATTTATGCTAACTACCTTTGAGGGACTCGTTTTGCATGCAGAGGTGACCTCATGTGTTTAGGAGCCAAAAAGCCTTAGTGAGACATGCTCTCTGGACTGTTAATGAAATGACAGGCCCAGGGGTCACACTAAGACAGTGTAATGTATTATCATTGAATAACCATCATCCCATCCAATTAACTTTTGCAGAGGAAGTAACCTTGAATCTAAATGCTAACGATATTTGGGCATATAAAGACATCATGATTCCATCGAAGAGAAAGTCTGACACTTCTGGCCTGATGAAATTGTCTATAAAACTCTGAATCTGAGAGAGAGAGGAGGAAATTTCATGCAAAATAACACGCAAACTTGGCATCCATTGAGTCTTCATGATTCTTAAGGAAAGTGTTCATTTTTGTTGCAGTTTGTGTTTTAAAGACTGAAGGATGTTTATTATTTTCTTCAAGGTGCTTTGCAGACTTGCTTTTCACAGTCTAGATGCCAGCTTGATTAATTAAACATGCACACAATGACATTCTACTGTGCAAGCTTGAAAAATTGCTAGTCTAACCTTTTTAAGAAATATACATAACTGCCAGGACCTGGTGAGAGGTGACACCAGATTAAAGCTTTTCTGGCAAAAGTCAAAGGTCAGCAGCATTTTGTGGACAGAGGAGGGGATTACCTTGCCCTCTTAGACCAGGTAGCCTCCTAAGAAAATACAGGCCGTATGTTTAAATCTGGCCTGGACTTGCAAAATCTGGAACTCTCCTTCTTGCTACCTTCATAATCAATAGGTATGAACTGGGCTCAATGGTGAGGCCACCTCTCTGCAACTCAGTGACACCACTTCTCCCTCTGACCTTTTGTCTCCCCAGCTTTTCCATCACACGGGGCTCCTATCTTACTGTGCCTCTGACCTGTTCACACTGCTTTGTCTCATGAGAGGAAGACCCCAGGTTTTTCATTCATCATCTCTGTGCCTGCAATGCTTTTTGTTGCCTGTCTCCCCCATCCCTCTCACCCTCCAGTTCCCTGTTCCATTCTGTTTATTTATTTTTACTTTTTTGTAGACAGAGTCTTGCTCTGTCGCCCAAGCTGGAATGCAGGGGTGCCATCATAGCTCACTGTAGCCTTGATCTCCTGGGCGTAAACCATCCTCTCACCTCAGTCTCCCTAGTAGCTAGGACTAAAGGCTCACACCCTCACACCCAGCTTTTTTTTTTTTTTTTTTTAAAGAAATGGAGTCTAGCTATGTTGCCCAGGCTGGTCTTGAATTCATGGGCTCAAGCAGTTCTCCTGCCTCCACCTCCCAAAGTGCTGGGATCATAGGCATGAGCCACTGCACTGGCCCCCACTGCCCCTCCTAAGTGGTGGTTATGAGTTGAGGCTTAGGAACCAGACTGCTTGGGTCTGGTCCTTGCTCTGCTCCAAACCGTCTGTGAGACTATGGGTTAGTATCTTCAACTCTGGTACCTCAATCTTCTCATTTGCAAAATGGGGATGAAAATACCAGCTGTGTTTTGGTATTAAATGAGTTAATACATGTAAAGTGATTTGAACAGTGTGTGGCAAACATTGGCCATTGCTGCTATTATCTTCAAATGTAGAAATCTGTTTGTACTTTGAGCCTCTGCTCAGATTCTAAATCTTCTATAAAGCCTTTCCAGACTTTTCCAACTAAATATAATGGTTTTTACTTATTAATTTGAACCCTTATAATGCTAGGTGGGCACTTTTCTTTTTCTTTGGAAAGGTACCATTTACTGAGAAACTAGATGTGACAGATACTATGCCAATGCTTCATGTGTATTACCTCCTTTGTTCTTGAAAAATGGTTATTACTACTTCCATTTTACAGATGAGGAAACCAATACTCACAAAAGATAAGCCACTTTTTCAGATTCACAAAGCAAACATAATTAAACTAATTTTTAAACATAACTTAAAATGCCGGGTGCAGTGGCTCACACTTGTAATCCCAGCACTTTGGGTAGCCAAGGCTGGCAGATCACTTGAGATCAGGAGTTCAAGAACAACCTGGCCAACATGGTGAAACCTCGTCTCTACTAAAAATACAAAAATTAGCCGGGCATGGTGGCATGTGCCTGTAATCACAGCTGCTCGGGAGGCTGAGGCAGGAGAATCACTTGAATCCCAGGAGCAGAGGTTGCAGTGAGCTGCAGTGAGCTGAGATTGCACCACTGCACTCCAGCCTGGGCGACACACGACACAGTGAGTCTCTGTCTGGAAAAAAAAGAAAAGGAAGGAAGGAAGGGAGGGAGGGAGGGAGGGAGGAAGGAAGGAAGGAAGGAAACTTAAAGGTTAAGGCCTGGTGTGGTGGCTCATGCCAGTAATCCCAACACTTTGGGAGGCTGAGGCAGGTGGATCACTTGAGGTCAAGAGTTTAAGACCAGCCTGGCCAACATGGTAAAACCCTGTGTCTACTAAAAATGGAAACATGAGCCGGGCATAGTGGCAGGTGCCTGTAATCCCAGCTACTCAGGAGGCTGAGGCAGGAGAATCACTTGAGCCAGGGAGGCAGAGTTTGCAGTGAGCCAAGATTGCACCATGCACTCCAGTCTAGGTGACAGAGCAAGACTCCATCTCAAAAAAAAAAAAAAAAAAAAAAAAAGGTTAAATACTCTGCAAAGGCAAGGTCAGCATCTCTTTACTTTCTGTCCTCTGCATCTCATATGGAGAAGATGTTCATAAACACCAAGTGCTGATTTGAAAGAATGTGGCAGAGTCTGGTGATATAGGAAGAAGCGTTGGTATTTGTATAGTATTGTGTACGATGCATTTTCTCATGCATTAGCTCATTAAAATCTCACAAAAATTCTGGGAAACATGTATTGTTATTGTCTCCATTTTTCAGATAGGAGACTGAGAGGTGAAGACTTGGCTTTCCCCAAACCAAACTGCCAGTAGCGGCATAGCCCAAACTCAAATGCCATCTTCTTCCACATGCTGTCCAGTGGACCACCATTGCCTTTCCCCCCATAGCAGCTGAGACTCAAAAAATGGCATACCGTCTTGGTGACAAAATAAACTTCATATAAGATTCAAATCCTGCAAGAAGACAACAACCACAAATTAGCAGAAAATATGACATTGTTTTGCCAGAGTTTCAGATATTCAAAAAAAGGAACACAGAGAAACCCTAAGCCAGGCCAAGTTAAAGAAATCTAATTCCCATTCTGTGGGAGAAAATATTCAGTTCAAATAGTTCCTTTAATCAAAATGCATATTTATATAAAATAACAAACCAATAGGGGTTTCTTTAAAACAAAACAAAACAAAACAAAAAAACTCTGAATGTTGGCCAGGCACAGCGGCTCACGCCTGTAATCCCAGCACTTTGGGTGGCCAAGGCAGGCAGATCACCTGAAGTCAGGAGTTCGAGACCAGCCTGGCCAACATGGTGAAACCCCATCTCTACTAAAAATACAAAAAATTAGCCGGGCATGGTGGCAGGCACCTGTAATCCCAGCTGCTCAGGAGGCTGAGGCAGGACAATTGCTTGAACCTGGGAGGCGGAGGTTGCAGTGAGCCAAGATCATACCATTGCACTCAAGCCTGGGCAACAGAGCAAGACTCCAAAAAAAAAAAAAAAATCTCCAAATGTTGTCCATCCTCATTTGTAAGAATTTACTTCTGGAGCATTATCCTTTTCAGAAAGGTCAGGTGTGGTGTCATTTTAACATCTCTCTGGCAGTGATCCCTACAAACGAGTTGGACTTACATAATGTAATCATTTTTGTATTTCTGAATGTGCAAGTGGAGGTTGGTGTGTTATACAGCAGAGAAGGGGGATAAAAAGAATGCTGTGTATTTAGTAACATGCTCCATTTCAATAAGCAGCCAGTGTTTCTTCGGGAGTTTGTTCACTGCAGATATGTAGAAAGATATGGAAGCAGAAATGCTGACACATGTTTGCAAAGAGAATGATTGCAACATTAGTTCAGGGAGTTGATCTACCACAGGCCTTTGCCTTTCTTCACCTAGGACTGCTGATGGGGTTGGAGAGGAGCTGAACTATGTTATCTCACCGTCCAGATGGACTCACTCTGGGTAGAACAAATATCAAACACCAACATGATATCTAATGGGTCATTCATTTAAATTCTTATCTGCTAAACAGTGTACAAAGTCCCAAGCCATGTGGTGTGGGGAATGGAACAAGGAACCAGAGGCAAGTCCTTTCCACAGAGAGCTTTTTATGTAATAAAAAAGGAAACACAAAAGATCTTAAAACAAGACAGAAAGTGAAGTGTTACGAGAGCAGTGAGATAATCCACTAAGGCAGTTCATAGGAAGGCATGAGTCCCTTGGTCTTGAAGGATAAGGGAAGGGAGACTTCTTGGAGGAAGTAGCAGTGAAGCTGGGCAGGATTTGGAGGGCACATGGCTCTGGGAGGAAAGAACATCTCAGGCGGAGGAAGCAACCTGGGCTAGGGCTAGTAGTGGAAATGCGGTAGTCAGAAAATACAGAGTTCAGTTTATAGTAGAGCATGCTTGAAGGTCAGATTATTACTAGTTTTTAACTTTTAACACCAATTTATGTTAATGGGGTTTAGAAAGCACTAATAAGGGTGTCTTTCAATAAAGTGAAATCCTTACAAATCAGCCACTCATTGGTCTGACCCCCTCTAACTCTCCTCGTAGAAGATGTTTTCTGACCTGTAAAGCCACATGGGCAGTGCAGTCAGGGAGCCAAAGTCACCCACTAGGAAGCCGTCCATGGAATAATGTTTAGCTTTTACAACTGAAGACCTGACCTTCGTTGGTACAATCTGAATTTTTTTCCAAGCTATGGAGAAGCTAGTAAAATCTACACTCTCTTCTTTATAGCACTTGCTAAGTCAACCTTTTGATTTCCAATGTTTAATTAAACATTAACAGTATGCAATACTTGTATTGTCTGTCCACACCTTATGCTTTATTTCACAATCCAGATGTGTTGAATCAACTTTTCTTCTATGTGTGAACGCTGTCAGAAAAAAAAAAAAAGAAAGGAAAGAAGAAAGGAAACAGGGGTTGGGGGGAGGGAGAAAAAATAGTATACTTTTTATACCCATCTCAATTTCTGCATTTCATAATTCAGTTGAATCTAGGAAGGATAGTGTGGTATTTCTCCCAAACAGGAAATAAGTAACGTGTTTTACCGCCAAGTTGACCGTATAGATTCAGCTGTGATTTTTAAGCCACCTGGCAGCATATTTCAAGCTTTCTCCTTTTGTCACTATATCTTAACTCCATCCATGTATGGATGTATACCGGACTTGAATACAATAAAAAGAATGATTTTTACTTCTCCTTGAATCACTGGAGTTTTCTGCCTTATGAAAAAAATGCACTGCAGTGTTATGTCTGGTCCATGCTACTAAAAAAGAATCTTTCTTCGGGAGGATTTGACCCTGTTCCCACTGTTTTCTCAGCGTGTTTTCAGCATCAGCGCATTGATCACGCTGTCGTTATCCAGAATACTAAGATAGAAAAAAAAGATCCATTAGATCATCAAAGTTCACTCCTGGAGCAGGCCCAGGTCTCCAGGGAGAGCCTGTGACATGCTGTCTTAGGCAAATGACCGAGGAAAATTTAGAGCCACGTAAAATTTTACTCTGTCCCAGTTTTTAATTTTTGAAAGTCTCTGAAATAAATCTCAGAGAGACACTGTTCATAAAACAGTTTCACTGCTGAATTTAGGTTAGTAGTTCTCAACTGGGGGCAATTTTGACCCCCTGGGGATATTTGGCAATACCTGGAGACTTTTTCTGGTTGTCACATATCAAAGAAAGGGGTTGCTACTGGCTGGGCAGAGGCCAGGAAGGCTGCTAAACCTCCTACAGTTCACAGTACAACCGCACAACAAAGAGTTATCCAGCCTGAAACGTCAGTGGTGCCAAGGTTAAAAAAATCCCAATTTAGGTCTTTTCCTAAGCTTGCTTTTTTTTTTTTTTCTTTTTTTTCCCCTGCTGCTTATCTATTCACTGCCCCAAACAAAGCAGATTACTTGACTGATTAAATGACTCTGAAGAGCACACACTATTTTGAAATAAGCCATTGGAAACAAAGTTTTTACTAATTCTATTTCTTTCTTTCTTTTTTTTTTTTTTTTTTGAGATGGAGTCTCACTCTGTTGCTCAGACTAGAGTGCAGTGGCACAATCTTGGCTCACTGCAACCTCCACCTCCCAGGTTCAAGCAATTCTTCTGCCTCAGCCTCCTAAGTAGTGGGACTACAGGCATGTGCCACCACCACGCCCGGCTAATTTTTGTATTTTTAGTTGAGACATGTTTTCACCATGTTGGCCAGGCTGGTCTCAAACTCTTGACCTCAGGTGATCCACCCACCTCAGCCTCCCAAAGTGCTGGGATTACAGGTGCGAGCCACCATGTCCAGCCTATTAATTATATTTCTTAGTCCCAAGATAAGCAAGCATTAACAATCACACGGAGAAACAAAATTACATTTTCTAGTTATTCTAAAATTAGGATTGTGTTGAGTTTAGTAAGACTCCAGATTAACCAAATCACTTTTGAGAAACCCAAGGAGAAAAGCCATTAAATGTAGAAGAGAAAAAAAAAAAAAAAAAAAAAAAAAACCCTTGTCTCAACCGTTAGGACCTTGTTGTTATTCAGAAGCTTGTATTCTTGTTTCTACATATTCAAGTTTATATAGGCAGAGCAGAGTCAAGCAAAGTCAAAGACTTAAAAGTGAAAAACTTTTCATAGCAAACAAATACCTCAAGAATATTCAGCCGGGTGTGGTGGCTCACGCCTGTAATCCCAGCACTTTGGGAGGCCGAGGCAGGCAGATCACAAGGTCAGGAGATCGAGACCACCCTGGCTAACACGGTGAAACCCCATCTCTACTAAAAATACAAAAAATTAGCCGGGCGTGGTGGCGGGCGCCTGTGGTCCCAGCTACTCAGGAGGCTGAGGCAGGAGAATGGCCTGAACCCAGGAGGCAGAGCTTGCAGTGAGCCGAGATCGTGCCACTGCACTCCAGCCTGGCCAGCAGAGCAAGACTCTGTCTCAAAAAAAAAAAAAAGAAAAAAGAAAAGAATATTAAAGAGGTACCCCCCCGAAATGATATTCTCCATTCATTTTTTAAAAGGGAGAATTCAATTTCTTAAGAATATAAGGTGAATGGAGTGATACAATAAGGGAAGGGAAAAGAAAAAGGGAAGGGGAGGGAGAAAGAAAGGGAAGGGAAGAGGGAAAAGGAAGGGAAGAGGAAAGGGAAGGCTAGGACACTTTTTTTTTTTTTCCTGCAGGTTTGGAAGGACTTTGGCTAACAGAAGCTTCCTGATTGGTTGTTCCATCCCCAACTTTTTGTGGAATTTGGCACTGGCCTTGGTGTCATCTTTAATACAGATTTCAATGCTAAATGTCAGGAGGAAAATGAATAAAGCAGTGTGCTTTACGAAATGTTACCAAAATACTAGGATTGAAAAAGCAAGTAGCAGTTACAAAAAACAGGCTTAAGGTTATCACATCGTCATATTTTTGCTTGCTTCAAGTTTCTAGTTTTGTGAATCTAACCTAAATTAATATTTTCAAAGACCAAAAGGGTTGTTACCAATTCCAGGTTAGAGCTGACATTTGAAAGTATGGGAAGCAAGCCAGATCCACTGATAATCCTTGTTAAATATGATTTTTTAATAATGTGTTGATATCATTATAGGAATAATGCTTGTATACTTGAAACATTAAATACATTTACTCTTTAGCCTGTTGGAGAGTTATCCCTTCCTTGAAATCTGGCCTTGATTATGACATTCTTTTGTTTCTACTCCCTACCCACCCGCGACAGAATCAAGATTGGACTTTTCTGCACTGTTGAGCTAACTTGAATTAAAATCTGTCACTTGTGTTCAGTCACAACTCCGTTACATTTCCTAATGAGCCGTGTCTGATCTTTGGGCATTTCTCGGGGTATTTATGAGAAGGGTGCAGCTAAACTTAGTGGAGACTCCGTGGTGATATTTAGTATGTGAAGCATCTGTACAAAGCATACAGTTGAGAATGTTCGTCGTTTATTGTTGTTAAACTCAGTCACTCACATTCCTTCCCTACTGAATGAGGCCTCCAAGGACACCTCAAACACGAATTCATCCCAGGGAAGACAGTTGCACTGAACATTAGCAGAACTAAGAATCGATGCATCAGGTACTAACTGGAGATATATTTAATACACTTTTTCCTTAATTTTATTTTACTTGTAAAGACTACACTAGTCTGCTGGGCACAGTGGTGAACACCTGTAATCCCAGCAATTTGGGAGGCTGAGGCGGGCAGATCGCCTGAGGTCAGAAGTTCGAGACCAGCCTAACATGGTGAAACCCCATCTCTACTAAATATAAGAAATTAGCTGGGGGTGGTGGTACGTTCCTGTAATCCCAGCTACTTGGGAGGCTGAGGCAGGAGAATCGCTTGAACCCGGGAAGTGGAGGTTGCAGTGAGCCGAGATCCCAAGATCACAGCATTGCACCCCAGCCTGGGCAACAAGAGCAAAACCCCATCTAAAAAATAAAAAATAAAAAATAAATAAAAAGAAATAAAAAAAGACAATAGTTATATGAGCTCATGATGTATGAAAAAAATGCCTACCACACAGAATGGTGGTAAAAGTAAGACTTCCTTTCCCTACCTGTTCAACCCAAAGTCCCATTGCTCAGAAGTAGGCACTATTAATGGTTCCTCATGTGTTCTCCTAGAATTTTTCAGAAAGGGGAATAGAGGAAAATTATTTTTTTCTGTGCTCCAATTTCTTTTTTTTCCCTCTCTCTCCCCAGAGCTCACAGTACTATCTATCATCACTAAATCTTTACCAGGCCAGACCCAGAAATATCTCAAAAATGATTCCAAATAAGTGAGAGGGATGATTAGAGAAAGAAATTGTGATTACCACTAGTGGCAGATTTTAAATAACGTTTTTCCCAGACTTCAGTGGTTTCTTTTTATGTTTATGTGCTTTTAATCCAAGTTCTTGAGTTCATTTTGAATTTTGAGGCTTTTTTTTTTTTTAATTTAAAAACATAGCCTTCATTTACTGAAATTAACTGGGGGCTGAAACTAACCTTGATCCTGTAAATCCATGGAAGCTGTAGGACTAGCATATTCATTAGTGGACCACAGAGCTGAATGTGGTGGTCCTGTATCCTTGAATACCTTGTTGCTTCAAGATACTGTACCCTCACTATTCCCTTTAAATCCCAAAGTGGAATGGAGCAGCCCCCGGCCTGTCTTCCTGAGTCGTCTGCTGTTCTTCCTAGACATATCTTTAATCTTTGTTTTTTAAACACATACTGGGAACACACTCCTGTATCTGGGTGTGCCCCCCAGGTTCTCTGTGGGTTTATTCTGGCCTTCAGTCTTCTTTTAGGGAGACCTACCACATCACCCAAGCCACTGAGGGGCCTGGCGACAGACCCCTGTCATCCTGTCACCTACTGGGCACTGTCTGTCTTTCCATCCACCTGGACTTAGAGATCCGCCTGGGTCATCTCTCCCCAGGCGTGTACATCTCTCCTTGTAACATAAGCCCAGAATTTTTTTAATAAGTCACATTCCCCACCTGGCTCTGGCCTGAGGCCTTTTAGCATATATTATCATGGACAGAAAACATGTGGAAGAAAGTTTCTCTTTTCTCTCTGTCTTTGTCTATTTGTTTTTAAGACGGGGTCTTGTTCTGTTGCCCAGGCTAGAGTGCAGTGGCGCTGTCTTGGCTCACTGCAACCTCCACTTCCGGGGCTCAAGCGATCCTCCCATCTCAGCCTCTGGAGTAGCTGGGACTACAGACATGGGCCATCATGCTGGCTAAGTTTCTCTGTTCAAGTCAGCCAGGGATATTAAACCCCAGTACCATCTGATTCACAGAAACAAAGCCAAACAAATTTGCAGAAAAAGAGAGGCATGAATGAAAGCCATAGCTTGACCTAGGGCTGACAGGGAGATTAGGATGGACTTTCTTGTTAGGCTCTGTCACCCCTCCAAAACCCCCAGCCTGCTTCTCAGAGGCGTTCGAACCAGAGCGACTCCATTTTGAGTGAGGGCTGGAAAATGAGGCTGGGACCTCCTGGGCTGCATTCCCAGATATTTAAGCATTCCAGGCCTCTAGATGTTTATGGTTAAGGGAACAAATTAATAATGTTTACTCAACAGACCCAGCCTTGGGAGTATCCAGATATCCCAATATCTGGAGAACAAAGGCATTCCTAATTTTGCTTTAAAGATACTATCAATTCTTGCAAAATATAATAATTAAGAAAATTAATCCCTTATCACAAACCCTCATAGCAGAGCCCATCTCCCCAAGATCTTCTTTTATCCAGTATATAAACAAGCATTGTAGCTAGGGTGCACACGTTCCTCCTCTTACTTTCGGGAACGTCCTACTCTGTCTATGGAGTAGCTATTCTTTTTTTTTTTTTTTTTTTGAGATGGAGTCACGCTGTTGCCCAGGCTGGAGTGCAGTGGCGCGATCTCGGCTCACTGCAAGCTCCGCCTCCCGGGTTCCCGCCATTCTCCTGCCTCAGCCTCCTGAGTAGCTGGGACTACAGGCGCCCGCCACCGCGCCCGGCTAATTTTTTTGTATTTTTAGTAGAGACGGGGTTTCACTGTGGTCTCGATCTCCTGACCTTGTGATCCGCCCGCCTCGGCCTCCCAAAGTGCTGGGATTACAGGCTTGAGCCACCGCGCCCGGCCGGAGTAGCTATTCTTTCACTGCTTTACTTTCTTAATAAACTTGCTTTTACTTTGCACTGAGGACTCGCCCTGAATTCTTTCTTGCGCGAGACCCAAGAACCCTCTCTTGGGGTCTGGATCGGGACCCCCTTCCTGTAACATGTTCAGGTAACCACCCTTCTCCCAGACAGCCCTTAGGTCCTCCAGGGCATGGAGACTTCAGGATGGGCAAGAGGCCTGGCTGGTCTGGGGTGATTCCATCCTCACTGCCAGCAACTGGCTCAGCAATGGGCATGTGAGCCAATGCGAGGAGAGGTTTCCTGGGGCACCCTGGGGGCGTCTCCTCAGGCTAAGGAGAAAGCAAGATGAAGAGAGGGTCTTTCTCTTCCTCTGGATATCATCATGTGAGGATATGAGGCCTAGAACTTGCCAATATTAGGCTACAAATGAAATCAGCCCACAGGGGAATGCAGAGCCCCAGGAAGGGGAACTGGAGCCTCTGGATTCCGATGACCCTGATCATGCCCTATCAACACTCTCCCCCTCTGAGAGCCAAGACAGTTACTCAGCGTTTCAGCCGGTGAAGTTCAATGTCTATTACTCGAAACCAAAAGCATTCTAAACAACACAAAGATAGAGAAGTGGGCATCAAAGGAACTAAAACAAAATTTCCACTCCACAAAAGACATTTTGTCCCCTTGGGCAAAGGAACTGCTTTGGAAAAAAGCACACTGTGGGTCCTTTTCAATACCCTTCCTTATGATTTCTTTGAATTGCTGTAACTTATGATGCATTTATTTTGGCTGGATTTTTTCTTTGTGAAATGAAGACTCAAATTGTATGGGCTTTTTTTGTTTCTTTCTAATTTAGATCCCTTAGACACAGCTACGTACACAAAAATAATGGTGTATCAGTAAGAATAACCATTGCATTCAAGGCACTGCATTAAATATGGGGAGTTACAGGAAGCGGTGTGAAGAAAGACAAATGACAAGATGCTCTTATTCTGATCTTACCCCCATGGAATCATGGAGGAAGAGCAGCTAATGTCATTCTATCTGACAACAGCCTTGAGTGGAGGAGACATTTGACCTAAGTCTTGAAGTATTTAAAAAATTTTTTTTTATTTTTAGTTTTTCATTTTTTGAGACAGATTCTCACTTTGTTGCCCAGGCTGGAGTGCAGTGGCGTGATCTCAGTTCACTGCAACCTCCATCTCCCAGGTTCAAGCGATTCTCCTGCCTCAGCCTCCCGAGTAGCTGGGATTACAGGCACCATGCTCGGCTAATTTTTGTATTTTTAGTGGAGACAGGGTTTTGCCACATTAGTCAGACTGGTCTCAAACTTCTGACCTCAGGTGATCCGCCTGATTCTGCCTCCCAAAATTCTGGGATTGCAAGCATAAGCCACCAAGCCTGGCCAAGGTATTTTTTTTTAAATAAAATAACTTCTAAACATAAAAAGTACAGAAAATTATATAATACACACTAATGTACCCACTAACCGCTTTTATAAATACTAGCATTTTTGTTTCCGTTCCATTTTTAAACTTTTCATTTTGAAATAACTGTAGATTAACATGTATTGTAAGTGTTAAAAGATGAACTGAAGCACATTCAAATGTTAAAGTGTATTTGAGCAGACTGTGATACAGGAATTGGGCGACGGTGGGGTTCCACCAAGGGGGCCAAGGGGAAAACTTCTTTAAGGTAGTCTTGGGAGAAGGCAAAATACAGCCATGCGTCACTTAACAACAGGAATATATTCTGAGAAATGCATGGTTAGGTGATTTCGTCGTGTGACCATCATAGAGTGCTTTTACACAAACCTAGATGTTGCAGTCTACTACACACCTAGGCTAAACAGTATAGCCTGTTGCTCATAAGCTACAAACCTATGCAGTATGTTACTGCACGGAATAACTGTAGGCAATTGTAACACAATTGCGCACCTAAACATAGAAAAGACACAGTAAAAATACAGTATTATACTCTTTGGGACCACCATCATATATTTGGTCTGTTGTTGACCAAAATGTTGTTACGCAGTACATGACTTTATTTGGCTGGTTAAAGTGAAACAGTAGCTTTAATGTGCCTGTTCTGGCCAGGTTCAGTGGCTCACACCTGTCATCCCAGCACCTTGGGAAGCAGAGGCGGGTGGGTCTCTTGAGCCCAGGAGTTTGAGACCAGCCTGGCCAACACGGGGAAACCCTGTCTCTACTAAAAATACAAAAATTTGCCAGGCATGGTGGCACATGCCTGTAGTCCCAGCTACTTGGGAGACTGAAGCAAGAGGATCATTTGAGCCCAGGATGTGGAGGTTGCAGTGAGTCAAGACCCTGTCTCGAAAAAAGAAAAAATACGTAGCTTTATGCTTTACAGTTATGTCCATGATTCAATTTGGGTTAATGTTTTTGTAAGATTTGAGACTTAGGTTGGGACCCACATTTTCACCAATGGATGGTTGTTGTACACTCTAGCACCATTTGTTAAAAAGGCTATATGTACCCATGGGTTCCTTATGCTTAGACTCAGCTGAATATATATATAAAACAATACAGTATTTGTGGGATGCAAAATTCATGGATACAGGTCGGGCGCGGTGGCTCACTCCTATAATTCCAGCACATTGGGAGGCAGAGGCAGGCAAATCACCTGAGGTCGGGAGTTCAAGACCAGCCTGGCCAACATGGTGAAACCCTGCCTCTACTAAAAATACAAAAATTAGTTGGGTGTGGTGGCGCACACCAATAGTCTCAGCTACTCGGGAGGCTGAGGCAGGAGAATCACTTGAATCCAGGAGGTGGAGGCTGCAGTGAGCTGAGATCGTGCCACTGTATTCCAGCCTGGGTGACAGAGTAAGACTCCGTCTCAAAAAAACAAAACAAAACCAAAAAAACTGGTAGATACCGAAGGCCAACTTTTTGCACCCGTGGAATCCTCAGGGCCTGCTGTGGGACTTGAGCATCACGGATTTTGGTATCTCCAGGGTTCCTGGAACCAGTCCCCTGCCAGCACCTGCAGATGACTATATTTTCTCCATCGCACTGTTTTTGCACCTTTGTCAAAAATTAGTTAGGGTTATTTGTGTGGTTCTATTCCAGAGTTCTCTATTCTGTTATATTGATCTATGTTTCTATCCCTCCACCAATACCACACAGTCATGGCTATCGAATAAGTCTTGAAATCAGGCAGATGGATTCCTTCCACTTGATTCTTCTTTTTCAAAATTGTTTTGGCTATTCTAGTTCCTTTCCCTTTCCATAGAAATTTTAGAATAATCTTGCCTACATCTAAAAAATCTTGCATGGGTTTTTTTTTTTTTTCTGAGACAGAGCCTAGCTCTCTCACCCAGGCTGGAGTACAGTGGTGCGATCTCAGCTCACTGCAAGCTCCGCCTCCTGGGTTCACACCAGTCTCCTGCCTCAGCTTCCCAAGTAGCTGGGATTGCAGGCACCCGCCACCATGCCCGGCTAATTTTTTGTATTTTTAGTGGGGACGGGGTTTCACCGTGTTAGCCAGGATGGTCTCGATCTCCTGACCTCATGATCCACCCACCTCAGCCTCCCAAAGTGTGGGGATTATAGGCATGAGACACCACACCTGGCCCTTGCATGGGTTTTGATAAAAATTGTGTTAAAATTGTATTTAAATTTGGTGAGTATTGACATCATCGTTACATTGAGTATTCCAATCCGTGAACATAACGTGTCTCTCAATTTATTTAGATCGTCTTTGATTCCTTTCATTAGCATGGTACAGCTTTCAACATACAAGTCCTGTATATATTTTGTTAGATTTATATCTAAATATTTTATTTTTAAAGCAACTGTGAATAGTATTGTATGCTAAATCTCAGTGTTTGTTTGTTCATTACTAGTCTATGGAAATATAAATGATTGCTGTTAAGTTTATTATGTATCCTATGACTTCACTGAACTCACTTATTCCAGAAATTTTTTTGTTGCTGTTGTTTCTTCCTTGCTATTTTTTATGTAGACAATTATGCCATGGTCATGGGAACACATTTTAATATGTTATATCTTCATTTTAATTAATCTCAGTGCATTTTTTATTTCTTTCCTCTGATTCATCCTCTTTGACCCATGGATTATTTAAAAGTGTGTTACTTGGTTTCCAAGGGTTTGGAGATTTCAATATTATCTTTTTATTTTTGATTTTTAACTTTATTCCATTGTGGTCAGAAAATACATTCTATGACTTCAACTATTTTACATTTTTTGAGGCCTCTTTTGTGGCTTAGAATGCAATCTATTTTGGCATATATTCCATGGGCACTCAGAAAGAATGTGTATTCTAATGTTCTTAAGTGGAGTATTCTCTAAATGATTAGATCCTGTTGGTTATCAGTGCTGTTTAGTTCTCCATCTGCTGATTTTCATATTATGTTATGAGACTCTGGATGTTTACTGAAACCTTCTTTTTCTGGCTGGGTGTGGTGGCTCACACCTGTAATCCCAGCACTTTGGGAGGCCAAAGAGGGTGGATCACCTGAGGTCAGGAATTCAAGACCAGCATGGCCAACATGGTGAAACCCCATCTCTACTAAAAATACAAAAATTAGCTAGGCATGGTGGCGGGTGCCTGTAATCCTAGCTACTCAGGAGGCTGAGGCGGGAAAATTGCTTGAACCCGGGAGGCAGATGTTCAGTGAGTCAATATGGTGCCATTGCACTCCATCCTTGGTGACAAAAGCCAAACTCTGTCTCAAAAAAAAAAAAACAAAACAAAACAAAAAAAAACCTTTTTCAGCTGGCTGGCTGTGTAAGGGGAAGGTGCTGCCTCATTACTGCCAGGTAATAGTAGCAGTCCAGGTTCCCAACATTGCCTAAGCTGACACCTGAAGGGGTGATTCCTTGTTACTGCTGGTCAAGGGTGGGAGTTCTGGCTCCTCATGGGGTCTCCAATGACACATCATGGGATGGGGGCCCATTACCAGCTGCCTGGTATGCAAGTCCTGGCTCCTTGCTTGGCCCTCTCTTGACACCATTGCAGTGGGGTGCTGACACGCATTGTTACAGTCTAACAAGAGTAGAAGTCTCAGCTCCCAACTTGTCTTAGTCCATTCAGGCTGCCGTCACACAAATACCATGAACTGGGCTGAGTGGCTTATAAACAGCAAACATTTATTTCTCACAGTTCTGGAGGCTGGAAAGTCCAAATTAAAGCACTATGGGATTCAGTGTCAGAGAAGGACCTCTTCTCATAGATGGCTCCTCCTCACCATGTCCTCACCGAGGGGAAGAGGGAGGACAGCTCTCTGAGGTCTCTTTCATAAGGGCACTAATCCCATCCACGAAGAGTCTGCACTCTTGATTTAATCATCTTATACAGGCCTCCACCTCTTAATTTCATCACCTTGAGATTTCAACATACAAATTTTAAGGGGCCACAAACATTCAGACCAAAGTACTATTGAATCTTTGCTGACATGGGTGGAGTTGGGGGCCACTTTTTTTTTTTTTCTGTAGATTTTGACTGGAGTATAGCAGGTATTGTCTGCAAGCATTTTGTCTTACTACACTGCCTCCTTCCTCATCCTTTGGCTGGAGTGAGAAGGCATGTTGAGGATTTTTTCCATATGCATCATTTGGAGTTTCTGGGTTGCCAGTTTCCTCAATTCCAAGTCTGGAATATAAATGAGACAGAAAGAAGACCCAGGGAACTCACCATTGTGTCATTCCTTAGGCCCCTAAATCCCTAGTTAATATGCCTTTTTCTCTCCACCTCTCAGAGTTTATGTCTTATATATAATATCCAGGCTTTTTAGTTGTACTTAGCAAAAAAAAAAAAAAGAAGATATTACTTGTATGGCATCTTCCCATAACTCCAAGATTGATTATTTTAAAGGGAATAAAATGTTATTGTTGCTGTTGAAGACTTCTTTGTCAATTTTACCCAAACTCACGGGTACTCCCTCCCACCCCATGTATCCATCGTCCGTGTATCCATCGTCCATGTTTGTTTCAAATTTAATTGCACACATGCATGACTGTACTTTATATATAGTGATTTTTGTGGCTTCAAATTGGCATATCACATCTTATGCAAAAATTAATCCAAAATGGACCATTAGCCTAAACGTAAAACATAAAACTGTAAAATTTTTATTTTGAGACAGGGTCTCACTCTGTCACCCAGGCTGGAGTGCAGTGGTGTGATCTCAGCTCACTGCAGCCTCCACCTCCCAGGTTCAAGCGATTCTCCCACCTCAGCCTCCTGAGTAGCTGGGACTATAGGCATGTACCACCACGCCCGGCTAATTTTTGAATTCTTTGGTAGAGACAGGGTTTCACCATGTTGGCCAGATTGGTCTCGAACTCCTGACCTCAAGTGATCCAACTTCCTTGGCCTCCCAAAGTGCTGGGACAGGCGTGAGCCACCATGCCCAGCCAAAGCTCTAAATCTTTAAAAGAAACATTGTTAGTCAAAGTGTTCTCAGATGTGATATAAATAGCAATGCTTCATATAAGAAAAAATTGACAAATTAGACTTTATCAACATTAAAAATTTTTGCTCTATGAAAGACATCTTTAAGAAATTCACAAGAAAGAGAAAAAAGAGAAAGTATTTGCAAATCACATATCTGACAAGGGACATCTAGATAGACTATACAAAGAACTCTCAAAATTCAACAGTAAGAAAACAATCAATATTTTTAAAATGGGAAAAATATTTGAGCAAGTGCTTCGCCACAGAAGATACACACCTGGCAAATAATCGTATGAAAAGATCTTCAAATTATTCACAATTAGAAAAATTCCAATTAAACTACAATGAGACCGGGCATGGTGGCTCATGCCTGTAATCCCAGCACTTTGGGAGGCTGAGGCGAGAGGATCACTTGAGGTCAGGGGTTCAAGACCAGCCTGGCCAACATGGTGAAACCCTGTCTCTACTAAAAGTTCAAAAATTAGCCGGGTGTGGTGGCCCAGCTTAGGAGGCTGAGAGAGGAGAATCACTTGAATTCAGGAGGCAGAGGTTGCAGTGAATCGAGATCGTGCCACTGCACTCCAGCCTGAGTGACATAAGCGAGACTCCGTCAATAAGTAAATAAATAAATAAATAAATAAAATAAAACTACAATGAAATACCACTGTGTACCATTTAAAATGGCTAAAAATAGAATAAAAACCTGGCAATGCCATGTACTGGCGAGGATGTGGAGCAATTGGAACTCTCATTCAGTCACTATGGGAAAAGCCTGGCAGAGTGTCTTATAAAGTTAAACAACACTTAACCTACAACTTAGTGATCACACTTCTACATTTTTACCCAAGTGAAATGAATATCTATGTTTATACCAAAACTTGTATGCAAATGTTTATAGCAACTTTATTCATAATTGTAAAAAACTGAACACAGTCTCTCAACAAACTGTGGTCTATGGCAAAATTTAATATTTCTTAAGAATAAAAACAGAACTATTGATTTATGTAACAACTTGGATGGATCTCAAGAACATTATGTTAAGTAAAAAAAAAAAAAATCAGTGTAAAAAGGTAGCATCCCATATGATTCCATTTATATGACATTTTGGAAAAGGGCATAGTAACATCTTACAGATCAGTGATTGCCAGAGAGAAGAGGCGTCTGAAAAAAGGGTGAACTTTGACTATAAAGACACAGCACAAGGAAATTTGAGGGTGTATGTGATGCAACTGTTCTGTGTCTTGATTGCGGTGGTAGTTACACAACCGTATGCATTTCTCAAAACTCACAGAACTGTACACCAAATTTACTGTGTATGACTAAAAAGTGGAGAAAAAAATGTACGTGACTGTGGCCATACTATATTCATCTTTCTGCAACTTTTTTTATTCACTCAACATTTTTTAAATTCCCAGATCTATTTATGTCTTTAACATTTTTAATAAAAATATGTATTCTAAGTGGAGAGACTGTTAGGAACAACAGTTTAGAAGTGATATGACCTTAGCGTCATCTAGGCAATGGATTCCAGAATGAAAAATGTCATTAAATGGAGTAGGTTCCAGTTAATCCTCTGGGAACATTGCTTTGATATAAGGGTTGACAGAGGTTATCCATCACTAGCCATTGACTCTGATCTTCAAGGCTGTTACTCTCAAAGTGAATTCTTTCAGAGACATCAGCTACGTCAACAGTAAGTAAAGAACAAGGGGGAAATTAGACACTACATTCTCTCTAATTTGTTTTTTGTTGTTGTTGTTGTTTTGTTTTTGAGACGGAGTCTCCCTCTGTCACCCAGGCTGGAGTGCAGTGGCACCATCTTGGCTCACTGCAACCTCTGTCTCCTGGGTTCAAGCAATTCTCCCACCTCAGCCTCCCGAGTAGCTGGGACTACATGTGTACACCACCATGCCTGCCTCATTTTTGTATCTTTAGTAGAGATGAGGTTTCACCATGTTGGTCAGGCTGGTCTTGAACTCCTGACCTCAGGTGATCCGCCCACCTCAGCCTCCCAAAGTGCTGAGATTACAGGCATGAGCCACCGCTCCTGGCCACATTTGTTTTTGTCCAGTCCTGTAAGAATCAAAGATTTTTAAATACATGCTGCCATGAAAAAAGAACCAGGTAATTTTCAGTCCTGTTCTATCAACTAAATAGTGGATGACATTGACCAGGTGTTACACTCAGAGTTGCTTTCCTCTTCCATAAAAAGTTGTGTTGTTTTAGATCATTTTAAGTCTCTTTCTAGCTATAAAATATTATATGATATTAATCAAACCTCTGAAGCATTTCAGTGTCCATTCAACCACCTAACAGGTCTCAGGAACTCATCTAGGTGCCCTGGATACAAATATGTATAGGAAAGAGTCCCAGGTTCAGTGGGAGCAACAGCACAGCCATATTCAATGGTATGATCAATGGGGGAGGACCCAGAAGAGAGCAATTCATGACCAATATGGGAGTCAGGGAAGGACACAAAGGATGAGACGCCAAATAAGCATCCGGATACACACAACCTCCAAAATTCACTGCTGCTTCTCTGTTCTCCACATCTTATTTTGTTTGAAAAAGACAACAGGAGGCCTTTCCTCTGTTTCCACTGGTCTATCAGTGCATGTAAATTAACAGGAAGCTAGACTCTCAGTCATGTTTAATATTCAAATATGTGTCCCCCAAAGTCTACATTTCTTATTTAATAAAACATAAAATGAAGGCATCTGATAGCAGAGGGCCTTGTGCTTCAGTAAATGTAAAGATGTAAAAGCTTTTCCAGCAATGAGTAAGCATGCATTTAGAATCTGACCTTTGTTTTTAAGTGGTAACAGCCTAGTTTTGAGAAATGTGTGTAGCACATTTTCCCACACTTCTTCTAAAGAAACAACAAAAGAAATAAATATTCTAGAAGATGATTTTAGAGAATGAACATAATTCCTCCCCATTAATTACCAGATGATTTGAAGCCAGGAATGTTCATTTAAAAACAGCCCAGAAGGTTAAATGACAAGGGAAATTATTGTGGTAAAGAGTTCATCAGTGTAATGTCCCAGTGTGTGGAAAGGCATAAAATATTAAATATGGAATAAAACACACCCAGTCAATATTGATAGAAACAAACAATGTTGCATTTGTTAGAAATATATTTGTCAAAGATGGAATAGAATTTCCTTATATGCTAGAAAACTTCAACTAATCCGAAAGCATTTATTCAAGTGTAAATAGGAAATGGGGAAATTTATTTTAGCACCTTACCATCAGTTGTTGAAACTCTTTCTAAAATACATAAGCTTTTCTGACTTAGATATTTATAAATTTATATATCTGACTTATAAATTTGTATCTGACTTCTTCACTGAAGAATCATCACAGTTGAGTTAACCCAAAGAATGAGGTATCTAAACGTCTAGTGATAACAGGCAACTACAATAGATGCCAGCATTGTAAACCAGTATTCAGAACTTCAGGTGGACCCTACAAAGTTCTTTTAGCGAGATAAATGCCTGATGTGAGCTCTAAAACCTGTTTTAAGTTCTTTCCTTTCACCAGGTTGTAGGGGGCAACAAAAAATTTAGCAAAAGACAACTTCTACTTAATTGATTCTGGCCAATTGAGATTCTCTCATCTTAGGAGAAAAATGTTCATGAGTATAAGTGTTGAAGAATATAGTGGATCTCAATGAATATTACCAGAAATACTATTTAATTATTGATATGGTTTGGGTGTTTTTTGTCCCCTCCAAATCTCATGTTGAAATGTGATCCCAGCGGGTGTGATGGCTCACGCCTGTAATCCCAGCACTTTGGGAGGCTGAGGTGGGTGGATCACTTGAGGTCAAGAGTTTGAGACCAGCCTGACCAACATGGTGAAACCCTGTCTTTACTAACTACAAAAAAATTAGCCAGGCCTTGTGGTGCATGCGTGTAATCCCACCTACTTAGGAGGCTGAGGCAGGAGGATCACTCAAACCTCGGAGGCGGAGGTTGCAGTGAGCTGAGATTGCATCATTGCACTCCAGCCTGGGCAACAAGAGTGAAACTCTGTCTCAAAAGAAAGAATAAAGAGGAGGGGGAGCTTGTGGTGAGCCCAGATCACGCCATTGCACTCCAGCCTGGGTGACAGAGAGAGACTCCATCTCAAAAGAAAAAAAGAAAGAAATGTGATCCCAAATGTTGAAGGTGGGGCCTGGTGGAAGGTGTTTGGGTCATGAAGATGGATTCCTCATGAATGGCTCGGTGCACTCCCCATGGTAATGAATGAGTTCTTGCTCTGTTAGCTCACATGAGAGCTGGTTGTTTTAAAAAAGTCTGGAACACACCCCACTCCACCCACCTTCTTGCTTTCTCTGTCACCATGTGACATGCCTGCTCCCTCTGTGGCATCCACTGTGGGTAAAAGCTTCCTGAGGCCTCACCAAAAGCAAAACAGATGCTGGTGCCATGCTTGTACAGCCTGCACAACCATGAGCCAAATAACCTCTTTTTAAAATAAACTACCTTGTCTTGGGTATTCCTTTATAGCGACATAAAATGGAGTAATACAGAAAATGGTACCAGGAGTGGGGTGTTTGTTGCTATAAAGTTACCTGAACATGTGGAAGCACCTTTGGAACTGGGTAATATTGTAGAAGTTCAAAGAGTTTGGAAGGCTCAGAAGAAGACAGGAAAAGAAGGGAAAGTTTAGAACTTCTTAGAGACTGGTTAAATGAATGTGACTAAAATGTGGATACAAATAGGGATAGTGAAGGCCAGGCTAATGAGGACTCAGATGGAAATGAGAAATTTGTTGGGAACTGGAGTAAAAATCACATGTGTTATGCCTTAGCAAAGAGCTTGGCTGCAATGTGCCCATGCCCTAGGCATTTATGGAAGGTTGAATTTAAGAGTGATGATGTAGGTTATCTGGCAAAAGAAATTTCTAAGCAGCAAGGTGTTTAAGAAGTGATGTGGCTGTTTTTAATAACCTATGATCGATGTGGGAGCAAAGGAATGACATAAAGTTGGAACTTTTAATGAAAAGCAGAACATAAAAATTTAGATAATCTGCAAATTTAGATAATCTGCATCTGCCATGTGGTAGAAAAGGAAAAAGTGTTTTCAGGAGAGGAATTGAGGTGGGCTGCAAAGCAACCACTTGCTAGAGTAATTTGTATGACTAAAAGGGAGACAAGTACTTTTCAGAAGGCATTCAGAAGTTTTCAGGACAGTCCCTTCCCTTACAGACTCAAAAGCCTAGGAGAAAAGAACGGTTATAGGGATCAGGCTCAGGGCCCCACTTCCCTGTGTCACCAGAAGAGGCTGCTGCCCACGTCCTGGCTGCTCCAGCCCCAGGTCCAGCATGGCTGAAAGGACCCTAGGCATAGAACTGGCTGCTGCTTTGGAGAGCACAAGCCTTAAGCCTTGGCAGTTTCTATGTGGTGGCAAGTCTGCAGGCACACGTAATGCAAGAGTAAAAGAGGCTTGGTAGCTTCCCCTTAGATTTTAGAGGATCTCTGGGAAAGCTTGGGTGTCCAGGCAGAAGTCTGCCTCATGGGTAGAGCCCATACAGAAAGCCTCTACTAGGTCAATGTAAGGGAAATGTGTAGTTGGAGCCCCCACACAAGAGTCCTCACTGGGGCACTTCCTAGTGCAGTTATGGGAAGGGGGCTGCTGTCTGCCAGACCCAAGAATGGTAGAGCCACCAGTGGCTTGCACCCTAAGCCTGGAAAGCTGCAGGCATTCAACTCCGACCCATGAGAGAAACCCCCTCTGCTGTAGGGGGCTGTACCCTACAAAGCCACAGGGGCAGAGCTGGCCAAGGCATTGGGAGCCCACTCCTCACACCAGTGTACCCTGGTTGTGGGATGTGGAGTCAAGGATTATTCTGGAGCTTTAAAGTTTAATGTCTTCCCTGCTGGGCTTTGGACTTGTGTGGGGCCTATTGTCCCTTTCTTTTGGCCAATTTTCCTTTTGGAATGGGAATGTTTACCCAGTGCCTGTACCGCCATTGTATCTTGGAACTTGTTTTTTATTTTAGAGGCTCATAGGTAGAAGAAACTTTCCTTGAGTCTTAGATGAGACTTTCGACTTTTGATTGAGTTGATGCTGGAACTAGTTAAGACTTTTGATTGAATTGATGCTGGAACTAGTTAAGACTTTTGATTGAGTTGATGCTGGAACTAGTTAAGACTTTTGATTGAGTTGATGCTGGAACTAGTTAAGACTTTTGAGGACTATTAAGAAGGGATGACTGTATTTTGAAACATGAGAAGAACATACTATCTGAAGGACCAAGGGTGGAATGATATGATTTGGATGTTTCATCCCCTGCAAATATGTTGAAATGTGATCCCTAATGTTGGATTTGGGGCCTGGTAGGAGTGTTTGGGTCATGGGAGTGGATTCCTTAATGAATGACTTCATGATGTCCTCAACAGTAATGAGTGAGTTCTCACTCTATTAGTTCACGTTAGAGCTGGTTGTTTAAAAGAGCCTGGAACCTCCTCCTCTCTCTCTTACTTCCTCTCTCACCATGACATGCCTGCTCCTCCATGCCTTCTGCCATGAGTAAAAACTTCCTAAGGCCTCACCAGAAGCTGAGCAGATGCTGATGCCATGTTTGTACAGCCTGTAGAACTGTGGGCCAAATAATCCTTTTTTCTTTATAAATTACCCAGTCTCAGGTATTCCTTTATGGCAATGCAAAATGGACTAATACAATTATGAAGGGGAAAATAGCAATTTTAAGGTGGGGAAAGACGGCAGGCACTACCTTAACTGAATGACCAAAGGTACGCTTACAGCAATGTGACTAGTAAACAGCATGTAACTCCTGATAAGATTCACGGAGAAGAACGCAGCACTACTCCTCTGGTATTCCTGCCAAAAGTTGACAACCTAAACATGGTAATGAGGAAACACCCACAAGCCTGAGTTAATTGAAGAACAATCTACAAAATAACTGTCCTGTACTCTTCAAAAATGTCAATGTCATGAGAAAGAAAAATAGAGTCAGAAAATTATTCCATATCCCGGGAGACTAAAGAGACAAGATGACTGAATTCAAATTTTAGATTGTTTTTGCTATGAAAGACATTGTTGGAAAAATCTTAATAAGGTCTGTAGATTAGACAGTAGCATTGTTTCAGAGTTAATTTCTTTCTTTCTTTCTTTCTTTCTTTCTTTCTTTTTTTCTTTCTTTCTTTCTTTCTTTCTTTCTTTCTTTTTTTTTTTTGAGATGGAGTTTTGCTCTTGTTGCCCAAGTTGGAGTGCAATGGTGCAATCTCAGCTCACTGCAACCTCCACCTCCCAGGTTCAAGTGATTCTCTTGCCTCAGCCTCCCAAGTAGCTGAGATTACAGGCACCTGCCACCATGCCTGGCTAATTTTTTTGTATTTTTAGTAGTAATGGGTTTCACCATGTTGGTCAGGCTGGTCTCAAGCTCCTGACCTCAAGTGATCCTCCCTCCTCAGCCTCCCAAAGTGCTGGGATTACAGGTGTGAATCACTGCACCCGGCCTCATTTATTGATTTTGTTAATTGTCCTGTGGTCACATAAGAGAATTCATGGTTTTAGGAAGTATAATATGAAATATTTAGGGAGTAAAAGGTCATCATATCTACGGTTTACTCATAGATGAGCATGAGATAACTTTTAGGCTGAAAATGTTCTGTGTTTTCCTTGTGGTGATGGTTACAATGGTTGCATGAGTGCAACATGTATCAAAGACCACTGAACTTAAACACATAAATTTTATTGTTTGTAACCATGCATTGATACATAAAGCTGACTTTTAGAAAATGTTATTCATTTTGACATTGTATAATATTGTTTTGTGAAGTGGCTACTCAAGTAATAAGTCATAGGAAGTAACCGTATGGTTTTTATGTGTATGGTTTTATGTTTTTTGTTGATTAATTACCTAAACTGATGCATGAAATGAAGTAGATTGTCAGTGGACTATAACAAGCTCACTCTCTCCATTACATGTCATTTTATCTCATCTATTTTAAGTAGTCTGCAACCAAGCTTCTAGGTTTCTATGCAAATCTTAAAAAGATATAAAATCTTTTTTAAAGAGCTGCAAATATTTTCTATCAAAACCCCTTTTCTTGCCAGTAAAAGAACTCTCCTACATAAAATCATCCCTATATTTTGTATTATATAAAAAGAAAAAAGAAGAAAAGTATGTTGGCTGCTTCAAAGGAAATGAAAAACTAGGACTACAGCCATTTCTGATCTTAAATAATAGGATTCCAGTTGTTCTGCATCTCACTGTAGCTTAGATATTAACTCAACTCAAGATAGGTATTATAAAGTGGACTGTTTCGTGTGGTGAAGAGATTCTGAAGCCTTTACAATGCATTACCAGAGCACTGAAGAAAGGTGAGCAGCAAGGGTCAGCAAATACCATAGAAGTTGGCTCTCAAACCTCAGCAGTGAAAGGTTATGAGTACAAGTAGAGGCAATTGTGACCAACACAGGCATTTAGACCAACCCACATTAGCCAGGCAGGGTGAGGCTGCAGGCTGCCTCCAGGGGCCAGAGCTTAACAGATAAGTACATTGAAAATGCAGCAAGTTTCATTTATTCTGGCCTTACCAAATTAATTAGATGTCATTGCACAAGTCCCTTTTCAACGGCTCAGTTGCCTCATCTGCAAGATGAAAAGGTGTACTAAGTGGCCTTTAAACTGCCTACCATCCTATGATTCTGAATCCTAGGATCTTTGGTATGGAACACAGAGGTCTTTTCTATCCCCCGAATTTCTGCCATTTCCTTCCCCTTGGCTTCTCAAATCTGGCGATATTGTCATTCATTGCCTGTATTGCTATGTGGGACATTCTTTGTATAAGAGGAAATATTTAGATAATTTCCACTGTGGTTTCCGCTTCTGGGAAATAGAAAATGTTTTTGTTGTTTACCCCCCACCCCCACCCACTACATTCCTGGGAGTATCCTTAAAACTTTCCACAGCATGTATAGTAATAGGGTACAGTTATAGCTAATAGATGAAAATACTCTATGTCTGCTTAAGTTTTTTTTTTTTTTTTTTTTTTTAAACGGAGTCTCGCTCTGTCGCCCAGACTGGAGTGCAGTGGTGCGATCTCGGCTCTCTGCAAGCTCCGCCTCCTGGGTTCACTCCATTCTCCGGCCTCAGCCTCCCAAGTAGCTGGGACTACAGGTGCCCACCACCACGCCTGGTTAATTTTTTGTATTTTTAGTAGAGACGGGGTTTCACCGTGTTAGCCAGGATGGTCTCGATCTCCTGACCTCATGATCCCCCCGACCTCGGCCTCCCAAAGTGCTGGGATTGCAGGCGTGAGCCACCGCGCCTGGCCTCTGTTTGCTTAACTTACATCCCCCAGGAATTTCTAAGTAATTGAATGACAAGTGGATAGCCATAACATCTGTGGAAATGAGGTTGTTGATTCTCTTATCACCATTTACCAATTAGCAGATTCTGGATTTAATGACTTGCTTAACGTGGGAACATCCTTTTCTTAGAATACAATCAAGAAACGTGGCCAGGTGCGGTGGCTCACACCTGTCATCCCAGCAGTTTGCGAAGCCGAGGCAGGCGGATCACCTGAGGTCAGGAGTTCGAGACCAACCTGGCCAACATGACGAAACCTTGCCTCTACCAAAAATACAAAAATTAGCCAGGTGTTGTGGCAGGCGTCTGTAATCCCAGCTACTCGGGAGGCTGAGGCATGAGAATTGCTTCAATCCAGGAGGTGGAGGTTGCATTCAGCTGAGACCACACCATTGCACTCCAGCCTGGGCAATAAGAGCCAAACTCTGTCGAAGGAGAGAAAGAAAGAGAGAAAGAAAGAGAAAGAAGGAAAGAAAGAGAGAAAGGAAGGAAGGAAGGAAAGAAGGAGAAAGGAAGAAGAAAGAAAGGAAAGAAAGGAAAGAAAGGAAAGAAAGGAAGAAAGGAAGAAAGGAAGAAAGGAAGAAAGAAAGAAAGGAAGAAAGGAAGAAAGAAAGAAAGAAAGAAAGAAAGAAAGAAAGAAAGAAAGAAAGAAAGAAAGAAGAAAGGAGAGAGAGGGAGGGAGGGAGGAAGGGAGGAAGGAAGGAGAAAGGAAGAAGAAAGAGAGAGAGAGGGAGGGAGGAAGGAAGGAAGAGAAGAAGGAAGGAAGGGAGGAAGGAAGGAAGGAAGGAAGGAAGGAAGGAAGGAAGGAAGGAAGGAAGGAAGGAAGGAAGGAAGGAAAGAAGGAAGGAAGGAAGGAAGGAAGAGAGTGTGGGGAAAAGAAAGATCAGACTATTACTGTGTCTATATAGAAAGCAGTAGACATAAGAGACTCCATTTTGTTCTGTATTTGAGATGCTGTTAATCTGTGACCCTACCCCCAACCTTATCCTTGCAAGAGGCATGTGCTGTGGTGACTCAAGGTTTAACGGATTTTGGGCTGTGCAGGGTGTGCTTTGTTAAACAAGTGCCTGAAGGCAGTATGCTTGTGAAAAGTCATCACCGTTCTCTTAATCTCAAGTACCCAGGGACACATACACTGCCAAAGGTCACAGGGACCTCTGCCTAGGAAAGCTAGGTATTGTCCAAGGTTTCTCCCCATGTGACAGTCTGAAATATGGCCTCATGGGAAGGGAAAGACCTGATCATCCCCCTACCTGACATCTGTGAAGGGTCTGTGCTGAGGAGGACTAGTACAAGAGGAAAGAAGGCCTCTTGGCGGTTGTTGGCGGTTGAGATAGAGAAAAGCATCTGTCTCCTGCCCGTCCCTGGCAATAGAACATCTCGGTGTAAAACCCGATTGTATGTTCTGTTTACTGAGAAAGGAGAAAACCACCTTAGGGTGAAAGGTGGACTTGCTAGGGCAATGCTGCTCTTTATGCACTAAAAAGGTTTATGGAGATGTTTACATATGCATATCAAGGCACAGCACTTTTCCTTAAACTTATGTCACAGAGATCTCTATTCATATGTCTTACTGCTGACCTTCTCCCTACCATGATCCTATTATCCTGTCACTTCCCTTTTTCTAAGATGGTAAAGATAATGATCAATAAATACTGAGGGAACTCAGAGACCGGTGCCGTCGTGGGTCCTCTGTATGCTGAGCGCCGGTCCCCTGGGCCCACTTTTTCTTTCTCTATACTTTGTCTCTGTGTCTCATTTCTTTTCTCAAGTCTCTCGGTCCACCTAACGAGAAATGCCCACAGGTGTGGAGGGGCAGGCCACACCTTCAAGAGAGAAAGAGAGAGGAAACAGAAAGAAAGAACACATAGAAAAACCACTGCATCCAAAATATAAGGCCAGTTCAAGCTCTAGCCTCAAATCACATATGGCTTTATCTTGTGGTAAAAAAGGGCTGGTTTAAACCCAACCTGGGTTCTGAAGCTGAAAAGTGCTCAACTTGAGCTAAAACATTGGAATACACGTTTTTGCCTTGAAGAAGAGAGATGTGCCCAGACTGATGGAAGAAACCACTTTTCCTCCCTGATGTTGCCAGCTTTTGGGATGGCCCCAGGGTTCTGTTTGTCAAACTGTCTTCCAGAGAGCAACAGTGTTTTATCTGTTTTGTGCCGCTATAGCAGAATACCACAGACTGGGTAATTTATAATGAACAGAAATGTATTGGCTTACCGTTCTCCAGGCTGGGAAGTACAATATCAAGGTGCCAGCATCTTGCCTTGCATTTCTCCTGCATTGTAGCACCACAAGAGCATCATATGGCAACAGAGCAAAGAGTGAGAGACAGAGAAAAGGGGGCCAACCCCTCCCTTTTATAACAAACCCACTCCCACAATAGATGGCATTAGTTCATTAGTGAGGGCGAAGCCCTCATGGCCTAATTGCATCTTTAAAAGTCCTACCTCTTAACACTGTGACAATAGCAGTTACATTTCAACATAAGTTTTGGAGGGGACAAACATTCAATCCATAACAAGTGGTCATGAAAGACACATACAGAAAAAGATTCTGAGATCATGTAGGTAGAGAAATGCTACAGGTTCTAACCGCTTTAGGAGAGTCACAATCTACATTGGCCCATTTAAGATTCCACAATGTTCTGCCATCATTAAAATATATTTAACTTTATCAGTAACTTTACTTAACTTGGAATTTTTTTTTTTTTTTTTTTTTTTTTGAGACGGAGTCTCGCTCTGTAGCCCAGGCTGGAGTGCAGTGGCCGGATCTCAGCTCACTGCAAGCTCCGCCTCCCGGGTTCACGCCATTCTCCGGCCTCAGCCTCCTGAGTAGCTGAGACTACAGGCGCCCGCCACCTCGCCCGGCTAGTTTTTTGTATTTCTTAGTAGAGACGGGGTTTCACCGTGTTATCCAGGATGGTCTCGATCTCCTGACCTCGTGATCCACCCGTCTCGGCCTCCCAAAGTGCTGGGATTACAGGCTTGAGCCACCGCGCCCGGCCAACTTGGAATATTTTGAATCTAAGTGACCTCAGAACACTTTTTCCACATAAGCCCTTCTTTTTTTTTTTTTTTTTTTTTGAGACGGAGTCTCGCTCTGTCGCCCAGGCTGGAGTGCAGTGGCCAGATCTCAGCTCACTGCAAGCTCCGCCTCCCAGGTTCACGCCATTCTCCTGCCTCAGCCTCCCGAGTAGTTGGGACTACAGGCGCCCGCCACCGCGCCCGGCTAGTTTTCTGTATTTTTTAGTAGAGACGGGGTTTCACTGTGTTAGCCAGGATGGTCTCGATCTCCTGACCTCGTGATCCGCCCGTCTCGGCCTCCCAAAGTGCTGGGATTACAGGCTTGAGCCACCGCGCCCGGCCCACATAAGCCCTTCTTATTCTGCAGAATGCACTTTGGTAAACCCAGTGTCAGAGTCAATTTTCTGAGTCCAGAATAGATCCAGGTCCCAGCTGAGCCTGCTGTCTCTGCAGGTCATTCCAACAACTCACAGTTTTCCTTGGCACAGCAGGGTCTTCCTCAGGGCCGAGGACATAGGGTGGCAGTCACCCTGGGAGCACCACCCAGGGCTAGCAGAAGAAAATTTGAGCAGGCAACTTGGATGCTTGTAAGTAGGAAATGGTTGTGGGGTTGAATGAGGCAGTGAAGAAGGGGAAGAGAATGGTCCCCAATCTTTGTTAGAACTAACCTCAAACGGAGGGTCAGAGCTAGAGTTTCTATCTGGAAATCTCACCTGGGAGGCAATATACTTTCACAATGGAGCTCCCAAACTCCAGGGCCCAAACTGGCCCATTGTAACTCTACACTTAAAATGGTTAAGAGGGTAAGATTTATTTATTTATTTATTTATTTATTTATTTATTTATTTATTTATTTATTTATGAGATGGAGTTTCACTCTTGTTGCCCAGGCTGGAGTGCAATGGCATGATCTCGGTTCACTGCAACCTCTGCCTACCCTGTTCAAACAATTCTCCTGCCTCAGCCTACTGAGTAGCTAGGATTACAGGCATGCGCCACTATGCCTGGCTAATTTTGTGTTTTTAGTAGACATGGTGGCCAGGCCGGTCTCAAACTCCTGACCTCAAGTGATCCGTCCGCCTCAGCCTCCCAAAGTGCTGGGATTACAGGTGTGAGCCACTGTGCCCGGTCAAGAGGCCAAGTTTTATGTGTTTTTCACCATGATTAAAAGAGGTTGGGGTAGAGAGAAGGAGAAGAGCTAAACCTTTACCTTGCTTTCATATGGACTGCAGTGTGGACGACACCTTCAGAGTTGGGAGTGAACGGCTTTACACAATGGGCTGCTTATTTTAATAGGGGAAGATGATATGGGTGGACACTTAATGGCTTTAGAAAATCTTTTGATTTCATTCAAGATCTGGTAAGAAACTAGGGTTGCTCACAGGATGTGGGGTTGGGCCCTAAGTGATCCTCTTTTTAATGTAACATATTACAATTGGGGAACAGGTCCAAAACTGACCCCAAATTTTTTTGCAAAGCTGCTTCTCCTGTTTCCCACCCTGCCCCCCATTCACCTTCTCATCTAAATCAGAAACCTGAGCAATGGTGTGCTGATAAATGTGTAACAACCAGCAAACCAGAAAACAAAAAGTTTATCTATATGCATATAAATGTATTTAAAATTTTACTGATATCAATTTATGTTTGGCACACAATTTATAAATAATAATCGAACAGCAATAATACAACAATGTGTATTGTAAATTCCATGTAGCCAATTGATTCTCACAGAAGACTTTTGTTGTTTTCTGCTGAACTTTTCTAACTCTAGCCATTCTGTAGGGCAACTGGTAAATGAGTGGTTTCAACATGAATATTGGTGCTATTTTTGTTTACAATAATAAATGTGAAGGAAGGAAGATGTATATTGGAACTTTTCTCATTCATCAGTGATGTGAGCAACTTCTTAGCAGAATGAGATAATAGATTTTTGAATATTGAAAGAATATTTTTTCAATTTTTTATGCTAGTCACAATGTAATGGCTACAGACAAGAAATACTTTAAATTTTCATTTATACTATTAACATATTCTCCATCACTTTCTCAATTCTAAACCAGGAATTGACAAACTATGGCTGGTAGACATAATAATGGTAATACATATTTTAAAATAATAATATTAGTGAAAACAATTTATACAAATTAAAATTGCTACTGAGATTTGGAGCATGACTGAAGAAAAAAGTAAAAAGCAAAGGGTAGAAACAAAATAAATTTAAAAAAAGAAAAAACACATTACAATTTTATTGGAACACAACCACACTTATTTGTCTACATATTATCATTGGCTGCTTTTTGCTACAATGGCATGGTTGAATAGTCAACAGACTATGGCCCAGAAAGCCCCAAATATTAACTGTCTGTCCTTTATAGTACAAGTTTGCTGACTCCTGATCTAGAAAATCAACAAAGCAACAAATTAAGCTCTGCTTTGTTGCATTTGCTGATTACCATGGTGTAAATATTCCCACTCCGGCAGATTTCAAGTTGTTACTGTGAGGTCACTGATTGTGGAGTTAGGAAGAGAAATGGAGAATCATGCCACTGTACGGTGTTTCCACCAAACAGACACAGTAAATAAAAGTAACCCCTGGCCGGGCGTGGTGGTTCAAGCCTGTAATCCCAGCACTTTGGGAGGCCGAGACGGGCGGATCATGAGGTCAGAAGATCGAGACCATCCTGGCTAACACGGTGAAACCCCGTCTCTACTAAAAAAAATAGAAAAAACTAGCCGGGCGAGGTGGTGGGTGCCTGTAGTCCCAGCTACTCGGGAGGCTGAGGCAGGAGAATGGCGTGAACCCGGGAGGCGGAGCTTGCAGTGAGCTGAGATCCGGCCACTGCACTCCAGCCTGGGCAACAGAGCGAGACTCCGTCTCAAAAAAAAAAAAAAAAAAGTAACCCCTACAACTTGGATAATAGTAAAATAATTAGGAAGTGATGAGTTTTGAGAATTCATTACCTTTGTTTTAAATATAATTTTATTATATTAATACAATATAAATATAAAATATTTGTTTTTAATTAATTCTAATTTATTAAAGTGTATATAATTTAAATTTTTACCTCTCCGGTCCATGCTCTGCACCAGTACTTCTTAAACTATACAGTGCATCTGAATTCCCTGGGATTCTTCTTAAAATGCAGATGCTGATTCAGTAGTTCTGGGAGGGGCCCAAGATTCTGCATTTCTAACAAGCTCCCACGTGACGCTGATGCTGTTAGTCCTTGGACCACACTCTAAGTAGCAAGGCTAGATTGTTGCTAACCACCTTTTCAAAATGTGAATCTGACCAGTTACTCCCTTGTATCACACTGTTTATGGTTCCACAATATTTCGTACTTCTGTGCTTTTTAAATATTTCCCCCACTGCTGGAGATCACTCTGCTCCCTCCTGTATCTGCCTGGGAAACATTTTTTTCTCTTTCGAAGCACAGCTGGGTGGCAGCCTCTTCCATGAAGCCTCTTCTGACATCCACAGCAAGAAATGAGCACCCGCCTCTTGTCAGCACATCCATCTCATGACCCTCTGCTGCACTTATCTGTTTATGTGACTTTCTCCTTCATTACACTCTGCCAACCAAAATTCCCTAAGCCATATTCTGACCTCAACGCAAATGTCATTTTCTCAGAGTTTCCCTCATCTCTCCAAGAAGCCCTCCCACCCCTGCCTGTCATTCTCTATTACCCCATCCTGTCTGTTTCTTTCAGAATGCCCTTCACAACCCGTGATTATCTGATTTTACTTTTTGGTAGAAGCCATCTTATTTAACGCAATTGAGACCGGTAGTTGGTAAGTCAGTTAAAAATTAGATGACAAAATTAGGGAATCATAACAAGCGATATATACTATGTATATTAACTATTTTTGTAAAAATATAAATAACTGCTCATTCTTTTTGCCTGTGTTTTAACCTATGTTTTAGGCCATCATCCTGAATATGTTGATTGGAATTCAGCATCATCTTTCCTGCAGAAACTATAGCCATAAAGCGTCATCTGCAATTTCTGGCTTCATTTTCTTTAAAGTGGAGCATGAACGTAAGGAGATGTGTAAAGCAAAATTTCAAAACTTGTTCTTATCATTTACAATTAGGTCGTGTCCATGCCTAATTTAACAGCATTGTTTAAAAGCAATCTACTGTTATCAAATCTTCCGAGGCATGTAATTTAGCTGTTTTTTTAAAAACAAACATTTCATTTTGCAGTAATTTTAGATTTACAGATAAATTGCAAAGATAGTACAGAGAGTCCCTGAATACCCTTCACCCAATCCTCCCAGTTATTAACATCCTCATTTCTCTGGTGTATTTGTCAAAACTAAGAAACCAACAATGGCACATTATTATTAACTAGACTCTAGACTTCATTAGTATTTTACCACCTTTTTTTTTCTTTTCTTTTTTATCTTTTTCTGAGATGGAATCTCACTCTGTTGCCAGGCTGGAGTGCAGTGGTGTGATCTCAGCTCACTGTAACTTCTGCCTCCCTGGTTCAAGTGATTCTCCTGCCTCAGCCTCCCGAGTAGCTGGGATTACAGGTGCCCACCACCATGCTCAGTTAATTTTTGTATTTTTAGTAGAGGTGGGGTTTCATCATGTTGACCGGGCTGGTCTCACGCTCCTGAGCTCAGGTGATCTGCCTGCCTCTACCTCCCAAAGTGCTGGGACCACAGGCATGAGCCACCGTGCCCAGCCTTTGCCACCTTTGTCATTTTTATCTGTCTGCCTCAGGATCCAATCGAAGGTTTCTCCCTGCATGTAGTTGTCATATCTGCCCAGTCTCCTCTGGTCTGTGACAGTTTCTCAGTCTTTCCTTGTTTTTCATGACCTTGACAGTCTTGAGACATACTGGCCAGGTATCTGTAGACTGTCTCCAATATAGGTTTATCTGAAATTTTTTCCAGATTAGACTGGAGTTATGGGCTTGGAGACAGAATACAATATAGGTGAAGTGCCCTTCTCAGCCACCTAGTATCTACTTGCATTACTGTTGATAGGAACCTTCCTGTAATTTTTTATAAAAAATAATGTTCATCCTTTTATCACTCACATTTTATTGGTTTATATACTATTTCATTGAATGATGCAATCAGAAATATAAATACAAATGCCATACACAGGACTGGGGACAAACACAACTGACTCTTGGTCAGTGTGAGTCTCACCTTGGCGAGGGGCTCCATAGGAGCATCCATCACTGGGTTTTATGATGGAATGGGAAGCACTGGCTACTGCAATACTCTAAGTTCGTTAAGTAGTGAAATGAGGCCAGGCACGGTGGGTCACACCTGTAATCCCAGCAGTTTGGGAGGCTGAGGCAGGCGGATCACCTGAGGTCAGGAGTTCGAGAGCAGCCTGGCCAACATGGTGAACCGTCATCTCTACTAAAAATACAAAAATTGGCCGGATGTGGTGGTGGGCACCTGCAATCCCAGCTACTTGGGAGGCTGAAGCAGGAGAATCACTTGAAGCTGGGAGGCGGAGGTTGCAGTGAGCCGAGATCGCGCTATTGCACTCTAGCCTGGTTGGCAAGATCGAAACTCTGTCTTTAATAAAAAAAAAAAAACAAAAAAACGCCAAATGAGCATTAACGATTTATATTACAGATTTTACAGAGTGAGAGTTTGTTTATTTATTTATTTATTTTTGAGATGGAGTCTCACTCTGTCTGCCACGCAGGAGTACAATGGCACTATCCCGGCTCACAGCAACCTCTGCCTCCCGGGTTCAAGTGATTCTCGTGCCTCAGCCTCCCAAGCAGCTGGGATTACAGGCGCACGCCACCAACTCCAGCTAATTTTTGTATTTTTAGTGGAGATGGGGTTTTGTCATGTTGGCCAGGCTGGTCTCGAACTCCTGACCTCAGGTGATCTGCCCGCCTTGGCCTCCCAATGTGCTGGGATTACAGGCATAAGCCACCACGCCCAGCCCAGATTGAAAGTTTAAATCTCTCCCTCTGGTAAGTGGAGGTGTGTGGAGAGATTCCATTCTATTGGTTATTGTCTCTTTCCCTCTTCCTTGTGTCCCAGCACTAAGTACAATGCTTGGCACACAGTGGGAACTCATTACATATTTCCTGAATGAATAAACAGAGAAAATTTTAGGTATGTGTCAGTCAGGGTCCAATAAGGAGATAGAAAATGCAGCAGTTGGCCCATCGCTGTGACTCACCCTTGTAATCCCAGTACTTTGGGAGGCAGAGGAGGGCGGATCACTCGTGGTCAGGAGTTGGAAACCAGTCTGGCCAACATGGTGAAAGCCCGTCTGTACTAAAAAAAAAAAAAATATATGCAAAAATTAACCAGGCATGGTGGTGGGCGCCCGTAGTCCCAGCTACTCGGGAGGGTGAGGCAGGAGAATAGCTTGAACCTGGGAGGTGGAGGTTGCAGTGAGCCAAGATAGCACCACTGCACTCCAATCTAGGTGACAGAGAGACTCCGTCTCAAAACAAAAAACAAAAAACAAAAAAACAAAAGCAAAAACAGAAAATGCATGAGTTGGTTGAATAGAGAGGATTTAATTGTTAACTCAATACAAATTTGCTGATAACATAAAATGTGCTAGGTAACATAAATGGCAGAAAGATAATGCAAAACTACCCTGGAGGTGGAAACTAGAGGAAGCAGAGGGACTTGGGGAACAAAAAGAAAAGGCTCAAACTATTAAAGCTTACATGTTTGGAGGAAGAGCCGTGCAGAGCTGAGCACCAGATTCTTAAGGAGGGCTGCCGTACCTTCCAGCTGAGGTCTGCGAGGGGCTGTGAGGAGACCAGATCTACAAGCGTTGAAAATACTACAGACTGGATTCAGTGGTGGATCCGGGAAGGAACTGGTGCTACTGCTGAGGGTGAAATGGTTAATGCTCATTTCGGTTCTTAATGAAGCGTTGCCTGGGTGCCACTCACAGGAGCAGAAAGTGGTCAGGAAAGAACAGGGGCTTCCTCCTCCTCCAGCTTCGCAGTCTCTCTCTTGCACCCGCGCATGGGAAGACGGGAAGAGCTTCAGAAGGAGCCAGCTCCAAAGCGAAAATGTGGTTTGCAGAGATCCAGTCCCCCGAATCACAAAGCAGAGTACAGAAGGGTGGGGCAGGGGCAAGCTTGGAGTTGAGAAATACCCCTTATTGACTGGTCCAGGCACAACTCAGGTCACAGTCATTGATAATGCAGTGTTTCCCTACCTCATGAACCCCTTCAGCCTAAGCGGAACCTTTACCGCGCTACTGCGGGCCTTAGCCTCCATTTCTGGGCTCCATTGTTTTGTGTGTGTGTGTCGTGGGGAGTCCCCAGACGTGTCTCAGCTATGGTAGGAATGTCTCTTGGGTACAGTTTTCAGCACTGTCCCTGTCTCCAGGCCAGTAACCAGGGCTGTCTGACGACCCTGGCCAGTAGGGCTCAACTCACTCCATCCATTAGGGAGCAGTTCTCTCATCTCTAGGTTCCGTTCTTAAATGTGCCTGTACTCAAAGTTATTTAGACCCAAGGTGTAACATGGTTAACCAGACAATTCTTTTGATTTCACATAGGGTCCTTTCGTCCCCAGACCGTTGACATGCTTCCATTTTTCTGGCCAGGTCAGGGGTGAGTTCAAGGGCAGGTGACTCCAAATGTAACATTTGTGACAACAGTCACAAATGGAACAGGCCTAAGCTGAACCTTTACTATCTATCCCAATCCTGGAAGCCCATTCAAACTATGGATCTTGGCCCAGTGCCGTGGCTCATGCCTGTAATCCCAGCACTTTGGGAGGCCGAGGAAGGTGGATCACCTGAGGTTGGGTGATCTGACTTCAAATGATCTGCCCTCCTCGGCCTCCCAAAGTGCTGGGATTACAGGCATGAACCACTGTGCCCGGCCCACAAATTTTTAAAATATAATATTTTGCAAAATTTTTTGAGGAGATTTTTCTTCATGGGCTGGAATGATTGAGGCTTCCTAAAACATTAGTCCAGTAGAGGTTGGACTGAATATGCCTTCCTTTCCTGGTAAAACTCAGCAAATATAGATGTTCTTCACTGAAGCAAGGGCTTTCAAATTGAACTAGAAATTAAGATAGTCTTTCTCAAAGAAAAGAAAAAAAAGATACTGCAATGCATCAAGCACCAAAGCTTCCAAATGGTTTGGATGGCAAATGCTGAGAGAAGAGATGGGAGGAGAATAGTAGTTCCAGGATAACGTCACTCATTTCTTGCTAGGTATTTCATCAAGGTTAACTGCCTTAATGCTATTTGCTAATCTTAATTTTGGGGGGGAAAATCTTCTATGTCCCTATATTAGCATCTGTAGCTTACCCCCAAACTCTGACATGATAACAACCAGCTCATTCCTATAGAAATCAAATCATTCATTGTCTAGGATACAAACATTTTACTGAGGCTGTTCTTAAGCATTTCAAAGTGAAAAAAATAATCCAAATAGGGAAGGCACGGAAGATTTTTAGGGCAGTGAAACTATTCTGTATGATACTGTAATCGTGGATACATGTCATTATACATTTGTCCAAATCTTTAGAATATACAGCATCAAGAGTGAACCCTAATGTAAACTATGGACTTTGGGTGATAATGTGTCAATGTAGGTTCATTGATTGTAAAGAATATATCCTCTGGTGTGGGATTTTTGTAGTGAGGCAGGCTGTGTACAGTGGCAAGGGGAATACAGAAACTGTCTTTACCCTCCTCAAAATTTTGTCATGAGGGAACTAAGCTATGAGGACACAAAGGCATAAGAATGATACAACGGACTTTGAGGACTCAGGGGAAAGGGTGGGAGGCAGGTAAGGGATAAAAGACTACACTTTGGGTATGGTGTGTGCTGCTCAGGTGATGGGTGCACCAAAATCTCAGAAATCACCACTAAAGAACTTATTCATATACAAAAATAAATAAATGAAAAAAAATTTTCTGTGAACCTAAAACTGCTCTAAAATATAATAAAGTCCATTAAGAAAAAGGAAAAGAAAAAGAAACTTTAGTAATGCCTTTGCTAAAATTATTGCTTGGTTTAAAGGAATCTACCATGATGATTTTTTTTTTGTCCCAGAGAACTCCATGGTATCCCTGTCAATTTAGTATTTATTGTTCACTTCCACTCTTTCAAGCCAAATTCACCATACCTAGGAGGGGGTGGTGAGGGTTATGCACGGGGAGTGGTGGTCACCGGACATCATGGGCCTCAGTTCTGGATCATCCAGGAACCTACATGTCTTAGTCCCTTTAGGCTTGTACAACAAAAATATCATCAATGGGGTGGCTTAAACAACAAACATGTATTTCACACAGTTCTGGAGGTTGGGAGGTCCAAGATCAAAGTGCTAGTAGGTTTGGCATCTGGTGAGGGCCCATTTCTGGTTCATAGATGGCCTCTTTCTCCTCATGCCCTCACATGGCAGAAAGAGAACAGAGCTCTCTGGGATCTCTTTTATAAGGCACTAATACCATTGATAAGCGTTAGGCCCTTGTGACCTAATCACCTCCCAAAGTCCCCGCCTCCTAATACCATCACCTTGGGGGTTAGGATGTCAACATATGAATTTGAGGAGGATGCAAACGTTCGCTCACCATAGACATAGGCCCTTCACTGGCAGGGACTGAGTCTGATTTGCCTTGGCCCTCCCAGCACCTAAGGTGGTACTTGGCACACATTATTTGCTTCATAAATGTTTACTGAGTGAATAAATGATTGAACAAATGAGAAAAACAAATGGAGATTCAAGAGGGGAGGCATATTTATGGAGAAAAGATTTGAAGAAAAAAGAACAGAGAGATGGCAAAGCTTATATTTTTAGTATCCCTTCATCTGTTCCTTGGCAACTCCTATGTGAAGAGTGGCAGAGACAGAGTCAGGAAGCCTCACTCCAGGTTTAGAAAACATCGTCAGGGTGGCAGAAAAATCTAGTCCATTCCTTCCTGCTGACCCAACTCAGCCAGCAGTTCCTTGCTTGGGAACATGAGGTTCAGATGCTGACATTTTAAAACAGCCGTGGCTTAAATAACCTCAAGAATTTCAGTATCCAGAAATAAAGGGAAGAGAAAAACTGGGTCTGAGACTGGGTAAGTCAGATACAGCCACAGAAATGCACGGGGAAAGACCATATGTGGAAGCGGGGTTTTGCGATGCGGAGTGATGAACACCGGTGAGTGCAGACTAATTTTGACCTTCACCCTTCCCCTTCACCGTGGCCATGGAGTCTCACCAAAGCAGGCGTCATTAACAGGGGTCCTAGGGTGAGGTCCAACCCACAGGCAAAAAAAAAAAAAAAAAAATCTGTTTTTATTTTTATTTCAATTAGTTGCCAAGATTTAGAAATTAGGAAATTTCACATCAACTCGGGATTTCCGGCTTCTCGTGAAAAAGCAGAAGATTTGGGAACAGCTGGCCCGGGTTTCCTCATCACCACAATAGGCTGGGGGCGGTGGGGCAGAGGAAGGTGTTTTCTCTAACTGGCTGCTTAGCCCACGCTGCTGGACCTGCAGACACCGGTATTGGCAACCCCTGTGTCTCTGGGCACTAGCTTGAAGAGGCCTTCGAGGGAATGAAGCCGACGGTGACGGCTGACTTCTGCAATATATTTCTGGGAGGATACAATTACACTAACGAGCCATTCTGTTTAGTAGAAATTAAAGCTTCCTGGAGCTTCTCAATGATAAGCTCAAACAGTGAATGTCACAATACTCTAATTGTCGTGGGTGATGTAAAGATACAAGGGTCCGTTCTACGTTAAGACCAATTGTTTCTCTCTGCTCTGATCCGTTTGGCCTATTCTATATCATGTATATATCCGGGTCCCATGTCCAAATGAAGGTATGTTGTATCCACATTTATGAATGATTATGAGTTGACCAAAACTCAAGTTAAGAAAATGTTGCTGTGAGAAATGGTCTAAAACATTGACTGAATTATGAAATTTGTACTTATTTGAAATACCATTTCCTACTGACATTTCCCTTCCGGCTGCCTTGGCATTAATGTAAGAATTATTTATGACTCAGCATTTCCCCACAACAGCTGCCCACAGGACAGAGCATGAACTGAAGAAAAGAAAAGAACTATGCTGACTTGACTCTTTGAGCTCCAGCCCTCCTGGCTGAGGGGAGGCAGCCTGCTCCCAGGGGGTAGGGCAGGGAACAGGAGTCACTGGTGCTGACTGGGGTTCAAATCCTGACTCTGGGATGTGCCAGGTATATGACCTTGAAACAACTGTCTGTATCAGGGATTGGCAAATAATTTCTTTTTCTTTTTTTCTTTCTTTTTTTGAGACAGGGTCTCACTCTGTAGCCCAGGCTGGAGTGCAGTGGCACCATCATAGCTCACTGGAGTCTCAGTCTCCTAGGCTCAAGTGATCCTCCTGCCTCAGTCCCCTAAGTAGCTGGGACTACAGGTGCATGCCAGCATGCCTAATTTTTTTTTGGTGGAGGCGGGTATTTTTTGTAGAGATGGGGTTTCGCCATGTTGCTCAGGCTGATCTCAAACTCCTGGGCTCAAACGATCCACCAGCCTTGACCTCTGAAAGTGCTGGGATTACAGGTGAGCTACCATGCCTAACCTTGGCAAACAATGTCTATGAAGAGCCAGCTACTGAATATTTTTGGCCTTGCTCACCATGTAGCCTCAGTTGTAACTACTCAATTCTGCAACTGTTGTAGTGCAAAAATAGCCATTGGGCTGCCAGGGCTGCCATAACAAAGAACCACAGACTGGGTGCCATAAGCAATATAAATGTATTTCCTCACAGTCCTGGAGGCTGGAAGTCGGAGAACGAGGTATTGGTAAGGTTGATTTCTCCTAAGGCCTCTCTCCTTGGCTTGCCGATGGTCATCTTCTCCCTGTGTCTTCACATGGCCTGCCTTCTGTGTGTGTCTGTCCTAATCTCCCCCTCTTTATCAGGATGAGGGCCCACCTTAATGACCACATTTTAACTTATTCACCTCTCTGAAGACCCTGTCTCTGTCTCCAGATATAGTCACATTCTAAGGCACTGGAGTTAGGACTTCAGCATATTAGTTTGGGAGAGACACTATGGTTAATAATAATATTGTATTGTGCCCGGGCACAGTGGTTCGCGCCTATAATCCTAGCACTTTGGGAGGCTGAGACAGGAGGATTGTTTGAAGCCAGAAGTTCGAGACCAGCCTAGGCAACATATAGAGATTCCCGTCTCTACAAAAGATATAACATAAATTTAAAAAGAAATTAGCCAGGTGTGGTGGCACATACCTGTAGTCCTGGCTACTCAGGACACTGAGGTGGGAGGATTGCTAGAGGCCAGGAGTTTCAAGTGGCAGTGTGAGCCATGACTGTCATTGCACTCCAGCCTGGGCAACAGAGTGAGACCCTGTCTCTAATAATAATAATAATAATGATAATAATAATAATAACGTATTGTATACTGGAAATTTGCTAAGAGAGCAGTTGTTAGGTACTTCTACCACACACAGAAAGGTAGCTATATGAGATGAGGAAATGTGTTAATTTGTTTGACTGTAGGAATCATTTCACTATAGGAACATTTATTCTTTTTTCTCTCTCTTTTGGCCTGATTAAAATTTTTAAAAAAGGAAATCATTTTCCTATGTTTGTGTATATCAAAACATCATGTTTTATACCTTAAATATACACAATTTAAAAAATTGAGTGTGGAGGAGGAGGATAAAATTCGCCCATAATATGTATGTAAGTGAATGGGTGTGGCCGGGTTCCAGTGAAATCTTTACAAAAACAGGCCCTTGCAAAATAAATAAATACATCATAAATAAATAAATAGGCCTCCAGCCAGATTTGGTGTGTGGGTCCTGGTTTGCAGACCACTGGGTGATACCATCTCCATTCCCTCCCTTCCCACCCTTTCTCGTCTGCTTGTCATCAGACTCTTGCTCATATCATGCCACCTAAGGACCTTTCCCCAGGGTCACCTGTGGCCTCCTTGTCACCTGTTCATCTCTGCGTCCCCCTATCTCTGGCCCCCGAGCAGTGCTGGCTCTGCACACGTGATTCCTTTGAGAACTTTTCTCCCCTGGGTTTCATGTGGCCACAATTCCTACATTCCCTCCTGCCTCTCTGGCCCGCTCCTTCCCGGGCATCTTGGCTGGTAACTCCTCTCCTTCCCAGCCACTACGTGTTAAACTTCCTTAAAGCTCAGTGCTGGACTCCCTTCTTTTCTTGCTGTATAATTTTTTCCAAGATGATCTCATCGACACCTACAATTTCAATTTCCCTCTGTAAGCCAATGACTTCCAAATATATAGTTCCAGCCCATACCTCTCCTCTGAGCTCCCGCCCATGAATCTAATCGCCTCCTTCCCATTTCCTCTTGTCAGTGTCTGTAATGTCTGTGTTGTGTGTCCTGGCTGTTTATGATTTGCTTTTCTTCAACAACTATAATCTCCAGGGTAAGTTTAGTTCCATTCTAAAACCATTTCTTCAGGCCGGTCTTCCCTGACCTGCCCTCCCTGCCCCACAGTCTATGCCAGACCCTCTTTCACTTGCTCTCCAAGCACACTGAATATTTCTTCTGTATTCTTCAGAAATCCTGGTCTCTTACACCTCTTGGGTTCATTGTTCTTAGGTGGACAGTAGATCCAACAGGGCTAAGTCTCCAGCCTTTCTCTTAGTATCGGAGCACTTAGCTCAGAGCCTGGCACATACGAGGGCCTCAGTAAATGCACATGGGATGATTGAAAAACTTTAAGTAAACTAATCAAACCCTCTGAGATACTGAGAACTGTCATTTGATTTTAGTTCAGAGTATTTTGTATTGGGCTGTGCTTGTTTGAGTTGTAACCCTCAAGAAGGTTTTCTCTGTATCTGTATATGTGTGTGTGTGTGTGTGTATATATATATATATGTATGTATATATTTGCCATCCCTTCTGTTTTCCTAAATTCTACCTAGGTAGAAAACTGAGATGGTTTTAAGAGTGAAACACACTCTACCCTACATTTCTTTAGCTTTTGCATTTGACAAAAGGGATGGAGTTCTAGAGGGTAGACCTTCTAGAGGCAGTAAATGCTCAACTATTTACTAAGTGTGTGACCTTGAGGAAGTTACCTGACCTCCTTGTGACCTCCTTTCTTACTCCCTGGGTTCTTCATCTGTAGAAAGATGTCACTAACACCTACCTGTGTCACATGTATAGTGTATGCGCAGGATCTGACACAGCGCCTGGCAATAGTAGAGGTCCCCTATTTGTTTAACAGGTATTTTTTTGTGTGCACTCAGAAACGGGACAGGTACTGTTTGGGGCACTGAGGATACAGCAGTAAATGAATCAGACAGATCCGGTGCTCGGGGGCTCACATTCTAGGGCAGGGGGGAGGTAAGTGTTGGTGGGGGAAAAGACAGGAAAGATAAAGCCAGATAAGAGCATAAAGATGAATGGGGTAGAAGTGGTGGTGTTTTAGCTGTGGGGATCAGAGAAGACGCCCATAAGGTGAATAAGAGTAGGAGTCAAAGATATTCATTCCTTTATTCCTTTGCTCCTCTGCAGGGAGAAATCCTACTTCCCATGGTTACTAGGGAAAATGCCTCACTCTAACTCATTTCTGTCTGGGTGGGAGCAGTGCCAACAGAAATAAGAGGTGGGTTTCAAGGGGCACTGGCCTTGATAGGCATATGTCATTCCACCCGGGGAGTCCAATGCAAGGTCTTGATGGGTTCTTTATGCCCTAATAGTTGATATGCAAACTAGACTAGGCACTGAGAAGTGCTTCTGTGTGGCCGGGCACGGTGGCTCATGCCTGTAATCCCAGCACTTTGGGAGGCTGAGGCGGGCAGATCACTTGAAGTCAGGAGTTGGAGACCTGACTGGCCAACATGGCGAAACCCCGTCTCTACTAAAAATACATTTGCTGGACGTGGTGGCACACACCTGTAATCCCAGCTACTCGAGAGGATGAGGCATGAGAGTCTCTTGAACCCGGAAGGCAGATGTTGCAGTGAGCCGAGATGGTGCCACTGTGTGACAGCCTGGGTGACAGAGTAAGACTCTGTCTCAAAAAAAAAAAAAAAAAAAAAAAAAAAGAAGAGAAAAAAGAAATGCTTCTGTGTAATGGAACTTCTGCTTGGGGAGCAATAGGTAAAAATAAAACCCTAGGAAATCCCCAGGTCTCTCTCAATGGGTTTGAGGTAAGAGTTGGCAGGTTGGTTTCGCCTCTGCTTGCCTGTGGGCAGAAAACCAAATGAATCAAAAGGCAGCCAGAATGGAATAACTAGCACCTTAAGATGCCACCAGGAAACCTTGAGGGTTAGGTAGGCCCTCAGGATCTAAGGAGACAATATGACTAATTTGTGCCCTACACTTAGCTGCCTGTCTTCCCACACTTGTGGCTTCCCCTGAAAGAGCAGGGATGGCTCTGTTGAGTTGTTGCCCTGCAAGGTTGGACTTGAATAAAATTCAAAACGCTCCACATCTTTGGGACTTAATAATTTTTCTGAAGTAAGCTCCGTACACTTTCTCCTGTATAGTCAGTGGGAGGGAATGAGGAAGAAATAGACATGTCTCCCTCCAAGAACTCAGACACATTGCGTAGCATTAATAGACCCAGACAAAAGGATTCTCCTTCTTTCTCCAGAATTCATCTTCAGCTGCACAGCTTGCAGCCACGAGAAGGTGGGTTTCTGTTGTGGAGAGAGACACATTTGGCCGACTAGGGGTACCGAGAATTGTCAACCTATAAATAAAGCATTCAGTCAGAAATGGTTAAACTGAGCAAAGCAGCTGAGAAATTAGTCAGGGTGTTACTAGGTTAAGATTTAAAGAGCTGGCCAGGCACAGTGGCTCACACCTGTAATCCCAGCACTTTGGGAGGCCAAGGTGGGTGGATCACCCAAGGTCAGGAGTTCGAGACCAGCCTGCCCAACGTGGTGAATTCCCCTCTCTGCTAAAAATACAAAAATTAGCCAAGCATGGTGGCACATGCCTGTAATCCCAACAATTCGGGAGGCTGAGGCAGGAGAATCACTGGAACCTGGGAAGTAGAGGTTGCAGTGAGCTGAGATTGTGCCACTGCACTCTAGCCTGAGTGACAGAGGAAGAGTCTATCTCAAAAAAAAAAAAAAAGAAAGAAAAAGAAAAATTAAAGAGCAAAGCAAGGTATGGTGACCTGTGCCTGTAGTGCCAGCTACTCTGGAGGCTGACATGGGAGGATGGTTTGAGCCCAAGAGTTTGAGACCAGCCTGGGCAGTATAGCAAGACCCCATCTCTAAAACAAAATTAAATTTAAATTTTAAAATATTTATGGAGCTGAGAGCTTTTACAAGCATTTTACCAACTTACAGGTTCTTACAGTCTAGTAGCTCCAACACAGGCAGAGGGCAGATGCACAAGAATCGCTGCCTCTCACAAGGCTGCGGAGAATTTCAACACTGGGTGCATCTGCTCCTGAGGCCAGTCCCTTAGCAGGGAAATCATACACTTCTTTCAGATGCCTAAAAGTATCAACACAAATATTTATGCATCCAGGTATTAAAATTCATCAAAGGACCTTTCGAGTCGTTATAGCAGCTGCTGTTGTTCTGTTCTACTCTAAGTTTCAGGAGCATAACGAGTATGTCCCGGAGCCAGCCAATTCCCTAGACCACCCAATGTACCCCCAATAGCCAAATGTCCACTCTTGGGGTATGGCCAGTGAGATTCTCAACTAACTTTTCTCCTATGTCTTAACACAAGACTTTCTATCCCTCCTTTTTTTTTTTTTTTGAAATGGATCTCACTCTGTCACCCAGGCTGGAGTGCAGTGGTGCGATCTCAGCTCACTGCAACCTCTGCCTCCCAGGTTCAAGCCAGTCTCCTGCCTCAGCCTCCCGAGTACCTGGGATTACAGGTGTGCGCCACCATACCCGGCTAATATTTGTAATTTTAGTAGAGATGGGGTTTCACCATGTTGGCCAGACTGGTCTCGAACTCCTGACCTCAGGTGATTTGCCTGCCTCAGCCTCCTGAAGTGCTGGGATTACAGGTGTGAGCCACCATGCCCGGCTGTATTCTTCCATTTTTAAGATTTGGGGCCCTTCTCTTAATTTCAAAGGGAAATGACTAAGAGGTATAACTCAGGGAAGATGAACTGAATGTTAAGGGATAAGAAACATCAGACTCCTGAGTATCCGCAATGCTTCCAAACTGATTATAAGTCCAGTCACATTTCTGCTAGCGTGATCTAACAGAAAGCCAACAAATTATCTAGTCTAGAATCAGGGCTTCAACTGGACAGACCATTCAATACATTGAATATATGTGTGTGTATATGTATATACTTTTTTTCTCTTTTTTTTTTTTTGAGACAGAGTCTCACTCTGTCACCCAGGATGGAGTGCAATGGCACAATCTCAGCTCACTGCAACCTCCACCTCCAGGTTCAAGCAATTCTCCTGCCTCAGCCTCCCAAGTAGCTGGGATTACAGGCATGCGCCACCACATCCGGCTCATTGCCTGGCTAATTTTGTATTTTTAATAGGGACAGGGTTTTGCCATGTTGGCCAGGCTTGTCTTAAACCCCTGACCTCAAGTCATCCTCCCACCTCATTCTCCCAACGTGCTGAGATTACAGGGGTGAGCCACCATGCCAGGTCACACTGAGTATATTTTAATGTATATTTAATATATTGCTTTTCTGAACAAACCTAGATTTAGACATTTTAAAAAGATGCTCTCAAAAGGCATATGAAGACTATCTCTGCTAATTTATATAGAGACAATCTCTAGAAAGATGTAAACCCCTAGTACCCAGGGTTGCCTCTGTGGAGTGCAGCTGGGTGCCTGGGGACCAGAGGGGAAGACAGTATGGAGTTTTTTTCCATTTGTATGAATCTTTTGACTTTTGCACTGTGTGTATGTATTACCTACTCAAAATTAAGGGTTTTGTTTTGTTTTGTTTTGTTTTGAGATGGAGTCTTGCTCTGTTGCCCAGGCTAGAGTGCAGTGGCGTGATCTTGGCTCACTGCAACCTCCACCTCCCGGGTTAAAGGGATTCTCCTACCTCAGCCTCGCAAGTAGCTGGGATTACAGGAGTGTGCCACCACCATGCCCAGCTAAGTTTGTATTTTTAGTACAGACGGGGTTTCATGTTGGCCAGGCTGGTCTTGAACTCCTGACCTCTGGTCATCCACCTGCCTCGGCCTCCCAAAGTGCTGGGATTACAGGTTTGAACCACTGTGCCTGGCAAAAATAGGCAATTTTTAAATTATATGTGAAGAAAAATCTGTAAATATTTTTGTCATAACCCCCCACCCCCAACCCACCACCACCATTTTTTCCTGTAAAAATTTTTTCAAGGCCTGAGGAAAATGATGAATTAAACTTTTCCTGACAGGAAAGACAACATCTGAAAATTCTGCCTGTCGGATAGAGAGAAGCATCCTGGCAAGAGACACGGAGCTGACGGACAAAGAGATGCACGCCTGACAGAATTGGGACTGTTCACCCAAAGTAAGCCAAAGCGAAAGGCCAAGCACCTTGAGAATCTCTTCCTTCTTACTGTCAACAGATTCACCTAATCAAAACACCTTTTAGTCACTGCACCCAATTTCCATCCTCATCCAACACATGGTGGGGTCTTTTTGTCGCTTCTTCTGAGTTGACACACACAAAACCCAAGAGTCCCACTTTTGGCGAGGAACACGTTGCTGTCAGGTTGCATTTTTTACCGCACATTGGTTCCCCGTGTCCCAGTAATGACCCCCTGTAAAGGCCACTGGGCCAGAGAATTGCAAGATCGAGCGAGGCGACAGGAATTACAGGAAAGGATTAACGGCAGAACAGCCTGTTGCGACAGCAGAAAAACAGCCCGAGGACAGGGGCGTGCTCCCATCTGACAGACGGAAGTGGGCCGGGGTTTATGTATTAGGTCACAGCAAGAAAGCTATTTTTGCTGTGCTCTCTGACCTTCTGTAGAAGGTGAGCCTCAAGATGCCTATGATATACCCCAGGCTGCTCTGACTCAAGAGGGAAGAGCAGATGCTGACTAGTGCAGAGTCCTGTAGAGTTTGGAATCCATCATTCACAGCAGGACAAAAGGACTTTCATGGGTGTTGCCATCCACTGGGTACGTGTGTTGGCGGCGGGGAGTCATTTACTAAGCAGATGCAGCCTTTCTGTTCCTCCTTCCTCAAACTCCAATTTTAAAAATAGCTAGTCCGGGCACAGTGGCTCATGTCTGTAATCCCAGCACTTCGGGAGGCCAAAATGGGAGGATCTCTTGAGCTCAGGAATTTGAGATCAGCCTGGGCAACATCACGAAATCCTGTGTCTACAAAAAATACAAAGATTAGTTGGGTGTGGTTGTGAGAACCTGTAGTCCCAGCTACTTGGGGGACTGAGGTGGAAGGATCACTTGAGCCCAAGAGGTTGAGGCTGCAGCGAGCTGTGACTGCACCACTGCTCTCCAGCCTGGGCAACAGAGTGAGACCCTGTCTCAAAAAAAAAAAAAAAAAAAAAAAAAAAAAAAAAAAAAAAGCTAATGGCCAAGTAGGCTTTAGAGTCCTAAAAAGCTGGCAATGAAAGGAAACATGGTGCTATTGGCAGAGATTTGAAGTAGCAGTGGTCTCCCACAAAAGTGCTGTGATATACGGAGACTTTGAGGAGTCACAGTGTAACCTTGGCTAAAGAGATTAGGAAAGAGTCCGTGGAAGAGGGGCTGAGCATTGTTCAATTTGTCGAGTAAACCCAAAAAGCAGTGCACTGAGATCAGGCCAAGTAAGAGATACCTCTGTGGCAAACACTAAACACTTCTATCACTCCCTTACATTTGGTAGAAGATTGTTGGAATCACCACTCTCCACAAACAGTCAGAAAAACTGGAACCAGATGGTATCGCTAAAAAAATGTGGCCCACAGCCTTGAATGTGTGACTTGCATTCTCTTTCAGAATAAGAATAGATGATGTAGACACTGCTGGTTTGGACTGGCTCAGAGAGAAAAGAAACCAATAGATGGGAGTACGTGCCAAGGGTCGCTGACGCTTCCAGAGGGCAGTGGCCTCGGCTGTCTTACTCAGAGCTGAATTCTGAGCCCCTACAAGACTCATGTCTGGCATGTAACAAGTGCACAGCCAGTTTTCCTCCCGTGAATGAGGGGCTTTCTCAGAATAAGGTTTTGTAATCAGAGACCAAGACAGCCACTGATTCTCTGCAGCCTTGAAGTCTGTCTTTTCTGAATGTCCAGACAGAGGACGAGTCTTGATTATAATGATCATTAGCCTAGAGTACTGCCCAGTTCTGAACCCAAGGATAAGAATCCCCTCCAAGGTCCTGCCAGCCTGTCTCCACACTCTGACGTCACATCCTGCCTCTTTGATTAGGTTTCAGCGTGAAGTTTGCCCCTCCCAAACACACTTTGTTAATCATTTTTAGGTCTGGGAATTCAGCCCAAAATTCCTGAAGGATGAATTCCTTTTCCTCAGCCAGGTTGACAGTTGGGGAAACATCGCCCTCTTGTGTCTGTGACACATTTGGCAAGGTAGTTTCCAGCAGTTGCTAACGCACACAGCAAATTGAAGCCTTGTAACATCCCTTAAGCCTGCAGACCTCAGTACAAGGCAGATGGAGAACAAACATACCAATTTTCCCAGAATAGTCAAGAACATCCAGAAGAATCCAGAATTTGTGAAGATGGTACTGATAACTCCCCAACCCAGAGTTTTGAAAGTTAAAAAATGTATAAGGCACCATAAAATTCATATTCAAGAGCTCACAGAAAATGTTTACCTTCTAAAAGAGCTGGACATTTTCCATACACTGAAAGTTGTACTATACAGTAGATACATGAAGATGTCCTCCTAGCATTTTCATATTCGACCTGTTGACTTTTGAATCACCTTTCATATCCTCTTCGATGTTGCCCATCCACACACCCACACCCACACCCACACCCACACAAGCCATGTGTGCAAATATGCCCACCTGCAGGGTCTTCTGTTCTCAATTACAATTTCAGACTGCTCTGCTTGCTCCTACACCTTCTTATGGAGATACAAGAACTTTGGATCTCTGGCCTCCATCAGTCCTCACTCCTCCATCCCTGTAAAAAGGTGCAAGGCGTGTTTCTGGCACACCAAACAGATTCCACCAAACACCTGAATCTGAAGCTCTCACAGTCGCTGACCCAAGTGTGGCCTGGATGAGACTGGTGGCCCAAGCTTCTATTATACTGTTTTTTTTTGTTGTTGTTTGTTTGTTTGTTTGTTTTGAGATGGAGTCTTACTCTGTTACCCAGGCTGGAGGCCAGTGGCACAATCTCAGCTTGCTGCAGCCTCTGCCTCCAGGGTTCAAGCAATTCTCCTGCCTCAGCCTCCCTAGTAGCTGGGACTACAGGCACGTGCCACCACACCTGGTTAATTTTTGTACTTTTCGTAGAGACAGGGTTTTACCATGTTGGCCAGGATGGTCTTGATCTCCTGACCTCGTGATCTGCCCGCCTTGGCCTCCCAAAGTGCTGGGATTTCAGGCATGAGCCACCATGCCCAGCCTTATACTGGTTTTTAAAGCAAAGGCACTAGAATAAAAGATACTTTCACATTGACACTATAAAAATCATCCTTTGAACACTTAGTTACGTATTGTTCTGGGTTAGGTAGTGTAGATAAAGACATACTTTGCCCAGTAGGAAGGGACTCCCTTAATCTACGTACATTTTATGCCTCTATCTCTCATACACGTGGACCTTACCTTCCGAAAACTGCCATCAGGGCCTCTGCAGGAGGCCCTGGCTGTGATAAATGTGCATCTGTAGAGTGCACAACCTGAACATCCTTACCAAGCAGCCCTGACCAATATCTTCCTGCCTAAAGAGTGCTAATGCTCAGAGTATGCCTTTAAAACCCCATTTTGGCCATTTCTCAAGAAGTGAGACTTGTACTTCCCCACCTCCCCTTAAGGATCCCCAGTGCATTAGTGGTAAAGCGCTCCCTAAGGACTTTTGTGTGCCTCTCCACCCTCTGTTCTTCTAGGTGCATCCTGTTTTTAATGGGGCATAATCCCCTACCTCAAAAGAGCAAAGCTCCACTGGCAAACCTCTAGACCACGTTAGTGATCAGCAAGTAAGGGGGACATTTGGTGTAGCATCACATTTCTGGCATCCCTTCATGCTTTTTATGTCTGACTCTGTCATCTCTGCTAAAAGAGGCCTCTTTGTTTATTTCCTTTTTTTTCTTCTAATTAGTTTTTTTGGTTTTTTTGTTTGTTTGTTTTTGTTTTTTTTTTTAACAGGGCCTAGTGGTCTTCCCAGGCTGGTCTCAAACTTCTGGACTCAAGGGATCTTCCCACCTCAGCCTCCCAAACTGTTGGGATTATATGCGTGAGCCACTGGGCCCCGTCCTCTTTTTTTTTTTTTTGAGACGGAGTCTCACTCTGTTGCCCAGGCTGGAGTGTGGTGGCGCCATCTCGGCTCACTGCAAGCTCTGCCTCCCGGGTTCACACCATTCTCTTGCCTCAGCCTCCCGAGTAGCTGGGACCTCAGGCTCCCACCACCAGGCCTGGCTAATTTTTTGTATTTTTAGTAGAGATGGGGTTTCACCATGTTAGTCAAGATGGTCTCCATCTGCTGACCTCATGATCCGCCCGCCTCAGCCTCCCAAAGTGCTGGGATTACAGGAGTGAGCCACTGCGCCCGGCCTTGGCCCTCTGTTTTCTTCTCATATTCCGGTATCATACACCAAGGAACACTCGGTCCAGCAGCAGGAAATAAATCTGACCTTTGCCTCTAAGGTCTTTCTTTGATTGCAGCAGTGTTCATATTTGTCTAACTGTAGCGTAGGAGGAATATGATTTGCTCTGACCTAAATTATTTTCATAAATGTTTTTCTGATTTCCCATTAGAGTACATTGAGGCTAAGGGTAAAGGTCAGGGCTCCCTTGGTTTCTTGGTTTTGGATTGCAAAAGAGATTAGATTAAAAATATAAAATCTCTGTCTGGTGCAGTGACTCACACCTGCAATCCCAGCACTTTGGGAGGCTGAGGTGGGCGGATCACGAGGTCAGGAGTTCGAGACCATCCTGGCTAACATGGTGAAATCTTGTCTCTACTAAAAATACAAAAAAAAAAAAAAAAAATACACAAATTAGCCGGGCATCCCAGCTACTCAGGAGGCTGAGGCAGGAGAATGGAGTGAACCCGGGAGGCAGAGCCTGTAGTGAGCCGAGATCGAGCCTGCAGTGAGCTGAGATCGTGCCACTGCACTCCAGCCTGGGTGACAGAGCGAGACTCCTTCTCAAAAAAAAAAAAAAAAAGAAAAAAAAGAAAAAAACATAAAACCTTGCTCAGTAGTCTCCAGGCTAGTTCCCACACTGTGCAGCACCCAATTGGATCAGTATGATTGGTGTTTCCAAGTGATTCTGAAGACGCTTCCCTTTGTCTGGGGCATGAGAATGGGCTCTTCTTGGGTGGAGAGAGAAGTCTAAACATAACCGGCCGTCACTTGCTTCCACTCTAGTCTGGATCCTATCACAACATCAAAACTAAATCTAGTCCAACCTGACCTGCCCTCCACCTGCTTCCTGGGTTCCCTCCCACTACTCTGGCTCACCTCTTGGGACTCCAGAGGAGGCTCCTCCTCCTTGTCCCTTTTCTGGGTCCCAGGGCCAACCTTCCAACAGCCTATTTGACATCTCCATGTAGATGACTCACAGATACTTCCAATTCAACCTGACTGAACCTTTTCAACAGTATATTTATTTCTTTCTTTATTTTGAGATGGAGTTTTGCTCTTGTCGTCCAGGCTGGAGTACAGCGGCATGGTCTCAGCTCACCGCAACCTCTGCCTCCCAGGTTCAAGTGATTCTCCTGCCTCATCCTCCCAAGTAGCTGGGATTACAGGTGCCCGCCACCATGCCTGGTTAATTTTTGTAATTTTAGTAGAGACGGGATTTCACCATGTTGGCCAACCTGGTCTCGAACTCCTGACCTCAAGTGATTCGCCTGCGTCAGCCTCCCAAGTAGCTGGGATTACAGACGTGAGCCACCACGCCTGGCCGACCTGATTGAACCTTAAGTTACAACCTTGCTACAACCCAAACAACCCAGCAATCAAGCTGCTCCTGCGACCACCTGGTCACTCAGACCAGAACCTGGAGCAATTTTTGATTGTTCCCCTCCCCCACCTTCCTTATCCAATCAATCGTTATATCCTTTCTAAATACATGTCAAATCCATCCCTTCTTTCTGAAACCACCTTTGCAAAATTGAGATTGAGATCTAACTTAACCAGCTCCATCTTGCTCCTACCCTCCAAGCTGTCCTTGTTCATTCCTGGGCATAGGCTGAACTAACTTTGGGAGAAATTTAGTTTATAGTTTACAGCTTCAACAAAGATGGTAACAGTCCTTTCCCAAAACAGATCTCCTTCTGGTCCGGGGACTAGACTGCCTTTGTAGGACTAACATTAGCCACAAGATTAGAAATTATGGTTTAGGAGTCATGAAGCTGGTGGCCAAACTGCTCCTAGGATCAGTGCTTGAAATATTTTGCAGACCTGCACTTGAAGGATCAGCTGGCACCATCCAGATCAATAAACTGGCTCATCTGATCTTGGCCCCCCACCTAAGAACTGACTCAGCGCAAGAAGACAGCTTCGACTCTCTGTGATTTCATCATAGAGTATGACCAGTCAGTACTCCTGGCTCACTGGCTTCCTCCCACCCACCAAGTTAGCCTTAAAAATTCTGCTTCCCGAATGCTAGGGGAGACTGATTTGAGTCATAATAAAACTCTAATCTCCTGCTCAGCTGGTTTTGCGTGAATTACTCTTTATCTATCGCAATTCACCTGTCTTGATGAATTAGCTCTATCTAGGCAGCAGGCAAAGTAAACTCTGTGGGTGGTTTACATTTCCACCTCCATTGCTACATCTAGATCCAGCATCACTACCCCCCTGCCTGTTACAGCAGCTTCCTCCCTCGTCTCCCTGTCTTCGTATTCATCCTTTTCCAACCCCCTTCCACACTGCAGCAAAGGAAACCCCCACTCTCCCACTTAAAGCATAGTCACTGAATCCAGGGGAAAGTCCAGAGTTACTTGCAAGTCCTACATTTCTGGGCAAGACCTGCCTCCGTCACTCCCAAAGCCTCCTTGTAAGCAATTGCCCCTTCTGTCTTCACAGCCCACATGCTCTGGCTTTCTTTCGATTCTTGGAATTCCAGGATGCCTTCCTTCCTCAGCACCACTGTACTCATTCTAGGCTTTCCCTGGAATGTTCTTGTTCCCCTACTTTCATAGCCAGCTCCTATTCAGACTTCAACTCTTAGCCATATTCTCCGAGCACACCTTCCCCACCCCACACACTAGGTCAAGACCCCCTCTGCTCTAAGCTTCTCCTTCACAATGCCTTCGACCATTATAACCAGGATATAGGTTTTGTTCTTCATTACCACAACTGCCTTCCAAGAAGGGTGAAATCTATACAGCTTTCGATTTTTTTTTTTGAAACAGAGTCTGGCTCTGTCGCCCAGGCTGGAGTACAGTGGCGCGATCTCTGCTCACTGCAACCTCCGCCTCCCAGGTTCAAGCGATTCTCATGCCTCAGCCTCCCAAGCATCTGGGACTACAGGCGTGTGCCACCACGCCTGGCTAATTTTTGTATTTTTAGTAGAGATGGGGTTTCACCGTGTTGGCCAGACTGGTCTCAAACTCCTGACCTCAAGTGATCCATCTGCCTCAGCCTATCAAAGTGCTGGGATTACAGGTGTTAGCCACCGTGCCTGGCCTGACACCTATACAATTGAAGGAACTTTTGGCTGCTCAACATCTTAAGGAGGCTCATTGTGAAAATTTATGGGAAAACTAAAATGTTCTAGCAAATACAGCAGCAGGAAAACAACAACAGCAACAACAATAGTGGAGTTCTTGGAGCAATCCCAGAATCAGGAGTGAAGTAGGGAGGTGGGCTGAGTGCTGAGGGATTGAAGGCTATAGAGAGGTCTCAAGTGACATGACTGGGAAGGACTTTGGAAGAACAGAGTTAACATTTAAAATAGAGAGTTCGGGCTGGGCACGGTGGCTTGCGCCTATAATCGCAGCACTTCTGGAGGCCGAGGCAGGCGGATCACCTGAGGTCAGGAGTTTGAGACCAGCCTGGCCAACATGGCGAAACCCCGTCTCTACTAAAAATATAAAAATCATCTGGGTGTGGTGGCGTGTGCCTATAATCCCAGCTACTTGGGAGGCTGAGGCAGGAGAATCGCTTACTTGAACTGGGAGGCAGAGGTTTCAATGAGCTAAGATCATGCCCCGGAGCTCCAGCCTGGGTGACAGAGTGAGACTCTGTCAATAATAATAATAATAATATTACTAGTAATAGTAACAAAATAGAGAGCTTTATTTACCCAGGACTCTATAAAAGATCCACTTGTCTATATGAAAGACTTATTACTGGCTAAGTCAACTCATTAAACTTGAGGCCATGAAGAATTTTTCTTCTGAGGAACACGAACATATTTGGCAAGAGAAACGTCTGTGGCAGCTGACAAGTTCGAGACAGAATCTGGAGTGGTGGGTCCGCTCTATCTGACTGCCCCAACTGCAAGGGTCCACCACAGCAGATATGGGGGCAAAGTGGAGCACCCAACAAGAAGTGAGAGAAAGAGCGGGGGGCGATGATGAGGAAGGGGCCAGGATGAAGAGGGAAGGCAGGCTGGGCTCCTGCCTGTGCTCCTCTTTCCTCAGAAAGAGCTGAACCCTAGGCTCAGAGCAAAAGCTGTGGGTAGAACCTTGGAAATTCCCCAAAGTCAATCATTAGCTGAAAATCCATACGATATTCCCAAAGAGGTGCAATTAAAAGATATTTATAGGCCAGGCGTGGTGGCTATTTATAGGCCAGAACTTTGAGAGGCCAAGGTGGGTGGATCACCTAAAGTCAGGAGTTCCAGACCAGCTTGGCCAACATGGTGAAATCCCATCTCTACTAAAAACACAAAAAAATTAGCCAGGTGTGGTGACAGGTGCCTGTAATCCCAGCAACTCGGAGGTTGAGGCAGGAGAATCACTTAAGCTCGGGAGGCAGAGGTTGAACTGAGCTGAGATCACGCCACTGCACTCCAGTCTGGGAGACAGAGCAGGACTCCATCTCCAAAAAAAAAAAAAAAAATTTATAGCTAATCAGCATCTTCCCAGGGGCACCCAATGGGATAAACTCTAGACCCATGACGAGATGAATGACAGCGTCGTTGAAGTGAGGCCCCTCAAGGCTGGCAGCTGCTCCACTGGCTTCTGGATCCCTGTTTTCATCAGCTTTTGGAAATCCTCCCTGAATGATAACAGTAAATATTTGTTTAATTAATAAATAAAGTTTTCATTCTAATCAATCAAGTAAGCCACAAAACTGTTTAAAGGAAGTTAAGCCTGCAGAGCTGAGTTACAAACTTTTCCTGTAAAGGGTCAGGTTATAAATCTCGGACTTGGCAGCCATCTACCCGCTATCTCTGACACATATTTTTCCTTTTCTTTCTCCTCTTTTTTTCTCCTCCCTTCCTTCCTCCCTCCCTCCTTTCTTCCCTCCCTCCCTCGCTCCTTTTCTTTCTTTCTTTCTTTCTTTCTTTCTTTCTTTCTTTCTTTCTTTCTTTCTTTCTTTCTTTCTTTCTTTCTTTCTTTCTCTTTCTTTCTTTCTTTCTTTCTTTCTCTTTCTCTCTTTCTTTCTTTCTCTCTCTCTCTTTCTTTCTTTCTGTCTGTCTGTCTGTCTCTCTCTCTCTTTTCTTTCTTTATTTTTTCTTTTCTTTTTTGCCCAGCCCTTTAACAACATCAAAACCATTCTGAGCTCAGGAACAGGTAAAAGACAGATTGACCTGTGTGCTGTAGTTCCCTGACCCCTGCTTTAGAATACAGAGAAATAGTGATATTAAGACGAGCTCACACTTTTTGAGTTCTTGTTATATGCCATGCTCTTAATTTCTGTGCCTACCAAAAATTTATAATACTCTCTCTACAGAAATGTATGATAGCAGGCCTTGAAAGATAATCCTGTGGGTCTCTTAGGACCACCATAAGTGTACGTGAAAGTTCCATTTGCGGACCACCATCGAACAAAGTCTCCTGAGAACACACAAGGAGGAACGCAAAATTCACTCTTCTGACGGTGGGTCTATTATGCTTTGTCCATCATTGAAATTCACTTATAAATATTTTTATTGCCTGTAGAAGTCAGAACAAACTCTCCTAGACCTGGAGGTTGAGAGGACATGATCTTTGTTGTGTTTCTAAAATGGGCCAAGCCCTGTTCTGAGGGCAGAGAGCAAAGCTGTGAGTGCAGCGACTGCAGGTGTTGGTTCAAGAGCGCATGTGTGAGTGCAGGGACCACCGTTGTTGGTTCAGGAGTGCGTCCGTGAATTCAGAGACCAGAGCTGTTGGGCCAGGAATGCATCTGTGAAAGCAAGGACCACAGCTGTTGGTACGTGGGTGCTTCTATGTGTGTAATGTCTACAAATGTGAGTGCAGGGACCACCGTTGTGAGTGCAGAGTCTACAGCTGTGAGAGCAGGGACTACAGATGTGAGGGGTTTGCTATCACTGCAATTATATACAGTAAGATAAAACAGAAAATAAGCAAGTGAATACATATGCTTATTTCAGGTACTAACAAATGGTCAGAGATGATAGAGTCTTAGTGAGTATCCGGACAAGGGGAAGGAGGATGGGATTGAAGACCTCTGGAAAGAATGGATATGATGATAAGGGAAGAGCCTCTGGAAGGTGTGTGGCAAGAGCACTGAGGTGAAAATAACAGTTTTGTGTATTGGTCTATTCCCCCCATCCCCTTCCACCTCTCCCCTGCACCAGGAGCTAGAATTCTACCCCAGGGCCGAGAATCCTGGAATCTGAGTTTCTGACACCCCAGTGCCCTGGAGGCAGGGCACATTCTGCTCCTGACACATGAAGGTGTCATGTGTTATTATTTTTGGTTATATTATATTATTTTGGTTATTTTTGTCATGTGTTATAAATTTTTGGTAGGCACAGAAATTAAGAGCATGGCATATAACAAGAACTCAAGGTGTCATGTACCTTAGGCAAGCAGGTACAGTACAGATGAGTGTGTGGGCTTTGGCAAAGGCATGACTTGGCATTTCCTGTGCTGGCCGTGTGGTTTCTCTGCTCATCGGCAGAAAGTTCCTCCACTTTTCTGGTGCTCCTGATTCCCTGGTGAAGCTGACAGCAACCATCGGTTCCAGTCCTTTCATGTGTTTACATCACAGTCTCCAAATTAAATTCTTTTCTTCAAAAACAGTTTCTAGAGGGGCATTTGTTTTTCTATTTCAATCCTGACTGATACAACAAGTGCAAAATCCTAAGGTGGGAATAGTTTTTTTTTTTTTTTGAGACAGGGTCTTCTTCTGTCTCATAGGCTGGAATGCAGAGGCACAATCATAGCTCACTGCAGCCTCCAACTCCTGGGCTCAAGCGATCCTCCCATCTCAGCCTCCCGAGTAGTTGGGACTATAGGTGACTGTAGCCACCATGCCTGGCTAATATTTTTTATTTTCGTAGAGACAAGGTCTCACTATGTTGCCCAGGCTGGTCTCAAACTCCTGGCTTCAAGTAATCTTTCCACTCTGGCCTCCCAAAGAGCTGGGATTACAGGTGTGAACCCCCTACTGCTGGCATGCCATACATTTATTGGAGCATGAGAAGGCTGGCCATGCTGGAGCAGGAAGAAAATGGTGAGGGAGTGGGAAAATTGAAACCAGAGGTCAATGAAAGCCACAACTCCACCTACGGCTGATGAAGGGCCACATAAGTCATCCTAAGGGGTTTGGATTTTCTTCTGGAGGTTCTGGAAATGCACCGGGGGCTGAAGGTGGGGGAGGGAATTGAACAGGAAAGGGGAGAAATGAGCAAGACTGGAAAGATGAAGCAGAACTAAGGAAGTATAAATAATTTATAATAAGGCCGGGGGTGGTGGCTCACGCCTGTAATCCCAGCACTTTGAGAGGCCGAGGCATGTGGATCACTTGAGGTCAGAAGTTCAAGACTAGCCTGGCCAACATGGTGAAACTCCATTTCTACTAAAAGTACAAAAATTAGCTGGACATGGTGGTACATACCTGTAATTCAGCTACTTGGGAGACTGAGGCAGGAGAGTCGCTTGAACTCAGGAGGCAGAGGTTGCAGTGAGTCAAGAGCGCACTACTGCACTCCAGACTGGGTGACAGAGCGAGACTCCGTCTCAAAATAATAATAATGCATAATAATAAAAATAATAAAGCTTACAATAACATGTTCTGGAAAAGAAAATAATGGCTAAAAGGTGACTTGATAACCATCAGCCAACACTTGAAGGGCTATTTGATTTCTTATGTTTACTAGATGTTTTCGATCAATCTGAAGATAAAGGAGGACCAGCTTCAACCTATAGAAGCATTCAGCTTAGTTACGTAGAAAAAAAACATTCCTTACTGCAGAAAGAGGTTCAATAATTCCTTCTCTTGAGACCCTGTCACCCAGCCTGGAGTGCAGTAGTACAATCACGGCTCACTGAAGCTTTGAATTCCCGGGCTCAAGCAATACTCCCACTTCACTTTCCTGAGTAGCTGGGACTCCAGAAGCACATCGCCACACCCAGCTAATTTTAATCTTTTGTAAAGACAGGGTCTCGCTCTGTCCCCCAGGCTGTTGAACTCCTGCCTTCAAGCAATCCTTTTGCTTCAGTTCTTGAGAATTTAAGGATAAGATAGACAACTGTTGAGTGTTCCTAGCATTTGGATACACATGACTATGGATAATTCAGTCTCATTTCTATATTCATAGTATGATAAATTGACCTTGATTATAATGCTATATGTTGATTACCCTCTATGTGTTCAGAAATTCTAGTTTCCTCAAAACACACACAGAATATGCAGTCTTCACGTTAAGAAAACATAAAGTTTGGAAATGATATATCTTATAACTTTGTCATAAGTACACTATGAACTGCATTAACAATGATGAGGTTATTCATCTATTTCCAGTAATAGAGTATTAAATAATCATTTACTGAACATGTGATACACCTGTGGCAGGAATGTGAGCAATGGAATCCATAGGCAGGAAATGATAAAGGGAACTAGGCAGCCACAACAGGCTGTAACAGCAACCCCGCCCACTGACTCAGGTACTAAGCTGGCCAGGTCCAGGTATCAGCCTCAGGATAATCACAGTGATGTCATAGAAGAAGCAGGATATGGGACATGATCTCCAATGCCCCTCATCTGTCAGCTGTGGGTCTAATATGGTTTGGGTCTGTGTCCCCAAATTTCCTGTTGAATTGTAATCCGTAATTTTGGAGGCGGGGCCTGGTAGGAGGTGATTGGCTTGTGGGAGTGGTTTCTCATGAATGGTTTAGTGCCATCCCACTAGTGCTGTTCTTGTGACAGAGTTCTCAGGAGACCTGGCTGTTTAAAAGTCTCTCTTCCTTCTTCTCTGGCCACCTAAGATGAGCCTACTTACCCTTTGCCTTCTGCCGTAATTGTAAGTTTCCTGAGGCCTCCCCAGAAGCCAAGCAGATGCCGGAATCACACTTTCTATTTAACCTGCAGAACTGTGAGAAAATTAAACCTCTTTTCTTTGTAAATTACCCAGCGTCTGGTATTTTTGTTTTTTCCTTTATTTTTTAAAATTGTATTTTATTCTATTTTATTTTGAGATGGTATCTCACTCTGTCACAAGATTGTAGTGCAGTGGCACAATCTTGGCTCACTGCAACCTCGTCCTCCTAGGTTCAAGTGATTCTCCTGCATCAGCCTCCCAAGTAGCTGGGATTGCAGGTGCATACCACCACACCCAGCTAATTTTTGTATTTTTAGTAGAGTCAGGGTTTCACCATTTTGGCCAGCTGATCTGGAACTCCTGATCTCAGGTGATGCTCCCACCTCCGCCTCCCAAAGTGCTGGGATTATAGGCATAAGCCACCACACCTGGCCTTTTTTTTTTTCTTTTCTCAATAATAGGCAAGGAAGGCAGGCATTTCTTTGCAGCAGTGTGAGAATGGAATAATACATGGTCTCTCACCTGGAGTTGTGAAGGGTGGAACCTGAGGAAGAGATAGAGGATGTTTGCCTTTGGAGTGGAAGCCTGCAAAGCAAACTCAAAACTGGACCTCAGGTCCTGTGACCCAATAGACCAAGAGGCCAAGGTACAGGAGAGAGGGCTGAGAAACAAAAAGTAGAACAAGCAAAATAGAAAGTGGGCTGGCACAATGCCACAGGTATAGGCGATGCCCTCTCTGGCTTCATGCAGGGGACAGACAGAGCCCGCTCCCTGGGGTCACCAAGACCTGGCCTAAAATCTCAGCTCTAAGTCACCGCTTGGGAAGCCTTGAGAAAAGCATTCAAACTCTTTGAGTCTCAGTATCTTCATTTTCAAGAAGGAATACTAGAAGTCTTCATTATCCAAGGATCATTGGTACAGGTTTAAAAAAAAAAACTTGAAGTGACTCTGAAGAGGAACTACAGTTTGAGATCAAATAATTTAGGAGTGTTTGGTTACAATCCTAGCTTTAAAAATGAAACTCACAATTATAAATAAAAATTATTTTGTTTCATAGTTGAGAAAAACATAGGTTATAATTACAACAATGTGCTGATTTTCAGAACAAAGAATGACTCAGATTTATTTGCAGGACACTGTCATATTTTTCCTAGCAGCATTCTCATGCTGGAGGGCTTCATCCATTTTCCTAAGGGTCTCTCCTAATGCTTTCACATGCAGAGAATTCTCTTTCCATGATGTGGCATCCTGGTGTCAATACATTTCATACAAGAACAGATAGGGAATGAACAAATATAATTGTTTTCCATTTTAATTTACGTTTAACTTTACATAGGTTTTTAAAAATTACAGAAATCATTTTTGTTCCTGGCAATATGGTAGATATCTTAAAAAGCCTTCCCTCTCCACAAAACAGTTAGGAATTCGAGATAAAATAGAACAAACGCCCCTTTAAGTGTAGAGCTGGCTCAGAATAAAGGCGGCTCCCAGAAGAAATGGAAAAGAGCCACAAACTAGATGCTGCAGCTGCCTTGGGCCGGGCAAGGGCAGAGCTGCAGAGACAGCTGCAGAAAGTGCCAAGCTGCAAAAGGTCCCGGAGCTTCAAGGGGGGACTTGGAAAAAAATCCACATGACAAAGTGAGATATTCAGTATGTCTGCTGCAGCTTGTGGTGGTGGGGATATGGTAAATAAGTTCGAGATTTGCAGAAGAACGGTTTGCACAGCCATATGTGTTTATATGGTTCTACAACATTTTTCCTTTTCCTTTGTCTTTGAGATCTTTTGCACTATATGCATTTGTCTCATTTTTTAAAAATTTGTATAGCAACATGTATTATGGACATGATTTCATTTGAAATTACAGAAAAAAAAATGCTTATACTTTCAATTTTCCTTACTTTGCTGACATTTATGGGTGATTTTCTGTTTCCTGCAATGAGCGTGGAAGCTTCAAGGGGGAGAGATTTGTGTTGAGTTTTTTTACTGAGATATTCCATATGCTTAGAAAAGTGCTTATCATCTGGGCACAGTGGCTCATGCCTGTGATCCCAGCACTTTGGGAGGCCGAGGTGGGTGGATCATTTGAGGTCAGGAGTTCAAGAGCAGCCTGGCCAACATGGTGAAACCCCGTCTCTACTACAAATACAAAAATTAGCCAGGCATGGTGGCGTGTGCCTGGAGTCCCAGCTACTCTCCTCGGGAGGCTGAGGCAGGAGAACTGCTTGAACCTGGGAAGCAGAGGTTGCAGTAAGCCGAGATCATACCACTGCACTCTAGCATGGGCAATAGAGTGAGACTGTCTCCAAAAAAAGAAAGGAAAGTGCTCATCACATAGTAGACTCTCAGTAAATATTTGCTGAATGAATTGAATGAATAAGCTATGCTTGAACCCATCCCCCCAATGACCTGTAAGTTTGTATGACTCTAAACAACATGGCAAACATTGTCATGCACTGCCACATGCACAAAACTGCAGTCAAACATCCAAGTCTACACAATGGTGGCCACTAGATGAAAAGCTGTATGGAAAATGACTTCTGCTGAGAAACAAGCAAGACAATTTGCTACTCCGCTCATGGTGATTTATTGCAGATACGTAATACATGACTATTGGAATTGCTACTCAGATGTCTTCCAGCAAGCTTTAATATTGCTCTGCTGCCGAGAGGGCCTGGAACTCCAAAACAGCCCCACATTCCCTTTCCTTTTGCTGTCGCCCTAATTCATGTTCTTCCCACAGAAGCATATTCCTTTTTCCTGTGGGATAAAGAAGGTAGAGAGGCCGGGAGCAGTGGCTCACGCCTGTAATCCCAGAACTTTGGGAGGCAGAGGCAGGTGGATCACTGGAGGTCAGGAGTTTGAGACCAGCTTGGCCAACAGGGCGAAACCCTGTCTCTACTAAAAATTCAAAAATTAGCTGGGCCTGGTGGCGGGCGCCTGTAATCCCACCTTCTCAGGAGGCTGAGGCAGGAGACTCGCTTGAACACAGGAGGCGGAGGTTGCAGTGAGCCGAGATCGTGCCACTGCATTCCAACCTGGGCGCAGAGAGGCTCCGTCTCAAAAAAAAAAAAAAAAAAAAAAAAAAAAGGAGAAAGTAAGCTCTTGGCTACTTCCTTTTTACTGCTTAAAGTTGAGCCTATGGGCAGAGCTGAGCATTTTGAAGAGATGGGAAATAATAAATGCCAAGATTCATGTGAAATTCAGATGGAAGTCAGCATCCCATAAATTTAAATAAATGTTTATTTTCAGTCAGGCAATGAAATGTGGAGTGTGACATCAGATCAAAAGAATGACCACATAATGGAGACACAAGACCTGAAGGAGTTTTCGTTTGTTTTTTGTAAGCCATGAAGTGAGAGGGACCTGCACAAGCCAAATACCTGGAGGGGCTGCTTTGCACCTGCTGTGCATTTTCCTAATTCACCATGACTCCCCTTCCAATTTCACATTCAAGAACATTTCCCCAACAGTGTCCTACCTATAGCATCCCACGAACAATAAGACGGAATGACCAGATATCTCATTTTAAAGAATGTGCTCTCTTTTATCTTAATATTGTTCTTCCTCAGGTGATTTGGGGAAGGAAAATAATCAGTTCCCCACACCACACAACCCCCCCACCCCACTTTTTTTTTTGAGACAGTCTTGCTCTGTCGCCCAGGCTGGTGTGCAGTGGCATCATCATCCCGGCTCACTGGAACCCCCGCCTCCCGAGTTCAAGCGATTCTCATGCCTCAGCCTCCCAAATAACTGGGATTACAGGCGCCTGCCATGATGCCCAGGTAAGTTTTGTATTTTTAGTAGAGACTGAGTTTCACCATGTTGGCCAGCCTGGTCTCGAACTCCTGGCCTCAAGAGATCCACCCCCCTCGGCCTCACAAAGTTCTGAGATTATAGGCCTGAAACACCACCCCTGGCCTGTTCCCTCTTTCTAAGTGCAGTGGCACCTCCTTACAAAAGTTAGATTTGAAATGGTCCTACCCGGACCCTACCGCCTATCCAATGACTGAAGGGAAATAGCATCTCGGGGTTTCCCTCCTAGAAGGTGTGGTTTTTGAGCATCACAACTGACTTCCCTGCAGGAAGAACAGTTCCCCTGCTCCTTGGGCTATTGGGATTTCCCGTCCCCTGCCTAAGCCTTCAGTGATGCGAGTCCCCCAACACAAACATCTGAGAGCAGCTTTTGAGCCGCCTTCCTAACTGGCCTCATCTATCACAGGGCTCCTCCCTCCCCCCTGTGCTCCGATGCCCTCCAATTTTGTTAGAACGTAGACATAGCCCTGTCATTTGCAGGACTGAGGTTTGAGTACAAAGGGAAGCCTACAGACGATATGTTCAAATATTTAAAAGTGATAGATCATGTTAACGACTTTTAAATAAAATGTATTCTATCCTTCCGCCTTGTGCAATACACCTTCATAACAACTAAATGAAAAACAATGTGTAGGCCGGGCATGGTGGTTCATGCCTGTAATCCTGTCGCAGGCACTCGAACCAGAGCGACTGCATTTTAAGTGAGGGCTGGAAAATGAGGCTGGGACTTGCTGGGCTGATTCCCAGAGAGTTAGGCATTCCGGGCCTCTAGATGTTTACGGTTAAGGGAACAAATTAATAACGTTTACTCAACAGACCCAGACTTAGGAGTGTCCAGATATTCCAATATCTGGAGAACAAAGGCATTCCTAATTTTGCTTTAAAGATAACATTGTAGATTCTTGCAAAATGTAGTAATTAAGAAAATTAGTTCTTTATCACAAACCCTGTAGCAGAGCACATCTCCCCATATACATGAGTATTGTACCTAGGGTGGACGCGTTCCTGCTCTTACTTTCAGGAACGTCCTACTCTGTCTATGGGAGTAGCTGTTCTTTCACCACTTCACTCTCCTAATAACTTGTTTTTACATTGCATTGCGGACTCGTCCTGAATACTTTCTTGCGGGAAATCCAAGAACCTTCTCTTGGGGTCTGAATCGGGACCCCTTTCCTGTAACAATCCCAGCACTTTGGGGGGCCAAGGCGGGTGGATCGCTTGAGGTCAGGAGCTTGAGAGCAGCTTGGCCAACATGGCAAAAAACCGTCTCTACTAAAAATACGAAAGCTAGCCAGGCGTGGTGGCGTGCACCTGTAATCCCAGCTACTCGGGAGGCTGAGACAAGAGAATCGTTTGAACCCGGAAGGTGGAGGTTGCAGTGAGCCGAGATGGCGCCATTGCACTCCAACCTGGGTGACAGAGCAAGACTCCATCTCAAAAAAAAAAAAAAAAAAAAAAGGAATGAAATGAAAAAGAAAAACAGTGTGTAAATCTGTGATTTTGGGCAAAATATCAAAGACAGCTGAATTTAATCACTATTGTATTATGGCTAGATGTTCTGCTAATGGAGCAGGATGTTCAGACGAGTAATAAAATAGAAATATCCATAATTCATAAATCATTTGTTTCAGAATATTTTTCTTACCTTCATTTCAGCAAAATTCTTAAATATTTATAAAGAATTTAAAAATAATCTGTATTCTATTGACAGTGATTTAAAAGATTAAAAACAAAATGTAACAGTATTCTAACTATAAAATTTGAATATATTCCACCCCTGTTTGAGACATCAGCGTGTACAGATAACGTTCGTTGAGTGTTTAACATATGGTAGGCACATGCTAAAGTGTTTTCCTTGCATTAGTGTATCTAATCTTCATAATTATGAAATGGGTGCCATTGTTATCTCCATCTTATAGATGAGGCAACTGAGGTTCAGGGATAAAGTCATAAAATTGCCTGTGGTTGCCTTCCCAAAAATCTGAATATATTTTTATTAAGAGAACAAAATAAAGGAAGTTAAAAGTAACAAAATTAAAAGTATTTTTCACATCCTTAGGAGTTAACTTTCTTTAAAAAGAGTCTTCAAAAATTTTTTAAACTTCTTGAAATTTAAAGACATAATTAAAAAGCAAAATTCAAATTATAAAAAATGAACATCCAAATTTTAAATAAAGTTATTTAAAGGGCACTGCAATATTTATGGACTCTTTAAACATGTAAGTGCATTTAAGAAAGTATATTATGAAAGTAAAATTATTCACAAGTCTAGTGTTTCATGTCCATTTATTGCCAACATAAAGAATCAGCCTATTTCATGCATGCTGTATTTAGACCTACATGTAAACAAACCTAAGAAAAATACGAATTGTTTCATGGTGCAAACATTGCTCAGTGACGGCGTGCAATTTTTGTAAACATCACACTAGCACGTCAGTACATCCAACAATGGGGCAGAACACCATGAGCAAGAAACTGGATTCTTGCCACTACTTACTGGAAATACTTTATTACACAAGAATATTGTTTAGTCATGCCGAGAAGAAGGATTTGACATGTTAACCCATCTTTTCTCTCACTTAGGTGTTTTCCAACAAACTCTCATCACACTTTGAAGGAATCAATCCACAAACCTCTATGGCATGGAGAAGCTGGCAGCTCCTGTTTTGAGGACATGGGGCAAGAGATATGAAGAAGCAGGTCCCTGAGCGGTACGAGTCCCAGCTGCACATATTTAGGCTTCTGGGCTGAGCTCTGGGTCCTAAGTGGCGGGGTTGGGTCAGGGCTTGCATTTTTTACATAGATTTATTTTTTTGTACTCTTATGACATGTGGGATCCTAAAGTGCAGGGCCCAGGGCTGGGCCTAGATCTTCCTTAGATCTGAGGTTAGTATTGGGTGCATGGAAAACTCCTGTGATGATGATGATTATTATATTTGAGACAACGTCTCACTGTGTCGCCCAGGCTGGAGTGCAGTGGTGCGATCTCGGCTCACTGCAGTCTCTGCCTCCTGGGTTCAAGTGATTCTCCTGCCTCAGCCTCCTGAGTAGCTGGGACTACAAGCACACGCCACCACACCCAGCTAATTTTTTGTATTTTTAGTAGAGATGGGGTTTCACCATGTTAGCCAGGGTGGTCTTGATCTCCTGACCTCATGATCCACCCACCTCGGTCTCCCAAAGTGTTGGGATTACAGGCGTGAGCCACTGTGTCTGGCCACTCCTGTGACTGTTGAAGTATCACTGCCCGTGGAGACCTCCTCTGTGAAGGAGGGCTGACAGCTCTAAGATAGGGCTCAACGCATGACATTGAAACTACTTGTTCCTCCTACTTGATTTTACTTGATGACCCTGTCTGAAATTCCTGATGCTTTTACTCAAATGCAGTCTCCTTGAGGACCTCCAGCTTACAAACAAGATTTACCTGTATTTTACTCTCTGTCATATTTTGAAGGGAATACATGCTTAATTCAAAAGTATGATGTTGAATAGGTTTTTCTGACTCCTCCTGCCATCCTGTTCACGTGCCACAATGGAGAGCCACTATGCTACACAGGGAGGGGCAGTGGTTCACATGACTGTGGGATGCACAGGCCCAAGGGCAGGCCCGTCTCGGCACACTCATTTATGCATGGAGATTCTCACAGGGCTTGCAGTGCACCGACTGCTTCAGGTCTCATCCCTGTGACCCAAAGTCTTCAATTCTGAAGATCCTTTGCCAATTTTTAAGCTGACTCTCACTCTACCTCTTCTTTGCAAAATCTGAGGATTAACCAGGGACAACAGGGAGCCTAAAGCAGGAAGGGAAGGCCCCACAGACCCTTCTCCTTGAATCTGGCAAATGGGGGATTTTGGAAATGTTCTTTTGGGGCCTCTAATGGGTAGAGACATCCGCTTCCGAAGGTATTTCTTTGTACCATATCTTAAAGGATAAGCAATGACATTGAATAAAAATGGGAAAGGGTAGAGGTTGTAATTCTAACAATGATTACAATTCATCTCAAGGCTTCAGAGCTGGACTTTTATTGGTTGTGCAGGAAGTAAATATGATAGCAAAGTATCTCATATTCTTATAGGTCCATTGTAAATGTCTTTAAAGCAAATGAAATCAGAACAAAAATAAGCTATTTATGAGGTCAAAAGTTCCTCAGAAAGAAGTAAAGCACAGGTGTTATAAAATTCTCCCGAGGGAACTGAGATAAACAGCAAGGAAGTAGCCACGTGCTTGGGTCAAGTCCAAGCCAGAGATGGTATATAAAGGCTTCCCCAGCAGAAGGAGGCATCAGACTCCCCTCGGGTCTCCTGAGTCCTCCCTCCTCACTTCACTGGAGTCCTCTCTACTGACACCATGGGTTGCTGTGGTTGTGGTGGCTGCGGTGGCTGTAGTGGTGGCTGTGGTGGCTGTGGTGTCTGTGGTGGTGGCTGTGGTGGTTGCTGTGGTGGCTGCGGTGGTGGCTGCGGTGGTGGCTGTGGTGGCTGTGGTGGTGGCTGTGGCAGCTGCACCACCTGCAGGTGCTACCGGGTGGGCTGCTGCTCCGGCTGCTGCCCCTGCTGCCGCGGCTGCTGTGGGGGCTGCTGTAGCACGCCCGTGATCTGCTGCTGCCGCCGCACCTGCAGCTCGTGTGGCTGTGGCTATGGCTGTGGGAAGGGCTGTTGCCAGAAGCAATGCTGCTGCTAGGCGGGCCCCCGGCCTCTGGGCAGGTGCTCATTCCTGTGCTTGGATTTGTAGACTTTGTGTGCTTTCATCTCCTCTGGTTCACCTAAATATTGAGTCGTGTTGGCCAGGCGCGGTGGCTCACACCTGTAATCCCAGCACTTTGAGAGGCCGAAGGGGGTGGATCACTTGAGGTCAGAAGTTCAAGACCAGCCTGGCCAAAATGGTGAAACCCCGTCTCTACTAAAAGTACTAAAATTGACTGGGCATGATGGTGAGTGCCTGTAGTCCCAGCTACTTGGGAGGCTGAGGCAGGAGAATCGCTTGAACCCGGGAAGTGGAGGTTGCAATGAGCTGAGATCTCACCATTGCACTCCATCCTGGGCAACAAGAGTGAAACTCCATCTCAAAGAAAAAAATATAGATAGATAGATAGATAGATAGATAGATAGATAGATAGATAGATATATCACATGGCTCTCTCGCTCTCTCTAAGGAGAGAGAGAGAGTGAGAGCAAGATAGCCATGTGATTTAACATAAATACACCTGATTAGAAGTCAGAAGCCCAAATTCAAGTCCATGCTCTGCCACAGCGGTCAGCCACACACAAGTCAGGCAGCCTCGCAGAGTCTTGTTTATTCACCTATAAAATAGTCAGTTTGAACTAAGAATGAGTAAGGAACTTTTCAGTTTTAACAACATGTGAGTCTACTGAGATCTATTGAGTTCACAGAACTACACTCACAGGCTCTCCAGCCCCACCCTCTGAAGATTTCTCTTACATATCTTATGCTTTTAAATATATACACCTTTGCTATAGTGGGCATTAAAATTTGTTAACACAAAAAACAATCACCTTTAATCTAATATGATTCATCAGTTATAATCCACACTGCAACAAAAACAGGCCATAGCTTACCTGATGAAAGTTCAACAGTTTACATTAATGAGCTCAGCCGGGATGAAATAATGATTACTAATATATTCCATTCTTTTGAAACATTTACTATCTGTGGAAATTCTGTACTTATATACCTGCTTATATTTGTTGTATACTATACATTGGTAACAGCTTCTAGTGTTCCCTTATCTTCCTAAATATAATTTAAAAGAAACACTAGAAAAATCTTGTATTTCACTGTGTTTGTTTTGATTTGTTTTTGTCGTTTTTGAAGGAGGGGTGAGTGTGATGAAGCTGATGTTTGGCAACACATGTTGCAAACTTTCGAAGGTTGTAAGATGAAAGAGAAGGGATACTCTGAATTTTTTAGGGTAATGTTAGCTACAACAAAGCTTTTCTTATTGATGTCAACTGATCCTGAGCAGTTTTAGGTGGGCAGGAGGGGATGAGGATTCGGGAAGCTATTCTTCACTCAGTCATTTAGGGATCTGGGTTGAAGAAAGCACTGACATTTTCAAGATATGGCTTCTAAGATGGCTTAGTGGTCCTCAGTTTATAGGTAGAAAAGAATAGATAGCCCATCGCTTCTTAAGCACTGTGGCTTGACAGTGACACAGCTTGTCATTGATGGGAAGTAACCACATGCTCCTGGCCAGGGTTGGTGGCTCACGCCTGTAATCCCAGCACTTTAGGAGGCCGAGGTGGGTGGATCACCTGAGGTCAGGAGTTCGAGCCCAGCTTGGCCAACATGGAGAAACCCCATCTCTACTAAAAAATGAAAAGAAATTACCTGCGCATGGTGGCGGGTGCCTGCAACCCCAGCTACTCGGGAGGCTGAGGCAGGAGAACCGCTTGAACCTGGGAAGCAGAGGTCAAGATTGTGCAGTGAGTCGAGATTGTGCCACTGCACTCCAGCCTGGGCAACAGAGTGAGACTCTGTCTCAAAAAAAAAAGGAAATAATCACATGGTCCTATCCAGTCCATAGCTAGACTGACATTTCCCAGCAACAACCTTGTCATATGAAAGAGAAAAGCATACATTTCTCATGGACAGTTAGCTGTGTCTACCATATAAAGCTCATGTTCTAGGAAAACTCCTAGCTGATTTGAGTGCAGTGTGTTTAGAAGGGGATACCCTGAGGTAACTGGTGGGTGTTTAATTCCCATTTGTATCACATGCATTTCCCCTGGAGCAGTGAAACTGGTCCCTGCGGCAGATAATTCTTCAAAGAAAAGTTTTTCTTTTTTTTTTCCTTTTTGAGATGGCGTTTCACTCTGTCACCCAGATTGGAGTGCAGTAGTGTGATTACGGCTCACTGCAACCTCTGCTTCCCAGGCTCAAGCAATTCTCCCACCTCAGCCTCTCGAGTAGCTAGGACCACAGGTGTGTGCTACCATGCTTGGCTAATTTTTTGTATTTTTTTTTTTTGTAGAAACAGGGTCTCACCACATTGCCCAGGCTGGTCTCGAACTCCTGGGCTCAAGCGATTCACCTGCCTGGGCCTCCCAAAGTGCTGGGATTACAGGCGTGAGCCACCGTGCCAAGCACAAGTTTTTCTAATACTGTTAACACTGTTCTCATTTGAATTAATCAGGTAGTTTTAATTTGTTTTTTAAAATGTTATATGTCATTCTAGAGTTATAAGCACAAAAACATCATTCAGATTATTGAAAAAGGATCTAGATATTCTAGAGAAAGTTTTCTCCATACCATTTAAATGAGATCATAGTGATGGCTATGGTGAACTCTTGCTCAACAGCCATTTCTGTGTCCCTTTAGTATTTGCTTTTTTTCTGTACAGCAGAGGCTGAGATGATTAGAAATTACATTGCACAGAATCCTCTGCATCTGGGATCTGGATATTGCAAGAATTAGATCAACCTCTGAGGGGTATAAAAGGCAGAAACGCGGTGAAGGTCATTTTCCTCCACCTTCTATCTGTTGCTGCTGATAAGGAAGATTGGGGTGGAGGAGTTGAGTTTTCTGCACTGCAGCAATGTTCCTGGGTCCAGATAGTGTCATACAAGTTAATAACCAGTTGCAGAGGCAGCTGTAGTCAGCGGGGCACCCACCATTCCTCCTGGCTAATTTTTGTATTAGCTGGGCGTGGTGGCGGGTACCTGTAATCCCAGCTACTCGGGAGGCTGAGGCAGGAGAATCGCTTGAGCCCAGGAGGTGGAGGTAAATTCAGTGTTGTAGCGTTCAGTCACTAACCCGCGGTGTGCAGAGTGGTGATGACAACAGAGGCAATGGTTCCTCGACTGCAGCCATAGTGGGGTGTTGTTGAACTTAATCGTTCCAGAGGTGGCTTCTTGATGTCCCTGCCTTTTTTTTTTTTTTTTTTTTTTAAACAGAGCCTCACTCTTATTGCCCAGACTGGAGTGCAGTGGCATGATCTCGGCTCACTGCAACCTCCGCCTCCCAGGTTCAAGTGACTCTCCTGCTTCAGCCTCCCAAGTAGCTGAGATTACAGGCATCTGCCACCATGCCTGGCCAATTGTTGTATTTTTTGTAGAGATGGGGTTTCACCATGTTGACCAGGCTGGTCTCAAACTCCTAACCTCGTGATCCATCCACCTCGGCATCCCAAAGTGCTGGGATTACAGGCGTGAGCCACCGCGCCCGGCCTTCCCTGCCTTTTTGGCTACTGCAGAGACAGTGGCATCTTCCAGGGCCAGTTCAGCAGTCATGACCCAGAAGCATTTCTGCAGATAAGTCTAGAGCCTGCTTTTCTAGCCCTTCCAGCAATTTTATACACATGATTCTCCCATGACATCTCTTCCCACTTCCATAGCTAGAATTTCAGTTTTCTGCAACTAACTGACACTAGTCTACGAAACGCCCTTCTATCTTTTTATACCAAATTCTAGCCACGCTCCAAAGCTGTGCGGAATCCTGGCTCCCAGCCCTTCTTGATGGAATCTTCCTTTTTCTGAACTCCGAGGCTTTTGCTGTTTTGGCATGCCATGTGACAAGTTATTTGCATACTTTTCTATCCTTGGTTTTAGCAACTTTTAGTTTTAGCTCTTTTGGTTGCAGAAAAATAGAAATCCACTAAAAACAATATAAAAGGATAATAATATAGGAGCATCTCACAGAAAACAGAGTCTGCAGTCAGTTTTCATAGGGTAGAAATTAAGATGTAAAATACAATTGAGAAACCAAACAGTCACCCTTTCTCTGCCACCCTCTAAAGCTGTGTGGCCTCCTACCTCCTCTTCCTGCGTATTTCTCCTCTCTCTCTCTCCTCCTCCTTCTTTTTGTACCGATTGGTTTCTCTGTCTCTCCCAGCAGAGTTCATGAATTCATTGTATTGTATTGTATTTGTATTATTTTTATTTATTTTTCTTTGTCTAGAGAAGAGTCTCAGTCTGTTGTTCAGGCTGGAGTGCAGTAGCATGATCATAGCTCACTACAACCTCCAACTTCTGGGTTCAAGCGATCCTTCCACCTCAGCCCCTTGAGTAGGTGGGAATTTAGGTGTATGCCACTATACCTGGCTAAATATTTTTGTGGACATGGGGTCTCCAGGCTGGTCTCAAATTCCTCACCTCAGATGATTCTCTCACCTCAGCCTCCCAAATCACTGCCATTACAGGCATAAGCCACCGTGCCTGGCTGTTATTTTTATTTTTTGTAGGGATGGGGTCTTGCTATGTTGCCCCGGCTGGTCTTGAACTCCTGGCCTCAAACTCTCCTCCCACCTCAGCCTCCCAAGTAGCTGGGATTATAGGTGTGAGCCACTATGCCTGGTTAAGCTCATGAATTTAAATATGGTAGCGACTTCTAGTTGCCTACCCAGTACTCTTGGTCTCGTTCTTCTCCCCAGTTTTAACTGGGCACAGATCACTTGGAATAAATACTACCTTTCCCATGCTGCTACATGGCTGTATTCTAGGCAATGAGATGGCTCTTTAAAAGAAAGAGGGTGAGCCTTTCTCCTCCTTTATCCTTCTTGTTTTATTATTTTTTCTTCTTCTCTTCCTTTATCCTTCTGAGTGGAGAGCAGATATAATGGTTGGAGCTATGGTTGCCACATTTTGAACATGAGAATAAAGAGATCAAAGAGATGGTGGATCTGTGCACTGAAAGGATCTCTGAGGAAGTGGAGCTCCCACTCCAACTCCTGAGTGCTGTGTTAGTCTGTTCCCATGCTGCTAATAAAGACATACCTGAGACTGGGTAATTTATAAATGAAAGAGGTTTAATCGACTCACGGTTCAGCATGACTGGGGAGGCCTCAGGGAATCATGGAGGCCTTTCAATCATGGTGGAAGAGGAAGCAAACACGTTCTTCTTCACATGGCGGCAGCAAGGAGAAGAATGAGCAAAAGGGGGAAAGCCCCTTAAAAAACCATCAGATCTCGTGAGAACTCACTCACTGCCAGGAGAACAGCAGCATAAGGGTAACCACCCCCATTCAATTACCTCCCACCAGGTCCCTCCCATGACACGTGGGGATCATGGGAACTATAATTCAAGATGAAATTTGGGTGGGGACACGGCCAGACCACATTAAGTACTTACCTCCCGACTTTGAGAATAGCTTTCTATCTTAAGTCATTTTTATTTTAAATTTCTTTTTGTGTGCAGCTAAGCTTAATCTTAACGGATACACGTGCCCTCCCATTTCATTCACACTAGGGAATAAGTTGTTTCTCTTGGTTTCAATTCCAAGCTCCTAGAGAGATTGGAAGAGCTTAGCTTCTGTATCTACTGGTATTCCAATCAACAATGGCCAGGGAGCAAAGTTCCATAACACAAATGGGATACAGAGGATCTATGCATGTAAATTATGGGGGGGTTGTTTTTACAGAAACAGGTATGTGTGTTGGGCAGATACTAAAATGTTGTCATCATTCTCCTCTTCAGTTATAAGCTAATTCTCTTTTCAACTTTATACTGAAATATCTTCCCCTTCATAACATACAGATTAAATTTCTACATTTTTACAGAATTCTTCAGATACTTCCTTTTAGCCACAAATGTAAGGAGTTCTAAACCCAAGTGGAAATGTCATGCCCACTAGCAAAAGCATGCAACTTACTCGGTTTTGGTCAAACGGCAAAGACTCTGGACGTCAGACACTTGATTCTCATAGTCAAGTGGAGTCCAACTGATCCAGTTCCCTACACATAAAATGATTACCGAAACAGTTCTGCAATTCAACAGCTTATGAAGACAGCAAAAAGATTTGAAATGGCACAACCCGCATTCTAAGATAAGTAACTACCACCTCCCACTCATTCAAGTCAGTAATAAATATATAATTTGTTTATTATAATGTATAGTTATAGAATGATATAATTTATATGACAGTGCAAGGGTACATTTTAGTTGTTAATTTTTTTTTTTTTTTTTTTTTTTTTGAGACGGAGTCTCGCTCTGTCGCCCAGGCTGGAGTGCAGTGGCCGGATCTCAGCTCACTGCAAGCTCCGCCTCCCGGGTTCACGCCATTCTCCTGCCTCAGCCTCCCGAGTAGCTGGGACTACAGGCGCCCGCCACCTCGCCCGACTAGTTTTTTGTATTTTTTAGTAGAGACGGGGTTTCACCGTGTTAGCCAGGATGGTCTCGATCTCCTGACCTCGTGATCCGCCCGTCTCGGCCTCCCAAAGTGCTGGGATTACAGGCTTGAGCCACCGCGCCCGGCCAGTTGTTAATTTTTATAAAATAAAAAATATGTATTTTTAGAATATTATATAATTATAGTAGAAATCTCAACCATGCAGAACTACATAAACCATACAATGGAAGTGTCTTCTGTCTCTAACCCAGTTGTATTCTTTCAGTTATTCTCGGTGTTTTGTGTGTTGTGTTGATAGGTGGGTGTTTTTTGTTTTTGTTTTGAGATGGAGCCTCACTCTGTTGTCCAGGCTGGAGTTCAGTGGTGCAATCTCGGCTCGATGCAACCACTGCCTTCTGGGTTCAAGTGATTCTCCTGCCTCAGTCTCCCGAGTAGCTGGGATTACAGGCACCTGCCACCACACCCAGATAATTTTTTTGTATTTTTAGTAGAGACAGGGTTTCGCCATATTGGCCAGGCTGGTCTCGAACTCCTGGGCTCAAGTAATCCTCCCACCTCGCCCTCCGAAAATGCTGGGATTACAGGGGTGAGCCACCATGCCCGGCCCATAGGTGGGTTATTCTTAATCCTTTCATACAAATCCTTTCACACAAAGGATTTCACATTTCACTGGGGGCCAGTGACTGGATCCCCAGTCTGGAGCTAATGTTTTGGTGTCCATTACCAGGCATGCCCCTTGTACCAGGCTGTGTGCGCCCCTGCTGCTGCAGAGTGGAGCCCTGCTCCCTAAGCCTACTACGCCTGAGCTTTTGGCCCACACTGACTGCACCACTGCATGCGCTATCTCACCGTTCCCAACAGCACTCACTGAATCTATGCTCTGGGCTGAGCGGGGGATTACACAGAAGCAGAAGGAAGGCATTGTAGAGATTAGAACTGCCTAACATCCCAATCTTTTCTCCTAGACATATTGGCTTGTATTTCCACCGACCTGAACTCATGCATAACTGAGTGACTTTTTTGGCCAATGAAATGTGAACAGAAGTGATGTGGGTCGCTTCTGGGCAGAAACATATAGATCCAGTATGCGGCTCACCACATTTTTGTACCCTGCCTCTGCAACTGTGGAAGCCTGGATCAAGATGCTGCCTCTGCCAGTCTAGGTCTTTCAGGAACTACCATGAGCACGGACCCCATTGAGATCAGGATGGTCAGTTAGCATAAGCAAGAACTTTTGTATTGTTTTTGTTTTTTGAGACGGAGTCTCACTCTGTCGCCCAGGCTGGAGTGCAGTGATGCAATCTTGGCTCGTGGCAACCTCCACCTCCCAGGTTAAAGTGATTCTCCTGCCTCAGCCTCCCAAGTAGCTGGGATCACAGGTGTGTGCCACCACGCTTGGCTACTTTTTGTTTTTTTAGTACAGATGGGGGTTTTGCCATGTTGGCCAGACTGGTCTCCAACTCTTGACCTCAGGTGATCCTCTCGTCTTGGCCTCCCAAAGTGCTGGGATTACAGGTGTGAGCCACTGCAGCTGGCCAGAAATTTTGTATTTTAAAGCCTATCCCAACTGATAGTCTTTTCTCGAGGAGCTCACAAGCTTGTAGAGAGGCAATGTGGAACCACAGTCTGGAGATGTAGTACTGTACATGGCCAAGTAAGTGTTCAAGGGCTTAAATAAAATACGATAACCTCCTCATCCAATCTCTCTCCTATTGCTATCTTTCAGTCTGGTAGCATTAGCCAAAACTCTCACATGTCTTAGGTGGGCTATCTCCAGATGGATTAGTCTGCAACACTGAAATAATATGACATAAACATTTTATTTTGTGTATGTGAGCATACAGCTTGAAATAAACTCTAATATTTGCAGCAGAAAAAATACTTTTCCCCGCATCTCATATGTGTTCATTTTCTTGTTGAATAATTTCAAAGAAAGAAACTTCCATAGCTGGTAATAATATCAATAGGACAGGAAAATATAGTTTAGCTGGATATTTCTGTTTTTACTTTTTAGAAGCCATACTAATAAAGGAGTATATTAAAGGAGCTTATCGTAAGCCTATCTTCTTGCATAAATTTATCTCATAGATTTTTTTTCTGCTTTCCTTCCTTCACCCCATCATAATATAGAATTATTTTCTCATTTCCCATCATAGTCGTCATAATGTCCTACCCTATTGGACTCTGAACTACTTTCCACTGTTCATTTTTTATTAGCGTTAAATTTTAACCAGAATATTGGGATAAAAGGCAACACAGTACCATGCAAGCATAGCCACCTTGACAACGTTTCTAACTGAGCCGGGGTGACCATGACCTGCTGCGAGGGATGGACATCCTGCAATGGATTCAGCCTGCTGGTTCTACTGCTGTTAGGAGTAGTTCTCAATGCGATACCTCTAATTGTCAGCTTAATTGAGGAAGACCGATCTTCTCAAAACCCCATCTCTTGCTTTGAGTGGTGGTTCCCAGGAATTATAGGAGCAGGTCTGATGGTGAGTAACAGTCATATGAGTTGATGTGAAGAAGGGCCTGCCTATTTCACCACAATCCTAAAAGCTATCTTTCAGTCTTGCAGTTAACTACGTCTTGGCTTATGATACAATTTGGAGCAGTGGTATGGCATTAATTTATTTGGTCATCAGTGAAGAATGGTAATTTAAATAAAGTACACTATGTGGTATAGGATAGAGAGCTGGGCAAAAAAATAAATAAATTGATAGAAGTTGGCTGGGTTATTATCTCTCACATTTCTGCACAGGTAGGGCTGCTCTTCCAAGCTTTATGGTTAGAATTAGGGACTTTCTGAATTAGTTCCTTCAACTTTCCATTGCTCCATACCAGTCTCTAAGTATTCACAGAAAGTGCAATAGGAGCAAGAGGTTGCTTAATAGGAATGAGTAGAAACATTCCCATGTATGATGACTGGCCTGGATGATGGTAATTACGAGCCATGAATGTTGCATTGCCTGTACCTGAAGGGAGTTGGGCTAAGAGATATGGACTTAAAATCCTGGGTCTCTGGTCTCAAGGACTTTTTGACTCAGCTGTTACATAGATCCTAGGACATGGAGCTTGTTGAATAGTTTGATGATTGTTACTAGGTCTACCTTTGTTGAAATCTGCAGCAGAGCAGTGCAGTCTGGAACTCCTGAATGTAACTGGCATGAGTCACCTGAGGCACTTGCAATAGTTAGATTTACGGATTTTCTCCTGAGAATTCTGGTGCAGTAGGCCTGGGTAGGACCCATTTGTATAGGGAAAGCTGCTTTCAAATCTGGCAGAATACCTCAGCTATGCTTCTGCCTCCAATATATATCACTGCAAGCAAATCATTTATCCTATGGTTTTGTTTCTATATGTGTAAAATGGGGATGTGGATGTTGAAGTTGATAATTCAGCATCCAAGAGGCATGTTTTTGTTTGTTATGTCACTATGGGGTTTAGTTAGTGCCAGATAAATGAACGTGTGTGTGTGTGTGTAAGACAGAGAGAGAGAGAGAGAGAGAGAGAGAGAGAGAGAGAGAGAGCAAGCTGTAAGGACTGACATTATCAGTGTTTTAGAGATAATAAAACACGGAGGTGATTTTAGTTTAACTTTTTTTTAACTTTTAAGTTCAGAGGTACATGTGCAGGTTTGTTACCTAGGTAAACGTGTGTCTTGGGGGTTTGTTGTACAGATTATTTCATCACCCAGGTATTAAGCCTACTACCCATTGTTTATTTTGCCTGATCCTCTCCCTCCTCCCACCCTCCACCCTCCACCCTCCACCCTCCACCAGGTCTCAGTGTGTGTTGTTCCCTTTTATGTGCTCATGTGTTCTCATCATTTACCTCCCACTTATGAGTGAGAACATGCGGTTTTTGGTTTTCTGTTCATGCATTAGTTTGTTAAGGATAATGGCCTCCAGCTCCATCCACGTCCCTGCAGAGGACATGATCTCATTCCTTTTTTTGTGGCTGTGGAGGTGATTTTTTTAAAAAATTCAGAACATAGTTTTCTACTTGAATCACTGATTCTTAATTATGATCAGTTACTGCTGCTGGTCTTATCCCCAGATTTACAAAAACCCTCTTCCTTTACCATCACAAGGAATCTGTTCCTCTGCTTTAGGTAGAAAGATCTAATTAAAGCAAAAGCTTTTGGAAAGTTTTGGGCTATTTCTTCACACTGCCATGAATGCTCTCTTCCAGGCTGAGAGACAGAAAACACATTGCAACTCAACAGCGTGAAGCAACCATACATCCTTGTGTCTGTTTTCTCCCCTGTAGAAGGCGTCTCTCTATTTGAGTAGTAGAAGCCTCTTTTGCATTTGCTTACACCAGAAGCCAGGAGCAGCTGGCCGAGCATAACTTAACGATAGCAATTTCCATGAAGCTCCTCAAAGTTCCCGAGTTAAGACAATCCACTTAGAATAACTCATGCAGCATTAGATATAAATTGGCTCTGCCACAAATCCCATGAGATTTAAAAAAAAAAAAGTATTAGCATTAAAGGAGTCTGAGGTGGTGATGACACATACCTACATCTCCTGTATTCTTCATTTTAGGATGGTGGCGGGTGTGGCAGGGAGAGAAGAGACAGAGAAAAACAGACAGAAGGACATAAGTCATTTATTGGCCATCTGCCAAGGGCCATCTACTGGGTTCATTCATTACCTTGTTATCTCATTTAGTCTCTATAATAATGTGTGTGTTTATTATCACTTGTATTTTACAGGCCAGCACACAGAAAGTTAGGAATGTTAACAAGGTCACCTAATGGATGTGAAACCCAGTTCCAGATACATCTGACGTCAAAACTGTTTTTCCACCAGTGCTAGTACCATAGTCCTCAACACCTGTCTCAGGGCAGCCAGAGGTGAAAGACATAATCTATAAATTAATCCATAAAGTTAAGTGACCAGGAAACTGAATCACAGAAAGATTACAGAAACTTGTGGAACAGTTTCAGAGAATCTGAACTTCCTTGTTCTACAGCTAACTTTACTTTATCACCCTCAGCAAGTATTATCGAAGATATCCACATCAGACTATCTCTATTATTCAGTAGTATAGAATGTCATTAAAGCATCAGACAACTCTTTGAAAAGTCCAATATGAACTTTATAGAGAGAGGCTAAGCCCACAGGCAAACAGGTGGGTGGTAAAAAGGGTTCAGACTACACGTATATTTTCATGATCCTCAGATGGATACAGAATGTGGAACAAAGTCTTTTTCAAAGGGACTTATTAATATGTCCTTTACAACATCCATGAAAATACCCACTAGTTCAAAATATTGAGCTTTCAATATACTTGTAACCACACAAAAAAGTTATTAGAGAAGAAATCACTGCCCGTGATAAGCACTTTGGTCATAGTTCTTGAAATCTTTCCAAGATTACTGTAGTGTTTCAAATTAGTATTGTTACCAAAAATGGGATTTTGCAGGAAGTAGATAATTATACAAACTATGGAATTCATTATTGATTACATCATGAAATATATTCATTTTATGGCTTCATGACTTACTTAAAACGGAGGTGAACTTTTCATCTTCTAAAACCATGACTAAGTAAAAATGTGATGTACTTAACTTTAAATGGAAAAACCGATACAAATGTTATTTGTTTGAGTATTTTTAAAAAGACCTCAAAATGTTTCCTTGAAAACATATAAACAGAAAGGCCATTTTATTTTATATAAGGTTAATTGTGAGCCTGATCTTAATCATGCTTATTCATTGAGTTCACTTATTAGATAAGAGCAACTCATCAAAGTCAGTTATTGAAGTCTTAATAGAGAACAAATTGTTGAAAGTTGGCTGGGCGCAGTTGCTCATGTCTGTAATCCCAGCACTTTGGGAGGCTGAGGTGGGCAGATCACGAGGTCAGGAGACCAAGATCATCCTGGCTAACACGGTGAAACCCCATCTCTACTAAAAATACAAAAAATTAGCCAGGCGTGGTGGTGGGCACCTGTAGTCCCAGCTACTCGGGAGGCTGAGGCAGGGGAATGGCATGAACCCGGGAGGCGGAGCGTGCGGTGAGCTGAGATCATGCCACTGCACTCCAGCCTGGGCAACAGAGCGAGACTCCATCTCAAAAAAAAAAAAATTGTTGAAAGTTAAACAGATGAGATTTTATGCATGACAAACATTTGTAAAATATACTTTTGTGGGTTTTTTTTTTTTTTTGGGTCATTGTTTTTGAGACAAGGTCATGCTCTGTCACCCAGGCTAGAATGCAGTGCTGTGAGCACAGCTCACTGCATCCTCAACCTCCTGGGATTAAGTGATCCTCCCCCTTCAGCCTCCTAAGTAGCTGGGACTATAGGCATGCACCATGATGCCCAGCTTATCTTAAAAACCTTTTTTGGCCAGGTGTGGTGGCTTATGCCTGTAATCTCAGCACCTTGAGACGCTGAGGTGGATCACCTGAGGTCAGGAGTTCGAGACCAGCCTGGCCAACATAGAGAAACCCGTTTCTACCAAAAAATACAAAAATTAGCCGGGCATGGTGGTGCATGCCTCTAATCCCAGCTACTCGGGAAGCTGAGGCAGGAGAATCACTTGAACCCGGAGGTGGAAGTTGCAGAGAGCCAAGATTGTGCCACTGCATTCCAGTCTAGGTGACAGAGTGAGACTCTGTCCCAATTTTTTTTTTTGTTTTTTTTTGGAGATAGGGTCTCACTATATTGCCCAGGTTGGGGTCACACTCCTGGGTTCAAGCAATCCTTCTGTCTTGGCCTCCCAAAGTGCCAGAATTACAGGCATGAGCCACCATGACTGGCTGCAAAATATAGTTTTGATATTTGTAATGAGCTATGACTTTGTGTGTTACTCTCATGTTCAATTTCTTAGAGGACCCCCAAAAGTCTGAATTTCATCACAGAATTTTTAATGGTCTGAAGTTTTTTTGTACTTCATTTGTAAAATCATATAACTTCTAAAACTAAATACAATTACGGGTTTCTGTAAGAAAAAATGGACAATATTACTTTTCTTTTTAAAAACAAAAGACTAGCAAGACATTTAATTTTATAAAAACTCAGGCATTCAAAATATGCTTAGGAAATGCGAAAGCGTGTTCTCATGATTATTCATTTTGGCAGGAGATTATCTGGAAAATTTATATATAATTCAGACATACACACACACCATTCACAGTTTTAGCGTCTGTCCTCTGAAGAGCCCCCTCCAATTTCCATAGCTCTGAATGGGAAAGCAGCTGAAACCACAGTGAGTTGTCAAATTACCAGTAACAGCATTACAAAGATGTGTTAACACGCCTTGAAGTCAGTGGGGTGGTGACTAATACACTGTAAGTAATTGTCCCTTTACAAAATCCCTTTGTAAGCGAATCATGAAAGTAAATATTTAGCAACTCTCAAATAAACTTATCTTCATGAAAGTTAGCAGAGTTCAGTTTGCATCAACAAGGAAAACAGAACAATTTATCCATTTAAGTTGCAATGTCAATCCACATTTTTTTTTTTTTTTTTTTTTAGACAGGGTCTCTCTTTGTCATCCTAGGCTGGAGTACACTGGCACTTTCTTTTGAAAGAATCATTATTTTTCTCAATCTGTGGCTGGCAAACTGTAAATATTCATTGACTATTTTAGGTTTACAAACCAGCCTCTTCCACACAATTTTTTTTTTTTTTTTTTGAGACGGAGTCTTGCTCTGTCACCAGGCTGGAGTGCAGTGGTGCGATCTTGGCTCACTGCAACCTCTGTCTCCCGGGTTGAAGTGATTCCTCTGCCTCAGGCTCCCCGGTAGCTGGGACTACAAGCACGTACCACCAAGCCCGGCTAATTTTTTGTATTTTAGTAGAGACAGGGTTTCACGATGTTGGCCAGGATGGTCTCGATCTCCCGACCTCGTGATACGCCTACCTTGGCCTCCCAAAGTGCTGGGATTACAGGCATGAGCCACTGCGCCCGGCCTCTTCCACACAATTTAACTCTACTGTTGGAGCACAAAAGTAGCCATAGACAGTATGTAAATAAATGGATGTGATTGTGTTCCAATAAAACTTTATTTACAAGAAAGAGGTGGTGGGCCATAGTTTGCCAATTCCTGTTATAAATGATTTGTCCTGTAAGCTCAAAAGGCAGTATAGCTTATGTGTACAATAAAAGATGTTTAGTGCATGAATACTGACACCTATTTGGGAGCTAGAATTTATTTTCCCTTTTCTTCCGGGCTTTCAGCTATGCTCCAAGGTGGCTGGGCAGCCATATACACATGTGGCCTCTAAATAAGAAGTGTGGTGGTGTTCAAGGCAATGTGTAAGCAAGCTTGATAACAACACAAAGTGACATGGAGGCAATACATCATCAGATGGAGAGAGGTTTGTTAGGAAAGCTGCCTTGTAAAGAGGCATAAACTTTAAACCTGTGCTGAAAGAAGAAAGGCGGATGTGGCCTTGAATAAATGAATCAGAGAGGGAGTAACTGGAAGGACAATGAGATGAGCAAGGGTGAAGGCAGCAGGGAAGATGAGAATGAACAAACTCTAGGTAGGAATAGGGGAGAATGGTAAGACTTGAGTCAGTGTGGAATAGGGATTGAGAGACCCGGCTGAGTACAGAGGCTCACCTGTAATCTCAACACTTTAGGAGGCCGAGGCAATCACTTGAGCCCAGGAGTTCGAGACCAGCCTGGGCAACATGGCAAAACCCCCATCTCTACAAAAAATGCCCCTCAAAATAAATTAAAAATAATGGGGCATGATGGCATGCACTTGTAGTCCCAACAACTCGGGAGGGTGAGGTAGGAGGATCTCTTGAGCCCTGGATGCTGAGGCTGCAGTGAACCGTGATCATGCCATTGCACTTCAGCCTGGGTGACAGAGTGAGACCCTGTCTCAAAAAAACAAAACAAAAAACCGTCTGGGCTCTGCACCCCAAATGACTAGGTTTTTTTTGTTGTTGTTTTGAGACGGAGTCTCGCTGTCACCAGGTTGGAGTGCAATGGCGTGATCTCAGCTAACTGCAACCTCTGTCTCCCAGGTTCAAGTGATTCTCCTGCCTCAGCCTCCTGAGCAGCTGGGGCTACAGGTGTGCACCACCACGCCCAGCTAATTTTTGTATTTTTAGTAGAGACGGGGTTTTCTCATGTTGGCCAGGATGGTCTCAATCTCCTGACCTCGTGATCCACCCACCTTGGCCTCCTGAAGTGCTGGGATTACAGACGTGAGCCACCGCGCCCGGCCAAATGACTAGTTTTGAATCCCAACCCTTCTACTAAGAAAATAGAAGGACAATTTGAGTCGTTTGTCTAAGAAAGACAAATTACTCAAACTTTCTATGCCTCAGTCTTCTCATTGGTAAAATGGGAATAATAATAGCACCTACCTGATAGGATTATTATGAGGATGGAATAAACTAAGGCATGTAAAGCGCCTGTAACAGTGCCTGGCATGTAGTCAGAGCTCGGGAAAATGTTAGAGAACGGGAGTAGAAGGAGAGAGGAAGACCACTCAAGGGCAGCTGTGCTGAGATGGCAGAAAACCGATGCCTAAAATTTCTCAAGTGGAAGGAAATAATTTACATTCCACCCTTCAATGATACAAAACTCCTTCCAGTAAGAATTTCTAGTCATAGCTGCTGCCTAGATCTTACTAAAAATTGAAACCCAAGTCCTGAGAATATGGTGTTCTTTCTTACAGCTTTCCTTGGCAACATGTATTTCCCTGAAGACAGAATGCGATCTATAGATTTCTGAGCATCAATGTATAAAGTGAGATCATTACATATCATGGATATAGGAAGAGAAAGGAGAACGTGGAACCACAAATAATTCTCAAATATAAGTTTGGGGAAACCAGCAAGATAGCTGGGATCCTGGGAAAAGAAAGGCTAGTGGGAGTGGGTGGTGACAGAATGATTTGTTCCCAACTGCCAGGCAAACAAAACCATCAACTTCTTTTCTGCAGGTTTGCCAGAATAATTCATACAATTTCTGGAAAATTGGGCCAGGTATGATGGCTCACATCTTTAGTCCAAGCACTTTAGGGGCACAAGGCAGGAGGTTTTCTTGAGGCCAGGAGTTCAGGACCAGTCTGGGCAACAGAGTGAGATCTTGCCTCTACAAAAATATTTTAAAAATTAGCCAGGTGTGGTGGCCTATACCTGTGGTTCTAGCTACTCAGGAGGCTAAGGCAGGAGGATTATTTGAGCCCAGGAGTTTAAGGCTACAGTGAGCTATGCTCGTATCACTGCACTCCAGCCTGGGTAACAGAATGAGGCCCCTACTCTTTAAACAAACAAACAACTAACAGAGTTTGGATGATGCAGCCAATTCTTTCAGAAACATTTCTTCCAAAAATAATATGTAAATAAGTCATCCTAATCTATTCAAAATCTAGTTCTCTGCAGATGACTCAGAGTGAACTAAGAATGTAGATAGAAGGCTTCAAAACTGCTGTCTTGAATTCCCCCGTTCCCGCCACCACTTTTAATCTTTCTGGTTGAAACTGGGATGACAAGGTTCACAAAACCACGGATATTGCCAAATTCCCTTTTTGTTCTTTGAGGCTTGATTTCCCACAACCGGTGGTAAATGGAAGGTGAAGATTACTATTTTTTCTTCTGATGAGAAGTAATAATACTCATCTTTCCTGTTGATGTCATTTCCAGGCCATTCCAGCAACAACAATGTCCTTGACAGCAAGGAAAAGAGCATGCTGCAACAACAGAACTGGAGTAAGTATGGAGCAGTCGGCATGGAGGCAGAAGTGCATAAACAGTTACTGCTATCTAAGCAAAGCCACACTGAGTCACTTATGTCTATCGAATCACAGTGGGGCTCCGTTGACAGAACCACAGCCTTAGAAACATGCTATTTTTATTTATTTATTTAGAGACAGGGTCTCGTTCTGTTGCCGAGACTGGAGTGCAGTGGTGTAATCTCGGTTCACTGCAACCTCTGCCTCCCGGGATCAAGCAATTCTCCTGCCTCAGCCTCCTGAATAGCTGGGACTATGAGTGCGCACCACCACGCCCCAGCTAATTTTTGTATTTTTAGTAGAAATGGGGTTTCAACATGTTGGTCAGGCTGGTCTCAAACTCCTGACCTCAAGGGATCTGCCCACCTCAGCCTACCAAAGTGTTGGGATTACAGGTCTGAGCCACTGCGCCTGGCCAAAACATGCTATTTAGGATGATTATATAGAAATAGAAAAAGTGAGAAGGGTTTTTTTTGTCCCACAAACAGTTAGAGTCGGCCTTCTGCCCCTTCCTCAGTCTTTGGTGGATTGTCCTTTCCTCAATCTAAAGGTTTTCAAAGAAAGGAGATTTATAAGTCACACCCACATCTGCAATCAGTTTCATAATACTCAGGTGTGATATTTTTGTGGCGTATATAAAATACTCAGGGGAAATGGACTCAGTTCTCTCATGCAATGACAGACTGGTTTGCTGGGATTAGAATGACAACTGCCCTTATCCAGTTCAATCAAAGGAGCTGCCAGGTTTTTCCCCCCAAAACATTTAATACCTACCCACTATGTATAAAGTCGTAATGAAGTTAAAAGTAAATTAAGATTCATTAACCTGAGTGTCACTCTGCTCAGAACACCTTCAGATATGCTCTCACAAAACCCTTAAGTAGGAAAAAGTAAGATGTGTGTTTTATTCATGAAGGAACGGATGCTCAGAGAAAGTAAATAATTTGCCAGTGTAGCACACTAGTAAGTGGATTTTTATCCAAAACCACTGGAGCACCCCACAATTCACAATCTTTATGCCCTGAACATGGCTATCAAGCAACATAAGGGCTCTCATAGTTCCCTGTGGAAGAGGTAGATTGAAAGCAAGCAGTCACAGTAAATCTGCTTGGCCGAGCTTGAGCTTTCAAAGCAATGGTTCTCAGATGGATGGGAACATTAGGCCGGGCACGGTGGCTCACAGCACTTTGGGAGGCTGAGGTGGGAGGATCACTTGCGGTCAGGAATTCGAGACCAGCCTGGCCAACGTGGTGAAACCCCCGTCTCTACTATAAATACAAAAATTAGCTAGGCGTGGCAGCCCATGCCTGTAATCCCAGATACTCAGGAGGCTGACGCAGGAGAATCGCTTGAACCCAGGAGGCAAATGTTGCAGTGAGCCAAGATCGCACCATTGCACTTCAGCCTGGGCAATAGATGAGTAAGACTCTGTTAGAATCATCTCAAGAGATTTAAAAAATACCAATGCCTGGGTGGCCCCCAGAGATTCTGCATCAGTATTTTTCAAAAGCACTCAAGATAATTCGGCCAGGGGTTAGAACCACTGCTTAAAAAAAAAAAAGCCAGATATTTCTATCCATAATGGAAGATTCATATTTTTAAAAATTACCCTTTTTTTCTGACATTTGATATTTACCTAGGATTACAATAATTATGCTAATTAGTTCATCTATTTTTGTTCTGAATACATTTTAGGTATTCAATAAACACTAATTTTCAGTTTCCCTTCCCTGTCACTTTTCTTTGTAAATGGTAACAATTTGGAATTTGACTTTGTATCTTTTCTATATGGTGCTCACAACATTCTCGACATCCTGAGACATTTCTGAATTCCTGAAATCAAAAATATCAAAACACTTACATAGGCTTTTCCTATGGGTGTATCCTCTAAGAACTGGTGTTTAAGTCGTACCTGGTGTCTTTGAAGCCTAGATAAGACCAAAACATGAGACGAGTGGCAAAGGCTACATCTTGGGAGGAAGGGAAAGGGTTGACCAAGGCTTGTCCCCTGTTTTAACTGTTCCTTGCTTCTTCCCTTTTTCCAGTTCTTAATTTTGCTTCTGAATACAAAATGGTTTTGCTGAATCATTTAAGTGAATCCCCTTTAGGGGAAATACAGATGCCTGGAATCACTTTCTAAAGCCAGGCCTTTTGTCAAGTGATGAGAACTCAAAGATAATACGACCAGGCGCGGTGGCTCACGCCTGTAATCCCAGCACTTTGGGTGGCTGAGGTGGGCGGATCACTTGAGGTCAGGAGTTTGAAACCAGCCTGGCCAACATGGTGAAACCGTGTCTCTACTAAAAATATAAAAAAATAAAAATAAAAATAATAATTAGCCAGGTGTGGTGGTGGGCACCTGTAATCCCAGCTACTTGGGAGGCTGAGGCAGGAGAATTTCTTGAACCCGGGAGGCAGAGGTTACAGTGAGCCCAGATAGCGCCACTGCACTCTAGCCTGGGAAACAAAGAAAGGCTCCGTCTCAAAAAAAAATTATATATAATATATATATAATTATGTATATATAATATATAATTATGTATAATGTATATAGTTATATGGAAATGTATTTTATATATAATTATATATTATTTATATAATATATATTTATATAACATATTTGCTTATTATAATATATTTATATTATATATATTTATTTATATATAATTATATATTATATATATAAAATAGATGGCTAAAAATAAACATCATGGCACTTCTTGATGAGTAAATTTAAGTAACTGCACAAGTCACAGTAGCATGGAAGAATCAGGATTTGAAGTAGACTTGAAATCCATCATTGTGAACGTTTGGCTGCAAGAAGTATAGTGATTAAAGTGCTTCCCAGCTGTGAGAGCCTGACAAGTTTCGTCCATCTCCATGATACACAATTTTCTCATCCATAAAATGGAAATAATAATAGTATCTATCTCTTGGGGTTATGAAAAGAATTAAATAATATATGTAAAGTACAACATCCCTCAACACAACTCTATAGGTAGTCGCCTTATTCTGCACTCATAAAAGGCAGGTCTCAAGAATACAACACACAAATCCTGTGGGGGGTTGCATTATTCCCACAAAGGAAAAGGAAAAGCATTCCCTCACTTCATTTCTGCTGATTTTGAAATCATCATCAGTGACTAACAACTTCACTGAAACAATACAAAAGTTTCCTTTTTTTTTTTTTTTCTTTTAGAGATGGGGTCTCAATATGTTGTCCAGGCTGGTCTTGAAGTCCTGGGCTCCAGCAATCTGCCCCCCTTGGCCTCCCAAAGTGCTGGGATTACAGGCACGAGCCACCGTGCCTGGCCTAAGAGCTTATTTTTTGAAAAACAAACGCTAACTTTCATTCCATTTCCTACGCCAAATTCCATGCCTTCTTCTGTTCTCATGACTGACTCATGAAATAAAGATGTGTACGATCTTTGTAACACAGTGGTTCTCAACCGGCGGGTTATTTTACCCACCCACCTCCACCCCAAGAGGATATTTGGCAATGTCTGGAGACAATTTTGGTTGTCAGAACTGGGCTGGAGGTGGCAGGGGTGTGTGGGGGGGTGATATTGGCATCTATGAGGTAGAAAGCAGGGATGCTGCTAAATATACTATACTGCACAGGAAAGGCCCCACAGCAAAGTGTGCAAATGTCACTGGTGCTGAGGTTGGGAAGTCCTGTTCTAACTCTATGCTGATGACTGATCACTGCAGGATGCTGGCCACTGGCCACTTAAAGCATCAGGGTCAAATTCACTTAAAGCATCAGGGCGAAACACTTGGGAGCCAAGAGACCAGGCATGAAGATAAAGGTAGTTAAGATCCAGTCAAGGCCGGGCGCGGTGGCTCAAGCCTGTAATCCCAGCACTTTGGGAGGCTGAGACTGGCGGATCACAAGGTCAGCAGATCGAGACCATCCTGGCTAACACAGTGAAACCCCGTCTCTACTAAAAAATACAAAAAACTAGCCAGGCGAGGTGGTGGGCGCCTGTAGTCCCAGCTACTCAGGAGGCTGAGGCAGGAGAATGGCGTGAACCCGGGAGGCGGAGCTTGCAGTGAGCTGAGATCCGGCCACTGCACTCCAGCCCGGGCGACAGAGCGAGACTCCTTCTCAAAAAAAAAAAAAAAAAAAAAAGATCCAGTCAAGATTCTATGAAGTAGGAAGTACACAAAACAGGGAGGAACTAAATCTCAGTGATCAGAAGAAACAGATGAGGCTCAGGAACATGAAAGTTGAGATTTTTCAGAGACAGTGACAAGCCAAAGCATGTTTTTTTGTTTTTTGTTTTTGACAGAGTCTTGTTCTGTCACTCACCCAGAGTGGAGTGCAATGGTGCAATCTCAGATCACTGCCTCCCAGGTTCAAGCGATTCTCCTGCCTCAGCCTCCCAAGCAGCTGGGCACCCACCACTAAGCCTGGCTAATTTTTTGTATTTTTAGTAGAGAGGGGGTTTTGCCATGTTGGCCAAGTTGGTCTTGAACTCCTGACCTCAGGGGATCCACCCACCTTGGCCTCCCAAAATGTTGGGATTACAGGCATGAGCCACCACGGCCGGCCCCAACCATCTTTTACGGGCGCCTGTAGTCCCAGCTACTCAGGAGGCTGAGGCAGGAGAATGGCGGGAACCCGGGAGGCGGAGCTTGCAGTGAGCCGAGATCGCGCCACTGCACTCCAGCCTGGGCAACAGCGTGAGACTCCGTCTCAAAAAAAAAAAAAAAAAAAAAAAGAGAGTGTAATCAAATAGCAGAGACTTTGCCCTTTGCCTTCTTGTATCATTCACACCTAATCAAACTGTGATCTTAAGATCCAGGATTTTAGGGTGACTGGATTAAAAAAAGACTGCATATGCTCCTGAAACTTGAAACAGATCAGGAACATGTAATAATGTGTGCAAATGGCTCTATTTTATTTTTCAGATGTTTCTTTCATCACTTTTCAGTGTAATCACAGTCATTGGTGCTCTGTATTGCATGCTGATATCCATCCAGGCTCTCTTAGAAGGTCCCCTCATGTGTAATTCTCAAGGCAACAGTACTGCCAATTGTGAATTTTCATTGAAAAACATCAGGTAAGTAAGTTGATTTTCACAGGCTTACTGTCTTACACAGTTGAACTAGTTGGCTTAGACTAATGCAGTACTTGTATGCCATGCTTTTATTTGATGCAACTGCTGGCAGAGATTCTTAGGAATTTAGTACATTAACGCCAGTTAGCACAACCCCACATAAAAATGGAGGAATCCTTAGATTTACAATGCTCTAAAAGGACTTTTAGATATTGTCTAAAAGGACTAGCCGATCTCAAATGGCTTATGCTTCTCTTTCAAAAATCTACAGTTACATATGTGTATGTATATTTAAAAATTATGCAAATATACACCAGAAACTTAACTTTCATCCATGGAGAATGGAAATAGGGGACTCCCTCGGACAGTGAAGAGAACATTTACTTTCTACACTTCTGAATTAAATTTGTAAACCATGAGCAAATATTACATTTACAATTTTAAAAACTTAATAAAAACACAATAAATAAAATGCAGAGCCTTGCCTGTAGGCCTAAATGGAACAGAGCAACCAATGGATTCATACAGACATATTATAAATATACTGTATGCATGGGAATGAATCCAAAATTTGTTTGTAATAACAAACAATACTGGAGAGTTACATGTACTTAATAAGTGGCTCATTTTAGTCTTTTGAGATCACTCTGTGACTGAATCTAGACACAATTTGTAAAAACTGGAAGAAAAAAACTAATCCATTAGCTATCTGTATAGGCTGCTCAGTTTAGCAAATAACCAGAATTTACTTTTGTAGTTACGTGAAAAAAATTGTTTTTTTTTCTCCTTTTCCCTTACCTTGCTACATTACAAAAGAAAAGCCCCTCAAATTTTGTGTAGCATATTTGTTTTGAATCAAAACCCAAGGAAGGCCAGGCACAGTGGCTCATGCCTATAATCCCAGCACTTTGGGAGGCCAAGGCGGGTGGATCGCTTGAGGTCAGGAGTTTGAGACCAGCCTGGCCAACATGGTGAAACCGCATCACTACTAAAAATACAAAAATTAGCCAGGTGTGGTGGCGCGTGCCTCTACTCCCAGCTACTCAGGAGGCTGAGGCAGGAGAATTGGTGGAACCCAGGAGGCGGAGGTTGCAGTAAGCCGAGATCAAGCCACTGCACTCCAGTTTGGATGACAGAGGGAGACTCTGTCTCAAAAACAAACAAAGCCAAGGAAAGTCTCCTTCCTAATAGACTTGAAGTAAAGGGTTAAAGATTTCTACCACAGATGCTATGCACATTAAATCCCCAAGGAACGACAACAGCCCACAGTGTACCAGGCACCAGGCTGAGCTCTGCAGGTAGCAGCACTCAGATACTCCCAGCCTAGTTGGGGAGATGGGCTAGGCTAGTAAAGTGACAAGAGAGTGATCCTTGGCTTACTACACATTTCACAAAACACTCCCATTTCATGTGCTGAAGATACTGTTGTTTTCCCAGGGTGAATGCCAGTTGCTGGTATCCAGCAATGCAAACTCCCTAAGAACATTCAATTTTACTCTACAACAGACAAAACAAAAACTTATCTTGGGATAGACATGTTAGGGCTAAAAGTTTCTCATTGTCCATAGCCCTGTCAAGAACAGGCACATATCACTTTAATCAGACACATTTAATCAGTAAAAACTGCACATCTGGTTGAAGAGCGGACGCCAGGTGCCGTTCTGCACTAAGAACTGAGCTCATTTAAAGGGTGGTGGGGGAGGCTCCTTAGTTTTTATATCTAGCAAGTAGAAGAGTACCTGAATAAATAAAATAGGCTGAACCACGAAAAACTGTTGACATTCAACTATTTCTGACATCCCAAAACAGCAATTTCATTCTGTTCAACGTAAGAGATGTACTGCAGAGATGCTTGTTAAATGATGGGCTATATCACAGAAGTTCTGTAACTAGTAGAGTATATGGACACACGGTCAGAAATCCCGATCTGTTATTTCTGGACACAGTATTTCAAAAGTACATTCTGTTTCACTATTTTTTTTTTTTTTTTTTTTTTTTTGAGACGGAGTCTCACTCTGTCGCCCAGGCTGGAGGGCGGTGGCGAGATCTCCACTCACCACAAGCTCCGCCTCCCGGGTTCACGCCATTCTCCTGCCTCAGCCTCCCGTGTGGCTGGGACTACAGGCGGCCGCCACCGCGCCCGGCTAATTTTTTTTTTTTTTTTGTATTTTTAGTAGAGACGGGGTTTCACCGTGTTAGTCAGGATGGTCTCGATCTCCTGACCTCGTGATCCGCCCGTCTCGGCCTCCCAAAGTGCTGGGATTACAGGCGTGAGCCACTGCGCCCGGCCTCACTAGTTCTTTTATGGGCACAATGCTACATTGCTTTGGTCAGTGATTTTCTGAATACCTGATTTGTATCTTTTGCTTTTCAGTGACATTCGCCTGGAAGACTTCAACTTGCGGTGGTTTTTCAATGACTCTTGTGTGCCTCCCGCTGGCTCCAAAAACCCCACCAGCAATGACGTCACGGCCAGCGGCTGGAGAGCATCTAGTCTGCACTTCAATTCTGAAGAAAACCAACACAGGCTCATCCACTTCTCAGTCTTTTTAGGTCTATTGCTTGTGGGAATTCTGGAGGTCCTGTTCGGGCTCAGTCAGATAGTCATTGGTTTCCTTGGCTGTCTGTGTGGAGTCTCTAAGCGAAGAAGTCAAATTGTGTAGTTTAATGGGAATAAAATGGAAGTATCAGTAGTTTGAATAATTTGAGAAGTACACTTGTTTTCCAAGTCATCTTTGAGATGATTTAAAAAATCAACCTTTCACATAGGAAGCACGTTGTGAAATTATAGAAAGCATAGAAATGCATAACACTCTATATTGGTGGTTGATTTGGGAAAGGTGGAGAGAATTTTCAATTAGTTTTGTATCGTGCTATTCAAATTTTTTACCTCTTCATTGTGTGTAGCGAAAGGAGAAGAGAGGGAGGATGAGAAGGAACGGAAGTCATCCTGAAAATAAAAGTACAGGACCTTTTTTTTTTGAGACAGGGTCTCAAAAAAGGCCGGAGTACAGGGGTACTGTCTCAGCTCACTGCAGCCTCAACTTCCTGGGCTCAGGTGATTCTCCCGCCTCAGCCTCCCTAGTAGCTGGGACTACAGGCACGTGCCACTATGCCAAACTAATTTTTGTATTTTTAGTAGAGATGGGGTGTTGCCATGTTGCCCAGGCTGGTCTCGAACTCCTGGACTCAAGTGATCTGCCTGCCTCAGCCTCCTAAAGTGCTGTGATTACAGGCGTGAGCCATCACACCCAAAGTACAGGACCTTTTTATTGTATTTCTTTAAAGAATAAATATATAACCTGAATGTAATCAAGTCTTTAGATCTAATTCTCAGCTTGCAGGGAACACTAGGACAAATCCAAAGAGCGGGTCAGTAGGCACAGAATGGCCCCTTTCCAACAAGAAAACGTTATAGAAGTATTTTTGAGGAAACTGTTCTAGATTAAGAGAATAGAGGCATATTTCAGCTAAACACATGTAAACTTTGTCAGAGGTAATTGGGGGGAATATGTAGAAGAATTGGATCAGATGATATTAAGGAATTATTGTTACTTTTGGTAGGTCTGATACTGGTTTTATAGTATAAAGGCTGAGTATCCCTTATCCAAAATGATTAAGATCAGAATGTCTTTTGGCGTTCAAATTTTTTTGGAGTTTGGAATTTTGCCTATAATAATGAGACATCTTGGGGATGGGATGCAAGTCTAACCACAAAATTCATTTATGTCTCATACATACTTTACACACCTGGCCTGAAGGTAATTTCACACAATATTTTAAATAACTTTGTGCATGAAACAAAATTTTGACTGCATTTTTACTTCATCACATGAGGTCAGGTGTGGAATTTTCCACTTGTGGTGTTATGTTAGTGGCTCAAAAAGTTTTAGATCTCGGAGCATTTTGGATTTTGAATTTTTGGATTAGTGATTCTCAACTTGTATACAGAAATGTCCTCATTTTAAAAAAGTGTATATTTATATGTTTGGTGAGAAAACATGTTTTTAAAATACTTCAATGAAAAGCAACGGGAAGATGTTTACTGTTATATTTAGGTGATAGGTATATGGCAGTTCATTACACTTGTCTATTTTCCTATGTTTACATTTTTCATTAATTAAAAAGCCATACCTAGAAAAGCCCAAGTCTTTCAAAAGCTATTTTCTATATGTGCCAATCTTTAAAAAACAGGGTAACAAGTGTATTTATCACATTAAAATGTTGTCAAACAACAAAGCTAAAAATCTAAAATTTTCTGAATGTTATTTCTATACTTTATTTCAATTGTTTATGTTCATTGGGCTTACGATTCTATAAATAATTTGCAGTACCTATATTATAGCTGCCTAAATAGATTTAGTAACATCAAGAGCTTATAAGCCTTTTTTTCTTAACATTTACTATATAAAAACATTCTCCCTACACCCCTACAAATACTTACTTGTCCTTAAGGCCTAGTTTAAATACCTCCTACTTGAGGAAGCCTTCCCAGTGCTCATGATCCAATAAACCAAGTTAGCACTTACCCAAGGCTCTATTATCATTCCTGTCATAATGTAACATACATGTGTTTGTACGTCCATCACTAAAGCATTCAGGAGCACAGGAACCCCGTTCATCAGCCCTCTCCTCTTCAAGTTCTTAGCAAGGCCCCTTGTTTCCCCACCCCCAGACCCATTCCTACCCCCACCTGCCTTATCTCTGGCAGCACTCTTTATCCTTGACTTCAGCACAGATACCACTTTTTCTGAGAGGCTATTCCTAACCGTCTAATGAAAACTAGGTTTCCCTTTACTCTTTTACCATGCTTTCATTTACAGCATCTATCACAATGATGATTGCATTTTCATTTGAACTTGCTTCTTAAACTTCACTGTCCCCTGTTAGACTATAAGCTCCAGGGGTACAGGAACATGTTTTTTCCCTCCTGGTATAAACAGTACTTAGTACAGTGCCTGGTACAAAGCAGAAACATTGTATTTAGTTGAATGAATTAATGAATCCTATCTTCAGTACCCAGCTTTTAGTGAAGACTCGATACTTATTCAATGAATTGTCAAACTGCTAATAGTCATGAAATTAAAACAAAAATAAGACAGCTCACTGTACTCTAGCAAACAAGGGTCAGCAATGGTGCTTACAAATTTTCTTATCACCCTCCAAAATACTTATGCCATGTACTTTCCCCCAAATATGACTTCATTAATTCAGCCAGTGACCAAGGTATCCTCAGATCAATGAGTAGATATAAAAACTTGATTGGAACAGCATGTTAGCAGCAGTGAACAGAGGCATGGCTGCGGAAGGTTTCCAAAACAAGTTGAGCATGAAGGATGCCATATGCTGTTGCCAACGCCTAGAACACGGTGACTAAAGACACGGCTGTCAATGCCCAGCACACCCTCTGGCCTGCAACTATGTTCAGTGATGATGATAAACAAGGTGGTGACTTGGAAGGAATCCCTATGTCAAGTGAGAAAAAAAATGATGTCTGACCTCCTTGTATATGCAAAAAATATACCTTCAGAGTCTGTCAGTAAGCTGGAAGAAGTGGATGTTGAAGTTTTTCACATCGATAATGGGTCTCCAGTTGCTGATCAACCCATGGGGAAATAGCTGAATGGTTCTGAATCAAAGGTGATCATAATAGTGACACTAACATTGCAGAAAAAGTGCCTAGCGATGACATGGTGAAAATACGTGACGGGCTTCTTGAAGGACTAGAGCAGTGTGTATTCAAAACAGAACAAGAAATCATGTCAGTTTATAAAATCAAAGAGAGGTTTCTCAGACAAAAACATTGTTCATGAGGTAGATGACTCTGGAAGAAATATTTTAAAAAGCCACCTAGGGGAATGCCTCGTCTCTACAGGATCCACTTCGTAGCCTCTCAACTGCTTCTCATGTTTCTTCTCACCGAAAAAAATAGTGTCCAGTAATCTTTACTCCAACAGCACCACCGGTGGGGACAGGAAACCTCCCGTGGCTGTTGCTGGTTGTAGCTGTTGTCTAACAGCTGGTGCAGGTAAAATTTATTTATTTATTTTTTTGAGATGGAGTTAGGCTCTGTTGCTCAGGCTGGAGTGCAGTGGCATGATCTCAGCTTACTGCAACCTCTGCCTTCTGGGTTCAAGTGATTCTCCTGCCTCAGCCTCCCGAGTAGCTGGGACAGCTATTGCCACCATGTCTGCCACCACACCTGGCTAATTTTTGTAATTTTGGTAGAGACGGGGTTTCACTGTATTGGCCAGGCTGGGCTCGAACTCCTGACTTCAAGTGATCCGCCCGCCTAGGCCACCCAAAGTGTTGGGATTACGGGCGTGAGCCACCACACCCAGTCTTGAGATTTAAATTCACCAGTATATATATATAATTAGCAAATAAATACCACAATGAAAAAAGTATATACAACTCTGGCTGGGCGCGGTGGCTGTAATTCCCGTTCTTTGGGAGGCTGAGGCAGGCGGATCACCTGAGGTCAGGAGTTCGAGACCAGCCTGGCCAACATGGCAAAACCCTGTATCTACTAAAAATACAAAAATTAGTTGGGTGTGGTGGCCAGCGCCTGTAATCCCAGCTACTCGGGAGGCTGAGGCAGGAGAATCACTTGAACCTGGGAGGTGGAGGTTCTAGGGAGCCAAGATCACGCCATTGGACTCCAGCATCGGCAACAGAGCAAGACTCCATCTCAAAAAAAAAAAAAAGTATACACAACTCAAGGTATTTAAACCTGAACCACTTTATAGATATTATAAATTAGAAAACCACCTACAATGCAACCAACAGCCACCAATACCAGGATGAAGGTCTGAAAGGAAGCACAGTAGGTTCTTGCGACCTACCATGTCATTAATTGTATTACTTGCTCCTGAGACAGGAAGACTCATATAAGGTAATACGATACAAAATGTAGCTGATCGCACAAATGATGAAATAAAATCCTCCAATAGACAAATACTGCTTTGCTTGACAGTTTATTAAATACACTACATTTGTACCTTATTCTGTAGTTTTTTAAATTGTTCACACATGAACTGAGTAAAAACGTACTTTATAGAAAACCAAGTGCAAAACTAAAATGAAAGAATGCACATATTGCATACATATTAAACTGCTGAAATGTTAGAACTTAATCTGTACAAGTACCTAATGAAGAAGGTTATGAAATATTAGGTGGTTCGAGTTTCTCAAATCTGGCACCAGACCATGACTTTGAAAGTGTTAATGTTGAAGTGTTGATGCAAAAATGTCTATTAACAAAACTGCTTAACAGTGTTTGAGAAACAGGACAAAAAAATTGTTTTTCTTTCACAGACACTTATCTAAATCAATTCTCTACAGACTCTCTCCTATTCAGAATCACTTGTGTGGACTGATGAGGCAAAAAATAAATTCCTTTTAAAAAACAAAACCGGAGCCTATTTACAAAACATGCAAAGGGAGAATTTTAAGCAGGTGTTACTGCAGAACTGCTCAAACGTGAATACAGCTGAGTGACAGAATATACCTTCACTTCTACAAATATAGGTCCTTCCTCCAGACTTTCTGGAAGAAATACATTTTCAGGGAGTGGACTATAAAATGGCATACAACGCAGAGACAGAAACAAAGAAGTTTGCAAATCTTTTATATTTCCAGTTGTTGAGACAATATTTTTGAGAGCTGATGTTACCTCTAGCGGCGAAACCACAGCCAGCTATTAAGCAGCCAGAAAGCTACAGTAATTGAATACATGACCATTTCTCTTTTAGCACGTTCTTTGTTCTCCTCTTCCAGAAGTTGTAGACGTCTATTTAGTTTGATTATCTAAGTGAAAAACAAACACACAAAAAATACAATATAGAGGCTTTTATGAATAGAGCAATCAGATTCTTATAAAGTAGTACAATAATTTGTCAACAAAAGTATTATTACAAACATGGAAAGTTGCATCTGGAGCAAAATAAACACAACTACATATAGAAAAACATGTCATTCATGACAGCTCAAATTCACTTAAACATCCTTTCCCTTCTTCAGATTTCTGAGTTAGGAAGGGTATATTTCCTTCCTAACTTGATTACAAAGTGAGGTGAGGAAGCTGTTACCTACTGTTATTCTGGCAGAAAAGACTCAGTATGCATTTTGGCAGGCTTACCACAGCACAAAGAATACGGGACTCCTTTCCCTTCCTATGTCTCTCCTGGGAACTTCTTCTCACTCAACCTCAGTTGTTCATCTTTAACCCGGCATAACTGCCTTCTCTGTCCACCTCTGAATTACTGACACAATCCAATGAAATAACCTACTGTAGTGGGCCTTGGGATATGGCATCCAAACCCTTCAGGCCCGAAGGCTGATTCCCCAGCTGCTGGAAATGCTGCTGGCTGACAGTACAGTACCACCCTTGCTGTTAGCCCTTACTGTGAAAAGCCCGGGGCTGAATAACCAACCGCCTGCTTAAGCTCATGTTCTCCTACTGATCTTCACCTAAAAACATCTTATTTAATTCAATTTCCCTCTACATCTATTTGGCATAGACACAATGAGAAAACCAACTATGTCTTCTTCACATGTGTGTATGTCTGTGTGATACTCGAGGCTGTGGGAGTATTAAAAAATACACATGTGCAACTGCAGTTCTAAGAAATGATTTATTACAGAATACAAGAAATACATATGCAGAGATGCTGTGCAAGCTGCAAGGAGCAGTTTCCAAAATGGAGTTATTAAACACAGTAACAAAGGTTCCAAAGTGATTGTTCCACATTTCAAAAGCCAAACAAGCAACTTATGGCTGTAATGGTTTGCTAAAGACTCTTTGTTATCGGCCAAAATTACATTCATCTATCTTGGTAATACTGTTTTACGGTGACCACAACATGTAAATGGTAGTTTAATATATCTTTAATCAAAACGAGAAAATCAATTATGGCTTACTAGCTTGACAGATAAAATAGTTCAATTCATGGGTCCCACAGGAGAGAAAATGATAAAATGTTGAGAACTATCACTTTAAAATACTGTATGAATTTAACTGAGAAATCTATCTTATTTGGTACACTAAATACCTGTCGTCTTAGTGAAGCTGCATCTACAACAGTCAGGTCATCTGACGTTCCTTCAATTGTTGTATCTATATTTGAAATGCCATACCTGCAGGTAAGAGACAGAAAGACAAATGAATATTAAAGTAGAACTCAGAGTAACTGGCACGCCATGTCATGCTTTGTGTAATGCTCAAAGTAGTATTCAGAAAACTGGTACTAATAACATGAATTACTAAAATATTTTACCCCCTGAATTTGTACTAATAAAGGAAAGGAAAAAGCTTAAAATGACAACTGTCTACAATATTGAATAGGGGCACTAAAAATTGGAGAATGAGAAAAAATCCTGACTAAAGATACAAATAGAAAATTCTCAAGCCAGAAGGATTGGCGATGCTAAAAAGGGTCCCTGACTGAAAAGGTCTGAGAGCTGCCACTTAGGATAGAACAAAATATGATTCTTACACAAACTTATGTCCATATGTAAGCCTACAGGCACAGACTCACTGGCAGGGAACACAAAGTAGACTAACTCTAACTAAAAAAAGAAAGACTCATCACCTCTTCTCATAGCCTCTTGTCTTACCATTTGTATTCTTTATTTCTTTTTTTTTTTTTTGAGACAGAGTTTCACTTTTGTCGCCCAGGCTGGAGTGCAATGGCACAATCTTGGCTCATTGCAACCTCCACCTCCGGGGTTCAAGTGATTCTCCTGCCTCAGTTTCCCAAGTAGCTGGGATTACAGGCACCCACCACCATGCCCGGCTAATTTTTGTACTTTTAGTAGAGACGGGGTTTCACCATTTTGGCCAGGCTGGTCTCAAACTCACGACCTCAGGTGATCCACCCGTCTCAGCCTCCCAAAGTGCTGGGATTACAGGTCTGAGCAACCACGCCCAGCCTATTCTTTACTTCTTATTTCTAATTACTTAGGCTCTACTGTATTCTCCTGCAGAAACAATTATGAAATCTCCTGAATACATCTTGCCACTACATTTAGCTCCAGAATTGGCCCAATAATGAATAAGAGGCTGTGTACAAAATAATACTGAAAAACCCCTAAGACAAAATCCAGAGAAAGCATAATAAAAAAGTACTTTTTGTTCCGATGCAGTTACTTCTAAAGGCGAACTACTTTTTAGGTGAATGACACTAAACTTCTGAAAAACAAAGACAAATGCCATTCCTCTCCTTTGCCTGGATTTCCACATTTTAAAATTTAATTAATAGCTTCATTAAGCTACAACTTATATAACCATACAATTCACCTCCCATATATTTTATATCCTAACTGGTTATTTCAGCAAAATGGCACAATACATTTTCTAAATGAGCAGAACATAAACAAGCTGAATTAAAAGTTACTCCTGTGTAGTACACAGAATTAGCACATGGATCATCTACTCTAACATCTAGCTCAGCAAGTCCCCGTACAAAAAGTACATACCCACAACAAAGGGATATGAAGCGGAATTACACGTTTCATCCAGACATGTTCAAGACAAGTCTATCCAGAAAATCCTTTTGTTTTAAATATTGTTAAAAGTAATAATTTAATAAAGTATGCAAAAAACCTTAAACAATAGATGGCGTGTACTGACCCTAGATAATCTACAACCATCTCCAAATGTTCCTTCTATGGCTAAATTGTCTTGCTTTCTCATTAGCTGTCCCCTTGTTTCCTGAGAACACAGTAAACAACCTGGGGCACTGAGGGTAATTTTACCAGTTAGAGAAGTAAACTTCTAAGTTAGTAGATGCTGGAACTATGGGTTTACAAATGATTAGTGGAAAAAATAAAGGTTGAAGGTTCCCTTTTCCTTCACTTCATCCTCAAAACAAAACTCTTCTCTTTCTCTGAGGCCACATAACAGATGACTAATTAGAAAAAAAAAATCCAACAGAAGCAATTGTTAAAGGGATCTGAACTGAACATAGAGAATGAAATACAAATGAAAGCGATTACTCACAATTTATATCCTGAATTAACTAAGGTTTAGATATCTGAAAAGGAAATCTCCATTTGCAAAGAAATATAAGGATATGACCAAAGATTTTACCTATATAATTCAATTGAAAACAAAAATATGTTACTTTACATTGTGTTTTAAACAAAAACCTGCATTTATTAGAACTAAAAAACTCTAATGCTAAGTTAGACTACTGGCTGAAAGATAAAAGGATCACAAACTTAGAGAAGAATATAAGGGAAAACAACAATGAACCTAACTAAGACTGTAAAAAGAACAAGTCAGCAGAGTGGTGAGGGATTACCACAGTCACGCTTTCCAACTCCTCCAACATGAATTCAGTTTTAATGAGCAGCTAATGTTTCCCTTTTCTCTTGCTTCGATGAATGCACCAGCTTCTTCTAAGCACAGAAATGATGCTGCCAGTTTTAAATCTACGGCTACAGATAATACATTTCTGCTTGAATAAAACCGACTGAAAAAGTTATACAGTAATAGCGTCTGTGGATACCAACGAGTTTGTTTTTCCAGACTATGGGAAAACTAAATGGGGATTTTGGCACTTGAGAATTGTATGTGTTTGTATGTGCCATTCTGCCAGCCCCTGTGCATATCAGGAAGAAAGGAACACTCAGCCTACACATGTCTGAAAGTGTGAAAGGGGCAAAAATAAGAGAGAAGGCATTAAATCAACAGATGATAAAAATGCTTAAAACTCAATTTCCTTTCTAAATACGTGCCTTCCCGAACTGTGGAGCTGTTACTACTGATGCCTCCCAGTTTAAGATGATGCCTTACAAACAAAGAGGTTTGTTCACACACCGGAAGTGACATTCCAGATAATTAACAACTTAAAAGGAAATGCTGGGCACAATTCAGGCAACCATTAAAATGATGTACATAAGATGAGATTTAAGATGTTTTTTCTGTTTTAGCATGTCAATTATTACAAACCACCTATAAACTATTAACACTACACTTAAATAAAATAGCTGTTCACATCGTAACATAATTATTAAACATTTTCCCTCATACTAACTGGCCAAATGTCATGACTGATTATTCACTGTTCTTAGAGAGAAGCAAGATGTACCCATCGAGGAAAGCTGTAGAAAGAAGTTCAGCTACAAACACAGGTGTGGCTACGACATGCATCATGCCCTGCAACACACAAATTCCGCCAACCATTTACCCTGGTAATTACAAAGTCTCAAAATTTACCTGATGTTCTCATGATGAGGATTAGAAGTGGCGGCAGCAGACCCACCACGCAACACAGGTCTAAGGCAGGTTTTTGCGGGAGAAGGCACAAGACAGAATCAGGAAACAGAGAAGTAATAAAATAAAAGCAAAAACAAGACAAATAAATGTCAAATAGGATTATATTGTATATTTCAATACAATATAATATCTCTCAATCACTTGAAAAAATCCTTGTCTCATGTGTCCTCCATTTTATCATTTTCATAAACTCAACATTACTATCGATCAAAGAAACAAAGGGAATCTATATTTACATGACAAAATAGCACCAACATATAAAATAATTTTCTTGGTGCTTTACATTATGAAATTTAAGACAGAAGACAACTCTGTTTAAAAAGTGTAATTCCTTTCTTCTAGTTGGAAAAAAAAAAATCACTAGCACCTTTAAAAGCATATCAGGACCTGGTTAGCTGCACCGGTATGACCATGGTTGCTCATCTGATATCAACAGCTCCATCTCAAAAACTGTATTCATAAATTTCAAGAAACTCCATTTCCCACTGTTCCTTCCCTCCCACCTTATTAATTCTGAGTAGTGCCTGATGTCTCACTGCGGCTGCGTGTCAAACTCTCAGCTCTCCAGAGTGAAAATGCAAGCCTCCACTCTGAAGCTGAGAAGATCAGGAGACGTGCTGGAGCACATTACAGGAAGTGCAATCCACAATCTGAGTCTGATCTTGAGACAACCAGGAGTGGCATACAGGGCCGCTGGGAATGAAGACTAAGGTGCACTGGGAAATCTGGTGGGCATTTCCACCCATTCTCAGTATACGCTTTGGCGCTAGAGGAGTTAGCTTTCTACCTTGATGAGCAGTAAGCTTTCCAGTGAGTTTTATATTTTAAAATCACAAAACAAAAGCTTCTACCTGTTCACTGGTCAATTCCCCCTAAAACAGTCAGCAATATTTACTAAGCAGAGAAAGGAGACTGGAGTATTGGATCCATATAAAGATTCGAAGAATTATTAAATCCTATTTTGGATATCTAATTCTCTAAGTAACCGATCTGGTTTTGCTTGAATTTAAGTATCAAGACAACACTGAATTATATAATGGTAAATGTTTAATACCAAATGCACTAATTTTTTCTGTAAGTTGGCACAGCTGTGGAATTTTGACAATACAAATCATTATTTTCTGATAATTCAATTTATGTAAGAAAATTCTAATGTTTAACTTCTATATGTCTTAAAGGTACTACCAGTGCTTAAATAAATTTCGGGAGCCTAGATGACAAGGGATTCAAAGAATTTTTGGGGTGTTTCCCCACACGTTTGACTTTATTTTACTGGCTAAAAAACATGGAGAAATCACATATGCTTGAGACAGGTCTTTTAACTCATCTCATCCTAGTACCATATTTACTCTGTGGTATTAGGAAACCTGTTATTTAACTACAATCTTAAATTATACTAACATGAAAATGGTTCATTAGATGAAGCCATCACTGTGTGCTTCTTAAAGCTTTTTAAACTGCACACAGCATGTTCAAATGGATCTGTCATATTCACCATATTCCACCACAGAGATCTCCCTTTTATAATGCAGAGCCAGAAAATAATACAGTTACCTTTCACAACGTATTTCATTTTGTCTTCTCACACTGGCAATTGACACATATAATATAAAAGTACATTAGACAGGTATTTGGCAAAATTAGAAACTTCATTCAAGTACCATTTTCTATGATAAGTGTGATTTAATACATAAAATCTCTTCAACAGTATGTTTTGTAGAGTGGTAAAGGGAAAGAAATCCAAGGCTACCACCAAGCTCCACCATTAACTTGTGTTTGTGTACTGACGTTTTTTGAGTAAATATGCTCTGACGTAACAGAACATGTGTTTCTTTGCTATAAAAATGTAATCTGCTACAGAAAATAGACAGTTTAATTGGGAATCAGGAATTATACTTTTTCTTTTAAAAGAGAAAAATTATAAATAACAAACATTGTATCCACTGCAACTCTGGATTTCCAGGTCTTCCAAGCTGTATATTTATAGGGATACTTGCCAAAAATATAAATTATTCACACATTGGTTTCTTATTCTATTCACTCAAAGCTGGTACAGTCTGTTAAGGAAAAACTGTATAAAAATAATCAAGCCCCTCCTAAAAATAAGAGCTAAGCATGACTCATCTATCAATATTTAAATAATGTTCTTACACAGGAACTAAGTTTCTTTTTTAAGATGTTAATATTTTACATTGTAAAATGAGGTACATAGCTCTAACATATGTAGGGAGAGACGGACATTTTCTAACCAGGTAAGGACCAAATCCTAACAGTATTTTAATTTCTGCTGCACCTGAGCAAATAACACACCTGGTGTTTTGGTAAACTTTCAATATATCAGTTTTCCAAATGCGTAACACTGACCTGTGTAAATAGTTTTCTAACATGTACCTAGGATTTAACTTGGTTTTCATGTTGAGCTTGGTTTAGATCATCTACATGCTTGTAAGAAAAAAATATATAGTACGTAAACCTTTTGACAGCGTCCTTTAAAATGTAAACTGAAAATAGTTCTTAAGTCAAGGAATTGTGAATCTGCATTATTTCACAGTGATAAAGCAAGCAGAAAGCATTTTTCTTTTTCCGCCAAATAGTTCTAGCTTAAATTAACCATACCTAATGTGATGGCATATGACGAAAGATAAAGTATTGCATTAGCATAATAGCCAAGAGCAATAAAATAGAAAGGAAAAAATGATGTACAGAGCAAGGAACACAGAAGCACTTAAAATTTTATAAGCAGTATTATTTTATAATCATGCAAATAGAACATTATCCAAATTTCACATTCCTATTTCTTATATCTGAAAAGTCATGCCGGATACTTCTCACAGAGGAAATAAAAACTGATTTGGCACTTAAAATTCTGACAAAATCTTGCTCAACACTGAGATCCTAAGTGAATACAACTTAAAAAAATCCTTTCAATACTGAAAGCATCAATTAGACTGATAAGAATCTAACCCTCCAGGCTCCAAGGTAGCAACTAATGCTACAGACCTAGGAGCAAAGCATTATTAATATAACTCCTTCATGAACTTTTAAAAACTTACTGAAATGAATGAGAAAAGAGAACTCCTTCCCAGAAAAGGGATTTTAGAGTTATCAATTCATCACAATGTAAAAAAGTGAAATAAAATTTCACTTAAAGTCTAAAATATTTTTCATTATTAAAAAAATACAAAGTTTATACTAATACGATTTTTGATTTTATACATTTGACTCTGAGGCACAATGCTTTTCCATTATGGAGGAAAAAATCCATTCTTTTTATAAGTTCCACATGACTGCAATGAACTGTGTATATGCTGATCGTGGGGGCTGAGACGAATCTTTTTTTTTTTCTTTTTTTACTTTTTGGGACATATAATTTTAATGTACTGTGACTTTGCCATCTAGCTATTATTACTTTTTATACAAGATTTGGAAATATCTCTCTCATTCAGATATTTTAAATGTAATAGTATTTGATATGACATATTCGCACCTAATAATCTGGTTTCCACTAAGGACTTACTGTAATTTAAAAGTTAAACAAGTTAGTTGATGGACAATAAATCTGTTTTAAGGAGGGAAGAGAAAACAGACCCTTGTAAATATTAGTTCTTAAGTGCCAGCTACTTTATATTTAATATTGTTTGAAAGATCTCCTACCACACTAAATAAAGAACTGGAGGCCATTATCCCATTATAATTAAAGGTGGGGGAGGGGAGAAGATCCTCACAAGAATTCAGAAAGCTAGATATTATTATCCTTCCTCTCTAGTTTTCAACAGATGAGAAAAATCAGGCCAAAAGAAGCTAAGCAATTTGTTCAAGGCCATTATGCAGCTATGCACTGGGGTGGATCCGGGTTAATTCTGACCGACTCCCTGAATCCATGCTTTTTGTTCTGAACCTTGCTGCTTCTTATAGCTTCCCAATAGTCCAAGAATGTCTTTGAAGCTTCAAAAAGCACAAAAGGGAGTCTAAACCCTTGGGGAAAAACAAACAAAACACATCTATACATATACATGTATATATAATTCCCCTCCCCACACCCTCATGCCATGAGCTTTCTTTTTAAGCTCTTTTCAGTGCAGCTTTCAGTCCTTGGGCCCAAATGCATGGCACTAGGTCAACTCTGGGAAGGCCCTGAAAGGCCCTGGATTCAACAAGGATAAGCAGCATGGACAAGTGCTTGCGAAGTATGGTGACATACCCAGGGCCTGTGTGAGGACTACAAGCACTTAACAAGAAAAAGTTTGTTCAGTGCAAGCCAGAAGTCATGTTCGTTCCTAAGGTAAGAAACACGATTTATTAGAAGGGCCAGCTTAATTTATTGTGAAATCTTCAAAATGCAAAAAGTAACAAGTAAATAATCATGAAAATTCAAACCCTGACTACCAGAAGCCACTAGATAAATGTTCAGAGTCGAAATGAAATTGACTCTATCTTTCCCACAGTATGCCAAAAAAGCTCCCTGAATTTCCTTTAAAACATTATGTAGTAATAAAGCGAGGACAAAAAGTACTTGAAATAACTGCAAAAAAATTATTTCTATGAATAAGTCTAAGTTTACTATTGATGATTTTACTTGGAGATGTTCAAAAGCGAGATAAATTATCAACACTGAAAAATATCAGTATTATCAAAAAGATGGTAGCACCTGGAATTTTCAAAACAAGCCTAGAAATCCATAGCTGGGAGGAAAGGAAAAAAGTGTCCTGGCAGCTGCACTGACATCACCTCCTCAGATTTGCTTTATTAATCCAATCATATAAGTAGCATAAATAATTACACCAAGATTAATTAAAGAGGACTGGTAAGCTTCAGTGCAACACTCAATCCAACGGGACCCCTTGGCATATCCCCAAGTGGAAACAAGTACTTAGAACAGGCTAGAAAAGCCTTTGAAAAAAATCACTACGCTTTCTATGTATACTCTCCTTGACAGAAGGAAAGGTAATGTAATCTTGCGAAATGTGAATTTTGGACAATAATTTCAAATTAAAAGAAAGTAAAGCAAGCTGTTTCAAATCATTGCATCTTAGAAAGAGGCTAGAAGGTAAAAACAGAAAAGAAAGACACCACAGTCCACTAAACAAGAGGCCAAAAACTATGCAACAAAGCTGGCAAGAGTCACGGATGGCCAATCACCTGCGATTTTCATCCAGCACATCCAAGATCTGCTGGTATGCCCTACGGGTAGAAGACTGGATAAGCGACAAAATGCCACGAGCAGAGGAAAGATTAGCTCCATCTTCAGGTAACATATGGGGAGGACAGACCCGAGCCTGTTGTGGCGATGGTGTCACACTGTTTACACAAGCACAGCAAATGAAGAGAAAAACACTCAAGTCAGATTTTTATAAAACTTCTGCTGAGCAGTCTTTATCTTAATTTTCTTAGTGTTCTTGTCCCGCTTTCCCACCCTTCACTCTCCCCTCCAAGAAAACAGTCAAAGAATAAACATTTTGAATTGTTTTCAAAAACTAGCTATAAGGGAGCAATTATAACTTTGTAACCCTAAACATCAAAATAAATAAACTGAATATGAAAGAACTGTAGAGAGGGAAGATAACCACAGCAATGAATGTGTTCAACTCCTCCCATTGGAGAAGCAGCATTCTTTACTTCGTGCTTATATTCCAATTCAATAAACCAAACTTCTAAGAAACAACACTGCCGTCAACTTATGGATGATTAGAAGAGTAGGACAGGGAATTCTCACATACAGATGTCAAAGTTTAAACACATGAATCAAAAGTGATTCCATAAAAACACCATTTCAAAAACTTCATAAAGCCAATGAAGCAAGTTGAAGTTTATGACGAGTAAATGACACTGATTTAAGGATGAATTCGTCTTAGAAAATGGTAACAAAGCATTTTGATTGTTTAGTTATAGAAAGCATATGTTCTCTAGTTAAATGACTAAAGCATAAAAATATTACCAAATCTGTGAATACAGTGAAAGAAGGCAAGGACACTTCTTAAATTATCAATGGCTGATAACTATTTCTGGGTTTCTTAGTGACAATAATCTTAATCGTTCTTTCATGTGTGGGCTGAGATTCATAATTTCATTTGACTCCCCTGCCAGTACTTTCTGAAAGCTGAATGAACCAATTCTTGTGGTTCTAACCTAAACTCTTAAGATCTGTGTCAGTATTTTCAGGGAGCCGTTTAATGTTACAGCATGATTATGTGAGGTATTTAACTTAACTGACATACGGACGTGGCAGATGGTTTGTTACAGTAAGAGGACTATGACAGTGGGATGAGGGTTCAACATTCTCAACGTCAAGGCAAAACTAACATCAGGCTAAACGTCATCCAATGTGTATTACGTCTAAATGAATAAAAACAAAGCAGATGGTAAACAATTGAAAAAATAAAATCTCTTATTTTGACTGTGTAATCTTTTCTAACAGCATGTATTTGTTTGGAAACTACAAAATAACTGGGATAATTTTTGACAGGATAGTTACAATCATCTAATATTATTCCCAGAGTCCCAGAAAATTAAAAAACAAAATCTCCTCCACAATTTTATGAATAACTTTGAATGGCTTGGCGATCCAAAGAGAGAAGTACCATAATATTAAGACCATGTTTTTCAAAGACTGCTTAGAAGATCTAAGCCAAATCTTAACATACAAAGTAACTAATCTATCAAGCCTGATTCACCATAGGATTTAGGCCTAATGGTGTCAAGATAAACTCAAATTTTCTGATGCAATCTCATGACTAGTGACCTTAAATGTCCATCCAGAGACTGGCAATCTCTGGGAATTCATATAAACCAACATTATCTACTGATCCATGGTAATTGGCAAACCCATACCGGGCATTCCAGAAGGGTAAAAACAAACAAACAAACAAACAAAACCATCCTATCTGTGAAACAAAACTATACGTTAGTCTTACACTCAGAATTCTCTTTAGGCAGCACTGTGAAAAGCTGAAGCTCTTACTGCCTATGAGAATTAAAAATGGCCAGTTCTGCATCAACATAAACAAACAATTCATCTTACACTCTTCTTGATAGAGCAGTCAGCATAACTGCCTAAATTCACTTAAGCAAGTTTTAAAGGACTAATCAGTACTTTGCCTCTGCATTTGGGGGTTTAAATTGAACACTTTGTGTATCATTCTGTATTGATAAATAAACTAGCTACATGCTAACATATTAAAGGCTACAATAATCAATATTTGGAATTATAATCTTGGGGCAACAGCATGAATGAACGAAACTCAAATCCATGAAAAAACTTAATGGATTTTGGTCCATTAAAAATTAAAATAGAAGGGTTACTTTCTCTAAGAGAAATCCTTTTGCTGGAAACAAACAACAATGAATTGTTTACTTAAACTGTAAAAGTACAAGTATTTTCTGTCCACACATAGGAAATGAGGAGGTCATCTTATAAAACAGTCAAACATAAACTTACTTCAGATTAACTGCAAAGAGTTCCTAAGATGGAATGCAGAAGGGTAGATTCTAAAACAATCTATAAGATCCCTCTCAATTCTAAGATTTTACGATCACATGAAATTGGAATATAATGGGAAAAAACCTTACATGATCCTCAGTTGTAATTTAATACGAAAAATATTTATGTAGAAAGATAAAAGATGAAATTAAGTTTTTATCAATACTAGTAAAGATATTTCATCAAAAACATAACTTGAGGTTCTAGTTGTTTCTCAAAAGAAATCAACATTTTGAAGATTAGTAAAAAATTTAGCTTTTCATTCATGTGTATGGTAATCCTCCATAAACAGCAAAAACAAAATCAGGAGTATTTTTTTTTTAATGGATGACTACTTTTTCCAGTGTATGTATAGATTAAATGTCCTTGTTTGATAACACATAATTCCATCTACAGATGAAATGAATCACCATAAGATCGCCAAAACTACATTAGTAATTAGAGGCAATAAATAATTTAGCAATTCTCTTTCCTTTTTAAAACTTTAAGCAGTCTTGTTGGTCTTTTTTACAAATAAATGTAAAAACAAAAAAGAATAAGCTCCATTTTAGCAATCAGTTTGACAGGAGCTAAAATGTACTACACAGGTATCCACTGTGGAGGGAAACAGTGCTTTCACCTCCGTCCACTCTTGGACCCAACCAAGGTTTAGTGACTTTCTGTTTCTGCTGTTTTGACAAGTGAACTACTGTGGAAAACAAAAAAGTAAACATACTGCAAAGGCTCTGAGAAGATTAAGTAAATAGCATTATATATATTAGTAATTTAATAAAAATGTTCTTTGATAAACTGATTCCAGTGAGATTATAAAACAGCAAAGTCTCAACATTACCTTTTTAAAAGAAAAGATTAGAAAAATTTGAAGAAAGCACTGATGTTTACCATGCTTCATTAGTAATAGCTCTACCTCATGCTTACACGAAATCTTATTACATAAGAGTTAAGTAAACGACACCAGGGCTGGGCGCAGTGGCTCACGCCTATAATCCCAGCACTTTGGGAGGCCAAGGTGGGCAGATCACTTGAGGTCCGGAGTTCTAGACCAGCCTGGCCAATATGGTGAAACCCTGTCTCTACTAAAAATACAAAAATTAGTCAGGCATGGTGGTGTGTGCCTGTAGTCTCAGCTACTTGGGAGACTGGGGCAGAACAATCGCTTGAACCCGGGAGGCGGAGGCTGCCGAGAGCTGAGATCATGCCACTGCACTCCAGTCTGGAAGTCACAGTGAGACTCCGTCTCAAAAAAACAAACAAAATAAAACAGCAAAAAAAAAAAAATCAGCCAATGCCAGAACTAAAATTGAAATAAAAATTTACTTGGCATAACTATGTCATTATTAAAAGTAAGTTCAAAGTCAGGTACCTCTTTCTCTGAGTTTTTATAGGAATAATGTTTCCCAAACTGTGACTTTAACCTCTTCAGTGAGGTATCAGACTCTTTCAAAAAATAGGGTAAAATAATAAAGAGAAAAAATTTTCATCAAAACACAAATATAGTAATTTCTCTTGGAATTTTAAATAGAGAGGAAATTTTAATATATTGCCACTATCTACGGCAACTGAATAGTTCCTCGAAGCATAATAATAGAACCAGAGTAAGAGGAAAACTGTTGGCTATCGGTGCGGTTTCTTCTGCTGCTTAAGAACGCTATCAGCTATTGATACTTGTATTATATACCAAAATGTTCTGCTCCATGAGTAGAGTCATTCCCATACCTTATTTTGTCACACAGAAAAACAGTGGGTTTAATAATAGCAAAAAAAATGCTTCCAAGCATCATTTTAATCTACAGGATTATAAAATAAATGACAAACCACACTTATTCTCCATTCTTCTTCAGGGACAAGAGAAAAGAAGAAGAGACAGTGTGCTGAAATTTAAAAAAAAAAAAAAAATTGGGATCACTGAACCAGGTGAAGTTGAATCTGTCGAGAACTATTATGCCAACCAAAGCAAAATAAACAAAAAAGGAGGCTTGGTCCTTATGTGCATATTATATTCCATGTTGCTTTCACCAATACATGCAAAATCATATACAACTTCCTTTAGTTGGTCTAGTTATTTTTTTCCTTAATAAAGTATATAACGGCAGTTTGAGAAATCCTGAAACAGAGGTACTAAAAAGCCAAACAGGAAGATAATTAGGATAGCATATGTCAATTACCTGGTCAATAGATTAGTATTAACATAATCCTTCAAAATCAAAACAACTACTTGTGAAAAGCAGAGCAGATAAAATCTTACGTGTACTCCGGTGCAGAAATCGGTGCCTGGAACCTTGAAATTTTATTTCTTGGGGCAGAATCTGATCTGTGCCACCTTAAATAATAATTATGCTTCTTTTACATATTCAGCTTTTATAACACAAAGAAAAAGCTACATCTGATTTTACTGTTCACAGTTCACTTTTGTGCTAATAGCTGACGATAATCTTATTGCCTCTTCAAAGTAATTAAGAAAACAAAGGCTAGTGCTCCTGCTCTCACACCCGTTTGTACTTTCATTCTTAAAGCCATGGAATAAAATAAAGTGGAGACAGGCAAAGTTTCATGCACTCTGATGCACAACAATTTCATGTTACAAAGAAAACACTAAAGTAGGTAAAGATAGTAAGAGTTTAATAATTATTTTAATAGAGGTATTATATCAATTGTTTTTTCCTTACTACATTAACGACACTGAATAATATGTTCGTTACACACAATTCTAAAGTTAGTAAGATGGAGACTCTTAAAGATGAATTGTAAAGTATAAAATTAACAACAGTAGGGAAAGAAAGGACAAAGTTACATTATTAACAAATTACATCTATAACATGGTAACAGCCATAACGAAAAATATGGTTAAGCAATGTTAAGTGTTTCACTGTGAAAATGTATAAAGATTCATTAGTTTTACTACCAAAAATGAGATTCTCAGTTTTATTAAAGGCTGAAATGGCATTTTAGAAAATGCCATTAAAGCAACTTAAAAAAAAAGAAAATCAAGTATTAGTTAACACTGTAAATCTTTTCTGTTATGAGGAACTGATGTTATTAGGTAAATGCAAAAATATCTATATCATCTACTCTAAATCATACTTCACTGGACTGGTTTTCATACATAATAAAGGGGTTTCCTTTCTCTTCAGTTGAATGCAGCTATCAATAATACATACTTCGGGAGAAAAAATAAAAGTGGTGCTATATTACAATAATCTTGTTTTTATTTTATTAAATAAAATGTCAAAGTAGCTAAGAACCTAAAGAGTAAGCCACATCTTTATAAAGTGGAAAAGCTTACTAGAAATCTTTGTTGCCTTGGGATAATGTTACAAAAAGAAAATAATTAAAGCTCTTGAGTGTATGTTTAATCACTCTGTAAAGTAGATCAAGAAGCCACCTTAGCCATACATGATACAGCCTCTTAACTGTTTGTGTAATACATTTGGAAATAGTCTAGAAAAAAATGGATCTCGTGGACCTGCTGACATCACTGCCAACCAGACACCTCTAGGGAAACACAATCATAAAAAATTTTCTATTACTAATGGCTGAATCTTGCAGCAAGCATTCCCTGAAGGAGATATATATTCATTTTAACTCACTGTCTTCCTACACAGTCTTACAGAATAATTTTAACTACCTTAGGAGATATTTCAATATTCTCCAAGAAATCAGAGCAGTTTTAGTTCTCCTTTCACCTAACACAAGAGAATGGAATTTCCATAAGGCAAGCAAATAATTTATATAGAAGTTAGAACTTCTTTGTTCTTTCAAAGCAAGGATAAAAATATTTGAAAAAAGAATCCTCTCTCTATCTTGAATATCAATGATCCTACCCCATCAAAACTCCTTCTGTATCCCTATACTCTTTAGAGAGGTCCAAACTAGAGATTAATATGCTATAATATAAATCACTGTATTGTTCTCTATTTTGTAAATAAAATTAAATGTTTTGCTTCTATCTAGATTTGCAAGCTCTCAGAAGAGATGTATCATCTCCTGATTCTTTCAGCTTCTGCAGAAGCTAACATGATGCTTGCCATCACAGGTGGTTCATGAGTTCATGAAAATTGGCCAAAACATTAATGAGGAAGAAATATTAATTTATATAATCTATTTAAAAAGCCACTACTGACAATCACTTTCTGATTAAAATTCTGACCAGTTTTCAAGAAACATTTTGTTTGTAAAAACCCATTAATTTTAATAAAAAAGTAAAAAAGCACTAACATTAATAGATCTTCTGGTAGCTTTAAGATCAGAATTTGATAATACAACCAAATGAGAAAGAAAGGTTTAAACAACTAGTCTTTTAAACAACACACTTGTATTTTTTGAAAATGAAAAGGACCAAAAAATTCAATGAATCACAAAGGAGAAAGCTAAAAAATACTTTTGGAAAGAAAAAAATTCTACCTGTCTTGCTACACTGTTTAACACAGCTCATTAGAAACAAAGCTGGACAGGACCAGTTCACCATCTTATGATAACTTAATTAGCAAATCATACGACACAGGAAAGGATAAGATTACTGAAAAATTCTGAGGACCAACAAAACGGCCAGATTTTAAGACTACAAAAAGTATTACAAAAATGTAAACTTGATGTAAAACAAATTTTAAAAACTATAGGAAGTAATTATTTAGAAAAATATGGGTACACAAAATACCCTGAAAAAACTTACAAAAGAGATATAATGCTAGTGCTTCTACTCACAGAGAATCATTTCTGACCAGCTGTCCATTTTGGCGAACAGCATTTTCACTCATAGACCGCTCTCTTTTTAGTCTGCCAACTGCACGGATCTGTTAAAGCACAAAGAAAGGGAAGGAAATAGAAATATTCTTAGTAGCCTAGTAGCTGCTTAGCATCAAAAGAACCTTGATACAAGGCTACTCAAAAAATTTACAACGAACTAAGAAAAGGCAACCAAGAATTGCTGCCAGGCAGTGTATTACTGACAGACTTGCTTTTTAAAAAAACACCACATACCCTTACTTACTATAATGCAGATAAACAGGAATGTCTATTTACTTTAAGAATGCTACTCTAGTTTCTTTTTAAGTATCAATATTACTTGGTATGATTATTATTATTTGTTTAATCTTACACTATATACTTATTTATAAGAACAATTTATAAAAGTGTTTACAGGCACATATAGGAAACGGAGAGTATCTGTATTATAAATAAACATTCCTGGCTTCTAGAGTTATAACAAGTTAAGATTTGGTTGAATATTTGAAAACTAGACTAAAAAAGTATCTAGCTTAATGGTTTTGGCATTGCAGAATGGCTGCAATCTCTAATCCCATATGTTCTTCTTACAAAATGTATCTTTGACCTTCTTTCATTAAGAGACAGGATCTGTTTCTTTCCCTTGAAATTCAGAGGGCTAGTGACTACTATAGAAACGATGCAAAGTGACTTCTGAGGATAGGTCATAACAGTACAGCTTCTGCCTTTCTTTCCCCAGGTTGTTAATATTTTGAAGAATGGCACCATAACACAAGGAAGGCCAAGTAGCCAGACAGTGAGGCCATGTATAAGTGCACCTGCCGACAACCCTAATGGATGTCCCAGACAACAGCTAGTACCAAGTGACATGTGAGTGAACAAATCTTCAGATAACTGCAGCTCCAGCTGTTGAGTTATCCTTAGCCTTTGAGACTTTCTAGCTTAGGCTTCAGACACTGAAGAAAAGAAACAAGCTTTTCCCTTCATGGCAACTGCAAATTCCTAACCCACAGTATGCATGAGCAAAACATACGCTTGTTTGTTTTAAGCCACTAAGTTTAAGATGATTTGTTACATAGAAATGGATAACTAGAACAGTAGTAATCATTAACTTTTCTGCTTATTTAAAAATACTTTTTTTTTTTTTTTGCGATAGGATCTTGCTCTGTCACCCAGGCTGGAGTGCAGCGGCATGCTCATGGCTCATTACAGCTTCAGCCTCCTGGGCTCAAGTGATCCTTCCACTTCAGCCTCCCAAGTAGCTGGGACTACAGGCACACACCACCACACCTGGATAATTTTTGTATTTTGTAGAGATGGGGGTTTTGCCATGTTGCCCAGGCTGATCTCGAACTCCTGAGCTCAAGTGTTACTGCCCCATCTTGGCCTCCCAAAGTGTTGGGATTACAGGTGTGAGCTACTGCGCCCAACAAAAATACTTTAAAAAACAACACAAACAAACCACCCCTCCCCCAACTAAAATAGCCATGGCAACATTATGGTTTTATTTTGTGGGTTGTTTTTTTTTTTTTTTGAGATAGGGTCTCGCTCTGTCGCCCAGGCTGCAGTGCAGTGGCACAATCTCGGCTTACTGCAAACTCTGCCTCCCGGGATCAAGCAATTCTCCTGCCTCGGCCTCCAGAGTAGCTGGGATTACAGGTGTGCGCCACCATGCCTGGCTCATTTTTGTATTTTCAGTAGAGACGGGGTTTCACCATGTTGGCCAGGCTCATCTCAAACTCCTGATCTCGTGATCCGCCTGCCTCAGCCTCCCAAAGTGCTGGGATTACAGGCGTAAGCCACTGCACTCGACTGACATTATGGTTTTAAAAAAATTAAACTTTATAGTAAAAAACAAATAGTATGTTAATTAAAGGACTTGAAAATTAAGATTTTCAAAATATCAATCAATATTTATTGATGTTCTTGGTCGGGCATGGTGGCTCACACCTGTAATCCCAGGTGGATGTTTTTCTTCTTCTTCTCTTTTTTTTTGAGACAGTGTCACTCTCTTCCCCAGGCTGGAGTGCAATGGTGCTATTTCAGCTCACTGCAACCTCCACCTCCCGGGTTCAAGCGATTCTCATGCCTCAGCCTCCCGAGTAGCTGGGATTACAGGTGCATGCCCTCTCGTCCAGATAATTTTTGCATTTTTAGTAGAAACGGGGTTTCACCACATTGGCCAGGCTGGTCTTAAACTCCTAGCCGCACGTGATCCATCCACCTTGGCCTCCCAAAGTAGTGGGATTACAGGTGTGAGTCACCATGCCCAGCCTGGATGTTTGTTTTGTTTAAATCTGAGGTTTTTTTTTTTTTTTTTTTTTTTTTTTTTTTAGATAGGGTCTCACTGTGTTGCCCAGGATGGAGTACAGTGGCATGATCTTGGCTTACTGCAATCTCTGCCTCCTGGGTTCGAGAGACTTTCGTGCCTCAGCCTCCTGAGTAGCTGAGATTACAGGTACACACCACCATGACCGGCTAATTTTTGTATTTTTTTGGTAGAGACGGGGTTTCACCATGTTGGCCAGGCTGGTCTTAAACTCGACCTCAAAAGATCCACCCACTTTGGCCTCCCAAAGTGCTGGGATTACAAGTGTGAGTCACTGTGCCTGGCCTCAACGCAAAATTTTAAAATGTCTCTCAGAATCATCCTTCATTGATTATGCACTTACTTTTATTCATCCCTGAGGCTGAGAAATAGTTTCCTAGGTTCAAGCAGCTTCCTGGAAGTTGGGTCACAGGGTCTAATGCTACACAGTTATATAACATATAACACTAGACACTCTGCATGCATGCATACCATTCTCCTTTTATATGCTTATACCCCAAGTTAAATTTGATTGTTCAAGTAAATGTCCTCTAGGTTTTTTGATGGCCGATTCTCTCAATCTGTTCAAAGCCCACCTCTTCTTCAGGAATCTACTCAGAGCCTTAGTGGTTTTCCTCTATACTCATCCCCATTTTCTGTGAGACTTTTATGCAGAAGGGGGAAAGGTACAAATGAACAATGTAGACTGAACAGTTGGGATAAGTATCTTCCCTCCCCAACATGTTCAGTGTCCAAAATTTAACATCATGAATCACGGGGAGAACAGTTAAGCCAGTGACTGCGGGTTTTGGGAAGGACACATGGCCCAATTTGTCAGGAGTAAGGAGATCATGCTTGTGGTAAGGGGGCCATGAAACTGTATCTGTACAAAGACTGTGAGTGCACATCTCTGAATTTTCCATGCAGGAATGTGTATACATATATACAATTCAGCTTTTCCTTTTCTCTCCAGACTTTTGCTCCATTCTATTCATTGCAGTCCCAGCTCCTCTTTCCAGAAGTGACGAGGAAGGAAAAAGAGCTCAAAAAACCGTCACCAAACTGTGATCAGACCCATATTCATGAAGTTCTTTATTTTCTAAGCTCCCGCAAGATCCTTTTAAAATATTCACTGAGTCCCTGGGAGATCTTCTGCATTTGTTTTAGGATATGCCATGTAGCTATGGTTTTTTGCTTCACATCCTTAGCGTTGTCATATCAACTGAACTGGGCACCAATAACCATCTGCTACTTCTTCACAGTAGAATCACAGGTCTAGGGCCTTCTGCTAGACATTCATGGCTTCTGTGTTATCCTTCAGATTCTAAGATTGCTGCTTTCTAAGTATAATCTGTGTTAAGGGTGGAAGTAGCTGGATATTTCTTCTACTCCTTGAGCTCTGGCTGTACATTAGGGACATAACTGCTGTAGAATTTGGCATCCTATGGATGCCATTTGATGGCTTCTGTATAAAGCTGGCGTGGCTTGGAGATAGTTCCATTTCTGAAACCACTCAAGGCCTTTACTCTTCCAAAATCAGGTCAGGGTTTACATATGCCAACTGACTTTGCTCCTTCCAGATTAATTCCTAACTATTGACAGTTCTTGTATATCTGCAGTTCAGTGCTCTTCCAAAGGTTTATTATAGAAATGAATAGTATTCTCATACTTCTCCTCTTTGAAGTAAGAGATGCCAACTTGGGCAAAAGCTTTTACTCTCTATCTTTAGTCCAGTCTGTTTTTTCTTCCAACTTCAATGGACTTCTCACAAAGTTTTTAGGGCTTATTGTAGCTGATTTTTTTAAAGCACATCATGGCTTGATTGACAGGATGTAATGGCAGAGTCCACATCTTTGACTTGGTCACATCGTTCAAGGCTGCATCAAATCTTCTTACAGGCAGCATTTCCAACTCTTTCTGTATAGTTCTTCCTTCTTGTTCTCTGGAAGATCCTTCCCCACTGGCTCCCGTTTGGATTCCTTGATGAGAAGAGGTGGTAATGTCAGTGTCACAGCTTCTTTCTCCTCATTCACACGGCCCAGTCTCTTTGACACTAAAAACTGTCATGACTTGGGCATTTTGTATTTCACGCCCAGATAACATGGTTTATTGCACAGTTGCTTTGTTAGTTGATTTCCAAATATTGGTGGAGATCAGGCATATTGGAAGCATTTGTCAACTTCCTCTCTTCCAGCCAAGCCTCCAGATTTTTAAACCCTCTTTAAGCTAAGCGATTATTTATGTTCTATTTTAAGCCCTCCTCAAGAGCTCACCCGGATTCTTTAAGCCAGTTTAAGAACTCAAGTACAGTTGCTTTCTACAAATTTATCCCTTACATCAATCAGGCTTTCAGACAATTTTATTGGCTTCCTCATAAGCCTTCTCCTGGTAGTCTCTTCTCTTGAGATAGGTCAGTGGTTTTCAGTAGGGGGTGATCTTGCCCTGTAGAGAACATCTGGCAATGTCTGGAGGTATTTTCTTTTTTATTGTGGTAAAACACACATAACATACACAATTTTAACCATTTTGAAGTATACAATTCAGTGGCATTTAGGACACTCACAATGTTGTGTAATCATTACCACTATCTAGTTCCAGAATATTTTCATCAGCCTGAAGGAAACCCCATACTGATTAAGCAGTCACTCTCAATCCCCCTTTCCTCTAACCCCCTGGCAACTACTGATCTGTATCCTGTCTTCATTCATTTGGCCACTCTGGATATTTCATGTAAGTAGAAAAATGCAATATATGGCCTTTGCTGTCTGGCTTCTTAAACTTTACATTTTCAAGGTTCATCCATGTTGTGGCATGTATCAGTACCTTTTTTTTTTTTTATTTTTTTGGAGACAGAGTCTGGCTCTGTTGCCCAGGTTGGAGTGCAGCAGTGCAATCTCGGCTCACTGCTACCTCCACCTCCCGGGTTCAAGTGATTCTCCTGCCTCTGCCTCCGGAGTAGCTGGGACTACAGGTGTCCACACCACCATGCTCAGCTAATTTCTATATTTTTAGTAGGGTCTCACCATGTTGGCCAGGCTGGTCTTGAACTCCTGACCTCAAGTGATCTGCCTGCCTCAGCCTCCCAAAGTGCTGGGATTGCAGGCATCAGCCACCGCACCCGGCCAGTACCTCATTTTTTTTATGGCTGAATAAGAGTTACTATATGGCTAGATCATGTTTTGCTTATCCATTCATCACCTGATGGACATTTTAGCTGCTTCCACCTTTTCGCTATTACAAACATTTTTGGATATCATGACTTGGAAGATGGTAATGCCATCTTGTAGATAGATACCACAAATATTGCAAACATTCTACAGTGCAAAAAGATGGCTCTCACCACAAGGAATTATCCAGTCCAAAATGCCAATAGTGCTGAAGTAAAGAAACCCTGCCAACTACTGCAGAATGATTACTACAGAGCAATGTTCTGGGGATCTCACTTTATAGATTCTGAGTAACATCTGAATGAATCATCAATGTTATCAGCATTCAGGGTCTTATTGCTTCTCTATTTCATTCAATTTCTAGAAGCTACTAGAACTCTGGCTCCCTTACCCATTCCTCCCTTGCTCACGGCAGCTGAATGCTTGTTGAAGGCTACTGGACCCTTCTATAAGCTTTTATAACTTAAGTTCAAACCATCATCTTTGCTTTCAATAGGCAGATGGTATTAATCTCAAAAACTCCTCTTTCATTTCAGGATCTGGCTCCTGCCACAGGATTTTAACTCTTTCCTAACAATAACATTTATACATATTGAGCTTTTAACACGAATTAGAACATGTCCTTACATGCATTCTTACATTTAATTCTCACAATAATCTTAATGCACTTGGCATTATTCTTATCTTTATTTCAGAGATAAGCCCTAGAACTGTTAAATAACTTGCCAAAAGTTATGTGGTTAGTAAATGGCAAAGTAGGTCTTCAAAGTTAGGTCTAATTCTCACACAAACTTTTTTACCCCAGTGTTATACACTCTGGGCATCTATCACATTTGACTAAATATCACAATTAATGCAGGAATGAACCCTGTAGAGTCTTAAAGCCTGGGTCTACTGAGGGAAATCCCGGCAAACTTTCTTCACTCACTCTTAAAATAATCACTCAGGGAATTGCTTGGGTTGCTTTCAATCAGTTAGGAGCAGCAGAAAGATCAAAAGAAAAACCCAAAGAATACAATAAAGAACATTTCTTTCCTGGTAAAATCCTCACTGTAAGACAATTATTTTCACAGGTATAACTCCCAAGGAACTCTGGGGAGTTAGAAAGCTGGGCCTCAAACTGGGAGCGCACTGGATACTTTTGTTTTATGTAACCATCTTGGTAACTTTCATTATTTTCTGCTATTAAAGAATTTTATATCTTCTGTGCGTGTTGATGTCTTTCCCTCACTCATATTATTGTCCTGCTGAAACCAGACAGACAGCAAACTTTTTGAATGCAGGAACTATGTCTCATTAATTCTTATACTGCATATAGTATCTCAGAGACAAAAGTTGAAAAATGTTTGTTAAATAATACAATTCTCCAAGCGTCTTAGTGCCTTTCTGTCATGTAAAGTCTCAGATTATTGCTTTTCACCAAACAAATACCTAGAATATCCAAACTGTGTGCATATTACCTCAATTATCTCAGCAGAAACTTACAATCTAAGAACCTAGTCCTAGCAAACTGCACTGCCCTAGACAGTAGGCGGACTTTACCCTCTTTGGAAAGGACTACATGCAAAATGAAACCAGACACAAGCAATACCATCATTAATAAAAACATACGTTTGTACATTGTCTTACACTAGCTTCATGACAACATGTTGGAAGTTCAGAAGGTATATGAAAAAGATGCAACTCCAGAAATCATCACAGCAAAGAAGCTTCAAAGCTTAGCTGTAAGTCAATGGCAAAGGCAGGATTTGAACTCTGCTACTAACACCTTGTTAGTCTACACTGCTACATTTAGGTCAACTGGCATATTAATATAATGCAGTATAGGAGCTAACTCAGTAGAAACTTTTAATCAAGAAGCGAGAATGGGTAGTGTTAAGGGAAAAAGGGCTTTCTTTGTCATGTTTGCTAGACTGATTTTATAACAAAGTGATACATTTACTTTTTATTGCTAAACTCCCAACTTTTTCTTATTATTTAACAAGTAACACCTACCCATAAAGGCTCTTTCTTCAAACCACAGGAACTTAATAATACTTTCCACAAAATTTACATTTTCCTAAAATATAACATTCAAATTTTAAAAATAGCATAATAACTTATTTGCCACATTTGTAAATTAGAATTATTAGTAATGTTCCATATGGAAAGCTTTCATGACATATTGCTAAGGATATGATAAAGCCTCTTCACTCTTCTCTTTTACCTTTGTTTACATTATTTCAAATTCTGGTGATATTAAAGTTCTACTTACTTCTTCATTTTGAGGGGTTGTAGGAGGTCTTTCTAAATCCAGAAAATCTAGTGGTCTTTCACTTAGCGTAAGTACACGAGGTGGTGTTTTTAGTGCCAGGGGTTTAAAGGGAGTTGACTGAATAAGGTCAAGATCTGCTGGTCTTGAAAATGAAACATCTTCATTATTTCCTAGGAGTTAAGAAAATAGACAAAGAAGAGAAAAGTGGGAGGTTTTTTAAAAAGACAGTGTTTTTTGTTAAAATGTATTTACCTTCTTCTGCTTTTGAATTATACCTCCCAACGAGCATTAGTTTCTTTCAAAATATGCTTCCAGCGTACTGACATTTCACTAATATTTATCACTGTGGTACAGAAATAAGAAATTATGCAATGCATGATATATAACCAAAAAAACTGATATTTAGAATATCTAAAACTCTTACAACACCCAATTTTTTAAACTGACAAAACATTCGAATAGACACTTCACAATGAATATATATAAATGGCCAAAAAGCACAAGAGCAGATGTTCAAAATTATTAATAATCAGGGAAATAGAATTAAAATCACGAGATGGCACTACACACCCACTCAAACAGCTAAAATTAAAAAGACTGACAATACAAAATGTTGGCAAGGATGTGGAGCAACTGAAACTCATACATCACTGATGGAATGCAACACCGTACTAGAATTTGGAAAATAGTTTAGCAGTCTTTCAAAGTTTAAAATAACTTGTAGTACATAAACCAGCAATTTCACTCCTAAAGATATGAAAACATATGTCTTCACAAAGACTTGAACCTGAATATTCACAGTGGCTTTAATCCTAACAGCTTCAAACAAAAAGTAATCAATGAATGAAGATGAATGGATAAACAAATTATGGTGTATCCAAACTGAAATATTACTCAGTAATAAAATGGAATGAATAACTGATATATGCGACAACAGAAGAATCTCAAAAACATTACACTGAACAAAAGAAGCCAGATAAGAGTATATACTCTATGATTCCGTTTACATGAAACTCTGGGAAAGACAAATCTAGTCTCTGGCTATAGAAAGGAGACTATGGTTGCCTAGAGTTGAGGGGAAGGGACTGAGTGAGAAAGAGACACAAGGGAACCCTGTAGAGCAACAAAAATGGTCTCTATTTGGACTGTGGTGGTGGTTATATGGGTGTTTACTTTTGTCAAAACTCATCAAGTACACACTTAGAAATGTATACATTTTATGTGTGTAAAACCTCAATAATTAGTTGAATTACTAAAAAATACTGTTTGAAATTCAGACTATAATAATGAATGGAAATTTCAAAAGCATAAAGTTGCATTTTCCAACTCCTTTTCTAAATAACATTTAGAAAAACTCAAGTTTTCATAGAAACATACAAAACAAAGACTTAACGGGCAACCTTCTAAGTAAAGGTGAAATACCTGCCACAACAATCCTCTCCGGAACTTGCATTATCACACTAGCATTTGGAACTCCTTCTTGGAATCCTTGCTCCAGGTCAGCATTTGGTGGTGCTACTTTTAACTTTTCTGGGACCCTCATTCGCTGACTAATGCCTTCAGTATATTCCATTTCGTACTGAATTCGACTAATTTCTGCCATCTCAGCAGCAGGAGAAGGAAATGTTGCCCCACTCACCCTGTGGGAGAAAAATTTAAAGACAGGGCTGACTGTTAAAATGTCAGTCTCCTCTAAGTAGAGTAGCGAAGTTAGAAGACAATACCTTATAGAAAGAGAGAAAGGAAACTTCTCATTTGCAAGTACTGGACACATACAAAGCAAAAATAAAAGATGAAAGAAAATGATTTCCTCAACAAAATGCCTTCTTATCAGCTGAAACTGTACCTTGAGGAAAGGAAACTTCTCATTTGGAAGTACTGAACACATACAAAGCAAAAATAAAGGATGAAAGAAAATGATTTCCTCAACAAAATGCCTTCTTACTTATCAGCTGAAATTGTACCTTGATATTGCTTAGCAGTAAATTTTTAAAATTATTATAGAATTACAACACAAATGTGTACATACACATACATACACACACTCTCTCTGCATAGATAAATACGCATGCTGCTTGTAACTAAAAAAATGCCTGCAATAAAATTTAAACTTAAATTTCCTCATCAATTTGAGGGAAAGCTGCTTGGACTTTAAAAATTAAAAATCACTGTCAAGCATGAAAAAATAAAACCTTTAAATGACAAATGCATCGGTTATTCAAAACCTTTAAATGACAGCTGCATAAAATTAACTCTGAATTTACTAAAAAAGAAGACGTAACTCCCTGAAAATCACATCATACAAATTAAAACTTCTCTTAATGACTGAGATGCAATGAATACCAAATTTAGAATTTGTAATAATAAATCCTCATGTTTGTATTCATTTTTGGAGGAATTGAAAGTTTTACACTATTAATTTGTATTTAATATCATATTTACATGTGTATTTTTTTTAATGCAGTAGAAAGAATGTTGCCACCAATACAAATGCTGATAAATATGTAGAACAGCATGGTTAGCTTTGAAGCCATTGTCTCTCAAACCTGTAATACCAGCTCAACTGAATAAAATTTCACTGACCTTCCTAGTGGTGTGTCACTGCTCATTCTTTTAATCATTTTAATACAGTAAATACACGTCTATAATAGCTATTAAAATACTGCTACCCTGTAGTTCAGTTTACACAACAACTCCCCTACACATCTAAACTTTTTTTGGAGGTGTACATAACACGGACACTGTTTTTCCAGCTGTAAAAAAGAAAGAATAAAAATCAGTATTTCAACAATTCATTTCGTAAGAAAACTATGAAAAAAGTAAATATCTACTTAAAATGACTTTTGGATTTGAACATGGCTTAGGGCTTGATTTGAGAAACCAATTTTCAAATCTATCCTAAGAAGAGTTTTTCTATACCTCAAAAATCATAGACAGTTTCAAGCACAGTCACTGTCTTATGATTTTGCAAACAGGATACAGAGAAGCTGTATCAAATATATATACAAATGTGAAGTCAGGCTAGAAAAAAAACAATACTGCCATAAAACTCCTCTAATCATCATACACCAAAGGGGAAAAAATCCTTTTTTAAGACTAAGCCCAAATGAAGAAATCATGAAGGGAATACAAAGGGTAAAAAGTAAATGTAACTGAGGTAGCCTACAAATGTGACATCTAATGGTTTCTTTAAATAGAAATAAACTTCGAAATTTAGTGTAAACTTCAAATGGAAATTACACTCAATTTTTCACAAAGACATTATATATAAATAAAGGGCATAAAAAGTTAAACACAGTATACACGACTTTACCACGGCTAAGGTACTTCCTAAACTCCATGCCGGAGATATAGCCCCACCCTAAGCCCCCGCCTCACTGAGATGCCTAGGAGAGTTCTTAGAGGTTCTCAGGACACTCAGCCCCAGCAACTGGTTTAACTATGACTGCTAACTCACATCTTTTATTCTTTAACAAAAAATCTCTGGGGACATAGATCTTTAAGGATTTGGCATGCAGACGATTTAAAGACTAAGAAAGTAAGCCAAAAGGGACAATTTTTACTCACAAATGTGTACCAACTACTGCTTGCTATTTGGCACTATCTGCTTCTGTGCTTCATATTAAATCCTTTAACTTGCTTCAATGTGCATGTGCTGGATTGAGAGCCACTTTTGTCCCTGGGGAAGAAAAACAGGGGCTAATTGAGAAACTAGATAACACCACTACTAGGGATTCATTTTTGGAAATTCTCCAAATGGTAACAGTCACAGAGATGTACAACCTGACATCAAGAGACCAGTAAGAGAAGAAAGAAAGAAAAAAATGAAGCTTACCACCAATCTTAGTTCCACAGATGGGGTCCTATGACTATTCATTAGTTAAGGCAATACAAAAGACTAGCTCTGGCATTATTTCTGATTTGTGTTTAGAAAAATGCGGCAGATGAAAAATATGTAAGTTTAAATGAATTTAATACTTATGTGTATATATGCATATAGGTACACATAGATGTTAAAGAGGAACAAATGCATTGTAAAATTTTTTTTTTTTTGTCACCCAGGCTAGATTGCAATGGAGCAATCACTGCTCACTGAAGCCTTGATGTCAGGGACTCATGTGATCCTCCTGCCTCAGCCTCCTGAATAGCTGGGACCAGAGGCGTATGCCACCACACCCAGCTAATTTTTGTATTTTTTGTAGAGGCACAGTCTTACTATGTTGCTCAGGCTGATCTCAAACTTTTAGGCTCAAGAAATCCTCCCATCTTGGTCTCCCAAAGTGCTGGGATTACAGGTGTGAGCCACCGTGCCCGGCCCGTTTAAATTTTCATTCACTTACAATGTTAAAATTTTGAACCAGTAACTCAGGTACTCGGTACAAAGTACACAAGCTATACAGAGAAAAGGAAGTGTCCCACTTCCAATCCTATCTTTAACCACCCAGGTTCCCACAGGCAACCTTTATAATCAATTTTTGTGCATCATTCTAGATGAGATGCTCTTCTAATACTTGTGTGTATCTCAAGCATAGCAAAAGCTCGTATTCAGAACTAACACTGAAAAGAGCTACCTCAAAAAGATTATAGCCTTTGGTCATTATAAACTGAAGTTTTATAATAATAAACGAGAAGCAAGTAGCTAGAACCTCAGTATCTCCTTGAAATGTGCTTTCTCTGCAGTCCATTCATTGCATTTCAGTCTTATGAACTTTCTAGTAGTACGTCTCATAGGTCTCACTAGTATATTTCGTTCTATAGCAACATCTTTTCTTAGGAGAATCTCCGAGTTTGTGAAAAACTATTGACTTAGAAAATAAAGGTGGATACTGAAATGCCAACTTCTGGAAAAAGCCAAATTCTCCTGTAGCCGAACTAGTTAAATGTAAAAAGTAACCGGAACTTTTCTGCTAAGACTTAACACTGTACTATCCCAATTATTGGGTTTTCTGCTTAAAAACAAATCAAAATCTAATTTTTTCTCCCTCATTAGACTGTGGCATTTCTGATAATATCTTTTGGCAATAAATAAACTTCTCATCATTTGGTGTTGATATGTTAATTCCAGAAGTTTTGTAACTTAGAATCCAGTAGGCAACCAGTACGTGATTCTGTTATATAACATAACAAAGGAGGCAAAATCTCTCAGAATCACAGATGATTTCAGATTTCTACCTTCTAAGCCCAGTGGTTTCCAAACACCAGTAACTAACTAGACAAACTTCATGGTTTTTTTCTTTTTCCCATATTCACTGAGTACATTAACTTTTTGCTACAGTTAATTTTTTAACTCGACTTTTTAAAATCAAAAAAGTATTGTAAAAGAAAATTTTGTATCACTACCTTAAACCATGGCTGTACATATATAAATACAGATTGCAAAGACATCCTATTACAAAAAAATCCTCATTCACATACCACCTAGAGTCAAGTCACATGCCACTAGTGGAAAGTGTACCAATTTTGGGACACAGTGATTCTAGCCCAACTTCCTCATTTTCTGTATTAGAACACTGGAAGCCAGAAAGCCTAGGAAGTAACTGAAACAACTTGAGGCAAACTGACTGTGGTTGCAAATGTTTATATACTTCTCAAAGACAAACAAACAAAAACAAAACCCAAAAAAACCCTCCAGTTCTTCACCACCTACTGTGTGGCCCTAGTTCACATAGATGGGCCACTCTGCACACCGTGTTTCAGTTCTCTTTCGAAGAAACTATATTTAAAAAGTCACTGCAAACTTTGAAAACTATATATTAATGAACTTTAAAATAAGGTTATGAATCCACAGCAAAGTTTCAACACCAGAAGAGAGGAGAGCGAGGACTGCACTTTGTAATTCTGAAAGGAGGCAGCTCTATCAGACAGGAAGGGAGAGAACACAATTTCCGTTTGGAAAGAAGAGCAAAACCAATATACAAGCCTTTGAAACCAAAAGATAGCAGGTCCCCCAAGCAATTTAATTGCATGGGAAGACTACTAAGTATAACTAAATCGTCCTAATTTTCCTAAGGGTTTTTCTTTTGGGAATCTCATTAGCCAACGGAATTGAGGCAGAAAAAATGTTTTTCACGCAGGGAGAGAAAACATTCGTGATCATTCTAAGTCTCTCGGTGGATGAGAGGCCTGAATACAAATGGTTCTATATTTGGGCAGAAGGGCCAGAAAGCTTTTTTTTTTTTTTTTCCCTCTTTAATCTTCTCCAATGAAAACATGTCACTTTTGAAAGGGTGCTCTTCCCTCGAGAATGCCCTTTGCTTCTAACTTTGTGGGACGTAGACAGGGGTGTTCTTTTACGATAATAATAATAGTAGCACACGTCCTGCAGAGGAAGGTCAGAAGCCCGGCGGAAGAGGAACCGCAGCTTTCCTCCGGCTTCCCAGCTCCTGGAAGGAAACCCGAGAGCAACCGCCTGCAGCCACATCTGCGAGCAAGGATGCTCACAGACGGGCAGGGTGGCCCGCAGCCACCCGCGATGCCACAACCTGGGCTTCCAACAAGGCCCTTCTTTTCCAACATGTACTTGCCGCAAAACAATACAAAAACCTCCTTTTAGACAGGGCAGATTTAAGGTCATCCTGTAAGGTGTCAGGGACTTGGCAGGGAAGGGTGAGTGAAGATTTACAAAGCCCGGCGTTCACGCTCACGGGACTCCCGCTGCTTCCCAAACCTCTATTTTCTAGTCGGAAAAGTCCGGTTAATCCACAAAAGGAGACGCCGAACCACACAGGGTGAAGAGGTTCGCCCAAAAACACCTGCAGAAGGCGCTTCTCTCCCTCGCTCTCCTCGGGGACTCAAGGTCCCGGGGACGAGGAAAGACCAGGGTTGAAGGCAAGAGGCCCGGGGACGGGACTATGGTCAGGGAGACACTACCGGGGGGCCTGGGCCACCGCGGGTCCCTCTGTTGGCCGGAGGGTCTCGGCGGCGGCGCTAGGCCTGGCAGCCAGCTCGGGCGGCGGGTCGCGAAGAGGTCAGCACTCACCCCTGGGCCCACAGGAGGGTCCCGGCGAGGACCGCCGCCCTCCGGCTCCCGGGGCGCTCGAGTGGGCGCTCTCAGAGGCGGTTGGCCGAGAGCACGGAGGCGCCCAGGAACAGCACCGGCGGAGCGGCCCGCAGAGGGCCAGGGCAGAAGCGCGAAAGGCCGTGGGTGGCCCCTTCAGGGAGCCGTAGCGGAAGAGTGTTCGTGGTCATGTGACGCGGAAAAGGGCGGACGTGCGGCCCACGCACTGGAACGGGTCCACGGTAAGCGATGCGCAGACATCTTTGTTGTGGGCTGACAGCAGGTGACGCCTCTTGCGGTTAAGTTTAATTCACCCTTCGGCTGTATTAGATTTTGTAATTTTTAAGAACCTGGTGTTTGCAAGGTAAACCTTCGGTAGCCAATTAAAATAACTATTTTAGGATCATCTGCATCAAAATTTCTGTGCTGTGAGGCTTAGGAATCCTCATATGTAAATCAGCTCCGCGGGTGATTCCATGCATTCCAATTTGACACTTCTTAAGCCCTCAGATGATCAGACCTTGTCTTCCAGGAGAATTCCAGGAGAGGGGAAGTTAGGTTTCACAGTAGTTGGCAGCGTCGTTTAGCTTTGGGAGAGCGCTCTCTGCTTCTGAACACCCAACCACGGACTCTTCCCCCCAGGAAGCCCTTGCTTAGAGCGGGGAAGAATGGTACCGTGCTTGTCAGCTTGGGAACGCACTGAAGCCAAATAACGGAATATTTTATATGCCTTGGTTTTCACAACCGCCTAAAGGTGTGCACATGACTTACGTACTCCTCTGCGATCTAATCGATACTTTAGAGATGTTACCATTCTTCAAAATGATTTGGGAAGCCCTCTGAATTGCGTTCTTGAGCTTCCTAACTCTTGTGTAGGGAAAGTGAAATATTTCCTCCTCCCTCTTGGGGTCTTGGCTGGGCCTAAGAATTAAACTGATGAGGAAAAGAGTCAAACTCTGTAAAATATTTGAAGAGATTTATTCTGAGCCAAATATGAGTGACCATGGCCCGTGACAGAGCCCTCAGGAGGTCCTGAGAACATATGTCCAAGGTGGTTGGGGAACAGCTTGGTTTTATATATTTTAGGGAGGCATGAGACATCAATCAAATAAATTTAAGAAATACATTGGTTTGGTTCAGAAAGGCGGGAGAACTCAAAGCAGGAGCTTCTAGACTGTAGGTAAATTTAAACATTTTCTGGTTGGCATTTGGAGATCTGGGATCCATAGAAAGGAAATGTTGAGGTTAAAATAAAAGATTGTGGAGACCACGGTTCTTTTGAAGTCTTATAGTGGCTGCAGACAATGAATGACAAATTATCCTATTCAGATATTTAAAAGGTGCTAGACTCTTACATAATCTGTTTAGGATTGGGAGGACCTGGAAGAAACATCTAGCTATGTTAATAGAAATTCTATGTAGATGCAGATTTTCACCCAACAAAGGACAGCTTTGCAGAGCCATTTCAAGATATGTCAAAAACTGAAAACAATGTTTTGGGGTAAAATATTTTGATTTTGTTTCTTGTCTCGTTATGCCAGTGTCAGATTGGAAAGTAAGTCACAATATATAGGGTTAAATAAAAGCCATCTGATGAGAATTTATGGATTGTAGGGCATGACTCCCTAGACCCCTTAGATAGGAATTTGAGCAAGATTAAAAAAAAAAAAAATCAAGAGCTTAGTCTCCGCTGATGTAAAATAGAGACATAAAACGTAACAGGAGGAAAGCATACAAATTTTTATTTAGTAATTTTTACATTTACATTGGAACCTTCCCTAGAAAAATGGAGACCCAAATTAACAGTTGGACCCTAAGTGCTTTTTGGGTCTCCATTTTTCTAGGGAAGACTAAAAAGAGTAGTAAATTGTGAAAATGTGAGAAAACAAGCAAATTTGGGTTAGTGCAGTTAATGCAGAAGTGACTAAGAAGATAAAGGTTGTTGTAACAAAGTGCAAATAAAAATCCGTAAATTTGTGCAGATACAGCTCAGCTTTGACTCCGTGTCTCTGGTGTTGAGAACATCTCCCTTCCTCTTTGTACAGGGAGGGCACCTTTCATGCAGAATTTTTATCTCCTGCTTTCAGGAAGGAAAAAGGAAAGCCATAGTGCTCTTTTTGCATTTGCTTTTGTTTTTTCAAGTGCCTTTGACTCGAAAATAATCTTTATGCCAAAGTGCCGTATTTTGGATTGGCATATCCTACTATTGACCGAGCAGAAGCCCTGCCGTTTTAAAGTGTCGCTTGATCAAAAACCACCTAAATCCAACCCAAAGGGCATTAACCTAATGGCTAATGTCAGTATGACCATAAACCACAAATGACACCTCCAACCAGAAACATTCCAACCCTAAGATAAACCCCTCTCCTACCAGACACATGCCCGTCCCAAGATAACCTTTCCTCTGACTGGAGCATGTCAGCCTCAAGATAACCCTTCCCCTCCAACCAGAGACATTCCAACCCCATGATAAACTTCTCCTCCACGCAGAAACAGTCCAAGCCTGTGATAAGCTCTCTCACTCTAAACCCTTAAATACTCTTAGTCTGTAAGAGAGAATGGTCCTGACTGAAATCGGCCAGAAGCCCCTCTCAGGTTTATTCTCCAAAATAAACCTATCTTTGACTGTTGAGCAACTTTTCGTGTTTCTCTCTTCTTTCTTTAACTCTTACAACTACCCTACAGAGACAAATAAGCCTTTAAGAATAGATTGATTTTAGGAATAATCAGTCATTCCAAGTCAATCTTTTGTGGGAAGATAGAGATCAAGTTGGGAGATCATGTATTAGGTTGGTTCTGAGGACTAAGCTCCAATTTTTTTAAACTTGCCCAAATTCCTGTCTAAGGGGTTTGGGGAGTCATGCCCTCCAAACCATAAATTCACATCAGATGGGTTTTATTTAACCCTATATATCATGACTTACTTTCCAATCTGATTCTGGCATAACAAGGAAGAAAATCAAAATATTTTACCCCAAAATATATTTCCTTGCCATACCTTGAAATTGTCCTGCAAAGTCTCTTGTGGGAAAAATCCACATTCTGTAGAGAATCCCCTTTCCCCTTTGTTTTCCTTCCTTCCTTTCCAGATCTAGGAGATAATCAGCTAAGAGCCAGGCACCCTTTTAGTTCTGATAAGAAACATTTTACAACCTACTCTCTCTCTAAAGTCTGGTGAGAGCTTCCTCTGCACAATAAAACTGGGACTCCACAGTCCTTTATCTTAACCTGAACATTTCCTTTCTGTGGATCCCAGGTCTTCAGATAAACTCAACCAATTGTCAACCAGAAAATGTTTAAATTTACCTATAGCCTGGAAGCCCCCACTTTGAGTTGTCCCGCCTTTCTGAACCAAACAAATGTATTTCTTAAACGTATTTGATTGATGTCTCATGCCTCCCTAAAATATGGAAAGCCAAACTGCACCCCGACCACCTTGGGCACATGTTCTCAGGACCTCCTGAAGACTGTGTCATGGGCCATGGTCACTCATATTTGGCTCAGAATAAATTTCTAAAAATATTTTATGGAGTTTGACTTTTTTCATCAACAGTGCAAAGGTAATTGCAGTTTGCCATTACTGTCAATGGCAAAAACCACAATTACTTTTGCACCAACCTATAATCATAACCTTTAAAAACTTTAGAAATGATGTTCCTCCTGCTTCCACTAACCTTTCCACTTCTTTGTTACTTACAATTTGGCTTTTAATCCTGTACTCCCCTCAAAGAAAAACATTTTGAAATAACTTTCAAATGAAGATTGTGATCCAATTACCAAACCCGATGTCTTTTCCCATAAACCTCATTGTCCTTTATCTTCCTGCATCATTTGGTTTTTGTTAAATTAAATGAGACAATGTTGTGCTCAAAATACGTAACACTGTCTAGTAGACAATTCTCAGAGAAAAGGCATTTTCTCTTCCTTATATGGGAACTCTACTCCCTCATTTTATGTAATATATATTTATATTTAGTATATATATATATTTAGCATATTTATGTATATATAATATATATTCCTTTTTTTCACCATTAATGTGGACATTCCTGTCTTATGTTTTAATCCATCATTGACTATTTTTGCAACCATGGTTGCCTCAAATGTTTTGTGGGAAAGGGTGGTATATAAGTTATCTCATCCATCTAGTCTTTCCCTGTTGTACTGCTTCTAGCCAATTCTACATAAATGTGCCATTGGAGCTTTGATCCCAGCAGGGTTTCTAACTCAAATTTTTTCCACTCTTCTCACTCCAGATACCATCTTCTGAATTCCTTTTTTTTTCAGTTAATGGCCAGGTTATTTTTCCAGTCATCAGGGTTCAAAGTACTGAAGTTATCTTTCACTGTCACCCAAGTCCCATGTGATGGTTAATTTTAGGTGTCAACTTGACTGTATTAAAGGATACTCAGATAGCTGGTAAAGCTTTATTTCTGGGTATGTCTGTGAGAGTGTTGCTGGAAGACATTGACATTTTAATGAGGGGATTCAGTAAGGAAGATCTGCTCTTACCAATGTGGGTAGGCACTAGTTAATCAGTTGAGGGCCCATATAGAACAAAAAGGCAGAGGCAAGACAAATTTGCCCTCTCTCTTCTGGAGCTGGGACACTTCTCTTGCCCTTGAACATGAGATCTACAGATTCTCCAGTCTTTGAACTCCAGGACTTGCACGAGTAGTGCCCACATTCTCAGGTCTTCAAACTTGAACTCAGCCATGCTACCAGTTTTCCTGGTTCTCCAGCTTGTGGATAGCATATTGTGGGATTTTTCAGCCTCCAGAATTGCATGAGCCAGTTTTCACAATAAATCCCTTCTCATAGATCTGTCTTTCTTTCCACATATGCCTTTTTTTTTTTTTGAGACAGTTTCACTTTTGTTGCCCAGGCTGGAGTGCAACAGAGGGATCTCGGCTCACTGCAACCTCTGCCTGTGGTTTCAAGCAATTCTCCAGCCTCAGCCTCCTGAGTAGCTGGGATTACAGATGCCCACCACCACACCCAGCTAATTTTGTGTGTGTGTGTGTGTAGTTTTAGTAGAGACGGGGTTTCACCGTGTTGGCCAGGCTGGTCTCAGACTCCTGACCTCAGGTGATCCACCTGCATCGGCCTCCCAAAATGCTGGGATCACAGGCATGAGCCACTGCACCCAGCCACACCATCCTTTTTTTTTTTTTTTAATTCAACTTTTATTTTAGATTCAAGGGGTAAATGTGCAGGTTTGTTACATGGGTATATTGTGTATACCCATGAGGTATAGGGTTTAGGGTATGAATGTTCTTGTCACTCAGATAGTGAGCATAATACCCACTAGGTAATTTCTCAGCCCTTGCCCCCATCCCTCTCGCCCACGTCTAGTAGTTCCTAATGTCTATTGTTGCCATCTTTATGTCCATGTATACCCAATGCTTGGCTCCCACTTCTAAGTGACAACATGTGGTGTTTGGTTTTCTGCATCTGTGTTAATTCACTTAGGATAATGGTCCACCTGCATCCATGTTGCTGCAAAGGACATCATTTCTTCCTTTTGTATGGCTGTGTAGTATTCCATGGTGTGTATGTACCACAATTTCTTTAATCCACTGTGAATGGGCGTCTTGGTTGATTCCCTGTCTTTGCCATTGTGAATAGTGCTGTGATGAACATATGTCTTTTTGGTAAAATGGTTTGTTTTCCCTAGTATCCTTCATCCTTTAGATTCTCCCTCTTCAATGCTAACTTTCTGCTTTATCTGTTCTGTTCCTACTCTTAGATGATCACCCATCATCTGGGCTGCTATCCTTTTAACTGGCCTCCTCATCCCCAATATTTTTCTTTCTCCAATTCTTGTTAGACATTGGGTCTACATAGGACCTATGTTTACAAATTGTGGCATCTCAAATATGAAGCCCCAGTTTCAAAGGAAATTGATGATTTATAGCTATCTTCCAATTCAAAAGTTCATCACAGCAATCCAGTAATTTTTAAAAAACATTTGAAACTATAAAATAGCCTAGCAAGTACCATATATTAAATATTGGATCTTCCAGGTTATTGTTTATATGGTAATTCCACTCTTTTGCTCAAAATCTTCACTGAATCTCTAGTAGCAATCAATGAAGTACAAGTTCAACCTGGTATTCTAAACCCTGCCCAACATGGTCTTAACCTCCTGCCATGCTACTTTATTTACCACTGTGTATGTATATAAATATATATCATATATTCTTGACCATTAATTGTTCCCTGAGATTGCCTCATCTCTTCCTAACTACTTAGCTTCATTTGTGCTGTTTCTGTCACATGGAATGCCACCGTGCTTCTGACCATCTTCTGCTTCTTGAAATCCTAACTGCCTTTAAAGGACCACTGAAAATATCTCCTCTTTTTATGAATTCTTTCCTGAGGCCTCCAACTTTTGAACCAGTATTTGTTGTCCCTTAGAGCATTTAATCATGTTCTGTCTAGTATTAAAGTTATCCATGTATTTGTCTTATTTTCCCCTACCAGATTGTAAACTCTATGCTTGAGACCAAGGTCTGTGTCTCACTCATCTAAGTGTATGCTGTGGAGCCAAACGTATTAAGCATGTTGTAGGTCTCAGATATAAAATAATGAGACCTAGCTCCTTGTTTGGCTCAAAAATTGGAATTGAAGATACTACAATTCCAAAGCAATCATTCTAAAAAGGTTTTGAGCAGTCAGCATTTTTTATTTATTTATTTTTTTTGAGATGGAGTCTCGCTCTGCCGCCCAGGCTGGAGTGCAGTGGCCGGATCTCAGCTCACTGCAAGCTCCGCCTCCCGGGTTCATGCCATTCTCCTGCCTCAGCCTTCCGAGTAGCTGGGACTACAGGCGCCCGCCACTGCGCCCGGCTAGTTTTTTTTTTTTTTTGTATTTTTTAGTAGAGACGGGGTTTCACCATGTTAGCCAGGATGGTCTCGATCTCCTGACCTCGTGATCCGCCCGTCTCGGCCTCCCAAAGTGCTGGGATTACAGGCTTGAGCCACCGCGCCCGGCCACAGTCAGCATTTTTAGAAAAAACATGGAGCCTGCAAAATCCTAGGAAGGATCATATTTATCTAAATATTTAAGTTTAGCCTGGTTATTAAAAACCAATTTACATTTTCCTCTGTGTTTGCTTATCTGTTAATTTCTAATAGGTAGAGCTGGGATTAGGGTGAGATGAGTTAGATGCCAATGGCACCAATTGAAGGAGGCAATCACTTTTTCGTCAGTCTCCTGCCAATAGATTGCTAAGGATCCATTAGGGCATAATCAAAATTTTTCTTTCCAAACAAGCTTATAAATGGAGAATGTGCTCAAACACAACATTCCTTTTTGACTTACTCGAAGTAAAAGTAAGTTCATCGAAATGGATTAGTACTTTTTTACTCAAAGTGTTTTCAAATTAGATTTTTTTGGCCCACCTATGACAATAGGTGACAGTGTTTCTGAAGTATTTATGTGAGCAACAATTTTCTTGGTCTTCTTAGAATTATTACCCAGGATCACTATTCATTCCATTTCTTCCCTTGATTATATCATTATTGCCATGTAATGCAGCATGAAAGTTCTCTATGATATTTCATATTTTGCATGTATATGTATTTTAAGACAGAGTCTCTCTCTGTTGTCCAGGCTGGAGTGCAGTGGCATGACCTCGGCTCACTGCAACATTTGCCTCCCAGGTTCAAGCGATTCCTCTGCCTCAGCCTCCCAAGTAGCTGGGATTACAGTATCTGCCACCACGCCCAGCTAATGTTTGTATTTTTAATAGAGATGGGGTTTCACCATGTTGGCCAGGCTGGTCTCGAACTCATGACCTCAAGTGATCCACCCGCCTAGGCCTCCCAAAGTGCTGGGATTACAGCCATGAGCCACCATGCCCAGCCTATATTTTGCATATTAAAAGCCTTTTTTTTTTTCACCAGCTCTCTACATTTGAAATTTTATGAATTGTTTTCCTTGAATAAGGAGTATTTGTACTATAAATGGGAAACAAGTATCAAAATATGTGACCCATGATTTCTGTAATCTGTATGCTTTTCTTTGACTTGTAAAGACTCCTTAAATACCTCAATAGAAAAATGAGCAAAGATGTGATTAGGCCCTTCACAGGAAAATAGGCAATCATCACAATACTTCTTTAATTAAAAAAAAACAAACCACTAATTAAAAGTGACAAATATTCTGCCTCACTGCAATGAGATAGGCAAAGATGTAAAAGAACAGCAATATTCAATATTGGTAAATTAATAGGGAAATGAGTGTTTTCATTACATGGTTGATGCAGCTGAAAATTCTAGCAGCCTTTCTGGAGAGCATTTTTGTATATATTTCAAAAGCCTAAGATTGTGTGAGACCTTTGACTCTACAGTGTTCATTCTAGTGATTTATCTTGAAGAAATAATTGGACAAACTTGTGGTGACATAGGTACAATATGTCTATAATATACCTAAATTAATTGGGGATTGATTGTCTTAGGTTATAAACCCATACAATGAACTGTGGTGCAAGTGATGATTAGTTCTTGTCTGCTGGTGTGAAAATGTGCCCACTATGTACTAAGTTTTTAAAAACCTGGTGACAAAAAAGGCCGGGCACAGTGACTCACGCCTGTAATCAGCACTTTGGGAGGCCGAGACAGGTGGATCACGAGGTCAGGAGATAGGGAAGTCAGCAACCCTGAATGGAGGGACTGGCTGAAGCCATGTTTTACATCTTTGCCTATCTCATTGCAGTGAGGCAGAATGTTTGTCACTTTTAATTAGTGTTTTTTTTTAAATTAAAGAAGTATTTTGATGATTGCCTGTTTTCCTGTGAAGGGTCTAATCACATCTTTGCTTATTTTTCTATTGAGGTATTTAAGGAGTCTTTACAAATCAATAAGAAAAGCATACAGATTACAGAAATCATGGGTCATATATTTTGATACATGTTTCCCATTTATAATACAAATACTCCTCATTCAAGGAAAACAATTCATAAAATTTCAAATGTAGAGAGCTGGTAAAAAAAAAAAAAAGGTTTTTAATATGCAAAATATAGGCTGGACATGTGGCTCATGGCTGTAATCCCGGTACTTTGGGAGGCCTAGGCGGGTGGATCACTTGAGGTCATGAGTTCGAGACCAGCCTGGCCAACATGGTGAAACCCTGTCTCTATTAAAAATTTTAAAAGTTAGCCAGGCATGATGGCGGGCGCCTATAGTCCCAGCTACTTGGAGGCTGAAGCAGGAGAGTGATGTGAACCCGGGAGGTGGAGCTTGCAGTGAGCTGAGATCATGCCACTGAACTCCAGCCTTGGGGACAAAGCGAGACTCTGTCTCAAAAAACAAAAAACAAACAAAAAAAAAACCTGTTGACAAAATAGCATGCTTTTATCTTATTTCTGTTTAAAAATAGATTTATCACTTACCTTGGAAGGGAGTGAGGATTAGATCATTGTTGCGGGAAGTCAGGGACCCCAAACGGAGGGACTGACTGAAGCCATGGCAGGAGAACATAGGTTGCTTAAGTTGTGAAGATTTCATGGACATTTATTAGTTCCCCAAATTAATACTTTTATAATTTCTTACACCTGTCTTTACTGCAGAATCTGAAATCTAAATTGTGAAGATTTCATGGACACTTATCACTTCGCCAATCAATACTCTTGTGATTTCCTGTGCCTGACTTTGCTTTAATCTCTTAATCCCATCATGTTCATAAGCTGAGGATGAATGTCGCCTCAGGACCTTGTGATGATTGCTTTAACTGTACAAATTGTTTAAACAATATGAAATCTGGGCACCTTTAAAAAAGAACAGGGTAACAGCAATGTTCAGGGAACAAGGGAGATAACCTTAAAGTCTGGCTGCCTGTGGGCCAGGCGGAACAGAGCCATATTTCTCTTCTTTCAAAAGCAAATAGGAGAAATATTGCTGAATTTTTTTTCTCAGCAAGGAACATCCCTGAGAAAGAGAATGTGTTCCTAAGGGGAGGCCTCTGAAATGGCCACTTTGGAAATGTCTATCTTTTATGGTTGTAGATAAGGGATGAAATAAGCCCCAGTCTCCCATAGCACTCCCAGGCTTATTAGGACGAGGAAATTCCCGCCTAATAAATTCTAGTCAGACCGATACTCTGCTCTTGAACCTTGTTTATCAATGACAATGGGTGCACAGCGGGACATGGAAGTTCATTAGTAATTCTAGTTTCACCCTGACCTTGTGATCTCGCCCTGACCTCCTGCCTTGTGATCTTTTGTTGCCCTTGAAACATGTGATCTCTGTGACCCACACCCTATTCGTACACTCCCTGACTTTTGAAAATTGCTAATAAAAACTTGCTGGTTTTATGGCTCAGGGGGCATCATGGAACCTGCCAACTTGTGATGTCTCCTCCGGATACCCAGCTTTAAAATTTCTCTCTTTTGTACTCTTTCGCTTTATTTCTCAGACCAGCTGACACTTAGGGAAAATAGAAAAGGACCCACGTTGAATATCAGGGGTGGGTTTCTCCTGATAGATCATGGCCATTTTTGTATTCTTCTTCATAACTTCTGTATTGTCTATTCTTTTTACAGTGAACATCTGTTATTCTTACAATCCAAAAAAAAATTATTTCCATTTAAAAAAAAAAAGGACCGGTTTCAATTTAAAAAATGTTTATTCTTAGGCAATACAATAAAATAATATTTTAGATATAATTACAGAAATATTAGTACATTAAAATATTATAATCTTGTCAGGATATAACAATATAAAATATTCAATATATTTTAAATATATTTCATTTGGTTATAGAGTAAATATTAAGTTTAGTAGCAGTAAGTTACATTTGATACATAGAAAATCTTTGTAAGTTAGCCATCAAATTCAAATGTAAGCATTATTTTAATACTTTCATAAATAAGTTACTTAATAATATTTATCTTGCTGAAAGACTTCTGAGAAATCTGTTATTTTAGCACACTGTGAAATTCCAAAGTTGAAGCCCCAATTTTAAAGAAACAGTTTACATTTTATCTGTAATATTAAATCTTCATACTTGTGTAAGCTACTCATAAGCTATGTGGAAAATAATGCATATGAGCTATAACTTAGTCCTGAAGTACTTCTAAGTAAAGTCTTAGAAGTACGACTGAACAGCTGTTCATATGGCTTCATTGAAGTTTCAGGTCTTAGCATCACTTGTCTTCCTCAGAAGTTAAATACTGATAAGAGGGCATGAAAAGATGGAGGCCTGAGTGGAGGCCAGTGGTTTGACATTAGCACCAGTCTAGAGCTTTTACTTATGAGTAAAAGTAGATGACCTTAGAGTCACCTGTGAGTTTGAACTTTAAATAGAGACATGGATGGAGCAGCTGTAGCCAGCCGTACTGGGTAACTGCCTGTAGAGTTGTTGCTTGGGTATTTGTCTAGAACAGGTTTTCTCAGTATTTAGAGTACATCAGAATCATGTGGTGGGCTTGGTAAAACATAGATATTTTGGGCCCTCCCCCAAGAGTTTCGGATTCTGTAGGTCTGGAGTGGTCCCTAGAATCTGCATCTGTGACAAGTTCCCAGATGATGCTGATGCTGCTCTTCCAGGGACCGCACTTTGAGAACTACTGGCCTACGGTAGGTTTGTAGAGATTAGCTAGCTCCATATGCCGCTATAGTACACTTGGGATAATGGGACATTTTTAAAGCAGAAAAATTTGTTTGTTAAGTGAATCTAAATAACTGAAATGCTACATATCTTAGTTGAGATGTAAAAATGGCTTGACAGCAAACACATGAGCAGTGAAGGATGTAAACCATGTGAGCCACGGCCATAGTCTATGCTGTCCTCTAGGTCACGTTTTTCACTTACAAAGCAATTGAGATTGAAGCAGTAGCCTGAATTTAAATATCAGCACCACCAACTCCACCTAGGTAGATCAGGAATCATCTTCAAAGCTTTGTCTCTTGGTGTCTGGACTCTAAGACTCATCAAATAGTGTTATCATCAAGTATAACACTAGTTTAATGTTTTGTAGATCTTGTTTTTTCTGCTATTATTCAGACCTTATCTTCTCTTGGCTTTTCTAGGAGAAACTAGAAGCCCTGGGTTTCCCTAGGCATAGACCTTATTTTTAACCTTTACTTGGGCCTGCTGAATTATCATAATGAAATATAACAGCAGTGAAAAGGAAGAAAAAACAAGAGGGGAGGGAAGCTACTTGTATATGTGAGATTCTTAACAGAGCAATGAGTTACTTTTTCTGGGATATTAGATCAGAAACAAGTCTCTTTTTTCTCTTAGCATCTCTGTAGGTTAGTATTGTCTGGGACATGCTTGGTGCTGAATAACATGATTGTTAAGTTGAATTAAGTAACCTTGGGAATGTATCAACACCTTGAAAAGTGGGGTTTAAGACATACAGCAGCCAAATTATACAGTTTGATACATTAAGATTTTTAAACAATGGACTCTTTCAATATGGTTTGTAAGAGTATATGACATAAAAAGTGTTGCTTTTTTTTTTTTTAAACAAAGGAAGAATTAGAGAAGTAACAAAGGAATAAATCTATAAAACCTAGAGTGATGACATATTCAGAGCAATGAAAAAATAGATTCTGAGTCTGATAAACCAACAAATGCCTTAAGTTCATTCGTGGATTATTGAACTCCTCCTTTACATAAGATATGCACCAACATTTATGGGATGAGGATAAAGTACACATTTCATAAGTAGTATTCTTGTTATTTGTGTGGGTATGCTGGTAAAAGAGAAGTTAAAGTTATACATATTTCATAGTATGTATACAACAATATCCTTTTAAAACTAATTCACTAAGGGGGAAAATTGTATATGCTTTGAATACAAGCAGATTTTAGAGCTACAGTGAAACGAATTTAATAAACAAAAAAATCTTTAAAAACCAACAAAACAAAACCATACAGTATTTCCAACAGTATTATGGTTCCATCAGGGAATCCCCCTTTTGCCCTTAGCAGTGGGCATGTTTGAAACATTCCTAGAAAATCCATGAACCTCAGTTCAGTTCTGTGTTCCATCAGGCCTTACGGTCCTCAGCAGGTCTGAAAGTCCAGTTCTATACACAATGCTCCAGGATACCACATGCCCCCTTCTCTTCCCCTACCCAGGGTCTGAAGTTTCATGAAGGGGTGGTGGGGCAATCAAACACTGATTTAGCCTCCCTGAGTCTTAAAGACAGGAGGAGGACAAATGTGGGAATCCAGTGGGCCAAATATTTCATAACTTGTAGCATTCAAACTTCATACGATCACCATAGTGACAGTGCCTTGGATGTAAGTGGAATAGACTTTTGGTGTTATTTTGTGAATAGTTGCTGCTTTGCCACAGGGAACTTTGAAACAGCACAGATTGGAGACCCAGATCACAGAACTGACTTGAAAGAACTGCTTTGTTCTGTGGGGAAACAAATTGAAACTTTGTACTGAGTCACCATGGAGCAATATTGTTTGGTTAAAGAAAAATACCTAAATAAAAGCATGCTCTGTCATTACTTTGTTCTTTAGGATGAAAAATAGCAGTTCTGCTGTCTTTTTTAGCTTTAGTGTCTTTTCTTCATGCACACCTGACAGCGACTTATTATTTTTTCTAATTCTCCAGCTTTCACAGTTGATGGAATAGGCTTTCTGAAATAAAAACAAACCAAAAAAAACCCTCATTGATTTATGCATAAAAGGGAATTTTTGCTGAGTTTGAGTTTTATTAATGAATATTGTCACTATTTTGAAATTTATTACAGGGCCGGGCGTGGTGGCTCATGCCTGTAATCCTAGCACTTTGGGAGGCTGAGGTGGGAGGTTCACTTGAGGTCAGGAGTTTGAGACCAGCCTGGCTAACATGGTGAAACCCCATCTCTACTAAAAACACAAAAATTAGACAGATGTCATGGCATACGCCTTCTATAATCCCAGCTACTCAGGAGGCTGAGGCAGGAGAATCACTTAAACCTGGGAAGTGGAGGTTCCAGTGAGCCCAGATCGTCAGATTGTGCCACTGCACTCCAGCCTGGGCAACAGAGCAAGACTGTCTCAAAAAAAAAAGAAAAAAAAAGAAAGAAAGAAATTTATTATAGGACTATTTATCTTTATGGAAGAAGTATATTTCTGAAAAGGCATATATGGTGGCATTTTATAATTTTAGTCATATTTCAGCAGCATTAAAGAAACATAAGCCTTGATGAAAACTTACAGATCATCTTTTATGTAATAAAAACTACTCCCACCCTTTAAATAATCCACATTATTCGCAAGTCTTTCAATACAGTAAATTCAGATGAGAGATCATTTAGTGTGATTGTATATAATTTACTCTAAATTTATATAGAAATGTTAAATGTGTTTAGTAATGACAAAACACTGATTTGTCTTTATTGGCACAGTAGTACAAAATCATGGCCACTCCTTGACCCGAGAACACAGGCAACTTTCAACAGTTGTGCAATTGAGTCATCAGATTCAGCTTGATGGTGAATAGTTACCTGAACATTCTTTCTGGGTTTAATGAAGCCAGCCAGAAACTGTAGGAATTTGAATAGTAGTTGCACGTTCCTCTTCCATGACATTCTAGAAATGGGCTGGCTCGGAATTCTTCCAGGCAGGAGCCGGGGGAGGCCAGTGCTTGCCCGGTGCCCTCAGAACCTGCACTTGTGAACTACCACAATTTAAAAAATCTGAGTAAACACTCTGTCCACTGGGGTTCAAATGTTCAATTCTCTACTTTTTTTTTTTTTTTTTTTTGAATGAATGGGCAACTGTGAGTAAAGAAGGGGAAGGAATGATCATCAGTGATGCTACAGATTAGAAATAACCACCTATGTGGCCAGGCGCAGTGACTCATGCCTGGAATCCCAGCTCTCACGCCTGGAATCCCAGCTCGCTCTTTGGGAGGCCTAGGCAGGCAGATCACTTGAGGTCAGGAGTTTGAGGCCAGCCTGGCTAACATAGTGAAACTATGTCTGTACTAAAAATACAAAAATTAGCTGGCATGGTGGCGTGTGCCTGTAGTCCAAGCTACTCAGGAGGCTGAGGCAAGAGAATTGCTTGAACCCTGGAGGCAGAGATTGCATTGAGCCAGGAGGTGGAGATTGCAGTGAGCCAAGATTGCGCCACTGCACTCCAGCCTGGGCGACAGAGGGAGATTCTGTCTCAAGAAAAAAAGAAAAAGGAAAAAGAAAGAACCACTTGTGTGCAGCTATGACAGTCATCACAGTCACACATGGCCATTCCATAGATTTCTTCACTAGCATTTACATCTGACAGTTTTTTCTTTAAAAGACTGTCTTTCTTTGCTTTTATCTCTGTATGAATGTGAAAGGGGCACAGATTTTGGAGCAGACAGACCTGGGTACAGATCCTAGCTTTTCCACTAAATAGTTGTAAGACCTTGGGAAAGTACTTCATTCTTGTTTGTAAAACTGTAGATGATAGAAATTACCTATCAGAGTTTTCATAAAAATTACAGAGAATGTATATAAAGCAGTTATCTTATAAAAAATAGGCATTCCAGGCTGGGTGCAGTGACTCATGCCTGTAATCCCAGCACTTTGGGAGGCTGAGTTGGGGAGATCACTGGAGGTCAGGAGTTTGAGACCAGCCTGGGCAATATGGTGAAACCTTGTTTCTACTAAAAAAACAAAACAAACAACCCAAAATACAAAAATTAGCTGGGCGTGGTGGCACACACCTGTAATCTCAGCTACTCAGCAGGCCGAGGCAGGAGAATCACTTAACCTGGGAGGCAGAGGTTGCAGTGAGCCAAAATCACTCCACTGCACTCCAGCCTGGGTGACAGAGTGAGACTCTGTCTCAAAAGATAAAAATAATAAAAAAAGAGGGATTCCATTATCAATCAATGGCAGCTACTATTCACCTAAATTTCATAAGAGAATTTGTAGGTAATCTCCTTCTGAGAAGTCTTTTTTTAATACTCCATTATTTACCAGAAGTAAAGAAAAAAAAAGTGTATTTATAGATTTTCAAGGAAATGTCTATGGCATGTTGCACCCACTGACATCAGGCAGCATTGACCCTGGGAACCACATTTTACCCAGCATAATGTAACATTCTATGGGTAGTCTTTACTATAAAACTCCTGTTCCTTTTCTCCTCACCATGATGAACGAAAATCCTTTCCAGAGAGAAATCCAGCCGTGAGGACATGGAGGAATGTCAGTGGTTTGGCTGTGAACAGCTATGGCGATCGCAGGAGCTTCACAAACAGTGCATCTGTAACATGAAACAAAGACTATGGCAGCATTGCCACTTTCTGCACTGTGATGTGCTGCCTTACATTCCATTACAAGGGAAGTGATTCACTTGGTCCCATTGTAAAACTAGGGGATTGGATTTTTACCTGCTTATATAAGGCTCAAGGGCCCTGCCAGTAATGGGAGCCATGTTCATTGGCATCAGAGCTGGTGTTGACAGCCAGTATGAATAATCATTTCGAGATGCGAAATTACATACATCATTGACATTGCAGAATAAGAATGGCATTGTGGTAAATCGCTGCAGGCAGCTGCCCAGAGTTCCTAATGAAACATCAGACTGAGTATCACTTTCAGTAAGTTAAAGTTATTTTCGGCATCGCTAGAGAGAAGCTAATTAAAACGTAACCTGTAGCAAAAGCTGGACAAAGACAACACAAGAGTTATCTGCTAAGTGTAGTATTGAGAAGTTTTCATACTGATAGAAATCAAGGATCCAATAGGCAAACAAATCTTCTTTCTCCCACCTTTAATACTTCCTGTGGCTCTTTCTTTTTTTTTTTTTCTTTTTTTGAGACGGAGTCTCTCTCTGTCGCCCAGGCTGGAGTGCAGTGGCCGGATCTCAGCTCACTGCAAGCTCCGCCTCCCGGGTTTACGCCATTCTCCTGCCTCAGCCTCCTGAGTAGCTGGGACTACAGGCGCCCGCCACCTCACCTGGCTAGATTTTTTGTAATTTTTTAGTAGAGACAGGGTTTCTACTGAACCAGGATGGTCTCGAACCCCTGACCTCGTGATCTGCCGGTCTCGGCCTCCCAAAGTGCTGGGATTACAGGCTTGAGCCACCGCACCCGGCCCCCTGTGGCTCTTTCTAATCGATCTAGAACATGGGGGCTAGCATAGGTCAGCTGGGATAGTGTTTTTGCTTCAAAGTATTCCCACTTATTCATATGTACGTAATAGCTAATAACCAGATAAAGGTTTAGAAAAGCTTATTATTTGTGAGATTAAAAAGCAAACGGGTGGGCTGGGCATGGTGGCTCACACCTGTAATCCCAGCACTTTGGGAGGCTGAGGAGGGAGGATTACTTGAGCTCAAGAGTTTAAGACAAACCTTGAAAACATAGCCAGACCTCGTCTCTACTGAAAATCAAAAAAATTAGCTGGATATAGTGGCATATGCCTGTAGTCCCAGCCATTCAGGAGTCTGAGGTGGGAGAATTGCTTGTGCCTGGGATGTTGAGGCTGCAGTGAGCCGTGTTGCACCACTGCACTCCAGCCTGGGTGATGAAAGTGAGACCCTGTCTAAAAAAAAAAAAAAAAGAAAGAAAAAGAAAAAGAAAAAACACCAAAAAGATAAATGCAGACAGGTGGTTTAGGGGGTTTTAGGGGCAAATTGTTTGCACTGAATGGGAGGAGCTAGGCTGGCATTCCTGAGCTAGGCTCCTTCCAGCATTTTACATTCCAGAATGAAAATTAGGTCAGTGTTGTTTTATTTGCTCTCTTAAAAAGTGCCAGAAGATACTCAAGGTTGTTTACACTTAACTTCAGAGGGAAGCATCCTAGGCTATAAAGATTTACAATCTGCATGTGGAACAACACAACTGGCAGATGGGACTGGGACATTACCGAGGTCTTGTCCGTGGGCTCGTTCATTCCCTTGTACAAAGAGAAAAGAAAACCCACTGTAGAGTGGCGCGGTCCCCTCTGGACATGAAGGGATTGCTGTGGTTTGACTGTGTCGGGTGAAGACAAAGCCTCTTGTTGTCCAGGTTGCAGGTGATCCACTGTCTCCACGTTTTCCTTTCAAACCTGGCAATCCATCTGATCCAGGTGGTCCTTCAAAAAACACATTCTAAATGTTGCAACACACACAAAATCTTAAACTCGTTTTTTCAAAGTACTAATTTAAATATATGTTGAGTCCCATATATTGAAAGAAATCCTGGAGAAGAGTGGCTTATAAAAATGGCCAAACAGTATTATTAAATGTTAAACAGTTTATCACACAGTGCCTCTTCTTATCAATCTTTGTGTGAAAATCTGATGAGTTTTTTGAGATCAGGTCTTTATCTTTGAATTCCTCTGTGAGGCCTGGCACAGTGGCCTGCCTGCATCTGGTAGGTCTTATGTATGTTTTTTATGAATACATGAATGAATCCTCCTACAATGTGATGGGGGAAAAATCCAGTATCTACAACTTAAAGTCTATTCAAGTAGATCATAATAAATTACTTATGGTTTTGATAAATTCACAAATTATTGCAACATTGTCTACAATAAACAATTGCAGAAAACACTGAAAGCTCTTTTTAAAGGTTCAAACTTCAAGAAAGTTTTGATCAATTTGTTAGGAAAGTAAGAAGAGAAGGCTTTTTTTTTTTTTTTTTTACACTGTAATAAGGGTTAATTTATTTTATTTATATGAGTTAAAAACAAAGTAAATGGTTTCTGTACATTTTTCTCCCTGTGGAGAAAGACTTTCTATACTTTGGAGTACGGAGTTGGACAAGGCTAATCCACACTTGTCATGTTCTAGATAAGGACCCGTGAGCTGTCCTCTCTTCCATTCCTCTTGAACTTCCTTCTCCTTTCTTTCATTGAACAGCTATTATTTATGGTATTGGCATTGGTTTCCACCTCCTCACCCCCATCCATTTGTGCAGCCACTATACCCTGACTCCCTCCCCAACCAGACTTGGGCCATGGTTCTTTAGGGTCCTAAGGAAGCACAGAGAAAACAGAGACGGTTAGACTTTGGGCCTACATCATCACAGGAATTAGTTTTGTTGTCCACAAACATCCATGCCCCTGGGAGTCAGGCATTGTCACAGTTTAGTCCTGACTCAGAAGTCAGGACTTCCCACAGAAATTTGTAAAAGCCCCAATATTATATATTTTTTCAATTTTCTCTGAATTCTGCCCCCTCTTGTCTCCTCCAGGGACCTTGAGTGGTTTTTTGAAATTAAAAATAGGCCACATCCAAATTCTCCAGTCTGATGTCTTACTTGAAAAATCCAAGTTGCCATGGTTTTAATATATTGGGGAGACACATTTTTCTGTTTTCCTAACCCCTGCCCTCATTCAGAGGGGGTATAATTGACCCCAAACAAAAGATGCCTCCTGATCTCTACACAGGAATTGGAAAGTGATTAGCTGAGCAGGGCAGGAACTGGAAGTGAGCTTTTATACAGATGTATGATATCCAAGGCATTTCCGTATCTCCAAGAAGGGGGCCAGGGCTGTCAGTTTATGCCAGTGCAGTTTGACTCTTAGATCCCTTTGTCATTCTTGTGAGGCCTCCATAGCATTGAACTGTCTACTTGCTAATTAATTCTCAACAAAATTTGTATTGCAGTGCCCTTGCTCTTGCTGTTGCCCCCTTCTTAGGGCATTGAAGCCTTGGTCATTAAAATTTTTAAATTAATAGAATTATTAATAAGAGTGTTTTGTCACTTCAAAAACCACACATTAAGGAAAGTTGAATGATTACTAGTACTCCACTGTGCACCCATGGCAATACTAAATCATATGTAGTTATGCAATTAGTATTATAATATTAACATCATATTTGAATTTTTAAAAATTTAAGTCTACAGTCTTTACCATTTTAATATAGTAGATCTGAGCATCATATATGTCAGTAAATTCAGAAATCACATTTAGACTTTTTCTTGCTTTAACAAAGTCAGCAATCCTAAAAATAGAAGATTTGGACATCAAGGTAGTTTCCAGAAGAGTGCTTTGAAACGTTTGCAGAAGGTGGATGTTGATCCAGGTGTCAAACTGGCACATACAGCATATGTTCAGAATCAAACACTATATGTAAGAGGTCCCTTTTCATGACACACATGAATCGTTGAATTCTATTCAAGAATGGCTTTTTTTTTTTTTGAGACAGCGTCTCACTCACTCTGTCACCCAGGTTGGACTGCAGTGGTGTGATCTCAGCTCACTGCAACCTCCACCTCCCAGGTTCAAGCGATTCTCCTGCCTCAGCCTCCCAAGTAGCTGGGATTACAGGCACCCGCCACCATGAAGAATGGCATTTTTAAAAGATGGCTTTCTTAAAAAAGGATACTAAGTTGCTCTTCTACGCATACCAAGGTAATATTTTTCTAGCTACGTACTTATGTACCACTCCTATAGATAATAATTATTAACTAATTACTTCTATAAGTTATTAAAAACAGGTATTGGCCTTTTTGAAAGAAGAACACCCATAGGACTTAAATTAGTTCTATTTGTCCTCAGGCTAAACTGTGCATCAGTTTGGAGCCCATCTGACCAGCTAAGAGGTCGGAAAAATAGTGTGTTCCAATAATTCTTGATTCTCATCTTCCCCTTAACGCATTTGATCCTTGGCCTTTGGTCTGATCTGAATAACATAAACTCAAAGGCCTAGATAACTCATATAGTCACCCACTCAAACAAGACCTCTTTATGTCTAAATAACACTTCTTCAGTGAGGAAACAAGCTGGGTGCTTACCTGGCTCTCCTTTAGAACCTTTGTTGCCTTTTTCTCCAGCTGGTCCAGGAGTTCCTGGTTTTCCATCCTTGCCTGGCTTACCTCTTGGCCCACAGGGTCCTAGGCAAAAACCAACATTACATTGCATTTTATCGTATAGGATGAAAGATAAGGTGACCAACCATCCCGTTAACCCAGGACTTTCTCAGTTTCAGGAATGAAAGTCCTGCATCCTGGGAAGGTCCTCGGTCCTGGGCAAGCTAGGATGATTAGTCACCTAACTTGTTAGCCCCACTTCCCAGAAAACAAGGCTCTCGAAAATGAACTATGAGGATACTTAATGCAGCAGTTTAAAATTGTGCTGCAATTTTGATTTATGTTCTTCCAGAATTCACTATGTCCCTGAATTGATCAAACTAATAAGTACTATCTTTATCTCCCAGGTGATTCAGACACACTTAAGGCGTAATCATTCCATTCAGAAGCCTATTACAATACGCTCTGCTTATGTAGAGGGGTTAGTTCAATTTCCAAACACCAGTATTTTGAAAAGATTCCTAAATCATTTTTTTCTAATACTTTGCTGTAGAAAGTGTTAGAAAAGTATAAATTCACAGAACTCAGGTATATTCAGACAATCATTTAGAAATAGATCCCCAAGACTGACAGTTGTCAGAGGAGACAGACATACCTTTACCTTAATAAAAAATAAAAAACAAAAACATGCTGCCCTAAAGTGTATTTGTTCAAGTTATACTATGTACAACAGCTTTCAATAGATTCCAAGGTCTTTTATTTGCTGGTCAAGGGTAAAATGAGCTCAATCCTAAGACTGTGAAAACCACTATCATGTTCAACATTTTCTGTGAAGTTGTATCAGCTGTTTCCAAAGCAGTTTACAGGTATTTTGGTTCAACCACTTCCTACTGATCCAAGTCAATGCTGCCAGTCTCACACCTAGGTTTCCAGGTGGCCCTGGTGGCCCAGGTTCTCCCTGCATCCCTGGTTCTCCAGGTGTGCCAGGTGGCCCTGGGCTTCCTGGAAGGGAGATAATCTTAAGTGTGCCAGGGTCTCCACGTATACCTGTTGACATAAACATAAGAAGAAGATGATGGCTTCACGGATGCGTTACCTTTCTTCATTGAGATCAATGGTAAGGAAATTTATTTACCAGGTGGTCCTATTGGCCCAATTGGTCCTGGAGGTCCAATGGATCCTAGAAATCCAGGATTACCCTTTTCTCCTAAAAACAAACCACAAACAAAAACACAATGTGATTCCACTTAGATCAATGGGTCTCCTAGTTCTTCAGGTTGATGATTGACTCTAAGGACAAATACTAGAAGTGTGCCTGGAGGCTCTGTCCTGTGGGTTCTGTCACAAGGGCTACAATTTCATTTTTGTTCACATAGGTTTTGGCATGTCACTGGGACCCAGTAGTTCATGCTTAATGAGTCTGTAAAGAAATATATTCCAGAAGCAGGCATTAAGAACTTGTATTTTAACATTGAAGGGGAAGGGTCCTTAAGAGTCCAATTTTTGAGTTCAGAAACCAATTTGATATTTAAGGTAAGATACAAAGTCACATTAAAACCTGTTTTACCATCTGGTGAATTATATTGCTTGGTTGTCATAGTTATCTACTTTCTCAGCTTATTACTCTAGCTTTACTCATAGCCTAGAGTTAGTTACATCAGGAGTTCTCTTGAGCGCAAAGAGAATATTTGCTTTGTGCAATATTGTTGTTTTAGTATTGGATTCAACTGGATATTCTGTGTCCTAAATGGAATAGCCCGGTACTGCCAGCATGAACTAATAAAGTGGTAAGATTTCTCTTGCAAGCACAGTCTTTTACACAAATAAAAGAAGGTTACTGAGAGCCATTCATTTGGAGAAATACTCTATTTTAAAGAATCTTGAAATAGTATAGTGGAGCCTTCCTACTTCAGTCATATCGAGGTCCTATTTGTACTAACCCTAGCTGTCTGTACTTCAACAAACACTTGTGTGCCCTAAAATATAAATTGAGGTTATTGTATTTGCATATAAAGAGCAATGCACAAAAACAGTACCTTTCACGCCTGGAAACCCCTGGAATCCAGGATCACCTCTGAGTCCTGGAAGACCTGGAGTACCTGGTGCTCCCTATATTTCAAAAAAAGGGAGTAGAACCAAAACAAATATTTTAAAATTACTAGTTTTTAAAAAATGCAAATAGGGTATAATATTATGTTGGATGAGAATAGGCTGAAGTTAGCAGACATCATTTTTTCAATCAAGGCTATAACTCCTTTGGCCACTTAGAACCTTTCCTTAGGACTATCATTTTAAAAGTAAAATAAAAGCTTCCCTTAAGCCCAAGAGCAAACATACCTTCTAATATTGGCGTATGTTGTTTTAGTATTGGATTCAACTGGATATTCTGTGACCTAAATGGAGTAGCCCAGTACTGCCAGCATGATTTTTTATTTTTTTTATTTTTTTGAGACAGAGTCTCGTTTTGTCATCCAGACTGGAGTGCAGTGGCATGATCTTGGCTTGCTGCAACCTCTGCCTCCCACATTCAAGTAATTCTCATGCCTCAGCCTCCTGAGTAGCTGGGATTACAGGCATGCACCACTACACCTGGCTAATTTTTGTATTTTGAGTAGAAACAGGGTTTCGCCATGTTGGCCAAGCTGGTCTCGAACTCCTGACCTCAAATGATCTGCCCACCTCAGCTTCCCAAAGTGCTGGGATTATAGTAGTGAGCTACCATGCCTGGCCCAGAATGAAAATTATAATAATCTGTATTTATAATTGTTGCAAAGACAACAAAACCATTGTTGAGTTACAGCACCCAAGCGTCATTCTCAGAGCCATAAATTACTCTTGACCATGATGATAGGAAAAGTAATGTCCAGGGATGGGAGTGTACAGGGGTTGTCAAGAGAGAGTATTTGACAGGCATATTTGACAAGGATGCAATAATCTAAGCGGGAAGAAGGTGCTCTCTTCTTATGAGGCTCACATGAACTGGTCTTATAGCCAGGAGATGCTCAAGCAAAGCCATAGAAAGAGGGAGGAGGGAGCAGGGCTTCTGAAAAGAGCTGTTTGTCAAAATGTATGCTAAATTTAGTTTCATACTGTCCATATGGATTGAGATAATGCTATTACCTGAGAATAATGGGCTTTGAAGGTCGTGAAAAGTGCCAAGAATAAAACTGGCCTTGAACCAGCTATCTTTGGAGCAAGAAGACCAAAGAAGGAACCATCTGATTGCTTGGATAAAGTGTTGTTTAAAAAAGAAGAGAGAGAAAACAGAACCATCTGGTCAAGGACTTGCTGGCTTCTCATTTCTGCCTGTTCCTCTTGAGGCTAAGGTAACTATGAAAAAGAGCATGTTGCCAGGGTTATCCCTGGCAGCAGGAGGGAGCTGTTAAAGGCCCCAAGCCAGTTGAGACATCCATCAATAATTGTCTTTCAACTGTAAGTATAGAAGCCTATGAATGACCATGAAATCACCAGAGGAGTTAAGTAAGATCATGTTTCCAAACCAAGCTTTATACATCCCAGTGTCCTTGGAAGGTCTTTAGATGTAACTGTGGATCAAATTGGCGACTTTCAAAGAATCATGGAGAACACGAGAGACACCTACAGACTGAAGATGGGCAAATATGTCATTTTTCAAAAAAAAAAAAAAGAAAAAAAACATTTAAAAGTAGATTCTGGAAATCAAATACCAAGAGAGCTTAAGAGTGATTCCTAACAATGAGCTATGGCAAAGTACCTCATTATGCATCACTGATGAGGTTAGTAGAGGACAAAATGAGTTATACCGTAGATGTTCTGTACATTGACAATTTACATGGTAGAGAGAGCTGTGCCATGTGCCATGGTAGCTCGCTCTACCATGTTTTTGTGGCCAAAATGGCTGCTGCATAGAGGAACAAGGATAGATTTAAAGCTTGGTGAATGGCCACATCGAAAGGCAGTTCATTAAGGGATTAATTCCAGCTTGTAGAGAGAGAACTCTGGGCACAAAGAGCTGCTTTGTAAGTGTTTCTTGGATCAGCAAGTGATGTCCTCCCTCTTCTTAGTCTAGAAAACCAGATCTCCATTACCTGACTCCTGCTTAGCCCTCCAGACTCCTCTCAAGGTGTCCTCATTCTCACCCACCTCAGCTCCAGTAATAGAGTTGTGTGTTTGTCACTCACACACACCCATTGTCATTTTGCTCAGAAAGCTCCCTTCCTCCACCCCACCCATACCCCTGCTTTTCTTATTTTCTTGGATAACTCCTATGCATCTGTCAAGACTCAGACCAGGCATCAGTCTCCTCGGGGAGGGATCTTTCCTGAGCGTCTTCCCTCTACAGTCTGGATTAAATACCCTCCCTCTGTGTCCCCATAGGCTCCTGCATTCTTCCTACCACACGGTGGGAAAATGGCCTGTCTCTGTGCCTATCACCCTCACTTTATTGTGGGCTGCTCTAGGGCAAAGGACTGTAGCTTTTTGTTTTTCTGTCCATTGGTACAGAGTAGACACTCAGGTATGATCCCTGAGTCACATTCATCTATTCAACATCTGTCTCCAAGGATTTGATGTAGACAGAGGGATCAGCTCGTTTAATATGCTGCTAAGAGAAAGCTAGGGATGATGGCTATGGTGTTGAGAGAGAGAATATGAATTGAGAGATCGCAGGCTGGGCGCACAGGCCTAAATGAATAAGACAATGTCTAAGATTGATAAATGTAAAAGTTCTACACTTAAGTCCCAAATAAGCATCAATAACAACAAGCTAGGCAAGAAATAATGGAGAAAACCTAGTAGCAGTTCATGAGGAAAAGGCCCATGGCCTTTAGTTGATTACGAGCGCAATGTGGAGACAAGCAGGTCAGCCTAGTGGCCCAAGTGGAATTTTAGGTCTGATTCCTAAAATGACGACGTTCCAGACAGTAGACTCGTCTGTCCTTTTGCTACTCCCTGGGGTATTGACTTCTAACTTCTGGAGGGCATTCACTCCAGAGGCTATATTTTTTAGGGCAATAATGAGAAACTAGGGTGTATTCAGTATAGAGGCAAAGCTGATAAATGGTTAAACTGAATTTGAAAGAACCAAGTATTTATCCAGGAATAAAATAATTGGAAAGAAATGACAGTTAGCTAGAAACATTAGCAGGCATTTGGGGGGCAGAAAATAAATAGGCATTTACAGGGGAAAGCAGAAAACTTCAGAAGCATATAAGTAGAGGAAAAAGTGACAGTGTCATTTAGAACGATTCTGAACTCCAGCTGCTTTTTGAAGATTCCGTCACTGGACTTGTTCAGGGTCTAAATAAGCAAGGGTCTGGAATGCTGTAGAGGTGAGTCCCATACAGACCAAAGTTTTGGAGGCCTCTTAGAGGCCAAATCATTCCAACTCTGAAGATTTTTTGATTTTCATAAACTTTTGGACTGTGTTCCCTTAGGCATACTGTACAGATGCATCAAAAATTATAAATTTTACATTAACATTAACATTAACAATAAGTCAGTGTTAATGATATGGTTTGACTGTGTCCCCACCCAAATCTCATCTTGAATTGTAGTTCCTATAATCCCCACATGTCCTGGGAAGGATCCAGTGGGAGGTAATTGAATCATGGGGGTGGTTCCCCCATGCCATTCTCATGATAGTGAGTGAGTTCTCATTAGATCTGATGGTTTTATAAGGGGCTACCCCCTTCACTTGGCACTCATTCTGTCTCCTGTTGTGGTGTGAAGAGGTGCCTTCCGCCATGATTGTAAGTTTCTTGAGATCTCCCCAGCCATGCAGAATTGTGAGTCAATTAAACCTCTTTTCTTTAAAAATTACCCAGTCTTGGGTATGTCTTTGTTAGCAGCATGAGAATGGACTAATACAGTTAACAATATCGACAATATATGGTATAATGTACAATATAAGAATAATTATAATAAGTGGATATTGAATTGATAATGAGTCAAAATAATTATTCATACTCACCAGATGACCTGGTGGTCCCATGTCTCCTACAGTTCCAGGTGGACCTTTTGGCCCAGGGTGGCCCATAGACCCTTTGTCTCCTTTTATGCCTGTTACGTGACTCCCTGGAGGTCCAGGGGGACCAGGCTCACCTGAATTCATGAAAAGTCTGTCAGTATTGCCAGCCAGGGAGCTTCGAAGGTTCTACCTAGTTAGTGATTGTTTCTAATGAAGTATAAACCCTTTACTTAGCATTACCACAAACATTCTTTCCCCTGGGGCATGTGATGGGATTGTGGTAAAGACAGGATGAGATGATGCCAGTGAAGCACCTGGCACCCACCAGCAGGATCTGCTTCTCCCCAGTGAGGGTCTGTTACAGCAGGGTCTGTGCCTGCTTCCCTAGAGCCTAGCCCAGCTCTAGGGATTCAACAAATAGAGTTGAATGAATGCATCACTGTCTTTTAGGCTAATTAATTATTATTATTTTTTGAGACAGTTTAGTTCTGTTGCCCAGGCTGGAGTGCAGTGGTGCAACCTCAGCTCACTGCAGCCTCTGCCTCCCAGGTTTAAGCGGTTCTCCCACCACAGCCTCCTGAGTAGCTGGGATTACAGGCACGCACCACCAACCAAGACTGGCTAATTTTTGTATTTTTTAGTAGAGACAGGGTTTCACCATGTTGGCCAGGCTGGTCTTGAACTCCTGACCTCAAGTGATCCACCCGCCTTGGCCTACCAAAGTCCTGGGATTATAGGCATGAGCCACTGCGTCCAGCCAGGCTCATTGATTTACTGACTACGCATCCCTCAAACAGGCTACCTTGTCTTGACAGTTGCTGGGTGTGGGAACCATGGGTAGACAGGGAATGGAGATGACCACAGGGAAAGAAGAAGCAACAAGGTAACATGAGGAGGAGGTTGAAAACTTTTGAGGTCAAACATGATTTTTGTTCTTTTATGCTATTTAAAAGTAAACCCTCTACCTGGGCTTCCTCTTAAGCCTGGTGGACCATGATTTCCTTTCCGGCCAGGGATAATTGCACCGGGCAGACCTGGTGGCCCTGGGAGTCCTTCTATGCCTGTGGGCCCTCGAGGCCCAGCATCTCCCATGGCCCCTTTTCTGCCAGGGAGGCCAGGAAAACCTGGGGATCCCCTGTCTCCTTTAGCTCCTGCAAAGAAGAAGGCCTAGTAAGTTTCTTTAATGGCCATATGGTTGGGTTAGAGTTCTTGGCTATCTTTAATAATGTAAGTACTTTGCTTAAAAGTGTTCAGATTCAGAATATATATTTCTAAAATATATATTTTATAATATATTGCTGGTAAATGCAATATAGAGCTACAAAAACTGAGTTGAGACTCAGTGTGTCTCCAACTAGCTGTCCGATCTTGGCAAATTCACTTCAGATTTACTTACTATTACAAATTTTGATTTTCTTATTTTAAAAATGGAGGTAATACCTGTTCTAGCTAATTATTTCAGATCAAGTGAGATAACATACAAACATAAAAGCATGGCATAAGCTCTAAAGTGTTATATAAACGTAAGTCACAGTTACTCTCAGCTGATGAACTTAATCATGTTGACATTGTTGAGTCACTGATAATCCGTTAGAGCATAAGAAGCTAAATGGCATAGCACTGATGTGTGCATTTGAAGTATTATCCAGCTAAACCCAGACAAAGAAGCAACAAAATTGCAGTCTTTATTCTGTCCTTTTGCTAACTTCCCCACACATCCCCCATAATAGGAATAGTAGTGGCAGGAGGTTTGGATTTACCAAAGACCCCCCAAAAAGGTCACAAGTCAATACTAATATTTTTCATCTTAGAAAACCTTCAAGAAATTGTGCTTTGACATTCACGAATGAAAAATATTGTATGAATTGAAAATAATGTCTCCCTCTTCTCTCCCATCTCTGTGTTATTCTAGAAGCAGTAAATGGCATGAAAACAGGAGATAGATGTGCAGAAGGAGAGGGAGAAGGAAGGGGAGGCTAATAGCTCAGGGGAGGGCTTGGGGAGTTATTATATAGTAAAGACTTACAATGAAAATAAAATTGATGAATATTGACTATCTAGCCCTATGTCTATTCACACCCTTTAGCTTTTTAATACCTGTAATTTATGCTTTTAAAAGAAAGTGCTTAGATGACTTCAGTTCACTCCAAGCTTTGTAATACTGTATTTGCATGGCAGTGACCTGAAGCACCAAGATGGCTTGGATTATATATTTCATGTTCATTAAAATGATTACATGCTCTGCAATATGATTTCATTTTAGGATTTTGGAGAATAAACTAATTAAAAGGATTCATACCTTCCAAGTCTCAATGAACTCTTCTCCATATTTAGTTATCCTAGAGGGATTGAGGTGCATAATCATTCACTTACATAATTAGGCTATTGGTTAGTTTTAAGGCTTTTAAACCTAAGGTATGACCGTTTTATACCAAATTTTATTTCCACTTAAAAGCTAGTGTTCTCATTCCAAATGGTTAAACTGTGAGTTAGCCTGGGAACATGAAGAGCAACTCTCCTTTTGACCACAATTCTAAAGCTACACCGTGGAACAGGAAAAGCCTTCATGCTCATTGGTAAAGGAGAGGTCTGAGAGATGTGGGAAGACTGAGCTCAACCAAAAGAACAATCAAACTAGTAAGAAACAAATGGGAGAGAACAGCTCTTGTCTACTTTTACACTTTGACTGTTTTATCAAAAGTGGTTCCTGCCCGACTGAGTTTCTCATTGGCATCGAGCTATTCTTTGCTGGTTCGCATGAGCATCAATAACTAGGGCCCTTCAGTGTGCTAGGCCTCTTTGCCAATGAAATGCTCCCATTCACAGGACCCGTGGCTGAGACGGGTCAATGAAATGTGCAGACAATCTGATGTTTCTCCTGGAAGGTTTGACTAGAAAATGGAAAAGAGTTAAAAGAAGCTGTTTATCTTGTAAAGCACTGATGTGAGAAATCCAGACTTGCGGCCTGCGAAACAAAAAACTTGAAATACTCTGAATGACATGTTCAGTAAACTGCCATGTCTGAGATGTTGAGAGACTCTCTGGGTAGCCTTTAATAAACAATAGCATGGACCGCAAGCTGGATCTGGGAGTTGGAATCAGACCTAAGAAGATATAGGTGGGAAAGGATTTGGATTACTCTTGTGCCTCAGAACAGCAGGGACAGATGCTCACTGAGAACCCATCAGTTCCACCTTCACCTTTTAGGAGGTGGTACCTTTAAACCTTGCTAACAACAGCAAGACATATACAGAAGAATCCTTTTTACTTTTCAAGACTTTCTTAGTAGGAAATTCCAAAATTGAATCAGAGTTTCTAATTCATTCCATTTGTTGTGATGGTAATAAGTAAACATTTAAAATTGAAGACCAAGATGATAAATATCCTTCTATATTGCCATTGGAACATCTTTAATTTGCTAGGTTAAGCTTATTTATATTTAAGGCATGTTCAACTGCTTTCTCTCCTTGAAAATGTGTACATTAGGACAGGGAAGAAGAACTGCTTACCTTGAGCACCCGGGTTTCCTCTTGGGCCTGGAGGGGCCCGCAATAAACCTGAAAGAGATAATCTTGGCATGTTAATATTTGGTCAATTTCATTATATTATATGTCTATGACAGAAGTTTAGTACACACCAAAAACATGTTAAAGATAATCAGTTCTATCGGAGAAAAATCTTTAGAGCAGCAAAGGATTACACTGTTACTAATGATTCTATCCAAAATAAAACTAGTGGATCAAAGATAATGAGCAAGTTGTACCCGTTTCTCCCTTTTCTCCAGCTGTACCAGGAATTCCATCACGTCCTTGGTCACCTCTTACACCCATTGGTCCAGGAGATCCTGGGAATCCTGGAAGACCTGAAAAAAAAAAAAAAGCCTAAAACTATGATATACAAAAAGAGGATTTATTTCTTGCCAATGGCCTAATGGGAATACCAGGGAGATGTGTGGAATTGTGTTAAAGAGGCTATTTTTCAGAACTGTAGCTATGTGAAGCTATGTTCCTAGGGAAAACCACATACAGATTACTATTATCATGAGGATTGGATTATCAGTTTGGAATAGGTTGCCAAATATTTGAATTAAATAGATAGAAATATCTAACCTCATTTTTTTTTGCATTTTTGTCTGGATACTGAGTAACTAGGAGCTACCTTCTATAGAATAGTAGGTTTACAGAAATCCACACCTCAGGAGAAAGTGTGCCTCCCACATGAAAAGGAAAGAGAGAAAGTACAAAAATGAAACCTGGAGGGCCTTTGATTCCTGGAGGGCCCGGGAAGCCTTTGATTCCTTTAAAACCCAAGTCACCATGAGGACCTGGCTTTCCTAGAAATGAAGAGAGGGGAAGGAAGAAAAAAGATCACCAAAAGATAAATGATTACAACAGTGACCGAAACGGTCTGTTTTTATAGTCAACCATGCTCACGCTGGCCTTAAGGAAGCTCTCTTGTTGCAAGGTCACCCCATGGTTTTGTCCAGGCTGCTTTTTTCCCGGAGAACCACATGCAGAGATGTGGCAAATCACTTTCAAAGATGTGTGTACGCCAACCACAAGCACCACTCAATATGCAATTTTATTTTAATTGTGAGTTAAATGCAAATTTATTGAAACTTTCTGTATTTGAACAGGTAGTTTATTGTATTTAAGTAAGACCTGAATCTGCAACCTAATAGTTTCACAGTTGTTTTTAATAAAACAAAACCCTAAACCTGAATTGTAAGCTAATAAGCAAGAAAGCCAAAATTCAATCCAGAAATCGGTTCGAAAAAGAGTCACAGCACAGTGTTGTAGTTTGAATTGTGGTGTTCCCACATTCGTATGTTGAAGTCCTAACCTTCAGTACTTTGGAACGTGACTCTGTATTTGGGGATAGGGCTGGTAAAGAGGTAACTAAATTAAAATGAGGTCAGTAGGGTGGACCCTAATCCAATATCGTGTGATGTCTTTATAAGAAAAGAAGATTAAGACGCTTGGAAAACACAAGAAGAAGATAGCCATCCACAAGCCAAGAACAGGGGCCCTAGAAGAAACCAATGCTGCCGACAGCTTGATCACAGACTCGGAGCTGCTGGAACTGTGAGAAAATAAACGTCAGTAGTTTAAGCCACCTCATCACTTCTCAGCCTTCTGGCTAACATCAAGTGTAGTTTAAGCCACCTAGTCTGTGGTATTCACTATGGAAGACTGAACAAACTAATACAAACATTACGATTGTACAGCGGCTAACATTTTGTATCCTTGGGCTGAATTTGTTGAGACAGTTCTTCAAAAGTGTTGTTTATAGGAACATATTTTTATATTTCAGTCCACCAAATGGACTGATTAGTAAAATTGGGCTCTCTTAATGAATTCCCTGTTTCTTAGTGTGTTAGAATTTGAAGTTCAAAGTTGAATAAAAGCAACTGCAGCATAAAAGTATAAATAGCTTTCTGTTTACCACAGTGATTTCAGGAGGGCTATACTCTGAGTAATGCTTCCAGCTTTTAGAATTGTAAACCCAAACCTTACCTGGGAGGCCAGGACTTCCAGGACTTCCAGGGGCTCCCTCAGGTCCAGCAGGCCCCGAATGTCCAGGTGGGCCAGGTTGCCCCAGTTCTCCTTTCTTTCCCATTTCACCCGGCAGTCCTGGATCCCCCTTAAATGTAGTCAAATACCTTTAAAATTCTCATATAAGCAGGATATGTGGTTAGAATTCAGTGTAAACTTTATTTACTAATTCTTTCATTCATTCGTCAATTCATATTTAGTATCTGCTCTCTGCCAGCACTGTGATAGGTGCTGAGAATAAGATGGCCACATGGCTTATGGGGCCCAGTGCAAAATGAAATGCAGCTTCCCTTAAAGCGAATTTCAAGACAGCAACAGCATAGCATCAGACCAAGTGTGGAGGCCCTTCTTAGCACAGGACCTCTGTGACTGCACTGGTAGCAAACCCAGGAAGCTGGCTTTTACCAGGATATAATGGTAACCTATATAGATTATGGCTTACACAGTCCCTGCCTTCATGGAGCTTCAGAGACCAGTAAGTAGATAGATATTAAATAATCATACAAATATATAATTACAAATTGTGATGAGTAGCTGGGAGTAAGAAAGAAATAGACTAAATAAAGATGTATCCTACAAATACTATGCATGCAAATATGTCAATCATATGTTTTAAAAACCTTCCAATGATTTAATGTTCATTAAATCTTCACTTCAGTTTTAAGACCAACCAGAACACAGGTTTGGTAAAGATTTACAAAATTTCTATGGTAGCCAATTAAAATATACTACTCTGTTACTCTCATTTTGCTGACATGATAAAACCAGCTCATTTTGTGTTCAATGCACAGTTCTAAAAATTTATTCTGGTGGTTACCTGGTGAAAACTTTAAATCTAAATGAAACTATCAATTAACTGAGTGTGAAGTCAAACAGGATTTCTCGTTGAGCAAATATCTCAGTGGAAGCAATCTCGGGTTTTCTGAGGACTTAATCTAAATATAAAAAACAAAGACATTTGTCTGTGCTCCAAGTGAAAAAACAGTTGCTTTCTTGGGTCTGTGTAGGTCTAAATTTTTTTCTTGTTTTAGCAATTACTACTGGAGACTATAGCTGGTGGAAATATTTAGGAAAGGTGATATTTTACTGTCTCCAAAAAGAGGGAGGAGGTTCCCTAAGTAATAATTTTTATATGTTGGAGTCATATACTGTTGAAAATCTAAAAATCTAAATCTGAAAAATAGACTCTCCCCTACAAAAACATTTTCAAACATTTCGCATTTAGTTTCTAGAGGTTGCTGGGCTTCTTGGGATCCCATAGATTTTCCCACTGGTCCATGGAATCCCATGTTAGTAACCTCTGCTTATAGGAACTTCTATTAATCATTCTCTTTTGGTCTATCTCTAGCTTTTAATGTGAGAGATATACTCAGAAAATTGGGAAGAGAATAAACCTAAGGAAGCCACTGAGCCCTATTGAAACATTTGGTTGCTGCTTTGTATAACACCGTAGTAAAAAAAGGGCTTTAACATCCAACCTCAGTTTGACAGAGCATGAACACTGAAAACATTGAAACAAGATTGAGTATTTCCATTCCATTACACAGAAAAAGTTCTAAAACAAGAAAGATAAATGTATGTGTCTTAGGATTTTGTTTGCTTTCTAATGATGCTGTAAAGTTATTTTATTTTGTATCTTTTGTTAGTCTTAGTAAGACAAGTGTTTTTTATTAGAAGGTTTGGAAATTTATTTTTCTAAGTCTACATGAGATGAGTACAGCAGAAACAGGCCACTTTGTATCACAAGAAAAAAATCCACTGTCCCATCTGATTTTATGGGCCTGTAATCACTGCCTTCTTCTGGCAGCACACCTAAATTGCAGGGACAGTGTGGAAATTCCTTGGTGACTGAAAGAGGCTTTCAGAAGTTGACAGCTCTGTGACAGACAAGCATCCTCAGTTGTGGAGACAGGATTTTAAAAATCCAAATAACTGTCTGAAATTATAGTAATAGTTTCAATTTTCTCTGCCCACACTGAATCTGGGTACTTGTTGGTATTTTTCAAGGCACTCACTCCACCACCAAAATGTAAATATTTCAGTGGCCTATATACCGTTGGTCCTGGTGGTCCTGGCCTTGTACCTTCTGAATAACCCGGCTCTCCCTTATCTCCCTGGAGACCGTGAATACCTGGGAGGCCTGGTCTTCCTGCTCGACCTGGGAATCCCAAAGTTCCCCTTTTTCCTTTAGAACCTGAAATTAGGGGGAAAACATCGAGTAAAATAGATAAACATGAGGATCTTGAAGTTTTCTACTTTTCACTTTTGCATAAGTTTTCTCCCAAGAATGGCTTTTTCAGAATTACAAATGCATCAGGTAGTTAACAATGGATGATTATTATATAACATCAATATTTATTTTGTTCTCACCCATATTCTAATTGCACACTGTATATTTGTCTAATAGCAAATCTAGTTTTGTTGTTGTTGTTGGTTTTTATTGAGACGGAGTCTCACTCTGTCGCCCATGCTGGAGTGCAGTGGCGTGACCTCAGCTCACTGCAACCTCCGCCTCTTGGGTTCAAGCGATTCTCCTGCCTCAGCCTCCCGTGTAACTGGGACTACAGGTGTGCACCACTACACCCAGCTAATTTTTTTTATATTTTTTTGTAGAGATAGGGTTTCGCTGTGTTGGCCAGGCTGCTCTCAAACTCCTGACCTCAGGTGATCCGCCTGTCTCAGCCTCCCACAGTGCTGGGATTACAGGTATGAGCCACTGCACTTGGCCCCGCAAATCTAGTTTTTTAATATAAGTTTTCTACCAAGTGGAAAACCAAAACAGTACACAACACAGAAAATCTGGAATCCTCACTCATCATGAGCTTGTGGGCTCGTAACAGGACCTTACACATTACCTGGCATGCCCATGTTCCCCATGCTTCCTGGTATACCACGTAGTCCTGGTTCTCCAGCATTCCCAGTGCTGCCCAAATCTCCTCTGGGGCCTTCAGAACAAATACATAGTTATTGCCCTGCACAGTTTCTGGTCATAGTATGTGTTTAATAAATACTTGTTGCTTGCATGCATGAATGAATCCAAAACAGCCAGACCAGCTGGTTTAGGCATTGTCTAGCTGTCCTTTTTCCTTCAAATAAGGAGGGAACTAGGGACCCGGAACATGTAAAACTAAAGAAAGTTAGATTCTTGTCAGCAGGCCTGGGTTTCAAACACTAAAATCATCCTAGGACCAACACCAGCAGGAAAAAGTGGGCTCCTGCAACCATATGGTAATATATTTCCAACTGCATCCTGAAGTGTTATTGCCATGTAATATATTTTGTTACTGAGGTGGTTATAGGAATGGTGGGATGCTTTAATTATTTAAAAATTATTTTGTAAACTCAGTTACTTGCTTTAAAAAAGAAAGATGCAAACCTGAAAACTTCTAAGGCGTTCTCTAATTTTCATCTCTGATATGTGACATGGTGATGAATTATAATTTATAATACATACCAGCAATTTCAGAATGAAATTTTGAGGACAAAATGTAACTATTTGTAGGTTAATATAAGTTAACTACACACCAACTATCAACACCTTCTTGTTAATTTAGTAGCAAATTTTGCTGGAACACTATCAGAACAGAACTGATATTTAAACCCAATAAGTCTAGAAACAACGTTTATTACTTTAGATGTAGGAAAGTGTAAAATGTGATATTTTTCTATTTGAGAATCAGCTGTACCTGGTGGTCCTGCTGGTCCAGGTAGTCCTTTGAGGCCTTTTAAACCTGGTATCCCTGGAACGCCTCTGTTTCCTTTCTCACCTGGATTTCCTGCGAATCCTAAAGTTAGAAACCAGGTATTAACAAGAAAATTAGCCGGGTGTGGTGGTGGGTGCCTGTAATCCCAGTTACGTGGGAGGCTGAGGCAGGAGAATCACTTGAACCTGGGAGACAGAGGTTGAAGTGAGCTGAGATCGTGCCACTGTGCTCCAGCCTGGGCGACAGAGCAAGACTCCATCTCAAAAATACCCCCCAAAACAAAAAACTAGGTATCAAAAATTCAGGTTAAAATTTTGTCAGACCCATCCACATCCTGGTTTAAACCAATGGCATATTATTGTAGTTCAGCGTAGCATATATGTTAAGAGCATGGGTGGATTTGGGCTTCTATCTTTTAGAGAAGAGGATTAAATGAAATAATATGTGTCAGGCATTAGCACAATACCTGGCATAAGTTATTCCTCAGTGAACACTAGCAATGATCTTAATATGTACTGTTTAAAACAACATTTTAAGAATTAGCAGCCTAAATATCTCTTCATTTTTTAATAGCAAAGACAAAGTGTTATCCACTACACTATTCTCATCTAGATGATTCTATTCTCAATCCATGTATTAAAATTATAATTTATTAAGTATTAGGTAAGTCAAAGGCCAGAATCACACTGTCAATCAGTTAATAACACTTGGATTTGAACCCAGTTCTGCACATCTGGAAAGCTTATAAACGTCCCAGGAAACCATTCTACTTTCCCTAAAACATGACTTTGATCATACTCCTCTCCTTTTCATAAATAGTCATTGGCCTGGGTGCGGTGACTTATGTCTGTAATCCCAGCAGTTTGGGAGGCTGAGGGGGGTGGATCATTTGAGGTCCGAAGTTCGAGACCAGCCTGGCCAACATGGTGAAACCCCATCTCTACTAAAAATATCAAAATTAGCTGGTTTGATGGCACACACCTGTAATCCCAGCTACTTGGGAGGCTGAGGCAAGAGAATCACTTGAACCTAGGAGGCAGAGTTTGCAGTGAGCCGAGATTGTGCCATCACACTCCAGCCGGGGTGACAGAGCGAGACTCCGTCTCGAAATAAATAAATAAATAGTCACTGGATCTATTACCTACAGAGTAAATTGCAAACTCCTTCGGCAGCATGAAGCGTTCTACAGTCTGTCTATGGCCTGCCTTTGTGCTTTTTCTCAAGCAGATTCACTTCCCTTGGCTCTTTTCCTGCATATGTACTTATTCATTCACATATGGGTGGAGCATCTAATTAATAAATAGGTCTTGTGCTGAGCACTGGAGAGATAAATCATGTTCTCTTCCCCCAAGTTTTTAGTGTTTAACTGGGGAGACAGCCAAGTAAACAAACAATTATCATCCAGGCAGATAAACGCTGTACTAGAGTTGGGCACAATATGCTACAGGGAAGAATTTCTGGAAGAGGTAGTATTTTTTAGCTCAGTCTTGAAGACCAAATGAAAACTAATTGGGTGAAGAAGGTCTGGAGTGAGACAGGATTCCCAGACAGTAAAACAGCATGTAGAAAGGAGTGATGAGTATCAGGGAGTTAGATTGTTTTGTTTTACAACCTTTGTTTTTTCCTTTTATGTCGTTGATTGCAATCTGAAAAGATATATATACTGTTTAGTCTGTTTGTTTACTTCAGTTTTTTAGGGGTTGGCAAAATACAGCTTTCAGGCTGAATCTGGCTTGGTTTTGTATGGCTTGCGAGTTAAGACGGGTTTTACTTTTTTTTTTTTTTTTTGAGACGGAGTCTTGCTTTGTCACCAGGCTAGAGTGCAGTGGCATAATCTCGGCTCACTGCAACCTTCGCCTCCCGGGTTCAAGTGATTCTCCTACCTCAGCCTCCTGAGTAGTTGGGATTACAGGTGTGGGCCACCATGCCTGGCTAATTTTTGTATTTTTATTAGAGTTGGGGTTTCACTATGTTGGCCAGGATGGTCTCAATCTCTTGACCTCATGATCCGCCCGCCTCAGCCTCCCAAAGTGCTGGGATTTACAGGCGTGAGCCACCATGCCCAGTGGTTTTTACATTTTTAAAAGGTTGTTAAAAACAAAAGCAAAGAATAAGATGCAACAGGGACCATATGTGATCCACAAAGCCTGAGATACTTACTACCTAGCCTAAATGGAAAATGTTTATGGACCCATTATGTCTCTTTCCCCCACTAAACTGTAACTTTCATCATGACTAGGAAACTAAAGTCTGCTTTGTTCACCTCTGTATAATCAAGACATAGCAAAATGCCTAGTCCATAGGTATTATGAAGTAAAAAGTAATTATTGAGTACCTAAATCTCATGTGGCTGGAGAGACAGGCCAAGTGCAAGTGGTGAATAAACTTGTATGTCAGTCTAAGTTCCAATTCTCAAAGCACAGGGAGCCTTGGAAAGATTTTAAGCCAAGAATTTTATTTGTTCATCTGAATCTTATTTGACATTTAAATCCTCTTTCACGGAGGTTTCACTGACTATCCTAGTTGCTGTATTTTCTGCTTCCCTCTACTCCTATGGAGCTCTGGCAGCACAGTGAGGAGGCCAAGTGTGAGGCCCATCTCTGCCGTTTCCTATCAGAGTGACACTGGGCAAGTAACTTCACCTCCCTATTTCCCCATATGTAAAATGGGATGATTGCAATAGCAGTACCTACTCCTAGGGTTATATATTTATTTATTTTTTGAGACAGAGTCTTACTCTGTTGCCCAGACTGGAATGCAGTGGCACAATCTCAGCTCATTGCAACCTTCACCTCCCAGGTTCAAGCGATTCTCTTGCCTCAGCCTCCTGAGTAGCTGGGATTACAGGCGCTTGCCACCACACCCAGCTAATTTTTGTATTTTTAGTAGAGATGGGGTTTTGCCAGGTTGGCCAGGCTTTTCTTGAACTCCTGACCTCAGGTGATCCACCTGCCTTGGCCTCCCAAAATACTGGGATTACAGCTGTGAGCCACCGTGCCCAGCCTACTCCTAGGGTTATTGTGAGGATTAAACGAGTCAATAGTTGTAAAACTTGGAACAGTACTTGCACATGGTAAATGTTCCTTAGGTCATTGTTAAATAATATAGCATACTAATTTGCCCCTTGCGTTCTTTATTATCTTTTTCTACATATGCCTAAGTCTCCCACGCAGACTCTTTGTGGAGAGGATAGTGACTTATTATTGTGCTTCTCTGTATATTCAATATCTCTTCCACATGTGAAGTGAATAGCTTTAAGTCAGAAATTCAGATTTAGGAAAAACAAATGGATCATATTGAAATTAGGGAGGCCTAGATACAGGTTCTTTTGTTTGTTATTCTTCAATCTGTGTCCCTTGGTTATGCATTTGATAAGCCTGAAGAAAACATACAGAACAGCCTGGATGCATACTCTACTTTGGGTGAGTAAAAGAGTTTTGTTGGAAGCATAGAAATAGCCCCATAGCATGTGTCCTTCTGTACTTCACAAAAGGAATTCTTCAATTGCAAATTAGTACTCACAGCACATTTATACTGTGAGAGCCAAATTTCTGCTTATGTAGGCAGAGATATGCTATTCATATTTTTTTCCAGAATGCTTCTAACACTACTTAAATAATCTAAAATAGTCTAGTGAAGTGGTGTCTATGCAGACAGTTTATGAGGACTGGAGATTGGTGCCAGTATTTTTTTTTTTTTTTTTTTTCATATCTTGGCTTAGACTAGTCCTAGCAGAGTTTTATAAAAGTCACATTACTTTCTTTTTCAGTGCTAAAAATGAAATGCAATATTCTTTTTGTACCAGAACTAAACTGTCTCTTCGACACCAGGTTAGATGGTTTTTACTTCCCAGAAGGCTTTTACTTCCTAACTTGCCAGTTAGTCAGCCTTTATATTGTGGTCTACAGCACCCTGTGCAGATTTTTTGTTTTTTGTTTTGTTTTGTTTTGTTTTTAGGTTTGGCAGTACATGTGAAGGTTTGTTACATCCTTATGTGCCACACATATAAATATTTGTTGAATACAGTCTCATTTCTCAAAAGTCATTTCAAATGTCTCAAAATTTAACATGGTTTTGCAACTGCAAACACATTTTTCTTTTATTGCGCTCTTACTATGACACATTTTTCTTTGATTCCTTTCCTGCTATGAGAGTCTGATCTGCAAATGTAGTATTTTGCCCAACAGTTCTCCGTTTTACTAAAGTTGCTTGGGATTACATTTGGTCAAGAAGACCACAAGGGAGGGCTTCTGAAAGTTTGGTTTTATACTGGCTGTATTGATCATATCACAAAAACTACCAAAAAAGTGCCCAAATAACTTGAAATGATGTGAATGCATTTGAATTTTAGCTTAAGAACCACATCTAACAACAGTCTTTCAAAGGGTTACATTTTCACTGGAGCATTTCTTTTTAATAATTATTCTCCAAAGGATTTTGAACAGGAGAAGAAGTTTTTAGATGGAATCAGAAAATATTCTCCTGGTAGTCTACAGAATAAAGTTGCATTTGAGAAGGAGATTTCAACATCAGCCTGAAAAGTTTTATAATGTGGAATTTTTTTAAGGGTTTAATTTTCCCCATACTTGGCAAAGAGGGAGTTTTGAGGCTTATAATTTAAAAACTGACTGCTGATTATTTAAATATAGCAAATCAAAATGCAGAATTAACTTAGAAATAAAAATGTTATGCATCGAGGAGGCAACATGTCGTGGCAGGTGACTCAGTTCTAGTGCCTGCTCAGCCACCAACCGGCTGTGTGATGGGCAGGTAACTAAACACTGGTCCTCACTGTCCTTATTTGTCAATTAAAGGGATTTGCCTGGATACTTTATTAGCCCGAGAATCAGCTCTGATGTCCTGATTCCAAACAAGCAATTCTTTACCTTTGAGACCTGGTTCTCCTTTGTGCCCTATCACGTGGGATATCTGAGAAGGCCCGGGGTTTCCTTTATCTCCTTGTTCCCCTTTGGCTCCTGGGGTTCCTCTCTGGCCCTTTACTCCTGGAATTCCAAGGCTCCCTAACAGACAGGAGTAACAACATCAGGTCCTTAATTCTTCAAGTAGTTCATAGGGATTAAAAAGTTGGCAGTGCTTACTATAAAACAGAAAAAAATCAAACAAAAAAGTCTAACAATGCTGAGAACTTGATAAATACTTTCCCCATGCAGGCAGCCTCATAAGGGTAGTGGTAGAAGCCTGCAGGGAGAAAACAGGATTCCATTCAAATGGAAAAAAGGAACACAGAAAACAGCAAAATCAAATACTGCTGCTCTCTCAGAACTATTTTTCCCTCCAAAGAAACATAACTTTTTTTGCTGCAAAATAAATGAACATTGTTTATGCTTCCTGCTATTTAGAAAGATATTCCATCACTTACCCCTCTGCCCTGGCATGCCTGGGTTCCCAGGGGGTCCCGGAGGGCCAGTGGCTCCAGGAAAGCCCATCATCCCAACCACTCCATCTTCACCTATGGAAACAAATTAGCACAAAGCAGCACATGTTGTACAGAGTGAGAAAAGCAAAATATTCCATATACTAAAATAAATTATACTTAGAAGTAGAGATTGGGAGTTGAAAAAAATGGCCTCTGTACAGAGTAAAATTACTGTATTAGTCTAGGAGATGGGTCAGTAAATGGTCTTTTAAACTCATCTATGTAGAAGTGATTGGTAGCAAATCATATACATGGATGAGGATAGAATATGTGGAAGTTTTGTAGCATTCCATCCTCCCAGCCCCTGATGAGTCACTTTCTATTATATCCCTTCACTTTATTTTCTCCATAACACTTGTCTCAAATTGAACTTAGATTTTAAATATTTCTATTATTGCTCCTCTACTATGAGAAGGGGAGACTTGTCTACTGACTGATGTGTCTCTAGGGCGTAGAAGAATGCTGGCATGTGATAGTAGCCCAATAAGATGAATGAAAAGATAATGTGTTGATTAAGTTGTTTTAGCCTCTTTTCCGGAGGGGAGATCAGTGAGGTCCTTATACCATGAGGGAACAGAATATTCTCCCCAAACATATAAACAATAAACATAGCCATGAAATTAAAATAATTATACAGAAATACGATTAACAACTCTATGTCAACAAATCAGATAACTTAGACAAAATGGACAAGTTTCTAGAGAGACAGAATACCAAAACTGATTCCAGAAGAAATAGAAAACCTGAACATACCTATAAGAAATGAAGAGATTGAATTAGTCATTTAGAGACTTCCCACAAAGAAATGCCCAGACCCAGATAACTTCACTGGTGAATTCTACCAAATGTTTAAAGAGCATCAATTCTTCACAAACTGTTCCAGAAAATACAAGAGGAGGAAACACTTCCCAGCTTGTTCTACCAGACCAGCATTACTCTGACACCAAAACCAAAGATATCACAAGAACACAACAGACCAATATCCCTTCTCAATATAAATGCAAAAGTTCTCAACAAAATACTAGCAAACATATTATAGTAGTCGTATATAAAAAGGATTACACAGCAAAAATAGCCACATTCTGGGTAATTGTGAAATGTGTTCATCTAGCCACCACCGTTTCCCTGCAACATGGCCCCTGGTTTCTTACAAATAATTTAGAAGGAAAACGTTATATTAAGTAAAATCGTAGAGTCAAAAGCATATGCCTATGTACAGCTGACAGAGCCACCTTAAGAGGAAGAGGAAATAAGAAGAAAAATAGAAACACAAAAAAGGATACCCGGTAGCCCTAAAATTCCTGGATTTCCTGGATATCCTTTTTGACCCGGTGGTCCCGTCTCGCCTTGATGACCTGACATTCCCGGTGATCCAGTTTCTCCAGGAAATCCTGATCTATCCAAGCCTGGAATTCCTGGGTCTCCCTTTGGCCCCATTTTACCTCTTCTGCCTGTGTATGAATAAATGAATGAATTAATTAATTAACCCACAAATGCTTTCCCCTCCTAACTTCAGAAATATATATATATATATTTTTATATATATATATAAAATATATATATATATATTATATATATATATATTTAAGGCTGGATTGCAGTGGTGCGATCTCGGCTCACTGCAACCTCCGCCTCCCTGGTTCAAGTGATTCTCCTGCCTCAGCCTCCCAAGTAGCTGGGACTACAGGCATGCACTATAACGCGTGGCTAATTTTTGTCTTTTTAGTAGAGATGGGGTTTTGCCACACAGGCCAGGCTGGTCTCGAACTCCTGACCTCAAGTGATCTGCCCGCCTCGGCCTCCCAAAGTGCTGGGATTACAGGCATGAGCCACAGAGCCTGGCCACTTTAAAAATATTTTATGGCTGTAAATATTTAGCTTTGTGATTTGGGGTAACTGCACACTTAGGCCTGCACGTGTTTGTGTGTGTGTATGTGTGTGTGTGTGCGCACGCACGTGTATGTATTTAATGTCCCCTCTGTAAAATTTCTGAGCTCCCTTCTGGCTCTAACATTCTCTGCTCCAATGACTCATGCAGTAATACAAGTGTAGTCTTTATATCTATTTTCTAGTCCTGCAGACACATTCTGGGACTGCACCTTATGATGCTGCTCACTCTGTATCCTGCAGAAGACATACAGAGCCGTTCACATAGAGGTAAGTCACTGGATGCCTCTGGAAACAATAATAATACCATTGTAACAGTTAAGGTCTTGGTCAAAAATGTATTTGTGAACATATAAGCAATATGATAGACCACAGACATTAACTGATTCCTAAGTAAATTTTTCCAGGAATAGTTCATCAGATCTGATTGAGAGGATCCAAAAACATAAAGTAAGTTTTCCATCATCTGGAACATCTAGCCTGCATCATTTAGATTTATTTTCATGTTTTTTCTTTTATATTGTGTGTAAAACAATCAACTACATATTTTAGTTTATAAGTTTTTAAACTGGTATCATTGCATACATTTACCACATTTTAATAATAAGGATAAATTTACCACTTTAATATCCTTATGAAAAGTATTAAAGGTAAAATGTTTTCTGAGAATTTATATATATCTAAATATATGTAAACACACACCAATCTCTCGCTGTCTTCAGCATTCATATTTTTCTTGCATAAAAGATACAAAGCAATTCACTATATTAACTTCAGGTTTCTTCCTTTATAGGTGGTACACACTACTATGTGCAACAAACCCATGACAGCAAGGTTTACACTTCTGAAGTATTTCTCATTGAACAGTGGTCAGGACTTGTTGCTGGACAGTTCCCATGTTAAGCAGCAAAGCACAGAGCAAGAGTCTCATGTCTCCTGCCCATCTGGTGGCCAGTTTTGAGGCCCTTCTCCTACCTTGTTGCCCTTTCAATCCATTTAAGCCTGGAAGTCCTTGGGCTCCCCTAGGACCCTCTATGCACCTTCCTGGGGGTCCTTGTTCTCCAGGTGGTCCAGGCTGCCCTGGATCTCCTGCAAAAGAAAGCACACGATTATACCCAGGTGCTAGAACTTAAGGTCTTGGTATTGCTATAGCAATCATTCTTCTGTTAACTTTTTTCCCACCTATATCAGACCTATATTTACTACCATTAATATACCTTTTGTAGAGGGCACTCATTTAAAAAGAAGGAAGGAAGAAGGAAAGAAGGAAGAAATGCAGGGCAGGAACATTGGATGGGAAAATAATTAGGCTCCACAGATTCTATTTCTCGAACTAGAAATTTTAATTGAGAATTCCTCATTTCTAGAACACCTACACATTCAGTTTGCTGCCTTTTAGCAGAGCTAACAGTGGAGAAAAGTAATGACACTTGCTATTGTACCTCGTGGTCCATCAAGACCTTCATTTCCTGGAGTTCCAGGGAGACCCGGAAGTCCAGGGAGTCCAATTTCTCCATGTTCCCCAGAATTGCCTCTTTCTCCTGGAAAACCTGGTGTTCCTGGTCCTCCAGGCATGGCTACTGCTGGTTCTCCCTATAGCACAGAAATTATGTTATTACTATATAGTGCTTCCAAATCCTCGCTGATACTGACTAGTCTCTGTTACGGAGGCTGTAAGTCCCTGTTGCACAGCAACCACCATGCCATCAACTTTCCTTTTTGAACTCTAGTTGCTGACTTTTCTATAAGATTATATTTAATAACACTTCAGGATATGTAGCCTCCACTTTTTCAGAAGACGGTGGGATTGTCTGTAAAGAGAAAAATCTAGATGTTTTTACTTTTGATCGTTTTTCTCATAGCTAACCACATTTCTTTCTAGTGTTGTCCCATTTTAAATACTCCGAGTGTTTATGAAACGATTAAAGATGCTATCAAGATGAAATCTGCATTCTGACACCTTATGTTTTCCTTTCTAAAATGGAAGATGATCCAGAGAAACGTTTAAAAAATTTAACATCTTCATCATCTACAAATATATTGATAATTTCTACATCTAGAGTGTTCTGCCAGGTAGGTGCATACAAACTGGCCAATTAGTGGTCACCCGCCCTGTCTTCTGTGACAGTTTGAGTTTGAATTTTTGCATACCTTGGCTCCTGGGACGCCTGGCTTTCCAGGTAACCCAGGCTCTCCCAAATTTCCAGGACAACCCAGTGATCCTTTTGTACCTGGAAAACCTTGGTCTCCTACAGAGAAAAAACAATAAACATTGTTGTAGGATTAGTCTTATTGAAAGATTCTGAGCAGTAACTCTCTTATCTCTCAACCAGCCAGAGATGCTTTTATGAAAGTTTAAATGATAATAAAACCAACTGATAAATTAGCAATTTTTTAAAAGTTCCAAATCAAATTACATTGGTTCCCATTTTAAAAAATAACTTTCTCTATTTGGTTGTTTAGTATGGCTATGATCTTGATTCAGCAATTCTTCAAAGCACTGATGCTGGTTGACCATTTGACTTTGTTTTTGAAGTATTTTTTACATACAGTGTACAGGTAAGTGGATTTTTATATACAGATGTATTCATGTAAGCATGACCTAGATTAAGATACAGAGCTTTTGACCAGGTGCAATGGCTCACACCTGTAATCCCAGAACTTTGGGAGGCCAAGGTGGGGGGATCACCTGAGGTCGGGAGTTTGAGACCAGCCTGACCAACATGGAGAAACCCCGTCTCTACTAAAAATACAAAAAAAAAAAAAAAAAAGCCAGGCATGGTGATGCACGCCTGTAATCCCAGCTACTCAGAAGGGTGAGGCAGGAGAATTGCTTGAACCCAGGAGGCTGAGGTTGCAGTGAGCCAATAGTGCCAGTCACACTCCAGCCTGGGCAACTCCATCTCAAAAAAAAAAAAAAAAAAAGATATAGAGCTTTTTCAGCACCCCAGGTAGCATTTCCCAACAGAGTTGCTTAAGAGAATTAAGTCCTAATGCCCCATAGCATCCATTGCACGTAAGGGATTAACTTCTTATGCCTTTATAGTAGGCGAATTGAGAAAGGGGTCAACACATTTTCTGTGTTCTCTGGTAGAGAAGAGGAAGCCACGGTGAAGCAAGGCTGCATTCAGAGTGTTCCTTCATACCCTCATTTGACCAATATTTAATTTGCAGTTAGTTCATGGGATTCATTAGATTCAATTGTGAAACTGTAAATCTCTACTTTCAAGGAGCTCTTGGGTTAGTTCTGGTTCCCATGGTCAACAGTCTTCTTCCAGAGAGTCAATACCTAGAGTTACAAAGTAGGGATGTAATTTATAAATGCAGGGTCCAAGAAGAATGAAGTACAAATGTGAGCCAGGCTCCCTTACTTCACAGATCATTAGGAAGAAAACCAAGAAATTGGACTCAAAGCCATTCTTGAGACTCCATGAGAAATGTGATTATGTTTTCCATTTCAAATACTCATAAATTGAAATCAGTATTCTCATAGTTGGGCAAAATTAATGTGTAATAAACACTGATGACATACTAATCCAAGAGCTGAAACACCAAAACATGGATGCTATTTTTGACAAACATTTTAAATAATATTGTAACAAACATGAAATTTTCATAAAACTTGCAGTTCTGTGTGAGAATCCAGGGACTCAGGTTATTCATATGTCATCCTGGACAGGACTTTCATGTACTTGTCAGTGGGCAGGTTTATGTCATTGTGTGAGTTCTCAGCATCTAGATTTTTTTGGAGTGTTTCCTCTTTGAGGGGAAACAGCATTTTTTTTTTTCCTACAGGAAAATAAATTCCATAATTTATTTTGGAGTGTATGGGGAAATCAGCTATTTGTGATTTAATAGTTCCTTTCTTATTTAAAAAAATAAAAAGAAATGTATACATGTAAAAGATGCAGGCATTTATTGAGAAGTATCAAAAATGTTTTTGAAAGCCAACAATCAAGGTTCACTATTACCATTTTGGTGAATTTCCTTCTAGTTGTTTTCTATGTGTTTTAAAAAATACAACTGAAATGAAATTGCATAAATCAATGTAAATTCTGCCTTTTCACCTAACATTATTATAAGAGATTTTTCCATTTATGGCTCTTGGAAAACAGTTTTGTTTTTTTGTTTTTTTTTTTTTTTTGAGACAGAGTCTTGCACCTCAGCCTCCTGAGTAGCTGAGATTACAGGCACGTGGCACCACACCAGGCTAATGTTTGTATTTGTAATAGAGTTGGTGTTTCACCATGTTGGTCAGGCTGGTCTCAAACTCCTGACCTCAAGTGATCTGCCCACCTCAGTCTCCCAAAGTGTGGGATTACAGGCGTGAGCCACTGTATCTGGCCAGAAAACATTTTAAAGAGTATTATGGATATTTCCTATGTTACTCATTTTTATATCTTATATCCTCTTTATATCTTTATATTGTATTTTACTCATTTTATTTATACGTATATACATCTTCTAAATATCCACAATGAACTTTATGTTTGAAAAAATTTTAAATTTACCCTTAGGTCCAGGAGGCCCAGGAAATCCAATTCCTGGAATTCCTGGTTCACCATCAGGTCCTGGAAGACCAGGATCTCCACATTTCCCCATAGATCCAGGCATACCTTAAAAACAAAAACACATATGCATCTCCACATCAGCAACTTTCCTTCATCTTGTTATAAAAGAAAATGTCTAAGTTCTCTGTGTCATCCTATCCCTTTTGCACATTAAGTTTTTTTTTTTTTTTTTTTGAGATGGAGTCTTGCTCTGTCACCCAGGCTGGAGTGCAGTGGCGCAATCTTGGCTCACTGCAAGTTCCGCCTCCCGGGTTCATGCCATTCTTCTGCCTCAGCCTCCTGAGTAGCTGGGACTACAGGTGCCCACCACCATGCCCAGCTAAATTTTTTTGTATTTTTAGTAGAGATGGGGTTTCACCATGTTAGCCAGGATGGTCTCGATCTCCTGACCTCATGATCTGCCTGCCTCGGCCTCCCAAAGTGCTAGGATTATAGGCGGGAGCCACCACGCCCAGCCAAGAAAAATGTTTTAACACAACCCCAATCATATGCTCCTCTTCCCTGTCCCTATCCAATGGACTAATCTTTAGGAATTGCAAAGAATTTTGTCAATATAATTTAATTCCTAACAGGAAATATTCTAGATGTCTTGAACTATGTAAGTCTCCCTCCATGCATGCAAAACTCAGTTTTACATCACGTTGGCAAAGAAATTCGGTTTTCAAATGAAGATGCTATGGAAAATATCCTAACGAATTACCAGTGGGCAAACATCACTTGCTCCCCCGCCAAAACTCCATAAAGGTTTTTCTGCTCTAAAATCCCTCTTAAGTAGTTACATCGGTTCTCCTCTGGAACCTTTATATTAGAAGCACCAGTTAGTTAGAATAATTTGGATAACCTCAGAGAACTACAGCAAGTCCCCAGCCTGCTTGCTTATCAGATAAGACACTGCCCTGTGCTCTCTTTTGGAGCCAACGAATACATTTTTTCCTTATAATGGGGACAGTATTTTTCCAAGAGAGTCAGGGTGTTGTCTGATGCCATGCACCAGATTTGGCAGAGGGTACTTACCAGGTGGACCTTGGGGGCCAGGATGGCCAGGGGGCCCTGGAGGTCCTGGTGGGCCTGGAACTGGTGTTGAAACACTGAGTTCTCCCCTAGGACCTTAAGGAAAGTTGTGGTCATAAGATTGGGGTATATACTGAAGCTTGTCTTAGATGATAGGGGAAAATACGATTATAAAGGGTTTATAAACATATCCCAAAGAAAATAAAAAATAACCTCTGTTTTCACAGGCTTCAAAACTAGCTTAAGGACAACCAGCCCATAGAAACTTTCTTATTGAATCAACAAATATTTATAAGTTTAGACAATTGTCTAATTGTTTTAACCCGTTTCCTGTTTACTCTGAGATAACTCACAGATGACAGTCCTAACTTTACCCCCTTCTATTAGGATTAGAGACAAGTTCTGTTTAGAAATAACTCCAAGAACAGTTATTGTATTTTATTTCACATTGAACATCAGATTTGCTTCAGCCTCAAAGAACGCGTTTATGTAAAATTAAATGAGCGCTGGCAGCGAGCTGCACTTCTATTTTTTTTCTAAAAGGGAAATTAATAGCCTAACATGCTGGTCTATTGAAAACAGTCTATTCCAAAAAATTGATAATATGGAATTAAGTTTAAACGTTGGTGAATACTGATAGGATACTTATTTATTGGGTGACTAGTTTCCACAGGAAGCCTATTGAACGAAACAGTAAGTTTTGATATGGGCAAGGCCGATGTGGGTTTGTGAACTTGGACACTTTTCTTAACCTCTCTGGTAAGTTCTCTGTCATAAGGGAAAGAATGCCTACCCAGCAGATAAGGACACAATATAACATTCTGACCACAGTGGCAAATGTTAAAAACATGTTTAGTGGGCCGGGCGCGGTGGCTCAAGCCTGTAATCCCAGCACTTTGGGAGGCCGAGACGGGCGGATCACGAGGTCAGGAGATCGAGACCATCCTGGGTAACACAGTGAAACCCCGTCTCTACTAAAAATACAAAAACTTAGCCGGGCGAGGTGGCGGGCGCCTGTAGTCCCAGCTACTCGGGAGGCTGAGGCAGGAGAATGGCGTGAACCCGGGAGGCGGAGCTTGCAGTGAGCTGAGATCTGGCCTGGCCACTGCACTCCAGCCTGGGTGACAGAGCGAGACTCCATCTCAAAAAAAAAAAAAAAAACTTTTTAGTGATGTGTTGTCTATATAGTCATTTATTTATAGAAAAAAATAGGTTTACAGTATGTGATGAGACAATATTGATAATAATATGTTTTATGACAATGGAGTCCTTTAGTAAAGATTCACATTTAGAAATAACAGAAGAGGCCGGGCGTGGTGGTTCACACCTGTAATCCCAGCACTTGGGAGGCCTAGGTGGGTGGATCACTTGAGGTCAGGAGTTCAAGACCAGCCTGGCCAATGTAGTAAACCATGTCTCTACTAAAAATACAAAAATTAACCAGGCGTGGTGGTGTGTGACTGTAATCCCAACTACTCGGGAGGCTGAGGCACGAGAATCCCTTGAATCTAGGAGATGTAGGTTGCAGTGAGCCGAGATCACACCACTGTACTCCAGCCTGGGTGGCAGAGCAAGACTCCATCTCAAAAAACAACAACAAAAACAGCAACAACAATAGAGCATTTGGTGATGGATTAGAACAGGGCTAAATAAACTTTTGCTGTAAAGGACCAGATAGTAAGAAATTTAGGCTTCGTGATTCAAATCTACTCAACTACTCAATTCTGCCATTGTAGCATAAAAGCAGCCAGAGGCAGTACACACAGGAGTGCAGCTGTGTTCCAAGAAACTTTATTTATGGATACTCTAATTTGAATTTCATATAATTTTCATGTATCACAAAATATCATTAAATTTTTTTTGATCATTTGAAAATGTGAAAACCATTCTTAGCTTGATACAAAATCTTAGCCTGATACAAAATCAGGCAGTGGGCTGGACTAGGACAGTGGTCCACCACCGTTTGCTAGTACCTGGATTAGAACAGCAGCCTCCTTCAGCCAGGCATGGTGGCTCATGCCTGTAATCCTAGCACTTTAGGAGGCCGAGGCAGGTAGATCACCTGAGGTCGGGAGTTCAAGACCAGCCTGGCCAACGTGGTGAAACCCCATCTCCACTACAAATACAAAAATTAGCCTGGCATGGTGGCAGGTGCCTGTAATCCCAGCTACTCAGGAGGATGAGACAGGAGAATCTCTTGAACCCAGGAGGCGGAGGTTGCAGTGAGCCAAGATTGCAACATTGCACTCCAGCCTGGGCGACAGAGCAAGACTCCATCTCAGAAAAAAAAAAAAAAAAAAAAGAATAACAGCCTCCAAAGTAAGGTGCGGATATACATAAATATTTATTTATTTATTTAATATATAGAGAAAGTCATAAGATAAGATTTAAGATTTACATGCATGTGTGGACAGAAATGATGCATACATTTATAACACATAATGTAAGGTTGTGCACTCTAAAAGTTTTACCGATGAGGGAAGATACTATAAAATGATTTAGAGACCACGGGTTTACTGGGTCTACCCCTTTAAAGTGATTTTATTTTATCTATCTATCTATCTATCTACCTACCTACCTACCTACCTACCTACCTATATATCTATCTATTTATTTATTTTTGAGACATTGTCTCAGTCTATTGCCCAGGCTGGAGTGCAGTAGCACGATCTTGGCTCACTACAACCTCCACCTTCCAGGTTCAAGTGATTCTCCTACCTCAGCCTTCCAAGTAGCTGGAACTGTGGGTATGTGCCACCATGCTCAGCTAATTTTTGTATTTTTAGTAGAGATGGGGGTTCGCCATGTTGACCAGGCTGGTCTTGAACTCCTGACCTCAAGTGATCTGCCCGACTTGGCCTTCCAAAAGGCTGGGATTATAGGTGTGAGTCACTGTACCCAGCCTAAAGTGATTTTAGAAGTAAAACATGACCATGGTGGCATTATTTGCTTAAAACTGTCAGTAGCATGCTATTCTGACCTTCAGCCACACTCCTGAATCCAGAACTACGGCCAGTATATGTATATCCCAAAAGTTACCTGGACTTTTAAACTATTATCAGACCATTTCCTTCATTTGTCTTAGATATTTTAAAGTTTTATTTGTAACCTGCCCATTGAGTTATGGATCAAAATCAACAAATTTGTGGCTGGGCACAGTGGCTCACACCTGTAATCCTAGCACTTTGGGATGCTGAAGCAAGGATTGTTTGGGGTTGGGAGATGGAGATCAGCCTGGTCAAACAGCAAGATCCTGTCTCTACAAAAAATAAAAATAAAATGTAAGTTAGCTGGTCGTGGTGACACATGCCTATAGCCCCAGCTACTCAGGAGACCAGGCGGCAGGATCTATTAAGCCCAGAAGTTTGAGGATGCAGTAAACTATAATTATGCCACTGCACTCCAGTCTGGCAACAGAGTGAGACCCTGTCTCTAAAAACACACACACACACACAACAAATTTGCAATGACGCTTAGCATCTATTCATTTCATATATTTATATAAGTAATAGATATGGAATATCCTAGGAAATTTCAGTTGAATTGCCCAGTAATGGAGAAAAGATGAGTTTTCTCTAACATACCCTACATATTCTTTCCTGGCATCTGTGAGATGACATATTCTATTCATTAGAAGCAAGTTTCTGTATTTTCCTTAGTCTTTGAGAAGCTTCGTTAGCTCTAGAAACCATCAACCCACTCCATCGGAAAACAGGACTGGAAAGAAAACTAACCAACCGGCTTCTCCGCGTGGTCCAGGGGCTCCAGGAACTCCTTGCGTGCCCTGGGGACCAGGTTCTCCTTGGGGTCCGTAGCCAGGTGGTCCAGCTGGTCCTGCAGGTCCTGGGGACCCAGGGGAGCCAGGATCCCCTGGAGGACCTTGGTCCCCCTTCTCACCACTCAGAGCCTGTGACAACAGGAATGTGTTTGAACCATGCTTCATTCCAGTATCTTCTTACGACAGGTTAATCGTCCTCCAGATATGAATACCAGTTAGGCTGTCATTGAGATCTTGAATTAAAAGCATTTGGCATTTGATGAGAATTATTACTAAAATAAGAGCACTGCAGGTTTCTGCCATTTTGTGTCCTTTGGAGTTTAGCAACATTTTTTGAACTTGAAACTGTCTTGAGTCCCACTTGAGATATCTTACAATGACAGATCTCTCATATGATAATAGCCACTAGAACTAAGTTCAAATTGACAGTAGTTCAAATGACTTTAGCTGTGATTTTTATGATAATGTTATATTACTGAAATAAAATGAGTACAGCAAACCTTTATTTGTATTTTCACCAGGTATTTTCATGACAAAGGGGATTTCCCACTTCCATTTTCTCTCATAAACTGTCTAGTTTTTAAATCTTCATATGCTGTAACCTTGAAAATGATTTGTAGATTTCAAAGAAGTTGAATTTGACAAAATAATTTAAGCCCTCTTCCTTCCCAACATGGCCCTCCGAAATAAATTTGACTCAATTTTTCATTGTTCAATATCATCAGATGGCTAAGTGGTCTGTCTCCTTTTTTAATGACAGGGTGTAAGCCTCCACAAATCACCACCTTGATTTTTCTCTCATTTACTTTATGGAATATCTTTACCAGAACTTATAAAGAAAAATTAGTGAGATGCAAGTAGGGACATCATACAAATTCTCTTAATACTAGACCAACAGAATTCTGGCACTGTCGCTTTATAAGCATAACTACCACAAAGTGAACAGCCTGGGACTTGGCCAAGGCAGGGTCTGAGAACTGCTGGCCCTGTAGATGCTGCCAGCCAAAAGGATTTTGTAGTCAGAAGCATTTAGGAAAGACCAGATAGCTTATCTTCATGTGGAAGACTCACAGTTCATATTCTGACATTAAAGGGTCTGTAAATGAATCTTTAAATTTGTTTACCAAGTTTCTCCAAACCTGTTTGAAGTAAAATCTGTTTTATTGGATAACACAGGTTAGCCCCGGGAGAAACTGGTATTTCATAGAATAGTTTGGGCAGCATCCCTTGCAAACCTCTTGTAAATACGTTATGATGACAGGTGCTCACCCTCTCACTCTATGACATTTTAAAACAAATCTTAGGGCCGGGTGCGTTGGCTTACACCTGTAATCCCAGCACTTTGGGAGGCCAAGGCGGGCAGATCACCTGAGGTCAGGAGTTCGAGACCACCCTGGCCAACATGGTAAAACCCCATCTCTACTAAAAATTTAAAATTAGCTGGATGTGGTGGCACATGCCTGTGATCCCAGCTACTTAGGAGGCTAAGGTGGGAGAACCGCTTGAACCCGGGAGATGGAGGTTGCAGTGAGCTGAGACTGCGCCATTGCACTCCAGCCTGGGCAACACGAGCAAAACTCCATTCCCCACTGCCCGCCCTGCAAAAAAAAAAAATGTGAGAAATTCTTTCATGAAAAGGGATTAAATTGACATAAACTTAAATATCTTAAAACGACAAAACAGTCTCTTTATTTGATTATGATACCTCTGAATATGCTGTCTTCTAATGCATTTATTTTTACTTAAAAGTATGGACATAGCCCCCAAAATATTTATTAAACTTTCCACTATATATCATTTTCTGAACCTTTCCATGGACTCATTTGATACAAATATGGAACTGTAATTTGTGGATGAGATGGGGTTATTATCAATATAGAATTTTGTTTGGTTGAAATCACTGAATGCTACCTATTTATTTTATCAAAATACTATAACTATTTGTTTGGGTTATTCCTGCTAATTTGAAGATGCTTCATTCTGCAGTTAGAGGGATGAACTGTGCTGAGCGGCCATTTTTGGAAAAGAAATAACTTTTATCTCTAAACTTCAGAGTACTTCATTCATAGGGAGGGTAAAGTTGCTAAATACCAACCAGTTCGCCTTTAGGTCCTGGTAATCCTTTCACTCCTGGAGTTCCAGGAATTCCATCCAAGCCCTTTCTCCCAGGTTGGCCTCTGAGCCCCGGGTCCCCTGGGGCACCCACTTGCCCCTCAGGCTGAAGTGTTTCACCTTTTTCTCCTTTAAGTCCTCGGTCACCCTTGGCACCTGGGAAACCCTAGGGTAGTACAGAAATGAATCTGCATTGTATTTTGTTAGAATTCTTCTTGTGTCAATCTTAAAAGCAGTGTGGACAAGAACTTTTCAATTTTAACATGAATTTTTTCAACACACTTTCTTTGGTCCACAAGTATTATTTCAAGCATTTTGTTTGTTTTGCTTTGTTGTTAACTTCCAAAACTGAAAAATAATTCAGTTAGATAGTATAATTCAAAACAATACACACCATAATCTAATTCAATACCATAGAACAATCACCATAATTCAGGTTATGTTTGAATATTGGTAAATTTTAACAAGCCTCTCTGAATAATTCGATCTAAGTATATTTATCTATAACTTTTTGATTCACTATGACAATGAAAATTCTAATTTTTAACAGACTTACTGTGGTATAATTTACATACCATAAAATTTCTCCTTTATAAGAGTACAATTCAGTGATTTTTAGTAAATTCATAGAATCATCCCACAATCACCACAATTGTGTTTAAACATCTCCATCGCGCCCCCAAATTCCCTCAAACCCATTTGCAATGAACCTCTGTTCCCACCCTCAGCACTAGGCAACCACTAATCTGTTTTCTGTTGCTGATACCATTTCAAACTGTTTATAAATTCATTGACTCATTCACTTAATCAGTCACAGATTTATTCATTTAATCAACAGGTATCTATAAAGTGCCTACTCTTTGCAAGGCACCAAACTGATAAGTGTGTTGCAACCGTATTTCTAGAGTGTGCACTTTTTCAAATGGAAGCTAAAGATTTAAAAACATGAAATCTTACTGGAATTCCTGGAAGACCTGTATTTCCGGGGGACCCTGGGCTTCCTTTCAAGCCAGCTGCACCTGGTCTTCCTGCAAATCAACGAATTATTAACTAACTCCTCATTGAACGCCAACTCTGAGTGGACAGGGTAATACAATGTATGAAGAAAATAGAGTGTTTTCTTATGGGGAAAGAAAGACAGCTTCTATCATAAAACATAAATGCAATAAGAGAATGGGAGTAAATAACAGAACAAGAGATCATGGAAAAAGTAACTCAGATCTTAGCTCCTTAAAATTTTATCTTCACAATTTTAAGATTATATCTTTATTTTTTCTGAGTATATATTACTTTTAAAAGTAATATATGCTCGTTATAAGAAAATTATGCAGAAAGAAGAGACTAAAAACCACCTATAAGTCTACTACCAGAAGATAATATTTGCTAAAGTTTAATGTATATTAATGATAAATTTTTATATCCACAAGTGCATAGGACTCATATACACACTATTTTGGAATTATAGTATACATATGTCAATAAGTATGAATTTATAGCTTCGTTTTAAATGGCTGCATGCTGCCTATTGTGTTGGTGAGCCATCATTTATTTAGCTAAATTCTGTTTTTAGACATTTAGACGTTAGGTAGACATTTTTCAACTTTTAACTGTTGTAAACAATGCTTTGAAAAATATCTCTGGGTATTTAGCTTTCCAGATTTATCCAATTATTTCCTTTATAATAAATTTTTAAAAGTATAACGGCAGAGGCAAATGGTCACAAACTTTTCTAAGGTTTTGAATGTCTCTTGACAAACTGCATTTTATTGTACAATTTTATATTTCCCATAGATATTTAAATATCTCTGTAAAGATGATCCCTTTAAATGACCTTCTGGGTGGGTCTTTGGTCAGTTAATCAGCACATATTTATTCAGATTCTATTTTTTGCAAGATATTGAGCTGGGGTGTATATTTTTATAGGGATCCAAACCATTTTACTGCTTACATATCTTCTTTGAGCTGCACCTGGATAGGCCAAATGTAGAGAAACTATGAAAAATACAACAATGCAACGAGTGGACAGCATCAGTGAGCTGCTCACCTGCTCACCTTGAGCCAAAGAGGAGACTCAAGGACAGTCTAGGAAAATAATGATTTTTTATCTTTTATTGTTTTTCCTCCTTATTTCCCTCGTTCATTTTCTTCCTTTTGGTTTTTGTTTTAATAGAACACTTCCCTTGGATATTTGGATACTGAACAGGAGTGACATAAGGAACAGCCCCTACCTCCCCACTCCTCCTTCCCTCACAAGCCTGTGAGCCAGGGCAGGAGCAGCCATTGAAAGTAGCAGAGGCCTTCATAAAGGAGAAGTCAGTGGGATCCGAGGGGACAAAGGATCCCTGCCCAAGTGCATGTCGTCCGGTGGCTGGCCACAGTGTCCATGGCTGCCGCCATTAGTCTTTCTTCTTTGGATTGGGACCCAGTCTCCCAGAAGACCCTATGCCAATGCAAATGGCTACTGGATGGAGATAACATATAATATTCCCTATCCAGGTTGCCAGGTAGACCTTTGGATTAACTCCCCAAAAGCAGCCCCCCAGGAGACAGGCTACAGCACTGTGGTCAGGGGATGCAGGTGTGGAGGGCAAGAGCATGCCTCTGGATTTAAGTTCAGTCTCTACCACATTATCATTATCAGCTGTGCCACCTGATGCCTCAGCTTCCTCATCTGTCAAATGGGGTTAATTACAGCACCAACCTCTAGGGTTGATGTGAGAAATAAAGGAATGGAGGCACATAAGACACTTAAAACAGTGCCCAACACACAGGCCAACGGCTCTGTAACTTCAACTCTTACTGGTTAATGATACATAATTTGATGACACTGTCTGAAGACCAAGGTGCTGGTGGCAGAGTCAGGACTGTGGGTGGTAGCAAGGGAGAGAGAGGCCCTGTGTAGACAGGGGAGTGGCACAAGGGGCAGAGGAACCCAGTCAATAAACAGAGATGTTTTGTACTTCAAAGTTTTGTCCATAGGCAGTTTTGTGACTGAAGACGGGGAGGTCAAAAGCAGAGGTGGTGACAACCGTGAGTAACCAAGTGGGACAGAGAGTCCTGGCCTGGTACAGAATTGTCAAGAGAAAACTTGTGAATCATCCTTTATTTAAGCCTCAGGACACTGGCTATAAAATGTTCCCCCCCCCCTTTCAAAATTTGACTTAGTGGCTAATATTTTTTTTTAAAAAAGCACCATGAGATTTAAATAAAAATTCCAATTCCTTTCTTCTGATGAAAACTTGGAAGATTTATTAATGCGGGGCCTAACATGTTGCACAGTAACAATGGGCTAGAGCCGAGTGCCTGCTGGCCCGTTCAAATGTGCCCTCAGTTTGTTTACTGTAGTTCTGCAACTCTCTTGTCCCCAGCACTGAGGATGTTGAAATTTTTTAAAATAGCATTTGCATCTTTAAGAAGAAAGTGAAATACCACATATTCCTATGACTCTTTTGAAAGTAGGAACATGAAAAAATGGACTGAGGAGGGTTGTGTCTTTTGAGAAAAAAGGGAGAGAGCATGTTTCTTTATGGAAGAGAAAGAGGGTGTGTGTTTCATGCAGCTGCTTCACTGCCTTCAGTTAACTGCTGTTCTCTTGTAGGACTCTGTGTTGACAATTCCTGCCTAACACAATACTTTGCTAGGGGTCAGCAACTAAAATGGAACAGGGAAAAATACCAGCTTTTCTTGGATTTTGGCTGACTTTATGTTAATAAAATATATGTTTTTGAAACTCTCCCTCCAAGTTCATATAAACCACGTCATGACATCCACCAATCAAATGCCTTTATTTTCTTCCAGTGTATTGACCCTTTTGTGCTTGCAAAAACACTTGCATGCAAATTGTTTGTACCTGGGATTCCTTTTACACCATGTAACCCTGGCAACCCTGGGAGACCAGGGGACCCTGGGATATAAGGGCACTGTGTACACAGCAGGCCTGGTTCTCCTGCAACGAGAGTACACTAGCATTACTTATAAAGCTACACCGAGTCCTCAGAAAGAACAAATATTTTCCAACCACACTATCATTTATTACGTTTAAACATTTTTATGTACTGAAAATTATCTAGGACATTATACATATTAATTTTAAAATTCATCTATTATAGATCTGCTTACTTTAATGTTCTGCGCTCTACAGTTCTTCTGAAAGGGGAAATTTCAAGACTCTAACATAAAACATCTATTTCAGTGATTCTTTCCTTGCATGCAGGCGAAAACTCACATTTTAGGGATATCCAACAATTTATTGCATAGGTGCCAAATAAATTATTGATTTACAGATAAACAAAATCATCACTGACTGGTAGCTATTTGGGGTCATTGTTATCTCAGGGGGAAAATCAATGATAATAATGATGATGAAAAAGGCTTATCCTAATACAACATTATTGATTGAACCAACCTTTGGGCCCGTCAACGCCTGTGATTCCTGGAGACCCTAGATAGCCTGGCAGTCCGCGATCTCCAGGTGGACCCTTGCGAAAAACGATGTCACCTGTAAAAATACAGCACCAAAGGCAATTTTTTATTTTTTTATTTTTTTTTTTTCAACTTAGCGAGTGTTGTAATATACGTATTATTTGAAGTGCATCTCTCTCATGCTTGTACTGGAAGCCTAGTCTTAAAAGTTTATCTGCAACTGAGAAGACATGGTGACCAGCTCTTCCCTTCATATTACATTTTTAAGGTAGTTAATCTTCGAAAGCTCATTTTATAATTTTTTTTTTGGTCACAGAATCAACCTATTTTATCTTACTTAGTTGTTTCCAGTTATTCCAAGTTGATATGGTTTGGCTGTATCCCCACCCAAATCTCATCTTGAATTGTAGTACTTCTATAATCCCCATGTGTCTTGAAACGGACCTGGTGGGAGGTAATTTAATCATGGGGGTGGTTACCCTCATGCTGTTCTTGTGATAATGAATGAGTGCTTATGAGATCTGATGGTTTTATAAGGGGCTTTTCCCCATTTTGCTCAGCACTTCTCCTTGTTGCCATCATGTGAAGAAGGACATGTTTGCTTCCCCTTCTGCCATGAGTGTAAGTTTCCTGAGGCCTCCCCAGCCATGCTGAACTGTGAGTCAATTAAACCTCTTTCCTTTATAAATTACCCAGTCTCGGGTATGTTTTTATTAGCAGCATGAGAACAGACTAATACACAGACAATCCCTTTAGCATCTTGAGGCAAAGGATCAAATCTTATTCTGGATATTTTTTGATACATTGTATTTTCCTGATATACTGTAGATGCTTAATATATGTTGAGAAAAAGAAAAATGGATTCTGACTCAGGGTATCATCTGTTTTCTCTTTGTTGCTTGTCCACATCAATTGAGTTGTCATTCTTAAGGCGGGTCTCTAAGAAAGCTCTTTTCAGCTTCCACATTATCTGCTACTGTAATGTTACAATGGACAGCTAATTCTCTTAAACTGGTTAATTGTGTTCAGTAATCTAATTGTTGGCTTTGTCATTTCAATTACAGGTTGAAGGCAATGGTGATTAAAGCAAATATTTAAAAACCGTACCATAGCTGTCCCAAATTTCAGAAAAACAAGATACCACTAGAAACATTTAATTTCGTTGGAACACAGAAGAATGACCATTTTGTGATCAGTTTTCTGCGTCTTTAAAATACCTGGAAGGTCATCTTTAAATGGTACAATCTGATAAAAGTTTAATACTTAGTGTAGACTTATATGAATACTACATTCATACATTTTTGTATACTTACACATTTTCATACTCAATTAATGCTTAATTCAAAAAATATTTGAGTACCTGCAGTGTTCCCCATGCTACATACTGGGTTTAAACAGTTAAAAAGATATAGTCTTTGACCTCAAAATACTTTGATTCTTGTAAGAAAAACTGACAAAGACAAAGATAAGGCAATGTAAAAACTTCTACAGTTGGGTTAACCTTGGCAGTTACAGGATGTGGACTCATTGAAAGCTTTCTGCTGGACTTGAACTTGAAGTTGCAGTCTGAAGGACAGATGGGTGTTGCTTAGAGAAGGGAAGGTAGGAAGCAAAGACCCCTGGACAGAGTGTAGCAGGCACTGAGGGAGCATGACACCTCCGGGAGGGAGCCACGAGCACCTGGGCCCAGATCTCAGCTTTAGCTTTATTAGCCCTGTGAACTCTGTATGTCAGCCTTGACATAGAAAAAAAGAGGATACTAAATTTCCATCTTTTTTTTTTTTTTTTTTTTTTTTTTGAGACGGAGTCTCACTCTGTCGCCGGGCCTGGAGTACAGTGGCCGGATCTCAGCTCACTGCAAGCTCCGCCTCCCGGGTTTACGTCATTCTCCTGCCTCAGCCTCCCGAGTAGCTGGGACTACAGGCGCCCGCCACCTCGCCCGGCTAGTTTTTTGTATTTTTTTAGTAGAGACGGGGTTTCACTGTGTTAGCCAGGATGGTCTCGATCTCCTGGCCTCGTAATCCGCCCGTCTCGGCCTCCCAAAGTGCTGGGATTACAGGCTTGAGCCACCGCGCCCGGCCGTAAATTTCCATCTTAAAAGAGACTTGGAAGAAGCTGAGATTATAGGCACACCACCACACCTGGCCCCAGAAAAGCTATGGTAAAATATAAAGTGTGATCTATATGTTCGTGAGGACCTCTTGTACCTGTGAGCCAACACAGAATGCTAGGGGGCTCTGTAGAAGAATGCAAAGGAGAGGATGCCTGTGTCAGGACCTGTGAGCACCACTTCAAGTCCATTGGGCCACAGCTCTGTCATCTCGGACCCCTTTACCTCATAGCATGTTGCCTTACACCCGTGCGGCACACCTGTGGCCTACTGTCCTGGGGCTTCCCTGCTGATGCCAAGGCATGGGACTTCCTGGGAACCACGCAGACACAGCGTGGAAGTGGGAGGATGGGAGGTGGGGGGCTGCTCCTCTCTTGGGGGGAAATCTTTGACCCATGGGAACTAGGAGCAAATGGATACGTTCTTGCCTCTTTCTCCCCTGGCACAGGCTTCTTAGAAGATAGTCTCTGGGGCTGAACAGGTAGTTGCATTTGGTCAAGGCCAATTTGATAGCCACCCATCCTTCCCCGCATCACTCTCTTTGTCCCTGCCTCCTGCTCTGCTCTCTGGGAAACTCTGGCTAAGACTTTGCTGCATTTGTTAAGTAGTCATTGCATCAATTTCTTTCACATAGAGTTAGTGAAATGAAGACCATCGGAAAGATAACTCATAAAAACCACACAGACTGGTGGCTAAGCTGTGAGGAGGGTTTGTCACCCCTGGTTTGCACACAACTGTCATTTGGTGCCGTACACAAAAGGGATCCCCTTCCACATCTTTACCTGGTGGTCCTGGAGGTCCCGGCGATCCTGGAGGGCCTGGTGAACCGGGACAACCTGGGGACCCAGGAGTCCCCATGGCATCCTTTCCTGGGCGGCCTCGTTCCCCTTTACTTCCTTTCAAGCCTGGCCATCCAGGGGCTCCTCTGAGGCCAGGCCTTGATGATCCTTGGAGAAAATAATCATTTCTTAATATTTTACATTTTTTCCTGATTAATACAAATTTATTTTTTAATTGTAAGAGTAATATAATTTTATTTATAAAAATTGCACAATGGAGAGGTACATAACACATTTGAATAAAAAAGTGAATATCCTTGCTTTTTTCATCTGTGGCCTTGTTAAATAACCACACTACAGCGAAGTGCAGAACATTCCATTCCCACGAGAAAATTTGTCTAATTTATTACAAGAAACTGAAACAGAGTTTGGGATGCACTGTATCTTTTTATTTAAAAGGAAGTGAGAAATATTTCCATATATGCTACTTTGTAAATTTTTTTTTTTTATTAGAGACTAGAGGATGCCTCCAGTGTCCAAAATGAGAAAGAGAGAAAGTTGTGAAGTGGACTTTATTCCTGCCAGTGTCTTAGACATAAAAGGGTATGATGAGGGATGGTCACCTCCTGGGAAAGGAGCTGTGCCTGGTGGCACAAACCCCACCCTAATCTTAAAATGGTGAGAATGTGAGGAGCAGACAGTCTCAAATCTCTGTCCCACAAACATTTTAACTATTAAGAAGAGAGATGCCACCAGCAAAGGGCTGAGAAACCAGCTGAGGTAATATCTGATCATGTCCTGTTATGTGAACATAAAGACAGAATCTTCTGATTGACATGTTTCAGAGTTTTGTATTTTTTTAATCATATTTTACTTTGGCATATATATTTGTTCTAATTTATGGGGTACATGTAAGATTTTGTTACATGTATTGAATGTGTAGTGTAATGATCATGTCAGGGTATTTTTGAGTATCTATGACCCAAATATTTATCATTTCTGTGTTGAATACATTTCATGTCCTCTCTTCCAGTTAATTTGAAATATACATTGTTGTTAACTATAGTCACCCTACTCTGCTGTCAAACATTAGAATTTATTCTTTCTATCTTACTGTATGCTTGTACTCATTAACCAATCTCTCTTCACCCCCAACTCCATCAAAAAAACTCTTAGAACCGATAAACAAATTCAGTAAAATTGCAGGACATGAAATCAGCATATCAAAATCAGTAGCATCTTTTTTATGCACCAATAATGAAATAGCCAAAAAAGAAGTCAAGAAGGCAATCCCATTTGCAGTAGCCACACACACAAAATAAAATACCTAGGAATACATTTAACCAACAAGGTGAAAAATCCCTGCAAGGAAAACTACAAAACACCGGTGAAAGAAATTGAAGAGGACCCAAACAAATGGAAAGACATCCCATGCTCATGGATCGGAAGAACTAATATAGTTAAAATGACCATACTACCCAAAGCAACCTACAGATTCAATGCAATCTCTATCAAGATACCAATGCCATTTTTCACAGAAACAGAAAAAACAATCCTAAAATTCTTCTGGAATTAGAGCTTTGTAATTTTCCACTCATTGGCTTCTTAAAGGAGCCTTTTTTTTTTTTTTTTTTTAACTTAGTGGCCTGGCAGGGGAAGGAGGTCTTCTTTAATGTCAGAGCTCTAAAATATCTTTTTGCCCCATTCTAACTGTAAGAGAGATCTACTATTAACAGTTTGAGATATATCTTTCCATGCATATTCCGGTACATATGATATTTATCCATTTCTGTATCTATTTTTTTAATAGTGGAATTATAGTACACTTATAGTTCTGCAGTCTGCTTAATTTTGAGTAATTTTCAAAATTATGACGTAGTATAATATACATTATACAGAGAAAAATATGATCAGTGGCAGGTGCCTAATAGTTCATCACATTTTGCTCTTTTTTCCTTTTTTTTTTTTTTTTTTGAGGCGGAGTCTCGCTCTGTCGCCCAGGCTGGAGTGCAGTGGCCGGATCTCAGCTCACTGCAAGCTCCGCCTCCCGGGTTCCCGCCATTCTCCTGCCTCAGCCTCCCGAGTAGCTGGGACTACAGGTGCCGCCACCACGCCCGGCTAATTTTTTGTGTTTTTAGTAGAGACGGGGTTTCGCCGTGTTAGCCAGGATGGTCTCGATCTCCTGACCTCATGATCCGCCCGTCTCGGCCTCCCAAAGTGCTGGGATTACAGGCTTGAGCCACCGCGCCCGGCCCATTTTGCTCTTTTTTCTTAGTTTTGTTTTCATTAAAAAGAACACGCTACAGTTATACTTGATGAGTCCCTGTGGACCATCCCTGAGCCAACTCTTTTTCCTCTCTCAAAAGGTAAACACTCTAATCAGTCACAGATGAAAGTTTAGAACTTTACAGAAAAAGTGTAATGTAGGCATCCTTATGCAACTCGTGCTATGTTATGAAAACTACCATTTTAAACCAACCTCATTACCATAACATTGTTTTCTATTTCTGTACCTCCTCTGAGTTTCAAGGACCCTGCTCATACCCTGAAGTCACTGTAAAAATTCCTGACAATAAGGTGCTTACACTTAGTTAAAACTGCTGAGAAGTGAAAAAGAGCATTTCTATATCAGTTTGTATCAGCTCCACTCCTTCTTCCACTATAAATTGCAAATATGACAATTTAAGAAGCTGGAAACACTATTTTATTTTATTTTATTTTATTTTATTTTATTTTATTTTATTTTGAGATGGAGTCTCACTCTGTTGCCCAGGCTGGAGTGCAGTGGCACCATCTCAGCTCACTGCAACCTCTGCTTCCCTGGTTCAAGCGATTCTCCTGCCTCAGCCTCCTGACTAGCTGGAATTACAGGTGTGCACTACCCATGCCCAGCTGAATTTTTTTTTTTTTTTTTTTTTTTAGTAGAGACAGGGTTTCGCCATGTTGGCCAGGCTGGTCTCGAACTCCTGACCTCAGGTGATCCACCCCCCCCCCCCCGCTTAGCCTCCCAAAGTACTGGGATTACAGGCATGAGTCATTGCACCCAGCCTGGAAACACTTTTAGATCAGTTAGTGAAACGTTTGTCTTATGTAAATAATGCAAAATTAATAGAGGACAGTGTATTTTCCTTTGTAATAGCATTTCTACTTGTACGCTAAGAAACATGGACATACCAGGACTTCCAGGAACTCCGGGGGGACCACTGGGACCTGGGAATATATAACATTAATTAATTGCTTAGAAAGATGTAAATGCTATCCCATCTACTTTTGAAATCTTGGGTGACAATATAATGATAGTTAATAATACAGAGTTTTCGTATTTGTTCCTACTCTCACCTAGACAAACATTAGAAATTTTCTCTTATTTAGACAAGAGAAAACGAATCTTAGAAGTCTAACACTCAAAAGTAAATCATGCCGCCTTATCATTTTCACATAATTCAACAGAGATTTACTAAGAGCCTGTTGTGTGTTCAGCACTTTGCTGGAAGTGCAGACGCCAGAAAATCAAACAGTGCTGGAACATCCAGGATCTGCAGTTTGTCTTGGTGTTCCATCTTAGATTGCTTCCACCTGTAATATCCTGGGGGTTATAATTCTTTTATATATACGTGTGAGTGATTTATAGTAAGTGAACCAGATTTTTAAGACAATCTATATCAATGTCTGTATTCATCTGTCCTTTTATTTAAAGACACTGGGAAATTTTATTCTTTTAAGTAAAATTTTCCTTTGAAATCTTCTTCGTATCAATCATTTGTCTAGATCAGTGGCTCCCAATCCTGGCTGCATACTGGACTAGTCCAGGGAGTTTTTACAATCTACCAGTGTCCAGAGCCCTCCTCCAGACAATGAAATCAGAATGACAGGGTGGGACCTTGACGAGGCCATTACAGAAGTTCCTAGGGATTCCAATATGTAGCCAGAGATGAGAGGGATTGGCCCAGAACTTTTGGATTTCTCCAAAGAGATACAGTATAAGTACATGAGACAATAATTCATGGCATCAAGGACAGATCATTGTTCCAAGAGTCAGGAAACCAGAGTTTCAGTTCCCCCTTGCAAATCTCTGTGAGTTTGTTCGGGGTCTCCATTTTTCCCTTCATAATCCCATTGAGATTGCCAATGCCTTGTACTCCCTCCTCCTGCCCTCCTCCAAGTGTTTCCATGACAGATTTGAACTTTATGCTTTGCTACATAAAGATAATTTAATTACCTTCCCGGTATACTACCTATGAAATAAAAATATGAAGAGTAGGAGACATCCAAAAATAACAGCCCTATGAAAACGAAGAGATCTCCCTTCCCTTTCCTCACCCATGTCAACTCTATAAGCACATGCTATTTATTACCTTGAAAGAAAACCAGAAATATGTTCAGCAAATGCTCTGGGAAGAAATTTATTCTTACCTTGTGGGCCACGAACTCCTTTGGGCCCTGGTGGGCCTGGAATGCCTTCATCTCCCTTTTCCTGGTATGTGTCATAATATTCTGTCTTAGAGGAGAAAGAAATGAATACAGAGAAAGGATAGCTATTTATGGACAGCTCACCAAGCATAATTACTTCAGTTTCTTCATTTTGGCCCAAAGATGGCTGCCTTCTTTTCCTGAATTCATAGGTTTACAAGTTAGCAGGTATATGATAGTCACGTAAATGTAGGTGGAAAAATTTAAATAAGTAGACCTTTGTGGTGTCACAGTATCAGATATTTTGTGGGCTTTCAATTAGAAACACATTTTATGATGTGACTCAGGTTACACACCCACGTTTATATGTACACATTCATACATACCTATGTATGTGTGCATATGTATAGAAAAATGAAAGTTTCACAAAATAATGACTTATTCTTACAACATATGATCAACCCCGACACTTTTTATTCTATTCTATTTGACTTTTCAAAAATACTGGTCCTGGTGGACTGAACTTATTTTCATTTTGGAAGTGTATGGAACCCACACATCAAAAAATACTGTATTTATTGTTTCTTTAAATTCCAGGGAACCCTTGGCCTGCAAGAATCGAGGAATATTGTTTCTGACATGCTCAGTGGACCTACTGCCAGTGTTCTTAACCATTTCCTTCCTCAGTTGAACTTCTTTTGAGGTTAGTAGAAGCTGCAATCAGAGTTATATGGAATTGAATCTAAGAAAATACACAGTGAGGAGTGCTAAGAATTCCTCTGAAATGTAATGAAAACATAGATTTCTTTTAACATTCAGTACATTTATCTTGAAGGAAGCAAGGTGGAAATATCAATGGTTTTAAAAAAACCTCTTTGCTTTTTCATATGCTAGATGGATCAATTACTTTGTTGACTTATTTAAGATGAAGTAACAAGAGCCTTGTAGTTAAGCAATATGTATAAAATCACAAAAGTATTGTATTAACAATATAACAATAATGTCCCCCATGAAATCTGTAATGATATGCGTGCACCTACCAAGTGCTGGGCGCAGTGCTAAGTGATTTCACAAAATAACTCATTTAATCTTCCTGGGAACTCCACCAAAGTATTTTGGGACTGTTATAGTTTGAGTGTGCCCCCTCCAAAATTCAGGTGCTATCAATGTGATAGAAGTACGAGGTAGGGCCTTTAGGAGGTAATTAGGCCATGAGGGTTTCTCCCTCATTAATGGGATTAAGGCCCTATTAAAAGAGGCTTCGAGCAGCCTCAGGCCAGCTTGCCCTTCTGCTTTCTGCCATGTGAGGATGCAGCCAAGAAAGCCCTCACCAGACCAAGGACCAGCATCTTGATTTTGGACTTCCTAGCCTCTAGAACTGTGAAAATAAATTTCTGTTATTTATAAATTACTCAGTCTCAGGTATTCTATTGTAGCAGCACAGAACAGACTAAGACAGGGGCTCTATGCATCCAAATCATTTGCTTTCAGGGTAAAGATGCAGATTTCCAGGCCCCACTCCAATTCCTGAGTTACATTACTGAGCATGGGGGTCTGAGAACGGCATTTTTAACAGGACACTCTTTCCCCTCATGACTCTTTTGCCACAATGTGCCATTTTGTTTAACCTGCATGATCATCCATGGCAGCCTTGCTTGGCACACTGAATGTGAGAATCACTGTGTTTTGAGGTAGGAGATGAATGGACACCAGCACTCACAGTCTGGATCCCCTTTCTTCTCTTCCTCAGCTACAGAGTCACGGAATATAGAATGTGGCTGTTCTGCAGTTAGGAGCTGACATCAAATACATGTCTGCTGGGAAGGGGAGCACGGCCTGCTACACAGAGCTTGGGCTGGAATGATTGCTTTTCGCTGACCATGTATTAAACCCGTAGTTTAGCATCTGCTGCCTAAAAGCTCAGGACCCGGGCCCAGGTGCAGGGGAGGAGAAGTTGACTTCTTCATCCCTTGTTGCCTCACTGTCCTCCTCTACCCTGAAGATGCAGGATCACCTTGGGCCTGGGCTGCTTAGACAAAGCTTTTCGTCTCTTCCATAGCCCAGCATGGGCATCACTAGTACCTTCCAGGGACCAAATAGAAATATTTACGCATGGTCAAAGGGACAAATAGTGACCAGCTATTTTCTGCCCTGGTTTGATAACGAGGTAAATGTTACAATCTCTCTCACACAGTTAATGAGAGACACTGATTCAAAATTTCCTTGCTACTTTAAAGAACTTGATCAAAGATAGCATTGATATCGTCTTTAGTCACACTTACTGGACCACGAAATCCTGGAGGGCCGGTGTCCCCTTTCTGTCCCTACAGTGAAAGACAATTACAAATTGTGAATATGGTCACCCAAAGTATTTACATATAAAAAGCAAGATGTACAGTTAAAATGAACAATATATTGATGTTTATATGTCATGTACAAACCAAATGAAAGTTAAAGGGACACTGACTTTAAACTATTTTCCTGGAGAGCCTGTATCTGGGTAAGGAATCCTATCTACAAGGTTGTACAGAAGTTGCTATTGCCCTGGTGGTTCTCCAGGTTTCTTTCACAACACCATCTTCAGTGCTCGTTCATGTACATTTCTCATTCCTGTGTTCTCACCCTGGTTAGAGGCACAGGAATATCAGACTGTGGGTTGTATGCATTTCCAAATGTCTTAGCTGTAACCAACCCCCTTTCCTTCAAGAAGGCATTTCAGAATTCTACTGGAAGTGATACGGTTAAAGGGTAAATCTTGAATCTGCACATATACCTACATATATAGCCATGTGCCACATAACAATGTTTGGGTCAATGATGGACTGTGTATATGATAGTGGTCTCATAAGATTATAATACTATATTTTTACTACTCAATTTCTATGTTTAGATATACAAATACCCACCACTGTGTTACAATTGCCTACGTTATTCAGTACAGCAACATGATATGCAGGTTTGTAGCCTAGAGTAAGAATCTCTGCCATCTAGGTTTGTGTGAGTACACTCTATGATGTTCGCACAATGAGAAAATCACCTAATGATGCATTTCTCAGGACATATCCCTATCTTTAAGTAACACATGATTACACATGACTTGAAAATGTTTGTAACATACTGTCAGAAGTGTAGAATATAGTTCACAACTAATTGACCACAAGCTTTCAATGTATCATGACTCAGATTGAGACTCATGAACTCTAGCCTATGCTTGATCTCAAATAACCATAAACTTCCTACAATTGTAGGTCTTTTTCTACCTCTTCCTCGTGGGAAGCTGGAATCTCACTGGTCCTAAGTCAGACAGCTTCAAATACACAGCACAAGTTTAATATCTTTTCCTCAAGAACACCCTTCAAATGTTTAAGTAAAGTTGCCACATCTCTCTTTTCTTCTTAACAGACCTAGCAGCGTATTTGAATGAAGCCTGTTACAGTAATCCCTTGTACTTAGGTCCAGGATGTAGGTAAAAGTAAAAGCATAGGCAAAACCCAACCTTTTAAAAATAGGATATTAGGGAGAGGGTTACCTTAATGCCATCTTCACCTGCTAACCCAGGGAAACCCCTGTTGCCCTTGACTCCCTAAAGAAAAGAACAGAAGGAATGAATGGGTCAGAAGACACAGGAGCCAACTGCTTCTGGGGGGAACAGGTGCAATTTGAACTCCTCTGAAACAAAGGAATGTGCTCAGATGATCTCTCTTCACAGTGGAGTTGTAAAACTATGATTCCCAAGTGCAATTTTTAAAACCTGTAAGCTTTTTGTTTGTTTATAACTATTTAGTGACTTTTAAAAATCCTTCTTCAGCTAGTAGGACTGACATTTTTACTACCTCCATGGGCCAAATCAAGTCTATACCTCACTTCCAGGGAAGCCAGGAACGCCGTCTTTACCGGGTTTTCCCTACAGCAAAAACAAATAAAAAACATGAAGTTTAATAAATATGGCTAACTTTACAAATACGGAAATCTTAAGTGATATGATCATCTCCTCTTGACTTCAGGCATGAAAAGTCTGAGTAGAGATCCTCACCCAGGTGTTAGAAGGAAAAACTATTAACCACAGAATACACAATGGCCCTCTCTTTCCAGGGAAAGCATGGGAAACTAGAGAAATGGGAAACTAGAGAAATGGGGAACTAGAGAAAGTCAGAGAAGGAAGGAAGGACGTTAACAGCCAAACTTAAATTAGAGCTGATGCTGTTCATCCTAAGCTTGGAAGGAAAATAAGAAACACACTGGGCAGCGAAGTAAATAAGGAAGCCTAGGAAAGGGAAGGTGTTCACAGTCCGTTTATTCATTTATTTGAAATATTGGTAATTCCTTGGACTCCAGGTGTGCCTATATTTAAATACATGTATAAAAGATATAGTGTGGTATCTCAACCAGCAGCTTGGATTGACTTTTATGGTATTTGCCCTTCCTGATAAAATTTAAAAATCACGTTCATTGAATATTGTTTTTTCCTTAGGCAAAAAAATATGTTTTTTGCTTATGTATAATTTTTATAGATTTTACTTTTCCAAAAGTATAACTTTTAGAAATTTAACACAATATATGGATTTAAATCTTTCCAAAATGGATCTGGGTAGGGTAGTGGGGTCCTGCTGCTTCCGTTTTTCCAGCCACCCACTTCTGGTCACAGATTGTCCTATATCCTTTGTGGGGGACTGCTCTTCCCTCACTCTGGGTGGTTCTGATGGCACTGTCAATCTGAGTAGCCCACTGCCCCACTGGCCTGGCCAATCATAGTACCCTTTTCTCTTGGTCACAGCCTTTTTTGCAGAGTGAGACCAGATATGACCAAGCTGGGCCAATGAGATGAATTCCCTGGGATTTTATAAATGGACACAGGGAGAGAGATGCTGGCTTTCTCCTCTAATGCCATCAGCCTGAAGTTGTTTGCTGCAGGGTAGCTCTTTCTTTCCATCTCCCCTGACACGGAAGATCATCTGCCAGAGGAAAGAATGAGGCTGATATGCAGAGAGAAGCAGAAGTGAGATGGAAAGGGAGTCCTGCCCTTATTTTTTCAGGCTCTGAAGTCCTTGAACCCTGTTTTAGCCTTGAACGTCTTAAATACTTGAGCAAGTAAATCCTGCCTCCCAAATCTTAAAGAACAAAAATTTTTAACTGGAGCTAATTTGAGTTGGGCATCTTGTTCCTGTAACCTAAAGAGTCCCAAGTCCTGACTAATCAAAACTGCACATGACACCGAATTTCCAAATTTACCTGCGGGCCGGGGTCTCCAGGAGCACCCTTTTCAGATCTATATGATTCTCCAGGCAGTCCCTGTATTAAGCAGAGCTATGTCAAGTTTTATGAATTACTGATTTTTTTACTTACATTGATTTTTATTAATTTGTCCCTTTTGGTTATTCTGCCATTTAAAAACATGTTTAAGTGCTGAGTCATCTAAGGGAGAAATCTTATTGATGAATAGTAATTAAAAAAACAGATGCTAAAAAAGCTGATGCTGAAGATAAGTCATAAGATGGGCGGCATTGGATGCATGTACAACAGTGCAAGGATTTCAGCAAGGAGTGGCTGTAAAATAACTCTAGCGTATTCATGATCTCTGCGGTCAAATGTTACTGTATTTTAGCCAATGTTAAGACTTAAAAGCAATAGCTGCTGTGGAGTAGCCATTCTTTTATTCCTTTACTTTCTTAAAAAAAAAAACAACTTAAGACAAAACACACATCAAACTAAATACTAGGGCTCTACTTTGTGTGTTGTGGGGACAATATAACTTTAAATAACCTACTGAGGGTCCAGGAGGTCCAGGCTGGCCAATGGCTCCCTTGTCTCCCTTTTCCCCCTTGAGGTCCTGCCAAATAAACAGTTCAACATTGTTACAAATGGATGAAATGAGATTTCACTGATTCAACAGTGAGACAAATCCTCTATCTGTTCAATAAATTGGGTTTACAAACTATGAATGTGCCTTATGTTAATACAACCCAATACACCTTCCATTTCTCACATTTCAAATTTTATACCTGTGAACTCACTGAGACTACATGCAAAATTTTTTTAAGTATATATATATATTTTTTAAAGTCCCACTCTGTTGTCCAAGCTGGAGCCTCAGATCTTCCCCGTGTAATATTTCCAAGATTTATGAGTAAAGGACAGGAAGGAATAAATCCTGGAGGTTCTGGCTGGCTGAGGAAGCTGGGCTGAACTGGGCTTAGATAATAAGAGCTTGTAAAAGAGGTACAGAGTCACAAGGACTTCGTCCTAGACACGAGAAGGCACAACCCTAATCATAAAACTGAAGAATTACCGTTCTGTTATCTGGGCCAATTAGGGTCACAGTAACTGTTCCTGGTGGTCCCGGGGGTCCTGTTAACCCTTTCACACCCTAAAGACAAAAACACTTAGGAGTGAGAAAATAAACAACAGCATCACCATTTCAATGTTACTACATTTGAAAGGTCTACTTTTCCCCTTTAGTGCTTATATGAGAAGATAGAACAAATGAAGGCCCATCAATTTCCGCTTGGCCAGTAAGTAAACGGTATAGGCTGATATGCTCTGGGACATAAAATATCTTGCCTGCTAATAAGACACAGTATTTAAATTACCCGCTCTCCTTTTTGTCCTATCACTCTTTCACCCATGTGACCCTGTAAGAAAACACAAAACCAAATTATTTTCTAAAAATAAATATGAATAAATAGTCTAAACCCATCAAAGTTTCAATATTTGTAACTGAGCATTTCTATTTTAACTTTCATTTTAGAATGACAAATTATTTTAGCTATTTCTTAGAGAAGAGCATTGATATGTTTCTTTTAGAGGAGGAGCTCTTGAGGTGCAGAAAGCTTAAGGGATTAAGCAGAAAGCTAACATGGCAAATGCTGACACGCAGTGGTGTGGGGGAGGGAAAGGAACCTAGCTCAGAGCATATTTTTCTGGCTCTGCAGTAGCTAGTTTTGATCCCACTGGCCGGCTGCTTAACTTCCTGATGCCCTTGTTTTCTTGTTTTAAAAATAAGAATGGGTAGCTGCATTTCAGGATTCTGAAATTCAATACTTAATAGAGAATCTAAGAATAGAATTCCAGCTACCCGACTTCACTGGTAATTTAGTGACATGAGTCTAATGCGAATAGTTTCTTCACTAATGATGGCTGATCTGTCATTTCAACTAATACCTGCTTGCTTTTTCACCCCTGAGTATGCAGATCTTCCCCTTGTTAGACCAAAGCTGAGGGGAATCAAAACACTTTAAACCTCAGCTCTGCCATGTACTGTCTGTTGGACAATTCACTTAACCAGAAACTATCCATCTCTCAGGGTGTGTGCGTGCATGTGTGTGTGTGTGTGTGTGTATTTGTGTGTATCAATAAGAAAATAAATATGAAAGTATCTTAGAAAATACCTCATATAAAAGGCTACCCGAGCCAGGCATAGTGGTTCATGCCTGTAATTCCAGCACTTTGGGGGGCTGAGGCGGGTGGACCACCTGGGGTCGGGAGTTCGAGACCAGCCTGGCCACCATGGTAAGACCCTGTCTCTACTAAAAATACAAAAAAAATTAGCCAGTAGTGGTGCTGCATGCCTGTAATTCCACTTAGTCGGGAGGCTGAGGCAGGAGAATTGCTTGAACCCGGGAGATGGAGGTTGCAGTGAGCCAAGATCACACCACTGCACTCCAGCCTGGGCAACAGAGTGAGACTCCATCTCAAAAAAAAGAAAAATAATAATAAAATAAAAGGCTACCTGATAGTAGGAGATACTGTGCTTAGAACTAATTTCCTGTTGGGGCTCAGCCTCACTCAATATTTTTATAATTAAACTAACAATTGCACTTCTGTTTTTTGTTTGTTTTTGTTGTTTGTTTTTGTTTGTTTGTTTTAGATGGAGCCTCTTTCTGTCACCCAAGCTGGAGTGCAGTGGTGCTATCTTGGCTCACTGCAAACTCCAACTCCTGGGTTCAAGCTATTTTCCTGCCTCAGCCCCCTAAGTAGCTGGGATTACAGGCATGTGCCACCATTCCTGGCTAATTTTTGTATTTTTAGTAGAGACAGGATTTCATCACATTGGCCAGCCTGGCCTCGAACTCCTGACCTCAAGTGATCCACCCGCCTCTGCCTCCCAAAGTGCTGGGATTACAGGTGTGAGCCAATGCGCCTGGCCTTGTCTTAACAGAAACGCATGCAAGACCCTGTGTAATGAGCACACAAATAGTCATCCTTTACTTACTAGCATAAGACCCGGTTGGCTTTGTGAAGCAGCACACTACAAAAACTCAGAGGATAATGTGCTGTGTGAGATGATCAGAAATGGAAAACCTGTGGATTAAGAATCCTTGCATTTTTCCTGGTAAGTAGCTTCTTATAAATTGAATTAAGACTCTTTGTATCAGCGATCAAGTTACTGAAATGCAAGGAGAAGAGAGGTGAGAGCAGCTAGCCATGCTCTTCCCTGCTAGGAATCCTTGTGAGTTCCAGAGCGGTACCTAACAGTGACCCACATGAAGAAGCAGGCCAGGTTTGACTTTGAGATTGAGTAGGGTGTGCTAGCTGTTACATCATATGAACAGTAGTCTACCTTAGGTCCTCTAGGTCCCATGGCTCCTGGAAAGCCCTAGAAAAATCCACAAATGAAAATCACAGCAGGAAATGCATCCAACCAGAAAAATTCTTTTAATAACTTGTTAATAATAAATAATGAATCTATTAGTTGACGGAGTCTGTAGCAAGGATGACTTGATACTCACAAAGAATCCCGGAGGACCAGGTGGGCCAACAGGCCCAGGAAAACCTGGAGGGCCTGGCAAACCCTTGAAATTGAGAGAAGAATAAGAGTAAGTTTAACTTTACTTCTCACTTAATAACAATGTCCATTAATTAAATGCATTAACATAATAAAATCAGGAGCGCATAACACCTCCCTTTTCAGTGGCTGCAGTTAATGACAACAAATATCAAAAAGTGTGTTGCCATGTGTAACAGGCTGGCAGGACCATCTGCACAATACCGTTTCTAAAATGACCAGAGTAGTTACTTTACTTCAGATGTTTCAAAATTTTGCTTTTCTCTTTCTTCCCTCCTCTTTTCTCCTCCCTTTTCCTTTCTCTCTCTCGTTTTGGCCAAGCATACTCCTATGTTAGGGCCTGCCACCTGCTGTCCCTCTGCCTAGAATCCCCTTTCCCAGGTATCTGTATGACTCACTCCCTTTTCCTTTTCTTGTCTTTATGTAATTGTCGTCCTTTCCATAAAGCCTTCCTGCTTATCCAAAGTTGTAACCCACCTTCCAACCCAGACACTTCCTATCCTGCTTTCCTGCATTATTTTTATTTTTAGCATTTATTACTCACACACCATAGAGTTACTCATTTACAGTTTTTTTTGTTTCCCCCATGAGAATGTAAGCTCCATAAAGGCAATATATATACATTTTAAGAGACTGGGTCTCACTATGTTGCCCAGGCTGGTCTATAACTCCTAGGTCAAGAGACCTTCCCGTCTCAGCTTTCCCAAGTAGCTGGGACTACAGGCACATGCCACCATGCCTGGTTCATAAAATTTTTAAATCTCTCTCTCTCTCTCTCTCTCTCTCTCTCTCTCTCTCTCTCTTCTATCTTCTATCTATCTTCTATCTTCTATCTATCTTCTATCTATCTATCTATCTATCTATCTATCTATCTATCTATCTATCTTCTATCTATCTTCTATCTATCTATCTTCTATCTATCTATCTATCTATCTATCTTCTATCTATCTATCTATCTATCTATCTATCTATCTATCTATCTATCTTCTATCTATCTATCTATCTATCTTCTATCTATCTATCTATCTTCTATCTATCTATCTATCTATCTATCTATCTATCTATCTATTTTTTTTTGAGACAGAGTCTCATTCTGTCCTTGGGCTGGAGTGCAGTGGTATGATCTCTGCTCACTGCAGCCTCTGGTTCCCAGGTTCAAGTGATTCTCCTGCCTCAGCCTCCCAAGTAGCTGGGACTACAGGTGTATGTCACCACACCTGGCTAATCTGTGTATCTTTAGTAGACATGGAGTTTGACCATGTTGGCCAGGCTGGTCTCAAACTCCTGACCTCAAGTGATCCTCCTGCCTTGGCCTCCCAAAGTGCTGGGATTACAGGTGTGAGCCACTGTGCCCAGCCTTAAATCTACATTTTGGCTGATTTGTGCCCTGCTGTATTCCTAGAGCCTAGAAATAGCCCCTTGCACATAATTGGCAGGTAAAAAATATTTCTTGTATAATAGAATGTACCATCATTATATCTTCAGCATCATCACAATGACTAATACATAGATGATAATCAATACACATTTAAAGAATGTATCAATATCTCGGATTACTATTATCTCTTCTTCCTGGATCCCCTGCCTTCAGCATCTGGACTCTTAAATGTTTTCTAAACAAAAAAAGCGAGAGCCACCATATCTTGCATCTCTTCTCAGAAGCCTATAATGGCTCCTAATTGCATCATTCTGCATTTTTTGCAGCTCCTAATCTAACTTCACATCCTCAGTTGGGATAGCTTACCACACAGGAGTTCAACAGCCTCAACTCAAACTCACTTAGGCAAATATCCCATCTCTACCCAGGAATTTCTACATATAATTCTGAACTAAGTTGAAAGAATTCCAGTTAATTGGCTGGGTGTGTTGACTCACGCCTGTAATCCCAGCACTTTGGGAGGCTGAAGTTGGTGGATCACCTGAGGTCAGGAGATCCAGACCAGCCTGGCCAACATGGTGAAACCCCATCTCTCCTAAAAATACAAAAATTAGGTGGCCATGGTGGCCTGCGCCTGTAATCCCAGCTACTCAGGAGGCTGAGGCAGGAGAATTGCTTGAATCTGGGAGGCAGAGGTTGCAGTGACCCAAGATTGCACCACTGCACTCCAGCCTGGGCAATAGAGCCAGACTCCTTCTCAAAAAAAAAAAAAAAAATATATATATATATAAATATATGTTATATATGACATATGTGTAAATATCACACACACACACACATATATATATAAAAAAACTAGTTAGTTTTGGTTATATATAATTATAAACTGAAAGTTAGCACTTGTGGTTTAGGTCTGTGAAAAGGTCGTTTTGAATCACAAAGTAAAGCACACACAGACCCAAAGGCAGTTGCGACTCTTTGTATCCCTTTTGGATCATACTCAGGCTACGTACATATAAATCAGAAAAGCAAACACTTCACCTGGAGAGCACTGCATTTAAATAAAAAAACTTTATTTTCTTTATTATCTCAACTTCACCTGGAGAGCGTTGCATTTAAATAAAAAAAAACTTTATTTTCTTCATTATCTCAACTTTAACTGGAGAGAGTTGCATTTAAATAAAAACCTTTTATCATTATGCAAATTTTAAAATAAGGCTGAATATCATTTTAAATGATATTCCATGTGGATACAAATCTATCCTTATTTGCAACAAATACAAATTAAGTGGAACATAACTATTCCTGTTAGATTCAGGCCAGCTGACTGAGAATGAAGAAGAGGATGAAAAACATACGCAGATCATCTTTGCATGTCAGCATCATGTAGTTTTCCAGAATAGGGTGAAAGTTTTAGAAGGAAATGAGGCCAGATATGTAAATAGAATAAATAGGAATTTCTATTTAAAATCTTCTTAAGAGAGTGAGACGAACCTATGGGGAAAAAGAGAGATGGAGGAAAGAGGCAAAAAGAGAGAGAAAGAAAGAGTGAAGAACTGCGAATAATAGGGACCTTCTCTGAAGTGCTGTACCTGGGGTCCTGGAGCCCCTGGCAACCCGGGGTCACCTTTTGCATCAAGTTCTATATCTTCTCCTTCAGCAGGAGCACCCTTGAAAATGAAGAAGTTCATCAAACATCATCAATGTTATATTTTCAAAACCCCTCCAAGTGCTTATTCAAAGTTATACTTCTTCAAAGATAAAAGTGCTTTTCAAGATAGATACTCAGAGAAATGATTTATGATTTTGTAATTATTCCATTATGAAGATTTCAAAGCAATTTCCTATTTTTTAAAATCAAAAATTTACAGTGGGCCCAGTACAGTGGCACATGCCTGTAATCCCAGCACTATGGGAGATCAAAACAGGCAGATCACATGAGGTCAGGAGTTCAAGACCAGCCTGGCCAACATGGCAAAACCCCATTTCTACTAAAAATACAAGAATTAGCTGGGCGTGGTGATGTGCACCTGTAATCCCAGTTACTTGGGAGGCTGAGACAGAAGAAACGCTTGAACCCAGGAGGTGGAGGTTGCAGTGAGCTGAGATCGTGCCACTGCACTCCAGCCTGGGCAACAGAGCAAGACTGTCTTTAAAAAAAAAAAAAAAAAAAAAAACATTACAGTGGAAAGAAGAAAGATGCAAGGGTAATAAGTCATTTCCCAACACACCAAAAATAGCAATGTGGGGCCCTGAGCATGAGGTCAGTTTTCTTCTCCAAGACCCTATTTCCTTAAACAATGATACAAAACCTGTAAGACTCTTTATGACAAGAGCCAGAAGGAGCTATTTAATAGGAATAAATATCATGTCCCAATTATTATTGTTTCTGAATGATTAAGGTCTGGATTATGAAATCTTATTTGTAATGACTTAAGTCTCTTTATTTAATAGAAGTCTTTTTCATATGTACAATTAGAGGTTTTCAGCGACAGCATTCCACCAATGACTTACCTTTTGTCCTTTCAAACCAGCAGCACCCTAGGGAAAAAGCAGCCTATGAACAACTCGAGGAAAATCAAATGCACACACTCCTACTCAGTCTGCTCTGCCCTCTCTCCTGTTGTGCATCCTCTCTTCACCATACACCTCCCACGGGCTTACAAAGCAAAGTCTTCCCTTAATCTTTTACCTCCCACCAGATTGTCCTGTCTTTCCTTCGTCTCACCTGTGAACTTCCCATTTCCTTCATTTCCCACCCTTTCCTCAGTTCCAAATCTGCCCCCTGCTCCATCCTGCCATGGAATTGTCCCTTGCTAAGGTCAGACATGATATTGATGCTGCTAAAACCAATGCCAACATGTCAGTCCTCCTCTGATTGGACTTTGCAGCAGCATCCAGCAGCTGTCTGCCACTCCCTTCTACTACAGTAGGTCTTTCCTGGACCTCCATAATACACCCCTGCTGGTTTTCTTTCTCCCATCAGGGCCGCTCCTCCTTTACAGGCTCATTCTCCTTGATCCCAACATCACCGCTGGAGCTAAGTCTCAGTTCTAAGCCCCTTTTCTCCTCACTGTGACTCCTTGAGTCACCACCAGCTGGGACCTCTTCTCTGAGTGAATCCAAGTACCTCTCATGCATCTCCACTTGGATGTCTCAAAAGCAAAACAAAGTCTCAACTTCTAACCCTACGTTCATAATGCATGTATTCATCCATTCCTTAACTATTAGTTGAATGTCTACTATGGCTACCCCAGACTTCCCTAAAGTCATGACGGATTTGTGTATATGGCCATATGGAGTAGACCACTTTTATTTATGCTTTATGTCTTTAATGGGGATTAGAAATGCAAACCTACCAGGATCCCTCGGTAGCCCAATGTCCCTGGGAGTCCTGGAAACCCCCGCTCACCCTAAAAGACATACAAAGTTTGTTATTATTCTTAGTTGCTCTAGAATAGCCTATTCAGATATTTTTCCTGTTTCTCGCTTCCAACTTTGCAATGGTAAATCTAGACAAAGTAACCCAAATTCCTTATGGCTACTGGGTCATGAGGCTGAAGACCAAAAAACCATTATCTTAATTAAAAACAGGATTAGAATACTGTTTCTCAAATTGTACATAAATGGCAAAGTCTAATTGCGCCAAGAACTTTTTAATTGCTGTTTCCTTCAAACTTGAGTAATTAGTTCATTCATGGCCACCATTCTGGAGAAAAGGAGAGCTCAGTTCAAAAACAAAAGGAGGTGAGTGAACACTGAAAAGCTCAGTCATTCCTTCTCTAAAACTAATTCTGCACTCAAAGCTTTGATTTCTGATTTATATACACAGCCTCAGATGAAAACAACCAGTTGAGCTCCAAGTTTTCTTTCTGTGGGAGAACTTTCCTTAAAAGACAATCAGAAAGCAAGCAGTGCAAAGAAAGAAAATAGGAAGTTTCCTGGCTCCAAATTGTACTGTTGGTTCTGGTCTAAAGGAATGTTTCAAGGGAAGCCTGTCTTCCTTTCATTGCCACTTCACCTTGATTTAGTCATTCAGCAAAGCATTTATTAATCATCTTCTGTGTGAAAAGTACTTACCTTAGAACCATTGCATCCTGGTACACCGACGAGTCCATAAGGCCCAGTATTGCCTGGGGTGCCCTGGAAGAAGAACAAGTCTCAGTGAGGAGGGTCATCCCAAGAAACAGCACTGAATCCAAGGGAAAAGAGGGACTTATTTAAATAACTCTTGAAATATAAATGATTATTTAAATGGTTAAGTAGGAAATGTACGTTGTGGTTTTATGTATAATTCCAGTAACAACAAACTAAACAGGCTGACTAAAATGAAGACTTATCAAGTTAGATGCAGGTCTTTAAGATAAAGCAAAAGCCTTTTATCCATAAAATTAAAAAGTCCCTTAACACGCTGTTTTAAGCTGGAGAAAAAGGAAGGGAAAAGGAGGAGGAAAGTATGCACAGATGAAACTATTTTATTATTCTATGCTATTAAATACAATCATTTCATTCTATCCTATGCTATTCTATCAGCTTGTAACATATAGTTTCCTTCAGTACCTGTGGGGGTTTAGTTCCAGGACCTCTATGAATACAAAAATCCATGGATACTCAAGTCTCTTATATAAAATGGTATAGTATTTGCACATAACCTATACATATCCTCCTGTATACTTAAAGTCATCTCTAGATTACTTATAATACCTAATACGATGTGAATGCTATGTAAATAGTTGTTATACTGTAATGGTTTTTAAGTTTGTACAATTTTTATTGTTATTTTTTAAAAATAGTTTTGATCTACAGTTGGTTGGTTGAATCCATGGATGTGGAATTGATGGATATGGAGGGCTGACTTACTATATAATTTACTAATTATCCTACCCTATCCTATCCTGTCCTGCTTGTATTTCAGGAAGTACAGTTTGACTCATATGACACAAAAATCTACACACTAATATAATATACCATCCTAAGGTGCTATTTCTTCATGTAGGGAATGCATCAGAACACATTTTCTCACATGACAGTTTTGACATCTTTATTAAAATGAGCTTATTTTTAAATTTTCTAGCTACGGATTTTTCCCATTACTTACTGGAAGTCCAGGAGAACCGGAAAATCCTGGCAATCCAGTTATTCCCTGAAGACATAGAAAAAAGGAGGCGGTGACCAAAAAAAAAAAAAACTTTAAAAATGTTCAATATATAAACATAAATTTATTTACCATTGCAATAATCTTTTTCTGCAACTATAACTGGGAATAGCTCGAAACGATTGGGAAAACAAACACCAAAGCTTTAACAAACTTTTGTAAATCTTACATTTATGTAACTCTTAAAAAGATATCATTAAGATTAGTTTTGGCTTTTTTGGATAGATTCCTAAGGTACAATTTGCATACAATTAAGTGCTCCAAGTCTTTTGAGAACAGCTTAACTGAACAGCTTAACAAATGTTGACCTGCGTGCAGTTTTATATACCATCATCCCATCAGACACAGAGCATCTCTATCACTCCAGAGGTTCCTTCATGGTCTTTCTTGGTCCGTTTAACACTTGCCTCTAATGTGGTAACCACTTCTTTGCCATCTACCATTACAGATTAGTTTTACCTGTTCTTGAACTTCATCTATGGAACCATACACAGTGTACTTCTTTCTCATATTTGTGTAAATCTTACAGTGAAAAGCTGATCTTTTAAGAAGAATGAGTTCATCAATGATCAGGATGGACTGGTTGGACTACTAACCCTTACACCTTTGGGACCTCTGAGTCCTGGAAGTCCTGGAGAGCCCTAGATTCAAGTAAAAAAAGAAAAAGTAAACACTCTGGAAATTATTTTGCACTAAGAAACCCATACATGAAACCCAGTCTTAGTCACATGCCAAGCTGTTTTGCCCTTCTGATTATTTCATCGTTAATAAGATTGAATTGCTTGCTTATTTCATTGGAGCTAAATTGTTTATCAGAAAAGACAAAAATTCATCCAAATCCTTGCTTCTCAAAGTGGGGTTTGGGGCCTGCAGCATTAGCATTACCTAGAAGCTTATTAGAAATGTAGAATCTTAGATCTGCCTCACCTCCCAGACTATTGACCCAGAATCAGAATTTTTAACATGATTCTTTAGTGATTCTTGGGCACTTTAAAATCTGTGAAGAGCTGCTACAAAAGTCCTAATTAGCCTCACAGCTGCTGAGGTCTGATAAAAATGAATGACACAACTACAGTGGTGGATAAGAATGGCAGCCAGTATTTCTGTGCACAAGAAACACTCTATTAACAAAATGTGCCTGGCATGCACAAGGAAATAAATAGCCAAGTAAGGACTGCCTGAACCACAGAGAAACTTGCTTTGGGCATGTAATGCATTCAGTTCGACGTCCTATTTCTTGGAGAATAACCTTAAATGGTGACTGTTTCAGCTAGGCCACGTGGTGTGAAAGTTTCATTGTCCAAAAGCCATTTTCATCATTCCAGAGAGTTTCAGTATGTTTTGATTTTTAATTTTATTGTTATTATTTGAGCAAAGGGTTGTTACAGAATCCTCTGAGATTGCCCTGTCCAGGCCAAAGTCAGTTTCTCCCATCTATGGTGGAATCCCGGGGTGCATGGCTATGTTCAAGGCCAAGGCCATTCCTCTTCCCTACGGAATTGTATTCTTGTGCTACAGAAAGCAGAAGGTTTTACTTGCAGGTTTTACTTTCTCATTGTAAACTTTTTTCATGCAGAAAATATTTAAAATTAAGATAGAAATCTTGTGAATCTAAAACGTCGTTTTGGTCAGGTTTTAATATTCTCTGATTATCTGTCTTTGATTGCATTATCTTTTGTAGCTATTAATATATATCTGTAAGCCTTATATGCTTTAAAATATGAATCTATGACAACATGGCACTCAGGTTTTCTGGATTAATTTTCTGGAATGCCTGCACTCGTATAACCCATAGTAAGTGCCACGTGTTTTTGACTATTTTAATGAATTTCAGTGTCTCTAAAGAAATGCTGAAGAGAATGAAACAGAGTAGGCTATAGATAACAATTTTTTTAAAAAAAGGAATTGGCATTAGGCTGATCTAAGTCCAGGGCTGAAGTGGCAAACTCGTTCTACCAATAGAAATGGAAGAAAACCTGGGTCCACGCCCTAGAGGAAGTCAGTGTTCAGTTTCTGTCCAGAATCCGAATGACTTTTTCAAAATTAGGATCAGAAGTAGAAATGGACAAAAAGAACACATACATGAATATGGTAGACAGGGAAATGGCAGAATTACTGGAAAACAGCCAGCTTTTGCATTTTACATGTAAGCTGTGGGTGTGGTTTCAAGAGTTTGATTCTGGCATCATAGATGTGACATAAGAAATACATATTTGTTCTGTGCCTTTGGTTCCTGACGCAGAGCTCCTAAAACCCCTTCTAATATTCTGAATGATAGAGGAGTAAAGATCATCTTTTGTTCTAGTATTTGGTGTTTGACCTCACTTGGAATATCCTGGGTGATAGAAGTGTCCTTTGTTCTAAGGAGGCGACTCTTGGTAGGCTCCCAGATGGGGACTGGTCATCAGAAAGACCAAGCCATGATTAGAAGCTTGAAACTTTCAGCTCCAGCTGCACCCTTCAGTGAGGAAAGTGGAGCTGGAGATTGAGTTTATAATTGATCCTGCCCACATTATGACACCTCCATCAGAATCCCTGAAGCATGACGTTCAGAGAGCTTCTGGGTGGGTGAACATTCACCTTCCAGGAGGGTGATGCACCTCAACTCCATGGTGACAGAAGCTCCTGCACTTGGGACCCTTCTGAACCTCCTCTGATGTATCTCTTCATCTCTCGTTCATATCCTTTATAATAAACTGGTAAATATTCCCATGAGTTCTATGAGGCTCTTTAGCAAATCATCAAACCGGAGGAGGGGGTCATGAGAACCCCTGATTTATTTATAGCCAAGTTGGACTGAATTATGGGTAACCGAGGACCCACTACTTATGACTAGTCCTGAAGCAGGGACAGTCTTGTAGGACTGAGCCCTTACCCTATGGGGTCTGCACTAACCCCAGGTATTTAATGTCATAACTGAATTGTTGGGTACCCAGTTGGCATCCAGAGAGTTGGAGAATTGTTTGGTGTGAGGAAAACCCCCACACAATGTCAAACCAGGTTTGAACTCTGATTTTGTTCCCTGTGATCTCCATGAGCCAGGAAAAATTACTCAAGTGCTCTGTGTCCGTTTTCTCATCCATGTAGTGGAGGTAATTATGGGAACTACATTGTAAGTCACCAAAGTCATGATTTGTGGGATCAATGTGAGGAGTAAATGAGATCCAGGGAGAAATAAATTGCCCAATGCCTGGCACAGAGTACATATGCAGTAGGATGGCTTTGATTTTGATTATCATTTACATATTCAGAATGTAGAATACATTATTCTAATACATATATATGTATGGTTTTTTTTATTTTTATTTTTTGACAGGGTCTCGCTCTGTTACCCAGGCTGGAATACAGTAGCATGATCATGGCTCACTGCAGCCTCCGCCTCCGGGGCTCAAGCAATCCTCCCACCTCAGCCTCCTAAGTAGCTGAGACCACAGGCATATGCCACCACACCTGGTTAATTTTTGTAGTTTTGGTAGAAACTAGGTCTCCTTATGTTGCCCAGGTTGGCCTCAAACTTATGGGCTCAAGTGATCCTCCTGCCTCAGCCTCCCAGAGCAATGGGATTACAGGCATGAGCCACTGTGTCCGGCCTGTAATACATATTCTAATATATGATGAAATTTTTAAAAGACCCTATGTAGATCAACTATAATTATTTTTCACAGCTCATTAGTTGGTTTATAGCCTGCTGGAGGTCAGTAGTCAGGGAAATGAATGTGTGGGTGCGTGAGAAGCCAGGCTTAAGTCTAGCTAATGTCCACAGCAGGAAAGAGTACTCAGCAAATCCAGTGGTTATGCAGTTATTTAGTAAATCCTCTAGGGTATTTATTTAAACAAAGGCCTTTGCTGTATCACAGACTTTAGGATAAGAATGTGTGATGAGTGTGAAGGGTCGTAGACTCTGGATATTTAAGGGACCAGAAGGAAAAGAGAAACCCACGAAGGAAGGGAAGGATGGAGAGACAGGAGAAATACAGAAACAAAGACAGACAAGGAAGGGAAGGATGGAGTGACAGGAGAAATATAGAAACAAAGACAGACCAGGAAGGGAAGGATGGAGAGACAGGAGAAATACAGAAACAAAGACAGACAAGTGTTTCAAGGAGAGGAGAGTGATCCACATAATTTGAAACTAAGCAAAGGGGTTCAGGTCAGATTAAGACACAAAAGTATGTATTGGCATTGCTCACTTGAAGGCCATTGGTGATCTTTGCTGGAGTGTTTTCAGAGGAGAGGTGGTAGCAGGCAAATGATTACTAAGGATTGAATAGTAGATGAACTACAGGCAGCATGTTTGACTATTCTTTTAAGAAGTTTGACAGAGAAAGGAAAGTCAGGGAAAAGAGAGCAATCATTTGGGCACAAGACCTAAAAGATGGAGAGGAATTTTGTATTATGATGGGAAAATAGTTGCATGTTTAAGAACTGAAAGAGAAAATCAAATAACAAAAGAAAAGCTGGAATGTCTGGAGAGAGGGGAGGCACCTCGTGGAACAAGGAATTCCAAGGATGGGGGCACAGGTGTTTGGACAGGTCTTGAATAGAAGCGAAAAGGGCTCTCATTTTTCACTGTAGGAGGAATAGAGGTAGGAACAGACACAGATGTAGACACTGTGTAGATTAGGGAGGGAGCTGGAGATGAATTTGAGCCACAGACTTGAAGCTAATGATGATCATTTGCAATAGTCTTGGAACAGGTTGTGGTTCTATGTGGCCAGCTAATACTGGGGACCAGGAGTTTGCCATGCACCCAGCAGTTGGCTAAGATGTGGAATTCTCTCCAGGTTTGCAACAGCCCAGGGGGTAGGCATGAAGAGGGTTAGGTGGGTTGGGGATTTTCCAAGCTTGCAGGATGACATACCTTGGGTCCCTGTGGTCCAAGCAAGCCTTCAGGACCTGTGAATCCTTTCTGGCCAGGAGAACCAGGGGGTCCAGGAAAGCCTCTCTCCCCCTGTTAAAACCAAAACAAGGTGAGAAACACAGAACAACAACTGTCCAACAATAAACACACCAACAACCTTATGTTCTCTTGTTTATGACTTCATGATGACTCTTTGCATATTTTTTCCTTGGATTAAAAAAATCATAATTAGCACTCAGGAGTGACTGCATAGGTAACCAGAAAGCTACCAGTTGTTAGTATTTGTCTATAGGCTTGAAAGTGGTGGCTCTTGGTCTTGTAGAAACTTGACTTTCCCCCACGGTAGGGCTATGTAGAGCAGAGCTTAACGGAGAAGGAATAAAAAATGAAAGGGAAAGCCCAGGAAGAAGCTTCAAGGTTAGTGGAGTGTTTGTTGTGGGATGGAGAGACAGTGAGGGTCAGGTGCAAGAAGGGGTTTGGGGAGTGTGCATAATTACTATGTAGCTTGAAAGAACGCCGCCAGGCAGGTTATGAGTCTCAGCCCTTTTTTAATACACAGGAGTTAGTAATCTGCTATTTGTGTGGGAGATGCAGGAGAGGTAGCAAGGGTGGCATAACCAAAAAGGTGTGAGCTCAGTAATGTTTTAGAAGGAGTCGGATAATATTAGGAGAAAGTACCTAGTAAAAGTGAGTGAAAGTATTTTAAGCCCAAGGCTTGACACGGTTCTACCAACAAATAATCTTCCCATGGATGTATATCTTGGAATTACGTTTGTCCCTCAGTGTCGGTGGGGCATTGGTTCCACGACCTTCCCCCCACATGTAAACCTGTGGATCCTTAAGTCTCTTACACAAAATGGCATAGTATTTGCATATAACCTAGAACATCCTTCCATATACTTTAACTCTCTAGGTGACTTATAATACCTAATACAATGCAGATGCTTTGCAAATAGTTGTTATACTGCATTTTTTTCATTTGTATTATCTTTTATTGTTGTACTGTTATTTTTTATTATCCTCCCTACAAGTATTTTCAACATGCCATTGGTTGAATCTGACGATTCAGAGTGCCTGGATAAGGAGGGCCGACTGTACTCTTCAAAAGTAAAGGCCACCGGCTGATTTGGTTAATTGGGTCAATTTAGTTACACAATTGGCAAATTAAAACAAAAAAGAACAAGTCAGCTATTTTACATTGTGTGTGTGCACACACACTCAATAAGAAGAGAAATAAAAGAATGTACTAGACCCCTCTCGCTCCTCGGTTACTTTTATACACCCTAGAATAGCATCTTGCAAATAGTAGAAACTCAATAAATGCTTCTTGAATGCAAGGAGAATCACAGAGAAAGTGCTTCTCAATGGGAACCTGAATTTTAATACATTCACATATTCAAGAAAAAACCTAAATCCAACTACATGTGAATTATGAAATAATTTAAAATAAGTATAATTATTATAATTAGCATACACATGATATAGAAATTAGTTTAGATAAAGAGCTTTAAATATGTTCTTAAAATATTTTAAAATAGTCATCCTTCAATATTGTTAAACAATTAATTAGTGTCTCTGAGGAAAGGGTTTGGTAAACAAAGAAAAAAACTTTAGTTCTGCCTCTATCTTAATTATCACAAATTGCAAGTTAATGGAGCGAATTAATGAGATTTCACGGCGTTCCTTTTTTTCTTGAATTCTGCAATGGAGCTACTTTCCTCAGCTGAAGTTTTGCCTCAACCACGCGCTGCTGTGGGATTTCTCCACCAGGGGGCGAACTTGAACCAATGCTGCAGGACAAAAATCTGTGGATTTCAATGTTTATTTTCTGTCAAAGCGAATGAGTCAATTTGTTTTCAGTTCTTCTCTTGCGTTTAGCAACATTGTAAATAGTGTATACATATGGAGACTTGTCATAAACTTTTTCTCTCTCATTTGCTACTTATTCTTTACAGACCAAGAAAGTTGTAATTTAATTGCCGTTGTATATACAAGGTATCTGAAGCTTCCTAGATGACTTTTCTTTTCTTTTCTTTTCTTTTTTTTAGGTTAATGTTTATATACAATTACTTTGACATCGGATTTGGGAAATGTAACAACATACTGCTGATCTTTCTGCTACCGATGAAAGAAGAAGGTGAGTTTTACCTTGTAGAGCTTTACAGTGTAAACAAGCAGTATTAGGTTTTGTTTTTACCTTCTCCCCTTTGGCTCCATCACAGAAGCACTGGCCTTTGTCTTTACAGACACAGCCCTAGGAAGAGGGAAAGAGAAAGGGTTTTGTTTAGAAACAACTGAATAAATCCCAACAGGCAGGGTAAAAGCAAATGCATTTCTCTGTTCTTTGAGTATTGGACACTATCGGTTAGGAGCCAGGTGACTTTGTAGTGATATATCAATATATCAATAGAAACACATCAATATATCAATAGAAATAAAGCAGAAAACTGAGAACATGTTGCATAAGGGAGAAATGTTGGATAAGAATACATCATTTGTATTGTACTTGGGAATTTTAAGTATTAAAGTAATGGCAGTTTTTCTCATCACTTTTAATTACCTTTGTACCAACCTAATAATTTATATATGGAAATGACAAAGTCAGCTCTCCTTTTTTTCAGGATACTGTCTAATTGAATCATAAGAAATTGCAGCTGTCATAGGTAGAAAGTGGTCAGATACTGGCAAATTCTTAGGTTCTACATAATGTTCATATATGCATATGTGTATATGTGTATAATATATATATACCTCTTATGTAGAACCCAGGGTATTTGGTTGGTTCCATTACTTGAACGATTTTTTTTTGCCATTACTTTCAATGGCAAAAGCCACAATAACTTTTGCACCAACCTTACATATATTTGCATAGATTAATATGTAATATATTCTATAGGTGATATTAAGGTTTTCTTTGACTTAAATAATGTTTAAGACTGAGAAGAGGATCAATATCCATTATGCATCTTTAAGGAGAACAACTAGTATCAGAATGTTCTTTCTTTTTTTTATTCTCAAATGTTTTGAACAACAGAATGTTCTTCCTTATAAAACCAAAACCAAAAACAAAAAATTCAGCCATGAGTTAGACATACCTTATCCCACCTAAGTAGTCACTGTGACACACTTACCCCCCAGCCCGCACACCTATGCACATACTAGCTACAATGGACATCAAATTTGTAAAACTTTTATCTGCCAGCAGAGGAATAAAGAAATAGTTTCAAATAATAGACTTAAAATATGTTTTGGCTGGGCACAGTGGCTCATGCCTGTAATCCCAGCACTTTGGGAGGCCAAGGCAGGCAGGTCATTTGAGGTCAGGAGTTTGAGAGCAACCTGGCCAACCTGGTGGAACCCCATTTCTACTAAAAAAATATAAAAATTAGCTGTGTGTGGTGGTGGGCTCCTGTAATTCCAGCTACTCCAGAGGCTGAGGCAGGAGAATGGCTTGAACACAGGAGGTGGAGGTTGCAGTGAGCTGAGATCATTCCACTGCACTCCAGTCAGGGTGACAGAGTGAGACTCTGTTCCAAAAAAGAAAAAAAAATGTGTTTTGACATACATGCTACATATTATATGGTTATACATTAATCCTTTTCTTTATTATTTTTTCTTCAGATTAATATTAACTGAAAATTAATTTGCTTTCTCCAGAAAATATGTTGATAGCAGAGGCCAGGCACATCTAGGAGATATACTGGGTGGTTAGTAGGGAAAATAAAAAAAGAAATGCTAGATATTCCTAAGGTGGAGAATTCTATTTATACAACCAAAACAAACAAACAAACAAAAACCCACACAAACAAACAAGAGTGTCTTTAACTGAGTATCTTTCCTTAGTCTTGGGCAGTAGGTCTTGCTGTCATTCCAGGAAGAGAGCGCATAGTAATTTTGAGACATTCATCGTTTGACACTCATCATGTTTATATACATTGTAATTTATAGGAATGGAAAGTACTGGGTATCTACCCAGAGGAAAATAAGTCATTTTACGAAAAAGACATTTGCATACTCATAGTTATAACAGGACTATTCGCAATTGCAAACATCTGGAACCAGCCCAGATGCCCATCAATCAATGAGTGGATAAAGACAATGTGGTATACATACCATGGAATACTACTCAGCCATAAAAAGGAATGGAATAGTCTGGGCACGGTGGCTCACGCCTGCAATCCCAGCACTTTGGGAGGCAGGCAGGCGGATCACCTGAGGTCAGGAGTTCGAGACCAGCCTGGCCAACATGGCAAAACCCCCTTTTCTACTAAAAATACAAAAATTAGCCTGGCGTGGTGATGGGCATCTGTAATCCCAGCTACTTGGGAAGCTGAGGCAGGAGAATTGCTTGAACCTGGGAGGCGGAGATTGCAGTGAGCCGAGATCGTGCCATTGCACTCAAACCTGGGTGACAAGAGCGAAACTCCGTAAAGAAAAAAAGAAAGAAAGAAAGAAAGAAAAAGAATGAAATAATGGCATTTGCGGCAACCTGGATGGAACTGGAGACCATTATTCTAAGTGATGTAACTCAGGAATGGAAAACCAAACATCGCATATTCTCACTTAGAAGTGAGAGCTAAGCTAAGCTCTGAGTACACAAAGGCATAAGAATGATACAATGGATTTGGGGAATTGGGGGAAGGGTAAAAGCGGGGTGAGGGATTTAAGACTACACATTGGGAACAGTGTACACTGCTCGGGTGATGGGTGCATCAAAATCTCAGAAATCACCACTGAAGAACTTATCCATGTAACCAAACACCACCTGTTTCCCCATAAGCTACTGAAATTAAAAAAGAGAAAGTAACTGACTGAGAAGGAAATTCTATAGTCTCCTCAAAGTTGCGTATTTGGTATTTCTAGAAGACTAACTCATTGCAATTTTCCTCCCAAATATTTGGGATCGTGAAGTCATGTCTTGACTAAATGATTTTAGTCTTGTCTTTCTGGACTTTTAAACTTTAATGCTCATTTCAATCACATCTTTTAAATATACTCTACTAAAGCTCAACATGTGGATTCCCAGACAGCAGCATCACCTGGAGACTTGTCAGAAATGCAAGTTCTTGGAAATGCAAGTCTTCAGAACCCCCTCCCACCCCCCAGCATGCTACTCCCCCACAGCATCTGGAAGAGGCAGCAGGGCCTCCAAAAGGAAAGCCTGAGTCCTACACCCAAGGGTACCTGATACTGGGTAAGGAAGCTCAATCTGGGCATGGACCTTGGGCTCAAGTGTGCATGGAGGTAGCTGGCCACTGTTTTCAAATGGACAGTGATCACCTCTGATTCTTCTGCCTCCCAGATGCCACACAACATCTGGATTCTGAGCCTCTAGGACTAGAGGGAAGAAGAGCATATTGGCAATTCTCTAACCCGTGAGAAGGTGTAGGGGCCTTGAGACAGGCTTAATTTTATTTCTTGGAGTAGGAGTCACGTTCACCATATGCTACTAAAATTCTTTCGGTCTTGACTTAAGCAAATAAGTGTTGATCTTCTCCAGATTAGACTGGCCCCCTTTGCCTATACACTCCCATTGAACCTTTGCAGTTAGAAATTCAATGTCTATTTTTTCTGATGACTGTTTGTCCCAGGAGAGAAGGAACTGTGCAGTCATATTCACACTGGTATCTTTGGCATATAAGATGTCCTCAACAAATGTTTGTGGATTGACTGGATGAATCAATGAGTGGATGGACAGCTGGTTTATTTGCATCCAACTTGAAGGCATATGAATTGCATTGCTATTTGATGAGGTGCCATGATGAAGATATTTTCTGTATGTATGAATTATGAACAACTATGATCAAAATGGCAAAAAATGGAACCAGAGACTTTGGCTATTTTAACACATGTTAAAATTAACACAAGGCTAATTATTTGTTAGTTGCTTGGATTAAAAGAAATGCTTTTGGAAAAAGTACAAACCCAACCCTCAGAAGAGTTGACAAACTGTACCGTGAACACTGGTATCTCCTCCCATCGAAGTTCACCAACTGTTTTGTTGTTCCACCTACTCCATCTCTCTGTCTCTCCTTCTCTCTTTCTCTCTCTCCACACACACATACACAACTTTCCCCCCAAATCATTCAAAAGTAGACTGCATGCAACATGACAATGTACCCCAAATACTTCTGTATGCCTCTCCCCCATCTAATTACAACCCTTATCCCCAAAACTAAGAAATCGATGTTGATACAATAACTTCAGGATACCAGTTTTTAAATTAGATCTTCAGCCTTATACAAGGTCCTCAATGACCATAGAAAATGAAAAACTGTTGAAGTTTTAGCAAATCCATTATTTTATGCCAGAGATTTTGTCAGTGCTTTCACCCGCAGTCAACACCTGAGGCCCGATGTCAACAAGTGGCTCTCACGGTTGCAAGAATCCTTAGGACCCACCCGGGTGCTCAGCAGTCAGGTGTGGGGCTCTGATGTGAGTGTGCTGCTCCCATGAGTCCTCCCTGCCGGGCGTCTGCCTTCCCATCACCACCTGCCGCCACGAGGCGTCTCCTTTGTTGTCATCAAAATCACAGTTCTTGATTTTTTCTTTTTGTTATTGTCCCTCAGTTTGAGTCTTGAACTTTTAGTGGTAAAATATTTAGTTTTTGTTGTATTTGGTTTGTTTGCACATTAAGGTAGAATCTCTATTTGATAGTTGAGTACCAGCTTATTAGTTAATTGAAAAAGTTAAAGGAAGAGTCAAAAAACAGAAACATGAATACTAGTCAACTTAAAATATATAAATGCTCATGAATTCTGTAATCTTGTGAGATAGGGTCCAGGTTGCTCCTTTGGGAATGGGTCTGCTGTTTAGAGTTCAATGGCATCATTCTTGCTAAATGACACCCACAGTGCACCATCAACAAATTCCGGTTTTAGATTTTTTTTTTTTTTTTACAGGCCAATTGCTTGTGGGGGCCAGGCATAGGGCTCATTCCTATAATCCAAGCACATTGGGAGGCAGTGGCTGGTGGGTCACTGGAGGTCAGGAGTTTGAGACCAGCCCGGACAACAATGTGAAACCCCGTCTCTACTAAAAATACAAAAATTAGCAGGGTTTGGTGGTGCATGCCTGTAACCTCAACTACTCAGGAGGCTGAGGCATGAGAATTGCTTGAACCCAGGAGGCTGAGGTTGCAGTTAGCCGAGATTGTGCCACTGCACTCCAGTATGGGTGACAGAGCTAGACTCTGTCTCAAAAAAAATAAAAAGTAAATAAATAAAATAAAAAAGATGCTTGTGGAGCGATCTGACTGTAGAGTCCTTCTGGATATTAATCCATATTTTTCTCTAACTCTTTAAGTGCTAGCTCAGTCACATGTAATTGAGTAATAGTTTTTCTCTCAATTTCATTTTATCAAATCTTTCAACCTTGTTTTTACATAAGCAAATGTCTTTTTATGCATTCATATTTAATCACTTAGTTATTTAATATTTAAATTACTTCATTAAAATAGTAGTTCAACCATCAGGAATTAGAGTGAAATAGCTAATCTTAAAACCATCTGGTCTAAAAATGGGCAAAAGATTTGAATAGACATTTCTCAAAAGAAGACACACAGAGAGCATCATTGATCATCAAAGAAATGCAAATCAAAACTACACTAAGATATCATCTCACCCCAGTTAAAATGGCTTATATCCAAATGACAGTCAATAAAAAATGCTGGAAAGGAAGTGGAGAAAAGGCAACCCTAGTACACTGCTTGTGGGAATGTAAATTAGTATAACCACCATGGAGAACAGTGTGGAAGTTCCTCAAAAAACTAAAAATTGCACTACCATATGATCCAGCAATCCCACTGTTGGGTATCTATCCAAAAGAAAGGAAATCAGTGTATTGAAGAGATATCTGCACTCCCACGTTTGTTGTAGCACTGTTTACAATAGCTAAGATTTGGTAAAAGGTGAAAGATTTATATGATCTGAAGAGAAACCAGAGTATACAATAGCTAAGATTTGGAAGCAATCTAAATGTCCATCAACAGACGAATGGATAAAGGAAATGTGGTACATATACACAGTGGAGTACTATGCAGCCATAAAAAAGAATGAGATCCAGTCATTCTTGGATGACTGGATGGATGTCAACAACATGGATGGAACTGGGGATCACCATGTTAAATTAAATAAGCCAGACACAGAAAGACAAACATTGTATATTCTCAATGATGTGTGGGATCTAAAAGTCAAATCAACTGAACTCATGGACATGGAGAGTAGAAGAATGGTTACCAGAGGCTAAGAGGAGTAGTGAGGGGTTGGATGGGAGGTGGGATGATTAATGTATACAAAAAAAATAGAATGAATAAGACTATTTGGTAGCACAGTAGGGTGATTATAGTCAATAATAACTTAATTGTGTATTTTAAAATAAAGAATGCAGCCAGGCACGAGGGTTCATGCCTGTAATCCCAGCACACTGGGAGGCCAAGGCAGGCAGATCGCCTGAGATCAGGAGTTCGAGACCAGCCTGGGCAACATGGAGAAACCCCATCTCTACAAAGAAACAAAAACAAAAACAAAATTTAGCTGGACATGGTGGTGCACACCTGTAGTCTCAGCTACTCAGAGGGCTGAGATGGGAGGATTGCTTGAACCCAGGAAGCAGAGATTGCAGTGAGCCAAGATCAGGCCATTGCACTCCAGCCTGGGCAACAGAGTGAGACCCTGTCTCAGACAAAAAAAAAAAAAAAAAAAGTAATTGGATTCTTTGTAACTCAAGGGATAAATGCTTGAGGGGATGGATGCCCCATTCTCTATGATGTGTTTATTTCACATTGCATGCCGGTATCAAAACATCTCATGTACCCCATAAATATATATATACCTACTATGTAGCCACAAAAATATTTTAAATAATATAAAAAATAAAAGAAAACTGATTGGTGTAGCAGACATGTATACTAGCTATACTAGGGGGACGCCTCCAGCTCCGGGCTGCTATTGCACAGAGGTATGGAGAATTCTGGTCCATCCAGCAGTCAGTTAAATGAAGAACCATTGTGAGAGGGTTGACTGTACTCTCCAGTTATACATGTCTGCCATATCATCTATGTGCATGTGGTCTGCCCTGCAGATGAGGCTCCAGAGCCAGGTCTAGAGCTGTATTTCCATGCCCCAGTTAGTGGAACTGCTCCAAACTCATTCCAGCTTTAATTCTCAGTTAAATTGGCAAGGCGTGGCTTGCCCGTGCAGCTGCATAATTAAGCTGACTAGGACTTCAGAGTATGTGACAATGTTGCTGACGTGTAGATGCTGCACCTGATTGTGTGAACTCAAAATTATAGTCAGCGCAGCTCTCTGGCTGCTGTTCAGCTGCTGCTCTAGAAACAAGCCCTGCCTGTGTGATGTTCCAGAGACCCCAGAACAGGGGTGCTTGAATACTTTTGGATGGTGATGACAGTAACTCAAGAGTCAAGATATTGATTTCTCTCACTAATGCTGTTTTTTCTTAAATACATTTTCATATTGCAAATGTTTCCATAATTCAAAAATTCAAATGGATTATTTAATTTAAAAGATACAGAGTCCATATTTTTATTCTTATTGATTTTAATCCATCTACATTGTTGGACCCAGTTTTTTGAAACACTACGGTTACTTTAATAGTAATAACCCATTCATTACTATTCAACTGTTAAATCACTTAAAAAACCAGGATGGCCAAAGGCTAACTATTAAGGAAGCATAACTAATGGATATTTCTTAAGCAACATTTTTATGATTTTTCTCCTTCCAACAATAAATTACCCCATAGTTTCCTCATATCTTAATGGAATACAAAATCATTTGTCATGAGGAGAAAGCTCTTAATAATAATATTATGGCTATTAAACCCACCATCAGGAAATGACCCGAGATTACATGATGTTTTAGCACTTTTGAATATTAAGCAGTTAAACTTGTGGAAATCATTCTTTTTCACAGTTGCATTTATGTTTTACAGCCTTACTTAAAATGCAAAATAAACTTTCATTGTAGAGAATCAAAAAGGTTTGGAATTCCAGAAATCACAGGCCATGTATGTATGGACCTACTGAATATATATGGACCCATCTATGTAGAGTCTACTGCCAGCATTGTAGCTACAAACTGGAGCTTTGGGAAATTTCTTAATCCTTCCAAGCTCCCCATCTGTCAAGGGAGATATTAGGATGTATCTTGCAGTGCTTTTGTGCGAAGGAATTGAGATGCTATCACTAGCATGGCTGGTACCCGGCACTCAATAAGGACTCAGTCATTGGGGGCCTCCCTTCTGTCCTTTTTGGCTACAAGATCCCAAGCCAAAGGACATCCACAACTATTGTTTGATGCTTTCTTCCATCAGTCTGCACTAGCCACCTTCCTCCCTGACATTTCCTCTTGAAGTCCCTTGTCCAGTGCCAAAGAACTGGTGTTGAATCTAAGGGCAAGGGTGAGAGACTGCTGTTATCTATCTCTAACAAACAAGTGAATTAACTTGTATTTGTTAATACTATTATTAGAGTACACTGATTATTTTGGTTGATTAGCCAAATATCATTTGCCTAAGAGCACAGACACATTACAATGTTTTATTTAACAAAATATTGGTTAGAGACCCTGGTGGTATTTGATGCTTATCCAAGAAAGGTGCCAGATCAAATGTATTATACAAAGGCAGCAAGCCTTCCAGCAGTGCGGATCAGTTGGGTCTCACACTCTTCTCTTGATCTCCATTCTCTCAGTGCCCGTGTGTCACCCATGTCTCCCCTGCACATCACTTTCTCTTACGAGGCAAAGTGGTACAGGCTGCAGGGCACCAGTTCCAGAGACAGACTTCCTGGGTCTAAATCCGGCTCTGCCACCTCACCTCTGTAAGTCTAGGCAGTCTCAGGTGTCTCGGTTTCCACATCTGTGAAATGGGGTCAGATTGGCTAGCACAGGTAAGCCCTTAGAAGAGTTCATAGGATACACAGAGTCATTACTGTAGGCTGTTACTGACTCATCGACTTGATACTGATCGTTAGGTGCTCCGGAGTTGAGGGTTTATCACTTTCCCTAAACTGCAGGTGGGAACTGTGTCTCACAATTCCTTATATCCCCCACGCACTGTAAACAATTATCTTTTTACCCTTAAAACTCATGAAGGATCTCATTAAACACATCCATTTTCATTGTTCATTAAATGCACATGCATTTTTATTAATAGACCAGAACATAATTCCCAAATAATCTTGACTATTTCCTCTTTCTACTGTCAACAGCCAGCATGCTCGTTCCTGTGCATGCTGGTGAAACAGACGTGGCCTGCCCTGCCTTTCTCCAATCTCTCTCCCGGAGCCCAGCCCAGCCCAGCCCAGCCCAGCCTGGTTTAATAGCAGGGGGAGTTGGCACCGTTCACAGCTGGTTAACACCCTACTGAGCAGGTCTGTTGATTTTGCATTATGATTACTGACCCTGCCAGTCCCTCTGCCCAGCCAATAGCCTGAGGGGAAAGTTTTTGTGTGTGAAAAGAAGAGCTGACCAAGTATAGCCAAACCATGCCAGACAGACGCCACGAGCTGTCCTCTGCAGGGCCGCCTCTGCCCGTGTCTGCCTTAAGCAACCAACCATGTGCCCTGGCACCATGCCCTCCAGTGAAGGAGAATGACACCCTGGACTGCTTTGCACGGTACCCTTGCCTGCCCCACCCTGAAGCTGCTGTCACCACACTTGGACATCACAGAAATCTCACTGCAGCTGCCACTTCCTATCCCTCAACTCCTGTCCAGAGACACATCACTAGTCTAGACATCTAAACCAGCCACCCGTTTTTGATTTTCTGGATGACAGCAAGCATACAGATTACTAACTCTGACAAAGACGGTGCAATGAGAGCTCTCTGGTACATTTGAGAATAAACAATACGGTAAGGAAATTTTGCCCATCTTATGCAATGCAGAGAATGGTAGGTATACCTATAATCATTAACTCCAGCTTCCTTTTTTTGTTTCTTTTCTTTTTCCCCCTAAAGGTTTTGAATGCAGAAAGACCGAGAAACCTTCGCCATTCATGTAAGAAAAATAGACTGCACAGGATCCCTTGATCAGGATGGTGGTAGAGGAAATGAACTTCCGTCAGCACTGTAATGATCTCAGTATGTTTTGAGCACTTTCCGTGCTGGCGGTCTCATATTATCTCATTATATCTTACAACAATTCTGTAAGGGAGGTACTACTATAAGCTCCATCTGATCGATGAGAAAACTCAAATTTTGAGAGGCTAAGGGTAGGAAGGAACACTGGGAGCGGGTATCTGAATTCAGGTGAGACAGTCTGACCCAGGGTCATATTCTCAGGTGCAGTGTTGCATTTCTTCTTCTCCTTTTTTGGGGGGAGGGGGTGGGGATGGGGGATGGAGTCTCGCTCTGTCACCCAGGCTGGAGTGCAGTGGTGCAATCTAGGCTCACTGCAACCTCCACCTCCCAGGTTCAAGCGATTCTCCAGTAGAGATGGGGTTTCACCATGTTGACCAGGCTGGTCTTGAACTTTTGAACTCAGGTGATCTGCCCGCCTCAGCCTCACAAAGTGCTGGGATTACAGGCGTGAGCCACCGCACCCGGCCTGTATTTCATTATTGACGGGAGCTGCTGGCCACAAGGTACTGGGGGAGGAGGGGTACGTTTCTCTCCACCTCACCCTATCACTGTGGCCCTCATGATGGGATGTAGAATCCTAGTGATAAACATAACATAGTAGCTCATGAAATTAGCTGTATAATGCAGGAGTTGGCAGACAGCAGCTTGCAGGCCAAATCTGCCCTCTGGCTGTTTCCAGCTGGCCTATGAGCTAAGACTGGTTTTCATATTTGTTCATGGTTGAAACAAAATCAAGAGAGAAATAACATTTTGTAATGTAAAAATTATATAAACTCCAAATCTCAGTGTCCGTAAATTAAGTTTGCATTTCATCACTACAAGTTTTGTGGATATTTATTTTCTCTCTTGTTATATAGGTATCTGCACAGTAGCCTTCATTTTGCCTCTTGGCTTGCAAAGGCTAAAATATTTACTACCTGGCTCTTTATGGGAAAAACTTGGTGATTCCTGGTGCAAATTATCTTCATTACATTTTTTCTGTGGCAATATAAAAATTAAGATACAGTCCAGGCACAGTGGCTCATGCCTGTAATCTCAGCACTTTGGGAGGCCAAGGCGGGTAGATCACCTAAGGTCAGGAGTTCAAGACCAGCCTGGCCAACTGGGTGAAACTCTGTCTCTACTAAAAATACAAAAATTAGTTTGACGTGGTGTTGAGCGCCTGTAATCCCAGCTACTTAGGTGGCTGAGGCAGGAGAATTGCTTGAACCTGGGAGGCGAAGGTTGCAGTAGGCAGAGATCATACCACTATACTCCAGCCTGGGCAACAGCGAGAGTCCATCTCAAAAAAAAAAAAAAAAGTTAAGGTAGAAACTTAAAGAAGAGATCAGCTGTGAGCTCCAGTGAGAGATGAGCTTCTACCTTGGAATGGCAGACAGGGACCTCTCTCTTCCTTCTGTCCTCCTCATGTGCCTCCCCTTCTCCCACTGTGCTTCTGTCCAAGGCTTGGGGGACACAAGGAATATAATTTGGGGACTGGAAGAACCCAGCAGATCCTCTAGTCTGAAAGTTCTGCATGTTTTGAATGTCACAGGGCAGTAAAATAAATATGTCTTAAAAGGAAGACAAACAGAGAATTGTCTTAGTTATATTTTTCAATATAAGGGCAATGGCCACCTCCAAACACAAACAAACCAACACAATCTCCCAGCCCCCAACCCACAGCAGACCTCTCATCTACTGTCCTCATATTCCAGAGGAAAATGAAGATACCATCAAGCAAGTAAATGCCCACAGAATAAAAGACGTTCCCAGGCATGGCTCACGCCTATAATCCCAGCACTTTGGGAGGCCAAGGTGGGTGGATCACTTGAGCTCAGGAGTTCAAGACCAGTCTGGCCAACATGGCGAAACCCCATCTCTACTAAAAATACAAAAGTTAGTCAGGCATGGTGGCCTGTGCCTGTAGTCCCGGCTACTCGGGAGGCTAAGGCAAAAAAATTGCTTGAACCTGGGAGGTGGAGGTTGAAGTGAGCTGAGATTACACCATTGCACTCCGGTCTGGGAGACAGGGCAAGATCTGTCTTAAACAAAACAAAACAAAACAAAACAAAACAAAAAACAAAAAACAAAAAACATGCTGTTCCCTTAAAATGGGAACTTGATTTTAAAAAAAGCTCCAATTTTACTTGATAAAAAAAATCTCTACCTGGTTCTTCTTTTCCTCACTTGCTTTGGGCTGGGGCAACCCTGCACTGGGAAGCACTAAATTAGCCACAACCACCTCCGCTCTCTCCTGTGGGTCATTCTTTGCTTTGTCACCTGCTGCTGCAGGGCCTTCTGTCTGAGAGGCAAAAGTAAGCTAATCTTATCGAGAGACATGATGCTGATGGTTAACTTTTAAAAATCCGCCTGGAAACTGTCACATTTTTCAGAAAACATTACCTCTTCAAACAAACAAACAAGACAGAAAGCTGCCACCAGTGCCGCAAGTGATGGAAAGCTCGCGGTGCAGGCTGGCAGGTGGAGACACACATTAGGGCGAATGGGACTTCCTGGGTCATGTGCCTGGTTTGTTCAAAGATTTAAAAAAAAATCTTTGAAAATGTTATTTACAAAACCAAAGTTTAGGCCAGGTGGCTCGCACCTATTATCCTAGCATTTTGGGAGGCCAAGGCGGGAGGATTACTTGAGCCCATGAGTTGCAGATCAGCTGGGGCAACATAGTGGGATGCTGTCTCTACAAAAAAATTAGCTGGTCATGGTGGCGCAAGCCTGTAGTTCCAGCTATGCGGGACGCTGAGGTGGGAGGATCGCTTGAGCCCAGGAGGTTGAGGCCACAGTGAGCCATAATCGCACCACAGCACTCCAGCCTGGGCGACAGAGTAAAACCCTGTCAAAAACAAAAACAAAACAAAACTAGATTACTTTTTCTAAAAATAAAAATTAACAACAAAAAAGAAAATTCATTCAGAGCAATAAAAAAGACAGTTCAGCCGGGCGCGGTGGCTCTCGCCTGTAATCCTCGCTAACATGGTGAAACCCCGTCTCTACTAAAAATACATTTTAAAAAATTAGCTGGGCGCGGTGGCGGGCGCCTGTAGTCCCAGCTACATGGGAGGCTGAGGCAGGAGAATGGTGTGAACCCAGGAAGCGGAGCTTGCAGTGAGTGGAGATTGCGCCACTGCACTTCAGCCTGGGGGACAGAGCAAGACTCCGTCTCCAAAAAAAAAAAGGACAGTTCATCTCAAAAATAGGAATTTAAAGTCCTATAATTTATTAATTGTTTTCTCGAATTATAAACATTCATTTTTCTTTTTTTTCCTTTGAGATAGAGTTTCACTTTTGTTGCCCAGGCTGGAGCACAGTGGCGTGATCTCAGCTGACTGCAACCTCCACTTCCCATGTTCAAGCGATTTTCCTGCCTCAGCCTCCTGAGTAGCTGGGATTACAGGTACCTGCCACCACACCTGGCTACTTTTTTATATTTTTAGTAGAGACAGGGTTTCACCATGTTGGACAGGCTGGTCTTGAACTCCTGACCTTAGGTGATCCATCCACCCCGGCCTCCCAAAGTGCTGGGATTACAGGCATGAGCCATCACGCCCAGCAGCATTCATTTTAAGTAATTTCTTTGTTTGTTTGTTTTTTCATTATGGAAAGCTACTAACTTAGTTTTTACTTCCTGGTAGAAAAAAATAAAGCCAGAATAAACATAGGAAAATTTTAAAGAACCATGGTTGAAACATGTGATGAAGAAAGCTTAGAGCTGCCAGTTATCTGCAGACACAGTGAAACCCCAGAGGTCACCTGTGCTTCCACTGGCTGATGGTGGGAGAGCTACACTCTCCATTGTTATAACTAATAGAATATTAAGATCGTAAAAGGCCTTAAAGTTCATGGGTCTCCATTACTCCAAGGTCAGTCTAGATCTTATTTGAAATCTGGAAGTTCTAATTTTCCCTTGGGCAGATGAGCTGACTGCTTTCGGGGCGATCGTGTGCAAACTTCAAAGCACAGAGGCTCTGCTGCATGTTAACTTTTCTGCCCAGCAGTCTGGCCTGCTTGGAGTATCAGAGCCCACACCTAAGGGCTTTGTCTTGGAGGAGCTCACCATGGAGAAGAGTAACTCCTTAGGGCTGAATTCATTCCTGGCTTAGTTGCTCACTGCTATGCAAAACATCTTCTCCCTATAAGTAGAGGACAATAGACACTATCTAATTAATACTTTGATTGGGGCCGGATATAAGTGAGATAAATCATGACTATAACTCCCTGTAAAGGTTAAGGAGACAATCTGATACCGGAATTTGCTTTATTTGTTTATTTGAGACAGAGTCTCATTCTGTCGCCCAGGTTGGAGTGCAGTGGCATGATCTCGGCTCACTGGAACCTCCATCTTCCAGGTTCAAGAGATTCTCCTGCCACAGTTTCCCAAGTAGCTGGGATTACAACCACACCCAGCTAATTTTTATTTTGTATTTTTAGTAGAGTCGGGGGGTCTCACCATGTTGGTCAGGCTGGTCTTGAACTCCCGACCTCAGGTGATCCGCCTGCCTCAGTCTCCCAAAGTGCTGGGATTACAGGCGTGAGCCACCATGCCCGGCCTGAATTTGCCTTCTAAAATATATGATGTAAATGTCTGGGATATTTTTGCCCCATTTGTTATGAGTAACATACTTCCTTGATAGTATCAGCTCATATCAAATTGTGATTAAGAAAACTATCTCTGTATAGTTTCATGATATTCCAACAGAACCTTAGGACAGTGGTTCTCAACTTTTCGTGTATGTGAATTATTTGAAGTCTTTAGTGACGTTACTTTCTCCCTCGAGATCCCATCCTCAGTGAGCAGGTCTGAGGCCTGGAATCGGTGCTTAAAACAAGCAGCCTGGGGGTCTCAGTTTCAGGGGTTCCCCAGACCACACTCTAACTTCCTTAGCATATCAAGCATTAAAAAGAAACTAAGATTCATCCCCAAAAGTTTTATACCAATCTCTTTGATATTTATGAAATAAAACAGCAGTTATTTGTAAAAATATAGGATAGTTGAGATTAATGATCAATTCTGAACAAATTCCCCAAATGAGATGATGTCACTTGGTTGATTAAAAGTAGTTAGACTTGGCCATCAGTGCTGAGTTTGAACTCCTGAGCACGGTGTAGGAGGCTCTCTGTATTCTGTGTCCTCTATATCCCTAGCAGGGAGGCCACTGGCCCCCATGGGGCTGCCGCTGCGATTCCTGCCCACTGAGACCCTCTGCTTTCTTTTACATTCCTGTGCTTTTCCACATGGCTTTTTGGCCTGACATGCCCACTTCTCACTACCTCTGACCTTGCTTGGCTAAGTTTTGCTGATTGCAGAGCAGTTCAAAGGTTACCTCTCTTGGAAGACTACCTCCCTCAACCCTCAAGGTGGTTAGTTGTTCCCTCACTTGTTTTGTGCATCACTGACTTATAACACGTATCTAATTGCACTGTAATTATTTGTTTACATGCCTCTCTCCACCACCCCGCAAAGTTTCTCATAGGAAGCCACATCTTACTCATCTCTACATTCCTAGGAGGCAGGACTAGTTCACAGTGTCGGGGAGATGGGAGCCATGCTCCCAGAGAGGAAAGTGTCCTCTTAGCTGCCTCCCATGACTTCATGGGCCCGTTTGATGATAACAGGAGACCCTCTGGACAAAGCCTGCAGGTGGGTGTTGACTTGAGAACAGGCCAAGAAATGTATAACTTGCACCGCATATAAAATGAACATGAATCATGCAGAACAGAAACAGTGCCAGAAAAGGAAAATGTGCAAGGAAGCTTGAAAGATAGCAAGCTCAGGGGCAGGGGGCTGAAGAACTGCAGGAGCAAGATTGAGCACTGTGTGTCAAGGGTGCTTAAGGAGCCTTTTGTTGTTGTTGTTGTTGTTATTATTATTATTATTATTTGAGACACTGTCTCCCTATGTTGCCCAGGCTGGTCTCAAACTCCTGGGCTCAAACAATCCTCCCACCTCAGCCTCCTAAGTAGGTGGGACTATAAGCTGCTTAGGTGCACCATTGCACCTGGCTTAAGGAGCCCTTTAAAGACAAGGATGCTGAGTTAAATGATCTATTGTGCTCGGTAGAGCTCACCCTCAAAGCCATTTTTCCTCCGTCACTGTTTTTTTTTCCTAATGTCCAATTTCAAATTTATATTCAAATCTAGAAGTGGTATCATCTATTCATTCATTCAGAAAACCATTTATTATGTACTGTGCACCAGGCACTAGTCTAGATACAGGGGACACAGTAGCTTATATTCTAACAGGGGCAAGAAAACAATAGATAAGATAAATATATAATATATATGTATATATAATATACACGTGTTAACTAATTATAATTGCCAAGAAAAATTAATGCAGGAAAGGAAGAAATGAAATGTCAGGGGTGGGTTGTAAACATTTAGATAACGTGGCCACGAAAGAGCTCACCTGAGAAGGTGACTTTTGGAATCAAGACTTGAAGGAGGGGAGGCAGCGACTGAACTGCGTAGACACAGTGGGATTTAAGCAGATTTGTGTTTTTTTCCAGATGGATTTGATCAAACAAGAGAGCTGAGGATGAATGCAAAAAAAAAAAAAGTGGCAATGATGGCTCCTTGACCATGAAATAAAGGTCATCAATGAGGGAAGACAGGAGACTCCAGGAGCACAGACAGTGACAAAGCAATGGATAAAGGAATTGTGGGTACCAGTGAGGTGGCAGGATTATGGGATTTGGAGTCCTAGGGACAAAGATGGAAAGACTGGAGGGTGCTTGGAGAGGAACTGTGATTGGTAATGTCAAGATCAAGAGTACTGTCTTGCAGGGAAACCAGTGACAGAGGTCAGGAAGAAGATGAGACCACTGCAATGGTAATTTCATGATATGTACAGGTGTTGATAATTCCTTCGTGCTGGACAAGGTAGAAGAAGAGTGATGACTTTGAAATGTGCTTAAGAAAAAATTCCAGCAATAACATCTGTCTACAACTCATTGGACAAAAGCATCCAGTTCCTCAGAGCATCTGATATCTTTTCTGATAACATGAAGATAAAATCATTATTCATTCTGAGTTATAGGACTCTCCACTGACACATAAAAAGTTTAAACTATTCTCCATATATATGGAAAGGTATCAAGAATAATGTAACAAATACCCCTGCAGCTACCACCCAGCTCAGAAATAGCACATTATCAATGTAGTTGAAATTTCCTGTGTCATCTCTGAATCTTCAATACAGTGTGTCATATAAAACTGCCTGATGGCCAGGCGTAGTGGCTTATGCCTGTAATCCCAGCACTTTGGGAGGCTGAGGTAGGGATCACTTGAGGCCAGGAATTTGAGTCCAGCCTGTGCAACATAGTGAGACCCTGCCTCTACAAAAAAAAAAAATAGCCATGCATGGTGGTGAGTGCCTGTAGTTCCAGCTACTCCAGAGGCTGAGGTGGGAGGATTGCTGAAATCCAGGAGTTGGAGGATGCAGTTGGCTCCACCACTGCCCTCCAGCCTGGGCAATGGAGCAAGACTCTGTCTCTGGTTGGGCACAGTGGCTCATGCCTGTAATCCCAGCACTTTGGGAGGCCGAGGCGGGTGGATCACTTGAGGTCAGTAGTTTGAGACCAGCCTGGCCAACACGGAGAAATCCGGTCTCTAATAAAGTTACAAAAATTAGCCGGGTGTGGTGGCGGGCACCTGTAATCCCAGCTACTTGGGAGGTTGAGGCAGGAGAATCACGTGAACCTGGGAGGCCAAGGCTGAAGTGAGCCGAGATCATGCCACTGCACTCCAGCCCGGGTGACAGAGCGAGACTCTATCTCAAAAAACAAAGACTGTCTCTGAAACAAACACACAAACACGCGCGCGCGCACACACACACACACACAAAACTGCCTTATTAAACAAGAAGCTCCGGTCCATTAATGGAAGAATTGTTGTGGAAATTGAGATGTGGGTAAGATTCAATCTTCAGCAAGTACAGAAAATCAGAAGGAGAAGCTACCAAGAAAATGCAGGCCCCAGGGTAGGTGAAGAAACCTTGGGGCAGAATTTTGACTTCCTACAGATCCAAATGGTATTCAAGGAATTTCATGTAGTTGTAAACCTCAAAGGACAGGATACCTCTGGACAGCAGTGGGGTTACAATTGCAAACAGAAGATGCTCAATACATACTGACTATATGAAAAAGTAAATCACAGAGTACTAAATACATAACACAGGTCATAGGTGTAAATTATTTAACTATATAAAATATATAACTGTGGCAAAAACAAGAAAATAAGATTAAAAATTAAACCGGGAAAATGTCAAGGATACAAGAGTGCTTCACAGCACTAAAAACAGACTACGGGGAGATCAGCATGTAAATATAGTGACAGCTGGAGTGAGACGTCATACAAAAATAAATAAGAAAATGCAAGCTACATCTCTGGGAAAACAAATGTTTGGATATTTTAGACATTTTGATGATTGACTGAGTTTTTCTTCTCATCCAGATGACTAATACCAAGTAAATAAAATCTTAGAAGCAGATAGACAAGAAAGCCAAGGGGGAATTAACAAAAGTCCTTAGGATTGGCTCTGCAAAAATAACCCACCCCGCTGGCACAGTGTGTAGTGTTGTAAGTGGGAAGAGCTCTAAGAGAAGGGTGAGTGCAGGAGCCAGGTAGCAGAACAACTGGAAAGGGCAAAGATGGGATAGAAATAATGGGACTAAGCGGCCCAGCACGGTGGTTCATGCCTGTAATCCCAGCACTTTGGGAGGCCGAGGCTGGCAGATCACCTGAGTTCGGAAGTTCAAGACCAGCCTGACCAACATGGAAAAATCTCCGTCTCTACTTAAAAAAAAAAATTGGCTGGGCGTGGTGGTACATGCCTGTAATCCCAGCTACTTGGGAGGCCGAGGCAGGAGAATTGCTTGAACCTGGGAGGTGGGGTTGCAGTGAGCTGTGATTGTGCCATTGCACTCCAGCCTGGGGGACAGAGCGAGACTCTGTCTAAAAAAAAAAAAAAAAAGAAATAATGGGACTGAGGATAGAGCCTTCATGTTAGGCTATTTTATTGTAGATTGGAAGATGACAAATTCCACACAATGGCAACATCTGTTTTGTAGAAATACAAAAGGATATGAAAAAAGAATTTTTATTTATTCTGCTTTTTAGAACCAAAATACAGACAAATATAAAATGATTCAGAATGCAAAGCAATTGAAATTCGGGTCACAAGATTTCTAAATGTTAAGCATCAGATACCTTTTATATGTCTCCAAGATAATTCTATTTCCACCTTTCCTAATACGTGCTTTACTTTTCTTTTAATATTAAAAATATTTTTTTCTTGTTGCTAAAGTAGAGTTTGATTGTTCAAGTTGGATCAACAGAGCAGGCATCGTGATAGCTTGCTTCACTGTTAGTTTTGGAAGGAAGTCTACAGAAACAACAACAAAATGCATTTAAATTAGTTTTCCTAAGACAGAGATGGAATCATTATCATATCCTAATAAAAAATGCAGTATTTTCACACAACACTTTTTCTTTTCCTTTTTTTTTTTTTTTTTTTTTGAGATGGAGTCTCACTCTGTCGCCTAGGCTGGAGTGCAGTGGCCAGATCTCGGCTCACTGCAAGCTCCGCCTCCCGGGTTCACACCATTCTCCTGCCTCAGTCTCCCGAGTAGCTGGGACCACAGGCGCCCGCCACCATGTCTGGCTGATTTTTTGTATTTTTAGTAGAGACGGGGTTTCACCATGTTAGCCAGGATAGTCTCCATCTCCTGACGTCGTGATCTGCCCGCCTCGGCCTCCCAAAGTGCTGGGATGACAGGCGTGAGCCACCACAACCAGCCCGCACAACATTTTTTCAAATGAGCAGTTGCATTTGGAAAATCTTAAAAAGGGGTTTAGCTATTAAGGCAAATTAAAAATAACTATATATATAACTATAGTTATATATATAGAGTTAGTTATATATATGGTTATTTTATATATACTTATATATAGTGTTATATATGTGTGTATATATACACATATATGTGTATATATGTGTGTGTGTATATATGTGTGTATACATATATATAGATGCAGACTTTAAAATGGTGCAGCTGTCCTTCAACAAGACTTTGGCAGCCAGTGTCTATGAGACCCACAGTGTTGTGAACTGTGCTATCGTCATTATATGATGTTAATATGCAGGCATATTCCAGTATATCAAGGTATATTAACTCATGGAGTTTGAATGTATATTTTAATGGATGAATCTGACTCTTAAAGCAATGCTGAGAGTATCTTCTGCCCTTGAGCCAGCACTGCCTTGTTTGCAGAAGCATTTTGTACAACAGAACAAGCAAAACCAGTAATGTCCAGAATAATGTTTGACTGTAAGGCCTCCAAATTTCATTACTTTTTCTCCAAAGAAAAATATTTAGACCCCATCACAGGTGATGGTAACCAATAATTCTGTATGAGCACATTTTTCTTGAACAGTTATCGTTACTATTGAATTCAGTTGCTGAAACCACACATTTTACTTCCAAATTTTCACATGATAAATAAACTGCTAGATGGCATATTGATAATTTTGCAATTTACAGCTTCCCTGGAGAAAGGGAGAGAGATTTTAACAACCTCACTATCCTACAGTGATGGTACATCATACATTATTTTGTTCTGTTCAATATCAGTTTTTTCTACAGCCCAAATCTATAAACTGTGGCTATTGGTACAAACACTCAAATAAAACAGGACTACAGTCAGGATAACATTGTGCTAAAATACGTCTTTGTTAACAAGCACATACTGCTCTTGGTGAAGAATGCACTTACAAATTGCTTGCTTACAAAAGGAGCAAGGTGATACAAGTCCGTGTAGATAGGTAAGGTCGCTGATATGGTTTGGCTGTGTCCCCACCCAAATCTCATCTTGAATTGTAGCTCCCATAATTCCCACATGTTGCGGGAGGGAGTCAGTGGGAGATAATTGAATCATGAGGCAGTTTCTCCCATACTGTTCTCATGGTAGTCAATAAGTCTCACGTGATCTGATGGTTTTGTAAGGGGAAACCCCTTTCGGATGGTCCTCATTCTCTCTTGTCTGCCACCATGTAAGACATGCCTTTCACCATCTGCCATGATTGTGAGGCCTCCCCAGCCATGTGGAACTGTGAGTCCCTAAAACTTCTTTTTCTTTATAAATTACCCAGTCTTGGGTGTATCTTTATTAGCAGTGTGAGAACAGACGAATACAGTCACTAAATCATATACGATTATTAAACAGGATACCATTTGGACACAGGATTTGGGGAAACATGAGAGTCCATAGAAGTACAATTTCTAGATAACTGAAGTTTACCATTAAAACCCAAACTCTGACCATCTGTGATTGTATTACAGGCTCTCCTACCCTGTAAACAGACTGAAAGTGACATAATCCTCCTTTCCTGAACAATATTGCTGTCACTGTGAACTCTTTGGGGCCCTGATGGATTCCTGGTACATAACTGATACATAAGAAATGTTTGTTGAGTGATGCTATTGCATACATAGAGATAATTATTTGCATTTATATCATTTAATTGCTGGATGGTATATGGTTTTGATTGTTAAGTATGCTTTTTTGGGGAGGAAGATTCTTTTTGTGGTATTAGGCTTTCTGCCTTTCTTTCTTTCTACTGCTGTTTCCTTACCTATAGCTCTCTGATACCTCTTCTCTATTTCTAATTGTTTAATCTATGCTGCTGATTAAGAAATCAGTAACTAACGCTTGATTGAATTACTTATAAATTCAGAATAAAGAGATGTGGTAAGGTCTGAGGGCCTCAACTACAAACCAAGTGCAGAATCTTTGTAGTATTGTCCTGGTTTTTGTTTATCGTCTAGATGACTGAAATTGATAGGCAAGGGTGGTGTTTATATACCCAGTCAGTACATTTTACAATAAAATATTATATACAGTCATATTTTAAACATCCTCTGATTTTAAAAATTTAATCGTGGTAGAATGCAACTTGCCAAATTTACCTTCTTAACCATTTTTTTAGTGTGCAGGTCATTGGTGTTAAGTACATTCACACTGGTGCATAATTAATCTCCAGAATTCTTTTTATCTTGGAAAACTGAAACTTGATACCTGTTAAGCAACAATCTCTCATTCTCTCCTCCCTCCAGTCCCTGACAAACACGACTCTGTATTCTGTCTCTATGAATTTGACTACTGTAGGTACTAAATACAAATGGAATCATGCAGAATTTGTCTTTTTGTGACTTGCTTCTTTCACTTAGCATAAGGACCTCAAGGTTCATCTATGTTGTAGCATGTAAACACCCTCTTATTTGTTTTATCATAAGGAAAATTTTTAATACAACAGAGTAGTACAAACATATATTAATGAAAGCTAAGGTTATAATACCCTGCCTGCACCTTTGATGCTAGGGAAAACTGAGGGAGGATAAATCTGCACATAAAACAAGCACATAGGCCTGGAGCAGTGGCTCACACCTGTAATCCCAACACTTTGGGAGGCCGAGGCAGGTAGATCACCTGAGGTCAGGAGTTCGAGACCAGCCTGGCCAACATGGTGAAACCCTGCCTCTACTAAAAATACAAAAATTAGTTTGGCATGGTGGTGGGCGCCTGTAATCCCAGCTACTTGGGAGGCTGAGGCAAGAGAATTGCTTGAACCTAGGAGGCGGAGGTTGCAGTGAGCCAAGATCATGCTACCAAACTCCAGCCTGGGCAACAGAGCAAGACTCCATCTCAAACAAAACAAAACAAAACCAAGCACATATGGAGGTGGTTATACACATTGTGCCATATCAATACAGTGGAATATTATGGCAACTCATAAAAACATGAGGCAAATTTATATGATCACATTTTTGTAAGAAACATATATATATGCATAGAAATTCTGGAAGTAAATGCATAGAATGATTAAAAATGGTTACTCTGGGGATTATGGTGATTTTCCTATTTGACTTTATACTTTACTGAATTGCTTAAAAATTTTGGTTGTACATTATTTCATGAGGGTAAAACAATAATGACTTTTCATTAAAAAAAAAAAAAAGAAATGATGAGACTGGTAGGCTCTTGACCTGTCCACAAAAATGAAAAATAAAAATGCGTTGCTAGAAAAGTCTATGTTTTAGATTTAGTTGATGTTAATTTCTCATTTTAATCCCACATTCTAAGCCAAATAAACAAACCAAAAAATATCCAATATATGTTTCAGACATTCAAGAATGAGTCAGTCTGAAGACAAATATTTTCAGAAACACTTTTCATTTTTGTGGAGTTGGTAAGTAGCGCCCTTTGCAGCCCTTAGGTAATAATGTGATAAGAAAGTTCTTAAACCAGACACCCAGACTGTCAAGGCCTAGGAGTTTATGAGAAGGCTCTTCAAAATATGGGACACAAAATAAATGACAAGGAGGCTAACAATATCCAGCTGACCGTATTTCAAAGGACTGGGTAGCCATTCTCACGTTCTCCACACACAAATCTTTGAAATTGTTTTCATTTGACACAGCTAGTGCCTATAATTCACAATGGACAGGTATTTGAAGAATGGAAAGCCAGTAATATGTCCAGAGATAGCAATAGGACCTGTGAAGTGTTTTAATAGGCTCTGGCTTGATGAATAAAAACATGTAAAAAGATACATCTGTAGGGAACACTCTAGTCATTTGGATTTAAAGCAAAAAATAGACAAAAGGTTATGATGCTAAGCTGTTATGAAAATGCAACTTCATTTGTGATGTTTAAGATACAAACAACACACCTAAATCAGAGAATATACAAATGATAAAATTCACATCAAAGAAGGCTTCTCTGTATAGAACACTGGAAAAGTTAATGGTGTGTCTGATATACTCACAGTTATAATATACTTGGGTTTGAAGGCTCTCTAAGAATAACTCAACAATGACTTTTAATCTTTAAATGGAGAAAGAGTATAATATATATTAATAACCCTGTTTCCTCAGAATTTATGTTTAGACTCTACACAGACATTGTATTTTATCAAATTACTGAGAATTTTCATATCAATGATCATTCTTAAATGTTGTGATTTAGTACCAAGGAGTTCCTGAGGCATAATAGACTTTTCAATATGTGGAGGATAAAACGAAGTGGACTCCAATTTACTTAAGCTATCTTCAGAACCAATCCTCAAATGCATACCATATAGCAGTAGTTCGTTTCTGGGAACACAATTTCACCTCTGCTTTTTCCTAATACGCGTTGTAATATTTGATCTGTAATTTTATTTATATGTATGGTGGGGTTTTTTTTTGTTTTTCTGTTTTTTTGTTTTTGAGACAGAGTTTTGCTCTGTCGCCCAGGCTGGTGTGCAGTGGTGTGATCTCTGCTCACTGCAAGCTCCACCTTCTGGGTTCACACCATTCTCCTGCCTCAGCCTCCCAAGTAGCTGGGATTACAGGCGCTTGCCACCACGCCTGGCTAATTTTTCGTATTTTTAGTAGAGACGGGATTTCACCATGTTGACCAAGCTAGTCTTGATCTCCTGACCTCATGATCTGCCCACCTAGGCCTCCCAAAGTGCTGGGATTACAGGCGTGAGCCACTGTGCCTGGCCATTTATATGTATGTTTTTAATCATCAAAGAAGCAGAAACAAGAATATATACCTCTTAGTATGGTTTAGAGCCTGGGTTGAAAACTACAGCCTACAGGGAAATCGAGTCCACTCCCCCTGTTTTTGCAGGACCCTTGAGCTAATAATGGCTTTACATTTTTAGATATAAAAGGAATATTAGTCTTTCCAGGGGAACAGTTGCTGGAAGAATTGAGGACCTTGCCTCTTAGCCCACAAAACCTAAAATATTTACTCTTTTACTCTCCAAAGAAAGTCATCCAGCACCTAGTATAGAATAGAAAAAATTGGAACAGAGAGCAAAGAAACTTGAGTTTTTCAGACTGTGTGACTTTGGGCTGGTTAAGTACCCTCTCTGAATCTCCACACTCTTATACATGTGGTCTCTTTTCATTTAATTCCAGTTTGTTTCAGCCTACACTTCAGCTATTTAAGGCATCTTAAGAAACTTAATTTTCACTGTACCTTAAAATAGCACTGTGACCTTGATTTGCTTTGGAGGAAGCCAAGTTGGGTCAGGATGAAAGGAAGTAGTTATTATGTTTACAAGGTTTTAAATGTCAAACCAAAAAGTTTGACCAAAACAGGTTTGTTTATGAACGGCAAAGGCTATTCTTACTGAGTCCAGAGCCATGTTTAGTGCAAGGGTCTTTAGTCTGACTTTAAGCAGGTTTATAGTCTCCAATTAGTCAAAAAGGCAATGTTGTGTCTTGACTTTGAAACCTCTCAACTGCTTTCATTAAATCATGGCTGTTCACCCTACATTGTGGCCTCAGAGTGAGAGCTAAGGATGTTCTTTTTGCTGTAAGACAAGAGCAATAACGTGCACTGGGGATGTCCAAGAGTCATAAATAAATGTAAAGCACCATTCTAAAATGTCTATGGAAGTGCAATGGGAGGGGTCCAGGAGGAAGCTTGCCCTTCTAGATTCCAACACTTACAGTAAAAAATTATAGTAATTAAGATGCTGCAGTGTTGGTGTACAGATGGACAAATGTACCAGTGGAACAGCATAAAGAACCCAGAAATGGGTCTTCCATATATAGAAACCTCAAATATGGCAGACCTGGCACTACAGATTTCCTGGGGAAAGGACAGATAAAGAGGCTGAGTGCATTGGTCATTCATACAGAAAACAATGCAAAGTTTCTCTAGCTCATAAAAGTTCAATGTCAAGGACTAAGGACTCAAATGGAAAAAGGCAAAATTTTAAAAGCTTTAGGGGGAAGCTTCAGAGGGTATCTTTATGATCCTTGGGGTAGGAAAAGATATCATTAAAAAGATGCAAAAACATAAACTATAAAGGAAAAGATGGATAAAGTCTACTACGTTAAAATTTAAGAATTTGTTTCTCAAAAGATATCATAAGTCACAAACTGTGATATATTTGCAACATCTATAACCAACAAAGAATTAGTGCCCAAGAATCAATAAGAAAAAGACAAAAAACCAGAAAAGATACGTGCAGTCATTTTTCAGAAGATGATACACAATCTATAAACATATAAACACATGTTCAGTGTCATGAGTCATCAGAAAAACTGCACATTTAATCCAAACTCAGGTATGCCTTCACACACATCATTTTGGCAAAAGCTAAAAGTGGGTTCCAGACTGGCAAAAATCAAGTCTGGCTGGGCACGGTGGCTCATGCCTGTAATCCTAGCCCTTTGGGAGGCCAAGGCAGGCAGATCACCTGAGGTCAGGAGTTCAGGACCAGTCTGGTCAACGTGGTGAAACCCCGTCTCTACTAAAAATACAAAAATTAACTGGGCGTGGTGGTGCACCCTTGTAGTCCCAGCAACTTGGGAGGCTGAGGCAGGAGAATTGCTTGAACCTGGGAGGTGGAGGTTGCAGTGAGCCAAGACTGCACCACTGCACTCCAGCCTGGGCAACAGAGCAAGACTCTGTCTCAATAAATAAATAAATAAAATAAAAAATCAAGTCTGACAGCACCAAATGTTGGTGAAGGCAAGGAGATACCAGAACGCCTATGTCCTCCAGGTAAGATTGTAAATTGATTTCCAGCATGAACGCAGGACTTCCTAATAAAGATAAACGTATATGCATCCCAACCCCACAGCAATTCCACCCTGGTGTATTTCCTGGAGAAACCCTGACATACTTGCACAAGGACAAATGTGCAAACGTGTTCACAGTGGCTTTGTGATAGTCAAAACTGAGAAACTCCATGCATGCTCCAATGGTAGAATGGAAAAACAAATTTTGTTACATTCATAGGATGGGATGTATACAGCAGTGAAAATGAATACACTACAGCTTTATGGGGCCGGGCGCAGTGGCACAGACCTGTAATCCCTGCACTTTGGGAGGCCGAGATGGGCGGATCATGAGGTCAAGAGATCGAGACCATCTTAGCCAACATGGTGAAACCCCGTCTCTACTAAAAATACAAAAATTAGCAGGGCATGGTGGCATGTGCCTGTAGTCCCAGCTACTCAAGAGGCTGAGGTAGGAGAATCGCTTGAACCCGGAAGGCAGAGGCTGCAGTGAGCCGAGATCGCACCACTGTACTCCAGCCGGGCGACAGAGTGAGACTCTGTCTCAAACAAAAATGAAAACAAAAACAAAAAAACTACAGCTTTATAACTAACATAGAAGATGAAAACAAACACACGTACACTGAAAAAGTAAGCCACAACAAACGCGTGCAGTATGATTCCATTTATATAGAGTTCCCCCCGCAATAGGTGAAACTAATATATGTATATATATTTTTGTTTGTTTGGGAATAAGTATTTATGGGGAGACACTACAAAGAAAAGTAAGAAAATAGGTCACATAAAATTCTGGATTGTATTTGATGGTGGGGGCGCTGTGAGAAGGGAATGCAGTTGTGGAGATTACACTGGAGTTTTACTGCTTCTCTATCTTAATGCATATTTGTACATCTGCATGCATGCGTGCATGTGTACATGTGTACTTGGGTGTTTATTTTGTATTTTTTTTTTTTTTTTTCTGAGACGGAGTCTCGCTCTGTCGCCTAGGCTGGGGTGCAATGGTTGGATCTCGGCTCTCTGCAACCTCTGCCTCCCGGGTTCAAATGATTCTCTTGTCTCAGCCTCCTGAGTAGCTGGGACTACAGGCACATGCCACCACACTGGCTAATTTTTTATTTTTAGTAGAGATGAGGTTTCACCACATTGGCCAGGCTGGTCTTGAACTCCTGACCTCAGGTGATCTGCCTGCCTCAGCCTCCCAAAGTGCTGGGATTACAGGTGTGCGCCACCACACCCAGCCTATTTTGTATTCTCTACACTGTGCACAGATAGTATGTACATCATTTCATATGGATGTTGCACTTAATAATGTAGGATAGCTTTGCAATGCTTATTAAAGAGACCTACAAAGATACTTTGGAGCCTTTGTCCTGTTTCTGCAACAGTATTTAACATCAGTTAAGGTTTGGTTCAGCAATGTCCCAAAGGTGGTTAGACTCATAAGTAACACAGATAGCTTTTACTACATGCCTGGCACTATATCAAGCACTTTACTTACAGGAACTCATTAGATCTTTACAGTCTTATAAGTGTGTTGTATTATTATTCCCAATTTACAGACAAGAAAGCTAAGCAAAACAAACAAACAAACAAACAGAAAAACTTAATAACTTGCCTAACATCTCAATCACCCAGTTCACTTCATCATGCATTTGAGAGTTGGTCAGAACATATCCATATAGAAACAACAAACTGAACAGGACAGAGTAAAGGACCCATCTTTTTTGTTTGTCTGTTTGTTTCTGAGATGGAGTTTTGCTCTTATTGCCCAGGCTGGAGTGCAATGGTGCGATCTCGGCTCACTGCAACCTCTGCCTCCCAGGTGCAAGTGATTCTCCTGCATCAACCTCCAGAATTGCTGGGATTACAGGCACCTACCACCACACGCGGCTAATTTTTTGTATTTTTAGTAGAGATGGGGTTTCACCATATTGGCCAGGCTGGTCTTGAACTCCTGATTTCAGGTGATCTACTCACCTCAGCCTCCCAAAGTGCTGAGATTACAGGTGTGAGTCACCGCGCCCGGCCTGGGTCCCATCTTTTAATGTTCTAACATGGAGGAGGTGGAGTTCCCAGAAGATTGGGACACAGAAGCTTCACAGAAGAGGTGGGGCTAGAACTGCATTACAGAGACAGCAGGATTCAAAACAAGGGATCTGTTGGGGAAGATATACCAGGCAGGGGGGATGACAAGCAAAGTCCAGAAGTAAAAGGTTCAGGCCTGCTGAGGACCTAAGGCCACTGGGCCAGTCTGGCTGGAGTGAAGGGAGCAAGAACGGACATTCTAGATGGTCCACTGGAAAAGCAGATGCATCTGAATTGGACCATCTAGAGCCAGCTGGACGCAACATAGGTCACACACTCTTAGGGAATCCCCAAGATTATCCTGGCATGACCTTCCAAGTACCCCTGTTTTAACAGGGACTAGCATTGTGCTGGTGATGTATGACCATGCTTGGGCAGAGCCACTTTTTCTCAAGTCATGTTTTGTGTCATTCAAAAACATCTGGCTTAGGCAAAAAAAATGAGGTTCCAAAAGTTTGCTTGTAATGCTTCCCTTTCCTTCTGCTTTCTCTTGGAATTCCTCAACTGGTATTCTCTTTCCTTCTTCCTTCCTTCTCTTGCCATTTAAGATAAAAATTCCATGAAAACGTTAGGAAATTTTTAATATATTTGAAATATTTGCACACAGCATTAAGTTCTTTTGTTTCTGTCCCTCCTCCACTTTTTGCTTTTTGCTCCTCTTTCTAGAACTTTGTACTTACCTCCTTCTATATATGTGCAGGTGTGTGTGTGTGTATGTGTGTGTCTGTGTGTGTAACCGCCCAATGGGTTCACCTTGCTCGCTGCCTAGAGAGAACTGATTTATCCAGACAGGGGAATTTCAATGGAGAAAGAGTAATTCACTCAGAGCCAGCTGTGCGGGAGACGGGAGATTTATTATTACTCAACTCAGTCTCCCCAAGCATGTTGGGATCAGAATTTTTAAAGATAGTTTGGCAGGTAGGGGCTTGGGAAGTGGGGAGAGCTGACTGGTCAGGTTGGAGATGGAATTGTGGGGGGTTGGAGTTAGGTTTTCTTAATGTCTTCTGTTCGTGAGTACATTAGCACAACTGGGTTGGGCCAGATTACAGGTCTAGGTGACGTTAGCTGATCCACTGAGTCCAGGGTCTGCAAAATATCTCAAGCACTGATCTCAGGTTTTACAATAATGATGTTACCCCCAGGAGCAATTTGGGGAGGTTCGGACTCTTGGAGCCAGAGGCTGATCTTGTAGCTAATTTGTTAATCCTGCAAAGGCAGACTGGTCCCCAGGCAAGAAGGGGGTCTTTTTGGGAAAGGGCTGTTGTCAATTTCATTTCAGAGTCAAACCATGAACTAAATTCCTTCCCAAAGTTATTTCGGCCTATGCCCAGGAATGAACAAGGGCAGTTTAAGGGTTAGAAGAAAAATAGAGTTGGTTAGGTTTGATTTCTTTCACTGTCATAATTTCCTCAGTTATAATTTTGCAAAGGCGGTTTCATGTGTGTGTGCGAGATGGGGAGAGACAGAGAGAGAGAAACCAATACTCCAATTTTTCTAAGAAGAGAATGCATTACTATTTTTTAATATTTTTTCTTCTGTTTTCTTCATTTCTCCCTATTCCCCACTTACTACTTTGCCCCTTCAATTAGAACCCTTTACCTCGCCTTCACCAGACACTCCCTAGGTTTATCCAACTATGGGCTTAGAAGCTCCAGAGCAGAAATCTCCCCCACCAGGGGATTGCTTTGAGAGATAACACCCAATTTACAACCCAAAGTATGCCTGCTGTGAAACTCTGTCTCACCTGGAGAGTTTTTGGCCACATTTGCGACCTGTTTCTGCCCATGAAGACAACAGCTCCAATGCCCGTAGATAAAGCACCAAAGTGTGTATGTGAACCCCTAACTAGTCACTTCTGCCCCTGCAAACCCCCCTGCCCTTTAAAAGCACCTGCTTTCTGCTCCAAAAGCGAAGCAGTACCCTTAAGGCGGGAAGCCTGTACCGTACTCCTTCCCGTAAGCTAGGTTTGGAAGAAAAAGTCACTTTAATTATATCAGACCACACTCTTGTTAACTGGACTCTGCAAGCAGTGGGCCACTGAACTTGTGTTTTGGCTACGAGAGACAGGAGGGAGAATGTAGGGAAATAAACAAGAAGTGAAGAAGAGAGAAGTATTTGGAAGATATATTTATTTTTATGTTATACTAAAATGCATTTTTTTAGTGTGTGTTTTATTTTTAGTTTGGTGATGAGGTATTCCATTTCTGTGGGGTTATTATCTTTCTTGGTTGTTTTCCTAGAACTCTTTTTCTTATCTTTTTTTTTTTTTCTGAGATGGAGTCTTGCTCAGTCGCCCAGGCTGGAGTACAGTGGTGCGATCTCGGCTCACTGCAAGCTCCGCCTCCCAGGTTCACCCTATTCTCCTGCCTCAGCCTCCTGAGTAGCTGGGACTACAGGAGCCCACCACCACGCCCAGCTAATTTTTTTGTATTTTTAGTGGAGACGGGGTTTCAACGTGTTAGCCAGGATGGTCTCGATCTCCTGACCTCGTGATCCACCCACCTCAGCCTCCCAAAGTGCTGGGATCTAGAACTCTTTTTCTAAGGCACCAAGAAGTTCTCTTAGTTTAGAAACCTGGAATGAAAGGCAAGAGATGATGAGTGGAAAGGGTTAGGGGTACCTTTTCTGAGCTCTGGCTTGGAGGGTAGGATAGGGCCCCCTCCCCCACCCCGCCCCATTCACAGGCCTACTCTTCCTGGCCCAGGACTCAGGATTTCCTCTGGAGTATGTATCAGAGCCCTCCTCTCCACTCCAGGGTGTCTCCTGGGCTTCCTCCTAACCACAAAAGTGGTGACATAGTACAAGAATGCAGTGCAAGTGCTTTGTCGTAGTTAGGGGTCTGAGTCTGAATCTCTGTTCCATTATTTTCTAGATGAGCAAACAAACCCCAGTCTCAGTGTCTTCGTCTAGAAAATGGGGCGATGATAAAGAATACTTCCTTATGGGTTGGTATGAGGCTTAGCTAAGACATGTAAACCTGCATACGAGTGTGTAAGTGTCAGTGATTTTCGTCATTATTGTTACCCTGTGATCAAGCCCAAGCTTCTCAAACCTCCACGTGCACAGACATCACCCATGAGTCTTTTTAAAACACAGATTTGGACTCACTAGGTCTGGGGCAGGACCTGAGAGCCTGCATTTCTGACAAGTTCTCACGTGATACATATCTCTTGGTGTGAAGTCATGGGCCACATTTGGAAGGATCCAGCCATTTCCTCCTACTCTTCGGCATTCCCAAAGGAACTCACTTTTTTTCTGCTCAGCTGGCTGTCTTCCTGCCGTCCTTCCTTCCCTCTCCTCAGTTCCCACCTGAGCCTATCAAAATCTCATTCAATCTTCAGAACCAAAGTCTAAGATGATTTTTCAATTTTTCTGAGAACTTGCTTGCACATTAGAATCACCTGAGGGGGCAGGGCACAGTGGCTCAGGCCTGTAATCCCAGCACTATGGGAGACCAAGGCAGGTGGATCACTTGAGGTCAGGAGTTCGAGACCCGCCTGGCCAACATAGTGAAACCCTGTCTCTACTAAAAATACAAAAATTAGCCGGGTGTGGTGGCGGGTGCCTGTAATCCCAGCTACTCGGGAGGCTGAGGGAGGAGAGTCGCTTGAACCCGGTTGGTGGAGGCTGCAGTGAGCTGAGATCGCACCACTGCACTTCAGCCTGGGCAGCAGAGTGAGACTCCATCTCGAAAAAAATCACCTGGGGGAACTCTTAAAAACCCTAATGCCCAGGCTACAGCTCAGACGTGTTGAATCAAAACCCCAGTCATCAGTATTTTTGCAAGTTTCCCAGATGATTTTCCTTGTAGAGTCCAGGGTGAGAACCATGGCCCTAAAGCCTCAGCTAAGCTGCTCTTGATCTCCCCAGATACGATGCATCAACTTGCCAAGACACTGCTCTTATGACATTTGGCATCATGCTGCTTTACTTAGTGGCATGGGTCCTTGTCTTTTTATACCTAAGAAAACAGAAGTTCCTTGAAAGTGGAGACTGTCTTAATAATATTTAAAGCTCATGAAATGTTTAAGAGAGTATTTTGAACTTAGTAGATTTCAAAAAAAATATTTGTTGAATTAAGTTGTATAGTCATATGGGTTTTAAGCATTGTGAGAAGGAATGTAATACTATTATTGATAAATGTATGTGATAAATTATTATTGATTTTCAAATTCTATCCCCAGATTTGCCTCAGCCACACTTTAGCTCTTAAGCCGTTCATGCGTAGCCTCCATATTTAGTCAGGGAGACCTAAAATGTTGTATGTAATATATTATTATTGATAAATGAATGTAATGCTATTATTGAAGTTACTTACTTATTTCCATGTTATTTTAATTTAATTAATAATAATTTTAGCTATAAATAAATATTATCAAGAAAATGTTTACATGTCTGGGATCATGTACAATGATAAAAATAATTTCTAATATAAAATATTCATTCTATAACTATGAGATATTATAAAAGCATTGTATGCCTCAAGGCATTAAAAGCAAATCCTCCTATGTTATGAACATATCATGTTTGTGCCTTGCAGAGATTGGCAATCTAGAACAATGTACTCTTATTATTGATCTTTTTCAAAAGTTAATTTATGTTTATTTGATAGAACATCATATATACAGTATTTCATATACAACCTAATATTTTGAAATTTGTATACATTATGGGGTAGCCAAAATGAGCTGAATAACATATGCATAACTTCACATTACCTCATAACTTTTCTTGTAGTCTTTATTTTTAATGTACAGATAAGATTATTTTAAACTATGAAATAAAAGAATATATCAGCTCTTGGAATTTCAAGATTGTATACAGCAGTATGCTAATTTTTTGTAAAGTAACCACATTTACATTTCTCTCTAAAGAAACTTCTGCTCCTTATTTGCAATATAATCAAATGTTTCCATATTTTTCACTTACTCATTGTAAAAGTTGAACCAAAAGTACATGTGAATCCTGTTTTTCATCACTGCTGTTGCACCTGCACATAATTTCATGTACTATATATATGCCCATGCATATGACCAGTCGTTAGTCATGTACATTGGAAACATTAAACATTTGGAGGATTGTGATTATGCATGTACACATATTCACAAACACACTTGACATTACAGGTTTTGTTCTGAGGATCCAGATACACAGTAAAGGAACATTTTAGGTCTCCCTGACTAAATATGGAGGCTACGCATGAACGGCTTAAGAGCTAAAGTGTGGCTGAGGCAAATCTGGGGATAGAATTTGAAAATCCCTGGCTACTTGGTACTTGTGTCCAGCTAGGCAATTGTTGGTTAATAGGATTAAGCTAAGACAGAGGCATTCAGAAGGAAAATGGCAACAAGGAATTCTGTTAGCCTGTCTTTAGAATCCCAGACAATCTGTCCTGCTTGAGCCATCATTTGCACCGGTCCCTTCGTATATGGTGGAGTCTAACCCTGAGCATCATCAGAAAGATTAAGCAATGTTTGTGAGAGTCGCTGGCAGAAGTATAGTAAAGGAGAAGAATGAAGCCTAAAAAGAGAAGAAAAATTAGTGAGAACATAAGATGGAGAAAGAGAAAAAGCTAGAAGGAAATGAAGAAAAGAGAGCAATAGAAGCAGTACCAGGAGGCAGCTAAAAGGAGTAGCTTAGATTTATTGAATGCTCATGTGACAGACATTGTTCTAAGTACATTATTTCTAATAACTCATTTAATTCTTATTGCATATTACAAATGAGAAAACTGAGGCACAGAAACACTAGGTAATTTTCTTAAAGTCACCCAGCTAGTAAATGCTGGATCTTGGATTCTTGGAGTTGAATCCAGGTAACTTAGGTCTACTCTGAATTATTAAGATGCCACTCAATGTTAGTGCTATTAATTGAATGTAAACTCCATACTGTAAAGGTTCTTATCATGTTTTCCACTTCCACATCCCCAGATTCTATATAGGCTGAATGTCAGTCAATGAATATTTATTAAGCCCTGGTACTGGTCTGGGAGCTGGGAATCCAGCAATTAACATTAGACAAAATTCTCATGCTCAAGAGGCTTATATCTTAGGGGAATAGGTTTGATATGTGGTAAATATTTGTGGAATATTATTGCTGAAAATAAAACTAGGAGATAATAAATGACTTGCTACTGTAGCATTAATACTTTTTTTTTTTTTTAACCCAGCATACCAGCATTATCAGTTCACTATAGGTAGAAAACTTTGGATACCAAAATAAGATAGCCATGATTATTTAGGACTTCAAGAAATACCTATGGTTGGAAATGGTAACATTTGATAGGAAGAACAATGAAACCTGAAAAAAAGCCTGGGAACAGTCACAAGATAAATATAGACAAGTGTAAATTACACAGCTCTCTGAATACAGGTGAATTGCATACCACAGGCAAGCTAGAACTCTTATGCTCTAATATAGACACCCTGCAGTGTTACAACACATTCAAAACATCAAGTTCTAATGAACTCATACTTAATAGCATATAATAGCAAGAATAATTCTGGAAGGGAATTCTGCACCTGGATTTTTGTGTTGCTAACCAACCTTGAAATCAAACTGCTAAATAGGGCTTAGTGTACTGGAAAATCATTTGAAGTCCTTTTACCAGCATTCAGGTTAATGGTTAAAGGTTGGTATTTTAAGTGTACTATAGTTTCCATTTAATACTTTAGTTAATAATACATCATTCCATGGTGTTTGAAAAATATGTCAAAACAAGTAACAGCAAACTAGACCAATGCTTCATTTGGGATCAGGAAGTGCTTAGAACAAAATAAATCTGGCTATCCATTTCCAATAGGCAAGAGTAATTAATTTCAGTAGGAAAAACACATACAATTGAAATGCTTGAGTCCCACAGATGGTTTTAAATCTCTCGTTCCATTCAGAATCCTTTCTGCTTTACAGTTGAAAAGGATTTGGTAGTTTCTGATTGGTGTCTATAGTGACATTAGGTATTTCTCAGTTTTTAGAATGAACTACTTGTTTCTCTGAACACACGACCCCACACCTTGGATTTCACAGTCTATTGAAATCAAGGTCAACTGGAAACGAATACATTGCTACCATTCTTCTTTCTGTGCCTTCAGACTTTAATAGAAACCATTGACTGAGAGGACAGTGGCAAATACAATGTAAGCCTGGTATGTGACAATTTTGCCTTTTCTACCCAAAATGTATTGGGCTTTTGCATTTTGCTTTTTGATTCTACTTAATTATGTCAACTCCTACTAAACTACTGTTAAAATTTTACCAACAGAGGAAATTATTTTCCTCCTTAATAGAAAAGTTTCGTGTCCTAAAACTATTCATGAACTTGTAAATAAGAGCGTTTTTCTCATAGAAAATCTCTTGCTTTTTACACAGATGCTAAGTAAATACTGTTCAGCTTTTACTATCTTGATTCTTTTTTCTTGAGCTGATTGGCTCTAAAAAGAGAGTCATTAAGGTAACACGATCTAATAAGAATAAATGTATTTGTTAAAACAAAACTTTTTAAAGATACTTAAGGCACTTCATTATTACATTAAAATTAAATGCGAATAATATAATTTCTAATCTAAACTTAAGAAGAACCCTTCTTCCCATTTTCTTGTTTAAACATTTTCATAATAACATTTTGGAATAAATGCAAAGCAAAACCAAACAAAACATAAGCAGAGAGTTGAGGAGATATGACATTTGTAATTGAACATTTAATTGTAATTGAAGATTTAATTGTAATTGAACATGTAATTGTTCAATTGTAATTGTACATGTAATTGAACATGTAAATGAAACCGTAAACTCTAACATAAATTCACATCATGTCACTCATGACAGAAACAAGTTTACAAGTACAAATCACAGAGAACTAAGATGCTTGCTTTTGGAGTCTGTACATAAGTTTCTAGAATTTGCAACTGAGACCCAAAGCATTTTAGCCCTGCTTGTACTTCTGAAGAGTCAGCTATGAATGGCTTTGTGAGTCTGGGCAGAATTTTTAGTCCTGCCTCCAATGCACACTAGAAACATGCCCCAGCACCGTCCTTGTTTTCCTTTTTTTTTGTTTTTTTTTTTTTGTTTTTTTTTTTGTTTTTGTTTTTGTTTTTTGAGACGGAGTCTCGCTCTGTCGCCCAGGCTGGAGTGCAGTGGCGCGATCTCGGCTCACTGCAAGCTCCGCCTCCTGGGTTTACGCCATTCTCCTGCCTCAGCCTCCTGAGTAGCTGGGACTACAGGCACCCGCCACCGCGCCCGGCTAATTTTTTGTATTTTTAGTAGAGACGTGGTTTCACCGTGGTCTCGATCTCCTGACCTTGTGATCCGCCCGCCTCGGCCTCCCAAAGTGCTGGGATTACAGGCGTGAGCCACCGCGCAACTTTTAAATCTACATGTATCTTTAGGCATTGACTATGTACTATAGCTGTGCTTAGGACAATGGAAAATTTGTGTGGACTGGACTTATGCAGAACAGAAGTGAGACGAGAGCCAATAATTGAACAATCAAGGGTTGAAACTCTGCGTAGAACCAGCATGATGTGGGACGATGGGGAAGAGTGTGGTGCTTTGGGTTGCTGGCACCCAGGAAAGACTTTGTGAATGCAGTGGATGTTCAAGAATGTTCTAATGGAAAGTCAGTGTAGATTAAAGGAAAAAAGCCCCTTTCTTTGAGCTATATCTACATATACACACTATGTAAAGATACAAACTTCGTTCCTATTCTTCTTTTCCGTCTACATCCAGATCACAAAAAGAAATATCATAAGATGGTGAGGTGACAGTCAGGCTCTGCCAGCATTCAGCTGTGTACAACTGGGAAAAGCTTCAGTCTTTCTGGTCTTCAGCTTTCTTAGATTGGGCAAAGCTATCTATGCTTTTTTCTACTTCTAGCTTTCTGTGATGAGGTCAAACCATATATGTCTACAGAATGTGGTACCTTCTAGACTGTGAATAAACATGCAGTATAGTTTATGAGTTAACATATATAAAGCTAAGCTTTTGCTGCAGCCTTCCTATTAACATCGTGGGATACATGATTCATCCTTCAGACTAGTTTTTTGTTTGTTTGTTTGTTTTACATTTTTATATGCACAAGAACTATGCATGCTAAAAGCACAAACCCTTCTGAACTCGCCCTTCTCCCAACAACCTGTCTTCATTCTGATTCATTGAATTGAGGCTGGGACCACAGATATGAATGTTTAGTCTGGACGGGGCCCAAGAATCTCAACATTTAAGATCTCAGGTGATTCTGATGCCTATGGGTTGTGGACAACAATGCAGAAACACTAAAGTAAGGGATTAATCCTGACCTTGGGTTATTTCTCAAGCTGAAGCCTTTCAGGGACTTTAGGAAAATTTCAAATGAATCTCTTTGGAATGCTTCAGATTAGAGACAAATCCCTTATGTCTGTTTGATCCAGTCATAGTTGCAGACTGAACGAGCCACAGTGAACTACAACAGGGCATTGATTACCTGGTTATATTTAAATCTCTGAAATACTTATTTTCTAGGATGATAGTATGCCAGGGGCAAGAATTTTCAGAGGTAAAGATTGCCAAGCAGTATCAAAGATAGAAACAACCCAATCCTGGGGGAGGAATGGGGATGAAATAGACAAGGAAATTCATAACTAACTCTGCTGTAAAACTACTGAGGTTGCAATTACACAGGTAAATCCTCCGGAAGAAAGTGGAATTTTTCTTATAATAAACGTCTTACTCAAATGCCCCTTGCCATGCTTACCAACCTTCACTTACTAGTCATATGTTCCTTTGAGCCTAACATGAATTTTTTCATTCTTCAATTCAGTTTGCTCCTAATCTGTCCTTAGGAGCGAAAACAGCTGTTACTCTGCACTGGAAAATAAACCAACAAAAAGAAAAGAACATTTTATATACTTGGAAAATATTAAGACATAACCCTTCAGCAAGGCCATTTTATTATCAAGTGTTATATGCACTATTTTGAGTCTTCTGTGAACATTCTTATATTTGTAGAGAGGGATATCCCCTGCTCAAGATCATATCCTTACTCTCGACCAGTTTGGATGCAATGATGGCGTGATGGCAGGTAGGGTATTAAGTCCACATCCCCTGCCCTAATTCCTGTGACTCAGCAGGGCCATCTCAGTTGCCGCCATTTCTAATTCATTCACTTCTCTTTCTAGCCATCCTTCACTTCATCCTGCCTCTAAAAGGAGCTTCTTAAGCACAAATCCCTGTTGATTCCCTGCTAAAAACCCTATACTGCTTCCCCATTGCCTTCAATACAAAATCGAAATGATTTTTAACTGTTAAAATTCAAATAAATAAAAGAGGGGCTTTCATAAATATGGACTATGTCTTCCTTTCTCTACAGGCTCTTCTCTGTCAACTTGTAAAAATGTATCTCACTGTAACAGATACACAATTGGCTTTGAAACTTTTAAAACCTACCACCATGATGGGAATTCCTTGAGGTCACGGAATTTTTTTCCTACTCATTTTCATTTCTCCAGCAGCAGTATACGGTGTGGAGTGTTTGTTAAACGAACATGTTTTTAAAAAAAGAATGGATGAATAAAGAAATTTTTAACATGATTGTCTAAAAACATGTCTATGCTTCATTTGAATGATAAAATAAACAAGGTATTTATAACAATATATTCAACTTAATTTTGTTCATTTGACACATAGCTTTATTGACAGAATGGTTTATGTTCTTCATAAACCATATAATGTATTTGAATTTTTAAATAAGTATTGCTACAATTTGGAAAATCAGCATTTGAGGTCAAGAACCTGGTTGTCATCAGACTCTGATGGCCATTCACAAATCCAAGCTTGATTAAATCTTGATACAGAAACAAATATCTTGGCTCCAGTCTTTGGTTTCAATGGCACGAGTGGTTACAATCATGAAGTTCGCTGCCTCCACTATCGCTTACAGAAGATGGCCCACATAGATAGCTGAGAATGGAATTAAATCTATTCCAACCAAGAGAAAAATGCAACAGTCCTTAGAGCAACAAGCTGGCAAGTGAGGCCTCACTAAGAGGGAAGAGTCAAACAGTGGCCACTTCCAAGGGATTTGGCATTTTGACTGTTCTTCACCTCTGCACAAACACGATTTCCACAACTTACAGAGAAGGCAGGAGAAGCAATATATTGGAGGGGTCACCCCGCAGTTCTAGAGCGAGACAGCCAGGCTGACTTCCCAGTTCTACCACTCACCAACCTTGAGACACACCTTACATATTACTCCTCCTCTCTGCCATGTCCTCGTGAGTGAAATGAGATAACTGTTGTAACCTGCCTCATGGAGGTGTGGGGGAACCCTCACCACCATGCCTGGCACAGAATAGTGGGCTCAGAGAGTATTAACTACTATGCTTATCCTCCTGTTTCCATTTCCACTTTTCCAAGATAGGTGTGTATGTGTTGGGAGAAATGACTGGAAGTTTTCCCAAATGCTTTCTGGTAACCTTAGGGATAAGGCTATGTCTTTCTCTTTTGACATAAACATGGTCAATTTTATAAATGCAAGTGTTAAACAACTTTGCATTTCTGGAATAATGCTACTTGATGTTGGTGTTTTTTTTTTTTTTTTAGTATACAGTTATGTATTACTTAAAATGAGGATATATTCTGAGAAATGTGTCATTAGACAATTTTGTCATTGTGCAAACATCATAGAATGTACTTATAGAAACCTAGATGTGTAACGTGCTGTATTAGTCTGTTTTCAGGCTGCTGATAAAGACATACTCAGTATGGCATGGCATGGCATGGTATGGTATGGTATGGTATGGTATGGTATGGTATGGTATGGTATGGTATGTGTGATGGTACACACCTGTAATCCCAGCTATTTCGGATGTCAAGGCAGGAGAATTGCTTAAACCCAGGGAGGTGGAGGTGGGGGTTGCAGTGAGGTGAGATGGTGCCACTGCACTCCAGCCTGGGTGACAGAGCGAGACTCCGTCTCAAAAAACAACAAAAAAAATGACATACCCGAGACTGGGTAATTTATAAAGCAAAAGAGGTTTAATGGACCAACAGTTCCAGGTGGCTGGAGGAGGCCTTACAATCATGGTGGAGGCAAAAGGCACAGTCTTATATGGCAGCAGGCAAAAGAAAGCTTGTGTAGGGAAACTCCCCTTTCTAAAACCATCAGATCTCGTGAGACTCATTCACTACCATGAGAACACCACGATAAATACCCACCCCCCATGATTCAATTACCTCTCACCTGGTCCCTCTCACAACATGTGGGAATTATGGGAGCTAGAATTCAAGATGAGATTTGGTGGGGACACATTCAAACCACATCACCTACTATCCACTGAGGCTATATAGTATACCTGCAGTCTGAAACAAACACATAGATAGATAACTGTGTTTTATTTATTACCTAAAACCATATATAGGTTTATTGGTTCAGATCAAAAGTACATAACAGATGTGATTCCTGGGCTATCAACCTGTATATTGTAGGCAATTGTAACACAATGGTACTTGTATATCTCAACACAGAAAAGATACGATAAAAATACAATATAAAAGGTAAAAACATGGTACACCTACATAGCGCATTTTCCGTGAATGAAACTTGCAGGACTGGAAGTTGCTCTGGGTGAGTCTGTGAGTGAGTGGTGAGTGAACGTGAAGGCCCAGGACACTACTGTTCACTGCTGTAGACTTTATACACACTATACACTTAGGCTACCCCACATTTATCAAAACGAATTTTCTTCCTTCAATAATAAATGAACCTGAGCTCACTATAACTTTTTTACTTAATACATTTTAATTTTTAAAACATTTTGATTCTTCTGTAATAACAGCCTAAACCACAAACACATGGTACAGCTGTACAGAAATATTTTCTTTCTCTTTATCCTTATTCTATAAGCTTTTTTCTATTTTTAAATTATTTATTTATTGTTTAACTTTTTAAGCTTTTTTTTGTTAAGAACACAGACACAAACACACCCATTAGCCTAGGCCTATACAGGGTCAGGACCATCAATGTTACTGTCTTCCACCTCTACCTCTTGTTCCACTGGAAGGTCTTTAGGGCAATAATGCATGGAGCAGGCCAGGCGCGGTGGCTCAAGCCTGTAATCCCAGCACTTTGGGAGGCCGAGACGGGTGGATCACGAGGTCAGGAGATCGAGACCATCCTGGCTAACACGGTGAAACCCCGTCTCTACTAAAAATACAAAAAACTAGCCGGGCGAGGTGGCGGGCGCCTGTAGTCCCAGCTACTCGGGAGGCTGAGGCAGGAGAATGGCGTGAACCCGGGAGGCGGAGCTTGCAGTGAGCTGAGATCTGGCCACTGCACTCCAGCCTGGGCGACAGAGCGAGACTCCATCTCAAAAAAAAATTAAAAAAAAAATAATAATAATAATGCATGGAGCTTTCATCTCCTATGATAAAAATGCCTTCTTCTGGATACCTCCTGAAGGACTTGACCTGCCTGAGGCTGTTCTAAAGCATACACACACACACACACACACACACACACACACACATATATATACACACACACACACATATATATGGCATAGACTCTAATACTAAAAAGTATATTATGGTAAACAAACTAGTAAACTATTTATTGTCATTATCAAGTATTATGTGCTATACCTAACTGCACATGCTAGACTTTTATACGTCTGGCCGTGCAGTAGTTTTGTTTACACTAGCATTACCATAAACAGGAGTAATGCATTGCACTGTGGCATTGGGACTGGTACACATCACTAGTCTACAGGAGTTTTCAGCTTCATTATAATCTTATGGGCCACCATTGTACACGTGGGGTGTGTCTTCCTTTGAAACATCATTGTTATTCAATGCATGATTACACTGAGTTTTTATTTTATTGGTTTATGTTATTTTGCTAATTTTTTTTCAAGATTTTCTTGTCAGGATACCTACATGATTTGGGATTATGATTTTATTTTTCTGCCTTATTTTGCTCAAGTTCAAAATCTATTTATAATGATTTGTAAAATAACAAAAAATGGAAACAAAATGTTAGGATCCCATCATTTTTCTCTATGCACCAGAACTGTTGAATAGCCTAACAGTCATTTCTGGACATAATGAAAAAAATTCACTTATAACAATTTTAGGGTAGGAATTTCCTCAAAGGATAATTAATAGAAAATTTTCTTTTTTCCCCCAAGATTATTGGTTTATTTAGATTTTCTGTCTCTTAATTTTGGTAGTATATACCCTAACAGGAAATCATTTAAGTTCATTCATGTTTTCAAATGCATTAGCATGGCAGGTGCAAATTATTTTTACTTTTGCCTGTATGTGTCTCTTCCATATTCTCGTTTTGTGTATCACTGGTTTTTCTAATTTTCTTTGACTAGAAGAGCTAGTATTTTTCTATTTTCAAGTATTTTCCAAACACTTAGCCACAATATTTATAAATTTACAGCATTTCTACTTTCTTTTGTGCTCACCTCTTTTTACTTTTTTAATTTCCCCCTTCAATTTTTTTATAGTTGAATTTAAGAAAACTTTTTGAGTTGATTGCTACTGCATTTACCTTCTTTATTTTATTAAGAGTGTGCTCACAGCAGTGCCAGATAACTTTCACTCCTCCTTCCAGGCCTGCTCCTTGTCTTAGGGGGCTGACCATGAGGACCACAGAGAGGGGCTCCCACAACAAGGGGGTCCTGAGCTCTCAGGCTTCTGGCAAAAGATCAGAGAGAGGGAAGGAGCAAAGTGAGGTCAGGGCCTCTACTTTCGTGGCTCCCTCCCTGCAGGGTTACCTTGAGCACCTGGTCCCTCCCTTACAGCCCCTCACCCTTCACCAGGGTGGCCAACTCAATACCACTCTCTTTCTTGGATCCAGGAAAGGGAACAGTGGTGGAAACAATTTGACTGTTGAACTATCTCTGATGGTTTACCCTAACCTCACCTTTCTAAACAGTGTCTCTATAAATAAGCTCTTCTCAAATTATCCAATAGTGAGTGTGTCATGGTTTTCTTATTGGGATGCTGATGATACAACAGGTATGCATTTTCCTCAGAAGACTCTTTGGAACATAACCGATAGGACCCTCCCTCCCTACCTCCCTCCCTCCCTTCCTTCCCTCCTCCCTCCCTTCCTCCCTTCCTTCCTTCCATCCTTTCTTCCTCCCTCCCTCCCTTCCTCCCTTCCTTCCTTCCATCCTTTCTTCCTCCCTCCCTCCCTCTTGTCTGTCTGTCTGTCTCTCTGTCGCCAGGCTGGAATACACTGGCACGATCTCGGCTCACTGCAACTTCAGTCTCCTCAATTCAAGAGATTCTCCTGCCTCAGCCTCCCAAGTAGCTGGAATTACAGGCACGCACAACCATGCCTGGCTAATTTTTGTATTTTTAGTAGAGACGAGGTTTCATCATGTTTTCCAGGATGGTCTCCATTTCCTGACCTTGTGATCCGCCCGCCTTGGCCTCCCAAAGTGCTGGGATTATAGGTGCGAGCTGCCGCGCCCAGCCAGGATTTTATTTCTAATCTTTGCATCCTCAATATTTATTTAAACATCCTGCCATTGTGACATTGAGTCCTTCCTTAAACTAAGAGTTATTTAGGAAAAAGATTTAAAATGCATAGGTAGGCTTTTGTTGTTGTTTTAAATTTTATTGCAATGTAAACAGATTTTGATTCTTCATCCAATTCCACATGTTTATCTAATTTGTAGAATTCGTTCATTGTTTCTTTGTGGTCAAATTATGGTCCATTTTTATAAACACTCTATGAGCACTGGGAAAGAAGATGTATCCTTGTAGGGAGGAGATGCGCTTAGTCATATCAGGTGAAGCTTACTAATTGCATTATTCAGTTTCTCTAAACTAGTGCACCTCAAAGCATAGATCTCAGTTTCTTACCTATGACAAGGTAAATATAGAAATTGAAAGTAAGCATTTAGAAAGCTTGGAGTGATTCGCTAGAGCAATTTTATGCTGATTAAAATAAAATATTTGGGTTTATATTTTATATCTTTTAATTTTATTTTATTTTAATTTATTTATTCTTATATTTTAAGAAAGTATTGGCTCACAATATAATGGAAATGTAAAAACCAAAACAAAACTTCCTTCACTATAGAAAGTTTGAGAAACACTGTTCCAAACTCTTATTTGGGTTGACTCAATTTGTCAAGGATTGTTCATGATTCACTCTCACTCCCCAGGGGACAATGAAACCTCTCTCCCTGCCCTCCAGGCCACCCCTAACCTTCTCCCCACCCTTCACTACAACAACTACCACAAGCACACGCTCAGCAAAGTCCCAAGGGACACTTGCAGAGATTGAGGACTTGGGGCACCTGGGAGCATCAAGTGATCTCCATACAACCACTATCGTGGTGGGGTTTGAAGACTTTCAAAGTCCCAATACCAAGGGTGGGACAGGGGATCACATTTATTTATACAGCATCATTTGATTCCATGATTAGCTGAGATGAAAAGAGGGTAGATGAGGAAACTGAGACCTGGGGTTGGTTTTCATCCTGCCCTGGTCAGGTTCCGGGGAAAATTAAATGAGCAAGTCAAATATGATAGTGTATGCTGAACCACATCTAACATTTCAAAGCATTATGTGCACATGAAGAAATTAAATATTTAATAAAATGGTAGGGGAGAAAGACAACCACCAGACACAATCTTAGCCTTCTTCACAATTCTATAACTAGGTTTAGACAAGCTGTTCAAGGCAAAATAGGTAGTCAGCACCTGGAGTAATAATTGTTTGGGATTAATTTACCATCTGTTTTTCAATGACATTTTGCATCTGAATGGTATAATTACCATTTATACTCTGTGCCAAAAGCAAAGAGAGATAAAAATGAATACTTGAGCACAGAGAGATAAAAATGAATGCTTGAATTTAGAGCAAATTCTTCCTTTTAAAAGATTTGCTTTAGAGATGAAGAAATTCACTGTACACATTCACAGAGAAATCTAAGGAAAAATGAATTTCTTTCCTTCAATAATTTTTTTCCCTTTCCACAATTCTCAAATGTCTGTTTTTGATAAGGGCACTGCTCTTGAAGAAATTGCCAAATTTATTCCAAGATCTTTGTGTTTTGTAAGAGAATCTGTAATATTCTAAGTTCGTCTTATTATTAGTGTTCCAGAAACTAATTACAAAAAAAATCTTTATTTTTAGCCTTAACAATTACCAAAATAAGAAAATGGTTTTCATTTAGGGTAACCTGAGATATTCCCAGTAGTTGTAAACACAGTTGTCTTTTATTAGAATAAAGTTTATTGCAGGCCATAATGTAACATTTCAGCTACATCTGTCTCCAAGATGAGTTATTTGGCCAACTTTGAAATCTGATCATTCTGATTTGCTGAGTCACTGTAATCTCCCATTGCAGCCCCTTGGCACGTTCTTTGAATCCTTGATGCGGGGCATGGCCAACAGGGGAGCTCCATAAATGCACTGTGGATGGAGCCATTCAACATTTGTGTGTGGCTGGTGAAGAGTGATTCTGTGAACTGCTTTTCAGAACACTTCTTAGCTTTCTTTATTGTACTTCCTGCCCCCCTCACCCACTTAAATTTTTAGTTTTTCCATAAAGTCTGAATTCAGAAAATAGGTCTTTTGTATATGCCAACAGTCTTAAACTTTCGCATCCTTTACAAAAAAAAAAATCCATTTCTGAGAATGTGTACAAGGAATGTACTTCGAAATCAAGCAGAGTGTCATCGGCATGATCATAGCAGTATTACTTATAATAATAAAAATTTTGTTATTCCCCAAGTATCCAATAAGAGCAAAGTGGTTGAGAAAATTTGAATGTTAAAAATTGTTTCCATGGCCATATACATATTATTTATGTAGTCTATTTTTAAGAGAAAAAAGACATAAAATTTCATATATACCTTTACATCTATATTTAAAAAAATTCTATACATAATAGAAGTGCTAGAAGAAGATACTAAAAACATAAATGATATTGTCCCTAAGTAGTGAAACTATGATTTGCTTTCTTCCTTTTAACTTTTCAGAATTTTGCACATTTTTATTAATTATGACATATTACTATCTTTTTTTAGATAGCGTATTGCGCTGTTACCCTGTCTGGAGCGCAGTGGCACGGTCTTGGCTCACTGAAACCTCCACCTCTTGGTCTCAAGCGATCCTCCCACATCAGCCTTCTGAGTAGGTGGGACTACAGGCATGTGCCACCAGGCCCGACTAATTTTTTAATTTTTTGTAGACATGGGGTTTCACCATGTTGGCCAGGCTGCTCTCAAACTCCTGAGCTCAAGCATTCTGCCTGCCTTGGCCTCCCAAAGTGCTGGGATTAGAGTCACGGTGCCCAGACTACCTATTACTTTTATAGTAGAAAATCATTAATACAGTTTGTTTTAATTAGTAATACATTTCAACCTCAAAGAATACACAAAGTCGTTCTTCTGTTACATATTTTGATCTGAAATAATAAACTGATATGTATATATTCCTAAATAATATACAAAACATATATATCTACGTGTTTGTTTTAGACTGTAGAAGTGTTTCCATTTTAGTTTCTCAGGAATGGGTACAGACTGTTGTGAGAAGCATCATGTATGTCCATATTTTAAAAGGGAGTCAGGATCTGCAAGAAATGGAATTCAAGGCATGTTTGCAGAGCCAGCAGAGGAAATAAAGTATCATGGGGCAGGCAGGCCAAGATGGCAGTAAGGGAGAAGCACCACTCTCTTGAGTTACCTCCAGCTGTTGAGGGACCTGCATGTGCCTTGCATTTAAAAAACGAAAATTTATCTCAATATATTCTTGTTTGATGAATTTTTCAACTCATTTATGAACAGTGACTGCAGCTAAGATGCACCAGGGAATGTAGTGAATGGAGGGGATGTTTGCTATTTCCTGTTCTTTTTTTCCCCACCTGACATCCTTCTTCCTTTCTCTTGGTAGAAGCACATCCATCTCCCTAGCCACTTTGATGGCTTTAGAGCATGCAGCTCCAAAGTTTTTCTCTGATGATTTCTGGGAAAGGAAACTTCCTGATTTGGGGGGAATAATTACTGGTAGAAATGGCTTGTCTTCATAGCAGACATAACACAGAGAAGTGTATGGCTGAGACCACGAGGGAAAGCAATCTTAGGATGAAGCAGACACCATGTGAAGACAAGGGGCGGAAGGAAACCTGGTCTTTGATGATATCTTTGAAATGCTAGGTCCAGCCTCACCTGAAACCTCCATGACTTCTAAATATTTAAATTATGGAAACAAATAAATATATGTAAATTTGTTTACTCTATTTTGAATGGAGAGTTTTAGGTTACTTACAATTTCAAGCCTGCAAATTAGAACTCGGGGTTATTCCGGTCTTACTTGATAAAAGAAATGCATGCTAATATAGTGAAATGGACAGGCTTTTTACTGATACCAACTTGTAATATGAATGTAGCACAAGTCTCTGGGTGAGAGCAGTTCTTTGATGCTAAATTTGGGAGCATGCACAGTCATCTGTCAGTCATCACCACATCACGTTGATTAGACCAAAAAACTCACAGATCTGCTTGCTTCTTTCCACCCTCTTGGTCATTGTATTCCTTTTGGCCACCTCCTTGTCTCACCGGGATCACCACCACACCTTGCCTGTGCTTCTCCGTGTTCTCCCCACCTCCTCTCTTGCTCACCTCTAGTCCTTTCCCACACCACAGCCAGGGTCCTTTTTCCAAACCACAAATCTGATGATGTTTCTGATCTGCTCAAGATTTTTCTGTGCTCCCCATTCCTCTAAGGATCAAGGTCAAACTCCTTCTTATGACCCTGCAGGATGGAGCCCTGCCTGCCTCCCCAGCTCCCTTTTCCTTCCTCCCCTGGCCTGTCTCCCTCCAGATGCTCACCTTCTCTCTGGTGCTCAAACAGAATCCCAAGCCAACATGGGCTGTTTTCTGTATATGGAAGATTCTCTCCTCCCATCCTTCCTGGCTGGATTTCAGTCTCAGTGTGGACATCATTTTCTCTGGGAAGGGTTTTCTGACACCCTTCTATATGCTCCTTGGGCAGGCATTCTCTGTCACTGCATTCCTGTCCTATCATGTAACATTACAATTGCCCATTTCTTGGTCCATAACTCTTACTAGACTGGAAGCTCTGTGAGGACAGGTCCATCATGCTCACTCTCATGTCTTCAACCATAACACAGCACCTAGCACACAGTAAGTGCCTTATAAATATTTTTTGAATGAGTTAATGAATTAGGAAATGATATGGCAACACATAAAACCATACACATATCAGTGCAAAAGTTATATTCTGCTTGCATATATGTGTGTCTAATTCAGAAAGTTATTTATTTGGTAGTGTAGCACATTTAAGTAAAAATGGTTCCAGTTTTAAACAAGTTAAAAACATTTCATTTGGGTTTTGATTCCATGAGTCACAGAACCTGAGCCAGTTTTCTAAGCAAACTGCTGTAACTCTGTTACATGAGATGGAGTGGGGGAGAAGTGCTTTAAAAATAGCTGACCTGACCGGATATCCCTCTCGGTGGCCTGGGTTATGTAAAAGTATTTTGTGTTAAGCCAGTGACTCACAATGGCTCGCTGAGTTTTGAAAAGACTATTTGGGGTCCTTTTTCAGTGTTAAATACCTGCTTATAAACGGATCAGACTAAAACTCTCCTAGATAAAAGGAAACAATCTCCAAATGTTACCACTTTCTAACTCCAGATACTTAAAAAGAATTCTGATGTTGATACTAAAAGTGAACCTTTTTTTTTTTTTTACAAAATCCCTTAAAAATTTAGTGAAGAAGCCAGGATTCCTCTAAAGAAGAGCTGCTAGATTTGGGTTTAACATACTTTTCTATTGGAGTAGAACAATTAGTTAATTTCTGGAGTTACTAACATTTATTTTAATTTTTTAAAAGTAGTAGCTTGGGGATTTTTTCTTCTAGCCCTCATAAAAACAAAACAGTGGGGGCTGCTGTTTGTCTTTTACGAACTACATTCTTGGGTACAGCTGACTGGACCAAAGCAGGCGAGTCTACTGTGCTGTGGCATGTCCTGACTCAACAGCTCTACCAAGATGAAGACAAAGTGATCAGTTAGACCAATCCTATTCTCTCTGGAGCTATGGGGCATTAGATGCTTGGTAGTGGGAAGGGAAGCTGAGATAAACAGAGAGAAGGTAGAAGGCAGACACTCTGGAAGGAGAAGACATGAATGAATAGAAACCATGAAGTGGAAGCTGAGTAGGCAGAAACCATGAGCTAGGACACACATGGGTTGGTTGTGTGGAGCAGGAATGGTAGAACTTCTACTGCACCTGCTATAATTCCCACTGTTGAAGGGACAATGGGCTAATGAGGTCAATAAGCCTTCATATTTCTAAAATAACTTCCAGTATCTATGAGATCTGCCTCAAGAACTAAATTCCTATTTATCCTATTGTTAAGGCTGTATACTTACAGAAAACTCAATTTCTTGGGTCTTTGCCCCAACCTTCCTCCCCTGCAAGAAACCCCATCCAGATATATATGTGCAAACCAGCTTGCAGAGCCATTTGGATCATACACAGCTCATTCCTGCTGCTGTACTTCTCCCCCGCCATGACCAGGCCATCATAGTCAATTTCTATTCAAAGGCATCCCTGGAGCAACCATTCTCCTCATAGTTCGAACTGTGTGATTATCAGCATCCCCCCACCCTCACCCTCCTCCTCTCTCCAATTTTCTGTTTGCAGAAGACCCAGTCCAGCAACTTGGTAAGTCAATATCCGAAAGGTTGCTGGAATCCAGATTCATGAAGAAGATGGAAAAATTACTCTATTATCCTGAGTAGGGTGCTTTAAACTTTTAAAGACAGTGTGTCTTCCTGCATACAAAGATAGAAGAAATGAATTACTGTTCATCATGTGTACTAAAAATACCTGGAAAATCTCTAATGAGTGAGGAGAATATCATCGAGAGGAGCTGTTTCAACTAACTCTTTTCTAACTGAATGTTCCAGGAAGCAGATCAGTGCCCTTATTAAAGAGTCCCAAGGGAGCTTGCTCACTCCTTCCACCACGTGAGGACACAATGAGAAAGTGCTATCTATGAACCAGGAAACAGGCCCTCACCAGATACCAAATCTGCCGGTGCCTTGATATTGTACTTCCCAGCCTCCAGAATTGTGAGAAATAAATGTCTGTTATTTATAAGCCACCCAATTTACGATGTTTTACTAGAGCAGCCTGAACAGACTAAGACCTTTTCTATTCTTCACCTGTCCTGAAACAAGAACATTGAATGTGATAGAATACCCTCTCAAAAACAGATGATCTACACTCTCCCTCATGCCATCCCAATCCTATTAACATCTACAGATGGTGGAGCCTGCTTATCTGCTTAATAAAACCAAACGCAGGATTCTCCAAGGTTGGCCTAAGGGAAGAACTTCCTTGTGAAGAGGACACTGGCTAAACTTTGTAACTCTAATTTCAGGTCAACCAAATTCAAACTCCTTTTGTGCTGCTCTCACTATTAGCTGCTCCCCACACTAGCCTGGCCTGGGGAGAGCAGAGGTGATGATGCCACTGTCAACACTGGCCTTGTGCATCAAGGATGACAGCAGAATCTCCCCTTAATTCCCAGTGGGACACCCAAGACAATGGTGTCATCATAAGCCTCATTATTGGACAGTCATCATCAACCACACCATCACAAAAGCTGTTTGATTTTTATTTTCTTGGTTTCTTTGACTTCTCATTATGTAATGTGCCTTATCTCATTCAACAGTGCTGTGATAGAGGGCATGATAGAAGCTTGAACATATACGAAAAATCAAACCAAATCAAATAATCTCCTGTTCTCCAACTACCACCCCAAGGATGGGGGGCAAATCTTTAGAAACAGAAGGAGTGACTAACACACAACCAGCTATTCTGGTTAACAAATTACAGTCCACTCCCGTGCGTTGAGTTCTCCTTCCCTGTAGGAGATGCTGACTCCTTCATTATCTGGACACTTCCAGTAGCTCATGGGTCTGGAATTCCAGGTCCAAGAGGGACCTGGAGGTCAGTCGGAGGAGGTGTTTCCACATGAGAGTTCCAAGGACCATTTGCATCAGAATGAACTGAGATGTTACAAATGCAGGTTTCCAGGCCACACCAGAGTTTTACTGAGCCAGAATCCCTGGGACTTTTGCCAGGAAATCTGCATTTTCAAATAAGCTCCCTCTCATGCACACTAAAGTTTGAAAACCAGTAGTCTAAGGCTTTCCTTCTGAATTTCAGTTCTCTTTTTACTTCTTCCCTATTGACAAGGAATGTTTACTCTCTTCTGTGGGGATTACAATTACACCAAATAGCTACATGGTGATGGGAGTAGGGGAAAATCAGTGGACTATGTAATAAATTAAATAGATATTCTCTTTATATATGAAGAGGAACACACTATCTTAAACCTACATTTGCCATTGCTTTTTTAGTAGTAATGACTAACTTACCTATATTCAAGAGCAAGAACAATGTGTATAATTGCCCTTCTTCTCCTACAGCTAAAAGGTAACTGGTCCATATAGAGATTTTATCTGATCTTGGCATGTTGTTTGGCAGCACTGTGCACTCGCACTTGGAGTAACTGCCAAAAGCCCTGTGTCAAAGCACCTCAAACCACCCATTCTTTGTTTGATCAGACCTTGCACTTGGCCAGAAACTTTTTGCTTTTTACAATTTGGCTAACTGAATCCACTACTAAGAAAAGAACTGCAACCTAATGTCAAAAGTCCAGTGAGGCAGCCATGCAAAGGAGGGGTCAAGAATGTGTACACAAGTTTAGAGAGAATTTTTCTAAAATGCACATAATGAAAAAAAGATAAGTCTTTCTATATACTTAAAATGCTCTATTTGGTTTATCTGGTTCCAGTATGAACTTTAAGGATAATCAAATTTTGTTGTTTTATTAACTTGATACCTCACTATTTTATATTTTGAGTAATTTGAAATAGTAAAGTAACAATTTAAGTTATTGCTGGTGGAAAAGGAAACATGATCCCCAAAAAGTTAAAGGATATATTAATAAAGAAAGACTTGGAAATGGATACCAAAATGTAGTAGCATAGCAAAAATATTGACCAGGCCTTTCTTGGTAAAAAAAAAAGTAAGAATGATCACTTTTTGAGGGGCATCAATTAGCAAGGCAGAAGCTGAAATGAAGCTGGCACTCAAGGTCACCTAAGAAGGACTGATATTTCAATAGTTACCATTTCTTTTAGAGACTGATTGAGTCGATCTTAATTTTACTAGGGCTGACACTCATATGTCTGCAAAAGTTGAAGTGCCTCGCAGTTTGCTGATAAGCAATAATTAACCAGCAACTCAGTCCTCACATTCCCTTGTCCATCTTGGGTAACTGCCAGATGAGCTTCCTAGCCAGGGTTCACCCAAGTGCACTTGCTGGTCTGCGTTTGTTGATCCTGAGGGTACTTCTCTCCTCACTTGTTCATATAAGAGGCTTCTTGGCTGAGGTAGAAGGTTGCTGACCCACCAGTTCTTCTGGCTAGACTATTGTCTGGATTCCTGATATCTTGCCAGGGTTTTGAGGTGGCAAGCAACAGAAATGATTTAGGCTAACACAATGATCAAAAAGGAATTTGTTGGAATGACATGGGGGCAGCACATAGAAATTGAAGAAAAGTTAAATAAACACAATTCAGAAAAGAACAGCCCCAGGGCTATTGTGAGAATCAAGGTACAAGAACTGACAGAAAGTTTTTGCAAGGCACTGCTGTCAGGATGAATAACCTCCTTACACTCCCAGTTGAAAATTTAAATTCCTGGGAAAGGGCACTTGACTGGCTTGGCTTAGGTCCTGTGCCCGATCTGTTGACTAAAGGACTGACAAGCAAGGAGGAGAGGGTAGGTCAAATTGACATGCTACCACCAGAAGTAGGAAAGAATAATTATCAGGGGAAAGTAGCAGACATCCATGTCACTCTGTTTTCTGGTGTCCATGGCTTTCGTAGGCCTGCCTGCTGACTTTGGATGTATGATCTCATCTTGGTTTGGAGTCCTTTTGGCCAAGTTTGGTAACTCCACCAAGTTTGAGTCAATATTATACCTGTACGCCCCCTAATGCCTGGTGTGACCTAAAGTCTTAAGTCAAATGTAATTCCAATGAGCCCTCTGATTTATATTTTCCTCCTTTCCATCCACCACCTTGCTCTGGTCTCTGGTTCTGGTCTGCACTGTTCCTTGGGACTTTCACATATCCCTGAGCACCATTTCTTTTCTTTTTCTAATTTACTTTTCAAAATGAGAATGAATCATCCCTTAATTTTATTCTAACTCATAGCTTGTTCCTCCTTCTCCCGGAGGCCCCAGAGTGAGAGTGTGGGAGGTCATCTCTTATGGGACATGGTTTGCTATGGTGGCCATGAAGAACGTAATCATTTTCAACTTGCTTATAGAATGAGGAACTACCATTCTGATTTTAGAAACAAAAAGTACTGTCCTTCTTGACTTTGAATACACAGGAAAATTAGAGGTCAAAAAGAGCTTATAACAACATAGAGTAGCCCACTCTATTTAGATCAATTCAGTGATTTATCCAACTGAAAAAGCATAGCAGTTTCATATGTAAAAACAAGTCTGACTTTGGGGAAGCTTCTCTAACTGCTGAAGGTGAACTTTATTAGAGCAGACTCCTAAGTAAATCATTTACAGTATGTTAGTAGATGTTACAGTAGTTGGTATTAGTCTTCTGGTTTCATATCAGAACATATTAATCACATTGCAAATGTTAATTTGTGTAAATAAATAATTCTTGAATTGGATATATGTGTGATAGCTCAAGAGGGGTTTGATTTATATTTTGTTTCAATAGAGGCAGATTAAAATTGTTAACATTTTTCCCCAATACAAAATTGTAGGTGTTAAGGCTTTTATTGCAGGTCTGTTTTGTTTTTTTGTGTTTTTTTTTGCATTATATTTGCTTCTGAGATAATAATATAGCTATTATATAATCTATTTCTGAGATTATAATGCACTATAATGTTTATCAAGCTACTGCTCAACTTGATATAAGGAAGTCAATTTAGTTTTAATTTTGATGCATGGTTTAAGCCAGATCAGCCTTTAAGAAACCTAGAAAAAAGTCTAATAGATTTTATGCGTAAACATCCCCTGCTGGGAGATCATTAAAAATGAACGAGTGAATCAGGAGGGGATGGGATGAGTAGAGTGGTCTAGAAAAAGAGGACAATGCTCTTTGATGCACTGACTCAAAATTCTCTTCCAGTGAGTGAATGATCTAGAGCCAATTTGCGTGTTCTATGGTGTTCGCCAATGGGAGGTCTCTGAACCCACCTCATTCCAGATTCACAGCTGTTGTGAGTGGGTGGAGGGGCACAGAAGTGGTGAGCTGATTGAGGCCGGAGTCTTTAAATCTATCAAACATTTATCACAAGGAAAATAACCAGTAAAGTCCATATTTATTTGTGGCCAAGATATTCCTTTGGTTCATTTTTGGTAAGAGCTGAGACAAATCAATGGGGAATCAGTAGGTTATTGTAAAAGTAACGGTGAGAAAATTGGCTATTTGGGGGAAATTTTTAAAATTTATAGCTTCAATTTATGGGAAATCATATTTTAGATTAAATAAGAAAAGATAGATATATATCGAAATGTTAATTCTAGTTATATTTACAAGATAGAATTTAGGGTGATTTTATTTATGTTTTTGATCATTAGTATTAAAACTGTGTCTGTTATTTCAAAAGGAGAACTTTCAGCATAAAAAAATTATACCCATTACTCTAATTAATAATTCTACTATATATCCGTTATTAAAAAATCAGATATGTAGGCAAAAATCATCATAGACTTGTTAAATATATAAAAACTTTAGGTTAAATGATGGTATATAAACATCATAGGATATTATGCATTCATTTTTAAGGGATACTTACTGATGTGAGAAAATACAATATAATGTCAAAAAAGCCAGATACATAATACCATATGCCATATGATTTCACTTTTATACAGATATATCAAAATATTCTCACTGGTTATCCCCAGGTTCTAATATGAGGAGTTATTTTTGTTTTATAGTTTTGTTTTTACTTTTATCTATGTATCTCAAATATTCACAAATCATATGCATTACATGAATAGTTAGGGAAAAAAAGATCTGTGTATAAAGAATAGTTATGTTCAATCTAATAATTAGTTGCAGTGGCTTCATTTTGAAACTTCACAAGGATTCATCCTCTGAAGGATATTTTAAAAGTTTCCGTAAAAGAGTGCATCACACATAAGTGATGAGTAAATATGCACAAAATGAATTTACACTGCTGACCCCAATGCAGCCAAAAACACATTAATGGAATTTGAGGGAGGCTGTGTACCAAAGCTGGTTCCATGCCTTCTCTTTTAGATACATGTCAAAGAGTTCTATATTTTAAAGACAAGAAAGGCAGAAATTATTACTATTAAATGTTACCCAGAAATATCTCTATACCAGGTATTTTATCTCTATTAACAGGTATTTTCATGGGGGTATCTGGTAAAATCATTATAAAAGTGATGAAATCACTGGCTGAGTTTTAGCATCAGTATTTACACAGGATGGTGTAAGGTAAATACTCTGTTCATTTTTTAATCGGGATAGTCCTAAGGGAGGATGCCATTTCTGCTGATGTTTCAAATAATGTTATTAGAAAATACCAGCAGCAAAGAATGCACTGAATAATATTTTCAAAAACAAGGAACTCCTTAATGCATTCCAGGAAGTTGATACTAGGTCACAAAATAAAAGGAGAATGAAATGAGTATAAAAAACATTTGGACTATTGCTTTTCTGATATTGAATCTCATTCCTGTCTCAGTAATACTTGGCATTTGTGGAATGCTTGACTGTGTGCAAAATGTGCGATTGTATTATTTCGGGAGATAGGAGGGAAGATTTTATGTGCCACATTTTGTGATTCAGGAAACAGAACCTGAATTTGAATTTGAGTGGCCTTGGAATTTTAGTGACTTGCCCAAAACTGTCACAACAGTGTCTTTCTTCTGGACCACGATGAAGGGTTCTTACTGCTGCCGGGCACTGCCTCTTTTAGATCCCAGGGTGCCTCAGATGTCCTTGCCTGCATGACTGCCCTTGTAGGGTGTGGGGATGTCGCTCATTCAGGTCACATGGGCTCTGAATGTTCCGTCTCTGAAAGGCCTGAGCAGGTCACAGCAAGTAGAAGCTCTGAACGGTTTCATGGGCACAGTCCCAGGCACAGACAGTACTCAATAAATCCACATCTCAGTCTCCTGCCTTTCCGCAACAATTAGAGAGCACTGGCACCTGCGTGGGACACGCAGCCTTGCTTCCAATCAGCTGGAACCTCATCTCATAAGATTTCAGAGGCTGCCCTGTTCTCAGTTTTTATTGCTTTTTGGAAAGGATTGCTGATCTGCTTTTGTGTAAGATGGCAAAATAAGAATCTAGTCCATGACTGTAAACCTTGAAGCACTGCTACTAATCGCTGACAAGGGCTTGATCTGGGGCATACACTAGAAGACAGTAAAAGCACCGCCCAGTAACTCTACTTGTTGCTTTCTGAATTCATTACCAACATTTTTAAGCACTTTAGTTTGAAGAGAAACTATGTTTTGAAGCCACTGAAATCTTACTATAATATTTTCTGGCTCCGTTGCACTTACACATTTGCTTAATATAATGCCTGCAAGTTCATTGTTCAGTACATTTATCAATCTTATTCCTCCTCTCAACTCCGGTCAAAGTTTGCTTTTCCATATTTACCTTGTTATAGCATGCATAATTTTACTATTGTTCTCTGCACATGTATCTAAGCCCCTCACTTGGTTGCATACTCCATAAGGACAGAAGGGATCACATGAGTTTTATCTCCCTTTGTTCCCAGCATGTAGCACTGTAACCATCACATAGTAAGATATGGAAAAGTATTTGCTGCATTGTTGAATGAATGAAACATTCAATATTTTGTCCCAAAAATAACGTTTTATTCTTCTGTCAAAGGATTAAAGAACTACTAATTCTTTATTGACTTTTTAGTTTTGGTATCTAATAAAATACCAAGTGTGGTGTTAAGAGCTGGAACCACAAAGATGGATGAGACATAAAAACTGTCTTCAAGGAGTTGACTAAGGGAAGCAACATGGAAATAGGTTTAACTATTTTTAGATTGCAGAGTCCAGTAATATTTCAGTAAACAAAAGTAATTAGTTGATGCTTTTTTCAAGTCTCATGAGGCATTCATCGTTGATAACCAAAGCATTTTAAAACTCAAATTTATCTCACATATTACTTAAGTACTTAAATGGTAAATACAGTGGCATCTGACAGTCATTTTTAATTATCTGGGAAGTTTTTAGTTGGAAAGGGCTGTGACCAGGCATGATGTCTCATGCCTGTAAACCCAGCACTTTGAGAGGCTGAGGCCAGCCTATCACACTTGAGCCCAGGAGTTCAAGACTAGCCTGGGAAAAATACAGAAACCCATAGTCTACAAAAAATACAAAAATTAGCCAGGTGTGGTGGCAAGCATCTGTAGTTCCAGCTACCTGGAAGGCTGAGGAGGGAGGATTGCTTGAGCCTGGGAGGTCGAGGCTGCAGCGAGCCCAGATTGCACCACTGCACTCTAGCCTGGGCCTCAGAGTGAGGCCCTGTCTCAAAATAATAATAATGATAATTTTTTTAAAAAGGAAAAGGCTCTACCAAATATCCTTATAACCAGAAATCCCAATTATAGGCCGACTTTCTCCACTAACTTGATGAACATCATTGGATCAGTCTCTCACCTATAAGTCAAGAATGACACCCAGCACTTTGGAAGGCTGAGGTGGGTGGGTCACCTGAGGTTGGGAGTTCGACACTAGCCTGGCCAACATAGTGAAACCCCGTCTCTACTAAAAATACAAAAAAAAAGTAGCTGGGTGTGGTGATGTGTGCCTGTAATCCCAGCTACTCGGGAGGCTGAGGCATGAGGACTGCTTGTACCTGGGAGGCAGAAGTTGCAGTGAGCCAAGATGGTACCACTGCACTCTAGCCTGGGTGACAGAGTGACTCTGCTTAAAAAAAAAAAAAAAAAAAAAGAAAGACATTACCTCATCATCTAAATCAGACATTTGGTAAGAAAGCATCTGCATACATAATCATTTAAAATATGAGTTTAATAAACATCTGATTGTATGGAACTCTAAATATAGTATACACAAACTTCTTTCTTTTTCCTTTCTTGTTTTTTTGTTTTTGAGACAGGCTGTCACTCTGTTGCCCAAGCTGGAGCCTCCACTCTGCGGGGCTCAAGCAATCCTCCTATCTCAGCCTCCTGAGTAGCTGGGACTACAGGCACGTGCCACCACGCCTGGCTAATTTTTAAATTTTTGGTAGAGAGAGGTCTTTTTATATTACCCAGGCTGATCTTGAACTCCTGGGCCTGGGTAACAGAGTGAACTTTTTGCCCCGGCCTCCCAAAGTGCTGAGATTCCGGGTGTGAGTCAGCATGCCCAGCCTGATGTTTTTTCCCTTCTTCACAATTGTATGAATAGAAGATTTGTTCTTACTGTATATCTCAGCAACCTCAGCATACAATTTTTTTCCTTTCCTTATTAAGAACTTCCACTTTCTCAAGTAAAGGATGCACTTTACGGCTTTTCTTTGGCATATCCCAGTGGTCAACGTTACAAGTCTTGTGTTTGGCACCATCGTTGAGTAAAATACGAGCCATTTGAACACAAGCATTGTGATACTGTGATAGTCACCGTGATAACCCAGAGGGTACTCAGTGACTTGCGGGCCGGGAGCATAGACAGTGTGGATCTGCTGGAAAAAGGGATGATTCACGTCCCGGTGGGACACGGCAGGATGGTATGAGATTTCATCATGCTACTCAGAACGGCGCACAATTTAAAATTTGTGAATCGTTTATTTCTGAAATTTTCTACTGAATATTTTGGAACCCATTGACCACAGGTAACTAAAATCCCAAATAGCAAAATAGCAGATAAGGGAGGACTACTGTATTTCTAAAGACATAATTGGAAATGACCAAAATGTTCAATAACAGGGCATTACTTACATAACTTATGGTACCAATCTACAATAAAGTTCTCTATAGACATTTAAAAATAGTATTTAGAAAAATAGGCCAGGCGCGGTGGCTCAAGCCTGTCATCCCAGCACTTTGGGAGGCAGAGGCGGGCGGATCACAAGTTCAGGAGATCGAGACCATCCTGGCTAACATGGTGAAATCCCATCTCTACTAAAAATACCAAAAAAATTAGCCGGGCGTGGTGGCGGGCGCCTGTAGTCCCAGCTACTCAGAAGGCTGAGGCCGGAGAATGGCGTGAACCCGGGAGGTGGAACTTGCAGTGAGCTGAAATTGTGCCACTGCACTCCAGCTTGGGTGACAGAGCAAGACTCCGTCTCAAAAAATAAAATAAAATAAAATTTTCACCAGTCTGTTGTTAGGAGGAAAAAGCAGAGTGGGTAAAAAAAAGTATCTGGAAGGAAATAAATCAGCATGTTAGCAGTAATCCTCTTTGGGTAATATGATTATAAATAGTTTTAATTTTTATGTTTCTTTTCATACTTGCAGACATTTTCCAAATTTTGTACAACACATTTAACTGCTTTTAAAAAGCCAGCATGCAAATTCTTTAGCTTTCCCAATATCAGCATAAACAAACAGCATAAAATTATCCCATCATCCTGGTTCAACAAAGAAAATAAATATCTGGTCTTGTTGTCTCTCCAGACAAACTTCGTCATTTGATACAGAGAAAGAAGATTGCAGATTTTTCAACTTCCCACTTGTGGAACTTTTTTCCTTGAGAAGTTCATGTAATAACAAAAATATCCCGGTGGGAAAAAAAAATCCAAGGACCTGACTGTTTTGTCTATGTAACGATAAATCTCTCAAAGTTTCTAAATACACTTGAACTCATTTTTAAACACGGGGATCACTTCTCTAAGAAACCAGTTTGGAGAGACAATCTAATTAACAAACATGGATCTTGAAGATTGAAAATGGAAAACTCTTAACTTACCCTAAAACTACTACTAGAAAAATAAAAGATTTTTATATGGCTGTGTTTCAAATAGCTCTGAAGGTTACAAGTTTTAAAGTCATGATCTCACTGCAATAATTAATACCAAAATGCTGAGAAGATAAAATATTCTTTAAATATACATGTGTGTGCAAATTTATGTGTACACACTCCTATCACACATATACAATACCAACCATGGTATGTGGCAGTATTTATTTTTATACCCTAGAAAAATACAAGAAACATTTTTGATAGTCTGATATTGTGTGTACTAAGCACTAGAAGTGGGGTGGATTTTTAACCTTTCATATGTACATAAATGATGATCAAATTAATGGCACCAAATCAATTAACCGGGACAGACTGAGCAATTGCCATGTTGATGTAGACTAGTTCTCTTCCGCTCCTCTTCTTCTGAGGAGCTCCTCACTACTTCCAGGTCCTTAACTGGGTTTCATCTTTCTCTGCGCTAAAGTCCTCTCTGGCCTGGTCCTGTGTCAGCTGGGATAAGGGCTCTTGGACCTAGCTTGGCATTCTTCCTCCGGGCTGCACATCCACATTTGGCAAATTCACACCCATCCCAATGAGATTGTGTCCATCTCCCTGTGTCCCATCCCCCACCTCACCTGTAGCAAAATACTCAGCATATTCCTTCAGGGCCAGGAGTTCCCTTTGTGGTCAGTAAATACACTCAGCTTTTAACATTTCATGTTATTTCTTTTTTCAAAAGCTCTGTTGGTCTTGGTTTATTTTATTTTATTTTATATTTTATTTTATTTTTTGAGACAGAGTCTCGCTCTGTCGCCCAGGCTGGAGTGCAGTGGTGCAATCTTGGCTCACTGCAACTTCCACCTCCCAGGTTCAAGTGATTCTCCTGCCTCAGCCTCCTGAGTAGCTGGGGTTACAGGCGCCCGCCACCACACCTGGCTAATTTTGTATTTTTAGTAGAGACGGGGTGTCACCATTTTGGCCCAGCTAGTTTCGAACTCCCGACCTCAGGTGATCCACCCACCTTGGCCTCCCAAAGTGCTGGGATTACAGGGGTGAGCCACTGTGCCTGGCCTGGTTCTATTCTTTGACAACACAGGAGTGGTAAAATTGGAAGTGTCTGGCCTCTCTCCACCTCTGGGAAGCCCTGTCCTGGACCACATCCCTCAGTGCTTCACAAGGTTGTCACCATGTCCAGCCTCAGTCTGCTTCCCTGACCACCTCTACCTAATGTTAAAAAGTCTCCTTCTCCATCACCACATCCCATCCCCTCCTGCAGCACCACAATCTGATGTTACACATTTGTCTGTTCACTGGGCTGCTGCCTTCTAACTCCATCATGGCTGGGGATTCAGACTGTTTTGTTTACCAATGAGTCCCAGCACCTAGCCCAGTGCCTATGTCTTCTATCCTAGGGTCTGGCATTGAATAGTAATGATAAGAACATAATAGTCGCTAGGCCAGGTGCGGGGGCTCACACCTGTAATCCCAACACTTTGGGAGGCCAAGGCAGGCAGATCACTTTGGGTCGGGAGTTCAAGACCAGCCTGGCCAACATGATGAGACCCCCTTCTCTTCTAAAAATACAAAAATTAGCCAGGTGTAGTGGCAGGTGCCTGTAATCCCAGCTACTCAGGAGGCTGAGGCAGGAGGATTGCTTGAACCTGGGAGGTAGAGGTTGCAGTGAGCCGAGATTGTGCCACTGCACTCCAACCTGGGTGACACAGCAAGACTCCATCTCAAAATAATAATAATAATCGCTAGACTAAAAACGCTGGATATGCATTCTGTATCAGGCGCTATATGGAGCACTTTTGTCTGCTATAAATATGTTGTCATCATTTTCAGATAAGAAAAACAGAGACCTTTTCGGAATTTACTTGGCCAATGTAATACTAAACCTCTTACCCTGTCTGGATGCTAAAGATAATTTGATTTCTAGTTTAAAATGAAAGGCAAGGTGTGGTGTGTTGGTTTTCAATATATTTCCCTTGCCCCATTCCTTTTTCCAATTGTTTTCCATTTTGTGATGTGTTTTCAAGTTTTCCTGTACATAACTTACAATATTACAATGCTCGTCAAATTACAATGCTTATTTGTATAGCTTTAAACACTGCAACCAAGGCCAACTATCTTAATTTTCTGGAGAAAAAGATGTACAGATATTTAGGCACAACTCAGCCTGATTTTTTGCCTTCAATTAAAGTGTTTCATTTTGACAAGTATTTATTTCTTATGGGAAATAACCAGATAGTCTATTCTCTCCACAGAATGACAGTATCACCTCCTCTCCTCTGGATGCCACTTACATAGACCCATGCTGTCCAGGACAGTGGCTACATATGGCTATAGATGCTTGAAAATGTGGCTCATTTGAATTGAGATGTTCTGTAAATAAGTACAAAATACACACCAGACCTTGAAGACTTAATAGGAAAAAAAAAGTTTGTAAAATATCTCATTAATGTTTACAATAGTGATTACATATTAAAATGATAATATGACAGATGTATTGGTATAAATAAAACATATTAAAATTAGTTTCACCCATCTCTATTTTTTAATGTGGCTACTAGAAAATATTAAATGTAAAATGACATATGAAGCTTGTAGTCATGGCTCACATTATATATCTATTGTATAGCATGGACACAGATATTTACCTGAAGTTTTGTAGGTGTGTGGAAAACTGTTGCACTAATATAATTTAATTTAGTCTTGGTTAGGAAACGGACCTGAAACCGGAGGCCCTAATTAGCATTTACATGAGGAACACCTGGAAGAATGGAACGGCTGACATGGCTACTTTGAGAAAACCAGAGCCAGGGACTACATTTTGGGAGATCAAGGTGGAACCTGGAGTAAGGTGCTTTCTTACTAGATTTGTACTTAAATCGTCACCATAAAGTGAAGCTTCTGTCTAATCTTTTTTGCTAAGAAGAGCAAAGAGTTTTCTGTTGTATTGAAAGGTTTTTATTAATAGTTCCTAATTCCCACTGATGTCTAACACTGAGAATTTTTATTATAGAAATGATATTAAAACTAACATTTTAAACTGTGATTGTCACAGGTTAAGTTTACCCACTGAGCTTCCTTTACTTCATTTAGTAGCTTTGCTTGAACTCATTTTTTTTCAGTTAAAGAGCTTTAAGAGCTTCTTTATGTTTGTAATAAATCTTGAGACAACGGGCAGAATGTTACGGACTGAAAGTTTCTGTCCCTCTAAATTCCTAGGTTGAAGCTGAAGCCTAGGGTAATGGTCTTTGGAAGTGAGGCCTCTGAAGGTAATCAGGTTTAGATGAAGTCACGAGGGTGAGGTCGTCATGATGGGATTTGTGCCCTTATCAGAAGAAACCAGGCCAGGTGCCGTGCCTCACGCCTGTAATCCCAGCTCTTTGGGAGGCAGAGGCGGGTGGATTACTTGAGGTCAGGAGTTTAAGACCAGCCTGGCCAACATGGTGAAACCCCATCTCTACTAAAAATATAAAACTTAGCTGGGTGTGGTGGCCTGTGCCTGAAGTCCCAGCTACCGGAAAGGCTGAGGCAGGAGAATTGCTTGAACCCAGGAGGCAGAGGTTGCAGTGAGCCAAGATAGTGCCACTGCACTTTAGCCTGGGCAACAAAGCAAGACTCCATCAAAGAAGAGGAAGAAGAAAGAAGGAAGAAGAAGAAAGAAGAAAGAAAGGAAAGAAAGAAAGGAAAGAAGGAAAGAAAAGAAAGAAAGAAAAGAAAGAATGAAAGAAAGAAAAGAAAAGAAAGAAACAAACCAGAGCAGTAGCTCGCTCTCTTTCTCCCTACCCACCCACCCCAACTACCATGTGAGGATATGAGGAGAAGTCAGCAGTCCGCAAGCCAGAAAAAGGGCCCTTACCAGCACCCAGACATTTTGTTACCGTAGGTAGCTAGTCAGGCATGAGCAGGGCAGGAGAGGGCCCCTGCCTCATCAGGAATATCAGGCAACTATCATATGATGATCAGGCGGTTGTTGAACAGGCTTTGTAAAATAATAATTGGTTGCAGCCAGTGCCAGGGAAAGGCAGTCTACCAAGAAATGAAAACACCTGAAGGTGGTGAGCAGCATCTTCCCGATAAGATCTCAGGAATTGGGAAAGTGGGCTCAAGCATGCACATTAAGAGGCAAAATGGCGGAGTTTAACTGGCATATGACCTTCCAGGCACATTGCACCGGTAAAGGAAGAACGCCTCAAGTGAACAGGCATACAACGCCAGTGAACACGCATACAACGCCAGTGAACACACTGTGCATGCGCCCCTCTGAAGCACTGGCAGGTCACTGCGCATGCGGACAGCCCATTCCAAGGGAAGAATCATGAGTGAAGGGACCCTGGCTAGACCCCAGAAGTATGCCAATGTATAAAACCCTAAGTTAAAGGTGAAACGAGGCACTTGCCTTTCAAGTTGCCCGCTTGGCCCTCTTCCAAGTGTACTTTGCTTCCTTTCATTCCTGCTTTAAAGCTTTCTAATAAACTTTCACACCTGCTCTAAAACTTGCCCTGGTTTGTGGCGGGCTCCCAAGTGCCTAGGCCATGCCTTACGACTGCTGCCCTTACCGTTTGTCATATGATGACACTTGACTACATACGGCTTTAGAAATAAAATAACCCTCATAAATACCAAAAAAAAAAAAAGAAAAAAAGAAAGAAAGAAACTTGCCCTGGTTTCTCCTTCTGCCCCTCAGTTGAATTCTTTCTTCTGAGGAGGCAAGAATTGAAGTTTCTGGAGACCCACACGGATTCACCACCAGTAACAATTTGGGACCCTGATCTTGGACTTTCCAGCCTCCAGAACTGTGAGAAATAAGTGCCTGTTTAAGCCACTCAGTCTATGGTATTTTGTGATGGCAGCCCAAGCTGACTAAGACAGATGCCAACAGCTTCATTCCAGAAAACTACGCACATGCGGATTTTGCTGCGTCATACACATCAGTTATTTAAGATCTCAACTTTCCTGTTTAGAGGTGTCAGTAAACATATGGCCATAGTGTACATGTCTTAGGTGGACTCTCACAGGCGCCCACTCCTGTGTTAGCTTCATTTATACCCTGAGCATGGCATACGAATTTACGTTCGCTATCTCAAAGTGTGTGAATCTACATATATAAAGTTCAGAACAGGCAGAACCAAAATATAGCACTTGGAATAAGTATTTAGATGATAAAGGCATTTTAAAAAGCAAGGAAATGATTATTAGAAGTCAGATTCTAGTTTCAGGGAAAAGAAGGAGGACTGTGGCTGAGACAGATGCAAGGGTGACTTCTGGGTGCTAGCAGTGTGCTGTTCCTTGACCCGAATGGTCTTTATGTGGGTATTCAGCTAATAAGCCATTAAATGCTACATTTGTTAATTCACTGTTCCGTATTTGTTCCATATTTAATAATAGTATACGTTTTGAGAAGTCATTTTGACTAGATTTTATCCCACAGCAATACAAGGATGGTTAACTATTTTTAAAATAAATTAATTTGCTACCTTGACTGACTAAAGAGTATATGATTTTTCTTAAAATAGATACAGGTGAAATAAATGATAACATTAACATCCAGTCATTAAGTAGAACGATGACAGTAATATTAGGGAGTGAAACTCCCTAAACTGATGAGAATTATTAAAACTCTATAGAAAATTTCTTAATAAAATATTAAAAATATTTCCTTTAACTTCAGTAATGAGACAAAAATATATACTATTACTGCTTTTATTTAGCATTGCCCTGAAGTGCTGGTGATATGGCTTGGCTGTGTCCCCACCCAAATCTCATCTTGAATTGTAGCTCCCATAATTCCCATGTGTTGTGGGAGGGACTTGGTGGGAGATAGTTGAATCATGGGGGCGGTTTCTTGTGGTAGTGAATAAGGCCCATGAGATCTGATGTTTTTATAAGGGGTTTTCCCTTTCACGTGGCTCTCTTTCCCTCTCGCCTGCCACCATGTAAGATGTCCCTTGTTCTTTTGCCATGATTGTGAGACCTTCCCAGCCACGTGGAACTGTGAGTCCATTAAATCTCTTTTTCTTCATAAATTACCGAGTCTCGGGTATGTCATTATCAGCAGCATGAAAACAGACTAATACAGCTGGTCAGCACAGTAATACAAGGGAAAAAAAGGCAGAAAGGTTAGAAAGGAAGAAAAACTAATTATTCACTGACAATGTGATTAGTTACATAAAAAAACTAAGAGTATCTACAAACTGTTAGAAATGATAAGAAAATTCAATAAGATTGCTTGATCCAACATCAAAAATTAAAAAAATCAGTAGCATTTCTGTGCACCATCCATGTGTTTATACTTCAGCAACAAGCAGTTAACCTACCTATATGTTCAGTGCAATACCAATTAACATCCCACAGGAATCTTTGATGGATCTTTGATGTGCAGATGCTAAAACTCAGCCAGAAGAACAAAGAGGAAAGAATATCTGTCATAAATTTAAAGAATAATAATAACAGGGATAGCGGTTCTATCTTCTACTTGTCCTACCAGATATAGATTTAATGTAAACATAGTGATCAAAAACAGTGTGGTATTGGTGAAGGGCCAAAAAAAATTAGACCAATGGAATAGAGAGTTTACAGATGGACCCACATATAAATGGTATACATGTTTGCAGCTATAACACTGCAAAACTTTGAAGGAAAGAATATACTATTTGATTTAAAATGCTGGGACAATTTGTCATCTACATGGAAAAAGATAAAAGTAGATCTCATAAGCAGAAAATAATTCCATGATTAAGAGATCTAACTGGAAAAGAGTTAAACTATGAAACTTTTTTTAAATGTGGGAGAACATTCCTATAATCCCAGGAAAAGAAAAAAAATGTTTGACAAGGTACAAAAGACAAAATGCCAAAAAAAAAAAATCAGTTTGAGATTATAGTGAAAACAGTATTATACATGAAAGCACTAACTCAAAGATAAACCAAAGATTGGAATAAAATATTTGCTATACACTTTAATGACAAAAATTTTGTATCCAAATATATAAATAACTTCTAACTAATTAGCAACAAAAAGGTGAAGTTCACAATAGATAAACAGGCAGAAAGTTGTACTATGCAGTTCACACTGAGGGAAATATAAATGGCCAAGTAAAATACGAAAAACTTTACAAACTCACTAGTCAAAACAAGATCTCATTTCACACCATTAACATCTAAGCACACCAAGCTTTGCTGAACATACAGGGAAACAAGCTTTGCTGAAGATATAGGGAAACAGGCACTCTGGTACATTGTTGGCACAACCCTTTTGCAGATGAATTTGTCAATTCCTAATATATTTAAATTTGTTTTCTCTATGAACTTAGGAATTCAAATTCTAGTTGTCACAATGGTGCATATATCAAAGTATGCCTTGCAACTTTATAAAATGAAAATATAAAGACAAGCTTACTATGTTTAGGAAGATGGAAAAATAAACCATACTTTATATAGCTGGATACTAAATACTACAAATACATTGTATCTATATGTACCAACATGGATAAAATTCAAAAACATAATATGGAGTGATAAAAAATAAGCTCCAATAGATATGTATAATGTAAAACTATTTATTACATCTGAAAGACCACAAAACAGTAATATTTATTTTTTACAGAGAACACACACACACACACACACAATGCAAAACTGTGCAGGTAAATTACATACATAAACTTTTTGGGATAAAAGAAGGAGTAAATCATGTGTGTATGACTTTCTGTATTCAGATTTTTTTTTTCTTAAAGGTAGAAATCTGAGAACAAACAAGTCAAAGTATATTAATACTTGCTTAATCTCAGGGATAGATAAATTGGTGTCTGTTCCATTACTTTTTGTTTTCTAATTTAACTGAAAGTGCTTAAATTTGAAAATGAAGTCTGACGAGAAAGCATTCTCCCCAAATGCAGGTGTTTTTCAACTTTTAATACTTGCTTCTCATATTGTTGCCCTTTCTGGAATGCTAAGGCAAGAAGAAGGATAAACCATGATGTCTTAATGTGTGAACATCACCTTATCCAGAAATCAAAGACGGGGCTTTCTATACCTCCACTCCCAGGTCTGTTGCCTGAGACAACAACAAGGTGACTCCCTGTCTCAAGTGGGTGAGCTGGGTCCTGACAGTTATAAAACCTGGGGATGCGCTGGGCAGCCAGCCTGGAACTGGATGCCTGTGCAAAGCAGCAGAGATATTTCATTCTGGGCACATCAGTACAAATTGTGTGGGTGGACAGTTCCACCCCGTCTAAACAAACTTAGCATGTAGAGTCAACACCACTGCTATTTCCCTGTTTTGAGAAACGCTAAAGTAAAACTGAAGAAATTTAGAGCGAAACACATCCTTAACTAGAGTAGAACAAAAATAATAAAATATAATGGCTCCAAAGTTACATTTAACTCTCACTTATACATTGTTTGGCCCATGCTATGTTTTTGTGAAGTTTTGGCTTACTGCTAATATTTAGAATTTGGGAAGTTTCTAATAAACACTGGATTCCCAACTTCCCTCTTGAAGTGATTCTGGCACAATTGGGCTTGACTTCTAGCATGTTAACAACTAGGCTCTGAAGATTGTCTCTTACCCCATTGCCTTGCTCCTTACTTCACCTGCTGGCCCCATTGGGGTTTCAACTCTCTCATTTTACAGATGAGAAAACTGAGGCTCAGAGTGGTCAACAGCCTTGCCCAACAGCAGAGTTTCTCTGTGAAGGGAGCCATGTTGGTGCACATTGCCTGATTATCAGTGAATGCTGTGATTCCTTTTTCTACAAGATGAAGGCACATTTCATTATTTTACTAGCATATTCTCTCTAACCCGGCAGGTACACTGGAAATGATAATCCTGAAAACTTTTTAATGAAAGACTTACTTCAAGTGATGAGAAAAACAATACAAATGGATTAATTTCAGCAAGAAGTCACCAAGATGTGGCCGAACCCAAAGCAGTAAAGTTTACATGTAAAAATAATAAAGGAATATAACAACAGAATTGAAAAATGGTATAATTAGAGTTTGCATGGTCCCCAAGCATTACTTTTTCAGACTGATCCTTACACAAGTACAATTCTTCCACCCCTCCCTGATCTCATTCCTCTTCTAAATTCAGAAACACGTGCAAACCCTGCTCTGGATCTCTTCTCCAGGCTTCCCCACAACATACATTTCCTTTAGGATTTTGCTTTTTTGGATTTATTTGTCCTGGTTCAAGCTGGTAGATAATCCCCACTGACTTGCATGAGTTTTATCTGTCATGCCCAGCAGCATTTAAATACCTGGACTGGGAATTCCTAATCTATGCAAAGTGCATTTTTGTTAGAACCAGCTACATAAAGAGATGACATGGATCACAAATGTCCTTTAGAATGTGAAATAGTGAATAACCTAAATATAAAATGATAGGGAAATGGTTCAATTAACTTTGGCATATTGTGAAAAACTGCAACAAAGCAAAAAGAAAAACAGGAAGATCTTAAATACTGACATGGACCGGTCTACAGGTTGCAAAGGAATACAGAACAGTATCATTTATGTTAAAAAGCCAACAAAACATACATAGTTTGTGGGTTCATATATGTGTGTGTAAATGCATGGAAAGTGTTTGGAAAACAACATGAAAGTGGTAAGAGTCGATACCTCTTGGAAGACAGGGAAATGGGGAGAGACATGGGGGTGTCGGAGAGGGCTTTAGTTTCACCTGTACTGTCTGCAATGTCTTCATTTAATTTAAATAGGAAAAACTTGGATGATATGTGACCATAGGTTCCAAAATTCTTTGCATGTAACATATATAAATATTTCTGTGACCGTTAATTTCCAATCATAATCTCAATAACATTTGTAAAAACATCTGCTCATCCTTGGAAATGAAATTTCCTATGCCACGTTATCACACAAATTAACTTTTTAAAGTGTAAAAATAACACAAAGCATCTGAAAAGTTAACTTTCACAAGGTAAAATCAAGTGCACACATGGACAGTGCACAGAAATGCTACTGATTTTTTTAATTTAATTTTTGATGTTGGATCAAGCAATCTTATTGAATTTTCTTATTATTTCTAACAGTTTGTAGATACTCTTAGTTTTTTAATGTAACTAATCACATTGTCAATGAATAATTAGTTTTTCTTCCTTTCTAATCAAGTAAAGTTTACTTTCACAAGGTAAAATCAACGATCTGCTCTAGGAGGCACAATCGTTTCGAGGACAATCAATTTCTCTTTAATGGCAAAGAATAAGGAATATGGGGCGGATTTAAATAAATCCGGTTTCACTTAAATTCCAAGTCAAAAATCAAAGTAACAGATTGCTTAATTGATTCTAACCTGAGTTCGATTTCTAAGGTGCTCTTAATTTTTCAGTGATAGCGTTTGCTTTTCCCAACAAGAGCAAGGGAAAACTGGAGGGCAAGTTTTGCAAGGAAGAAATTGAGCCCCAGAGAGGTCAGGATTTAGTGCGAGGTCCCGGCTAGGAAGAGGCGGCTGGAACTCCCTGCAGGTGTCTCCTGCCAGCCCTCTGTGCGCTCGGCCAAGCTGCTTGATTTGATTCACCAGCGTGACACCGTGCATCTCCACATCCGGTGTTCTCACGTATCATCCCTGGCGATTACCTATGCGTCTATTTTTTAATTTACTGACCTCTGGAGGCCTGTCCCCGCCGTCTCTGATTCCTAGGCACTGGACAAACCCCCTCCTCGCTTCTTCCCCCTGCTCCGCGCATTCCACCTGTTCCGGGGCATCCCCGCTCGCTTGCTCCCTTCCGCACGCTGCCTGTCCCGGGACCTGCGTGAAGCCCGCAGCCCCGCCACTAGTCGGGCAGCTGCTACACTACCGCGCCGCTGCGGGTGGGGCCAGCGTGTCCCCCGGACGCGGGGAGGGGGGATGGAAGTGCGGGGTGGGGGTCGCGCAGCCCCCACTCACCTTGCTGGCCGTGGGCGCCGCCGCCAGGAGCACCAGCAGGAGCTGCAGCAGGAGCACCTGCGATCTGGGCGCCGTCCGGGGGCTCATGGTGGGCGCGCGCTCAGAGCCCGGGCGAGTCCGGGGACTCGCAGGCTCTCAGGCCACCGCGTCTCCTGCGCAGCGCGGCTCGGGGAGCCCGGCTGGAAAGCTCGCCTCGCCACTCGGCCGGGGCGGGTTTTGTAGGGCTCGGTCGCACGGTTCGTCCCTCCCCACCCAGGCTTTTTGGTTGTGGCTCCAAGGGAGGGAAGACGTGGCTCAGGTCCCGCCCTCGTACCCCCCTCCCTCCCAACTTACCAGGCAGTGTCCCTTCCACCCGGGCATCGTGCCCAGGAGGCGAGAAAGGGCCGGGCGCCTGCGGGGCAGGTGGGCGCGGATCCAGGGTAAGGGGTTAAGGAGGTGATGCTCCCAAGGTCCGGGGGCCCAGGCGGGGAAATGGGGTGCGGGTCCGAGGTGAGGAGTTTGGGGGTGTGCGGTGGGGCGGTGGCTGCGCAGGGTGGAGGGAGTGGCCAGCGGCCCTGCCCAGATTAAGCGGGAGGCGCGCCGGGCGTCTGCACTCAGGAGGCCCTGCTTGCTCCCCGCGCCCGCGGCGGTCCGCGTTCCCCGCCTCCAGCCCGCCTCCAACTTGCAGCCGCCGGGCTTGGCTGCGAGAGTGCCGCGAAGAGGCAGCGGGGCGCGGGTGGATTGGGGCTGGAGGTGCGCGTCCCGTGGGCCGGCAAGGCGGCAGCTCCCGGCGCTGCGGGCGTCCCCACAGGTAAGGCTCCCATAGTTGGGGCAACCGCTGTCCCGGGGCCCCTGCACCTGCCTGGGAGGGGCAGTGGAGGGAGCGTGGCATTCAAGGGGTGGTGGCGGGCCCGGCTGGGGAGTTGTGGCCCGGGGGTCACCAGAGGAGAGCTCGTCTGGCTCCTGGGCTTGTCTGTCTGGGCTTTAAACTGGGTGCTGTGTGTTTTGATTAATTTGGAGGCTCGAGTTACCGGCCTGGCAGTCGGGGCACTCCAAAATGCCAAGAGAAAGAGGCAGCTGAGGAGAAAGAGAAAGCCCATCTTATTCTCCGCTGAGTTGAACTGCTTTTCAGGCCAAATCTTATCTGCGGAAATGCAGGGCAAAACAAGACCCAGCTCTGGTCAGGGTGCGCTCTTCCTGGGGGTGGCCTGGGATGCAAATGTGCCAGGGCACCGTCCTCCAGCAGGCTCTCGCCGTTTCCTGTGCTAGGGACCACAATGGCTCTGGTAAAGCAATTAGACTCCTTCTCTGAAGAATGCTGTGAAATGCATAAAATACAATTAAATCAGAATCAGTTTTATTGGAACGCAATTATGGAAGCCCTCAAGTCGTGATATAGTAACTAACATAGGTGCATCATCATTATTGCATTAAATAGCTAGATTTAACAGCAGGCCAATTAAGCAACTGTAATATCAAAGTAGTGATGACCGCAAATGGTATTTTGAGATAATAGCCCAAACTGAAATGTGACATGAAAATACCAGTGGGTGCAAACTATCAAGAACTGCCAATACTACTGTGGTCTGTTGCCTATGATCATAAGGGAGGACATGTTGAACTTCTGTGACATGTTACTAAAAATAAAGATGCAACTTATTTTCCTATGTAAGTTTCCTATACAGATCACCTGAATTCCATCCTCAGGTTAAGAATCTTTGCTTTGGAACAGGGTTGCTGATATTTGCTGCAGTTGGTTTCAGACAGCAAGTATGATCTATGCAGTTGGTCACTGATTATAGGGAACCACTTTCTTTCAGTTAAACTTGGGGTTTATTGGTGTCTTAGACCTTTGTAGCCATGCAAGTAGGCAAAACCTTAACAGTGAATGAAGACACTCCTCCCATTCCTTTTATTTTGACTATAGCGTGAATCTTACTGTCTTCTTTCTGTCTTTTATGCCAGTGATTCTCAACTATGGTTGAGCATTAGAATCTTTGGAAGGATCAAAAAATGTTGATACCCAGACCATTCCAAGCCAATTTTAGCAGACTCTCTAGCTGTTTTAAAATTTCCTGTACATTGCCATGCACAATCAAGTTTGAGAGTTCCTGTTTTCACACACATGTTGAATTAGGATATATTCTTAATAGAATAATAAAAAGCACATATATTAAACTCTTCATTACAACTTGGGAACACTGCGGAATGTATGACCATATCGCAGATGTTGCAGTGTGGTATGCAGTAGCTTCTTTCCATTGGTAGGGAAAGTTATTCTGGAAACTTCTGCCACTCTTGTGGAATGAAACAGCAGGTGTTGATGAAGTGACAATGTCCAAGAGTTCTGAGAGTCACATGATTATCTTTCACAAACTGACAATATTTATTTTAAAAAATACAAACAAAAATGTCTCAATGCTAATGTTAAATGCTGCTTCTCTTTGCCAAATTCCAGAAGATTCCTCAATTTGAATTTTAATTGCCTTTTCCTGAAACCAGGTCATTTTGTTGGAGGACTAGACTTGGTTTTATCAACTTTGGAACAGGAGGTAGCAGTCAACTGCAAGTCATTTCTGATGCAGATACAGAGCCGGAAAGAAACTTGTGATGTAAATACAGCAAGAAAGAGGCAATGCTGGAGAGCTTGACCTCTGGAGTAGACTCTGGAGTTCTGAGTCTTTTCCATACTTACTAGTGTGATCTAACCTCTCTGGGCTGGAGTCTTCCCTTCTATAAAATAGACATACTCACCGTACCTACCTCAAGGAGTTGTTGGAGTCTAATAAGCTAGCAAAAACCCTTTGTGCAGGATCTTCACACAATAGTCACATAGTGAAATTTGATTTTTTTTTTTTTTTGTACAAAGGAAAATAGGTGGCCCTGATGAGAATGGTGGCATGTGGTAGAGATGCTTTTCTGAGCTCAGTACTAAAACAGCTGGAGGCAAGCATAGCCCATGAACTCCCTTGAGGTTAATACACTTCCAAGGCCTCTAGAACCTTGCCTTGGTATCCCTGGGAGCTTGTTGGAAATGTAGAGTCTCAGGTCTCTCTCTGGATCCACTGAATCAGATCCCACATTCACCAAGATCTGCTGGCAATTCATATGCACCTGGTACTTGAAATACTGAGAAGCTGCTTCTCTAAAAGCCATATTAGCCACTCATTCCCCACCTGCTACCTTTAGAACAATGTTTGACTGGCTCACCAGGTGGTGTTAATTAACTGGAAGTCTTGATTGTTAAACAGTTGTCTCTGGGTCAGGAGAGTTGATTTTTCAGTTGGTTCTTTAAATGTAAAACAATAAGAGGAAAGGAGGATGGTTCTTTTTGTACATTCAAAGGACATAGAGGTCTCTATTTTTTACTTTGATGCCGTGTAGGGGTTTTAAACAAAATGAGTGGCTATTGTCTTTGACAAGTCCTGTATAATTTGTAATCACAGTATCATGTCCATTTTCTGTGCAATGTTTAAATAGTTGTGTCTGCTTCACTTCATTTCAATGTAAGCCCCATTAGGACAGGGGCCATTTTTGTATTCTTTACTGATGTTGATGAATGAGTGAGGCTGTTACTGTTTGCTGAATGAATTAATGAATGCACAAATGAAGTTGAATGGCTTGTCAAATTCACCCAGCATTCACACTTAGCCTGTTTTCTTCCTAAGTTCATGATCTACCTCTAGCCTTTATTGTAGAGGGACGTGCCTCTGCTTTTGATGAGATACAAGATACACCTCTTATGCTGCCCACAGCTGCTTCGTTAATCTTGTTTTACTTCATCTCCCCTCTTAGCCATCCTTTTTCTTTCAAGAACTTTCTCTTTTCAACACCTCTGAAACAATTAGGCTCTTCGGTGCTTTTAGAATCTGAGTGATTACCAACTCATGTCAGTTCTTGCCATTGCATCTCTGAACTCCTTCTCTACTTCTCTAAGTTCATGGCTCCTGCCTTGCACTATCATCTGTGGATTATGGTAGCCATCTAGCTAGTTTTCTGTCCTGCAGTCTTTCTACTCTGGAACTCATCTGTGTAATTATCAGAGTTACCAATTAAAATTGCACATTATGCTAGCAAGGACAGGTGACTTTAGGGACGGTTACAAACAATTCCCCCAATCCAGAGGCTTATCATTATGGAAGTTTTCTCATCATTTATACTACATATTCATCGCAGGACGTGGGGAAGTGGGAGTGGGGTGGGAGTGCTCTGCTTATTGCAGCCACTCAGGGACCTCCTGGAAATTCCCTCTCAACATCATCTTCTCTAATCACCTCAGAAGGGGAAGAGAATGTGCTAAACTAAAACTACCCTACAAGCTTCCTCCTGGATGTGACACAGGCTACTTCTACTCACATTTCATTGACCAAATGGATCACGTGATCATGCTTTATTCTGTAAGGGGCAGAGAAATGAAGTCTACCACATGTCTGGAAAGAGAGGGAAACAGGTGGCAAATGTCAGTAATACCCATCACACACATTGTGCCACTTGTTTGTTTAAAAGCTTCCAAAAGTTCCCCTTTGCCTTCGCAACTGATTTCACATTTCTTGGAATAGAATAGTGTGGTCTCAGGTCAACTTTTTTGTTTTATCTCTTGTGTCATCCCAAGCTTTTTATGATTTCTCTGGTTCACTGTACACACTTCCTTACCTCACACCCTTGTACTTACTATTCCCTCTGCTCGAAGAGACCTCCTCCTTGATCTGTGTTTTAGACCAAGGTCTGTGTTTTATACCACCTACCTGTGCTTTAAGACCTAGGTCAAGGATTAAAGAGCGTGGTTCCTGTGAACACCTTTGTCCAGAACTTTATTATATAGCACAGAAATAGTGTGTGGTGATTTATTGTTCTGCATTACAAAACTTTTGAGGGCAGGTACAGAGATTATTTGTTAAGAGTATTAGTCTGTTCTCACATTGCTATGAAGAATTACCTGAGACTGGGTAATTTATAAAGAAAAGAGGCTTAATTGACTCACAATTCTGCATGGCTGGGGAGGCCTCAGGAAACTTACAATCATGGTGGAAGGCACCTCTTCACAGGGCAGCAGGAGAGAGAATGAGTGCCAAGCGAAGAGGGAAGCCCCTTTTAAAACCATCAGATCTCATGAGAACTCATTCAGTATCATGAGAACAGCATGGGGGAAACCACCCCCATGATTCAATTACCTCCCGCTGGGTCCCTCCCATGACACATGGGGATTATGAGATTACAATTCAAGATGAGATTTAGGTGGGGACACAAAGTCAAACCATATCATTAGGGAATTTAAAAAGTACATTTCTTGAGGTATAATCTATGTTCAATAAATCACATCCACCTAAAGCATGGAATTGAGGAAGTTTTGCTGATGCATTCACCCTGTGAAACCACCACCGCCCATCAAGCTGTAGTATTTTTCTGTCACTCCCAGAAGTTTCTTTCTGCCTCTTTGCTATCCATCCCTCTTTACACACCTCATCCTCAGACCAGGACTGATCTGCTTTCTGTCACTGTAGACTTCATTTTAGGTGGCATTTTCTAGAATTTTGTGTTGATGGAATTACACCATGTGTACTGTCTTGTATCTGGCTTCTCTGACTCTATATAGCAATATTCAGATTCATCCATGTTGTGTGGATTAGGAGTTTGTTCTTTTCTATTGCTGAGTAGTATCCCATTGTATGGAGATTACACTTGGAAAAAAAATCCATTTACCTATTTTTGGGCATTTGTATTGTTTCTAGTATAGGGCTACTACAAATCAAGCTACTATGAATATTTTTCTACAAGCCTTTGTGTAGGTATGCATTTTCACTTATCTCAAGTAAATATTTAGGAATGAAAGGTCTGGGTCATATGGTAGATGTACATTTAATTATAAAAGAAATGGTTTTCCAAAGTGGTTATATTCTACCTTCTCAGTGCAAGGTACAATACAATACATAGGAGTTCCAGTTGCTCCATATATTTATTTTGCTGTTAATTTTTAAATTTTAGCCATCCTAATGTTTATACAGAGGTATCGCAGAGTGGTTTGTATTTCTCCAATAACTAATGATGTTGAACATCTTTTAATGTACTTATCGAACATTCATATAGCTTCTTTTGTGAAGTGCCTATTCAAATCTTTTTTCCACTTAAAATTTGCCTTTTTATCTTCTTATTGTTGAATTGTAAGAGTTATTTGTATATTGTGGATACAAGATCAATATTAAATACAAGCATTGTGAGTATTTTCTCCCATTCTGAGAATTGTGTTTTCATTTTCTTGTGATTTTTTAAGTAGCAAATTTTTATTTTGATGGAATATAATTTATAATTTTTTTCTTTTGTGATTTGTGCTTTTCTTGTTACCTGAGAACTCTATACCTATGCCAAAGTTGCAGAAATTTTCTCCTATGTTTTCTTCTTTGGTAGTATTGTTACTTTTACCTCAATGATCTCTTTCAAGTTAATTTCTGGGTATGGTAGGAAATAAGGATTCATTAAATTAGTTTTTCCATGTGAATATCCAGTTGTTGTAACACCAGTTGTTGAAAAGACATTTTCCCCCACTAAATTGCCATGGCACCTTTGTAAAAAATCAACTGATCATCACGTGTGAGTCTTTTTATTCCATTTATCTACATATCTATTTGTTTACCATCATTCTTACAACTGTAGTTTTTTAGCAAGACTAGTGTAAGTCCTTCAACTTTGTTGCTTTTTATAAAAATTGCTTAGTCTATTCTTGGTCATTTGCATTTACATATATGTGGATTTTATTTGTTAGTATTAAGTTAAGGAGAGTCATGTTTATATTCACAAGATATATTGATCTGTAGTTTTCCTATAATATCTTTGTCAGTTTTGGTATCTAAATAATGCTAGCCTCCTAAAATAAGTTGGCCAGCATTCTCTTTTTTTCTATATTCAGAAAGAGTATATTAAAAAACTGGTATTATTTCTTCATTAAATGTTTGATAGAATTCACTAGTAAAACCAATTATCCCCTGAAGTTTTCTTTGGGGAAGGTTTTTACTTACAAAATTCATTAATTATAAATTTAATTGCTATAGGCCATTTAAATTTTCTATTGTTTCTTGTGTCAGTTTTGATAATTGATGTCTTTCCCAAAATTATTTATTTCCTCTACATTGTTAAATTTATTGGCATATAATTATAAGAAGATTCTCCAATTATCTTTTTAATCCCCTTTGTCATTTGATACTGTCATATTATTATTTTTAACATTCCCAAGTTTTCAGGCTTATCAATTGTATACAGAACCAAACTACCAATGTTGGGTTTCATTGATTTTTCTCTACTGTTTGAATGCCTTCTCCTTTGTTAATTTCCTCTTTAATATTTATTATTTCTTTCATTTTGCTTCAGGTTTATTTTGTTCTTTTCCTAGTTTTCTAAGAAAGAAGCTTAGGTAATTGATTTTTGATTTTTTTTCTTTTCTAATAGAAACTTTTATACCTAGAAGATCCTTTTCTGTACTGGGTTAGTTGCATCCTGTAAATTTAGATATATTGTGTTTCTATTATCATATATCTCAAAATATTTTCTGATTTCTTCCTTGACTCATGGGTTATTTGGAAGTGTGCTGTTTAATTTCCAAATATTTGGGACTTTCCTAGATAGTTTACCATTGAATTCTAGTGTAATTCTCTGTAAAATTTCAGTCTTTTGCAATGTGTTGAAACTTGTTTTACAATCCAGGATATAATCTATCTTGGTGGACATGCCATGTCCACTTGAAAAGAATATATACTATGATCGCTTGGTATAGTGAGCTAGTATGTAGTAAATTAAGTAAAGATGGTTGATAGTGTTATTCAGATCTTCTATGTCTTAACTGATATTGTACTTTGTTCTATCAATAACCAAGAGAAGATTATTAATTCCCAACTATATTTTAGGATTTGTCTATTTTTTAGTTCAATTTTGCAGTTTTTCCTTCATCTAATTTGAAGTTCTGTTGTTAAGCACATATATTACTATTTATAGCTTCCTGCAATATTAATTTTAAATCATTATCAAGGGTCACTGCCTATCCTGAAGTCTATTTTATGTGCTGTTAATATATCCATTATAGGTTTCCTATGCTGACTGTTTGTGTGGTATATCTTTTTCCAGTCTTTTATTCTTAGAATGAATGTATGCTAACTGTGATTCTACCTAGAATTGTCCTTCTGTATATCTCCTTCTAACTAACTGAAAAATTTATCCCTTGTGATTTTTCTTTCCTGACGTTTAAAAGGTACTTTATAAGGTACTGTCATAGTTTGTTCCTTTTTCCTTTTTCATTTCCCCAGATCTTCCTTTCTTCCTAAATCAAGTCTTGCCTGCTTCCTGGGGTCTGCCTGGTGTTCCCTGGTTTTCACTTTTTTATTATTTTTTATTTTTTAGACAGGGTTTCACTCTGTCACCTCAGTTGGCTGCAGGGGTGCGATCTCCACTCACAGCAACCTCCGCCTCCTGGGCTCAAGTGATTCTCCCACCTCAGCCTCCCACGCAGCTGAGACTACAGGCATGTGCAACCCAGCTGGCTAATTTTTTTTTTTTTTTTGTATTTTTTGTAGAGATGTGGTTTCACCATGTTGCCCAGGCTGGTCTCGAACTGCTGGCCTCAAGCAATCCATCTGCCTTGGCATCCCAAAGTTCTGGGATTGCAGGTGTGAGCTACCACGCCCAGCCAGGTTTTTATGTTTATGGCTTTTTCCCAATATATTGTGAGCTCTTTTTTTTTTTTTTCCTGCATGGCAGATTAGAAAGGAAGGAAAGAAACATTTATTGAGCTGCTCCTACATGCCAGGCATTGTAGTAGGCACCAAGTCCTACTCATTTAAGTCCGTTAGGTATTAATTTTACACACTGAGAAATCAAGTGCTCACAGGGGCTGCAAACTTGCTAAGGATTACACGGCAAAGTGTAATTTTTAGTTGCATTATTAATTAATTACTTACATGATTGGAGTCATCAAGATCTGAACACAAATCTTAACTTCAAAGCTGTACTTTTATTCACTAACCATGAGTGCACAGATAGCAATGGAGGGAGGCAGATGGTTTCCATGGAGGGGAAGTGGCAGCAGAGGTGAGAAGTCATCGAAGGCAAATGCTAGCCTCACATTGTAGTTGGGAGTGGGCCTTGCCCAGTGGAATTGTTGAGTGTTATTGTTGGAGTTCACCCCCAAGGCAATTCTGGGAGGTCTGAAAGGTCCAGAGAATTCAGATAGAGTCTCAGCCCTACTTAGGGGGAAAATCATACAGCAAGACATGTGGGGGATTAGTGGTTTTGGCAAGAGACTTGACGATAGTCTGAATCAAGATGTCATTCTTCACTTGGAGGCAAAGGGCTCCTCTGATCTGGAAAGTCAGTTGTATATTTTTGGAACATGTATCACCTTCGTGTGGTTCCGAGAAGTGACATTATTATGGTTGCTGTCAAATTTTCTGTTGATATTGGGAGGAGACCTCAGGGGAAAATGATAATAAAAGCCTATATTGCCAGATGGTGGGTGAACTGAGATCTGGTCCAATTGCACTAGCAAACTCAACTCCAATGTTAACTGAGAACTCTGCAGCAGTCTCAAACAGTTCAGCTGAATCTGGAGGGAAGGAAATGTGGGGGTGGGCTTGGCCATAGTCCAGCACATTCTGATCAAGTTGGAACTCCGAGTCATTCTCAAGAATTTACTTGAGTAATTGTCCAGTTTTCCTTGTTGCTTCTCAGAGAACATGAAGCTCCATCCACATTCCAGTGGTCCATGGACCACACAGACTCATGACCCACTTTGAAAACCTTGGGATGTGGGATGAGAGTGACTGTTTTTGCTAAAGAACTCAAACCAACCTAAATTCTTTGAAGGTCTGAAGGTAGGGTCAACTCCAAAAAGTGGGATTTTAGAAAGAGCAAAACCAAGTAACCAGCTTGAATGTTGGGAAATGGTTAGGTTGACTCTGAACAGAAAAAAATGTAGCCCTCCAAAGGAGGTGTCCAGGTGGATGGAGGTGAATAGGACACGCCATTCTTTTTCTGGGAACACTTTCATGACCTCTGAGATCCTCTGCTTATTTCTCTACAAAACCTGAATATTTGAGAATTCTATTTTAGAAAGAGAAATGTATATAGAAACAGGTGTTCAAGCAATCACAAAAATTATTTTGGAAAGAGAGTATTCAGATGGCTCAGTGTCAAAAGGCCAAAAAGGAAAGTATGTGCAGTCATTAAGTTAGTAGTAAATTATTTTACTGAACCAATAAAAAATTATCATTAAACAGAAATCAAAGATTTAATGTTACTTTGGAAGAGGAGAAAACGTTTTTATGCTTCTGTTACCTTTCTGTGACTGGAAACATCCAATGCTCAGTGTTCTGTTTATCCGGTCCCCCAATCTTGTATATTTCTCCTCCCCCATTTGATGAGAACCCCAGCAGGGTGTATTTGTTTTCAAGATTGGGTTGCTGAGAAAATAAATTCTCTGTGGTAGAGATAATGATTTGGAAGATCTCAGATCTTGTTCCCAAACCTGTCATTTGGAAAGCATTGGGCAGAGACTCATAAGGAGTCCCAGGGGAATTGGAGTCCAGGGATTTTCATAAGGGAGTGAAAGGGGGAAACAAAAAGCTCATGGAGTTAGAGGAGGATAACAAAATGGCATTTGCTGAATATACATGCTGGAAATTACTGCTGCTGGAAAAGAGGCTGTGGATCTTACTTGGGTTGGTGAGCAAGGTGGATGTCAAAGGCCCAGGGTGCTTCTGTTCCATTTCCCTCTTGGAAGAGAGGAGGAGGAGGAAGTGAGCTGCTTCTTGTGGTGGTGGAGCCTTAGACCCAGCTGCGAAGGGTGGGGCCGTGCCTTCTGTCCAACTGGGCTGCAGAGGTCAGTTTGCTCAAGTCAATTGACTGTACGACTTTACATCAGGAATGAGGCAGCTCTCAGGAGTAAGCTGATCGTTTAGCCTTTAATGGAACCATCTGTCCTTCTCTTTTTGCATTTTCCTCTTTTGAAACAGGTTTTCATGCTGACTCAGTGTGTCCGTTTTCTCTGTATTTAGTTTTGCCCTTCACTTTGGCCTGCCTCAGCCATCTAATGCCCAATTCTACATCAGGGTATCTCTTGATGCATCTTTTTTTCTGCGTCTCTCTTTCTCACTTCTCTCGGTTTCCTATTTCAGCTCTCCTAGAGGAGCGATCCACATTCTGTCTGTACCATCCTCGTCCCAGAGTCAGTTCTCTGTCACTCAGTCAAGCTCTGGGTTGGGCTGCTTTGGGTCAGTGGCTTACCTCGAGCCTTTCCGTGTGGCTGGGGAGACAAAATCAGATGATAGGAAACCTGGTCATGCCTCCACAGAGCCGAGCTGAAGGTGGGGCTCTGACACAACTGTAGAGAATGCTCCCTCCTTGAGAATAACAATTAGCAAAATCATGCCCTTTAAAAGGCACAGGACCTCTGCAGAAGTTTCCTGTAGAGGCAGTCTTCTAAAACTGTTGTCTGCAATGTTAGTGCTATAACACTTTGGCTTGTTGCAGTTATGATATGGCTTGGCTGTGTCTCCACCCAAACCTCATTTTGAATTGTAGCTCCCATAATTCCCAAGTCTCCTGAGAGGGACCCAGTGGGAGATAATTGAATCAATGGGGTGATTTCCCCCATACTCTTCTTGCAGTGGTAAGTCTCATGAGATCTGGTGATTTTATAAGGGATTTCCCCTTTCTCTGGCTCTCATTCTGTCTTGCCTGCCACCATGTAAGATATGACTTTGCTCCTCATTCACCTTCCATCATGATTGTAAGGCCTCCCCAGCCATGTGGAACTGTGAGTCAATTAACCCCTTTCCTTTACAAATTACCCAGTCTTGGGTGTGTATTTATTAGCAGAGTGAGAACAGAGTAAATACAAGTTACGTTTTTTTTTGTGATGGTGATAGACTCGAACAGAAACCCACTGCTTCATCTATTCCCACACGATAACACCTATTCATTCGTGAGAAGATAGACGAATGGGATGCTCTGCTGAGTGTTGGGGTATTTTTGTTTGGTGCAGTCAAAAGCTTGGTTGAAACAAAATATTTTGTGCTCTTAAGACAGATGGTTGCAACAAATAAAACCCTCTTAGATGGTTGTGGATAACACGTGGCTGCACTTTGTGAACTGCAAAGCACCAGGCACACTGCTGTTTACAGTGTCAGGTCAACAGCAAGATGGAGGCTTTGCTCAGCTGTGGCCTAGCAGTTGCATCTTAGGCAGGAGAAGAGTCATAAAACTCTCTGCAACTCCTCTGTGGCTTGTTAGGTCCTCTAAGGCCTGCTTCTGGTGAAACAGTGAAAAGGGCAGTTTTTAACCTTTAGCAGCTCATTCAAGACAGAGATCTTCAAACTGAAGTACATGGACCCTTGGGAGATAAAACGATTCTCAGGAGTTACGCAAGCTACTTGGAACATTCACTAAAGGATTCCATTTCCAGATTCTCAATTGTCATGTATATACTTTTGTAGAATTGCTCTCTCCGAAAATGGGTGTTTCGTCAAAGTTTTCACTTCCTCTTTCACAGTTGCCCTGCTTTTCAAAAGAAAGGCAACCCCTCGACCACCATTTTCCCCAAATATTACTACCCTGCTTTGTCCCAGGGTGTAAGAACTGTCTGGGGGCTGAATGAGGGGCAGCGCATTTGCTGGTGTCAAGAACAGGAACCTACCAGCTCCACACCTCCTGGTCAGGGTGCTTTCATCATAATGGAGGGAGGACTTGTCAGCCTGGAAATCATTCAAATTAATTCTAGATGATAAATTAGTATCTTGCTCTTGGTATATATGTTAGTTCATTCAGGCTGCTACAACGAAATACCTAAGACTGGGTGATTTATGAACAACAGGTTTATTGCTCACAGTGCTGGAGGCTGGCAAGTGCAATGCCAAGGCACCAGCAGATTCAGTGTCTGGTGCAGGCTACTTTCTGCTTTACAGGTGGTGCCTTCTTGCTGTGTCCTCACATGGTGGAAGGAAGAGGCAAACAAGCTCTCTCAGGTGTCTTCTGTAAGGGCACTCACCTCATTCTGGAGGGCTCAATCCTCATGACCTAACAGCATCCCAGATGCCTCACCTCTTAATACCAACACATTGGGAGTTAAGTTGCAACATACAAATTGGGGGTGTGGGACACAAACATTCAGACCATGGCAGTTTACTACTCAAGAGAAGTTAAAAGAATTGAGTGACATTTGTGTAGCACATTTTTTTCATTCACAACTTCTTGTTTATGTTGAATAAATTTTATTAGAACTTAGTTTTGGAAACTAAAATGGAAATAGGATTGTTGCTGAACCTCTCTCATTTCAGTAGAAAGAATCACTGATCTTGAGCTAAATAAGCTAATAAGAAATAAAAAGGGCCAATTCATTCACTAGCAACTACATTTCCCACAAAATTTTACTTTTGGTATTTGATCATTGTTTATCAAGATTAAAATTTGTGGTTTTGATGAATTATATACTACTAACAATTATAATGAAAGCCAATTTTGGAAAAAATGTTAAGAATTAGAGACTTATAAGTATTTTGTTGCAGAGAAACACAACAGGGTGATCAATATATTATTTTCAAGTATGGAAATACATTGCATTAAGATACATGTGGGGGAATGGAATGGAAATACGAATTTAAAAAATAGCAATGTAAAATTCCTGTTAAAGAGCTTGTGTGCATATATTTTAAGCTGATGGTGGTAAAAATCAGACTTCTGTGACATTTTGATTTATTGGATGCATCTAAAATAATGCTGTAGTAGTTTTATTTTAAAGGTCATCGTTTATTATACTCCAGAAATTATATTCTCTGTAGCTATTAAAAGAGAAGATGAAAGTTTTAAGACTTTTTTTTTTTGGCTGGACGCGGTGGCTCAAGCCTGTAATCCCAGCACTTTGGGAGGCCGAGATGGGCGGATCACGAGGTCAGGAGATCGAGACCATCCTGGCTAACATGGTGAAACCCCGTCTCTACTAAAACACACACACACAAAAAAAAACCTAGCTGGGCGAGGTGGCGGGAGCCTGTAGTCCCAGCTACTCGGGAGGCTGAGGCAGGAGAATGGCATAAACCCGGGAGGCGGAGCTTGCAGTGAGCTGAGATCCGGCCACTGCACTCCAGCCTGGGCGACAGAACGAGACTCCGTCTCAAAAAAAAAAAAAAAAAAAAAAAGACTTTTTTTTTTTTTTTTTTTAAGAAAAAGTAGGGCTGATATGGTTTGGCTCTGTGTCCCCACCCAAATCTCACCTTAAATTGTAATAATCCCCACGTGTCAAGGGAGGGACCAGGTGGAGATAATTGAATCATGGGCGTGGTTTCCCCTATGCCGTTTCTGACAGTGAGTGAGTTCTCAGGAGATTTGACGGTGATATAAGTGGCTTCCCCCTTTGCTCAGTACTCATTCTGTCTCCTGCTGCCCTATGAAGAGGTGCCTTCTGCTATATTTGTAAGTTTCCTGAGGCCTCCCCAGCCATGCGGGAATGCAAATCAATTAATCTCCGCTTTTCTTTATAAATTACCCAGTCTCAGGTATTTCTTCATAGCAGCATGAGAATGGACTAATACAAAAGTGTATAGTTTAAAATTTTTTATTGTAAGATAATTCTTATAACAAGAGAATTCTTAGTAAGAGAGCAGAGAAGTCCAAAGGTAGCTAAGCCGGAGTGTCACTAGGGAGAAGTGACACATACTGGAGTCAACAAATCTGGGTCTGCCACTTACTAGCCTTGTGACTTTGCACAATTACTTAAACTGATTCACTTTTTTTTCCCTGCACAATGAAAATAATAATTTCCTCACTAAGTCATGGTGAGAATTAAGTGACTTGATATCCTACATGTGATCAAAGTGTCGGTTTATCTCCACTTTTCCCAAGGCCAGTTATCCCTCTCTCATTCTTCCTTCCTCTACGCCCTCACTTATAGTCAAAGTTAGCTTCCTTTCTTATCCCCTATTAAATATACTTGATTTACATTCAAAAGGTCCCAAAGTATCTTCTATATGCTCATTTACCCAACCAATATATATTGAGAACTTAATACATTCCAGGCACTATGATGGCACTGGGGATACATCTGTGAATAAAAAAAGACAAAATCACTATTATAGAGTTTATATGGTAACCAAGGGCATGTGATGAGAATGCATTGAGTACTCCCAGTGTCCTTTCATTGTTTTTGCTAGTGAGATACCAGTTATGTTTCTGAAAATTGGCCCATCCATCCATCGGTCTGTCTATCTGTCTGTCTGTCCATCCATCCATCCATCCCTCTGTCCATCCAATTAAAATATACTGAGAAACTCCCAGGTGTTAGGACCACAAACAGGCCTTCCTCCTCTGGAACGTGACCACAACAACACTCTATTTTAATAAAATTCTCCTCTGTACAACATGTAGAGGAGATCACATGTAGGATATCAAGTCACTTAATTCTCACCATGACTTAGGAAATTATTATTTTCATAATAATTTATCACAATACATGTGCATTTTATTTGTATCATATATTTTGGGATTAAAATGTAAATATCTATGGTTTTTCTTTTATTTTTGACTGTGTTTCCTATTTGTTAAAAAATACCAAATGCAATTTGAGTAATTCAAACAATTTGTATTTTCCTTCCAAAACAAGAATTTGTTTTATTGAGTTGTGCTTTAGACAAGCTTGTCCAATCTGCCTTATTTTATTGTTGTTCTCTTTTGTTTTGTTTTAGGCTTTTAGCAGCCTGAAACCATGGTTTTTAGTTTCTGTCTCTAGTGATAAGCAGAAAAGAGAGATGAGGAAGGGGCTTTACTGCCCCAACCAGAAACAGAAACTAGGAACCTATGACTGAATTCTCTCTCTTGGGCACCTCTGAGTTGATAACTAAAACATTTAAAATTATGGATTTAGGGATAGGAAAAGATCTGGGTATTCAATTTGAATTGGTTTCTGCTTGATATCGAAACTTTATTGTAGAATGTTGTTCTACCACTTACTTGGGAAACAAGTCTTCCATACATACAGCATTGAATTAATTTACTCAGATTTTACCTAGAAATTTAAAAATAGTTGGTAATGGCCAGGTGCGGTGGCTCACGCCTGTAATCTCAGCACTTTGGGAGACTGAGGCGGGCAGATCACCTGAGGTCAGGAGCTCAAGACCAGCCTGGCCAACATGGTTTAACCCCGTCTCTACAAAAAAAAAAAAAAAAGAAAAAGAAAAAAAAATTAGCTGGGTGTGGTGGCACACCAGCTACTCGGGAGGCTGAGGCAGGAGAATCATGAACCTGGGAGGCAGAGGTGGCAGTGAGCCGAGAATGCACCATTGCACTCCAGCCTGGGCAATAAGAGCAAATCCCCGTCTCAGAAAAAAAAAAAAAGTTGGTAACATTGAACACTCCTGGTTTCCTTCTCTCTACCTAATTCTCATAGAGACAGGTCTTTTAAAGAAACCAAAGTTTTTTAAATGATACATTTCAATTATTTGAGCCAAATATATTTTTTATCAAAGTGAAGAGTTCTTTGAGTCAAGTTTAAAAATAGTTTTCTATTTTATATTGATAAAATTAAATTTTATCTCAATAAAAATATAATTCACAAGATAAAATTCACCATTTTAACTTTTCTGAAGTTTATAATTCAGTGGTTTTTAGTATATTCAAAATGTTGTACAGCCATAACCACTGCAATTACATCATCCCAAAAAGAAACTCTGTACCTCCCAATTCTTTCCTCTCCCAAACCCTGACAACTATCAATCAATTTTCTATGTGTGTGGATTTCCTGCTCTGGACTTTTTATACACATGGAATCATAAAATATGTGGCTTCCTTCACTTGGCATAATGTTTTCGAGATTCATTCATGCTGTAGCACATATCAGTACTTCATTCCTTTTTATGGCTGAATAATACTCCATTGTATGGATGTACCACATTTTTCTTATTCCTCACCCATTGATGGACATGTGGGTTGTGTTCACCTTCTGGCTGTTATGAATAATGCTTCCATGAATATTCATATACAAGTTTATATGTGAACATGTGTTTTCAATTATTTTGGGCATATACCCAGGAGTAAAATTGCTAGATCATATAGTAACTCTATGTTTAACTTTTTGAGGAACTGCCAAAATATTTTTCACAGCAGTTGTATCATTTTACATAAAAATACGTTTATATGTATTTGCTGTATGTGTACAAATATACAAAAATGTATATTTGTATACTAGAAGTTTCTTTTTCTAGTTTCATAAAGTAAAAGAAACGTTTGAGTGAATTTTAACTTGGATGTTCAAGGGAAAGAATTAAACAGAAGAAAATTCCACATAGCAAAATGAAACAATTATTTATACACATATAAAATATATTTTATATTTAAAATATATATTTTAAAAATATAATATATATACATAATTTTTCCATTTATAAAAAATATATTTATGATGTAGAAAGGGTTTAAAGACTTTTTATTTCTGAAGATAAAAACTGATATTTATTCTGTTTCACCGTCACTAAGGAAAGATTGTTATATCTAAAATTTATTGAAGTTACCCTTTAGAAAATAATTCCGTAACTATAAAAAATGAAAGTAATTATTTTCAACATTATAATGCATGCTGTGTTTTAAGTGATATATTTATATCTAACAGGAACAGACTTTGACCCAGAACACAGAACCTCACTTGTCAACAAGAACCTTCTGGAAGAGAAGACTGGCAGAATATTTTTTAAGCACTAAGACTTGCCTGCCTGTGATGTCGTCTCTGCACGTAGTACTAATGAGGTGCTCCTTCAGATTGACCAAGTCATTGGCCACAGGTCCCTGGTGAGTATCCTCAGTGTGAGTGCCTGCTTTTATTTAGTAGTTTCTACTCAATGTTTGTTCTAGGGATATAAATCATCTGAATGCTTAATATGTCAAAAAATCAAATCATTCCAGAAAGCTAAGGGTATGTCTGCCATTTCATGACTCATTTTTATTACTGAACACCAACCCTCTTAATTTTCCCTGAAATGCACCTACATAATCATCAAATGGGAAGTTGCACAAGGAAAGGTCCCAGATTCTTGCTCTCTTACTCACCAGGTTTGAATAGCAAAAGACGTATATGCCCAAAGTTTCAGGGTCCCTGTAACTAGTAGAGTTAGGACAGACCACTTCACAAGTACAGATTAATAACACCCCCAGCCCCCCACAGATGTCCACATCTTAATCTCTGGAATCTGTGAATATGTTATGTTACATGGCAAGACGGCAAGGGGTAATTAAAGCTGCAGATAGAATTATGGTTGCTGATCAGCTGACATTGAGATGGAGGAGTTGACCTGAGCCTGACTATCTGGATGGGCCCAATATAATGACAAGGATCCTTGGAAGTGAAGGGGAGAAGCAGGAGAACAGTCGGAGAAGGAGCTTTGACCACAAAAGCAGAGGCCAGCGGGATGCAGCAAGAGAGACGCCACTGGCCACTGCTGGCTTTGAAGGTTGAAGAGGACCAGGAGCCAAGGAATGTGGGCAGCCTCTAGAATCTGGACAAGGCAAGGAATCGGATTCTCCCCGGGGACCTTCAGAAGGAATACAGTTCGCCAACACCTTGGTTCTTTTCAGTGAGACCCATTTCAGACTTCTGACTTCCAGAACTGTAAGATAATATATATGCATTGTTTTAAGCGTCTGAGTGTGTGGTAACATGTGACAGCAGCAATAGGAAAACAGGAAACCGACATGAGATTGTTCGACGAGACTCAAAAACACATTGGGAGTTAACACAGGGAAATGTTAAATAGTGAAAAAACACAAAAGGTTCTGAGGATGATGAACAAGAAATTATGGGGAGTGAAAGAAGCGAAGGTGGTGGGAAGGAATATGATCCAGCCTTAACTATTTGGAGTGGATGTAGAAGAAATGGAAAGGAATCTTAATTGTGCATGTTTTTTTAAAGAAAAAAAAAGGAATGATTTTATTTTTTAATATCTGCAGTGGCAGAAAGAACAAGTCCAGTGCAGGATAAAGGGACTATGAAGGAGCTTCGGACCTGACCCGAGCTGGCCCCCTTGGGGCCATTCTGTCTGCACTCTTTGGAGCATATTGTCCAACTTTTCTAAGTCTGTTTGCTCTTCTATAAAAGGTTTAAGAAACATGCTGTGCCTACAATCCTTAATGAGATTATATAGAGAGAAGCTACAATTGCTATAAAATGCAACATATCCTAATTAAAAATGTCCAGTGACAATAACTCATTTAAGAAGCAAGAGTTGTAAATACACATTCAACCTGATTTAAAGCAGTTGATTCCCAGTGTTTAACATCTCCTTTATATTTTTCTCTTTTTTTACTTGGTTACTACAATGAAAAGCCAACCTGGCTTGTACTGGAATTATCATGAAAACAGCTGGGGAGAGAGGGAATTTCATGTGCGAGCCATTAAGTATGGGCTGGACCTAGTTACTCACTCCTACTCAGGGTCTCATCCAGATCCAGAGCTCTGTAAACATCTGTAGTGTTTGTTGGCATCTCAGCACAAGAGGAAGAAGTAGAGGGTGGAGAACAAAGGCTCACTTAGGACATGAGGTTTTAGAGAAGAGAAGGCTCTACAGAGAATGAAAGAACAAGGATGGCGGATAAATCACGGCCCAGGACTGAGCCCCAGTTCTCCTACTATCCTTTGGAATGGTGTGATCCCCACAAGCTCTTTTAAGCATTAAATGAGATAATGGATCCAGAAGCTGTTTGACAAATATAAGGCCTAGAAAATATATGCAAATGTTTAATGGGTGTTTTGTTTTGTTTTGAGACAGAGGCTCACTCTGTTGCCCAGGCTGGAGTGCAGTGGCACAATCTCGGCTCACTGCAATCTCTGCCTCCCAGGTTCAAGCGATTCTCCTACCTCAGCCTCCAGAGTAGCTGGCATTATAGGCGTGCACCACCATGCCCAGCTAATTTTTGTATTTTAGTAGAGATGGGGTTTCGCTATGTTGGCCAGGCTGATCTCGAACTCCTGAACTCAGGTGATCTGCCCACCTTAACCTCCCAAAGTTCTGGGATTACAGGCGTGAGCCACCACGCTTGGCCTTTTAGTGGTCTTTTAAAATTGCATATTTCCTCTGTTAAAATTTGTTTGTAATAATGAAGTTACCCCAATCGGATTTCTGCCTCACTTATAAAGCCCTGGACTACACAACTTTTCCCTAAATCTTCCATATTATTTCCCTTTTTCTCCAAACCATCATCCCAGTCCAGTTAGGTTTCCTTCCACATTCTCTCCTTCTAGTTGCTTCCACTAAATGGCATTTGGGATACACTGTCTCAGCAGTGTGTGTCTCTGAACAAAGCTGCCTCCTTCCTTCTCTCCTCTCATGTAGTTTTCATTCTGAGAATCATCTTCTTTCACTCATGTATCCCTCCAGGTCTCACCTTCAGAGTGTCTTCACGGTCCCCAGCACAATGAGGACCACACAAGGGGTTCAACACATACTTCTTGGCTGATTAAAAAGAGGAAAGGCAATGACGGCAGTCAGAGAGAGGAAAGCGAGGATCTTGTCACTGATGATAAGTCGGCTAGTAGGAGCAGCCTGTTAGAAATAAAAAGTAGCTTTCTGAAATTAATTCCTTTCCTCTTTTTCTTTTTAATTTGTTTCACATGAAAAACTGTTTAAATTAATCTGCATTTTTGTTTTTCTATAGGTCACTTATACTCATTCTCTTTTCTGTACAATACGTATATGGGGTAAGTACATTCACTAGCTCTGGTTGCATTGTGAAAATTCACTTTATCAAATGCATAATTTTTGTTGTACTTTCAAAGAAATCACCCTCTGGGACTCAGTTTTCTTACCTGTAAAATTGAGAATAGGACTAAATAAACACTAAGATTTATTTTATATTGTATAGTCAAGACTGCTTACTGAATTGCCTAGGTATTGGGGATTTCTTTATTTTAATATGAACATAACCCTTTTTTTAAAAGGTTTTTTTTTGTTTTTGTTTTTGTTTTTTATTTTTTTTTGAGACAGGCAGGAGGCAGCTGGGTCATTTCAAGATTAAATCAAGAAGTATAAGAATAATTTGAACATTTTAGCTCAGAAGAAAAATAAGTCCAGAACATTCTGTAATAAGCTATCTTTCTTCTGCCTCCTCACTGAAGAATCTCAGTCATTAAACTCACCCTCAGATGTGTCTGGGAAATCTCATTGTGGTCTGCCTGCAACTCAGGTTGATCTTAAGACACCTGACTTGGTTTAAATCACTCTAGTGAACACATCCTTATCTGTTCGTACTCTCCACCTTGGATCCACCCAGTGAAACTTCAGTGAGTCAAGTTATTGTAGGTCTTTTCAAAGCAAATAAAAATGCAAAATTACCTTCTGTTCTCCTTTTCCCACAAGTTGGGAGCAGAAAACACTTGGGTTAAAGAATGAGGAGCCAGTGGTTCTTGACTCTGCCAATGATTCATTTCTTAACTTATATAAGACTCAGTTATCTCCTGTATTGAGTAGGGATGATAAGACTTGCCCAACTTTGTTGACATGCATTTGAGAGCATCACCTGAAATAATGAGTGGAAACAATACTGTGATATATACATGTGTACTTTTTATATTTCTCTTATCTGATTTTTAAAAGTTTGTTTGTGTTATATTCTTTTTTATGTTATAAAAGTCTGCAGAGTCCTAGATTTTGCCTTTTTAAAATATTGCACATGAGTAAATATAATTTCTGAACCAAAGATTTTTCTATCCCAGGCCTTCTACCAGCTTGTGGTGTGCAGATATTCTAGAGATTTCATACAGGGAGGGGCCATACTATCGTTGGGTTTTAAAGGTAGCGATACAAATTGTTATGCAATGTCTGTGGGAAGCACTTTGGTATTACCCATCCGGATTTTGAATGCACGTACCTATTGACACAGAATGTGTCTTTTTGGAATTTGTCATACTTGTTTATTCTGATTCATGCATACAGATAAATATGCCCAAGAATACTAATTTCAGGACAGTGTTCAGTATAGACAGAAGGGAGCTGCCTAAATTTCCTTCAACAACAACTGGTTAAATAAGGTATGGTACGTGGTCTGACGGGTAGGCATATGTAATACTTCGGAATGATTTTGAAGACTTTCAATTATGTGAAAACAGCGAAATGTAGAGCAATCCACCATTTGAATAAAAGTAAAACAAATCAGAAATCACCAAAAGTGTGTTTTATACATCTGTGCATGTGTGCCCATGTGCTCATCTGCCTCTGTATGTGTTTGTGTGTGTGAATGAGGTCATTGTATGAATATGCTTATTAATGCCCAGGCACCCATTTGAAAAACTTATCCTGTATAGGAGGGAACTTGGGGCCATCGTTGGAAGAGGCCATTTCTTTTCCTGTTATACTCTTTTGCACCATTTGAATTTTTAAAATTATGTGCCTATATTATTTGTTTTTCAAAAAAGAAGATGGAATTACAAGTATAAGACATTAATCACTTCTTTGTTTGAAATTTTGTTTTGGGTTTCACTCTGTCGCCCAAGCTGGAGTGGAGTGGCACGATCTCAGCTCACTGCCACCTCCGCCTCCCAGTTCAAGCAATTCTCCCTCCTCAGTCTCCCGAGTAGCTGGGATTCCAGGCATGTGCCATCATACCTGGCTAATTTTTTTTGTGATTTTTAGTAGAGACGGGGTTTCACCATGTTGGCCAGGCTGGTCTCGAACTCCTGGCTTCAAGTGATCTGCCAGCCTTGCCCTCCCAAAGTGCGGGGATTACAGGCATGAGCCACTGCAGCCAGCCTTTGAACTTTTCTATGTGACAAATATATGTTTAACAATATCTGAGATAAGGCAGATAGTGACTTTTCCTTTTTTCTCTTTGAAGAAGAGTAACATTAGTTTCCGAGAGTATGAATGTATTCTCAGTGAATGTGGTTCATACTTTGAATGTTTAATTGTCTGAAATATTGTGTTTATCTTTTAAAATGAATTTATACAATCTATTTTTGAGGTATAGACCTCTGTAAATTCACCCTCCTCTTTGAAACCTTTATTGGGGAATGCTTAGGTAGAAGAACTTTGCAGAGGCTAAAATCACCTCTTGCTTTTTCCTTTTACTGATCCAAATCAAAGCTTGATATGTGACTATTCCTGTTTTATTTTCTTTTTTAGAATCTGCTAATTTTAAACTGATTCTTTCCTGAAACATAGTTTTGCTGAAACATCTTAGTGATGTTTGGCAAAAATAAGCAAAGAAATAATAATAACAAACTTGCCCTTATTATCAAGCCACCTAATCAACTGACCTTATTTTTTTCCTCTAGTTGTTTTCATATTTCAGTGAACACATAGTAATGAAGCCCAACCTTAAATGAACCCAAGTAGTCAGTCTAGTTACTTTAAGTGCTTTCATGCTGTCCTGACCTGGGCCCGAGCATTTAATTTTTTTTTTAACCTTATCAGGGTGTTGAACTTAATATTTCTGCATTTATAGATAACAATGTTACTCAAAACTCAAGAGGCATATATTTCTGAAACTTCAAATACAGTTTTAAACTTAAATTATCTAATCGCGTGGCTCTTGTCAAGCTTCAAATTCTTGTATGCTTATAATGATCCATGAGAATATTGTTTACAAAGATGTCTTTTTAAAATTAATGCTTAAAGATATTTTCTTTTGGATTGTGTCTGAGCATATTTTTCTCCAAAAAATAAGCCTAAATTGTGTGATTGAAAAGAAAAATAATATATGCTGATTAGACTCTTTTCCCTCCCATACACATATACCTGTTCATATATATGTATACATAGATATATATTCACATATACACATACATATTCATATGCATTCACACATACATATGTATATATGTCTTCCATGGGAACTATAAATATTAGTTTTATTGTTTTATGTTTACCCATCATACACTGGTCTAAAGGCTTGAGTTTACAGCCTTAAGTTTAAAAGGTTGATCAATCATAAAATTGTACGGGCAATGTATAAATGTTGCAATGATGACTAGGTTAGATCAAGAGCCAGGCAAAACTTATCTCTGATGCTTTCTTGATATTCTTCTCCATGCCCTTGGGTCCCAGCATCTAGAGGTGCTTTGTCCACTACACAGGGGCCTAAACCACCACTCCCTCCCCACTGGCAGGCCCAGCCTGGGAATGTGTGCTCAGTGCTCATGTTCGTTGCAGGGGACATCATGGTGATTGCTGTTAATGGATCTGCTTATGGAAATAGTACTCTGGGACTATGCTTTTGTACGGAAGTGGATGATGACTCTGGATATAGGTGATTAGGATTCATGAGAACAAGGAGCTGATTTTTCCCAAAGGGTGTGTGTGTGTGTGTGTGTGTGTGTGTGTGTGTGTGTGTGTGTTGCTCTAAAGAGATTGTTAGAAAGTTTGCTAAAAGTGGGGAAAAGGTCCAAATTATTCAAGTTCAGGAGTATCTGTTTGAGAACACAATAGAGAAACCATCTTGGAGTCTCAGCAAATTGTAGGAAGAACAATTTTAATTTTAAGCCCAAGGATGTGACAGGAGAATTGTCCTATGAAGGACAGTTTGATGAGGGAGGAGACACACCACAGCTGATCTTGAAGGTAAAGCAAAACAGGCCCTGAAAAAGAGCCAACCTTTTCATTTAGACTAGACTCCATTGTCTTTGTATGGATTGCCTAACCACATAGTTTACACTCTAAGACTGTTCTCAACTTAGCAAATTAAGTCTTACCGAAAGGGAGAAATTGCAGAAGATTCCAGTTAAAGTCAAATGACTTTAGAAGGACACTTATTTTCCTTCAGCGTCCTCAGTTTTGGAATCTTCTTGCTCATATAATCAACCCTTCTTATTATTAAGCTACTGTGTAAGTTCTTCATCTTTTTATATGTCATGATTTTTTCTTCTCATGGAGTCAAAGGTAAACCAAGAGTGCTTGTTATAATGTATGTGTTATGTATCCAATTAAACAACAAGTACTGGTATACTAAATAAGATGCTTCACTTTCCAGAGTGGAAAGAAATACGTTGGTCCTTGTGGAGGAAGAGATTGCTCTGTTTGCCACTGTGTTCCTGAAAAGGGGTCTCGGGTAAGTGATGTAAAAACCGACATGGGCAGCATTCCTGAATTTTGAAATCTTGTGAATATTTAATGTTAAGTAGTCCTAGATTCTTGGCCAGTTTTAGTCCTTGATAATGTTTATGTATTTCACAGCCAATGTTTTTCATATTCTAATAGCAATCTCAATTATATTAGACAGTCTGGGTTTTGAAGACAGTCTTAGAAAGCTGCGATTCACCCATTATTTTATATGAATTGCCCTATGGAGGAAGGGTCCTGGTGTGAAATGGTACCTACTGGGTCACCATCCTGAAATATGGCATTTTAAAGGCTCTGAGAAGTACTGAAGTTGGTCGGAAAAAAATCCAAGTTTGTTTGGTCTTTCCAGACAGTTGACTATAGGACTCTTTCTTGGATTGTCCCTATTGAAACAAGTGGCACAGTGTTCTAATGAAGCGATAGCTATATTTTTGTATGCTTATTATGCGCCAGGCACTGTTCTATGAGTTCAAAATGCTTCTGCTCATTGACTTCTCATAAGAATCTTCTTAGGATACCACATTGCCGGGCAACAGACCGAAGCCCAGGAAAGTTAGTGTCTTGCTCAAGTCCACCCAGAACGGCGATGTTGATGACCATGCTAGATTCAGTGTTCTGCAAAGCCAAGAACCTCTTTGGTTACTGTCTATCAGGTCTCTTGAACATTTATTAACATCTCCCCCATGTTCTGACAGCAGCCCATTAATTCATTTGTGATAAAGTATTAGATCAAACAATTCTTTAATTACAATTACTCCCACAATCTCACAAGAAAGGAGTGTGTTATAGAAGTTTGGGACAATTTTTGAGTCAGATCAACGATTCTTTTCAAATGTGTCTTCATCCATTCTCGCTGCTGTAACAGAATACCACAGACTGGGTGGCTTACAAGAAATTGATTTCTCACAGTCCAGGAGGAACCCCTAGAGCAAGGTGCCAGCAGATCCAGCGTCTTGCTGAAGGCCTGCTTCCTGGTGTGCAGATGGTGCCTTCTCATTGTATCCTCATATGGTGGAGAGAAAGAGCCCTCTGGGGTCCCATTTATAAGGGCATTCATCCAATTCATGATGATGCCACTCTGATTAATTACCTCCCAGAGACCCCAACTCCTCCTACTATCACCTTGAAGGTTAGAATTTCAACATATGAATTTTGGGGTCCACAGACATTCAGTCTGTAACAGTGTTCAAGCAAGTCAATCGTAGGGGGCTGTGCATGACATTCAAAAAGCACAGTAGAGTAGGGAGCAGTCTACAAGGACACAACACTACCTTCCTGAGAGAAGGGACCACATATTTCTCTCATGGTATTGCTTCAACTTTACACAGCAGGCGTGCAATGGGTTCCTTTGTTGGCCTATTTTACTGGGAGCAGCAACCTTATTGAGCATAAGTTATGACAAATCCCCTGATGCTTAAACTGCTTTGTTCCTTCTTCAGTACATCAAAAATTTTGTTCATCAGAATTTATCTTGAGCTTTTTCTTTCTTTTTTTTTTTTGAGATGGAGTCTCGCTCTGTCACCCAGGCTGGAGTGCAGTGGCATGATACCAGCTCACTGCAAGCTCCGCCTCCCAGGTTCATGCCATTCTCCTGCCTCAGCCTCCCGAGTAGCTGGGACTATAGGTGCCCACCCCACGCCTGGTTCATTTTTTGTATTTTTAGTAGAGACGGGGTTTTACTGTGTTAGCCAGGATGGTCTCCATCTCCTGACCTCACGATCTGCCCGCCTCGGCCTCCCAAAGTGCTGGGATTACAGGCATGAGCCACCGTGCCCAGCCAGAGCTTTTTCTTTTCTATTCTTTTTCTTTTTTAGACAGGGCCTCACTCTGTCACCCAGGCTGGAGTGCAGTGGCATGATCTTAGCTCACTGTAGCCTCAAACTCTTGTGAGCCTCCCACCTCCACCTCCCAAGTGGCTGGGCCTACAGGCACATGCCACTACACTAGGCTAATTATTTTTTTGATTATTATTATTATTATTATTATTATTTTGTAGAGGTGGAGTCTTGCTACATTTCCCAGGCTGGTCTCAAACTCTTAGCCTCAAGTGATCCTCCCTCCTTGGCTTCCCAAAGTCCTGGGATTACAGGCATGATCCACTGTGTCCAGCCAGTCTTGAGCCACTTTCATAATATAATTTTATTTATTTTATTTTATTTTTATTATTATTGTACTTTAAGTTCTAGGGTACATGTGCATAACGTGCAGGTTTGTTACATATGTATACTTGTGCCATGTTGGTGTGCTGCACCCATCAACTCGTCAGCACCCATCAACTCGTCATTTACATCAGGTATGACTCCCAATGCAATCTCTCCCCCCTCCCCCCTCCCCATGATAGGCTCCGGTGTGTGATGTTCCCCTTCCCAAGTCCAAGTGATCTCATTGTTCAGTTCCCACCTATGAGTGAGAACATGCAGTGTTTGGTTTTCTGTTCTTGCGATAGTTTGCCGAGAATGATGGTTTCCAGCTGCATCCGTGTCCCTACAAAGGACACAAACTCATCCTTTTTGATGGCTGCATAGTATTCCAATGTGTATATGTGCCACATTTTCTTAATCCAGTCTGTCACTGATGGACATTTGGGTTGATTCCAAGTCTTTGCTATTGTGAATAGTGCTGCAATAAACATACGTGTGCATGTGTCTTTATAGCAGCATGATTTATAATCCTTTGGGTATATACCCAGTAATGGGATGGCTGGGTCATATGGTACTTCTAGTTCTAGATCCTTGAGGAATCGCCATACTGTTTTCCATAATGGTTGAACTAGTTTACAATCCCACCAACAGTGTAAAAGTGTTCCTATTTCTCCACATCCTCTCCAGCACCTGTTGTTTCCTGACTTTTTAATGATTGCCATTCTAACTGGTGTGAGATGGTATCTCATTGTGGTTTTGATTTGCATTTCTCTGATGGCCAGTGATGATGAGCTTTTTTTCATGTGTCTGTTGGCTGTATGAATTTCTTCTTTTGAGAAATGTCTGTTCATATCCTTTGCCCACTTTTTGATGGGGTCGTTTGTTTTTTTCTTGTAAATTTGTTTGAGTGGTCGTTTGTTTTTTTCTTGTAAATTTGTTTGAGTTCTTTGTAGGTTCTGGATATTAGCCCTTTGTCAGATGAGTAGATTGCAAAATTTTTCTCCCATTCTGTAGGTTGCCATAATATAATTTTAAAAGTGAAGCTTCAAGAAAACAAAGTCTGTAGCTTTTTTGTGTAAATGTGAACATTATATAGAAAAAAAAGTCTGACTTTTTTGTGAGGTTATTAATATAAACACATCAGGATTGTACAAATGCAAAAAGAAAAAAAACTCAGTGCCTCTAAATTTTATGACTTTGAGCTTCAGGACCAAGATACATAGATTTGATCAGCCCTGTGGCAAGAAAGGGATGAGCAGACCACAAAACGAAGAGGACCAGTTGCTTTGATAAAGGCACTTCCGTAGGCCCCCAATGTGAAGGAGGCTGAGAGTTGCTTTAGCAGAAAGGGAGATGCTACTCGTTTTCAGCCAGTAAAGGCCAGAGTGCTGTTCAGCATCTCACAATGCACAGGACAGTCCCCACACCAAAGAATTTTCCAACCCAAATGCCAATTGTGCCGAGACTGAGAAGCCCGGTTCTAACCTCACCTCTGCTCTGTGACGCAAGTATTCTTATTTCCACTCTTTAGAGCAAGGAAACTAAATTCCCAACAGTTCTAAATAACCTGCTAGGATGTGCAAGAGCCAGGAATCACACCCAGGTGTCTGGCTTCAGCCCCAGCACTTGCTCCACGATCGTGGAAAGATGATTACATGAAGGTGCCAACTGCTGGGTTGCAGCATCACTTTGTAAACTCAGGTCGCCACTTGATCTGACCAAGCCTGGGTGTCTCGCATGTACCCCCATTGGTCCTCCTCTTCCATGTCCTTGTGGTTTGGTATCTCCACTGAGCTCCTTTGAGAAGGACAGGAAAGACAGAGGCAGAGTGCAAATGGGAAGGCATTCAGAAAAGGGCAGAGAAGTGGAAATATTCAGATTGTCTTCAAGAGTGAATGAGTGGCTGTTCTGTTATTTAGAACTGTTGGGAATTTAGTTTCCTTGCTCTAAAGAGTAGAAATAAGAATACTTGCATCACAGAGCAGAGGTGAGATTAGGACAGGGCTTCTCAGTCTTGGCACAGTTGGCATTTGGGATGGATAATTCTTTGGTGTGGGGACTGTCCCGTGCATTGGAAGATGTTGAACAGCACTCTGGCCTTTACCTGCTGTTAACCTTGTGCTGTTAAACAAGCACAAGGCGTTGCATGTGTAGATGGTGCACTTTTCCTCTGAGCAGTCTCTGGATGGTGAAGGCTCCCGGTCCTGAGCAGCACTCTGCTGTGTGTGTTTCTGTGTCTGTGTGGTCCAGGAGAGCTGTGTGCACCACACCAGGGAGCCTCTGGTCTTCCTGAGATGGAAGGGTTTTCCGTGGGAAGGCTGCAAGTCGCTGTGACATCTTCCAGCTGAGGATTTGGGGGTGTGGCTTGTGCATAACAGAAGGTGCTTTGGGAAAGCAACACGCTCGAGCCCTCAGCAGCCGGCCAACCTTCTGAGCTGCAGTGGCAGCTCAAGGGGGACTATCAGAATAGGAATACACCAAATTCCTGAGGCTTGAGGGATCTGCCTGAGGCTGCACAGCCCTCAAGTGGCATAACAGGGTATTCCTAAGAAGGAAAATGTTCCTCTCTTACAGGTTAATGCCCGGAGTAATAGCAGGTAGTAGTTTCATCAAACCCCACATCAAAACTGCTATGTCTAAAGCGATCGTTGACAGACAAAGCTGGTTGTGTGCTGAGGAATGGCCATGGTTCGCAATTTAACTGGAGAGGAGAGCTAGAGTTAGGGGTGGAGATGGAACGATCTAAGGTGGAGAACTGAGGGGGGCCTCCTTTGATGTCTGCAGAATAAAGTCCAGCCCCATCACTGTACCGCTGGAGGCCCACAATCTAGCCCCAGCATGAGTTTTCATCCGTAATCCCCGTTACTGCCCCCTTGACCCTTTCCAGCTGCAACAGTTGGGCCACTCATTCACTCTTGAAGATAATCTGAATATTCCCACTTCTCTGCCCTTTTCTGAATGCCTTCCCATTTGCACTCTGCCTCTGTCTTTCCTGTTCTCCTCAAAGGGGCTCAGTGGAGATGCCAAACCACAAGGCCTTTCTGCTCATCACAGCCAGTGTCAATGTCTCCCTGCCGGAGCCTCCTAGCAGCCTGCCTACCTGCTTCTCTTTCGCTGTACTTGTCCCGCCCTGCCCTGTAGCTCTGGCTGGATTTGAGTGTGAATGTGCCTGACTTTATGGATTAGATGGCAAGCATACACTTCCTGAAGGTGGTCATGAGAACACATGTAAAATGTTGATCCTGACTCCTGAGCCACTGTGGACACCCTTGAAATATAGTTTACCTACCTTCACTTCTCCCCTTTTTAAACTGGGGGTCATTTTTTTGTACTTTGAGATTATCACAGTAGATAGCACACAATAGGCAGTGAGTACACATAAATTAAGAAGCTAAAATTCAGGGGCTGGGCGTGGTGGCTCACGCCTGTAATCCCAGCACCCTGGGAGGCTGAGGTGGGCGGATTACCTGAGGTCAGGGGTTCAAGACCAGCCTGGCCAACATGGTGAAACCCCATCTCTACTAAAAATACAAAAAACCAGGCATGGTGGCGGGTGCCTGTAATCCCAGCTACCTGGCAGGCTGAGGCAGGAGAATCGCTTGAACCCGTGAGGTGGAGGTTGCAGTGAGCTGAGATTTCGCCATGGCACTCCAGCCTGGGTGACAAGAGCAAAACTCTGTCTCAAAAGAAAAAAAAAATTAGATTCCAGCCTGGACAGGATTTGGGAGCTGAGCTGGTGGTCAGGCCAGCATGCAAGGGCTCTGGAGGGGGATCTCCCATGCCCAAGAGAAGAGGGGGACACAATTAGTGGGGAGTCTCTTCCCCAACCCTAGACTTTCTCTGCACACACTAGCATTGAAGCCTGTTATGAAATGAATAATCTCACATCGTTCAAATTCCCTCGAGAATTTCAGGTAAGGTCAGAAATAAGCACTTTGAGCAGCAGCAGCAAATAAGAGCGTTGCAGCTCTTGGACCTGCTAAGGTGCAGTGGCACCCTGGGAAGAGCTCCAGGCTGAGGGCAGGAGACCGGAGCTTACCTCCTTGACCATTTTCAGGTTCAGAGCCCTCACCTGGGACATGAGAACTTGTCCTAGAGGGGGCTGGTTGGTCCCTCTCGTTTCTAGCAGCCCGTGGTGCTGTGATGTGGAACGTGGGTTTTCACATATGACAGCTATTTACTTGATTTCCCAAATGACTTGTGATGAGGCCCTCACATTTCCCCGAACCTCATTATGGCCCATCTTTAAGGGTGTGAATGAGGTGTATCAGGCAGGATTTTCTATTATTCCTTATCAGTTTCAAGGGAGGAAGCTCTCTGCGTTTAATGGTGCACTCCTTGCAGGGAAAATTACATGTCCTTACAAATTAGAATGGGGACCTTGTATAAGTTATACTTTAGTAACAAGGATGATAATAAAGACACTGTCCAGGTTTTTCCCCATGTTTTCTATTCAAGGGAGTATAACAACTGTGAAATTAATAAAATCTTACAATGTGGTGGGTTTACAAACACGGAGGTCAAATGGCTTAAAGGTCAAGAATTGTCTTCGTGTTTTTGGTTTGAAAACCAAAATCAAACATGAGTGAGTCATTCTTTCTTCTGAGAATTTCAATCGCTAAAAAAATGCAAGTATTTTCCCTGTGATCTCATTCACTCATCCCTTATACTCCTAAGAGCTTGCATTCCGTGATAAAAATGGAATTTACTTGGGAAATTTTAATTACCGTTAACATTTTTCATTTCATTGAATTACTTGCACTCGAAGTTTGAGAGCTCAGTCTCATCACTCACACAGCTGTGTTTTAGGACATTTTCTACCTGTAGCCTGACACATCGTTCAGAACAATAATTTTTATGTCCCCAAAGTTCACTTAAGTCAATTGTGTTCCATTTTGATGTAAACAAGTTCCAGTGACAATTGGAAGTTGGCAAAGGTGGTCTTTTTTCAAGCCCTGAGCTTGTTGGGTTTGCTTTTTTGTTCTTCTTGCTGTATCTTCCTCCTCCAAGAACTCTGTGGCTCATGTTGTCACTACTGGAGAATTCCCTGGTAGATGAAGTCCCTGTCAGAGGTGGCAGACTCAGATGCCCCTGGGGAACAGCTGGTGACCTGAATGTGGTAATGGGGAGAGGAGGTGCTCAGGACAGGGCTACTAGGAGCTGGACGGTGCATTTGTCATTTAAAGGCATCGGAATTCAGAATTTTTTAAAAGCCTAGTGGCTAGCAATTAAACACACTCCCCAGTAAAATTCAGCCCACCAGCTTCCAGTTTATAATTTGGGCTTAGCTTGTTCAAGTGTTCCCCCACGTCAAGAACAGGAACCTTGATTTCTGAAGAATAGAAAACTTGCAAAAGTTAGAGGCTGAATCTTCCGCTATAGGATGATCTGTGTAGGTGCTTGAGTAAGGATGTCTTTTTTTTTCTTTTTTGTTGTTGAGATGGAGTCTGTCTCATCCACGCTGGAGTGTCGTGGCGCTATCTCAGCTCATTGCAAACTCCACCTCCTGGGTTCAAGCAATTCTCCTGCCTCAGCCTCCAGAGTAGCTGGGATTACAGGCACCCCCACCACGCTTGGCTAATTTTTGTATTTTTAGTAGAGATGGGATTTTGCCATGTTGTCCAGGCTGGTCTCAAACTCCGGACCTCAGGTGATCTGCCTGCCTTAGCCTCCCATAGTGTTGGGATTACAGGCGTGAGCCACCATGCCTGGCCTCGAGTAAGGATTTCTGAACAGGGTTGGGGAGGCCTAAAGAGTAAACGAAGGATCCCTGCCTATCATTTAATACTATTTGGCCTATTAATAAATTATAGTGGTAGAAATAGCGGCAGCAGCTGATGTCTACATGGGAAAATAACTCCAACTAACTAACATCATTTCAGTAGGCTGAGAAATATCTCTTCAAATTCAGCATCCATGCATGAGAAAAGAGAGAAAAGAAGCTTTTATCTGCCTACTACACTGTGGAATGTATTACCTATTTTCCAAACAGACCAAGTCTACGTGTAGAGCTGACGTATCAAGACTCTGCCCTGGGAATCCTAGTTGCAGTTTGGGTCTGAAGGCAGGTTTGGGCACATTTGCCCTGGTCAGTCATCTCATTAACTTGTCAGTGATTTGCAACAGGGCCTTTGGTCCTCATGTGGAGTTCAATTCCATAGCAACAATTGCCACACTGTGTGACCCAGCATGACCTGGGCCAGGCTGGGTGCAGAGCTCAGCAAATGCGGGGCTGCGCTGAACTTGTTATTGGCAAGAAATAATGGCTAGCGATACAGGTGCACTCAAAAGCAGGCCACAGTTTGGGGGAAATATTCTATTACATAGGAAAATAGCACTGAGTATAAGGATACCTCTTTAGTGCAAATGTAACATCTGACTAATTAGCCAAGATGAGGAATTATAAAGGTTTTAGGAAATAAAAGCAAATTTCTCCTTTCAAACCACCATATTCAATAATTTGCAAAGAAACCCACAAACAGCTGTCTCCAAGGTGCTTATTTCTCTATAACACAATCTTTTTTTTTTTTTTTGGACAGAGTCTGACTCTGTCACCAGGCTGGAGTGCAGTGATGCGATCTCCGCTCACTGCAACCTCCACCTCCCGGGTTCAAGCAATTCTCCTGCCTCAGCCTCCCAAGTAGCTGGGACTACAGGCGCCCACCACCATGCCCGGCTGATTTTTGTATTTTTAGTAGAGATGGGGTTTCGCTATGTTGACTAGGCTCGTCTTGAATTCCTGTCCTCAAGAGATCTGCCTATCTCGGCCTTCTAAAGTGCTGGGATTACAGGCATGAGCCTCTGCACTCGGCCTCTGTCACACAATCTTAACTGCAACGAATTATAATGCCAATAATAATACCTTTCCATTCATTTGGCAAGTAACCATTGAGCATTTACCACATGCCAGGCATCCACCCAGGCCATGGAGGCCTCAGTCATAAAGAAGAAAGTCCCTGCAGGCTGGAGCTCAGAGCCGAGCCGAGAGACAGACAAGATTCCCCTCCAACCACTATTTCTGGCTGCCTGACGAGCGCCAGGCACTGTTTGAGGTGCTCGAGTCACATCAGGGAAAAGACGAGAACAAAAATCCTTGCTCCATCCTCAGGTGGACAATGTGGTGCCCTGGCGTGCTTTGCATGGGAGCATATGGGGGTCAGGGCACAGGGAGCTGTGGGTTAGCACTTGAGCTCGAACCGGGTGGAGTTAGAACTCTCCTAGCCGCAGCCCGGAGGAGGAGCCTTCCGTCAGTTGCTATGGCTGTGTAACAAATGACCATATACATGGTGGCTTAATACAATAGAAATGTATTCTCTAGAGGCCTGAAGTCCAAACACAAGCTGCTGGCATGCCAGGCTCCCTCCACGGCTCTGGGGGAGAACCTGCTCCTTGCCTCCTTCCACTCCTTGTGGCATCAGCAGTCCTTGGCATTCCTTGGCTCCCGGTGGCCTCACTCCAGTCTCTGCCTGTCTTCACGTCGCCTGCTCCTCTGTGTGTCCGCATCAATCTCCCTCTGCATCCTCCTTATAAAGGTGCGTGTAGTAGCATTTAGGGCCCACCTAAATCACCTGGGAGAAACTCTTCAGCTCAAGATCCTTCACTTTATCAGGTGTTTTGCCATCTAAGGCAATAGTCACTGGCTATGGGCTCAAGACATGTCGTATCTTTTCTTGTGGCGCCAGTCAGCTTCCTACAAGTGTTCAGACAAGGGGAACAGCCGCTCGGGTCCTCAAGTGGGACAGAGACTGGCTGGCACATTTGAGGGACTGAAACGTGACTAGAGAGAGGTTTGGCCGCAGTGGGTAAGGAACCCGGCAGCAGGCAATGCTGCTTAAAAAGCAGACGGGGGCCGGGTACAGTGGCTCACGCCTGTAATCCCAGCACTCTGGGAGGCCAAGGTGGGTGGATCATGAGGTCAAGAGTTCAAGACCAGACTGGACAACGTGGCGAAACCCTCTCTCTACTAAAAAACATACAAAAATTAGCTGGGCGTGGTGGCAGGTGCCTGTAATTCCAGCTACTCGGGAGGCTGAGGCAGAGAATGGCTTGAACCTGGGAGGCGGAGGTTGCAGTGAGCCGAGATCGCACCACTTCACTCCAGCCTGGGCGACAGTGAGACTCCATCTTAAATTTAAAAAAAAAGAAAGAAAAAGAAAAGCAGACAGGTTTTCCTGCGTAATAAGAAATTGTTGAAAGATTTTAAGAAGGGAAGAAGACTGGATTCATGTTGTAAGAAGATGATTTGGTGCTGTTTGGAGAATGTGGCTGGTGGCAGGTAACGTAACATTAGGGAAAACCTGTTCCGAGGCTGCTACAGTCAGGCAGGTAGGAAGTCCTGGTGGCTTAGCGAGGGGGTGAGTGTGGAGGGTAGGGAAGTGGATGGGAGGTAGAGATATTTGGGAGGCAGACTTGATAGGAATGAGGAGACTCACCTGGGGCAGTTGAGTCAGGCAGTTAGAGGCACGTGGGACTCCCAGGAGAGGTGTAAGCTGCTGTGTGGACAGTGGTGTATGCTCAGGAAGCACATTTCAGGGGCAATCATGAGTCCAGGCTTGGACTTGCAGTGCTTGAGGTCAGCTGGGTATGTGACTGGCGCTCAGAAAGAAAGGGCTGGGCCAGGAAGGGACACGGAGGGATTGTCTGACTGTGGGTGAAGTTGACTCCTTGGAAATAGATGCTTTGGCTGGAGAGAAACTGACAAGAAGCCAGGGCAGCCCTGAAGAGTTCTGGGGGAGACTCCAACCACGAGGAAGAGGGGCCAGCACACAAGACACAGGTGGGAGCAAATCAAGGCAAGGCCAAGGGGCAAGGACGCTGGAGAACGGCAGGCAAGAGGGAGGAAGAGTCAAACGGATTAGAGCTCATCAGGGAGCTCACCAGGAGCCCTTAGCCTTGTTTAGGCCCCACAGCAGATGCAGATGCCATGTGTTAAAATGGGAAAACCCTTCTCTAGTGGCCTGGCGTAAGGGGTGACCTTGTTTTTCAGTGGAAAAACCACGCCTCCTGGTTCTCAGTGCAGGGTTCTTCCCACTGCACCATGCTGCCTCTTAAAATCTCGAATGAGTGTTACTCCAGGCTAAATCCCTCGGTTTACCCCTATTTCATTGTGAACAAGTGCGGTTACTTTAAGGTACAAGAAAACAGTCTGCCACTGCAGTCCAGTCTCTGGGTTGTCTACTGTTGATGACACCTTTTGTTATTTATTTTGCTAACTCTTCCTGATAACCAAAGGGCCTTTTACCTGCAATAGGGGAGACCCCGGGAGGCACTGCCACAGGATTTGTGAGTGATGTTGTAGTGCCACCCAGTGGCTGACTGCTTGAATTACAACCAAGCCTTAAAAAGGAGGGACGCATTAAAAAAAGGGAATGATAATAATGGATTAAGAATAATGAAACTCATGAAAGGATGAATATATTTAAAAGAATATTTATTAATTTTAATTGTGGAAGTTTTAATTGATCATGTAATCCATGAGTATATGTTTAGAATTTATACTGTGCAAGACAGTGGCCAAGATGCTGGGATGGAAATAATGTACATGAATCCCTGGCTACAAAAGATGTACCAGAGGCCAGGCGCAGTGGCTCACGCCTGTAATCCTAGCACTTTGGGCGGCTGAGGGGGGGCGGATCACTGGAGGTCAGGAGTTTGAGACCAGCCTGGCCAACATGGCAAAACTCCATCTCTGCTAAAAATACAAAAATTAGCCAGGTGTGGTGGTGGGTGCCTGTAATCCCAGCTACTTGGGAGGCTGAAGCAGGAAAATTGCTTGAACTGGGAGACAGAGGTTGCAGTGAGCTGAGATTGAGCCACTGTACTCCAGCCTGGGTGACAGAGTGAGACTCCGTCTCAAAAAATATATACTGGAAGACAGCACTCCAAGCAGAGATTAAGCAAAGTAGCATGTACAAGGCAATAATGAAAAATAGGTGATGACGTTATTTAGTCATTAATTATTTTGGGGTAGATGTGGTAGTTTGGAGGGGAGTGAAATTGATGAGGACTGCGGTTAAATGGAAGCAGAAACCTTGAAGTCAGAACCGAACAGCCTCAGGTCCTTTGTCTCATGTCTTTGAGTCTCAGCTTCCTCCTTTGGTAATGAGGTTGTAGACACAGGGATGACTTTCTGCTTCACAGGGTGGTAAGGATTCCATGAGAAGAATGTATGAACACACTGTTGTGTTGAGGCTAGATTCATTCATGGTGGCAGTTATTACTGCTACTGTTATGATGATGATATTTTTGGTGGAGGGATGGCAGAATTGGAGCTACAGTAAAGAAAGACTACTCTGACCTCATGGAAGCAAGCGTGATTGGGACAGAGGGTGTGGGTGTGGAAACTGCAGGGAATAAGGTTGGCCCGTGTGTGGAGAGGAGATTGTCCCCATTGCAGGTGTTGGTGAAAGCAATGACACCAGGAAAGGGGAGACTGAAGAAGACTCATTGATGGTTGCATGGGGCAGTGGGGAGAAGATCAGGGTTAAGGAGACGAGGGAGATTGGTGCTTGTGGAACCCATGCGAGAGATGACAAGACCATGGGCCAGGTGCTTGGCAGTGGGAGGAAGGTAAGAAGGGAGCATGAGATTTGGGTTTTGGTCCAAAGCGAGATGTGATCGACTTGGTCATGAGAAGGACATGGAGAATGAGGGAAAGAGGGTGACAAGGCTGGCAGCTGGATGGTGAGCTTAGAATGATGCCAGGAACAGAGTCACTCTCTTCAGTGACAGGGAAGGAGGAGGCAGTGGACTGAGCTCAGCTTTGACCCAATGTGTCAGATGAATTAACAGGGCAAGAGGATGCAAGAAAGTTTCTATAAAACAGTTGGGGATATAGGATAAGACCAGAAAGTTAAATTTGAGAACCACAAAAAATAGAGGTCTTCGATTAATTCAATTAATAACATTGTGTCCTAATGAAAGTTTATAAAAGAACATCGGGTATATCTGGATAGATTGTTTTTAAGTGTAAAAATAGGAAAAGGCTTGAAGGGATTGAAATGTCACTCCAGGCATGGCATGAGCACAGTTTATTGGGTGGACCCTCCGTTGTGCTAGGCTCAGGCTCAGGTAGGGGGAAGAGGAGAGGTTTGGGAGAGAGACTGACTGGTCCAGGTGTGAATTTGAGCTTGCTAGATGTGAGGGCCTGAATAAGTTACACCTTCCTTCATCTAGATGGGGATCATAGCCTACATTTTTCAGTGTTGCTGGTTGCATTAAATAAGGTAAGGTATGCAGCATGGCAGCCACATAATCCATAACCAAGCCTAATAAATACATCCCTTCACCTTCCTGTGACATTTTTGATGATCAGTGTCATGGTCTTAGAGTTCAAGGGTGATTTGGAAAATCTGTATAATTAGTATAACAAAAGCCTCTTTCTTGTTTGTTCAGTTATTCATTTATTTACACTTTGCACTGATTTAACTTCTGGCTGAGAAGGAGTGGGACGTCATGGCAGAAAAAGTGTGGCTGTACATATATTTGTAGTTGTTTATTTATAGGTGCTTCTCCTAGTGCTCCTACTGATAAAATGACAAGCAATTTCTTAGATTTTTGTCATTCCACATAGGTTTTGGTCCCTGGGGCAAACAGATCATTGCCAGCCAAAAAGGCTGTTTTGAAGGTTTTGGTTTTTGAAAAGCACAATACACGTCCTCTTATCTTTTGGTCTCTTTTACCAAGTTGTTATGAAATAAAAGTAATTTTATCTTAGCCCTGTTCAAGAGACATTCTAGACTTAGGCAACCGACAAGGGACAAAATCCTAAAGGAATGCCCTGGCCTCAGAAGACAGGGAGGCCGGCGATTCTGTGTCCACTTTCATCTCCTTCATCCTTTATTTGTACAGCTGGCCAGAGAGCCTCCTGCTGCTCTAGGGAGGCGCAAATAACAGGTTTGATGACACGGTGTCAATCTGGCCTTTGAACCAAAAGAGAGAAAGAAAGGAAGAGATGATCTAGTGGCTTCACATGGCATGCCAGAGTTTCCTCAGCTGTCAAGCTGATTGTCATTTCTAGATTCAGCGGCTCTGTCTTCTGACTTCACCGTCTCACACTGAAATTCAGAAGCTGCAGAGGCAGTTGCGTGCACACGGTAGCCAAAAAACCCAGAGGTGCTGTGCATCTGAAAGACAGCCATTCCACTGGGTAGTTTTTCTCTTTCTACTCGACTGAATCTGGCACAGCAACCTGTATTATAGCAGGTTATCGTTGGTGGTGGAGAGTGCGGGGTTAGGACTGGGTGAAATATTTCTTTAAAGATTTTTTTTAAATGACGCAAAATTCCTGTGATTATTTAATGATTCTCTAGTTATAAAAATGTCTTTTATGGGCCTATTACTTATGTCTATTCGTCCTGAAGTGAATTCTATTATAACCTTATGAAAAAGTAAGCCTACGGATTTATTCGTAAGCACAAGTTCTTTCACGGACCCGTCCTTTTACATGAAACAATTTAAAGAAAATAGAATTATTCTCTGTATGCTGTGAATAAATTATTTACTCAAATTAGGTGAACTAACACATGACTATTTCAAAGATTGGTGTTTGGGAAATTTTGGTGATAGTTTTCTGACAGATTTTGTGCTGTTATTCAAGGTTTAATGTATTTCCTTTAAAAATTTATCATGTAGCAGAATACTTATTCGTATGAAAAAACCGCACTAAATACAAAATCACGAAGTCTTCCTGGGAGACATTTATGTGTGTTTTTCCACCTGCAAAGTAGGAGTAGTACTTGCCGTTTCATACGGTTGAAATAAAGACATAACAACACCTACATTATAGCTCAACAGCAAAAAGCACCAGCATCCCTATTCTTCAGTCATTGTTCGTGGTGTGAAGTCGTACTCTGCACACTGCTGTGGAATCGTTGCCATTTTGCATAGTTACTGTTAACCAATGTTCTAGGAATGACAGTTTAGAGACATAAGAAAGCATTTACACTTATCCCTTTGCATCCATGGGGAATTGGTTCCAGTTCCCCTGTAGATACCGAAGTCCATGGATACTCACGTCCCTGATACGAAATTGCATAGTATCTGCATATAACCTATGCACTACCTCCCAACTACTATAAATCATTTCTAGGTTATTTAGAATTCTATGTAAATGCTATGGACAGTATACAGTTGTTATACTGTATTTTAAAATTTTAAATTTTTGTTGTATTGTTCTTTTCTGTTTGTTGATTTTTAAACATTTTCCATCGGGATCAGTTGAGGCCTCAGACTGGGAGCCAGGGATATGGAGGGCTCGTCTTGCCTTGTGCCTGCTCTAGGGGGGCGGTGGTAGAGGTGGGCTACCTTATGGTACCTTGCCTTGTGGTAGAGGTGGGCTACCTTATTATTTTGTGAAGTGTGTGTTGTTCTTTGCCTTTCTTACCATCATGACCTTGGGCACTTAGACTCGGCCCTCCAGGAGCAGAGGTTGGGTGGCTGTGAGTTTGGGAGAGACAGACAAGTAAAGAGAGGATGAGAGTCACGGGTGAGAGTGTTACTGCAGAGGCAGCTGGGAGAGGCATCGGCTTCTCCAGAACAGGCAGGAGATCAGGGGAATCTTTCCACTGGAGCCTTGAGAGATGAATCAGCCGGAGGCAGAGAGGGGGCGCTCCCGGGACAGGACAGCCTGCGCCAACGCTGTGAAAGAACTGAGCTTGTTTAGAAATCCGGTACAGGGAGGTCAGGGTGGCAGGCTGGGAGGAGGGAGGAGATGGGGAGACAGAGAGAGGGGCTAGCATCCTTCGATAATGCAAATAACCATTCCCTGCCTTACTTTTTTTTTTTTTCCCCAAAGTATTTTATAGGGGCAGGGTGCAGTGGCGCACACCTGTAATCCCAGCACTTTGGGAGACCAAGGCAGGAAGATCACTTGAGGTCAGGAGTTCTTTTCTTTCTTTTTCTTTCTTTCTTTCTTTTTTTTTTTTCTTTTTCTTTTTCTTTTTTTTTTTTTTTTTTTTTTTTTTTGAGAGAGTCTCGCTCTGTAGCCCAGGCTGGAGTGCAGTGACGTGATCTCGGCTCACTGAAATCTCTGCCTCGCTCCCGGGTTCCTGCCATTCTCCTGCCTCAGCCTCCCGAGTAGCTGGGACTACAGGCGCCCGCCACAATACCTGGCTAAGTTTTTGTGTTTTTTGTAGAGACGGGGTTTCACCGTGTTAGCCAGGATGGTCTCGATCTCCTGACCTTGTGATCTGCCTGCCTCGGCCTCCCAAAGAGCTGGGATTACAGGTGTGAGCCCTGCACCCAGCCGAGGTCAGTGGCTCAAGACCAGCCCGGCCAACATAGTGAAACCCTGTCTGTACTAAAAATACAAAAATTAGATGCGTGTAGTGGCACACGCCTGTGGTCCCAGCTACTGGGGAGGCTGAGGCAGTAGAATCGCTTGAATCCGGTAGGTAGAGGTTGCAGTGAGCTGAGATCACACTACTGCATTCCAGCCTGGGAGAAGGAGCCAGACTCCGTCTCAAGAAAAAAAAAAACAACAAAGAAACAAAGTATTTTATATGGCATTTTTTCAAATCAGCACACGTTTCTATACTAAATGAAGTTTTATTATTCTTGCCGTGGTGTTAAACGTTTCCAGTCCCTTTTTTCCCCTCTGCAAACTTCCCATTAGCTCACTGGATTCAGTATTACATGCCTAAAATGAAACACATTAAAGAGATTTACAGTCAGTTAATTGGCTGTCTCTTTGTCAGTTACCCTTTTATATTCAAGTGTGCATTTTGGTATGTATCTAAATAATACATTACTGTAAAGTACTGCATTCACAAAAGATAATTTGGGGGAGTTTATGTATATAAATTGCATGCAAGATGAAAAGATCGTTCCCAAACTTAATGAAAAAGCATTTATTTCCTGAATTTTATATTTAGAAAACATGGGAGCTTTTAAATTATGTTAATTAATCTTATTTCTAACACAGGTTAGACAGAAAGGTACTCTGAAGTGATTTTTACTTTTAGATTGTAGTTTAGAATTTGTGCAGTTATCTATTTTAATTTGATAAGCCCTCACAATGCCCCAAATGGTTTGTGCTCATGTAATTACACTTCATATTTTATTGTTGTCTTTTTCGTAATACATATTTGTGTATCTAAGTTTCCTTTAAAATTCTAAGCTTTTAGCATTTATAGGGATACTCAATAAATAGTAGCTATTTAACAATGATGAATGAGCATGAAGAAAAGGGAGAATACATCTAAAATATAGTTTTGATTTGTAAAATTTAGGCAGATGTTAAAGGTTGTCAATCATGTTTGTTGAGTTAATGACTTAATGGTGAACAAGAAGTGGTAATTAATTTTTATTATAAAGTCACTTCTGCTGATGGTAAGATGTACACAAAGTATGAGGTGGGTGAAAAAGTAATTGTGGTCTTTGCCGTTGCTTTTAAAAGGCAAAAACCACAATTACTTTTGCACCAACCTAATACAATGTAAAATTTCCCTGGCTTGTGTTTTCACTTCTGAGACATGCAGTTTCTTTTATGCCCTAGCAAAGTTCATTTATAAATGTCTATTTAGGGAAACTGTTTGTTCTTTTGTTTCTCTACTAGTGGGATTATATGACATACTATTCTGTGGCTTGTTTTTCTCCTTTAACAATTATTCGTTTATAACAATAATATATAATAACAATAGTTAGCATTTGTTATGCCAGGCACTATGCTAAACACCATTACATACATTATTCTTTTTATGCTCATAAGCCATTGACAGATGAAGATGTGGAGGAACAGAGAGGTTAAGAAACATACCTAAGGTCACACAGCAAGTCAGTGTGGTCCTGGGCTTCAAACCCAGGAGGCTGACACATAACCTGGGTGCTCAGTCACTCTGTTTCTCCCTCATGAGCTTGGGGAGAATGTTCTATATTGGCCTGGCAGATGGAGTTTGCTGGTGGCTTGCATGTGCTGTTGGGGTCCCACACGTCTTCCTCAGACCTGTTGTTTCTGTGCTTGGGCTCTGGGGGACTTCGGCTGCTGGCATCTGCATCTCTCAGGGCTTTTTTCAAAGCCGCAGAGGCACAGTTGGCAGGCACTCCATGCCCATCACTGGGGCCCTCAGCCAGGGAGATAAATACCCCCACTCCCTTCCCCTAGGGTCGGATAACACTGAGATGTGGGCTCCCCTCAGAGTTAAGTCCCAGGTGTCCACAGCATAACTGACCTGAAATTGCCCCTTTCTTGGTTGGTCTCGCTCTGTTCCTGACCTGCACCTCGTTCACGTCTCAAATGGAGAAGCTGGTCTCATTGACTTCTTGTCCTCTCTGTTGCTCCTGGAGCACCCCGACGATGTCAGGCTGTGAGGGGTTTCGCTGTTTGAAGGCACCCTAATTTATTCACTGAGTCTCAGGTTGGTGCCTTTCCCCTGGATTTCCGGTTTCTGTTGCTGTTGCATATAACACTGTGGTAAATGTTCTTGCACTATTCTTATGGGGCTCCTGCCCATCTCCCTCCTGGTGTCTGGGCCTGGCCAAGGCCAGCAGCACTATCTAAAGTGACATCCCGGCCAGGCGCGGTGGCTTATACCTGTAATTCCAGCACTTTGGGAAGCTGAGGCGAGCATATCACCTGAGGTCAGGAGTTCAAGACCAGCCTGGCCAACATGGTGAAACCCAGTCTCTACTAAAAATACAAGACTTAGCTGGGTATGGTGGCATGCAACTGTAATCCAGCTACTCAGGAGGCTGAGGTGGGAGGATCCCTGGAACTTGGGAGGCGGAGGCTGCAGTGAGTCAAGATCGCACCACCGCGCTCCAGCCTGGGAAACAGAGTGAGATCCTGTCTCAGAAAATAATAATACTAAATAAAAGTTAAAAAGAGTGACACCCCAAGTGTAGATCAGGACCAGGTGGGTCTTGGTTACTGTTTCCTCCCGTCAGGGTGCTCTCTGACCTTCTACCCAATGTGGAGTTGACCACATTAGGAGCTCTGGCCTTCAGGCTATGGGATTGTCTGGGGCCCTGTGGCTGAGCCCTGGTTTCGGAGGGTGGCTGCCTAGCAGAATACTTCCACTTGCCCATGAAGTATTTCTTTCATGGGATTGCACCACTTCGGGTTGCCAGAGCAGGGCTGGCATGCTGATTTTGGGTGACTCAAGTTTTTATGTATATGGGACTCCGCAACAACTATTTCGCTCTGGGCCCTGCACTCCCAAGGGGCAACCCTGTATTAACCCTGGAGACCTAAGACATCTGATCTGAGTAGATATCTCCTAAACCCTGCCAAGCTTTTCTGTCCAGACATCAGGACTTACTTGCTTATTGAATGCAGTCATCCATGCTGTTTTGTGAAGCAAGAAGTTATAAAATATTTTTTCTTAAATCTTTGCAAACATTTTGAGAGGTCTGAAAAATTGCAGGTCAAACTCTTGACCTCAGGTGATCCGCCCGCCTTGGCCTCCCAAAGTGCTGGGATGACAGGTGTGAGTCACCGCACCTGGTCGGGATGTCACTTTAGATGGTGCTGCTGGCCTTGGCCAGGCCCAGACCCCAGAAGGGAGATGGGGTAGGGCCCTGGGGCATGGGTTCTGAGGTAGGAGGCCCCATAAAGCTTCTTCACTTAAAACAAGAGGTGGCCTTTTCATTCATGGAAAGTTGGATTACATAAATTTAATGTGACATGGAGACTAATTCCAAAATATGACTAAGAAATTAGATAAAAGCAGCGAAAAAAGAAATGTTGTCCTTCGAAAGGGCAGGCAAATCATTAGTTATTTGAAGTAAATAAAAGATCTGGCAGTTTCTCTTACTCTATTTGTGTCACGAACATAAAGGTAAATACAACTTTAATTTTTTAGTTTCTTGCTTCATTAAAAAGCCCAAGATCTCTAAATTTGATTGACAGAATGAAAATAGTAAGATAACTATAATCAGTTGATATGTGTTTCTGTGTACACGCATACACACATACTGCACACATACATACATGAATACACGTGCAGTACTTGAAATTTATCATATAGCTTAATACAGATTGAACAGGGCAATGCCACTATTATGTTTTAATTAAACCAATCATTTTCTTTTCTTGTCTTGTCTTTCTTTTCATTTCCTTTTCCTTTTCTCTTTTCTTGCCCTTCTTTTCTTTTTTTTGAGATGGAGTCTGTCTCTGTCGCCTAGGCTGGAGTGCAGTGGTGCGATCAGCTCACTGTAACCTCTGCTACCCAGGCTCAAGTGATTCTCCACTTCAGCCTCCCAAATAGCTGGGACTAGAGGTGCATGCCACCATGCCCAGCTAATTTTTGTATTTTCTATAGAGATGGGGGGGTCTCACTTTGTTGCCCAGGCTGGTCTTGAATTCCTGAGCTCAAGTGAACCTCGTGTCTCGGCCTTCCAAAGTGCTGGGTTTATAGGCGTGAGCCACCATTTCCAGCCATTTGTTTCTATTATCAGAGTTTGTGCAAATTAGATTTGCACAAGAAACAAGTCATCTGTAGGCCTGAATGACTATATGTTTGTGTTAGAAGACAGTAATTAAGAATTGTACCCCCATTTCTTTTTAATCTTTCTTTTCAGGGTCCACCAGGACCACCGGGGCCACAGGGTCCAATTGGGCCCCTGGGAGCCCCAGGACCCACTGGGCTTTCAGGAGAGAAAGGAATGAGAGGGGACCGCGGCCCTCCTGGAACAGCAGGGGACAAAGGAGATAAGGTAAGCCACATCTTATATGGAAATTCACATGAACCACTCACCAGCAGTACTGTACTGGTTTTTGTTTTTGTTTTTTTAGACAGTCTTGCTCTGTTGCTCAGGCAACATGCAAGTGGTGGGATCTCAGCTCACTGCAGACTTTGCCTCCCGGGTTCAAGCAATCCTCCCACCTCGGCCTCCTAAGCAGCTGGGATTATAGGCGCATGCCACCATGTCCAGCTAATTTTTGTATTTTTAGTAGAGATGGGGTTTCACCATATTGGCCAAGCTGATCTCGAACTCGTGACCTCAAGTGATCCGCCTGCCTCAGCCTCCCAAAGTGTTGTAATTACAGGCCTGAGCCACTGTGCCTGGCCAGCACTGGAGTTTTATGACCATGAGTAGTATATACTTGAACCTTACAATAAATGAAGTCCCTGAACTCCTGCGAGAATCCATCCTTGTTCTTGGCCCCTTTCCAGAGGAGCATGTTCCTCTGGGCCTTTAAATACATGCGTGTACCAGTGAGAAGTTACATTGTTTCATGGCTTTTTATAAAACCTACATGACATTACTGTACGCATCACACTGAGGCTCTCTCTTTTCACTCTGTCTTAGAGATCATTCCTTATCAGGTTACGTAGATTGAACTTATTCCTGAAAAAACATTTTATAATATGCCATAGTATGAATAAAACTATAGTTTATTCCCTGTTGATGAGCACTTGAGATTCTACCCCAACTTTGGGTAGTGCAGGTGTGCCAAAATAATCCTATAAATTGCCTGTGTTCACATTGAAGGGTGTGTTACTCCAGGATCGAGATTCGGAGCAGTTAGATTTCTGTTCACAGCATGTTGAATGATTTCTTGAAATCAGTACAGCTAGGTTGTTTTCCCAAGTACAAAAAAAGGCGCAAGAGTTGGTTCTGAAATGTTGGCTTTTAGACTCATCGATGTAAAAAATAGGTGGCGATGACTGCTCCGCATGTTCAAATCTGAGTAATTAATTGTTAATGTTTTCAAGGAAATCAGCTTATTAATTTAGTAATTTTTATAACTTCGTTTTATTTTCTGGGATTTTAGGGCCCAACTGGTGTTCCCGGATTTCCAGGTTTAGATGGCATACCTGTAAGTATCCCTAAATTTTCTCCACTTTTTAAAAAAAGGTGGAAGTACTCATCAAAATCCTTAAAACCACATGTGTATATGCATCAAATATATATTTATATAAACCACAAGATATCTATAGCAAATATTTGCTATATATACTATAAGCACAATAGTATATATATATATTTTTTGCCATAATATATATCTACATATATAAAAGATATATATTAGATAGACAAGATATAGAATGCATTAGGTTGGTGCAAAAGTAATTGTGGTTTTTGCTGTTACTTTCAATGGCAAAACCCCCAATTACTTTTGCACCAAATATATTATGTATATGAGATATATATAGTATGTACACTATACAATATATGTCTTATATTTTGCATAAACTATAGTATATACTATATATCTTATATCTTACATATAGTTTATATATTACATATCTTATATCTTACATATAGTTTATGTATTATGTCTGTTAATTATATATTACATAACATATAAAACATGGTGCAAGATATATTAATATAATATATGTTATGGTGCATGGTATATATTATATATAGCAAACTCTGTTTATATTTTCTCATTTGAGTGCATGAAAGGGTGTTTACATTTAAATTTGGTACAGTAACTCCCAGAGCAAAATACTTTACTCGGAAAGCAACATTTTCAAACAGGTTAGAGAAAAAAATTCCAAAATATGAGCTAGACATACTTGTTATGTCAAGTAGAATGTTCTTGAAATAAATGCATACCCATAAGGAATGTTTTTATTTGCGGATGAGTCCTAATATTTGTAGTGAGCTTAATACTCTAATTTCTCATATGAAAATGAAATGGAAAAAAAAGAGGTAAGTGGGAGCTTTATAATTCTTTATAGTATTTCTAAGGATTTTAAGGAAGGTCCCCTCCTCAATTTCCCAGAGTACTGCAAACTAAATTAGTTTAAATTGTTATCTTAAAAATATTTTAGGTTTTATTTTCACATGCTACATAGCCTTTTGGGGTAGAGAGAAAGTTTCACAAAACTAAACAGTAAATGTGTGAATCACAACTGCCATAATTTGAGTATTCATATTATGCATAATCTTTGTGTTATGATATTTTTGCAAAAATGCTTCACTTATAATGTTGTTTTCTGCAGGGGCACCCAGGGCCTCCTGGACCCAGAGGCAAACCTGGTAAGTGTGGCTACAATGGCTCAAGAGGTGACCCAGGGTTTCCAGGAGGAAGAGGAGCTCTTGGTCCAGGAGGCCCCCCAGTAAGGCACCCACAGCTCATCTTAACAGGAATCTTAAGTGAAAAGGCCCTATGGTGGCACAGGCTTGATGTATTCAAGAAGCAGAGTTAATACAAGTGTGCCTGGGGCATTGTCAACAAATGAGAGTGGCTGGGGGATAAGGACAGAGAGATAGGCAGGACTTAGAACATGCAGGGCTTTGTGGATGATGGAAGGAGCCTAGATTTTCTCATCCATGTTAGGTAAAGGCACTGGATGGTTTTAAGGAAGGAAGCAACATGATCTGATTGATGTTTCATTAAGATGTCCCTGGCTGCTGTGAAGAGAATAGATAGAAGGGGAAAAAGAGCAGAGAGACCAGATAGCAAAATGTCAATTGTTTATCATTCAGGGTTAATTGCAGAAACATAAACCCTACTAGGTATTTTGAACAGAAAGGAATCTGATACGGGGAGTCTGGCACTTATTATAATAGTTGGAAGGGTAAAACTTAGGACCACACGAGACCACTGATGTTAAAGGTTCACAGCTAGCTGAGATCCAGAGTCAGGAAGCTGTAACTGCACTGTGACCACAGCCTCTCACCCCACGTCTAGACACTAGCAAACAGAACACTCAAGTTTTTGCTTTCCTGCTTGGCGGCAGCAGCAGAATAGGAAGAGAATCTCTTCCAAATTTCTACCTTCCACATCTCCTACGTGGAACCTAATTCACATCCAGTTATAAAGGAGTCTGGGCAATGAAGTTTTTATCTTTCTAGTCCCTGTAATGCAAGAAAATCCTTCGAAAAGCTTTGGAATGGATGTCCAACAACAGTTGATAGTATCCAGCACTTGAGGGAAACCTTACAGCTCTTAGTATTTTTTTCTTCAGAATTTTGGACTTTCATTTAAACACAACTAGAGCAAGAGCCAATGCCCATATTCCTTTTCTCTCTCTCTTTATCTTCACTTAAAGATCAGAGATCATGTGACCTCTCAAAATTGTTTTTCTGTGATTTTTTAAGAAGTATTTCTCCCTTCCTTAATCAAATATCATTTCACAAGTTTCTTTCTAGAAAATTTTCTTAGTATGACCGCCATAATCATTCATTCTGCTGTCACTCGTGAGTCTCCCTTTTGCTCCAGATCCTAGAGGAACTGATCTGAACACTAAACTTAAAAAGAATTTCCATACTCTCATTTTTCTTCTGGTATCAAATAAGAACCACCACCACCTTTCATTGTTAAGTTTTTCAACCATCCTTTACTTTCAAACTCAGCCATTTGAAAACTCAAGTGCGGTCTGGCGAATGCACATTTATTAAGCTCCTCAAATCGGGCCAAACCTCATTCTACAGATTCATGAGCATTCAAGAGAGCAAGGGTTCTCGGTTTTAACTTTAACATAGCATGCAGTACCGACCCCAATCCTGAAGTTTGCCGTTAACGGTCTCTGTGCAAAACAACCAACTTCCCCTTGACTCATTTACTGGACACCCCTCACTTTGCACAGTAATGTAAGAATGACCAGGCAAACTAAAAACCACACAAAGAAACCTGATCAACTGATGAGAAAATTACTATTGTCCCATGACCTTTAAAATGTTTTGTTAAAACATTAGAAACTTTGTCAGTGATAAATATATAAGGAAATGAAAAAACTAAATATTTATTTAATATACTGTAATTTGAAACATTGAGAAGCAAAGTGTTTTATTTCTTTGTAAAAACTTACCAAGAGTAGTTTCAACAGTACTTGCCTTTTTCTCATCATATAACTTGCAATGCTAAAGGAATATGTCTTTTATGTTTTGATGAAGTATGATACTCCTTTCTAAGTTTGGATCTGTTTCCAGTGTTGTGAAGTATCTCTAAGGGTTCCTTTAATGTGAAGTTTTCATTGGTGTCACTTTACGTAGGACACTGTCATCCTTTTCATCCCAACCACTTTCCTGGTTTATCTTTACTAAGTTCCTCTGGCTGCAAATACAGTCTCTCAAATGACAACAATATCGTTATTCCCATGATGAGCTGTTTCTTCTATAACTCCACTTATGTTTTACTTGAATTTCATTTCCAGCATTACCGTTTTCATTTCTTTGCTTCATTTTCATCATTAGTGGCCAATTTCCTCTTCCAACTATCCGTTTTTGTAAAATGTTATTTGGGTTTATTGCTGGGAGATAAGGAAGCAAGCCAGCTACAAGCTTTGCTGTCCGTGTCTGTGTGTGTGCTCTGAATAATACGTGTGCAGGGGCCAATCACAGACAGACTTTGACAGAAATCATCGAAACTGACCCAATAGTCCCGCAGATGTTCTTTGGATCAACGTAGAAATGGATCCTTCTGATCTTAAAGTTTGAAACCTGTGTGTTTTATCTGAGTTCCTTCCTCAGGAGAGGATCCCTAGGCCTCTGAAAAAGTATCAAAGAACTGAAACTCACCAGATCATGGCATCCAGACAATGAGATACCAGACCCCTGACTGTGTTTCCTTACCTAGGTCCTGTTTTCCAACACATTGTTACATTTCTTCCCTGCTATGTGCACCCGTAATTTTAGTCAGTCTAGGAGATGGACTTGAGACTGATCTCCCATCTCCTGAGCTGCAGCACCCAATTAAAGCCTTCTTCCTTGGCAGTAGTTGCCCTCTCAGTCATTGGCTTTCTGTGCAACATGTTTTGGTAACATCATATGATCATGCAGTAATCACAATTCACATGTTATTTATATAGTGATTTGTGGGCTGAGGGGCTAGCAATGAAGTTTGTACGTTATGCAAGTACTCAGTTAATATACAATGGTAACTGAAATTTGAACCGTGTTGTTGGAGAACTGGTGTTGTTTAACTTAACTATGAAACTGAAATTCATTCAGACTGGAACTGTGCAAAACCAAAACTGCAGATACTAGCAAATCTGATTTCTCAAGTAAATTGTTGATGTAATTTAACCTTAAACTGTTAAATATCTCCCATCAGAAGCCAAGTCAAGCATTCCTCTAAGAGAGATTAACTTTGAAATGTATATATCTTTCATATGATCTTGATGTATAAAGATGGTAGGATTTTTATGTGGTAACCAAGAGAAGTTATATTAAGAATTGAAGTAGGATATTAAGATGTTAAGTAGGGAAACCATGGGGAGGGGGAAGGATACACTGAGGTATTTTATTAACTTTAAGACACTATCCTAAGCCAACTAGCAACTATATACAAAAACCTTCCAAAAGGAACATGTTACGTTTTTTTAAAAGAATAGTTAGGCCTATTTTGAATACAAGTACTGAAATGGATAAAATCTCTCTCACTATATATATATATTTTACTGCTTCTAAGGCATAAATTAACAATTGCAAAATTAGTTATTTGTAGGAACAATGCATGTGTTTTATATTGTGAGGAAATACAAAAATTTTCTGCCAAATAGCTATATATAAGTAGATATTCTGTCTTAGAAGATTCCTTAACAGATCTTAATTGAATATGGAGTAAATATATGTGAGAACCTTAGGGTGATAATAATATGGAAGAGGATAAAGAAATGTCCACTTGTTAATCATGCCAATAATTTAAACTGATGAGTAATATTTTATACAGAAAAGAAAATACTGAAATGGTAATATGCTATTTTCCTCTTAAGTGCATAAATATTTTATTTTCAGGGCCATCCTGGGGAAAAGGGAGAAAAAGGAAATTCAGTGTTCATTTTAGGTGCCATTAAAGGTATTCAGGTAAGTATTATGATCATGATGGATTAAAAGTTTTTTTTTTTTTCCCCCAAATAGGTAAGCCCATGCAGGAAATACTCAGACAGGACTTTTCTTCAAAATGTCCCTGAATACACCAATTTTTATTATTACCCAGACCCTCAGGGATGGTACCCTCCTTTTGTGTGAAGGCATTGGCTTTAGTCATCACTAAAATTCCAGCACTGCAAAATTCTGGTACCTCTGAACTAGTCAGAACTGCAAGAGATGCATTTATTTCAAGGTTTCTCAACTCCTGACATTTTGGGCCATATATTTATTTGGTGTGGGGCTGACTTGTGCATTATAGGATGTTGAGCAGCATCCCTGGTCTCTGGCCTGTACTCATTAGATGCCAGTAGCATCCCCCACCTCTGAACTCCCCAAAGTGTATATCCAAATATTACCAAATGTCCCCTGGGGGGAAATCACCCCAGTGGAGGACCACTGATTTATTTGTAATTAAAACATTGTAATATTAGTACTTTCCATCCAGTACAGTAAAAGTCATGATTATTGAACTTGAAAATGATGTAAACCTTATAGCACTTTGCTTGATACATTTAATGGTGTTGTGTTTTTAGCAGGGAGTGACATACAGATGTTCAGAAGTAAACTCTTGAGTGACCACCTCATCTCTCAGATGAGAAGCCATGGATGAGTGATGGGGATCAGTGGAAATAATGCCTTAACAGGAAAATACAGCCCATTTTCAAGATGTGTGGTCATTTCTCTTAAGGAAGAATATTCTGCAGCAATTAGATAGCACTTGTCCTAGATTGCTTCTATGAGACCCTAGGTTCTGAGCCACCCAGAATGGACACACCTGAGCAGTGATCCCTTTAGTGAGCTCACCATTTATGTATGTAGCCTCTGTGCCTGTTTGTCCTTCTTAAACAACAAGAACGATGGATTTGTTTATAGCTTAAATGATATAGTAATAAAGTAAACGTCAACAGCAGGCTCAGAACCAGTATGGTGTACTGGAAGGAGAGAACTGAAGCTTACTCTCCACTGTGACTTTAAGCAACTCCCTTAGCCTCCTCAGCCTCATGTCCATGATTTGTGAAAGAAGATTCAAATAATATTTACCCTGCCTCTTTCTTAGTGTTGTTAAGACTGTTATAATAATTTATATTGCAGCACACTATAAATGGTAATGTTCTATATCATATTATAGTGAGCATTTTTTGTAATTGTGGTAATAGAGGACATGTGATATACAAATATAGAAGGGGGATGAATACAGGGAATTCCTTATCTTAAGGGGAAACAGAAGATCCCTAATAAAAATGATCTATAGTTCAATAACCCTTCAGAGACAATGCTCTTAAGAGTCTATGTCCACTTTATACCCATTCTAATGGCTATGATAAAAATCTAGTAATTGTTGGCAACTACATGGAGAGTTGGAGCCTTATGCATTACTGATGGGAATGGACAATGGTGCAACCACTGTGGAAAATAATATGGTAATTCCTCAGTAAATTAAACATAGAATTACTATATGACCCAGCAATTCTACTTCTGGATATATACCCCAAAGAATTGAAAGCAAGGACTTGAATGGATATTTGTACCTGCATGTTTATAGGAGCTTTATTCACAGTAGTCAAAAGGTGGAAGCAATTGTGTCCATCAACAGATGAATGGATAAACAAAATGTGGTGTATTCATCCAATGGAAGGTTGTAAAAGCTTTGAAAAAGAAAGATGTTCTGACACATACAACAACATGGATGAACCTTGAAGATATAATATTATGCTAAGTGAAATAAACCAGTCAGATATTGTATGATTTCACTTATATGACATTTTAAAAATAGTCAAATTCATAGAGATGGAAAATAGAATGGTGGTTGCCAGTGGCTGGAGGGGAAGAGGGATGGGGAGTTAGTGTTTAATGAGAACAGAGTTTCCATTGGAGGAGACGTAAGAGTTTTGGAGATGGATGGTGGTCATGGGTGAATAACAATGTGAATGTACTTAATGCCACAGAACTATCTGTACACTTAAAAATGGTTGAAATGGGCTGGGTGCAATGGCTCACGCCTGTAATCCTAGCACTTTGGAAGGCTGAGGTGGTGGATTACCTGAGGTCAGTAGTTCGAGACCAGCCTGGCCAACATGGTGAAACCCCATCTCTACTAAAAATACAAAAAAATTAGCCGGGCATGGCAGCACATGCCTGTAGTCCCAGCTATTTGGGAGGCTGAGGCAGGAGAATCACTTGAACCAGGGGGGCGGAGGTTGCAGTGAACCGAGATGGCGCCATTGCATTCCAGCCTGGGCGACAACAGCCAGACTCCATCTCAAAAAAAAAAAAAAAAAAAAAAAAAGGTTGAAATGTTAATTTTTAACTTACATATATTTTACATTTTTAAAAAAGAGCCTTCATTCAAGAGAATATATAGGCTTTGATCTTTTAAAGTAGGTTGAGTCTCAGCGCAGAGTCACAAAGCGAGAGAGGTTGACAGAGGCTGGTGTGAGGCAATTTCCACCTGAGTTTCTTTTCTGTCCTCTCTAGGGTAGTCAAGGGGGTCAAGCTGTTTAGAAAGCATAGCAGGGGGTGGAACCAGACCAGCAACGGGTAAACTGTGAGGAAATGGGACCACTGGATTGAGAATTTAGAACAATTTAAACAAAGACAAAAATCTCATTTTGATTCCCTGTCATTACTCCAGCGATCTTTCTCTGCTGGGTAGAAGGAGAATTCAGAACTTAAGGAGAAAGAAAATCACCTCTGCATATCCCTTCCTCAGTTTTAGTCAACACCAAAAAAATTGAACAAACTGCACAATTAGATGAGTCCAAATAATTTTTCTATGTGTTTCTGTTTTTACATGATCTGTGTTTTAGGAATTTTGTGTGGATTTATAAAGCAATGCATTCTTATTTTTGCAGGGAGACAGAGGCGACCCAGGACTGCCCGGCTTACCAGTAAGTCTCCTGAGCAGGCTCTATGCTTCTATTTCCTCCTCAAATAGCCTATGATCCACGTTTTAATCCCAGCAAAGCCAGCTACATAATTTGTGTGGCTTACCTGGTACAAAATGAAAATGTGGATTCCCCATTCAAAAATTAAGAATTTCAAGATGGCGACAGCAGATCATTAACTCAAGCTTGGGGCCCTGTGTAACTGCACCCGTCTCATGCCCATGAAGCTGTACTTGAAGCTCAGCAGGCTCCCTCCTGCCTTCCTCTTCTGTCTTCTAATGATCTTTTGGCATTACCCAGGTATATGCAGCTACTTCATATTTAGGAAAGTGAGTCCACTTAGCAACTACATATAAAATATATACCAGGTAGAATAATCTTGCATTGCTTCTCACTACCATTTTGCTTGATGAATCAGTATTTGTATATTATATTTAATATTTTGCCCATCTTCATCTCTCCAAAATCTGCAATTCAATGATTATATTAGTCTTTCTAGTTTTTTGATATTTACAAGATTAAAACTGAGAGCAGTTTTGCCAACCAGGCGTGGTGGCTCATGCCTGTAATCCCAACACTTTGGGAGGCCGAGGTGGGTGGATCACCTGAGGTTAGGAGTTTGAGACCAGCCTGGCCAACATGGTGAAACCCTCCCTCTAATAACACAAAATTAGCCAGGTGTGGTGGCACGTGCCTATAATCCCATTTACTCAGGAGACTGAGGCAGGGGAATCACTTGAACCCAGGAGGCGGAGCTTGCAGTGAGCCCAGATGGTGCCATTGCACTCCAGCCTGGGCAACAAGAGTGAAATTCCATCAAAAAAAAAAAAAAAGAAAAAAGGCCGGGTGAGGTGGCTCAAGCCTGTAATCCCAGCAGTTTTGGAGGCTGAGGCGGGTGGATCACAAGGTCAGGAGTTCAAGACCAACCTGGCCAAGATGATGAAATCCCGTCTCTACTGAAAATACAAAAATTAGCCAGATGTGATGCTATTTGCCTGTAATCCCAGCTACTTGGGAGGCTGAGTCAGAGAACTGCTTAAACCCAGGAGGCAGAAGTTTCAGTGAGCTGAGATTGCACCACTGCACTCCAGCCTGGGCGACAGAGCGAGACTCCGTTTCGCCTTCCGATAGTTAACCTAAAATTTTGCCTTGTAACTTCTGGCTAGTGATGGAACTACTTTTCTGGATTTGTTTCCTTAGTATGATTGAAGCTCAGGTCCATGTAATAAATGTGATACCTCAATGTTGCTGTTACAATAAATATCAGTTCATCCTCCTAAACAGAGCAATTTCATTACACACTCCCCAATCACTTGACTTGGGCAGAGTCAGCAGGAGCCCGGGGAACATCTCTCCATGCTTCCAGGATTGCCTGTACCTTTTCTTGACAATTTGTGTATAATTATGTTACAACTCACATGTTGTAGAAAATTTTGTATGGCTGACTCATCTTGATCTCAAATTAGGGACTATATTTCCCCAATTTGAGATCTTGCAGACCATGTTTTAAAAATATACTAAGAAGAATAAATACATTAATATGTAATGTTAATTAATAATAATACTTTAAAAGCATCCTGATGTGTTTAAAATTGTAACACAGAATTTAGGAGTAGGTGGTAATGCATTTTCTTTGTTCTCCGCTTTTGTTATTACAGGATGTATTTGTAAATAGGAAGATTGATCTCTGGGTCCTAAATTTGTAAATAGGAAGATTGATCTCTGGACCCTAAATGAAGGACTTTATTACAATTACCAGAATGCTACTACCTTTAGCTTGGTGCCTCTGTTTTTTTTTGTTTTTTTGTTTTTTTTTTTTTTTTGTGACAGAGTCTTGCTCTGTCACCAGGCTGGAGTGCAGTGATCTCGGTTCACTGCAATCGCCAACTCCCTAGTTCAAGTGATTCTCCTGTCTCAGCCTCCCGAGTAGCTGGGACTACAGGCGTCCGCCACCACGCCCATCTAATTTTTGTATTTTTAGTAGAGACGGGGTTTCACCATGTAGGCCACCTTGTGATCCACCCCACTTGGCCTTTCAAAGTGCTGGGATTACAGGCATGAGCCACCGCACCCGGCCTGCTTGGGGCCCTCTTAGGGCTGCATCAAACCTGCTGTTGAAAATGTCCTAGCAGGGCAGATATGCTGGGGGCTGTGATTTCTTTAGAGGTTTTTATTCACATGGGATCACACGTAACTCTTTCTGTGAAAGATGATTACAATTTTGGTAACAGACGCACTGATTTTTCTCATGTTTAGGGATCTTGGGGTGCAGGAGGACCGGCGGGCCCCACAGGGTATCCTGGAGAGCCAGGGTTAGTGGTAAGTACAGCACTGCTGATGTGATCCCTTTGAAAACCAGATTCTGCATGAAAATAAAGAAGCAAAGTTGCCATTTTGGGTCAGACACAGGTGGGCCGTTTGAGAGATTATAATTGATGAATCAGTGAAAACCCACCATTATCAGTGGGATTCCATCTTGAAGCACAGGTCCCCTGGGGAGGAGCCACTGACATCGTCTTCACAGAAAACAACAGCCCATCCATGATAGAAACGCCATCATTGCATGTTTTAAAATTAAGGGTTTCCTAAATAGGATCTTGGAGCAACAAAAGAAGGCACATTCTGATTTCTACGTCTGAAGATTGATTTGTGTGTGTGTGTGTTTTTTTTTCCCTCGATTTAGGGACCTCCGGGCCAACCAGGGCGTCCAGGTTTGAAGGTAGGCAGTCATGAGCAAGATACATAAATAGAGCCCTGAACAATGAAATAATTGACCACTGTGTTTGTCAGAATTATGGCTTTCCTCTTATCAGATTTCCCGAAGTATTCAATAAACTAAATTGTGTAGCCAGAAGTCTTAATAGCTTTTAATTACTTTTTTAAAATTCAAAAGCAATGAGATTCTTTTTCTTTTCTTTCTCAGGGAAATCCCGGTGTGGGAGTAAAGGGGCAAATGGGAGACCCGGTAAGAATCCCCTCTTGTTCAGAGGAACAGATGGCAAAGTGTGCGTGCTGCTCAGGGGTGGAGGCTGTTCTGATGATTTGAACTTGTATTCATTATCTAGTCACTGCCCAATTTTATGGCTGAGAACTTTTCTTTGCCGAATTATGATGGCACCATTACCCTTGACTGTAAAATGAAAGATCTGACAAAATTTAATACCACATTCAGGTTAATCTGTGTAACACATTTCACCCTAGCAAACAGAGATCGAACGTTTTTGACAATATATTATGTCCAGAGTAACAATTTTGTCAAATCACGGATTTGTTTTGCTTAATTTCACATAAATCCTAAGTTCCAGCCATAAATATGCATATAAATGCAAATATAAATGACTGGAACCAAGAGCACTGAGCAATACACGATCTCCAACCCACTCCTTTTCTACACGGCTCCTCCCCGTCAGTGCCCACCACTCACACCCACTGTCCTTTTGGCTGAAGCATAAAACTTAGTAAGAATAAGCTTCAGAAAAGTGATTTAAGGGCTGGGCAAGGTGGCTCATGCCTGTAATTCCAGCACTTTGGAAGGCCGAGGTGGGCGGATCACGAGGTCAAGAGATTGAGACCATCCTGGCCAATGGTGAAACCCGGTCTCTACTAAAAATATAGAAATCAGATGGACGTGGTGGTGCATGCCTGTAGTCCCAGCTGCCTGGGAGGCTGAGGCAGGAGAATCGCTTAAACCTGGGAGGCAGAAGTTGCAGTGAGCCGAGATGGCACCACTGCACTCCAGCCTGGCGACAAAGTGAGACTCCGTCTCAAAAAAGAAAAGTAATTTAAGAAGGCAACTCACCTAGGGAACAATCTGAACGTCCAGCAGTAGGTGTGTGGCTCTTTCAACAACTTAGGGCAAGTCAATAGTAAGCATCTGCTTCGTGTCAAGCTAGGACTGACACTAGGTGTGGGGATTTATCAAGACAGACCTGATCCCTGCTCTCATGGAGTTCCAGCATGATTGACTAAGTCATGGTATAGACATTTAACAAAACAGCACAAGAGTCAAAATTATATATGAAGACTTCATGATGTGGGGAGGTGCCTATGATATAATGCTGAACAGAAAGTACAGGTTACAAAATATAAACTCAACTTTGTAAAAGCAACAGCAACAAGAAAGACATTAAAATATATACAGAGAGGGATTTCTCAACCTCAGGCTGCTGCTATTTCATTGTTGCGGGGGCTGTCCCGTGTATTACAGGATATTTAGCCACATTCTTGGCCTCTCCCCACTAGATGTCAGTAGCATCCCGTCCCTCCAATTGTGACAACTTAAAATGTATCTAAACATTGTCAAATGTCCCTGGGGGAAGGGATTGCCTAACTATCCCCTATCCCCCACCTTGAGAATCTCTGGCTTACAGAAATGACTGATTGAAAATATACCAAAACAATGTTTTTCAAGTTCGGGAAGCCATGGAGCTCTGGAATATGTTCATCAAAGCCACAGGAGCCCATGCGCCATTGCAGAGTCCAGCAAGCATTGGCATCTTAGTCACTTTCCGCGCCAGTCCAATCAGACACATTTGTAAACTCAGACTGTGGAATAACTTGGAAGTATTTGGCTATGAGACGGCCATTCAAATGATCCCAAATGTGCTTACATTAATTCTTTTAGGTTGTCAGGTGAATGAACACATAATTTTATGATTTTGGGCCAGGCCCAGTGGTTCACGCCTATAATCCCAGCACTTTGGGAGGCCGAGGCGGGCGGATCACTTGAGGTCAGGAGTTCGAGACCAGCCTGGCCACCATGGCGAAACCCTGTCTCTGCTAAAAATACAAAACTTAGCTGGACATGGTGGCCCATGCCTGTAGTCCCAGCTACTTGGGAGGTTGAGGCAGAAGAATTGCTTGAACCTGGGAGGCAGCAGTTGCAGCGAGCCAAGATTGTGCCATTGCACTCCAGCCTGGGTGACAGAGCGAGACTACGTCTCAAAAAATATAAATAAATAAAATAAAATATTGATGCAGAATTCCCAGATGTTCTAGAACGTGTTTGCCCACTTCATTTTAAGAAACAGTGCCCTCATGTATACATATGAAACAAACCTGCACATTGTGCACATGTACCCTAAAACATAAAGTATAATTAAAAAAAAAGAAAAAAGAAACAGCGCCCTAAATGGTTGCTTCTAATTATGACTACGTGATATAATTATGAGCCTTTTACATTTTAATTCTTCACAGTTTTCCTTCTTTGTACCTTTGACTATACTGAGTATATGGCACTTTTACAATATGAAAAAAAATAGCAATATGACCAATATTTTGAAGAAGGTGCCTGCTTGTCAGCCTTTAAGAGTTTTGTTCAGGTTTTTCTCAATTACAAGAATAAGAGTGGCTATCTTTACCAATACCTACTATGCATTTACTCATGTTTTGTTAATGTGTTTGTTCAATGGTTTATTCATGCAGCAGATATCTTTAGGGCAGGTGCTACGCCAACACTGTGTTAGGTGCGTAGATAAATCAAGCAAAAAAAAAACCAAAACAAAACAGACAATGTTTCTAACCTGGCTTTTCTGCAATTTCCCAGGTTTAGGTAGAAATTGAACTCTTTGTGTTTTTTTTTTTTTTCATTTAAACTTGATATTCTTCTAAAAATCCTAACTATCAAAAGCATCAGTAGTCTTAGTAATTATATATTGGGGAATTTACTTTGTTACCCTCAACACAGGAAGCATTTTATGTCTATTACCTATTCAATAGAAGAATAGTTTGAGGTAGGTAATATTACAATCTCCATTTCACAGAGAAGAAAAATGAGGTTTCAAAGTAAGGAAATGTGGACTGAGAAAGGTTTTAAGGAACTTGCCCCGAGTGACAGAGCCAGTAAGGGCCTGGTTTGCAAATATGGGTGACCTATAGCCTGTTCTTAACTATGACTAAGAGGAAAGATCATAGTAAGTGTAGAATAATAGTAATACCCAGAAAAGCACAAAATATGTATCTTCTAATTAATGGTGAGAATTTATGATTGTGGCAAAATTCATTCAAGAAACATTCTTCAGTAGAAAAACATCTATCATGGCATAAATAAAAATTCTGGCTATTATTTTACAGTTTTAAAATATTGAAAATAAATAGAAATAATCTAATCTAACCAGAGTAGGATGGCTTAATACATCCACAGTACATTCTTATGATAGATTATTGTATTGGCATTAAAAATCAGGATCGTTACACAAGGCCAGGAGTTTGAGACCAGCCTGGCCAACATGGTGAAATCCCATCTCTACTAAAAATACAAAAATTAGCTGGGCATGATGGTGCATTATCTGTAATCCCAGGTACTCGGGAGGCTGAGGCACAAGAATCGCTTGAGCCCGGGGGGCAGAGGTTGCAGTGAGCTGAGATTGCGCCATTGCGCTCCAGCCTGAGTGACAGAGGAACACTCTGTCTCAAAAAAAAAAAAAAAAAAAAAGATCAGGATTCTGAAGAGCTTTTAGTATGATAGGAAAAGGCTCACAAAATATTGTTATAATAAAAATACAAAATTATTTAAAAATTTAATAAAATATGCTGTATATTTTAAATTCTGTTTATTATATAGTATGCTGATTATATTTTCAAATACATAAAATTTATTCACCTATATACACATATAAGTACATATACACACATATACACACACACCCCGCAAAAAACTATATCAAAGTTTTAATAGAGATTACTTCTGGATAGTAGGATTAAGAATCATTTTCATTTTTTAAATTTATTTTTAACAATAAGTATGTATTAAATTTTTATAAGAAAAACAGTAAATATCCCTTTATATTCTGTGAGGTACTTGCCATGACTTGTATTTTAAATCCATGACACAGAGGATGGGAAGCATTATACCATAATATATGGGTGAAAATCTTCAAAACATAAATTAATATGAAATTTTTATTATCTTGCTTTTTTTTTTTAAGGGTGAGGTTGGTCAGCAAGGTTCTCCTGGACCCACCCTGTTGGTAGAGCCACCTGACTTTTGTCTCTATAAAGGAGAAAAGGTAACTCCCAAATCCATATGTTACCTAGGAAAGTAGCAATAGAAAACATTTTTTGAACATGTATCTGTGGCAGAAAGTATGGAGGTCTTTCCATGCATCACTGCACTAGTCACAAACCTACTTTAATAGGTTGGTACTACTATTGGCCCCATCATGCGGAATTGAAAATGAAGCTTGGAAGGTTCCCAGTGTTCTCAAGTTTACCCAGCTGCTGAGTGGCAGACCTAGCTCAAGCTGCTAAATTATGACATGTGCTTGTTAACGTTGTTTTGATATGTGGATTGAAAAGACCACTGGAAGCCCAGTTGTCCTTTAGATGTTACAGATGAGTTTGATGTCTTGATAACTGAGAAGTTAACAAATGCATAGAACTGGGCCATAACAGACTCTTGGCAAATATTAATTCCTTTGTCAGTTTCTAGTGCTAATATTACTGGTACCACATGCAGATTCTGTTGTTGCTTTTCAATTGCTGGGTTAAATTTCTCTACTTTGCTCAAAATGAGCCACTTTTTTAATGACTACATTCCCAAATTGTATCTGCTGCCTGGCTCCATGGTGGTCCACTGTGGTGTCCCATATACCTCTCACACAGAGAACTGGCTCAAATAGAGTCTGGTTTACAAGTGTGCTTAGATCTTAGTGCTAATTAGAACAGGTGAAAAGTAATCTCTTAAGGTTTTTTTTTTTTTTTTTTTAAAGGTGAAACAGATTGTAAAAAGAGATGATTTCTGAAGGAGATGGAATTCAATATGTTAAATAATAAGAATAGACCAAATAATATTCATTGTAATTTTTAGGGTATAAAAGGAATTCCTGGAATGATTGGACTGCCAGGACCACCAGGACGCAAGGTAGTTTAAGTACTTTGTGTGTGTGTGTGTGTGTGATATGCTATCTTAACTTAAAATGTTATTTCTCATGGTCTTTATCATTGCTTTAAGTGCTAATATGTATTACCAGAATTTTTCACTATCTTATCATAATCCTATAGAGCCTCTATTCTAAAGTAGTTGTTTTCTTTAAGCTGCTGACAATAATTTTTGTTTCTCATTTTATTTTTGCTTTCCCTATTGCTGAAATATTGTTGCTTGAACCCCTCTAAATGTTGTCATCTCTTAAAGGGAGAATCTGGTATTGGGGCAAAAGGAGAAAAAGGCATTCCTGGATTTCCAGGGCCTTGGGTAAGCATCATTTGCTATTAACATCAGTGAATTTGGAGATACTTCTCTTTCACGTTTTTATAAAACCAGGTCAGTAGTCCCACAAGCTCAAAAGTGAAGAATATCTCATGTAAGAACAAAACATTTTGGATAAGAATTATGGAATAGTTAAATATCCCAGAGCATCCTTCTGTTGACATCATTTAGATAAAACAGGCAAGCAAAAGATAGAACAATTTGGGAAAAGTAACAGGATTGTGACATCTCTTGTGTGGCACCTCAGTGTCAGTATGAAAGTAGCTTGGAATAATTAATTTAAGTCTATTTGATAAAACAACATGGTGATCTAGGGGCAGTAGCTAGAAAAAAATACAATATTAAGCTCCAAACATCACCAAGTGTCACTGATAGAAAGCCCATTCATAGAGTCACCATGGAGGCCAGACCGCAGCTGGCATAGACATTGAGTTTCTTTCGTTCTAGATTTAGTACTGAATGGGGCAATATTGGTTTCCATGGTCATTTTTATTGCTAATGATGCACAGAGCAACTATTAATTTCCAGGAAAATTATATTGTAGGGATTTTAAAGATATTTGGCCCAGCGCAAGCACTAAGTTAAATAAATTAAAATTGGAAAAGCGACGACAACAAAAATACATTCTTAATTAAAACACTGGCAATGACATGAATTTTTTGAATAACAATAAAGGTCACTTCAAGTAGCAAATGTTATAAAGAAATGGCACCTATTTTATATTTATTTCCTTTTATTCAGCTAGCTTTGCAAACAAGACCAAATGTCCATGGAACGATTTGACAAGGTGAAAAATGATGCATTGAGCTGGTTAATGCATTTCGATTTAATTCTGTTTATCCTGATTTTTGTGAATTTATTAGGGGGATCCTGGTTCCTATGGATCTCCAGGTTTCCCAGGATTAAAGGTAAATGTACCTCATTATAGAGATAATAAATACATTTTCACTAGTAAATGCAATTTAGTATAATTCAGAAGTTGTACTGTTGCGTGCAAACACAGTAATTAGGAAGGCAGACACATTCATTTTATGGATTGCAGGATTTAGCTGTGGGTGTAAAAATTGAAGCACAAGATTGTCTGATGCAACGGACAAACAGTGTTAAGACTTTGCATGGTCTCAGTGGGCAATGTGTTGCTTAAATTAAATGAGAATGAGATAATTTGTCACCCAGTCACTTTTTTTTTTTTTTTTTTAAAGGCATGTTTGTGCTTGTTTATAGGGAGAACTAGGACTGGTTGGAGATCCTGGGCCATTTGGATTTCTTGGCCCAAAGGTAAAAAGTGAGCCTATTTGAATATATTCTGATAAAAGTTTATATCCTTAATGTTATCTAATTTATTTTTAAAAGTATTGCCAGGAATCATTCAAGAATGTAATTTTTAGAAGAGACACAGTTAATATTTTATTCAATTGTTACATTAGTTTGTGTTTCATGCTGTTGATAAAGATGTATCCAAGATTAGGCAATTTACAAAAGAAAGAGGTTTAATGGACTTACAGTTCCACATGGCTGGGGAGGCCTCACAATCATGGCAGAAGGCAAGAAGGAGCAAGTCAAGTCTTACATGGATGGCAGCAGCCAAAAAGAGAGCTTGTACAGGGAAACTCCTATTTTTTAAAACCATCATCTTGTGAGACTCATTCATATCACAAGAAAAGTACAGGAAAGGCTGGGCACGGTGGCTCATGCCTGTAATCCCAGCACTTTGGGAGGCTGAGGTGGGTGGATAACAAGGTCAGGAGATCGAGATTATCCTGGCTAACACGGTGAAACCCCCGTCTCTACTAAAAATACAAAAACAAAATTAGCTGGACGTGGTGGCAGGTGCCTGTTGTCCTAGCTATGTGGGAGGCTGAGGCAGGAGAATGGCGTGAATCCAGGAGGCGGGGCTTGCAGGGAGCTGAGATCAGGTCACTTCACTTGAGCCTGGGCGACAGAGCGAGAGTCCATCTCAAAAAAAAAAAAGAATAGCACAGGAAAGATCCACCCATAATTTAATCACCTCCCACTGGGTTCCTTTCACGATGGGTGGGAATTGTAGGAGTTACAATTCAAGATAAGATTTGACTGGGGGCACAGCCAAACCATATCAGTTGTCCCTTGTTATCTGTGGGAGATTAGTTTCAGAACCCCCAGGCTACCAAAATCCTCAGATGCTCAAGTCCCTGATGTAAAACGATGTAGTATTTGCATAATACTTACACACGCCCTACCTTGTATTTTAAATAACTCTAGGTTACTTATAATCTCTAATACAATGTAAATGCTATGTAAACAGTTGTCATAGTCTGTTGTTTTATTATTTTTATTGTTGGATTATTGTTTTTAAAATATTTTGCATGAGAGTGCTGACTGTATATTACTTTAATGCCTGCTGTGTGTTATTATGCATGATTATCATATTATCATATCAGTTCATATTAAGCATTATTATGTTCTACTTTTGAGAAGTGATCCTTTTGAAGGGGAATAATCATGAAAGTTTAAAAAATGCATGGGCTCACATAATATTGAGATTAGAAACAGAGGGCATTTTAGAGCGTTTTCTGCTTTTAATACCATTGCATTTTTTCTTTCCTTTTTAACCTCTGTGATCTCACATCTGGCACTTGCTCAGCATGTGCAAGGGAATTGTGTTCCCTTAAAGCCATGGTGGCATTAAAGGAACATGATTTAGGGGGACACTATTTGCTGCTAAAATAAAATGTAGATTCGGACCTTGTTAGGTGAATAAACTATTAGTCATCGATGCCATGTTAGACATTAATGCTCATAGTATATTTAAGAAACTTGGTGACATCAGAGGTATCCAATTTATAGGCATAGAATAATTTCATTGGAGTTAAATTTCTTTTCTTTTGTGGAAGCTTTGTGACTTGCTATTTACTTCCACTATTGGTTGGTAAGAGAGTAGATGCATCTGTGCTGCTCCTGAAACTCCATGGATGCTTCATTTCTCTAGTAAGCCTATAATCTCTGCTTCTTATATGAATGTGCACATGGTCATTCTAATATTGGTTTAATGCCGGGCAACATGAGTAAAATTAATATTCCTTTAAAAAGTGAATGAATGAATGATTTCAGGGGGATCCTGGAGACCGAGGGCACCCAGGACCACCAGGTGTTTTGGTGACTCCACCTCTTCCACTCAAAGGTTTGTGTTCCCATTCAGTTCCTCCATAAATTATGCAGAAATAGGAGTTGAGTGGCCAGGACAGAAGAGTCTGGCCCAGTATTTCCATAGCTTGCACACTAAGCAGGCTGAATGCACACACTTTAGCATGAGTGTATAATTATACATGTGCCTGAGGTTTTTTCAGTACATAAACTGTATGCTGGGATTGTTATTATGTCATCTTTCAGAAAGTCATTTTTTAATCGCTAAAAATAGTATGAAATCATTTTATTGGCTGGTTTCAGTGGCTCATACCTGTAATCCTAGTACTTTGGAAGGCTGAGGCGGGCAGATCACTTGAGGTCAGGAGTTCGAGACCAGCCTGGCCAACATGGTAAAACCCCATCTCTACTAATAATACAAAAATTAGCCGGGTGTGGTGCCACATGCTTGTAATCCCAGCTACTTGCGAGGCTGAGGCAAGAGAATCATTTGAACCTGGGAGCTGGAGGTTGCAGTGAGCTGAGATCATGCCCTCCAGCCTGGGTGACAGAGCAAGACTCCATCTCAAAAAATAACAAAAACAAAAACAAGACTATTTGACTAACACCTATCAAGATGCTGCCGCCAAAAAGAATAGCCTAAATCAAAGACAAAGAGCCCCATGCAATGTTTACGTGTCTGAGGATGAGGCACAGCCAAAGGGGTTCACATTTCAGGTATTTCATTTTAAATGTAATGAGAAACTGCAAAAATGTCTCCTATTTATACTTTACTGAGTCTCACAAAAAGTAATGGTTGTCTGAATTTTAAAATGCACATATCATTTGTTTGTTCTCATGTGCCATTATCTTTGGCAGGCCCACCAGGGGACCCAGGATTCCCTGGCCGCTATGGAGAAACAGGGGATGTTGGACCACCTGGTCCCCCAGGTCTCTTGGGCAGACCAGGGGAAGCCTGTGCAGGTACGGATGCCCTGATGCCCTGGCTTTACAGGTCAGATTTCCTGCATCATCATTGGCACCAGTGGCTTTCAACTGTAACTGATACTGGAATCACCTTAGGATTGTGTAAAATAATACTGACGCCTGTGCACACCCCAGACCAAGAATGTTGGACTCGTGGGAGACAGGCCTGAGGATCTGATACTGTAGAAGTGCTCCCGTATTTGTAATATATCGCCAGGGTTAGGAACCACTGAACTCAAACCAATTAATCACTTACTTGGGAGGAATACAGGTTTCTCAGCTGCACCCCAGAACATTCAATCAATATCACAGGGGTGTTGTAAGGAACATGTATGTATAACAACAGACCTCCCACAAAATTATCACATGCATATAAGGCTTGGAAACCACTGCTGGGTTAGTGTTCTCCCATGTTTTCCCAACCCTCTGGAAGGCTCTCCCTGTTGACATCTACTTGTAAACTTTAGTACGTTCACCTAATCCCTTGCTTAAATCTCCTGCATGAAAGGTGGAAGTAAAAATTATGATTAAAAAAACTTGCATTCATAATTACTTTAAAAAAGTCTTCTTCCCTCCCCTCAAAATAAAAACAAAACTAAGAAAATGATGGGCCACAGTGGCATTTGGTAAAAAGCCTGGGAAAGGGTCCTATTGGCATAAGGACTTTGAACTCCTTCAGGTGCTGTGCTGGTTAATATTCCTAGTAAGACTAGGAATTGAAGTTTAGAGGGTATTTGCAGTCTGTGAACCCAGGAGAACTGATTAAACCCGTGAGGAGAAAAGTCTTGAATAAACGAAGTTTTACCCAGCCTATGTCTCTTGTTATATTTACCGAGAAGAAGTGAGAAGTTTTCTGAGATATTCAACTGCTAACTACAAAACTCTTGTTTAATCTTCCATGAATCTAGCTTTCAGTTTGCAGGATTCGATAACCGCAAAGCTGGAAAAGCTTTGTCTAGTTCACTTAATCTTTAGATAGCACAGCCTTACCCTAACTGACTCAGGAGCATAAAAATCATATAGAGTATTCCGTTGGTCAGAAAGCACTGGACTCTGGTCTTAGAATTCTCCATTCAGTCTTGTTTGTAATAGAATAGTGTCTCCAGCAGATTAAAATGAAAATCTGATAGTAAGTAACAAGTGTCTCTAGTGGATTCAAACCCAGGAAATCCCTTAATTCACAAGGTTTTAAAAAATAGATCAACCCAATGACTTTCAAATCTTGACTATGACCCATAGTAAGAAATGCATTTGATTTTACATTACATTTATATGCAAAACATACATTTACATTACATGAACATGTATGTATCCATATGTACAGGTGACTGAGACAAAAATACACAAAAGTATACATGTGACACACTCTTCTATCCCATTCATTTCTTTTATAATAAAAAAATGTAATGCTGTCAACAACTGACTCTATTGACTTCACGCTCTACAGTTGGGTGGACAATACTGCAATATACCACACACTGTAGCCCATTCTCCCTGTTGGCAGGTGGCTAAGCATTCTTCTTGGCAATGGGACAAGGCAGCAGGGAGCACCCAGGTTCATCCAATGACTGATTGTCTAGAGTCCACATCAGGTCTTAGAAATGGCATGAAGACAAGATGGCAGCCAAATCCACAGGGGCTCGTTTTCATTTTGTTCTAAGCACAGGAGTGTATCTAGTCCTATTATGTACTAGAATATATAATTTATAGGTAATTATAGATATTATTGGTAATATCTATAGTATTTACTATATATACAATGCATACAACATCTTGTAGATAATTTGGTTATTATCTACGGTATTTACCATGAGATAAGCACAATTTTAGAGTCAGACACTTGTAATCAAATCCCACCTTAGCATTTCGTGAAAGTCATATAGTATAATGTGGTACAGTGACATACTTAAGCATTTGCACTATGAACTAGAAAAGTTCCAGTTTCTCCTACTCGCAAGCTGTGTGGTCTTAGACATTTATTAAACCTGTCGGTACATCAGTTTTCTTATGTGTAAAACAAGGTCTTGGGGTGAAAGAAATAATATGTATACAGCCTTTAGACTGCAGTCTAGTGTATAGTAAAGATTCAATATGTTAGCTATTATTACTACAGATATTTGGCCTAAACTTTCTGTGCCTCATCTATACGGTATAAACTTTGCAGGGTTGTTCGAGGAGTGCATATGTTTGTAAATCTATGGAAGCCCAGCACATATGGACACAATAATGACAGCCATTAATTTAATAAACATGCTACATTACTGATTACTGACAGGGTTTCAGTTATCTCTTGCTGAAAAAATTTCCTAAAACCTCGTGGTTTGAAACAATAGCAATCAGTACAGTACCTCTCACTCTTTCTGCAGTTTAAGAGTTCAGGAAGGGCTGGGCCTGATTGGACACCTCTCTCTGATTTCTCTTGTATAGTCTCAGGAGCCTCCCTGGGTGGGCTCTGTACTAAGGCTTCCTTACAATATGGTAGCTTCTTATCATTGCTTATATGGTAGCTCAGAACTCCAGCCACAAGTGTTTTGGCTCACAAGGCAGAAGTTGAATCATCTTTTCTAATGGCCTTATTCAGAGGGAGGAAACACGCCACCTTTTGATAGAGAAATGTCAAAGTTCAACCAGAGGGTGTGGGGCAGAGCTCCTGTGATGGGCATCAGTGAAAAATGCAGTCTCCCATAGAGAGGATCTGGAGCCAGACACGCTTAGGAAAAGGAAGCTGTGAGAGGTGGCCACTCTCACAGAGGCTTCTAGCTCTCTTTTTTTTTTTTTTTTTTTTCCTTTTTTGAGATGGAGCTTCACTTTTGTTGCCCAGGCTGGAGTGCAAGAGTGCAATGACAAGATCTCGGCTCACTGCAACCTCTGCCTCTCAGGTTCAAGTGATTCTCCTACCTCAGCCTCCCAAATAGGTGGGATTATAGGCACCTGCCACCATGCCCAGGTAATTTTTGTATTTTCAGTAGAGATGGGGTTTCACCATTTTGGCCAGGCTAGTCTTGAACTCCTGACCTCAGGTGATCCATCTGCCTTGGCCTCCCAAAGTACTGGGATTACAGGCATGAACCACCGGGTCTGGCCAGCTTTCAGCTATCTTTAAGCCAAAGACAGCAGCAAGAGGAGTAGGATGTCAAGGGGAAGCAGGATTTCCTGCTGTTAATTATTTGTTCTGACCTCATCTGAACACACTGAACATCTGAACATTCACTGAGGATGTGCTCTTGCTGGATATTACACTAAGCTTCTTACATGGATTATTTTCTTTAATCCTCATAACAAGCCTCTGGAGGTATATACAGACTACTCAATAAGTTGAATAACCTGCTCAAGGTCCCCTGGCTAGAGAGGGAGAGGCCAAGTTCAAATCAGGCACCTCCATCCTTCCCCATCAACCTGGGCAGCTGTGATAGGTGCAATATTTTATGTTCTATGTAGTTGATTATGTAGGTCTATATTTTTACCTACTAAGTATGCTAATATGTTTATTTGAATTATTTTTACCAAGTTATCAAGGTAGAAAGATTGAAAAAGTAATCATTTTAATTAAATCAAATATGTTTCTTCCCCGATAACCCTAAAGAATGGGGAAAAGGTAAGAAAATCTCATTCTCTAAACCCATTTCTTTCCACTATGTGCTTATTTCAAAGGAGGCAAGACATTTTAATGGCTGGTATATTGTCTTTATTTTTGAGTTACGTTTTTTTCTTTTAATGCAGCTTATTCAAATTATTATAATTCCTGCTTTATGACTAGTAATCTTCTGTGGCAAAGCAAACTTTATACATCACTTTTTTTTTCTACTTCTGAAAGCTGTCATCTAGAGCATTAAAAAATTGCCTTATGGAGATATCGACATATAAAAATTGTTTATATTTAAGATACACAGCTTGATCTTTTGATATATGTATACATTGTACAATGATCACCACATTCCAGCTAATTAACCTATTTGTCACGTCTACAAAATTATCATTTATGGGGGGTGGTGAGAAGATTTACTTTAGATCTAGCCTCTTAGCAAATTTCAAATATAAGACACAGTATTGTTAACTATCATTTTCATGCTGTACATTAGATCTCTGGAACTTATTCATCTTGCATGACTAAGGTTTTGTACCCTTTGACCAACATCACTCCATTCCTCTCTTCCCCCAGCCCCTGGCAACCACCATCCTACTCTCTGCTTTTATGAGTTTGACTATTTTAGATTCCACACGTAAGTCAGATCATGCAGTATGTCTCTCTGTGTCTGGCTTATTTCACTTAGCATAATGGCCTCCAACTCCATCTCTTTCCCTTTAAAAAATTCGATAACCTAAGCAAGTGTGTACTGATGTTGATTTCTTCTACAGAGACGTTTACTGAGAGTATATGTAATTTTCATTCTTAATTTATCTTGCAGGCATGATAGGACCCCCTGGGCCACAAGGATTTCCTGGTCTTCCTGGGCTTCCAGGAGAAGCTGGTATTCCTGGGAGACCTGATTCTGCTCCAGGAAAACCAGGGAAGCCAGGATCACCTGGCTTGCCTGGAGCACCAGGCCTGCAGGGCCTCCCAGGATCAAGTGGTAAAGTACTCCTTATTCATACCCATTAGCATTCATGCTGCTTTTGTCATTCAGAAAGCGTAGTTTTTAAATATTTTGAAAGTTATATGATGTTTTGTGAGCTAAGTTGGTAGTCTTTTACAAACAAATAAACAGAAGTTGGACTTTCACATCAATTAAAATATGTGCAATCATTTGGTTAGGAGTTTCGGTGTAAATGATAGAACTTTGTAAAATAATACCAATTTTTATTTTTTAAATATAGTTTTAATTTTCATCAGAGTTATATATGGGCTTGGTTTGTAACTGCCTGGTGGGCTTATTTTGCCCACTGCCCAGAGAAAACCGATTTGTCAAGACAGGGGAATTGCAATAGAGAAAGCATTTAACATACATAGAGCTGGCTAAATGGAAGAGTTTTATTATTACTAAAATCAGCCTCTCTGAAAATTTGGAGGCTAGGGTTTTGTAAAGATAGTTTGTCAGGCAGGGGGCTGGGGATGAAATCATGGGGGTGTGGAAAATGGTCCTCATGTGCTGAATCCACTTCTGGGTGGGGGCCACGGGACCCTTGAGTCATGAGTCTTGGGTCTAAGTGGAGCCATCCAGTCATCAGAAATGCAAAAGTCTGAAAAGACATCTCAAAAGGCCCATCTTAGGTTTTATAACAGTGATATTATTTATGGAAATAATTGGGGAAGTTGCAAATCTTGAGACCTCTGGAATAATAATGCTGCTAATCATTTAAGTATACCTACATCTTAGCAGAATACAGGCCCTTCTCGTTTTGTTTTGTTTACCTGGTGGCCTTTTATTAACATTATAAAGGCAGTTTAGTTTTGGGAAGGGCTATTATTATTTAAACTATACTAAATTCTTTCAAAGTTAGCTTGGCCCATGCTCAGAAACGGCCAAGGGCAGTTTAGAGGCTAAAGACAAGATGAAGTTATTTAGGTGATATTTCTTTCACTGTCACAATGTTTTCACTGTGAGAATTTTTGCAAGGGCAGTTTCAGGTTTAAGACTCAAACTGTTCTACAAGGCATGGTATGGACAACTGAAGTCCCCCACAACTCCTTCTCCTAATCCTTCCTCACCAAGGGCAATCATTTCAACACATGTGACTGGATCTTTTGTTATTCGCCTCTATACTGACATTCGATGTACTTGTATTGCTATTTCTCAATTTTTCCAATTCAGCATTATCTTTTGACTTTCCTCTACAGAAGATGAATTTAGGTTTCTTTCACCAACCCCCCACCCGACACGTGCACATTTTCTACTCCCACAAACTACAATACAATTATTGTCATAATTTTGGTTACATCAATATTCAGAGTTTACACTGAATAGTTGGTTATATAAGGGCTATTCACCAGCTGAGCCATATAATAGTATAAATTATTGCTTTTCCAGAACATCTTGTCAGTTGTCTTGTTTCCTTTGTCTGTTTGCTTGGTTTTCAATATGCTTATAATTTAACCTCAGACTGCCCAGAATTATCTAAATTTCATCATTATACACTAAAACTCATGAACTATTCCATTAGTATTAGCTCTTTGAATAAATCTCTCCTGCAGCTTTTTGAGTTGTTCAGATTAGGTCAGATTACATTTTTTAATTTGTTGCCAGAATACTGTCTTGAGATCTTCCTTTACCAATATTCTGAGTCTTTCCTCCGTCCTCTCTCTTTCTCTGGGGCCCTCTATTTCCCATATATTTTTTAATGCTTTACTACCTCATTATATTTCCTGGGAAAAAGTATAACTAAAAGGGAAAAGTTGGGAGATCTTGCTCGTCTGAAAATGCCTTCATTCTGCTGTGGACTTTGATTGCTAGTTTGGCTGAGTATAAAATTTTAGGTAGGAAATCTTTCTTCCTCAGGATTTTGAGGGCATTTTCTATTGTTTCCTAGCTTCCAGTGTTGGCTACCGAGAACTCATAACATGTAGATACTTGACTTTTTGGGTTTGAAATCCGTTTTCCTTTCTGGATAGGAGCTCTTTTTTGTTTGTTTTCAGGGTCTTAAATTCCACTTGATTTGCCTTAGTGTGGGTACATTTCTATTGGCTTGTACACAGTCAGTGGGCAGTTTTAATCCACATAGCCTTCATGTCTTTTCTTTCTCCTCTCCTCTCCTCTCCTCTCCTGTCCCCTGCCCTCTCCTCCCCTCCCCTGTCCCCTGCCCTCTCCTCCCCTCCTCTCCCTCTCCTCCTCTCCTCTCATTCTTTTTTTGAGACAGAGTCTTACTCTTGCGCAGGCTGGAGTGCAGTGATGCAATCTTGGTTCACTGCAACCTCTGCCTCCTTGGTTCAAGCGATTTGCCTACCTTAGCCTTCTGAGTAGCTGGGATGACAGGCACATGCCACCACACCCAGCTAATTTTTTGCATTTTTAAATAGAGACAGGGTTTCACTATGTTGGCCAAGCTGGTCTCACACTCCTGACCCCAGGTGATCTGCCAGCCTCAGCCTCCCAAAGTGCAGGGATTATAGCTGTGAGCCACCATGCCTGACCCTATATCCTTCATTTCTGAAAAATTTTCTTCAAGTGTTTCTTTGCATTTGATCTTAGCCAAAAGGCTGAGAAGAGATCAAGTGTCCTTTGAAAACATTGTCTCCTCCATTTTTTTCCTCTTTTTTTCTCTTTCTGGACTCTATCTATCTGTCAGGAAATCAATCCTACATGTCTTTTTTTTTTTTTTTTTTTAATCTTTACTCTGTTACTCTCCACCTGTTTATTTTTCTGAAACACTTTCTAGGAGATTTCCTCAATTCTATGTTACAACCCTCCACCTGAATTTTTAAATTTCTGCTATCGTGATCTTTATCTGTATCTATATCTATTTTAATTTCAAGGATTTTCAATTGCTGTTGTTCTCTTTTAATGTTTCCTTTTGTAGCAGGCTGTTCATGTTTCAGGGATACAATACTCTCCCTCATCTGCTTTAATTATAAAATAAATTAAAATAGCTTGCTGCGATGCGTGTTTCTTCTAGGTTTTTTTGACGGGGGTAATGGGGAGTCTTTTCTTTTCCTGCTGCCAGTTGCAGGAAGGGGGATCTGGTAGTCTGTTTTTTTAAACAAATCATCGTGTTTTGGATCTCACTGTTGTTCTTATTCCAGAGGTACAGATTCCCGAAATTTAGGAGACATTTCTGGGGTAAATCAGGTTCTTTCTCAGCTTTCTAAGCTTCCTGCTTCAAATTCAGCTTTTTTTTTTTTTTTTTTTTTTTTTTAAGGATCTGACAAGTTCTTTTACTTGTTGTTGTTGGTTCCTCTCCTTTTTTCCTTGTCCTGTGGGTTTATGCTTATTTTTATTTATTTACTTTCTTATTTACTTATTTATTTATTTTGAGATGGAGTCTCATTCTGTCGCCCAGGCTGGAGTATAGTGGTGCGGTCTCAGCTCACTGCAACCTCTGCCTGCCAGGTTCAAGCTATTCTCCTGCCTTGGCCTCTCAAGTAGCTGGGATTACAGGCACACACCACTGTGGCTGGCTAATTTTTGTGATTTAATAGAGTTTTACCATGTTGGCCAGGCTGGTCTCGAACTCCTGACCTTCTCAAGCGATCCATCCACCTCAGCCTCCCAAAGTGCTGGGATTACAGGTGTGAGTCACCGCACCAGGCTGGTTTATGCTTTTTTATAATATTCTTTTACTCTACTGGGATTTGGGGAGGATGCCAAACTGTTTGCATTTTATCTGTCATCTTTAACTGACATCTCTGAAATTTTGTTTTTACAAGCTCTGCTTTTACATTTTCTTCATTAGCTAAGAATTGATCACTGAGTGGGAGAATATCTTTGCCACACACTGGCTCCATTTTTTTTTTTTATTTGTTTTGTTTTGTTGTCCATTATCTTGTTTTGCAACCCATTAATTTAGGGTAGGGCTGAAATTAGGGTTGGCTTTATCAATGGTTATGGTAGCAAAAGCATGGCATAACCACTGCATCATCTATATGTGTGTATATTCTTATTTCAGACAGAAAGAATCCTAGGAAAACAAGGGAGCAAAGAATGGGGTTGGGAAAGGAAACACGTGGGGGAGGATGTGAGTGCAAAAGTCACTTGTTCCATAGAAGACAGTCAGAAAAATTATGTGATTCTCTCTGCCCATCCCTTACCCCCTTGACAGTGACATACTGTAGTGTTGGGAACCCTGGACCACAAGGAATAAAAGGCAAAGTGGGTCCCCCAGGAGGAAGAGGCTGAAAAGGAGAAAAAGGCAAGTAGACACCAAATGTAGAATTTCTAGAAGACAACTGTGCATGGACGATTGGGGGTATTTCTGAGACGTGTAATGTGACATTTCATTCAGATTCATTACTTACCTTAGTCACCCACTAGAGTACTCCATTAAGTGCTATGAGATTACAAATCACTGAAAAGTCAAAGCCTCGTGTCTTAGAATATAAAGGAAACATTTACCTGCCATGCATTTTGCCTGCAAATGGTGACTTTGCACACGAGGTACTCTTGATTCCTTGAGAGTGGCAGTGATAGGAGGAGAGTACTGATGTTTGATTCTTGTGGGACCTATATTTCCAAGACCCATCAATTGCCTGTCTCTCTGTTTCTCCACTCTAAATTGTTTGGAGTCGTTTTGGGCAGCGGAGTCAGGTGGGTGTGACAGCATCAACACAGATGAGGAGTCTGACTACCCTGAAGACATTTGTTTAAGACAAAAAGTCCTGATAATTGGAAAATGCATTGTGGTGAATTATCAATTATAATATTCAATGCAGTCAAAATCCTTCACATATTATTGTGTCTCCTTAATTGTTTAGGGTGTGTGCACACACCAATTAATTTTTTCAGTTTTTTTTTTCAGCAGGAACCAAAGGACAGGCTTTTAAACTTTTAAAAATAAAAAAGTTGTATCATTTTTAATGTTTCTTCAGTAGAATTGGATATCAGCTTTTCTCTAGAATTTGTCAGGATAAATTTATTAAGGAACAAAAGCCTCCATTTGTTTAGAAATGGTATGCCCACCTTACATCCCATGCCTAGGCACCCCACGCAGTGCCCCATGCTACACCCAGCCCCCACAGCACGTGCTCTCAATTGTCTGCAATAAGTGCATATCGGACTCTTTGTTGTTCATTTATGCTATTTGTTTTGTACAGTAAAGCCCTTATTGGGGATTTTATTCAGGAAAGATGACAAATCTGCCATTGATCCTCTGTCTAGGAAATGAAGGACTCTGTGCCTGTGAGCCTGGTCCCATGGGCCCCCCTGGACCTCCAGGACTTCCCGGGAGGCAGGGGAGTAAGGGAGACTTGGGGCTCCCTGGCTGGCTTGGAACAAAAGGTGACCCAGGACCTCCTGGTGCTGAAGGACCTCCAGGGCTACCAGTGAGTACCTCTTATCAGTCATCTTTCCAGTTAAAAGAGACACTGTATCAGTCTGTTTTTACACCACCATAAAGATACTACGCAAGACTAGGTGATTTATTAAGGAAAGAGGTTTCACTGACTCACCGTTCTGCATGGGTGGGGAGGCCTCAGGAAACTTACAATCATGGCAGCAGGGGAAGCAGGCATGTCTTACATGACAGCAGGTGACAGCATGAACGGGGAAGAGCCCCTTGTAAAACCGTCAGATCTCATGAGAACTCACTCACTATTGTGAGAACAGCATGGGGGAAACCCTCCCCATGATCCAGTCACCTCCCACCTGGTCCCTCCCTCGACACATGGGGATTATGGCGACTACAATTCGAGATGAGATTTGGGTGGGGTCACAAAGCCAAACCATACCAGACATGTAGACCTAAAAATCGAGATGCCTCTTTCTAATTTATAGTGTGATATCTGCTTTATGTTTTGAACCTATAAACATATGTTAACGACTACAAAAACAGTATTACTTATTCATCTATTCATCCTTTGTTTACTTATTCAACTAATTAGTATTACTGAGTGCCTACTATGTTCTAGGCCTTGTTTCAGGTGCTGGGGATATAGCAGGGACCAGAGCCCAGTCTCTGCCCTCCTAGAGCTTCAGAGAGGACACAGACCATCTAACAGATCATCAAGTAAATACCCAGCATATCTTGTGGTGATAAACGCCATCACCATCTGTTGTAGCTGGAGAGAAGAGAGAGAGGGCCAGAGCAGGAGATGAACTCAGGGAACTGGCTGGATGTTCGCAAGGGCCGCAGAGCACGGGGCTTTGCAGATGGGTCAGGTCTGAGCCTTTACTCTAGACTACATGGAACAGCCAGGGGAGAGTTTTAAGAAGAGCGAGACAATAGTTTTAAATGGATCACTCACCCCGGTTGCTCTGTGGAGCATAGACCATATGGACAAGGGACTTTGGCTGGGAGATGAACTGGGAGGCTGCTGTGTAATCCTGGTGAGATACCACAGCCAATGCCTTAATGTGGTGGTACTGGGTGTGGTGCAAGGTGGTCAGATTCTGGATATATTTTGAAGATAGAGCCAACAGGTTGGCTGTTAGATTGGACATAGGATATAAGGAAAAGAGAAGTAAGGGACAGAACCAAGGTTTTTTGTTTGAGCCACTAGAGGAAGGCAGTTGCCATGTACTGAGATGGGAAGGCAATGGAAGGAGTGGCCCTTGGGTGAGGAAAGAAAGCAGTACTATTTGAGACATTTCAAGTTTGAGGTGCCTGTTAGACAATCAAGTCAAGAAGTCAAGTAGGCAGTAGGATGATATTCAACTTAAGGATTCAGATGAGAAGTTCGGGCTGAGGATATAAATACTGGCTTTGTCAGAGTTTATGTGATATTGTGCCAGAGAGTAGATGAGATTTATCTCAAGATGGTTCTCATTTGGTGAAAGTTACAGATAACCCATGTTGAGGCAAAGCCTCTCAGCTGTCTGATTGCTCAGAATAAAAGCACTGCCCACTGGGGTACTCCCCTGGAGAATGGAGAGAGCCCTCTGTCCCCTCCTTATTAGCAAGGTTCAATCCTGGGATGGCCTGGAACTTGACCATCAAGCCCCAAAGGACTTTTTCCCATTTTCCCCAGAAAATCTCATGAAAATAAGGTTCCAACCTGAGGGCCTTAAGTGAAGTTAATGATTAACGTGTCCCAGCAGCACCCTTCTCACATGTACAAAGCGCACTGGCAACCTCTACTCAATAGGAAGCTAGGTCCTCAATGCATGTATGTGCATGAGCATGGTTGCAATTGTTAAGTAGTTTGCATTTTATTGTCTCGTTTTTAAATTCAGCATTTTACTATAGTCATTTTTGTGTGTGGTTGTTACTTAATCTTCTTAGTGAAGATTTTAATGGTTCTAAAATATTTTTGTGGCTTCCTGTTGAGTTGCTACTTAGGGCTAACATCTTTGAGTGAGGACTGCTTGTTTATCTAGGGTTATCATGGCTGAGGTGTACTTAATTCAATTGCTCCATAGGGCTTTCCTTTGTAGGCTGGCCACGTTTCTGATGTCTATTGTGTATATTATTCTGTCCATATGGCTTCTGTGCATTAAATTCATTACACTGTGGTCATAGTCAGGGACCAGGGTCATACCATGGGGCACTAGGGAAGGAAAGGGTAGAGAAGGGAGGAGAGGGGGAGAAGAAGGGGAAGGGAGAGAAGAAAAGGAAGGGAAAGAAAGAAGGAAAGGAAGGAAGGAAGTAAAGAAAGAAAAGGAGGAAAGGAAGGACAGATAGAAGAGACAGCATGAAAGACAGTGCAGACTATGGGGTGCTCTCACTCTTGGGGTCTCTCCATCCTCCCTACATCTCCTCGCTCTGGAGATGGTCTGCTGGTCTCTGGCCCTAGCAGCCACAGATTGGTAGAAAAGTAGAAAACAGAAAAGTAGGCTTAAGTTCTTTGCAATTGTTTGTATAATTGGACCAAGTCTTTGCATTCATTGCCTTAGTCTGACAGCATTCCTTAGGATGGGATTTCCGGCCAGCATGCTCTAGTGCAGGGCACTAGGGCCTAGGAGCAAGTGGACCAGCTTCAGATCCCATCTCCGACATTTGGGAGCTCTGCAGTCTTCTGAGTTTTACTTGCAGCATTTATAAAATGGATATAAGAACACCATCTTAGAGGCTTGTTGGTAAGAATTCGATTGAGTCATGTGTTTTGCACACTGTGTAAGGTACACACCAGTGAATTAAAGTCCAGGAGGCTGCAGAGTGAGCCAAAGGTCGCAAACTGTCACAGGCTGATAAAGTTTGGATGTGTGCCCCCTCCAAATCTCATGTTGAAATGTAATCCCCAGTGTTTGAGGTGGGGCCTGGTGGGAGGTGTTTGAGTCATGGGGGCGGATCCCTCATGAATGGCTCAGCTCTATGCTTTTGGTGATGAGTGAGTTCTTGCTCAGTTAGTTCACAGGAGATCTGATTGTGTAAAAGAGTCTGGAACCTCCACTTTCCTCTCTTGCTCCCTCTCTTACCATGTGATACATTGGCTTCCCGCTTCACCTTCCGCCATGATTGGAAGCTTCCTGAGGCCTTACCAGAAGCTGAGCAGATGCTGGTGCCAGGCTTGTACAGCCTGCAGAACCATGAGCTCCTTTTCTTTATCAATTACCCGGCCTCAGGTATTTCTTTACAGCGACACAAAAATGGACTAATATATGGGCTATTTCTGACCTGCTGGAATGTTTCGTTGTGTCCTTGTGGTGTTTGTTTTTGAATTATTAATGTGAGGTTTATGGCTTCTCCTGAGACATTAGAAGTTATGAGCACAAGGTTATTGTGTTTCCACTGCTGCTGTGACTGTGGGCTGACTCCCCCCATGCCCACCCACCTGTTCCCCTTGGACTGGACAGGCGCTGCCCCTGTGGGCATCTGCAGTTGATGTCCCTTATCTAGACTGAACAACTAGGATATGCCTGGCAGAGAGGAGGTGTTTTTTTTGTTTTTTTCTTTTGATGGAATTTCACTCTTGTCACCCAGGCTGGAGTGCAGTGGCGCAATCTCAGCTCATTGCAACCTCTGCCTTCTGGGTTCAGGTGATTCTGTTGCCTCAGCTGTTCAAGTAGCTGGGACTACAGACATGTGCCACCATACCCAGCTAATTTTGTATTTTTAGTAGAGACAGGGTTTCACCTTTTTGGTCAGGCTGGTCTCGAACTCCCGGCCTCAGGTGATCCTCCCACTTCAGCCTCCCAAAGTGCTGGGATTACAGGCATGAGCTGCTGCACCCGGCCCAGAGAGGAGTTTTTGTCGCTACTGGGCTTCCGTTGTTAGAGTAACACAAGTGTTTGGTGATCTCAGGTCTTAAGATTGTAAAAAGTAGCTCACTATCTGAAGCTGCTGAGAAACTTTGCCCTAAGAATCTCTTAAATTACATGTTTATTGCACTAGTTAACTGCTGTATTCTCAGTACTCAGACTAATGCCTGGTTCTTTGTAGTTTTCAAAGAAAACTACAGTAATGGTTTTAGTAATGTTTAGTAACATTTACTAAGCCATTTAGTAATGGTTTGGTAATGGTTCAGTAATGTTTTCAGTAAATGTTTCTTTAATGAAATCCAAAAACAGCACTGATAATTTTTTTCCTTACTAGCTCAAATAAGTCTATGATCTACTCTAGTACTTAAAATTCAACACCTACAGAGCATTAGAGCAATTCATCATACATTTGAAGTCTCCAATGTGCTGAGTAATAAACTGCTCAGTCTCCTGGGGGCGGGTTCATTCTTCCAAAGTACCAAAGTCTTCTTTATTAAGCATTCCAGTTTGTTCTCTTTCTGGAAAGAAGTTGGTCCAAATGCTATGTGAACGGTTTTCTGTCCTGATAATTTATGCATCAGAAGGCCATTTTCTTTATCCATTTCTTGGGCAGGACACCATATGACATACACTTTGGCCAGGCCCCATTGCTACTTATGACTAGCATATATAGTAAAAATAAGAATTAAAACAAAACTCAACCTACATTAGCACTTTATGATTTCTAATTCTTTCTAATGTCTTGATTTATACTAAGAAATTGGTTCTACCCACCTTTTTGATGGTTCACAGACATTGCTACAAACAGGATGCTATACTAGAGTGATATCAGAGATACTGAGTTATGTGTGGACATTTTTTTTTTTCTCTGCATGAAATGGCTCCCAACCCTTTTGTCCATTTGAGTTGTTATGCCTGTTACGTGCATTTTTGGCTTCCTCTTCACTGTTGCTGCCTGATGATTGCTGATGCCAGTGTGCTCATCTCTACTGGTACTCTCCTCCCTTCTGTAGCTCTCAGCTTATAAAGTAGTAGGGCCAGTTAAAAAAAAGATAGTTAAGCTTGTTTGAACACATTGTTAGATTGTGTGAAAATAAGACAAGACCAGGTATGGTGGCTCGGAACTCCTGTAATCTCAACACTTTCAGAGGCAGCAGGATCCTTTAAGGCTAGGCGTTTGAGACTAGCTGGGGCAATACAGCAAGACCCCATCTCTACACACAAAAAAGTAAAATCCAATTAGCCAGTCATGGTGGCATGTACCTGCAGTCCTACTACCTGAGAGGCTGAGGCAGGAGGATCACTTGAGCCCAGGAGTTTAAGGCCGCAGTGAGTTATGATTGCGCCACTGCACTGCAGCCTGGGGGATGAAGTGAGACACTATCTCAAAAAAAGAAAAAAAAAGAAAAAGAAAGTACGACAAGGTAGTGGCATCTGTGTGAGCAAAGGAACTGGCCTGCTCAGTCATTTTTACCTCCCTCCTATTTCTTTGCTGTGGTTTTTTGGTTATTGATATCACTAGGTAAGTAATCTTGGGCTCTGTATGGTGTTTCTATAATGTTATTTGATATGGTGCTTGGCCACCCTAATATACTGACAATAGGTTCATATATATATATGTGTTTATATATAAACATATATATGTTTATATATACATACATATATTTATATATACATATATGTTTATATATACATATATATGTATAATATACTCTGCGTCAAAATATTTATATATGTGTGTATATATATATTTTTTGACAGATTCTTGCTCTGTCACCCAGGTTGGAGTACAGTGGCACGATCTTAGCTCACTGCAACCTCCGCCTCCTGGGTTCAAGTGATTCTTATGCCTCAGTCTCCCAAGTAGCTATGACTACAGGTGTGCACCATCACGTCCAGCTAATTTTTGTATTTTTAGTAGGGATGGGGTTTTGCCATGTTGGTTAGGCTAGTCTCGAACTCTTGGCCTCAAGTGATCCACCTTCCTCGGCCTCTCAAAGTGCTGGGATTAGAGATGTGAGCCACTGTGCCCAGCCAGGTTCCCATATTTTTGACATGGTTTGATATTCAGTAATATGTAACACTTAAAAAGCATGACTCAAATTATTTAGTTTTGAGCAATGTTGTGGTTAAGAGATCACAAGCCTGTCAGCCAAAATTAGCTATTTACCTGTTATACATAATAAATATATTAGCTTCAGAAAAGGTTCTTATTTCTTCTTCTCTTGCTCATCAACTTTCTTTAGCAGCACATCACTTCCATGCCTTTTCATCACAAACTTATCCCTAAACCTCTACCTTCAGCTCTAGTGGCAACTCTTGTGGTTATCCCACTCTCTTCTTTCCTCTCTGTTTCACATTACAAAGCCCACGATAATGACAAAAATTAATTATAAATTTTAATTTGAGGTAGTTGACTCACAAGAGGTTGCACAGTCATAAAGTTCCCATGTATGCTTCCCCTAGCTTCCCCCATGATACATATGCCTAACCATATTTACATAACCACAGTACACTGTCAAAACCAGGAAACTGTCCTCTTAACTCAGGCACAGACCTTAATTCAGGTTTCACCAGCTTTTGCATTTTACATGCAGTTTAAGAGCCTCAATTTGGCAAGATAGGACTATCTTGGAAGGCAGGGAAGGGGGTGAGAACAAGAATGCCAAGCTGGAATCTTTAACAAGAGATTTAGGAGGGAGGAAGAGAGAGATTCAATATGTACAGATGGAACTGTTGAACCATCACAATTAATCTAATTTGTTGCTCTTATTTTTCACCAAGGGAAAGCCTGGTGCCTCTGGACCACCCGGCAACAAAGGGGCGAAGGGTGACGTGGTCATATCAAGAGTTAAAGGTGAGCATAATCCATCACTTTAATGATGTATGGACCCTCCTCTTGCAGTAATTTCCCCTGTGACCATAGATCAATTCTATACAATTTAGGATGGTTGAGCTTACTTACAAAAATACTTCTGCCCTTCATAAGGTTGTATGAATGTTGAGCCAAATCCCCCGTCTCTTATTTGAAAATGTAAATATTCCTTCAGTCACACATTCACATCTTCATTATAGTGAACTTGGGTTTGACTCAAGCCCTCCTTTGGCTTGGCTGGTGTTTATTCACCGCATTCCAGTGTTCTATATTAGTCTATAATATTTTAGTTGTAAATGAAAGAAACCCAGCTTGAAATTTTTTTTTTTTTTTAAATAATGTACTGACCTAAACAAAATGTGAAAGATTAAAAGGTAGGGTCTTTTATCAGTAAGAGTTCTCCAGGGACAGAACTAATAGGATATACGTATATATGAAAAGGAGTTTATTAAGGAGAATTGACTCATATGATCGCAAGGCGAAACCCCACTATAGGCTGTCTGCAAGCTGAGGAGCAAGGAAGCCAGAAGTGGCTCAGCCCTAAAAGTAGTGGTTTTCCTACTTTTGAGTTCAAAACCCTCAAAAGTAGAGAAGCCAATAGTGTGGCCCTCAGTCTGTGGCTGAAGGCACAAGAGCCCTGGCAAACTACTGGTGTAAATTTAAGAGTCCAAAGGCCAAAGACTCTGGAGACTGATGACCAAGGGCAGGAAGCTTTCTGCACAGGAGAAAGATGAAAGCCAGAAGATTCAGCAAGCCAGCCTATCCCACCTTCTTCCACCTGCTTTGTTCCAGCTGTGCTGGCAGCTAATTGGATGGTGCCCACCCACATTGGGAGTAGGACTTCCTGTCACAGTCCACTGACTCAAATGTTAATCTTCTCTGGCAACACCCTCACAGGCACACCCAGCAACAACCCTTTACCAGCTATGTAGGCATCCTTCATTCCAATCAAGTTGACACTTAATATTAACCATTACAGGTTTGCATTGGGACAACCAGATCCGGGCCTCCAGTGGCATCAAGAGGCTCTCCCTGCATCTTTCATCTCACATTCCACCATCTATATTTTCTCCCATCAGACCGATTTTCATACCCCCAGGCAGCTCTAAGTTCTTACATTCAGAGATGGAGAGAGCCCTGCTTTGTCAGTTCCAAATAGAAAAATAATTTCAGAAAGGATTGATTAGCTTAGGGTAAGTACCCAACGGCAGACCATTCCCCCTTTTCGATGGCCAGGGATAGAGTGCTGTGCTTGGCATCACACAAGTAGGGGAAAATTCTGTGATTGACACCTTTACACACCAGCTCCTTGTTGGAATGGGAAAAGGGAAAAGGAGTTTTTCCCAACTAAAGAGATTCGATGGTTCTAGCAGTTGTCATTCTCCCCTCTGGCTTTGGCATGTTTTATGTGACTTGGGCAACTGAGATACACAGGAAACTGTATCAACCCAGGACCGAGGTCATTTTCTTTATTTTTTGTCCTCTCTATCCTACTTTACCCCCTGCTGATAAGAGCTTGAGTATCTTTTGACCTCTATTCCCAGGGCACAAAGGAGAAAGAGGTCCTGATGGGCCCCCAGGATTTCCAGGGCAACCAGGATCACATGGTCTGGATGGACATGCTGGAGAAAAAGGGGATCCAGGACTCCCAGTATGTAGAATTCTTCTCTTGCTATAGAATTTCACTTTCTTATATGGTCACACAAGCAACTATTTCCCCCTTCTGTATTTGCCATGCTGAAATTCAGTAAAATATCAACATGCCATAAATCAGAGTCACCTTTGGCACCCTGACATGGAAAGATGATTGTTATAAAAGGTATAGCATCATTGGAGATGGTCTAAAATCTTCAGTGGCAGTTCAGTCCTAGCAAGACTTTTGGTCCTCAGTCTTTATATCATTCTCATGGTGTTTATTTTCTTCAGAGAAACTTGTATCTTAGAAGGGCCCCACTGATTTTAGGTGTGTTCAGTTGACTCTGTGGTGTGGAGGATGGAGCTCAGATCCCAATGTTTAGCATCAATTCTGTTTCCTGGAGAAGATGCACACGGGGGAAGTAGTGAGCGTGAAAGGGTGAACTAGTGCAAACCCACAGAGTCAAGGCATTGGCTGATGGAAAATCTCACTGATAAAGGATGTTGCTGCATTTTTCAGACATGCTTTGGGTGGATACCACGTGTATGTGATTAAGGTCATAAAAGAAGAGGATGAGATGGTCCAATGCTTAGGAACTTAAAATATCTTAAATATATGCAGTATTTCTGAATGCTTACAGTATCACAGAAACCAGGCTAGATGGTTTCCTCATAACAGCAGTCCTCTGAAAAGCAATACCTTTCCAATTTTACAGTAAGAAAATGGAGGCTTAGCATCTGATATTCAAGACCACCCATCTGTCTAATAGGCAAAATAGGAGTGAAACTTTGTCTGTCTTATTTCAAAGTGCATGCTATTTCCACCAACCTGTGCTGCCTGCCATATATAATGGGAAGCCATTGAGAGTGTTGCAACAGGGAAAGACCATGTCCTGATTCTACAGGAAACTCAAGTGAATAAGAGAGAGAAGCCTGGAAATTGGCTTAGATGGTGTTTATAGCTTTCTGACCTTTCTCCTGGTCACAAGTATGTGAATGATCTCTGCTTTAGGCTTGGTAATCTCTGCTTAATTCATTCTTCCCCTTAAGGAACTACTTAGAAATCATTGTCACTGAGTGGACATTGTCATAAAGTACTCATCTAATTGTGAAAAAGCTGTGTCTATATAGATCAAACTGGAAGAGGAATTTCAACATTTGCTGAGGTCTTCCTAGATTCATTGAAACAATCCAGATCCATAAGACTGTTGTAGACCACATCTGAGACCAGGCCATGTAGAAGGATAAAAGATCACTCAAAATGCCAGCAGGACAGTGTCAGATATTCCTTGCATTTGAGAGTCCTTGCAGCTGTTCAATCCGGTGGGGTGCAAGAAGGGATGAGACCCACATATGGTGGACATCGAGGCAGCCCTGACTTGAAAGCCTCATTCCCCATGAGAGCTGTTATCCGCTGCGCAGCTTTTGAGGACCCCACCAGGGATTGCCAGTGAGGGAACCCTTGATGCAGCTTTCCCACAGTGCTTCCAGACCAGATGCAAATTTTGCAGCTGGGGATTGATTTTACTATAAGCAAGACTGCCTAGAAATGTAGTTGACAATCTAATTTTTATGAGAGGAACAGAACCAGACAGTGAACCAAAAGTCAAATTCTCATGCAGGAGGGGAAAGGACTTGTTAGGCTTTTACCTACAGGGGTGGAGGATGATGGAGTCTATCTATGCATCTTCTCAAGGTAATGCATAAGAATGTATTTGATTTGTAATCCCACCACCTCCCTTGATCTACGTATTTCTATATTCTATGACATGATATTAGAGAATGGTTTGACATAAAATCTCTTATTCTGTATTTAAGATGTATCACACACATTGTTTCCAGTATTTGAGGCATAACACACATGCTTATATTATATATATGTATATATAAAATATATATGTATATATAAAATATATATATGTATATAAAGATGTAAAATGTGTATTTTGGGGAGGCATGGTAGCTGACGCCTGTAATCCCAGTAGTTCGGGAGGCCAAGGCACGTGGATCACTTGAGGTCAGGGGTTCGAGACCAGCCTGGCCAACATGGTGAAACTCAGTCTCTACTAAAAATACAAAAATTAGCCAGGTGAGCTGGTGGGTGCCTGTAATCCCAGCTACTCAGGAGGCTCAGGCAGGAGAATTGCTTGAACCTGGGAGGCAGAGGCTGCAGTGAGCCAAGATAGCACCACTGCACACCAGCCTGAGTTGCAGAGAGAGAATCCATCTCTCTCTCTCTCTCTCTCTATATATATATATATATATACACACACACACACACACACACACACACATATCTCCTAGATTTACATATCTATATATATCTCTCTCTATATAGGATATATATATATCTCTCTCTATATATATATGTCCTAGACATATATATATATATATAGCCTAGATTCATTGAAACAATCCAGATCTGTAAGACTGTGGTAGACCACATTTGAGACCAAGCCATGTAGAAGGATAAAATATTTAATATATATATTAAATATATATATGTTTAAAATATTGAGAAGTATCTAAGTTATTTATTTTAAAATTACATTTGCTTAAGAGTAACTGTCTCCTGAAATTATGGACTTTTGCATGTATTTCTATAACCTACAATGACTGCTTTGAGTTCATGGACTTTCAGTGGTTGGTAATTGATTTGTGACATAACATTCCCAGGGGGATCATGAAGATGCGATTGCAGGTGGTAAAGGATTTCCTGGACCTCTGGGTCCCCCAGGCAAAGCAGGACCTGTGGGGCCCCCGGGACTGGGATTTCCTGGTCCACCAGGAGAGCGAGGCCACCCAGGAGTTCCAGGCCGCCCAGGTGTGAGGGGCCCTGATGGCTTGAAGGGTCAGAAAGGTAATTTTAAAAAAATTTTATTTATTTCAATAGCTTTGGGGTACAAGTGTTTTTTTTTCTTATGTGGAAGAATTATATAGTAGTGAATTCTGAGATTTTAGTGTACCCATCACCCAAGTAGTGTACATTTTACCTAATGTGTGGTTTTTTGTGTCCCTAGACCCTCTTCCTCTCTCCCCCTTCTTTGTTTTCAGTATTCAAGTGTTTTTCTTTCTTTCTTTCTTTCTTTTTTTTTAATTTTACTTTAAGTTCTGGGTTACATACGCAGAATGAGCAGGTTTGTTACATAGGTATACATGTGCCATGGTGGTTTGCTACACCCATCAATGCATCATCTAGGTTTTAAGCCCCACATGCATTAAGATATTTGTCCTAATGCTCCCCCTCCTCTTACCCCCGACCCCGTGACAGGTCTCAGTATGTGATGTTCCCCTCCCTGTGTCCATGTGTTCTCATTGTTCAACTCCCACTTATGAGCAAGAACATGTGGTGTTTGGTTTTCTGTTCCTGTGTTAGTGTGCTGAGAATGATGGTTTCCAGCTTCATCCATGTCCCTGCAAAAGAAAATGTTATCATTCTTTTTTATGGCTGCATAGTATTCCATGGTGTATATGTGCCACATTTTCTTTTTCCAGTCTATCATTGATGGACATTTGGGTTGGTTCCAAGTCTTTGCTATTGTGAATAATGTTGCACTAAACATAGGTTTACATGTGTCTTTATAGTAGAACGATTTATAATCCTTTGGTTATATACCTAGTAATGGGATTGCTGGATCAAATGATATTTCTGGTTTTAGATCCTTAAGGAATCGCCACACTGTCTTCCACAATAGTTGAACTAATTTACACTCCCACTAACAGTGTAAAAGCATTCCTATTTCTCCACATGCTCTCCAGCATTTGTTGTTTCCTGACTTTTTAATAATCTCTATTCTAACTGCCTTGGGATGGTATCTCATTGTGGTTTTCATTTGCATTTCTCTAATGACCAGTGATGATGAGCTTTTTTTCATGTTTGTTGGCCACATAAATGTCTTCTTTTGAGGAGTGTCTGTTCATATCCTTCACCCACTTTTTGAAGGGGTTGGTTTTTTCTTGTAAATTTGTTTAAGTTCCTTGTATATTCTGGATATTAGACTTTTGTCAGATGGGTAGAAATTGAATAATTTTTCTCCCATTCTGTAGGTTGCCTGTTCACTCTGATGATAGTTTCTTTTGCTGCGCAGAAGCTTTTTAGTTTGATGAGATCCCATTTGTCAGTTTGGCTTCTGTTGCAATTGGTTTTGGTGTTTTAGTCATGAAGTCTTTGCCCATGCCTATGTCCTGAATGATATTGTCTAGGTTTTCTTCTAGGGTTTTTATGGTTTTGGGTTTTACATTTAAGTCTTTAATCCATCTTGGGTTAATTTTTGTATAAGATGTAAGGAAGGAGTCCAGTTTCTGCTTTCAGCATATGGCCAGCCAGTTTCCCCAGCACCATTAATTAAATAGGGACTCCTTTCTCCATTGCTTGTTTTTATCAGGTTTGTCGAAAAGCAGATGGTTGTAGATGTGTGGTATTATTTCTGAGGTCTGTTCTGTTTCATTGATCTGTATATCTGCTTTGGTACCAGTACCATGCTGTTTTGGTTACTGTAGCCTTGTAGGATAGTTTGAAGTCAGGTATCTTGATGCCTCCAGCTTTGTTCTTTTTGCTTAGGATTGTCTTGGCTATACAGGCTCTTTTTTGATTCCATATGAAATTTAAAGTAATTTTTTCTTCTAATTCTGTGAAGAAAGTCAATGGTAGCTTGACGGGAATAGCATTGAATCTATAAATTACTTTGTGCAATATGGCCATTTTCATGATATTGATCCTTCCTATCCATGAGCATATCATGTTTTTCCATTTGTTTATGTCCTCTCTTATTTCTTTGAGCAGTGGTTTGTAGTTCTCCTTGAAGAGGTCCTTCATATCCCTTGTAAGTTTTATTCCTAGGTATTTTAGTCTCTTTGTAGCAATTGTGAATGGGAGTTCACTCATGATTTGGCTCTCTGTTTGTCTATTGTTGGTGTATAGGAATGCTTGTGAATTTTGCACATTGATTTTGTATCCTGAGACTTCGCTGAAATTGCTTATCAGCTTAAGGAATTTTTGGGCTGAGACGATGGGATTTTCGAAATATACAATCATGTCATCTGCAAACAGAGACAGTTTGACTTCCTCTGTTCTGATTTGAATGCCCTTTATTTCTTTCTGTTCCCTAATTGCCCTGGCCAGGACTTCCAATACTATGTTGAATAGGAGTGGTGAGAGAGTACATCTTTGTCTTGTGCTGGTTTTCAGAGGGAATTCTTCCAGCTTTTGCAAATTCAGTATGATATTGTCTATAGGTTTGTCATAAATAGCTCTTGTTATTTTGAGATATGTTCCATCAATACGTAGTTTATTGAGAGTTTTTTGCATGAAGGGATGTTGAATTTTATTGAAGGCCTTTTCTGCCTGTATTAAAACAATCATGTGTTTTTTGTCATTGTTTCTGTTTATGTGATGAATTACTTTTATTAATTTCCATATGTTGAACCAGCCTTGCATCCCAGACTTGATTGTGGTAGATATCCTTTTTGATGTGCTGCTGGATTCCGTTTGCCAGCATTTTATTGAGGGTTTTAGCATAGATGTTCATCAGGGATATTAGCTGAAAATTTTTTTGTTGTGTCTCTGCCGGGTTTTGGTGTCAGGATGATGCTGACCTCATAAAATGAGTTAGGGAGGAGTTCTTATTTTTCTGTTGTTTGGAATACTTTAATAAGAAATGGTACCAGCTCCTCTTTGTACCTCTGGTAAACTTCGGCTGTGAATCCATCTGGTCGTGGACTTATTTTGGTTGGTAGCTATTAATTACTGCCTCAATTTCAGAGCTTATTATTGGTCTATTCAGGGATTTGAATTCTTTCTGGTTAGTCTTGGGACATCCTCCCTTTTCTGAATCTCTGAAGTCCATTATATCACTCTTATGCCTTTGCATACTCATTACTTACCTCCCACTCATAAGTGAGAACATGCAGTTTTTGTTTTCCACTCCTGTGTTACTTCACTTAGAATTATGGCCTCCAGCTCCATCTAAGTTGCTGCAAAAGCCATTGTTTTGTTCCTTTTAATGCCTGAGTGGTAGTCCACGTTTTTTGTAAAACATATTTTCTTTATCCACTCATTAGTCAATAGGCACTTAGATTGGTGCCACATCTTTGCAATTGTGAATTGTGCTGCTATAAATATACATGTGCAAGTGTCTTTTTCATATAATGACTTCTCTTCCTTTGGGTAGATACCCAGTAGTGGGATTGCTGGGTCGCATGTTGGATCTACTTTTATCTCTTTAGGGAATCTCCACACTTGTTTTCTACAGAGGTTGTACTAATTTACATTTCCACCAGCATAGTATAAGTGTTCCTTTTCTCCACATCCATGCCAATATCTATTGTTTCTTGCCTTTAAATAATGGCCATTTTTTGCAGGAGTAAGGTGATATCTCATTGCAGTTTTAATTGGCATTTCCCTAATGAGTAGTGATGTTGGGCATTTTTTCATATGTTTGTTGCCCATTTGTATATATTCCTTTGAGGAATGTCTATTCATGTCCTTTTCCCACTTTTTAATGGGATTATTTGTTTTTTTCTTGGTAATTTGTTTGAGTTCTTTGTAAATTCCAGATACTGGCCGTTTGTTGGATGCATAGTTTGCAAATAGTTTCTCCCATTCTGTGGGTTTCTGTTTGCTCCGTTTATTTATTTCTTTTGCTGTGCACAGGCCTTTTAGTTTAATTGGGTCCCATTTATTTATTTAGTTTTTGTTGCATTTGCTTTTGGGGTCATATTCATGAATTCTTTGCATAGGCCAATATCTATATGAGTTTTTCCAATGTTACCTTATAGAATTTTTATAGTTTCGGGTCTTATATTTAAGTCTTTGAACCATCTTCAGTTGATTTTTGTGTAAGGTGAGAGATAGGAATCCAGTTTTATTCTGCTAACACATGTAGCTTGCCAATTTTCCCAGCATCATTTATTAAATAGAGTGTCTATCCCCCAATTTTTTGTTTTTGTATGCTTTGTTGAAGATCAGTTAGCTGTATGTATTTGGCTTTGTTTCTGGATTCTCTGTGCTGTTCCATTGGTCTATGTGCCTACTTTTACACCAGTACCATGCTGTTTTGGTAACTATAGCCTTATAGTATAATTTGAAGTTCAGTAATATGATGTCTCCAGATTTGTTCTTTTTGCTTAGGATTGCTTTGTCTATTCAGGCTCTTTTTTGGTTCAAAACGAAATTCAGGATGGTTTTTTCTAATTCTATGAAAAATGATGTTCATATTTTGATGGAAATTCTATTGAATCTGTAATTACTTTTGGCAGTATGGTCATTTTCACAATATCGATTATCCCAGTCCATAAACATTGGATGCATTTCCATTTGTTTGTGTCATCTATGATTTCTTTCAACAGTGTTTTGTAGTTCTCCTTTTTGAGAACTTTCACCTCCTTGGTTAAGTATACTTTTAGTTATTTTATTTTATTTTTTGCAGCTGTTGTAAAAGGAATTGAGTTCTTAATTTGATTCTCAAGTTGATTATTGTTGATGTATAGCAATGCTACTGATTTATGTATAATGATTATGTGACCTGAGACTTTACTGAATTTGTTTATCATATCTAAGAGTATTTTTGAAGAGTCCTTAGGATTTTGTAGGTGTACAATCATATTATCAGCAAACAGTGATAGTTTGACTTCCTGTTTTCTAATTTTGATGCTGTTTATTTATTTCTCTTGCCTAATTGCTCTGCCTAGTACTTCCAGAACTATGTTGAATAGAAGTGGTGAAAGTGGGCATCCTTGTTTTCTTCCTGTATCCAGGGGGAATGCTTTCAACTTTTTTCCATTCAGTATGATGCTATCTGTGGGTCTGTCATATATAGTTTTTATTATTTTGAGGTAGGTCCCTTCTATGCCTAGTTCGTTGACAGTTTTTGTCGTAAAGGAATGCCGGATTTTGTCGAATGCTTTTTCTGCCTCTATTGATCATATGGTTTTTGTTTTTAATTATGTTTACGTGATGAATCACATTTATTGACTTGCATATATTAAACCATTCCTGCATCCCTGGGATGAAACCCACTTGATCATGATGAATTCTCTTTTTGATATGCTGTTCAATTCATTTAGCTAGTATTTTGTTAAGGATTTTTGCATCTATATTCATCAAGGAAATTGGTCTGTAGTGTGTGTGTGTGTGCACGCGCGCACGTGTCTTTTCCTGTTTTGGTATCAGAATGATACTAGCTTAATAGAATGATTTTGGGAGGATGCCTTCTTTATCAGTCTTTTGGAATAGTTTCAGTAGGATTTGTACCAATTCTTTTCTTTCAATGTCTAGGTAGAATTTAGCTGTGAATCCATCTGATCCTGGGTTTTTTTTTGTTGGGAATTTAAAAATTACTGATTCAGTCTCACACTTGTTATTGGTTTGTACGAGGTTTCTATTTCTTCCTGATATAATCTAGTAGGATTGTATGTTTCCAGGAATTTGTTAATTTCCTCTAGATTTCCTAGTTTGTGTGCTTGAAGTTATCCATCGTAGTCTTGAATGGTCTTTTGTATTTCTGTGGTGTTGGTTGTAATGACCCCAGTTTCAGTTCTAATTGAACTTATTTGGATCTTCTCTCTTCTTGTTTAATCTAGCTAATGGTCTATTGATTTCGTTTATTTTTTCAAGGAACCAGCTTTTTAACCAGCTTTTTATTCATTAATATTTCATACTTTTTTGGTTTGCATTTCATTTGGTTCACTTTAATCTTTATTTCTTTTATTCTTCTAGCTTTAAGTTTAGTATGCTTTTGTTTTTCTAGTTCCTTGAGATGTGACTTTAGGTTGTCAATTTGTGCTTTTTCAGACTTTCTGATGTAGGCATTTAGCATTATAAACTTTCCTCTTAGCACTGCTTTTGCTGTATTCCAAAGGTTTTGATAACTTGTGTTAATATTATCATTCGATTCAAATAATTTTTATATTCCCATCCTGATTTCATTGTTAACCCAGATATCATTCAGGAGCAGATTATTTAATTACCATGTATTTGTATAATTTTGAGGGTTCCTTTTGGAGTTGATTTCTAGTTTTATTCCACTGTGGTCTGAGAAGAGACTTGATATGATTTCAATTTTAAAAAATTTATGGAGACTTATTTTGTGGCCTACCATATGGTCTATCTTGGAGAATGTTCCATGCTTCTGAGAAGAATGTATATTCTGCAGATCTTGGGAAGAATGTTCTGTAAATGTCTGTTAAGTAAATTTGCTCTAGTGTATCACTTACATCCATTGTTTCTCTGTTGACTTTCTGTCATGAAGATCTGTCTAGTGCTGTCAGTGGTGTATTGAAATCTCCCACTATTATTGTTTTGCTGTCTATCTCATTTCTTAGGTCTAGCAGTAATTGTTTTATGAATCTAAAAGCTCCAGTGTAAGTTGCATATAAATTTAGGATTGTAGTATCTTCTTGTTGAATTGATCGTTTTATCATTATATAGTGACCATCTTTGTCTTTTTGTTTTTACTGTTGTTATTTTGAAGTCTGTTTTTTTCTGATAGAAGAATAGCTATGCCCGCTGGCTTTTGGTTTCTATTTGCATGGAATACATTTTCCTACCCCTTTACCTTGAGTTTATATGAATACTTTTGTGTTAGGTGAGCCTCTTAAAGACAGCAGATATTTGGATTGTGATGTTTTCATCCATTTTGCCATCCTATATCTTTTAAGTGGAGCATTTACTCTCAACATGAATATTGAGATGTGAGGTATTGTTTTCTTCATCATGTTAATTGTTACCCAGATAGTTTTCTTTTTATTTTGTTATTGTGTTATAGGCCCTGTGAGTTCTAAACTTTCAAGAGGTTCTATTTTGGTGCATATCAGGCTTTTGTTTCAAGGTTTAGAATTTCTTTTAGCATTTCTTGTAGTGTTATGTTTGGTAATGACAAATTTCCTTAGCACTTGCTTGTCTGAAAATGACTTTATTTCTCCTTCATTTATGAAATTTAGTTTTGTGGGATACGAAATTCTTGGCTGACAGTTGTTCTGTTTAAGGAGGTTGAAGATAGGACGCCAATCCCTTTTGGCTTGTAAGGTTTCTGTGAGAAGTCTGCTGTAAGTCTGATAGGTTTTCATCTATAAGTTACCTGAGGCATTTGTCTCACTGCTCTTAGAATTCTTGCCTTCATTTTGACTTTAGATAGTCTGATAACTACATGGCTCGGTGAAGATCTTTTTGCAAAGAATTTCCCAGGAGTTCTTTAAGCTTCTTGGCTTTGGATATCTAAATCTGTAGCCAGGCCTTGGAAGTTTTCCTTAATTACTCCCTCAAATTAGTTCTTTTTTTCTTCTCCCTCAGGAACACGAATTATTCTTAGGTTTGGCTATTTTACTAATACCATATGTCTCAGAGACTTTGTTCATTTCTTCTTTTCTTTATTTTTGTCTGATTGGGTTAATTCAAAAGCCTTGTCTTTGAACTCTGAAATTCTTTCTTCTACTTTTTCTAGTCTATTGTTAAAACTTTCCACTGCATTTTGTAATTCCCTCAGTATGTCTTTCATTTGTCGAAGTTCTGATTGGTTTTTCTTGATTATATCTGTCTGTCTAGAGAATTTTTTTGTTCATATCCTGAACTGCTTTTTAAATTTATTTATGATGTTTTCACCCAGGAAGGTAATTTTGAATATTTTTGTGGCAGAATGTGACATGAAATCATGGAAGCTAAAATGAGTCTCTTCTGGGCAAAGTTATAGCTATGGCATAACAGCTAAATAAAATTTTATCCAGGCACTGTTCAAACCTTATACCTTGTTGAACAAATAAAAGCATTACAATACAATCAATATTTAAAATAAATCCTTAGGATACTAAAATATCTTTGTTGTTTTATTTATTTGACATACCAAAATTGCTTTTCCTTCATTTCTCAGTATGAACTCACACAATCTGACTATATTAAAATTACATATATGTATATATATTATATACACATACTCAAAGTATAGAATTATTTTTTATAGTCTTTTGAGATAATACCATATATTTTAATTTTTAAAAACTAGTATGTCATTTAAACTGTCATTGTCCATGAAAAACCATTTGCTGGCATTCTAGTGAGAAAAAAGAAGGTATTTTAAATATATTTTACAGTTATGTGAATTTCAAACAATAAAATGACTTTCAGGATTATAGTTGAAAACTCTTAAGAAGGTGGCAAAAAATGTTCAAGTTTTTTCTTTTATGATGTGTGTGTGTGTATATATATATATATATCTTGAGCTACATTGCTAATTGTGAAGTTTTAGAACAAAGTAATATCCTTAGTTCTTGTTTTGATAATATAGAAAGGCAAACAAGTATCCTGGTATTTGATAAGGTATAAATTCATGCTCTAAAACCCAATAAAATCTGATGTCATTTTTATTCATCTCATATATCTTTGATCTGACAGCATATAAAGAAATGTATTATGAGATATTATTCCTATTATAAAAGAGAAACATTCCATTTTAGGAGATAGGAACTGAGAGGCTCAAACTGTGGTGTCTTATTGATGATATCTATCTCTCTAGAAAATTTTTCATTCATACCCTGAACTGCTTATTAACTTTCTTCAAACATTTATTTCTTTAACATGGGGGATGATGCTACTAGATTGCGAAAGTCATTAGGAAAAACAAGACAATATATTTGAAGCACCTGACCCTCAATAAAGGGTAGCTATTCACATCTAGCCCAGGCTCTTCATGTGCACAATTTCCCCATGTTCATAGTAAGAGACAGATTTTCTGAACTCAGCATTGGACACCTACTGCTATTTCATGATTTATCAAAACTTCTCATTGTATTGTGTTAGATATGCATGTAATAGATCTCCATTATATTATTATTATTATCTACTACCCATGTAGTTCATCTCCATTACATTTTTATCATCTACATTGTTTTTCTAGATTATTGAAACTTATACTTTTTAGAATCAATCTTTCTTTTCTTCATTATGTTTAGAACTCTTCTGATGGTTGAAATTCAGATTTCAGGAAAAATCTACAAATTCTGTATGAAAGCAGCTCAAGTGATCCAATGATACTTGGGAGTCTGTTACTTTGACTTCTACATGTGCTATACAGAAACATATCCTGAGCAAGTTGTGGCTGAGACAGCCTCACATTCCACTGGGCTATCAGTTATGTGAATGTTGCTTTTCTTTTCTCATTCCAGGTGACACAGTTTCTTGCAATGTGACCTATCCTGGGAGGCAAGGCCCTCCAGGTTTTGATGGACCTCCAGGTATTAGCAATGAGAAGTTACTGTCTTACATACTTCCCAGAGTAAAAGAATCAGCAAGACAGATAAACCAACATTGAATCCTCTGACCAGTTAGGACATTTCCAAAATTATTTGCAAAGTTTTGAGAGACCGCGGATAGGGGAAAACGGCATTCATAGTAATTTGTAGTTGGGTCTCTAGTCTGTTGGTTTGAGAACACTCCAGATGGGCTTTTCAAATCTTTGTGCAACAAAATTTACCTTGATTTGCTCACATATCGGTTAAAATGTCTGTCCCTTGAAATTTTTTTTTTCTTTTTTTTTTTGAGACGGAGTCTCACTCTGTCTCCTAGGCTGGAGTGCAGTGGTGTGATCTTGGCTCACTGCAACCTCTGCCTCCTGGGTTCAAGTGATTCTCCTGCCTCAGTCTCCCAAGTAGCTGGGACTGCAGGTGCCCGCCACCACACCCAGCTAATTTTTGTATTTTTAGTAGAGACTGGGTTTCACCATATTGGTTAGGCTGGTCTCAAACTCCTGACCTTGTGATCCACCCACCTCGGCCTCCCAAAGTGCTGGGATTACAGGTGTGAGCCATTACGCCTGGCCTGAAAGTTTTAAAACTGTATCTTCTTTTCTTTCCTGTGCCTCAAGAGTGAAAAATGATCATTTGTTTATTGATTGTAAGTTTACTTTGTTTTACTTTCCAAAAGAACCAACATTTGATCAGAAACATTTGAAAAAAATGCTCAAATATCTCTGTCCTTGTTTGCACATTCATGCCACAGCTTCGTTTGAATCAATCACTTAGGTTTAGATGAATTAAGTCCAAAATCTATCTAAGATATTTTGCCTGACTCTTCTTTCTTTAGAGTTCCCTACCCATTCATTACTAGTATGAATAATGACTGACTGTTACTCTCTCTACCATCAAATTTCATGACAATAATGTGTAAATAATCTTAAAATCTCAGTAGGCTACAACAAACACTTATTTTCTATCTTATGGGTCTGCAGGTTGGTAGGGTTTAGCTGATCTAAGATGGTCTCTGTTGGCTTAGAGTAGAGTTCCAAGTTAGGTTTGGGGTTGCAACATGCATCTCATTGCAAGGCCAGGCTTTTCTCATGTGATTGCAGAAATGCAAGAGGGCCAACTCAGTTCACAGGCTCCCTCCACACGTCTGATTGGATCATGGTTATTCATTTGCTATTGCCCAAAACAAGTCACATGACCAAGCCCTGGGTAAAAGGGCAGGTAATTACACTCCGCCCACCACAAGTCAATGGCAAGAGTGTGTGGAAATATAATTCCATATCAGCGGAGTTGAGAATTGCAGGTTGACGGATTGAACATTCATTTTTACTTTTACTGGTCATGAGTGGATTAAAAAAAAGTTTGATTACTTTCAGCAGCTTTTAACTCCGAGAGAAGTGATTACTCAAATTTTAATTTGACAGTTGTGCCTCCATTGAAGTTTATGATTAATACGTTATTTTAGCTGAGATAACTCCTTGTAGAAAATCACAGAAGGTTTAAAATAAATTCTCTAGGCCGGGCACAGTGGCTCATGCCTGTAAACCCAGCACTTTGGGAGGCCAAGGCGGGTGGATCACGAGGTCAGGAGATCGAGACCATCCTGGCTAACATGGTGAAACCCTGTCTCTACTAAAAATACAAAAAATTAGCCGGGCATGGTGGCGGGCGCCTGTAGTCCCAGCTACTCGGGAGACTGAGGCAGGAGAATTGCGTGAACCCGTGAGACGGAGCTTGCAGTAAGCCGAGATCGCTCCACTGCACTCCAGCCTGGGTGACAGAGCGAGACTCTCTCTCTCAAAAAAAAAAAAAAAAGATTCTCTATTACTTTTTGCAAGTGCTTTTGCCTATACTTCATTTAAGGGCAAATTCAGTAAGATGCAGGGAAATAGATTTTGGTCTTTAATCTGATCCTGTCTTACGAAGATAGACACTGGCCACAACCTCTTTATCCCTACAAGGGCAGACGATGGTTGCATAGTTGTGTTTCAGACCTAGCATAGGAAGATACCAAAAAAAGTCATCTGAATGGTGGCGCAAGTTCCAAAGGCTTTCAGGAAGAATCCTTCACAGGATGGCTTCTGAGAAAGCGCCTTAAGAAAATCACTCCTAGAAAACATTCGTTTGGATCATATGACTTACAACACAATTTTGTAAATTAGGATAGGCAACATCCTTACTTCCATCAAGTAGAAATATTCAAAAAGGACTTAATATAGACTTTAAAAAAATCTCATTTTGTTCACGTTAGATTTTGTTTTATTGAGTCTGTGTTTTGTTGTTGTAATTGTTTAGGTCCAAAGGGATTTCCAGGTCCCCAAGGTGCCCCTGGGCTGAGCGGTTCAGATGGGCATAAAGGCAGACCTGGCACACCAGGAACATCGGAAATACCAGGTCCACCTGGTCAGTGAAGTTTTTTATGTTTGTTTTTCTTTCTGCTTTGGGAGTATCTATCAGGAACTTTTTAACATTTCTACTGATGGATGTTCACTGAGGAAATGGTCCAGGGATCCCTAGATAATAGGGAAATGCTGTTTCTTGATAGACTCTTAGCTATATTGTGATAACTTCAGATTATACTTTTATAAGTTGCCAAGCCTCCTTCCACCTTGAAGCATAAGTTATGGGCTATTATTTGTCTATTATGTTGTTGAAACTACTCAGTCCAGCCAGAATGTTTGCCAGAGAAGGAAAGCAATTAGGGAAACATCACTGGCTTATAGGAAACACAAAGGTGCAGTTTATCTCTCTACAAAAGGTGGTAAAACAACACTACCTGTTAAACTGCTCTTAATTTTAGTAAATACCCCTGTGTTTTTAAGAAACATATTTTTATCAAAGTAGTCTTATATGTATTTGTTCTATACTTGCACATGTTATCATTAATTTTGTTGTTGTTGTTAAATAGGTTTTCGTGGTGACATAGGAGATCCGGGTTTTGGAGGTGAAAAGGGGTCCTCCCCTGTTGGGCCCCCAGGCCCTCCTGGGTCACCAGGAGTGAATGGTCAGAAAGGAATCCCGGGAGACCCTGCATTTGGTCACCTGGGACCCCCGGGAAAGAGGGGTCTTTCAGGAGTGCCAGGGATAAAAGGACCCAGAGGTGATCCGGGATATCCAGGTGCTGAAGGTATGAGGGCTTTGCTGTCCTTTCGGTGCATAGAGCGGGCTCAGTTTTGGAATAGGTCACTGAAGAATGTTTAGATTATTTTGCTTTAGCCATGTAGAATATAAACAGTTTACCCAAGTGTTTTCCCTCATATGGGGTACTGGTTACATTTCAAATAACCTGAATTTCCAGCCTTGTCCTTGCATTTTATTGGTTGTTTTCAAATGCAGGGCAGCTCACTGTTGTTCATTCAACTCAGTTTGGTTCCGCAGCTAGTATGTTGGTGCTGCAAAGGCCAAGAGCAGGGACTGTGTAACCTGTCTGGGGCTGTTGCCAGGTGGAAGGTAGGCAGGCCTGATTGTAAGAGAAAGAGTAGCTTAGAGGCTGGAGCTGTAGGCTGGCATCTGGGAACACTTTGTGGGAGAGCTGGGCTTGAGCTGAGCCTAGAGGACAAGCTGTCTTCAGATAGAAGACAGGGTAGAGGGACTTTCATTCCATCTGGGGTGGCAGGCAGGGCATCAAACGCAAAAGAGGAAGATGGCCCGGACACTGATTCATATCCTTTTCTAAAATCTGTAAGGATCCTTCAGGATCCCCAGTGGAGTTTTTCAGATTTTAATGTACTTAAAAATAACCAACTAGGGGTGGGGCAGCTCATGAAAATTATTGTCTTCAGGACCCCAGTGTGAGGAATTCTGATTCATTATTTCTGCGGTGGGGCCCCACATGTGAACTTCAGTGGGCCTCTTGGGTGATGGTGATCAAGATGTGGACTACAGACCAGATGTTTACAAACAACATTCTGGTTCTTTTCTAAAAGTGGGTGGGCCAATGTTTATTAGGCATCCACTAGAGTACATTAGCACAGGACATGTGGAGGGGAGGAGGAGAATTAGCACCCTCAAGGAGCTTGTATGGAAGTTTGTAAATAAAAACATTCATATTCAAAGAAACAATTAGTTGGAAAATAACAGGTGAAACATGATGTAAGTCAGTAAAAATAATGACCCAGTAATCCGACTATCTCACTTGTGAAAATGTATCTAAGGGAAGTGTTCAATGGAAGAAAGTTATAGATATGAAAATGCTCTTGTAGTATTATCCACAGGAGAGGAATAATTGGGAAGAACAAAGACAGACACACACATACACGCACTCTCTCTCTCAAAGAAATATCATCCAGCCATTAGCAATTAAAATCATATTTGTAAAGACTGCAACAAAATGGAAAACATTTACAGATTAATATGCAATCTGAAGTGCTCCAACAACTGAATTTGCACTGTGATTACTATTTTTAAATGTAAACATGTGAACCAAAATGCAAAGAAAACATAGAAAAACGAAGTAGATTTTTGGGTTAGGGTGTGGAATGATGGGGGATGTTCTTTCCTGAAGATTATGACACTGTCTTTCCAGTAAGTAGAAATTTGAGAGTGCAAGTGATGAAATCTCTCATAAAATGCAAATTCATACAGTGCAAACTGGGTTTGTAAATATTGTAGAGATATGGTGTAAAGCTTGATGCAAAGTTAGAGGTTAATTAAAATTAGGAAGAACCAAGTGGTTTCTTATTTGCATTGGCAACTTTGCAGTTCATATAACCTTATCAAGTAACTCACTTAGCAATGCATTCTCTATTCATAAGGAACTCATTACATCTATGATAAGAAATCCATTTAAAGACTTAACCCATTTGAGCACTGATTCAGGATGAAAATGTTCACCTCCAGTATTGATATGCCTGAACAATTCATCATGGGCCATCTGTATAGTTTTATGTCACAAATGTCATGGATGCATTGTATCATTTCAGGGCCAGCTGGCATTCCTGGATTCCCAGGTCTCAAAGGTCCCAAAGGCAGAGAGGGACATGCTGGGTTTCCAGGTGTCCCAGGTCCACCTGGCCATTCCTGTGAAAGAGGTGCTCCAGGAATACCAGGGCAACCGGGACTCCCTGGGGATCCAGGTAGCCCAGGTAAGTGTCAAGAACTGTAAAGGGTCTGGGGCTTACCCTACTTACAACTAAATAAGCTCCCCTCTTTCTTTTTTATGGATGCCGCCAGAAGCAAGAGTCCTGAGTCAGAGATAAAGGATTTCGTTACTCATGAGTTTCATGTTGGTTTGCATCATTTCCCTGTGTCACCCAAGTCTCATGGGGCAACATAGTGGGCTAGTAGACCACTCACACAGTGGGTTCCCTTATATGGGAGGAGCCCTGAGCCAAGGAACCACTGCTTTATAGCAGCCTGTGAGAATGCCTGCTTTTCCTATTGAGGAAAGTGCTATACCATCTATCAAGGGTGCTTGCTGCAAACACAAGCTTGAGAAGTTTCCCAGAGAAAGAGCATCAGGATCTTGCATTCTTGGCATATCCATCAAGATGTAGGAACACAAGAGACCCCTGGAGTGTCTCCTAATACAAGGTGCAGGGAGGCTGTCTTAGTCCATTTGCACTGCTCTACCAAATACCTTAAGCTAGGCAATTTATAAACAACAGAAATTTATTTCTTATGGCTCAGGAGGCTGGGAAGTCCAAGATCAAGCTGCCAGCAGATCTGGTGTGCCTTCCTTGTGTCCTCACAAGTGGACGAGGCAAACAGCTCTTTTGCACCTCTTTAATAAGGTCACCAATCTTATTCATGAGGGCGCTGCCCTAATGACTTAATCACCTCCCCAGGTCTTCACCTCTTAATACTATCACATTGGTGATTAACTTTCAACATATGAATTTTGGAGGGACACATTCAGAACATAGCACGAGCTATTTTCAATATGATCTTCATTTCACTATTCGCATTGTTTACTCTGTTGTTTAAATCCCATTGCTTTTATCCAAATGCAGTAATATATACACTTGAAAAATTAAAACAAGATTGAGGCAAAACTTTCCACTACAGCCATATTTCTAGCACCAACAACGCTAGACATCAGCTCTGACTTCCGACTGAAGTTCACTCGGCTGTAGAGCTTCAGGAAAAACCTGGAAAGTTTTCTTCTATTAGTTTCTCTCCAGCAAGAGGAAATACAAATACAATGTTTGTTTTTTCTTTCTGTTTTCCATTAAAAATACTTTTATAATCTTCATTCATCCCTGCTGGGAAACATTTACTCAAGTGATCTGCCCTTCTATTTATATCATCTAGAAAAATATATTCTTAGATTGATGGAAAGTTGCTACTATTATTTTAGCCAACAAATATTGTTTTACTGTTGTTTAATGCATGGTTTAAGCTACTGTATGTTTTTCCTGCTGTGTGTGAAGCCAGTGTTCAGCCTTCACACACTGTGGTCACTGTGGTTTGTCTTAGGTGCTCCAGGTGGGAAAGGACAGCCGGGAGATGTGGGGCCTCCTGGGCCAGCTGGAATGAAAGGTCTCCCTGGACTCCCAGGACGGCCTGGGGCACACGGTCCCCCGGGCCTCCCAGGAATCCCAGGTCCCTTTGGGGATGATGGGCTACCTGGTCCTCCAGGTCCAAAAGGTAGGTAGTGCTTTTCCATGATGTTCCCCCATCTTAGAAACATGAAATCCACTGCCAGCTGAAGACTGGACAGATGACCACATGAAAAGAGTTAACTGTTAGTCTAGCTTTGTCCTTCCCTTAATGATGCCTCCCTTGCTCTTGTCCTCTGCATCGTTATTTCCAGTGGCAGAATGTTTCTGTGCTGGTCAATGGGAAAAGGGGTTTGAAGGTGTTAGGGCCACAGAATTCATGAGGACTGGGTAGCACGGTAAAGTCCTAGGGTCGGGGAAGGTGCATTTTCATTTTGGATGGGGTCCCCACTCTCATCCGTACCCCCAATTGGGGGATTAGGACTCAGACACATCAGGGCCCACACTTCAGGTCTGTAGGTAGGAAACTGAGGACAGGACAGCAGAGCATGGATTTTGTTTTGTTTTGTTTTGTTTTGAGACAGAGGCTCGCTCTGTAGCCCAGGCTAGAGGGCAGTGGCAGGATCATAGCTCACTGCAGCCTGGAACTCCTGGGCTCAAGTGATCCTCCCACCTCAGCCTCTTGTGAGTCTAGGACTATAGGCATGTGCCACCACACCTGGCTAATTTTTTTTTTTTTTTTTAAGGAGAGAGGATCTCCCTGTTTTACCCAGGCTGATCTTGAAATCCTGGCCTCAAGGATCCTCCTGCCTTGGTCTCCATAGTGCTAGGATTACAGGTCTGAGCCACCTTGCCCAACCGAGCCCAGCTATTAAGCGCAGTGAGGTTGACAATTGTTGTTTACTTTGAATAGAAACTCAGCATTAGGCAGGAGTTTGCATCTGTAGATGAACTACAGGAACACAATATATAAGAATCATACTAGTCTTTCCTAGGGCCGGGCACAGTGGCTCACACCTATAATCCCAGCATTTTGGGAGGCTGAGGCGGGTGGATCACTTGAGGCTAGGAGTTTGAGACCAGCCTGGCCAACATGGTGAAACTCCGTCTGTACTAAAAATACGAAAATTAGTCAAGTGCGGTGGCTCACACCTGTAATCCCAGCTACTTGGAAGGCCGAGGGAGGAGAATCACTTGAACTTGGGAGGCAGAGGTGGCAACGAGCCGAGATGGTGCCACTGCCCTTCAGCTTGGGTGATCGAGTGAGACTGTCCACCTCCCCCTGCTGAAAAAATAAATAAATAATAAAATATTTTCCTAAAACTTTATGCTCTCGTTTCACCAGGACCCCGGGGGCTGCCTGGTTTCCCAGGTTTTCCCGGAGAACGAGGAAAGCCTGGTGCAGAGGGATGTCCTGGCACAAAGGGAGAACCCGGAGAGAAGGGCATGTCTGGCTTTCCCGGAGACCAGGGAGTGAGAGGGGCCAAAGGTAAATAAAATACAGCCATGAAACATGCGTTTGTTTCTGGTATTTGATCCAAACCTAGAAATGTGATCTCTGAAATATAAAACAGGACCTTTCTGAAGCTTGGATTCCTCTTCCTTTTAGTTGTATGGTGTTTGTTTTAGATTTTTAAACAAAATTCATTTTATTTACCTTTTAATCTTATTACATATACATGGCATATGAACTGCTCTATTAATTGAAAAATAATTAACAAGTGGTTCTTTTTTTTTTTTTTTTTTGAGACGGAATCTCGCTCTGTCACCCAGGTTAGAGAGCAGTGGCGCGATCTCGGCTCACTGCAAGCTCCGCCTCCTGGGTTCATGCCATTCTCCTGCCTCAGCCTCCTGAGCAGCTGGGACTACAGGTGCCCGCCACCTCGCCCGGCTAATTTTTTGTAGTTTTAGTAGAGACAGGGTTTCACCATGTCATCCAGGATGGTCTCGATCTCCTGACCTCGTGATCTGCCCTCCCCGGCCTCCCAAAGTGCTGGGATTACAGGCGTGAGCCACCGCCCCCGGCCTAACAAGTAGTTCTTAATGCACTGATTTATAGCTTCTAGGTTTCAGAGAACTTTCTCACCTTTTGGGAAGGGGGCCTCTTGTTCTCCTACCTCTGTTTCAGTTAGAACAGAGGCTGGTAAGCTCTTCCTGTAAAAAGCACGGTAATAACAATTTCAGGCTTTGCAGGCCTTCTGGTCTCTGTCACAGTGACTCAAGTCTGCTTTTGTAGCATGAAAGCAGACATAGACAACACAGAAACAAACATAAAATAAAATTTCAATAAGATGGTATTTATGGATACGAAGGTTTGAATTTCATATAATTTTCACACCATGAAATATTACCTTGTTTTTGAGTTTTACCCCTCAACCATTTCACAGTGTAAAACCCATTCGCATCTCATGTGCTGACAGAACTGGCAGCAGGAGGGATTTGGCCCATGGGCTGCAGTTTGCCAACCTCTGAACTACCATGAGTCCACTTTCATCTGGGCCACAAGTAGAGTTTCCCCAAGTTTCATTTGAAAAAATATTTTCTGGCCGGGCGCGGTGGCTCACGCCTGTAATCCCAGCACTTTGGGAGGCCGAGGTGGGTGGATCACAAGGTTAGGAGATCGAGACCATCCTGGCTAACATGGTGAAACCCTGTCTCTACTAAAACTACAAAAAATTAGCCAGGCGTGTGGGCGGGCACCTGTAGTCCCAGCTACTCAGGAGGCTGAGGCAGGAGAATGGTGTGAACCTGGGAGGCGGAGCTTGCAGTGAGCCAAGATCACACCACTGCACTCCAGCCTGGGCGACAGAGGGAGACTCCGTCTCAAAAAAAAAAAAAAGTTTTCTTTACTATGAAAAATAAGTTTTTGAGAGCAATGGTTTAAATGTTATGTCCTCATCCCTGTTAAATGTTTACTCCCACTTCTTAGTTCTGGGGCACTAATGGGTGAAGGTAATATTTCCTTTCCAGTGTTGAGAAAAAAATGCTTGACAATTTTCAGACCCAAGGATTTTTGCCCTTAAGGCCTTTTGGGCAAGTAGCCTCATATTGAATTAAAATTACCTTTTCTTCTTAGTTGATTGATTCTACAACAATTTTTTGTTTTACTAGCTTGTACATTATGTAGAATCAAGGAACCAAAGAGTCATTCTTTGCTAGCTTAGATAAGTGATGTTTGCTGTGCTATTATGCTACTATACAATTATCCCACTAAAAATTAAAATTCGGACTAATGCCAGTGATGGGCTAGTAAACTAGTTCTTTGAAATAAAAAAAAAAAAAAAGCACTGTGGTTTATAGTGTTTGCTGAGTGCCACACTGTAAATACTCCTGCCATGGCTGATTTAAAGTTATCAATGGTTTAACAACTGGCTTGCAGGGTTCTTGAATTGTGGTAATTGGCACTCGTCAAGCCGGTAGGAGCCCACGCCTGCACACTGCTATAGCTGGGCAGTGTTTACAAAATCAGGCAGAAGTACACTATGTCCTACCTACCTTTCGGAAGTCACTGTGAGGAGTGCCACATTGAGATAAGTGTCTGTTCTTTCAATACAAGGAAAGTAAGAGAGGATGGCTAGGAGGAGACATGGAACTGGAAATATGAGATGGGCAAATTCAAACTTTATAGCACAAAGCGACATTTTTTGTAGACTGGAACTTTTCAAATCTGTCTTAACCTCAGTGAAGACCCAGACCAGTTTGGCTGAATTTGGCAAACATTCAGTGAGCACTCCCGGTACACCAGACTCTGTGACTGGACAAGTGGGGTCAGGAATGTAAAAGATGACTGACTTTCCTTTAGGAAATCAGCCAACGATGGTGATGTTTTGTGATCTACATAAATACAGCTTCGTAGGTTAAGTGGGAATTTGTAATTTGGGAGTGAAATGTGGTAACAGATGAATTATGTGTGCGATGTTCCTGTTCATTTTGTTCTTGCATAATTAATATCTATAGGAGCCATAGGACCTCCTGGAGATGAAGGAGAAATGGCTATCATTTCCAAAAAGGGAAAACCCGGGGAACCTGGACCTCCTGGAGATGATGGATTCCCAGGAGAAAGAGGTAAACACTTAGAGTTTTTAACCATATCAAATAAGTTGACATCCTTACAGATCGCATGTGTAGGCAACTTTCCCCAATAACAGAGATTAGAAAAGGCCTTTTTTTTTTTTTTTTGAGATGGAGTTTTGCTCTTGTCGTCCAGGCTGGAGTGCAGTGGCACCATCTCAGCTCATTGCAACCTCTGCCTCCTGGATTCAAGCGATTCTCCTGCCTCAGCCTCCCGAGTAGCTGGAATTACAGGTGCATGCCACCACACCTGACTAATTTTTGTATTTTTAGTAGAGACGTGAGTTTTACCATGTTGGCCAGGCTGGTCTCAAACTCCTGGTGATCCACCCGCCTTGGCCTCCCAAAGTGCTGGATTACAGGCGTGAGCCACCACGAGAAAAGGCCATTTTTTAGATACAAATAAACCTTGTGGTACGTTTTTTGCTCCTCCATGCTAAAACTTAGCCGAAGTTCCTGTGTATTCCTAGATTTGGATATTCTAAACTAGGATCAACCTGAGCTATACAAAAACTACTGGTCTCAGGTTTGGTAATTGATTTTCAAGTGAATAGCACAATGACTGTTCAAGTCATTATGACCAGTGCCTCTCAAACTTCAGTGCACATTAATTACCTGGAGAGCTTGTTAAAATGCAGATTCTGATTCAGCAGCTCTAGAGCAGCCAGGGATCCTGCCTTTCTAACAGACACCCCAATCCCCATGCTAACGGTCCACAGAAACGTTGCAGAGTGAGGATTTTTGACAACCCCATTTGTGTGCTCCTGCAAGGTCAGACTTAATCTGCATGAGGTGCTCATCTCTCAGCTAGTTGTTAGAGGGCAAATATTTTAACTTTTCTGGGTAAGTGCTTCTTCATTTGTAAAATAAGCAGTCGAAGCAAATAATCCTGTGTGCTCCCTCCCACCTCTGATAGTCCTTAGATGTTCTCAGGCAGCTTCTTTCATCAGTGAAGTCACTGAAACCAGAAATGATCAGGAAGCGGCTTGGGGTGGGAATCAGAATCCTCAATACCTTTGGCTTTATCTCCTAAAAGTAGGATGAAGTCCCTCAGCCTAACTATTACCTAGCTCAAAATTTCAGCAGAGACCTTAATACCTCCAACTTCATCAGGTGATAAAGGAACACCCGGGATGCAAGGGAGAAGAGGAGAGCCGGGAAGATATGGACCACCTGGATTTCACAGAGGGGAACCTGGTGAGAAAGGTCAGCCAGGGCCTCCTGGACCCCCAGGCCCTCCAGGCTCAACTGGTCTAAGAGGGTTCATTGGTTTTCCAGGACTTCCAGGTGACCAGGTAAGGGGCTAGTGCTTTGTGGGGGGAGAGATAATAAAACCTTTCCGCTCTTATGATGTCCGTAAGGGGCTATAATTTGCCAGCATATACACCATTGCCCTTTCACTGGCTCTTAGAATGTAAGGTGTAGCCCAAGGAGAAAACAGAGCCTTCTAGAAGGCCACGATGAAACTGACATTTCTGACCAGTGCACCTGCCTGGTTCCCCTAAAATAGAGGACCAAGGCACGTAATCACTATCCCCCAGCCTGGTTTAAACCACCCACGAAGACTTGCCTCATGACCACTGGTTTACTGGAATGAAAGTCGTCCTGAAAAATCACCCAAATCCTCTCTTTAAAGTCTTCCAGTTTCAGATATTGCAGATTTTGCTTTAAATATATTTAGTCTTCACAACCATGAGTGAAATACCCTTTGAGAATCCAGGAGGTACATTATGTGTAGTAGCCAACATTATACTTCTGGAAAATGCATAACTCACTATCCATCTTTTGGAATGAAATGGATTTTTAAAGTCTTTCATATGCGATGACTTATAATACTATTTTATTTAGTATCAACTTGTTTATTTGTAATTTAAAATTCAAATTAGTAACACAATTACTGTTTCACAACCAAGCGTAGAGAATGGGATGCTACCAGTTGCTATTGAGAACTCTAATTCTAGAGGAGCTATATCAACTTTGAAAAACTAGATACATGTAGTGGGAGACTTGCAATGCATTTCAACTTTCATTACCACTGCAAATTACAAAAACCGAATTAGTTACAGAAAATTACAAATGGATTGTGTCGTGCATGTGCCATTTGTATTTGAAATCTGATTAAGGCCTTTTGTTTCATTAAACTGTCAGGGTGAGCCAGGTTCTCCAGGTCCCCCTGGATTTTCAGGAATCGATGGAGCAAGAGGACCTAAAGGTATGGTTTGGAGATACAGAAGCCACCTGTCAAATGCATAGTCCCGAGAGTTTCTAACATTATAAACAAGTGCCTTTTACATGATAAGCAAAGTGTATCCAAGAAACTGCAGCACCCAAGGGGCTCTTCTTAGACAGTCAAACACTCAAGATCCAAATGTTCTACAGTTGTCACTCAGATCCAAGGGTATCAGATAGAAAACAGCATGCCTGCAGGCTCTTCGTATCTTCCTCCTCCGTGAGAGTCCCAGCAGCAGTCCATGGAGTGACTGCAGCCCCTCAAGTAACAGCTCAGTTGCAAGGATAACAGATCCACATCAGTGGGCAGTGCCCGCAGGGATAACAGATCCACATCAGTGGGCAGTGCCCACCTTGGCTTAGAAACCCTATGTCCCACAGGAGTCAGTATCTTTTCTAAGGACTCCATAAGTACAGCTTTTAGAGTCCCAGTTAGGACATAGAGGCTAAAGCCATGACTTTCCAGCAGGTGCTAAGAGTTCACTTGAGAAGTTTCAAGATAGATGTAATTTACAATTGGGGTTTGTTTGTTTTTTTTTTTTCACTATAAGTCAAGGTCAGCAAAATATTTTTTCCTAAAGAGCCAGATAATAATGATTTTCAGCTTGTTGGGCTATATGGTCTCAGTCACAACTATTCAACTGTGTTGTTATAGTGTGAAAGCAGCTATAGACTATATGTAAACAAAGGAGTGTGGCTGTTTTCCAATAGAATTTTATCTGCAAAATTGGCTGCAGGCTACATTTGGCCCCATGGGCCTTAGTTTACCTTGTGTCAAAAGCAATGTTGCATTGTAACACACCTAACATTCTAGTGAAAGAGAGGCTTAATTAACCCTTTATTCAGACAAACAAGTAAACAAAGAGCAGGATATCTTAGTTGCAATATTTGCATAAAACCTTTAATAGTTTTACTATCTTGGTATACCATTGGGTTGATATTTTTCTTTAAATCTACTTTCAAATGATTCACCTTTTTAACCTTAGCCTTAGCCTAACTAGCTGTAAATTCACAGGTTAACATGCAATTATCCTTTATTTTGATATAAGTTAAAATAAATTTAAAATATAAAATACTAGTTAATGAACCACCTACAATCCTCTGTCTTACTACTTTGAGAGACACTCTATAAATAATATGCTAAATGCTGTAAGAAACATGACCTGTGTGGGCTTATTTCTTCAGAAAGAATATAATCTAGATCCCTTCTTGGGAAATGGTTACAAATAGAAAAAATTTTATATTTGATTTTGATATTTTATAACTTCAGGGTTCAGAAGTTACTCCTTTTCCACTTACCTATACATTTATTATAGTCTCTTTACTTTTCTTTCACAGTAAAAACCTACCTCTTCTCACTTCCTTCATACTTGTATTGGGCCATGCTTACAAGGAATTGAAATGCACTCAAGATACCTGGAGTCAAAGATGTCTTATGGATCCCACAGATAGGAGACATAGTTCTGCCAAGGCTAAAGGGACCCTAGCCCTTAAGCAATCCATGGTTTCTCACTTTTTCCCATGGTATATTTTTTTACTTAACTGTCTACCAACTGGCTTCATCTCTCTCTACACAGTATCTTTTCTGGATATTTCTGGATATGTTGGGTTGCACTCTAATATGTTCTACATCAGGACAACTCATGATAATGCTCTTGGTTTCTGCCCCAGTAGCCAAGGACTTCAAATTCTCACTTTCTTATTCCATCTTCTCAAGGAAAGACTTGTTTGACCTGGAATGGGCCAGAATTCCACTCCTCAAGCAATTGGCCATGATTATGAGTAGAGTCAGATAGGAGAAAGGCTTCCACAAGGTGCTGGTGGGACCCCTTTAGAAAGGGGTGTAAATGGGCAATTACTGTAAGATACACTTCACTTACCTCTCTAATTCTCTTGAAACCCCATCTATTTTCTTGCCTTTCTTCCCACTCCATTTTGAGTCCTCCACTTCAAACTGGCTCTCAACCATAATGTAGGTCCTTGTGTGTCTGGAAGCATTATGGAGTGTCCAGTAGCTTTGTGGGACTGTGGGAGTCATGGCCTACAGTGACTTTTGAATGTGCCATCTGTTGTCATCAATGCAGTATGCCTTTGTGATTTTCTTTTTCTAGGACATTGAGTTGAGCTGCCTTATAAAAGAGCTTGAAATATGATTGCAGCAGCCAAAACAGTGACAATTTTTGCTTTTTGTTTCAAAAACATAAGGATATAGTCACTCAATGCCAAATAATTTCTTAACTAGAAACTTAAATTTGAAAATTTTTTCAGGACTTAAAAACTCAAACTTATCAAGACCTGGAGATCCTTATGATTGTGATGAACTCTAAAACTGTGTGTGTGTATGTGTGTGTGTGGTATGTAAAATGCATCTTGCATTTTATATTTCTATTTGTTCTTCTTTAGAAAAGAAATATTTAAAAATGCTCTCCTAAAATATCTGAAGATAAGCTATATAGACAAATACCATAAATGTTATTGTCACCTGTATGAGACCAAATTAAATTGTCTAAAATTATGTAACATGCATTTTATCCCTTTCAGGAAACAAAGGTGACCCTGCCCCTGCCAGTCACTTTGGTCCACCTGGTCCAAAGGGTGAGCCAGGTAGCTCTGGATGTCCAGGTATAGCTGCATATTTTTCTTACTAAAACAAAAAAATATAGTTTAGTTTGAAAAGCAGAACAGTTACTTCTAGCTGGCAATGATCATATCAATATTTTCTTCCCCCTTTGTGCATTAAGGTACAAATAAACTGGATTATATATAAGCACTTCCATAGCATTCCTGGCCTAGAAGAACACCAGGGTTATACACTAAGGATTCGCAATCATTTTTCCATCATGGCTCATGTGACCGATGATGCTGACACAACAGTAAACTCCCCAGGTGTGCCCATATTTTGGCAAACTCAAAAATGAATATTGCAAACAATTAAAATCTGGACCATTTTGTACCCTCTATCATTTAAAATGATGCATTCGCAATAACCACTCACACTGACTACAGCTGCAGGTTGTCATTCCAGCTCTTTCTTTCTGCTGAGAAAAGCATATGCCAGTGTAAGTGAGGTGCACCATTGTTGAGCTATCATTGAATCTATTTTAATTTACTAAAAATCAAACCAAATCAAGCAAACGTAAGCCTCATCACCAACAAGAAATCTAAGTCATTTAAAACAGTATTTTGCTTCTCAACAACAATTAACATGGAATCCTTCAGAATAGATTGTGATGCACCATTGAGTTCTTGTGACAGTTGAGGCCACAACTGGCTACATTAGATGACCCACAGTAGAAGGGAAGTGCCAGTGCTATGCACAGCTCCATGCTTTACAGACAAAGGGAAACCATTTGAGTTCAAGCCAACAGAACAGGACCCCTAGAGGAGAAAGCAGCTTTAGGACAGAATGCTCTATTGGTTTGCACTCATATATGTTTACATTTCAGAAAATGTTGGAGACATTAATTGGCCCCCCCTTTCTGGACCCTATAGAAATGCATCAATATTTAAAATATGCATATCCCTTGACTTAGGAATTCTCCTAGGAATTTATCTGGAGTCAATAATCAGACAAGTGTACAAAGATGCATGCCCAGGAATGTGCATTGTTTGGATGGAACAAATGTCCATCCACGGATGCCTGGTTAAATAAGTTATACCCCAGGGCATTCAGCCAATAGTGGTCAGGTTAGAAATCAGGTTTGTGTTTAGATGGGTCCTTTGTAAATTAAAACACCTCGTATTAATAAATGTGTGCATTACCTTAAAATTCCCTCTGGCAATAGCTGTGTTTCATTTCATATAACAGAAAGAATATTAGATATTTTCTGAGCAGAACTATATGAGAAATTTTATTTTCTTTGTTTTTATATTATAAGATTGTTAAAATGGAAGTCTAACAAAAACAAGTTAGTACAGTGACAAAAACGACCTTTCTCACCTTCTTCCCACTCTTTCTTATGGGTCTTTCACCTCTGACATGAACAAATACATTTAGATAGTGTGTGTATATATATATATGTGTGTGTGTGTGTGTGTGTGTGTGTGTGTGTGTATTTTAGATGGAGTCTTGCTCTTTCGCCCAGGCTGGAGTGCAGTGGCACGATCTTGGCTCACTGCAACCTCCACCTTCTGGGTTCAAGCAATTCTCCCACCTTAGCCTCCCAAGTAGCTGGGACTACAGGTGTGCTCTACCACACCTAGTATTTTTGATAGAGACAGAGTTTCACCATGTTGGTTAGGCTGATCTCAAACTACTGGCCTCAAGTGATCTGCCTGCCTCAGCTTCCCAAAGTGCTGGGATTACAGGTGTGATCCACTGTGCCCGGCCTAGGCTATAGTATAATATTTTAACTGAACTGTATAACTGAAGTGTACATTTGATGGGGAAAAGAGTTTTGAGGTCAGCATTATGGGAGTTCATGACAAATATCAAAGTGAGAAGCCTCAGAAGGGAAAAATCAGCGGCTCAAAGTCAACCATTATTACTTCACCTGTGATCTTGGATAAGCTGAGTATCTTCTCTGAGCGTAGCTTCCTCACCTGTAAACTGGCCCTATGCATATTGCAGGATTGTCCTGAGGATCAAACGAAAGAACCTGAAACTGAAAATGATTATACAAATGTAAAGTGCAATGATCATCATTGTCATCATTATCATCATCAGTCAGCAAAACCTGAAGACATTTTCCTATACTTACTGGTATTTTTATGTAAACCCCAAAGATAAGATTTTATAAGCTCAGAGTAGTCCAAAATGGGGGCCTGTGATGTTACCTAGTATTTTAAGTTAAAAATGATAAATCTGAGTGATTTTACACTTAGGTTAACTTTTTCAGAAAGTTTGCCTTGGCAGAATTTGCCTGTTCTCATGTGGTTACCACCATTTAAATTGGCCCCTTTCCCATATGCCATGGCCTCAGCTTAGAAATTTTAAATTATATTATATGTTATTCGCCAGCGTAAAGTTTACTTAATACACTATTTCCATTGACTGGAGAAAGCTGCATTGAATTTGAATGAGCATCGTGAGAAGGCATAGATTTGCAGCTGGTTTTGGGATTATATGTGATTATTCTGGGTTCAGTCCTACCTACTCTGCACTCTATTCAGAGAGAAAATATAGTGCAAATTACCTCAGAAGTTCTGTTCTTAACACAAACTCACAAAATTCGGGAGAAATTTTTTTTTTTTTTAATATTTCAGTGTTTTCATTTGTGGATGAGAATAATGCTGCTTTACCTTTACTGTAGGAATGTTTTCAGGATAAATAAGATAGTATAGAGTGAGACTAATAAATGGTAAATTCGATCAGGGAACAGTTATAGATGAACGAAAGCTTGTTACATGTGTGCTATAATAAATGATGACTATAGCCCCTACCACGGTTTGTAAATACAGAGACATGTATTTTATGTACAGATTCAACCAGTGATTTTCAGCACACACTCTTGGTTTATCCCATAAACATGCATTAAACTCATACATTGTAAATAAACCCATGGGGAAATAGTCATCCTCTTTAGTAATCAAAGAAATGTAATTTCAAGTGTCTGAAATATCATTTTATCCTTAATAAATTAGGAAGAAAATAAGTCAGCAAACTAAAATGTCCTCAGTAAGAACATGGCATGCTCTTGGAGCTGTGGGTGGGTTCCACATGGTGGTATGAGTCAGTGCAGTACTTACTCTAAAGTACTGGCAACCTGTATCAAGAACCAAAGGCTGAATGGTCTGTTGTAGAAAACTAGAGAAGAACTGAATTGTGCCCTGCGGCAAGTCACTGTCATGAGAAAAGGACCGTTTTAAATTGTTAAAAATGGAAAAGACCTACCCATTAGATGTGATGGGCGATTCTGGGATGAAACATGGTGTGGACAAACCAACTGTGAAGGACATTAAGGGGAGAATTGGGGGCATTCAAGTATGGGGATGAGTGTTTGATGGTATTAAGAATTGCTATTAATTTTCTTGGCTGTGAAAATGTTATTTTGGCAATGGATAAAAACACTCCTACTTTTCAGACTTCTTACCTCCTGAAGTATTTAGGGATGGAATTACACTATGGTGTGATGCACTTTAAAATACTTCAGCATTTAAAATGCATTTGAAAATACCAAAATATCATGCTATTTGTCCAGAAATTCTACTCCTAGGAATTTTTCCTAAGGAAATAATTTAATAGGAGGAAAAAAAATTGACGAGAGACATATAAAGAGCATTATGGATAACAGCAGAGTTAGAGAAAACTTAAATGGCCAATAGTAAAAGAAAATTGAATTAGTTAATTTAATTAAGATTGACTTAAAAAGCTATTGGCCATTTACTTAAAAATGATAATTAGGAAAACCAATATAAACTTGGAAAATTACTTATGCTACAACACTAGTTTTAAAAATCAGAATATAAAATTGTGGCTATCATCTGTACATGTATGCATATATGGAGACTTGTGTTAAGCTGATGGGATTGTGGGCATTTTGTTATCAATATCTCATTAATGTTATTTGCCTTTCCAATAGAAACTATTTAAAAATAAAAAAGTAAGGATAGGAAAGAATAGGGTGGGCTGAAGTTGGTGATTTTACAGATTCACTGTCTCAAACAGCAACTCGGATGTTTGATCTTTCCTTCTTTAGGGCATTTTGGAGCATCCGGAGAGCAGGGCTTGCCTGGCGTTCAAGGGCCCAGAGGATCACCTGGATGGCCAGGACCACCTGGCTCCTCTGGACCACCAGGGTGCCCAGGTACCTTGAAAGGGAATCTGGAGACTTCCTGAGCACTCTTGTGTCTCAGAGTGTTTCAGAAACAACGAGTCTTTAATTAGACCTAAATTCAGATACGGATCTGCCGTTTCCCAGACCTGTGACTTCGGATAGGTCACTTAAGCGCACCTATGCCTCACCTATAAGCTAGCGGGTTTCACCAAGTGACTTGGAGTAGATTAAGATAGCACCTGTAAAGTGCCTAGCGTGGCACCAGACACAAAGGAATGGTTGGACAGATAGCAACTCCTTTCTTTTTAGTTTTTGTTTTTTTAGAGAGAGAGGGCTTCACTCTATTAACAAGGCTGGAGTATGGTGGCCTAATCACAGCTCACTGTAGCCTCGAACTCCTGGCCTCAGGGAGGCTGTCTCAGTCTCCCAAAGTGCCAGGATTACAGGCATGAGCCAGTGTGCCTGGTCCAGATAGCAGCTCCTTTCCAGCCCTTTGCATTTCCCCTGCCATTCAGGATTCTTTTTTTGTCCCCCACTTCTCGACCTAAGGCAGATGCCACACTTACAGCACAGTATTTTAATGGATACTTTTCCTGCCAATTCAGAAAAAAGAAAGTTGAAAACTATAATTGGCAACTTCATTCATTGGAAGTGTATTTTCTCCTTCTGAATTTAAATGTATTTTTCTCCCTAGAGTTCAGATATATAGGAAGAAAAAGTAATGAGACAATGTTCTCTGTTAGCCATTTATTAAGAACATAGATGACTTTTGCAGTGAATGTAACTCATTTATTATCTGGGTATCTGCAAAACTTCCCTGTCATCCTTAGGTGATCGGGGGATGCCTGGGCTGAGGGGACAGCCAGGAGAAATGGGAGACCCTGGGCCAAGAGGCCTCCAGGGGGATCCAGGGATACCAGGTCCTCCAGGAATAAAAGGTAAGTCAAAAGGAAGCCCATCCCACCAGAAAAATGCAGCCCAATGAGGGCAAATTAATGATGTTTTTTCCTGTACCAGTGAGTGACCATGCTCTTGGTCATACCACTCTTTTCCGTAGGTGCTGTTAGCATCTTCCTGCTCTTCCTTAGCCAGGGCTGTAGTGCCCATCCAGCCAGCTGACCTGCCTTCTACCAGGGAGATGGTAGTGCTACCATTTTCTTTTTTCTTTTCTTTTTTCTTTTCTTTTCTTTTTCTTTTCTTTTCTTTTCTTTTTTTTCTTTTCTTTTCTTCTCTTCTCTTCTCTCTTCTCTTTTCTTTTCTTTTTTTTTTTTTTGAGACAGTGTCTTGCTCTGTCGCCCAGGCTGAAGTGCGGTGGTGCAATCTCAGCTCACTGCAACCTCCACTTCCCAGGTTCAAGCGATTCTCCTGCCTCAGCCTTCCAAGCAGCTAGGATTACAGGCGCCCACCACCATGCCTGGCTAATTTTTGTATTTTTTAGTGGAGACGGGGTTTCACCAGGTTGGCCAGGCTGGTCTCAACCTCCTGACCTCAAATGATCCACCCGCCTCGGCCTCTGAAAATGCTAGGATGTGAGTGCCCAGCTGCTGCCATCTTATTTCTGACGGCATTTAGCCAAATGATTTTTATGATGTTTAGGCCCATTATTTATGTATTCTCTTCACCTGTGGTTAAGCTCCTACTATGTCCTAGATTCTGTGCTAAATGCTGGGTGTACAGTTTTGAAGAAAATAGACCTGCTTCCTGCCCTCATGGAGCTGACAGTATGGCAGGAGAGAAAGACATCAATCATACATGTGGAAATGAACATATGTTTACTGATCATGATAAGTGGAAGAGAAAATAATAAGGTGCTACAGAGATAGAGTAATTAGTGTTCACCATCTTCGTTTGATCAAGGATAATTTTTTCTGGGTTGAACTTCTTGGTCTGTAAAGGCAATAGTGGACTGGTTAGAAAAGTCTGGTTATAATATAATAATATAATACAATACAACATGCTATAAAATACTTGTCTTTAACAAATCTTTATGCCCTCACATTCATCCATGGTATCAATCCCTCTTCAGTCCATTTCTTCTGCTTTAGAAAAAGTACTTTTTTGGCCGGGAGTGGTGGCTTATGCCTGTAATCCCAGCATTTTGGGAGGCTGAGGTGGGCGGATCACTTGAGGTCAGTAGTTTGAGACCAGCCTGGCCAACATGGTGAAACCCCATCTCTACTAAAAATATAAAAATTAGCTGTGTGGTAGTGCATGCCTGTCATCCCATCTATTTGAGAGGCTGAGGCAGGAGAATTGCTTGAATCCGGGAGGTGGAGGTTGCAGTGAGCCAAGATTGTGCCATTGCACTCCAGCCTAGGCAACAGAGTAAGACTCCATCTCAAAAAAAAAAAAAAAAAAAAAAAAAAAAAAAAAAGAAAAGAAAAAGTACTTTTTCTATGGGTATTTTTGGGCATATCTTTAGCATAACACTTACGTTGTATCACATTTGTTTGGAGGTTTTTCTCATCAAATAGAGTGTGATTTTTTAAAAAGCAAGGACCTTTCATATATCCTTGAGACCCAGTCACTACCCAGTAAATATATTGGTTGGTGGTATGAATAGATGGACAAACAGGAGAATGAATATCTGAGCTGGTAGCCATGAGGTTGCAGTCCTTATCTGAACCAACAGCTGATGGTTCCGGCTTACTTGGTAGAGTCTTTTAACCAGGTTTCCTCTATTTCTTCTTCCTTCCCTTCTCCTTCCACCTGCCTTTGCTCGTTGACTCATACATATACGAAATCCTGGTAAAATAAAAAGTACCTTCTTTCAGAAGGTACTGAGTTGGAAACCCCTTCTTCCGGGATTAATCTTTTATTGTTTTGAAAATTCAAATATGATTTTCCGACACTTTGCCCTCTTCACTCATTGGATAGCTTTGAAATAATTGTAATTTTCCAGAAGTTGTAGTGTGGTAGGTATTACTTGGTGTGATTCTGTGGAGACAGGAGCCATTTATGTTGAAGAGTTGGTATACTCATGTATTTTCATGCAATCACATAACTTGATAGGAAAAGTTCCCTTCACAAGATATCTTTGTACTGTTCTCCATCTTCATTGACACTTTTAGTAATGTGAATTATAGCAATTCATGATAAATTTAGGATTTCAGGCAAAATGATCATTCTGTTATTTTGAAAGTTTCTCTGGTGATTGTGACCACTTCCTGTCTCTGACCATCTCTACAGCCTTCATGGCATATTCTTTGACACTCTTTTGTGTCTGGAAGACAGTTGCTAAAGAACCAAAAGAAAACATTTGTCATTATTAACCACTTCCACCCACTGCATTTCCACTTCTTCCTACCCTCCCAGTTTAGTAACACAGCAAGGATTTTTAAGTGTCTTGGTGGCTTAACAACATACACCCAATTTGGTCAAAATGACAGGGCTCATGTCAGTGTTGTTGATCCTTCTTGCCCTTGAATTTGTTTGAATTTATCACACAACTTCAGTATGGCATGCTATTACGAAACTAACAGCTGGCCGGCATGGTGGTTAATGCCTGTAATCACAGCACTGTGGGAGGCTGAGGTGGGTGGATCAGCTGAGGTCAGGAGTTCAAGACCAGCCTGGCCAACATATAGCAAAACCCCGTCTCTACTAAAAAAATACAAAAATTAGGTGGACGTGGTGACGGGTGCCTGTAGTCCCAGCTACTCGGGAAGCTGAGGCAGGATAATCGCTAGAACCCAGGAGTGGAGGTTGCAGTGAACTGAGATTGCATCACTGAACTCCAGCCTGGGTGACAGAGCAAGACTCCATTTCAAAAAAACAAAACAAATAGCTAGTAAATTTGATCCATAACAAAATCACCCCAAAATTAATCTCCAATCACATCATAATTCCGTGCTATGAAATAGTGTGTTAAAAAGAGAAGGTGAGGAAATGAACATATTACTTCACATGTTCATACCACCTACAGACAGATGTTGCAGTAGTGCTCCATCCCCATATAGTAACGCTGTTTCACTTCAGACAGCTCAGAGAACAACCGGTCTTTAAAAATGATAGCACAAAACAAAACAGTGAAATGTATTCCTAAAAGTTAAAACATCTACAGTATAAATTCATTGTTGCAGCTTGTCATGTTGATATAAAAATGAACCACACTCCAGCAGAAACACTTTGAACTGAGAAACTAAATATTTGAAGTATGCTCTAACTAAGTCAAGGGGACTGATTATCTTGTTTGAACAAACCAGCTGCTGAACTCAAAGTTGTTTGCTCTGCTAGAACAGGCCATATGGATTTTGCGTCCTGCTTGTGTTCAATCAGATTTAAACTTTAACTTAAACATATGCTAAAAATGGCTTGATTCCAGCCACCATTGACTTTCTTCACAGAATTACAAAAAACTACTTTAAATTTCATATGGAACCAAAAAAGAGCCTGTATAGCCAAGACAATCCTAAACAAAAAGAACAAAGCTGGAGGCATCAGGCTACCTGACTTGAAACTATACTACAAGGCTACAGTAATCTAAACAGCATGGTACCAGTACCAAAACAGATATGGAACCAATGGAACAAAACAGAAGCCTCAGAAATAACTCTACACATCTACAACCATCTGATCTTCCACAAACCTGACAAAAAAAAGCAATGGGGAAAGGATTCCCTATTTAATACATGGTGTTGGGAAAACTGGCTAGCCATATGCAGAAAACTGAAACTGGACCCCTTCCTTACACCTTATACAAAAATTGGACCCCTTCCTTACACTTTACAAAAACTGGACCCCCTCCTTACACCTTATACAAAAATTAACTCAAGATGGATTAAAGACTTAAACATAAGTCCTAAAACTATAAAAACCCTAGAAGAAAACCTAAACAGTACCATTCAGAACATAGGCATGGGCAAAGACTTCATGGCTAAACTACCAAAAGCAGTGGCAACAGAAGTCAAAATAGACAGAGGGGATCTAATTAAAGAGCTTCTGCACAGCAAAAGAAACTATCATCAGAGTGAACAGGCAACTTACAGAATGGGAGAAAATTTTTGCAATCTATCCATCTGTCAATCTACAAGGAATTCAAACAAACTTACAAGAAAGAACCCCCATCAAAAAGTGGGTGAAAGATATAAACAGGATATGAACACTTCTCAAAAAAAAACAAAAACAAAAACACGACATTTATGCGGCCAAAAAACATATGAAAAAAAAGCTCATCATCAGTGGTCATTAGAGAAATGCAAATCAAAACCACAATGAGACACCATCTCACGTCAGTTAGAATGGCAATCATTAAAAAGTCAGGAAACAACAGATGCTGGAGAGGATGTGGAGAAATAGGAATGCTTTTACACTGTTGGTGGGAGTGTAAATTAGTGCAACCATTGTGGAAGACAGTATGGTGATTCCTCAAGGATCTAGAACCAGAAATACCATTTGACCCAGCCATCCCATTACTGGGTACATACCCAAAGGATTATGAATCATTCTGCTATAAAGACCTATGAAAATGTATGTTTATTGCAGCACTATTCACAGTAGCAAAGGCTTGGAACCAACCCAAATGCCCGTCAATGATAGACTGAATAAAGAAAATGTGGCACATATGCACCATGGAATACTATTCAGCCATAAAAAAAGAATGAGTTCATGTCCTTTTCAAGGACATGGATGAAGCTGGAAACCATCATTCTCAGCAAATTAACACAGGAACAGAAAACCAAACACCACATGTTCTCACTCGTAAGTGGGACCTAAACAGTGAGAACACTGGACACGGGGAGAGGAACATCACACACTGGGGCCTGTCAGTGGGTGAGAGGCTAGGGGAGGGACAGCATTAGGAGAAATACCTAATGTAGACGACGGGTTGATGGGTGCAGCAAACCACCATGGCACATGTATACCTATGTAAAAAACCTGCATATTCTGCGCATGTATGCCAGAACTTAAAGTGTAATAATAATAATAAAATGGCTTGATTCCTAGACTTAAAATTTTAAGTACATATGCCCTTTAAAAGGAAGACACCCAATTCCTAGTTAGGAAGTAATATAAGATTGAAATAATGAAAACCTAAAGAATATTATCTGGAGCATGACAAGAACTGGAAAGAATGTGGATTTCATATCTTGGCTGGTAGCAAGTAAAATGTTTCATAAGAAAAAAGAATCTGGAAATAGCTTTCCTCAGAAAAGAAACGCCATGTCCCTTAGAGCTATGCACATCATGGAAATACTCCCCCCCCCCGCTTTTTTTACTAGATTACTTCCCTCCTGCCCTTCCCCCACAGCACTTACCACACTGGATGTAATTGCCCGTTTGTTCCATCACATCAGGGACACACTTGTCCCGCATTGTCTTGACAGCACCTGCCAGGAGGTACATTTGGGGCAGACTCTCTGTGCATTAGGGAAACATGTCTTATACCCTTATTAGGCACTCACATATTTGCTGATATAAAAAATATTTAAATCTTATTTCAGAATCTTTGTTGATAAGAATTTTCCAGGTTTTTCAACCATGACTTACAGTCACAAAGATCTCTCTTCCCATCAGCTTTAAAGTTAGGGTGAGCAGTTGTCCTGTTTTGCCTGGGCCTGAGTGGGTATTTCAGGATGTAGAAATTTCAGTGCTAAAACCAGGAAAAAGTCCCAGGCAAACAGGGACACATTGATCACCCTATTAAAAGTGTGAACCCATATAAAGGCTCTTGGGTGTGTAGAGTAATGTTTTCAGGCTTTATACAGCCTGTATTTCAGGCAAAATACAGCCTGAGAGTGGGAATCCAGTCGTAAAGAGTTCACTGGCTAACAAAGAGGGGAGCCACAATTCCAGCTGGACTGGAGGTTAGATTCACTGACCGGAGAAAGAGCACCCGGCCTGCAAGTACAGTGTGCTGCAGCCTTAAAGACTGAAATAACGAAATGATGGTTGTTTAGCAGGAGGACAACCAGAGAGGTGAATAAAAATTCCTCATTACCCAGAAATGTGCTTTGTTAGCCTAATTGCCTCTCATCTGCACTGTATATATTTTATGCATGAACAACTTTCTGATTTAGAGATGGGATTGATAAAAAGCTTTCAGTGAGAAGGAAAAATTACCCTTACAACCCTACTCAGATGTAGCTGCGTTCAATTTAGAACGATAACATTGGGTCAGATAAGGGTCGGCCAGTTCAACAATGGCGAGAGGCTGGGGCTGTGACAATCTAGGATCTGGATGTGTTGATGTGACAATGGGGAGCTGGCAGGAGCAGAGACATTCCACCCCAGCCAAGTCCCCAAGCCATCAATCTTGGTGACTAAAGCTGGAGATCAAAACATGTGGAAATAGTGAAGTGGTCCCCCTGAAAATTTATTATCATTTCAGATAGACTGCAATAAATATCCAGATTTGGCAGATAAAGAAGGTCTGTGTGTTCTTTTGGTGCAAACTTGAAACGTTGGCTCATAAAATAGGAAACAGGATTGGAGAATAAACTAAGCCAGAAGTGTACAAAGTGGTTAGGAATAAGAGATTTAGGGAAAATAAAGATGCATTCCCTTTTTTTTTTTTTTCAAGAGAATGTGGCTCATTTAAACCAATCTAAAGCTTAGATCTTAAAAGAATAACAACTTTCTGTTTCAAGTACTGATGATAAATAGAATGGAAGCAACTAACTGTACCACCTTCTAATAAGAATCTATAGAGGATTTGCTTAAAATGAATAGATAATAATTAGCACTTGAATTATTTATATGCAAACTGATACCTCTAACTTCTGTAAATTATATTTGTCCTATAAATCTATTAAAGAAAGATATGGTATACAAATAAAAATTCTACCCTACTCCTTTTTGTAGATTTCTCCCTCATCCACCTTGTTCCATATTTTCTCATTCACTCACTCAACAAACATTTATTGAACACATTCATAGGACCTATTCTTGAACTCTGATTTACCCTTGAGCAGGGGATATAGTCACCGAAAGACATGATTGTTGCACAGTGTGGGGTGGACATCAACAATCAAGGGGGTCCTATATCATGGGGGTAGGTGAGGGGCACCTTCTGTGTTCAGCCTTATAAGCTGATGGTATTTTTATCCCAAATTTGAGAGATGTGACCCTAAACTAAGTAAACAGGCTGGCTGTACACCGAGAGGCTCTTGTCTTGCATAAGAAAGAACAGCTACTGGGTGGAAGATCTACTGATGAGATAGGAAGTTTTCCAGGCTTGGCCAGAGGCTGGGGAGAAGCTGCAGCGCTCATAGCCATCAGTGGGACAGGACTTGTGAGAAGGCACCCAGCAGATGGCTCAGTGCCCAGGAGATGCTCGATAAATTTTCCTTATCTGCTTTCTTCCCTCCCTCTCCTCCTCCGACTTTACTAAGGGCCGTCAGGAAGTGTCATTTGAAAAGGCTCTCGTTCAGACAACTTCAACACAACTCAACAAACCTTGATGAAAAACCTTAAGAAAAATTTTCCGCTGGAAGTGTTTAGTGACAACTTCAGTCAAGCCAGGCTGGTGGACGGCTCTTTGGAGAACTAAACAGAAGGTTCTGAGAGAAGGAACAGGCATCAGCGGGGTAATGTCTATTTACAGAGACGGGAGTTTTCAGTGATCATCGCAGTATAAACTTAGGTTCTGCAGAAAGGCATCAGAATGGTTGTGAAAGAAGTGACTGCAAAGCAGTAGCTGGAGCCACACTCGCCATGCAGGCCTGAGCATCGCAGGGCCAGCATTTGCCATCACGCCACAGGCGCCACGCATCCTCTTGTCTGACTGCATCTCCATTAGTAGATCCTGAAGAAACTAGAGTCTGCAGCCCCTGGGAGGGTGCAGTGACCCCAAGCAGGTGTGAGGCCTGGATTTGCCCCCATCCCATCTCTTTCCTCATCTAGGGTGATTTTACTGTCATAAAATCAAAGGTCACTTTCTATGCCAAGATTCAGTCATTCTAGGCCGTATCTGGTCATGATAGGATCAGAAACCAACAGCAGTACTTTAAAACCAAAGAAATGTTTGTGTTAATCTGTCTTGGCAGAAAGTCTTTATCGGACGAATGTGTTAAATAGTACTGGGCCTGGGTTTCCACCGTGATGACGAAGTCCGGACGCTCAGAGCTGTCTGCTGGCCCCAGCAGCGCGCCCTCTGCTGGGCAGTGCCTGCGGTTGTAGCTGGAGTGAGGACCGGTGGCTGGTCTTCCCTTCCGGTCACAGGCCTGTGGTGTGTTTCAGGTCCCTCCGGGTCACCTGGCCTGAATGGCTTGCATGGATTGAAGGGTCAGAAAGGAACCAAAGGTGCTTCAGGTAAGCACCTAATCATTCGTAACAGACTGAGCTTCAGTCAATGGTTCATGGGAGAAAGTGGTACCCTCCCCTGGTATTTCTGTACTTCATGAGATTTGGAGGCAATACTAAAAAAACTGGCTTAGGTTAGAGACACACTATTGGAGCTATTTTTAGTGCTGAAAATGACATATGAAAAGGACATTTGAGAAAACCCTATTTAAGAAGGAATGGTTGGTTAACAGTGTCTTTGTTGGTATTGCTTGGAATTTTCTGTCTACTAAAAGTGCTCTGAACAATTGCTTTAATGGAGCCACATTTCAAAATATTATCCTAACAAGTAAATAGTTGGGGATTTTAGGATTTTTGTATTGTTTTAAGTATAGTAATGCTATGTTTGACCACATGGGTCAAAATAGTACTAATAGCATCCTTTTATGGCCACTGCTAAAACAAATTACCTCCACAATTTGCTATTATTTTCATACCATAAATAGGTTAATCTTTGACAAGTGTATTTTATCTTGTTCTGTTTAATATAGTGAATATTTGTGTTACTTTCTCAGAAAAACCGCCTATGATCAGATAAAGTAGCTGAAACCTAACATGCAAATTTGAGTGACCCTGAGGAACAGGAATTGTGCTGCTAGGTTTGAATTTATTGTTGGAAAGAGGTGAAATCTTTATAGTTTGGAAGATCCAGTAATATAGTCACTAAGATTCATTTAATAGCTCCTCCAATTAGTCAGATTAAATGTGTGTTCCTTCCAAGAAAACACTGATGTCCTTCCTTCCCAGTGTGAAATTCCACAATAGTTTTAATTATGCCAGTCTCCACCTCAAATTTCAAAGGAACTTATGTATAATTACTTATTGTATCTCATTTGTTTCTACTCTATCCATTGTAGAGGTCGGAGTGTTGGTATTGCCTCCAAATTGTTGTTTTTTAAAAGCTGGAAAATAACTATAAAAGAAATAAAACTTATGGCTGGCCAGTGTGATGGGTCCTAAGAGAGAAATGGTGCAGACATTTGGATCACCATTGCAACCAGTGGTTGGTGTCTGCAGAACCAGCCACTTCTCTGCCACTATTGGGAAGTGATTCCTTTCCAGGCACTATAACAGGGACAACCAAAGAGAAGATACAGTATTAATTCTGTTTTCCCCATTAAGGTTTGCATGATGTGGGGCCACCTGGTCCAGTGGGAATGCCTGGGCTAAAAGGGGAGAGAGGAGATCCTGGGAGCCCAGGAATCTCTCCTCCAGGTCCTTGTGGAGAAAAAGGTCTCCCAGGTCCCCCAGGTAAGCTGCAGCATGCTTTGTCCTTCTTTCAATAACTAAACCAAAACCTTCCGAATGCAATGAGGCTAATGTATGATCATGTCTCTTCTTAGGGAGATCAGGACCACCTGGTCCTGCAGGTGCCACAGGAAGAGTGCCTAAGGACATTCCTGACCCGGGTCCATCTGGAGATCAGGGACCTCCTGGTCCCGATGGCCCAAGAGGTATGAGAGAATCATGACAAAGGATGGCAGTGCTCCCTTTGTTAGATGCTGCCAGCTCTGGAGGAATGTGGGGCCAGAGAGTGGCAGAATAGAAGCACTGAAGCGGCCCCTGATCAGCTTGGCAGGTGGATAAGTGAGACACAGTTAGGGTGGGACTGTGGGTAGTGGTGGGCTCTCAGGACCATATCCAGGACCAGGACTTGGCCCTGTCACTCTTCTATTTCAGCTGTGTTAGGCCCTCGCCTATTCAGGGTAGAAACTGATAAGCAAGCGTTTCTATCACCAGCTTGATGCTGACCAAAAGTCTTCAGAAGTGGGTGGCAAGTGGGAATCGCACCCTCCTTGTTGGTCTCTAGCAACTGTCACATAAACCACTGGCACTAGCCCAGAGTGACAGGATGCAGGCCTGTTGCACACAAGAAACAGTCTCTTCATGTGCTGCTGACAGTACATGTTGTTTCTTTCATCACTTCACAGGGACAAACTTTGGTAAGGAAAGATGTTGGAAGTCATTACTAAGCTGACCAAGTAGGTTTAGGCTAGAGCTGGGTTGGGAATTGGGAGGAGTGTGGCTCCGTGTGATATCTTGCTAAATGCAGGCAATTGCATTCATACAAGCTCTTAGAACTCTTCCTTAAAGACACATGCCCATCATCTTTGAATCTTTAGGATATCAGAGATTGTACACTGAAAATAATAAAGCTCTCAAAAGTGTGCTAAGAAGTACAGAAGCTAAGTAGGAATATAATTGGGGTCAATTTATTCCTATTTGTGGAAAGTAGTTTTCCATTAGGATTATAAATTTAATCGAGTGAACATTCCTTTCCCACCAGACATATTTCCTCAAATGCCTGTCCATCCATCCCTCCATCCCTCCATCCCTCCATCCCTCCATCCCTCCATCCCTCCATCCCTCCATCCCTCCATCCACCCACCCTATTAAAGCAGTAAGATGGCAATGCAAACAAAAACCCAAAATGATATTTTCAACAGGAATGACTTTGAAGGGAAGGAAGGTTTTGCTTGGGTTCATTTTGTCTAACAGCTACCAACCCATTATCTATACCATTTCTCAACTTGGTATTACGATCCATTCTATTTCATTTCTGTTGTCATTGACTTCCTTATTCTTCTAATTCTCTTTATTCCTTGCTTGCAAATCATTAAATTGTTTTTCTTCAGAAGCTGTCAAGCAGCCAGTATACACATTTGTCTTTGACTAAAAGAATATTTTTTGTCTCTTCTCTGTGGTCAGGAGCACCTGGGCCTCCAGGCCTCCCTGGGAGTGTTGACCTCCTGAGAGGGGAGCCAGGTGACTGTGGTCTACCAGGGCCACCAGGTCTCCCCGGCCCACCAGGCCCTCCAGGATACAAAGGCTTTCCAGGATGTGATGGAAAAGATGGCCAGAAAGGTATGAATGTTGTTCCGTTAAGTAGTATGTGAACACCTTGGTTATCTTACTCTTGAGGGTCTGGGGTACTGTGCCACCATTTCTATTTCCTGTGCAAACAAAGTGACTCCTTTCCAAAATGTCCTTATTTCCCCAAAGAGTCCTGAAGTTTGGGTCAAAGTTGAGTTCAAGTAAAAGGAAGAAACACAAATTCATCTTTAGGCCCTAATAATATTCTTGGTAATCTTCCAGGCCAGAACTGAACAGTAGAAATGTGATGCAAGCCACATGTGTAATTTAAAAATATAGTAGTCACATTTGAACAAGTAAAAACAAATGAACTTTCATACTTTGTGATTTAACATAATATATTTAAATATTATTTTAACATATAATTAATATACATTTATCAATGCAATAATTGAACTGATTGTGCAAACCTAGTTCCTTTTGCAAATAAGCCACTTCTTCTTCCTGCCTTTGAAATCCCATGTGTGTTCCACGCTAACAGCACAGCTCAGGTCGGACTGGCCACATTTCAAGTGCTAACTAGCCGTGTGTGGTTAATAGCTTCTGTATTGGACAGCTTAGTTTTAGACTGCTGACTTTGCTTTTTTATATTCATGCAAAGATCCCCAATCACTGAATTTCCCCACTCTTTGAGGTTAAAATATTTATTTTAATTATTTTTTATCCAACTGTAATATTTGGGGAGATCAGTTTTTGGTTGCCAGAATTTCAGATAATTTTTAGGTTCAAAGAAGCTTTCTGTTGAAAAAACATGACTAATGAGTATCCATTTTAACTCCCCCGTTTCATAAATAAGGAAGCTGGGTATCAGAAAAACAGCAGTTGAAATTTGCAAAAGGAGCCCAATAACTAGCCCCTTGCCTGAGTTCTGAACGAAGTGTGAAATAAGGCAAAAGATTAGATCACAGATAAAAATCACTGTGAGGCTGCCATGACTATAATGCAAATGGCATCTGTACAACAGTATGGAGCAAGCCTGTTCATCTATATTAGCAATGAAATCAATTTTAGAGAATGTGGCTCAAATCTACAGGTAAGTAGGCTTCCAATTATTGAACTTCAGAATTGGACTGACATGCTAACACTGTAGTCACCAAGAGAAAGGAGGAAGGGGCTGGCTAACACTCCTCCTCCTTAGTTACTCTAGGGAATAAATCTCTACCTGGACTTAAAATTCAGGACTGAGGAAATAACACACCATATGAATACGAGTGATCTACACAAGAATACACAGGGAGTTAGAAATATTGGTGGAACCACTAATCATGCTTGTTGACTCCCAGTCCAGAGAATATAATGGCCAAACAGTGCTTTACTATAAAGAGAGTGAGTTTCCTCAGTTTACCTTTTATGACTTACACAGTGAGAAATATTAGGCACCTGCAGGAATACAGTGGTGAACAAATTTAAGTAGAGTCTCTAATCTTATAAAGACAGAGTTTCCGCCTGACTCAGTGGTTCACACCTGTAATCCCAACACTTTGGGAGGCCAAGGTGTGAGGATCCCTGGAGGCCAGTATAGTTCAAGACCAGCCTGGGCAACATAGTGAGACCCCCTCTCTACAAAAAAATTTAAAAATTATCTGGGCATGGTGGTATGTGCCTGTAGTCCCAGCTACTCGGGAGGCTGAGGTGAGAGGATCACTGGAACCCAAGAGTTGGAGGCTGCAGTGAGCAATGATTGTACCACTACCTCCAGCCTGGGTAATGGAGCAAATAATAATAATAAAATTTCTTTTATAAAAAGCATAGTTTCATGTAAGATAGACATGCACACTAAGGGATATGTCAGTTTAAATCCAGTTAAGTGTCCTGAATGAAGAGCTTATCAAAAAGCGACTAAACTTCAGTTGGGATTCCAGGGAAGGCTTCCCTGAGAAAGTGAGACTTGGTCTTAACTCTAAAAAATGAGGAAGACACCATGGATATGGAAGAAGTAAAGGAACATCACATACGTTGTGCCTAAAACTAAGAGAGTGAGGAGGAGAGTGGTTTGAACTCGGCTGGGGAGGCACATTGTTCTCGGATATTGAAAGCTCTTTCCTGATTTTCCCTTCAGTTCCAGTCCGTTGTCTCCAGAGAAAGTTCAGGGTTATAGGACTTCTTTTCATTGTAATTGAGTCTTGTCTTGATCATGGAACCATTTCCTTAGTTCTTTTGGTCGATCATGCGTTTCCTTCAGAGGCAACCCGTCTAAGCCCCACAGAGGAAAGCGAGGCTCATCTCGACTCTCAGGCTAGCTATGCCCTGCATTTTGTTGGAGTGAATTTCTGAATTCAGTCTATCAAACTGTCATTGTTTTTATCTTGTCTCATTCCAGTGCCCTCATTTTTATGTTTTGGTGTTTTTAAGGACCAATGGGATTCCCAGGACCGCAGGGACCACATGGATTTCCTGGGCCACCTGGAGAGAAGGGTTTACCTGGACCTCCAGGGAGAAAAGGACCCACTGGTCTTCCAGGTGAGCTTCCAACCTGCCAGAGCGTTTTGTTTAAACATTTACTAAAATGATCATCGTTCAGAAAGTAGTTCATATTCTGAATTACTAGCACATTTTTATTATTTAAGCCTTTTCTTATATTAAGAGTATATTTCTTTCAGGCTGCACTACAAAGTCTCATGCTTGGTAAAGTAATAATTTGTTGCCAGAATAAGTAAGTTTGAAAATTAGGAATTGATTTTATATACACTTTTTTTTTTTTTTTTTTTGAGACAGTCTCACTCTGTCACCCAGGCTGGAGTGCAGTGGTGTGATCTCAGCTCACTGCAGCCTCTGCCTCCTGGGTTCAAGTGATCCATCTGACTCAAACTCAAGTAGCTAGGATTACAGGTGTGTGCCACCGTGCCTAACTAAGTTTTGTATTTTAATAGAGACAGAGTTTCACCATGTTGGCAAGGCTGGTCTCAAACTCCTGATCTCAGGTGATCAGCCCACCTCAGCCTCCCAAAGTGCTGGGATTACAGGCGTGAGCCACTGTGCCTGGCCCACATAGACTATTTCTAAGGGAAACAAATGTGTGTTCCTTTATGCAAGAGGCAAAGACTGATTGATTATTGTTTATTAGGATCGTATATTCAGTTCTGATCCCTGAATTTTCATTGATTTTCCTAGATGTTTTATTTAATATTTTTCTGTAAAGTCCATTCGTTCCTAGGAAGGGAAAAAGCTATTCAGTTTAACTCTATAGGCAACAGTTTTTAACCATAGGGTTAAATTACAACAAGGAAGAGTTGGGGAGAGAAGGGGCAAACAGACATGTGTATTTGAGATGGGCAGAAGTAATATCTTTCAAGATTTTAAATCAATATTATGGTAATGTGGCGTCAGTTCAGAATATTTTGCAATGTCCTAAGTTAGCACTCTAGTTCAAAGAATAAATAAATCACACTGCTTTATGATGTATCATAGTACAGGAGGAACAAGGGCTTATATATTGATTCTTTTTTTTTTTTTTTTTGAGATGGAGTCTCGCTTTGTTACCCAGGCTGGAGTGCAGTGCAGCAATCTCGGCTCACTGCAAGCTCTGCCTCCCGGGTTCACGCCATTCTCCTGCCTCAGCCTCCCGAGTAGGTGGGACTACAGGCACCTGCCACCTGGCCAGCTAATTTTTTTGTATTTTGAGTAGAGACGGGGTTTCACTGTGTTAGCCAGGATGGTCTCGATCTCCTGACCTCGTGATCCATCCGCCTCGGCCTCCCAAAGTGCTGGGATTACAGGCGTGAGCCACTGCGCCCTATATGTTGATTCTTTTCACATTTCCTTTCTATGCATACCCTATACTTGGCAAATTAATATGAAATTTTCAGAAGCTTTTAAATGGATAGAATTCCTACATGCATTAAATTAGGGGATATTTGCAATAAGAAATCAACTAGAATTTTATATTGCTCAAGAGAGTTTCATTTCAAGTCATCCTACAGATGAAAACTCCATTACTAAATCATAGCTGCTCCTGTCAGGCACACTGATGTGGACTTTTTATGTAAATAGATGCTGCCATTCTGCTTGTCATTGATGCTGCCTCAAATTATTATGCATGTTCTTAATCTATTTCATTTTTGTCCTAATCCACAAATTTACAATCTCTTTGCACCCTGTGAAAATCACGGCCTGGCCTTGTTTGTCGTCTTCGGATTCCTCCAGGTCCCAGAGGTAAGCTTTGCTATAAAATTGGTAATTTCCCCTCACTCTGGTTTCTAGTCATTTCTGTACTTGTCCTTTTTCCTCTGTATGGGTGAGCTAAACTTTGTTACATTTTTATAGATGGGGTGCTCTAAGGATATTAGGCTGCAGTGCTTTGCTTCCTCGTTACAGATATAGTAACCTCATATTAGAGCATCCTAACACTTAGCCTCATTGATAGGTTGTCAAGGCAGCGTAGATCCTTAGCCTACATAGTTTCAGTTTGGGCATGAAGTGTGTGGGCTTTCTCTGTCAAAGGTTATAGTACATACCAATGTAAGTTCCTTTTTTAAATTCTACAATATAAATACATAGAGCATCCCTAAAATAAATGGTATACACAACATTAAAAAGTGGGGCCTCACCTCCCAGTAAGGGGCTGTGACAAGCCTTCCCTATTACACCCTCAAGTCCATTTTTAAGGAGCACATTTCTTTGTGTGTTAAAAGGAAAATGTTCACTTAATGCTCTGCAATGTAAAAACAACATGTTATTTTGTGCCTGGCATTTTCAAAGGAAATAAAAAGCATTTCTCAAAAGAGAAAAAGAAAAATTGTGAGTGCTTGCATTTGTTCTTTCCAGGCCTCTGTTATTAGCCCTAATGAAAACTGCTCTGAATGCAGACACCATGTGTTACTTTTAAGGTCTTTAGAAGAGAGATGTGAGCCCCTCAACCCCCTTTTTTTTTTTTTGAGACAGAGTTTCGCTCTGTCGCCCAGGGTGGAGTGCAGTGACGCGATCTCAGTCACTGTGAGCTCCGCCTCCCGGGTTCGTGCCATTCTCCTGCCTCAGCCTCCCAAGTAGCTGGGACTACAGGCGCCCACCACCACGCCCAGCTAATTTTTTATATTTTTAGTAGAGACGGGGTTTCACCGTGGTCTCAATCTCCTGACCTTGTGATCCGCCCGCCTCAGCCTCCCAAAGTGCTGAGATTACAGGTGTGAGCCACCGCACCCGCCCCACCCCCGCTTTTTATTTTTCAGCTTCTGACTTATTAGAAAGTAAAGAAAAGCAAAATCAAAATTAAAAAAAAAAGTCCTGGTATTTTCAATGCTTATATTTAAAGATTAAACTCTATTTGTTGTTTTCATTTCAATCCTGTCTCTCTGTGATTGTAAGTATAAAGTCATTTCAAGAGAACATCAAAATTCTAAATAGGAAGCACCAACCACATGCTCCCACTTTCTCAATTCCGTTGCCACTGGGAAGGGCCAGACATTACTGAGGGAAAATAGGAGATGCCTCTATGCATCTCTGTCAAGTCACCTATAGTAGAAAAGCCAAGTTTTACATTAAACTGTACGTATTGTAGAAATACATTTGGCCCTGTGTTGCTTGTGGTTTTATACCATATTTTACATGGGGTTAAATTCCAAATAGCTCATAAGAATTCCAGGTCATTTTACACAGGCCCAATAAGTATTAGGAGGCTAAAACTTTGTTGTTATGCCACATTTTGTTAAGGATTTTCTTACTGCTTTATGATTGATGTTCTTGAAATTATTTCACACTTTTGCATACATTTGAAGAACACCATGGCTAATCAGATGATATCTTTTATTTTTATTTTATTTTTTTGGTGACAGAGTCTTGCTCTGGTGCCCAGACTGGAGATCCCACCACTGCACTCCCAGGTTCAAGCAGTTTTCCTACCTCAGCCTCCCAAGTAGCTGGGATCACAGGCATGTGCCACCATACATGGTTGATTTCTTGCAATTTTAGTAGAGATGGGGTTTCACCCTGTTGCCCAGGCTGGTCTTGAACTCTCAAACTCAGGCAGTCCACTTGCCTCAGCCTCCCAAGGTACTGGGATTACAGGCGTGAAACACCATGTCATACCTTTAAAAATATGTTTCATTTCTGAGAATTTGTTACCCAGATATTGAGTTCCTGATGCATCTGATGAGATGGTTAAGAACATGGGTTTGGAGCTAGAATGCTCTGGATTGCAATCCAGACTCTGCCATGTGTAAGCTGTGTCACCACAGAAGTGTCACTTATTTGCCTGAGCCTGCGTGTTTTTTTTTTTTTTTTTTTTTTTTTAAGACAGAGTCTTGCTCTGTCGCCAGGCTGGAGTGCAGTGGTGTGATCTCGGCTCACTGCAGTCTCCGCCTCCTGGGTTCAAGCTCTCCGCCTCCCGGGTTCAAGTGATTCTCCTCCCTCAGCCTCCCAAGTAGCTGGGACTACAGGTGCACACCACCACGCCTGGCTAATTTTTGTATTTTTAGTAGAGATGGGGTTTCACCATGTTGGCCAGGATGGTCTCGATCTCTTGACCTTATGATCTGCCCGCCTTGGCCTCCCAAAGTGCTGGGATGACAGGTGTGAGCCACCGCACCTGGCCAAGCCTGAGTGTTCTTATCCATAACCTTCTCATAACAGTAGCACATAGACAGTCTTGTTGGGAGGATTTAATAGTAAAAGCATTCAGCACAGGGCCTGATATATGATAAAGCATTCAGTGAGTCTTAGCTGTTATCATTATTTTTCAGTGTTATTATTTCTTATCCCTGTGTGATGTTTGCAGGATGACTGAATGAAGCTTTATTAAAAATGTCTTAAAGACGTGAAGGTAAAAGAAAAAAAAGTCACATCTTTAGTATAGTGGTTTTCTTTCTTCTTCTTCTTCTTTTTTTTTTTTTTTTTTTTTTTTGAGACAGAATCTTGCTCTGTCATCCAGGCTGGAGTGCAGTGGCACAATCTTGGCTCATGCAACCTCCGTTTCCTGGGTTCCAGTGATTCTCCTGCCTCAGCCTCCTGAGTAGCTGGAACTACAGGCACTTGCCACTACACCCAGCTATTTTTTTCTTTTTTTTTTTTTTCTTTTTAGTAGAGATGGGGTTTCACCATGTTGGCCAGGCTGGTCTCAAACTCCTGATCTCAGGTGATCCACCGCCTCAGCTTTCCAAAGTGCTAGGATTACAGGTGTGAGTCACTGTGCCCAGCCTGTGTTTTTCAAAGTGAGATTCCCAGATCAATGCCATCAGCCTCCCTGGGAACATGTTAGAAATGTACATGGCCCCCACTTCAGACCTCCTGACTCAGGAACTCTGGTTTCTAACAAACTAGCGACATGATTCTGAGGAGCTACAGTCAGAGTTATAGCTTTACAACGGTGCTTTTCAGCCCTAATGGACCCTGGAATCACCAGGGGACTTAAACAAACAAACAAAAACTACTGACACCCAGATCCCACCCCCAGAAATTCCTATTTAATTAGTCTAGATGGGGCCCCAGTGTTAATAAGTACATTTGAAAAGCTCACCAGCTGAGTTTATTATGCAGCCAATGATGAGGACACTGCTCAGGCCACATCCTATTATCAAGTAAACCAGTATTTCGGGGAGTGGGACCCAGGCGTCAATATATTTCCACGACTCCCCTGGATAAGTCCAATGTTCACTCAGGGTTGAAAGTCACTGCTTCTGAGCCTCTAGCAATCCTGAAATTCTATGTGAGTGACTGACACTATGGCAACCCATGTGGCACTGCAGTGTAGAGTAAGGACTCAGGGACACATGAAGCTGAGCTTTAGGAACCCACCAGTCCCTCTTGCAATGCCACCTGTGGCTGCTACTCCAGTAAAACATGGCCCAGAGATTGGGTAATCCTGTGAGGGTCATCACGTTGCTGCATCATCCGACCTTCACTGTTTCATCCTTCTGCTTCCTCTGATACTCCATTCACTCATTCGGTCAGTCCAACGTTCTGGAAGTCTTTTATGCACCCTCCAGGAAACAAGACAAATTCCTGCCTTCATGGAACTTACACTGGATTGTTGAACCTTTACAAACATTTATACTAAAATTTATACTAAATGTGAACTGAATTTCAGCATAGAGTCAGAAGTCCAAGTTTAACCAGAGACTGTAGAAGGAGCTCGTTCATAAGCCCGTGTGAATCCATTACACAAGCGGTAATTCCAATTTCAGGTGAACCGGGGCCACCTGCAGATGCGGATGACTGTCCCCGAATCCCAGGGCTTCCTGGGGTGCCAGGCCTGAGAGGACCAGAAGGAGCCATGGGACTCCCTGGAATGAGAGGCCCCCCAGGACCAGGTATGAGCCGCATGCTGATTGTTCATTATTTTAACTATATATTGCTGAAATGAAATTCTAGATGTTTTATTTTGTAGCTTTTGATATGGAGATTAATAACTAGTGAGAAGAAAACATGTCTTTCCCTTTGTAATTTATTTCTACCTTGATCCAAAGTACATCAATCATAGGCTAACTGGATCCACATATCCCTTCTATTTTTTTATTTTATTTTATTTTATTTTTGAGATAGAGTCTCACTCTTTTGCCCAGGCTGGAGTGCAGTGGTGCCATCTTGGCTCACTGCAAGCTCCGCCTCCCAGGTTCACGCCATTCTCCTGCCTCAGCCTCCCGAGTAGCTGGGACTACAGGTGCCCGCCACCACGCCCGGCTAATTTTTTATATTTTTAGTGGAGATGGGGTTTCACCATGTTAGCCAGAATGGTCTCCATCTCCTGACCTTGCGATCCTCCTGCCTTGGCCTCCCAAAGTGCTGGGATTACAGGAACCAGGATGTTCTCTTTCCTTTCACCCGCCACGGCCCCACTGTGATTTGGGTTCTTTTTGGTTCAGGGAATTGGAAGCAGAGCTGAATCTTGCACCATTTGTTTTTCTTCTGGTTCCTCAGAACCAAGAAGTTAAGTGCTCAAGAGATGTCCCTCTCAACAGGAGTCAGACTGGTTCTTAGGTGGCGGCCAAAACAGCCCTGGAGCCTTCCTCAAATTAATGTGGGGTTTTCGTTGTGTGTGTTTGTTGCATTGCATCTGTGTTTGTGCACCAGGTTAATTGGGTGTTGGTTGTAGCAACTTCTTTTAACGGCTCGTCAGAACTGGGAATTGGGCCAGTCGTTACTTAACTCACCTTTCTTGATACTCCTTGCATGGATAAAGTTCTGTCAGTCGGTATTACTGGTCACTCAACCTTGTTTTAAAACCAAGCTGCCTTATTATGTACATATTTGCAATATCCAGAGCTGGGTCCCTCCAACTTACAAAAATAACTTCCAGGTCAAAGATGTGACCTGTAACTGGGTTCTGCAAATTCAATTCAGTAAGTACTTCCAGACTCCCTCTACTCTTTGTAAAGTATGCTACTAGGTGGTGTGAGTGATACAAAGATGAATAAGATGTGTTTTTGCCCTCCAGGGTCTCATAATCCCATGAAAGAAATAGCAGAATATAAATAACTTAAAGTAATGGTAGATTATTACACAATTCATGTTAAAAAGGAGATGCAGGCCGGGCGCGGTGGCTCATGCCTGTAATCCCAGCACTTTGGGAGGCCAAGGTGGGTGGATCACCTGAGGTCAGGAGTTTGAGACTAACCTGGCCAACATGGTGAAACCCTGTCTCTACTTAAAATACAAAAGTAGCCAGGCGTGGTGGCAGGTGCCTGTAATCCCAGCTACTTGGGAGGCTGAGGCAGGAGAATTGCTTGAACCCAGGAGGCAGAGGTTGCCGTAAGCTGAGATTGCACCACTGAACTCCAGCCTGGGCAACAAGAGCAAAACTCCATCTAAAACAAAACAAACAAACAAAAAAAGAGTTGCAAGTTGAGGAGCCAGAGTTGTTCAACAGGGAGATGGTGGGAGCACAGGCCGGGCTGATTGGCCTAATAACCAGGCATCTAGGAGTCAGCAACATCTTTGTTACTGTAACTGTGGTCCTGGTTTAGGAACTAGCAGCAACTCGGTCCACCCCAGACCTACAGAATCAGAATCTGCATTTTAGCAAGGTCCCCCAAATAGTGGCATACATATTCAAATTTGAGACGCCCCGATCATTATATGAATGCACTCCTTAAAGATTCAGCTAAGAGGAGAACCTTTTTAGCAAGACAATACTAGCTGCAGGTTAAAATCACCTGCAGGATCTCGAAAGACTATTGGTGCCTGGCCTCATCTCAGACTAATAGAATGTGGAAGGTGGCAAAGCCTGAATGTCAGCATTTTTCAATGCCCCCCAAGTGGCTATAGCAGGTTGAAATGCACTGCTCCACCTCAACATCAAAGCTGAGGTGAGAGGGGTGGCTGGGGTCACCCACTGTGGTGGCTTTGCAAAATAACCAAAGAAAGTAACTGGGAAGAGAAGAATATGTGAACGGATCAGTTCTTTACCCTTGAACATGATAGTTATCTCTGACATGAACAAGAACAAGATTCTCTCTCCATAGACTATGAGCTTCTGAAAGAGGGTCTAGTGCTTATGTGGCCCAGGTGTGCTCGCCTGTGATGTCTAATTCCTCCTGACTTAGGGTTGCATGGGCTCATCAGCTGCACGTGGCCACAGGAGGGCCTTCCCTGGGTTCCTGTGCCCTCTCTTCATTGGAGCCACTGACCCTGCCTGCTGGAAGTAGGGACACTCCAAGGCCACCTCTCTGCCATCTACATGATTATGATGTTTTTTACAAAGTGCCCCGTCGTTCTGGTGAAGCATCGCCTTCTCTTCCTATGTTCTCAGCATGTGGCTCAGCTTCCCTGGGGCTCCTTTTTGTCCTGTGCACCCACTCCCAAGCCCTTACTTTCTTCTGGGTCCCCTCTTCTCTGATAGGAGCCTCTGGGTTCCTGTTACAAAGGACCTCTCTTCCCCGCCATGTATTCCTCGGCCTTGTCTATGCCCGTTGGCCACACTGGCTGTATTGGCCATCCTATCCAGTTACTGAAGAGTGATAGTCTATTCTAAGGGCCTAATGGCCAGCCCTGGCTGACCTGGGTCATCTGCAGGCCATGTTGCTCATTCTCCAGCATTTCCTGAAGGCATTTTTTCAGCAGGGTGTGAGGGGCCATATATACCACTCCAGCCTGGGCAACAAGAGTGAAACTCCGTCTAAAACAAAAACAAAGCAAAGCTAAAAAAAGGAGTTGCAAGTTAAGGGTGTTGGGAGAATGGGATGGGCAGAGGTTAATTCCAGTGTGGAGAACTGCAGGACTGCTAGGACTCCAGCAAGAGCTGGTATTTGAGGATAGCCTTAAGGAAAGGTAGGGCTTATATACCACCACCATATATACCACCCTCAAGATCAAGTGCCATAAAGAAACAGCTGCCATAAAGAAACGGCTGCCACTAGAAAGAACAATGTTCACTTAAAATGACATTGTTGGTATCTTCCTCTTTTCCCTTCCAAATCTTCTCTTTTCTGCTCCTTTCCCTCCTCCCCGCCACCCTCAAGTAGACAAAAAAGATAACTACTGAGTGCTGGGCTTAATTCCTGGGTGATGAAATAATCTGTATAACAAACCTCCATGACATGAGTTTTCCTATGTAACAAACCTTCACACGTACCCCTGAACCTAAAATCAAAGGTAAAAAAAAAAATGAAAAAGTCTTTTCTTTCGTCGCTTAACTGATTTTGTAACCATGTGCTGCAGCTGAGACTTACACAAAAATGAACAAACTTCTGGCTCTCTCCTCCCCAGTGTGTGTGGATGACAGCCACATGAAGTGGGTCCATTAGGAGTTCTCCACCACGGGAGGCCTAACGCTCTTCTACACACGGATCTCTTTGATCTACACCTTTTCCTTCCAGGGCGGCCCTCAAAGGCTGAAGCTTCCTTCAGTGAACTCAAAAGTGTTATCCGTTTTGTTTTGAACTGTTCCTGCCTAATGGACGTTCCCACACCCTGTTAGGGTTGTGTTTCTCTTCAAGGCAGCACTTGCCCTCTCAGGAGGTCATCCATCTAACACTGGAGGGTTTTTTTGATGTTTAGTTTTATTCTCTAAAACTAGTTTCAAGTAGGGAGCAAGTCCATAAGGTAGAAAGCTCTGAACATAGAACTCGGGTTAACAAGAGCCTTCCTTCCTGTTTCTCGGGAAATGTCTTCCGCCTGACAATTTCTCTCTGCCTCACCCTAAAAGGAGTAAAGCCCACGTGGTAACATCTGGTGTCAGGATTCTTTTTCCTAGATCCTCAGTGATCTCACCATGAGTCTGTACATCAGGAGGAATGCCTGCTGCTGCTTGTTCAGTGGAAGGGGGAAACTCCTCACCCATACGCACTAGGGCAGCCCTTTCTTCAATATATTGCACGTTGGAATCATCTTATCGGGTGGGATGGAGAAAGGAATGGTCTGAGCTCACTGTTGGGGCCCCGTGTTCCTTCCAAGATAACTGATCCTCTCTTGGAAGGTGGTGGAGTTCCAGATGCCACCAGCAGTGCCACCCCGGGAAGAGGAGGTTTCTGCCCAGTCACCAGGAAGGGCAGGGCTCCTCTCACCCTGATGGAGAGGAGGGGATGTGTCCTTTCTCCCCTACTGAATGGTAACCACATACAGCATGCAGTCCAGGACACTCTGGAATAATTCGTTTCTAATCCTGGGAGAACAAAAGCATAACAGGAGCATATCGGACGCTGAGATGTCTACACTGAGTGTAGCTCAACCAGCACAGGGCATGGAGGGGAGAGACCCGCTGGTCGTAGGGATGGAAGAAGAAGGGGACACTCTCAGGTAGGCAATATGAGGACACAGTTTTACAAGCAGTGGGGCATGTGGAACCGAGGGCAGGGAAGTGAGACATCTGCCTCATCACCCGAGCACTTTAGTCCCCTGCTTTGGCTTTGGAGTCAGATGATCTTTGCTGCGACCACTCAACCCTGTTGGTGCAGCATAGCCGTAGGTAACACGTACATGAATGCATGTGTTCCACTGTAACTGGGGTTACCAAAATGGGCAGTAAATGGCCCACAAGCTGTAATTTGCCAACCACCATTCTAGAGACTGTAAGAAGCTTGAGGGCAGGATATTGTTTTATTCAGTGTGATATCCACACACAGGCCTGGGTCATGGAGGGTGTTTGGTAAACATCTGGTGAATGAATACATGACTCTTCGACGTAGCCTACTGTGTGGAGCAGTTTCTCAACCTCAGTGCTGCTGACATTCGGGGCCCCATCATTCTTTATCCTGGAGGGCTGTTTGGTGGATTCTCGGATGTTGAGCAGCATCTCTCGCCCCTATCCTACTAGGTGCCAGTAATGACCTCTTCCTCCATTTGAGGACCAAATGCCTCCAGATATTGCCAAGTGTCTGCTGGGGGGTGGGGGGCGGCAGTGCAGAACCACCCAATGTTGAAGACCATTTACGTAGGGAGGGATGTGGCAGGAGATAGGAGATGCACCTTTAGGCTGTTGGGGAGGCATTTGGTGAAGGGAAAAAAAAACTTTATTACAAAAGAAAAAAAAAAAGGTAACTTAAAACTAAACACACTTTGGCCAGGCGTGGTGGTTCACGCCTGTAATCCCAGCACTTTGGGAGGACGAGGTGGGTGGATCACGAGGTCAGGAGATGGAGACTATCCTGGTTAACACAGTGAAACCCCGTCACTACTAAAAATATAAAAAATTAGCCAGGCATGGTGGCGGGCGGGAGGCTGAGGCAGGAGAATGGCATGATCGTGCCACTGTACTCCAGCCTGGGTGACAGAGCGAGACTCTGTCTCAAAAAAAACAAAACAAAAACAAAACAAAACAACAACAAAAAAAAACTAAACACACTTTTAAAAGACACAATTGCCTGGGTATTTTTCTAGTTTTATTTCTGCATGATCATCCTAGGCAGACTCTTTGGCAAACTGTTCTTAACATAACCTTACTTCTATGTCATTACATATTTTCCTACAATATTATCTGTAGTAGCTGAGGAACATTGCCTTATCTGATTGTGCCACAATTTATTTAACCACTACCTTCACCAATTATTGATTGGTTTGCTGCCAGCTGCTCTGCTAGAAATAAGTTAATCCAACAAGGCCCTGCTTTTTGGAGCCACAGGCTAGCAGAAAATGAAGACATTGGGCGAGTCAGTTCGGAAGTGTTGAGTGTTAACAAGGGGTAATGTGGGAATTTCTAAAAGGGGAGCTGAACCTGGGGGTACGGAGGGGGCGTTACGAGGAACATTTAAGGCTTTGGTTCTCGAGCTTCGTGGACCATCAGAATCCCTGAAGAGCTTGTTAAAACGCAGCTCGCTGGGGCCCACCCTAGACCTGATTTGTTAGGTAAGGAGAGGGCTCTGAGAGTCTTTTATTTCTAGCATGTTCCCAGGTGCTGCCACTGCTGCTGCTGGTCCAGTAACTACTCTGATTTAAGGAGTTTCCACTTTCTCACTATGATAAGCAACTGGTAATGATATCTTACGTATATGCATCCCTGATTATCATGAAGAAATAGTGTAATGGATAAGAACAGAGGTTCTGGAAATAAGGGCCGGGTGTGGTGGCTCATGCCTATAATCCTAGCACTATGGGAGGCTGAGGTGGGCAGATCACCTGAGTTCAGGAGTTCAAGACCAGCCTGGCCAAGATGGTGAAACCCAATCTCTACTAAAATCACAACAAAATTAGCTGGGTGTGGTGGCGTGCACCTGTAGTCCCAGTTCTGAGGCAGGAGAATCGCTTGAACCCGAGAGGCGGAGGTTGCAGTGAGCTGAGGTCATGCCACTGTACTCCAGCATGGCCAATAGAGTGAGACTCCATCTCAAAAAAAAAATAAATAAATAAAAATAAAAATAAAAAATAAAAAATTAGCCAGGCATGGTGGCGCATGCCTGTAGTCCCAGCTACTTGGGAGGCTATACCTTTAGCCTTTTGGGGAGGCAGGAGAATCGCTTGAATCCGGAAGGCAGAGGCTGCAGTGAGCTGAGATAGTGTCACTCTATTCCAGCCAGGGTGATAGAGTGAGACTCCATCTGAAAAAAAAAAGAGTAGAGATTCTGGAAAGAGATGACATGTGTTCATAACTCTGGCTTTACCACATAACCCATGACTCAGTTTCCTGATCTGTAAGAAGGGCTGATTGTGAGGATTATGTGGATTCACTAACATAAAAAGCACTTAGAACACGGCCTGCCTCAGAATAAACAGTGATGTGTTTGCTATTGTTGTTGTTGTTTCTTTAAACTAAATTCCCTGAGTAGAATTTCTGGTTTCAAGAATAGGCAGAAATGTAGGATTTTCAAAATATGCCACTAAGATCATCACCGGAAAGAGTTTTAAAGTTAAATCATCTACAGCATTTGTTCTCGAAGACTGGCAGCATCAGCGTCACCTGGAGACTTCTAGAAATGCAGATTCTCAGGCCCCACCCCAGACCTACCAAGGCGGATACTGATTTCTACCAAAGTGTGAGCCAGTGTTGCAGAATGTCTTTGGGCTTCTGTTCTCTGCAGCAGTAGTGACTGTGTCATTGCATTGTTTAGCCCTGTGTTTCCTACTGATGTTGCTCAGGTGGATTGGAGGAGGAAGATTAGAGTCCAGGGTTGCTCTAGGCAAGTTAGCTACTCTACTCTGTGTGGACGCACAGTCAGGGCCTCACCTGGGGCCACTGAGGGACAAGGAGGGGCCTGTGTGGGAAATGTTTGATTCCTGCTAGCTTGCAACACCAAGTCAAACCTCCTTAACCCTCCATGCATCCTTTCCATGACAGGGTTGCTGCTTTAAGGGCAGAGGGTTTCGGTCAGTGTCTCTGTTAATACACTCATTTAATGGTTATCAGGCAAGGCTGGTCCCTTAGTAGGGTAGGGGAGGGAGGCTCCATTAATTCCTCAGTTGACTGGCATCCTCAAATTTGTCATCATCCCCCAGTCACTGGAGGGCGAAGGCAAGAGGCAAGAATGAAAGCCACTTAAGCAAGCCCCTTTGACTTAACGTTTGATTTTAGGCAATGTGTTGGTCTGCTCGGGCCATCACAACAAAGTATCATCCACCCGGTGGCTTAAACAACAGGCAGTTCTAGATGCAGAAATTCAAGATCAAGGAGCCACGACAGGGCCGGTTTCTCCCAAGGCTTCTCTCCGTGGCTTGTGGATGCCACCATCTTCCTGTGTCCTCACATGGCCTCTCCTCTGTGCCATTCCAGGGACATGGATCCCCGGGGTCCCTTTCCCTGTCCAAATTTTCTCCTTGTGTAAGGAGACTAGTCAGCCTGGATTAGGGCCCAGCCTAACAGCCTCATTTGAACAGAATCACCTCCTTAAAGGTACTGTCTCCAAATACAGTCACATTCTGAGATATGGGGGCTAGGACTTCAACATATGAAATTTGGGGGTACACAGATCAGCCCATACCAGGCTACTCTGTAGCAGAGAGAGAGAGAGAGAGAGAGAATAGAAAGAGAGAGAATAGAATAATAAGTAGAGACTGGAAACTTGGAGAAGGCTAGTAATTCAGGAAATTAGGTGTAATAGCAATAGACTCGCCCAAAGACAATGATTGTGTGTGCTCCCCTGACTGAAGGGAGATGGTGGCTAATGAATTGAGGCCTTGACAAAAAAGTAACTGCATACTTAGAGAACCCCTCAAGGATTAACTCAACTGCGGCCAAGTCCCCCAGGTTATATCCAGAGCTCTGCAGCGTGTCAGGGGCAGGGTCTGGTGGTTGATGGTCATTGCACTTCACCCCCTTGGGCCCAAGTTTCCTCTCCACATGTGATTGGCTCTGTGACCTTTATGAGCCCCAGTCTCTTCACTGGTACCACTGGCATGTACGAGTACCTAGTCATATGGCTGCTGGCAAGACCGAACCGGACAATCCACATAAAGGGATGAGCATCGTACCTAGCACATTGTAAACACTCAGTAAAAAGCTGTTTTTAAAAATTGCTGCACCTATCATGCTCCAGATTTAACGTGACCCCAAATGAAACCGATTAAATTTCATTCATTTCTCCATCTAGGCTTTTAAACAATCATTATTAAGGAAAGTATTTATTATAAATGCCATACATGTTCAGTAGTTTTTTTTTTTTTTTTTTAAAGTCAAACATACAAGACTATGAAGAAAATGTGAAAACCTGTCTCTCAGCATCTCCCTGGTCTGGCTTCAAATCCTGGCCCAGTCCTTAAGCAAATTATTTGACCTCTCAGAGCCTCAGTTACCCCAACTGCAAGCGGCGATAGTAAAATGCCAACTTCATATCATCGCAAAGACTAAACGAGCTGATGCATGCAGCCAAAGTGGGAAGGAAGCCTGGGGCGGGCACACGGTATAGGCACGGTAAATGCTAGCAGGTGTCATGGTTGCTTTCACCACCAGCATCATAAACTTTTGTGCAGGGTGCAAAGGAGAGCCTGGGCTGGATGGCAGGAGGGGTATGGATGGCATTCCTGGGTCTCCTGGGCCTCCCGGACGTAAAGGTGACACAGGAGAAGACGGCTACCCCGGAGGACCAGGTAGAGTTTCAGTCTCTCCTCTTTTCTCTGACACTGTAAATCTTAGAGTTGTATACAAAATCTCTGACCTCTCAAGTGGCTTTCCAGACGGGATCCTATTCAGATCATTTGCCTTAGATGCCAACTCACCAGGTATCAGAGACAGATGCAATGAGAACAGAGTGGGATGCATCTCCTATGATCTAACTGATGCTAAACCATCATAAAACCTAGACAAGGCCCTGCATCCTATTCAGTATTTTCCCAAACTGCTATACATCATCATCAAAGTCTTGGCCATTTCTGAAGTTCACTTTCCAAGGTCATGAAGGGACTGTCAGCCTGGTGGCCGTGGGGTCACCCTTGAGAGGCTGTGTTGAAGACCTTAGGGATGATGTGTGTGTTCTCACCCTCTACAAGTGGCCGAATTGCCTGGTTTCCTGAGTTCACATCATCTTATCATATAACTATTAGTACACTGATGTAGAAAACAGGGCTCTTTCTTAAAAAAAAAAAAAAAAGAAAAAGGGGAAGTGGTGTTGGGAAAGGGGAGCTAGGACCCCAGAATAGAAGTGTGAAACAGTGCACCAGGAAGCTCGTTAGGCACATGGATCCAAAGAGCCCAAGACACAATCCCATCCCCAGAGAGTACCTGGCCGGGGGTGCAAACTCCTGTACCAGGTTAGTAGTGAGTAGAAATGAATGAGGAGGGCTGGGTGGGGTCTGTAGCAGAATGAAGCTTTGGCTAAAAGCTGCAGCTCAGCTCCAGCCAATTACAGTCTACAGAAATGTGGGCCTACACTCTGCTCTTTTCAAGTTCAAAATATCAACTCGTAAAATCCTTACAGGTCAAAACACATGAGCAGGCCTGATTCAGTCCACAGGCTACCGCTTTGTCATCTCTGGTTGACGGTGTAGATGGGGAGAACCTGCCAGTCTTGCAGAACCAAGGGTAGAACACAAAAACAAAATACCTTTTGGTTTCAGTGTCTAACTTCACCTTTTGCTCTTGGTAATTAGAAACAGCTCCTGGCCTTCTTCAATAGTTCAGCGCCTTAGAGGTGTTGGAGGATACAGACCCTGCTCACGTTCTCTAGAACTGTTGATTTCCCATCTGCCAACAACAATGCTAGAATGAGGCCTTCCTTCCATTTCCCTCTCTTCTCAAAGAAGAGAGCCACACTTGCAGATGTGGATCCCAAGCCTTTGCCCTTCTCAGAATAGAACTGACAATATGCTGGAACCAGGGAAGAGGTCTGGGAGGTGTAAGAAAGACCGACTTTGGGGAGCACCTGCTCTGCAGTTCAGTCTGGGGAGTCCACACTTGCGGTGTGTCATTACACTGTCCTCGTTCTTTTCTTCCCAGCGTATTTCATAACGTACCTTTTTGTTATGCTTATTGTTTCTTATTTCTCTTCCTCAAGTGTAATGCAAGCTCTAGGAGGGCAGGGATTTTGCTCTGTTTTTTGTCTTTATGCTAATGTAGCCCAGGCACCTAGGAGTTGCTTGGAACAAATACTTGCTGACTGCGTTGTGTGTACCTTGGCTGTGTAGCTGTGCACACTCCAGAAGGCGGGGAGGGGCTGAGTCATGCTCCCCTCTGCTCCCTGAGTGCTTAGCACAGTGCCAGAACAGAGGTGCTTAATGTATTTGTTAAACCGAACCCCCTAACCTGCCTTCGTTTTTTTTTTTCTTTGTTCCTCCAGGGCCTCCTGGTCCCACTGGGGATCCTGGGCCCAAAGGGTTTGGCGCTGGATACCTCAGTGGCTTCCTCCTGGTTCTCCACAGTCAGACGGACCAGGAGCCCACCTGCCCCCTGGGCATGCCCAGGCTCTGGACTGGGTATAGTCTGTTATACCTGGAAGGGCAAGAGAAAGCTCACAATCAAGACCTTGGTATGGATACAGGATCACCCAGGTTCATTGCCTGAAGAGTAAAATTTGGGATTAATTTTACTGATTCATCAACACCTTAAATGATCACTCATCTTATATGGGATTATTCTTTTTTAAAAAAACACTAGCATGCTCATTCTGAGCTAATCCTTTAAACTTATGATCCTATGAAGTGTCAAAGAAGCTCATTCTGGCTATAATTATTATCTGGCTATAATATTATCTGGCTAATATTATTAGTGTTATAAAAATGATTCTTCCTCAGTAAGTTAAATGTAACTCTGTTATCAAATGTACTTTTTGCTTCCAAATGTAAATTAATCAGAATGTGGTCAGTTCCTGTACTTATGTGTAAAATGGTGCAGCCACAGCACCCTGATGGTTATATTACAGCACTTGCCAGCATCAACTCCCTACCCTACTACAATTTGTTCTTAAATTACAGGAGTTTATTTTGAGGGTCATCTCTTGGTGCTCCTTGTCAATTTTCTTTTCCTTTCTTTTCTTTTTTGAGATGGAGCCTTGCTCTGTTGCCCAGGCTGGAGTGAGGGCAGTGGCACGATCTTGGCTCACTGCAACCTCCGCCTCCAGGGTTCACGCGATTCTCCTGCCTCAGCCTCCTGAGTAGCTGAGACTACAGGCTTGTGCCACCAGGCCTGGCTAATTTTTGTATTTTTAGTAGAGCTGGGATCTTGCCATGTTGGCCAGGTTGGTCTCAAATACCTGACCTCAGGTGATCCGCCCGCCTTGGCCTCCCATAGTGCTGGGATTACATGTGTGAGCCACCGCACCCAGCCCTTGTCAATTTTCAATAGTAAATTTGCAAGCTGCAGGGACTGATTTTAAGTCAAAGGCTTAAGTATCTGGCTGCTGGGAAACACTGTCTTTCCAAGAAAATCATGGTTAGAATGGAAGGTGCAGGAAGGATATGTTGACGGCGACAGTTGACCGTGAGGTGCTTGCCATTGTGCTCACTAGGCAGTGAACCCAGCTGATAATAAGGGTGGTTAAAGAGTGCAAACCTTGGGTGGCAACTACTTATCCATCCCCTGCATTTCTCTCTTGGGTTTGGCATGGCCTTTCCCATCACAAGGGGCCAGTTTCTTGGAGCACAGGAGAAAGGAGGAAGTGATGTTCAATATCCTGAATCAGTTTCCTTCTCTCCTCCTCTGCCTCTGCCATCAGTTTCTTTCCTTCCTGGTCTTTTGTATCATCAGTCTTGCTTCTCCCCTCTTGGTCTAACCAGAGCACACATCTTAAAACTCCGCAGAACTCTTGGGATAAAGTCCAAACTCCTTAACGAGATTGACAAAGGCCACATCCAATGGTCTGATTTATCACTGGACACCCCTGAGACAAACAGACAATACAGACACCCTCTCCTCACATTCCCTGCACTGAACATGTCTGAGTTCTCTGAGCTCCACCCTCCCCTATCTCCGGCCCCCTCTGACGCTGTATCTCTCTTTTGAGTAGTCACTACCACCATCTCCAAGCCTGGCTAAATCCTTTTCATATTTCAAGTCCTAACTTAAAATCACATATTCCAGTTATCCTTCCTTGAGGTCCCAGAACCCTACACTTCTCATTCTTAGGGCTTGTTGTGCTATATTTTCTTTTTTTTTTTTTTTTTGAGACGGAGTCTGGCTCTGTCGCCCGGGCTGGAGTGCAGTGGCCGGATCTCAGCTCACTGCAAGCTCCGCCCCCCGGGTTCCCGCCATTCTCCTGACTCAGCCTCCCGAGTAGCTGGGACTACAGGCGCCGCCACCACGCCCGGCTAGTTTTTTGTATTTTTTTTTAGTAGAGACGTGGTTTCACCGTGTTCGCCAGAATGGTCTCGATCTCCTAACCTCGTGATCCGCCCGTCTCGGCCTCCCAAAGTGCTGGGATTACAGGCTTGAGCCACCGCGCCCGGCCGTTGTGCTATATTTTCATTGCTTGGTTGCTCATCCAGTTCCCCGCTAGGCCATGAGCTTCCTGAACACAGAGATGTGCTCGGCGCTCACTTCCAGCACCTGCCCCCCTGCTTGGCTCATGAGTGAGGGATGAGGGGATGAGGGCTGGCCCACAGGAACACGGAGGTGCCAGAAATGGCTTCCCCACCACAGAAGTAGGCTTTGGCGAGGGCCTCCAGATTGCAGAACACGCATCTGCAAAGGCCAGATGGAGGAAGGAAGGGTTTGGGAACACCTACATGGGGTGCTTGGACACCAGTGTCTCTTCTTCCTCCCCAAGGTCTGGCAGGGTCTTGCCTTCCCGTGTTTAGCACGCTGCCCTTTGCCTACTGCAACATCCACCAGGTGTGCCACTATGCCCAGAGAAACGACAGATCCTACTGGCTGGCCAGCGCTGCACCCCTCCCCATGATGCCACTCTCTGAAGAGGCGATCCGCCCCTACGTCAGCCGCTGTGCGGTATGCGAGGCCCCGGCCCAGGCGGTGGCGGTGCACAGCCAGGACCAGTCCATCCCCCCATGTCCGCAGACCTGGAGGAGCCTCTGGATTGGGTATTCATTCCTGATGGTGAGTCCTGTGCCCTTGAACCCTGGCACATTCACCATTTCCTAACACCTTCTCCCGTCCTTTCTGTCTGGATTGGACAGTAATTCGGAGCACTCTGCACTTAGGACATAAGGTCACAGAGGCTGTTGCAAACCAAAACCTGTTGGGATGCAGGGCCATTATCTTTTAAAAAAACACTGGGATCACATGGGTAGAATTTAGAAGATGAATTTGCTTCAGCCATCGGTGAAACTGGAGCCAATTTGTGTGCACACTCACCATGCTGACTACGGTTCCTTTTCAGCAGCTTGTATGTTGTTCTTTATAGAATAATCTAAGGAAAAAATGTTAAGATCAGACCCAAACCTGGGTGTGTCCCTGATTGGGTCTGGGGTTGTCTGTGTGTGTCTGAGCCCTAATTCTGTCTTGTTTTCTGGGTAGCACACAGGAGCTGGGGACCAAGGAGGAGGGCAGGCCCTCATGTCACCGGGTAGCTGCCTGGAAGATTTCAGAGCAGCACCATTCCTTGAATGCCAAGGCCGGCAGGGAACTTGCCACTTTTTTGCAAATGAGTATAGCTTCTGGCTGACAACAGTGAAAGCAGACTTGCAGTTTTCCTCTGCTCCAGCACCAGACACCTTAAAAGAAAGCCAGGCCCAACGCCAGAAAATCAGCCGGTGCCAGGTCTGCGTGAAGTATAGCTAGAGAATGCGAAATTCACCAACACGTGGCCAAGAGAAACTTCCTAGGGGGCTAAGACTTTCTATACTGTGCTAAGAGATGTCATGGTGCTCATTTTGGACTCTCTTTCAGTAGTTCCTTCTGTTTTGTCGTGGTTATTCCCAGAGTCCTCTGGTTCCTTGACACATTAAGCAAATGCTGCACGGATGGATCTGTTTGGACCTCCCAGTCTAGATGGAACCTAGATACTCTTATTTTACTGAGGATGACCGAAGAACTGGCTTTATTTAAACATATGCTAATTCTCAGAAAGGCAAGTAGAGGATAAAGGCCAGATTACAAATTACATTACTGAAAACTTCATTTGTGGGTTAACAGTATCTCAAACAATAGAAGTCAATTACTCTATAATACAGTGGGCTTCTGGATGGATTTTACAGGAAAAAATAAACAGGTCAATGAATGAAACTAGAAAGCAGAGATTTTCAACATTTCAGAATGATTTCCTCTGTCATCTATTTTTCCATATACTTTAAATAATGGTAAAACCACGACCCAAAGTGATTTTTTTTTTAAAGAAGAAAAAAAAATATCACACTGCCAGCATTAACAGTTCGTTTCAAAGGAGAATGAATCATGATGCCAGAAAGGCCCACAGTCGCCGTATTCCAGAGATGCGACATTAGCATAAACGCATCACAGATGAATATAAAACATTATGTTCTCTTCTGCATTTTTCAGAGAATAGAAATGCCTACTTTGGCAACCCTTTTGAAAAGTAGCAATTATGGAAAAAAATATATTCAATAAGAGATTAGGAGCCTAAAAGCTATTAGTGAATATTAAGGTAGTTATTCACAAAAATTGACTCCCCATTGCAGGGAACTTCCAGACAGACCACTTTTCCCCAGTCGGGGTCCGGCGTGTCACCGGTGCGTGCATGCTAATGGGACTGGCACTACATGGGGCTTACTCAGGCAGGCACACGCTTCATACAAAGCATCTCACTCTCCTCCCCAGGAGAGCCTGCACAGCTTCCTGCACTCACAACGGACACTTTTCTCCACACACATAATGGCAGCTCACTCGGGGACGTGACAGACCTATCATTATGCACTTGGGAGAAAATTAAGGGCCGACTTAATTAAACTTAGGTAAGAAGATTCATTTAAGTCAGGGTTACCCCACCAGGAGGACATGGCATTATCTTTAAACGAAACAAAGACGATTTATAATTTGAATTTTATGCTCTCGTGGTTGGCTGTTACAGGAGCATCCCATTTTGCCAATTCTAAAGACATTCTTGTATTTTATATCAGTCTCATACCAAGGTAACAGTTTGACATTTGGCATTAGTATTTTCTATAAAAGTTTAGAATGTGTGTCAATTTATACTGAGTATTTTTTCTGTAAAGCAAAAGATCCCTTTTTCTATTTTGCTAGGAATTTGGTGATCTAATCCTAAATTTAAAAGATTTGTTGGGAAAAATTTTTTAGGAAACTCACCTTCCTCGTCTAAAAGAAAAAGGCATTTTAGAAAAAACTAAAGAAATGTCTCATGAGCACGACACTCATTTCAGTGCTTAGTTTCCATGCACTTAAAAATCTTAATTGAGAAGAAAAACTCAATTAAAATTTTGTTTATAAGAAACGTTTTCCTTGCCAAACTTTGATTTGGAACGAGCTCTTATATGCAGAACAAATTTCAAATGAGTTTTGCTATGGGCTGCCTCCGGGGTGGCAATTTATTGTAAGAGTATTTTCTGGTAAAAAGAAAAATGTGTATTTTAAGATGAAATATTTTCTTGATGTAGCAGAATATTTCCTAGTTCATTTGGCCCATTTAATATTTTTTAAACTATGCTCTGGCATGTTGAATATTTTTGTGCACCTAAAACTTGAACCAATTTCAATCTTATTTGTACTTACCTTTCTCCTTCCAAAAAAGCTGTATCTATTACCAAGTCAACTCTCCTAAAAGTTCAACTTGTTCATCTTGAACTTGGCCTGAGAACATTTTCTGGGAAGAGGTAAGGGTGACAAATGAAACATGAGAAACGTATCTTGCTTAATTATTTTAAACACTTTAATGTTGGTATTAGAATATTATCTTCATAAGTTAATAAATAAGTTAAAAAAAAAAAGAACCCACACAAACACAGCCTAAATTATGTAGACAGTTTACTCCAAGTGAGCTTCGGAAGGTATCAGACTGTTCAAAATGTTAGTATTACAAGAGCTGTCTCTAAATGCAGCATTAACGCTGCCCTCTAATTTTGCAAAAGAATTTTAAAGGATCAAAAGGGCAGAAAAATAGGAAAAATAACTTATTGGAATAGAAGACCCTATTATCTTAAACTATTATTTTCTTCATCTGGTTATACATCAATATGCCTTCAATTACTCTTTCTCTGTGGAGGTGATGAACAAAGCTTTCAAGTTGTTCTCCTAACCCATTATTGGAGATGATCCTTATCAAACCCTCCTCTCCCTGTCTCCCCACCAACCTTGTAGACTGGAACGTGTCTAGATTGTCCTAATGGGAACTGTTCTGTACCTGTGCTGGAAATCTGGGATGCTTACTTCTGGGTTCTGATTCTCAGTGAGTGGAGCCCATTCATCCAGGCAGGTTTCCATGCTATGCGTGGCCCTTTCGTTCTGCTCTCACACTCCCCACATTGAAAGCTGAGTCATGGCTACTTTGGATGGCTACCTCCTCTTTAGCCCCATGCCTGTCTCACATAGCCTTTGTCTTCCACCTCCACCCTTTCAGTAGGCATCTCCCACCTGGTGCTTTAGTTTCAAATCCCAGTTGCCATCTAAGATCCACCCAAACTTGATTTTGTCACCCTCTGGATTAGAATCCTTCTATGACTCCACTGCCCACGAAGTCCAAATGACTTCCTATAGGGTGAAAGGTCCAGTGGGGACTGTTCGAGGGTTCCCTCTAGGAGTATTTTCTGTCACAATGAACTGTGTGCAGCTCTGCAGATGCTCCCAGCACCTCTTCGACTTTGCTCCTGCTTCACCAGTGGTGTCTTCCCTGGGGTCAGTTTACCCTGTGTGGGAGGTGAATTCCCTGGGGGAAATTTGGGCTCCCTTCTGCTGCTCTTGTGCAGTGCCCGTGGCTGTTCTCATTTTCTCCGTTCCCCATTGCTTCTTTAGCATCTCAGTGCACTTCCTTCATTCCATTGCCAAAATGCAAGCCCCTTGAGGGCAGGGACCATGCTTGACTCATTCTGATATGCCCAATGCCTAGCACAGAGTTGAACACACTGCTGCCAATTCTTTTTTTCAATGACAATTCCATAAACTCATTAGGCATTAGGTGTTCAGCTCTGCATATAAGGCCTTCATCAGCAAGATGGTTACAAGTATAAACCATTTCCTACTTCAGAATATTTTAATGTTCAACTTATCTGTATACCCACATTCTCTTGTTACGATTATTGCCAGAAAGCCAATTGATAAGCTTTCAATGGGCTTATCACACTCCTCCAAAAACAGATTTTTGTCTTTTCTATAAACGGAAATTTCAGACATGAGATTTGAGAGATTTGAGAAGACCCCACAGTAAAATGTGACATGACTTACCTTATGCTGTAATTTGTATTTCCTCAGGATTTAAGAGCTTCCTAGCATAAAATCTTTGCTAAACGTCTGTATACATGTTATTGGTGCTCCGAAAAATAGTCAGTGGAATGGTGTACTACAATTGGGCTTTATCATCTTATTCTGAACCTCGTGTAGATTATAGTAAAGTAAACCATTCAGTGTGTTCCAGGAAATTATATTAGATCTGTGTTTCTATCAGTTCACTGGAATAATCTGATAATTGTTACTTTTACTTGGTATGGCTGCAAGAATAGTGGAAAGAGGAGGACTTGAGAGTTGGTTGAACCCAGGTTTGAAATCTGGCTTAGTCATTTTTCAGCTGTTATCCTGGGTGAGTTTTGCCAACTTTCTTAGCTTCATTTCCCTCATTAATGTTAATAGCTACTCTTGCATTGAAAATTAAGTTAGATTACCTGTCCAGCATACCCATCATCATACACTCAATGAAGGTCACATTTTGTATTTAAAATAAACTCATATGAAAAATATTTGTTTTTATTTTACACAGAATTATGATTCTCACAGGGTATATAAATTACTGATTAGATTTATATGTGGCCAATTCTTAATGTCATTGGGAATGCTGTTTCATTTCAATCCTCAAAGTTACTGTAGCACAGAAAATATCACAATTTCCTGCAGGGATAATATTAGTAAGTCCTGCAGGGAACAAACAATTGACATTAAAAATCAGTACTCTGCAATTGTCACTGTTATTATCTGCTAGAAACTCTGCATAATGCATTTTAAACCACCAAGGCTGGCTGCCACATCCATGTGAAATGCTTGAATTTTATGGTGCTTAAATATTTAATGATTCATGGGAAAAATGTGAAATGTGTCTAATAAATTGCATCCCTTTCTCTAACCTCTGGTTGTAAAGTTAAAGACTTTTAGCATGTAACTTTTGCAAGATGCCTGGTCTACCATTGGCACTTAAATCTTTGTTGTATTACGATTTATAACATGGTTCATTATATATAAAATTCTGTGATGACTTCCAAAAACAACTGTGTTTTATCTGGTGCATTTATTTTCTTTCAAGCCAATGTGGGTTTACTTTTTTTTGTTTTTGTTTTCTAGCTTACATTGTAATGTGGCTCACACTTGTGGAAGTGTGAACTGCAGAAGGGAAGAGTGTAGGCTGGAAAGGATGGGATTCAGAGGCTCTTGGAAACACTGTTCTATGCACAGTGATGGGGCGCAGAAGAGGAATGAAAGCAGGTCTCATGGGGAAGGTCTGTATCAACCCCAGGGGAGTTGCTTGGGTAGTGGCCAGTGGACATGAGGCTTACACCCTCTTGGCCTCAGCTGTCTCATTAGCTGAGTGAGAATAAGACCACCTGCTTCACAGCACTGTTCGGGGGATTGAAGGTGTGAAAGTCAACTACAAAGAGATTTATGAAACCAAAGACATTGTTAGTTTTAACCACAGTGACTTGAAGTCAGGAGTTAAGTATTGATTACATTTCTCTTTACAGCCAGACATGGGGATAGGTGGAGTGCAGATATTCAATAACTGTTTTGTGGACTTTTTTTTTTTTTAAGAGACATGATCTTGCTGTATTGCCCAGGCTGAGTGCAGTGGTAAAATCATGGCTCACTGGAGCCTTGACCTCACAGGCTCGAGTGATCCTCCTGCCTCAGCCTCCCCAGTAGCTGGGCTACAAGCATGTGCTACTGTGGCTAATTTTTAATTTTTATAGAAGCAGGGTCCTGCTCTGTTGCCCAGGCTAGTCTCAAACTCTTGGCTTCAAATCATCCTCCTGCCTCAGCCTGCCAAAGCATTGGGATTACAGGCATGAGCCGCTGCACCCAGCCTTGGACTTACTTTTAAGTAGGAAGGAACTTCATTGGTATTTGGGTCAACCTTTTACCTGATAAGAGAAATAAGGATACTCAACTAACATTTCCTGACCATCTACTATGTGACAGACGCAGTACTGGCTCTGCTATATATGCTTCCTGTCAACCCTACAGCTGTCCTATTTTGCAGACAAGGAAACTGAGCTTTAGAGAGAATAAGTAACTTCTTTAAGGTCATACAGTCACCATCCAGTAGAATCCAAACCCTTGTCTGTCTGTTCTTAAAGATAATGCTTTTATCCTTTCCTCCATTACCTCCCAGGGGCTTTCCCCATTTGTGAATTGGTTAGAAAATAGAGGGTCTCATATAGAGGTGTCCTGGATTGCTCCTGTCACTGCAAAGCCCCTTGTTTTATGGGTTCTAAGGTAGCCCATCCAGCTCAGCTTGGAGACTCTCTCAAGCTGTTCTAGAGGGAAGGGGTGAGGAACCCATGAGGACAGAGCTCTTTTGGGGGATCCCAGAGGCCTATATCTCAGGGTCAACTGAAAACCAGCCATGTCTCCTGTATTAGTCCATTTTCATGCTGCTGATAAAGACATACCCGAGACTGGGCAATTTACAAAAGAAAGAGGTTTATTGGACTTACAGTTCCGTGGGCCTAGGGAGGCCTCACAATCATGGCAGAAGGTGAAAGGCACGTTTCACATGGCGGCTGACAAGAGAAGAGAGCTTGTGCAGGGAAACTCCCCTTTTCAAAACCATCAGATTTCGTGCAACATATTCACTATCAATCACCAGAACAGCATGGGAAAGACCTGCCCCCATGATTCCATGACCTCCCACCAAGTCCTTCCCATGACATGTGGGAATTCAAGATGAGATTTGGGTGGGGACACAGCCAAACCATATCACCTCTGGAGCCCCTAGAAACGCAAGGTCAGTCATTTAGGGCAACTGTTCTGAGCTGGAGAAAGGAGGATCTGAAGGCCCTTACTTGATGCTCAGTCTCTGCAGCACCAGCCAGCTTAGTCATTTTTGTTCTCCCATTTGCCAGCAAGGCAATTCCTTCATACATTATTTCTAGGGGGTAGCTTGCATTCTCAGTGATTACATACTTAGTGGTTATAATTTTATCAGCCAAAGATGAAATTCTCAACCTGTAATCATTATTATGTTTGATAAAAGTAGGGAAAATTGTATAATGAGGAGTAAAATGTTCTTCTGGTCCCCAAGCAGTCAGTCTGCTTTACATGCAACAAATGGTGTTAAATGCACTTGTGTGCACTGAAATTTGAGAAGCACTTTGGTGCCTATAAACCACAGGGGACTTGTTAAAATGTAGATTCTGATCATTTGGTCTGTGGAGCAGGAGTCTGAATTTGTAGAAGCTCCCAGGTGCTGTGGGCCCTGGCTGCACACCCTGAAGAGCAGAGAGGTTGGCCTTGTGCTCCTCTATAACGAGAGTCTGAAGACCTTGTTCAGTTGTGTTAATAATTATCTGATACTAAGGATATGCAAGATAGATTTAAATTGTTGAGGGACAGGATTTTGTAAAGAGACAGTATCTCAAGGTCAGAGGCAGGCAATAACTTGCAAGAATCTCAAATATCATGAATCTCTTAAGTTACAAACTTTCGTTTGATTTTCGTTTTTAGAATTTCCATCCAGGCACTAAACAAGTTACCTAAGGGGGAAATAGAGTGAGAGAAAGAAACAGTAATTTCACAACTTCCTGGCAGAAACCCTCACTGGAGGTGGCTGAGCAGTGTTTTTCAAAACACTTAGAGAAGGGATCCAGTTTCGCATCCAGAGAGCTACATAGCAGAAGTGCTTTTTCTAGGGTTTTGCTTGTGTGTGTCTCTTTAAGCTACATGATACCATTGATTTTATGACACTCCTCTCTTCCTAAGCAGCAATATGTATTATGACCAAATTTAATTATTTCTATATTAGCAACATTTTAGTTTTTCTAAAGTATAAATCATATATCTAAATCTGCCAATTCATCTGTCATCTGATCAAGATGTCAAGATCGGCCGGGCGCGGTGGCTCAAGCCTGTAATCCCAGCACTTTGGGAGGCCGAGGTGGGCGGATCACAAGGTCAGGAGATCGAGACCACAGTGAAACCCCGTCTCTACTAAAAATTCAAAAAATTAGCCGGGCGCGGTGGCGGGCGCCTGTAGTCCCAGCTACTCAGGAGGCTGAGGCAGGAGAATGGCGTGAACCCAGGAGGCGGAGCTTGCAGTGAGCCGAGATCGCGCCACTGCACTCCAGCCTGGGCAACAGCGTGAGACTCCGTCTCAAAAAAAAAAAAAAAAAAAAAGATGTCAAGATCATTCTCTCTCTGCCCCTAAATACCGCAGAAGAAAAACGTTAGCACAGACACATCCAACGCAGACCTGTAAAAAGCACATGGCCAGATTTGGTACTAGTCACAGGGACTCCTTGGTGACACTTCTTTGTTGTGTGGGATTCTTGGGCTTTGTGTACCAGGTCACAGCATTCGATGCAGTGGGACATGTCTTCAGAATGACAAAAGCCCCAAAGTCTCTATCTCTACCAGCAAATGCTTTCCATCATTCTTTCCTTGATGTGATTCAAGGGGAAAAAAAGACCTACAATAGTATCAATAAGCAGCAGGCACTAGTGTCTATGTGCACCACCGGTGATGGTATAAACGAGCTTCTCTTTCTGTTTCAATCCACAAATATTTATCGGTTCTGACATTCCAGACAAAGCACTTCTCAAGGCACTGTGAGGAGAGAGAAACAGATGGTTCCTGCCCTCATGAAGCTTACAATATAAAGATAAAAGACATTCTCTCATTGCAGCATAACCAGCAATTCCAAGTGGTATGTGGAAACTGTGTTGATGTGGTTGTGTCTGTTATAGGATTCAGATGGGGGCTGGATGAGGAGGATCTGGATGGACCAAGAGAAAGGAAAGAGCTGTTCCATGTAAAAGTACAGCACAGAATGTCACAAGATCAGGAACACTCACAGCCTGAGTGTTACAAGCCTCTGTGATGGATAAATGGGGCTGAGGTCCAAGGTTGGTTGGAGCCCACTGTTGAGGCTAATGACTTTGACCTTTATCCTTTGGCAGCAGAGAGCCAATGAAAGGTATTTGAGATACTGAGTGGCGTCATGAAAGTGAATTTTAGAAGACTAAGCTGGAGTTATGTAGAATTGAGTGAGGTGGTATTATAAGTATTGAACAGAGCAAATAATTGAGATACTGAGACTCTAAGCTGAGCATCTGTGATTCTAAAATACAATACTAGCATCCATGAAAAAAAAAAGAGAGAAAGAGAAGAAACTTAGGGAATGACTGCAATGATTCATGGGAAGGGAAAGGAAGTTTATATATATATATTTATATATATATATATGTATGTATAAATTTTTTCTGACTAATTGACTACTATTCTTTACTGAATACTGAATCTCTCAAGAAAAACTAAGACTGGGAACAAGGAGGCCAGGTCTGCCAGCTTCCCCATTCTTGCTCTGCCTTGCAGTGTAATTTGCAGGGCAGGGGGAGGTGGTCCTGCTCATCCCTTTAGCTTGCTTCCTCCCCAGGCAGCAGGACATGTGTCAAATAGGTAGAGAGGTTCTAGTTCTACTCAAACTAGTTATTTACTGCAGCAGGCAATTTAAAAGGATGGAGGAGGTCTGAACAATTATGTACAACTTTGGAATCACAGGCAATACATTCAGAGTCATTAAAAGGAAGCAATTTTAACTACTCCCTCCTCTTCAGAACCAGGTAAAGATTCTGCATTAAGAGGTCTCTTAAGTTGACTGACCACACCAAACTGTGGGAACCAGGGGCATAACAATCAGGGTACTATTATTAAATAAACCAAATTAAAAAATTAGCTCCAAGTGCTTATTCCCTACTAGAGATAATTAGTCTAATACACTTGCTCACTTGCTTTTGTCTTTCTCAATCCAATTCCAGCTCGTTGGCGTAACTTTAGGGATTCCTTATTGTAGAGGAAAATAAAATGGACATTCCAAACAATAAGCACTTGTTACAGGCAAGTCTATTAACTAAAATAATTATAATAATTTCCAGAACATCTTTATTATTGTGCTAAAATAACTGGTTTACATTTATAACTAAAATCACCTTTCTCACATCACTAAGATGTTCCACTCCACAAACAGCCATGCGTATCACAATTTTACCACCTAAAATCTAATCCTATGTCTTTGTATCTGACAAGTCAAACAGAGCAAGGAAGTACTACTAGTGGACTCAAGTGATATAAAAAGATAAAAAATAAAATACTTCCATATACAGTGATTGGACTCTTAATACAACTGAAAAAATACTTTGGTGAAACACTGACATTTAATGAGCCTTTGGGGTTGGAAAGGGGAGATAGGGAGTGAGTGGAAAGATAACTAAGACTCAGGTCTCATTAGAGTCATTCACAATCCATGTTCCCAGGTAGAAGGCACACCTTTGTGTAGCTGTGCACAGGTAATAATAGGGGCAAGATATAAGTGTTATAGCAGAATTACCAAATGCTATAAAAGTGGCACGCAAGAAAGAAGTTCCTTCTACTTGGGGCAACGGGGTCCAACTTACAGAATTTGGGAGAGAGAAGTAACATTTAGCTTGAATATTTTAATTTTAACACATTTAAAGCTTCTAGACTCACAGGTACAATTTATATTAACACACACACGTAAACACATCTTCCAAGACAGTAATATAAAATTATAAAAATGAAGAAAGCAAAATCCCATGGACTCCACTCCCAAAGATGACCCCTGCTAACATCTGGGTATATTTCTTTCCATATGTTTGCTTTATGCATATGGAAGGCATATCTTTTATGTGCATAATCAGAAAACGATATAAATTGTAGATCAAAAAAGGAAGATCTTTTCCTACTTCTCTATTTTAAAATATCTCTGTGACAGTAAGACATCAGTGATCTTCTGACTTTTGTCCTTTTATTCATGGAACACAAGCACCAGGAAATGCCTTAAATGACTCAGACAGACAATCTGTGGATTGTAACGTTGCGGGGCCCAAGGGCGTGTTTTGGACATTTGGCTAGGACAAGTGGCTGGTACAATGGCCAATTAAGAGGCACTTTTATGAGGAAAAACATACTTTCTGCAAGATAGATCTCTAGTGACTAATCCACCAAATGCCTTTGCTCTACTCTGTATGTTGCATCTGCTGTTACTTTGCTGGTTTGTTAAATGATGTCCTATCTTCTGGGCACACAAGCTGCCCCTGGGAAGTGGCTGGGAACCTACACTGCTGGTGTCACTGATACTAACGGTGTGTGTAGGAGTCTTCCCCACCTTAGGTCTTTCTTACACTTCTTCAATGAGACTTTCTATAAAGGCAGAGCAATACCAGAGCAAAGCAAAAGCCCTGCAAACACCAGCCAGATGCAGGGGCCCGAGGTGCCGAGGTGCCGGGGTTGGGGAGAGTAGGACAACATTTGGCTGAGGCAGCCACATCCTGTTCCTGGACAGCCGCAGTGGCAATGCGCCAGGAGGACGCGGGGATGGCTCCACACCCGCTGCCAAGTCAAACATGGGGCTCTCCAGGCAGAATGAGGGACTAATCTTCCTGACTGGTGAAAGTAAAACCTCCTGGTGAAGGTCACAGTCTTCAAAAGCAGACCAAAGCAGAGGCATTGCTGAGTCAGCAGTGAGAGGAGGGAGTGTGGAAACTGGTCCCTTCGTGGAGGAAGTGACCTGTTTATGAGCAAGAACAAGGCCAGGAGAAGGCCCACTCCCAGCAAGCTGTGAGTTGACTCATAGGGGCCATGGGAGGACTGTCCCAGGTGATGTGAGCAGTCTGGAGCAATACTGGTGTACTCTGCTTTTGTTTAAAATGAATTAAAATGAATTAGGGGCTTCAGGAATGAGCCAAATGGGCAATAATTACACGAATAGACCATGTCTTCCCAAGACGCCACCTCACTGGTTATCGAATCTGTGAAGCCGCTGTCTCCTCATTTCTTCTTCTGGTGAGAGACGAAACCCGTAGGGTGGTGGGCTATTTCTGGTATTTCCTGTAGCGAGAAAGCCAAAGGAAAAATCAATCGTTCCGACATTACAAGGCGTGTGTACCCTAGGATTCCAAGGGAACAAAATGATAGCTTGGGTGTCATCTTTATTTTAACACAAAACAGAAATATAACAAAGATTTTTCAACTTCAGCTGTCAGTACTAAATTTCAACATCAAGTAAATATTTTTAGAGTGGTTCAGCCATGAACCTGATTTGACTCATTTTGAGGCTTCTTGATAATCTTCCCACTTGTATTTTTCCTTCCACCGTGCTCCATAATTTGCATCATTCAGGCTTACATAGTGTCTCAAGGGCTTATTGTCTTTTTTTTAAATACCCATATATAATTTGTTGCCACCTTTACTAACTTCCCCCCCCAACTAGGCTGGTTTGGCTTCTTCTGATCAGCCTTTGGGTGTTCTTTTTCTTCCCTCTAACATGCTGCCTCCTGCACCAATGTGGCTAATCAGAATCATGCGTGATTGAAACACACAACCACTGGAGCAGAGTTACCATACTGATCAATATCTGGGCACGCAAACAAAAATGCAGGCATCATATTTCAGGATCATATGAAGGACTGGAAATCGTTACTGAAAAGAGTTTCTCAGGGATGCAAACTTACCAAAAAAACAGTTTGTAATGATACAAGAATTTCAATCACTATATAAGAAAACATTCTCCCAGGCGTCATGAGTAGTAATAAGGGGAGAAAAATACATAGTCCTTGATCTCAAGGAACCAGCAACCTAAAGCTAGTGAAAGAGCTTCAATATTCCCCATGAGGCAACCGGGAAGATGCATCACTGATAGATACGGGTAAGTAGAGGTTTACTTCTAAGCATGGGGACTGAAAAGGCTGTACCTTTTCACTACTATAGCTCTGCTGACCCTGGTAATTTGCCCTGAAAGGCTCTCTCCCATCACCCACATCAACCAGAAGTCTTACTCTCTCTTGTAATGCGAGGCCACCCCCGATGGAACCAACAGAATAATTCTCCCAATTCAAACTCTTCAGCTTTCAGCACCTTCCGTTTGGTTGTCTTCTTTCAATCATCACCACATCCTGCCAGATGTGTAGGCATTTCTGGACCACTCTTCTCTCTCCTACCAGGATCATAAGCTCTAAAATGGTGGGGGATCCCTCTGACACGCCTCCCTCTCCCCAGCGTCTGGGACAGTTCTGAACACACAGTAGCTATTCAATAAGTGTATGGACTTGACTCAACAGCACCTGCTTACGACTTCCAATGCTGCCCAGTGAGGTTCTGAAACAACTCATTCGGGACCAAATGTTCTGGCAGCACTGGCCTGGCTGGGAAGGGAGGGTGGGCAAAGCACAGTTAAGCCAGGAGGGAAAGCAAGTGAACAAACAGTCGATCCCTCTTGCTTATTGCCCAAGAGTGGCACCTTTTCAAAGATGTGTCCATTTATGTATAAGCTGACATGGCAACAAACCATAGTGAAAAGATGTTAGAGAAAGCAGTGGGAAACGGAGTCTGTCTTTTCAATCCACAGCTGAAGTTTCCGTTGTCAAAGAGAAATTCAAAAAAGTAGTCAAAGCCAACCCCTTTTTTATATTTTTGCTTCTCTACTGATGAAGATCCCAATGCTTCCCCAGAACTGACTCTCCTTTCCTGTTGAGAGCATGGGAGAATTATACCTCCCCGACCCCTTGTACCCTTCCTGACTAGAACACCCCAAAATAAACAGGGCAGGCCTAATCCCCACACTCACTTCTGCTGGATAAATCCCTACTTCAAGGCATTTTGATACAGTGAAAAATAGACCAATTTGTTAACTTTCATTAAAGATGATACTCAAACATATTATAGGCTTATAACACTTTTACCATAAAGATTTTATGAATACTGTAAGATTAAAAGTTAAAAACCTGGATAACGTTTTTGCCATATGTATTTGTAAAGGAATCTCTCTTTGTTCAAAATGGTAAATGCTTTGAAATTACAAATTCATGAATCAAATCACCATTAGTTGATTGCTTAAAACTATTTTATATCATGAGCTCCAAATTCTCCTTTTCCTTTAACAGTTGTTTTTAAAAAGACTGGTCTTAATTGCACTTGTGAGTGCAGGCCAGGACTTGACACCTCATTCCAGATGGACTGGGAACTCTTAGAAATAGCCGCGGGCAGAGTCAGAAGCAAGCTCGACGTGGCACCCTGACTCCGGGCCACAGGGCAGAAACCCATGGAGGCTGAAAGACTGCTCAGACTCCCAGAGGGCAACACAGAGTCCTCTGGTGTTTTCTTTAGCGTTTCTTCAAAAGAAAAAGCCTGCGGATTAATAATTTCCATGAAGGGAACTGCATGGAGGAATTAGAAGAGGCAGACTGGGAAGGTGCCTGAGGTCCAGCTCTCAAAAGGAGCAGCCAGCACACACAGCCTTGGACCCATTTGCAGGGCATTCGAGGAGAACCAGGGCTGAGCCAACCAAAGAAATGCCACATGCTGAAGTAGAAAACTCATGTCAGGAGAAGAACAATCATCACACTCTTCTTTATAAAGCCCTTTCAAGGTGCCCTTTTCCACTTAGCTTTTACTCCCAATAGAATCATCTCAGTTTTGCAGATGAGGAAACAGAGGCTCAGAAGGTGTTAGGGACACATCTGAGGTCACTAAGCTAGCATGAAGAACAGCAAACCTTCTGAGTCTCTTCCCACTTTCCCATGTGGCCATCAGTTCTCACACCGAAAGTGTTCAGGGTTGCACCTCTCACCATCCCCGCCCTTCCTGCCCAAACCCAGTGTCCCTTTTCTTCACGGATATGGACATGTGGGAAGCTCACTGCTATTTGAAAACAGAAAAATAAGAAGGTCCAGTCTAAGTTCTCAATTCTGTGGGACTCTGCTGATATCAAAGACGTGAATCTAAAGTTCCCATGTGGGTCTCCTTAAATTCCACTGGCTGCTAGCACGGTTTGGCTTTCTAGGAGAACCAAGGCGGCATTGGGTATAACAATACAACAACCCAAACCACAATAAAGCCCAATTTGTAATCATGCCAGCTCTGAAGGTATTTTAAATCCTTCCAACTCAGTGTTTTTGATATAAAAGCCATCTTACTCTCTGAAGAATGGCTGAATTGCTTTGTTTCCAGCTCTGAAAACTACACTGTTCTGAATATGAGTTGATCTGGGGGGAATGTTTTTAAGCATAAAAACTTATTTCGAAGACAATCACAAAGTTGATGTCAGCCACTAGTCTACACCGACTACTGTGGGTGTGCTTTGAGTTGGAGCCACACTCGGCACAAGACTACCTGGCTGTCCACTCAGTCTCAGGTATGCTCTGTCTTCTACTTCCCCACCATTGCATTTATGTGTCAAACTATTTCTATAGTTTCCACTTGTGTCATATGATCTATTACCTGTCTTCTTAACCTCCAGCATTCTCTGCAGGCTTTCTCGAAGGGTCTTACCTTTGTGTTTCTGATATGTACAAGCCTCCTTGGGGTGGTAGAAGGAGGCATCCCCATGAGTGTAAAGGAAAAAGTGTTAGTAGGGAATTAGGAGACAGTTTCCCAGCTCTGCCTGGGAATCGTGGAGACACCCTTCACAAGGTGCTTCGTTTCAGCAGTCTCCAGGTGAATCCTATGCTTCATTTCAGCAGTCTCCAGGTGAATCCTATGCTTCATTTCAGCAGTCTCCAGTTGAATCCTATGCTTCATTTCAGCAGTCTCCAGTTGAATCCTATGCTTCATTTCAGTAGTCTCCTGTTGAATCATATGTGAGAGGAGGCTACTGAAAAAGGGGACTTCCAGGGTCCTTTCCATGACTCTGAAGTTTGACAACCTGTGATTAAATCCCAGCTCCTCCACTTTTTAGCTACACATCCTTGAGCAAGTAGGTAACCCTCTTGCTCTTGGTCTTAGTTTCCTTGTCTATAAAATGGGAATAGTGAGTAGTTCCTTTGTTTGGCTGTTGAAGGATTAGAAGAGATAATGCACATAAAATGATTAGCTGGGTGCCACATGACAGTAAATGCCGGCTGAACATTGGATGGTATGATTGTTCATCTCTAACATCATCAAGAATCATGTGCTAAATGTCTATTTGTTCCTATCATTAACTCTGTATAAGAGATATACAAAATGGGCTGGGTGTGGTGGCTCATGCTTCTAATCCCAGCACTTTGGTAGGCCGAGGTGGGTGGTTCACAAGGTCAGGAGATTGAGACCATCCTGGCCAACATGGTGAAACCCCGACACTACTAAAAATACAAAAATTAGCTGGGTGTGGTGGCACGGGCCTGTAATCCCAGCTACTTGGGAGGCTGGGGCAGGTGAATGGCTTGAACCCGGGAGGCAGAGATTGCAGTGAGCCCAGATCTTGCCACTGCACTCCAGCCAGGCAGCAGAGAGAGACTCTGTCTTAAAAAAAAAAAAAAAAGATATACAAAATGACAAAACCTGTGGCTTCTTAAAATACAGAGCTCAATTCTGTTTGCAAACCCTTTGGCAGTGCTTTGTACAGTGTTGAGTTGCTAGTTACTAAATATCTGTCTTCTAAGAAATAGATATAAAAAGGTAATTAATGACTTTCATTAAGTAGCACACTTTAGTCACATGAAAGAGCCTTTGGGTGACTGACAGAGCTGGAGTGTCCAGCCAAGATCTTCTTTTCTCTGCTTAGTTAAATCACACATTGGACATTTACAGGCCTGCGTGAAACAGCCCTGCTCCAAAGAACTTGGTATAGAATATGAGTATTTATGAGCCTTGCCTCCGTGTTCTTGTCAATGGAGGTCAGCCCTCAATTTTACTCAAAGCAGCAGTGAACATGCTTCAAAGAACCTCAGGAACACTGCTCGTGTTAAGATGATTTACCTCAATTACAGCACCAGTAGTAAGATCACAAAATTTATTGATTTGTGGTTCTTGATGAAAAAATGTTCAGTCCTCTACCCTTATGTAAAATGCAATAGCCTCTGCATTTTACATCTAAGGGAAGAGAAGCAATTTTGTCCAGATAAGAATTGCTAAAAGGAGCACCATGAGTTGATGGCCATTTTCCCTACTGTTTGCCATCCGTGTAAATCTAGACGTTTAATTTGCTGGTATTCATAGATCCTGCCCATGATCTGATGAACACACTATGCCATGCAGTGAAATTATACTGAAGTCGCAGGATAGCATAATATCTCTCCCTTAAATTAGGGAGCTAAAGAGGCAATCACTTTTTTTCTAAACCAGGAAACCTCTAAATAAATCACCAGTGTTCTCTGGGATTTCTATTGTCAGATGAGGGCAGCAGCATGGGACCCATGTTCTCTCTTTCAAGAATGTTACTTTATTAGCATTCCATGAGCTGCAAAGCTTCCAAAATGCCTCCTGAAAGGATGGTTGTTAAGTCATTTACCGTCAAAGACCAAAAAGGCCTGGAAAGAACCCCAGGTCTAACAATTTAGCAAGACATTCTTTGGAAAGGGGAGATGCTTAAAGGCAGTAACCACACTTTATGTTTTGACTCGCTAATTATAATATTCTCTCTCTCTCTATAAGTAGTATGAAATTAACTTAAAATGGTATAACTTTCATACAAATGGAAATTTCAGTATGGTTTATGAGAAAGGCAATATTTAGATGTGACTTTAGAGAGAAAACATTCACATTTCTATCTCTTCAATCAATCAAGACTGCAACAGTGGAGATTCCCTAATTCTGAAATAATATCTGGAATCTAAAAACAAGAAGCCTTGAAACGGAGATCTCGGCGATTTACAGTGGTTAGCACTCTGCATTGTGAAATACAGATCAACTCAGCCCCTAGTTTACCACTTTACCTGTTGTACTTTTCTCTCCCCTCCAGCTGGTTAATTTTGGAGACCGTTAATGAACACAAATGACTTAAAATCAACAGGCTATACTCCAGGTAACAATCTGAGTAACCTATGACATCAGGTCCACTATGTCAGGTCAGTGTTTCCTGCAACATAGACAAGATATGGTCTGACTTCTAGAATTCCCCTACCTCCCCAAAAAAGAAAAAAAGTCAAAGGGAGACAAAGAATATTTGTGGGACAACTGCTACATGCTCATTCTATTTACTGCCCCACCCCCCACTACACCTTGAAGTGTATAACTTGATTCATTTTCACAAACTGGATGTGTGAGACCAATATCCAGGTGAAGATACGAGGTTATTTCTGAAAATACCAGAATATTTCCCGCACTCATAAGCCACCACATGCCCCCTTCCAGTTACTATACCTCGATACCCAACAGTACCCATGATCCTGATTTCTAACTACAGATTTTTTTCCCTATTTTTGTCCATAAGTGGATCCATACAATATGTACACTTTGTGAGTGGCTTAATTTTACATTATGCTTGTGAGGTTGATCCATATTGTTATAAGTGGCTTCTATCCTACTTATCCTTCCAAGTAGAATTTCCTTGTCTATTTTATAGGTGAGGAATTGAGGCTTAAAGATTTTAAGCAACTTGGCAAAGCCAAATAGCTGGTCAGTGGCTGAGTCAGGAACTCAAACCTAGATTCCCGTCTATTCTCCTTCAGACATGAGATGTTCCAGTTGTCTTCCTCAGCCCCTACACATCAGCATATGTAAACCTCCAGAATGTATTATTGCCTTAATTACGACTTGGAGACAGGGTCTGTTTAAAGGACAGCAGAAACAATGCATCTTCTGCCTTAAATAAGGCTCACTGCAAATAGTAAGGCTTTATTTTGGATAACTGGATGCATCTAGAATTAGGATCTCCTTTGACAAGGAGTAAGGTTTGGCAATAGATAGGTCCAGCTGCAAAAGTCAGCCTTGGTAGTTAACTCTCAAGTATTTTCTAAAATAGAGAACAGTTTATAACTTCTTACCGGAATAATTCTCCATGCTCGTTCTATCTCTTAATATATCTATATCTATGTATATGAGGTCTGTAAAATGATACAAAAAGTATGAAAACCCTTCAGAATATTAAAATCCCACCTTCCTCTCAGAAGCTCCAGGGCCAATGTGTCTGCTCGGAGGGGCAGCTTGAGCCCCCGACCTCTTCTGATGTTTCTGATGCAGATTCCACACCAGTCCGCAGAGAGGGCCAGCCTGGCACAGTGTGGGCAGCTGCTCTCCACCTCGCATGGCCTGAGTCTTTGCTCAACTCCACTCCCGCGACCCTGCAGCCTCAAAGGATTCCTTAGGTCCAAACTGCGGCCTGCTTCAGGCTTCCCAGGCATCTGGGTCCTTTGTCTGTTCTGATCTTTATCTTGGGGTCCAGGAGACTTGCCATTGTCTCTTTCTGGCCTGGTTTTCCTGAAGACGTTCAGATGGGGCATAGTGGCAGGGAAGGCCAGAGGAAGAGACTTACAGTGGTCTCCTCAGGGCCCTGATATGAGTCCCACTCCCTACCTCTTGCTTCTTGATCTTAAGATTGTCTTTGGGTAAGTTTTAACTTCATTATTTTAAAAAGACAAGCGTAGTGAGGGCAACAGTGTTTAAATGATAATACACTGAGGTCAAAATAGAATAAAATATTGCCTCCTCCTGAAACACACCGGGTCCTGGCCCTGCTGCTTGCCACCTACTATGACTTTCATCCTAAGAGAATGGCAGCAGCTGGATTCTCCCATTCTTAGCTTTTAGCAGCCGTGGCCCTATGCATAGAAGTTTCCATCAAACAGCAACCATTGCCCAGTTTGCTGCAATGGTCCTTAATCTGAACCGTGCACAGAAATGAAGAACTGTTCAAAATGCAGATTATTGGATCCCCTCCAGCCCCTCACCACAGATTCTGATGCAGTAAGTGGTGGTTGGAGCCCAGGAACTTCATTTTAATGAGCACCCAGATGACTCTGTTGCAGATAATGTATCAAGTCACTGAGAAATGCTGTGGCAAATGAATTCACTTCAACCAGATGTGGGTTCATATTGGGGCTCCACCAGGATCTGGCACAGGTCACTTCCCTCCCTGGGCCTCAGGCCCCTCATCTGTACCCAGAGGGGGCCTGGACCTCTGACTCCCACACAGAGGTTCGAGTGTCCATGACTGTTTGGTTCCTAGTGAGACACAGGGGTCGGGTGGCAGACAGATGGGAGAGTGCAAATGTGTCACAGCAGCAACCCGCCTCACTGGCCAGCTGCCTGGGCAGCTTCTCTGGAGACTGTCGCCTGTCCTACCAGCTAGCTGCTCATGACTTTTGGCAGCTGGTAGAGAAGCAGCCACGCTATGCTCCTTGGCAATGTCCTCCAACACACTTTGTCTCTCTTCAGTGCCATCCTCCCATCCCAATGTTTCCATTTTTTTTTAATTAAAGTTCTGGGATGTGTGTGCAGAACGTGCAGGTTTGTTACATAGGTATACATGTGCCATGGTGGTTTGCTGCACCCATCAACCTGTCGATCTAGGTTATAAGTCCTGGATGCATTGGGTATTTCTCCTAATGCTATGCCTCCCCTTGCCCCCACCCCCCGACAGGCCCTGGTGTGTGATTTTCCCCTCCCTGTGTCCATGTGTTCTCATTGTTCAACTCCCACTTATGAGCAAGAACATGCAGTGTTTGGTTTTCTGTTCCTGTGTTACTGTGCTGAGAATGATGGTTTCCAGCTTCATCCATGTCCCTGCAAAGGACATGAACTCATTCTTTTTTATGGCTCCATAGTATTCCATGGTGTATATGTGCCACATTTTCTTTATCCAGTCTATCACTGATGGGCATTTGGGTTGGCCCAAGTCTGCTATTGTGAATAGTGCTGCAATAAGCATACATGGTGCATGTGTCTTTATAGTAGAATGATTTATAATTCTTTGGGTATATACCCAATAATGGGATTGCTGAGTCAAATGGTATTTCTGGTTCTAGATCCTTGAGGAATCACCACACTATCTTCCACAGTGGTTGAACTAATTTACACTCCCACCAACAGTGTAAAAGCGTTCCAATTTTCCACATCCCTCTCCAGCATCTGTTGTTTCCTGACTTTTTAATGATCACTATTCAAACTGGCATGAGATGATATCTCATTGTGGTTTTGATTTGCATTTCTCTAATGACCAGTGATGATGAGCTTTTTTTCATATGCTTCTTGGCCACATGAATGTGTTCTTTTGAGAAGTGTCTGTTCATATCCTTTACCCGCTTTTTGATGGGGTTATTTTTTTTTTGTAAATTTTTTAAATAAACTTTTTATTTTGGAATAATTTTAAATTTATGTAAAAGTTGCAAAGATACTACAGACAAGTCAATTCCCTAAATGTTAACATCTTACAGTACATTTGTCGAAACTAAGAAACCAACATTGATACATTCCGTTGAACTAAATTCCAGACATTTAGATTTCCCCAGTTTTTTCACTAATTTCCTTTTTCTGTTCGGGGTCCAATCCTGGAGACCACAGGGCATTTTGTTATCAAGTCTCCTTAGTCTCTTTCGGTCTGTGGCTCTTTCTGAGTTCTTTCTTGACCCCCATGACCTTCACAGCCTTGAGTGGTAGCGGCCAGATATCGTGAAGAATGTCATTCGGTCTGGTTTGTCTGCTATTTGTCCTCATGGTTAGACTGGGGTTATGGGTTTTGGTGAAGAATACCACAGAGGTGAAATGCCCTCATCACATATCAATGTGCTGTCAACATGACTTATCACTGGTGACGTTAACCTTGAGCACTTAGATAAGTAGTGCTTTCACCAGGTTTCTCCACTTTGAATTGTTTCTTTTCTAAATGAGTTCCAAGGGAATAAAGCTTTGGCCTTTGCCACTAAGAGTTACCTGGATAAACTGGAAGAGGCGGGGGTGGGTAACTAAAGGTGGCTTTGTCACTCTGTCACCCCCTGCTTGGCCATGAGTAGGATACAGTGGTTTGGAATCATCCCTAACCTTGCTGGGTTCTGCACCCCTCATTCCAGATGAAGTGGGGTCTGCTAACGTTGGTACGGGTGTGTGAATCACCAGGAGGGCTGTTTAAGAAATAGCTGCTGATTGGGTGGGCTTGCCACAGAGCCCAGGCCGCTGTAGTTTTAATGAGCTCCCAGGTGACTCTGATGTACATCAGCTTTTGAGAACCACTGAGCTACAGCTCAGATTTTCTTGCAACTGAAAATATCCACGCGAGTTTCATTCTGGTATTTATATCTGCCAGCAGGTGGAACCAGAGGCCTATGACATTAAATCCACTGACGAAAACTAGGACAAATTCCAGTCAACAAAGCATTCCGCATTGTAAGCAGAATTAGGGTTATTTTGAAACAGATGGGCGCTACAGAGGCTGCTGCACTGAATATTATGGAGTTGTTTATTGTCTAGATGGCCTGAAACCCAGGAATTATTTGCCAGCATCTAGCAGTTTCTATGTCATATTAGAATTCTTCCAGAGCAGAGGAGACTGACAAGGCACTGGGAGAGATATAGATACAGATACGGATATGAATGCAGATAGTTTAACTATTTCTAATTCTGAATTTCCTCCTGCTATTGTGCATGCTGCCCTGTGTTAGTGAGTGCTTTGCAGGAATCATCCGGAGCCTCCTTAATATGCTAACTCCAAATCAGAGGAGATAAACAGACACAATCTATGGTAATAAGACAATCAATCCTAGATGCAGTAATACTCAAAATGATCTATGTTAGGCCTAACCAGGTGGTACTGGTTACTGGCTCACATTATCACTCAAACCACCCCCAAAACTTGTACTTGTCCCCAATCCTCCTCTTTGCGTCTGCCCCTCCTCCTCAGCCCCCACCCCAACCCCAGGAGAGCATCAGAAGGGCGGAAGTGAGATAAAAGGCCCATCTAGCTCCCATTCTGACTGTGCCTGATGCCTGGTTCAGAGTGCACACTGCTGTCTAAGGACACTCAGAACTTGGTTTGACTTGGGGGTTTTTCTGCTCTAGCACTGAGTGAATGTACAAGACCAGGGCTTATAAAGTGAGTATTCCATGAGTTCTAGGAATCTGCAAAAATCTCCAGCACCAGTGGTTCCTTTCAGGAGAATATTTCTAATTCCTTAGTCTATGACCCCAGGGAGTTAGCTGTTGCTGTTCTGCCTGGTATGCCTAGGCTCAGAGAGGTCACAAAGGCTGTCATGGACTCAATGTTTGTGTTCCCTCAAAATTCATACTTTGAAGTCCTAACCCTCAATGTGATGGTATGTGGAGGTGGGGCCTTTGGGAGGTAATTAGGTTTCCATGAGACAGGATGGTGGAGCCCCCGTGGTGGTATTGGTACCCTTATCAGGGAATGAAGAGGCCAGAGCTCGCACTCTCTGCCATGTGAGGTCACAGTGAGAAGGCGGCCATCTATAATCCAGGAAGAGGGACCCCACCAGAACCTGATCATATTAGTACCTGGAACTTCGAGCCTCCAGAACTGTGAGAAATACATTTTTGTGGTTTAAGCCACCCAGTCCATGGCGGTATTTTGTTAAGGTGGCCTAAACTCACTAAGACAGCATCTTTGAAGTTGGCAGCTTGGCAACTGGTAGTTCAGCAGGTGCCGGCTGTCACAGCTGCTGGGCAGGCCCCCAGTGATCAGAGGGGTGAACAGATGTGCTTTCTGGTGGAGAAGAAAGCACATCTTTCTTGGGACCCTGTCCTAAGTGGTGGCTTCATAAATGCCTGGGACAGCAGCTCCCTCCCTCCAAGGGACACAATGCCAGCTGCATGGCTCACCCTCCTACACGAGCAGGGGCAGTTCCTCCATTCACAAATGACAAGGTCCCCCACACCATTGCATTTTGCCCAGGTGCTCAAATCTCCTGTTCAAATAAAGGTACAAAGAAGCATTTTTGATAACATTGAGACCTGTTTTGTTTTTTTCTCACTCCCTTCCACTTGAGTTTCAAACCACAGAGACGGCCCAATTTCCAGTCCTTCAAACCAAGGGTCAAGGGAATGTTTTCATTGACTTTTGAAATCAAAGACCATTTGAAATTAGCCAACATTTCCCTCAGAAACCTCAATCTTCTTAAAACACTCTTTAACCTTTGTACATGAAAAAAAGTACAAGTAAACATCGTTCCAAGCATTCAAGGAATAAGGAGAAAAAAAAAAAAAAAGACAAGCCAGTGGGAAAAGAACTTTGAAAAGGGACAAAAAGTTGGCAACTTCTGCTGAGAACAACCATCCCCGAGTGGTCAAGTTTAGGTCACATTGGACAACCACGGCAGATAACCATGTGTCTAGTAAAACAAGGCTGTTGGGCCTGGGAAAAGAAGTGGATTGAGGTGGCTGGCCCCCAGGGTGGGTAGCCTGACTGACTAGCAGCAACTAAAGTGAACCACATAAGTGGCCCCAGGTCCCACACCTACCCAATACTTCCATGCCACCTTCCCGCAGAAAACACAGCATTCTTCGAAGGGCTAAAGACTAGATGCTGGATCTAGAACAGTGATTCTCAAACCCACGTCGGGGAGCTTGGTGAGAGGCAGATTCTAGGGTTCTAATGGGAGATTCCAGATCAATGTCTGTTGGGGGACCCAGAAATGTGCATTTTTTAACATGCACCTCAAGTGAGCTGGATGTCCACATGCCCCACTTTGAGAAACTTTGATCACAGGAATGCCATACTGTGTTCTGTGGTTATGTTTGTCTTTGACCATTTGCACTAGCATGGCATTTGGTTTTGTATAAGTAGGTTTTTGGTGACATTTATTATGAGCCAAAGACTATGGTAGTTTCCTAGGTTATGCTATGCTCAACCTTGGATGATGTAGATTTTAAAAGATACCAATGCAACCCAGCTATCTTGAAAAACACAACAAATACAATTGTTAGTTAAAATTCTCTTAGTGATGACATTAGAGTAGAAGAAACTGGCCCAATGTAGCTCCCCCAGTCCTAGGAACAAAGGAATTCACCTCTGGATCCCTGGTGCCTGGTACATAGTGGGTGCATTATAAATGCTTGAGGAATGAATGAAAGAACAAGCTAACATACCATTAGGGCAAATTTCCATTTCTGGCCTCAGCCACTAAATAGCTCTCAAATCCTGAGACACAAATAGTGAGGAACAGGTGAGTGGGGACTATAAGCCCATAGACTTTGGAACACAATTCAGTCGATTTGTTTTCTCTATGAAATTTACAAGATTTGCGTGGGCTCTGGGGTTCTGGACACATCAAAGAACATTCAGCAGCTAGAAACAGGCTGAGATATGAGATGTATTGCATCTATTTATGCTGAATGCTGTGTTAAATGTTTTAAAAGTTCAAATTATCTTTACCTTTCAAATACCATAAGCCTGACTGTACATAACTACAGGTCCAGAAATACCAATATCAATGCATAATTACAAAAACAATCCCTGACCTAGGAAATTGTCCCTGAGATTATTTGTGGTCTAGGAGAACACAGTGGTCCAAAGCCCTTATTAAAGCTGACAGCCACCTGGCATCCATCTTTTGCAGGTGGAACTAGAGGAAGACAAACTGCTCTGAGAAAAACCTGCAATTAGAGTGAGTCATGGCTGGTATCAAAGGTATCCAAATCATCAGGGGCAGGGCTGAGGGAATCACTGGGAACCTCCCAGCCCAACCCTACCACATGTGAGGCCTGTGGCTAGATGTGTGCTTGCTGGGCAAGAAAAGAAAAGAGGGCGGGGGGAAGTTGAAAATACGTGAAAGAGGAATGATGTACTCATCAAAAGTATGATAGCCATGAATTTTGAGAGGCAGCAGCTTGTGGTTTAGGAAACCAGGGTGGGCTTCTCCACAAAGGTCTAGATAACTTGGACCATGAGGGCGATGCGACCTTTATCCGTTTGGAGTGGATAAGCTCCATGAGATACGCGGCAGTGAGAAGCCATCTGGAGAAAGGCACAAACAAGCAGGAGCCTTGCTCTCTGGACCCCAGAGCTGAGAAATTCTTATGTGGGTCGGAGTTAGCCTAGAATTGTGATGGCTGGGAAGCCAGTTTCTGTGATGTGAAAAACTGTCTGAGAAGTATGACGGTCATTTTAAAACCATGCTTATTTCTGTATTTGATGGCATTTAACCCTGAGTCTAATTAAGCACTTTTTGTGTGTTCTTTTAGGTCTGATTAACTCATTATCCTTCTCTCAAATCCTAATCTTGTGCCCCATTAGAGACTCTGTGTGTGTGTGTGTGCACGCGCGCGCATGTGCATGAGTGCATGGATTTGTGTGTCTGCATGTGTTTGCATGAGTGTGTGCTTATGTGTGTGTGTGCTAATAACCTATAGAGGCAGGGGGCAATTTTGTGACCGAAACCTAACATCTCTCTTTTTTTTTTTTTTGAAGTTCAATAAGCTTATTTATTTATTTATTATTATACTTTAAGTTCTAGGGTACATGTGCACAACGTGTGGTCTCGTTACATAGGTATACATGTGCCATGCTGGCCCGCTGCACCCATCAACTCATTGTTTACATTAGGCATTTCTCCCAATGCCATCCCTCCCCACACCCTCCACCCCATGACAAGCCTGGTGTATGATGTTCCCCACCCTGTGTCCAAGTGTTCTCACTGTTCAACTCCCACCTATGAATGAGAACATGCAGTGTTTGGTTTTCTGTCCCTGTGATAGTTTGCTCAGAATGATGGAAACGTAACATCTCTTACAAACAAGCCCACCCAGTCTCAGGAAGGCCAAGGAGTGTCTCAGACTGGTTTTACATCCTTGAAATGGCCTGCCTCAGTCTCAAACTGAACATAAATAAACTCGGGAATTATTTTACAATAGTCTCTGCTACGGAGAGATATTCAATAACAACAAAAAATGAGTTATTTTACATATCTATTAATAGACATTATTAATAAATTCTAGTAAAAAAAAACTTATTTTATGAACAGAAAAAGAAAACCCCAGAACGAAATTTTTAAAATTTCAATCCCAAGTTAGGAACCTAGAATTAGGCTCCTCTTGGATAACTGAAGATTTAGATATGGGAAGAGGAATATGTTGCTCTCTGAACTTCATTGGAAGTATCTAAATATGTGCTTTGGCCAGATAAAAAGCTAGCAGAGAAAGGACTATATGGTTTTACTACAGAAGTCCTCAAGATTTAATCAAATGTGGACAGTAGACTGTGTATGAGATGCATCCAGGATGACATCATAAAAATCATGCATTTCCAGAACATGAGGGCTGTCTTCAGGATGGTAGATCTGACTCGCTCATGTCAGAGATGGGAAATGGAAGTCCAGAGAAGGTAAATGGTTTTGCTAAGAGCTAAGAGGGACAGAACCATACCCCAAATCTCCTGTTTTCTCTTCCAAGCATTTCATTCTGCTTAAAACCTCACTTACCAAATCTGGAGTAGACATCGATGTCTTACAAAGCTGACTTTCTGCTACCTGGTTCTGGTGGGGAACAAGAGTAGGGCACGGGTTCTGAACCAGAAAGAGCTGAGGTTGAATACTGGCTTTGCCTCTTATTTTGTGCCCTAGGAGGAGTTACTTTACTCACTGATCCTCAATTTTCTTATCTGTAAAATCTAGCTTATGGGTGTGTTCTGAGGACCAAATGAATTAAAGGATGTGAACACCTGGGTCAAAGGAATGAAAGGTAAGTGGTGCCGACTGTTACATTAATGACCCCGTTTCTAGGCTATCCTCAAAAATGCCCCCACGATCCCTCCGGTTAGTCACACAAGCCCAGACCCTACAGTCTTCCTTGACACCTTCCTCTTCCACTCATCCTGCCCCCAAATTCAATCCGTCGAAACTTGTCATTTTAACCTGAACATTCCCAAATTTGTCCATTCTCTATCTGCCCTGTCACCAGCACTGTTTGAGTCACCTATATCATGGGCCTAGACCAGTGCCTGAACTGCTGTGATGGTTAATATAGGCGTGAACTAGACTGGCTTAAGGGATGCCTAGATGGCTGGTGAAGCAGTGCTCCTGGGTGTTTCTGAAAGTTGCCAGAGGAGACTGACTGACATTCAAGTCAGGAGACTGGGAGAGGAAGACGCGCCCCAATGTGGGTGGGCACATCCAGTGGACAGCCAGTGTGGCTAGAACAGGGCAGACGGTAGAGGGTACGTAGCCTGCTGAGTCTTCTTGCTTTTCCTCTCTCCCCCTGTGTGGGATGCTTGCTTCCTCTCCTCCTGCCTTTGAATATGATGGGCCAGCCAAGTAAAAAGGGCTCCCAGAGAATCTCCAACTGACCTGTGCAATGGGAAGATGGGGTGGGGCCTCGGGAAGTTCGAGCCATTTGCAGGGGGAGGAGCCTGGCCCCTCCTGTTCCTGGGTGGTGACCTGGGATTCAGTTGGTGAGATGAGGGCCTGTTAACAGGAACCGCTCTTGCTTTGCTGAGTGTTTTCCTTTTCTCACCCAATAAATTCTGCTTTTCTCACCTTTCTGTGTCCACGAGCCTTATCTTTCCTGGTTGTGTGGCAAGAACCCAGTTTTTAGCTGAACTGAGGAGAAAGTCCTACAACAATGAGACTGCAGTTTCTTCAGCCTTTGGACACTGGGACTTTCAGCAGCGGCCTCCTGGGCGCTCTTGGGCCTTGGGCCTCAGACTGAGGGCTGCGCTGCAGGTTTCCTTGGTTTTGAGGCTTTTGGACTGGGACTGAGCCACACTAATGGCTTCTCTCTTTCCCCAGCCTGCAGATGGCCTATCATAGGACTTTGCTTGTAATCACTTAGCTGATTCTCCACAATAAACTCCGTTTTATACATACCTGTATCCTATGGGTTCTGTTCCTCTGCAGAACTCTAACACAACCCTAAACCATTTCCCCACACTTGCTCCTGTCTTCCTACCAGCCGTTCTTCACACAGTAGCCGGGAGAGCTTTTCAAAAACAAACATCTCATCCACTTTACTCTTGGCTTTTATTTTACAGCAAAAATAAAGAATCTTACTCTGCCCAGTAAGTGCAGGGCGTGGCCACGAGCTGCCTCTCCAGCTCCCTTGGGTGCCACTCTCCCCTCACCTCCACTTGCCCCACCCCGCTTCTCCTTGCTTCATGTCCTCCGGCTCTTGGCTTAAACACAACTTCTCCAGGAAAGTGACTGTGTCCTCTGATCACCCCCAATGAGGGTTCTTTGCCTGAAGCTCTCATAGGATCCCCTCTCTTCAAAGCACATGATGCCATGGTTAGTGATTATCGTGAATCTAATCATTTTGACAGTGTGCATTCTCACTGGGTAGTGAGCTCCACGGGGGCAAGGACAGTGAGGGATTGTGTCCACATTCTATCCCTGGGGATGAATAAATAAATGAACAAATGCAGGAATGGAAGGAGGTGTTGAGTGCTAAGTACTGCCTTCATTATACAGATGTAAAGACTGAGGCTTGAGGTCTCATGCCAGAAAATGGTATGGTCCATATGTCCAGGGGTCAGACGCAAGCCCAGTGCTCTTCGTATACCACCAGTTTGCTTTGGACACCACCACACACATCTTTCCCTGTACCATCCAACCTTTCTTTACTCCAACTAGTGGCTTAGCAAAAAATTAGAGATTTTTAACGGGGGACTAGCAGGCTATAGGAAGGGTTGTAATTGGTACATGGAGAAAAAAGAGAGTGCAAATTGAATATTTGAATTAAAAAACAAAGATGACCATGAAAAGGCACAAAGTGCGTTGCTGTTTAGACCAAGTGTGACAGTGTTCTAGAATTATTTCTATGGCTCTGAAGACAGATTAAGGGCAAGTGACTTGGCAAAAGGCCTAGACCTGTTTTCAGATAATTATCTCAGAGTAGAAAAAAATAAGGGCAGTACAAGCTCCAGTGAGGACACTACACCAACATGATGGATCTAAATGGAACACACTTCTATGAGTCATTTATAGCTTTAAATACTATAGAGAAAAGAATGCATAAAACATGTCCAAACAGCCTCTTTTTGATGTGGTGAACTCTTTTAAAACCGCATTGTTCAAACTTACGTTAAAATGCATACTCCCCCTGTTTACAATGGTACTATTGGAGGAACTCAATATAAAAGTACAACTGTTACATTTCAAAGACAAGACTTACAACCTTAGAACAACAGGGCAATTCCCAGTGTGAACTTATGAGCTGCTAAACCTCAAAAGATTTCTTCAATTAGCAATGAAGACTCTTGACATATTTGCAGCCTAATATAGGGGCTGCTCTTTATATAATTTGGGGTGTATCAGAACTTTTCCTTACTTTTATTTACCTCGGATGACAACTATTTTGCTTCTCCCTGTGCAGCGTTGGATCCTGCTAATTACGCTACAGGGCCAGGATGGTGTTTCACAGTTCACCATCACTCCTGGGGCAGGCTACAAATTATACATAATGCACTGCATTGTAATTGCTTCATTGTGAACTTTGCTCGCCTTTCCAACACAAAATACCAACATCTAAGTTGTTTTATTACAAAAAACCATAAGAGATTCTTTTGGATTATAAACATCTGAAGACATAACATTCTCATGAATTCCAGCCGGCTATTTTGGACACTCAGTGGGGCAGACAAGGCTGAAAAGCAGAGCAAATACACTTCATATTCGTGTTTACAGAAAAAAAGGAGGCGGCAGTCATGAAGGCAAGACTGTGTTAAATGCAAAACTAAAGGGAGGGGGAGCTTGCTGAAGGGGAGACACAAACTGAACTGGGAAACCAGAGATGCCAGACGTCCAGTGATGCTCCTTGACTTCTCTGGGCCTCAAGTTCCTCATTTCCAAAACAAAGGCATAGAAACAAATGACCACAAAGATCCCTTTTTACATGAAGACAGGCACTCAGGAGAGCAGTGGCTTGTTTCTGAGTCCCATTTCTGGGGCTAGCCTTATCCCAGCCTGAAGGGTAAACCAGGAACCCGAGTCTTGTGCCAGATAAGAGGCCTCTGCCATCTACCCTGTTTGTTTGGGGTCTCTAAGAAAAAGACGATGGCTCTTTCAATGGGAAGAGGGGATCAAAATAAATGAAGCCTTAGTTTTATATATAAAATGCTGCCAAGTGGGGAAAAATACCAGAGCAGGATGGTAGTCACTGAAATTTATCACTGCCCTTGTGCCCCAGGGCCAAGAAGCCTCACTCCAGACACCTACCCGATAGGCCCAAGTCATAGTACCTTGTGCCTACAGCACTTACAAGCCATACCCAGGCCCCCGGTAAGCCTCCTCTCAAAGTAAGACAATAGCCTGATGTGTCAAGTTAGACTGGGGTCTCTTCTCTTCCTCTAGACAAGCTTAAGGTAGCGGCAGCACTGCACAGAACTGTGGGTGTTCTTCATCAGTGTACGGTGGTGAGTCTCCTACACAGTGAAGATGGGACCGTCAAAGAAGAGGAAACAGCAGGGACAGGTTTCGAGGTAAGGAGGTGTGGGTAAAGCTCAGTCAAAGAAGAGGAAACAGCAGGGACAGGTTTCGAGGTAAGGAGGTGTGGGTAAAGCTCAGTCAAAGAAGAGGAAACAGCAGGGACAGGTTTCGAGGTAAGGAGGTGTGGGTAAAGCTCAGTCAAAGAAGAGGAAACAGCAGGGACAGGTTTCGAGGTAAGGAGGTGTGGGTAAAGCTCACACATTTTGATAATTTACAATAAATTGTTACTATATTGGGATACTGGGATACTGCTCCTTTGATGTTGCTGCCTGTCAAAGCAGCTGAAGCAGACGTCTCGACTTGGACTTGGGAAGTCATTGACTAGGCATCCTCATTTCTCTTTGTCTAGTGGTGTCTCCAGGGGGGTGGGCATATCCAAGATCTAGTACGACCAGAGGACACGGACAAGGTGACAGAGGACTTAAGTGACAATGGACAACAGCTTCATACCTGGACTGCCCTAGAAGCCCTGCTTGGCTGCTAAGTTCGGGTTGGCCTTGAGGGAAGAGCAGGCTGTGCTCTCACACCTTGCAAGTGTCCCTGGTACCCAAAACTTGGGGCTTTGCACCTCTGCTCCAATCCATACTGCACATAGTCTCCAAACCAAACAGTCAGGACTTGTGACCAGACAGGCCCTGCTATGCTAATGGAAGCAGGAGACCTATTTTCAACTGGAACCATGAGTGTGACTGTCCTCTAGATCTAGATACAGAACATAACACCCTGGGGCTACTTATATTACTCCTGCAGCCAAATGCACTCAATCAGATCCCTCAGAGGGACAAGGTAACCTTGCTTGCTATCTATTGGCAACAATGAAATCTTGCTTTTGTGTATTATCTCTTTTCAAATATTTCCTAAATAATACGTAGTTCCTAAGCATCATCGTAACTTTTAATATGTCAGTACACAAGGCAATACTTAAGGAGTTTATGTATAGATCATTGTCGAAAATTCCAAGCCTAACAGATTTTAAAGAGTTCCTTCTTCATGTAGATATAAATGCATTTCCCTGCATTGGACAATAGTTTGACACCATCTTTAAATCCAAGCAGATTCCCCTGTTCTGCACCAAACTCCCCCTTTCATTAGGAGGACTGACAAGGTTTTCTATCATCTGACTAGGACTGCTTCTGGGTGGCCCCGGCAGGGAAATGAGAAAGAATGAGGAAAATCAAGAAGTTGCTCCCTCTAGGAGCCGGGCCCTCCCTCACCCCATTGCCATTCTGAGGAAAGCAAACCGTCATTGAGTTCGGACCTCCCTCACCTCCAACTTTATTGAGGTCTAACTGACAAATAAAATTGTATAAGTTTAAGGTATACAACATGATGGTTTTATAGATGTATTTATAGGTGTGTGTGTGTGTGTGTCTGTGTGTGTGTGTAGTGAAATGAGTACCACAATCAAGTTAGTTACCTCAGGGGCATCGATTCCACGTTTTCTACATGGTCTTGTTATGAAGAGTTTCTCTTTATTCTCATTTATCATTCTGGGGCACCATATTAAATCTTGGGAGGCCCTAGGAGAGCTCAGATCTGAAAGATTTTATGTTAGAAATGGAACTGCCAACTAAATGGAAGAAGGAGCTGGTGGTTTTAAAAACATAATTTTCTTGCTACCCACTTCCCAGTTCTCTCCACATACCAAGGAATTTACTGCTGCAGGTTCACGTGTGGCCATCAGAGCAGTGGAACTAGGTCTCGTCTGTGCCACAGGAGCGCAGCCTGGAAGGGATACATGGCCTGAGAATGGTAATGGGGGCACCAAGATCTCCAGGATGTGCCTGAGCCATGCACTGGCGAGGTACCTGAAAAGAGTGATCTCCAATTATACAATGACACCATGAGCACTGTACGGTTCACGACTCTCAGACTGCAGTGGGTATCCACCCTGCTCTTGGGTACGGGACACTAAAGAGGATCCTGGTGCCTGGAAATCTATGCCAATCACTTCCACGGGTACATTTCCATTTATTTTACAGCCAAACCAGAAGAATCTAATAACTAGATGTCTCTTTTGTACATCCTTGTTCAATGAAAAAGTGACTCTAAGGAAGTTAATACCTTGACACTCAGGACTCAAAAGGGCAACAGCCATACAATACTCTGGGCTCAAGTCCCTCTTCAGCAGAACCTCCCCACATTCTATGCACAGGGCAGAGAAGACTCAGAATGCTAATTATTTCCTTGAAGTGTTACACCAAGTGCTATGTAAAAAGGAATCGCAGGTGAGACAAATGCTGGCCATCTGTCAAGGCCTGTGAAACTGGGTAAGGAGGCAAGCATGTGGAAAGGTGGTGAGGGGCTCTGGGCCTCTTCCCCACAAAACCCTCAAGCTCATTGCAGAGAGGCAGCCACTCTGCAACCAAAGAGCCCAAGTGAACGAAAAGGAGACTCTCAGGGGTGGGCAGCTACGAGGAGGAACAGGCAGAATTATCATTCTAACACAGAGTAGCCTTATTCATGGGCTCTGGAGTTGCTCTAACACTCACAGGAATGCTGCAAGAAAGATATGATCTACTTCACTTCTGCTAGTGAAGGAGGCAGGTCAAGGCCCCTCTCATCTGGTTTTCACTTGCTCAGACAATAACAATGATAACGAAATGCTTGCTGCTTCCAAGAATGAACATCTCCGTCTGTTTACTCTTGATCTAACTTACCTTTGTCTCTGGAAGAAAACAATTGAAACATAAAATGTTAGAGAGGTCCTTGCTGAAGGGGACTAGGCAGGAAAGAGAGTGAATATTACATCTAGGAATCATTTTATGAACTACTCCTAAGGCATAGAGCTTTGCTCTTGATCAGTAAGCACCAGTCTTAGAATGGGGGCACTTGGGTAAATGGCAAAGCAAATGAGGAAGCAGAGTGGAAAGGGGAATAGTCAAACACCCACTTCCCAACTTTCTCAGACAATGAGGCCAGACATGTCCCCCAGGTACCAATTTTGTGGTCACCAGCATCTCTAGCACAGGAAAATGTCTTACACAATTTTTTTGAGTAATTATTTCCTGGACTTGATGCCAGGCAATTCTCATTCTTTCTCTGGGAAGGATATACTTTGGGATTCCTGCTACAAATTAAATGGTTTGGATGAGTTTAGAAGAAGATCATTTAAGGACAATCAACACTATAGAGTTTTGTGTACACACACACACACACACACACACACACACACACACAAACTGCAAAAAGGAAATACTGAAAGTGAACAAGAACTCCGAGGCTGAAGTCCAGGGAGGAACTTTTGTGAGAAAGGATGGCAGCCAGAGGGCACAACCCAAACTCAGGTAGGGGTCTGAATCTCTACTCTGAAATCCAGGCCTATCAATAGATTAAAACGTAAACATAGAAAATCATATAGCAATGGGGGGAACCTGAAGGTTTGCATGCTTAATTTTTTTTTTTTTTGCTACAGGCTTCCTTCCTTTCTTTAACTTTAGTTGATAAACGGAGGGATTTGGTCTTCTGAATACACACGGTAACTTGTGAACCTACCTATAACCCAACCAAAAACTGACAAAAACCAAAACATTTCAAACAGACTTCATGAAAGGCACCCTCGAAGAGCAAGAGCCTGGCCAAGTGTGAGCAGAGAGTCCCTGGACTCAAGAGACACGTCTGTGCTGCTCACTGTCAGGTCACTATCACAGGTGTCCAGTCATCATTTGCTGAATGACTGACTCAAAAATTCCATAGATGGAGGGCAAATTCCACCATTTCCACCTCCTGCCTTGACCCAGAAACTGAGCCCATGAAGCAGCACTGCAGGGTTTTGAATGTGGCCCACGTCTGCCCTGGTGCCATCTAGTGACCCTGGGAGTCCAGATGAACTGGGTGGAGCAGCCTTCCCAGGCCCACTCACAGGGGCAGACCCCTTTTTCCAGGCAGCATAGCAGGGCTGAGAAAGAAGATGATGGCTTTGCTCTTTAGGTAATCCCCATCTCTCTCTTCCCTCCTCTCATTTAGCACCTTTGTGTTTCTTTCTCAAGAAGTGTGCTTTTTCCATCAATGATTGACTGGATAAAGAAAATGTGGCACATACACACAATGGAATACTATGCAGCCATAGAAAAGAATGAGATCGAGAAGGGGCGGAGCAAGATGGCCGAATAGGAACAGCTCCAGTCTCCAACTCCCAGCGCGAATGACACAGAAGACCGGTGATTTCTGCATTTTCAACTGAGGTACTGGGGTCATCTCACTAGGGAGTGCCGGACAATCGGTGCTGGTCAGCTGCTGCAGCCCGACCAGCGAGAGCTGAAGCAGGGCGAGGCATCGCCTCACCTGGGAAGTGCAAGGGGGAAGGGAATCCCTTTTCCTAGCCAGGGGAACTGAGACACACAACACCTGGAAAATTGGGTAACTCCCACCCCAATACTGTGCTTAAAGCAAACGGGCACACCAGGAGATTATATCCCACACCCGGCCGGGAGGGTCCCACGCCCAGGAGCCTCCCTCACTGCTAGCACAGCAGTCTGCGATCTAACCGCAAGGCAGCAGCGAGGCTGGGGGAGGGGCGCCCGCCATTGCTGAGGCTTAAGTAGGTAAACAAAGCCGCTGGGAAGCTCGAACTGGGTGGAGCTCACAGCAGCTCAAGGAAACCTGCCTGTCTCGGTAGACTCCACCTCTGGGGACAGGGCACAACTAAACAACAACAACAACAACAACAACAACAACAAAAAAGCAGCAGAAACCTCTGCAGACGCAAATGACTCTGTCTGACAGCTTTGAAGAGAGCAGTGGATCTCCCAGCACGGAGGTTGAGATCTGAGAACGGACAGACTGCCTGCTCAAGTGGGTCCCGGACCCCTGAGTAGCCTAACTGGGAGACATCCCCCACTAGGAGCAGTCTGACACCCCACACCTCATAGGGTGGAGTACACCCCTGAGAGGAAGCCTCCAAAGTAAGAATCAGACAGGTACACTCGCTGTTCAGCAATATTCTATCTTCTGCAGCCTCTGCTGCTGATACCCAGGCAAACAGGGTCTGGAGTGGACCTCAAGCAATCTCCAACAGACCTATAGCTGAGGGTCCTAACTGTTAGAAGGAAAACTATCAAACAGGAAGGACACCTACACCAAAACCCCATCAGTACGTCACCATCATCAAAGACCAGAAGCAGATAAAACCACAAAGATGGGGAAAAAGCAGGGCAGAAAAGCTGGAAATTCAAAAAAAAAGAGCGCATCTCCCCCTGCAAAGGAGCGCAGCTCATCGCCAGCAACGGATCAAAGTTGGATGGAGAATGACTTTGACGAGATGAGAGAAGAAGGCTTCAGTCCATCAAATTTCTCAGAGCTAAAGGAGGAATTACGTACCCAGCGCAAAGAAACTAAAAATCTTGAAAAAAAAGTGGAAGAATTGATAGCTAGAGTAATTAATGCAGAGAAGGTCATAAACGAAATGACAGAGATGAAAACCATGACACGAGAAATACGTGACAAATGCACAAGCTTCAGTAACCGACTCGATCAACTGGAAGAAAGAGTATCAGCGATTGAGGATCAAATGAATGAAATGAAGTGAGAAGAGAAACCAAAAGAAAAAAGAAGAAAAAGAAATGAACAAAGCCTGCAAGAAGTATGGGATTATGTAAAAAGACCAAATCTACGTCTGATTGGGGTGCCTGAAAGTGAGGGGGAAAATGGAACCAAGTTGGAAAACACTCTTCAGGATATCATCCAGGACAACTTCCCCAACCTAGTAGGGCAGGCCAACATTCAAATCCAGGAAATACAGAGAACACCACAAAGATACTCCTTGAGAAGAGCAATTCCAAGACACATAATTGCCAGATTCACCAAAGTTGAAATGAAGGAAAAAATCTTAAGGGCAGCCAGAGAGAAAGGTCGGGTTACGCACAAAGGGAAGCCCATCAGACTAACAGCAGATCTCTCGGCAGAAACTCTACAAGCCAGAAGAGAGTGGGGGCCAATATTCAACATTCTTAAAGAAAAGAATTTTAAACCCAGAATTTCATATCCAGCCAAACTAAATTTCATAAGTGAAGGAGAAATAAAATCCTTTACAGATAAGCAAATGCTTACAGATTTTGTCACCACCAGGCCTGCCTTACAAGAGACCCTGAAGGAAGCACTAAACATGGAAAGGAACAACCGGTACCAGCCACTGCAAAAACATGCCAAAATGTAAAGACCATCGAGGCTAGGAAGAAACTGCATCAACTAATGAGCAAAATAACCAGTTAATATCATAATGGCAGGATCAAGTTCACACATAACAATATTAACCTTAAATGTAAATGGACTAAATGCTCCAATTAAAAGACACAGACTGGCAAACTGGATAAAGAGTCAAGACCCATCAGTCTGCTGTATTCAGGAGACCTATCTCACATGCAGAGACACACATAGGCTCAAAATAAAGGGATGGAGGAAGATCTACCAAGCAAATGGAGAACAAAAAAAAGCAGGGGTTGCAAATACTAGTCTCTGATAAAACAGACTTTAAACTATCAAAGATCAAAAGAGACAAAGAAGGCCATTACATAATGGTAAAGGGATCAATTCAACAGGAAGAGCTAACTATCCTAAATGTATATGCACCCAATACAGGAGCACCCAGATTCATAAAGCAAGTCCTTAGAGACTTACAAAGAGACTTAGACTCCAATACAATAATAATGGGAGACTTCAACACTCCACTGTCAACATTAGACAGATCAACGAGACAGAAAGTTAACAAGGATATCCAGGAATTGAACTCATCTCTGCAGCAAGCAGACCTAATAGACATCTATAGAACTCTCCACCCCAAATCAACAGAATATACATTCTTCTCAGCACCACATCGCACTTATTCCAAAATCGACCACATAATTGGAAGTAAAGCACTCCTCAGAAAATGTACAAGAACAGAAATTATAACAAACTGTCTCTCAGACCACAGTGCAATCAAACTAGAACTCAGGACTAAGAAACTCAATCAAAACCGCTCAACTACATGGAAACTGAACAACCTGCTCCTGAATGACTACTGGGTACATAACAAAATGAAGGCAGAAATAAAGATGTTCTTTGAAACCAATGAGAACAAAGATACAACATACCAGAATCTCTGGGACACATTTAAAGCAGTGTGTAGAGGGAAATTTATAGCACTAAATGCCCACAAGAGAAAGCTGGAAAGATCTAAAATTGACACTCTAACGTCACAATTAAAAGAACTAGAGAAGCAAGAGCAAACACATTCAAAAGCTAGCAGAAGGCAAGAAATAACTAAGATCAGAGCAGAACTGAAGGAGATAGAGACACAAAAAACCCTCCAAAAAATCAATGAATCCAGGAGTTGGTTTTTTGAAAAGATCAACAAAATTGACAGACTAATAAAAACAAAATTGACAGACTAATAAAGAAGAAAAGAGAGAACAATCAAATAGATGCAATAAAAAATGATAAAGGGGATATCACCATCGACCCCACAGAAATACAAACTACCATCATAGAATACTATAAACACCTCTATGCAAATAAACTAGAAAACCTAGAAGACATGGATAATTTCCTGGACACTTACACTCTTCCAAGACTAAACCAGGAAGAAGTTGATTCCCTGAATAGACCAATAGCAGGCTCTGAAATTGAGGCAATAATTAATAGCCTACCAACCAAAAAAAGTCCAGGACCAGATGGATTCACAGCTGAATTCTACCAGAGGTACAAGGAGGAACGGGTACCATTCCTTCTGAAACTATTCCAATCAATAGAAAAAGAGGGAATCCTCCCTAACTCATTTTATGAGGCCAACATCATTCTGATACCAAAGCCTGGCAGAGACACAACAAAAAAAGAGAATTTTAGACCAATATCCCTTATGAACATCAATGCAAAAATCCTCAATAAAATACTGGCAAACCGGATTCAGCAGCACATCAAAAAGCTTATCCACTATGATCAAGTGGGCTTCATCCCTTGGATGCAAGGCTGGTTCACCATTCGCAAATCAATAAATGTAATCCAGCATATAAACAGAACCAAAGACAAGAACCACATGATTATCTCAATAGATGCAGAAAAGGCTTTTGACAAAATTCAACAGCCCTTCATGCTAAAAACGCTCAATAAATGCGGTATTGATGGAACGTACCTCAAAATAATAAGAGCTATTTATGACAAACCCACAGCCAATATCATACTGAAAGGGCAAAAACTGGAAAAATTCCCTTTGAAAACTGGCACAAGACAGGGATGCCCTCTCTCACCACTCCTATTCAACATAGTGTTGGAAGTTCTGGCTAGGGCAATCAGGCAAGAGAAAGAAATCAAGGGTATTCAGTTAGGAAAAGAAGAAGTCAAATTGTCCCTGTTTGCAGATGACATGATTGTATATTTAGAAAACCCCATTGTCTCAGCCCAAAATCTCCTTCAGCTGATAAGCAACTTCAGCAAAGTCTCAGGATACAAAATTAATGTGCAAAAATCACAAGCATTCTTATACACCAGTAACAGACAAACAGAGAGCCAAATCATGAATGAACTTCCATTCACAATTGCTTCAAAGAGAATAAAATACCTAGGAATCCAACTTACAAGGGATGTAAAGGGCCTCTTCAAGGAGAACTACAAACCACTGCTCAGTGAAATAAAAGAGGACACAAACAAATGGAAGAACATACCATGCTCATGGATAGGAAGAATCAATATCGTGAAAATGGCCATACTGCCCAAGGTTATTTATAGATTCAATGCCATCCCCATCAAGCTACCAATGAGTTTCTTCACAGAATTGGAAAAAACTGCTTTAAAGTTCATATGGAACCAAAAAAGACCCCGCATTGCCAAGACAATCCTAGATCAAAAGAACAAAGCTGGAGGCATCACGCTACCTGACTTCAAACTATACTACAAGGCTACAGTAACCAAAACAGCATGGTACTGGTACCAAAACAGAGATATAGACCAATGGAACAGAACAGAGTCCTCAGAGATAATACCACACATCTACAGCCATCTGATCTTTGACAAACCTGAGAGAAACAAGAAATGGGGAAAGGATTCCCTATTTAATAAATGGTGCTGGGAAAATTGGCTAGCCATAGTAGAAATCTGAAACTGGATCCTTTCCTTACTCCTTATACGAAAATTAATTCAAGATGGATTAGAGACTTAAATGTTAGACCTAATACCATAAAAACCCTAGAAGAAAACCTAGGTAGTACCATTCAGGACATAGGCATGGGCAAAGACTTCATGTCTAAAACACCAAAAGCAACGGCAACAAAAGCCAAAATTGACAAATGGGATCTAATTAAACTAAAGACCTCCTGCACAGCAAAAGAAACTACCATCAGAGTGAACAGGCAACCTACAGAATGGGAGAAAATTTTTGCAATCTACTCATCTGACAAAGGGCTAATATCCAGAACCTACAAAGAACTCAAACAAATTTACAAGAAAAAAACAAACAACCCCATCAAAAAGTGGGCAAAGGATATGAACAGACATTTCTCAAAAGACGACATTCATACAGCCAACAGACACATGAAAAAATGCTCATCATCGCCGGCCATCAGAGAAATGTAAATCAAAACCACAATGAGATACCATCTCACACCAGTTAGAATGGCAATCATTCAAAAGTCAGGGAACAACAGGTGCTGGAGAGGATGTGGAGAAATAGGAACACTTTTACCCTGTTGGTGGGAGTGTAAACTAGTTCAACCATTATGGAAAACAGTATGGCGATTCCTCAAGGATCTAGAACTAGAAGTACCATATGACCCAGCCATCCCATTACTGGGTATATACCCAAAGGATTATAAATCATGCTGCTATAAAGACACATGCACACGTATGTTTATTGCAGCACTATTCACAATAGCAAAGACTTGGAATCAACCCAAATGTCCATCAGTGGCAGACTGGATTAAGAAAATGTGGCACATATACACCATGGAATACTACACAGCCATAAAAAAGGATGAGTTTGTGTCCTTTGTAGGGACATGGATGCAGCTGGAAGCCATCATTCTTAGCAAACTATCACAAGAACAGAAAACCAAACACCGCATGTTCTCACTCATAGGTGGGAACTGAACAATGAGATCACTTGGACTCGGGAAGGGGAACATCACACACCGCGGCCTATCATGGGGAGGGGGTAGGGGGGAAGGATTGCACTGGGAGTTATACCTGATGTAAATGACGAGTTGATGGGTGCTGACGAGTTGATGGGTGCAGCACAGCAACATGGCACAAGTATACATATGTAACAAACCTGCACGTTATGCACATGTACCCTAGAACTTAAAAGTATAATAATAAAAAAAAAAAAAAAAGAAAAGAATGAGATCATGTCCTTTGCAGGAACATAGATGAAGCTGGAAGCCATCATCCTCAGCAAACTAACACAGGAACAGAAAACCAAACACCACGTGTTCTCACTCCTAAGTGGGAGTTAAACAATGAGAACACATGGACGCAGGGAGGGGAAGAGCACACACCAGGGACTGTTGGGTGTTAGGGGGCAAGAGGATGGAGAGCATTAGGACAAAGACCTAATGCACGTGGGGCTTAAAACCTAGATGACAGGCTGACAGGTGCAGCAAACCACCACGGCACATGTGTACCTATGTAACAAACCTGCATGTTCTGCACATGTATCCAAGAACTTAAAGTAAAATTAAAAAAAAAAAAAAAAAAAGAAGAAGTGGGCTTTTGCTTTCTCTCTAGTTTTCTGTTATGTTCAATCAGTTCCTTTCCACCAAATTCTAGAGCTTTGAAGAAAGGCCACAAAAATCCACCTTTGGATTAAAAAAAAAAAATCATATCTCCCCAAAACACACAAATCACATGACAGATAACTTAGAGCAAATGTCTAGTATTCTAAAGAAAACAAACCAAAAGAAACAACAGGCAAAAAAACACCTCTCTGGTTTTGTCAAGAAACTTGTCTGAACATTTGAATATTAGTAGCCACATTTATCCCACATTTGCAAGGCAAAAAACTAAACTATAGCAACTAAACAGAGAGAAAAGAATGGAGTATGATCTGAAAGTGGCTACTGCTGCTTCATGAAGCTATCAAAAGTCAAATAACCTGGTAGTCTATTCTTTCTCATGCCTTAGCTGTAACAGAGAAGAAAACTGGCTTGGAACAAAACAATGAGAAATGAGGAGGAATACACTTTGATACACAGCTTGAAGACGCTCGTTCTGCTTCACTGTGATGGCAGTGCAAAGGAAGTGAGCCCGCAAAGGGTTCAGATGTCCTTCGACACCAGACTTCGCCGCTTACTTGTACTTCACTTATTTGTTACTTCTTCTATTCCTTCTCTCACTCACTTGCACATTCACCAACAAGTATTTATTAAGCACCTGCCTCAGTTCTGCCACAGGTGTGAGGAGGAAAACAGGAGTGAATGAGAACAAGAGGCGGCTTCAGCCACTGTAGGGACAGCACTCAGGGAGGGTGAGTTTTTTAAAGGCCCATGAAAATGTTCCAGACCTCAGAATAATTAGTTGGCTCCAAAATGAAAAAAGAAACTATAAAATTAGAAGTAATACACATTTAATTAAGTGTCTATGAAATATACCATCTCAACTATTTACAGCTCGACTCACATATATGATGATATATATTATACATGGAATCTGTGGGACAGATATGAGATTGCATACGTTTTAATACACTTGAAATGACATGGGGCAGAGCTTTCAAAAGTAAAAGTCCACGAAGGTCCTCAAATGTCCCCACATGATGGGCAGGACATCCCTCCTCTCCGAGGCACACACCAGCTGCCAAGATCGCCTTGTGAAATCCTGAAGAAAGTCGCATCCCTGAGCCTCAGTTTCCTTATGGAAACAAAATAAAACCATGGTCCTCTGGGCAGTTTTGAGAACCAAATAAAAAAAGTACACTGGAAAGTATTTCATAGGCTGGCAGAGATGAAAAGAAAAAGTGTTAACTCCTTACATCTTTATTCCTCCAGGTGGTGAATGCCTCTCGCTATGTTTGATGCTACACACCTGCTGCCCAAGCAGGCACTCAGAAGGGAAACGGATCTCTACACTGCCTAAAAATAAGGCTGCTTCCGTGCCCTCTGGCAGCCAACAGATGTTCACGATGGACAAATTCACACACAATCCAGGATGCTTCGTGTACAGATAAAACTTGGTCCATATCATGAGACTCCAAACAGACAAAGGTTAAAAAGGGGAGTTGGGGGGGAAGCTTATTTTAGTAAAAAATGAAACCGTTTTTCAATTAGTTTCAGTTCTAAGCAGACACCATCTTCTATTTGCCCTAAAAATGAGAAGCTGGAGACTGCTCCTCAATTCAGTTTTATTTCTCTCTTTTGTTGACACTTTGAGAAACACCTTAATTCTCCCGGCTAGCAACAACAGTAGGTAAAAGGGGAAAATACATTCAATTCTGGAAAGAAAGGATCACACAGCACAGCACAGAAATATATCCTAGGAGGCCATGTGATTTTATTCTTTGTCACTTTTCTCTTTTCCCTTTTCATCTCATGGACAACCATTTGGGGAATGGGGTAGGAGAGGGCTGGGGTGATGATGTGACCAGGTTAAAAGTAGCCCAGGACATAAAATACAAAAATGAAGAGGGGGAACAGTTATAAACTTCTGAAAATAGAAACTGACTGCCTCAAATGTGTTACTCCGGTACACCAGACCCTCCTTCTGAGTTCAAGATTCCCTCTGTGCCTCATCACAGGATGTGTTAAGATGATATACAGTGTGTTTAAATAAAACAAGAAAACAAACCAAGAAAAATTTAGCGTTATGAAGAATGAGCGTCTACTAAAAATACTCTAAAATGACTTCAAACATGAAATCACATTTAAAAAATAACTTTTTAATGACTTGGGCATAAGTGACTCAGGAACATATGGATTAAATTTCCTTCAAAATGCAAATGGCTTTAACAATTGGGGGAGACTTGTTTGGTTTGTAGGACACCGCTCTGAAAAGGAAAGAAGTCTGTCAAACGGTACTCATGTTAGCATCATTTTCTGGTGCTTTCTTTGGTGACAGAGTCAATTGGCCATAATGGCCATTACCTAAGAAAGTTGGAACAGCTTCCTTGGACTTAGTTTAACTCCCTTTTCCTATTTAGGCAAAGTATTCAACACGTTTATAATAAATGACTCTCCCTCACCCCTAATATCTCAAGCATCAAAAACAGGTCTACTTCTGTTTTTAAAAAAAAAAAAAAGGCTGAGCCGTCTTAGCCCAGAGCAAATGGCTATTGCCTCTTTGTGACAGTTGGGCACAGACTTATATACAGGGATGTTTTTCATTCTTTTAGCCCATTAGGAACTAAGGTCAAGAGACTGTCACTTTTTTTTTTTTTTTTCTTAAAAACACACATTTTAGACAAAACCTGCAACAATCAGGCTCTGTGTTACCTGCTGAGCCTTTGGTTTTTATCACACCAACCTCACACTCTCACCAATGCTACTGTCGCCACCACCGTGACTACAAAACACCTCAGGGTTCTGATGTGGGAAGAGTAGCTTCTAGTTGGTGGTGCCCACCTCACATCAGCCAGAGACAAAGCAACCCCTTGTTTATCCCTGCTTGACTTTTGGCCTGTGTCTATGCCTGGTCCATGCCTTGATGGATGGAAGGAAGGAAGGAAGGAAGGAAGGAAGGAAGGAAGGAAGGAAGGAAGGAAAGAAAGAAAAAAATCCCTTAGCAATCATAGTGTTTACTGTTTCCAAAAGGCACCCTCAAATATCATTTCCTTCCATCTTGGAGGACAGTTATGACAAGTACTGAATCCACTTCTTAGATGAGGAAATTGAAAGCTGAGGTTCAGGGAAAAGCCACATAGCAACAACTAGCCATTCTGCAAACACTGATTATACTTTCATGCCTTGGCTTCTTTTATTGTTTCCGTTGGTTAATTTTTAATAGTCACCCCCTCTAGAAGGTCAACTACCCCACTTAAAAATGCCCTGTTTTCAAGGGTCAGAACAAATGCCACGTTTCAGAGAAAGTGCTCAAACATTCAATCTCCAAGTGCGATGCTCTTGTTTGTGTGTCAAGGTGGGGGCTAGGCTATCATCTCAGGTTATTCAATTAAACACTAATCAGAGTGCTGCTGTGAAGGTATCTGGTAGATGTGATGAAAGTCCATAATCAGCTGACTTTAAGGGAGATTATTTTAGGTAATGTGGATGAGCCTGATTCAATTGGTTAAAAGGCTTTAAGAGCAGAGCTGAAACTTCCCTGAAGAAGAAGAAATTCTGCTTGTGGACTGCAGCTTCAGCCATGCGCCTGCAAGTTCCTGCTCACTCTTCTGGACGGCCTGCCCTACAGATTTTGGACTTGCCTGCTCAGCCCCCACAATCGCGTAAGCACTTCCTTGCAATAATAGCTCTTAATATATGTCTCCACTGGTTTTGTCTCCTGGTTGAACCTTAAGTGATAAACCAGGTAATATCCCCTCTGTGTTCCTACAGTTTATACAACTCTTACATCATTTCCAGCTTATTGCTGGTACTGTAACTTCTTTGTAGGTAGGCTCATGTCTCCTATCTTTGTAAACCACAGAGCACTAAATATGTGCTGCAAGAATTAAATTATGTTATGCAAGAGCCCGACAGAGGGTGCTTCACCTTCCTGTGAGATAAGTAAAACTCATACAAAATGCTCATGAAGAGATATAAGTAGCAAAAGAGCCTCATGGCCTTCGAAGTAATTTTACTGAAGAAATATTACTGTCACCTACCAACAGGTTACAGAGTTTCCCTTCATTGTACAGGACAGTCCTATGCATGCAGGGTATTTAACATTCCTGGGTCCCCGGCACTGAATGAAAATTATATCCCCTTTACCCTGACTCCTATCATTTCAACAACCTAAAAGCCCTCTCACACACACGTTTGCAAATGCCTGTTGGGGGTGTGGACACACTACGCCCTTCTCTAGCTAAGAATTACCTTCTTTCCACTATAACAATTAAAATGTATCAAGCTACAGAGAGAAAAATTACTACAACAATGACTTCTACAACGAGTTGTAGAATTACGGATCAGAAAAGTGGAATTCCACTAATAGATTATCATGAAGGCCAAAAAGCCCTCACATGTATAAAGTTAGAGGTGGGATAAGAATTCTCAACTTCAGATATTTTATTCAGGCTAATTTATATAATCTCTTTATTAATTCAACAAGTACTTAACAGCCCTCCTATGAGCCAGACACAGTTTGTTACCAGATCATGGGAAAAAAGCTAGGAAGATTTTCATCAAGTATGGAGGGTACACTTGGGATATCCTGACTTGAAATATTTGTTATGTGGGATTTACGCAATTTACTCTTGGGAACTGAAGCCACCTCACAAAGAGTTGGTCCATTTTCTATAACAGATCTCAGGTGATATAGATCTGCATCACAGCATCATCAGGGAATCTGTTAGAAAAACAAATTCTCAGACCCAATCCCAGAACAACTAAATCAGGAATTCTGAGAGTGGGATCCAGCAATGGTTCTCAAATTTTAGTGTACAACAGAATCACACCTGCAGAGCTTATTAAAACACAGAATCCTGCATCTCACACCCAAAGCTTCTGGTGCAGATCTCCCATGCTCCACAACCCACCCCACTCCCATTTCTACAAAAAAAAAAAAAAAAAAAAAAAAATTAAGAAGGATGTGGTGGCCTATGCCTGTAGTCTCAGCTGGCTATTCACAAGGTTGAGGTGGGGGGATTGCTTGAGCCCAGGAGTTTGAGGCCACTGTCCAAAAATGTGCATTTCTAACAAGCTTCCAGGCAACACTTTTAGAACCAGTGCTCTAGATCTGCACTGATACAATGGCCATCAGGCACACATAGCTATTTAAATTTATATGAATTAAAATTATGTATAGCTGAAAACTCAATTCCTCAGTTGCACTAAGTTGTACTTATTTCTACATCCTCACCTCCTACTATCCATTTGTAAATGCATTCCACATGCTCAGCACTTGTGGCTAGTGGCTACCATATTGGACAATGAAAACACAGAGCACGTCCGTTACTGCAGATACTTCTACTGAACAGTGTTGCTTTCGGGCTACTGAGGAGGCCCCTAGAAGAATCCCTTCTATCTAGTTAGGTACCATAGGCAGAGAAAACTGATACCAAGGATGAGCCTTACGGTGAAGAGTGCAAGGACAGATGGCCCAAATTGCAGGCATTGCTTGTGGTTGACCTGCTTCTCACCTGGGGAACTCTCCACAGCTCCAAGATGAGTAGCATCAAGGATCTATTTATTTAACACTAGTTAACTACTCTCCTAAATAATGCTGGAAAAGCTAGCAATTTATTGAGACAATCATATGGTTTTTGTTTTATGTGACGAATCACATTTATTGATTTGCGTATATTGAACCAACCTTATATCCCAGGAATGATGCCTACTCGATCATGGTAAATTAACTTTTTGATGTGCTGCTATATTAAGTTTGCTAGTATTTTGTTGAGGATTTTTGTGTCTACGTTCATCAGTGATATTGGCCCGTGGTTTTTTTCATTGTGTCTTTGCTATAAACTTCGTGCTTTTTCAAGCAGTTGCGGTTCTCCTGTCTAGCCCGCTGCCTCTAGACTATGCTGTAAGTCCTCTCAATGAACTCTATGTCTTGTTCACTGGCTCTGGGTCTCTTCCGTAGCCTCTCAAACATGGTGCCATCCCTAAAAGTCAACAGGGGTCCAGGATGATGGCACATGGAGCTCTACTGAGTCTCTCAATGTATACGACTCCGAGACTGAACTCTAATTCCTGTAAACCTGAACTACTTCCAACTTTCCAGCGGTTTTGGCCAAAAACCTTAGTCATTCTTCCCTTCTCTCTCTCACAATTGCAAGCATTCTGTCAAAAAACCCTTTTATTTTTCCTGCAAAATGTGTCCAGAAGCTGACCTCTTTATACCTCCTCCACAGCTACTACCTAAGTGCAGCCGAGTCCTCTCTTGCCTGGATTACTGCAATGGACTCCTTCCTAACTGGTCTTCCGCTTTTACCCTTGCTGCTTCTATCAGTTTCCTAGGGTTGCTATAACAAATTATCACAAACTGAGTTCCTTAAAACAACAGAACTTTATTCTCTTGCAGTTTGGGAAGCCAGAAGTCTGACATCAAGGTTGTTGGCAGGGTTAGTTCCTTCTGGAGGCTCTGTGGGAGAACCCATTCCATGCCTCTAGCCTTGGGTGGTGCTGGCCATCCTTGGTGTTCCCTGGCTTGTGACTGCTCTCCAATCTGTCTTCACATGGCTCATTCATCCGTGTCTGCTTTCTCCATTTCTGTCTCTTATCAGGACACCTGTCCCTAACCCAGGATGGTCTCATCTTGAGATCCTTACCTTAATTACCTGCAAAGAGCCTTATTTCAAATGAGGTCATACGTGGAGGTTCTGGGTTGTCATATCTTTCGGAGGATAGCATTCAGCCCACTATGCTGCTCTATAAATTATTCTCAATACAGCAGCCACAGTGATCTTTCTAAGTTGAATTAGATTATGCTACTCCTTTGTGCAAAACCCTCTAATGGGTCCATCTCATTCAGGGAAAAATCAGAGTCCTAGATGGCCTACAAGGCCCTGTGTGACCTGGTTCTTATTTCTACATCCTCATCTTCTACTGTCTGTTTGTAAGGAACAGTGGCTCTCACCAATGGATATAAAAAGAAGTGAAAAGTTTTGAGATGTATCTTGAGTTACCATCAAAAAGGCTTGGTTACTCACTACATCCAAAAGGCCATACTTGGAAAGGAATGAGCTGCAAAGGTATAAAAGAATTATAAATTCAGTTTGTACATGATGCATCTGAGATGTCCTTGAGTACATTTATACGTAATTTTAGAAGCTCAGAAAGAAAACTGGGCTGAAGAGATAAATTTGGAAGTTGCCAGCATATAAATAGCAACTAAAGCCTTGGGAGAAGAAAAGAAGACCTAGAATTAAGTCATTAGGGAGGCTGATATTCAAAGGTAAAGTGGAGGTGGGTGGGCCTGCAAAGACGACCCAGGAAAGAGACCAGACCATAGCAGGAAAGCCAGGAAAGTGTGACACTGGGAAAACAAGAAAGAAAAAAAGGAATGGTTTTAAGGAAGGAGTAGTTAACTATGTTAAGTAAATTTGGGGAAGGAAAGTGACTCCAGGCCTTAGCGACATAGAAGGTGCAGGGGAACTTAGCTAGAACTGTTTCATTGGAATAATGGGAGTAGCAACACGATTGTAGTAGTAGAGGCAAGATTCAAAGTTGAAGAGGACAATATGAATGGAAATGGAAAGGGAAGGGATGGTTACTGAAAGGCTGCTGTGGGTTATTGCATACTCACTTGCTCTCTTCCTCTCTCTCTCAAGATAGGAGAGGAGAGAGACTAAGAATATGTTTCGGTGTTGATGGAAGGGATCCAGTAGAGACTCAGAGGCTGAAGACACAAGGGAAAAGGGAATAATCAATGACAAAATATTTTTGTGAGAAGTTGGGGTAGGTGGGTGAAGGATTAGCTTTTGATAAGGGAAGAAGACTTCCCTGCCCAGGTGTCAGGAAGGAACAAGTTAAGTAGGGGGTGGTGAGTACAGAATAGGTACATTTGTAGTTTTCATGATGGGAGGTTGGGGGCATTACCCAGGGGTGGATTCCAGTTTCTTAGGGAAGGTCTAGGATAGTTGAGAGGTTAATGTGCATGTGTAACAGGCTCAGTCTGCTCTGCTGAGTCATGTTCTCTAATAAGGTTTAGCTGCCAGATCCACGTTCCAAGAAGCCTAGTGGCCAGGCTCACTCAAGTCTGGGATTTTTCCAGGTAAGTGGAAGAAAGGCTGAGAAGCAAGGACATGGAAGGTATTTATAAAAACCAGAAATCTAAGCAGCGGAGGGAGGAAAGCAAGACCACAAAGTAAGAAATCAATGAACTGGAAAGGAAGACAAAGAACACTGGGAGTTGATTACTCAGAACACTGGAGTCACCTGCGAGTAATCAGAACTTCAAATGTTAAATCCATCAATGTGGAGAGCCCAGTGTATCTATTAACCAAAAGAAAAGTAAAGGGGTTTTAGATAAGCTACTTTACTACCAAGCACAAGTCTACTTTCTATCTAAGAGGACCAGAGGGAGCTTAATGCTGGAAAAGTAGGAAGGAGGTATTGTAATTCAAGGAATATCATTCCAAATCTGGATTCTGTACCATGATGCCTGGTAAATGATTCCAAGAAAAGGTGCTTTACTGATTTTGCTACAGCCGCTATAAGTGTTCTATACAGAAATTTTACTGGATTATTTTACTCTCAAGCACAGTGGTTCTCAACCAGGGGTGATTTTGCTCCCCAGGAGACAACTGGCAATGTCCGGGGACACTTTTGGGGGTCTGAACTAGGGGAGAGGTGCACTTGCATCTAGTGGATAGAGGCCAGGGATGCTACTTAACACTGCACAATACACAGGACAGTCACACTCACCTCCACAAGGAATCATCCAGCCCAAAGTTCCAATAGTGCCAAGGCTGAGAACCCTACTCGAGAACAAAAGCACTTGAAAAAGCAGTCTATTTACATCCAAGAGAAGAGGGCTCAACTCTGGATCAAAGTAATCAACCATCTTCAAATTTTCTGTACCATAAACCTACCAGTGGCCTAAATAAGACTATCTTCATTTTCAGAAAAGGCATCAAAATAGGCAGAAAGGTACAAGCTTTACATGTAAGAAAGCATATGGTAGGTACCTGATGCCTTCCTCCTTCCTTGTCTGCCTTTTCTCATTTTCTTGTTTCTTTCTGGAAAGATTATCATCTGTGTTCTTCACTAGTTCCTGCATACTGGAACATTAAATTGCAACCACAAATTAATTTCAATAAAATCCTCTTACGAGAAGTAAACATAAAAGTCTGAAGAATTTAGTAAGATGGCCTTTTGCCCATATACAGAAATGATTAAAGACTAGACTGTGATTACATTCTGAGCAGAGTAACATAATTAGCAAATTTATGAATGGGTCTCCTTTTCACAGTTCTGTCAGGGCTAATTACTTGTATTAATTAGAACTGTCAACACATGAATATGCTTGTTGAAGCCACTTCCTATGGTAAAATATGAGACTTGTAAATACCAAGGCACTTGGAAAGACGCAAAGACTTTCATTTATTAGCAACTCTAAATGATGCAGAACCACCGACTGCACAATGAGCCTTGGGAATTGACTGTAAATAGATTCCTAGTTAATGAATTTGCTATTTTTTCTTTCTTGCTTAGGCATTAGTCTCAGTTCAGCCTTTGGATGAAATGTCCAATATATCACCACTTTAGACTGCAGCAAGGATAAGGAAAGAATTCCACAGGTTACTGGAAAGAGTAGCTGGGATGTCTAAGCTAAGCAGGAGGGAGTTCCCGTCTCTTCTCTGATTGGTCTGAAATGGGTGTAAAATGAATTTTAAGAAATGATGAAGTGATAGGGGAAAGACACCCGAGGCATTAAGAATGACAGACTGAACATCAATTATAACTCCATTTGAACCTAAGTGGGCAAGTTACTTAGCTGCTCTGCACCTTGGTTTCCTCACCTGAAAAATGGGGATCACAAAAATGGGGACAGCAACAGAACCTGTGATGGGTTACCGTGAGCCTTACACAAGTTAATGTGTGGAAAGCAGGCAGACCAGTGGTCAGTACAAGGTATGTACCAGCTGTTACTGTTTTCGTATTATCATCATCTGGATGGGGGTGGAAACACAAAGAACCGAGCATTCCTAAAATTAGATATAGGGGCAATATACAGAGTGGTTAAGAGCTCTAGAGTCAGATAGGTCTGGGTTCACACCTGATTCCATCACTCACTCAGTTTCCTCTCTGCCTTAATTGTACCTTACTTCATGAGTTCTTGTGAAAAGTAAATGAAAAAAAATGCATGAAATGTACTTGATATTCCTGGTACATAAAGGGACTTGCTAAATGTTACTGCTTAAGTATCCATTACCCTTACTATCTTTTTGGAGAAATCTCCAAAATTGATTGAAACGGAAGTAAAAAGAACGATTTCTGTAAGTGACCTAAGATAGGTGAGGAGAGAAAACACGTGGCAGAGGAGAAAGAGGAAGAGGTAAGAAAAGGAAACAGACTCAGTGCCTTCCTGGTGCCAGTGCCCTCCATCTCCTGTCTCAGGTAGGCATCCCACCCAGCTGCCCCACGAGGAGGGTATAATATACCTCCCTACCCACAAAATACCCATAATCCCTTAGGACCCCGTTCACGGAGGAGAGACAGAGCCGGGATTCCAACTGAGATGTGACTGACTGCAAAGCCCATGCCATGTTGAGGTTGTGAAAGCAAGGCTTTCAAAGGGCTGTCTTCATCACAGACTGAGGGGAATAGAGATTCTAGGCTCTTTCTGCCTACTCCTGCACCCCTTTTTATGCTTTACATAAATTAAATAACACAGCAATGAAACTCTTAATAGGCAGTGCTTGTTCTGGCTGGCTGGCTAAATCTCACCTGATAACCACCATCAAATAACTACCATAAAACAATTTCAAATTAAGATCAGTTAGCAACAATCTAAAAAAGCAGAATTTTTCTTGTTCTATGTTTATTGTACAAGGTCTTTCCAGATATTCGAATCTCTGACAGTGGAAAAAGATGAACCCCCTTATGAGTGCTGCAGGGGGCATGAAGGGAATGGCTGAGGAGAGTGTCTGCTAAGGTCCCTCCCAACTCAAGCATCTTATTTCTGAATATAGCGAGATGTCAATATTAGAGCTCATTTCAACTGGAAATCCACTTCTGTATATATATTAATTTATATAATTAGCTAATAAAATAAGTTGATAACCCCTAATTTTGCCTTGAAATCTGGTAACACCGTAAAAATCAATTTGGTCAAAATTTTAGAGCATCGAAATAACCTAACACATACAAAGAAAATTTAGTTGGAGGATGTTCTGGGACCTTTCACAAACATGCCCAGTTACATATAAAGTAACAGAAAATCCACTGGTGTTCTTAATGACATGTTGGTCAGCATTCCAATGCAATCAGCTAAAAGAGTGAAATTCCCTTATGCACAGAATAGGCTGGACATGAAGTGATGCCAAAATAACAGACTTATCAACACAAGAAAAGATGTTCAATGTAATTATTCATTCATGAGGGAAACACACATGAAAATCACAAGATGGCACTGACTGGGTTAAGTTAAAAAGACTGACCACAGCAAGTGTTGGGGAGGATAGGGAGGACCTTGAACTCTCAAACACTGGTGGAGAGAATGTAAAATAGAACAGCACTTTGGAAAACAGTTTGACAGTTTACTAAAACATAAACGTGGCCAGGTGCGGTGGCTCACGCCTGTAATCCCAGCACTTAGGAGGCCAAGGTGGGCAGATCACAAGGTCAGGAGTTTGAGACCATTCTGGCTAACACGGTGAAATCCCATCTCTACTAAAAGTACAAAAATTAGCCAGGTGTGGTGGCGTGCACCTGTAGTCCCAGCTATTCAGAAGGCTGAGGCAGGAGAATCATTTGAACCCGGGAGGCAGAGGTTGCAGTGAGCTGAGATCGTGCCACTGCACTCCAGCCTGGGCAACAGGGCGAGACTCCATCTCAACAAACAAACAAACAAACACAACAACAGAAAAACGTAAACATACACTTTCCACACAACCCAATGATTCCACTCCTAGGTATGTACCCAACAGTAATGAAAGCATACGTCCTTAAAATTACTTGTAAATGAATGTTCACAGTTGCTTTATTTGCCACAGCCAAAAACTGGAAATCCAAATGTTTATGGTATATCTGTACAATAGACTACTACTTGGCAATGAAAAGGGATGAACTATTAATACACCTAGTGATATGGATAAACCCCAAAGTAGCTACGCTGAGTAAATTAAGTCAGACAACAAAAATATATGTGGTATGTTTCTGTTTATAAAAATTTTACAAAATGCAAACTAAACCACAGAGACAGAAGACCAGTGTCTTGTAGGGATAAGGGCGGAGGAGGGTAGGAATAAATTACCAAGAGGCAGAGGAATCTGTTGGGTGTGATGGCTATGTTAATTATCTTGATTATGGGTTATATGTCAATAAAATGATAAAAATTAATCTTTACAAATTCTTTGAGAAAAGAACAGACTTCATTTCATATCCAAATTAATAACTGTATAGCTCTCTACATGTAATACGGTGCCTTCTTAAACACCATCTCATTTGATCCTTACAAAAAGAAGGTATTATTATTCCTAGAACAATTTTTGTACTACAACCCAGATTTCAGTTAAGAAATCGAGACTCAATAGGCCCCACAATTCGCCACTGCTTTAATGAGATTTATGGGTTATCTGTTCGGCTCCTGAAGACATTTAGATTTGCTGAGGCTGCTCTATGCTAAAAAGAACTATTATCAATAGGATAAGGTGGCTCCAGGCACATATATTATGATCCTTGAGGTTTATCATGTTAACCAGAGTATGGTTTTATAAAATCTTAAAATCCTTTAAGAGATCTCAAAAGATCAGAAAGGGGAAGAAAAAAAGCCTTATGTCTAGCTCTAACTGAATCAAGGGAATGAACTCAAAGAGGGATTAGGGACTGGGTATCCAACTCCTGGAGTCTGTGAAAAAGAAATGGCCCCAAGAATCTGGCATCTTTAAAATTTCAATATCCCAGCTTTACACACACACACACACACACACCCACCCACCCACCCAGAAAAATCCTTCATCCTAAATTCAAACTGCTCAATTTGGAATACCACACAGTAAGCTTCAGTTTTTCTCCTCTATTATTAGGATAACATACCTACTTTAAGAAAAAATAATTGCTTCATTGAGATTTTACTCAACAGCTTAATTGAGATTTCATTTCTATACTACACAATTCGCCTATTTAGAGTGGACAATTCAATGCCTTTTATGATGTTCACAGAGGTGTATAATCATTACCACAATCAATTTTAGAACATCTTTATCACCCCAAAGAGAAACTCTATGCCAATTAGCAATCACCCCCTATTTCTTCTCTCACTGCCCACCTGCTACCTTTAGCCCTTGGCTCCACCAATCCACTCTCTGTCTTCATGGATTGCCTATTATGGCCACTTCATATTGATTGAATCATATAATGTGGCCATGTGTCACTGGCTTCTTTCACTTAGCATAATACTTTCAGGTTCATCCACCTTGTAGCCTGTATTAGCACTTCATTACTTTTTAGGGCCATATAATATTCCATTGTATGCATATACATTTTATTTATCAATCTGATCAGCATTTGGGTTGTTTCTGCTTTTTGGCCATTATGAATAATATTATAATAAATCTTCATATACAAGTTTTTGTACAGGTATATGTTTTCATTTCTTTTAAAAATCAGTGATGAATATATTCAGGTTAAACTGTATGTTTAACCTTCTGAGGAACTGCCAGACTATTGTCTGAAGCAGCTATACAATTTTACAATCCTATCAGTTTTGGGTGAGGGTTCTAATTTCTCTTTATCCTTGCTAGCCTAAGATTGCCTTTAAAAATAATTATTATAGCCATCCTAGTGGATGTGAAGTGGTATCTCATTGTGGTTTTGATCAGAATTTCCTTGATGGCTAATGGCATAGAGCTTATTTTCATGTGCTTGTGGGACTTCTGTATATCTTCTTTGGAGAAACGTCTATTCAGATCATTTGCCCATTTCTGAGTGGGCTGTCTTTTGGTTATTGAATTGTAAGAGTTCCTCATATAGACTTGATAAAAGTCCCTTATCAGATACATGGTTTGCAAATATTTCCTCCCAATCTGTGATGATCTTTTCACTACTTTTTTTTCTTCCTTCTTTTTTTTGGGGGTCGGGGGGTGGGTAGAGAGTGGGTCTTGAGACTCAAGCTGGTCTTGAACTTCTGGCTTCAAGCAATTCTCATGTCTTAGCCTTCCAAAGTGCTGACATTGCAGGCATCATGAGCCACTGTGCCTGGCCTCTTTTCACTTCTTTGATAGTACCCTTTGTAGCACAAACATTTTTTAGTTTTGATAAAGTTCAATTTATCTATTTTTCTCTTGTGTTATTCTCTTGGTGCCTAATCCAAGGTCATGGAGATGTCCATCTATATTTTCTTCTAAGAGTTTTCGAGTGTTAGCTCTTACATTTAGATTACTGAGCTGGTTCCACACCTGATCCTGCACGTTACCCACTGTCAGTAGTAGCAAACCATATCAAGTGCGTGATGTGCCTTCACATCGGGCCCTTTTGGTTATTTGTGCTTAAAACAATACTGGAATCTGGGGTGAATTTCATCCTGCCTTTCTGCCTCCATGGGCAGTATCACTAAAATGAATAAAGAATCGATTTTTGCTAAGATCTATTACAGATGGGAAATTCCATAAACTTCAAAGATACCACATTGAGACCACCAATCAAGAAATATTCTTATCTTTTTCAACTTTGAAGTAGTAAGTAAACAAGAGCACAGAAGCAGGTGTGGAGGACACACATAAGCTAGAAGGACAGAGGAACACAATAAGGGGTGATTTGGCCCGAACATCACATTGCCAAAGAGCTGGTCTAACTGCCAGAAGCCACGCAGGTCAGTGACACCATGAGCCCTCTGTCTCTGTGTCATGCTTAGGATTCCTGCAGCTCGCTGCTTCTGGCTAGTGTCCTTTCCTATATCCCTTGCTGCAGCTTCTGTCATTTGTCCTAACGTTTCTGAGCACGGGGGAGGCAGATCTTTCTGTTAGCAGTTCTGGGGAAGAGAAAACCTAATAATTAGAAGATTCTGGGCCCCAAGTCATTTCTCCACTCGGAATTCTAACAAAGATGTCAGAGTACAAAAGATACAGCCCAAACATAGATGAACACTGACGACAACAACAACAACAACAAATTTTATCTTCCCAGCAGAATGTGTGACCTACACCCTGAAATCATGAGCGGGAGACCTTAGGGCCTGGTGATAATAGGTAACACATGATAACACCAGGCTTGCGTGTCTTCTGGGGAATGAATCAAATGTGGAACCTACTGCTGCAGCTATTACTAAAGACACAAGGGCATGGGGGTGTCTGGAGAGGCCAGATGACTGGCTAGCAGAGGGGACCACATCAATGCTAAAATGTGAGTCTGGGGAGAAGGCTGAATGGGACTGCGCGCCTCAGCATAGAGGCAGGCACGGCTTAGTGGGGCGTGGGAGCAAGTGCAGCAAGTCCCACTTGCTCACAGTGGGACTCCCAGAGGGGACGCCAAGAGATTGAGAAACAGTGTGAGGTTCCGATGGTACTTTGATAGCACAGAATTTGAATTCCACTGACTAATCATACAATCTGTGTAACTCATTTCATCTTTCTGTGTATTAGTTTCCAAATCTCTGAAACGGCACTTCATAGGGCTGTCATGGGGATTGCAATATGCGAATCCAAGTAAAGCACTAACCCTAGCGTCTGCATGTGCTAAGCACTCGGTAGATAATCGTTACTTGTTAGGGATTAAATTGTGTCCCCCCCTTACCAATTCATTTATGGAAACCCTAACCCCCAGTGTGACTGTATTTGGAGATTCGGCCCTAAAGAGGCAATTAAGGTTAAATGAGGTGATGAGGTGGAGCCCTAATCCAACAGGACTGATATCCTTATAAGCAGAGGGAGAGGCTCCAGGGATGTGTGTGCACAGAGAAAAGGCCAAGTGAGGACACAGTGAGAAGACAGCCACCTGCAAGCCAAGGGGCAAGGCCTCAGGAGAAACCAAGCCTGCTGGTACCTTGATCCTGGACTCTTAACCTCCAGAATTGTGAGAAATAAGCTTCTGTTGTGTAAGCCACTCAGTCTTTGGTATTTTGTTATGGCATCCCTAGCATGCAGATATATTACTGTGAACAGCAAAACCAGTATGGGAGGACACAGCTGGGCTGACATGACATTGTGGTCCCATTCTGAAAGATCAGTGACCCTAGGTGCTAAAAAGCTGCATATTGTACAACAAAGAGTAACATCAAAACAACATTCAGAAAAGTTGTATGTGCCCCTGGGACAAGGTGAGAGTGCTTAACTTGCTCTAACAACTTTTAACAAGCTTTAATGCAAAACACCGCAACCTTAACTGTGGCTTTCTAATTAATGACTTGCTACCTTACGTGGTTCCAAGATCTTGCAAAACAAGCACATGGATCCCTTGACTGAGGTTTGGGAAGGGTGTGCAAACAGGGCCCCTGTCTCCCACCTTCTGACACTACCAACTGCAGCTCCCTGATGATGTCATCAAGGTCTCAGGCAGAGCCAGGCAGGGCATCCAAAAGAAGAGCTCACTCCCCCTCAGCCAAGCGACCCTCCCTGAGCCCTCAAGGTTCTGTGAGTTCTTGGCCCCAGTCTACTGCCTGACTCACTGCTTGGCAACTTCTCCTGCTTTCAGTGCCCTCAAGCACACCAATCTCTCCCCCACCTTGATACTGTTGGAAGGCAAGTCCCTCTGGGTGAACGCTCCCCACTGCGCCTGCTCCCACCCCTAACACATCCCGCCATACATGTATGAACATGTGTTATATGAACATACTCTCTCCTCCCTAAGCACTGCCCCCCTTCACTCCTTCTCATCTTTTAGGCCTCAACCTAAATGTTAATTATCATCTCCTTAGAAAGGTCTTTGGTGACCCTTTGCCCCACTAGTTTCCTCTCCCAATCCCATTACTTTTTCAACCATACCGATTTATTTTCTTCATAGCGCTGCCTCCAAATTTAACTACCTTTATCAGTCCATCTACCTATCTATCCCTCGGTCCATCTCTTCATCCTCTCTCCTGTCTCTTTCTCGCTCTTTATTTTTGGTTGGGGGCAGGGTGGGCAATGATACTTAATACCAGATGAAAAGTTGAAAGAACAAAGCAACTTATTTGCTAGTGACTAGAAATCATTATTTTCTTCTAATATTTTTATTGTCACTAAAGTCTAGTTGTATCACAGGAAAGCTAAAAACTATTACCTTGTTATAAAATAATAAAAACAAAACAAGGGATTATTAAATCATGGGTTCTTAAATCTATAAGCACATTCTCTTGATCATGGTAGGTACTCCACAAATTTTTGTTGAAAAAAATGAACCTATGGTCTAAGAAATATCGATATTCCGAATTTAAAAAAATCAATCACCCTCACTATTCATAATTAATCTTCTATTAGGAAGAAACAAAACAAATCAGGCCTTAGACTTCCTTAAAGTCTCAAATTTTATACATACATTTTAGCTAACTTCTTTCCCCCAAGGGAAATTATAGATGAGAAAAACTTATCTATGTATCTCTGTCTCTCTCTTTCCCCTCCCTGTCTTCTTTACTGTCCAGTTTCTCCACTCAGGGTTTGGGTGCTGTCTGTTTTATTTACCATCCTCTCAGCACAGCACCAGAAACACGGTAGGTATTCGATCAACAGTCGTTAAATGAACGCAAGCTATGAGCACCTAGGAAGAAGAGCAGTTGACTTCCATTTAATCTCATCCTGTGCTTCAGAGGACGTGGTGGGAGGAGGATGGTGCAATGCCACCCACCCTCTTCCCACATGTGAGAGCAGCCAAAATAACCAGGTAACTAACACTAAATGTAAAATGGCAGAGATGTCCTGCTGCAGTCTTCCAACACCTGTCAGGTTGTCAGCTTTCATAATTTTGGTCTTAAGAACACATCACCAAAATGATCGCTGGAACCCGTTAAAACTTAAAATAAGTTTTAAAATAATGATCTTCCCACCTCTCTGTAGTTGTTCACAAGATGCTTCTCAAAGTGAATGTAGGTACCAGAGGATCTTACCGACAATCCTCTAAGATGGCTGGAGAATAGCTCATGATGGTCAGAATATGCATTATTGCTTCCTGAAGAACTTAACTTTTTTGACTGTATTTTATAATTAAAACAAACTTAGGTGATAAGGTAGAAACAGCTTTGAATTGGGGGTGTAATGATGTAGATTCCAAGATAAGCCCGGGGATTGATAGGCCATGTGGCTCTGAGTTCATAACAACCTCTCTTTCTAGGGTGCAGAGTGCCAAGGCAGTCTGGACCAGGCCATTTCTAAGGCCTTAGAATAACTATATTACTGAGAACTCTTGTGTAATTCTTATAGGACCAAACCGCTGCCATTTGGCTCTCAAACTAACATTTTTCCACAGTTTCAAAAAGTGTCAGCTGAGCTCTCCTTAAATGCCGCACCATGCCGTCAGGTTATAATTGTCTCTAATTGGTGCTCATGTGAATTGCAACTTTCCTAACCACTAAAGACCTGAAAAAAAATTTCATTCCTCTCTAATAAGAAACATGTTAAAAGGCAGTTTTTTGAAAGGACCACAAGCAATAATCATTAAAATTCACTGTATTAACATTCCTCATAAGTAAAGACTCAAGCCTAAAGAATACACAAAAAAACACCACGGTATTTTACATTTTCTTAATTGCATCAATTTCAATAAGAATTGGAATGTGATGGAAGTTGGTCTTAAATGGCTTCTTTTTTCATCATGGAGACAAATTAGGAAAACATTACCACTTTCCTTTCATCCGTCCATCCACACATCCCATCCCACCCCATCCCTAAACATTCCCAATCATCTGCTGCCCTTCTCTTTGGTTAGTATTAGTTTATAGGTAGTAGCTATTTTTGTTGATGCCTTACTAGTTCCCTCCACCCACCCTCCCTCCCTCCCTGTCTCTCTTTCTTCCATTTGACCACATTCCCTGAGGGCAGATAATTTGGTTCTTATCTTTCTTTACATAGGGTGGGCGTTGGGGACGGGGAGAAGCTATCTTGCTCATACCTGGCACAATATACATTTTCTGTATGTTTTAAAAATTATATATAAAACATGGAGGACATTCAGTGGATGATACTATGTGTACCTTCAACTTAAAAAAAAAAAAAGGCTGGGCATGGTGGCGCATGCCAGCACTTTGGGAGGCCAAGGCAGGCAGATCACATGAGGCCAGGAGTTCGAGACCTGCCTGGCCAACATGGTGAAACTGAGTCTCTACTAAAAATACAAAAATTAGCTGGGCGTGGTGGCATGTGCCTGTAATCCCAGCTATTTGAGAGGCTGAGGCATGAGAATCACTTGAATCTGGGAGGCAGAGGTTGTACTGAGCTGAGATAGTGCCATTGCACTCCAGCCTGGTTGACACAGCCAGACTCAAAAAAAAAAAAAAAAAAAAAAGTAAGCACCCACTACCTCACTACCTTCTGCTACAGCTTCTTGGGAGATACAAAAATAAATAAGGACCTCTCACTTTGATTCTCAAGGAACTCTTCTCCTAAGAGGAGATAAAGACCTGTTAGCATCACCTGAGGAGCTTATAGGGCAATTCCAGTGCTTGGACTGCACGCTACCATCTCTGTGCACGCTCCCTCACCCCAACCCCACGAGCTACAGATTCTGATTTGTTCTGGGGCCAGAGCACTGGTAACATTGCAAAGCTCCCCAAATGATTGTACTAGGTAGCCGGGGTTGAGAACAACCAAAATTTCTGAGAGAAACATCTCCTCTAGTTATTTACAATTATTAGCAAAGTATATCTTTGGTCTTTCTTGAATTGTAGTCCTTGGATACATGCACAATCTCCATTAATTCACTGAAACATGCTAGACAACAAAGGTTATTCTCTTTTGTTTAGAAATCACCTGAAGACATTGCAACTATGACTATATTTAGTTCTTGATGTGAGTTGTATCTTTCATAAAAGTTCACTCTCCTTTATTTATTCTTAACATCATCTTTAAATTCTACCTTTCCATTGAATTGGAAGATTATATAGACAGCTGTTAACTGTGGGTTGGAAAACATTTGGGATTTCATATTCCCTGGACTTTCTCAGATATCCACTGAAGACCCTGAAAATATTTAATCATGAAATCTACATTAGAAATTCCCATAGGAAGCTTAAAGTTTGACCAGTAAATCATTAATAACCAACACTTACAAAAATCAATTTGAAACCTTTTCATGAATATTTTACAAACAAAACTCTAATTTGCTAAATTTTCTAATTTCACTTCAATAGGAATGAGTATAAGAACAAAAAATACGAGTTAATGAAACTATTAAAGTATTGGTAGCATTTAGCAGAATACTAATATTAATAATAGTATTATTATGTTATTGTTATTGGCTGAATTGTATATCCTCAGAATTCACACGTGGCAGCCCTAAACCCCAGTACTACAGAAAGTGACTGTATTTGGAGACAGAGCCTTTAAAGATGTGATGGAGTTAAACGGAGGCCATTAGGATACCCACAGGCAGAAGGGCAATATTAGACTTTTATCTCACACCATGTACAAAAATCCATTCGAAATAGATTTAAGACTTAAACATAAGACCTGAAACTGTAAACCCTACTAGAAGAAAATGGAGGGGAAGAGCTCCATCACGTTGGTCTGGGCAATAATTTTTTTAGATATGACCCTGAAAGCATGGTTGACAAAAGCAAAAATAGACAAACAACATTACATAAAACGAAAAAGCTTCTGCACCGCAAAGGAAACAATCAACAAAGGGAAGAGACAACCGATGGAATGGGAAAAATTTCATGTCTGCAAACCATACATCTGATAATGCATTAATATAAAAAACATATATGAAACTCAACTCAACTCAAAGGCAAGAAAACAACCCAATTTTTAAAATGGACAAAGGACCTGAACAGACATCTCTCAAAGGATGACATAGGAATGGCCAACAGGTATGTGAAAAACGCTCACTAAACATCAGGGAAATGCTAATTGAAACCACAGTGGGGTATCACCTCACACTTGTTAGAATGGCTATTATTGAAAAGATGAAAGATAAGCGTTGGAGAGGATGTGGAGAAAGGGGAACCCTTGCACACTGCTGGTGGGAATGTAAGTTGGTACAGCCATTCTGGAAAACAGCATGGAGGTTCCTCTAAAAGAACTGAAGTCAGCAGGTTGAAGAGAGATCTGCACTCCCATGTTCACTGAGGCATTATTCACAATAGCAAGTAATGAACCTAAGTGTCCATCAACAGGTGGATGAATAAATAAAACGTGGTAACATATACACGATGAATACTATGCAGCCTTAAAACAGAAAGAAATCCTCCATGTTGTTGGAAATGACAACATGGAGGAACCTGGAGGCCAGTACATTAAATAAAATGAGCCAGGCACAGAAAGACAAATACTGTGGGATCTCACTTATATATGAAATCTTAAAAAGCTGAACTCACAGAAGCAGAGAACAGAAGGGTGGCTACGGGGCTGGAAGTTGGGGAGACCCTGGGTCAAAGGGTACAAAATTTCAGTTAGATAGAGATCTATCTATGATACAGTGACTGTACAACACAGTGATTGTACAGCACAGTGACTATAGTTGCTAACAATGTATTGTATTCTTGAAAATCATTAGGAGTAGATTTTTAGGGCTCTTATCACAAAAACTAAGGATGTGAGGTAACTTATGTTAATTAGGTTGTTTAGCCATTCCACAATGGATATACATTTCAAAACATTGTGGACTATGTGAAAAATAGATACAATTTTCATCAACTAAAATAATTAATTTTTACAAATAAGGCCATTAGAGTGATTCTTAATCCAATCTGATTAGTATCCTTATAAGAGATGGAAATTTGGATGCAAAAAGGGACACTAAGGACACATGCACAGAGGAAAGAGCATGGGAGGACACAGGGGAAAGGCCATCTGCAAGCCAAGGAGAGCAGCCTCAGGAGAAGCCAAACCCGTCAGCACCTTGATCTTGAACTTCCTGCCTCTGGAGATGTGAGAAAATACATTTATGTGTTTAAACTACCCAGACTGTAATATTTAGTTATGACGGTCCTAGCAAACTAATATAATGATTAATCAAATTAATACAAATATCACTATTATATCCTACCAATACAACACGAAAGGCAAAACAATGTAACAATAAAGTACATACACTGTGAAATGAAACTGACTGGGTTCCATCCAATCTCAGCCTTACCCTTTATTAGCTATGGGACCTATGTCAGCCTCCCAGCCATGTGCACACACATGTACATACACACACACACACACACAGAGGTCACTTACAATGCTGCTGGTATATATGCTATAACTCACTTAAATTCCTTGCCCCCAACTTCCCCTAACCTAACAGAGTGGTCTTAAAACCCAGATTTTTACTTAGGATTGTCTTGGCTATACGGGCTCTTTGTGGTTCCATATGAAATTTAAAGTAATTTTTCTAATTATGTGAAGAAAGTCAATGGTGGCTTGATTGGAGCAGCATTAAATCTATAAATTACTGTGGGTAGTACAGCCATTTTCATTATATTGATTCTTCCTATCCATGAGCATGGAATGTTTTTCCGTTTGTTTGTGTCCTTTATTTCCTTGAGCATTGGTTTGTAGTTCTCCTTGAAGAGGTCCTTCACATCCCTTGTAAGTTGTATTCCTAGATATTTTATTCTCTTTGTAGCAACTGTGAATGGGAGCTCACTCATGATTTGGCTATTATTGGTGTATAGGAATGCTTGTGATTTTTGCACACTGAATTTTGTATCCTGAGACTTGGCTGAAGTTGCTTAACAGCTTAAGAAGCTTTTGAGCTGAGACGATGGGGTTTTCTGGATGTAGGATCATGTCATCTGAAAACAGAGATGATTTGACTTCATCTCTATTTGAATGCCCTTTATTTCTTTCTCTTGCCTGACTGCCCTAGGCAGAATTTACAGTACTATGCTGAATAGGAGTGGTGAGAGAGGGTATCCTTGTCTTGTGCTGGTTTTCAAAGGGAAGGCTTCCAGCTTTTGCCCTTTAAATATGATATTGACTGTGGGTTTGTCATATATGGCTCTTATTATTTGGAGGTATGTTTCTTCAATACTCAGTTGATTGAGAGTTGTTAACATGAAGGGATGTTGAACTTTATTGAAAGCCTTTTCTGCATCTATTGAGATAATCATGTGGTTTTTGTCGTTGGCTCTGTTTATGTGATGAATTATGTTTATTGATTCCTGTATGTTGAAACAGCCTTGCATCCGGGATTAAGTCAACTTGATCATGATGAATGAGCTTTTGATGTGCTGCTGGATACATACATTTCAGAACTTGTTATTGGTCTATTCAGGGATTCGACTTCTTCCTGATTTAGTCTTGGGAGGGTGTATGTGTCCAGGTATTTATCCATTTCTTCTAGATTCTCTAGTTTATTTGTGTGGAAGTGTTTCTAGTATTCTCTGATAGTAGTTTGTATATCTGTGGGATCAGTGGTGGTATCCCCTTTATCATTTTTTATTGTGTCTATTTGATTCTTCTCTCTTTTCTTCTTTATTAGTCTGGCTAATGGTCCATTTTGTTAATCTTTTCAAAAAACCAGCTTCTAAATTCATTAATTTTTTGAAGGGTTTTCATGTGTCTATCTCCTTCAGTTCTGCTCTGATCTGTTATTTCTTGTCTTCTGACTTCAAACTATACGACAAGGCTACAGTAACCAAAACAGCATGGTACTGATACCAAAACAGATATATAGACAAATGGAACAGAACAGAGGACTCAGAAATAACGTCACACATCGACAACCATCTGAGCTTTGACAAACCTGACAAAAACAAGCAATGGGGAAAGGATTCCTTATTCAATAAATGATGTTGAGAAAACTGGCCAGTCATATGCAGAAAACTGAAACTGGTCCCCTTCCTTACATCTTACACACAAATTAACTCAAGATGGATTAAAGACTTAAACGTAAGACCTAAAACCATAACAACCCTAGAAGAAAATCTAGGCAATACTCTTCAGGACATAGGCATGGGCAAAGACTTCATGACTAAAACACCAAAAGCAATGGCAACAAAAGACACAATTGACAAATGGGATCTAATTAAACTAAAGACCTTCTGCACAGCAAAAGAGACTATCATCAGAGTGAACAGGCAACCTACAGAATGGGAAAACATTTTTGCAATCTATCCATCTGACAAAGGGCTATCCAGAGTCTATGAGGCACTTAAACAAATTTACAAGAAAAAACAACCCCATCGAAAAGTGGGTGAAGGACATGAATAGACACTTCTCAAAAGAAGACATTTATGCAGCCAACAAACATATGAATAAAAACTTATCATCACCGGTCATTAGAGAAATGCAAATCAAAACCACAATGAGATACTGTCTCATGCCAGTTAGAATGGTGATCATCAAAATGTCAGGAAAAAACAGATGCTGGAGAGGATGTGGAGAAATAGGAACATTTTTACACTGTTGGTGGGAGTGTAAGTTAGTTCAACCATTGTGGAAGATAGTGTGGCGATTCCCCTAGGATCTAGAACCAGAAATACCATTTGACTCAGCAATCCCATTACTGGGTATATACCCAAAGGATTATAAATCATTCTACTGTAAAGACACATGCAAACGTATGTTTACCGGGGCACTACTCACAATAGCAAAGACTTGGAACCAACCCAAATGCCCATCAATGATAGACTGGATAAAGAAAATGTGGCACACACACACCATGGAATACTATGTAGCCATAAAAAAGGATGAGTTCACATCTGTTGCAGGGACATGGATGAAGCTGGAAACCATCATTTTCAGCAAATTAACATGGGAACAGAAAACCAAACACCACATGTTCTCACTCACAAGTGGGAGTTGAACAATGAGAACACATGAACATAGGGAGGGGAACATCAAACACTGGGGCCTGTCAGGGGGTGGGAGGTTAAGGGAGGGATAGCATTAGGAGAAATACCTAATGTAGGTGACAGGTTGATGGGTACAGCAAACCACCATGGCACATGTATACCTATGTAACAAACCTGCACATTCTGCACATGTATCCCAGAAGTTTAGTAACAATAATTTTTAAAAACCAGATTTGATCTTGTTTCCACTGTCCTCAGGATTAAACACAAAACCTTTAAACATATCATATTGAGCCCTTCACAACTTGATTCCTACTTATCTTTGCACTCTGATAAATTGCAATCCTGCCCCACAAATCTCCCCATGAATAATGCATTGCAGCCACAACCAACTTAATTCCTCCAATAGACTATAAGACTGTATCTCCCTATTTCTGGGCTTTTATCTGTTTTCTTTGCTCCCCTCACTCCTCTATGAAAATCCTTTACTAGGGTCTCATTACATTCAAGGGGAAACCAAAATCCAAGATAGGCCATGGCCAGGACCTCACTAACTCAAATTTGCCATCAATACCGAGATTGTCCAAAACTTAGACTTTAGACATTGATTTACACAACAAAGGATGTTCACTACCTAATTATTCTGTCAATCTTTAAGCCAAATAAGGTGACAGACTATATTATAATATCACTACAGCCACTCAGAAGGAAAATCCATGAATTCTGAGTTTAGAGTGAATGATATCCCATTTGTATACCTCTCTTTTCTGTTTGTTGTGGGTATAATTTTCATTGTTTTTTTTGGTTTGTTTTGTTTTGTTTTTTTAGTGTTAAGTAGCTGTCTACTCGTGTAACTTCAAACAGCAGAGAGAGACATGCTTTTCAGAAAACACAAGTCTTGGCATTTTTAAGGAGAGTGCTCCTGCGGTCTCATTATTCTGCCAGTTAATTGACAGGAAAGAATGTCCTAATTGCTTATTAACTCTGACAGTGTCCCCCTAGCCTGGTGGCAAGGTCTAAGAGATACAGAGTGCACAGCAATTGTACAACTGCTGCTCCTCCAGGGGCACAGAGCCTCAGGTTCAGGCAGCTACAAAACAGCAGATGTTTTTATTTTGGTTTTAAAAACGCCTATCTACAATAGAGTAGAATTTGGTGCTAGGTTATTTTCTCCTCAGAGTAATAAGATGAACCACGCTGCTGATTAAATATTATTTTCTTGGGCCAAAACGTCCTTCACAGTCATTGCATATGGAAGTCATCCTTGGTTAGATTGAATCTGCCAAAATGACAGCTGATTTAAGAGGCACTCAGTGCTCTTTCACTTCCACCCACCCCTGTTGCAACCACCGGCAAGACTATACTGAGCAAAGGCATAAGAGAAACAAGCCATCAACACAGGCCAACGGCCTGTCAACAATGGCCACTTGGATCCCTTCCTCAGAGCACACATGGAAATCCAGAAGTCCACTGCACAGGTGCACCTATAGACCAAGAAGCACTGTTTATGTGCTTTTGTAATATATAAAACTTTAACATAACAATGAGCAACTAATGAAGGCTGCCAATGGGGGAGGAAATGGGGCATAACCTGACAAATGTCACAATCTCAAAGTTAAACTCAAAATAGGCCTTACTGGGCCTGCGTTACGTAAGTCAGGGACTTATTTCCCTCCTTTCCAAAAAGCATGCTCTAGACAATAGTAAATTACTTGAGGTTTAAAATTTATTTTTGTCATAGCACAGTGTGCCAAAAGAAGGCCCTTACTAACCTAACCCCCAGAGACCCAGCTCATTTAAAGACATAATGAAGAGAGTAGGTGCTGTATATCGATGTCACTTTTAGAGTACACTTATTAAACACTATCTCCTGTAAAGTCCACATGCTAGCTACATTTTATTTTACCAACACGCTAGTCAGAAGCAAGTGGTTCCCTTTTAGACTCACTGAGCTGAAAATTAAAAACTACTGGGCTTTGGGTTGTTCTGGTTTGATCTGTAAAGAATCCCGAATGCAATGATTCAAGAGTCAACTCATATCATGATTTATTTCACCTGTCTCCTATGACTGCACACTTAGGCCATCTGCAATTTTTCCAAAGCAAATAATTACAGTGTAATCAGTTTAATATTTATAGTAATCTTTATAACTTTGCACAATTTGGGCCAGGTATCTATCATAAGCAGATCTTTGGTCCTCTGATTGAGATTTGTGAAGATACACAAATACATGACTCTGACATCTGGCTCTCCATAACTAAGTAAAACAGGATTATAGTTCTGAATCATTGGAGAACTGCCATGTGATGACACTAGACCACTTTGAGAGCTATTTGTGACTGTATAATAAATGGAAACCAACATATGACTCTTGGTTTTTCTCACCAGCAACACAACACAATATAATGGATGGGACAATGTGTATAACTGTGAGTAAGATTGTTTAAGAGAGGCAGAGCAGACAACAGTGGAAATTTTCATGTGAATAATTACCACTAATAAGTAACTGGAGTAATGGGCAATAGTTCAACATAAAATTGTGATGTCTTAAGGCACCCTTAATGCAAGCACATTTATTCTTTTCTATTACGAATCATTTCTTTTCTAAAAGGAAAACTATTGAAGACAAATTAAGTTCTATTTAAATTAATGCAAATATCCTTAATTCAATATTTATATTAAAAACAAATCTTTTCAAACTTGTATATGCTACAATTTTGGTAGAAACCAATGGCAGCCCAGCAGATTACTTCTGATTGTCTGTAGTAAGCATTTTTTGGGGGTACATGTCCTATGAGTACCCGAGAGGCAGGCTTCTTGTGTAAGGAGGGTGTTCCTTCCCATGCAAATGAATTAACAATGTTTAATTTTTTTTTTCAGGAATTTTTGCTTAAAAAAATCCAAACCAACCAACCAACCAAACAAAAAAAACTTAGCAAAACATATATGAACAGGTAAAGACAAAAGTAAGATAATTGTCATTGTTATCTCTATAAATAATGCAGTCTTTTTAATTTAGCTTATCAATGGTGGCCAAACATACTTCTGAGTTTTAAGCTTTCTGAATTCAAGATGATCACAATGGCCGGGCGCGGTGGCTTCCGCCTGTAATCCCAGCACTTTGGGAGGCTGAGGCGGGTGGATCACAAGGTCAGGAGATCGAGACTGTCTTGGCTAACATGGTGAAACCCTGTCTCTACTAAAAATACAAAATATTAGCCAAGCGTGGTGGCGGGCGCCTGTAGTCCCAGTTACTCGGGAGGCTGAGGCAAGAGAATGGCATGAACCACAGGAAGCGGAGCTTGCAGTGAGCCGAGATCGTGTCACTGCACTCCAGCCTGGGCGACAGTGTGAGACAACGTCTCAAAAAAAAAAAAAAAAAAAAAAAAAAAAAAAAAAAAAGATGATCACAACAGCAATCTAACTCCAAGAATACAAACATCCTCTAGCTAAGTGACATGGGACAATTACATGGTGGGCTACAGACTTACAAGAAAACCATGTTAATCTCTGCTTTAACTGACAGTTCAGTAGCAGTCTAGATATACTTTTTCTGAAGAGGCTATAATATTGTATAATGTAAAAAGTGTCCCAACTAGGAATAGAGACATCTGGCCCTCTAATCTGATATCTACCACTTAGAATGTGACCCTGAAAAAGTCATTAAATTTCTCTGTGCCTCTGCCTCACAATCTAAAACAATGAAAATAATTTAAAATGTTTTATAGGGTTCTGTGTGGGTTATATGAATCTTCTCAGCATAGTCATTACCACCTAATACTCATTAACCTGGAAGGAATTTCACCAGAACTTCCAATACCATGTTGAATAGGAGTGGTGAGAGAGGGCTTCCTTGTCTTGTGCCAGTTTTCAAAGGGAATGCTTCCAGCTTTTGCTCATTCAGTATGATATTGGCTGTGGGTTTGTCATATACAGCTCCTATTATTTGGAGGTATGTCTCTTCAATACTTAGTTTATTGAGAGTTTTTAACATGAAGCGATGTTGAATTTTATTGAAAGCCTTTTCTGCGTCTATTGAGATAATCATGTGATTTTTGTCTTTAGTTCTGTTTATGTGATGAATTACGTTTATTGATTTGTGAATGTTGAACCAGCCTGGCACCCCCAGATGAAGCCTACTTGATCCCGATGCATAAGCTTTTTGATGTGCTGCTGGATTCGGTTTGCCAGTATTTTGTTCAGGATTTTTGCATTGATGTTCATCAAAGATACTGGCCTAAAGTTTTCCTTTTTTTGTTGTTATCTCTGCCAGATTTTGGTATCGGGATGATGCTGGACTCACAGAATGAGTTAGCAAGGAGTCCTTTTTTTTTCTGTCTTTCTTTTTTTGGTAATAGTTTCAACAGGAATGGTACCAGCTCTTCTTTGTACCTCTGATAGAAATCAGCTGTGAATCCGTCTGGTCCTGGGCTTTTTATGGTTTGTAGGCTATTTATTACTGCTTCAATTTCAGAACTTGTTATTGGTCTCTTCAGGGATTCAATTTCTTCCTGCTTCAGTCTTGGAAGGGAGTATGTCCACGAATTTATCAATTTATCCTAGATTTTCTAATTTATGTGCATAGAGGTGTTTATAATACTCTCTCATTGTCATTTGTACTTCTGTGGGGTCAGTGGCAATATTCCCCTTATCATTTCTGATTCTGCACAGCAAAAGAAACTATCAACAAAGTAAACCAACTACAGAATCGGAGAAAAGTTTTACAAACTATGTATCTGATAAAGGTCTAATATCCAGCATCTATAAGGAACTTAAACAACTTTACTAGAAAAACCCCATTAAAAAGTGGGCAAAGGACATGAAAAGACACTTTTCGAAAGAAGAAATACATGTGGCAAAAAATCTATGAAAAAAAGCTCAACAGAACTGATCATTAGAGAAATGCAAATCAAAACCACGAGATACCATCTCACATCGGTCAGAATGGCTTACTAAAAAGTAAAAAAAAAAATAACAGATGCTGGTGAGATTGTGGAGAAAAAGGAATGCTTTTACACTGTTGGTGGGAATGTAAATTAGTTCAGCCATTGTGGAAGACATTGTGGCGATTCCTCAAAGACCTAGAAACAGAAATACCATTTGACCCAGCAATCCCATTACTGGGTATACACCCATAGGAATATAAATTATCCTATTATAAAAACACATGCATGTGTATGTTCAGGGCAGCACTATTCACAATAGCAAAGACATGGTATCAACCCAAATGCCCTTCAATGATAGACTGGATAAAGAAAATGTGGTACATATATACCATGGGATACTATGCAGCCACAAAAAAACCAAAATCATGTCTTTTGCAAGGACATGAGTGAAGCTGGAGGCCATTATCCTTAGCAAACTAATGCAGGAACAGAAAACTTAATACTACATGTTCTCACTTATAAGTGAGAGATAAATGATGAGAACACATGGACACATGGAGACGAATAACACACAATGGGGCCTATTGGAGGGTGGAGGGCAAGAGGAGGAAGAGGATCAGGAAAAATAACTATCGAATTACTACGCTTAATACCTGGATGGTGAAATAATCTGTACAACAAACCTCCATGACACACGTTTACCTATTTAACAAACCTGCATTTCCTGCACATGTACCCCTGAACTTAAAATAAAAGTTAAAAAAAGAAAGGAATTAGAAAGGCTCAAATTAAAAGAGAACAAAATTTTATTCACTGAAAATATCAACTATTGAGTTTATAAAACAAAGTCTGGTGTCTGCAGCTCAGAAAAGCGGGTACTGTTTTATTTTTTGGTACAGATACATAGTATAAAAACTTGTTCACACTGCCAATTTTTGTTGAATGAGAACATAAGATTGATTGCAATTTTAAAGCTACTGTCTGATGTATCTTTTCTAAATTAATACATTTTTATGAAAATGACAAGAGTTTGTGAATCAGGCCTAAAAAGTAAGTTTTCTTCAATTATATGTGATCTCATTAAGTACAGAACATACACATCAAAAACTTCTGAGGCTAAAAATTATATAAATAACTTGAGTATCTAAATCACTGTATTATAATCAACTTCATTTTCTGTAAATTCTTTCATAATAGGGAATCATGGTTGCTGAAGTAGAGAATGTCACATATTGATAAGTAAAGCAATTATCTCACTTGAAGTCAAAAGTTACTATATCTCTTTCTGAAATCTAATATATTGCTTAGCTTAACTGAAATAGATCGTTTAAATCGCTTGTCGTTTGGCAGAAAGAAGAATATTTTTACCTTGATAGTGATCAACAAGATTTATTCATTCTATAGCCTACAGTGCTTAGCTGCCTATAATGCTGACACATATGAAGGGCTCAAATAAGGTTCTGTTGAGAAGCAGAATGAATGATGATACTGAGCAACATCATGAGTGTGCAAAGAAATATTTCTGAAATCATTAAGATTTGGTAGCCCCAAACGTAGTCTCCATCAGTTGTGGGGGATATGGGTAGAATTAATTCACTACAGTTTTGTTTATGCTTTTATTGTTAAATCTTCTCATCAGCATCCAAATAATAACTTTCAATAAATGATTATTATGGAGGGCAGGTAGCAAAGATTACATATAAATTAATTCACAGATAACTATTAATGTCAGTTTCCCAAACATTTAAATTCCATGTATCTCTCTCTTTTTTAAAGCAATGGCTGAGCTTTAGTTAATATTTTAAATTATGGAACCTAATTTCATAGATTTGAAAAAGTACAGGTAGATATGAGCACAATCTAAGTACAATCTTATAGCACCGTAAATGCAGATATAAGCACAATCTGTTGTAAAATTTTGCATCTAGACACATTCTCAAATATCAAACTTTTATTCACTGAAATGAAAACCTTCAATACACAGAGCAGCAAGTAAGAATCAGTAATCTAAAGCAAGTGGGTTTTTTTGCATTGAAATTGCTTTTAGACAATCTGGCAGATGGTACTTTTTTATTACATAGGAAGTTTTCCTGGGGGAGAACACACCAAATTACTTTAAAAAAAAAAAAAAAGAAGTGGTCACACAGAATTAGTCATACATCTCTGTCCTGGCTGTAATGCTTCTGCTATGCCAAGCAAGGCAGCAGTGAAAATTTGCATACGTTAAAAATTGCCAATTGCATTATGCCTGCACTGGGCCAATAAAGGCTCACATAATCACGCAACTGAATAAGGTACTACCAACTAATACATGTGTTTATCAAGTTAGATCTGCTTTGTATAGCTGTTTGAATGTATCTTTCAGAGATCTTTCATCTGTAAGCCCTGAGACTTATATGTCAAAAACTCACCAGTATTCCTGACATCTCCCCAAATTCCCATCTCTTTTTAGTTATGTTCTCCTCAGAATAATGGAACTGGAAGAGACTTTGAAGCATACCCAATTTAATTCCTTCACTATAAAAAACATAAAAATAAAACTGAGATCTGATCAGATTCAGTGACTCACAGCACAAATAAAGTTAGTTAATGGTTATGCTAGGAATGAAACTCAGGTCACTGAAATTCCCATCATTTTTTCTTTGTAACACACCATAAAAGATAAAAAGAACATGAACATAATTTATCCAATTTTTCACAAACATTTCCATACAATAAGACAAACGTTAATTTTACATACCTTGATGTTGCATCAGAAAAAAGAAAAATGTACAACTTAATTAAATAAATTATCTCCTTTTTTTTAAACTTTAAGTGTATCTCAATTGGTTCCTATGAATAGATGATGCTTATAAACAGGATTCAAAGGGATCACTAAATGTTCTCTTAACAAAGCACTACATATTAATTTGAAATCTAAATATTTTTTTCTAATATGGCTTTCCCGATTTTTACATCGAGAGACTAAGAAACAAAGCAGCCATCAGTTTCATTCTCTAGCCAAGACTTTTGTAGTATATGCCATCATAGTTTCAAATATGCTATGCAGCAACCCCAACTGGGTAGTGCAGGGTTGGGGGTGACAATTCTGCTTGATTTTTTCACAAGACAGCCAAAGTGTGATTATTGCCATTTGCCTTTCAGAAGAATCTAAGAAAAGAAGCACAAGTTACTCCACATGTCAGTAAGGATTTCCGGCTTCAACCAGTACCCATGCTGCACGCTGGCAGACAGAAATTGAAAAGGACAGAGCTTTGTACCCAGCACCAGGTTAACCTGGTGGCAGGCTATTTAAAAAAAAAAAGAAAGAAAAAGGCACAAATTATACATGGAGGGATGCGGGGGCGGGGGAGAAAAAAATGCAATGAGCTAATGTTCCTAGTTGGCATCTGCCTTTTGACTCAAAGAAAAAGATGGCTCCTTTCCAAAATTTTTCTATTATTGTGGTATCAGCAGCCTCTTGGACTCACTTATAAAAGCTGAGACTGCCAACAGAACAAGATAAGATTTCTGTTAGTAGTAGTAAACGTTCAAGCCCCTAGAAATAATAGAAATTTCGATATTTTTTCTACAAAGGCAGCTTAGGCATGATTATTCCTGGCATGATCTTTAGGACTTGTAATTATGGCCAGATACTATTATGACATACGATAATAGCAAATTCTGAGGTTAAAAGTTGCTACCTTGATTTTTAAATTTACCCTTACAATTTATTTAACTAAGAGAAAAGTTTGAGAGGACAGTCATGCATCACTTAACCACAGGGATACGTTCTGAAAAATGTATCATTAGGCCATTTTGCCATTGTGTGGTCATTATCAAGTGTAGTTACACAAACCTACCTACAGGGCACAGCCGACTACACATGTAGGCTACACAGTATAGCCTATTAATCCTAGGCTACGAACCTCTATAGCATGATTCTGTGGTGAATACCATAAGCGAGTGTAACGCAATGGTATTTGTGTATCTGAACATAGCAAAGGTACAGTGAAAATATAATTTTATAATGTTATGGGACCACTGTCACATATGTGGTCTGTTGCTGAGCAAAACATTATGTAATGCATGACTATAAAGAGTACTGGATGTTTCGCTGGGGTACTGGCATTCTTTCTACCAAATGAGCTTGTTAGTGGGTCTTTTCAAAACTCAGTATTATTGCTAACTATTACATTAACTCCTTAGTCTAAAACCTTGGAATCCAAGAGAGAGTTATTTACCCAGACTTTTAAAAAGAAACTATAGTTCTATCTATTTCATGATGGAAAAATCCTCTTTATGTAAGAAAACAAAATCTGGTAAATAGTATGCAAGGAATGATGATTCAAACCCCAATGAAGAATAACGAATGCTCCTAGCTTCCTCTTGGGATGTAGAAAGCTGGAAAGAGCATCACTCTCATCCTTACAAAAACATAAATGCTACATAATCCACAAATTAACTTTTTTTTTTTTAAATTGGGCAGCCTTCCAAGCCAGAGTAGATTCAGAGAGAGTACCTAATAACTTTTCTTGAACCCATCAAAGACCTGAGGTTGTAGACCAACCAACTAAACAAATGTAAATCTAAAATGATACATGAGCACTTGCTCACCTAGGACAGACTCTGCTGGTCACCAGTGAAAAAATTTCGGCCAAATTGTGAGATTGGTAAAGGCTGACTGTAAGCAAGCAAGGGAACCCAGAATCCCCAGGGGGCTATGATATAAAGAAATTCACACCCACTTTCTATTCAGGCTCTTCTCAGAACTTCATCTGGTCTCACAAGAAAGACTGGTGAGAGTCCAGAGAAAGGATCCTTTGTCATTATGGTACAGTGGGAAAAGAACAGCACCCACTCCAGGAATAGAGACCCTATGGAATAATGCCTTAAATAAGAGCAAAAACCACTGATAGGGTTTGGATGTGTCCCCACCCAAATCTCATCTTGAATTGTAATCCCCATAATCCCCACGTGGAGGTAATTAGATCACAGGGGCGGTTTCCTCCATGCTGTTCTTGTGACAGTGAGTTCTCACGAGATCTGATGGTTTTATAAGCCTCTGGCATTTCCCCTGCTTGCACTTACTCCGTCCTGCCACCCTGCAAAGAAGGTGCCTGCTTCTCCTTTGCCTTCCACCATGATTGTAAGCTTCTTGAGGCCTCCCCAGCAATGTGGAACTGTGAGTCAATAAAACCTCTTTCCTTTATAAATTACTCTGTCTCAGGTATTTCTTCATAGCAGTGTGAGAACGGACTAGTAGAACCACCATTTCCCTTGGGGAGCTAGTGAAAGCATATGGCAACTTTAAGAAGGGAAAAGCAAGAAAAACAAAACATACCCTCTAAATCTGGGGGAGGGGCAAGAACACTGAGGAGGCCATACTGCCAAACCCAGGGGCACAGTAACTGCCTCAGACTAAGGCTTAATCAGGACATACCCATAACTTGCCTCTCATCACCAGACTACAAAGCGTGGAGCAACAAGTAATTGCAGTATACCACCGGGAGAGGGACAAGGGAGTGGAAGGAGAACGTATCCGAGTCACAGCACAAAAGGAGGACCTGAAACTGAAGTTCAAGCAGGCACTGAGAAAAACCCTCTGATAAATGAGGCCCATCCTAAAAATAAAGGAATTTGAAGTCTTTGATGTGTCCAGAGTAACTATTGCAACAACAGGTATTCAAGGTATTCAATATTACTCATAATTATCCCATGTAATTCAAAATACTCACAGTATTCAATAAAACAAGTAGACAATCAGTAGGGATATACAAGACCCAGAAAAAACTATCAGCTAAGTTCATCTAAATAACACTTAAATAGAACATTCTATCCAACAGCAGCAGAATACACGTTCTTTTCAGGTGCACATGGCATTTTAACCAGGATGAAGTGTAATACAGCACAACCAGGTGAGAGTTATCCTGGGAATGCAAACCTGCTTCAACTTTGAAAATCAAAGTAATATAGTATGCTAATAAAAAAGAAAAAGTATATAATCATCTCAACAGATAGAGAAAATATTTTTAAAATAGTAAACCTCATCCTACAAAAAAAATCAAATACTTCGGTATAAATCTAAGAAAACATATGGAGGAGCTGATTTTAGTGCACTCATCACCTGAGTAGTGTACATTGTATCCAATATGTAGGCTTTTTAATCTCTCACCATTTCCCCTTCTGAGTCTCAAAAGTCTGTTATACAACTCTGTGTGTCTTTGCATACTCATAGTTTAGCTCCCACTTATAAGTGAGAACATATGGTATTTGGTTTTCTATTCCTGAGTTATTAATACTTAGAATATTGGCCTCCAGCAGCCCCATCCAAGTTGCTGCAAAAGACATTATTTCATTCTTTTTATGGCTGAGTAGCATTCTGTGGTGTATATATACCACATTTTCTTTACTCATTGGTTGATGGACACTTGTTTCCGTATCTTTGCAACTGTTAACTACGCTGCAATAAACAAACACATGCAGGTGTGCATAATGACTTCTTTTGATATAATAACTTCTTTTCCTTTGAGGAGATAATCAGTAGTGGGATTGCTGAATCAAACGGAAGATCTACATTTAGTTCTTTGAAAAATCTCCATACTGTTTTCCATAGAGGTAACTACTTTACATTCCTACCATCAGTGTATAAGCATTCCCTTTTCCCCACATCCACGCCAACACCTATTGTTTTTTGACTTTTTAGTAATGGTCACTCCAGTTGGGGTAAGGTAGAATCTCATATTGTGGTTTGAATTTGTATTTCCCTGAAGATTACTGGTGTTAAGCATTTTTTTCATACGTTTCTTGGTCACTTGTATATATTCTTTTGAGAAATGTCTTATTCATGTCACTTGCCCAGTTTTTGACGGGCTTTTTTTTTTTCTTGTTGATTTGTTTGAATTCATTGTAGATTCTGAATATTAGTCCTTTGTCAGATACATAATTTGCAAATATTTCCTCCCATTCTGTGGGTTGTATGTTTACTCTGATAATTATTTCTTTTGCCATGCAGAAACTTCTTAATTTAACTGGCTCCCATTTATTTTTGTTTTTGTTGCATTTGCTTTGGGGGTCTTACTCATAAATTCTTTGCCTAGGCCAATGTCCAGAAGAGTTTTTCCTAGGTTTTCTTCTAGAATTTTTATGGTTTCAGTCTTAGATTTAAGTCTCTAATTCACCTTAATTTTTTATATGGTGAGAGACAGGGATACAGTTTCATTCTTCTGCATGTGGCTAAGTTTTCCCAGCTCCATTTATTGAACAGGGTGTCCATTCCCCAATTAATGTTTTAAGTTTTGTTGAAGATCAGCTGGTTTTAAGTATTTGGCTTTATTTCTGGGTTCTCTATTCTGTTCCACTGGTCTTTGTATCTACTTTTATATCAGTACCATGCTGTTTTGGTTACTACAGCCTTGGAGTGTAATTTGAAGTCAAGTAATGTGATGCCTCCGGATTTGTTTTTTTTGCTTAGGATTGCTTTGGCTATTCAGGCTCATTTTTGGTTCCATATGAATTTTAGGGTTATTTTTTTCCATTTCTGTCAAAAACAGTGTTAGTATCTTGATAGGAATTGCATTGAATATGTAGATTGCTTTAGGTATTATGGTCATTTTTGTGATATTGATTCTTCCAATACTTGAACATGGGACATATATTTGTTTGTTTGTATCATCTATGATTTCTTTGAGCAGTATTTTATAGTTTTCCTTGTAGAGATCTTTCACCTCCTTTGTTAAGTTTATTCCCAGTTTTTGTTTTGTTTTGTTTGTTTGTTTGCAGCTATCATAAAAGGGGTTGAGTTCTTGATTTGATTCTCAGCTTAGTGGCTGTTGGTGTACAGCAGTGCTACTGATTTGTATATATTAGTTTTGTAACCTGAGACTTTACTGAATTCATTTATAAAATCTAGGAAGTCTTTTGGAGTCGTCTTTTGGGTTTTCTAAGTATACAATCACATCATCAGCAGAGACATTTTGACTCTCTTCCAATTTGAATGTCCTTTCTTTCTCTTGCCTGACTGCTCTAGCTAGGACTTCCAGTAATGTGTTGAATAGAGTGGTGAAAGTGGGCATCCTTGTCTTGTTCCAGTTCTTAGAGGGAATTCTCTTCACCTTTTCTCCCATTCAGTATGATGTTGGCTGTAAGTCTGTCATAGACAGCTTTTATTTTGTGGAGGTATGTTCCTTTAATTCCTAGTTTGTTGACATTTTTTATCATAAAGGGATGCTGGACTTTAGCAAATGCTTTTTATGCATCTATTGAGATGATCATATGGTTGTTTTTAATTCTGTTTGTGTGATGAATCACATTTATTAACTTGTGTATGTTGAACCATCCTGCAACCCAGGGATGACACTCATTTATTCATGGTAAATTATTGTTTGGATGTGCTGTTGGGTTCAGTTTGCTAGTATTTTGTTGCAAGTTTTTGCATCTACATTCATCAGAGATATTTGTCTGCATTTTTCTTCTTTTGTTATGTCATTTCCTGGCTTTGGTAGCATGGTGATACTGGCTTCATAGAATGAGTTAGGGAGGATTCCCTCTTTCTCAGTCTTTTGGAATAGTTTCAGTAGGACTGCTACCAATTCTTTGAGAGTCTGGTAGAATTTGGCTGTGAATCTGTCTGGCAATGGGCTTTTTTTGTTGGCAATTTTTAAAATTATGAATTCAATCTCACTGGTTATTACTGGTCTGTTCTGGATTTCTATTTCTTGCTGATTAAAGCTAAGAGGGTTGTATAATTCCAGGGATTTATCCATTTCCTCCAGATTTTCTAGTTTGTATGCATAGAGGTGTTCACAGTAATCACAAATGGTCTTTTGTATTTCTGTGATGATGGTTGTAATGTCTCCATTTTAATTTCTAATTCAGCTTATTTGGATCTTCTCTTCTTTTCATCGTTGAGATAGCCAATGGTCTCTGATTTTGTTTATCTCTTCAAAGAGCCAACTTTTTGTTTCATTGATCTTTTTGTTGTTGTTGCAATTTCTTTTAATTCTGCTCTGATCTTTGTTATTTCTTTTCTTCTTCTAGCTTTAGGTTTAGTTGGTTCTCATTTCTCTACTTCCCTGAGGTGTGACATTAGGTTGTCAATTTGTGATCTTTCAGACTTTCTGATGTAGGCATTTAGCCCTATAAAGTTTCCTCTTAGCACTGCTTTTGCTATATCCCAGAGGTTTTGATATCTTGTGTCACTATTATAATTCATCTTGAAGAATTATTTAATTTCCATCTTGGTATCATTGTTAACCTAAAAATCATATAGGAGCAGATTTGCTTAATTTCCATGTATTTATGTGGTTGTGAGGATTCCTTTTAGATTTGATTTCTAGTTTTACTCTCCAATGGTCTGAGAAGATATCTGATTTCAATTTTTTTTCCATTTTCAGAAATAGATAGACGTAAACATATTCAATTGTTGTTTGAAAAAAGTACAAAGGCAATTCATTGGAGAACTGATAGTCGTTTTGACAAATGGTGCTGAAATATTTCGAAGTTCACAAGCAAGAAATGAACTTTGGTTCATACCTCACATCTTATATAAAACTAACTCAAAATGGGCTATATATCTAAATGTACATTTTAAGACCGTGGAACTCCTAAAAATGTAGCAGAAAATGTCCATCAGCGACAGACTGGATTAAGAAAATGTGGCACTATGCAGCCGTAAAAAAGGATGAGTTCGTGTCCTTTGTAGGGACATGGATGCAGCTGGAAACCATCATTCTCAGCAAACTATCACAAGAACAGAAAACCAAACACCGCATGTTCTCACTCATAGGTGAGAATTGAACAATGAGATCACTTGGACACAGGAAGGGGAACATCACACACTGGGTCCTACTGTGGGGAGGAGGGGGAGGGATAGCATTAGGAGATATACCTAATGTAAATGACAAGTTAATGGGTGTAGCACACCAACATGGCACATGTATACATACGTAACAAATCTGCACGTTGTGCACATGTACCCTAGAACTTAAAGTATAATTAAAAAAAAAAAAAAAGAAAGAAAATGTAGCAGAAAATCATGGTCTTGGGTTAGGTCAAAAGATTCTTAGATATGGCACTAAAAGTTTGACACATTGATAAATTTGCTTCATCAAAATTAAAAACTTTTGTGCCATGAAAGATACTTTTAAGAGAATGGGGGAAGAAAGCCACAGACTCAGGGAAAATATTTGCAAATCACATATCTTATGAAGCACTTTTATTCAGAACATATAAAGAATTCCCAAAATTCAATCATAAGAAAACAAACAATCCAATTAAAAGTACACAAAATAATGGAACAGAAACTTCAGCAAAGAAGATATACAGGTGGCCGATAAACAGAAACATCATTAGTCGTTAGAGAAATATAAATGAAAACTACAACCTGACACCTATTAGAATGGCTGAGATAAAAACAACTGAAAATACCAAATGCTGGGAGAACCAAGAGTAACTGGAACTCTCATATACTGCCCGCAGGAATGAAAACTGGTACAAACACTTAGGAAAACAGGCAGATTCTTATAAAGTTAAACATAAATTTACTATATATAATCCAGCAACCCTACTCCTATGTGCTTACCTAGGTGACATGAAAACTTATATTCACACAAAGTCCTGTATGTAAATTTTTATAGTAGCTTTATTCATAAATGTCAAACCTGGAATCAACCCAAATGTCCTTCAATTGGTGAAAGGATTAAAAAAACAAAAACAAAAACAAAAACAAAAAACTTCTGGTATATCTATACACTAGAGTATGATTCAACCATAAAAGAGAAGAAAATTATCAATATAGTTAAAGGGATGAATCACAAATAAACTTTGCTAAGTGAAAGAAGTCTGATCCCTCAAAGCTAAATATTGTGTGATTTCATTTATATGACATGCTGGTAAAAGCAAAGTTCAGGAGATGGAGAAGAGAACAGTGCTTGTTGAGGATCAAGGGTCAGGGGAGGTTGATTGCAAAGGGAGAGTGATGGGTGATTTTCTGGAGTGATACAACTGTGCTGTATCTAGATTGTTATGATAAACCACTCTATGCTTCTGACAAAGCTCACATAAGTGTACACCACAAGGAGTAAATTTTACTATAAATTTTAAAGAAATAAAAATATTAACAAGGAACCCAAAGAAATAACTGATAGGTGATCAGTTATTATACAGAAGTGCATAATACATGACTAATATTTAGTCTTGTAAAAAAATCACCAAAGACTACAAAAACCATTACTTGAAAGGTTTTCAAGTAATTTTTAGGAAACAGGATATTCATATGGCGACATAGTATCGCCTCATGTGGAACATGCAAAGAGCAAAGGGAAAAATTTACCTTTGTAACAGAGAGATTTGTCAGTCACTTTCTGAAACTAGTAACCAAGTATTAGTGGGATGGCTTCACACTGTGTATCTCCTGACCTGATGCAATCTGAAGAACACAGCATTACCTATGACATTTTCTTGCTAAAAATGTGTAATCCAAATCCAATTAATCAAGTCCTCAAATGTAAGTGCCAATATACAGAAATGCAGAGAACTATTTAAATACACCATGAAGAAATAAGAAACACGTACCATTCAATGAGACTAGTGTCCTGAAAAATTAAATCATACAAAGGGCATGGTATGGTTTTTATATTAAAAAGAAATAATCAAATGCAACATCAGAACCTTGAAAACCTGACTATAAAAGATACTCTTTGAGAAAATTAGAAAATTTCGTATTTGGACTAAATGTTAGGTGTTATTAGGGGATTCCTGCTAATATTCTTTGATGTGGCCATGATGTTTAGATAAGTAGCACAATTGCCCTTATTTTTAAAAGATACACATTGAAGGATTTAGAGACAAAGTAACAAGATGTCTCCAAACCTGTCAGAGGGTTCAGCCCAAACAATTCTGGTTTCTCTCTTCTATCCTCCCTCCCTCTCCTCCTCTTCCCTTTCCCCTCTCAAACACATATACACATAAACACACAAACTCTACATTCAAATAAATTTGGGAAATACTGCAAACCATACCTCCTTGAATATCCACAGTGACACTGGTATACTACTTATGATTATAATTAGCTCTGCAATTAAGAAACCAATTAATTACATATTTTCCAAGCTTATTTGACCACAGAATTTTATTTTGAATGAATGTTTTGAACAGCACATGAAACTAGTTTCAAGGAAACAGATCTAAAAAGACTCCTTAAGTGAATTATGCAGTAACTGACAATGGCAAAGGAAGCAGCTTTATAAAAATTTATATCAATTTGAGTTTTATTTTCCTTCGAAACCATTGTAATTGTCTACGTGTAAGAATCAAGTAGACATTTGTCAAAGGCCTTTTTCATTTTTTTTTTCCTATGGAAAAATATTTGGTTTGAATTGGCTTATTTCATAAATTTCTGGCCATATGGTACATACTATTTTGTGCCTTACTTTTTTTCATTCAGCAATTATGTTGTAATCATATTTTCATGCCACTAAATTTTTCAAAAATGTTTTTAATAGATGCCTAATATTTCCATTTTACAATGAAACCATACTGATTTCACCCTTGCACACATGGTTGTGCAAATTTCAATGTATTTAAGTTTTTGTTTTTAAATTTAATTAGGGAATAAGTAACTTATAAACAAATATTGGACCATCTCTCTATTAATAATTTCCTCAGGCTAGATTCTTAGTCAAGAAATCACTGAACGTAGTAAGCCTCTTGATTATACATTTCCAATATGTTTTCCAGAAAGGTTACACCAATTTGCATTCACATCTGCAGCATATAGAAATGTCTGTTATCACCACCAACATTAAATGTGGTGAGATAGAGGGAGGTGGAGCAAGATGGCCAAATAGAAACCTTTACAGATCGTCCTTCTCAGAGGAACACCAAACTGAAAAACTATCTGCAGAAATCATCACCTTCATAAGAACCAAAGATCATGTGAGTAATCACAGTACCTGGTTTTAACTTCACAACACTGAAAGAGGCACTGAAGGGAGAAGGAAAGACAGTCTTGAATTGCCATGCCACTCCTCATCCATCCCCTGGTAGCACAGACAGAGAATCTGTGTACTTGGGGGAGGGAGAGCACAGTGATTGTGGATAGCCCACTGGAACTCAGCACTGCCAGAAAGCAATACTGAGCAGAACTTAGCCAGCATCCAGAGAGGGCGCATTTAGACCAGCCCAGGCCAGAGGGGAATTGCCCATCCCAATGGCCAGAACCTGAGTTCCATCCGGCCCTGACACCATGCGCAAAAGTGCTCTGGGGTCCTAAATAAACTTGAAAGGCAGTCCGAGCCACAAGGCCTGCAATTCTTGGGTAAGCTCTGGTGCTGTGCTGGGCTCAGAGCCAGGACTTGGGGGACATGCCTTCCAGTGAGACATCAGCCGGGACAGCCAAGCCAGTCGTTGTTTACCCCTCCTTAGGCACTGCAGCTCGCAGCTCTGGAAGAGACTATTTCCCAGTGCTTGAGGAGAGGAAATGGAAGAGTAAAGAAAAATGTGTTTTGCGACTTGGATACCAGCTCAGCCACAGTAGGATAGGGTATCGAGCAGAGTCCTGAGGCCCCTATTCCAGGCTCTAGTTACCAGGCATCATTTCTAGACACATGCTGGGCCAGAAGAAAACCTTCTGCCTTGAAGAGAAAGACTCAATCCTCGCAGGATTCATCACCTACTGACTAAAGGGCTCTAGGGACCTGAATAGGCCACCGTGGTAAACAGGCAGTACTCAGCCCCTGGTATCTGGTGAGACTCAGAGACATGCTGGCTTCAGTGTGACCCAAGCACATTCCCAAGATGGTGGCTATGGGGAGAGACTCCTTCTGCTTGAGGAAAGAAGTGAGGAAGGGAACTTTGTCTTGCAGCTTAGGTACCAGCTTGGCCACAGCAGGGTAGAGCATCAAGCAGGCTCTTGGGGTACCCGATTCCAGGCCTTGGCTCTGGGAAAGCATTTCTGGACCTGTCCTGGGCCAGAGGGGACCCCACTTCCCTGAAGGGAGAGATTCCTATCAGATAAATTTGACAAAGACATTGAAATAATTAAAACGAATCCAGAAAAAATTCTGGAGTTGAAAAATGTAATTGACATACTCAAGAATGCATCACAATTGACCAAGCAGAAGAAAGAATTAATGACCCTGAAGACAGGCTATTTGAAAACACACAGTGACAGGAGACAAAAGGAATGAAGTACACCTTCAGTATCTAGAAAATAGCCCTAAAAGTGCAAATCAAAGTGTTATTGGCCTTAAAGAGGATGGAGAGAGAGGGGGATAGAGGTAGAAAGTTTATTCAAAGGGTAATAACAGAACTTTCCAAACCTAGAGAAAGATGTCAATATTCAAGTACAAGACAGTTACAGAACATCAAACAGATTTGATCCAAGTAAGACTATCTCAAGACATTTAATAATCAAACTCCCAAAGGTCAAGGAAAAAGAAAGGATCCTAAAAACAGCAAGAGAAAAGAAACAAATAACATACAATGGAGTTCCAGTAGTTCTGACAGCAGACTTCAGTGGAAACCTTACAGGCAAGGAGAGAATGGCATGATATATTTAAAGTGCTGAAGGGGAAAAAAACCAAAAAACTTTTATCCTAGAATAGTATATCCAGCGAAAATATCCTTCAAACATGAAGGCAAAATAAAAAATTTCCCAAGAAAAGCTGAGAGATTTCATCAATGCCAGACATGTCCTACAAGAAATGCTAAAGGGAGTTCTTATGTCTGAAAGAAAAGGATGTTAATGAGCAATAAAAAATCATCTGAAGGTACAAAACTCACTGGTAATAGCAAGCACACAGAAAAACGAATAAAAAGACACATGTAATTGTGGTGTGTAAGCTATTCATATCTTGAGTAGAAAGACTAAAAGATGAACCAAACAAAAATAATAACTACAACAATTTTTCAAACATAAACAGTATAATGAAATGTAAGTAGAAACAAAAGCTAAAAACTAGGGGGACAAAGTTAAAGTGTAGAGTTTTTATTGATTTTCTCTTTGCTTGCTTGTTTCTTTATGCAATCAGTGTTAAGTTGTTATCAGTTTAAAATAATAGGTCATATTAATTTCAAGCCTCATGGTAATCAGAAATCAAAAAATATACAACAGATACACAAAAAATAAAAAGCAAGAAATTAAAACATACCTCCAGAGAACATCACTCACTACAAGGAAGACAGGAAGGAAGGGAAGAGGAAAGGGAAGACCACAAAACAATCAGAAAACTAATAACAAAATGGTAGGAGTAAATCCTTACTAAACATTAATAGCATTAAATGAAAAAAGACTAAATGATGCAGAATAGAATGAATGCATTAAAAAACAAGGTCCAATGATCTGTTGCCTACAAGAAACACACTTCACCTATAGAGAATGAAAATGCATATAGAGGCCAGGCACAGTGGCTCACGCCTGTAATCCCAGCACTTTGGGAGGCCAAGGCGGGTGGATAATGAGGTCAGGGGATCGAGACCATCCTGGTTAACACTCTACTAAAAATACAAAAAATTAGCTGGGCATGGTGGCACGCACCTGTAGTCCCAGCTACTTGGGAGGCTGAGGCAGGAGAATGGTGTGAACCTGGGAGATGGAGCTTGCAGTGAGCCAAGATCACACCACTGCACTCTAGCCTGGGCAACAGAGTGAGACTCTGTCTCAAAAAAAAAAAAAAAAAAAAAAACAAGAAAAAAAAAGAAAGAAAATACATAATATAGATTGAAAACAAAGAAATGGAAAAAGATATTTCCTTCCAGTGGAAACCAGTAAAGAACAGGAGCAGCTATGGTTATATCAGACAAAACAGATTTGAAGATAAAAACTATAAAAAGGGACAATGTAATTATATTATGATAAAGGGGTCAGTCAATTCAGTAAGAGGATATATCAATTATAAATATATATGCATCTAACACTGGGGCACACAGATACATAAAGCAAATATTATTAGAGCTTAAGAGAGAGATCGATCCCAATACAATAATAGCTGGAGACTTCAACACCCCACTTAAAGCAATGGAAAAATGTTCCAGAAAGATACTCGACAAAGAAAAGTAACACTTAATCTGCAATATAGACCAAACAGACCTAACAGATATTTATAGAACATTTCATCCAACAGCTGCAGAACACACATTATTTTCCTCAGCACATGAATCCTTCTCAACGGTAGACCATATGTTAGGCCACAAAAAAGTCTTTTAAAAAGTTCAGAAAAACTGAAATTATATCAAGTATCATCTCTGACCACCATGGAGTAAGATTAGAAATCACTAAAAAGGAATTTGCGAAACTATACAAATATATGGAAGTGAACAGTATGTTCCTAAATGACCAGTGGGTTAATGAGGAAATTAAGAATGAAATTCAAAAATTTCTTGAAACAAATTATAATACAAACACAACATACTGAAACCTATGGGGTACAGTGAAAGCAGGACTAAGAGGCAAGTTTATAGCAATAGGTGCCTATATCTAAAAGGTAGAAAAACTTCAAATAACATAATGATTCATCTTAAACTACTGGAAAAGCAAAAGCAAACAAAACAAAACAAAAAAATAGTAGAAGAAAAGTAATAAAGTTAAGAGTAGAACTAAATGAAACGAAAAAAAATACAAAGGATTAATGAAACAAAAAGTTGTTCTTTTGAAAACATAAACAAAATCAACACACCTTTAGCCAGGCTAAGAAAAAAAGAAGACCCAAACAAAAATGAGATTAAAACTAGACATTAAAACCTATTCTACAGAAATTCAAAGGCTTGTTAAAGGCTACTATGAGCAACTGTATGCCAATAAATTGGAAAACCTAGAAGAAATGAATAAATTCCTAGACACACACAACTTACCAAGATTAAACCATGAAGAAACCCAAAACCTAAATAAACGAATACAAAGTAATGAGATTGGTGCCGTAATAAAAAGTTTCCCAGCAAAGAAAAGCCCAGGACCCAATGGCTTCACTGCTAAATTTTACCAAATGTTTAAAAAGGAATGAATACCAATCCAACACAAACTATTTTAAAAAATAGAGGCAGAGGGAATACTTCCACACTAATTCTATGAGGCCAGTATTATCCTGATACCAAAACCAGACAAAGATATCAAAGAAAACTACAGGCTAATATCCCTGATGAACATTGATTCAAGGATAATAGCAAATTGAATTCAACATATTAAAAAGATAATTCATTATGACCATTTGGGATTTATCCCAGTGCTGCAAGGACGGTTTAACATAAGCAAATCAATCAATGTGATACACGATATCAACAGAATGAAGGACAAAAACCATATGGTCATTTCGATTGATGTGGAAAAAGCACTTGATAAAATTCAACATCCCTTCATGACAAAAAACCCTAAAAAATGAGTATAGAAGGAATATTCCTCAACACAATAAAAGCCACATATGACAGACTAACAGCTAGTATCATGTTGAAAGGGGAAAAACTGAAAGCCTTTCCCCTAAGATCTGGAACACAACAAAGATGCTCACTTTCACCACTGCTATTCAACACAGTACTGGAAGTCCTAGCTAGAGCAATCAGACAAGACAAATAAATAAAGGGCATCCAAATTGGAAAGGAAGAAGCCAGATTATTTTTGTTTGCAGGTGGTATGGATCTTATACTTGGAAAAACCCCAAAATTCCACCAAAAAACTATTAAAACTGATAAATTCAGGAAAGTTGCAGGATACAAAATCAACATACAAAAGTCAGCAGCAGTTCAATATATTAACAGTGAACAATCTGAAAAAACAAGAAAGTAATCCCATTTAAAATAGCTACAAGTAAAATAAAATACCTAGGAATTAACTTTATCAAAGAAGTCAAAGATCTCTACAATGAAAACTATAAAATATTGATGAAAACACTGAAGCAGACACAAAAAGTGGAAAGATATTCCATGTTCATGGATTGGAAGACTCAATATTGTTAAAATGTCCATACTAACCAAAGCAAACTACAGATTCAATGCAACCCCTATCAAAATACCAATGACATTCGTCACAGAAATAGAAAAAGTAATGGTAATATTTACATGGAACCACAGAAGACCAAAAATAGCCAAAGCTATCCTGAGCAGAAGGACGCAAACTGGAAGGATCACATTACCCCACTTTGAATTATACTACAAAGCTATAATAACCAAAAGACCATGGCACTGGCATTAAACCAGACACACAGATCGGTGGAAGAGAATAGAGAATCCAGAAACAAATCCATACATTTCTGGTGATCTCATTTTCAAAAAAGGTGCCAAGAGAATACACTGGGGGAAAGGACAGTCTCTTCAATAAATACTTCTAGGAAAACTGGATCTCCATATGCAGAAGAATGAAACTAGACCCCTATCTCTCACCATATAAAAAAATCAATTTCAAATGGATTAAATACTTAAAACTAAGACCTCAAACTATGAGTCTACTAAAAGAAAATGTTGGGGAATCTCTCCAGGACATTGGATTAGGCAAAGATTTATTGAGTAATACTCCACAAGCATAGGTCAAAAAACAAAAATCAGCAAATGGGATCACATCATGTTAAAAACCTTCTTTACAGGAAAGGAAACAATCAACAAAGTGAAGAGACAACGCACAGAATGGGAGAAAAATATGTGCAAACTATCCATCTGACAAGAGGTTAATAACCAGAATACATAAGGAGTTCAAACAGCTGCTTATATACAGGATAAAACCTAATAATCTAATTTTTAAGCCATGCAAAAGATCTGAATAGACATTTCTCAAAAGAAGGCATACAAATAACAAAAAGGCATAAGAGAAGGTTCTCAGTATCATTGATCCTCAGAGAAATGCAAATCAAAACTACAATGAAACATCATTTCACTCCAGTTAAAATGGCTTTTATCCAAGAGACAGGCAGTAACAAATGCTGGTGAGGATATGGAGAAAAGGGAACCCTGGTACACTTTTGGTGTGAATGTAAATTAGTACAACCACTATGGAGAATAGTTTGGAGGTTCCACAGAAAACTAAATGTAGAGCTACCATATGATCCAGCAATTCTACTGCTAGGTATATGCCCAAAAGAAAGGAAATAATTATATCAAAGAGATATCTATATTCCCACGTTTACTGTAGCACTATTCACAGCAGCCAAGATTTGGGAGCAACCTAAGTATCCATCAGCAGATGAATGGATAAAGAAACTGTGGTACCTGTACACAATAGAATACTATTCATCCATAAAACAAAATGAGATCCTGTCATTTGCAACAACGTAGATGGAACTGGAGGTCACTATGTTAAGTGAATAAGCCAGGCACAGAAAGACAAACTTTGCATGCTCTTATTTATTTGTGGGAGCTATAAATTAAAATGAACTCATGGAGATAGAGATGAAATGATGGTTACCAGATGCTGGGATGGAGGATAAGCAGAAATGAAGACGGTTAATGGGTACAAAAAATAATTAGAATGAGTAAGATCTAGTATTTAATATGCACAACAGGGTGACTACAGTCAACAATTTTTTTTTGTACATTTAAAAATAACTAAAAGAGTAGAACTGGATTGTTTGTAACACAAAGAAAGGACAAATGCTTGAGGTGATGGATACTCCATTTATCCTGACGTATTATACATTGCATGCCTGTATCAAAATTCTCATGTACCCCATAAATATATACACCTGCTACGTACCCACAAAAATTAAAAATAAAAATAAAAAATAAATGTGGTGAGACAAGCAAACTAAGTAACTCTCTGCTAATATACAGCAAATTATTTTTAGATTCACACTGATCACTTAGAAGTCTTTGGGTTATGTGTTAAAATTGTTTTCAATTTTCCTAATAGGAGTTAGCATTAATTACTTCATTGCATGAGTTCTTTACATACTGATTATATGAATTCTTTGTCAAAGTTTTTATTGATCTATCTTCCACAATTTTTTCATTACTTTTCTGTTTAGAAAGTCCTATATTCAAAAATCATCAATTATTAACTTTCATGATTTCTTTTCTTTTTAAAATTATTTATTTTTATATTTCATTCACTGTAATTCAAAATGCTAAACAAGGCCACTCTGTTTCAGATGTCCTAAGTGGCCGTTTGAGAGACAAACAAGTTCTATGTACTTGTACGATTTTTCATGAATGGCAAGAAGAGACGGCTTTAAATTCTGAAAACATATGTGTAGGAGGAAGGGACAAAAAGGGGAAAAAAACCTATGACTTTGTTAAGATAAAAGGTCAGATAGCAAAAATAATTCAGCACAAACTCTGGATCATTTAGTCCTAGCAGTCTTATACTGTGAGGAGTTTTAGAACTTAACTCCATACTCACAAAGTAGAAGCTAGATTTTTTCAGACCAAGCAACTAGTTAGAGGTAGAAACAAAACCTTTGGCTTCAAAATAATCCCAGAAATATTCTTCTCACCAAGCAAGTCTTACAGCATCTGATGTGTAAAAACTTTTTTTTTTTTTTTAAGTAAAAATGATTAATTTCTTAACTTCACTGAAATGTTTTAAGGATAAGAAAAAACAAAAAATAATTTAAAATAGGGGTAGTAAAAATTTTATGTTGTTTCTATTTCTGTTCAGTATACTCTCTTATTTTTACAAGAAGTTTTTTAAGAATGAGATTAAAATTTATGAAAAATCAACACTACTATCAGATGACTTTCTGAAATCTGTGAAGGTAGCCTGTTTTCTTTTTCCTTTTTTTTTTTTTTTTTTTGCGCCTGTTAGTATATATTTCAATACCATTTATTGTTAAGCAGGAAAAATTAGTATTAATGACTTATATTAACTTAACAATAAACACATTATTTTTTAAGGAAACATCTCAAAAATCTACTCCAACTTCCTTCTGACTCCCCAAATGTAAGACCCTTCCTTTGTACCTAGATTCAAGTCTCTAAAATTGCTCTAAAATCACCAGGGCCATCAGAGGATGCTTTCCTCTACAGATCTTCCATGCTCATGTCTCTGAGCCCAAATTATTGAAGGAAGTCATTATTTTCTCTCTCTTTCTAAAAAAAACACCCGTACTACTAGTACTAACCTCCTGTATAGTTACTTATGGGGGCATATAGCAACGCTTTAGAAATAAAACTACAAAAAGTAAGCTTGCCCTCTTGCGTTTCCTTTCTCTTACGACATTTAACGTGGGAGGTTTTCTATGTCTCACATTCAAATATTCTCACCCAGGCTACCTAATTTTTCCCTCTGATTTTTCATCACTCTTTATGAAGGCTTGCTACTTTAGAATATACATTTTCTTAGCCGAAGGTAATAATCAGACGACGTCCCCCAAATATAAGTCCAAATCTTTCCTTTAATGAATGCTGTGTTCTTTGGCTCTTGGGACTTTATGTGAAATCAGCCTAGATGGGGATAGAGACAGGCTGTATGAAGTCCACGCTGAGAAGTTTTGCCCTGCCCTACGTGTCCTGTAGTATTTCATGGATAGCCCAGTGGTGATTAAACCTCTGTGTGCACAGGAATAACCATCAGAATTTGTTAAAATACAGACTGTGGGCCCTTACCCCAGATTTCAGGATTCCATGGCTAAGGCATGCTTTTGAATGATTGTGATACTGGCAGTTCACTGACTACATGTGATACAGTGATTACAAAAATGGCTACAATTCTCCACCTCTCTCTCTATCCATAACCATTGCATGTGACTTTGCTGTTCCTCTAAGAGGTGGAGACTATCTCCCTATCCCATGAATCCGAGCTAGTCTTGTTACCTGCTTCAGTAACTGTATACAGAATACAGTGGAACTGACACTGTGCCAGCATAAGACTTGTTGATTTCTGCCCTCTCCTGTAAACCTTATGCTGTGGCCTGGTGAATGAGCCCAGGCTAGCCTGCTGGATGAGGAATGAGGCGTGGCATACCACCAGCATCAGTCAGGCAGGCATGTAGAGGAAGCCACCCTAGAGCAGCCAGACCCCAGCAGACCACTGCAGACACCTTAGCTTGCTAGCCAAAATCGGCTAAGCCTGGCCCAGCTGCTTCATATACTCACAAGCAAGAATAAATGTTTACTGTTTAAATCCATGAGTCTCAGGGTGATTCTTTACACAGTGATAGATTACTGATATATCATCACAGTTCTGAAACTCTTCACCTGAGAAACACAGATTTATGCCTTCCTCTCCACTTCCCCTGCCACCTTCATAATTTAGGCTTTCCTTTCTTGTTCAGGTTACTGCAATATAGTCTTCCAACTTGTCTCCCTGCTTGTTGTCATTCCCCACCTCCACACACACTGTTGCTGCTAAGACTGTATTTCCTAAAGTCAGAAATTTTATTGTTATAATTTATGTACTCTCATCATCTAGCATAATGCTTGGTACCCGACGGGTGCTCAATCTTGTTTGCAGAATGACTGCTACCACCAGATTCTTATAACAGAACTCTGACCACATCAGTCTCCATGCAGACCTCTATTGGCATTTATATCACATACTAAATCTGCTTTCCATTTGGCCTATTTAATTCTAGGACCCCTGTGATCCAGCCCCAGCCTAGCTTCCCAATCTTCTTCCCTTTCTTCTCTTATTGTCCATTCAAAAGTGAGGGCTGGCGGAACATGACCCTAACTTCTATGCTGATACTCAGACTTCTACAGAGAATGCCCCTCCACAGCTCTTCAAGTTCTACACATCCTTGAAGGTCCAACTCAAACGCTATCTCCTCTGTGAAAATCTGATAGTTCTAGGTATGACAAAGCTCACCATCTTCTCCCTACCTCTAGCACTTAGCTTGAGCCTCTCTTAGACACCTGATACTAGGGTTACCTGTGTGGTATCACATCTAGTAGGCATATGCCCAAACACAGATTGTTAACTTTCTGAGGGTAGTTTCCACCTTTTACCACAGTGTTCCCTATTGTACCTACCATTGTACATGAAACATAAAACGTTAACAAATGCCCTTTAAATGAATAGCTGATTTTTAGTCACTACTCAAACAATAAAAACAGTAATTCCCAAACTCATAATCCAAACCTAGAACAAAGACGGCAGAATAAATACAGCGTTTTTTCAGATATCGGTTTGTAAAAGAAACTCCTGGAAAGCCTGTTCAAAACACAAATTTCTAGGCTCTATCCTCAGACAGATTGGTTCAGCAGAAGTCAAACCTGAGCTTGAATTCTTAGCCCACGTGATGTTGAGGGAGATTTTTGGAAGGTTTATGGGCAATATTTTGATACTTAGTGACATTGAGCCTTCTTTACACATATGAATTCCAAAGAAAATCTCTTTTTTTAATCATGCATCTAAGAATTTTAAGTTTCTTGACTTTAATGCCAAAGCATCGAGTGCAGCAGGCCTATAAAAAGAACCACTTTAACAATACATACCCAGTCTGGCACCTTACTAGGTTAGGTTGCTGGGAATATGGCATCACACCCCATTCTTTGTAATCACAATCTGCACACATTTTTCATCTATGTATCCTTTTTCTGAACTATTTAAAATTTAATTTGCTACAAATAGCCCTTTTTCAGGCTACCTTACCACAAGAGGTATGCTTTAAAATAACTGAAGGGCACAAGACTCCTACCTCGGTCCCAGAGGCTGGCTTGTAAAGCTCTCTCAAGCTGTTCTTCTTCACTCAGTCCTGCTGTGTACGTGTCATAGTTCCTGGGTGCTTCTTCATAGTGACCCGGCCTGCCATGCGGGTCATAATCCTGATATCCAGAGCTGCCTACAGACACAAGGAAAAGGTTCTAGAACACAGCTATGGACTGTTGTTTTATACTTCCTGTTTTGTATAAGCAAGGACAAGCAAGTAAGGCAAAACATTATTTTAGGTATAATAATTATCCTCAAAATAAGAAAAGATGCCAAATGGTGATCGTCTTGTCACTGTATCCTCAGTGCCCACCATGGAGCTGGACACGATTGAGTCCTTATGTGCTAAAGAGGAAAGGAGATATTAATTCAGAGGGTAGTCAGAAGTCCTGGGGAAGAGACTGGAATGAGCTATTGACATATGGAGTGGATTCTTTCAGCTTAGAGCTACTCAATACTTGGAGAGTTTTCAGTGAACTTCTGGCTTCAGTCAAGAGAATGGTGGAAACAATAGCTAATAAAGTCTTAATGTCTTGTTGCTCTGTACAATGAGGGGCAGACCAATGTTTCATACAGATCCCACAGAATACTTCAGACAATAACAACATTAAGATGCAGCCAGTTTCTCTGTGATTGTAATTCTATGTCAGAGATTATAGTTCCCCCCAAAAAATGGTTTCTAGATAAAACAAGAAAGAAAATACAACTTCAAAAAAAAGAGTTGCTAGATAAAACAAGAGAGAAGAGACAACTTGGTCGTTAAGTAATGCTTTAGGTACCAAACTTAGGTACTCTATTAATAAAGGTCAATAACAGAAAAGTTCATTTTTGCAAGATATTTCCATTGATCTTTTCAGTTTGAGTTTATTCCTTACATTTTCTTTAACTGCCAATAGAGAATTTGTTTGGAAGAGATTTTTGTTCCCCACAGAAGGTTACCAATCTCATTCTGGCATAAAGAGAGAGAAGTAAAATAGTCTGTTTGATTTTTTTCTCTTCTTTCCTGCCATTATTATATTCTTTGAAGTTGATGTTTCAAATATTTAAATAATGTGGTTTGGATTGTTGATGAAGATTCCTAACCTTTACTATGAGTCTTTGTGACAGATCTCCATATTATCCCACAGTACAGCAGTACAGGCCTGAGTTAGAGCTTTAATAAGGCTACAGAAGAAAACACAATCCAGTCAAAAGAGGAACACTGAATGGCAGAATCTCATTGATTGAGATTTCATGCTCAGAATTGTTGATAGTTGGTCCTGACGCTATTTAAAATTCACTGTTGTATTGTTTATGAATATTTACCTAATATGCAAGATTAAAAGGGAAACTGTTAATCAGCACTCTAGTAGACTTCATTTTCATATAAACAACGAATGACAAAACACACTAGTTTCAGTCGATAGCCTAATATAATTATGTTTATATAAATATTGGTCATGAAAAGTAATTGTGTCTATGGATATTTTTAGAACAGCTTTATTGAGATATAATTGACATCCCTACAATTTATCAATTTAAAGTATACAACTCAGTGGTTTTTAGTATATTTTAGAGTTGCACCATCATTACCACAATCAATTTTGGACATTTTCATCACCCCCAAAAAGAAATATGTAGTCTTTAGCTAACAATCTTCACCCGCCCATCCCTTCTCCAGCTCTAAGCAAGCACTAATCTACTTTCTGTCTCTGCAGAATATGCCTATTTTGGAGAGCTCATATAAACAAAATCATGTAATATGTGGCATTTTGTGTCTAGTTTATTTCACTTAGTATATTTTCCAGGTTCATCAAGTTTGTTATATTTATCGGTACTTCATTCTTTTTTATGGGCAAATAATATTCCACTGTATGGCTTATACCACATTTTGTTTATCCAATGTCAACTGATAGACATTTGTGTTACTTCTACCTTTTGACTATTATGAATAATGCTGCTATAAACATTTGTGAGCAAGTTTTTATGTGGACATACGCTTTCATTTCTTTTGAGTATATACCTAGAAGTGGAACTGCTGCATCACATGGCAATTCTGTTTAACTATTTGAGAAATCACCAGAATGTTTTCCAAAGTAACTGTACCATTTTCTATTCCTACAAGCAGTGTATGTGGGTTCCAATTTCTCCACATCCTCACTAACACTTGCTATTATTTGCCTTTTTATTCACAAACATCCTAGGGCATATGAAGTGGTATCTCACTGTGGTTTTGATGACTAATAATGTTGAGTGTCATTTTATGTACTTATTGGCCATGTGTATATCTTCTTGGAGAAATGTCTATCTAGATCTTTTGTCCATTCTTAGTGATGGTGATAAAACTCTTCTAACTTGATTCTATTTTACTGAATGTCCTTGAAAGTAAAAGAAAAAGGAATGATTTAAATAAACATTAAATAAAATTGTTTAGGATTTTGGAGACTAATCCTGAAAAGCCTTGCCCCAGTGCAGTAAACATTAATGAGAATTTACTAAATACCTCTAATAACCCAACTTTCATATTTTCTCTCACCTGTTTCCCATGTCAAAATATTAACATTATTGATATTTAAAACAGGAAAAGGAGACAAGTACATTTTCCAAATCCTCACAATAGCTTAAAACTGAACTTGGATCTTACCATTTTAAATATGAACACTTATTCTTAAACTGGTCTCTATCCAATAGAATCAGAAAAATTCAGCCCCCATTGCTGCGTTGGGGAACACTCAGCCAGCAAGTTTCAGACCTTGAGAGTAAAGGAGACCATGGTAGTGTTTTTACAAATCTTATTTCTCATTCCTTATCAAAAAAAAAAAAAAAAAAAAAGACCTTTCACATGAGGACAAATGGTAAAAACACAATTAATATATCTTCTCCACAAAGAATCAAAGAAAGTGGCAACCATTCTGCAACACTAATAGAATATTTATAGAGACGTCACTGAATAGCACGGGATGCTTCAGCAATCCCTGCATAGAGAAATGGCCCAATTCCCTAAGAGTGTCAATTATTTTACTGGAATACAAAAAGTATACTGGGTAATTTCCCACACGGCTCATTATCACTTACAAACCCCTGTGGAAAGCCATTCTATTATGTAAGATCTAAGCAGCATTTCTACCTATCCACCCCCAAAAATGCTCAGTTAATTCAAGAGCCAAAATAACCCAAGGTCTCTGAATATTTGCTCACCACATAGAAATTATACATCTACACAGAGTTTTAATTGCCAGATACACATGCGATGATTTGAGGCAACATTTTCTTGATATAGAAAAACATTTTTCTTCATGCTATTTCTTATTTTAAAATAATCTAGCAGTTCTTCAATGAAATAAAGTCAACAGCTCTAAACATCTGAATATTATAAAAACAAATTTGGTACTTGTCAGACAAAACATGGGGAAAGAAAATGGGAACGTTTTGGTGCCTTAAATCAGAAAGACCAGTGTGATTAAACGTTCTATATCATCGATCATAAATCATCAACAGGACCCAAAATCTCATCAATATCTATTATCATGAAAACAGGTCTCCTCCCATAGGACCCCAAATTTTCTATGGCTGTTTCACTGGCCCAGTGAGATGTTTTAAAATCTTCATAATAAACATTCCTGGAAAAACCTAGCAATCAAACAAATAAGATAAATAAATTTAAATTATGTCCTGAGAGGAATACTAGTTTAATTTTTTTTTTTTAGTTGCATACTTAGGCTCTGTAGTAAAAGAAAATCTGGTTATCATTATTCTATTAACTACTCCATCTGTTCCTTATACACATACCAGGATTTCATGGCAAAGGAGATCAAGAAACACCACCAAGATTAGAAAAATTGGTAACAGCTTTTTAAACATTCATGAGGTTCCTCGACCTATAAAGACTTTTCCAGCTAAGGACAGCCATATTAAGAATAAATCATTACTTGTAAGATATACACATGCTCTCATAAAAGTTCCCTAGATGACCATTAGCATAGCCACCTGGCCTTATGTAGCTCTGCCTTTGAAGAAATCCAATCACTTCAGAGAAAGGCATATAACTATGGTAATCTTACAGAGGTTAAAAGAGGTAAAAAGGGCTTTTTATTTTCGCCCTTAATTCTCTGGTCTCTGTGACTGTGCTTCTTCCATATAAGAAGGAAAGAAGCTGTTCTCTTCAGTTCTCTTTTTTAAAAAATAGAAAATAAATGGAGTGCAAAAGAGAGAGAGAAAAGACAGTAAGTAGAATTGCCCTATTTTGTAAGGTTAAATTGACAGAGTGTCAATCTCATATCCTTACACAGTAGAAAAGGCAGGAGCTAGCAGTAAGATTCTATTGGAACACACCCATACCCACTTGTTTATACATTGTCTATGGCAGCCTTCATGCTACCAGGACAGGTTAACTAGTTGCAGCAGAGACTATATGGCCAATAAAGCCCTTACTGCCTGAAATATTAGCTGTCCGGTCCTTTAAAGAAACCGCTGCTAGTCTCAGCTTTAAGCTATAGTGGTCCTCAATTAATATAAACAAAAACACATCTTAGTCCATTTGGGATGCTATAACAAACAGCCATAGACTGGCTGGCTTAAGCAACAGAAATTTCTCGCAATCTGGAGGCTGGAAGCTTACGACGCCAGCATGGTCAGTTCTGGTGAGGACCCTCTTCCAGGTTGCAGACTGCTGACTTCTTGTATCCTCATGTGGCAGTGAGGAGGCCAGAGAGCTCTCTGCGGTCACTTTTACAAGGACATTAATCCCATTCATGAGGGCCCTACCCTTATGACCTAATTTTTTCCTCAAACCCCTACCCTACTAAAATCATCACATTAGGGGTTAGGATTTTGACATATCAATTTGGGGAGGGGCACAATCAGTTCATTGCATTAAGACATGAGTGTCCCAATGGCCATGGCTAACACCTGGCTGCCGGGCCTGATCTAAGATACTACCATGTAGCCACCCCAGACTGGAATGCAAAGGCTTTAGCCTAAAATAGGTCTTATGCTTTTAACAGCAGGTCCTTTCTATCTATTTACACAGACACTTAGAAAAATACATTCTTCCTCATTAAGTCACATGGCATTTATTAGCAGCATGCCTATTTTAGCATCTTAGGGTATGCAAGGGTTTCCTGAATATACATGGGATGGACTGTGGAGAACTATATACCTAAAACCAACTTCTAACACTTTCCCAGCAGTTGAGTCTCAGACTGAGACTCGAAGCACCAAGATCTAATATGAACCTTATCACACATGAGAGACCTCATATCAATCATACCATGTTTTCATGTCTGAGTTACCTCCTTCCCTGGCCTTCCCTACCAACCCATACAAATATGCTCCCTAGGTTACCCCTCCAACTAGCTTTCAGGCGTGTTAGAGGCACAGTTACATAACATGTGAATGACTCCACCACAGCATCAACTAGCAGTATCCTAAAGTACTCTGTAGAGCTGAACACTATAATTTTAAAAATAAGTTAAAATTTATTAAATGAAATAAACTGCTTACCTGAACTATTAAAGTAGTATTGCTGTCCTGGGTAACCAACATTGGAGGAAAAACCACCTAAATGTAAAAGAAATAAACATTTTAATGGCAGCTATAAAGTTTTAAATGCTAATTGTTCCCGTCATTAGGAAGTTCTCTGGGACAAAGCCCAAGGTCATTTCAAATGATTTCTATAACACTCATTAAAATCAACTCCCTTTTGTTTGGGGGTCAGCCCGACAGGGAAAAGAATATGTGTGTGTGTGTGTGTGTGTGTTTGCGGGTGGGGAGTGGAAAATGAAACCCTAATTTACACTCACTGAAGTTTCTTAGTCTTTGCCTCCAAAGTACCAAAGCTCAGCTTTGATGCCTCTGTCTAAGCAGAGACGCTCCAGCTAAATGGAGAAGCTTCCTCAAACAAGGGTGTTAGGAGAGCCACGCTCCTTCCCATTCCTAGGGGACTTTACCCTTTCTTGTCCCTATAGAAGGCAGTAGGACTGTCTACTCAGTCAATTTGGCACAGCTGAATGAAGTGAGGGAGGGAGGGCCAAGGACCACACCCTCAGGGCGACCCTCCTCTTCAGCAGGCATCAGACGGCAGCTTCCACATGCTGGGTCATTTTCCATGGGGTTCCTGTGTGCTTCAATTCTCAGCTCGCAGAAAAAAGGCCGAGTTTGCAGGCTATTTGCAAATTGCACTGAGTGTTCTAATTTTCCTATTTAATTTTCTATCATATTTATTACTTTGAAAATAGAGTGGTGTAAAAACAAGTCTCCATTCATTTTTTAAGGCTTTTAAAACTAAGAGTTTAAATATTATAATTATGGGGAAAATCCTGTTTAAAAATTAAAGTACTTGCTTAAATTTCATAACATGTCTGCAAAAAGCTTTACTAACCGCTTCATCATGAGACACAGAAAAAAGAAACAAGACATTAAACTTCCGAGAATCATCTCTTTTGTCAGTACTAATGAGTATTAAATTATATTGAAAATATAATAAAACTGGACATTTTCCATAAATGAAGTTCCCACTGCCTCCTCTAAGTATATACAGCAGAAGCACATTAATAAGCCAATGCGGGAAAATGAGAATCTGCTTAGATGCAACACAGCCTGTAAAAATCAACCAAAAGTGAACACGACCTGCTAATAAAGGTGCCAGTGCAGTGCCTGGAAAGCTTTCTAATATCATGAATATTATATGGTTCTCAAGAAAACCAGTCATCAGCACAAACTGTGAAAAAATTATTTATGGTTCAAGAAAAGGTAAAATAGTCTCAGAAGCTCTCCCATGAATAAAAGATGAAATAGTGGAACTCACTCTATAAAACAAGTGTTTGAAAACCAGTTTTCTTACAAGTCAAAATGAGAATCGCATTTAAAATTAAGAGGTCTAAAAAATACAAGTATTTCTAAATGAAATATTTTCACTGAGTATCATTTTGAAGGGAGAAACAAAATTTTAAAAAGCAGGAGCCAAGCTTCAAGCAGTAACAGACTTGATTTGGCCATGCATGAATATATGGCTCATCCACCAAGGACCTGGTCATCAGTCTGAATTCTTTAAAATACTGGCCATGCACTTCAGTCCAGGCTTCATTTTCTTTTTCAACTCTGCCTTGCACATATATTAATTCACGGACTATTACAGAAGAATGCATTCTTTTAAACGCACTTTAGTTCTCTGCATTCTTTAGGAAATCATGGTTTTCTGCGGGTAGCATTAAGGTTGAGGGTATAAATACATACTGATATTTGTCCCCTAAGGAAGTATCAGATTCAAAATTTAAGTGTGCAGCCTCTTTTGTGGAGCAATGTAAGGAATTGCACTGGTTGTTTTACCTTTTGGTTTAAAAAGAAAAACAGGCATATTAGGGAATTCCTGAGCTGAACCACAGGGAAACCTGGGGTTGCTCCTGTTCGCATTAAAATGAAGATGAAAGTCCAGCTTGTTGTCATGCCAAAGGTGTTTTACTCTGTACCTGCACATGGTTCCATCATTTTCTTCAGAGGCCCTTGAGTGTACATTAGTCCAACAAGAATCCCAGCCAGATGCCCAGCGAAGGAAGTCCTAAGAGGGAAGGAGACCCTTTGTGAGTGTTTGTTCTGCTGCTGATCAGAGACGTTCTGTCTCCTCATTAGCCCAGTGCATGTCAAGTAGTCACAGTCCGCAGGCTTTGTTCCACCATCACGTCTTTTATGCTAAGCTGCATTTAACTCAGTCCAAAGAACAATATTTCCCACCTTAAAAAAAAAAAAGCACAATGAGTAACCACCACCACATGTTTAAAATGCAACAGCCCTCCTTAACCAGGGGAAGTGGGTTCGCTCCTGCAGGGCAGCGGAAGCATTTTGTCAAGACAAGTCACTACATTGCTTTCTGTTTTTCTCTGTACCTCTTATCACAAAACACAAATGGAATCAGTTTTCTGTGTTTGGCATTACATCTGGAATTATCCAGCCACTGTGAGGGATGATGTCTATCTGTGTTACGGCAGGGCAGACTGCTGCAGTTTTCTACACCATGGATGAGTGAAGCAGACAGCAAGTGAAACTCAGCAAAAGGAACTGAGATGCCCACCTGCATCCACCAAAGTTGTCTTCATATTTATCTTCCCGTCACTCAGAACAAAGAAACACACATTTAAATTTCAAACTTGAAAGATGAGTTAGGGCTAAAAGTCATGGCATATGCACGTGCGTGCACACACACACACATGCACACACATACACCACATAAACGATCATTCCCTCAGGAGGGCATTATTTTCATCAAATATATCTACTGAAACAGGAGTTCCCTGACCCCCCTTGCAGGATGTACCACAGGGGTGTGACTTGTCTGTTTGGCGGCCGTGCCTGCTTAAACCCCTTACAGGAAAGGGAGCACACTGATGGATAGGTGCAGGGGCTGGGATGAGTGCTCCTAGGCTTCAGCCCCACGGCAATATCCAGGGGTGTGTATCTGCGACTCCTGAAGCCCAAGTGGGTGTGTGTTACGCGTACTCTTTTAGCTTTGCCATCCACAGTCGGCTTAAGGGTTAGATAGCTCAGTGGACCCTCTGCCTTTTCAAAGGATGAATGTGAAGCTTTTATTGGGTGATGGAGGTGGCTCAGTGGGACTGATGGGGAGCTGGAAGAGGGATGGAGTGGGAAGATGGTCTTCCCCTGGAGTTTGGCTGTCCAGTGACATATCTCCTCTCCGATCGTCCCCAGGTAAACTCCTCTTGGCATTCCGATGCTCCTCTTCACTCTGTTGCGCCATTCCCCTGTTCTTCTGCTCTTCTGTTCATCTCTTTGTCTCCTTCTGGAGCCTGGGGTCTCAGGTTTATATGGGTAGAGGAGAGCGGGGCATGGTGGGCCAAAAGGCAGCTATTGGGTGCAAAAAAGGAATTGCCTGTTGCCATTCAGGGCTGTGGGTTTCCAGGCTTGATGGTGGGGCCTCTGCTGGGAACTGCCTTCTTCTACCCACTGTTTCTGTCTCCTGTCCATGTCACTACTTCATATATAATAAAAATATGGGATTGAACATTTTTTTCCCATTTTCTGGCAAGAATAGTAGGAACTATACTTTTAGCTCCCCAACCATGCTAAAAAAATTGTATAGTAGTCCCCCATTATCTGCAGACCCCCAACTGGATGGCTGAAACCATGGATAGTACTGAACCTTATATATACTATGTTTTTCTGGTCTCATAATCATAACGGCTACTAACTGACTCACGTGTGGGTAGCACAGACAGCATGGACTCACAGGGCAAAGAGATGATTCATGTCCTGGGTGAGACAGGGTGAGATTTCACCATGCTATGCAGAGCAGTGTGAAATTTAAAACTTATAAATGGTTTATTTCTGGAAATTTCCATTTAATGTTTTTGGATCAAGGTTGACTGGGGCTAACTAAAAACGCAGAAGGCAAAAATCACAGATAAGGGGGACCAATGTACTTATTTTATTCTATGCTCAGGCTCAGTACAATCTGCCACCTATTAATAGCTCTAAAAATGACAAAGAAAGTGGCAGTTTGAGAGATACAAAGAAGTGGCCAGGACCAGTTAAAAATATAATAATAACTTCAATTTAGATGAAAAGAATATAATAATATCAGTATTTCTGAAACTCTGGTTTCAAATCAACCTTCATGGTGAAGCATATATGATAGAAAATAACATAGAAGGAAATTTCAATTTAAAACTTCAACCTATTAGACAATTAATCTTGAATCTCATTTACAATATGGAGTACAATACAGTGAAATGAATTTCTTATCTATCTCTAAATGGTTTTCAGAAGTTTGAGTTATAATCTAATTGCCCTAATATAATTTCAAATACCTAGGGAAGGGAGGCTGGCAGTCCAGAGAACTCACTGCATCACACTCCAACATTCAGCATTTTCCACCTGTGTTCCATCTCAAAACATTTAACTGGTCTTGTTTCACTTAAGCTCTATAAAAGTGTTCCTATTTAAAATAAAAATGAGATTATGATCTCATTCAATCAAAACTGAGAATCTCTCAACATTACACACACACACACACACATACACACACAACAGGAGAATGAATTTCACCAAAGTAAAAGGAATATAAAACTGATTTTAAGAGGTAAATTAACTTTCTCCATGCTCTTGGTAACCATTTGACAAATCACTTCCCTTCACCCTCTAAAGATACCCACATGCTGAGCGAAAAGACAGATGGACCTGCACACGGGGAGAAAACTGAACTGGGAAGGTGGGTCCACCAGTCCTAGGGTTAGGGACTATACCCCTGAGCTGGGGGTGCTGTGGAGACCGAAAGAAGCCCTGGGCTTTGGAGGAAGATGACCCATCTGAATGCGCTGATCAGTGGCTGGGATCTACCTTCAAACGTAACAGCATCAAAACCAGATTGGGTTGTCACAACCATAATTAGACGTGCTAAACAGAAGTTGTGAAGCTTGTGGTCTCTGAATAAGCCTGTGGCTTCATTCTGTTCTTAGCTATACGTGGAAGTTGCCTTCTGAAGCAGCATGCAGGGACAACCCTGCCACTAGGAACAACTTCCTCTTGACCTTACTAGGTCTTAGGCTCGGACTGGGGATTTGGTTACGACCTACCACCCTCTATCCTATTCAGAGTAATTCTCTCTGGGACAGGACCACCACCAACTCTACATCCATGACCACAGCCACTATAGTAAACAGCCTGACACTAACACTCAGTACGTAACTACCAGATGAGAGGAAGAGTGGAATTTAAATTACGCATAAAACACATGTATCTAAAATACACTGTATTAAAAAAATCACAAGTTACATTTGTATGTCTTTTTTAGAAAAATGTCTAGTCAAGTGCTTTACTCATTTTTCAATTGGGTCATTTGTTTTATTGCCACTGAGTTATAGTTCTTCACATATTTTGCATATAAGTCCCCTATTGGATATATGGTTTGCAAATATAGTCTCCACTCTGCAGGCTGCCTTTTCATTTTGCTGTTTCCTTTGATATGAATGGGCAACAGGTACATGAAAAACTGCTCAACATCACTAATCATCAGGGAAATACAAGTCAAAAACCACAATGAGATATCGCCTCACATGTGTGAGGATGATTGTTATAAAAAATTAAATGATATAACAAGTGTGGGCAAGGAAGTAAAGGGAACCCCGATACACTGTTGGTGGGAATGCAAACTGGTACAGCTATTATAGAAAACAATACAGAGGTACTTACAAAATCTAAAATTAGAAATACCATATGATCCAGCAATCCTACTTCTGGGTATATTCCCAAAGGAACTGAAATTAGTATTTCAAAGAGATATCTGCACTCCCATGTTCATTATATCATTATTCACAATAGCCAAGATAACAAAACAACCTAAGTGTCCATCAACTGATAAAGAAAATGTGGTATGTATATACACACGCATCCACATGCAATGGAAATTTTATTATTCAGCCTTAAAAAATAAGGAAATCCTGCCATTTAAGACAACATGGACAAATCCAGATGGCATTTTCCTAAGTGAAATAAGCCAGATACAGAAAGACAGATACTGTATGATCTCACTCATATGTAGAATCTAAAGAAGTCAAACTCATAGAAACAGAGTAGAACAGTGGTTGCCAGGGACTAGGGATGGGAGAAATAGCGGGATGCTGATCAAAGGCCACGAATTGTCAGTTATAAGATGAATAAGTAAGAGAGCTAATATACAGCATGGTGAGTAGAGTTAATAACAATACATTACATTGTACACTTGAAATTTGCTAGCAGAGTACATCTTAAGTGTTCTTACCACACACGTGAAAATGCTAACTACTTGAAGTAATAGATATATTAATTAGCTTGGTCATGGTAATCACTCTACAATGTATATGTCATCAAAACATCACATTATATACCTTAAATATATACAACATTTATTTGTCAGTGATGCTTCAATAAAGCTGGGGGGAAAATACAAGTTGTACATGGTCACCAGTTAATACTTGTTTTAGCAGGAAATCTCACTGGTATAGATAATGACTGAACGCAGCCTCCTGCTGTCCACCCCACTACATACACTTGGACAATGTATTACACAAAATATCTGTTCAATTAACAACAAAAAAAACAATAAATCTATTATTATATCTTAAAATTGGTAACTTAAAAGCTTTATTTCTTTGGTTAGCTTAATAGCGACTCTCTTTAGAAAAATCGAAACTATAATCCGATACTAACTGTGATACTGAGATACAGTCACACCAGCCAGGCACACCACTGCTGCCTTTAGCCACACAGGTCATACAATGCACATTCAGACTACAATGAGAAGAAAAATACTTTTTCCAGGGTCACAACGATTCTGCAAGGTAACCAATAACGTCACTATTCAAATTCAGATCATGTATCTCAACTTGAGAGCAAGGTAAGTATCGATGTAATTTCACTTTAATAAGGAACAATAACTTAATCCAGTAGTTCTTAAACTAGTTCAAATTCTAAGCACCTTTAAGGGTCTGATGAGAGCCAACAAGCCTGTCTTCAGAAGAACTGTGTAAACACAAAGTGCGTCACCTGTAATTTTAGGAAGTTCATAGATACCTTGAACTCCATCCATGGACCCCTTCTTAAAAATCTTGACTGAGGTGAATAACTCATCACAAACAAGAATTTCAGACATCAGCACCAAACCAAAGTAATTCTATATTTAACTGGAAAACATCTTGTTAGTACTCAAATCATAGCACAGAGGAAGCCATTTATTCTGATTACTCAAGTTCATTAACTTATTGTCCAAATTCCTTGTCGTGTCATTGCTTCTGTAATGGTGCAACCTATTTCTGGGTTCAGTTTCCTCCCTGCCAAAATACAATGTTTCATACTTCTTTTAGTTAATATTTGAGGGTAAAAAATTATCCTAGTCTCTGTATGTCTTAAAAGGTCTTTATTTCAGCATCCTATTTTGATGACAGGTATAGGATCTACTGCTGCTGATAATGAACGTACTGTCAGTTGGAAAGTCATTCCTCTGTAGGCAATCTGTCTTTTCTTTCAGCTTTCAAAGATTTTCTCTTTATTTTGGACATACCATCTTTATACCACAATCATTGTAGCTAGTTGTAGATTCATTTAACCTGCTAAGATGTGCTGTGTTTTTCAACATGAGGTCTCATGTGCTTTTACAATTCTGAAAATCCTCACTCATTACTTTTTGTCCAGTGGACCTCTAGATATGCAGCACTTGTGTATTTCCTGATGCAGAGAGGGTGCTCAATATATGTTTATAGAAAAAAATTTCAATAAAATATGAAAGGGTTACAATCAAATCAATGTTGCTATACATTATTTATATAGGATAGTGATAGTAGAGAGGCAATTTTGGAGCAAAACTGAGATTAAGATATTATTGTGGATTTAAATTATGCAAACTAAATACGAATATTATTAACACCAACAGAGAGTGTTCTTTCCTATCAAGCCAGCTTAAGCTGCTCCTCATCCATTTAAGAGGCTATTGTAAGGCTGAGTTAAGTGGTTATGCAAAATGTTCCTGCTCTCATGTGCCACTGTGACAGAATCAAAAACTAGAGCTGTGACTGAAAGCTGTGACAAGCTATGAAGGCCCTCCTCTATTAAACGGCAAATTCTTTCCACAGTTGAAGAGGTTGTCCTCTCAAGCAAAGCTCAGAAAGCAGAAAATGTATTACTCTAAGACATAATCTCACTATGTATGCAGAGCGAATGACCTCATTAAGGATACAACTTGGAGACGCAATGTTGGACAAGGTAAGGGAACGAGGTAGGGTAAGAGGCAGTCAGCTAGAAGTGTCCTATTGTACTCTCCACAATTTCCTCCTGTAAAAGCAGTTAATAGCAGGAAGGGGCTGCACTGATCAGAAGCTCTGGGGTTTGGGGATCTTAATAAATGGTCCTGGATTTGCAGTACTAGCAATGAGACCTAATACAAATTTTTCAGGTTTTTGAACACTAAGGCCACTAGGAAAGATTTTGACAGGATTGCTTCTTCTCAAGAGAAACTGTTTTTAAACCTCTTGTTTTCTGTCCTTGATGCCTCCTTCAACCATGACACCAGCATGATTGAATGACCTGGTCTACATGCTCTCTACCGTGCATCCCTTGCTCCCTGCACCTTTGTCCTCAGAAGTAAAACCTAGCCATCTTCCAATATTATGTCCCCCAAAGGCAGCTATACTGACAATGTGCCCTCTACAATCCATGACGATTTAGTAAGCATGGCACCAACTGCAGACACAGGGATGGAAGCTGACCACTGACATTTACTTGAGGCCCAGATAAACAGAATCTAGACAAAAACAAGGGTATTGGAAAGGTAGCAGAAACCTCTTTTACAAAAGAGCTTCCAAGATAACAGACAATGTTTAGCAATTCCTGGGCTCTCAATTCCATGTCCCTATGCCTGGTAATAAGACAATTCCCTGAGCTGGTTCAAGTAGGTACATTCTGCCATGGCTTCAATGTTTGTCCCTCCAAAACTCATGTTGAAATTTAATCCTTGTTGTACGAGTATGGGGAGGTAAGGCCTAATGGGAGGTGACTGGGTCATGAGGGCAGATCTCTCATGAATAGATTAATGTCCTCCCTTGCGGGTGAATGAGATCTCACTTTTAATAGTTCCTGCCAGAGCTGGTTTGGTGTTGTTGTTGTGTTTTGTTTTTTGAGACGGAGTTTTGCTCTTGTTGCCCAGGCTGGAGTGCAATGGCGCAATATCGATTCATTGCAAACTCCGCCTCCTGGGTTCAAGCGATTCTCCTGCCTCAGCCTCCTGAGTAACTGAGATTGCAGGTGCATGCCACCATGCCCAGCTAATTTTTGTTTGTTTGTTTTTTTAGTAGAGACAGGGTTTCACCATGTTGGTCAAGCTGGTCTGGAACTCCTGACCTCAGTGACCCACCCGACTCAGCCTCCCACAGTGCTGGAATTACAGGCGTGAGCCACCGCGCCTGGCCCAGAGCTGGTTCTTAAAGAAAGCATGGCATTGCCTGTCTTACTTCTTCCTCTCTCCTCATGTGGTCTTTGCACAAGCTGGTTCTCCTTCACCTTCCACCATGAGTGGAAGTAGCCTGAGGCCCTCAGCAAAGGCTCAGTTTTGAACTCCAGCTGGTAGAACTGTGAGCTAAATAAACCTCTTCTCTCTATAAATTACCCAGACTCAGGTATTCCTTTGTAGCAACACTAAATGGAATAAGACATATTCATTCATTCACTCATCAAATATTTAGTGACTGTAATATAAACAAGACAAACATGGTTCTTGCCTCCTGGCGCTTAAAATCTAGAGTGGAGGAGACATGGACAGACAGACACATACACACACACACACACCCAAACTGTGTTAAGTGTAAGAAAGCAAGTCTACTTTACCTAGAACTGTCTGGGATGGCTTCTCAAGGGATGTCATTTAAGTGGCACTGCAGAATTTGGAGCTAGCATGCTCAGAGGTGGGAATGGAAGCTTCAGGCAGGGACAAGCACATATGTAGCAGCTTGAGGCAGGAAGAATTTGGTATTTTAAAACATTGAGATGGCCAGGTACGATGGTTCATGCCTGTAAACCTCGCATTTGCGAGGCCGAGGCAGGTGGATTACCTGAGGTCAGGAGTTCAAGACCAGCCTGGTCAACATGGTGAAACCCCGTCTCTACTGAAAATACAAAAATTAGCTAGGCATGGTGGCATGTGCCTGTTGTCCTAGCTACTTGGGAGGCTGAGGCAGGAGAATCACTTGAACCCCAGGGGCAGAGGTTGTAGTGAGCCAAGATTGTGCCACTATACTCCAGCCTGGGTGTTAGTGGGGACTCTCCCTCAAAAAAAAAAAAAAAAAAAAAAAAAAGTGAGATGACTAACAGTAAGCAAGAAATATGGGCGGGCACAGAGTACTGCATAAATTTAGAAACTGACGGTACATAAGGCCTGTGTGCCATGTGCCTTATGTGCCATCGTAATGAACTTGAGTTGTTTTCCAAGTACAATGGAAGGCCACTGGAGGATTTCAAACAGGAGCATTTTTAGGAGTGATCTATTCTGCCTGCTGAGAGAACAGACCCTAGAGAAGTAAGAATGGTCAAATTAAGCAGAAGACAGGTAAGGAGGATAATGTAGTCCTGGTAAAAGATTATGGCAGCTTGGAAGAAAGTGGTAGCAGTGGACTACAGAAATATTAATACTACTAGAACAGATCTTGATAGGACTGCGTCTATCCCAGGAAGGGTAACAGATGGATCTGGGATGTATTTTAGAGGCAGAGATAGAAGGACTTGCTGATGGACTCAGTGTAGAGGGTGAGGGAAAGGAAGAAATCTAGGCTTCTGGCTTGTATAACTAAATGGATAGTGGAACTATTTACTGAGATGCAGAAGATTGGGAAAAGGAAAAGTTAGGGTGAGAGACAATGTAAGAGCTCAGTTGTCTTCTTCGCTTTGAGAGGCCTGTGGGACAACAAAATAGAGACATTTAATCAGAAGATAGCTAGGTTGCAAGTTGGAAGTTGAGAGGGAAGAATGATTCAAAATGTTGCTCCCATATTTCATGTGTTGATTCCCAGATTATATACAATTATAATGTTACATATTTATACACGTTATACACATACACAAATATACATAAACGTAGCTAAAAACAAGATGTAAAGGAAATACATAAAAAATATTAATAGGTAATATGTGGAGAACATAACATCCCCCTTATTTTCCAAACTTCTTATAATAGTGTTTCAGTAATTTCATTTATTTTTAAATGCAAAGGGAAAAGACACCGAGCAAGGCTCTCATTTTAAGAACCGTACTTTTCTCGTCAATGTGGTGGATAAACTTAAATAGTTTTGCTATTGCTGGGGTGAGTTGTGAAGAACACCTTCCTCCATTTGGCACAGGCAAGTGTTTCTAAATAACGCGCTGGATGAAAGTCATAATCATTAGTTTTGCAGTATTACAAAGTTTCTTTAGGATCTGTGTTGTTATTCAAATCTCCTTCAAAACAAAATGACAGGTTATACTAAGTTAAATAAAAGCAAAGGTAAGTGAAATCACACAAAATAACTGGACAAGAATCTCCCCCGACTCCTTTAATTGGGCACAGAGGCTAAAGAGGCAGTGAGATTCTGTGAGGCTAGTGTTCTTTTCCTCAGACACTTCATGTAACCAGACACATCCTAGAGTTCCCTACCCTGTATCTTCCATATTCCATGCTGAGTAGCTCCCACTGACCACAATCCTCTCCATCTTCTCTGCACCACCCCTTCCCACCCATACCCCAACCTCTTAGAAAAGTAGTCAAGAGCACAGTTGCTGGGGTGAGACTGCAGGGCTGACTGCCGCGAGGCAGCAGGAGAGCTCAGAAAGGTTCACATGGCCTGCAAAAGTGTTAGCCCAGCAGTCTACATAGTTGCCTAGCTCAGACTTCACCCTGGCTCATGTAACCATGTCCTCATCTAGCCCATTTTCACCACGGTGACAAGTGTGTCTGTCTAACCAGCAAACCTGATCCTAGCCCAGAAGCCCTTTGGTAGCTCCCCAGTGTCTCTAAAACAGAATGCAAGCAAAGCTTGTTAGGCTCTTCATGGACTTCTGTCTGCCTCTCCAGCCTTCTCTCTCCCCTCTGCCAGGGCTCAGCCCTACCACACCCGGGGCTCTAGCCACTCACCAACGTAAGCATCCACCCTTCAGGACTTTGTATGTGCCATTCCTTTTGCCCTCCATGTCCCCCAGCTCCTGATCATGCCGGGCCAGTGGGACCACACTCCCTCAGGATTTGGCAGAGGCTGCTCCTCTGGATCCTGCAGTGGCCCCTGTGCTCCTCTAGCATGCTGAAGTTTCCCTGTCTGTTGATTTGTCTGATATCACCCTGCTATTTAATTCAGTGACTTTCAACCCAATCGCACCCAATACCCCCTTATAACCCAAATATTTTGTAATGCTCCTTCTTGAAATAAAATTTATGAAAAACACATCTTATACACTTACTTTTTAAAGCACAGATACATATACAAGCACACAATCACAAGTCAACATAATATCCTAGCTATAAAAATAAGAATAAAAAGTAATAAAATAAAATGTTATGAATTATAGGCTGGGTGCAGTGGCTCACGCCTGCAATCCAAGCACTTTGGGAGGCTGGAGGGGGCGGATCACTTGACATCAGGAGTTCGAGACTAGCCTGGCCAACGTGGTGAAACCCCATCTCTACTAAAAATACAAAAATTTGCCATGTGTGGTGGTGCACGCCTGTAAATCTCAGCTACTTGGGAGGCTGAGGCAAGAGAATCACTTGAGCCCAAGAGGCAGAGGTTGCAGTGAGCCAAGATGGTCTCAATGTACTCCAACCTTGGCAACACAGCAAGACTCTGTCTTGAAATAAATAAATAAATAAAAATAGTATGAATTACAATTGCTCAGGCACACCACCAGCAGGAGACATATAAAGTAGCCCTTTGCTTGCACCTAGGTATGGAATCCTCATAAATATGGGAATAACGAATGCAGGTGGTTACAGATGCAGGCTTTTTGTGACTCGAGTACCACATTCAAGGTTCCATGGGTAATGTGAGTTTACGTGAGGTTAAAAAACTCTTGATTCCAAATAAAGCAAAGTACAACTTTCCCTCACTTCACATTTACAATTTATTAATATAATTTTCCTGGAAAAGTCACTGTATATTAAATCCATGTCCCCCCAAAAACTGCTCTTTATATGAAAAGCACACTTAGGTTTTAGGCTCAGATAATCATAAACAGGTTTTTCATTTACATGAATGTCCTTTTGATAGACCAGGTGTGGGTAGTGCTGTGTGTAGAGGATCGTTTTTATTGTGGAGGTCTGTCCTGCAAGCTGCGAGACAGCTAGCACCTTTGGCCCCTGTACCCCAAATGCCAGTAGCACCCCCCGCTAATCATTAGGATTACTAAGAACAACGCTGCAAATTTCCAAAATCCCTGCTGGGGACAAAGCCACCCATCCCAGTGGAAAACCACTGGCTTAGCACACAAAATATGCTTATTAAATGTTTGCTGAATTGATGACTTTTAATCATGAGGCTTTGAAACTATTTCTTTTCAAAGTACTTCTCATGTGACTATACTATGCACAAATTCCAAGGATTCCAAGTCAATCTACAACATATTGAACTGATATGCAAGAAAAGTTCCCACCACAACTGAAATGCACATGGGGAGTTGAATATTTGAAAGAGGCCATGATCACTTCCACATTGCACTGTGGTAGAATAAATGTGACTTGGCACGGGAAAAATGCTCTGCCATCTGCTATTACTATAGACAAAAATATTTCTGGATACCACATGAATGATTATTTGCACATTACCTCCAGAAAGTAAATATAAAAATGAAAGAGAAGTTGGATTGTTTATAGCCTGATTTTAACATGTGCTACTGGTATAAAGCAAATAGATATCCCTGTGAGTTCAGTCTTTTGGAGGTATTTTTACAAGCAATGCCATAGCTAGAAATTCCAAGGCCCTATGGTAGATGGACTCTCTAAGGTTGCTCTAAGTCTAAAGACTGACTTATTGATCTTTGTTAAAGGAAGTTCATCATACAGATACATGAAGAAGAAAGAATGGCAGGAAATAGTCTCAGCTAGAACTGTGGAAATGCTGTCTAGTGTATTTCCTTGTACACATCATAACATGAATGAATGCACTGCCCTTCCCAGGTTCTAGTTATGATCTGCTGGTTCTCAATCCTGGCTGCACTTTGGAATCCCTTAAAGAAGTTATACAATTTACTGCTCCTTGGGCCCCACTCCCAGAAATTATACAACGTTGGTCTGGGGTAGAGTCCTGACATTGTTTTTTTTTTTTCCATTATTTTTTTGAAATGTTGTTTTTAATTCCCCAGGAAATTCCAATGTGTTCAGGCTGAGATTCATTGACCTTAACTAAAAATTTAAGTTCTAATGGTGAGATTTCAGTTGCCATATTGGGCCAATAAGAAAAACATTTCGAGAGTAGGCAAGATTGCACCTCACAAACTACCCCATAGAAGTGGCATCTGTTTCCCTTCTTGGTAAGTTGGTCTTACTTATTCTATTCTACTGTAATGCTGCATAAGAATTAAGTATAGCTTTGAAAATGCATGCAAGGAAACATGAACTTATTTCAAAAGATTCACAAGTTCTTTGTACTTATAAAAACCTGATACCTCAAGTCAGTGTACTCACATGTACAAAAAGTCATATGCACATGGCCAAAGATGATGAAAGTAAAAAGTTAAGATAATCCCTGAATTCCTAGAGCCAACACCAAGATTAGAACAAAAACTGCATTGTAAAGTTAGCCCATAATTTCAGAAAAAGTAAATTCTGCTTGTGGTTAAATCTGGTATGAATAAAAATTCTGACTATGAAAAACAGACATGCCCCAACTACTACATGACTCAGAGACCTGAATGTGCCATCAACATCACATACTGCTCTGTAGCAGCTTTCTGGTATGTCTGTCTGTAAGGCACAGTTAATGTTAAACAAAGAGCATAGAACCACTAGCTAGAAAGTTCTAAAAGCTGCCCATTTGAGCTGAATCTGCTTATGCAATGCAAGCTGTTAGGCTGAACATTTAAAAGTGATCCTAATTAAGCCAGGTGACGCCATGGGCTCATCTCAGAGCAGTGTCACAATCAAAGAAACACAGCCCCACCTCCAGTGGAGGATCAAGAGGTGCAGATAGTCCCTCATCTTCCTGGCAGCCAGAGCACAGGCATGTGACCTGCACTGGCCAGATACCCTTTGTATCTAATACTGAGAGTCTAGTGATGACAGTCTAATGAAGCACTGACCAATGGCAACAAGCATCCTGCCAGTTCTTACAGGTTCTTCCAGTCCAGGTCTTCAGTATTCTCAAAAATTCTAGAAGCTACCTGATATCCTTCTAGTAAGTCTTTTTATGGTTCAGTTTGCCAAAGTTTATTTCTAGGGTTTCCAACCAAGAATTCTATTGGTAGGGTACAGATACTTATACAAATGCCAGGGAGACAGTGGCTGCATTTTCTCCAAGATTGCCAGCATTAGGATGTAGGAGCTGCTGGTATCAGCTCTGTCACCATGTGGAGAGAACTCTTCTGAGAATGAAACTGGGCAGACAGACTTTACGATGACCCCTGGTGATCCCTGATTCCTGGGTATTCACACCTTGGATAGACCCTTTGCCATGAGCACAGGTGGAACCCGTGACTTGTTTCTAATCAACAGAATACAAGTCACTTCTATGATTATGCTATTAATATTACATAAGACTGTAATTTCTGCCTCACTAGCAGACTCTTCTTTGCCGAAGGAAGATACCACATTGTAAGCTGCCCTAGGGAGACAGTCAAGTGGCAATGAACTGAGGGCAGCCTCCAGCCAACAGTGAGGCTCTTAGTCCAACCACAGGAGCTGACATTGGATCCTTCCCCAGTCAAGCCTTCAGCTAAGATTTCTGTACTGACACCTTTGTTGCAGTCTTGAGAGAGCCTGAAACCAAGGACCCAGATAAACCATACCTAGACTCCTGACCTATTAAACACTGTGAGATAGTAAATGTGGTTGTTTTAAGCCACTGGATTTGAGATCATTTATTACATAGCAATAGATAACTAATACAAAAGCCAAAACAGGGGTTGGGGGTGGGCGGTTAGTGAGATAGAGCCAGGAGGGAGAAATAGAATCCTAATGACAGTAAGACCCTGAGTTTCATCATATCTGAAGTTCCTGGAACCTTAAAGTACACCATGGAAAATTTTAATAGTGTCCTTTTCTTTGACCACATTTGCTTGAGTTGTGTTTTTTACTTTTCAAAAAAATTTTATTTTAAATGTTTATGGGTACATAATAGGAGTATATATTTATGGAGTATGTGAAACATTTGGGTATGGGTACACAATGCTTAATAATCACATCAGGGTAAATGGGGGTATCATTCACCCCAAGCATTTTAAAATAACTAAAAGAGCATAATTGGACTGTAGTAACACAAAGAACTGGGTTTCTTTAAATTGTAACCAAAAGACTCCTGGCCAAGGTGCCAAAAGATGACAGAGGCATTATAGAATCCAGCAGGCCTCAATCTCTCAAAGAGAATTTGGCTAAACACTCTATTTCAGCTCCAGGGTAGGCAGACCACAGGTGGAATGGAGGACCTGATGATTCTAGTAAGAGTTAAGAAGAATGTTACCACACTGAAGAAATGCTAATGCAGATGTTCATCACTGAATGAGTTCCCAGAACCTTATAACAGATACAGCTCCATTCCTCATGTGCAGGAGATATAAAAATATTGTAAGAATTAAAAGAGAAAATACATACAAAAGAATCCTGTAGAATGGCTGACACATTGCAAGTAAATGAAATGTGAGTCAAAACTCAAACATCTCACTGTTTTAAAAACAGATGCACTATTTTTAAATACTCATTTATTATGTCTTTTAAAGGGCTCTCTAAAATCTGTAGTTATGTTATTCAATAAGTTGTTAGCAAACACTTTCAAGGGGATTCCATGATTTACATGGTTCTGGAAGACGTGGACATGCCCTGACTGGCTTGAGCTTTGGTAACTCTCTCCTTGCACCTGCAGGTGGTGGGTCAGGGACACGGAAACGGCAGCAGCCTGCCCATCAGCCAGACACAGACTTCAGCATTTGTCTTGTGCAATCTTTTAATTCTTCCAACAAGCCCATGACGTGGGTACTATTACCCGTCTCACTTCACAGATGAGGGGCTGATACCTAGAAAAGGAACTGAATCAAGGGCCTAGGACTATGAAGCACAGAGCTAGCAGGAAGAGGGAGTGGCACTCAAAAAAGGTGTGCTGAAAGGAGAATTCAGTAAGAAAGCCATCTCCAGTACTTCATCCCTGACGGATACACCTTCAGCTGGACTTTGCTCGGCATCTATGTCTGGAAAGGTATAATTAGGGTTTATAATCTGTCATGGAGAACATGAGAACAAGCGACAGTCTGACTAGAAGCCATATAACTGTTTATGTAAACACAAGTCTAACAATGTGTTTTGACCCACAAAACACTTCGGGAAAATGAAATCTACTGATTTCTAATTTGTATTCCTCAGCAAAACTTTTCCAAAAACACTACATGCCTTCAAGTCTGCTAAAAGGTTTGTTTCACCAGATAGTTTTAATCTCCTTTATTATTTTCTGAGATCTTTTGTTGCCCCTTTCCCCTCTAACCCTTATTTTAATGTTGGTTCTTAGCTGAACTTTAAGAAAACTCAATTGCAACTAACATGCGAAAATGTAAAAAACCCAGATCAAAGGCGGACCTCAAGCCATTGTTAAAAATAAAGATCTCTGAAGAGGACCTTGAAATAATGCAGAGCACATAAAGAACACCTCTCTCATTACTTGGGCAGTTCACCTCTAGCCGAATGGGTGACAACAGCTCTGACGAGTCCTTTCAGACTGAAGAAGCAGAACAAGCCAGTCTGGCAGCATGGGAAATACCAAGACAAACCATGTGTGTTCAACAGTACACAATCAGCATGCTCAAGACCCTGGGTAGCAATCACAGGCAGTGCACTCAGAGACGCTGGAGTGGAATTTATGAATTTTAAATGAACTTCTACAGTTTCTTGGGGCAAATCTTTAAAATTACTGCTGCAAGGTAAAAAGCTTTGAACTTAATGTTCCCAGACATGTTTTCACCCTTTCTGTATCTAACTACAATACTCTCTGTGGCTGTAACTTCAGCCATTTCCCATTTCCTGCAAATACACCTTAAATCTCTTGCCATGGAAGTCGTTTAATTCCTAACGTGCAGATTCTCAGACCAGAGATTTGATAACTCCTGATCGTGACTAACACAACTGTTATTCATGTAAAATACCTGATTGAGGAAAACAAAACCAAATTATAGTCATAACAGTAATGATAAAAAGGAAAATGTTTCTCCCTTTAGAAAAACCAGAGTTCTTCACTGCCCTTTGGCAAAGAAAGAAATGTACACGTACTATACCTTACACATAGCCTTTTCACAAACACAAGTTTCTCCCTTGCTACACCTTAAAAAGAACAAAAATAAGACAGAAAGGTCAGGGTAAAGATGAGAATTAGGAAAAATGAGTCAATGAAAAATGTGGTAAGATTCATAATAGTCTGATCCTTAGGTTTCCACTACCAATTAGAATCTAGACCTTTTTTACAGGAGTCACTGGTGGTTTGGATTTTTAAGTTTTTAGCTAATATTAAAACTGAATTTTTGAAAAGAAAATGTCACTGAGAGTTCATGATCCAAACAGTATTTAATATATAATTTTTTAAAGTCTGAGTTTCTGATGTGTTCTAATTGCTGTAACACTATTGCATCTGAAGTCGTAGATTTTATTCAATAAGTTCTTACCCAGGGAACACTCAATTATAGCATCAGTTTGTCGAGGGCTTAGGATCCTGTAACTTCTGAGGGAGAATTCCTCAGTGTAATTAGGGAGGGAACTTAAACTATTCCACCAATGCTGCTCACCAAATACGTGGCTGGATGGGCAAGCACTAAAGAATCTAACACTTACTCACTTGAAGTAAACTATCTTGCATGTCTAATGTGTCCTCACTTCCAATTCAGCAGCTCAGAGTAGGGAAGAAAAGGGAAGGAGGCCACCCTGAGTCGGCCATTGAGCTATATAAACCAGACAGGAGTTCTATTAGAAGCCTACTTCACCATCTGTGTACATGTTGTATCGTTGAAATGACTTTAAGGTTATTCTTTAATGGAAAAATACCAAACATTAGTAAACAGTAAACTTCCATCAACACTACAGATTGGTTATTAGTAAAAAGATGGATCGGAGAGTATTCATTTTTAATTCATAGACTCTACTTGTACATTCAATACAAAAGAGCATTGCAAGTTTATAAAGTCATTTTTCTGCCGCCTGCATAGTACTGAATTATTTAAAACTCATTTGAAAAACACACACACACACCTGACAGTTTTTAAAATACTGTTTGACAAGAGCATTTTCAACATCTATAAAAGTATGTGCTAGAAAAGCAGATTCTGTACACACTGTCTTTCATTAGCAAGTCCTAAAGTATTTTTACCTACTTTTGCATCACACTTCACAAAACTGCCTGAAAGAGGAGGAAATGTGACCCTCTGTTTAGAGTTCAAATTACTTGGTATATATCGTGCAGTGAATTTATGCCACCCTTTAAGTAAAATTAACTGGTTTGTCAAAATCTGTTCAATGTCAGTTACACTGAGGAATTCTCCCTCAAAAATTACAGGGTCATAAGCCCTCAACAAACTGACACTATAATTGAACGTTCTCTGGGTAAGAACTCATTGAATGAAATCTACAACTACAGATGCAATTAGAACACATTAGAGAAACTCAAAGGCATTTTAATAATTATATAATAAATACTGACTGGATCATGTCTCAGTGAGGCTTTCTTTTAAAAAGAAAAGCTTTATAATATTAGTCAACAACTTTTAAAAACTCCAAACCAATAGTGACTCTTAAAACAGTCTTAAAATAGAAAAAGTTATCCTCTCCCAAAATATACATCATCCTCAAAGTTGACCTAGCCTCCTCCATATCTGTGGCTACATCTTTTTCAAATCTGTTTTAAGTATTCTTTCTAATTTTCTTAATTAAGCCTGCCACCGACTTGTCTACTTGTTTTTTCAAAGATATAGCTCTTCATTTATTAATTCTATCAATTTTTCCTTTTAGTTTATTAAAATTTGCCTTTATCATGATCAGTTCCATGTTCCTCTATTTATTTGTTCCTTTTCTAGCTCGTTAAAGACGAGTTACTTACTCTTTAAAATTTTTTGGTATATAATAAAAAGCATTTAAAAGTTTGCCAAAGTCCACAGGTTTGATATGTAGTATTCTCAATATTTATGTCTAAAGTCTTTTTTTAAAAAAATTCCCCTTAATTAGGGAGTTAGTTCTCAAGTGATTATGACTATTGTTTTGCCTTTTCTTCATGTTCAGTTTTTAAAGTCATTATTACCTTGTGATGAGAATATGCCCTATACAGTTCTGTATTTTTAGAGAAGATTGAAGTTGCCTTTGTAATCTAAATCTTATCATCTTTGTGTGAGACAAGGCAGGGCCATGTCCTGCACAACACTTGCAGGCGGAGCTTCCACTGTCCTAGTCCAGTTGCTCAGCCGCGTTTTCAAGTCTTCTGCATGCTCCGTTTTCCCTTTTCTTGTTTGAAGCCCACACTCTGCCTTCTAGCTCTGTGCTGAGATTTTGGATCTGACATCTTTCCTTGCTGCCCACTCCAAACTTAGGGACTTGGGTCCCTAACTCAGCTATTTTTACACTTTGCTATTTATCTTTAGCTGGGCCAGACACCCCAAATGCTGGCTTTATTCAACAAATATTTATTGAGTAACTACAACGTACCAAGCACTATTTTAGTCACTGAGGATAAGCAGAGAACAAGACTAACAGAGAATATCCCTGCCCTCTGGAACTTGGAAGAGACAAACAAGGGTGCAAAAATAGGGTGCTATGGTAGTCCCCACTTATCTGCTGTTTCACTTTCCATGGTTTCAGTTACCCATGGTCAACATTGGTCTGAAAATATTAAATGGAAAATTCTATAAATAAACACGTCTTACTTATATCACACGCTGTTCTGAGTATTGTGATGAAATCTCACGCTGTCTTGCTCCATCCCACGTGGGACACAAATCATCCCTTTGTCCGGTGGATCCATGCTGCATACACTACCTGCCCATTTGTCACTCAACAGCCATCTCAGTTATTGGATTAAAAAAACACAGCATATACATTGTTCTGTACTATCCGTGGTGGTTTCTGGCATCCACTGGGAGTCTTCAACAGTATCTCCTGCAGATAGTGGGGGAACTGCTGTATATATGTATGTTTTAAGAACTAAATTTTTCCACTATAAATGATGCATGCTCCCTGTAGAAAATTTGGGGGGGAAGCGTTTAAAGGAAAAGCTTTAATACCAATAATTCCACAACCTTGAGTTAACCACTATTAATATTTGATGTGTTTCTCTCTAGTCCTTTTTGTATGACTACTTTTACTTTGAAAAAAATTGAAACCACTTTATATGTAATACTTTGTATTCTTCTTTCTACCCTTATTTTATCGTGTTTTCTAAGCCAACTAATATAATCTCTGACAATACCATTTTAATGGCTATACAATATTGTATCATGATGTACGACATGATTTATTGAGTCATGTACTACTGGATGTTTAGGGGGTTCCCCATTTTCTGATACATCACAACAATACATATGCTAGTATCAATCTTTTCGTGTATTTCTGGCCATTTATACTTTAGATAGATTCTTAGAAAGGTAATTATTGAATCAAAGGGTATAACTTTTTTACAAATCTTGATACACATGCCCAAATTACTCTCCAGAATGTTTATACCAATGTACAGCCCCAACAAAAGTTGATGTAAATTCCCATTTAACCCAAACCTCAACAGTAACAATTTTAAAATTATTTAATTTTCCATTATTTAACTAATAATGAGCTTTTTGGTTACCCAGTGTTATACAGAAAAGAAAAAAACAAACAAAACTGCTTTTATGTTAGACATTTATTGGCCACTGATAGATTTTTTCTATAAATTGCTTATTGATAGCCTTTGCCAATCTGCCTGTCAGTGTTTTTCTTGCAGTTAGTATTGTTCATCCTAAAGATGTAATTCATTTTTTTCTCACTTATTTCTGATTTTTGCCCTTTATTTTATCAAAAACAGCCTATTATTTTTGTCTTCGTTTAAAATTATGTTCATTGTTTTTATGCTTAGAAATTAAAATTTTCCTCACACATTCTTAGATATTTTTCAGATCTGGCTTATTACACATTCTAAACATCAGCAATTTGTTTTAGAGTCTAGTGAGGCAAAGCTCTAACTTTAGTTTCTTCCAAACGGTTAAAAAATTCTTTAAGCAACATTGTTTAAAAACTCTTATTTTCTCTATTGATTTTTCACATTATCTTTATCACATTTGTGGCCAATTATGTCATAAAAAGATGTGTGTCTTAGAATCAAGAAACTATGGCAATATAAATTACCGAAGTGACATATATTGCTAGAAATAAAACTTGTTATTTATTTGACCCGTGTGTTATAAATGACTACAAAATTAAAATGCTCTCCTCTTGAATTCAGAGGGGAACAATGTCCATTTAAAGAGAGATAAATTAGAATCAAATTATTTTATCTCTCATATAAGCTAATGAGAAGCCAACTTTAAATGGAGGGAACATTTATTCAGGCTGCAGCCTGTTCTCAGCTGGTTATCACAGAATAATTGATGTACTAATGATTTCAACTCATAGCACCAACTGTCTTCATTTTACATAATTTGAACCAAACCTGAATGTAAATGGAAACAGTCCTCATGCCTATTTAACTCCCATGACTTTTAACTAAAACTCACTTAATACTGCAGAAGCAGAAGAGGAAACGGAAATTAGCAAATAAAAAGAACTCTCTCTTTTAAAACATTCCTCCTTATACTGAAATAGGAAGAATTAAATAAACACATTAGAAATCTCCAGAGATGTGATTTATCATCTTATTAGTTGAGAATGAATATTTAATTGTATAACATTTATCTCCAATAGTGTCTTCTAAAAAAATTCCAAACAGGCCAAAGTGCACATTCTAAATATTCCAAAGGGAAATACATTGCTTTAGCGGCTACATGATTTTTGTAACGGAAAAATATTAGTCAGAAAAAAAAATCGAGTCAAAATAATTGCTACATTTGTAATTAACTTCTCATATTAAAAACACCCTTTTCCTGTAAAATACAGTTAACAGAGCTCTTCAATTGAATTACATCCACTTATTGATTATCACCTACTAACCCATGACATAGGCCTTTTCTTTAATTTTTAAAAATTTTACCGTTTTAAAATAACCTCCAGTCATCATTATTTGGGACATCCAACATAGTACTCAAGTCTCGCACCTGTCACCAAGTCACCAAAATTGATCATTAACAAGCCTAGTTAGTTAAGTACAGATTAGGTAGGTGTTACCATCCACACACCCACAATTATATCCCAGCATGATAGCCAATTAGTTTCAACCTGGGTAGTGAACCTTATTCCAGATAACTGTTCAACTAGAAAAACAGCTGCTTCCTTGTTTCTACCTACCGCTCTTCTCTGTTCTTCTGAGCAAGCGAATTGAGTAAAACAGACCCTAAACAAGGTCCGACGAATGTACAGACAGCAGGAGTCCTCCATGGCTAGCCCCCTCTGGTTGGTATAGAAATGTCTCATATCCCTGTGGTTTAATTCCACCTCTGTGTATGATGTGTACATTTTTAAATGGAACCACAGCAGGCCTGTCTAATTACAGAAGACAGTGTGTGTTCATGCACCTAAATTTAAAACTTGCTTAGAAATCACGCCATGTGGCTAATTGAACACTGTTTCTGAAGCACATGAGGGTCAATGAGAGTTAATGTTCACACATGCAGACGCTCAGGAATGATTTTATAACTCTTCATTAGAAATAAATAAAAATAAGTGTCACAGCCAAGAGGAACTCTTATGGACCGAACTGTGTCCTCTCAAAATTAGTATGTTGAAGCTCTAACTCCCAGTGTGATGCTATTTAGAGATGGGGTCTTTGGGAGATATTTAGATTTAGATGAGGTTAGGAGGGTGGGGCCTTCGTGAAGGGATTAGTGCCTTTATAAGAAGGGACATAAGACAGCTTGCTTTCTCACTCTCTCCTTGCCACATGAGGACACAGTGAGAATGCAGCCTAGAAGAGAGGCCTCAACAAGAACCAACCATGATGGCAACCTGACCTCAGACTTCCAGCCTCCAGAAGTGTGAGAAATAAATTCCTGTTGTGTAAGCCACACAGTCTATGGTATTTGTTATGGCAGCCCAAACTGACTAAGACAGGAATCTAAGACACAAGGACTATTACATGATATCCCAGATGGGGTCCTGGGATAGATAAAGGACATTAGGTAAAACTTAGGAAAACCTGAATAAGGTATGGACTTCAGTTAATAATGGTATGTCAATACAGGTTCATTAATTGTAAAAAAAAAAAAAAAAAAAAAAAGTATGCTAATGTTAAAACATTGATAATAGGTAAACTTGGGTGTGGGGTTTGGGGGAGCTTTCTATACATCTTGGCAATTTTTCTGTAAATCTAAATCCACTTTAAAAAACAGAATTTACTTAAAATACATAAGTAAATAATAAAACCTGTATCTTCCATCTCCCACAAAACACAACCCATCATATCATTGCTTTTTCTTTTTTTTTTTTTTTTTGAGACAAAGTCTTACTCTTGTCACCCAGGCTGGAGGGCAATGGCACGATCTCAGCTCACTACAACCTCCACCTCCTGGGTTCAAGCGGTTTTCCTGCCTCAGCCTCCCGAGTAGCTGGGATTACAGGTGCCTGCCACCACACCCAGCTAATTTTTGTATTTTTAGTAGAGACAGGGCTTCATGATGTTGGCCAGGCTGGTCTTGAACTCCTGACCTCAGGCGATCCACCTGCCTCGGCCTCCCAAAGTGCTGGGATTACAGGCGTGAGCCACTGCACCGGGCCCATATCATTTCTTTATTTTCAGTAAAAAACACTTTCTGTTCTTAGCTATGATGTATGATAAATCTGTATCCATTAACGTCAACAAAGAAGAAATTCTCCATAAGCATCATCTATGCTATTACTTATAGAACCTAAAATTGTACTGTGTAGTTAAGGTCTATTACTACATATAATCTAATAAGAAGAACCACTTGGTATTTGTGATCCCCACTCATTGAGACTGAACAATCACAGCTTCTTGAAAATATGTAAAGGACAGAAACAGACAAATCACAGACAAGAAAATAGAATTGACTAAAAAGGAAATGTTAAAAGTGTCCCATTTCACGAATAAAGAACTGTAAGCAACAGCAGTGGAATAATTTTTGTTATTAATACATATCGAACTCCCAAAAAACTTACAGAAAATGTTCAGGCTGGCCAGGATGGGAAAGCCAGCACTTTCATGTGGTGCTGATGACCTATAACCTAGAACAAACATGCAGAAAGCAAGTGACAGTGTGCATAAAGACACATGAAAATAGTTCCAGCACTTCACTTTGTTCTGGGAATCTAATCCAAGGACATACTCAGACCTGGGAGCCAAGACCTACAAATAATGCTGTGACAGACATCCTCATTTATAATCTGAATGATGAGGTAGTAAAATTAGTGTGTAAAATTAGTGAATCAGAAAATAAGCTAAGGAACTACAGGAGAAATCATTATCCAGTCATTAAAAAGGAGGCTTCTCTGTGCTTACAGCATGTTAAATGAAAAAATTGAAAATACAGTTGCATACAAGGGTAGGGGTATGTAAGAGAATAATGCTAATAATTTTCTCTGGGTGGGAGATTGGGCAGTGATATGGTTAGGCTTTGTGTCCCCACCCAAATCCCATCTTGAATTGTAATCCTCATAATCCCCAAGTGTCAAGGGAGAGACCAGGTGGAGGCAATTGAATCATGGGGGTGGTTCCCCCCATGCTGTTCTGTTAGTGAGTGAGTCCTCACGAGATCTGGTGGTTTTATAAGGGGCTCCTCCCCCTTCTCTTGGCACTTCTCCTTCCTGTCACCCTGTGAAGACGGTGCCTTGCTTCCCCTTCATCTTCCACCATGATTGTAAGTTTCCTGAGGCCTCCCCAGCCACGTGGAACTGTGAGCCAATCAAACCTCTTTCCTTTATGAATTATCCAGTCTTGAGCAGTTCTTTACAGCAGTATGAAAATGAACTAATACAGGCAATTTGGTTTCTTCATCATATATTTGTATGTCTGCAACTTTTCTACAAGGAATATGTTGTTCTTTCAATCAGAGGTTCAGAAATAAAGTTACCTTTTCACTTAGCCACTACTTTCTTTTCAGCTTATTTATGTATTTCAACCAGTATTTAAAAGAAGTTGTTGTACTAAAATCTCTTTGAAAAGAATACCTAAAGAAAACTCAGTAGTCAGATGAAACTGTCTTTTCTGTTCTCAACGTGTCCCCAGTTGTGCTCTAAGTTCTTCCCACGGTGGGTCAGGGAATGGGAAGATCATTGTCCAGCTGTTCAGGACAGGGCCGGGGCTTCTCTCTCTCCCCACAGAATTGGACTTCAGAGGCAGAGATGATTAATACACCTCCGTTCTCTCAAAGAGTTCCAATTGTAGTGGGAGGGAAAGTCCCTTGCCTCAAAATTTCTCCTTCTCATCTCATAAAATCTAACTCAAGGGAATCATTGTTTTGGGTTAAATATTGCTCTCACCTTGAGTTCTGCTCAACTGTAAGCCCTGCTGGGAGGCAGGACAAATTAATTCTTTCATATGACTCAAATAACTTTCCTTTATTGGAGTCTGTAAAGAGGAAAGGGAGGAACTACACATAAGCAAACATTCAAGAAATGCAGAAGAAAAAATTCCCCTACTTCACCAATCTGCTTGGGACAGTCCTGGAATGTTGACTGAAACTGAACTCTAGCAAGCTAGGAAAACATGTTTCCATGAAATGAAACAGGGTATCATTCTATATACACTTGTCATCCAAGCTTATTAGAAAAATCCAACAATCCAAGTAGATACAAAGACAAAAGATGCAATCCTATAATATAAACAGAAAACCATGCTTCAGAAAATGCTCATCCTTAACAAACAAATGTGTGTTTATACACACATGGACATGCACACACAGGCCAATCTGTGCTCAACTTGACCAAAATAACACAACAAATTGACACAACTTCTTGAAAAATAACCTAAACCTTCCTTCAGAAACCTAAATCTGAGACAGCTGCCCTTCTCCCCTCTCGAAGAGCTGCCACAGACACGAACCCAACTCTGAGAAGACGAAAATTCCTTCTGGAGTCCTCATCCATCAGGTTATTTTTGATGAAGGAGGTTTCTCTTCCAAGAATGATTAATTTGGGTATTGCTGAATTTATATGTTTGTCACTTGCTTATTTATATGAACTCCCAATGTATCTTTGACCCTATATCCACTGGTTTTTTTCTACTAAGCTGTCAGAAATACTTTTACATTTCAAACAATTTAGAAAGGAATGTTATACTTTTATTTGGGAAAGTGTATTAAATTTTATACCTCATTTTCTCCTTTGCTCTAGATAACCCTTTTTGCATTTTTAAAGGGTTTTATTAATAACTTTGTTTATAACTAGACAACTGTTATTAGCATTTCTGGCTCAGGTGAAGTCTAAATCCGTGAGCACACATTTCTGTATATGGACAACTATCTTGAGAGCTGGCACACTCATTAGTAAGCCTCGTGAACAAACAGTACTTGTTCTAACAAAAGACAATAAATTAGCAGAAATCTATGATCATGGCCTGTTCTTCTCATTGCCACCAGAGTCCTGGCAATCTAATTCCCTCTTCCACTGAAGGCAATAAATGATGCTCATCCCACACACATATTTAAATCTAGCTTAAGCAACTAGTAGATGGTTTAAAGCAGCATGTCTCAAAATTTGTGTACTGTGTTCCACATAAAAACTTACTTTAGACTTCACCCGGCACATATACAAACATAGCTGAAATCAGAGGTCCTTGAAATAATACCCTTTCTATATGTAACACTAATATTTCTACGTCTGTTTCTTTTCTTGAATGCCAGTTGTGACACACTATATTGATTTCACATCCTAACAAACCCAAAAGTGCTTTTCTTTTTCCACAAGCATCTTTCTTTGCTATATAGCTGAAGTGCTTTATGTGTATTTCACATTTCATCACCCAGTGTATTAAAAAGATGTGGACTAATCTTGGTGTTTAATAAAATTTGGAATTTTACCACTTTGCCAAAGATATTCCTAAAAACTTGTTCTAACACTTGTTCTAACAAGTTCTAACTGTGAGTTAGAACCCACAGTTGAAAACCATTGATATAAAACTCCGTTACTTGATGGGTGATGTTGTTAGGACTCACAGTAGCACAGCAGCTCAGACTCTTTCACTCTCTTCTCTTCACTCTGCTCTCCCTGACTCCTCAACCCTGTCCTTTGCACACTTTTCATTCTACTTTTCCTATATTCATTCAACTCATGGTTGCCATTATCACTTCTACAGAACAAGTCTCCCCAAATCTAGTGGGACCAAAGAAACGTTTTCTTGGACTCACAGATTCTGTGGGTCAGGAATTCAAAAGGAGCACACGGGGTGGTCGGTCTCTGCTCCATGATGTCAGCAGCCTCAGCAGAGAAAACTGGAGGTAAGTTGGGGGCTCTATCAAAGGCCACACACTCACATGTCTGGCTTTGATGCCACTGATGGCTGGGCCTCTTCCTCACAGCCTGGTGACATCAGGAAAGCTGCAGGCTTTTGATATGGGCTCCAGAAACAAGCGTTTCAGCTCACAAGGCAAGAAACTTCTTGTTTCAGAAGCAATGTGATACTTAACACTGGATTCTATTGGTTACAGCAAGACACAAATCCACCCAACTAGCAGACAGGTGAACTGGACTCCACCTCTTAATGGCTGAGTGGGAAAGTGTGAAAAGAACATGGGGGACTGAAGCTATTGTTACAGTTATCTTCTAAATTGCCAGTAGCCATTCTTCTTTATACAAAGAGTTAACAGTTCAAGTCCACAGTTTTTAACTAGCAACTTCAGTGATTATATATAATTTTACATACTCTACTGCTTCCCTCTCCCTCCCATCCCTAACCGCATGAAGCTCCCTTGGAAGCTCCCAGGTTGCAAATAACCATCTTTCCTTTCATACAAGCTAAGCAGTCCTCCCGTGACTAGAGAGGTAGCGTCAGAGTTTAAAGCAGCAATTCTCAAAATGTGCTCTATGAATCACGAGAAGCCCTTAAGACCCTTCCAGAGGTTCACAAAGTCAAAACTATTTTCACAGCAACATTAAGACATGATCTGCCCTTTAAAAAAAAAAAATTGTTGACATTTACATTAATGGCACAAAAGCAAGGAGACAGCTGCTGATGCCTTAGCATGAGTCAAGTGAATCAAAGCAGTGGCCCCAAACAATACCAATAGTCATTGTACTCGTCACAGACACATATTCATGGTTTTTAGGAATATCTTTGACAAAGTGGTAAAATTCCTAATTTTATTAAACACCAAGATTAGTCCACATCTTTTTCATACACTGTGTGATGAAATGTGAAATACATATAAAGCACTTCAGCTGTATAGCAAAGAAAGATGCTTGTGGAAAAAGAAAAGCACTCATGGGTTTGTTTGAGCTGTGAGATGAACGAGCCATTGTTTTCACGGGCCCTCCCCACTTTCCCCTGCCATATTTACTTAAAAGAAAAACTAATGAACTATGGTTTTAAAAAAACGGAAAATGGCTCACATTTTCTAAAAAACAAAGCAAGACTTTAAGGAAAACAACGAATGAATTTGTTGTCAATGATAAGATCTGAGCATTGAAGTGAAAATTAGAATTTTGGAAAACTTCTATCTGGCACTGTAAGCTTGACAACTTCCCAATACTTAAAGAGTTTTCTGATGAGATCAGTAGTGACATAAACAAATGTGATATTTTGATATTGTATAATTAAGTCAATATTTACAAAGTCTACATCATTTGTAGACTTTTTCCAAATAATCACTATTTCCAAATAATCAATGCATAATACTAGAAAATCATATATTGGGAAAAGATCTATTCAAACTTCAAGACAGATCAACAGATTTTAATGTTACAGAACGTGGTCAGGTTCACTGATATGGTTTCAGGTTCCACCTTGGAACTAACCTTCAAGAAACTACCACATGCCAACTTTTGATGTAGTGCGAAGAGGAATACCCACGATTATCTGAAAAAGCTGCTAAAATAATCCCTCTTACCCTTCCCAAGTACATACCTGTGTGAGGCCAAACTGACACTCAACCAAAATGATATAGCTCTAGGAGTTAACACAGAAGCAAATATGGAAAACAGATTTTTTTTTTTTTTTTTTTACTAAGCCAAACATTAAAAGTTTTGCAAAAATATTGTCATTCATCTCATTTTGTTTGAAAACTATCTTAATTTTTCATAAACGTATTTATGTGAACACATATTGTGCTTACTACTGATATTTAAAATGAATTATTGATAAATTATATTATGAATGTTAATGAATTATGATATTAATTTTTTTAATTCTTAGTTTTAATTTCCAATATGGTAAATATTAATAGATACAATCCATATAAACCAAAACTCTTTGGGGTCCTCAACAATTTTCAAGACTCTAAACAGGTTTTATGACCAAAAGTTTGAGAACCACTAGTTCAGAGTATGAATTTAGGGGCCTGATTGCAGAAACTTAAATACTGGCTATCCAATGGACTAGCTGATATTTAAGTAGTTACAATAAGTTAACTTCCTGTGCTTCAGTTTCTTCATCTCTTAAGTGGTAGAAATGATAATCTCTTCTTCACAAAGTAGGTGTAAGAATGATATGAGATAATAGATGTAAAGAGCTTAAATGGTTTTTGGCATGTAGGAAGTTCCCAACACACCAGTCATTCCTATTACGGTCCATGAACTGTCACTGGGCCTTGGAAACCCCTCTCCTGTGAGGCTGCTCTTTTCAATTCTCTCAGTCACTGCACTAGTTCTAGACTTCAGTGTCTTCTCTTGTCTATGTCAACAGTGTCAATGGACACCTGCCACCAATTCTGCAAATCTTTATACTATTCCTGGCCTCCTGTCCTAAACCACGTATTAATTCATGGCTTTTCCTTCTCAGAAACCAAAGCCGTGCGTGTCCATTCCGACTACAAGCACGGTCTAAATTTATTAACCTGCCATCCAAAGCCCTCTATGATTTAGTCTGTTCTCTATGGTTTTGCTTCTTCCCAACTTGGAGTTTATAAAATGTACCATGAAGAACATTTGCTCTGTAGATTGCTTCATGCTAGTGCTAAAACAAAACAGTGCTATCGTCAAGCAAATTTGGGAAACTAATTGGCAAATCCGATTTCCATCTTGCAGTCTTTTCAGAATCCTTCCCATGTTCATGTGCACTGTGCCTTTGCAGGAACACAGAACATCACATGAGCTGAAGTTTACTGACCAGGAAGCCCTGTTTCAGGATACATCTCAAGGAACTAGTGGTCAACAGAACACATCTGAAGGAACACCACTAGCTTTATGTCCCAGCATTTGTGGATAGATTGCGATTTCATAAATTTGCCATGCTTCCTAGTATTTGTTCTTTTTCTTCCCCTTTCAAAGAGCAGTCTGTCTCATCATCTGCCCTACTATTTCCAAACACTCAATATACATACCCCTCTCCTCTGCAAAGCCTCCTAATTTCTCAAATCAGAGTTACTTTCCTTTTCTGTTCCTCTACTTTTATTGAACTAACATTCCCACCTTCTGTTTTGGTTTGGTGGGTAGTTAGTGTTTCTTCTGCTAAACTGTGAAGTCTCTATGGGTAGGGAAGTAGTGTATTGATTGAGGTCAACATTTAACGAGGATCTCAAAAGCACGGGCACATGAGGGAATAAACATTCTTTTTTACTAAAGATTTAATTCAACATTGTTCAAGATTGCTACCTCCTTACATTTGAGTGACATACCAAGTTCTAAAACAATGAGATATCACTCCACCTTATAATGGAAAGAATAAAGTTAAAATACCTGAGAGAGGTCATAAAACAATCTAGCAAGCCATTTCAAGCCAAACAGCAACCATGAAACAACTGATGCTCTTTAACTTATGTCCATTCAACAACAAATATTTACTAAGTGCCTCGTCTGGGTCAGGCAGATGGTTAAGACACAAAGGTAAATTAGAAACAGTCCCTAAAGAAGCTCATAGCCTAGAAAGAAAGTGAAAAACACAGAAAAATTATGATGGAGGAAGTGCTTATGGTAGATAAATCTACAAACACTATAGAAGCAAAGACAAAGAAGTAATTAACACTGCCTGGAGGAATCAGGGAAAGTAGCACACAATAGATACTGTATGATTTGGGTTTTGAATAACCAGGAATTCACAAGGAGAGAATAAAAGGCATGCCAGGGAGAGGGAAGAGAGGCACGCACACACACAGGCCGAGACACATGTGATTGGCATTTTGAGTTTGAATTTCCACCGCTTCCTATTTTTTGTTTATGCTGTAGTAGGTTGAATAATGGTTCCCCAAAAGACATCTACATCTAACTGATGAATGTAACCATATATGGCAAGGATTTAGCAAGTGTGATTAAGTTAAGGATCTTGAGGTGCAGAGATCATCCGGGATTACCAGGGTGACTCCTAAATGCCATCACACGTGTCCTGATGAGAAAGAGACAGGGATATTTGACACAGATACAAAAGGAGAAGCCCACGTGACCTTGGACACAGAGATGGAGCGATGCAGCCCCAAGCCAAGGAATGCCAGCAGCCACCAGGAGCTGGAAGGAGTAAGGAATAGTTTCTCCCCTACGAACTGCTCTAGAGTCTAGGGGAACTCCACCTGACAACACCAACCGTAGAAGGAATTTGTGTTATTTTAAACCCCCAAGTTTGTGGTACTTTGTTACAGCAACAATAAGAAACTAATAAAGATGCTGTCTACTATCTGCCTCTAATAGCATTTCCTGACATCCACAGAGAACACTGGAGTAGCCTCACACTCTTTGTTCCCCCAAGCCTACCTCCTGTAGTCATCCTAGGTAATGTCACTATCCATGCAGATAATCTTCCCGATATGACTTGGCTCTGTGTCCCCACCCAAATCTCGTCTTGAATCATAATCTGAATATACTCCTCATATGTCAAGGGGGGTCCTGGTGGGAGGTGAGTGGAACATGGGTGCAGTTTCCCCCATGCTGTACTCATGATAGTGAGTTATCAAGAGATCTGGTTGTTTGATAAGTGTCTGGTACTTCCCCTGTGCTCTCTCTCACACCTGCCACCATGTAGGACGACCTTGAATCACCTCCACCTTCTGCCATGATTGTAAGCTTCCTGAGGCCTCTTCCACCAAGGGGAGCTGTGAGTTAATTAAACCTCTTTGGTGTATAAATTATCCAGTCTCAGCTATTCTTTACAGCAGTGTGAAAACAGACCCACTCAACATCTTAAATTCACAACCCCTTGAACACCTCCTTGACTCCCACAACCTTTTCTTCTCCCATGTCTCAATTTCATACCACCATAGACATGCTCAGGGCCATGTCACCAGCAAAACCAACTCCAGCATCCTCTCCTCTGACTACCAGTTCCTATTCTCACAGCTTTCTCAGTTTTCAAACTTGACAAAACCTCCTATCTCTTAATTCCTCCATTATCCTGCAATCTACAAGGCTCTTCAGCCCCATGACTTTCCCGTCCCCAGAGTCATCACTGCACCAACCCCCTCTCAACAGAAACATGCAGATTTGCCAAGAAGCTCATGAGGCATCAGGTCCCTCACTTGCCTGGCCTCCTTCAGGGCTATGGGAGGGGTCCCAGCAACATGTTCACATGGTCATATTTCTTTTATACTTGTGAAAGTGAGATATCTTAACCACAACCTACTAAAACTGCTGTCTCTTTCCACTCTACCTCCCCCTCTGTCACACTTCCTCCCATATCAGTTGTCACTGGAGTAGCCCCAGGCATTTTTGGGATTCAGCTAAAGGGACGTTGAGTTGAGGATACATTTGGTTTGGGTTCAGCATGGTAAATTTATGTGGTTTGTGGTCATTTCTGTGCATAGCTGAGTCACTGCCAGTCTTTACAGTGCAACAATGGCTTCCAGAAATACTCTTAATGCCCACTGTGCATTTGTAACCCAGATGATAACAGGAGATGCAAGAGCAGTGGTCTGAGAGCACTCTCAAGTGTCCTATGGCAGCCGGCACTTGCAGTAAAGTCATCATGCTGGAATCAGGACCCAGTGTCTGGAAAAATCTTCTAATCACCAAGCATGTAAAACTGTAAGAAGAGGATTCACTTCTCATTCACATAGTCAAAACTGAAACTAGAGGCTCTCCCACATCAGGAACATCTATGATAATGCAGTATATGCAATTATAAATGTACCATGTTCCTTTCCTTTTTGGAGAATCCTGCAAACTAACTTTATCAGAATTCCTAGGTTTATAATTCTCAAACAAAATTATATGCAAATCACATCAAAAAGTATAAACAAATAACCAGCAGAACTTTGGCTTTCTGACAATTAATGAAGAGGAATGCATCACAAGAACATTAATAAAGTACTTAAATTACTTGCTGATTTAAGAACAAAGTACATCAATGAAGAAAACTAAAACCTGCACTTTGCCACTAAAGGTCAATGACAACATTCAATTCAATTCAAAAAACATTTGATATTGATAACTTCACACACACACAAAAAAACTTGAAAAGTACTGAAATTTTACAGCTTGATTGTAAAAAGAACCTTGATAGAGGCTTTCCAAAGTTGGACAGTGATTCTAAAAATTTACATGATGAGCTATGAAGAAAGCTCTTCTAAACTTTTAATAATAGAAACTTAATTTTGAGCCACCATGATGTTCTCTCTACGGAAATACTATTGCCAGATTATTTTCATATGAAAAAAGAGATCAAAAAGCATGCAGCAAAACCTGTGGGGGAAAATATTACAGAGATGTGTCAGGGAATTAATATTATATTATTTTTATGGATTTCATGTTTATAATATTTGTCAGCTCTTAAAATTTATGAACTGTCTTTCCCTTTCTCATTTAAAATTTTTACTTTTTTGTGCAGTTTTGTACTTTTTTCCTAAGGAGAACCCACAAAACCAAACAAGCTTGAAGTCTGTAAAACTAAGATCAGCCTTTGACAAACATTCATCTTCCTCAATTCCTTGTCTTGGGGTCTTAACCCCCAACTCTGGATTAATCTCATCAAACAAGTGTAAAAAGAATAACCAATGAGAAAGTCATCCTTTATAACTCTCCCTAAAATAAACAATCCAGACAAGGATAACCACTGATCTATACAAAAACCATAAGACAAAAAGTTACTGGAAACAAGTTATCTGCATGGTGTCCAAGTGTCACCTCATATAGTACTTGCTAATTCCAAAGGGATAAAGGTGCCCTTATAATGGAGACTATCTTAACCAAGTAATTAAACTTATAATTCCTAACAGAGGAGCCACCTAGCATGTATGTCCTTCCTGATGTAATGCAACATGTATCATCCCTATGGAGTATTATTGCCAAAAAAGAGCCAGTTTAATCTGAATCTAATTAAGCCTTTAGACCTAACTTTCAGTTTCCAGAAAAGCAAGGGATAGAGGGACAAGTTAAACAAGCCCCAAAGGAAACAAGGAGATAAGTCTAGAGTGTGGGATATTCTAGAAAACAAGAGATCTGATATCTTTAAAATGTCAATTTCATGGAAAAGTAAAAAGGTGGGAAGACCGTCTTAGAATACAAGAATAAATAAATATAATAATCAAAGGTAATATGTGAATTTTGGATCCTGGTTCTCCTTGGGCCACAACAACAGTTATTAAAGATATTTTGAACACTAGGAGAATCTGAACATGAACCAATTACTAAACAACATTAAAGAATTACTGTTAATTTTCCTTGGCATGACAACAGTAATGTGGTTTTGTAAAATTATAGTTTTATGTTTAAGAGATGCCTGCTAAAGTTTTTAGGGGTGAAGTTACTATGTTTACAACTTACTGTCAAATGGTGCATCAACTTTTCTTTATGTTTGAAAATTTATAAATTTATAAATATTTTTGAAAATAAAAAATTGAAACAAGTAGAAAAATAAATTGAAAATAAAATTTAAATTGAAAAGTAAATTGAAAATCTGTATAATAAAAAATGGAAACAAGTAAAAAATATATATATATTTATCTCATTTGATCAATTTAGCCAAAGAGTTTTTAGTTGGGTCAAAGTAATTTTATTCTTGTCAAATATTAGCAATGAAACAGTATCTAAAGCCTAGGGGGTAATGCTTTCAGCTGCCATGTTTTACCAAATACAGTGGATCCTTGAACAACATGGGTGTGAACTATGCAGGTCCACTTACATGAGGATTTTCTTCCACCTCTGCTACCCATGAGACAATAAGACCAACTCCTTCTGCTCTTCCTCCTCCTCCTCAAGATGAAGGTAATGAGGATAAAGACCTTTATAATGATCTACTTCCACTTAACAAATAGTGCATACATTTTCTCTTCCTTATGATGATCTAAAAAACATTTTATTTTCTCTAGCTTACTGTAACAATACAGTGCATAATACATATAACATACAAAATGTGTGTGTATGTTATCAGTAAAGCCTTACCAGTTTTGGGTAGGTTGACTTAACCAGTCAACAGTAGGTTATTGATAGTTAAGTCTTTGGAGTGTCCAAAATTATACATGAATTTTCAACTACATGGGGGCTCAGCATTCCTAACCCCCAACTTGTTCAGGGGTCAACTGTAATACCCCAGGGTCCAAATGCAGCCAAGGCTTGCTTATTTAGTGTTTAAGAGTGGCTTATGGGCATTTTTAGACTACTGTCATTAAGGATGAAAAAAGTCAGGTAGGAGCAAAGGGAAGTAGGGAGTGGAAGTCAAACAAACAAAATTAAATAACAGCTGATTTATTAATTTTAGAAAGAAAAAGAAATTAGGTATGATTCTATTTAGGAACAGTGTACACATCCAGAGATTTACTTCGTAATAAAAGGGGTGAGTACTTATTGTTTACAAAGAGGTCATTCACATATGACTCCTTAAAACTGACTTATTAAACAGAGAAGGTAAGTAATATCCCATTTCACAGGTGAGGAAAATGAGGCTCGGAAAGGATATGTACCTTGCCCGAGATCCCACAGCCAGTATGTGAGCCTGGCCCCCTCACATTCAACCGCTCTCCTCTAGCACAGTTGCTGAGCGGCTCTTTTACTCTGGGTGATGTTCATGATTCTCCACTTCGGTTTTCTGTCTAGATGGCCTAAGTCTCAGGTGAGAACACACAGAGGTCCACAATCTGGCTAGAAAGTAAAACCAGGCAACATATCCCCCTTCCTTACATCAACAGAATCTTGGGGGTAGGAGGGGGGAAGGGACAGGAGCCCAGTCTAGGAAGGAGGCACCAGAGGTGGACTGCACACCTCCCTCCTTGGACGCCTCTTCAGACACTATCACCTATCAGGGTCCCATGAAGGAAAATGGAAAGCCACGTGTGAAGCAGAGCAACCTCTGAAGTAAGTACAGAGACTGTGAGAAGCAAAAGCACCACGTGAATGAGTGAGATTGCTTCACTCTGGCATCAAGTCCACACCCCTCATACTCCTCACAATGCCTATTTGGAGTGGCTTTCCTTCATAAAACTCTAACTGTAACCACGGAAATTACTAATTCCGTGGCTTTCATAAAACACAGAGGTCCACCAAATGTTTGCTTTGGCAGATTTTGTTTTCCTCCGAAAGGGCAGCCCATACAGTCCTGCAATAAAGCAAGCTTTGTTGTAAAGATTTACAGTGTTTTCCCAATGAAAATTCTAATTGACAACCATCAGGCAAATAACAATGCATTGCAAAGAGAGCTCCAGTTTCACCCATTCTTCCAAGATCTGTCTCAAAGAAGCATTCACTGCTTAGGTTTCCTGGACCGGTGTTTAGTGTAGTCTTTATTTGGATACATGCATAAGTAGATGCTTGTATATTAGAAGTTTATCATTCAAAGCAGTCAAATCTTAAAAATCAAAAGACTTCAAGTTCAAAGACAGGACATTTCATTTACTTCCCAAGCTCAGAATTACCGGTCCCTCCACACAGAATATGCATATGACATAAAAACGCAACCATGCCTTTTCCATGTAAGTTGGGGGGAACCCTAAAAAGTGAAATGCATAAAAAGCTCTTCAGAAATAGTTGCATAAGAATATCAAATGCACTGTTATTCAATGGATTCATCACAGGATAAAAGTTCAAATAGCAGAGGGAGTGATTTTCATATGAATGCTGGGTGTTGCCAGTCACATACAAGAGCCTATCATTGACACAGAGAACCAAGTCACATCAAGCAAGTCAGAGGAGCAGTGAGTGACAAGGTATAGAGAGGGCTGTTCAGATAAGGGACAGACATTACTGGATGCTTTTTCAAAGAAAACTTTGAAGATTTTGTTAGACTTTCTTCGTGGAACTGTCAAAAGTAGCAATACAATTGTAAATGAGTAGTACTCAGGGACCACATCACTGCCATTTATAGGCCAGTTGCCAGGGGCTGCCCGTGATGGGAAATTAGCATTAAAGAAGGACCCGGAGTTACCGGGCTGACACACAGCCCAATGAGAATACTCTCGAATAAGGTAAGACACTCAGTACAGTCACACAAATCAAAACCAAAATAAAAACTGTCTGTAAAGAACAGTAGCAAACAGAAATCTTCCTTCTTTCTGAACCTTCCTGAATCTCACCCTTCACCAATATCCAGTCCCACAGTAAAAACAAATATCATGTATTTCCAGTTGCACAAGACAGATTAAGGAAAGTGAAGCTGGTGGAAGAGGTGGACAAATAACACAACTTATCCTCCTTTTCCTAAACAAAAAGCAGAGAAAGGAACCAAAGGAAGAAAGTGCAGCATGAATAGGCAAGAGCCCCAGACAGGAGTCAGGGGGCCTGAATCCTCATGAGGCTGGTGTCTACCACAAACTGTTTGTTGACAAGTCTCTTAACCTTCCGAATTTCCAAGTCCTTCTCTGTAAGGGAAAAAATTCATCTAGAGATCAGCAGTTCTGAAATTGCACTTCCTGGAGCTTTAGAGTTTTGTGGAGGTGCCTCCTCTGAGGAAGCCACAGCAACATGGGAGTACAGTGAAAGGGGCCCTATGCCACCTCTCAACCCAAAAGACTTCAGAGCTGATCCATTTCACATTTTGAGTGTCAAGTAAAGCCTTTTGTTTAAAAAGTTCTATTACCAAGACAATTGACAGCTAAAATGGCTTAAAAGCATTAGATCTGCCGGGCGCGGTGGCTCATGCCTATAATCTCAGCACTTTGGGAGGCCAAGGTGGGCGGATCACAAGGTCAAGAGATGGAGACCATCCTGGCCAACATGGTGAAACCCCGTCTCTACTAAAAATACAAAAATTAACTGGGCGTGGTGGTGGGAGCCTGTAATCCCAGTTACTTGGGAGGCTGAGGCGGGAGAATTGCTTGAACCGGGGAGGTGGAGGTTGCAGTGAGCTGAGATCATGCCACTGTACACCAACCTGGGTAACAGAGTGAGACTCCATCTCAGAAACAGACAGACCAAAAAAAAAAAGCATTAGATCAACATATCTTATAGCTTTTAAATCTTTATAGTTATATGGTTTCTATGTGCTTCTTTGGAATATTGCTTTCAGAATTAACCAGCTGATTGGCCGGTTAATATTGATCCTCAAATCTGTATAACAGTTTCTCCTAGTCAAAAAACGAGGAATCTGCAACTCAGTTAGGACAAGTAACCTACAATTATACAGCTCAATAGTTAACAAGATTTAAACCCAGAAATGTCTGACATTAAAACCATCAAGCTTGACTCTGTCCTAACAGATAAAGAATAAACCTCACTGTGGAAAACAAGTGGTTTCCTTGTTATTATTGCAATTTTTTTTCTCCATGGAACATCAGGTTCTTCAACTGCATTCCCTAAAAGAAAACACTTACCCTGGTGAGAATAAATGAATAGCCACAAGTTCGACCCAACAAGCAAATCTGTTCGGTACAGGAAAGCCCAAAATGTTGACAAAGCCTCCAGGGCAATAATGGTTGTTAAGAACTTTCAAAGCAAACAAAACTCCTAAAAAAGAATTAAGAACATGCAAATATTAACAATCCCAAAGTAGGAGTATCAACATTTACAAAGAAAGCCAATTAAAAGTGAAAATGATTATTCGATTACATCCAACTTTTTGCTTTAAAACATACCCTATTCCTTAAAATCCTGCATTCGGTAAAAAGACAACGTTAAAGGCAGTCACGCCTTTGATGTTTCTAAATATAGAAGTTCATATTGGTGTTCAGTATGCTACTAAATACATAATACCTAACATGTGAATAAAATACTATCATTGGTATTAAATGCCAGTGAACTGTACACTATAAAATAGTGTACACTATAAAATAGTTATGCTATATAATTTTAACTCAATAAAAATACCAGTAATTTGTATTTTTCTAACCTCTATGGAAAAACATGTTGAAGGCAGGGCATATATTCTTTCTTCTCCCACAATTAGATGCATAAGGACACATCTTGGAAGGAAAGGGGAAGGATGTCAGGAAAAGCAGAAGGAAGGATTAGATTAGATTTCCTTGTTTCAGGACTTTTCTCTCTTCCCCTTCACATTCTAGTATTTAGAACACCTAATTTAAATCCTGCTGGAAATTTTGGTCCCATGAAATATCTGTAAAAAGGAACTAGTGACGAAGAAGGTGAGAGACAATGCATCATACAGCTAATACGCAGACTGGGTTCAAATCCCAGCTCCATCGCTTCCTAGCTGGGTAACCTTGTGCTAGTGACTTCACTTCTCTGGGTCTTGGCTTCCTCATCTATAAAATCAGGACAATCCCCCAACAGTCCACAGGTGGTCAGAAAAAAAAAATTAAAAATAAAAAAAGTAAAATAAAATCAAGGCCGGGCACAGTGGCTCACGTCTGTAATCCCAGCACTTCGGGAGGCCAAGGTGGGTGGATCACAAGGTCAAGAGATACAGACCATCCTGGCCAGCATGGTGAAACCCCGTCTCTACTAAAAATACAAAAATTTGCTGGGCATGGTGACACGTGCCTTGTAGTCCCACCTACTCGGGAGGCTGAGGCAGGAGAATCGCTTGAACCTGGGAGGCGGAGGTTGCTGTGAGCCGAGATCACGCCACTGCCCTCCAGCCTGGCACCAGAGCGAGACTCCGTCTCAAAAAAATAAAAAAATAATAAAATAAAATCAAGACAATCCCATCTCCACATGGATCTGCTGTATAAATTAAATTGGTTAGGTTATGCAGAGTGACTATCATGGCTCCTAAAACAGGGCCAGCATGCCATACCAGGGTGTAGTGCATTTATTAACAAAGTCATCCAGAGGCATATGCAGGACAGTTCTCCAGGTGGACTTGGACCTATGTAGTTCTCCCCCTCCTTTCTCGCTTGTCGTTCTCAAGAATAACTGTGGAAATGTGCTGGAAATTCAACACCCTGAGATAAAAGGGGGTTGGCTGAAACAGCCTAATCCACTCCCTAAATAGGATGTCTTTCAAAGCTTTGCCTAGTGATTCATGTGATTCCCAGGTTTGTACCTGGCTGCCTCTTCGGGGTTCCTTATCTGCATGAAAGGAGCACACACAGTCAAGACTCCAACAGCCCTGGGCAGCTTTTTGAGCCTTGAAGGACGGGCTCACAATGAATCCTAGGCTCCTGTTGTCCCTTGCTGCCTAACTGTCAATACTAAATCTGCCTCATGTAACTTGTTGCAGATGAGTGTGCTCTGTCTCACCAGGTGCAGACAAGTTGGTAATCAGAGACAGCACATTGAGCCTACTTCACAAGCACAGTCATCTTTTTTGAGACCTCCCTATTACAGATACATCTGTGGGTCTTTCTGTGACCCTACCATATGGAGCTGGTGCATATTTCCAATACTATGTCTTCTACAAACCACCTCCCAGCAGGTCCTAGTGCAGACTGTCTAAGAGTGGATGATGCAGCATAATGTTAAATGGCAAAAACTAGTCCTTGCATGCTCCAGCCGCCTCTTCAGGATGCAAAGCATCGGCAGCCATTAACCACTTAGAATTTGGTTCCTCTCACCAACTAGGGACCCACACTTCATAAAATGACAGCAGCCACACCTCCCTTGCTTCCTTTATGCATGCAACCTCAAAATTTTGTCTCCCTTACCTGAGAAACCTACAGCACAGCTCCTTTTGAAGTCAGGTTCATCCATAAATTCGGCAACAGCAAATTGCAAGAGCAGGTATACCACTCCAGTAAGTATAGAAAATGTGGTGATAACCAAGGCAAACCATCTACTTCCCAGTCTTCTTTCTAGATGTATTCCTTTCCAGAGCATGGATGCCATATTGAAATACAAATGCCAATCATTAGCATGGTGAAGGGGAGAGAGCAGTAAACGCTGCCAGTCTTTTTGCTGGCAACACTTCTCCACACTAAGGCAGGAGCTGTACAGTGGCTTCTGAGGGTTCAAGAAGAACCAGATGTTGAGGGCCAAAGTTGCTAGGGTGACAGGTGGAATATTGTTGATCCCAACATTGAAGATTTGAGAAAGGAGTAGAATAAGCCCAGTATTTATCCCTCTTGATCTCCGTTGCATGGCCAGATATCAGGGAAATAGCTCAGCAATGGGAAGACGTGATCAGGTAGTCAGTTTTAGGTATCTAGGGAGATATATAGAGAGCTGAACCTAAAACACAAAATGCATGTGAAAAACAATCAATTAAGAATCAGTGCACAATAAGACATACTCACTTCAAAACAAACTCCCTTAAGGTAAATGTTACTACTCATTCTAACAGAAATATTTACGTTCAACATCTTCTAGAGTAATATCTAGGATGCTGACTGACACCCTTCCTTCATTTTACATTCTAGAATAGAAATTTTATCCCAAATCCCAATGAATCAGTTAATGGACAGTTTTCTCTGACAAACACGTCACGAAATTAACTTGACTTCCTTATAAACAAACATGTAACCTCATGAAAAACCTACAAAGATAGTATGCAAGCATTAAATGATTTCTACTCAGAATCCTAGCCAGGATTCTTTACCACCTCCATTTTTTTCAAAGAAATATTTGATTTTGATATGTTAGAATGAGTTTGCTCCAAAGTTTTTAAACATCAACAAGCAAGTTTGAAGACACAAGCATACATTATCTTGAATCCCAATTTCCATGCTGCCAGATACCAATGGTCTGACATCTACTTTCACAACAACTTCAGCTTTTCGTTACCTCCTCTACAAGCCAAATCCTGGGTTGATACACAGTCCTTGGTTTTAAGAGGCTCACTTTCCACCGAGAAATAAACCAACAGCGGCCACATGATGTTCTAACTGCAGTGAGAGAGGGAACCCAGAGCACAGGCACAAACGCAGCCTGAGGTGGTCATCTAACTATGAGAACTATGAGATCTAACATTAACCCCAAATCAAGGGTGATATTGTTGATCCCAACAATATGATTTGGGGTTAATGACAATGAGAAGTTCCATGGCTTACTAGCCCGCTTCTCCACCCCGCTGGACCTGGGCTGGCATTGTGACATGCTTTGGCTAACAGAATGTGGAGGAAGGGATACTACATGAGCTCCCAGCCTACACCTCAAGATGATTTATAGGCTTCTCTCTTGAAACCCTCTCAAGCAACCATGTGAACTTTAGGCCAGTGTGCTGAGTAATGAAAGAAAGGTACAGACTGCAGTCACCCTGAAGGTCCTTGCCACTGGTCAGCTACTTCTCCAGAGGTGAAGCTGTCTAGCTGACCACAGGTATACAAGTGAGTCCAGTTGAGCCCAGCCTAATTTGCTGACCCACAAAACAGTAAGCTAAATAAATGGTACTGGTTTACTTCACTGAGCTTTGGAGTGGTTTGTTATGCAACATTACAACTAATACAGAAGGTATTGCCTTTGGGGAGTGCTATGGTTTAGGTGTTTGTCCCTCCAAAACCTCATGTTGAATGAATGAACGAATGAATGTATTTATTTGTTTAGAGCCCGAATCTCACTCTGTAGTCCAGGCTGAAGTGCAATGGCATGATCTTGGCTCACTGCAACCTCCACCTCCTGGGTTCAAATGATTCTTATGCCTTAGCCTCCCGAGTAGCTGGGATTACACGCAGGTGCCACCATGCCCAGCTATTTTTAGTAGAGACTGCGTGTCACCATGTTGGTCAAGCTGGTCTTGAGCTCCTGACCTCAGGTGATATGTCTGCCTCAGCCTCCCAAAGTGCTGGGATTATAGGCAGGAGCCACTACCCGGCCTCATGTTGAAATCCGATCCCCAGTATTGGAGTAGAACCTAATGGGAGGTGTTTGGGTCATGGGGGAGTATCCCTCAAGAAAAGATGAATGCCCTCCCTGGGGTCAGGGAGTGAGTGAGTTCTCACTCTTATTAGTTCCTGCCAGCGCTGATTGTTAAAAGAGACTGGCACCTTCCCACTCCCTTGCTTCCTCTCTCACCACATGATCTCTGCACATGCTAGCTCCCCTTCACCTTTCACCACAAACGGAAGTGGCCTGAGGCCCCCACCAGATGCTCAATCTTGAACTTTAAGCCAGAAGAACTGTGAGCGAAATAGACCTCTTTTCTTTATAGATTACTCAGACTCAGGTATTTATAGCAACCCTAAACGGACTAAGACAGGGAGAAATTGGTTTATGCTGATGGGAAGAAGCTAGTAAGGGAAGAGGTGCAGGCAGAGACACAGATAAATAAAAAGGATGAAGTGCTTGGAGGCAAGAGCCTTTTCCTCTTAACAGAAAGAAAAGAAAAATAGGTGTAGCTATGGATATTAAATAGATTAGGTGCAAAATGTTGAAAAAGTTCTCATCTAATGGTTTCTGTTTTCTCTATGGAGATTAATTGGCCCCCAACCAAACAGGTAACTCACTCTTACACCCTAAGGACTCTAACTGCACACTGGACAATGCATGAGTATTAAAAAAAAAAAAAAGGCAGGATTCTCCTATCTTCCAGCTCTGTGACTTGGGGCAAATCATTTAAACTTTCTGAACTTCAACTTCTTCACTTTAAGAATCATAAAACCTCCTTCCCAGGATTACTGTAACATGCTTGGAACAAAAGAGCTGCAGAATAAACAGTAGCTACTACTTTCATTTCTATAAAGTAAACTTACTTATGTAAGAATTAATTCCTTTGCAAATGGTAACATCCTAAAAAGACTCAAATGTGTGTGTGCATACACACACACACACATACAATTAGCCATATTACCTACACAGGCATGCACACACACATTACTGGCACAACCCCATGTATTAGCACAACCCAAGTTTCTATATTGTTATTATTGTAGCTCTGTAGCATTCTTATGAACTAGAGAATTTAATGAAATTTAAACTGAAATGCTTCCAAATAACTCTGGATAAATGACCTATATTTTTCACATTAGAACTCAAGTCAATTTTCAAATCTTTTCCTACTGTGACTTTTTTGTAATTCTCCTAAATTTATCAACATGTGTGTACACGTGTGCACACATACACATAAATATGTATATTATATATATCAAACATTATTACCTTTAATAGGAACAATAAAAAAACTGGCTGGCCTTGATTATTGATCAGTAAATAATCAGCTTACAAGAAATCACAAAATAAACCCTTCAATATCATTGCCAAGAGTGTCTTATGATGCTGGGCTTTATGTAGCAGAAAATCAAAACTACATCTTTGCTCAAGAAAAACTTGCCCCTCAATTACAATCACTAGTAATGAAGAATATAGATAAAAGGACAGAATTCTCAGTCTTACTTTACATTGTGTCCCAGGCTCTGATTGCACTTTCCTAAGTTACTTCTGGCCAGATGAAAAGGTGTCTTTGTGTCTGCATCCCTTCGCACCTCCCAGCTCTCCACTGTTGACTGCTCCTGCTTCCACAGGACTCCTTGCTTTCCTGAGGCTTCACTCCTCCTTCCAACCCGTTTCTCTGCTGTTCGCTTCTCCTCTATCCCTACTGCCCCCTGCACACACTAAAGGGCTTCCACTTTCATGATTTTTGTAATTCTTTTTATCAGGATGATGCCCAAATTTCTATTTTTCAGCTTTGATTTCTCAGCAGGTTCCAGGGACATAATCTTAGAGGAAAATATAGTTTGCCTGCTGCCTTAGATTCTGAAAACTGAATTATCCTTTCTCACAGAACAATGATTCAGCCATTCCTTCTTTCACTCATGTATTTAATAAATATTTATCAAGTGCCATATGCGTGCCAGTCCCTGTGCCAGGCACTGGAGGTACAGCAAATAACAAAACACTTATATTCCCAGCCTTTAAATGGCCTACTTAAACTTGTTGAAGGAATAAAAATGTTGTCCACAGGAAATCAAAAGAGAAGTAAAATTGTGTGGCTTTACTTCTCCATAAATGCATACTTAATGCCAAAGGAGATATAACCATAGCCAATGTGAGAAGTGCATATCTGTTGGGCTCCACCTTTGTAAACAAAGGCCATTAGAGTCCCAGTGTAGGTAGAACATACGTTTTGAGTCTTAAGTGGTAGGAAAGACAAATCAGTCCTAGTTCATAACAACTGTAGAGCAGTTTCCTTCCTAATCAGTTACCAGGTCAGCCATCCAAGGTGAGGGATGCAGCCTGTCAAAAGACAACTTAGAAAATCCAACTTAACCATGTAAAGATCAAATCTGTAACGTGACCTTGTGGGCCAGAGAGGCACGGTTCTAGGAACACCAAGGAAGACCGATCACAGTAAGTGAGCACTGACTATAAAATGAATATAGTTAATGTTTTGACTATCAAATACATAGAAATTTTTAGAGTGCTGCGCTATCTGAAAGACCACAGAGGCATCATCAGTTATAGCAACTTACCTGTGAACTGAAAACCTGTAAAATCTGTTGGGTTTTAGAAATGGTTTATGTATTATAACTTGCATCCAGACCACGAGCCAGTTACCAGAGTTCAAGAAAGGACAGTCCCTGTGCTCCCTTACCTTACAAACACACCCTCCCCACCAGACTCTACATATCCCAAGCTGAACACTGGACTGTCCCTTCCAAATCAGCTCCTCCTCTCATGTGCTCCACCTCAAGACACGGGATTTCCACCTATCCAGTTGTTCAAGCCAAAGACGTAGAAAGGTCCTTGACATGTCCTTTGACCTTAACCTTATCACCCTGCTACCCCCAAATCCTATCCATCAAGTTTTATTAATTCTTCTAAACAGTTTTTTATCAATCTACTTCTTTCTAGCTCTAGGGCCACTACTTTAGTCTGGGTCACCATCATAGCTTGCCTGATTACCATAAAATCTAACCAACTGAATCCTCTGCTTCTCCTCTGATACCCACTATTTTCCACCACTGCTTAGCATAATCTTGTATAAAATTGAAGTTGGACTCCCCAGTAGTAAGCCTCTGATGGCTTGTCATCACAGCAAGAATAAGTTCAAACTCTTTCCCATAACTATATGCTTATATCACCAGTTCCCTGCCCACCACCCAGGTGGTCTCATCTCAAGCTGGTCTCTGCATCAGTCACTATGCTCCAGTCGCATGGGTGCTACCAAATCAGTAGCTCCAGGATTACAGTATAAACAGCCAAGGGCAGGAGTATAAACAGCCAAGGGCAGGAATAACCTTATCCATTTTGATCACCAACAGTACTCAGAGCCACCATAGGATCACCACAAATACACAGTGACAGGCATATGGTCCATGCTTAGTAAATGCACTTGTCCCTGGGTATCCATGGAAGATTGGTTCCAGGACCTCCAACAGATATCAAAATCGATGGATGCTCAAGTCCCTTACATAAAACAGTGTAGTATTTGCATATAACCTATGCACACCCTCCCATATACTTTGAATAATTTCTAGGTAACTTATAATACCTAATACAACATAAATGCTATGCAAATAGTTGTTTTATTGTATTGTTAGGGAATAATGACAAGAAAAAAAAAAGTCTGTACATGTTCAGCACCAATGCAATCATCCATTTCCCACCCCACACCTGCCAAAAATTTTCAATCTGTAGTTGGTTGAATCCATGGATACAGGATCCAAGGATATGGAGGGCCAATTGTATTTCTCAAATGACTCAAGATTAGTGTATTTTTTAAATGTGTCTACATTATATGATAAATGAAACTGATTAAGAAGGTCTGAATAGCTACGATACGTTCATCTTTAAGTATGTTTCCTGCAATTTTAACAACTTTTCCCAGAGCACTGAACATATTATTCCACTTAGCATTTTTAGGTCCACGACAGTATTTATAACGCTAATCTCAACATTACAGAAATAAATCTCTGATCCATTTAAAACGTATTGATAAGTTGCTTTGCCAGAACTATTTGACAAAAAAAAAAAGCATTTTAATTATGTAATAATACAGACTAGACAGTACTATATCAAGGTTATGGCAGAGAGAAATGGAAGGTTTCTTGCAATATTGATAGGAAAATTAGCCATATTTACTTTTAATGAGAAATTAAAAATTAAACAGGTATGTAATAAGAAAGACTAAGCAGCTAGAACAAACAAAAGAAACTGAATTCATAACTTGGGAAACCAATGTGTCTCAAGGGGGAGAGAAAGGAGTAAAAAGGGAAAAGAAACTAATTACAGTGATTTTCAATTCTACTTACAAAGCAGAAAATATTTCATCATTATCATTTACTAAGGCAGTATGTATCTCAATTTCCAGATTTAAATGTTCAATAAGAATTGAGACCATTAAATTGCAAGAATATATACCAGTTATAAATTCTATTCCCAATTTGGTGTCTGCTACAAACAAAATTAATTTCACAAGAAAGACAGGAACTACAGAGTCTTAATGGGAGTAATCAAATGCTGTTCTGAAGATTGAGACTTCCATATTACTAAAAGTATAACAAATTCCAAAATTATTCACCGAAATATTCTTAAATTGTATGTTTTTTCCCCCTTGAAGATTCAAGAAAAGTCTGTCACTATATAATTGAGATATATTAATGCTATATCATTAGCACTACTTTCATGCCTTTGGTAAGTTTCATTTAACAGTTTTGAATATTTGAAGTATATGCTCTAAGAAATAGGGGAAAATTTAGGTTTGTTCAAGTCATTTGGCAAGAGTCCTCTTATCACTCAAACTCAGTACTTTGCTAATACCTGACCTTCCAGATGCTTAACCCATTTATGCTGGAGGTTGCAATTTTTTGTGTGTGAAAAACTAGACCTTGGCGATGACCTTGAACAGTAGGATATAAATAACTCCCATAAGCTTAGCATTCCAATAATGGAACACTAGGCATAACTGGGATTTAGCATTCATCTTTAAAAGCTGAAATATAACTCGCATACCATAAAATTCAATCTTAAAGAGCACAATTCAGTGTGTGTTTTTTTTTAGTATATTCACGAGGTTGTGCATATCTAGTTCTAGAATTTTCATGACTTCAAAGAGAGACCCCATACCCATTAGCAGTCACTCACTCACTTCCCACCTAGTGCCTGGCAACAATTAATCTTTAATACTTTCTGTCCCTATGAATTTGCCCATTCTGGATATTTCATATAAATGAAGTCACACAACACATGGCCTTTTGTATTTGGCTTCTTTCCCTTAGCATAATGATTTCATAGTTCATCCATGTTGTAGCAACTATCAATACTTTGTTTCTTTTTTATGGTCAAATAGTATTTCATTGTATGATTATACCATATTTTGTTCATCCATTCATCAGCTGATGGACATTTGTTTCCACTTTTTGGCTCTAATGAATAATGCTGCTATAAACATTCATGTACAATTTTTATGAACATATGTTTTCAGTTTTCTGGGGTATATACCTAAGAGTGAAATTGTTGGCTCATATGGTGACTATATGCTTAACTTTCTGAGTAACTGCAAAATTGTTTTCCAAATTTCTATACCATTTACATTCCCTTCAGCACTGTACAACGGTTCCAGTTTCACCACATCTTCAACAATGCTTGTATTTATCCATCTTTTTTTTTTTTTTTTTACTGTAGCCATCCTGGTGGATGTGAAGTAATACTGATTTTCATTTCCCTAAAGACTCATGATACTGAGAAAATGCTTAGATTTTCATTGCTTAAAATACAATACAAACACACACATGTTCACAGGCACACACATAAGCACACATGTACCCAAACACACACACACATACACACTCACTCACGCTTTCTACAGAAAATTATGTAACAAGCTCAGGTCAAGAGAAATCTTCAGAAAGAAAGGTGAAACCACAAAGAAACTGTCCTGGTTAAACCACAAAGACTGCAGCTCTACCATTGCCCTGTGATATAATATGTTGGAAAGGAATGAGAATGTACTCCAATGGCAAGATATTGCTTAGGCCAACACATTTGACTACAAATTCTGTGCAATTATTTAGAAAAAAAAAAGGTTAGTGTGTTTTATTAATGCAAACAAAGCAAAAATGCTATGAAAATAGCAAATTATTTATACTAAACATAAAAACTTCCTCTGCTTTTTTAATTACAAGAGCTAGACAGCAAATTTGTGCATCACAAATAGTGCATTAATGTGGTCAAAATATACACACACACTAGATGCAGTTTTTCTCACTTATTTTGTTTCATTACAGTCATCTTTCTCTGTGAATAAACTGAACTGGAGCTTTTCTTCCAACCCTTGTAACTCTCTCAGGAATCTTATTCATTCACGGCTTTTCTAGTCCAAATTTATGAAATTGTTTGCTCCACTTGTTACTGTTACTATAGAGCCAATGGATGAGAACATTTTAGTCCAAGATAATAACAATAAAATTCTTTGTTCTTCCAATAAAACTACTTAGCATAATTTTATTTTTCTTAAAAGCTTTAGTTTCCTTAGGTTCCAAGAGAATCCAGTCACAAAATGCAGATTTTCAAGACAGTTTTGAAAATAAGAAAATGGTATAATATATATTTGCATTTAGTGAAAAACAAGAACTGAATACTCACAAAGTAATCTGTTTTCTCTTTTCAAATACATGAATGCATTTTGAAAAGCTTTGCTATATGCAAAACATAGTTGTTTAAATAACATGTAAATTGTGCTTTTAAAATGTAATATTTAAATATTTAACATAATAGCAGATGGTATGGCTTCACATCATTACACCATGTTCAATTTACCAGAATGCATATTCTACCTGAGTTGATTAGTAAATAGGGAGTCCTGGGGGTATAGTATGAAACCTTAGTTAGACAGCATAATTACTTGATGACTAGTTGCACATAAATGACATTTTTTTCTGGCTATCTAATCTGTTAAATGGCTTCCAGAGCTACATTAATGATAAAATCAGAGGGAATTAGAGTAGGGACCTCTGTTTCCTTCCTTCACATTAATGGCAGAGATACAAAGAAATGAAGACAATCAAATGAATGAAAACTGACTTCATGAATAAAAAATAAAAACTGGAATCAAATTACATTAGGATGGTAATGGGAATCTCGTCTTTATGATGACTGTGACACTCTCTCAATAATTATATTTCAGTATCTATTCATGGAAATATCTACAACTTAGACTCCATTCCAGAAGCAACTGGGAAGCGAGAGCATTTCCTCCTTTTGAAGCCTACTGAGATCTTTAATATGACGGTTCTCCAACTTCACACCCTCCATTGTTTCAGCCATATTAAGAAACCATCTCACCCAGCTGAACACAACGATTCGACTATCTCTCTAATGACAGCTGCCTATGTCTTTCTGACTTTAATTTATCCAACTTAGAGGTTTTTTTTTGCTTTTTAGGGACAGGGTCTCATTCTGCTGCCAGGCTAGAGTGCAGTGGTGCAATCATAGCTCACAGCAGCCTTGAATTCCTAGGCTCATGTGGTCCTCCCACAGCAGCCTCCCGAGCTGGGACTACAAGCAAGTGTCACCACATCCAGCTATTTTTTTATATGTATTTTTTGTAGAGATGGGGTCTTGCTGTATTGTCCAGGCTGCTCTTGAGCTCCTTGCTTCAAGCAATCCTCCCACTTTGGCCTCCCAAAGTATTGAGATTACAGGTGTGAGCCACCACACCCAAGCTCAAACCTAGAGTTCTTAAGACATAAAAGCTCCTCCTTCCTTTTTTCCTTCATACACCATCTCCCCAGATGAACACGAATACAAAATTTCTGATCCCTTAGTGGGATAATGTTCAGATGTGCTTTATAATAGCCTGCCTTTAGTATCAATGCCACCCATATGGAAGGCATGTATAGGCAAAATATGTAACCTCTGAGGAGCTGGGATTTAAGACCACTAAATGGACATATGAAGAATGTTCTAGACAGATAAGCTGTTAATAAGAACATGTGTTACATGCTGAAAGATCTCAACAGAAATCAGGCCTTTATCACCTTACACTCTTCCCCTAGTCTACTTACACAGTACCTGACTCAACTTGCTTAAAATCCAATTTCACCATGTTGTACCCCCACCTCAATCCACCCAATGGCTTTCTGTATTCATGGTTAAAACACTGCACAGTGTCTCAGGTAGTGATACATTTATGGGAAAAATATCTTTAAGCAGATTTTTAAAAAACGATGAATAGTGTCATAATTAATGGAATGGACTCTGGAGTCAAATGAGTTAGGTTCAAATCCTGCTTAATTGCTTGGGAGCTACATGACATTAGGTAAGTGCTTTTTTTTTTTTTTTTTTCTGAAACAGAGTCTCACTCTGTCACCCAGATTGGTGTGCAGTGGTACAATCTTGGCTCACTGCAATCTCCGCCTCCCAGGTTTAAGCAATTATCCTGCCTCAGCCTCCTGAGTAGCTGGGATTACAGGCGCATGCCAGCAGACCCAGCTAATTTTTGTATTTTTTAGTAGAGACAGGGTTTTGCCATGTTGGCCAGTCTGGTTTTGAACTCCTAACCTTGGGTGATCCACCCGCCTCAGCCTCCTAAAGTGCTGGGATTACAGGTGTGAGCCACCACACCCGGCCCTTAGGTTAAGTTCTTAATCAATCTCTACCTCAGTCTCCTCATTTACAAAACAGATATTAAGTAATAATAAGGAACACCTCATAGAGTTGTTGATGAGTAATGTAGGTAAAACACTTAGAATAATGCCTGAAACATAAGTACTACATAAGTATTAGCAGATATTAAATATTTATCAACATTATCTGATCAACTTCAAGCTATTCATCCCAGGAATGAAGGTCTTATAATATTTACATACCTCCCAATACCTTTTATGCAATTATAGTTTAAAAGTAATCATATATAATTTGCTTCATTTCACTTAATTCTCACAATCCTGTGCAGGCGAAATTAGTTCCACCTTATCTACTAGCTGGTCTACCCACCGCCTGCCAAGAAAAATCACTAACTGTCCAGTTGCCCATTCTAAAACACGCTCCATAGAGTTGCCCACGTGAGATGTACATCCATGGAGCTTCAGCCCTTCAGACTTTTTGGGGATGTTGAAATTTCAGGCCTGCACTTTCTCTGTCCAAGGTGCTTAATAAGCAAGGCCATTCCCACAGATGGGCAGTCACATGGACTCTCTCACCACAAGAGGTGACGAAAGTGAATTTCTCGCGCCTCCCACAGATTACATCTTGTGCTCAATTTAGTGAAAGTCCTTCCAGCAGTTTTGGTGTGAAACCATGAAAGACAGAAAGAAATTCCACTTTTTTATTACACAGATAAAGAAACCAAGGTGATGATGCCCAGAAGCTGGAGTGTAAGGACTCAAAGTCAGCTCTTCCCACCAGACAGTGCTGCTCCACCGTGAAGCCCTGCAGTTTCCTGACTCCCAGCTGTGACCCTTCTGGGGGCCCCTATGCCTGTGAGCAGCACCAGCAGGCTGGCCTGCCTCAAGAAAGCCAAGTTCCACATTCTGCACTTCCACAGCATGTAACAGATGTCTCAAATGGCTGCTATAAGTAGTTAAATAAAAATCTTATAAAATTCTAGGCTGTGATCTAGAGGCATGCCAGGAAATAGTTCAATGTTCTGCTTTATGGCCAATATTTTTTAACTTAAGCCACTAGACCAGGAACCTTTAGAAGAGATGTCAGTGACTCTTCTTTCACATAAATGCTTCCTGGAGGATAAGCTGAAGTTTGAATGTTTTAAAAGTACCAAACGGGCCAGGTGCAGTGGCTCATGCCTGTAATCCCAGCACTTTGGGAGGCAGAGGCGGGTGGATCACGAGGTCAGGGGTTCGAGACCAGTCTGGTCAATGTGGTGAAACTCCATTTTTATTAAAAATACAAAAATTAGCCGGGTGTGGTGACACGAGCCTGTTGTCCCAGCTACTTGGGAGGCTGAGGCAGGAGAATGGCATGAACCCAGGAGGCGGAGCTTGCAGTGAGGGGAGATCATGCCACTGCACTCCAGCCTGGGTGACAGAGCAAGACTCCATCTCAAAAAAAAAAAAAAAAAAAAAAGTACTAAATGGGACCAAAACAATGCTTCATTTTAGCTCAACCTCCATCTGTAATATGCAGTGTAAAATTTAATTAGAAGTGAATAACGAGAAAAGAAAATCTGCAGGCTTGGCTCAGTGGCTCTTGCCTATAATCCCAGCATTTTGTAAGGCCAATTTAGGAGGATTGCTTGGGGCCAGGAATTCAAGACCAGCCTGGGAAATATAGCAAGACCTCATCTCTACAAAATAAAATAAAATAAAAAAATAAAAAATTAGCCAGGTACAGTGGCACACACCTATAATCCTAGGTACTTAGGAGGCTGAGGCAGGAGGATCACTTGAGCCTAGGACTTTGAGGCTGTGGTGAGCTATCACAGTGGGCAACAGAGTGAGACCCTGTCTCTAAAAATAAGATTAATTAAATTTAAAAAATAAGATCTTACTGAAAGAGACAAGGTAGAGCAATAAATTTTGACTTAGATATTGTTTCTGGCAATTGTCTTAGTTCAGGCTGCTATAACTAAGTACCATAGACAGGAGGATTATAAACAACAGAAATTTATTTCTCACAGTTCTGCCCGTTGCAAGTGTGACATCAGGGTATAAGAATGGTTAGGTTCTGTTGAGGGCCCTCTTATGGGCTGTGAACTGTTTTTCCATTATATACTCACATGGTAGAAAGAGAGCAAGAGAGCTCTCTGGCATCCCTTTCATAAGGAATCTAATCCAATTCATGAGGGGTCCACCTTCATGACCTAATAACCTGCCAAAGGCTCCACCACATCCTTGTACCATCACTTTAGGTATTCTAGAGTCACCAGAATTTCTGGAGCCATTGCACACAAACATTTTTATAAAATTTATTTTTGTAAACACAAAAATTACTGTGGCAAAACTAAGGTGGCAGCTATAAAAATGGAAGTTTAAATTAACTATGGGAATGTGATTTCAAATGATACTATCATCTATTCTAAGCCACAGAAATGCAGGTCCAAGGTAATAAATAGAATCACCAAAAGAAACTGGCAAGTCAGGTCTTGATAATCAGTTCTATCCTAGGGATTCAACAAAATTCAAGGGGCAGTAAGATTGATTCAGACTGTTTATGGAAAGGTGAGATCAGTTTCACTGAAGAGGAAATATGGCAGGGTAGAAAGTATACATGGCTAAACCGAAGACTTCAGCAACTGTGCTGGCCTTGCCACTGAGGAGGAAGATAGAACAGCTGAAGAACTAAAAGATAAAAGAAGCCAGGCCGGGTGTGGTGGCTCAAGCCTGTAATCCCAGCACTTTGGGAGGCCGAGACGAGCGGATCACAAGGTCAGGAGATCGAGACCATCCTGGCTAACGTGGTGAAACCCCGTCTCTACTAAAAAATACAAAAAACTAGCCGGGCGAGGTGGCGGGCGCCTGTAGTCCCAGCTACTCGGGAGGCTGAGGCAGGAGAATGGCGTGAACCCGGGAGGCGGAGCTTGCAGTGAGCTGAGATCTGGCCACTGCACTCCAGCCTGGGCGACAGAGCGAGACTCCGTCTCAAAAAATAAAAAATAAAAAAATAAAAAAGATAAAAGAAGCCAACAAAAAGCCACCAACACCACCACAACAGACACCAAGCTTTACCACACTGAAGACTGGCTGTTGAGGGTAAAAATTCCAAAGGAACTACACGCGTGTTGGTTTCAGGTAAAGGCAAAAGGCTGAGGAAGGGAACTGCAGATTTAGGAAATGCTCTAAACTACTTTCAACAACAATAGCAACAACAACAAAAAGGCTCATCTGTCAGTTTAACTAAATTACACAGAGTGAAGGTATAGGATTCACAGTTCATTCATTCCAAGGGATTACAGACTTTTGCCAAAGTGAGAGGAAAAGATGAGCCCTTGGTAGTGCTGAGCAAAGTGCAGGGGATCCCCAGGTAATTTGGAAACTTGAGGTTAAAAAAAGCAAAGACGATAACAAATAACTGGAGGGACTATTTCCCGGAGAGGGGACGCTTCCACCTCTACTTTTGCCAGCTGTCCTGGTTCTGCCCATCCTGATTTGGCTCCTAGTTGTGTGGTCCTGGAAATCCAAGGTCATCAACCTCCTGAACAACTGGTTTCTTTAGGCTCAGTTGGACCAAGTTGCTCTGCTGCACACAGAGCTCAGGAAGTTTAATTCTAGTCTTAAGACTGAAAATCTTTCTCCATCTATTGTCTCTGCATTTGGGGGGAATGTGTTTGGAACCCACACACACCCTCAAATGCAGAGACATATATGGAGAAAAAGACATGGAAATACACAGAGAGAAATGGAGAGGAATTTATCAATTCTCCTTGATGGAAAAAAGTTTAGCTTCTTCCTTCCTGGAAGAGGCTAAATGTTAACAAGGTCATCAACGGGACTGAAAACAAGTAACATACTGACCATCTTCCACAGGTAAGGCAGAGTTATTAGGCTCAGAGGAAAAAAAAAAAAAAAAAAAGGCATAGGGCACACTTATTGTTCCTCGTTTCAAAGGAGTTAAGTTGCTTTATTTCCTGAATGTAATCAGACAGGAGACAATGCTTCAACTCCCTAGGGTGACTAAGGATGTAGATTTAGAAAAACACATGTAATAGAGTTGTACGGAACTACCCTAGCTTTCCTTTTCTCGTGATCACCAAAGAAGTCTCACAGAAGATTCTGCAGCAAATAGGAGTCCTTTTATGCATACAAACACTTTTATTCATTTACTGTTGCCCATTTGCTGGGTGGATTTCACGCAATCTCAGTGGAATCTACAAGGGACCTCAGAAAATCATACATGTGCACAGAGCCTCTTAAAAATCACTCTGTCTTAGATCTCCTATGGATTAGAACTTCTGGAAAGGGGGATAGTGTAAGGTCATCTTCCCTATAGACACCACCTAGAATCCGGCATATCCACATCTGAGACCAGGATGACACCATCTTAGAAGGGCAGCTAGGTTTTGCTCCTCTCTGTACTTTCCTAACTGGGAAAAACAAGTTCAAAACTCCAGATTAACTGGGGTCACTCTGATGCCATAAATCCAACCCACACAGTTTTAAAAGAATGAAAAAAAAAAAAAAAAAAAAAGAATGAAACCCTTTGTGCATTCTTGTAATGGCAGGATAGAGGACCCTTGCTAAAAGAGCTCTCTGAAACCGCAGAAATTTAACTTAAAACACTGAGTATTTAACCTTATTTTCTATTACACTCCTCCTACAACTGGTTTCCCAATCAGAGATCATGTTTGTTTTTAGGTGTTTGCTCAGTGCCAAGAGGTGGTTAAGATGGCTGACTAGCATCAAGCCACTCAAGACCACTAGGCCAGTCTATTCATTGTATTAGATACCTTGAGCAAATTATCTCATCAACCCCCATCTGTTTCCCAATCTGTAAGATAGGTCAGTAAAGATTCAGTTAGCACGCTCTTAACAAACGAAGCTCTTTGTTGTTATTATTATTGTGCATTACTGTTTTAGTCTGGGCTTCCCCAAAAAGCAGCTCTAAGACAAGGGTCCCTGTGGAAGTCACTTATTTGGGAGATGACCAATACACTGACTGGGGAGTAGGGAAGCACGACAGGAATGGCAAGATGTAAAAAATAATACCTACACATATATATGTAGAGAGACAGAAAATATATATATATCTTCTCAAAAGAGCTATCACTGTGAATGACTGGAGCTTAATCTCACTGGGGAACTCTGAGAGCTAGAATAGATATAGATATAGAAATAGATATAGATACACACATAGATATAGATACAGATATATAGATATGGCTCAGTGTTATGCCCACAGGGCAAGGGAGTCTGCCTTGACTGTCTGTCATTGCCGTGTTACCAGAGAAGGCAAAAAGGACATCTGGGGCCAGAGAAAGCACTTGATCAAAGAAATGTAGGGTCTGGAGGCTAGAAGCCTGCTGGAATGTCCCCTAAGGGCCAGGGGATATGGGCGGAGCCTGAGGGCAATGCTACCATGGCACCTTAGCCTGAGACACACACCTGCCTCCACCAACCCATGCAATTCCTTCCCAATCCTCAAAGCCAGCTCCCGACCTGACTCCCTCCTGACAGGCTCCCTGCCCATGCCAGTGCTCACTAACCTCCCAAATGCTTCCTGCACATATGCTTACTCCACCGGTGCCAGCAGGATTCACCAGGGAACCTTCATCATCTCTTCCAAATGGTGTGTTTTCCTTATACATTGGAGCTTAAAAGCATACAATCTGGAACCTAAATTGGTCCTACTGACTGGCTTTAGCTTTAAGAGCTATGTGACCTTGCCCACGTCACTTAATCTATGTCTCAGTTTCCCACCATGTAAGATGGAGTAATAATAGCTAAACCTGACCCTAAAGTTCTTATACAAACTAAACAACCTAAAACATTGAGATTCTTAGATAATGCCAGGCATACAGTAATCACTCAATAAATCACAGCTATTTTTTAATGACTGAAAAAGAAATCCCATTTTGCTACTGATTGATAGTTATTCTAAAATACAAAAAGTCAAACCACCAGCCAAAGTGACATACAACCACATTACTAGTTAATCTGTAGAACTGCTCTCAAACTTTACGTGATTACCCTATTCAATCCTCTAAACTTTATAAAGTAGGTATTATTATTAACCATTTTATAGATGAGCAGGGATTTTAATCAAAATAATCTAGCTCCCAAGGCTCTGTCCTTAAAATGAAATTGTGGTCCGGTTTGTCTGCAAAAAAGAGTTCTTAATTCTCAAGCTATTCTACACTCAGACTCAGCAACTCACCAAAATTACTGTTTAAGCGTCCCTACTGGTTACTGCCTTTAGGGGCTTCCAGTAAGTTGATCTTGGCTGATTCTTTACATAAGCCTTTCAGATTTCAGGGTGGTGATTTGACTTGTGACCTCAATTATCTGAGGGACCTACGGAAAGTATTTGATTTTTCAGTTTGTCCAGCTTTTTTTATTGTGACGATGATGACTTCTAGTATCTTTATGCGTCAGAGCTGAGACCAGAAGTTACCCCCAATTGTCTACTAGTAAGATACGACACTTTGACTACCAAAAAATTAGGGAGGACGTCATCTCGGCATAAGGAATAGTTTTTCCCAAGAAAGGTATCTGGTGACTTCCATCACACGTTAAAATATTCAGGCATTTTAAAAACATTTCAAATATAGAAAATCTCACTATGTAAAACTTATATTCTACATCAATGGTAACTGTTTTCTTGAGGACAAGAAAACAGTTACCATTGATGTAGAATATAAGTTTGTAGATCTATACAGCATAGAATACTATAAAGAATAGTACCAAGTAATGTTCAAATACCCAACTTATTTTGGTATTTGTTATCACAGTCACAGATTAAAAAAAAAAAGAAAAGAAAAGAAAAAAAATCAGTTTTAAAAATCAAGTTTTAAAAAAAAGTAACAATAATCCAAATTTCATTTTTCTCATCTTAGAATGTATTCTACGTAAATAGAAAAGCACCCACACCTTCTCCAACTTTATCCTACCAGGGCCAGCCATCTGGCTGGCTAGGACTCTGGTTGGGAGGACTTCAGGGGGTTGGGGAGTTGCAAGGCGTTCCATCTTGGCTTTCCTTCACCCCCAGGCCCTACCCTGCAAAGCAAGGATTACTCTGAGAGAGAAGTCAGAGAGGCGAAAACTGCCTTTCTACCTTTTAAGAATTACTAGCATAAAGGATCACTGTCCTTGTGTTTTGCCAGATCACTGAAAGCTGCATGGTCAGTTCATATCATGTTGTCTTTATAGAATGACGTTTGCGAAGATATAATCTAATATTAGAGGCCTTGACATAGGTCTCACCCAAAGAATCATCTTTATATTGTTGTGAAGCACCATTCAGACAATGTTTCTCATGCAAAATCTCATCACAGCTAGAAAAAGCTTAAGTCTGCCTAGTAAATGAATATGCTTCCCCCTGCTGAAAGCCACTCAACCATTTGGGTTGGTTGTTTTCTTTCTTTACTACAAGCTTGTGTCTTATGTCATGTAAAACAGATACTTTTTGGAAATGGGCAAATAACGTAAAAATATACGTCAATATTGAAAATGTTAAGGCAGTCTAATTCAGAGAAAACCTTAGGGAAGTTTCCTCAGCCCAGTCAGGCTTTGAAAGATAAAAAGCGGATGAAAGAAAGGTATTTTAAAGAAAGAAAACAGCATGTATGTGTTGTTACCGTAGAGACATAAAATACAATAATGTTTAGGGATGTAGAAGTAATTAGTATGCTCCATTCTGCTCTATTATAATGCTTGTTTTGAAATGAAAAAATTTGCTCAAATGCAACTTGTATATTAGGGAATAATTTGAGCAAAAGCGCAAATTTCACTTTTGATGCATGCAGAAAACTGCACCCTGCTGAGGCAAACTGCACAGAAATTCACAAAATGAACAATTTTATACATTTCAAACATCTATCAGTTACCCCAGGTCGGAGTACATTATAAGCTATACCTATTCACATGTGCAGTTAACAACTTTCCATCCACTACTTGACAAAACCCTCCTCCCACTACTTGACAAAAATTCATAAGATGCAATCCTGACAACTACTTCACAAGCAAAGGTCAGGACTTTTGAAGGTAAAATGCCATATTTTCTTACATTCACAGTACTTACATATTTTTTAACCATTTAATAATGGCTGGTTGTCAGTCATTATTATCCCACTTCTACTGCATGTTCTCCATGTTTTACTCTCACACTTCCATTTTTTTTTTTTTTTTTTTTTTTTTTTTTTTTTTTTTTTTTTTTTTTTTGAGATGGCGTTTCACTCTTGTTGCCCAGGCTGGAGTGCAATGGCATAATCTCAGCTCACTGCAACCACCACATCCCAGGTTCAAGCAATTATCCTGCCTCAGCCTCCTGAGCAGCTGGGACTACAGGCGCTCGCCACCAAGCCTGGTTAATTTTTGCAGTTTTAGTACAGAAAAGGTTTCACTATGTTGGCCAGGCTGGTCTTGAACTCCTGACCTGAGGTGATCCACACGCCTCGGCCTCCCAAAGTGCTAGGATTACAGGTGTGAGTCACCGCACCCGGCCTACACTTCCATTCTTTAATTAAACCTACAAAAGTTAGAAGTTCTCCTTACTCAAATATTGAAAATACCACATGCTTTTAATTTTCTCAGACAAATCAGAATTAGAGGGGATAAATTCTCTATCAAATGTGCCCCTATTTTTCCTTTTCTGATTTCTCTATCAAAAGTTGTTTTACTATCCTTCATACAAACTTTAAAAATGAGATTCATTTAATTTTGGCATTTGTTTACTTGACTGTATGTCCTAAATGTGCCAAGGTTTCATGTCTGATTATAGTTATTCAAGGACACAAGCAACATTTCCATTTGGCCAGATGCTTTCAGTAAGATAAATAAGTATAATATTCACTGTGAGTATATAATCCTGACCACCAATTTCAACAAAGTAGTAATGGAAAAATAAAAACAAGAACCCAAGATCAGATGTTCTGACAACACATGCAGCTCAATGAACAAACTGCATTTACATTCATTGCGCATGTTTCACTTCCAGACAGCACACAAGGTCAAACTACTAACCGTCAGTTACAATAAGCTTCTAAACTGCTGGTCAATTACCTGGTTAATAACAAAAGACAAGGCTATGACATCATTACAGTTATAATTAATTTACACAGATCAGCTTCCTGTTAATCAAATATATCTTTAAAAGCATTTAATTATTTTTCACCTAGAAAGCAACATTCAGCTTCGTTAAATGAAAAGCAATCTTGTTGAATTCAACACGAAAGGCTGTCAGGCTGCTCTAAGACGTAAAGAACAAACGGCTTCACAGGGCACACTGCTCCAATACAGGAGCTGTTGCCACATTCACAGCAAACAGAAGCACAAGATGATGGATAATACAACACATTTTTAACAGTTTCAGAATATAAAGAAGTTGTCAGGAAACTGAAAGTAAAGAGATGGGCTTTGGGAAAAGAAATGTCCCAGTGCTTTTTGCCAAAATTATATACAGGTGTGGCAATATTAACATATGCAGTATAGGACAGCAGTTAAGGGCATGGTCCTTGGCTCTACGATACACCAGCCACGTGCCCTTAGGAAAGTTAACCTTCAGAGTTTCACTTGTAAAAGAACATAACATAGGTTCATTTGGTTTCACGAGGATTAAATGGGATTATGTATATATATTTATTACACAAAATCACAAATTGTGACATGATAGTGGTTTTGCCCATATAAACAAATAAGACTTAAAATAGTTTTAAAATGTTTTTGATAACACAGTAACTAATTAACATTTTCCATGACTTTCTGTGACCCTACATTTTAAAACTGCATAATGTGATTAAATTACACATACATTTTTAAAAAAGTATAACAAATACAGAGAAGCAACCTGAAAGCAGAAATAATGTTTTCATTTAAATAAGCTTTATGTAAAATCTCAAACCAGGATCTCTGTCAAGATTATCTGATGATTTGAGAATTTAATGAGCCTCCATTTTAGGAGGAAAAAAAAAAAGTCAGCGTCAGCTGGCAAAATTCTTTCTCCACCTTTTAGAAGTGTTACATAGCATAAACGAAAATGATTAGACTATATTTATACATAAAAAATAATGGCTAAAAAATGAAACTACCAGATTTTGTATATAACCTTAAATTTCGCTCTACTGCTAGGTGAATTAGTGCCAACTCCAATTCTGACCCATCGCCATTTATGATTTCCAGTATCAATCATAAGCCAATTTCTTCTCTCAGAGACCACAAGGTTTAGTGTAATGAAGGCTCATTAAAGTTCTCCAACTGACAGCCCTTCAGACCTAGGTTTTTAAACCAGGAGGCACACAGGGAACAGCAATGCCAGCATCCCATGATCGCTGCTTCAACAGGATTTAAGTAGTTCCATTCTCAGGTTTACTCTGCACCAGATTTCTTTGTCTACCTAAAGTCAATGGAAAAATGAGAGCTATCACTGCTCCCTGCCCCCATTTAAATTAATCTGTGTAAGAAGTGTTTGTGAATTATTTATGTAACTGAAGTCTTCCCTGCACAACTAGTGAAAAGAGGGAAAAAGCATGCCATGCTTCAAATATATGTTATATTACCACAAACCACATGGGATGTCCACAAATTATTAAGTGATAGGGAACAGCTCAGGGCTTTTTGCCTGCATAGCATCAATACTTCATTTTTTCAGTAATAGGAATCTGTCTCTCACTCCCATTGGATGTGGTCTTCGGTGGGGGACAGGGGTGGGGGGGCAGCTATCAATCAAGGGTGCCATTTCTAATACTGGTCCAAGGTGATAGTGACCAAAGTTGGAATAATAACTATTTCCCTGGAATTTAAAACTTGTGCTGAGAAACTATGTGATCAACAACTTTTGGAGCTGGTTCTCAGAGCGTTAATTTGAAGAGTTTTCCAGATCTACCAAGTCTCCCCAAACCTCAAGAGCTCACATAGCTGCTGACCTTTATGCACATAAACTAGAAAATCCAGAGGAAATTGCTACATTCCTGGACTCATACACCCTCTCAAGACTGAACTAGGAAGAAATTGAATCCCTGAATAGACTAACAATGAGTTTTGAAATTGAAACAGTAACAAATAGCCTACCAACCGAAAAAAGCCCAGGACCAGATGGATTCATAGCTGAATTCTACCAGGGTACAAAGAAGAGCAGGTACTATTCCTGCTGAAACTATTCCAAACAATCGAAAAGGAAGGACTCCTCCCTAACTTCTTCTATGAAGCCAGTATTATGCTGATACCAAAACCTGGCAGAGATACAACAACCAAAAAGAAAACTTCAGGCCAATATCCTTGATGAATGAACATCAATGCAAAAATCCTTAACAAAATACTGGCAAACTGCATCCACCAGCACATCCAAAAGCTTATCTACCTCGATCAAGTTGGCTTCATCCCGGGATGCCAGGTTGGTTCAACATACACAAATCAATAAATGTGATTTATCACATAAACAGAACTAAAGACAGAAACCACATGACTATCTCAATTGATGCAGAAAAGGCCTTCGATAAAATTCAAAATCCCTTCATATTAGACTCTCAAAAAACTAGGGATTAAAGGCACTTACCTCAAAATAATAAGAGCCATATATGACAAAGGCACATACTTCAAAATAATAACAGCCATATATGACAAAGGCACATACCTCAAAATAACAAGAGCCATATATGACAAACCCACAGCCAATATCATACTGAATGGGCAAAAGCTAGAAGCATTCCCCCTGAAAACCAGCACAAGACAAGGATGCCCTCTCTCACCACTCCTATTCAGCATAGTATTGGAAGTTCTGGCCAGCACAATCAGGCAAGAGAAAGAAATAAAGGGTATTCAAAAAGAGAGGAAGTGAAATTACCTTTGTTTGCAGATGACATGATCCTATACCTAGACAACCCCATCGTGCCAGCCCAAAAGCTTCTTAAGCTGATAAGCAACTTCAGCAAAGTCTCAGGATACAAAAATCAATGTGCAAAAATTGCTAATATTCCTATACACCAACACCAGGCAATCAGAGAGCCAAATCATAAATGAACTCCCATTCACAATTGCTACAAAAAGAATAAAATACCTAGGAATACAGCCAACAAGGGAAGTGCAAGACTTCTTCAAGGAGAACTACAAACCACTGCTCAAAGAAATCAGAGAGGACACAAACAAATGGAAAAACATTCCATGCTCATGAACAGAAAGAATCAATATCATGAAAATGGCCATACTGCCCAAAGTAATTTATAGAATTAATGCTATTCCCACTAAACTTCCATTGACATTCTTCACAGATTTAGATAAAACTATTTTATGGAATCAAAAAGAGCCCAAGTAGCCAAGACAATTCTAAGCAAAAAGAACAAAGCTGGAGGCATCATACTACCACACTTCAAACTATACTAAAATGCTACAGTAACCAAAACAGCCATGGTACTGGTACAAGAACAGATACATAGACAGATGGAACAAATTAGAGAACTCAGAAATGAGACCACACACCTACAACCATCTGATCTTTGACAAATCTGGCAAAACAACAAATAAAGGATTCCCTATTTAATAAATGGTGCTGGGAGAAATGGGTAGCCATATGCAGAAAACTGAAACTAGACCCCTTATATCACACACAAAAATTAACTCATGTTGAAGTAAAGACTTAAATGTCAAACTCAAAACTATAAAAACCCTAGAAGAAAATCTAGGCAATACGATTCAGGACATAGGTATGGGCAAAGATTTCATGATGAAAACACCAAAAGCAATTATAACAGAAGCAAAAATAGACAGATGGGACCTGATTAAACTAAAGAGTTTAATCAGCAAAAGAAACTATCATCAGAATGAACAGACAACCTACAGAATGGGAAAAAAATTTTAAAATCTATCCATCTGACAAAGGTTTAATATCCAGAGTCTACAAAGAACTTAAATTTAGGAGAAAAAAACAACCCCATTAAAAAGTGGGCAAAGGACATGAACAGACACTTCTCAAAAGAAAACACACATGCAGCCATGAAACATATGGAAAAAAGTTCAACGTCACTGATCATTAGAGAAATGCAAATCAAAACCACAGTGAGATACTATCTCATGCCAGCCAGAATGGGTATTATTAAAAAGTCAAAAAACAACAGATGCTGGCGAGGTTGCAGAGAAAACAGAATGCTACTACAGTGTTGGTGGAAATGTAAGTTACTTCAACCATTGCGTAAGACAGACTGGCGATTCCTAAAGACCTAGAGGTAGAAATACCATTTGACCCAGCATTCCCATTACTGGGTATATACCCAAAGGAATAGAAATCATTCCATTTTAAAGATACGTGCATGCATATGTTCAGTGCAGCACTATTCACAATAGCAAAAACGTGGAATTGACCTAAACGCCCATCAATGACAGGTGGATAAAGAAGATGTACATATGGAATATTATGCAGCCATACAAAGGAATGAAAGCATGTCCTTTGCAGGGACATGGATAAAGCTAGAAGTCATTTTCCTCAGCAAACTAACATGGGAACAGAAAAGCGAACACTGCATGTTCTCACTTACATTTGGGAGCTAGATGATGAGAACACAAGGATATATGGCGGGGGACCACCACACACTGGGGCCCGTCAGGGAGGTGTGGTAGGCAGGGAGAAACAATAGCTAATGGATGTGGGGCTTAATACCTAGGTGACTGGATGATTTATGCAGCAAACCACCATGGCACATATTTACCTATGTAACAAACCTGCACATCCTACACATGTACCCTTGAACTTAAAAGCTGAAGAAAAAAAAATTAGCTGGATGTGGTGGCACATGTCTGTAGTCCCAGCTACTTGGGAGGCTCAGGTGGGAGAATCAACTGAGCCCAAGAGGTCCCGGCTGCAGTGAGTCAAGATCACACCACTGCACTCCAACCTGGGTAACAGAGTGAGACGCTGTCTCAAAAAAATAAATAAATGAATGAAAAATGAATATGCCTTGAAAAAAAAAATTCCTTCAATATGTTAGGATAAGGGGACTACATGGGCAGTGTGCACAAAATTCATTCCTAGACTTGTTCAAATTTAGAATCATAACTGATTCATTGCAACACACATAATTGCAATATTGCTGGTATCAGCAATATATTTAAAAAAAAAGGTAGTGAAATTTTTTTCACAGTATTGCCCAAGAGACTTTTTACTCAAAGAAAAAAAACCCAAATTATATGTAGTTGCCAAAACACACATATACACACACAAGTCCACACACACACACCCCTATACATTATTTATAAAACTGAAGTCATTGTAAGTAACATTTATATTTATTTCACTCATTACTACTCTGATATTGTGACTTTGCATTAAAAATGCATAAGCAAGTTAACACCTGGAGAAACAGCTGTTGGTGTAATGACAACACTCCTGGAGCTAATGCCAGAAGATCTGGGGTCAAATACGGATGCCATCGTATACTAGTATGTGGCCTTGGGCAAATCATATAATCAGTACTGTAGAGCTTCTGTTTCTTTATCCATAGACGGAAAAAAATTCTACTTACATCCTAGAATCACCATCAAGAATAGATGAAATACGGTATTATATTAAAGTGTGTAGCACATCACCAAAGTTTTTCACTCTCCTTTCCTCTCCTTAATCAGCCTTTCCTGCCCTTAGAACTAGATTCTATTGCTGTGTAATTATGAGGTGCATGTAACAATGTCCAAGAAACTAGATGGTAAATAACTCCAACATGCAAACCTAAATGCACACATTGTTAGTTGGCCATCATCTAGATCCCAAAGGGCTCTTGCCCACTATCTGTTGCTTCCCAGAAATTTGATAGATTTTCTTCCCTGAATACAGCCAAAATTATCTATGGGCTTTCAAATATCACCATCATGATACTGCCACAAAGCAGCTGGTTGATTGAAAGTAACTCCCCCTCCCCCAAGCTCCAGCTGTCACCAGGAAACCCTCTTCGATGTGTGAAAAACACAATGTAATATCACTATCACTGTTAATAACAATCTAACTAATACTTAAAATTTGAAATTATTTTTCTTATGAAGGCTCATTAACTGAAAATTAACTCTCTAAAAAAAAAAAAAAGCACTTTACCATATAAATATAGAGAAGTTGCTTCCATACAACAAAAAAATGACAGGGCTATAAACACAAGTAGTACATTTCCTTTGACTCCCTGTTTCTTTTTTCCTGAGTCATTTGTAATCCTAAACAACAGTCAGTTAAAATGCCAAATAACTTTTAATAGTGATATAGCTGTCACAACTTGGAGGGATTTTTTAAAAAGCTAATTCCTCAAAAAAGAGCACAGAATCCCACTTTGTAAAATATGGGTCAGGTGGATTTTTTTTTCTCAATAATCACTCACTCCCCTGCATGAGAAGCCATCCATATGGTGACATGGCTGACAACCTTGGAAACTGTCTTCAGATCAAGTTTGTGAATCCCACTTACCACAATTTTTTTTTTTTTTTTTTTTTTTTTTTTTGAGACAGAGTCTTGCTCTGTAGCCCGGGCTGGAGTGCAGTGGCCAGATCTCAGCTCACTGCAAGCTCCGCCTCCCGGGTTTACGCCATTCTCCTGCCTCAGCCTCCGGAGTAACTGGGACTACAGGCGCCCGCCACCTCGCCCGGCTAGTTTTTTGTATTTTTAGTAGAGACGGGGTTTCACGGTGTTAGCCAGGATGGTCTCGATCTCCTGACCTCGTGATCCGCCCGTCTTGGCCTCCCAAAGTGCTGGGATTACAGGCTTGAGCCACCGCGCCCGGCCCACAATTCTTAATACCATTACTTTTTAGGTATAGCTCATGCCCTGAGGATTTCTGTTCCACCACAGAGCTTCATGTCCAGCTCCCCAGAATCCTAGGTTCCCTAGGCACACCTCCTAGCATCGCTGCCAAGGACCAAGAGCCTGTGCCCTTCAACCTCACTGCTCTTAAAGCTTCTCGGCTCCTGAGTTTTACAGATAAGATTCTGTTTAAGAGGCTCCCTGTTGAAAAGATATGAGGACCACTGCTTACATGGCTATAACTGCAACATAAAAGGAAATCTACCTTTTAAAGAATCGCTTGTTTTTAATAGATTTTTTAAACAACGTTTACATATACATGTATGTATCTAATTTTCCATAAATGTATAATTTCCTTTTATACTTGGTCCCCATCCCCATATTCCAATATATTGACAAATAAACATTATCACCTAGTGTGAGTCCTTTCAAGTATTTTCTGCACTCATACGTTCATATGCAATATATACACACAAATACATGTAAGAATTTTGTTATCCCTTATTAAAAATGGAATGTAAAACTTTTCACTTTGCTATTAAGAACTTGTGTTTTTAAAAAATATTAGCAATTTCAGGGCTAACAGCATTTTCTCATCCTTTGATGCATACCTTCAGTGAGGTCTCATTTCCTGTAACAGTGTCCCCTTCGCTAGCTGACTGTCCCCATTAACTAACTGAAGATACTTTATTATTCATCCCCTGACCTTTGGATGTTTACCCTCCTGTAATCATCCAAAACAATTTCTAGAAGTTGCTGTTTCAGTGATAAAACTGAAGATGGTGTTTTTCCACGTTAAACTTTCAACTTTTTTCAAGTGTTTTTTCTCATTCACAATAATGTGAAAGCTTTGACTCCATTTCAGCATTTTATGGTTAAAAAGAAAAGCAGTGCAGTTAGGTAATAAAATTCCTCTTTGATAAAAATATTACAAAATGAATGGCATAAAGTTAGGTTTGAGGTGACAAATACCTTTTTTCCCTTTGTCCGACACATATTTACTGAGCCTCTGTGCCTAAAACATGTTTTATGCGTTACTTCATTTAATTCAATGGCCTGCAGTAGCACATCCTATGACTCCTACTTTACAAAAATTCAAGTGGGGAGGATGTTAATTTGCCTAAGGGACGCAATCACTAAGTAGCAGACGCAAGATTCCGAGCAGAAAGACTTGTCTGACCCAAAACCACGGATAGCAATCTGTCTCTCCGATAGGGAGAACAACAACAACAACAACAAAATTTGATGCCTTTGAAAAATAAACATTTCATGATGGGGCAGTGCCAATTTGGTGGCAGAGCTAACGAAATTATTTCCAGAATAATCCATCCAAAGTGACTCATGTTTCACCTGAAAACTCTCAATATCCAGGAGCCATGGTGTAGCCTTGGGAGCAGTGTGCTCTAATCAAAACGACATGTGTAGGCCACGGTTTGGCACTGACCTTCTCAACATTGCAGTGAACGTAGCCTTTAGAGCAGCTGCTTTAAATCTTGAATATTTCTTTATCCCCCTACAATGGGCCCCTGAAGGAATTAAAGTTGTAAGAAAACACTGCATCTAAAAAACACAGCAGGTTGAGGGCACTCCTGTGATCCTTCCTGAAAAGGGAGGTATCTAAAGTAGACATGAGAGCTTTGCTACCGTGGAGCTGTATGACATATGGGAAACAAAGATAAGGATAGAAACATCTTCAGCCTTGGATTTTGCTTGCAAGTCACTATGTTACAATACTTTTCAACTCCAAAACTAGTGCTTACCTCTGGTCTTTACCAAATTCTGGGTCAAACAAGGTATAACTAAACTGAAGACGAGGCAGGTGTATCACCTGAGGTCAGGAGTTCGAGACCACTTGGCAAACACCTCTACTAAAAATGCAAAAATTAGCTGGGAGTGGTGGCAGACACCTGTAATCCCAGCTACTTGGGAGGCTGAGGCAGGAGAATCGCTTACACCTGGGAGGCAGAAGTTATAGTGAGCCCAGATCGCGCCATTGCACTCCAGCCTGGGCGGCAGAAAGCGACTCTGTCTCCAAATAAACAAATAAAACTGAAGAGCTCACAAGGTCAAAGAATTAAAAACTACTCTTCAACATAAATACCAACGTTATTCTTAAAAATCCCACAACCACAATAGCATTAGTATGCACCGCTTTAACTTTTAACTGAACATCCTGCATCCAACAACCTTGACTACACAGAATTGAGAATCCCGAGGTAAACAAAATACCCTCTAAGCAGTGGTCCCAATATCCATGCACTACAACTCATATCTACCCCGCTGAAGAATCCTTCCAGCACAAACTATGTACTTACTTTATGCAGTTCTAGTAAGTTATTTAATAACATCTTTGGGGGTTTTCTATGTGTTTGGTGTTAAACATTTTTCTTGCATCTTCATATTCCTGCCCTGTGAGGTAACATGTCCAAGTGTCTCCATCTAGGAATTACTTCAATTCAAATTCCATTATATGTGACTCCACAATGGGTGTTATCACTACGCCAGTAATTCTCAAACTTTAGCATCCAGGTGCACTGGTACCAATTGGAAGGCTTGTTAAAACATATTTCTGATTCAGTAAGTTTGGGGTAAGATCCCAAAATGTGCATTTCCAAAAAGTTTCCAAGTGATGCTGATGCTAGCGTCCTATTGGGACTATTTAGAAACCAACGCACTTCTATTCTCCTTTGAAAGAATACTTGTTTTCCACAGCGATGGCAGGCCTGCAGCAAATCAGAAGCCTTTAAAGTTTATTAGAACCACCTTAAAAAGACACACAAATGTGAGAAATTAGATAAAGCCTTCTAACAAGCAATTTCAAAGGGAGGGGGAAAAAAAAAGTCTGGGAGTCACTGAGTGTACTGCAAGGAGACCTAAACACCTCGATAACTGAATCGTAAGTAGGCAGGCAATCATTCATTTTCACAGTAATGCTGAGTCTTCAAAAGAGTTTATGCTCAGTCTAGAAAAACAAATAAGGCTGTGATCCGTTTCTTGCAAACGTTTATCCAAAGGATTTTAGGTTTGGGCAGAAAGGGTTTTACTTTGGTGAATTTTTTTGTCCCCTAATAAAAGTTATTACTGCGGTGAGGGTTAGGTTTGTTCTGAGAAGCTGAAAGCTGTCCCGACAGCACCTGAAACTGCATGCTCTGCTGCTGACGCAACTTCACTTCAAACTTCCTGCTTTCAAAAGGAACCCTTTAAACTCGCTCAGCGCCAACCCCTTCCTCCGAGTGTGGGCACGTCGTTCACGTGCGGTCCGGCGGAGAAGGGGCAACGTCCACAGGACCCCGGTGGAGTTGCCCCAGGAAACGCCCTCCCCGCTCTCGAACTTGCCCCGGACGGGGAGGCTATGCCTCCAACCCTGCCATGCCTCCCTCGCCCTGGCCCCCCGGGAGGCGCCGACCTCCGCCCAGCAACCCCTGCCCGGCGGCCAGCGCCCGCAGCCCGGGAAAACAACGAGAGACGCCTCTCAGAACCGACGACAGGAGCCGGACCAAACAGACGCGGAAACTCACGCTCTCTACGACCCGCCTGCGTCCTCACGTCTTCGCGTGCACGTGCGTCATGACGCACGTTCCCGATTCCCGGGCGCTCCCGGTTCCTCCGGGCCGGGTACGGGAGTGGAGGGCCCTAAAGCGGACGGCTTGGCCATGGCGCATGCCCAGTTGTGCGCGCCCGCGCTCTGCTATCTGCTGGCAGCGTGCGGCGGCACTGGCCCCGAGGGGGCTGCGAGGGCACGGCGGGGCAGGACCGTTGCAGAGCACAGTAAGGAGAGGGTGCACCCTCGCCCTGTCTTCCAAGCTCCACGTGAACTGTGGATAATAATATTCCTTACTGCCATAAATAGCCACTGGCTGCTCACAACGCGTAAAGCAAACAAGCGACCTGCGTTCAAGGGACCCGACGACGAGGGAAGAAGCGGCGAGTGGGTCCCGGCCGCCTACCCCAGCGGGAGCCTCTGCCCAGGTTCTCTGCCGGGAAGCTTCGCCCTTCTGGGCCCCAGCGCAGCCGCAGGCTGGGTAGCTGCTGCCTGGAAGGGTCAGATACCGCCTGTTAGGCGGAGGGTGGGAGAGACTCTCCCGTGTCAGGAGCTATCTGCAGACAGCGAGAGGGCGGTTTATCGCAGAGTCCCAGAGCCAGCCAGATGGTTGCGGGTGCACCTTTCACTCCCAGAAGCTTGGGTCTGGGACCGCACCACGCAGCGTTTGCTCATTTTGAGGGCTTTAGGTGTTTCGTATTTCAGTTAATAGAATTTCGATTACTAGATCACTTGATACCATTTTAATTGTTTGCTATCGGGAGCAAGTTTTATGTTCAGCTGTAGGAGTCAGGCTAAGTTAAATGCTGCAATGCTGTATTTATTTAATATGATATGAAAAAACTATCTTACAGCCGGGCACGGTAACTCATGCCTGTAATCCCCGCACTTTGGGAGGTCGAGGCAGGAGGATCGCTTGAGCTCCGGAGTTTGGGACCAGCCTGGACAACATAGTGAGACCTTGTCTCTATTTAAAAAACAACAACAGGCCTGGCGCGGTGGCTCACGCCTGTAGTCCCAGCACTTTGGGAGGCTGAGGCGGGCGGATCACCTGAGGTCAGGAGTTCAAAACCAGCCTGGCCAACATGGCGAAACCCCCTGTCTACTAAAAATACAACAATTAGCCAGGCGTGGTTGCAGGCGCCTGTAATGCCAACTATTCGGGAGGCTGAGGCAGGATAATCCTTGAACCTGGGAGGCAGAGGTTTCAGTGAGCTGAGATCGCGCCCCTGCACTCCAGCCTAGGCGACAGAGTGAGACTCTGTCTCAAAAAAAAAAAAAAAAAAAAAAAAAAAAAATCTTACTAACAATTTGCTGTTAGCTAGGGTAAAGATGCTCTTTTTCCAAGAAGGAATCCGAATATCCAAATACAGGTGGTTTAGTGTTGCCCTTTGTTTATTGGAAGTTGTAGCAGCTGTGTTTAGATAGTCTGCTAAAACAAAAACTGCCTAAACCAGAAGAGTTTATCTTTTGCCATTGTGTATTAAAACTCTTAATAGGAATGTTTATTTTGGAGTTTGAAATTTAAGTGAAAATGTGGCTCATGTATAGATGTGGGTTTACATATGACTTTCAAGTGACAAAGAAAATTCCTAGCAAATTGTATGTGTTCCTTAAGACTTGTAAGTTACCCGTTTCCTAGAAAAACAATATACTCCTCCAAAAGCTCAGCTGACAATGAGAAACTGCATTTCTGGAAATGAAAAGTCAAATGAATGCGGGGAAAAGTAAATTGCCTATAGAGGTATTTTCTGTATTTCCCTAGAGGGCGAAATGTGTAATTTCTCAAAAGGAAGAAGTCCTCATTTATCCTTCTCATCCACTATCATATGAATCCATTCAATTACTATTAATCCTATCTTCTGTTCTCCATCACTCTATACACCTTTCTATAATTGCATCATTTTCTTGTCCTTATAATACATCAAATGCAGAGGTGATTTTAAGGGAGCCACAAATCAAGAAGTCTCAATTCAAAAATTTCATTAAAATGTAGCAATATATAGGGACTAAGAATATTCTTAGGTAATTATGTTCTATTTCAAATATCAGTGAAAACTGTCATAGACATTTAAGAGGTAAAAGACATTTAACAGGTAGAAAAAAATACCTACCTTTTTTAAAACGACCTTCTCTTTTGCCCTACGTGATTTGTTGAGCAGACTGGGTTTTTTAAACGTTTTTATTGAAATGAGCATGTTGTAACATGCTCATATCCCATTTAAATTGACAAACCACTTGGATAATAATTGTATATCTTAAATATTAACATATGAAGCAATCAGCAGCAGCATCCTTTCACTGAGCAAGGCTTAAAAATACCAAAGAATCAATGCCAGAATAAATTCTTTAACTTAAAATATATGTAATCACTACATTACCATGTAAAACAATGATTTCTAAATGCTGAAAAGTATGTATCTTAATGATGAGACAAGGCAACACTGTGCACATTGTGCATAATATGTGAGACATTGAATGGTATAAAATAAATTTTAACTTTTATCTAAGGCTTACAGGAAAAGCAGCAATACCTATGATTAAGCCACCGGGCTTAAATGAGTGTTTCTAAGATGTGGTACTTGCACATAAGCAGAGGAGTGGTGGTAACAACCCTTGTACAGTTCATAAATCCTGGATTGGAACTGGCAGGAAGGTGGACAAGTGTCATTCTCAGATTTCAGAACCCAGCCTGAAAGTGAGACAATGTCAGGCAACAATACCATGCAACAAATACACAACTGGATCATCTTTTTAAAGGGAGAAGCTTGTTTAGGTTTCTAATTGCTTTTAATGAACCGAGTATTGATTACTGTCTTACCCAAAACTCTACCAAAATATGTGTAAAGCTGATCAAAGAATTTATAGCTTTCTTGTTATAGAAAAGCTTGCAAATTAAAATAATTCAGATCTCAATTTAAGAACTGTAAAAGTGAGAAACTGGTTCATGTACCATAATGATAATAATACCAATGATACTTAACAGTAGACTATGCAGACACGAACCATAAGAGATTTGTAGTGGCTATACTAATATCAGATGAAATAGACTTTAAGAAAGAAATATTTTTTCTTTCTTTTTTTTTTTTTTTTGAAGTGCAATGGCATAATCTCGGCTCACTTCAACCTCCACCTCCCGGGTTCAAGCAATTCTCCTGCCTCAGCTTCCCGAGTAGCTGGGATTACAGGTGCCCGCCACCACGCCTGGCTAATTTTTGTATTTTTTTTAGTAGAGATGGGGTTTCGCCATATTGGCCAGCCCAGTCTGAAACTCCTGACCTCATGTGATCCACCCTTCTTGGCCTCCCAAATGGGATTACAGGCCAGCGTGCCTGGCCAACAAGAGATATTTCTAGAGACAGAAATTCCATACTGATAAGAGGGTCAATACATTGGGAAGATATAACAGTTATAAATGTATATGCAGCCACTAACAGAACCCTAAATTCATGAAGCAAAAATGATTGAATCGAATAGAGAAATATACAAACAACAGTAATTTTATATTTCAGTACCCTACTCCCAATAACGTATAGAACAACCAGGCAGAAAATCACTAAGTATGTAGAAGCCTTGAACAGGACTCTCAACCTAACTGATATGTACAGAACACTGTACTTAATGACAGCAGAATTGATGTTCTTTTTAAAAAGTATACTGCGCCAGGCGCGGTGGCTCACGCCTGTAATCCCAGCACTTTGGGAGGCCGAGGTGGGCAGATCACAAGGTCAGGAGATGGAGCCCATCCTGGCTAACATGGTGAAACCCCCGTCTCTACTAAAAAATACAGAAAAATTAGTCGGGCATGTCTGTACTAAAAAATACAAAAAAATTAGCCGGGTGTGGTGGCAGGTGCCTGTAATCACAGCTACTCAGGAGGCTGAGGCAGGAGAATGGTGTGAACCTGGGAGGCAGAGCTTGCAGTGAGCCGAGATTGCGCCACTGCACTCCAGCCAGGGCAACAGACAGAGACTCCATCTAAAAAAAAAAAAAAAAGTATACTCTCCAGAATAGCCCTGTGGTCGGCCATAAATAAGTCTCAGTAAATTTAAAAGAATTGGGATCATACAAAGTATATTCTTTAGTTACAGTGGAATTAAATTAGGGATTAACAATAGAAAGAAATTTGGAAAATCCCCAAATGTTTGGAAATTAGGTTACTCATGGGCCAAGGAAGAAGTACTAAAGGAAGTTAGAAAGTATTTTGAAATGAATGAAAGTGAAAACATATTGAAGTCATGCACTGCAGCTAAAACAGTGATCAAAAGGGTATTTAGTCCTTTAAACACCAAGAAAAAGAGTCTCAAATCTACACTTCCACCTTGAAAACTAGAAAGGCGGAATGTAAACCTTTAGCAAAGGGAGGAAATAATTATATTGCAAATCAATGAAATAAGTAACAAAAATAGAGAAAATGAAAATCAAAAGTTTGTTTTTTGGAAAAAAACAGTAAAATTAATGAGCCAATATTAAACTGGCCAAAAAATTAAAAAGACCAAAATTAGGAATCAAAGCAGGTACGTCACTACCAACCCAAATTAAAAGGATTGTAAGAGACTGTAAATAACCTTGTGCCAATAAATTAGACAATGCAGATGAATTGGACAAATTCCTAGACAGACACAAATTGCCAAAACTGACTCAATAGAAAATCCAAAAAGACTTCATTTTATATGGTTGTCGTTAAAAAAAAAAAAGTATTACAAACTAGGTGGCTTAAGACAACAGAAATTTATTACCTCACAGTTCTAGAGACATGAAGCTCAAGATCAAAGTGTTGGCAGGGCTGTGCTCCCTCTGAAACCTAGAGGAGAGAATTCTTGTCTCTTTCCCACTGCTGGTGTTTTCAGCAACCCTTGGCCTTTCTTGGTGCTCCTTGGCTTTGTAGCTGCAGCACTTCAGTCTCTGCCTCCATCTCCACATGTGCTGTTCCCTCAACGTGCCTGTCTCCTAGAGGCTGAAGTGCCCAGCCTACTCCAGTGTGACCTCATCTTTACGAATTACATCTGCAATGACCCTCTTTTGAAATAACATATTCTAAGGTACTGGGGGTTAGGACTTCAACACATCTTTTTGGATGACACAGTTCAAGCCATAACAGACATGTAACAAGTACAGAAAGGTAATACTTTCCACAAAGAAAATCTTCCCACAAAGAGAAGCCCAGGTCTAGATGGATTAACTGATGTCAATCCATCAAATATTTAAGGAAGAAATGATACCATCATACACAAACTGTTTCTGAAAATAGAACAGTTCTCCACTTATTCTGCAAGGATGTTATTACCCCGATACCAAATTCAGACAAAGATACTACAAGATCAGCATCCTTTGTGAACATACAAAAATTCCCAATAAAGTATTAGCAAACCAAATATGGCAATACGTATGAAGGATAGATCATATACCATGAATGCAAGTTTGACTTTACATCAAAAAAGGCCAGGTGCAGTGGCTTACATCCATAATCCCAGCACTTTGGGAGGCCAAGGTGGGAGAGTCCTTGAGCCCAGGAATTTGAGACCATCTTGGGTAAGATGGTGAGATTCTGTCTATACAAAAAATTAAATTAGCCAGGCACAGTGGCACACACCTATAGTCCCAGCTACTCAGGAGGCTGAGGTGGGGGATCACTTGAGCTCAGTAGTTCAAGGAGCAGCGAGCTGTGATTGTGCCACTGCAGTCCAGCCTAAGTAAGGAAGATCCCATCTCTTTAAAAATAAAAATTCATATCTGGACACTGTGGTATGCACCTGTAGGTTCAGCTACTTAGGATGCTGAAGCAGGAGAATCACATGAGCCCAAGAATTTGAGGCTCTAGTGGGCTATGATTGCATCTTTGAGTAGCCACTGCACTCCAGATTGGGCAAAATAGCAAGACCTTCTTAGCAAAAAATTAATATAAAACGCTATAGTAATAGGCTAGAGAACAAAAACCACATGATCATCTTAATCAGTTTGAGCTGCTATAACAAACATTCCATAAATTGAGTGACTTGTAAACAACAGAAATCTATGTCTCAGTTCTGGAGGCTGGAAGGTTGACAAACGAAGCATCATGGGCAGTTTGTGTCTGATGAGTGCCCGCTTCCTCATAGACAGCGCCCTCTTGCCCTCTCGCTGTGTCCTTACATGCTGGAAAGGAGAACTAGCTCTCTGGGGTCTCTTATAAGGGCACAGTCTCATTCATGAGAGTTTTGTCCTTATGACCTAATCCCCTTCCAAAGGCTCCACATCCTAATAACATCACCTTGGAGATTAGAATTTGAACATACAAATTTTGGGGCAACACAAACATTCAGACCACAGCATCATCTCCATAGATGTAGAAAAGCACTGTTCTAAATCCAACACGTATTTATGATAAAAGCTCTCCAGGATGTAGGCATGACAGGGTACTCCCTCAATCTAGTAATAATACAGGGCATCTATAAAAAAAAACTGCAGTCAATATCATACATAACGTAAAACACCAAAAGCTTTCCCCCTGAGATTAGAAACAAGACAAAAATGTCTGCTCTCACCACTTCTACTGAACATTGTACTGGAGGTTTCAGCTAGTGTAATAAAGGGAACGAAAGAAAAAGCATCAAATTGAATAGGAAAAAGTGAAACTCTTCATTCACCGATACCTGATCTTATATGTAGAAGATCTTAAGGAAAATACACACACACACACACAGATAAAAACTAAACTTAATAAGTTTAACAGTCTCAGGATACAAAATTTTTTTAAAAAACATATTTATGTATACTACAAATTAGCAGTCTGCAAATAAAACTGAGAAACCAATTTCATTCCAGGTAGCATCAAAAGAATAAAATACTTAGGAATATTCAAAACAAATGTAATAAAAGAAGTGTAAGGCTTGTACACTGAAAAATACTTAACAGGGCTGAGATAAATTGACATGTCACCTTCATGGAATGGAAGCCTCAATATTGTTAAAATGACACTCTTTCTTAAATTAACGTATAAATTCAATACACAATCCCTCTCAAAGTTTCAGCAGGCTATTTTGGGGTACAGACTTGATAAGCTGATCCCTATAATCTAGAATAAAAGACCTAGAATAGCCAAAACAATTTTGAAAAAGAATAAACTTGGAGGAATTATACTACTTAATTTCAAAGTGTATTATAAAGTTATAGTAATCATGACAGTGTGCTATTGGTGTAAGAATAGGCATAGAGATCAACAGAACAGAACTGAAATGACACCCTATGTGGTCAGTTGATTTTCAACAAAATTGCTAAGGCAATTTAATGGGGAAAGGATAGTCTTTTCAACAAAGAATGGCTGGCAGTGTTGGATGTCTTTTTGAAAAAAAACCTATGAACTTGTGCCCACACAATACCCAAAAATTAACTCCAAATGGATCATAGGCCTAAATGTAACAGCTAAAACTCTAAAATTTCTAGAAGAAATCACAAAAGAAAATCTGTGTCATCTTAGATTAGGCAAATACTTCTACGTATGATAGGAAAAGTGCAATCCACAAAAGAAAAAAAAATTGATAAATTGGACCTTCTCAAAGTTAAAAAGTATTTAAAAGACATTATTTAGAAAATGAAAATCACATTAGAGATTGGAAGAAAATATTTGCAAATATCTAATAGAGGATTTTCCTCTGGAATATTTAAAGTACTCTTACCAATCAAGTAGAAAACAATTCAGTTAAAAAGTGGGCAAAAGATTTGAATATATTCTTCACCAAAGAAGATATATGAGTTATAAACATGTGAAAATATTCTCAACATCATTAGTCATTAGGAAAATGCAAATTAAAGCCACAATGAGAAACCACTCCACATTCCCTTAAGTTACTGTAATAAAAAAGATGGAATTATGGCAAGAATGTGGAGAAACTGTGATACTCATACACTGCTGATGGGATTATAAAGTGGTGTGGCCACTTTGAAAAATAGTTATGCAGTTTTTTGGAAGGTTAAACATACATTTACTATACAACACAACAATTTCACTCTTAGAAATCTACCCAAGAGAAATGAAACATATGTCCACAAAAGACTTGCATGCTAATTTTATGACAGCATTATTCATAATAGACAAAACTATAAACAATCCAAATGCTTAACAACTGTTAATGATTAAGCAACGAAAAACAAACTACTGATTCATCCTATAACACGGATGAGCCTCAAAAACATTATGTTAGTGGAGAGAAATCAAACCCAAAGTCTACATATAGTGTGATTCCATTTATATGAAATGTTAGGACCAGACAAATCTATAGAAACGGAAAACAGATCTTTGCTCCCAGGAGTGGGAGCAGGTTAGCTGTAAATGAGCATGAGAAAACTTTTTGGAATGATGGAAGTGTTCTAAAACTGGATGGTGATGATGGTTGCCTATAAATGTATTAACACTATAAATTTATTAAAAATCACAAACTATACACAAATAATGCATGAATTTTTTGCTATGTAAATTCCACCTTAACAAAGCTATTTAAAGAAGATAACCAGTCTGTACATGTATGGTCACTTAGGTCCAAGGCCTGGTAAAGACTGACCATGGAAGTTCTACCCAGGCCCTACCCATCCACATGCTATGCTCAAGAAATTATTCTTGTGATGAAGGATAACCATCACAAGTGGATCTCATACTCTAAGAGCTTCTAGCCTTGTAAAGAAACCAAGGGATCTACATTACTATCAATGAAACCAGATAGAAAGAGCTATCTGCTTTAAGTGAAGTTGAAATTAACTTGGGAGTTTATGGGATGAAGACATTGACTAGAGCTGGAGAGATGGCAGAATACTTTGTAGAATTGGCATTTCAATACTTAATGTTTAAATGGGTGGGATTGGACTTACTGAGTTAAATGGAAGAGCATTCCAGGCCAAATCAAAACAAAACAAAACAAAAAGGTGACGGGCAAACAATATTTTGAGGAATCATTATGGTAATGTATGTTTTACGTAGTATTTTAGCAGGGTATCATTTTGATCAATAGTAAGGAATAAGAGGGATAAGTATGCTATCATGTGCAATATTCTTGGTGCGTGAGCATTCCTATGTGGACATTGGACTACATGGAGTAGATAATTTATTTGGGATAATGGAAAGGTTATCTGTAGATTATGGATATGAAATATGGAGAATATTAAATCTTACTTTTAAAAACACCATTAGGCTGAGCGCAGTGGCTCATGCCTGTCATCTCAGCACTTTGGGAGGCCAAGGCAGGTGGATCATTTTGAGCTCAGGAGTTTGAGACCAGCCTGGAAAATATGGCAAAACCCAGTCTCTACAAAAAAAAATACAAAAATTAACCTGGCATGGTAGTATACACCTGTGGTCTCAGCTACTCGAGAGGCTGAGGTGGGAGAATTTCTTGAGCCCAGGAGGTTGAGGCCACAGTGAGCCATGATCACTCCACTGCACTCCATCCTGGGTAATAGTGGCACTTTCTCAGGAAATCATAATAAAAAAAATTAAAAATGCAATCTATTAACGTGTCTTAGAAATTCTTACAATGATCTTTTATTTGAGTCTTTATACAAAATTCGTGCTTTAGAACTCAAATGGTTTTTCATTGGTGTAAAAGAAGAATGTACAATTAAGAATCTTATCAGGCCAGGCGCAGTGGCTCACGCCTGTAATCCCAGCACTTTGGGAGGCTGAGGCAGGCAGATCATGAGGTCAGGAGATTGAGATCATCCTGGCTAACACAGTGAAACCCCCATCTCTACTCAAAGTGCAAAAAATTAGCTGGGTGTGGTGGCACCCGCCTGGAGTCCCAACTACTTGGGAGGCTGAGGCAGAAGAATTGCTTGAACCCAGGAGGTGGAGGTTGCAGTGAGCCGAGATTGTGCCAGTGCACTCCAGCCTGGGCAACAGAGCGAGACTCTGTCTAAAAAAAAAAAACTATCATGATTGTTCTATAGCCAGGAGAATCCTGTCAGTAATAAGTTGTTACCAAAACTACAAATAGGAGCAATGCATTTGCAAGTAGACATGCCAAGGTTAATTATCCTGACATATTTATGGCCATTATTATAATTGCATATCAATTTTCACTAATCAACTCTCAGTTAATCTAATGGAACTCAGAAGAGCCGAGATAACAATAAAATAATTTGTGTTACACTGCAAGTGTTTTAATACTTACAATGTTAATGCTTAAACTCCTACCTCTAGATCAGCCATTCCCTGATTTCCAATCTCACCATAAATAGATCATTTTATTTCCTATTTTGGCGTGTTAAACCAATAAAACCTCATTCTGTACTCATGCTTCATCTACATGTTTTCCTAAGAAATAGATAAATAAGCCAGATCTCCTTGATTTTGTTACAACTCATTATTATTTTAGATTTTAAAATTTTATCACTCCTCTAACATCCTATAAGAGTTCACTGTTAACCAGCAGTGTGACCCCTACTAGCTAAAAAAGATAATCCATTTAGAGCTTTTATCAAAGTGCCTGGCACACAATAAACTCTCCGTGCCCAATAACTGTTATTTTAGCTAATAATATTAGTTACCATTTTTGAGTGTCTGCTGCATGTGAGGCACTTCGTCTCCATTTTACAAATGAGGAGACAGAGCATCAGAAAGTCTAAGTAATTTGCCAAAGCTCAGGTAGCTAGTGGGCAAAGGGATTAATGATTCCATTACAATACATTATTTCTACTTCTGAATATTAAATGTCTAGTACTGGGTGTCATTGAATGCATCATTGGTCCATATAAAAGCCAATTTTGTTTTTACTCATGCATGTTTGCATTAAGTTTCCATTGTTTTATTAATTATCTAAACTATCAAAATGAAAATAACCATTTGCTATCTATTTCAGAATTATTTTGAATGATGTGTTTCTTTCCAATTTTCTACGTTTTTCTATTTTAAGGAGTACTTATCTATTGAGTGTTTTAGATAAATCTTAATCTTAGTTTGACTCATTATGAGTATTTTCTAAAAATTAAATTTGGTTACAGCTGTCCAATTTTCACAGGATATGGTCCTGTGGTCACAGGGTAATAGTAGAATATTGTTTGAGAGTTCTTGTTTCCTTCAAATAATAAATCTTAAATAAGCAGTTTATTTTAATAAACATTCCTTTAAATTTTTTTTACATCTGCAACTGCCACTTCTGTTTTTTTAATCAACTAAAATTCTGATGCTTCCACGATTATAATGAAAACTTTCTCCGCAGCTTCCAAATCACATTCTCTGTGTGCCATTGGAGACCTCATAGGAGACTTTCTAAACCACCCCTCCTAAATTCTGGCAAAATATTTCATGAATACTGTGTATATGTGCTTGATGAAAAACTAATGTAGATAATGAACTTTTAGAAAAGGAGAAGCTATGAATGTTCTGTTAGGAAATAAATGTCCAAAAAGGAACTTGCATCAAAACGTGGGAAATCAGTCTGTGATAATAACAGTAGCAGATGACTCTTAGGCATTTTGGCTTAGCTTTCCAGTCTGCTTGTAGTCTGAAAGTGATTTTAGGACCTCCTTTGTGCATATGTTTGCACATCCATAACCTCATAAACACAGCTGTATCTCTGCCACTGCTTACTAATGATTAAAAAATCCCTTCAAAAAGGCCTTTACATCCACAATTACGCATATCATGTATACAAGGAAGGATGAATTTCAGTTAAAGGTCAATCTGTTCAGCCCTGGATGGTGACCGGAGGGAGCGGGAGACAGAAGATCTTGAGTGAAGGGAGCCTGGGACAAAAGACACAGTTGAAAAATTTGCAGAAGTATTGCTAAGATTCTAGCCAAATTACTACCATAGGGCTTAGAAAATAGAAGCCATGGAGTGAAGCAAGGAGTAGGGGCAATTTTTGACATCCCGTACAATCACAGATAGCTCCACTTTACATAATTTAGATTTCTTCCTTTTCTGTTTTAATTTAACATGCCTGACTTAACTCAATCCTTTCTTTTCCAGGGAATTTGTTCTTTGAGAGCTAATTAAGTAAAGGCTGTCTCTTATCTGAGAATGTTAAATATATATAAGTGGAAAAGATTTTTTACAATTTCATTTATTTTTCTTGTTTTGAGGATGCGAATCTTTAAGTGGATGTCCAATCATACGAGTTTTAATGCTGCCGATTGTTTCTTCAAATTTACTTAGAAATAAATGCAGATGTATAGAAAAGTTGCAAAAATCGTACAGAGAATTCCTGTGTATTCTTCAAATGTCCTAAATGTTAACATTTGCTATATCATATTCTCTCTCATATACATGTATATATAGTGTATATACAATGTTTATGTAGTTTATATGTATATAATGTGTGTGTGTGTGTGTGTATATATATATATAGAGAGAGAGAGAGGAAAAAGTGTGTGTGTAGGTATATCAATTATAATTCTGTTAAGTATTACTGTGGTTTGTATGTGTTCCCCAAAGGTCATGTGTTGGAGCCTTAATCCCCAGTGCAACAGTATTGGGAGGTGGGGCCTACTGGGCTGTGATTTAATCATGAGGGGCTGTCTGCTTTCATGAATAGATTAATGTTGTTATTGTGGGAATGGGTTTGTTATAGAATCAAGCTCAGCCCCATCTTGCCGTCTCTTGCCCATGTGATGCCTTCCACGATTTATGATCCAGCACGAAGGCTATCAGAAGATTTAGCCCCTTGATCTTGGACTTCCCAGCCTCCAGAACCTTGAGTCAAATAAATGTCAGTTCATTATAAATTACCCAAATATCTGTTGATCATAAATTACCTAGTATGTGGTATTCTGTTATAGCAGCATAAATTGGACTCAGATAGATATATCTATCCACATTTTTTTTCTGAATCATTTTCATGCACATTGCAGATAAGATGCCCCTTTGCTGCAGCAGGCATTTCGTTATGAAAACAAGGACTTCTTTTAAGAAACATATATTATTCATAAATTTCCAGGGTAAGTCTAGTGCACCATTTTACCCATTTTAAGTTGGCAGTATTCAAGTGCTATGGGACTCAGTTATGAGGAAATGCTGACAGCTACTCGACTATACATCCAAATATAAAGCAGAATACAAACTAGATTTTTAAGAAACAGAATGCAGATTGACTGTGTCTTAATCCATTTGGACTTCTATAACAAAATGCATTAGACTAGGTGGTTTATAAACAACAGAAATTGATTGCTCATGGTACTGACAGATTTGGTACCTGGCGAGGGCTCTCTGCAGTATAGATGATGACTTCTTCCTGCATCCTCATGTAGCAGAAGGGCAAAAAGGGGCAAACATGCTCCCTCAGGGCTCTTTTATTTTGAGACGGAATCTCGCTGTCACCCAGACTGGAGTGCAGTGGTGCAGTCTTCTTGGCTCACTGCAACCTCTGCCTCCTAGGTTCTAGCGATTCTCCTGCCTCAGCCTTCTGAGTAGCTGGGACAACAGGTGCACACCAGCACGCCCAGCTAATTTTTATATTTTTAGTAGATACGGCATTTTGCCATGTTGACCAGGCTGATCTCCAACTCTTGACCTCAAGTGATCTACCCGCCCCAACCTCCCAAAATGCTGGAATTATAGATGTGAGCCACTGCGCCTGGCCCCTTAGGCCTCTTTAAAAGGGCACTAAACTCATTCACAAGTCTCCATCCTCATGTCTTAGTAACCTCCCTAAGGTCTCATCTCTTAAAAACAACACACTGGGGATTAAATTTCAACATATGAATTTTGGAGGGACACCACAAACATTGTCACTCTTTGAATTGAACTGCCAACATGACTCAAACATTTCTTTCTTTCTTTTTTTTTTTGAGACAAAGTCTTACTCTGCCACCCAAGTTGGAGTGCAGTGGCACGATCTCAGCTCACTGCAACCTCAGTCCCCCAGGTTCAAGCGATTCTTGTGCCTCAGCCTCCTGAGTAGCTAGGATTATAGGCGCCCACCACCACACCTGGCTAATTTTTGTATTTTTAGTAGAGACAGGGTTTTACCATGTTGGCCAGGCTGGTCTCAAACTCCTGACCTCAGGTGATCCACCCGCCTTGGCCTCCCAAAGTGCTAGGATTACAGGTGTAACCCACCGTGCCCAGCCACATTTCTTTCTTAATGTATGCAAAAGAGCAGGCATCCCAACAAAATTAAATTCATTTGACTAAATAATAGCCCAGAGCTTTAAAATTAATTGCTTGAATGAATATAATATTCATCCAAAAGAAACAAGCTATTACAGAGTGGGACCAGAAGAGTCAGGGGAGGTATATGTCTAACAGGCTATGGTAAAAATTGTTACATAAAGCTATAAAGCTATTTGTGGGGCTAACAGAAGTTTTTGTTTTCTTTTTTTTCCTAATGCCTTTGACTTACAATGAGAAAAAAAGCATAGAAAATTGGAAAGTTCACAGAATATGATTTTCAGCTCTACCACTAGCTATGTGGCCTTGAGTAGGTCATTCAAACCCCCTGAAACTTAGTTTTCTCAACTGTAAGATGACATAATAACATGAAAATTTTTCTAAGAAGAATCTCTTCCAGACTATTTTAAGATTCTAAGATCTAGAGTAAAAAGTAAATGGCATATTAGAAAAAAATCAAAGATGACAAAAATATTAAAATATTACTAGAAGTAAGAGTTGCTGAGCCAAAGAAAAGGTAAAATTTTGAGATACAATAAGAATCACCATAATTTTTCATATTTAAAACATTCATATACATTTTGTTAAAAGTTTTATAGTATAGAAAATGAGAGAAATGAAATATAGGCCTTTGCTATATTTTGGAATGAAGAAACAGAACCAAGAAATAGTCAGTAGCTAAATACAACTCACAATTACTTAATAAATATATCTCATGTTATGATGTTTATAAGAGGTAATGACAGCTCTGAACAAATAAAACTCCTAAATTATAGAATAATAAATAATTATTAAAATAAAAAAACTAGAGCAAAACTTAAACACATTTCCAGCTGTTGAGAGCCAGTAAGTCATGGGGCGTGGGGGCAGGGGAGAAAAAAATACAACAAAGTCAATGACTGTGGACACTAACTCAAGCAAAAAACAAATTAGTTATTTTTAATTTAATATGACAAATATTAAAAGTTCATCCACTGCTAAACACACACACACACACACACACACACACACACACACACACACACACACACACACACACACACACACACACAGTACCCGTCACTATTGCATTTAGAAGTAGCTTGAAATCAGATAAACCCAAGCTTCAGTCCTAGCTCTAGCCTAAGGACTGGATGGTATGACCAACTTCTGAAATGGGGCAATAGCTCTTCTCTTTGTGGCTTTTTGTTAGGATTAATTAAGGTGAATAAAGCATATAGCTCAGTGACTGGAACACAGTAGGGGGCTCAAAAAATGTTAACTATAATATCAACCTTGTATCATTCACACTCAATTTTCTGCTTTGGGTGGAAAAAAGGAAGAGCCTGAGTGGCAGACATAGGAGAGGATGGGGGTACCAGAAGCCTGGAGGAACAGAGGGAAGGTCTGACTGATGCCAGGGATGCTGTTTGCTCACCTTCCTGGTCCAGTTACAGGCCCCTTTTCTTCATCATTATTCTTTGACACACCAGCTAACTTTCTGGCAACCCCTTTTTGATCGGTGTTAATGGCTTTTCTGATACTACTTTCAAAAGTAAAAATCAATTTTTAAATTTTTTTAGTGACAGGGTCTTGTTCTGTCTCTCAGGTTGGAGTGCAGTGATGCCAGCTCCTGGGCTCAAGTAATCCTACCCCCTGAGTAGCTGGGACTACAGGTGCATGCCACCATGGCCGGCTAATTATTTTTTCTTTTTTTTCTTTTTTTTTTTTTTTGTCTTTTTTCTTTTTTTTTTTTTTTTGTGGAGATGGAGTCTCGCTGTGTTGCCCAAGCTGGTCTTGAACTCCTGGCCTCAAGAGATCCTCCCGCCTTGGCCTCCCAAAGTGTTGGGATTACAGGCATGAGCCACTGCACCTGGCCAGTAAAAGTTAATTTTTAAAAGAAAGTTACTTCTCTGTAGAATTCTTTGGAGTTTTTACCTGAGAAATATAAGACTGAGCAAGATGGAGTCTTAGGTAGGAGTTATAACTGGCTATCAGCCTAAACAATGTTGTCATGGAAAATAAATTCACTTACCTTTCCTTTTGTGGGTGAATAAAGCGGCTTAAAAGAAAAGTCAAAAAAAGGGTTTATGACTTCCTTTTTAAAGTACTTTTCTTAGGTCCTGTGGAAATACTGTTTGGTCAGTACAGAAAGAAATTCATTGTCACTAATTAAAATAAGGGCTATCATTTATTGAGTGTGTGCCATGTACTTTATTCATCAAACTACTTGTGTCCTTTTAATGAGTATATGAGGTAGGATTATTATCTCATTTTACAGAAACAAAGTAACTAGTTCAAATTCACAGTGCCAAAACGGGAGAGACTTGAAACCCAAACTTAAATTACCATGAATTCACCCACAGATTTTTAGCTGCCCTAGCTAAAAGAGAGACTTGAATTTCAGCAAAAAAAAAAAAAAAAAAAAAAAAGCAAACAAACAAACAAAAACAATATGTAGTTTTCACATTTAAACCTGAACTTAATATTTTACCAACAGGTTTTTATCTTGGATTTTCTTGAGACGTGTTTTTAGTGCACATAATCAAGGGAGTGAAAGTAATGAGGGGAAAGGCTTATTTTGCAATGCCATGTCATATTTGATCTAGGAAAAAAGATAGCATGTTCACTTTTCAAGGTTCTACTGAGAAATAATGTGAAATATTTTAAAGCATATTTTTTTATGAAGTAGAGAAAACATAGAGAATGTTGACCATTGAATATTCTTGGGCTGTTAAGCACCTGGGATTGATTTCAGATGAAATTTTTTTGAGACTTTTTTAAAAAGAGCAGTTTTAGGTTCACAGCAAAATTAAACAGAAAGTACAGAGATTTCCCATACACCCCCTGCATAGCCTCCTACATTATGAGCCTTCCCATCAGAGGGTATATTTGTTACCATTGATGAACCTACATTGACACATCAGAATTACACAAGGATGAGTTTTTTAGAGTGGTTTTTAAAGTGGTTAAATTTTTGTAAATGACTGTAAACAGCTATGTTTTCTATAAAACAACAGCCTCTTAAGCAGTATCTTTCCTTTTGCTGTAGAAAATAGAAAATAAAATATGTACATCAATTAGACATGGAAATTGTGTAGTCTCCTAGAAAGACTTGAGTTAGATTGGACTTTCTTTTGATTAATGAGCATTCTTTAAATGAATTAGCCCAGATTCTGCCCAGGAGCATAGTATGTGGATCCCAGGGGAATGCACCAGAATAAGTCTGAATGTGGAATATCTGTCTTCATCATCAAATACTGTTCAAAAGCAATTGGTTTTGAAGTACCCTTAAGACAGGGGTCATAAACTCAAGTGCCTAGAGAATATAGGCAGGTGATATAAATGAGTCAAGTGGGCCAGATGGAAGAGAGCATCTGAAGCACCATGGTGACAAATGGCACCTGACATTTGGCCATGGTGTCAGGGAAATGATCTGGAGTCATGGGACTATGGAAAACTACCCATTGAAAGGGGCAGCTATTTTTCAATTCTAGCTGACTGAGGTCTTGTAGAAATCAGGGCTCAGTACTCTCAGGTCATCTGTTTTTATTTGTTTGTTTGTTTGTTTTTTGAGATGGATTCTCACTCTTGTTGCCCAGGCTGGAGTGCGATGGTGCGATCCGGTCTCACTGCAAGCTCCACCTCCCGGGTTCAAGCAATTCTCCTGCCTCAGCCTCCTGAGTAGCTGGGATTACAGGTGCCCACCACCACGCCTGGCTAACTTTTGTATTTTCAGTAGAGATGGGGTTTCATCATGTTGGCCAGGCTGGTTTCAAACTCCTGACCTTCTGATCTGCCTGCCTCAGCCTCCCAAAGTGCTGGGATTACAGGCGTGAGCCATTGCACCTGGCCAGGTCATCTGATTTTTAAAGAGAAACTAGAATTTCAGATTTTGGTGTGTCATCTTCTAATGTTTAATGTTGGCAAATAATTTAAAAAATACTGGACCGGGCGCGGTGGCTCATGCCTGTAATCCCAGCACTTTGGGAGGCCAAGGCGGGAGGATCATGAGGTCAGGAGATAGAGACCACCCTGGCTAACACGGTGAAACCCCGTCTCTACTAAAAATACAAAAAATTAGCAGGGCCTGGTGGCGGGCACCTGTAGTCCCAGTTGCTCAGGAGGCTGAGGCAGGAGAATGGTGTGAACCCGGGAGGCGGAGCTTGCAGTGAGCAGAGACTGTGCTACTGCACTCCAGCCTGGGCAACAAAGCAAGACTCCATCTCAAAAAATAAATAAATAAATAAATACTGTTTGGACCACTTAAAAGACTATTCATAGACCAACCACATCTGGCCAGAAGTTTGCAACTCCTGATTCAAACAAGTAATAGGAGAAAGAATCCCCTCCAAATTATCATATCATTCTGAATTCTTATACCTCTAAACTAGCTTCTGTATAACCTTAACAATTAAGTTAGACTTTACCAATACAAACAGGAAAGACCTAGGGATCTATGTGAAACCATAAAGGGTATCTCTCAACATGTGAACTGTAAACCACTGACTGCGGAATTCACTGAAGAGCTTGTTAAAAAGGTGCATGCTGGATTTTTTATTTATTTGGTCTCATGTGGATCCTAGGAATTTAACTTTGTGTGAGCACCCCAATCCCCAAATGATTCACATATAAACATGAGTGGAGTTTCTCCCTTTGAGAATATACTGGTTACAATGTCATTTAACTGCCAGCCTTAACTGCTGTTGTCTTCCTTATTCTTCCATGCAGAGACAGCTCCATTTAAATAGGGCAAATTTGGGATCCTTTGGATCCCTGCTTGGTTGGGTGATTCGGAACTCATCTGTGCATTTGGGTTGTTCAATTACATAGTTTCAGGTTGATACTTCATGATGACAAATGTCTACCTCATTAGCTACCAGTTTATGGTTGCTCTTCATTTAGCTAATGCCTTAGTGGGTTATTTCCTCTTGGTTCCCTGCTGAGTATCAGTGTAATGTACCTGATCGGTGCCCAGTAATTTTTGATTGACTACTATAAGGCATTAATTAGAACACCATCAACTAGGCCTACCAGATCAACTGTCTGTGACTGAGCTGAACAATCATTTACTGTAACACTCTAGGCATTTTAGTTAAGCCAATAACTGGACCAATTTTTAGCTCTCAGAAAAGTTATTTGCTGACATTGACCAATGAACTCATCCCCAAAGAATTAGTATAACTTCTGACTTTGCCTGCTCTTAAACACAAGGAATAAACATATTACTAGTAGTATATAGCTCATTATGCACTCCTACATGGGACAAAAATAGTATAATGAAGGTGGTATAGATGATGTCACACCACTTCAGACACTGGAAGCATTAGCCGTAGAAAATGCCAATAGACTGGTGTGTTCAAGAACTATACATTTTCGTATGTTTAAGGAAAACCACCATTTAAATGTAAATTGTTATTTTACTTCAGTGAGAAATGAACTAAACTGCAAGTTGTCCCTCAGAAAAAGGTATTAGACGTGTGTGTGTGTGTGTGTGTGTGTGTGTGTGTGTGTGTGTGTGGTTTTTTTGAGATGGAGTCTTGTGCTGTCACCCAGGCTGGTGCAGTAGTGCGATTTTGGCCCACTGCAACCTTCGCCTCCTGGACTCAAACGATTCTCCTGCCTCAGCCTCCCGAGTACTGGAATTACAGGTGCCTGCCACCACGCCCAGCTAATTTTTGTATTTTTAGTAGAGATAGGGTTTTACCATGTTGGTCAGACTGGTCTCAAACACCTAACCTCAGATGATCCACCCACCTCAGCCTTCCAAAGTGCTGGGATAATAGGCGTGAGCCACTGTGCCTGGCCTAGACCTGTGTTTTATATTTTCTTTGTATAACCTGTAAACAACAGAGTCTTGGATATGGGGCAGTTTAAGAGATTATTCATTTCTTAACTTTGACCATAAGTAGGCTGTTTCTTAAACCATTCCAGGGATCCTTAGACAGAAGAAATTTATGACCTTCAAAGTAACCTTCTCCAGAAAATAAACTGATAATTTATTGCACAGCTTATTGTTTTTTTTTCACCATTCCCATACCATTCTTGTTAATGCAACCAGGTTTGCAGTTCAGAATATTCAGATATGCTCTTGGGTTTCTGGACACGGTGATGAGTCTTGAATTCCCCCTAGCAGAGGTGAAGTAACATTAAATTTGTCACTGCCTAGCCTAAGTCAGCACGATGCCACTGTATAATATCCTTAGAAATACTAAGTTAAGAAGTTCATGGGGAAAGAAGGTGAAAAGAACATCAGCTCCTGACATCAAACTGGTGCTACATGTGATGACCTTAGTCACAGGCTTTGTAGCCTGCAAGTCAACCTAATGTTGTTGAACCCAGCTTCTAGCTGAAGGCAGTGTCACCTACACACTAATAGACATGCTATCAGCATCATGTCACAAACTAGAGACAGAGCAGGGGGCAATTCATAAGAAAACCTAAAGTTATAAATAGATTCTGTTATGTTCTACTCTTCCACCCCACCTTTACTTTAATGTCTAAAGAATCCATGAATATGTTGTAACAGAGAGAGAAAATTTAACCTTTAGTAGCAAGTCCTAAAAATCGTACTTTGAAGAACTGGAAAATTTCATCTTCCATTTGTTGAGGAACTGGAATTTTAAAACTTTAGTTTAGCTAGAAACAAATATAGTGGCCACTCTTCAAATAACATTTTTTTTTCTCCAAAGTACACACTTACCAGAAATAGCTTAAGATAGAATTAATGGACTGGAATAGAGATGGCAAGTTCTAATCTTTACTTTTGCCTCCTCTTATGTGGGTTAAGTTCACAGTCTTTAGAAATCAATCAACTTTGATATGCTTCAATTAATATAATATAAAACTGTCTAAAATACTTTTATATTACCTAGAGGAATTAAGAAGTAAAATATTCAATGTATTTTTACAGTTTGGATGAAATATATAATAACTTTATTATCTTACATGCTAATCTTTATTTTAGAAAAGAGAATCTGCAAACTACATAAAAAGTGGGATTCCAGAAGGAAGATTCTAGGAAAGTATTCATGACAAAATATTATAAGAGAAAAATAATATCAGCTGTACTTATTACAGAAATTAACTTGTCATGTCATTAGTGGTAAGAAATTAAGATGACCAATGCTCTCAAAGTTACCAACAATTAGAGTTCAAGAATAAGGAGCATGGAAAGAAAAAAATTACTTAGATTAGCTTTTGGTAAAGAAAGGAAAATAAATTCAGGCCATTTATAGTTGGAAAGTGATCAGAAGTGTGCACTTTAAAAGAATGGTGTTGGAAGGAGCATCCACCATGGGATAGAAACAGTCTGAAAATTCTTGCTGAGTGGCCAGATTGCAGGCAGCTCCATCTCCAAACACTGAGCAGCTTCTGTAGCTGGTCATACAGGCAACCCAGTAGGTCAAGGTGCCCATATTTCGCCACTTGCTGGGCGCCTCCATGGCCCTGGGCTCCTCTTCCGTGCTGTAATCTAGTGTGTGCAGCACCTGTCTTGGCCACCTGCATCACCAGTGTGGACTTGCAGGGTTAAGGAACTGACGTAAACATGCTGACTTCTTGCTAAAGATTTTTCTGTGAGTAATTAACTTATTGGGGAAGGAGATGGGGAGAGTGGTTAGATGTCTCACTAGCCTACCAGTTGCTCAGGATTAAAATCCCAGTCATCTTTGACTTTCCTCTTGCCATTGTCCCAAATATCCAATTTGTTTCAACAGCCCATTGTTTCCTCCTCTGATTTTTTTCTGCACCTGCTTTCTCCTCTTTATTTCCACCACCACAAGACTAACTGAGCCCCTCATGCTCTCCATCTCCTTTGGTCTATTGAAACAGACTCCTAACTAACCTACCTTTGCTCAAGATTTCCATTTTACTCTATACGTCAGTTCTGCTTATGTTACTTCTGTTGATCATACCAAAGCCTCCTCATTACTGACAAACTAAGTCGAAACTTTTGATCTGTATTCAAAGTCATCCATGTGGGCCCTCAAAGTTATTTAATCCCATTCTATTCTTTAATTGAATACCAAGTGCCTGCTATATCCCAAGTGTGGTACTAGATGCTCTGAATGCTTCTCAAGGGAAGAGGACACTTTCCTTTCCCTCTAAAAGCTCAAACTCTCTTCTTGGAATGACTTTTGTGATGGTTACAGGATGCTGAATGCTTCAAATGCGTGATCCCTCTTATAGACAAGACATCATGTTCACTTTACTCCATTTCGCATGGAACGCCATCTTTCCTTCATGACTTTTCTCCATTGTTCATACAGTCCCACTCATGGACTGCTTTCTTCACCCCCTTTATTGAACTCATATTTATCACTGTCCCAAAGACAGCAGGCAACAAATCAGACACATTACATACTCTGAGAGAACAAATAAACAGAAAGTATATCTGGTGATATTGTAATATTTAAGAAAAATAAAATAGGTTAAGGAAGAGTCAAACTGGCCAACTCTTGCCCCTTCTTTACATACAAAATTTCTGTAACGATTTTGTAATCCCCACCACTATATGCTAAGCCTTGTTGTGCAAAGGAGTCAGGTATTAATGTCTGGGGGACATGAGGAGTGGTGTGACTAATCCCATTTAAAATACATGGTTGAGAACAACAACAACAAGGAGGAGGACAGCTGATATTTATTGAGCACTGATAACACAAGTATCATCTGTTTAAAACTCCACAATAATTCAATGTGAAACTATTACTATTCCTATAGTATTGATACTTGAAGCATGAAAGGCACTAAGTTGTCTGCTTTTACAATGATGTCAAGTGGCAGAGCTGAGTGAAGGAAGGCAGTCCAGACTTAAGCCTAATCTAAGTGGCATTCTATTAAATGACTGGTGATATTGTGTAGAGTACCCCTGGCAAAAGATGGAAAAAGTGAATGCTGGATGGACACCCTACAAATCTGCATGACAATAGCCTATCTGCCTCCAATCTCCTTTCTTGTAATTCCATCCCTCAAAACTGTAAGAGTGATCTAACATGAAAGCCCAACTGTGTGGCATTGTCCTGATTCCGTGGCTCCCACTGCTGGAGAGAGAAACCACTGTTATATACTTGCTCTCTGATGAAATATATGAGGTGGTGTTTACCTTGACAGTCAATTTAAGAAAATTACTACACCTAATCTAAGTACCTGGTACAAAAGGAAAAGTTTTTCTTGTGTGTGTGGTTTGTATTGCTAGCCACTATTCAGTCTTTATTGGATATCACCAATAGACTGCCTGCAAGGAAATCTAGTTTTTACATGGAAATTCTTCCTTATGGATATTATAGCAAACTCACTTTAGCACAGATATGCAAAAGGGAGAACAGTTAAACACAAGGGCTTTGGAGCCAGAGGATGGACTCATGGCATCATTACCCTTTAAGCTTCATCAACCTCATCTGCAATTTGAGGAGAACTCCTCCCTCCTAGAGTTGCTCCAAGGATTGAATGAGATAATATATGTAGAGGGCTTAAAATAGTACCTACCTAGAAATTCCTAAGCAAGTGATATTTATGCATACACCTCTAAGGTTTTTATTGTTCTATATTTTAATCACATTTAGTTACAGCTTAACCCAAGTAGAATACACGGATGTGTTTAACAAAACAAAACAAACAATATGGGAGAATTTTTTAAATGAGTCCCCTCCCAGAAAAAAGCTATTGCAAAGATATCTTGTTTGCCATTCTAGAACTTTTCCTGTGTATATAAAAGCATATGTGTGCTTTCCAAAAAAGAAAAAAAAGAAAAAAGAGAACATCTATGATACAATTCTGTACCTTATTCTTTTTTCCCCCCCATGGGGATTGTTCCATAATGGGACATATAGATCTACTAAATTCTCTTCCACGGCTATGCAGTATTTCTCTTTTTTTTTTTTTTTGAGACAGAGTCTTGCTCTGTCACCCAGGCTGGAGTGCAGTGGCGCAATCTCGGCTCACTGCAAGCTCTGCCTCCCAGGTTCACACCATTCTCCTGCCTCAGCCTTCCGAGTAGCTGGGACTACAGGCACCCGCCACCTCGCCCAGCTAGTTTTTTGTATTTTTTAGTAGAGACGGGGTTTCACCGTGTTAGCCAGGATGGTCGATCTCCTGACCTCGTGATCCGCCCGTCTTGGCCTCCCAAAGTGCTGGGATTACAGGCTTGAGCCACCGCGCCCGGCCGACTATGCAGTATTTCAATATGTAAAGATAGCATTAATCATTTAGCAAGTTCTCTATTGATGGACACATGTTGTTTTGACATTTTCTATGAGAAAATAACATTTCAATGAATACGTTTTTATGATTACTACTGTAGAATTTACTTCTAGAGGTGGAATTGTTAGGTCAAATGCTATCAGCATTCAAAATTTTTATAGTTCTTGTTCAACTGCCCTCAGAAGAAGCTGAAATAATTTATACTCCTACCCCATTGCCCTATAGAGAAGCTGTATAAACTTTTTAGAAACCATTTCATTTTTCAAAGTCAGTTTTCTCACTGCCCCAGGAAATCCCAAGCTATGTTCCTGTCTCCTTGCCTGTAATCTTGTACTCCTAGCCTAGAATTCCCCTTCTCAATGGAATCTACCTGCATTAGTAGGACTCATTCAGTTGCAAGTGACAAAACTCAAATGAAACTAGCTCGAGGAAATTTAAAAGGTGGATGTTGGGGGATAATTCTTGAGAGGATCCTGGGTAGTTGACAGAATTGACAGATGAGCTGCAGGTTCTGGGACAGTCCTGGAGACTTTGGGGACTGGAGCCTGCACACTCCTCTTCTCATCCATTCTAAACCCTGCTGTCTCTGTATGACTTAATTCTCTTCTGTGGTGAATTGGTGCACCCCATAACTGTCAAAACTGTAAAACTTTACATAAATGGTAGCAATCAATAAATGCAAACTTCAAAAGACATTTGGCACTGGTGGCTTATGGCTACTCCTACTTTCAGGGTCCTCTTATCTTTCATTAGATAGAATTCAGTGGAGAAGTTTAGAAAGCACTGGCCAAATGTCCAGAAAAGTCATTCTCCTCAAATTTCAAGGAGCCAGAATTCACTGTTACTCCTTACAATAATGTCTTTTATTTTTTTATTTTTATTTTTTTCATGATTAGATGCAATATTTTTATTTTAAAAATCAGTTTATGCTTTGAGTATTCTAAAGATGCAAATATTAATACTTTAGTTAACTTTATTGATCTTCTCATTTTAAAAGCAGTGCAAGAACCCTTAGAAAAGTAATAACAAAACATTACATAAAAGTAATTGTAAAAGTCTATTAAAATTTCAGAATGGAAGCATTTCTTTCATAGGTTTAAAACTAGGATTCTGATCAAGAGATGAGACTTATCTTTTCTTGCACTGCTTTTAAAACAGTAATGTCTTTTAAATAAAAATTGTCCAGCAACAATTCCAGGATCGGCCGGGCGTGGTGGCTCACGCCTGTAATCCCAGCACATTGGGAGACTGAGGCAGGTGGATCACTGGAGGTCAGGGATTCGAGACCAGCCTGGCCAACATGGCAAAACCCTGTCTCTACTAAAAATACAAAAAATTAGCTGGGCATGGTGGTGCACACCTATAATCGCAGCTACTCAGGAGGCTGAAGCGTGAGAATCGCTTGGACCCCGGAGGCGGAGGTTGCAGTGAGCCGAGATGGTGCTACTGCACTCCAGCCTGGGTGACAGAACGAGACACCCTCTCAAAAAAATAAAAACAATTTCAGGATCATCTCTTTCCCCACCTGCATGACTAAAACGCTTTGGTAGTTCCCCTTCCTTGCGCTCTCCGTGGTCCTGAACCATCTTGAGCTCTGTTTTAGAGTCCCTCGAAATGTAATAGGAGGGGAAACAGGGAATAGAAAAAATGAGGCTATTCGGGGAGAAAAGAAATGGCTTATATTTTGGCAATTTTTAAATACTTTCAGTTATCAACAAATAAACCACAACCAACCACGGACAGAATGAAAGAGAGCAAGCAATTTTGTGGGAAACGTTAATCTGAGCAAATATCCACATGCACAAGCAAGGTCACCTGGGGGAGTGGGGCGAGTCACCATGTGGCAAAGGTGAGATGAGTCCTCTGCCATTCTCAGTTGACCTATAATAAATTGTACACAGATTAGTTTTACTTTTGCTTTTATATCATGATGGAAAAACTGCAAAATGAAAACAACAGTAACATTAGTTTTACAACTCCCAGGGATGTGTTTAAGTATACAGCTGGCCCTTGAACAGCAGGGGTTTGAATGGCATGGGTCCATTTATCCACGATTTTCTTCTGCCTCTGCCACCACTGAGACAGCAAGACCAAACCCTCTTCTTCTCCCCCCTCCTCAGCCTACTCAATCTGAGGATGATGAGGATGAAGATCTTTAGGACGCTCCACTTTCACTTAAGGAGTAGTAAATATATTTTTTTCCTTATGATTCTCTTAACATTCACTTTTTGTGTGTGTGTGTGTGTGTGTGTGAGACGGAGTCTTGCTCTTTTGCCCAGGCTGGAGTGAAGTGGTGTGATCTCGGCTCACTGCAACTTCCGTCCCCCTGGGTTCAAGCGATTCTCCTGCCTCAGCCTCACAAGTACCTGAGATTATAGGCGCCTGCCACCACACCCAGCTAATTTTTGTATTTTTAGTAGAGATGGGGTTTCGTCATGTTGGCCAGGCTGATCTCGAACTCCTGACCTCAGGTGATCCATTCACCTTGGCCTTCCAAAGTGCTAGGATTACAGGCATGAGCCACCGTGCCCAGTCAACATTCACTTTTCTCTAGTTTATTTTATTTTAAAAATACAGTATAAAATGCAGATACAAAATATGTGCTAATCAACTGCACTATCAGTAAAGTTTCTGGTCAATGGTAGGCTATTAGAAGTTAAGTTTTTGGAGAGTCTAAAGTTATATGCAGATTTTCAACTTTGTGGAGTTGCCACTCCTAATGCCTGCATTGTTCAAGAATCAACTATATTTTGTAGTTCTATAGAGATTCCAAGAGTTATGTTACGGTTTTTACACCTTGGTAAATTGTATGTCCTGCCAATGACATGGTGATTTTATGTTACATTATTATTATATTGTTGGGTATTTATGTATTTTACATAAGATTTTATTTCACATTTTCCAACTTAAAACTAGGTGTTGGTATTGGTATTTGTCTTTTGCACTAAATTACCTTAATAATCTTTTAAAATAATTTTTAAAAAGATGAAAGCTATTATTTGTTATTTTGTAAGTTTTAAATCAGTAAAGACTAATAAATCCAGAAGTATATTCCTAGATATAAACTTTAGTCTAAAAGATTTTAAAATATTTGGTTTAAAAATTAGGACATATCTTGGTAATTTTTCCTATTAATATGAATATCTCTCTCTCCCTCTCTCAAAATCTTAAGAATGTTTAGAAGTCCAATCTTAGAGACAAGAAGACTAAATTGCATAGTGAGACTAAATATAGCATCCACTGTACTTTAGTATCTCTATCCTCACAGGAATTTTTCAAGTTAAAGTTATTTAGGAAATATGAAGTACGTTGCCATAATTATTCCTACAAACTCTACTAACCTACTGTACACATCTGAGTATGTTGAACTTTTGTGATTCTACTAAAGAATTCAGTCAGATCATAAACATTGTGTGCATCTGCGATCAATGTTAATATCTTACACATAACACAAACATGATGCTAGATCTTATGCCAATTCCAAGTCTTCTTCTGACTTGATCATCAGCAGCAATTGACTCAGTTGTTCACTCTCTTTTTCCTGATACAGTGTCTTCCTTTTGCCCAAAAGAGAGCAACTTTACGGTTGTTCTTCTGTCTCCCTTGCTGGCATCTTTGTCCTATTCTTTTCTCTATCTACTTTCTCTCTTGATGATTTTATCCAGTATTATGGGCTTTAAATCCCACTCATAGGCTGACAACCTTTACATTTATACTTTGAGCCCAGACTCATCTTTTCAACTCTAGTCTCATGTATACAAATGCCTACTTGATATCTCCACTTGGAGGATCAATAAGCACCCGAAACTCAACATGTCTAGAATCAAACTCCTGATCTTCCCCCATCTTCCCCATTCCTGTTCAGTCACAGTCTTTCAATCTGTGGTAGTTTAAAACAATGACTACAAGTGTTTTTTGTTGTTGTTGTTTGTTTGTTTGTTTGTTTTTGACACTACTTCCATCAAGAACTGTGGTCTAGGTTTCTTGCCCTTTTATCTGGGTGGGCTCATGTCTACTTTGATCAATAGGATACATACAGTAGAAATGAAGCTCTGACTTCTGAGATAAGATCACAAAAGGCTACACAACTTCTCTCTGATTCTCTTGGAACACCTCCTCTCTAGAAGCTCCCTCTTGGCATGTTAACTCTTGAGATGGTCTCTCTTCAGACGCTCACCTTTGAAATCCAGCCTCCACTCTGTGAAAAGTCCAAGTCACATGGAGAGACCAGATGTAAGTACTCTAGTTGATGTAGCCTTCAGTCATTCTAACCCAGGTGCCAAATACATTAGTGAACAATGTTTCAAATGATTCCAGGCTCCTGCCTTTCAGGTCAAATAGTTCCACAACCATCTGAGCCATCCCAACCGGCACACAGACAAGCCATCCACACAGTGCCCTGTCTGAATTCCTGGCCCATAGAATCCTAGAGTATAATAAAAGAGTTGATGTTTCATAATTATTTCTTTTTTTTTTTGAGACGGAGTCTCACTCCGTCACCCAGGCTGGAGTGCAGTGGCGCGATCTCGCCTCACTGCAAGCTCCGCCTCCCGGGTTCACGCCATTCTCCTGCCTCAGCCTCCCGAGTAGCTGGGACTACAGGCGCCCGCCGCCTCACCCGGCTAATTTTTTTGGTATTTTTAGTAGAGACGGGGTTTCACCGTGTTAGCTGGGATGGTCTCGATCTCCTGACCTTGTGATCCGCCCGCCTCGGCCTCCCAAAGTGCTGGGATTACAGGCATGAGCCACCACGCCCGACCTCATAATTATTTCTTTAGAGCAGTTTCTTAACCCAGCCGTAGAAAACTGATACACTGTCTCAGTTGATGGGGATTTTATCTTTTCAGTTGTACAAGTAAAAAACATCTTGGAGTCATTCTACACTCTTTTTCTTCCATGTCACATCCAAACCACCTGCAAATCCTGCTGATGCTGCCCTCAAAATATATTCAGAACTTTATTACTTCTCACCATCTTTACTAATGACCATAATCTCTTGACCATATTTCTGCAGTAGCCTTTTATGAGGTCTGCTTCTGCCATTATCCCTGTCCTCCTCCCAACAGTCTATTCCAACAGAGCTTCCAGAGTGTCTTTTTTTTTTCTTTTTTTTGACGGAGTCTCGCTGTTACCCAGGCTAGAGTGCAGTGGCGCAATCTCAGCTCACTGCAATTTCTGCCTGTCTGGTTCATGCGATTCTACTGACTCAGACCCCCGGAGTAGCTGGGACTACAGGTGCCTGCCACCATGCCTGCCTCCGCTTCCCAAAGTGCTGGGATTACAGGCCTGAGCCATGGAGCCCGGCCCAGAGTGTCTTTAAAATATGTCAAATTACATCACTGCTCTATTATACACCCTCTGGTGGTTTCCACTCACAGAGTAAAAACCAAAGTCCTTACAAAGGCCTACATGATCCCTTATGATTGTGTCCACTGTTATCTCACTAAGCATGCTTCCTCCTATTCTCCCCTTCCTCACTCTGCTCCCACTGCACTTACCTCCTCACTCTCCTAGAATGTGCCACATGCCCTCCAGTCAGGAGCTCTTTGCATTGGCCATTTCCTCTGCATGGAACATTTCTTCATCATAGTAAATATTTGTTGAATGAATTAAGGGGAATTAGCCCTTAAAATTTTAATTTCCTAGGAATCAAAGATATTTGGTAAATTAAGAAATACAAAATAGGAACATTTAATCTAGTTTTTATGAAACTAATGTTATTAATAAAACTAATAATTTAAATTCCTAGTAAGCAGTTTTTGAAAAATTGTCTTCTTTATAAAAGAAAACAGCTATTTTCTCCTTTAACCCCAGTCCAAAACTGATGCAAATATAAAATACAAATTTACAAGAATATATTTTAAATATATTTATAATCTCTAACTTCTTTTCCTCCAATACTTTATATAGCAAACAACATTAGCTCAATTATTACAATGAAAATAATATTAGGAAGTGAGGATACATGTCTATTTTTAAAAACAGTAACTCAATCACATTCAATGTTCTTAATTTGCCTTTTGCCTGTCTTTAGATTTCCACTGTATGAAAACTGTAAGTGCATCAGATCTTATTGCTTAAAAGGAACAGACTGGTGCCCAACCACTTAAGAAAAAAAGTAGTAAAAAAACATTCTTGGTTACTACCAAAAATAATGTTAAGTAAACTTGAATCCATTGGAAGCATTGTGAATTTCCTCCTTAGGTGTTCTATGGGTGGTGCAGCCAAGGATCTAGAGATGATCATTGTTCTGTTGTTTTTGAATTCAGAAATATTCAGATAGAAAGTTGGTGTTTTCAAACTGTAGGTCATGACACCTTAGTGTGCTGGGAAATGAATTTAGTGGGTCTTAGAAAGCATTAAAAGAAAAAGAGAAAGTGTGAGATTGAGAGAAAGAGAGAGAAAAAGAAAGGGTAAAAAGATCTGAGTGCATTGCAGGTAGTAAGGCTAAGTTGTATTTAGTCATGAGTGAGTCTGACTGTGTGTGTATGCACTGATGTACAATGTGTTTCTAAATGTATCTTTACTGCAGGTCATGGTCAAAAGTTTTAAAGTCACTGCAGTAAAATATTTCAGAAAAACTATTGACCAAAGTTGTGACAGTTGCTGGAGGTCCATATTGCATACATTTCCTAATATCTTCATTTGTAATCTAGGATTTTAGAGATAGGCCAATCAGTGGGTTTCAAATCTTAGCATACATAAAACTCATGGAGGTGGGAATGGGAAATGGTCACACACATGTAGGTCACACATTGACCTACAGAGGATCTGATTTAGAAGCGTCAGAGGTGGGATGCAGGAAGCTTTGATCTGAACAATTCCACAGGCGATTCTGATATAGGTAACCCTCTGCCCACTTGTAGAGTCAGACCAGACAACACCACAGGTAGTGATGTAATTACAAATCTCTTAAGTTCAAATTAACTTGTATCTTCCCAATCCACACAAAGCTAATGTCCTTAAGCTTCTAGTTAGTTTTTTTTTTTTTTCCTTTCTTAAAATGAAGAACCTTGGACTGATGAGACCCAGTAAAAAGAAGAAGGAGGAGGAGGAGGGGGGGGCAGAGGAGAAAGAGAGAGATGGTCCTTAACCTTGCAGTTAAGGAGAGGATGTGGGAAGAATGAGGAGAACATGGTGACCCAGCAATTCTTTGTTAGTGAAACCAACTAGTTCTACCACCAGACCCTGCCAAGTGAATAGAGAGCATGGGACATCCATCATTACTGAGAAAAAGAGATGATTATTCGCCTTGCAATTGAGGAGGGGATGTGAGAAGAATGAGGGGGCCATGGTGACCCAGCAATTCTTTGTTAGTATGACCACAGTAAAACCAACTAGCTCTACCTCTAGATCTTGCCCACTGAATAGAGGGCATGAGACATTCTTCATTACTGAAATTCACATTAAAAAATAAACAAATGAAGTTGAGGGATTACTGTAAAGACATTTTTGGGCTATCAAATTTTAGACTTTAAATATAAATTTAAATTTAGAAGTTTAGAGGGCACTGCACCAAAAAGACAAATTTAAGATAAAGAAGGGGGCAAAACCAGCAAAAGGTGTTGTAAAGTCTGCAAATCTTTCTAAGCATGTGCTTCTCTAGATATAACACTTGGCTCTTCAAATATAAGAAACAGTGGCTGGGCATCGTGGCTCGCACCTGTAATCCCAGCACTTTGGGAGGCCGAGACGGGTGGGTTACCTGAGGTCAGGAGTTCAAGACTAGCCAGGCCAACATGGTGAAACCGCGTATCTACTAAACATACAAAATTTAGCTGGGTGTGGTGGCGCATGCCTGTAATCCCAGCTACTCAGGAGACTGAGGCAGGAGAATTGCCTCAACCTGGGAGGCGGAGGTTGCAGTGAGCTGAGATCGCGCCACTGAACCCCAGCCTGGGTAACAGAGTGAGACGTGAGACTCTGCCGAAAGAAAGACAGAGAGAGAGAGAGAAAGAGAGAGAGAGAGAGAGAGAGAGAGAGAGAGAGAGAGAGAGAAGCAAGCAAGCGAGCTGGAGGTTCTTTCTCTGGATTAAATGACCAAAAACACTACTGGCATTGTCTAAGATAACAAATTGACTGGCAGACCCCTGATTCTTATCAAACAAGACTGTAAAAGAAAATGAGAATATACTAGTTAAGGAAATCAAGAAAATTAAAAAAGGAAAAGCTAGTCGTCTTTTTATTCATATTTAGAGACAAAGTCTCACTCTGTCAACCAGGCTAGAGTGCAGTGGCATGATCATAGCTCACAGCAACCTTGAACTCCTGGACTCAAGGTTCTTTCTGCCTCTGCCTCCCAAATTGCTGGGATGACAAGCATGAGCTACTATGCCTGGACCAGGACCAAGTTTTTTAGACAAATATCACTTATGGATTCTCCCCACCGCCCCCAAAATCACCAATTAATCACTAGAATTTCTGAAGTGAAAGAATTAAACAGTGGCATGGAGTTTTCACCTCCCTCCTTTCCTCCAACCCCATCCGTTTATTTCATCCTTTATTTGCTCCCCAAACAGCAAATGTTTTGAAATCATCTGTTGAGGGCATTACTGTCTTTCCGAAATCCCATGTTAGTTCTTGGTGCATTTATTTCCCCTCAGTTCTCTAGAATAGATGAGGGATGAAATCAAGATGAGAGCAGAACTGGATTCTCACTAGCTGATTGCCAGTAATTGATTTTCTTCAAAGGAAAATCAATTCATATTGGGAGATTCATGCAGGTTTGGGTCACTGCCTGCTCTACCCAGTTGTAGTAAACAGTTCACAGGTGAAGATCTTTGTTGACTGGTTAAGGCTGTGCATTTGCCAATTCTGGAAGTATATAATTACAATTTTTTTTGTATTTAAGCCAATGATTCTTAAATTTTAATGTAAATAATAATCTCTTGTAATGCTGCTTAAACTGTGAATGCAGGGGGGCCCATATATCGCTAAGAGATTTTGGTTCAGTAGGACTGGGATGAGGTAAGAAATCTCCATTTTTAATTACACCTTGGAAAACACTAACACAACTGTTTGATAATAACTCTTCATGCTTACCAGAAAGATTTGATGCCTGTTACTGAAAAGAGAGAAGCCCAAACACAATGATGCCTCAGTTAAGTAGAATTTTTCTTGCTATTGTTCTCTTTATACATGTATATAATACTAAAGTATGAGTGCCTTGGTTGCATATCACAGCACCAAATTATTGTGTCTTTCAATTAAGCATCAGTCGTTAGAACTATGCTACTTACCCAGCAGAATCAGCACCACCTAGAGTATGTTAAAAATGCAATGCTTCAGCCTGCCCTTGACCTTCTGCATTTAACCAGACCCTGCATTTTAACAAGATCCTAGGGTTTGAGAAACCCTGATCTAGCCGATTTACAAGCCAAGTGTGACTTTTCAGCTCACTTTCAATTGGCCTATTTTATATTTTTTAAATAAAACAGATGAAAGATTTTAATTACATGAGAAAACAAAGTTTTTAAGGGAAGAGGCACCTTTCAGACTCCCAAATTGTACTGTCTGTGACTAATAATGTTTATGTCAGAAGGCAATTTGTTGTTATGTGATCTCATTTGCCCTGTGCCTATTTTTTCCACAAAAGACAGCATAGTGCTCTGTGCTTGTGTTCATCTGCCATTTTCAATGTAAGTTTCCTGTGGGCAGCATGTCTTTGATATCTAAATCCTCAGCGTCCAGCCTAGTGCCTAACGCAAGTAGGTGTTCCAAAATACTTGAGTGGGATAAAGAGTGCCAAGTATCTGAGTTATAGCCCATTTCAAGTTCAAGCTTAAGGCTCCTCTCTTCTGTAAAAATTTAGTTAGTTATTTCTTCCATCATGAAAGTAAATACCAATTGTTTGTTATTCGACATCTCTCTCTCTGTCTCTCTCTCACACACACACATTTTAGTCATCAATTATTATTTTGTACTCTTTTATTACTCCATCAAAGCTGTAAGAAGCTGTCTTTTTATGTATTTCATATTGCCTTGCAGAGTAGGCATTCAAATGCTTGTTACTATTGAGCCATCTTAAAATAAAAATACATCTTAAAGTGAGAAAATCCACATTCAGTTGTCCTTCAAGCCCTGTTCTAAATTGCCAAAATTAATTCTAAGAGATGCCGGTATTTAAATAGCTCTTCCAGTTATGACCCATACATCTTAAGGAAAACATATGTTTTGATACAAGCAGTGTTTTATAATTTTGAAATGTTTAGTTTTACATCTACCCAACTCAAGCCCTTTACAGATATATGTAATAATCTATAAATTTTGCATTATTTTCCTGGTAGTATCATACATAAACCAATAATTCAATTTTAAAGCTAGTTGTAGAGGTATTGCCCCAAAGTGCATCCATAGCATGTAAACTCTTAACTCCTTTAATTAGTATTGTATTAGTGACATCAACATAGCTGTTGCAATGTTGTGATGAATCACTATTTTAGCCCTCTTTTAAAATGCACCTTAGCGTATTACGCAAATCGGCTCTAACTCTCCTATAGATGGCAGCATCGAGCAACAGATTTTGGTAACAGCTTGTTCTTCTGTTCCGTGAATTTTCAGTGAGGAGTAAATTTTCCATACAGTGTATTTCATTACAATACACCAAAAGACTAATTTAGCTTAGGTGACAGAATAATATTCATACCTGCTCAGCATTACTTCAGTGAGTTCCCATAAGCGCGTCTTTTTCTATTCTATATATTACATGAACCAAATGTAAATGCATTTCCAGTTAGCCCATTAATTTAAAAAAATGTAGAGAACAATTGAATTTACTGTAGTATAATTATAACAAATGTTAACCACCTTTAAATTGGTAGTAAAACATCAGCAAGTAGAAAAATGGCACTAATATCCTATGATCAGTGACTATCTTCCATAGGAAACCCATGGGTCTGAACATAATTTGTCACAGCAGTGCGGTTTATTTCATAATTTTATCGAATATTTAGCAACTGAAATTGTGTTTTTTAAAGCAGAAATGCTTTAACACTGAGAGATATATTTTTAAAACGGTTTATTATCATAATTAGCTTTTTATGATCAAAATCCTTCCTATGAAGATAATTGTAAAATACATGCAAATAAATTTTCCAACCCTCCCCTCCTTCTAGAAAAGAGTATTTTTTCCCCCATAGAGGTACAGTACCTTTATTTAGCTTTTTTTTGGTGGGGAAGGGGGGAGGTTGGAGGGATGAAGGTAGGGACCGGGCCATTTGAAAAGTAAATGTGTATGGATTTGATTTGTTGTCTTACAAAACGTTAAATACTCCACTACCCCCATCGCAGCGCTAAACATCAAACCTGTAAAAAGCCCTTTGGCCTTATCTGGATTACATTTTTACTAGTAAACAACCCTTTTATCATCTCTCTTTTTTCTTGTCTAGGGTAAAACCAGGCACACAGTTACACTTTTCCACCAACTTCAGGCGTCTCTATTCTTCACCTCCCTGCCCCACCCTCCATAAGGCACTCTATACCCCCAGAATTTCGGTCACTGTGAGTGCCGCCTCGCTTCCATTTCCAAATATCTGCTATTAATAGCCTTGCTATAGTGGGCACGTGTGCCCACATCACCAAGCTGTCAGAGGAAAAGGAGGGAGGGCTTTCAATTCAACATGTGTACTCAAATTATAGATTAACCAGGTTTAGATGAGGCTGCAGAACGACCGGGAACAGGAAGGAGAGAGGAGAAACGGGAGGCTCCCAGGCTTGGGTAGGGAGGAGCCCCTCTGCAGATGCCCAATCCCCCTAATTTACGTATCGCACGCCTCTGAATGGCGCTTATGGTTCTTTTTCTCCTTCATCATCATCATCTTCTTCTTTTTCTTTTTCTTTTTTTACTACGCTTTGCAACCTACCTTGGTACCCTCAACCCTTCTCCCCCACCTTCCCTCTGCAGTGCAAGGCTTGAAAAACAGGCCACCCCACCAATCAGCAGGCCGCCCAGGGAAACTCGCCCCGCCCCTCAGCCCGCATTGGGCCGAGGCGCGCTCCCCCGCGGCCCGGAGGGTCCGGGCCACTGAGCATGCCCAGCGCCTGGACTGCAGAGTGCCCCGCCAGCATCCCGCAGTGCTTGGAAGCCCCAGGCCGAGGAGGGTCTCTCGTAGTAGTAAATGGGCGGCAACCCCAAACGGGCCGGGCATCAAAATGAGCCAGCATTAAACCGAGTGACATCTGTGTGGGTCCTTAGTGCCAGGCGAGCAAGCAGGGACAAACTGCTTGTTTATAGGTCAGCTTAAAAAATAAAAAAACTTTGGGGAATATTTGCTTGTGGGGAGACTGATACCGCAAGGTGACCCTGAAAGGGGCGCTTCAAGGAGACCCAGGCTGCTGATCTGGTCCATTCATGAAGTACCCATTTTCCTGTACAGTTGAGCTGGCACCATCCTTGTTTTCTCCCTATTATCCTTGTGGTCAAGGTTAAAAATTTATAGGGTGGTTCAATGGGTGTGGGAGCTGTGTGTGAAAAAAACATTTCAGCCAATATTTGCACAGTAGGGTTTTGGCCTTATGAACCCTCTGAAGGTCCCTAACAGCTTTTTAAAGTCACGGATAGACTTCGGAATATGATAAGGGACCTCTCATTTCCCCTCCCCCATGCCCTCAGCCTTATGTGTGAATCCCCCCTCACTCGGATGGGCAAGGGGAGCAGGAGAAACGGTGATATTTACATTTTCTCCCTAATTGATCAGCAGCTAATCCCACAGCGCCGGATGTGAGACACTTCCTGGGGATCCCTGTTCTCCTTTTGCAGTGACCATAACTGCTCCGAGTCACTGCCCTTCGGCGTCCCTCTGTGCCTTCCAGGTACCTCACGGCAGCAAATCTAGGGATCCCAAGGTGGAGGGCTGGCCCAGAAGTCCTTTAGAAAACCTTACAAAAATACAGATCCCTCACCATGGCCTATCGCCCTGAAGCCGAAATGTAGCTTTTAAATTTCCTGGGAGAAAAAGCCTTGACTAGAAACCTCCCTCCCGTGGGTAAGTCTTACCTGCTAGGTAAGAGGCAGCCCAGCTCCCGCGCCCCCGCCTTCCCCCGGTCTCCCACTCGGGGCTCTGTAGCCGCAGTGCCCCCCCCGTCGCCCCCCACCCTCACTCCTGCGTCTTCTCGAGCTCGCCCCCTCCCGTTTTCCCAGACTCCCCTCGTGCGTTCGGGTAGCCACCCAAACACCCCCGCCCGCGCCCACCGCGGGGATTCCTGCGGGCCGGGGGCGCCCTGGGTGGCGCGCGGTGAGGGAGGCGCTGCGCCTGGGCTGGCGGCCGCGCAGGGGCGCTGTCCTAGCGCTGCGCCGGGGCTCGGCGCGGGCGCCGCTGCAGTACGGCCGGGGGGCGGAGAGGGGCGGGCGCGGGGCGGGCTCGGCCCGGAATGTAGAGACCCGGGCGGGAGCCTCCCGGCGGCGGCGGCTGCCCGGCTGCCGAGCGCGGAGGCTCCGTCACGTGTTTTTCTCCTCCGAGTGAGACGGCGGCGCGGTCGGAGGGGGCCGGCGCGCAGAGCCAGACGCCGCCGCTTGTTTTGGTTGGGGCTCTCGGCAACTCTCCGAGGAGGAGGAGGAGGAGGAGGGAGGAGGGGGGAAGTAACTGCAGCGGCAGCGCCTCCCTAGGAACAGGCGTCTTCCCCGAACCCTTCACAAACCTCCCCCATCGCCTCTCGCCCTTGTCCCCTCCCCTCCTCCCCTGCCGACTGGAGCGAGGGGCAGGGATGAGCCTGTCCCTCCGGTCGGTCCCCAGCTGCACTGGCTGCCCGGTAGCGTTTCGCATGGAAAAGCCACTTTCTCCGCCCGCCGAGATGGGCCCGAATGGGGGCTGCAGAGGACGCGCCCGCGGGCGGCGGCAGCAGCAGCAGCAGCAGCAGCAACAGCCGCAGCGCCGCGGTCTCTGCGATTGAGCTGGTATTTGGGCGGCTGGTGGCGGCTGGGACGGTTGGGGGGTGGGAGGAGGCGAAGGAGGAGGGAGAACCCCGTGCAACGTTGGGACTTGGCAACCCGCCTCCCCCTGCCCAAGGATATTTAATTTGCCTCGGGAATCGCTACTTCCAGAGGGGAACTCAGGAGGGAAGGCGCGCGCGCGCGCGCTCCTGGAGGGGCACCGCAGGGACCCCCGACTGTCGCCTCCCCGCGCCGGACTCCAGCTGGGGCGACGAGAGATGCATCTTCGCTCCTTCCTGGTGGCGGCGGCGACTGAGAGGAGACTTGGCTCTCGGAGGATCGGGGCTGTCCTCACCCCGGACGCACTGCCTCCCCGCCGGGCGTGAAGCGCCCGAAAACTCCGGTCGGGCTCTCTCCTTGGCTCAGCAGCTGCGTCCTCCTTCAGCAGCCCCTCCCCGGCGCGGGGGGCGGCGTGGATTTCGGAGTCGGGGTTTCTGCTGCCTCCAGCCCTGTTTGCATGTGCGGGGCCGCAGCGAGGAGCCTCCGCCCCCCACCCGGTTGTTTTTCGGCGCCTCCCTCTGCTCAGTGGCGGTGGCGGCGGCAGCAGCATGGCGAGCCCTCCGGAGAGCGATGGCTTCTCGGACGTGCGCAAGGTGGGCTACCTGCGCAAACCCAAGAGCATGCACAAACGCTTCTTCGTACTGCGCGCGGCCAGCGAGGCTGGGGGCCCGGCGCGCCTCGAGTACTACGAGAACGAGAAGAAGTGGCGGCACAAGTCGAGCGCCCCCAAACGCTCGATCCCCCTTGAGAGCTGCTTCAACATCAACAAGCGGGCTGACTCCAAGAACAAGCACCTGGTGGCTCTCTACACCCGGGACGAGCACTTTGCCATCGCGGCGGACAGCGAGGCGGAGCAAGACAGCTGGTACCAGGCTCTCCTACAGCTGCACAACCGTGCCAAGGGCCACCACGACGGAGCTGCGGCCCTCGGGGCGGGAGGTGGCGGGGGCAGCTGCAGTGGCAGCTCCGGCGTTGGTGAGGCTGGGGAGGACTTGAGCTACGGTGACGTGCCCCCAGGACCCGCGTTCAAAGAGGTCTGGCAGGTGATCCTGAAGCCCAAGGGCCTGGGTCAGACAAAGAACCTGATTGGTATCTACCGCCTCTGCCTGACCAGCAAGACCATCAGCTTCGTGAAGCTGAACTCGGAGGCAGCCGCCGTGGTGCTGCAGCTGATGAACATCAGGCGCTGCGGCCACTCGGAGAACTTCTTCTTCATCGAGGTGGGCCGTTCTGCCGTGACGGGGCCCGGGGAGTTCTGGATGCAGGTGGATGACTCCGTGGTGGCCCAGAACATGCACGAGACCATCCTGGAGGCCATGCGGGCTATGAGCGATGAGTTCCGCCCTCGCAGCAAGAGCCAGTCCTCGTCCAACTGCTCCAACCCCATCAGCGTCCCCCTGCGCCGGCACCATCTCAACAACCCCCCGCCCAGCCAGGTGGGGCTGACCCGACGATCTCGCACTGAGAGCATCACTGCCACCTCCCCGGCCAGCATGGTGGGCGGGAAACCAGGCTCCTTCCGCGTCCGCGCCTCCAGTGACGGCGAAGGCACCATGTCCCGCCCAGCCTCGGTGGATGGCAGCCCTGTGAGTCCGAGCACCAACAGAACCCACGCCCACCGGCATCGGGGCAGCGCCCGGCTGCACCCCCCGCTCAACCACAGCCGCTCCATCCCCATGCCAGCTTCCCGCTGCTCGCCTTCGGCCACCAGCCCCGTCAGTCTGTCGTCCAGCAGCACCAGCGGCCATGGCTCCACCTCGGATTGTCTCTTCCCACGGCGATCTAGTGCTTCGGTGTCTGGTTCTCCCAGCGATGGCGGTTTCATCTCCTCAGATGAGTATGGCTCCAGTCCCTGCGATTTCCGGAGTTCCTTCCGCAGTGTCACTCCGGATTCCCTGGGCCACACCCCACCAGCCCGCGGTGAGGAGGAGCTAAGCAACTATATCTGCATGGGCGGCAAGGGGCCCTCCACCCTGACCGCCCCCAACGGTCACTACATTTTGTCTCGGGGTGGCAATGGCCACCGCTACACCCCAGGAACAGGCTTGGGCACGAGTCCAGCCTTGGCTGGGGATGAAGCATCCAGTGCTGCGGATCTGGATAATCGCTTCCGAAAGAGAACTCACTCTGCAGGCACATCCCCTACCATTACCCACCAGAAGACCCCGTCCCAGTCCTCAGTGGCTTCCATTGAGGAGTATACAGAGATGATGCCTGCCTACCCACCAGGAGGTGGCAGTGGAGGCCGACTGCCGGGACACAGGCACTCTGCCTTCGTGCCCACCCACTCCTACCCAGAGGAGGGTCTGGAAATGCACCCCTTGGAGCGTCGGGGGGGCCACCACCGCCCAGACAGCTCTACCCTCCACACTGATGATGGCTACATGCCCATGTCCCCAGGGGTGGCCCCAGTGCCCAGCAGCCGAAAGGGCAGTGGAGACTATATGCCCATGAGCCCCAAGAGCGTGTCTGCCCCACAGCAGATCATCAATCCCATCAGACGCCATCCCCAGAGAGTGGACCCCAATGGCTACATGATGATGTCCCCCAGCGGTGGCTGCTCTCCTGACATTGGAGGTGGCCCCAGCAGCAGCAGCAGCAGTGCCGTCCCTTCTGGGAGCAGCTATGGAAAGCTGTGGACAAACGGGGTAGGGGGCCACCACTCTCATGTCTTGCCTCACCCCAAACCCCCAGTGGAGAGCAGCGGTGGCAAGCTCTTACCTTGCACAGGTGACTACATGAACATGTCACCAGTGGGGGACTCCAACACCAGCAGCCCCTCTGACTGCTACTATGGCCCTGAGGACCCCCAGCACAAGCCAGTCCTCTCGTACTACTCATTGCCAAGATCCTTTAAGCACACCCAGCGCCCTGGGGAGCCGGAGGAGGGTGCCCGGCATCAGCACCTCCGCCTTTCTGCTAGCTCTGGTCGCCTTCTCTATGCTGCAACAGCGGATGATTCTTCCTCCTCCACCAGCAGCGACAGCCTGGGTGGGGGATACTGTGGGGCTAGGCTGGAGCCCAGCCTTCCACATCCCCACCATCAGGTTCTGCAGCCCCATCTGCCTCGAAAGGTGGACACAGCTGCTCAGACCAATAGCCGCCTGGCCCGGCCTACGAGGCTGTCCCTGGGGGATCCCAAGGCCAGCACCTTACCTCGGGCCCGAGAGCAGCAGCAGCAGCAGCAGCAGCAACAGCAGCAACAGCAGCCCCTGCTGCACCCTCCGGAGCCCAAGAGCCCAGGGGAATATGTGAATATTGAATTTGGGAGTGATCAGCCTGGCTACTTGTCTGGCCCGGTGGCTTCCCGTAGCTCACCTTCTGTCAGGTGTCCATCCCAGCTCCAGCCAGCTCCCAGAGAGGAAGAGACTGGCACTGAGGAGTACATGAAGATGGACCTGGGGCCGGGCCGGAGGGCAGCCTGGCAGGAGAGCACTGGGGTCGAGATGGGCAGACTGGGCCCCGCACCTCCCGGGGCTGCTAGCATTTGCAGGCCTACCCGGGCAGTGCCCAGCAGCCGGGGTGACTATATGACCATGCAGATGAGTTGTCCCCGCCAGAGCTATGTGGACACCTCGCCAATTGCCCCTGTAAGCTATGCTGACATGCGGACAGGCATTGCTGCAGAGGAGGTGAGCCTGCCCAGGGCCACCATGGCTGCTGCCTCCTCATCCTCAGCAGCCTCTGCTTCCCCCACTGGGCCTCAAGGGGCAGCAGAGCTGGCTGCCCACTCATCCCTGCTGGGGGGCCCACAAGGACCTGGGGGCATGAGCGCCTTCACCCGGGTGAACCTCAGTCCTAACCGCAACCAGAGTGCCAAAGTGATCCGTGCAGACCCACAAGGGTGCCGGAGGAGGCATAGCTCCGAGACCTTCTCCTCAACACCCAGTGCCACCCGGGTGGGCAACACAGTGCCCTTTGGAGCCGGGGCAGCAATAGGGGGTGGTGGCGGTAGCAGCAGCAGCGAGGATGTGAAACGTCACAGCTCTGCTTCCTTTGAGAATGTGTGGCTGAGGCCTGGGGAACTTGGGGGAGCCCCCAAGGAGCCAGCCCAACTGTGTGGGGCTGCTGGGGGTTTGGAGAATGGTCTTAACTACATAGATCTGGATTTGGTCAAGGACTTCAAACAGCGCCCTCAGGAGTGCACCCCTCAACCGCAGCCTCCCCCACCCCCACCCCCTCATCAACCCCTGGGTAGCAGTGAGAGCAGCTCCACCCGCCGCCACTCAAGTGAGGATTTAAGCGCCTATGCCAGCATCAGTTTCCAGAAGCAGCCAGAGGACCTTCAGTAGCTCAACTGGATATCACAGCAGGTGCGTTTCATGGTGACAAAGTCAGAAGACAAAACTGTTTTTAACCTTGTGCTTCAATTCTGTTCTTCGCCTCTGCCCCTTCCTGTTTTTTCCCACTGCTTCCTCAGGGAGAATGCGCTTACATTCTCAGGGTACACAAGATGCTCACCCCACACTGACATCTGGCAGAGAGTCAAACAAACATGTAGGAGCAGCCACAGGAGGGCTTTTTCGTTTGAGAATTTCCAAGTGAAGGAGTTACTGCCATATTTTTAAAACGTATATCCTATGCCAGTTCTGAGGTTTGTAAAGTTCCTACATAAGAAGCTTGATTGGTTTGTTGAAGTTTTCTTTTCACTATATATTTAAGTCAGCCCCTACAGGGACCGTTCTACAGAAAATATTTATTAACACAGGGGCTAAACCCTTCCTTTAAGATAGTTTCTGGGAGCCCTTAAGGGTGATCTTATCGAGTTGTTCTCTGTCCTTTCGTTCTGTGATTTCATAATACCAAGGCAACATAAACAGTAGCGGGAAACATTGATTTCTATTCATCCTGCCCTAAAAAGATAAGGAGTAAGAGCTTTTTAGAAATACATATTTAGAGAGAAGTACCTATCTATTTTTATGATCTCTCAAAGTAATTATGGGTTACATTGTCCTTTTGTTCCTGTACCAGGATTTGTGAAATATTATTCACACACCAACCCACCATCCCACGGGCCTGGCCTCTCTCATACAGGATATGCAGGAAACTCTGTATGTGTCTGGGACCCATGATTAAGAGTTATGGGAGTTCATCCTAGGATGTCTGCCTTACAGTTACCTCTTCTTGCACTGAGACATTACAGATATCATTTGGGGGCTACTATACATCTTCTGTAAAATAGCTTTTATTTGTTGAGAAGAATGCATACTAAGGAACATGCCTTAATATGTTTTGTTTTGTTTTGTTTTGCATTGAATAGAAGGGCTAAACTGTATACCCTCCACTTTTAGGGTATTTGTTGTGTTCCTTTAAGTTCAAGAGTAGACACTGCAGTAAATGCTGAAAGTTGGCTTTAGGTCTTCTGTGGCTAATGCCGTATTGAAAATGAAAAACATTTGTAATAGGAAATTAGCCTGCCCTTCGTTCTGTTGATCCTGTTTTCTGGTGGTCATGATTGTGGGTAGAAGAGAGGAGTACAGTTTGCAAATAATGTGATGAGTTGGCAATACAGAAGTTTCCAGCATTTGGAAACATTTTACTCTGACAAACTGATTATCTTGTGAATTTTATCTATGCTCCACAGAATAAGCTTTTCAAAGCATTGATTTTTCTTAATTTGTGTCAATTCATAAGAAATTAATCTGTGCCCTGGTTTCCTATTGATAGGTATTTGTTTATCATGTGTTCGTAGTCTTCTTAATTCTGTTTCCAATATTCGATCCATATCATTCTCTATTTTGTAGAAGAAAAAAAGGTATATGAACACTGAAATGAAGATTTTAGGTGATATGTTATAAAAAGCATTTATTTGATAAGCATTTATTTCAACATTTATTTTCATCATTCACTAGAAGATTTAATTGTGTATGTCAACGTCAACAGTACAAATCTTGTTGTATCAAATGATGTTTTTGGGAGTCAGAATCCCTCAACACTTTAAGCATTTGTATTATAAAGTGCCTCATTGGTAAAATAATGAGAATTTGAAGGAAACAAGCCCAGCAGAACTAAAATTTTGGTTTTAAAGGAGATGAAGAAAGTTTTTCTTACTTGTCATCTTAATTTTTTTAGGTTTCTTTTTATAGAGTAGAATAAATAATGTTTGCTCTGAAGAAAATTGATGTCCAACTAGAATTTTCATTTTTAAAAAGGGCTTTAAAATAAAATTCTCCTATGTGTTGGATGCATTTAAAAAAAAAAACAAAACTCTACAACCTTCTATCCTTAACCTTTTTTGGGAAAATAAAATATTCTGGAATAATCATATAATCCTATTTCTAATAATTCTGGAGTAACAATAGACCATGCTTTGCACCGTACCAGGAAAATTCTACAATGCATATTTGAGATGTTTGTGTTGGTGTTTAAAGTGAGGCACCAAATGCTACCTGGCACATTTACATCCTGATTTCTGCTTGCTTGCCTGTGCCCTGTTGAGTCCAAAGATGTTATTCCATAGTTATCTGAAACAGACAGAAGTCAGACCTGTGAGTGGCAAACGGCTTCTGCTCCGAATGAGTATGTGTGTGCAAACATTATTTTCCTCACTTCCTCAGCAATTGCTGTCTTTGCTCTTTTTCCTCATTTCTCAGGTAAAACCTGAGACTCGGTGAAAGGAATAGAGGTGTGATGAGGGGTGTGCGCTGTTGAAACATCTCGGCTTGTTTAAAATTTTTCATTGTGTTAGAGGACAACACTTGTGAAGCACTGAGCTCAGGAGTTCGACTTGTTGGAAGCCTTTCTGCTTTACCTGTAGTCCAGTAACCTTTTCTGCCTGCCCTTTCTCTTGCATCGCCTCTTAGTTCTGGCCTGCTCGTTTTCTAGTACTATCCCCTGCCATCCCTTTGTTTCCACCTCTTATTTCATGTTCCTGACAATGTCCTTTTTTTCTTTTGCTCCTTTTCAGAATTTCGCAGTACTTGTGGCCCCCTCTCTGCAGAGAGTAAATTGAGAGCCCAAGAAGCAGGGCAAAAAGAGCCTCTCAGACTCGGTCATAGCAGCCCCGCCACCTTTACCCGGCATCAAATTTGTCTTTTAGTTTTGAAACTGCAGCTGACAAAGACACAGACCCCAGCCATGCCTTTTGGGTTCAGTTTTTTGTTTTTGTCATTCTTTGTTATGCCCTCCCCCTTTAAAAGACCAAAAGAAAAAAAAAAAAAAAAAAAAAAAAAAACAGAAAAAGACTCTTTCCATTTCTTTTTCATTCTGTTTCCTTTTATGTGATGTCAAGGATTCCGTACCTCCAAGGTTGCCTCCCCTCCCTCCCTTTTCCCCAGCCGTGTGGCCTTTTTGGCTGGCGCAAACTCTCTCAGCCCTGGCACTTTCCCTTTTCCGGGTCACCTCCGCTTCCTGCATTCCTTCTCCTCCCTCCTCCGAGCCCCCTTTCGCCCGGGGTGGGGGAACCTGCAGAGCCAGGCCGCCCTCGGGTCTCCCGCCCCCGCCCGTCTCGGGTCATCCCGGGCGGCCGGGCCCGTTCCCGGGCCGCGTGGTCGGCGCTGGTTGGCGAGGCCCCGCCCTCGGGCACAGCCGCGCGGCTCCGGGTCCCGGGCGGGCGGGGGAGCTGGGCGCTGATTGGCCCCCACCACAGCCAATCAGCGTGTGAAACGGCTGAGCCGCAGCGGGCGCGGGGCGGGGCTTTCCGCAGGTCCCCTGGAGGTGGTAGCGGGCGGGCGGCCCTGGGCTGCTTTCTACCACCCCGCCTGACACCTTTTTCCCACTGGTGCCCGCAGGCTGAACCACAGGCCCCCTCCGTACCGCGCCCGCCGACTGAGGACGTTGTGCCCTCAGCCGTATTCTTGCATTTGGACCAGAATCCTAAGAACGAAAAAGTCCAACCAGCCCACGGACGGGGGCCGGAAACACACACTTCCTCTTATTTTTAATTGAGAAAAATCCAGGCCGTAACCATGTGACGAGCCCCATTTTGTTTCCCTCCTCTCTTTACTACGGTTTACTACGAGGCCACGTTCCTTCGTCTTCCTGTCTCGAGATCCGCGAGCAGGAAGGGAGCCCCGCACGTGGCTGCGGGCCTGCGGGCCGGGTGGGGTTGGTCCGCGATTCCTGCCCGCCCCCCGCCACCAAGGGAGGGAGAGAGACCTGCGAGTGCTGCGGCTGCCGTCGTTTTTGGTCACTGGGGGAGGGGAAGTTCCTTTGGCTTGAAAGTGCCCTAGGCTCCATAGGCTTTACTGCAAAGCACCTGAGCTAGGTAAGAGCTGGGAAAACGCGTCCTCCTGGGCTGTGAGGGAGCTCACAGAGAAATGAAAGACGGGACTGCGGCTTGCAGATCCTGAGAACTCGGTGTGACAAGGGTTTGGGTAGTGTGTTCCTTCAAGGCTTAGAGGAAATGCTGTCGCGTTCTCAGACACAGATTCATTTTTCCATAATTGACAGTCCCAGTGACAGCCCGTCAATTTAGGCTAGGCACATCGATTTTGAAAGCTTGCTAGAGTTGTGTTGTGCACCCTCCAGTAACCAAAATTATGTGAGATATATTACTACATGGGATGGAAAATGTGTTGCGATTTGGCCTTTCTAAAATAAGGAAAATAAGAAAGAGAAGTGCTGTGGGCGTATTTTCTCCTCCTTCCCTCTCAAGCATTTCTCACCAGCCAGCATCCCTCTTGCATCACTGAATCATAAGATCCCAGGGCAGCGCTTTTTCTGAGGGGCCAAGTGAAACATCACAGGTGGAAACGTACCAAGCAGGTGCAAATGCTATGCCCCAAAACTGCTACTGAGCAGTGGGAGAGAGTTTCTCTGTTATTCCAGAAAAGTTTGAGCATCTAATAATTTGCTTAACTTTTGCAATTGTTTAGGTAGCCTTTTATATTTAAAAAAATCCATAAAATGTTGCATATATTGTAGTCATTTCTCTTAGTTTACCCTCAATAAATACTATCTCCAGCATTGCCTTACAAGAAGAGACTTGGGATCCAAAGGGCATGCCACTTTTTTTTTTTTTTTTAAATCAGAATTCCAGGAATATAGCTTTGTGCTATCTTAAATGATGCAATGGAAAAAGCAGTTCTTGGGAGCCAGAGATCTTGGGCTCCAACACAGCCTGTGCCCTTCACCAGCTGAGTGAACTTGGGCAAGTCACTTAATTTCTCTGGACCTATTTCTTCATCAGTAACTTGAGGATTTTGTTCTCAATTATTCTAACCTCTTTTGCAGCTCTAAACATAGGAATGTTGTGGAGAAAATGACTGATACTCTTTAATGGGTCAGTTGCAATGAGGATTCTGAAGAAGAAGTTGTTGACAGGGTCATCATAAAGCATTAGAATAGCCTGTTCTGTCCATTTCTAACCTTTGGATCAGACATTCTTTACGGCCAGACCAGGGCCTGGAAGGAAAACATCGTTTGATTCGGGCCTGACATTAACCTTTCTTGCTTCAAAGGGGCGTTTTCAAGTTTTAACAGACCCCAAGACAAACCCTCCTGACTAACCAGCCTAAGTTTTTGGAACCATCTCTAGAGTGGATTATGCTCCTCTTCCTTCCACCTTTTTAAAAATAAAATGTGTGTGGGAAGGCAAGGCACCTGCTAGCTCCTACATCCTAAGGTCAGCTCTCAGAAACATCCCACCCCTCCCCACAGTATAGATTAAGCTTTAACCAGTGCACACTGCGGAAATTAACACATGCATCCTGTTGGAAATCACCTCTTTTCCAGGGGTGGTGTGTTTGTGGATAATGTTTCGCATTTGTGCCATCAGTGTTCTTCAGTGAGATAACCATTTAAGTGAATAGAAAGGAAATTTGAGAAGCCAATTGGAGACTATAGGAGGTCTTCCAAAATTTTTTGTTTAGCTTTATTTTCCTCGCTTAGGTGTATGAAACAACTCAATATTTCTCTTGCTGGCAAAATTAGTGTTGTCCAGATTTTTTTTGTGCTTTAGGATTTTTGATTAGTTGAGCCAACACTGCTTTTCCAACCCTGTGTTATCTTGGCTGTTGAGTTGCCAGTATATTCAGAAGCTCCTGCCTTTTTTGTCCCTCCATGTGGATTTCACAAGTCATTAAAATAGTCTGTTGCCTCTTAAGAAACTCCATGGACTTATTCTCTTCCAATCCTCTCACTATAATCAGATATGTCTTAGTTGAATAGTATATAAATCGTTCCTTTTATTTTGATGGGTTGCTAATTTAGTATATTGGAACATTTCACGGTTTTAAGGTTTTGTTTTGTTTTAAAGAAAGCCATTTCCTCAATTATTTCCTCATGTTACAAAGTTACTGGAAATTGTATTCAAGGAAAATAGCTTCTTGTGAATCATGCTTGAAGCCAGTTTCACACTAAAGATCCTGTAACTTTTTTTCATACTAGTATTTTTTTGTATGTAAAATAATAGATCCTGCCTCTACCACATTTATAATTATGTAACTGATTTATTCTTTTGTTACCTTATTAGTCCATAACTATGCAGCAGACTTTGAAAGTTCTTTTTAAAATGTTGTTGAAACATGTTCAGAAAGTATAATCATATTGAATTTTAACTTAAAATTACATTTAAATATTAGTATGATATAATTGTATACTAATTTCATAGTATGACGTAGTTACTAAAATTTATTGTAAAGCTTTTTAAGATGATAGATTAGTAAGTATCATCTATTTGCTTCTATTTTCGTCTTACACCTTGGAAATGGTAGTATCTCTCCCATTCTTAATTCACTGAAAAAGGGAGAAGATGGATTAGATAAGTATAAGGTACTGTCATGTGTGATAAAAGGAACACTTTTCATTTTAATAGTAGTCTTGCAGCAGGCTCTGCTATAATCTATTTGTTGAAATAAATTTGGTTGGATAAATGTTATTTGTGCTTATTCAGTGAGTCAGTGATCTTCAAATAATAGAGCTTTGAAAAAGATGTGTTTATGTTGAAAAGGCTTTTTGACCCTTTTTCTGTATTTTCCATTGATAATGGCAGTAGAGTTGAACACATAGGTCAGACTGTGATTCTAGTTGCAGTTATCTTAAAGCAGAATGGAGATTTTGTGGTTTTATTACTCTACCAGGAATGTTTTATTGAGTAAGCTGAGTTGGATTGCATTCATTGTATTCCTTTTACCATCCCAAGTTTTTTAAATATTGAATATTACATATGTATCCTTGCACTCCGCTTTTATTGTTGACCAAAGAATACTTTGATAGGTGTTCTCTGATCCTCCCTGACATATTTAGGTCATGTTGCTGAACAGTATCATTTAATCTTGAGAAGTTTTCTCACGTTTGTTGAAATGATCAAAGAGACTTTTTTTTTTTTTTTTTCCAAATATATGTAATGTGGCAAACAAATTATGTTTTGCACAGAAAGTCGTGATTTTACTTTTAGGAAGGATATGATCTAAGTGAGCTAGCAAAATATTAAAAGCCATTTATAAACATTTAGCAGTTAGTTAAAGGCCACTGGAATATTCAGTAATTGCTCTGTAGTCAACTATAATTTATCTAATCTTCTTCAATCGTCATGTCCCTATTCACTTCAAAATTATTTGGAGGGCTCTATGGATATGAAAAATAATTATATTTACCCTTGAGTTTTAGGGGTTGTGGGAACAATCAGAAGATCGGAAGATCTTTAATTGTCTTTAATACTATTCAAGCCCATCACCCATTTCTCAAGCCTAACATAAATTATCTGCTTTTGGTCAAATAGGCCCTAAGCCATTTTTTGTTGTTTTTCCCCTCTCCTGCCTTTTACTCAGTAAGCACTATTGAGCACCTATCATGTTCCATGTAGTACACCTTTTAGTGAAAGGGGATGAAGGTAGATTCATGGAAATGGAGGGAAAAAATGGTACTGAGAGGAGATCACCAAAGTAGTTACCAAATTTCTTTGACAGAAGTTATCCGGGAGAAACAAATCAAGATTCAGATTGTGTAGTTCACAAAAGTTGGCATTTTTCATAAACCTAATGGGCAAAAGTGCCCATCTACCTTAAAGGTTTGTGTTTTTCTAAATCTTTCTAACCATGGCTTCCTGTCTGACAATACCAGCAGCATACTAAATAATCAGGAAGGCTGTTGAAACTCTCATTTGGAAGAATGGCCCGTTTTTGGATATTAAGCTTGCAAATGTAATATTGACAAAAAGCAGGAAAAAGATATCTTGGCTTTGGATCTTTAGTCCCAGTGAAAGTAGCCAGAAGAAGAGGCATCCAACTGTTAAATGAAGAGGGGTTGAATGTGGACTTGTTATGGGCTGCCAGTGTTAGGAAACGTGGGGTGAAAGTGGGGGCTACAAAAGAAATTTTAAAGTCTTTTCTTGCTATCTTAGCTTTGTTATTCCAGGACTTCTTTCTTTTTTTTCCTTTGGGTGGGTGGTTTTTATTTTTAATAAAGAAAGGCTCCAACACTTTTAACTGTGGTTCCTTGCTTGCTTCTGGCTGGAAGTATAATCACTTTTGAGATTTCTCTCCCTCTGTTTTGATGATATGCAGTCATATTTATTTTTAAGTTTGTGGTAGTCTCTTACAGAAACATTTTTAAAAAGCTTCTTTTAAGACTACCAAGTTTTATAATAGCTTGCTGGGTCTCTTCACACTATTTTTTCTCTATATTTTTGTATAGGTGATACATGTACATGCTATAAGTTTCAAGTGGTTTTTTTTCTTTTTTAACGTAGAGAGTGAAACATAGAACTTCCTCCCACCTTTGTCCCCAGTTTCTCATAGGCCGCCATCACTGCTGGGTTTTGTTTATCTTTCCAGAGATAGACTGCTTATAAATTTTGAAGCTTTGTAACAGAAAGTTGGTTAAATGCCCAACTGCTCCAAGTCTTCTATGGAAGAATATGCTCAGATCCCAAATTTCAGCACTTAAAGGGGCACAGCAGATAATACACCTCGTACAACAGACTTACTTGTTTTTTGTTTGTTTGTTTGTTATTCTTAAAGGGAAAAAAAGGACACACTACTTTCCATGTCTCTTTTCAATCCTCAGGTTCAAAAATTTCTAGAGATTAATCAGTCTATCATAACAGTGAAAGGGGAAAATATAGGTTAAAAAATGATCTGGTGGCTGGGCGCGGTGGCTCACGCCTGTAATCCCAGCACTTTGGGAGGCCAAGACGGGCGGATCACGAGGTCAGGAGATCGAGACCATCCTGACTAACACGGTGAAACCCCGTCTCTACTAAAAATACAAAAATTAGCCGGGCGCAGTAGCGGGCGCCTGTAGTCCCAGCTACACGGGAGGCTGAGGCAGGAGAATGGCGTGAACCCGGGAGGCGGAGCTTGCAGTGAGTGGAGATCGGGCCACTGCACTCCAGCCTGGGCGACAGAGCAAGACAACGTCTCAAAAAAAAAAAAAAAAAAAAAGAAAAAAGATCTGGTTTTTCAAGTTGGAAATGTGCAAATTAAGACACGTGTCTTATTTATTTGTTTATTTTTGTTTGCTTTTTGAGATGGAGTCTCACTCTGTCACTCAGGCTGGAGTGCAGTGACACAATCTTGGCTCACTGTAACCTTTGCCTCCCAGGTTCAAGCCATTCTCTAGCATCAGCCTCCTGAGTCGCTGGGATTACAGGCATGCGCCACCACACCTGGCTAATTTTTGTATTTTTAGTAGAGACGGGGTTTCACCATGTTGGCCAAGCTGGTCTTGAACTCCTGACCTCAAGTGATCTACCCGCCTTGGCCTCCCAAAGTGCCGGGATTATAGGTGTGGGCCACCACACCTGGCCAGAAAAGTTTTAAGTTTTTAAACATCACCAATTTAAATCTTTATTACTTTATTTTCTTTTCCTGTTCACTTTCATGGTACTTAGGCATTCATTCCCCCAAGACTGAGTGAATAACTAGTTCTTAATAATAGTGTAATGGGATTAAGTATTAAGGTTAAGGATCTTTTTGAAGACTTTCTGGATACCAATGTCTCATATTTTTCAGTGCTCAAAAGAATTAATGCTTTTTATTGGAATAGTCTTTCAACATTTCAAATTCTGGGAGCAATTTGTTTTATCCATAGGACTACATACAACTAATTAATGAAATTTATTTATACTAGCAATGTCCTCTCACTTATTTTCTCCAAAGTTATTAATACTGGACAGGAATGGAATTTAGAGAATCTACCCTGTCTCCTAAGGAAGGTGTGTATTGCTGAGATAATTTCTATTTTGAAGCAAAGAGGAGCTTCTGTAATGGTCAAAAACGTTATGACTGATACCCTGCTATTCTTGCTAATTGTGGTCCAGGAAGACAATGAATAGAATGGGGTAGCTCTTGTTACAAAATAGAAACTTTCGAGAATGTGGTAACAGATAACATTTGAATTAGAGGCTGGGCACGGTGGCTCACGCCTATAATCCCAGCACTTTGGGAGGCCGAGGTGGGTGGATCACCTGAGGTTAGGAGTTGGAGACCAGCCTGACCATCATGGTGAAACCCCGTCTCTACTAAAAATACAAAAATTAGCTGCACGTGCTGGCAGGTGCCTGTAATCCCAGCTACTCGGGAGACTGAGGCAGGAGAATCACTTGAACCTCAGAGACAGAGAGCCGAGATCACACCACCGCACTCTAGACTAAAAGACAAGAGCAATACTCAATCTAAAAAAAAAAAAATGAATTAGAATCGTCAGCGTTTGATCGTGTTTTTGGTGACTTACCAATAAGAGTATACTAACAGCAGTAGTATTAGTTTTCTTCCAGATTAAAGTAAGGAGGAATGAAATTCCTCAATATGAAGGAAAGTTTTAAAAAGCTGTTAAAAGAATTTTGTGTCTAGTTTCTCAGGAGTATATATCATTTAGCTTTCAATATGTAACAAACCACAACCAAATAAAGTGCTTTAAAACATTAGTCATTCACTAGGTCACAATTCTGTGTGTTGGTAATTTAGGCTGAGTTGAGCGGGGCTGTTCTTCTGCTTGTCTCATCAGGCTAAACGCATGTGGTTCAGTCAGTTGGAGGACTGACTGGCTGGTTGTCTAGGATTCTCTTCCTAACATATCTAGTGGATGATAATGGCTGTCACTTGGTGCTTGCTATTGACTGGTCCACGTGTCCGCAGCAGCCTGACCCAGTCCTCATGTGGTATTGAACCGGTTCCCAGCAGCAAGGGCAGGGAAGCAATGAATGCATAAGTACTTTTCAAGCTTCTGCTTACATCACATTTGCTACTATCCCATTGCCTAAAGCAAGTCACATAGCCACATCCAGTATCAAGGGGATAAAATAGATACTATTAGAAAATCCGTATTTTCTGACTTACTATGATACCATAGTATACTAAATGCAGTTATTTTGTTGTCATTAGTAAATGTTTATCAACTGCATTTGAACATTTAGAATCAAATTATTCTTAGATGTTTATAGTGAACAGTTCTACTTTGGGGTGAAATAGCGATTTCCTTCATACTAATTTTTTTGGAAAACATGAACACTTATGTTCCCTTAGATAAATATTCATTGAGTTTATTCTGTGAGCCGGGCAGTGGAGACTGAAATAGATGTGTCCCTGCCTTTGTGGCACTTTATGGGGGCAAAGAATAGACAAGTAAATAAATAAATATGCTACTGCAAAATGTGGCATGAGGAAGAGGAAGGGCAGAGTGTTATGAAGTAGAATAATGGGCACTACTGTAAATGTAGGGGCAGGAAATGATTTCAGAAAATACTTAATGTACTTCTGTTATTCAGGTTTGTAAAGGAGAAACACATATTTTTATATTACATGCTCTGTGGGCCAAGTGCAGATTCAGGTCTTGATGGCATCTTTTTAAGAGTTAGATCTCCTTAAGAATACCTCTTATTAGATGAGTGAAGGCTGAAAGCTCACCTCTAAGTGAAACATTGAAAAATGACTATTGAGGTTTCTAGTAGTAGACGCGGTTGTCTCTATTTTTAGTGCCATTGGTGGCTGGTGAAAATATACTATTTGTTCCAGATGTCTAACATGAGCTAGGTTAGAGGATTATACTTTTGTTTCGTTTTGTTTCGTTTTAGGACAGAGTCTCACTATGTTGCCCAGGCTGGAGCGCAGTGGTGCGATCTTGGCTCGCTGTAGCCTCCGCCTCCTGGGTTCCAGCGATTCTCCTACCTCAGCACCTGAGTAGATGGGATTACAGGGGTGCGCCACCACACCAGGCTAATTTTTGTATTTTTAGTAGAGACAGGGTTTCACCATGTTGGCCAGGCTGGCCATGTACTCCTGACCTCAAGTGATCTGCGCACCTTGGCCTCCCAAAATGCTGGAGTTACAGGCATGAGCCACAGCACCCAACCAAGGATTACACTTTGTAACAGTCCTCAGGTGGCTCACATAGGACTTGAAAACGAATATGGTACTGGAAGGGAACCCAGAGCCAGGGGATATCTTCCCACTGTCCCTTCACCAATGGCTGACTGCTTGTTCCCGCTTATACAACAAGCTGAGCCACATGAGAACTGGTGCAGGGCGCTGGACATTTTGTGGGGAGAGGTGGATAGCAAGGGCCTAAATGGAGTCAGAGACTTTGAAATGGTTTGAAAGGGCTTTTGCTGCCTGAGCAAAAATCTAGATTTGGGTAACACAGAGTTGCTGATTATTGGAAGGCAAATGCAAATGGTTTGCCGTATCCCACTCAAAGCAAAGGCAGTACTTTAGTTAACTCTTCACCCAGCTCTCCCATCAGCTACTATTTACATTTCTCTTTTACCAGAATCTCAAATACCTTAAATGTTCCTGAGGTTACAGAACAAAACAAAACAAGACACTGTATAAAATATGTCATGGAGGGGAGCCAAGAGGGAGAAACTGAAAGTTTAATGTGGTGGTATTTATATTGTTATCTTGGCAGCTCCAGTCCACCCCACTAACCCACCCCTTACTAGCTCCCTCTGCCCCGCTTCCCAATTCCAGCATACTCTTTGAACCACAGCTAAACAATAACTTCCTTTCAAAGCGAATCCCATTCCTTCTGGTTAGGTTAAGGAATATTAATATTACATTTTTAAAAGAATGAGTAATAAATTAATTTCTAAAAATATTTTATTTCCACTTGTAGAGTACCCTGGAAGTTACCAAGAGTATAATTAAAACTACCTTTTTCCCAAACGTGTGTGTGTGTGCGTGCGTGCGTGCGTGCGTGTGTGTGTGTATTGAGGGGTGAGGAGGAGGACTAGGGAGTGGAAACTGCAGTCCAATAAAAAAGGTTACATTCCTAAAACTTGGTCTTTAAAAATATTTTGCAGCCTGAGCCTTTAGTCCCCCACAAGTCCCTACAAAGGCCGACCTTCAGAAAGTGTGCAGGCTTGTTGTTTTCTTGGGCCTTTGAACTGGGTGAAAAATGTGTCTCAAGATGGGGAAATGAATGGCTGGTGCTTTAGCCTCCAGCTTGAAGCTCGCTGGAGGAATGTTATTGTGTCTTCAAAGCCTGCTTCCCACCACGCCGTATTAGTTAGATGGGCTCATGGAAAACGTCTTTGCATTATCAAGTACACAACAAAAACCCATACCACCCAATTCGATCTAATTCACTGGCTCCTTTTAGGTGGGTTTTTAATTAATGTGTCTCTTCTCTATGAATAGAGCCTCATTCCACGGCTCCCTCCCTAGCCTGACTCGTAGGATTTACTGTTACTCACCAGTTTAGGAAACTTCAGCATTTTTCTTTTCTTTTCCTTTTTTGTGGATGGGAAATACTATTTTAAAAAATAGTGGCGGAAGGTATTTAGGAACAACTCTCTTAGCTAAGAAGAGTTCTGAATGGATTTCCAGCAAAAGTAAGTAAAATTGCATTTGCAATGTAAAATCAGTGCGTTTAAATGCATTGACCAAAGAAAATGCCGAAATCTTTTATTAGCTGGGGTCAAGTGTACCTACCACCCTACCTCTCTTTTTAGTTCAGAAAATTGACCCCTTCCTGAAGGATGATGGAAGCGGTAACACCGCCTGTCTTTGCTCCAGTTACTGGTTTTATGGCACTCCTTCCTACTAAAAATTGTGAGCTATTTGAGAGTAGGCTCACTCTTCATTTCATGACTCCATTATCCAAGTTGGTGCTCACAAAACACTTGACACATGGAAAACGTATTTATCAACAGTTCAGGGAAGAGTCTTGGATCAAGGGAGAGGGTGACTTTAGAAAAGTTTCAAACAAGAACAATAATGTGGATATTTTTTGAGTACCTCAAACCGTTCCAGTTGTCAAATATTTTAAAAATTCAGATTTAACAATATCAGATATATTAAAAACAGTCAATCAAAATTACAAGAGTTTTTGTAATGTGGTATGACTGGATATAAAAACTTGGATAAAATTAATTGCAACTTTCTATGTATCTTAAATCTTGGACACTTCCTTCATTCCCCCAAACCATTCCTTTGAAGATTGACAGGAACTTTGCTTTGTTTTGACAAGATTTATTTTTGTGCTTCCAACAGTAGCTCATCAGCTTTTATTCTACTAATATAGTTCTTCTGATGTTAATTGTAGCTTACTGATCTAGGTCATAGTGTAGCATCTTCACTGAGGTTTCAGATATCAAAAGCAATGAGAAAATTATTTGAAAAATAGCATTATATCACAGCTACCTCTAATTTTATTTTATTTTATTTATTTATTTGAGATGGAATCTCGCACTATTGCCTGGGCTAGAGTACAGTGGCGCGATCTCAGCTCACTGCAACCTCCGCTTCCCGGGTTCAAGTGATTCTCCTGCCTCAGCCTCCCGAGTAGCTGGGATTATAGGCGCCTGGCACCACGCCCAGCTAATTTTTTGTATTTTTAGTAGAGACAGGGTTTCACCATGTTGGCCAGGCTGTTCTCAAACTTCTGACTTCGTGATTCACCTGCCTTAGCCTCCCAAAGTGCTGAGATTACAGGCATGAGCCACCACGCCCAGCCGCTACCTCTATTTTTAAACAGAGGCCAGTTAGAAAGTTTATGATTCATAGATTTCCCTCTTGATGTGTCCCATTGCTCCTCCTTTTTCTTCCTCTTGGGAATATTGTTGCTAATTAGTCCCTCTACTAAAATATGGATAAGGTTTAGGAAAAGGAATTATATTTAAATGAGTCCATTTTGCCAGTGTAGCCCTTGGTAGCTCCTCTGCTAAAATGTTACCTTGGTCTGGAAAATTGAACCTAATTGCTTTGAGACTTTTCCCCTGCATTCCCTGACTTTTATTTCCACACTTCATTGAGGCTGAACTGGTGTGATGACCAAAATAATGGAATGTGTATTCTAAACTGGTGTGCCAGCTATTGTAGCAATTGTTTTTAACTATTGTTGGACATTTGAAGTATTGAGCTAAAACTTAGGATCCAAGCACTTTTATAATACTTATAGCAGAACATTTGCCACATTTGGGTATGAAACCCACACCTCCACAAGATCTGTAATATAAATTAGTTCTGTTTTATTTTAAATAAGACTTCAATTTTATTGGCTCTTCACAGTAATTTAACATTTTTGCTGCTTTCTAAAACTTGAAGATGTGTGTTCTTATAGGTATGTGTCTGGTATTGAGCTAGGCTCTTTCTCTTTTCACCAGCGTGGCTGAATAGATTTGAATGCTCAGTGGAATGAGTCTGGCATTTGGTAGATACTGTTTGTTGTATGTAAGTAATGAATGAATGTTGGACCATAGGGTTTTAAAGCACAATATGGGAAATATACCAGCACCTCATTTGTCTGTAGATCAGAATCATACTCTATTCAGGAAAACAAAGTTTTTATTAACTACATTAGTACTGCTAACACTTGGTGGGTATTGAATATTTTCTTAGATTTTTCCATTCATTGCAGAAGTAAGCTGTTGTAATTGATGAACCTGAAATTTAACAGAAATCATAACCGGTCATGAAGATCTTGGTGGGGAGTCGCTGAAGACTCAAATGTTTGTAGACCTGTCATGAGAGAGCATTCTGGTTAAGTAGTACAATAAGGAGTTAGTGAATTTCTACTGAGTTCCAGGCGTACTCCTAAGTTCTTGAATTACAATTGTGAAGAAAACAGACAAAAATTCAAGCTTTCTTAGAACTTCCTTTCTTGAGGGCCATGTGAGCGAGAAAGCTGTAGAGGACCAACTTCCCCAGGGCACATTTTTGTGATGTAATAGGGCAAATTATAAAAGAGAAGGAAGCAAGAGTTGAAGTTGATGTATATGTGCTTCATAGAGAGAGTCTTACATGAAAGTCAAGATCTGGAACAGGTGACATATTGCGAGAAGGATGTTAGGAGTATGTGGTACATCTGGGAAGCCCTAGAGAAGACTGAAGGTGGCCACTAGTGTGGCCATCTATGTGTACTAGGCATTGGGTGTTGGAGGGAGCAGGGGTGTCATGAATCATAGCTTATGTTGCAGCATTGAATGGTAGTAATTTTCACTGGGTATTATTAAGAGTTTTCTTTTTAAGACTAGTGTGCAAAAGTGGTAATGTGTATACTCTAATCTTTCTTTTTCCAAAAGTGTTTTTTGAAAATTCTGTTAGAAAAGTATTTAATGTTTGGGAGGAAAGACTTACCTTGAAACTACTTTTATATAAAAGTTTACTTTGGTATTGCTGTGTATTTTACAAGTAAGGATCTTCAGGCATATTCCTGTTAAATCCATACATCACAAGAAGAAATCCCACAATTTTGAGGTTGCTTTTTCTAGTGGATAACAGCTTTTATGGTGAGGAAATTCCTTTATCTCTAACTTAAATCCTTCATTTACATGTGAGAGAATTTCCCTCATTCTGATTTTAGTAGTGGTGACAAGTGGCCCTTTTTTAAAAAAATGAGGCTATAAATTATATTTTTATCAGAAGATTTAAATTATAGAAATATACTGTAAAGTACTATTAAGTTCTAAAAACAAATTTAAAATAAAACACGATGACCATATGTAGATATGCAGAAGAATAAATGGAAAAATCATAACCTTGGTACTGCATAATCAGTTTGCTAAAAGAGGAAATAAGATAGGAAATGAATTTTCTAAGAAATTCTTAGAAAATATTTATAAATAGAAAGTATTTTATAATTGATCAGGCAATTCTAATTAAACTGACTGTGACTTTTCTGGGTTTCAAATATAACATATATTTATTTGCTGAAATAGGGTCAGTGTATTAGTCCATTTTCATGCTGCTGATAAAGACATACCCGAGACTGGGCAATTTACATACTAAAGAGGTTTAATTGGACTTACAGTTCCACCTGGCTGGGAGGACCTCACAATCATGGCGGAAGGTAGAGAGGAGCAAGTCACATCTTATGTGGATGGAAGCAGGTAAAAAGAGAGCTTGTGCAGAGAAACCCCTGTTTCTAAAACTATCAGATCTCATGAGACTCATTCACTATCATGAGAACAGCACAGGAAAGACCCGCCCAATGATTCAGTCATCTCCCACCAGGTCCCTCCCACAACACATGGGAATTATGGGAACTACAAGATGATATTTGGGTGGGGACACAGAGCCAAACCATATCAGCCAGTTTCCTCTGAAAGAAATTTTGCGTCATCCAACTATTCTCTGAAGAACAATAATTCATCAAATACAGTTTACAATTTGGGGTTCTCTAAGTGGTCAGGAACTTTAAATACATTTGAAAATCCCTTGGAAAACAAAATACTTGAATATTTATATAGTCACCTAAGCTTGTTTTATCTAATATTGTTTTCATTTTTAACTCAATAACATTTTTAAAATACACTTTTTAATTTCAGGACAGTTATAGATTTACAGAATGATCGTAAAGGCAGAACAGAGATTTACTATGTACTTCACACCTAGTTTCTGCCTTTATTAACATCTTGCATTAGTATTATACAACTATGTGACACATCATTATTAACTGAAGTCCATACTTTATTTAGAGTTCCTCAGTTTTCCCCTAATGTCCTTATTTTTCTGTTCTGTGGTCTCATCCAGGATACCACATGGCATTTAGTCATTACATTATGTGTCTCCTTAGGCACCTCTTGACTGTGTCAGTTTCCCAGATTTTTCTTGTTTTTTATGACCTTGGCAGTTTTGAGGAGTAGAATGTCCCTCAATTGGGATTTGTCTGATGTTTTTCTCATGATTAGACTGGGTAATGTGTTTTGGGGATGAAGACCACAAAGATGAAGTGCCATTTCATCACCGATGAAGTGTACCTGTTATCAACAGGATTTCTTAAGGCTGATGTTGACCTTGATAACTTGGCTGAAGGAGCGTTTTTCAGGTTTTTCTACTATAAAGTTAGCCTTTCCCCCCCTGTCCATATTGTGCTCTTTGGCAGAAAGTCACTATACACAACCCACAATTAAGGAGAGGGCAGCTATCTTACCCCCCCTGCCACACACACACACACACACACACACACACACACACACACACACACGATTTTTCTGCACAGGAGATTTGTTTATTTATTTAGTCAATTATATTAGTATGGACTCATGGCTGTTTATTTTATACTTCAAGTTATAATCCAGTAACACTTTATTTTGTTGCTCAAATTGTCCCAGCTTTAGCCCTTTCAGTTGGCACCTGTGTCCCTTTGACATACTCCCATCATTGTGGGTTCTTGCTTTTGTATTATTTTTTAGCATTCCCTTACTTTTTGACACTCCAGTGTGCTACAGGATCACCTTGTTTATTTCCTGCCCCAGTTCTAAAAATCATCCATTTCTCTAAGGAGCTGCTTCCTTTTATTGGAGAACATACAGTCTGCCCTCTGTAACCTTGGGTTCTGCATTCGCAGATTTCAAGCACAAATCAAGACTATTCAAGAAAAAAAAAGGATAGTTGCATCTTTACTAAACATATACAGACTTTCTCCTTGTCATTATTCCCTAAACAATACAGCGTAACACTTATATGTAGCAGCTACATTGTATTGTGTATCATAAGTAATCTAGAGATGATTTGAAGTATACTGGAGGATGTGCATAGGTTATATGCAAACACTACACCATTTTATACAAGGGACTTTAGCATCCATGGATTTTGGGAGGCACAGGAATCCTGAAAGCAATCCCCCACAGAAAATGGAGGGACAATTATATTGGAAACTAAGATCTGGGACGTAGCAGTGTTTGTCACTACTGAGATGTCATTTCTTTTTTGTCTTCTCAGCTGACAGAGCAAGGAAATATATGTGTGTACTAACCCATACATATACACATATCTGTACATATTTCTATATGTAACCATCTGTATCTGTACTAAGCTAAACATGAGTTCACATTGCTGTCTCTAACTCCAGTCCATTTCCACATGGACCATTCTCGCCTCCTTATCTGTCACCTCCCATCCCAACAGTGTGAAGTCTGGCTGCTACTATCCTTGATCCATTTAATTGTTCAATTTCACTACATATGTATACATAGCAGTTCAGGATTTTTAACTCTAGCCCCATGGGAAACAACTTTATCAACTAGAGTACAATGCTTCTGTCAAGTTTCTTTTGCCTTTAGTCTTATAGGTTCTCCTCATTTCCAGAGTTACTTAGGTCAGCACCTTATTCTACCACTTTTACTGAAGTCTTTTCATGAATTTGTAACACATTTAGATTATTTTGTCACATTCTACATTCCATCCTGTGATCAGTGACTTCCTAGGTGTATTTTTTTTTATTTACATACATTAAAGTTTACTGTTTGTGCTATAAATTCTGTGGGTTTTGACAAATGCTTACTTGTATTCACCATTACAGGATCATGCAGAATAGTATCAAGGCCCTAAAAATGCTCTGTACTTCACTTATTCAACCCTTCCTCTCTCTCCCCAACCCCTGGCAATCTCTGATCTGTTTATTGTCTCTATAGTTTTGCCTTTTCCAGAATGTCATAAAATTGGAATCATTATAGTATGTATTTTTATCAGGCTGGCTTCATTTACTTAGCAATATGCAGTTAAGATTCATCCACATCTTTTGTGGCTTGATAGCTCATTTCTTTTTATTGCTGGTTAATATTCTTGTATGGATGAAACATAGTTTATTTACCTAGACCACCGACCTTTTATGGAATGTTTCTCTACATGTGTTTGAAGACATTTGTGAAGTCAGGTCTCAGTTTTCCTTTAATGCTAATCATTTTTAGGTTTTACTCATCATTCTTATTTTTCAAATCTTCAATTAATTTTGTGGCTCTTTCCCAAACCTTGAATTTTTTTTTGTTTGCTTGGTTTTTTTTACATCATTTTCCTCCCCCAAATTGTCCAACATTCTGTAGTACAGTGTTTCAAACCAACCCCAGACTGGACATAGTTAGACATTTGCTTCCTGATTTCCCCATGTTCTCTCCATTTTAATTTGCCCCATGTTAGTGTTTTACTTTTTCAATGACAGAACTTTGTAGATTATGTACCACCTTGGAGCCACTATGATCATCAGAGCCTTTTTAAGCTCTCTTCCTTGAAGGATAGTTATTTGCATTTTAAAAAGCAGATTTATTTGAACCCATCTACCAGTAGTCTTTTTTAAAACGTATTTTGTGATTTTAATTCAGTATAGACATTTATAACGTTTTTATTCTTTCTTACTATAATGGACTCTCAAGTCTCAGGAAATCAAGTTAATGAAGTTCATTGAAGCTTGGCTGTTGTGCTTTCTGGACATCCAGTGGGAATCTGGAACTGCCTGGACTGCCTGGTCTGAGCATCCCTGTCTGGATTTGTAGTGTAGGAACAGGGCTTTCTCTGTTGGACCACAGGGAATTACCTCTGGGATCATAAGGAGGGCCGCTCTGCCATGCCTCACTGTCTATCACCTTTATGTGAAAAAAGGCAGCTACTATCCAATTAGCTAAAAGGGCTTGAGGATCATATTTATACAGTCTTTCAACACTCAACAAATATTTTTGAACCTTTACTATGTACAGCATGGAATCAACTTTAAGACTACTCTCCTGGAGTGGCTACAGTTAACCAAGGCAAAACCCCTTCTCTGCCTTCCTGGGATAGATGTGTTGGGGAGGGGCTGCTGGGTAAAGGCAGGGGGTGTGTGGGAAGGAGGTCACAAAAGCACACATGTTTTGTTTAAGGACCGAGATGCAAAAGAAAATAAAATCCTAGGTATGCTCCATAGTCCCATTTTTTTAACTTGCAAGCTAACAGATTATACAGTCCCGTTCTATACAATCTTTTCTTTATTTCTTTTAAAAACAGAGACATTGATTTTTCTTTCTCTCTTACCGAAATTGTCTCAGCTTATTGTATAATTCTGGCAGTAGAATTCCTGACATGCTAGATCATACAGATTACAGTGAGGCTTCTTTTATACTAGTGTGTATGTATGTGTTTTCTCCATATATTTAGAGTTACATGTATAATATTTCAAACACATTCCCTTATAATCAGTTTTGCTGCTCTGTACTCTTTGACCTTGAAGGGTCCCAGAAAAGTTGTTTCAAATAGAGAACCCAGCTGTTTCTATATATGCATCCTAGTCACCAAAATGAATCTTTGCAAAAAAGTTGGGTTTTTAATTGTTTAAATATTAACTAACCGAAAACAAACCTTATGTTCCTTTATAAACTGATAGTGAAAAACAGGAATATATATCTGCTAATGGCCTTTGTTTCAAAGTTTCCAGAAATAGTCCAGCTAGAGTTACATAGGTCATTAGCTACAGACGGTATTCGCCTCAGAAGGTTCTGTGGCTGTTTGATTTTGCATGTTTCATGTTGTCACCAAAGCCTAAAAGGAATTGGTATTACTGGATTGTATTTGCATTTTAGAGTGTGACCAGTTCTCTGGAGTACATATGCTGGGCTATTTATGAAACAACTTCAGCTGACAGCTGAAGATCAGAAGATGCTATTTTGGGAAGTGTCCTAAATGTGAGGTTCTGTGGTGAAAAAAAATTTAGTGTCTTACAGATAAGATACTTAAAACAGGAAGCAGTGGTAACTTATTGCTTCCTGTGTAAATATCCTTATCAGTGTGATAAGCTTTAGGTTTCAGTTCTGCTTTCCTGATCCCAAGATTTATTTTCCTGTAATCATCTTCTATAAGAGGGCTTAGAATTAAAAAAAAAAATGTCCATGTAGGGGGAAGAGAAATAATTTACCAGCATCATTTTTCCTGTCTTGATAAGGTCCTTTCATTTCCTACCACTCATAGTATTTGCTTGGCTAAGAGACAAATTATACGCTACTGTTCACTCATTCATTAGCTATATCTATTGTGTGTGGATAGTATTGATTTTGTATTTGTTTTAGTGCAAGACTAGGTTGACTATTGTAAGTGAAAGATCAAATGAAAGTATAGAACCATTATGGACAAGAAAAGAGATGTGAATTTTATTCCCGATTCTGCCACCTCCTGGGAACTGTCATTCTTTGACCTGATTTTCTGGTTCACAAAATTGGAGATAGTAATATTGCCCCAGTCTGTCTTATATTGTTGTTTTGTGGATCAAATGAAATAATACATGAAAGTAAATTTGTAAACTATGAATTCCTCTCGTACATAGAGTTTGTCATGGTTTGAGTTATATCCCACCAACGCCCCTTTCACCCTTAGAACATAGGGGTGGTTTTGGTTTTTGTCCTTCCTTATTAAAAATATTTTTCGAACTCAGTCAGCTTCTTAGATTTCTTGGCTGTAAGAGTACATCATGATTGAGTGCCTGAAAAGATACACCAATGTTGACTCTCTTGTTCAGATATTTATTTTACGAAGTATGAGTATGGTGTACTGTTAAATTCTAGGAAACTGGGTTGCATTTATTAGTTTGGCATAGAAAAAGCAAAGTTCTACTCGTGGGCTAAATTCTGTTATAAGCTGTAAGTATAGATCGGGATTAAAGGCTGAAATATATTTATTAAACTTTAAAGGGAGCTAGGTACATGCATTTTATAGTTTCTGTGGATTTAATTATATATTAAAAATTGAAAATAAAAGTATGACTGGGGAGTGCTGAATGCTTTCTTCTGTAGAATTCTTGTCCCTGCTCTTGAGTCTCAGGACTCTTTGACAGAGAGATCCAGTGCTATGTGCTGTGCTGGGCAGAAGGCATGAGCATCTTAAAGAGATGGGTTTATATATGTATATAAACATATATAGATGTTTAAATATACATATATAATATATATATTCAAGAGACATATATACAACAATTTACATAATCCATGCTGTAAGGAAAGCAAAATAACGAAACTACTAAAATTCTAACTCCTGGCCTCTGGGTAATTATAAATCAGTAACTAACTGTGGTTCATGGCTCTCTATAAAACTGTCCTGTGAATTTCACCCCTCCTCCAACCTACTCTTTTGTTCCTCTCATTTTTTATTTTCCTTTTCCTTGAGTGGTGGGGTCGAATGCTCTAAAGTAATTCTGGAACACAAATGAGCCTACTGAGCCACCGGACGGCCAACTAATACCATGTGCTTTGGGCACAGGAAAGGGGCCCCAGCTGTAAACTCCTCAGCAGCCATGCCATGCCCCATCACCATCATCCTTCCTCAACACCTTCTGACCTTGATAAACACAGGCAGGACCAAGAATGAGCTCATATTTACATACACCACTCTCTCCCATAAAAATAGGGTAACCTTTAAAATCATAAACAACACAGCCCACACTACCAACGTTCTTCCGTCACTGACAGTGACAGGATCTAGCTAGTTCTCACTCTCACTCTAGTTATATATATATAACTTTAAAGAGGGAGGGTCTCACTCTGATGCCCAGGCTGGAGTGCTGTGGCGTGATAATAGCTTACCCCAAACTCTTGCTCAAGAGATCCTCCCACCTCAGACTTCTAAAGAGTCTTGAGTTTGTTGAGAAAAATATTCAAGTTAAAAGTATCCCTAAAGATAATAAAGCTCAGAATGTTCTTTCTACAGACAAATAGACTCAGTACCAGAGAGTGTAAGTAACTTGGTCAAGATGATACAGCTGTTACATGGTAGAGTTAGCAAAAACAAAAACAAAAACAATATTTTTTTGATATTCTATTTTGATATTCTATTTCCAGGTTAATGTTTTCTCCCATGCTATACTATATCAGGTTGTGCATGTGTAAAATGCTTTGTCTGTTTTATATCTATATATACAACATGTTGTACATATATGTTGCATATTCACATATATATGTGTCCAAAGACTGTATGTTATAGATGTCATTGTTCATTGTTCATTCATTTGATCCTCAAATATTTGTAAAGCCATTCACTATTTTGGGTGCTGGGAATAGGGCTAGGAATAAGACTTAGTTTCCATGCTTCTAGAGCTTATATTCTAGTGGGAGAAATAGGCACTACACAGATCAAGTTAATTCAGATAGTGGTAAGTACTCTTTGGAAAAATCAGGCAGGGTAGAGGAGTTTATGAACAATGTATCATCCTAAATTTGTCAAAGAAGCTAAGTGGACCACACCCATATTCAGTTTTATTGTTTTTGAAGTTTCTTTTGAAAAATTCTACTAGGGAAGATGCCATTCAGAGATTCATACATATGTCTGAGGGGAAAAATTATAATTTATTAGAATAATTAAAGGCTTTAAAAGGTAGCTTGTTAAATGAAGTTTTCTCTTTCATATGTAGAGTGTTTGATTTTTAGTCCTGCTTGAAAATACTTTCTGAACACTGGTAATCAATTGCCTCTATCTATGACATAGTCAACCCTAGTCATAAAGTTTTCAAAATGCATTCATGACTGCTAGGACTTTATTAGTGCTCTTTTTTTTCAACCTCTTGTTTCCTTTCTGGGAGAGGAGTAGGTTTCCTAGTGCCTCCACTGCTTACCAGACAGGAGAGCAGTGAAACTTGGAGGCTACATTTTATAAGACTTGAAGGGTCATACCTTATATGGCAGTAAGGCGATCAATGGCTGATATGTCTCAACTAAGACGAATGTATATTTGTGATCAGTGAGTGGCCCGATACATTCAGAAAAGTTGGAAGACTCCATTCCATGGGCTTATGACTAATTTTTATATGTACCTGTTTTTCTGGAGTCATAAATAGTAAGTTTTCTAGAGATAATGACAAGAGTAGTCCTTCCCCATTATCTGCCTCATTCCTACTAAAACAATAGCTTTGTTAAACAACTTTGAGGTATAATGATGAGTTGGTAAGTTGTTGCTTTTCAAGTGAAAGTTAAGTTTCTAAGCCTCCCATGAAATGCGTAGGAAGCATAAAACGACATCTGCATGTCTACATCTTCCATCCATGTCTGGTTGGCTGGAAGGACAGCCTCGAAATGGCTCTGTGGTTCTGTGGGGTGCTGCAGGGGCCTGCATTGCCTTGGTCTAGTCTTCTATAGACCTAATTGCTTCTTGAAGACACTCCGGGCAGTCTTGCAGCAGCTTCCATTTCCTTGTCGGTCACTGATTATTTGAACCTGGACTGTCCTGAGTTCAATGTCCATGTGTGCTGCACTGCCAGTGACCATCTTTGGCAGGGCAAGGCTGGTGGCCTTAGTTGTCTTCAGTTTCATCATCTGTTCTTAACTCTTTTTTGACTCTGCTTAGCGGATTTTCATCTTTGCCTGTATTCCATGCTTTTAAGAATATATTTATGGTCACAGAGTGATTTGGTTATAGTGGGAGTATGGAATTAGGAGAATCCTATTACTAGTTTCTAGGTTCTGATTGTCTCTTCAGTTGCATAAACAATATTGCAATATATTGAATATAGTTAAATAAAACATATTGAACATGAGTTGCTATTTTGCAAACAAGTATTATGACATTGTTGTTAGAGAATGGGTCACCGAAGGCACCATCTCTCTTGTCTCAGTGAGCTCTGGTTACTTTAAAGAAGGATCCGCCGGGTACAGTGGCTCACACCTGTAATCCCAGCACTTTGGGATGGCGAGGTGGGAGGATCACAAGGTCAGGAGTTCGAGACCAGCCTGACCAACATGGTGAAACCCCGTTTCTACTAAAAATACAAAAATTAGCCAGGCGTGGTGGCATGTGCCCGTAGTCCCTGCTACTCCAGAGGCTGAGGCAGGAGAATTGCTTGAGCCCAGGAGGTGGAGGTTGCAGTGAGCTGAGAATGTGCCACTGCTTTCCAGCTTTGGGTGACAGAGACTCTATCTCAAAAAAAAAAAAAAAAAAGAAAAAAGAAAAAAAAAGATGAAGATGTTAGAGAACTTCTGATGGCATTCAGATTGATTTAGTAACAGCCGGAACCTAGTTTCAAATGGATTTTAAGGTCAGCAGGTACAGAGGAGAGCTCAGGGTGGTGTTACCAAGCCGCTGGTGGTACAATATTTAGCTCACAAACATTCAAATTTTTGATTAGCCCTTTGGCTTTGGTTTGGTTTATTTTAGTCTTATTGATTATTATTTACTTATTATTTTTGTTTAATATTTCATTACTTTATAACATATGTTTGTATCAATGCAATGAGTATATGTCCATTCATTTATTCCAAACATCATTCCTTGTTGAGATTTGCTGTGTGCCCAGACACATTTTTGGAAAACAGAGACTATACGGTGAATCAGACAGACAGTAGGTTTCTGTGTTCGTGGAGTTTATATTATTCCAAGGGAAGAAACAAATGATGACCAATGAAACAGTGTAAAGGGATAGAGAAGAATGGGTAGGGTGGGCCATTTTTGATAGGGGTAGCCAGAAAGGAGGCAGTGACTGAGCAAACACCCTTAGTGAGGTGAGGGAGAGACTTATGGGGTGAGGCTGTGTGCTGGTGAAGAGTGTCCCAGTAGAAGCAGCAGATGCAGAATCCTATGCTGGGAACGATCCTATGTTCCAGTGCATCTGGAGCAGCAGGGATGGGGTAGAAGGTGAGATTAGGATAGTAGGCTAGGGTCTCTCAGGGCTTCATAGGCCATGGGAAGTTGCTTGAATTTCATTCAAAATATGATGAAAGCCCAGGAATGTCAGCGTGTGTGCCTGGACCACTCACCATGCTATTAAGTTCTATTCTAGAGGGACATGGACTTCTTCTGTGTGACCTGTTACTCCTCATGCCTTTCAGTTTGATAGTGCCAACAGCTGAGACCTCTTAGATATGAACTAAAGCCACCTCTACCCTAGATTTTCATACATTCATTACCAGCATCACCCAGACATATTTTAGGGGTGGCTCCAAAGGGTTTTCTTTTTAGTCTTGCCACAGCGCCAGGCTGCACTAGCTTCTGAGATACCCTTTAGTCAAACCAGGCCCTTTGCATATTGCCACCAGAGTTGATTCGTAGTTCCAGGCCTGTCTGGATGCTTGGCCACCCAGGTTATGATCATTGATGCATTCCTTGCAAGACATGTGTGCTCTGGTTTCTTTAAAGCAGGATGTCAATTCTATAAAGAATGGCTAAGGGCCCTTTTTTTGGGGGTGGGGTGTAAGGTGCTTATTTTAAGCCTCCACCAAACATTCCAGGTATCAAGAATTTATCCCAGTTCTTATGTATCTTGAGTTGGCCTTTTTTTATTTTGGAAACCATGTCACCTGACATGACCCGTTCTCTCATTGGCCCTTATTATGACTTGCGTTTATTTCAGCACTCTTTTTATCTTAAGTGGTTTTTAGGTTATGTGATCCAAATTTAGCCTTGCTGATAACACTTGGCTGCCATTTGACTGGCACTGTGTAGAAGTCTGTATGTTTTAGGAAGCAGAGTATTAGTTCATTTTAATCCTTTAATCTTCCTGTAGGCTAGATACTGTTCTGCTCTAACACTTACATATCAGGCCTTTTTTTGGTGACATTCAAAACCTGTAGTAGAAACATTTGGCACTAATCAGGTAAATGTGAGTTAGCTTTGACCTTCATTGCCTTTTTTTTTTTTTTTTTTAGTTGATTTTACTGACTTCCTGGAAAATTATGTTGGCTGAGTAAACTTTTAATGATGTTTTTTATTATGCCATTTGCTTTTAGGTGTTAATTCTGTGACCATTCTTGTTTTGAGCTGCTCTAGACAGCTGGCTCTATGGTTTCATGAAGGCACGCTAGTGGGTTGATGAAACCAAATCCTACCATATGGATGGTGGCAAGAGAGTGGTCTTCATTATTTGAGTTCCTGCAATTATAAGGGTTTAGTAGGGAAGTAGAAGATATAAAAATATTCACAAATGAACTAAGCACTTCTAAACTCTCCCCTTGCTCATTATCTCTTTATATTTAATACCAGTGATCCTTCGTCCAATTTTATTCAGTGTGGAAATATACTGTTTGTGAAAGATGCAACATTTCATAAAGTCAATGAAAGTAATGCTGGAGGATTGCTGGGTTTCACAAGTAGTCAATGACCAGTAAAGATCTAGCAGAATTAGATGTGTCAACTGTTGAAGAAACAAATAAAAGATAATGACTACTTTAGTACTTCTAAAATGCATGATAAAAATCGTATAGGATTGGCTGGGCACGGTGGCTCACGCCTGTAAGGCGTGGGAGGCCAAGACAAGTGGATCACTTGAAGCCAGGAGTTCAAGACCCACCTGAACAACATGGCAAAACCCCATCTCTACTAAAAATACAAAAATTAGCTGGGGTTGGTGGCACATGCCTATAATCACAGCTACTCAGGAGGCTGAGGCATAAGAATTGCTTGAACCTTGGAGGCAGAGGTTGCAGTGAGCTGAGATCGTGCCATCGCACTCCAGCTTGGGCAACAGAGTGAGACCCTATCTCAAAAGAAATAATAATAAAAAAATTATGGGATTAAGAGAGGGCCTTGGGAAAATTGATAAAACCTTTGAATAGTTCTACAGAAATGATTCTTTTTATGATTGTTCCATGAAGACCAAGCAAGAAGTCCAAGTTGAAACATGAAGGAAAAGTAATCCAAAAACATGAACACTTGATCAAACTTTGTTCATTATAAGAATTTTCTAGTAGATTCAATTAAAACATTCTTTGTTAAACATGAGGTAAGATAGTTTTTTCATATATTTCAGTTTTATTCCCTAATGTAAAATTTCAGTTAAATCCATTTACAATAAAAATTAGGTCCATGTTTTCAACAGATTTACTTTTTAAAGTGGCTTCTCTTTGGTTCTGATTATGTTCAGCCGATGAAGACATCCTGCGTAGTTCTTTTATGGAAGTGGCAGAGGAGAAATGTGGGAAGGCCTTTGCTGTTCCTCCCCAATTTTTGCGAAGTAGGAACTGGAGTTTTCTCATTGCTCCAAAGCTGTGAGGCCAGCTGTTGAGTAGGCAGGTGGAAGAGCTCCATGGATACTTTACTCTTGTGAGTCTAGGAAAGGCCGTTAGTGCTCATGGGGTTGTTTTAGAGAACTCAGAGAGCAGTGTTAGTCAACTTTGTAGGAAACCCAAATAAGTTGGCAGTTCCCCACAGGGCGCAATGAAAAGTCTTCCTGACCCTTATGTGGACCAGTCCTGGGGTAGGATGCACAGAGTACCCTTCAAAGAAGCTTATATGACAACAATAGTGATTCAGTAAGAGTTTTTGCTACCTTTTAGTCAATAAAAATTTAAAGGCATTATCTTTTGTCTCATTTCCATTTCAGCTCAACTGTGTATTTCCCGAGGGAGGTAAGTCTTAGCAGATTTTTTTCTAAGGAAAGAATATGAATTGGTGATCTGGGCATAGTGGCACATGCCTATAGCCCCAACTACTCGTAAGGCTAAGACCAGAGGATTGGTTGAGCCCAGGAGTTTGAGTCAACCTGGGCAACATAGCAAGACCCCATCTCAAATGAATGAATGAATGAATGAGTAATATTTATAAAAAGAATATGAATTGGTGAAGCTATAAGGTAAGCTTGGGAAAGCTAAATATGTAATTCAAAAGAAGTGACATAGAAGTATAAGTAGATTTTCTTGACTTTGAGGAAAATTAACAAGAAACAAAGTTTGTGCGATAGACTTCTAAGTACACAATTGACGGCATTTCTGTAACCACCACTTAGATATACATGTGCACTGTTGTCTTTAAGGAGTAGTTGATTAGTGTCTTATGGTACATCTTGTAGAACAACAAGCTAGGCAGCTGGTCCATTTCTGATCTGCTCGCATATAGATGAGCAATTAAACCTTGATAACGGCCACCCAAGAGGTGAATTGCACGAGGATTCACAGAGGTTATGGTGTGGTGCACCATCACTGTGATCTGCTTTTCACTCCCTTTTCTAGAACTGGTAATGTCACTCTCTTTAATTCTCTCTCCTTATTCCGGTCTTCATTGAGACTGATGACGTATGTTTCAGGCTTTGAGATACTTTTTCTGATAATTTTAAAAGTCTCTCTGTAGGTAAATAGATTTTCTTTTTTTGAAACAGGGTCTTGTTCTATTGCCCAGGCTGGAATGTGGTAAAGTGATCATGGCTCCCTGCAGCCTCGCACTCCTCGACTTGAGCGATCCTCCTGCCTCATCCTCCCATGTAGCTAGGACTACGATGAGCACCATCATGTTCAGCTAACTTTTTATATTTTTTTGGAGAAGGGGTCTTGTCATGTTGCCCAGGCTGGTCTCAAACTTCTGGCCTCCAGCAATTCTCCCACCTTGGCCTCCCAAAGTACTGGGATTACAGATATGAGCCACTGTTCCTGGCCAAAAAGCTATATTTTTAGCTCTGATTCTTGCCACATTCCATCAGTGATCCTTCGATGTTTCTAAAGCAACGTATCCCTTAGCAGTACAGTAAAAGCAAAAGGAAAATATTACTTAGGAAATCTGGTATGGGGAGTAATCACAAAACCTACTTTCGGACTGAATGGAAATGATTCTTGGAGTGTGTTCTACTGAAGTTTATCCGTGCTCCATTTTTCATCATTTGGCATGAACTACAGAGTTGTGTATAGGGATTTTCATTTTATTTGGATTTGAAGTTCATTTACTATACAACAGTCACACAAATGAGTTTGGAAGCTCTGATTACTAAGTGATTGGCCCAAAAATTATCATAGGATAGATTAATACCCTGAGATTCATTGTAGTTTTCCACAATGAAGAAAAGAGTAGCTTGGGTATTGCTAAAGAGAAATTTGATTCGAAAGTCAGTTTTTGTTTGTTTGAATGGAAGACTTATGTAGGGTCTTTTTTTTAATGGCAGTTAAAGTTGATTTGGAATTACTGGGAGGATAGTGAATAATTCCAGATGAAATAAAACTTGACTAGTATCACAGAAACCAAGAGAGAAAGGCCAGAAAATGTGGATACCTGGGCCATTGGCGATGGGATGCACTCACCATGATCTAATATTTTGGAGTGTAGGTGCTAGTCAAGGAGAGAACTAATTCTGTGTCTGTGTTGCTTTTGGAAAGCAGATGGCATCTTTTTAAAAATATCCTTGAAATTCAAGCTCCCTGGATTGCTCGTTTCATTTTCATGTTGGCATTCAAAGGGGGTAACCACCAGGATCTGAGATGTGGCATGAATGGCAGTTTTTGTGGATTTCGTTGTAGTATTTTTGTCATAAATGTGGACAGTAGTCTTCCAAGAGAGCCTTAATGCAGGACTCTGAGAATCTTGTGTAATTCAAGACTGTAGAAACCACAACATGGTATAAAAAGAAAAACCCCAAAAATGTAGTAATTTGAATAAAAAGAAACCTAAAATAGGATGGTATGAGAAGTGTTTAGGGAATGGTGAATTAAACCTAAGACGACCCTCCAGCAGTACAAGGCCTTCAGCAATGCATTCTCTTCAGTTTCTTTTTTCCTGAAACCAACCATCTTCCCTTTCTTGCCTTTGGAGGTACTATCTCATCATTTTTCCCCCTTTATCTTTCTATTCAGAAAGTTACTGTACATTCTTTGTTGTAAAAGCGTTTAAAGGCAGATGATGATATAAATGTTCCCAAATGAGTTTTCCCTTCTGGATGATCACAAGAGTATGATACCATTTTGTAAGAATAACAAATACACGCCCGTTAACGCTCTGGCAGACCACTTGTTAGCTAATATTTGTACCTGATTCCTTCCATTGGAAGGTGTTTTATATTTGTAGGCATGTCACTTTGAGCTGATTTTTGTGCTTATGATCAGCCCTTTTTGGATTTTTATTCCTGATTTACAATGAAATCTGTATTCGGCTGGTGCAAAAGTAATTACAGGTTTTGTCATTTTAAAAGTAATGGCAAAAACTGCAATTACGTTTGCACCAACCTATAGTTCTACTGACTTTACAGTAGACCAGGAGCCAGCAAACTAGGGCCAAATCCAGCTGCCACCTGTTTCTGTAAAACTCATTGGAACAACCATTTATGTATTGTCTGGCTGCTTTTGAGTTACAATGGCAGAGTTGAGTTGTTACCATAGAGACTATACATGGTCCACAAAGCCCAAGATATTTGCAATCTGACCCTATCAGAAAGTTTGCCGACGCTTCACTGGTTAAAACTTTTAGTGCAATGAGTAAATTATACAGATGCTTCACTAGTGTTACCTGTGATAGGTAAAGCTTATGTTTAGATAAAGATTTGCTCTTTTTTTTTTTTTTTTTTTTGCGTTTTTATGTTCTGATGGCATTTTAGATAGTAATATCTCAGGAGGAATGAGCTATCTGTCTATTAATTATCAGTGCAATAAGATATCAATGGTAACTTCCCAAAGAATTCTGGCCAGAGATTCCAAGTGAGGATGCCACCCTTGAATGGCGATAGAGCATATTTACAGTCACTAAGGGCAAGGTTTTGAGTAACTAAATTAATAAACCAAACTCACATCTCCATTTTTCTGGAAAATAATGATTGCCAGTTGTTGGAACAAAATGAACCTTAGGGTGCCTAGTGCTTCTGTAATGAGCAAGGGCTGTGTTGTTGCAGGACAACAGCTCAGCCTCTGTGCTGCCATTTTAGTTCTCTCTGACTTGCTTTTTGGACAAGCAGAATGCAGTGCCCGTGTAATCCAGTAACCAGGGGTCTTGGCTAAAGTAATGAAATACTTTAATTTTTCTGTAGTTTATGATGGAACGTAATGCCACCTGGCAACCTTCGTTATTCATGTCTGTACTTATGGCTCTGTCATGATTTCCAAACTGCATTCATCAAACAGTCATTTAAGTTTCAAGATTGACAATTTGTAGCTTAATTATGTTATGGAACTCTTCCAAAGTTTTGGATTTGGGGAATTTCGGGTTTATTGAGGTACCTATAAAATTGTAGTGCTGTTCAAATTTTAGTATCTGAATCATCTACAACTTAGGATTCTTTGTGGGAAGAGAAAAGGTCTTTGGAACCTCAACTAGCTTTTATTTGATTTAAAGTTTGATAAGAAACAAAGCTGTCACTATAAGTAACAGTTGACCAGAATGGAGAAGGGGGCCAGAAAGAAATAGAGGAATATAGCAAAATAGGAAAGTATCAGAGATACAATGGATCGTTTTTTTTCCCCCTGGGATAGAGATCTTGGAAGTTGGTATAGAATGACAATAAAACCGGCAGTCACCTGGGCTGTGTACGGCACAATTCCATGGAATTGTTTTCACACCCAGAATGGTGTCAATAGTGCCCCCTGTAGTTGTCCTCTCAAAATCTCTGTTACAGCAGCCAAATGTATTACCAAAATGCATTCCAAAGCAATTATGTTGTTGTTTTAGAGAGCTGAATTTTATTGGTCTGCTCTGCTCGTTAAAAACCGAGAGTTAAGAATTGGAGTTGTCTATATAGTCATATTCCTGCCCACAGCTATTTAGGTGGTGTAGCTCGATATAGAACCCAACTTGATTTCTAAGTTTAGCTTCACATCATGAGCTGGCAGTGAACCCTACAAGTGTTGGTTTTCATGGAAGCAGCATAGAAAACCTCAGCAATTCCTGCATCTCTGCTGAAATGCACATATGTGAATCTGCTGCTCTGAGGAGGACAAAGGTCTCGGGTTAGGTTTCACAATGATTCTTTCACAAGATTGACCTTAGCATTCTGCCTATTTGGTTCCAAGTCTTCTGGTGACAGGCAAAGACAGCACTTTGGACTTCAGACAGCTTGTGGTGGCAAGTTTTCAAGCTTTTTTCTTGCAATATCTTTTCTACAAGGAATTGTTTGGGGTCTAATAAAAGTACGTAATTCAATTTTTTAAAAAAGCAAATCATATCCTTCCTAGCATCATCTGAAAATGGATAGAAGAGGGTGCTCGAGGGATTAAACATTTAGCCTTGCATATGCATGCATGCCAGTGGTTGCCCTCATATGTGCCCAGATTTCTACCAGCTGTGCACTTGTTCATCTTTTGCAGAGGGGGGTGGGGTTGAGGGTTTTCCTCTGATGCAGAGACATTCCAGATGGACAAGAGTGTAAATGCCAGGTTGCATTTTTAGGGGCTTACTAATGGAGCCACAGCAGATTAAGAGGGTAAAAAAAAAGTATGACTGCATGTATTTGTAGGGAAGTGTGGACCGGACACTGTTGGATTTGCTATCTGTGAGATCCTCTTGTATTGGCATTTTATAAAGTAATTGGGTATTTTCAACTCTCTCCGAGGAGTAAGAAGGAGATTCTTAATGCCGGCTTTTGTCAAAATAATGTTTCAAGGGACGTTTTAGTAAAGCCACTTATTGAATTGTAATTTTAAAATTAAGTTTTAATCTTGCAATAAGACAAAAAAACAAACATAATGAAAAAAATTTAATTTGTGCACATAAATTAAATGACTCATTTGGATGGTGGACTTATTCTGTAAGCATTATTCTTTTTTTTTTTTTTTTTTCTGAGACAGGGTCCCAGCCTGGCGTGCAGTAACACAATCATGGTTTACTGTAGCCTCAACCTCCTGGGCTTAAGTGATCCTCCAGTCCCAGCCCCCCAAGTAGCTGGGACTACAGGCATGCACCACCACACCTGGCTGTTTTGTACTTTAAAAAATAGAGATGGGGTTTCGCCATGTTGGCCAGGCTGGTCTCAAACGCCTGAGCTCAAGCGATCTGCCTGCCTCGGACTCCCAAAATGTTGGGATTACAGGTGTGAGCCACGGCACCCAGCACATAACTCTTCTTTCTCGGCTAAGCCTATGTACAAGTTCCAACAGAGTGCTAGGAGACAAAATGTTTCAGTGCATTTTCATGGCTTTGCTTTTCATGGCATATTTGCATTTTATTGTGACTTCTGATTCTCTTGTGTTTTCTCGGCTATAAAGAAACTACATAGTTTTAAATTATATCAGAAAAGGGTGTTTATTTGTCCTTGCTTGAATTTTGAAAAAGTTTCTATGGTTGACCATTCATTTAAAAAAATACATCTGAAAATGTATATCTGCTTTAATCGTAAAAGCTTTTCTCTGCTCACATGATCTTCATTCAGCTTTAGTGAGAAAATAAATTTGGGCACATACCAACTTTTACTATACGATAGGAAGTGCTACAGAATTGTGGAATGTGACTTGCTTCAGCAGCTGTTTGGTGGCTAATGGTTCAGAGCATTTGTCAGCTGCCATGGTTCTGCCATGGTTCATTGGGGCTGTGTCAAAATCCTTGAAAACTTCAGGCTCAAGAACCCAGAACTTATTTGTCCCTTTATTAAGTGCTGGTACTATATTTAGGAGTTTATTTGCTGCAAACCTCTGTGAACGTTTTCTCTAGACTAAATGTTTTCCTTTGTAGAAAGAATTTTTCAATTTTCTAGCATAGCATTATAAAAATCTAGCAACCATATCTCACATTTATATAAGTAAGCATTTGAAATTGTCTTTCAAAGCCACATGGGTGCCTAGTGAATATGACTTGCTAGTTGTGACTTTTATTTGTGTTTTGAGCCTTGTGTAATCCCTTGCACCAGCCCCGGACACAGGCAGTTTTGGATATTAGAGCTGACTTTTTCATTATCACCCATTGGGCCTCTTTGAGTCATACTCTGGACACAAATAGAAGTGAATGTATGATTACACAACCACTTATTCCACAGTTACTGGGCAAAATAATTTGTAATGTGCAATGAGCATCTTTGCTAAAGGAATTTACAAGAAGATCTTGAAAGATAATCCCCGTATCTGTCTGTAGAGCATCATCACAAATTTCACTTCTTTGGACATTTTAGGAAGGGTAGATGGGGTGTGTGTCCTGTCTGGCTAATTTGGAGGTTATTTCCATTTGCATCCAATCATTTAACCTCATCCCTTCACTGACACCTGTTTTTAAAACTCCCCGCAAACATGATGGCTTTTATGTTTCATTTCCACATTTCTAGCAGTATATACTTTAGGCACATAGAGATACCTTAGAAAATATTGTGTGTCATCACAGCCTCTTGGAAACCAAGAAGGGGATCAAAGTCATTGATTCATTGTAATTATTTCTGTATTATATTGAAGTTTAACCCTCTAATAAGAGGAGAATTTCCACCCAAGTCTAAATATTTATATGTAGGCATTCAAATTTTGCATATTCCTGATATTCAACTGTATATTGGGAAAGTATTTAGGCTAAAAGGTAATATAACATTCTGCCTAATGTTTTAGAAAATAAAGGTATTTGGTTTTCATTTATGGTGTTTTTATGATTTTAGACATACTCATCACATGTTGGGTCATGGTGGTGATCATGGTGGTCAACTAATGATATAGCTGGTATTCTAGAAATGTAAAATATTATTTTTGTCTCATTCTTCAAGTATTATTTAAAATTGTTTGTGTGATAATAATTTATATAACAGTAATCTACCAACATCATGAAGTAAAAATACAACGACCTTCGTACATGAGTCCTGAAATGTGAAGAATCGTTTTCTGAATTCAAATGGAATCTGTGAATAATTAGGGGAAGAAGTTCTCTCTCCACTTTTCAATCCATTTTTTTCTCTCTCTGCCTTTCTCATTTTCTTTTCCTTCAAAATCAGAGAAGCAAAGAATTCTTTTGACATATAAATGTTTTGGCAAATTGTAAATTATTGATATGTTAGTATCTTATTGACGACAAACCATATTAGAAATTTAGGGCTAAAAACACAAATATGATATTCTTAAATAAAACATTTTGTTGTTAATTTTTAAATCTTTTCTATTCTAAAACGTATTCTTTTGCTTATGCCTATATATCTTTTGTCTAATATTTTATCAGAATGCTTTGTGAATAGCAAAGGTCAAGGGAAAAGGCTTTTTGAGGGAAAATTTTAATGCACTATTTCTCAAAATGTATTTTAAAGATGTTAGAGTAGTTAGTACAGACATCAAATGAAAACTGCGTATTTTCTGATTATAAGTGTAGGAAACACATGGTTAAACAAAATGTCAAAGCTCTAATATGAGATGAGAGATGTCAGGACAGAGATATGTCCTAAATATCTTTGGACACAAGACACTTATTTCTTTCCTTGGCTCACTGCAACCTCCACCTTTCGGGTTCAAGCGATTCTCCTGCCTCAGCCTCCTGAGTAGCTGGGACTACAGGCACACCCCACCATGCCTCGCTAATTTTTGTATTTTTTAGTAGAGACTGGTTTTTGCCATGTTGGCCAGGCTGGTCTCGAACTCCTCACCTCAGGTGATCTGCCCACCTCAGCCTCCCAAAGTGCCGGGATCACAGCCGTGAGCCACTGTGCCACGGCCTCACAAGACTGTGTTTCTCATGGAGCTCATGTTCTGTAAAACATGTTTAGGAGCTGCTGGCCTACTGAATGTTCAGGACCAGGGCTCCAGGAGCGTTCAAACCATACCATCCTCTAGTAGTGAAAGCTTCTTGCTCTGTATATTATAGGTACCTTCAGATGTTGTATGACTTGCAGTCGTTGTCATAAATTATTAATTGCAGTAGTTTATAAATAGTAAAGTATATCTGTGCTTCTTACGCACGCACTTTGTCATTGGAAGCAAGCACACAAGCAGTTAGGCCTGTCTTTGGCTACATACGGCCTGTTAGGGAAAGCAGCCATTGTATTTATTTATTTATTTATTTATTTATGAGACGGAGTCTCACTCTGTCACCCAGGCTGGAGTGCAGTGGCGTGATCTCGGCTCACTGCAGCCTTCACCTCCCAGGTTCACGTGATTCTCCTGCCTCAGCCTCCTGAGTAGCTGGGACCACAGGTGCGGGCCATCACACCCAGTTAATTTTTGTATTTTTAGTAGAGACAGGGTTTCATCATGTTGGCCAGGATGGTCTCTATATCTTGACCTCGTGATCCACCCACCTCGTCCTCCCAGAGTTCTGGGATTACAGGCGTGAGCCACCGCTGCCCGCCCGAGCCATTGTATTTTAAAGGAGACAATTCTGTTCTTGCTTATAACCTATCCCAGTTGTGGTTTGAATCCCTGAGCCTTAGATCATGTTGCTATTGTTCTGCATCAATAAGCATATTATAGTTGATCAATAAGTCATCTGATTTAAAAAACCATGTGTCCTACTTGTCTTCTATTGGGAAAATATGTTTGTTTGTTTTCTTTTTTTCATTCTCATTAAACCTTGGGCATGTATTAACACCAGAGCCAATTCTTTGGGTATCAAGACTTTGACTTGTAGTGGCAGGGCTCGTGATTACCTATAATCCTCGGAGATTTTTGAGAGATGGTGATTCACTGACTCGGGATGTTTCACCACCTTCAAAGGAGCATATATGTTTTGATTCAGTGAGGTCAGCGATACCAGATTTTAGCAACAGAACTTCCTCAGTCAGATGAGTTGGTGATTCACCTTGGGTTGTACCTTAGACATGTGGGTATAAGATAAATGTTTCCTTAATGATAATTCAGGGCACCCAAATCTTGTATCTGCCTGAACTTATTAGCCTTCTTACCATTGATACTAATTTGCTGCTTCTGATGGAAGTTGGCCTCTATTATGTTAAAACTTACATCCTTCTCAGGATGAAGTATTTCCCTTTATAAGGATGATTGAAAGTGAGTGCAGAAAGTCTGTGAATGGGCATTGTGTTTTGAAAACTTTCTGCCAACTGCTTATCTCTTGAATATGTTACAAACTAGAATTTTAAAGACGTGGCTCATCCTTGCTTCTCTCCCACATACATGTATGTTTTTGGGAGGAGGAGCTCCATGCTCTTAAGCTTAGCTTTCTGTTGGGTTAGCATTTTAATGCTTGAAGGCAGTAATTTTTAAAATGGTTATTGGTATGGGGCCACCCAGTTTTTGAAGACTGAGTGTCAGTCATGAGCTGAGCAGTATTTGTGGGTGGCACTAGTTGAAAGGGGAAAGCTACTGAGGGAAAGGAATAAAAAGTTGTGGGGAGGGGAAGGAGGGGATGAAGAAACAGAGGTCCCCCAATAATTGAACCTAGTTTCATCCAGCTTCAGAGCATCCAAGTTTAACTTGAAAAAGCTTTTTGGATTATTTTGATTTGTTAAACCAGTTGTATTCTATGCTCTATAATAAGGAACATATATATTTTAGATTTTTGTGTAGACAGATAATTAACACACTTAATTATAGCTCTCAGTTTGAGCCATTCAGATGAGTTGCTGCCAACTAGAATGATGTGCATAAACTTAGCTCTGTTTATATGTAAACTGTACAATATTTTAACGTTAACGTCATTGTTTTCCCCTTCTCAAAGTACAGCATGTTTTGATCTACAGAGGGAATATTTTTAAAAAGTGGATGTCTAAGAATGTAAACACTGGGAGGCGAGATGCAGCTGTTTATGATTTAGTTTTTAATCTTCTGTTCTTTTGTGGCTTCTAATGTCAAAGGACTTTTATTTACCTATTATAGCATATGGCTTATGACTTTGTAAGTATGCCTTTTCTGGTTTTTATTTTGGCTTTCTAAAAAAGGACGGAAGGACTGAAGGAAAGTTGTTGAATAAAAATATCCCCATGCCTACCAGGTCATGCAGTGTGGCAGGAGAGCTAAAAGGGTTTCTATTTTATGGGATCAATAAATGTCAGGCCTCACACTTTACCTTTTGGCTGTTTGTGTTTGTCAAAATCTATTAGTCACACCCAGTTTGTTGTGTCTACCACTGTCTAGATTCTTCTGGAAATGAGATTTCATATTTAGTGTTTTTATAGGAGGACATATAATAAGAGATAAAAACGTGCTTTTATAATGACAATCTCTTTTGCAAGCTGTTTTCTAGAAGTGAAGGTATTTCTGATATCCAAGTACCTATTAAGTGAAATGTTGTTTTAACTGATTTAGTTTAGATTTAACAGAATGGCATTTCAGTATGTAATTTCTCATTACCTTTGTAAACACAAAGCTTACCCTGTTTCCTTTTATAAACATAACTTTGTATATTCCAGTGGACTCTATTTAGATGAAAGGTTTGACAGCACTTCCACCCATGCTTTTTATAGCATTGTCTATAAATTTTTGGTTCATAGCATGAATTTTGAATCCTAATTGCCCTTTTACTAGTTTGAGATCTTGAGGAATTTATTTATTCATCTTTTCTAAACCTCAGTTCTCTTGTGTTTAAAACAGGAATGATAATGCAGTCACAGGATCATGGCTGGAATGAAATGAAATAATGCATATTAACACTGTTCACATACTGCCTGACACGTAATCAATGATGGCTATATTGTTTTTGGCGATTCTAAATTACTGTGTATGTGTTTGTGGGTTGGGTTAGTTTACATACCCCACCCCACTCCAGGAACGGTTTACTAAAATATGCTGGGAGGGAGGAGGATACTAGTGTAATTTGAGAACAGTTATCATCAATATTAAAATTTCTTTATTTTCTTGGTAGAGAGATTTAATTTGTAGCATTAAAAGATAGGCTGAGGGCCAAGGATGGTGGCTCGTGCCTGTAATCTTGGCACTTTGGGAAGAGGATCACTTGAGCCCAGGAGTTTGGAACCAGCCTAGGCAACGTGCTGAGACTCTATCTCTACAAAAAAATATAAATAGGCAGGCATGGTGGCATGTGCTTGTAGTCCCAGCTACTCAGGAGGCTGAGGTGGGAGGACTGCTTGAGCCCAGGAAGTTTAGGCTGCAGTGAGCCATGATCACACCACTGCATTCCAGCCTGGGTGACAGAGCAAGACCCTGTCTTAATCAATCAGTCAATCAATCAATCAATCCATGCTGAGTTTAAAAAAACATATTATCAAAAGAAAATAACACTTTCAAAAGGTTAACAAACCCCTTTAAACACTGCCAACCATGAGGATCTCGTCACAAAGACTTCGGAGTCCATTATTTTTGATTTGGCTGAAATTACTTATCCTTAATCAAGTCATATGAATCTTAGACTATATATATCAGTACCTATGATTTTCTTATAGATCCTTTCTTGGTATACACATTTATTAATTGAGTACCAGTTATATATAAAACACTGTAATGGATCAGGTAGAAAGTTAGAGATAAGAAACTTCTTATACAGTTTAGTAAAGGATTGTAATCAAATGTAAGTGTATTCACAGTCTCAGAAAATTACATTTCATGGCATATTTGGAATATGGTATGATTCTACTCTGCCTAGACACAGTTTTACCTTTCAGCTAATGAAATGTAATAATGCAGGTTACAAAAGTTTAGGGTGCTTCTGAATTGCCCTTTTAGTTAAGGACAATCCATTTTAAATAATGAGTCAATGATTAAAATTATAAGTTTAAAGCAAAATAGGAAGTACCTTTATACCCAGTGATAAACAGTGGTAATTTGGTAATATTCCTTATTGAAGGCCTGTGATATCACATGATTCATGTAATTGTCTGGGTTTTCATGGCATGATTTTTTGAGGTTCTTTTCTCTGCAAACAGATAGAACTGCAAAGAAGCAGAGCTTCAGTGTCAAGTCCCTTCGATCCCTTTTCAGTTCCTCTTTCTGCCACCCCCTCGGGGCCATTTTGGTTTCTGCTGACTTCTTGCTACTAGATAGAATGAACTGATGGTCCTGTCATTTCTTAGTTGCTAGGATCTGTGCCACGTGCTTTACCGTCGCCATCTCATTTAATCCTCACAACAACACAGTGAGTTAGGTAATTTTATCACTGTTTTACCATGAAACCACAGCTCAGTGAGGCTGATCAAGTGCCCGAGGTCCCACGTCAGTAAGTGGAGCTGGGGTCTCCCTGCTGTCCAGTGGTCACATGGGTCCAGCAGTGAGTACCTTACAGGTAGGATTATATACTGGATACCGTTTTAAAGGTTATATGTTACATTCTCATTGTATCCCATATCCCTTGGTAAAATGTATTCTCACTCTGTTCAACTGGTTAGGAAGACAACTCGTGTGAATTACATGATATGTGAATTGCACTGCCCAGAAGTGGTTTGGAAATTAGCTCTTGGGAAGTGTCTCTGGCCACCTCATCATTTCCTAAAGCCTTTGGTAGCCTATGCTTGCAGACCAGTGGTAAAGCTTCACCTTGGGGTTAGAGACCAGAGTGAGGCCTGGTGAATGAAATTGCCATGTAATAATTAAGGCCTGTTGACTGCCATAAAACTTCATTGACTGGAAAAGAGAATCTTGTAGCTGACTTCCTAATAAGTAGGGCTGACATGTGTGCTGTTGATTCAGGGCCTGTTTGCCTTCCTATAGAAATCAGGGACCAGTTTGCTACTGTCTGCTGGCCTCAGTGGAAGTTATTAGCACGCACAAACCATCCTTTCTTTTTTATTTTTTAGTCTTTTCTAAATTTTGGTACCTTTGAGTCATTATGCCTCTGTGCTCCCCCTGATAATACAAAATGTGCTGCTTCAGGATCTTTCTCTGCAAGCATCTACAGTTCTGGGAATGAGCTACCTGCACAAGGAGTCCTCCTTGTTCTTAAGAAAGATTCTGAGGCTGAATTAATACTCAGCAGAAAATGGGAGCTAGCATGTCTTAATATCAGTACTTTTGATATTTCAAAGTTGAAGGTGTCATAGACCATGAGAGTCATTTACCTGTTATGTCAGTTCTATTCATTTATTTGGGATGAGATCGGAGTTGGCAGGTTGGTGGCTTTTTATACCTGCAACCTTCTCAAGTAGTAAAGATGTGGAGTTGGGAACTAGCCTCCAATTTGTGCCTTGTGGTTTATTTGGTAAAACATGGCTGTAGCGCAGGGCGATGTATTTCACTGAGTTTGGGGAATGCCTGGTTCTTTTTGGTTCTGTCACTTTTGAGCTAACGTACATGGCCCTACCTCAGTTCCTCCTAACTGAGCCTCTCCGGTGTCAGAGTCACCCGCATTCATTTTGTAAAGAGATAGAAATGTATTGGGTCACAGTTTCGATCCCTCTTCCTTCCCCCGTGCATCTGCCTCTGTCACTCGGCCTTCCTTTCTCTTTAGCCTGAACACTAAGAAGGGTTTTTAAACAAAATACCCGTGTGGAGTCTTTTAAGGGATTCTAACTACTGTAGTTTCCCCCAATGTCCCCTTTGCAGTCATCCAAATCTGTATTGTTCAAGAGCCCTGGGGGCAGAAGTTTCTCATTCTTCTCTAGTTAACGCTTACAAAACCTTATCCACCTGGAAAATGTCCTTCATGTTTTAATTCAAAACTTTTTCTGCAGTCGAAGCCCATTCACCCCATAGACATGGCTTGTAGTGTAGCCTCCTTATTGGCCCTCAACTAAGCCCTCTTCGTATTCGTTTGCAGTAATTAAATAGTAGGTTTCCTGCTTCCTTTTTGGTTCTTTACTCCTTTGCCACTCAGAGTGTGGTCCTCAGACCCCCAGCATTGGGGTCACTTGTAAGCTGGTTAGAAAGGCAGAGTCTTAGATCCCACCCCAAATGTAATGAAGCAGAATCTGCACTTTCACAAAACCCCCAGGAGATCCTACGCACATTTAAGTTAGAGAAGTGCTACTTTATTCCATATCCTTATAATCTGGATATTTTCTCTGTGCTTTTCTTTGGTATGGCTTAACAGTGGACACTAAAGCTAGACATGCTCCTATATTGATGACTTGGACATTACCAAGTATAGTGGAAATGTTTTACCTAGTATTTATGTGCTTCAACTTCCTGTTAATTTAATACCCATGATATTAAAACATTTTGAACTAAATTTGATGTGTATTCTTCCTTTACAATACATTTGTAGTCACTGACAACAGTTTTGGGTCTTTTTTACTGCTATATGTTTACCCCCTTCACCTGTGGAAGTCCCTATTTTTTAATTTAGTGATTTGGCATTTAAGAATCTTCTTTGGCGTTTATATTGAATATCACCTTGTTTTCTGTCTTTTGTTAGGATCTTTCTGTTTCTCTAAATAGTTATACTGTTAAGATTTCACTGATTTGGGAGTGAGGAGACCCCTTAGTCTCACCCCAGTGCTACTACTAACAAGTTGCACGAACTCAGACAACTTATTTAATGATTCTTTTTTTTTTTTTTGAGACGGAGTTTAACTCTTGTTGCCCAGGCTGGAGTGCAATGGCGGGATCTTGGCTCACTGCAACCTCCGCCTCCTGGGTTCAAGTGATTCTTCTGCCTTAGCCTCCAAGTAGCTTGGATTATAGGCATGCACCACCACACCCGGCTAATTTTGTATTTTTCATAGAAACAGGATTTCACCATGTTGATCAGGCTGGTCTTGAACTCCTGACCTCAAGTGATCCACCCGCCTCAGTCTTCAAAGTTCTGAGATTACAGGCGTGAGCCATGATGCCTGGTCACTCATTTAATGATTCTAAGTCAACAATACCATACAACCAAGGAAACCCTCATAATACCAGGCCTGGGACTTTTTGATTGCTCTGTCCATATTAATTAATGAGCTTTTTATGGGGTAACTTGGTTATGTGGTGGATACTGCCTGTAGAAATGAGAATAGGGCATTTAAAGCAAACACTGGAATAACTCATCCAGGTGCATCTTTTGGTTAGTCATCAGTTCATCTTCCTTCCCACTTTTATAGAACTCTCAGGTGGGAAAAATGGACTAAGTTGAATTTTTGTTCAGTTTTCACTTTATTTCTTGGATTTATCTCTGGAAAAAATGCAAGTAAACCACTAAATTGTCGAAGGCGGAGGAAAGAGGCCACCATGGGGAAGGGTCCCAGCTTATTGACTTATGGCGAATGGTTCTCAAGTCAACTTCCTATTGACTTTTTCTAACTATGCATTAGAGAGGTGGGAAATTGGCAAGGACTTAGCAATCCTCCCATCTCTACTCAAGAGTCCCTGGGAAGGTCCTTGTTTCTACGAGAAATTCCCACAAAGAGAATGCCAGAAGAAATGATGTGGGGCAAGTCAGTGGCTGTGTTTAGGGGCCCTGGTGAGTATTGCTGATGGTTGGGAGTGAAGAGAATTCAGGAAGGAAGAAAACTGTCTCTAAAGGGGTAAGGCTTTCCAAGGACATTTGCCTGGCCACAACTCTTCCTTATAGTGTTACAGAAGGAAAGCGTGGAGAAACCAAATGAACAGGTAGGCCGTGGCCAGCTTGTGACATATAATAATTTTATGGGGAAAAAAAGCTTCAGGCAGTTTTTGAGGAGAATAAGCAGATTTCACCATAATGCTGTTAATTAAGTGATAATTATAGCCTGTTGATATTTGATAGTAAGGTGAAATTGTGTGGCTCCCTTTTATTTTGAAAGCATTTTGTCAGCGTCTCAGGCTATGGTCTAGAAAGAATAGAAGCTGTTGTTTTCTTGGTGTACTCTGGGACCTGCAGCATCTCCTGTTGCTGTATTTAAGGAGGATCTGTTCTTCTTACCACTGCCTTAGGGTTCAATCTGAAAACCCTGGTATTTAACCACCTGGAAATCAACTTGTTCTGTTCATTGTCTAATTTTTAGAATCTGGAACCCTGTGTGCTCACAGATAATGGTATATATGCCCTGCGTATCCCCCCTTTGCTGTTTTTTGTCAATATTAAATTTGGGGAAAGCAGACCTAAAAGCGTCTTCTTGAGAAGACATTTTAAACCACAGAAACAGCAACTACAATTTATATCTCAGTCTTGCATTTGACTATTGGGGTTTTTTTTTGTGTGTGTGTGTGTGTGTTTTGTTTTTTGATCATAAATTATCTTCCGAGGTGTGGATATTTATCTTATAAAGTAGAGAAAACCTCTATGAAACAGTGTTCTGATTTAAGAACAGCCTCTTAGAGAATAAAGTTAGTGGGTTTATTTTTTAAAGTCTATAAATTCTGGAACAGAGGGAATCTAATATTTAAGGTTTTGCTGGGTTTTTTTGTTTGTTTTTGTTGTTGTTGTTTTTGAGACAGAGTCTTACTCTGTTTCCCAGGCTAGAGTTCAGTGGCTAGATCTCAGCTTGCTGCAACCTCCACCTCCTGGGTTCCAGTGATTCTTGCGCCTCCTGAGTAGCTGGGATTACAAATGTGCACCACCACGCCTGGCAAAGTTTTGTATTTTTAATAGATATGGGGTTTCATCATTTGGCCAAGCTGGTCTTGAACACCTAAGGCCTCATGTGATCTGCCCTCCTTGGTCTCTCAAAGTGCTGGTATTACAGGTGTAAGCCACCACGCCCGGCCCTTGAGGATTTTTTGTTTTGTTTTGTTTTGTTTTTTGACTCTCAGAGGTTTCAGGGCAATGAGCGTGATGAATGGGGTCATGTAAGTAATATGTGTCTCCTTGTTCACTGCAGCCTTATCTCATTATCTCCCTGAACTTTGCAAATGATTGTGAAACCAGGTATTGTCTCCATTTTGTTAAACTGTTAATTTGTTGCAGTAGGCTGTCCACTGTGTTGTAATGTATCTAGTAGTATTCCAGGCCCTTACCCATTAGAAGCCAGCAGCATCTCTCCCCTGCCACCCCATCCTGGTTGTGACAACTAGAAATAGCTGCAGACATTGCCACATGTTCCCTGTGGGGCAAAGTGTTATCACCCACACAAACTGAGAACCACTGCCACCCTAGAGATTTAATGAAATGCTTGGAGAGTAGAGGGTGTCTGTAAAGAGAAGTCGGTTGAGCCTCACGAGCGTGTTTCTGCCAAAGGCCAGATGGATGACTTCTGTCTGGCCCTTCCATGGGCCTGAAGGTTACCCCATTTATCTCCCTTGGGACTGCAGTCCCCTCAGAGTCTCTGTCTTAGTTTGGGCTGTTATTACAAAATTTGAGTTGATGGTGGCTTAAACAACACATATTTATTTCTCACAGTTCTGGAGGTGGGGGAGTCCAAGAATGAGGCACCACAGACCCTGGTTTGGTGTGCCCTCTTCCTGGTTTGTGATGGCCGTCTCCTCATTGTAGCCTCTTGTGATAGAGAGCAGAAAGCAAGCTCTCATGTTTCATCATAAGGGCACTTATCCCACCCATGAGGGCTCCACCCTCATGACTTAATTACCTGCCAAAGGCCCCACCTCCTAATGACCAGCATGTTGAGGGTTAGGATCTCAACATATAAATTGCAAGGAAAGGCATGTTTCAGTCCATAACAGTCACTATAAATATTTCTTAATGACGGTTCCTTAGCTAAAAGTTGTCACCACCTGTTTATTAAGAATGGGGCACAACAGTCCACGGGGAGCTGCTTTTAGCTCAGCCAGAGAGGCAGCTCAACACTGCAATAATGTGATATGCAATTTCATTTAAGAATGCTGTTACGGGCTGGGCACGGTAGCTCACACCGGCAATCCCAGCACTTTGGGAGGCGGAGGCGGGTGGATCACCGGAGGTCAGGAGTTTGAGACCAACCTACCCAACATGGTGAAACCTCATCTCTACTAAAAGTACAAAAATTAGCCAGACATGGGGGTGCGCACCTGTACTCCCAGCTACTCAGGAGGCTGAGGCAGGAGAATCGCTGCAACCTGGGAGGCAGAGGTTGCAGTAAGCTGAGATCACACCACTGCACTCCAGCCTGGGTGACAGAGCAAGACTCTGTCTCAAAAAAGAAAAAAAAAAAGAATGCTGTTAGGGAACTTTTAAGCAAGAGGCTTTTTCCACATTAAAAAGAAAGAGGCTGAAATGTCAGATAATGGAGAAAATAGAGAGGGGCAGGAACGAAGTGGAAGTAAGACTTGAAAGATGAAAGCAAAGGCCCAGGAGCTTTGGGGTCAGGAGGTGAAAGGTCGGCCCCTCTTTGTCAACTGGAAAAATTTTGCCTCTTTACACAAGGCAGTAAAGAAGTGTTTGCAGTCAGTTAGAAATTTGCACCATTGTCTGCCTCAGTGACCTTAGAGCTGCAAGCAGCGGATGCATTATCAATTATTTTAGATTATCTTTCTGAGATTTTCCCCCTCCTCTTCCAGCTGCCAACGATTAGATGTGCATCTGGCAGCAATTTCAGTTTTTCGTCAAGTTACTCAGGCAGCAATGACTGGCTAGATCACACTCCTGTTCAGTTCCTTCAGATGAGAGATTGGGGAAAAGAATTCGGAAACAAAAGCCACCCAATTCCCTGCCCCCACCCCCAACAATTATAAACATGCTTTAGAACCTAGAAATAATGCCTAAGAATCTCACTGAACACCGATTTAAGCATATTAATGTGATTTCTTTGTACATTTTTAGAAGTCTTTCATTAGCAGACTAAGAAAGAGTAGGGGTCTTCAAGCTTCTGATTTTTTTCAAGCAATAAAAGTGGCCTTTCTGATATTTCTGTTGACAGCATTCATTTGAGATCTTCCCCGTTGTAGGTGACTGCTATTGTCTTGATACTGAATTTGTACTCTTGCCTGTGTAGGTAGACAGGTCCTTGTATAACACTGTATTACAAATCATATCTTTAGCCTTACTACTACTGTGACTTTGACTTTTTCTTTTTGTTCTGGCATTTTCCCATTCCTCCTTTCTGAAATAACTTTGTCCTCTCTTCGCAAGTTGCATCCTAATTTTGGCTTCAGATTCAGTCCTTGCCTAGCATTTGGTTGGTGGAGTCATCCATGCTTGCTAGTTCCACCACAGTGTTTTTGGCTGGTGTGTTTTCAGGTATCAGGAAAAGATGTGGGATCCAAGGGTTTCTAGTTCTTCATAACAGTGGTTACACTAAGAGCTAATGATTGAAGGCTTATTATGTGTCAGGCACAATGATAAGAAAATGTCATGTATTATCTCATTTAATCTCAATGATAACCCTGTGAGATGGGCAATGCTCTCCAGTGTTAGAGATGAAAACATCTGGGATTTTGGAGGGTGAGCCACTTGCCTGAAATCACAGAGAAAAGAACAATGAGAGATGGGATAATGGAACTTGTCTTAGTTTCCTTTCAAATTTTAATTCAGAAATAAGGTTTGACTTAAACAAAATTATCAGTCTTTAAAAAGCATGACAGCCATGTAATAGCTCCGTCTTCATTCTGAAAATAACCTTTTTTGGGGTTGAATTCCCTGAAGTACATTTTTTAATTCAAAATCGCATGCAGGTTACTCACTTGTCACTCAGAAAGAGGCAACTCCGGGGAAACACACATTTATTGCATTATTGCTTTACTGTAAGCAACAGTTCATAGCTTTCTCTTGAATTCATCAGGCTCATTAATATGGTTCCTGCCTATGTGTGGCCTTCCGAAATCTAAGATGAATGGTATGCTTTTCCTTGCTCCTTTTACATTGACTTTTGTTTAAGAATTACTATCATAGCCCAGAAATCTTTAGGACTTGCATTTCCATAACAAATATTCTTCAGGTAAAGCAAATGAGAATTGTGGGTCAAATACATTTGAAATATGCTGCCATATACTTGTATTATAATCAGTTTCAATTGGTTTCAGAGAGGGAGTGCTTCTTCAAGAGTTAGACCACTTTGTTTCTTTTTTTTTAAAGAACAGTTCACTTCAAAGAATCCCAGATCAAATTCTTCTCAACATTTTCCCCCTGATATTTTCCTCAAAGCAAAAAGGAAAACAACGGCTAAACCTTTTTTGCTTCTGTAAGATGATGGCTTCCTGGAGAGGTTCCTTAGATCAGGGGTCTCCAACCTTTTTGGCACCAGGGACAGGTTTCATGGAAGACAGTTTTTCCATGGCTGGGGGTGGGGGGATGAGTGGTTTCATCAGGCATTCTTTTCTCATAAGGAGCATATGCAACCTAGATCCCTTGCATACATGGTTCATGATAGGGGTCACACTCCTGTGAGAATCTAATGCCGCTGCTGATCTGACAGGAAGCAGCGTTCAGGTGGTTATGCTCATCCACCATTCACCTCTTGCTGTGGAGCCTGGTTCCTACCAGGCCATGGATCTCTACTGGTCCACAGCCTGGGAACTGAGGACCCCTGCCTTAGATGTATGTTGTAGGGAAAACCTACTGAGCTTGAGCCTGCCCCTATTAGGAACTAGTGGGAGTGGCATTGTCCTGTGTTAGGCCTGTTTAGGAATCAGAAAAACCTATGGGAAGATCATGGCGCCACAGCTGAGGTACCTCATGCTTGTTTTGGAAGATGCTTGGTCAATTCAGTAGATTTTTCTTACATGACCAAGTTCTTCCATAAAGTCAACCACAACCCATACTATCGGGGACTCCAGCTAAAACTTGCGGTGAGTAGGAAATAGATTAAACACAGGTTTTCCCACTTCTCTAGCTGCCAAAAGTGATGTCAGTGGTGTTAATGATTCTTACCTCAGTTCGCTGCAGACCAGGGATGTCTATGCAAATGCTTGTTCCGTGCCTGATTCCTGGGCTGTTATGGAAAAACTGATGATGGTTGAGAAACAATTGGGTAGTCAGACAGTTACTCAAATGTAAAATCAGACGCTTGCTTTCTTGAAGCAAATGGACTCCAGGGAGAGGGCAAAGAATGAGATACCTATTAGTTTTTAACAAAAAGTAAAGGCAGTGAAAATAAGGTCTGCCTAATTCCCTTTTGTCTAATTATAGAAACAGTATTGCACACAATTTTCACCATCCATACACTAAATGAAGTTGTGATTGTAATGTAAGTCTACTGGTTTGTATCAAAGCCAGACCTATAAAACCTGTATCCTGTAATCTGACGATTACAAACAAAACCCAAAACCCAAAAGTGATGTGAAATTACAATAGAAACCTCAGAACTGAAATGCAATTTCTGTGAGTGAAAAGACGCTGCAGAAATAGTGCTCATGAAAGCAGAAGGAAGACATTAGTATGACATTCTCACTTGGTAGGGACTGTTCTGCCATATTACCTTTATGTCTTTTCGTAACAGGTTTATTTTGGTTGAACTCTGTTAAAATTAAAGCTTCCTGACTGGGCGCGGTGGCCCACACCTGTAATCCCAGCACTTTGAGAGGCCAAGGTGGGTGGATCACCTGAGGTTGGGAGTTCGAGACCAGCCTGGCCAACATGGTGAAACCCGTCTTTACTAAAGATACCAAAATTAGCCACATGTGGTGGTGTGCACCTGTAATCCCAGCTACTCAGGAGGCTGAGGCAGGAGAATTGCTTGAACCCAGGAGGGGGAGGTTGCAGTGAGCCGAGATAGCACCATTGCACTCCTGCCTGGGTGACAGAGTGAGACTCTGTCTCAAAAAAAAAAAAAAAAAAAAAAAAAAAATTAAATCTTCTTGCCTGAGAGTACATGTGGTCTGACTGGAAATGAAGAGGGATTTTTTGTTTTTTGTTTTTTTTCCTGAGTCCTTTTACCTTGAATCTGTCATGTACATAGGACAAACTATAGTATTGGTAAAAGGGAGATTGGAAACATTTTGATTTACATTTGAGGGGAGGAGCTGTTATGGTCTTAACCTCATTTTCTTTATCAGCATGCTTCCTGTTAATAAAAAGAATGGGAAATAACGGAAGTGGATATTCTTTGGCTTAAAAGATGTATTAGTATTTATTCAGATGTCCTTAATATATCATTGACAGACTACTTTTAATTACTGAGAATTAAATGTTGTTTTAGTCTGTCTTCTCCACAAATTCCTAACCATCCTGAAAAGTTTCCAGAATCTCCTTCTGCCTTTAGTAGCTGGGGAAGGAGAAATTCACGGGACTGACAGAATTCAGCCCGGTAGCCTCAGCCAGAGCCAACAGACTTGATGGTCGCCTTTTGGTCTTTTTTTTTTTTTTTTTTTTTTTGTAATGCGTGTGCCTTTCTTCATTGGTGGTCTCCTGAAGTCACCAGCCCTGCCAGAAGCTCTTTCACTGGGACAAAAGGGGAACTGGAGCGAGATGGCCTCTCACATGTTGGCAACTCTCCCTGAATTTTCTTCCTTGGCAACCCTGCACACTGGAAGGTCTGGCCAGCAACCTTGCTATTTTCACCAGCCCTCTCCCATGTGACTTGCACCAGGCAAAAGTGCTATTTAAGCAGCTCCATTAAAGCACTGACTTGGCTGGTTGGCTTAGCCTTTGCCATTTAAGACCACAAAACCAAGTCTTTCCAGCTCAATCCTGGCCTATTTTAAAAGAAGTTGGTTTCCTTTCTTTAACTAAAATGGCTTTCTCCTTTCAACATCCAAGTAGCAAACATGTTGGTCTTACCTCTAACTTTAGCTCAATCTTCACTTGATGTGTGTGAGTATGATCTGAAGGCTTTAGAGTTGAGAACTGAGAATTCACTGGTTAGTTTTCTCCTTTTCCAAGCTTCAGCTTGCCCCCATACCTCCCACCTGTCCCTTGTAAAGAACAGAGAGATTATCCCATGTCCCAGACTTTAGAGGCTCTCTGGATTTAGCTCTTCTTTTTTGTGTCAGCAATATGACCATAGCTAATAGCGCTGGACCAGGAGAATGCAGCTTACTCCTATGCTACTAACTCAAATGTTAGAACCAAGGCTTTAAGCTGGGAAATTCCTTTAATAAGTGTTTCACAGTCTGTCCATAGGTCAGTGGTTGTTTCTATTCATCTGAGATTTTATAGTGGGATTTTATCGAGGTATGAATTTGAATGAGGAACACCCATCTATTACCAGAACTATAAAGGTATTTGAGACTGCTGATAATATGTGTGTGTGTGTGTGTGTGTGTGTGTGTGTGTGTGTGTGTGTGTGTGTGTGTTTACTGGGCTCATTTGCCAGATTCAGGTATGCTGAATGTGTGTGTTGTAAGGTGCTTTATTAATAAGCATTCTAGAAGACATGATTTGCTTCCAGTTAGTGATACTGTGAATTAAGTGTATTGGCAGTGAGGTAACTGAAGAAGTGAATTGTGGTAGGAGGGAAGGGTATGCAGTTTAATGTAATTGTGTGAAATAAGAAATCAACAGACGGGGGAAGACGGAATAGAGAGAGGTCACAGGCATCACTGTCAGAATCTTGCAAGGTACAGAGCTACCCACTGACCCCTCTGCTCTCATGAAGGGAATCTTTTCTAACCTGAGAGGAATCCTTCTGCTCTCCTGGCTCTTCCAAATATTTTGCCTGTGCCATTCCCTTAAATACTGAGGCTTTTGGAAACTAAAGCCATGGAGCCAGAAGATTTTTCTACTTTCAAATTCCTACTCTCCCCATATTGTACAATGCATTGGGATGATGGGGAAGGGATGGAATACCAGGAGGCTTTAAAAAGTTGGATAACATTTCAAAAAAATTTCTCATCGTGGATTTTTAAGAATGGGAAAGATCGAAGTATGATTAAAACAGTATTTTCCTCTCCTACTTAGACTTTTTTGGGGGACATTAAATGTAGCATATTAAAAGTTCATATCCTTTAAGTGGATTGTGGAATTACAACCACAGCTGAGTAGTGGTTTTCCTGGTGGCGGGGAATATAAGTCATGTTTATTCCTTCTTTACATCTTCCTGTATTTTATACATTTTCTGTATTATATTCAAGATACATTAAAAAAACACAGCTGTTTGTGTTAACTGAAAGCAAAATATGCTGTTTTGATTCATTTCTTTAAGTGCAGGAATTTAATTTATATGAATTTTCTACTTCCGTCTACAATATAAGATTTCAAACAATGACCTCTATTGAAAAAAAAGTCATCACTACAGTCATTTTTTTAAAGCACAGTTGGATAAGGAAGAGTTACTTTCTAACAACTTAGTATATGACAGTAGCCAAGAAACTTAAAATATTTTACTCTTATTTCCCTAGTAAAAGTAGAAATGACTAGCAATGCTCCAACTAGGTTTTTATTACTATATTGCACTTGATTTAACATATTGGCAAGAAGTTTCAAAACATATGAATACAGGATAAAAACATTTGTCAATTGTTTTGACCAAGAACGCATTGCCGAAAGTGTACAGACCTTTCCATCATACTTATACCCTCGTGCTGTTTCCAGCTGCTTTCCCAGTAAAACGATCAGTAAGCTGAGACAATGGAAAAGGAAGCAAAGCCTCTATTTGTTTTTCAGCTATTGTAGGCATAGTTTAAGTCGGTAGACCCCAGAAGATGTAAATTCCTACTAGACGCAATAATGCAATAATCCATAGGTCTCAAGTCGCATTGCTTAAGTGTTGACTTATTTGATAATGCTTTAAAAATTACATTTTTCATTACTGGCAACAGGATTAGGTGGGTTTTATCTTACGAGAATAGACACGCAGAGGGGCATAGTAGATACTGATGTGGTGATGAAATTTTGTCAAAATGTAATTTCCTGCTACTAAATCTCATGACAGGTGCATTGTATTTCTGCCTTCAGAAGTTATTCCCCAATGATGTAACCAGAGAGAATGTATTGTAGGAACATCACCACTTGATATTTGCAGTGTCTTCTGTTAAGGAAATGTTTTGCCTTTTTTTTTTTTTCCAGTTTCTGTGTGTTAGAAATGAATTTTTGCATTTGTAAAACTTTGTAGCAATATTTGCTACCTCTGGTCAGTCAATTGTCTCCCTTCAGTCAATGCAAGTGGTGTATATATAAAGTGTATTAAACATGTATGGCTATGCGGGCCTTTTCCCTGCTTATTCCAGTCTTTATCGTTGTATTTATGCTTACTGCATTGAATGACGGACTGCGATACCCTAGTATGGGCATTGCTGTTTTTCTTTTTTAAAAATATATTAAGTTACGCAAATGTTTGCCTTTTTTGAGTGAGTTGCTTTATTCAAGTTCAGCCTTGCTTGATTGTGAGTGTGTGGAGCTAGGGAGATACAGACAGATGAACTTTAGTCTCATTAAGCTTGTGTTGAGGTCTGTCTCTAAAGTGAGGAGACTTCCTTACCAACCAACTCATCAGAGCAAGTGTTGTATACAACTCTGCTTTTGGAACTTCAGTCTCGGAGCTCTTTGGCTTTAGATAATACCTCACTGGGAACTATTACCCAGCTTAGTCAGTCCCATTATTCACCATATTTGGCTCTTGAAGCTTTTTGGCCGTCTCCAAAGATCAAACATGTTCTCAGAGGGCTAAGACTGGCTACTATAGAGACTATTCAAAAGAATATGCCCAAGGCTGAGCAGGCATTCCAAAAATGCTGCAAACAATGGCTGCATGACTGGAATAAGTACGCAGCCCCCAAGGTGGCTGTTGTGAGGACAATTCTCACTGAAAGATGTCCATGTAGCTAAACTTTATGTGCATACACAGATACACATGTCCTGTACAAAGACAAACAGGTGTGAACTTCAGACTTTCCCTTTATGTTTGTCCAGGTCTCTACTGCCTGTTCCCATTGCCACCCCCTCGTCAGCATTGCCTCACACTGTTTACCACTTACTTTCACTTTTTCATAGTCTCTGATGTTGAATGCCACCAACGGGCAGCACTTGTGGCTGAGACAAGTGTTGATCAGGACTTCAGATAAGGGACTTTGAAAAGTAGTGTGCTAAGTAAGACTTTGGAAGGAAGGTATCAGTGGACCTGATACGTCCTTTTATTCCCTGCCCTTTGAACATACTTGTGGATAATGACAGGGATCATTTCCAAGTGGCCCAAAGCAATAGATTTCAGCACCCAGTGAAGCCACATTTTTTTCCCTCTCCTCAAAGGGCCCCGGGTTTCTGTCCTTATGCATCCATGCAGGTTGGTACATGTGATGATAAAAGAGGGTACAGTGTGTTCCTGTACAAAGCTGTTCACCCACCCCTCCTGGAGAAGAGCCAGATAGGAAATGAAAAACATACCATATGCCCTTTGCTTTTCCCCCATTTTATATTCAGCAGTTTGATTGTTTGTCACAAGTCCTTTAATAAAGTGTGGCCTTCCTGCCTAATTAGAGGCCCAGAGCTGTGAAGCTCTGTTAAGCGCTAATCTAGAAATTCTAGTGGGAACATTCCTATATGCATTCAGGAGAAGCTTGACAGTAAGTAAGAGATCTGGAGCTTGTTGTGGTGAGTTTCCTAGCATACCAATGGCTTGTGAAGGGATGGGCTTTCCTTTCATTTGTAGACACCACACAGAGTAAATCCTGTTTCTCTGGCAATTAAAGGGGCAAACTTGGAATGCTTTCATTTTTTGTTTGTTTTTACATTGGGATCGTCATGCCAAGTCTTCATTAGTCAGTTAAAAAAATAGTTTGTTTACCTGTCTTTTAGAGGCAGAGTTAATATTTAAAAATAAACAGAAATCTCCTAAAACTAGAGTCCTCATTTGGTAAACTTTGACTTATCAGAAAACCATTGCGTAATGAATGGTGACTGATCCCAGCCATGATCATTCCCTTCAAGAGGAGACAGAGGAAAAAAGATACTAGGTTGGTCCAAAAGTAATTGTGGGTTTTGTAATTTCATTTATGACAAAAACCACAAATACTTTTGCACCAACCTAATATATTGGTCCACACTTATGTTTTGTGTATTTTGGAAGTTGTCACTATCCTTGTAGGTGATGTGGATTATTACTGCTACATCTTGACCATATGTCAGTGTAGCATGTCCTTGTTGTCTCTATAATTAGATAAAGACCTCTTAGCTTGTCATTCAAGGTTCTTCACCATCTACCTCAACCTACATTCGTAGACTTAATTCCTTCTATCCCTCCTTAGATATCTTGGGGTCCAGAGAAGCCACTTCCTCTACTTGAGCCTGCTCACGGCTGCGATCTCACCCCGTAGGACCTTGTCATATGTTCTCAATGGGAAGTGTCCTTTTCCTTTTCATGTATTTTACTCCTATTTATTAAGCGCCGCTATGTGGCAAGCCTTGTGTTACGTTCTGGGACTGCAACACTGAAGCAACATAGACACAATCCCTGTTTCTACCTCCCCAAATTATTCTTTTTCTTCCAAAACCAAGCCAGGTGTGTCAGTGAGGTGCTTCCCTTACACCCCCAGCTGGGAGGATTCTTTCCGTCCTCCACGTGTCTAGAGCTATTGCCCCCATGCGTGTATCATAGCATGTACTGATGTCTACTTCACATGCCATGTACTTATGAACAGAACTTGCCTTCCTTTCTAGAATTACTAAAAGGCAGAGTTTCCGACAGAATTCAACTCTCTACAATTCCTAGTATTTAGTGCAACCATGTACTCATTCAACAAGTATTTCTTATTTACTCTCTGCTAAATACCCTTTGGTGCACTCTATAGATACTGATATTTATAGATAAGTTTTGAATGCATGAAAAATAAGGGCCTCTAAAAGACTATGTAATGTAATCCTTGAGTAAAAGATGCTCTATGAGGTTGAAAAGAGTCTTCACTCTGAAGGGGAATCATGGATAGTGCCCCTTTAAAATTTACCTTCTTGACTTGCGAAGAAGAAATGCTGTGCTTCTGCCTAAATAACTTATTTCTATTAGACGTAAATCTGAATCCTTTTGTTTTCTTATTTAATGATTAAGTAGGTCTGTTTTGCTTAGGTCTCCCTTTGCATCTAAAATTCTCATGTCAAACAATGTTTGTGCACATTAAAAATTGATTTCCGATTCTGTCATGTGAAGCTCTGCAACTCTGCAGCTGACTTTTAACCAGAGGGAGATGGAACACAGACTGACTACAACCCGCTCATACTGGATGGTCATTTTACATAGCAACTATAATGTATGTTTTTGCTTCCATCACAACACCAAAGAATTTTCTGTTTTTCCTTTGTTAAACCTCTGAAACATCCAGCTCATGTTGATTGGTTTACAGATTCCACATTGATGACTTTTAGTTAGTGATTTCTTTAGACTCTTGCATTTTGAAATAAATAAAAAGTTAATACAGTTTGTTGATTGTATTTAGGTGGACAGTACTATTTGTTCCTGTAATTTCAGTTTATATGACACTGCTCCTTGTAAAAGAAAGGTTCTGAAATAGTGATTGTGCAGTTTGAGATGCCTGTGGTGATGAATTCTTTCATTTTTCTTTTCAGAATGAAGACCTAAATGACCTCAGCAAATCCTCCTCTAACTCATGGGTACCCAGACTCTAAATATTTCATGATTCACAACTAGGACCTCATATCTTCCTCATCAGTAGATGGTACGATGCATCCATTTCAGTTTGTTTACTTTATCCAATCCTCAGGATTTTATTGACTGAACTGCACGTTCTATATTGTGCCAAGCAAAAAAAAAAAAAAAAAAAAAAGAAAAGAAAAGAAAAAAAAAAAAGCACTGTGACACCAGAACAAGGAGTCTGCATAAACTTCATCTTCAACCTTAAGGACTTAGCTGGCTACAGTGAGCTGATGTGCCCACCACCGTGTCATGAGAGAATGGGTTTACTGTCAATGCATTTACAAGATCCATTTCATCTGCTGCTGAAACTGTGTACGACAAAGCATCATTGTAAATTATTTCATACAAAACTATTCACGTTGGGTGGAGAGAGTATTAAATATTTAACATAGGTTTTGATTTATATGTGTAATTTTTTAATGAAAATGTAACTTCTCTTACAGCACATCTTTTTTTTGGATGTGGGACGGAGATATACAATGTTCTGTTGTAAAGAGTGGAGCAAATGCTTAAAACAAGGCTTAAAAGAGTAGAATAGGGTATGATCCTTGTTTTTAAGATTGTAATTCAGAAAAAATAATATAAGAATCATAGTGCCATAGATGGTCCTCAATTGTATAGTTATATTTGCTGATACTATCTCTTGTAATATAAATCTGATGTTGAGCTGAGTTCCTTATAAGAAGTACTCTTAATTTTGTATTTTTTCCTATAAGACAATAGGCCATGTTAATTAAACTGAAGAAGGATATATTTGACTGGGTGTTTTTAAGTGTCAGCTTAAAATTGGCAATTGAATGGAAGCAAAATTATAAGAAGAGGAAATCAAAGTCTTCCATTGTATATATTGTAAAGAGAAGGAGATGGGTGATTCCTTCAAATCGAAAACTGTCTTTGGAATGAACAATGTGAGTGTTTGTAAATTCTGGAAATGTCTTTCTATTCATAATAAACTAGATACTGTTGATCTTTTCTTCTCTTCCTCCCCCCACCACTTCTGTAAGTTTCTGCTCTATTCCCACCATTTTTTTTCTGTGCACACATGATATATTTCATTTCCTGCATTGTCTTGAGAAAGATGATAAGACAAGTGAGGTCTTGCTAACCAGAAATTAAAATTCCAGAAAGTGTTTTGCATTATGACCAGGGCTACGTGTCACTTTCCCTAAGACCCTTACCTTATCTCGTATTTTTTGAGAACTTCCAGTGTTACATTATTTAACTGAATGTAATTGGCCCATTTGCCTTGGTGGGTGCTGGCCTATTAGTGATTAGTTAATAAAACACAGTATACAGAGAGCACATAAAAGCTTAATGATCTGCTACTGAAACATCTAGCCAGCAGTGAAAATGTTAATTCTTTTCTTGTTTGGAAAGTATGCACGTCTTGGAATTTTTTCCATGTGAAAAAGAAATGGCAATGAATGCATTTAAAGATATTGCCGACAGATTTTTAAATCTTTTTTACCAGGAAACTTCCGAAAGGTTAAATGAATTAATGCACATATCAGGCTCCTTCTGAGTCTGTGGGAGCCTCTATCTCTCTCTCAGGAATTCCCAGCCCTACTGTTGGAAGGAGCAACATTTTATTTCTCTGAACGCCTAAGCTCCCTGGGTGGGAGTGGGGACTACAAAGTAGGTGCCAGGGTTGGAGGGCATTGTGGTGGCTGCTGCCTCCTGATGAACTGTTTGGGGACCCCAGCTCTACTCAAAAGGGAGCAGAGATAAATGGAACCCCTCACACTGCTGAGGCCCGTGTTACTGTTCATTCAACCAGATGGCATGTACCTCACAGACTGTTGTGCAATGTTCATTGTTGCAGATTTTAATCATTTGCATGCTCATCAATTTCTAAGATAAATAGGGTCTAGAGTCATAAGAATCCATTGTTTTCAAGGAACTTGCAGAATTACATCATTTCCTATTAGTAGAGAGGACTACCCATTTTGAAAATCTGATATGAAAGTTGTTTTTCACTTTTGTAAAAAAGACTTTCTTAGTCAAACTAACTTTTCATATTTTCAAGCATTCTGATTCATACTCTTGCTAGTGGAAGAAGAGAGCAAGCTGCCCTGCTCTTTTCCTTTGAGGACTGAAATAGTTAAAGAGAAATCAATGAACAAAGTCACTCCCAACCATTTTTTCTGTAAAGCTGGTTATTATTTCTCAAGGAACCTACACTTTGAATATGTGTTACCGAGATACCTCTGCATGTGGAATTATCAACATGTTTTGGATGAGAGCAGAAATGAACAGACTGGAAAAATCTATCTCTTGGTTTCTATTTCTCTGACTTTTTGAGTCAAATAGCATAAAGGTAGAAATTCTTACTTAAGCTGCTTCTAGTGGTGCCTGAGCTGGTTTTGATGGTGGCATCAAACTACCAATTTAAAACTGGAAGTTGCTGGTACTCAAACCAAAAATTCATGCTCTGGCAACACGAAGGGTTTCCTTTGAGCAACGTCAGCTGCTAAGTCCTTGTGTTCAGTTCCCATTGAGGAGAGTTGGCTTTTATCCATTTCAAAGGATTTGTACGCCAGCCAAGGGCTTTCATTATTGAGGCTTCTAGTGGCCTCTGGTTAACCTAGAAGTTAGTGGGTTTTTCCTCCTGACACCAACCTCTCACAGCGTTCTTCCTTAGAGACTTAGGCAGAGTTTTAAAATCCTCTTTTGTGAAAAGAACAAATATGTTTCATGACTTTGATGATATCTTCATTCTGGGCAAAAGAATGGCCCTAGAACCAGCTAGAAGTGAAGAGAATCCATTAATGATCAACCACCTGAGTCAATAATGACAAATCAGTACTGATGTTACATTTGTGGCTATTTCTTGCTGACTTTCAAAGGTCAAGGACTCTCTTGACTAATCTAGTGACTGCAAAAATGGATCTACTAAAAATCATCTAGCCAGAAGTAGAGATTTTTAACCTTTCCTTCTCTGGCTTTTGTCTTCTAGCGATCATTTAAATTTGAGACATTGGAAGTATTAAGAAACAATTTTTCTGTATGGTAAGAAACAGTATTTTACAATACTGAAGCCCTGTTTTATTCAGTCTTGCATCCTGAATGCAATATACCACAAAGTCGGAAACTTTAATTTTATTTACTGCAGGTGGTTAAAAAAAGGGCGGCGGCGGGGGGAAGGGTTTCACCATCCACTGACAATGAGAGCCATGAAAAATAGTATCCATGGGCAGTCTTCCAACTGCTGGTGACAGTGATCCTATATTTGGTCTCATGCTGCTTTTGCAGAGCGCTCTGTAGGTCAGTCCATCACACAAGGAGGCCCTGAATCCAGACACTGTGAATCAAGACCTTGACTGGTGAGAGACAGGACCCTTTTGGTAGGAATAGGAAGGAGAATGGGTGGAAGCCAATATGAAATTTCTTCTTTGCAATGACTTGACATGGGAGTTAATGTTCCTAGGATACCATGAATGATGAATGTTGGAGGTAATGTTGTGTGTGTGTGTGTGTGTGTGTGTGTGTGTATATATGACGTGTGTGTGTGTATGTGACGTGTGTGTGGGGTGTGTGTATATAGATATATATATACACACACACTAGATATATAGATGTATATGTATATGTATATATACATCTATATATGTATATATATGTATAGGCTTGTGAGAAACTTGAGAGGAAGAAGCATGCTCTTCTAGGAATGTGAGGAAATACGACCTTGCCAAGACTAAAACACCTCCAGAATGTGAGCTCAGTTATGGATAACAAAAACAGCCTCATAGTCAGTAGAACACCGAGGATAAACACTGGTGCCGTGGGTCATTTCCGAGGCAGTGCCACAGAAGATCTTCGTAGTCCTTCCATAGTTCTGTAAGTCTGTCTTCTAAGTACGGGTAGAGAAAGTGTAGCCTGTTGTGTGTCTCCCACTGCTTGTAAACAGAGCATCACATTAAGTGCAGGGAGGAGGTGGAATGATATTGGAGGTGCTTAACCCTCCTTGAGAAATTTATTATGAATAAAGAGCTTATAATTAGCTAATATGATTAGGAAACACATGACTTACGTGGAGAGTTATCTTTCTTTTCTAGTTTGTGAATGACTTGCGATTTGTGATGGATACACCAAAAAGATCTGGTGTTTTAGACTTCTGCCATTCACCTGGCATTTAAATCTCTCTTTGCTTATGCTGTTAACCAGCATGCCATAGGATAGGACAAATTCAGTAAACAGGAAAACTTGTCCATATTTGCATAGACATTTGTAGGTTTTTTTTTTTTTTTTTCTTTTTAGAACTTCGCCATTGGCTTAAGAATGTAGTTCCCAAAACAATTTTTTCTTGCAAAGTACTTTCCTTACACCTCTGGGCTACAGGGTGGGCCAAATTAAACACATATGTATTTTCATTTAATGTATGTGTAGTTTGGTTTATCTTCTTAAGATAGTGGTGCTGTCCCCGGTGCTACTTCATCTGTGTACACAAAGACCAATGCATGGTCTGTATTGCTACCAAAACATTTACTGTATATATGTGTATAACATGTATTATGTATATATGTAATGGGTACCAGGCCAGGTATATATTTTTTATTTAGAAGTGTTTCACTTTTCCAAGTTTTCTTTATAGTGTTATGCTTATTTTCAATTTTTTTTCCTGATTCTGTCTGGTACTTAGAATTGTAGTGTCTTCATCATCAATTAAAGAAAACTGTCTAAATGAATTCATGGATGTAAATGTTAGTGGTCCTTAATGTCTTTGATTGCTGGACGTGAAACAAACTGCCAATTAAATGTTGCTGGGCTGGGACATTTGATTGGGTAAGAGCAGTGTATGCTATTTAACATACTTTCCTAAATGATTTTGGAGCAGATACATGGGCCTCACCCTACCACTCTTCAGTTGGCTTTCGATTGGTCAAGTGTATAAAGAAAAAACCTCAGTCAAGATTTTAAGCTGCTTTTGATGGTGTGCTGGCAAAGGGAGGGGGGAGAGGGGAGTAAAAATCCATCCTCGCGGTGGAAAGGTTTCTGTTCCCTTGATATGCATACTTGAACCTTTAGTGTGCACATAGATCTCTTAAAGAGTTTGTTCGGCCGGGTGCAGTGGCTCACGCCTGTAATCCCAGAACTTTGGGAGACCAAGGCGGGTGGATCATGAGGTCAGGAGTTCAAGACAAGCCTAGCCAAGATGGTGAAACCCTGTCTCTACTAAAAATACAAAAAAATTACCTCGGCATGGTGGCAGGCGCCTGTAATCCCAGCTACTTGGGATGGTGAGGCAGAGAATTGCTTGAACCTGGGAGGCAGAGGTTACAGTGAGCCGAGATCACACCACTGCACTCCAGCCTGGGTGAAAGAGCGAGACTCCATCTCGGAAAAAACAACAACAACAACAACAAAAAAAAAACACAAAAATAACCAATGCAGATCGCCATCTCAGGTCCTGGGGCCAGGCCTGAGATCCTGCACTTCTACCCAGCTCCCAGAAGAGGCCAGTCCTGCTAGTTCTGATGACACTGAGTACTGAGGCAAAGCAGCTGGTGTTTCTCAGGCCTGGCTGCATATTAGCATGATCTGAGTGGCTTTAGAAAACACATCCATGGCCAGTCCAACTCAGGAGATGCATACTGACTGAATTGGTCGGAGGTGGGGCCTGGACATCCATTATCACTGTTGTTGCTGCTGCTGTTTTTCATGCTTCCCAGCAGATCCTAGCAAGTGGTCAGTGCTAAGAACCAGTGCTGGAAAGAGTTACCCAAACTTGTTAGATTACAATAGAGCAGCTATTAGAGATCCTGATTCCCTGGAGTGGTCTAGGCATGTGTACTTTTAAGCAGGTGACTTCCGCTTGGAAAGTTTGGGAAATCCTGATTTCTGTACAACTGGAGCTTAGTGGGTCCTTTCACCACTAGAAAGGATAATAACACCTATAATTTTTGAAAATAATAAATCATGTTGCCAATATCGAAGCAGTCAAGCCCTCCCCTGCTTCTCTGAGCTATCTTGCTTAAACAACTTAAAATAGAAGATGATTGATGTGTCCTATGTTGTAGGGCAAACTCGCATTAATGGACACTTTAGTATTTAAGGCTGGGCATGGTGGTTCACACCTATAATCTCAGGAGGTTCACACCCATAATCCGGGAGGCTGAGACAGGAGGATCACTTGAGGCTAGAAGTTCAGGACCAGCCTGCAGAAAAATGTGAGACCCTATCAGTAAAAACAATTAAAAAATTTATCCAGATGTGGTGTGCACCTGCAGTCCCAGATACTTGGGAGGCTGAGGTGGAAAGGTTGCTTGAGCCTCTGAGGTTGAGGCTGCAGCAAACTATGATTACACCACCACACTCCAACCTGGGCCACAGAGCAAGACCCCATCTCAAAAAAATTTTAATTAAAAAAATGTAATAATATTACAAAAATTTTTATGAGCATGATGCGCCACTGAGAGTATAAAGATTGACTTTTCCACCCTTATTTGGTGCACCAGGCTAGAGGGATTTTCCTTCTGTCTGCCAGTGTAAGTGATATTTTTATTGTGAGGAAGCAGCACACAACACGATCTAGTAAATACTTAGAAGTCATTATTTGATCTTCACTTTATATTATCTTCCTCCATTTATACTTAAACACTGATTTTTCCCTCCCAGTGATATTGCAAAGCAAACATCACTCTAATCCCTATTGAAATTATATGTAAACATCACTAATTAGTATTAATTTGAGGGAAGTCTGGTTGGAAAGAATTAATAGTGCAATTTATAGCATAATTGTCTTATTACCTTTATATACATACAGAAACAAAATAGCAAGTAAAACGTCAGTGAAAGGCCTTCGAGAATTAATGGTCAAGGAAAATTTGTAATTACTTCACTGATCCTATTACAAACAATGGCAACGTTCATTCTGCATTCATTGTAGGCTAGCCACTAGAATTTATATCAATTACTTTATTTTCCCAGCAACCCAGAGGTAGATAAGGAGTAAGTCTGTGGTCACAGGATGCTAAGGGGAGGAACTGCTTTCCACACTGAGGACTTCTTTTTTTGTTTTTTTTTCTAGACGTAGTCTCACTCTGTCGCCCAGGCTGGAGTGCAGTGATGGGATCTCAGCTTACTGCAACCTCTGCCTCCTGGGTTCAAGAGATTCTCCTGCCTCGGTCTCCCAAGTAGCTGGGATTATAGGTGCATGCCAACATGCCAGCTAATTTTCATATTTTTAATAGAGACAGGGTTTCACCGTGTTGGCCAGGCTGGTTTTCAACTCCTGACCTTAAGTAGTCCACTCAAGGACAGGACCCCAGCCTCCCAAAGTGGTGGGATTACAGGCGTGAGCCACTGTGCTTGGCCTGATGACTTCTTGATGGTTTATATTCTCACTGCAAATCTCTGGTTTCCAAGTACTTAAAAAATAATTTTCCATTAATTAAAAACATTGTTACTCCAGCTGCCTTGTGTAGCAAATTCGCTGAGCAAACATCATCTCACATGAGCCTGAAAGTAAAGCTCTGTCCAACTGATAACTTTCACCCTACAAGGTAACAGGGGCTTATTCTATTTATTCCAATTCTTTGTCTTGGTGTCTAGCTTAGATCATTTGTGTCAAAAGTCATTTTCTGGTTCCCTACTGATTTTCCCAATAAGTGCACCTCTTTTCAGCAACAGGATTGAAATATCTGGCTTTATTTTAGGAACACACGGGACTGTAGGTTAAATGTGAAAGCCACATGAAATCCTAACAGCTGTGGTTTTAGACATTAGGTTTTATGTATTACCTCCCGTAAACCCTTTTAAATGAGAACTTCTACTATTATCTGTTAGGGATATCAGTGATTAGAAAAATGGCCAAGATTGGCAATGGGAAAAATGGGAGGCATATGCTTGAGTATCATCTGAATTGGAGAATGAGTCCTCACCTGAAGCAAATGAGTGATTGAAGCTCTTCTCTGATATACACTCAGTGTTTTTCAGAGCTTCAGCTGCACACCACCTGCATCAGAGTTTCAACAGGGCATAAAACAATACCTTTAACAAGGGCTACAGGAAACTATATCAATAAATGGTTCCCCAAAAACACACACACACACACACACACACACACACCCTTCTCCCTTCTCTCTGGGGTCGTTCTACACCTGACCTTGGAGAAACACATTATTGGAGTTCATTAGGCAATATCCTATCTGCTTCCATTTCTATGTTAGTTGCCCCAAATCTCAAGGACTAAAGTCCCATAATTGTAAATGTGAGAGAAGAAATGATACAGCTGGAGTTCCTCATTGCTCCTGAAAAGCAAACAACTCATAAAGAAAAAATTAGCAAAATTTGTCTAAACTTATGTAGGAAGTAGCATGAAAATAAGGGTATTAGGCAAATTTTTATATATACAGGATCACACAGAATTTTCCTAATACTATAAAATAAGCATATATATATATATATGCATATATATATGTAAATAGAAGGCTCTGTTCCAAAATATTAAGAAGTGGTATGTCTGATGGCATTGTGGATAATTTTTCTTTTCTATTTTTCTGTAAATGTTTATAATAATCATATCTCTTTATCAGGAGAAAGAAAACAATTAAATATTATTTAAAAATACAAAGGCGGTTGGAAGAGAATCTTAGTGAATCCCCACATTGAATCTTGCTACTCCACAGTCTATAAATCAAAGATCAATTCCCTGTTAGGACCCTGAGGCCAAATCCAGCCTGCTGCCTGTTTTTGTAAATAAAGTTTTATTGAAACATAACTGCACTCATTCATTTACATATTGCCCGTGGCACTACGACAGCAGAACTGAGTGGTTGCAATAAAGACTGAATGGCCTGAAAAGTAAAATACTCTTTGGCCCTTCACAGAAAATGTTTGCTGGCCCCTGCCATAGATGTTTGCAAGATAGAAGTGGGATCTGAGGCAAACTCCCTTGCCCTGGGCTTCTGAAATTCTCCTGGACCTGCTGAAAAAGCTATCCTGGAAGATGCTGGAGCTTTGTTGCTGCAATTACAAGTGCTGTTGGACAGAGTTCATGATCCCCTCTGACTCCTTATGCAATTCATTGCTGAAGTGCTAAAAGGACTTCTTAAAAGCGTTTATCTACAAACACCAGAGCATTTACAGCTGGGCAAGTAAATACAGTTGAGCTGAATTAGAGGAGAGCTAGGATGATACTTTTTTGTTGATGCCTCAATTTTTCTAGATAAAAAGCAAAAGAGGCAGCAATCAGTTAGAGTGGTGCTTTTCAAATAGACATTGGGTTTCCTCAAGGGTCCACAGGAAGTTCAGAGCCAATTGCGGCACCCAGAGTGACAGGACCTCACCCCATAGGAGGGACAATAAACAGGCAGGTCTTTTCCATTCTCTTTTTCTAACTTAGGGGATCAGCTGCAGTGCTGAGAATAGAGATGAGTTCCAGGAACATGAATTCTGTCCAGGAAGACAGTGCACGGTAACCTATCAGAGGAGGATAAAATATTTGGGGATTACCGGGTTAAAAAAAAAGAACCATTGTTCTAAACTGAGTCATAGATAAACTAGGAAGGCATTTCCTTGGCATTTTGATCATAAAATCCCAATATGCATTCATCACACCCTAAGGTCTAGAAGGGGACTTGTCCAAGGCCACCCAGTTGGAAAGTGGGATTCCAACTTAGTTTCATTAATAATCCGAACACATGGAAACTGAAAAAGAAATCCATGTCCTTTAAAATCCTGACATACCTTTACGTCACTTGGTTGACAAAAAACGCCATGGAGAATCTCTTGATTTTCAGTTTTGATGCTCCAGACACAAGTCGTGCCCCTCCCCAGATCCCGCTCTTCAGTCCAACTTCCTTCTCCAGCACTTCTGAAGGCTTCTGGTTGAGTCAGGATGGAAGCGCTCCTTGGCTGTCTCTTATTAACCTCTTAACACACACCTCTTAATTAAAAGTTTTTTCCTACCCTAATGGGTACACGCTGCTTCTCATTTGCTTTTCACAAAAAACGGAAGCCAAATACACACACACACACACACACTCCCTCACCCCACCCACCCACACATACAGCCAGCCACACACAAACACATTCCACCCATACACACACACCAACAAACACACCCCATTCATATACACGCACAATTCAAGGAGGAAATGTTAATGATTTGTCTAAAAGGGGCACTTTTGTGTGTGTGTGTTTTGTTTTTTGTTTTTTGTTTTTTTACATCAGCAGGGTGTTTCTGGTTTAAATTCAAACGTTTCATTTAATTATACATCCTCCTCTCCTCTCCACCACACACGAACTATTCCAGTTAGGAGAGTCCCATCCCCCATATGTGAAAAAAAAAGATGTAGAGTCGTGAGTCTGGTTTACTTCATCTGTTGAAAAATAAAGTAAGTTTGGCTGAGCTAAACAAACTTCTTCCTGAATAGAGTAACCCTCCCATTTCTGTTTGCCGAAATGTTTGACAGATGGAAATCTGACGGGGAGCATTTCTTTTAATGACCGTGTGAAAACTTCAGATCTTAGTTTTGTCTTGCCACTAACTAACTGTGACTTCAAGGAAAGCGCTTCTCTGGCTCTCCAGCTCTTTGTTTATAAAATAGGAGGGATATCTGATCTCAACCTGGGGTTCAGAATTTTCTCAACGCTCTCTAATCGAATGCAGTGTTTTTTGTGGGTGTGGCTGTGTCCATTTTTGCTTCCTGGGGAAAAGGGATTGTGACTTCCAGTGAATTCACCAAGGATGCTGTGATTGCAGAGAAATGGTTTGTAAAAGCATAACATTTCATGATTTAAACTTTCAGCTACGCTGAGGGGTCAGCTGAGACAGCAAGTGAAGAAAGAAGTCATCCTCCTTAGGACAGCAGGCTGTGAGCCAGCATCCCTTCCAACTCCACAGTCAACAGCACCTTACAGGGACAGGCAGAGAGAGGCCACAGGCTCAAGCAGGAGACGTGTTAGTTTAGCCGTTTCTTTAGGTTGTTGATATTAGCTCCTCAGACATGTTTATTAGAGAAAAAAGGCTGTGATTGGGTTTTGTACTTTGTAGTTGCAATAAAATTCTGTGTTTGAGTTTAAAAGAATCATGATTTTTGTGATTCCCTAGCAAATTTTATAGAATTAGGAACTGCCCTAGCACACCCTATTCTTTCTCCCCTCATTGCTACACCTTGGCTGAGAGTGGGTACTCCCCCTTACCAAATGCTTTCATGGGACCCAGAGTCTTTCTGGAATGGAAAATACTTGTCTGATAAGCTTATTATTTTCCCCAGAGGTGTATGAAATTCATGTATTAGCTCCTAGGTATTTGCCTCAAAAAGAAAACCTACCCTGAGGTAAGAAAGAGGACACTTTAACAAAAAGGGACTGATTGCTAATGGTGGCATTTTAGGTATCAGTGTGGGGACATATTTTAGGGGGAGAGTTGAGACACATCTAGCATGTTATAGACAGTGAGCCTTGCAAACTGTGATGAGGAAGTGGTCCTTTCCCCTTCCATGTCATTAAAAACAAACAAACAACGACAACAACAGAACTGTACTTTGAGCCCAGTTCAGTGGCCACATCTGTAATCCCAACATTTTGGGACGCCAAAGTGGGAGGATTGCTTCAGCCCAGGAGTTCGAGACCAGCTTGGGTCACATAGTGAGAGTTCACCTCTACAAAAAGTAAAAAAAGGTAGCCGTGTGTGGTAGTGTGTGCCTGTGGTCCCAGCTACCTGGGAGGCTGAGGTGGGAGGATCACTTGAACCTGGGAGGTCAAAACTGCAGTGAGCTATGATTGCTCCAACCTGGGTGACAGAGTGAGACCCTTGTTTCAAAAATAAATAAATAAATAAATAAATAAATAAATAAATAACTTTATTTACAAATGATACAGAACTTGCATGTTTGCTAAATGAAAAAACCTCCTTTCTAAATTTTTGGAGTAATTTTAATTCTGGATAAATTCACCACAGATATACTTTTCCTCTCTTTTGTTTTTGGAGACCGGGGGTCCCTGCTTGACTGGTGCTCTCAAGTCCTGTCTGAGTTCAACACCCTTTTTCTCACATCTCTGAAGTCATCTTCTATAGACGACCCCCGATGCCACCAGTATATCAAGCTGGCTCTGACGTAGCCCAACATGAACCTTGCTTAATTATGTTGGCAGAAAAAGAACCGAAACAGGAAAAGAACTAAAGAATTTCCTTCTGGCTGACAAACAACTCCTTGTTGCTACTAATGGGAAATCTATTTTTACTCTTCCGTACCCCAGCGATGGAGTTGATCTTCATGACACAAAGAAACCCTCAGCCAAAAATTTTTAAAGTACAGGCTGGGTGTGGTGGCTCATGCCTGTAATCCCAGCACTTTGGGAGGCCGAGGTGGGTGTATCACTTGAGATCAGGACTTCGAGACCAGCCTGATCAACATGGTGAAACTCCATCTCTACTAAAAAAATACAAAATTAGCCAGGCATGGTGGGGGTTGCCTGTAATCCCAGCTACTTAGGGGGCTGAGGCAGGAGAATCGCTTGAACCCAGACGATGGAGGTTGCAGTGAGCTGAGATCGCGCCATTGCACTCCAGCCTGGGTGACAGAGTGAGACTCTGTCTCTGGGAAAAAAAAAAAAAAAAAAAGTGCATTACTCGTCGGAGATTATGAGCTCAAAATATCTTCTCTAAGAACCCACACTATAGCATGTCAGGTAAGAAGCCTGCACACCGTGTGCTTGTTCCATAAAAATGTTGAACCCCCAATGAAGCCATAATCAACCATTAAAGATTTTCACCAGTGATGACCATGCCATTGAAATCTGCCATTTAAATTTTTTTATCAGTTATGGAGAGATGAGTTTATATTTTCAAAATGGGCTTTGGCATTGAAATGAGGCAGCCCTAGGCCAACCTGGAAATTCCACTAACTCACGAAGAAGCCATGGGAAAATTGCTTAACTTCTCCATGCCATAGTTTTACCATCTGCAACGTGGGGGTGATGATACTTTGCAGAGGTCTGGGAAGTTATTAAAGGCACCCCGCCGTAGGCAAAGCATTTTGAAAATGCTTCATCCATAGCTGGCCCTGAGTACTTTGTAGACATTACGTAATAATTTTAATTCTCAACAGCTTTACAACTTTTGGACAAAATCTCTTCCTTCATTCCAGTTTGCTCTACCTTTTTGTAACTGTGAAGTTTAAAAGGCCTTAGACAGGAGGAGAAATTCCTTGTTTGTAGTCCTTATCCTATCTTTGTGGTTAAAAATAAAAAAAATGTTCAGGGAAAGTTCAGGATGAAGTCAAGATGGGATTTTTGTGATCATGGCACTACTTCTCAGAACTGCACTCATACAGTTTCTGAGCACCAGACTGGCCCTGATGAGGAAACGGAAGTCAGGAATAAGGAGCAAGCCAGCTAGTTCTGGCTTTAATTCTAACTACTGTACTGCTTCCTCCAGACAGGAGTTGCGACCGGAAACTCCCATCAATCCAGGCTCACTAACCTTTCAGGTGCATTCATGTATGGTTCCAGACTCTCTCACTCTCACACTTCTTGCTCATTTCAGTGCTACTCTTCTGTTCTGAACCAGAAGTGTTCTTTTGGAGATGCTGGTCCATTAGAAAATACCTCATACACCATTTTGCCACTGGGGTTGGCCAGGTTTGAGTTCAGTTCTTTTTATATTTCGGATCAAAATGTAAGAAGAAAAATATTTAAGAAGAGCCTGTTGTTTCTCTTTCATTTGTGCATTGGATTCCCCTCACGACAGTGCCTTTAAAAAAGGGAGATCGGCAGGGAGGGTGTCCTGAGAAACCCTGCCAATCCCGGCTCTGTTACCCAGATGAAGGGAGTGTCCTGAGCCTGAGAAAGGAGCCGAGAGCCTTGAGCAGGGCTGCACTGAGCAGGCCTTGCCCTCTGCCTCTTCCTCCTATCTTGTTTCTTACCTTCCCCTACCGTCTTTCATTTCTGTCTCCCTCCATTTTTAGGCGGGGCCAACCTTTCACAGCAGTATTTTTAGTTTTCGTATGGGAACATCAACTTGTTTCTCTCCTTGCTTCTTTTTCCCTTTACCAAGGATGCGTGAGATTTTCCTGCTTGTGTGTTCAAGGGCGTTGGGAACATTGTGTGCTTATATTTAACCCCTTACATTTCCCCGAGGTGCTTTGTTCATTGCACATGAACTTTTAATTCTTTCCAGGCTGTGTAAGTTTTGTCCAGACTGCAGCTTTCTGGGGCTTGGCCTGCCTCCGTGTTTTGTGGAAGCTTATTGCTTCACAGTGAGACCATCTGACAGTTGTTATCTGCGACCTGAGAGACAGAACTGCCAGCGATGAGTGCCAGAGGCCGTGATGAGTTGTTTCTCTGCAAGACCTCCCAGTTCCCCAGTCCCCCACCGCCATCTGGGACCACCCGAGGAAAGAGACCAGTGTGACACCAAATGTTCACGGGAGGATGGAAAATGTCCCCACCCACCAAGGCCAGCCTCAGTCTGGACTTGAGTCCCTGACAGTGGGGAGAACCATCAGATTCATCTGCGTGGATGTCTGTCTGCTGTGATATTCCCTACCTCCCTCCTTCCTTGCTCCCTCCAGCTCTCCTTCCTTCTCTGTCTTCTTTTCAGACTTCCTTCCCTCTCTCCACCTCTACCTCTTGCAAAAATCTTTAAGCTGGCTGCTGGGTAGCATCTCTCCAGGAGGTAGGTATGATTCTGAGTATGACCCAGTGAACCATGCTTCAAGGAGATTTCCAGTCACACTGCGGATAAAATCCATGCTCTTTATCAGGGCCAACTGGGTCCTGCAGGGTCTGGCCCTGCCTATATCTCTGTATCCCACACAGCACGTTTTCCTTTGCTTACTCTGCTGTCCGCTCATTACCCACTCAGAGGCTTCCCATTTGCTGTGCTGCCCCCACCCCTGGGATGCTCTGGCTTTAGAATTTCTCATAGGTAGGTGCTTCCCTTTTATCCTTGTCTCAGCCCAAATGCTCCCTTCCTAGGGGCCTTCCCTTATCTCCCCCAGTCTCTCTCACTCTCTGTTGCATATCATGTTTTCTTTTCTTCACAGGATATCTTTATCTGAAATGATCTCTGCACTTATTTGTCTGCCTGTTTATTTGCTGCCTTTACCCCTAAAACTGTCTTTTTTTTTTCCATGTAGTCAACCAGTGCCTGTGACACATAGTTTGTCCTCAATAAATACCTGTTGAATGAATGGATAAACAAATACATTAGCAGGGGGCATAAGAAATAACAAGAATAACATCACTAGTAATGATAGCAATAAAAATGATTGAGTTTTTTCTTTTTCTGGTTTGCCAAGCACTGTCCTCAAAACAATTATGAGAGAGAGGATAATTTTACATTTTCCCAAAACAAAAAATGGAGGCTCCCAAGAGTTGGTATTTTCCTAAGGCCACCCACTTAGTGAGGGATGGAGTTGGGATCTGTCCTCAGACAGGTCTGACTCTAAAGCCAGCAGACTTTCTTCCCTCTTGACCATGACATGTACCACACATAAACAACTATAATATAAGACAGAGTAAGTCTCATGGGAGGTACAGATAAAACGTCATGGGAATTCAAAGGAGGAAGAAATGGTCTCTGGACAAGGGTTCGTGACAAGGTGATTTTCTTTTTCTGAACTATGGTGAGGGGATCTGGACTGTTGGAAGGAGAACGTGAAATCCCAATGCATGTTGATAGAAAAGGCCAGAAGGCTTTCATGTTGTATGTGTCTGTGCATTATAGTAGGGGATGGTACAGTAGAGAGAAAGACAAAGTGAATTTAAATTCTATTCAAAAGTAGTAGTTGTAGTAGGAAGTATTTTCTTATTGTGTACAGTCCTAACTTGGATTCTTATTTAAAGACAAAAGTGCACATCTGTATCTGTTAGGGTAAGAGCTTCATATACACATCTACAATCTCACATTTCTGTTCAAGCAACCTTATTATTAATATACAAAAATGCATTTTCCCATTGAGTCACATTTTAATTTCAGATATAATCTAAATGTTCCTAAGCCTGTCTAGACTGGGGGCTCCCATTGACCACTTAAATCCAAGTTTTAGTGATTCAATGTCCCTACCTACGCAAATCAATCAGACTTATACCCCCCTTTCTTTCTTTCTTTTTTTTTTTTTGGACACAGAGTTTCTCTTTGTCACCCAGACTGGAGTGCAGTGGGGCAATCTCCTAAGATTCCTTGAGGTCAGGTGTTCAAGACCAGCCTGGCCAACATGGTGAAACCCCATCTCTACTAATAATACAAAAATTAACTGGGCGTGGAAATTATCTCCTTTCCTAAGATTTTTATCTTAGGAAAACAAGGAAGGTTTGCCACTGTAAACTTTTTCAATGTAATTTGTTACATTAATAGACTAAAGAAGAAAAATCAGGTGTTTGTCTCAAGAGATGCACATGAAACTTCCTGTATGTGTTAATACCCATTTACTATGTGATATGGTTTGGCTCTGTGTCCCCACCAAAATCTCATGGAGAATTATAATCCCCACATGTTGGGGGAGAGACCTGGTGGGAGGGGATTAGATCATGGGGACAGTTTCCTCCATGCTGTTCTCATAATAGTGAGGAAGCTCTCACAAAGTCTTGGTGGTTTAAAACTGGCAGATTCCCCTGTGCACTCTGTCTCCTGCCACTTTGTGAAGAAGGAGCCTCCTTCCCTTTCACCTTCTGCCATGATTGTAAGTTTCTTGTGTCTTCCTAGCCATGTGGAACTGTGAGTCAATTAAACCTCTTTTGTTTATAAATTACCCAGTCTCAGGTATTCTTTATAGCAGTGTGAAAACGGACTGAAACACTCTGAAAAGAGTAGTAGTCCTACAGGTTTAGAGTTTCTTTAAATTGAAATTCTTACCAATGCCTTAAGGACCAAAACACAAAACAAAATCAAGGTGTATACAGTGGAAAAAAAGAGATAAAATTGTTATTGTTTGTTGATGGTATGATCACAAATCTGAAAAAATTAAAAATTGGAAAAATTTTTAGAACAAATAAGAGAGTTAAATAAGACTGCTGGATGCAAAATCATTCTCTAAAAAATCAATAGCATTTCACAACAATATCCAACTAGAAAATGTAATAAAAAAAACCCACCCCATTCACAATGAGAACAAAAGTATAAAGTTTCTAGGAGCTAGCTTAACCAAAAATTCACAAGATCTTTATGGAGAAAATATTAATACAAGACATGAAAGATATTAAGAAAAGTGGAGAAATACCTATGCTCTTGGTTGTGACAAATTTCCCTACAATTTCATGGCAAACCTAATCAAGAGTACATTTTTATTTTTATTTTATTTTATTCTATTGTATTTTATTTTATTTTTTTGAGATAGGGTCTCACTCTGTCACCCAGGCTGGAGTGTAGTGGCGTGATCTTGGCTCACTGCACTCTCCACCTCCTGGATTCAAGTGATTCTTCTGCCTCAGCCTCCCAAGTAGCTGGGACTACAAGCACGCACAACCATGCCCAGCTAAGTTTTGTATTTTTAGTAGAGATGGGGATTCACCATGTTGGCCAGGCTGGTCTTGAACTCCTGATGTCAAGTAATCTGCCTGCTTTGACCTCCCAAAGTGCTGAGATTACAGGCATACACCACTACGCCTCGCCATACATTTATATTTTTAAAGGGAAGCTTAATAAACTTGTCCTTAAATGTACATGGAGGAATAAAAGTCTATAAATTATTAAGTCAGTTTAAGAAAGGGGACTAGAAGTAAGACTTGTCCTATAAAGTACTATGACATACTACATAGGCAGTAATAAAAAAGAAATATTTATACCAATTATACCAATAGAACAATGACACGAATAAAGAACTCAAGGCTGAAGCCTTGAATGTACGGTCCTTAATAAATTATACTTAAAGCTAAAGCTCCTGTATTAGTCAGAGTCCTCTAGAGAAACAGAACCAACAGAATGTGTGTTTATATAGAAAGAGATTTATTTTAAGGAACTGGCTCATGAGATTATGAAGGTTGGTAAATCTAAAATCTGCAGGATGGGACTGCAGGCTGAGGACTCACAGAAGAGTCACCAATATTGCAGCTCACGTCCAAAGTTCATCTGTTGCAGAATTCTCTCTTGCTTATGGGAGGTGGTCCTTTTGCTCTGTGCAGACCTTCAGCTGATTGGATAAGGCCTACCTACATTACGAAGGGCAACCTGCTTTAATCAAGGCCACCAATTTAAATGTTAATCTAATTCAAAACACCGCCACAGAAGTATCCAGAATAATGTTTGATCACATATTTGGAATCAATGGCCCAGCCAAGTTGACATGTAAATTTAACCTAATATTATAACTACATATCCAGTTAAGGTGGTAGTAAGAAAACTTGGAGAAAAATACAACTGGGTCCTTCCCTGATATCTCAAATAAAGGGGGATTCTAAATAGATTTAGTTAGAAAATTAAATCTAAGAAAAAACTCTTAACAGAAAAAATACAGAAAAATACCTTTGTTACCTAGAGCAGGGAAAGATTTTTAAAATAAAACTTCAAAAACAAGATCATAAACTAAAAACAAAAAAATTCTGAGAAATTTGATTAAATCAAAATTAAGGATTCCTGTTCAGCAAATATCATTATGACTAAAGTGGAAAAAATAATGACAGAATGAGAGAATATCTTTGCAATGTCTAAAGCTAAAGATTAATGCCTGGATTAATCAAGAAACCCTTGAAAATAAAAAGAAAAATACAATAAGTTCATTAGAAAAGCGGGCAAAGGATATGAAAAGATATAATACCTATGAGGATGCCCCCAAAACTAACCAGTAGCTGAAGAAAATTCACAATTAAATAACAGTGGTACATCAGTGTGCCCCTACTGGACTGACAATAATTAGAAAACTAAATAATCGGTGGACTTGGGGGAATAAAAATCCTTACGTACTGCTGGTGGGAGTGTAGATCGGTCAGATCTTCTGGAGAACAAGTTGGCACTACTTGTTCAAATTAAATAGACACATAGGCTATAATCTAGCAATTCTACCAAATGAATTCTCACATATGTTCCTTAGGAGCCATGGACAGGGGGTCAGATTAAATAGACACATAGGCTATGATCCAGCAGTTCCACCGGATAAAGCCTCACATGGGTTCCTAAGGAGGCATGCGCAGTGGTATTAACTGCATAGCCACTGGTGGCAAGAAGGTCACCCATCACAGGAAGAATAGTGATGTCACATCAAGTGGATCCACTCCTTGGAGTTGATTGCACCAATCAGAAGCTATGGATTAGATATTCACAAAGTGACATGGATGCATCTTAAACCATAGTGCTTGAGGGAAAAGATAACAAATAGAATGAGATTTATAACAGCGTCATTTGTGTAAATAAAAGAATGCATGCACTTTGCAGGTTACAGAGATTTTAAAAAAATATATACATTACACATATTAGAATGGTTGCCTATATAAGAGAGAAAGAGAATGAAAGGGAAAAGAGGGTGAAAAAAATACGTGTTTTTAAAAGTAAAAACATGGGCCTTGTGAAATGAATAGTAATGCTGTGTCATGAGTTAAGGGGCATGTATGACAAACCCAACCTTCTGTATCCGAGGCTTAAAAAACAAAACTAAACTAAAATGAAAACAGGCCCAATCCTATAAACAAAATACAAGTTTGTGAAAATGAAATCTTGGAAAGCCCCTGGCCCTGGATTCATAAAGTTCTCCCAAACCCTCACAGAGCAGATAACTCCAGTGTCACTCAGGTTGTGTCACGGCAGAATAAGGGAACGCTCCTAAATGCTTTTTAATGAGGCCAGGATGATACTGGCCTCAAAACCTGACAGAGCAGAAAGAGAGTGCCATAAACAATATTACATGGCTATCAGTGCAAAAATCCTATACAAAATACTGGCAAATAGGCTCCAGTAACACATAAAAGAATAATTCGCCATGATCAAGTGGGGTTTATTTTAGAAACATAAGCATAATTTAAAATCCAGAAGTTTAACATAATTTAGCAACCCAGTGGCTGAAACCATGAAGGTCATTTGTCTCAACATATGCAGAAAATATTTTTGATAATATTCAACATACATTTTTTAAATGAAAAAGATCCTTTAGTAAAAGAGAAATAGGAGCTTACCTCAACACACACACACACACACACACACACACACACACCATACACATCCCATACACACACCACCAAACCCACACCCCCACATACACACCATGCACACACCACACAACACACACACACCCCACATACACACACCACACACGTGCACACACACCATATACACACATCACACACATACCACACACACCACCACATACACACTCCCATAACCCACCCTCCCACACCCATACACACCACACCCACACACACATAGCACCACACACAAGCCACCCCCCCCACACCCACACACCACCACACACACATCCCACATACACACAATGCACCAACACAGACACCACACATACCACCACACACACACGACACACACACCACCACACACACCCACAACCCACTTGCCCTACAACCACACACACCACACTCACACCACCACATACCACACACACATCACATACACACACCACACACCACACATCCCACATATATGTACCACACACCACCACACACACACCATGCACACACATAACCCACTCCTTCCTACCCACACACACCACACATACCACCACACACCACACACACACAGCTCACATACACACACCACACATCACCACACACCACCGCACACACGCCATACACACACATAACCCACTCCTTCCATACCCACACACACCAGACACACCACCACACACAACACACACACACTCCACATACACACCACCACACACCACCACACACACAGCTCACATACACACACCACACATCACCACACACCACCGCACACACGCCATACACACACATAACCCACTCCTCTCATATCCACACACACCACACACACCACCACACACCACACACACACACCTCACATACACACACCACACACACCACACACACACACTCCACCACATAAACACACACACCACATACACCCCCCCCCCACACACACACACAGATATCACACATCCATACCACACATGCCATCATTATGCCTAGTGGAAAAACACTGGAAGAATTCCAGTAAAGATGAAAAGATATCATTAAATGTTATGTATAAGATTATAACATACATAACAACTATATTATGAGAATCAATAGCCTTTTTATAGATATTCGAAACCAGTATGAAAGTATAATGATAGAAAAGATACCATTTAAAATAGCTTCTAAAAAGATAAACTATCTATGTGTAAATTTAACAAGTAATATGCAAGCCAAATGTGAGAAAAACTTATAAATTCTGAGGAAGAAAACATAAGACTGAAATATATAAAAAGACATGCCACAATTTGGGTCTGGAAGGTACAACCTCATAACCGTGTCAATCCTCCTTAAATTAACCTGTGCATTTAACATTGTCCCAGTGAAAATACCAATTGTTTTGTTTTCCTATGTAGGAATATTTTTTTTCTAACATTTACATGGAAAATTATGCAAGTAAAAATAGCCAGAGAATTTCTGTCAGGAATGAATAATGGGGGAAGGGCTAACTATAAAAAACTAAAATACACTTATGTAAATTTTGTTTACGAATGAAGGGGCATTTCAAATCCATGGGGAATATATGGTTTACTCTATAAATGATTTTTCACCTATCAGATTAGCAAAAATTTCAAAAGTTAAAAACACAGTGGGTTGGCAACCCTTCCCTGCTGAAGAAAGTGTAAATTGGTACTGTATGAAAAGCAGTTTGGCATTAGGTATCAAAATTACAAACCCACATACCTTTGATTCCACAATCCTGTCTCATGAATTTTATGCAGTAAATGCATTAGCCAATGGGAGTACACACACGATTCTTTACTGCAGCATTGCATGTAATAAAGAAAGACTGGAAACCAGTCTAGTCATCAGTGGGACTAGTTATATAAATGATGATACGTACACACAATGAAATGTTACATACACACAATGAAATGTTATATCCCTATAAGGATAAGAATGAGGAAAATCTTTGTTATTGATGTGGAAAGATCTCCAAGGTGCATCATTTGAAAAAAGCAGGGTGCGTTGTATATCATCAGTGTGTAGAAAAGGAGACAAAAGAGATCCATTGTGTTGCCTTGCACATATAAATTTATAAACAGTGTCCAGAAGGATAGTAAGAAAGTGAAATCACAGCTACTGGTGCCTACATGTTTTAGGAGTCACCGAGAGATTTGGAACTGGGGTGAATGAAGGTTTTTTACAGTATACCCTTTTGTACACTTTCTTGTTTGAGTCACATTGATGTATCACCTGTTCAAAAAATCAAATAGATAACTTAAAAAGGAAGTTAAAAATTCTGTGCTAATATGATTATATGTATTCTCACTCTAAGTGACAATCTTTAAAATGTTCTTTTCTGGTACAGTGTTGCATTCAATTGAAAATAAATGAATGGTCACCATCATTTTGAAATTGTAACCATAGGACCTTTTGTCTGGAGTTGATTTTAATGATCATCTGATGAAATCCCAAGTAAGTGGTTTGTCTTGCCTATTGTCAGAGTCGGGCTAGAATTCAGGTGTCTTGCTTTTTCCTACTGATTCACTGAATTTATAGGGTTCGTTTTCTGCATTTTGGCTCCCTCATTTTTACTAAGGTGGTTCTTCCTCAGTGTTCATGGTGTAATAACTACTCCATCTGTCTCCCAAGCTTTTTCCCTGTGTGTAAAATTAGATCTCCAAATTTCATGACAAAAGACTGGAATGACAATCCAATTTACCTGCATACAGAAACGTTTTGCTTGGGGTCTTATCCTGAAATTATGTATCATATAATAACTCCAAGGAATTGGAATTTAACTGCTGAAGCCAAGAATTTTTGGCAATTTGGAAGCCCTGTGCAAGCATTCTGTTGTTTAAAATAATAATAATTAATAAAGCTAACATTTATTGGGCTCTCTCTATAAGCAGGGGATTGAGCTAAGTGCTCTACATGCATTAACTCATTTAATCTTCACAGCAGTCTTACAAGACAGACTACCATAAATCTATTCTACAGAGGAAGAGCCTGAGGCTTACAGAAGGTAACTTGTGCAAGTTCAGAACTGGACGGTGGTGGAACAGACTTGCAGACACAGAAAGCCTGACCCCAGAAGCACATTTTTCATTATTTTTCAGTTGTCTCTATCATAAGATTTTTTTCTTACATCTCTGAACACTGCTTTTCCTTTCCCGCTTCTCCTCTCACACCTACTGAGTTAGAAAGTTCTTCTTTGTGCTTTCATGAATTTCTGAATGCAGTGAGCTCTGCTGGCAGCTTACCAACAGTTCTCTTCCTTGACACTTTATCTAAGACTTCACTTAAGAAGGACTCAGAATGCTGCAAGGATATTTCTCTTTGCCAAATACCCAAATTTTAGCAAAAACAATTCTGTGTAAAAATGTTTTTGTTAACACATGCTTAATGTAGGTTATAGTCATAAGACTAATATGTTCATTTGTATGGATATTTTTCTTTAGAGAAATTAGTTATTAAGTATTGGAGTAAACTCAAATGCATTAAAAGTCACACATTATGACTTTTAAAAGAAATATCACTTGTGTTACTTTCAAGTAAAAATTGTAAGTCAAATACAGGCAATACTTTGTTGCCTTATAAGGACCTTAGGTTATCTCTTTCAATACATAGGATGACTTGTAACATACATACAAATAATATTTTAATTTTAGTAACTAATAGCTATTTAAGGTGTTTAAATACTTTTCTTTAGTGGCATATTTTTGCCACCTTTTATTTATAAAAATATAATTTATGTCCTTATGGAACAGGATGCTTACCTGGGATTTTTAATGCAGTGTCAAGATACAATAAATGCTCACACTGTGTACAAATGTCACTCAAAATTGACCAAAATACCTTATTTTAACAGCAAGAATGATAAAGCTCTTAAAATAAGACATAGGTATAAATCTTTATGACCTTATATTAGGCAATGATTTCTTACATATGACACCTAAAGCACAAACAAAGAAAAAATAGATAAATTAGACAACATCAAAATTTAACACCTTTGTGCTTCAAAGAATACTACCAATAAAGTGAAAAAACAACCTACAGAAAAAGATAAAAGATTTGTAAATCATATATTTGATTAATCTAGTGTTCAGAATGCATAAAGAACATTCGAGTCAACCATAAAAAGACAAATTACCCAATTAAAAAATAGCCGAGAATTTGATTAGACATTTCTCCAAAGAAGATACCTGAATGGCCAACAAGGATATGAAAAGATGCTCAACATATTAGTCATCAGAGAAATGCCAATTAAAATCACAAGATTCCACATCATACCCATGACAATGCCTATAATAAAAAAGACATTGATTTTGTATCCTGAGACTTTGCTGAAGTTGCTTATTAGCTTAAGGAGATTTTGGGCTGAGACAATGGGGTTTTCTAAATATACAATCATGTCATCTGCAAACTAGGGACAATTTGACTTCTTCTTTTACTAACTGAATACCCTTTATTTCTTTCTCTTGCCCGATTGCCCTAGCCAGAACTTCCAACACTATGTTGAATAGGAGTGGTGAGAGAGGGCATCCCTGTCTTGTGCCAGTTTTCAAAGGGAATGCTACCAGTTTTTGCCCATTCAGAATGATATTGGTGGCTGTGAGTTTGTCATAAATAGCTCTTATTATTTTGAGATACATTCCATCAATACCGAATTTATTGACAGTTTTTAACATGAAGGGCTGTTGAATTTTGTCAAAGGCCTTTTCTGTGTCTATTGAGATAATCATGTGGTTTTTGTCTTTGGTTCTGTTTATATGCTGGATTACATTTATTGATTTGCATATGCTGAACCAGCCTTGCATCCCAGGGATGAAGCCCACTTGATCAATCAATGTGCAAAAATCACAAGCATTCTTATACACCAGTAACAGACAGAGAGCCAAATCATGAATGAACTCCCATTCACAATAGCTTCAAAGAGAATAAAATACCTAGGAAGCCAACTTACAAGGGATGTAAAGGACCTCTTCTAGGAGAACTACAAACCACTACTCAGTGAAATAAAAGAGGACACAAACAAATGGAAGAACATACCATGCTCATGGATAGGAAGAATCAATATTGTGAAAATGGCTATACTGCCCAAGGTAATTTATAGATTCAATGCCATGCCCATTAAGCTACCAATGACTTTCTTCACAGAATTGTAAAAAAACTGCTTTAAAGTTCATATGGAACCAAAAAAGACCCCACATTGCCAAGACAATTCTAAGCAAAAAGAACAAAGCTGGAGGCATCACGCTACCTGACTTCAAACTATACTACCAGGCTACAGTAACCAAAACAGCATGGTACTGGTACCAAAACAGAGATATAGACCAATGGAACAGAACAGAGCCCTCAGAAATCATACCACACATCTACAGCCATCTGGTCTTTGACAAACCTGACAAAAACAAGAAATGGGGAAAGGATTCCCTATTTAATAAATGGTGCTGGGAAAATCGGCTAGTCATAAGTAGAAAGCTGAAACTGGATCCTTTCCTTACTCCTTATACGAAAATTAATTCAAGATGGATTAGAGACTTAAATGTTACACCTAAAACCATAAAAACCCTAGAAGAAAACCTAGGTAATACCACTCAGGACATAGGCATGGGCAAGGACTTCATGTCTAAAATACCAAAAGCAACAGCAACAAAAGTCAAAATTGACAAATGGGATCTAATTAAACTAAAGAGCTTCTGCACAATAAAAGAAAATGCCACCTACAGAATGGGAGAAAGTTTTTGCAATCTACTCATCTGACAAAGGGCTAACATCCAGAACCTATAAAGAACTCAATCAAATTTACAAGAAAAAAAACAAACAACCCCATTAAAAAGTGGGCAAAGGATGTGAACAGACACTTCTCAAAAGAAGACATTCATAAAGCCAACAGACACATGAAAAAATGCTCATCATCACTCGCCATCAGAGAAATGCAAATCAAAACCACAATGAGATACCATCTCACACCAGTTAGTATGGCAATCATTAAAAAATCAGGAAACAACAGGTGCTGGAGAGGATGTGGAGAAATAGGAACACTTTTACATTGTTGGTGGGACTGTAAACTAGTTCAACCATTGTGGAAAACAGTGTGGCGATTCCTCAAGGATCTAGAAGTAGAAATACCATTTGACCCAGCCATCCCACTACTGGGGATATACCCAAAGGATTATAAGTCATGCTGCTATAAAGACACATGCACACATATGTTTATTGCAGCACTATTCACAATAGCAAAGACTTGGAATCAACCCAAATGTCCATCAGTGACAGACTGGATTAAGAAAATGTGGCACATACACACCATGGAATACTATGCAGCCATAAAAAAGTATGAGTCCGTGTCCTTTGTAGGGACATGGATGCAGCTGGAAACCATCATTCTCAGCAAACTATCGCAAGGACAGAAAACCAAACACCGCACGTTCTCACTCATAGGTGGGAACTGAACAATGAGATCACTTGGACACAGGAAGGGGATCGTCACACACAGGTTCCTATTGTTGTGGGGTGGGGAGGGATAGCATTAGGAGATATACCTAATGTAAATGGTGAGTTAATGGGTGCAGCACACCAACATGGCACATGTATACATATGTAACAAACCTGCACGTTGTCCACATGTACCCTAGAACTTAAAGCACAAAATAAATAAATAAATAAATACATAAAAATAAAAAAGACAAACAAGAAGTGTTAGCAAGGATATAGAGAAGTCAGAATCCTCATACCTTGGGACTGTAAAATGGTTGCAGCCATTTAAAAAACAGCCTGGCATTTTCTCAGAATCTCAACATAAAGTTATCATGTCATCCAGCAATTCCATCCTAGGTATATACTTAAGAATTGAAAACATACATACACACAAAAACTCTTATGTATTATTTACAATAAGCCAGGTTCTGGAGGCTACATCCTCAACATATTTAGGGCACCAGTATTCAGCCAACCACTGTTTGCAGGATCAAAAGCTTCCTCATGGGTACATCTGAGCCCTTCTTTTAAGGCATGGATATAATCACCGTGCCAGCAAGCTGTGCTATTCTAGAGGCCCCAAGGAGGAGTTCATCTACTTTTCTGAAGGCCTAATTTATACCCACAGAGGGGCTTGGGAACCAGGTTAGATTTTTATCCGTAACAACTACTACCACTACTTTATATTCAGTCTGCATGACTAACCGGAATAAGCAGTGTTTGCCTGAGTTTGTGTGGAAATGGAGGGAAAGAAAAAAAAGATGATTGGTGATCCCTTTCTCTTCTCTTGTGCCCTTTGTTTTTCCAAATGCAAGTCTAATCACCTTGCAGGAGCGCTGACAAGAAGCCCTGCTGCCTGGGATCCTCCAGGGATCCTGTATGAGGCTGTGGCCTTCGCTACTTTCCACTCCACAACATAGAGCCCCATCTATGACACTGACTAGTACATTCCCTCTCAGACTTCTTGCCATGAGCCCTTAGTGCATGTGACCTACGGTACTAGGGATGCTATACGGAGGAGGGGTGAGTGAGGCCTATAGTTGGATATTGTGAATTCCAGATGATGTCAGACAAAGAACCAGCTTAATGCTTAACATGGTTTGGTTGTGTCCCCACCCAAATCTCATCTTGAATTCCTAGGTGTTGTGGGAGGGACCCAGTGGGAGGTAACTGAATCATGGGGGCAAGTCTTTCCTGTGCTATTCTCATGATACTGAATAAGTCTCATGAGATCTGATGGTTTTTCAAAGCAGAGTTCCCCTGCACAGGTTTTCTTTTTGCCTGCTGCCATTCATGTAAGACATGACTTGCTCCCACGTAAGACATGACTTGCTCCTCCTTGCCTCCTACCATGATTGTGAGGCTTCCCCAGCCATGTGGAACTGCAAGTTCATTAAACTTCTATCTTTTGTAAATTGCTCAGTCTCTAGTATGTCTTTATCAGCAACGTGAAAACAAACAGATACAAGGCTTAAGCACCCAGGCTCTGGAGTTAGATTGCCTGGGTCTAAATCTGGACTGTATGATCTTGGGCAAGTCGGAAAACCTTGGAATGTCTCAGTTGCCTTATCTATAAAATGGAGACAATTGCAGTTTCTAGTTCTAGGGTTGCTGCAAGGATTGAATGAGATAATCTGAGTCAAGCTTTCAGCATGGTGCCTGGCATCTAGAAGCACTCAACTCATGATAGCTCTTCTGGATAATGTGTCCCCCCTTGGGGACTCTTAGGACATGGATTTGCTGGTTGATTCACCAAGGTTATGCTGACAATATGTGTGTGAGAAGAAATGTACTGAGTCTCATCTTTAGTCTTGTGGACAGAGACTATTTACAGGAGGCAATGCTATGAGGAAGGGAGAAATGTATAAAATTTAGACCCAAACTTCCTGGTACATAGCATGTGAAAGAGATGATAAAACAAATATAAAAGTTTTTTTGTTTTTTTTTGTTTGTTTGTTTTTATAATTGTCACAAGGCTAAGGCAGCTGGGTCATACTGTAAGAATCGAGAGGAAACCAGAGCGATCTGGGGCTATGGGAAGGAGGGACAGCTTCCTACAGAATGCAATGCTCCAACAACTTGTATATCTCTGTGCATGCCATTCTTTTGATTCTCTGAATTTGTTTCCTTTTCTGATTAGTTGATGTCCATGTATAGTGAAGCGTGCTACATGGAAAGATGATTGGGAGCCGATTCCATAAGGACAGAGCTTGCTGACTTGCAGGCCTCACAGGAGAGTGTTCAGTAGGACCATCAGCCAGAGCAGTTGGCTTCTCCAGAGAAATGTCTTCCCATCTCCTGCCTGAGCCAGGAAGAGGTGGATATAACAACCCGGAAACTGAGTTTCAAAGCTAAGTAGGAAAAGGAGGCTGATGAAGGTGTCTGCCCATTCACTTCACCTTCCTGTGTCCAGGAAGTTGCCTTCCTCTCTCAAGCTCCTCGGATGGCCTCTTCAAATCAGGGTGACTGTATTAGCTTCCCAGGGCAAAATGCCACAAACTGGGTGGCTTAAAACATAAACGTATTCTCTCACAGTTCTGGAGAACAGAAGTTCCAAATTAAGATTTCAGCAGGGTGGTTTCCTGCTGGAAGGTCTGAAGTAGAGTTCCACGCCTCTCTCCTGGCTTCAAGTGGCTGCTGGCCATCCTTGGTGTTCCTTGGCTGGTGGCAGCACAGTCGCCGGTCTCTGCCTTCATCTTCGCATGGCCTTCTCCCCTGTGTCTCTGTCTGCATCTTTCTTTTTTTTCTTTTTCTTTTTTTTTTTTTTTTTTTGAGACAGAGTCTTGCTCTGTCACCCAGGCTGGAGTGCAGTGGTGCGATCTTGGCTCACTGCAACCTCCGCCTCTGGGTTCAAGCAATTATCCTGCCTCAGCCTCCCTAGTAGCTGGGATTACAGGCATGTGCTACCACACCCAGCTAATTTTTGTATTTTTAGTAGAGACGGGGTTTCTCCATGTTGGCCAGGCTGGTCTTGAATTCCTGACTTCAAGTGATCCACCCGCCTTGGCCTCCCAAGCTGGGATTACAGGCGTGAGTCACCACACTCAGCCCATCTTTCTGTCTAAGAGCTCTTCTCTTTTGATTCAGGGCCCATTCTATTTCAGAGTGATAGCATCTCGAGATCCTTGCCTTTATAATACCTACCAAGACCCTTATACTAAGGAAGGTCACATTCTGAGGTTCTAGGTGGATGGATAGCTTGCAGGGAACACAATTCAACCCAATACAGTAAACGCATAGTTTTCTTTCAAACTAAGACATGTTTGGAATCTACAAATACTAAACTGGACGGAATGCCACATAGTAAGTATCCTTGCCTGGGCACAGTGGGCTGTATGGCCGCCCTCCAGCTAACCACTCTCCCCGCATTTTCCCCCGGGAGGGATGAGGAACAGCTGCAGGCCCTGTGGGTTGAAAAAGTGAATGCAGAGGTTGAACTATTCTTAATACAGACTGTCAGAGGCACTAGTGTCTCTCATTTTTGAGTTTTCCCAATGATCTCTTACAAAAATGCACTCGCTTCTTGTTGAGTCCTCTCTTTCAAGACCACAGAAGTTGAGACCCAAGTCACTTTCCACTTGTCCATCTGCTTTCCCTCTTCTAAACTTGTAATTTTTTTAATTAAAAAAAAATTTTTTTTCAGACAGTGTCTCGCTCTGTCGCCCAGGCTGGAGTGCAGTTTTGTGATCTCAGCTCACCGCAACCTCTGCCTCTCGGGTTCAAACAATTCTGCGTCAGCCTCCTGAGTAGCTGGGATTACAGGCAGGCAACACCATGCCTGGCTCATTTTTGTACTTTTAATAGAGATGTTCGTTTCACCATGTTGGTCAACTGGTCTCAAACTCTTGACCTCAAGTTATTGGCCTGCCTTGGCCTCCCAAAATGCTGGGATTATAGGCATGAGCCACCGTGTCCAGCCTTCTAAACTTTTTTTGATATCCTTTCCTGTTATTCTCCTTTCTTTCCTCTTTATTAACCGTTTTACTGTCATGTCAGTAGAAAAATGACAGTGAGGAACATGGTTCTTCAGGAGTGGGAAAGGAGTGGAGATAAGTCTGTGTGCCCCATCTATTTTCATGTAGAAAGATGTGTGCAATAGAAAACTGCATTTTGATTTTATCTTGCATATTAAAACATAAGACACGAATAAATGTAAGGGAAACTTCAGCAATAAGTTTCAAAATTTCCAAGAAAACTACAATATACTACAATAATTAAATATCACTCCAATAGATTCTTTTTAGAGCGATATTTGATGTTATTGAGGATATGGGAGAATAAGAAGTCTCACACACCGCTGGTGAAATACAAATCAGCAGACTTTTCTAAAGAATAATTTGACATCAGCTTCCAAATACCTGAAAAATGTGCATAGCCATTTACCCGGTTTCAACTCTAGGAAGTTATCCAGAAGAAAAATAAAAAAAAGATTTGCTAAAGTCTTATACATGAGAATATGTATCACAAAAATTGCATAAGTCAAAATCATTCCAAATATGAGAATGGGAATAGTTACATAAATTAGAGGGTGTCCATATGATATAGCAGTCCATGCATCCATTAAGTATCATGTTTTAAAAGAATGTTTAATGATATTGCCAGATACCATGATATTATTTAAAATTTAAAAGGCAGGTTACAAAGGAGTGTGTTCCTATTGACTCCCAATTTTTAAAAAATGTTATGCATTGTTGGCCGGGCGCGGTGGCTCACGCCTGTAATCCCAGTACTTTGGAAGGCCAAGGCGGGTGGATCACGAGGTCAGGAGATCGAGACCATCCTGGCTAACACAGTGAAATCCCGTCTCTACTAAAAATACAAAAAACTAGCCGGGCATGGTGGCGGCACCTGTGGTCCCAGCTACTCGGGAGGCCGAGGCAGGAAAATGGCGCGCACCCATGGGGCGGAGCTTGCAGTGAGCTGAGATCACACCACTGCACTCCAGCCTGGGCCACAGAGCGAGACTCCGTTTCAAAAAAATAAATAAATAAAAATAAATAAAAATAAAAATGTTACGCATTGTAAATGCAAGGCAGCTTGGGTATATGTCAGAATGTTAAAGTTTAGCATCTCTGAGTGATGAGATCATAAGTAGTATTAATTGCTATTTTTGTGTTGCTCTGCTTCTATATTTCCCATACTAAACATGTATTAATGTGCACTGCTGCTATATTAAGAAACAAACACAACAAGGCAATTTGTATTTGTCAATACAAAAAATGAACACAGTGACAGGAAAAAAAATAATCTGAGTTCTTATCCCTTCCCCTTGTGCAGTGTTCTTTGCACGGTAGAAGGTTAAGCTATTTAGGGAATGGAATCTATACGTACTCCCCAGGGAAGACAGCCCTGTTCCTACCAGCTGTCCCCTCTGAATCAAGGCATCTGCTTTGCAGACTTTCTGACCCCAGAATGTTTCTCTAAGCTTGGCTCGTTCACATGTCAGTAAACTCTTTGGTCCTCGGGGCTGAAAGAGATTGCTTTTCTTTTCACTACTAATTTAGAGAAAAATTTTGAACAGTCTTTTGTATTCCCTTTCTTTCCTTCTGTAGTGAGCTCCTTCTACAAGTCACCTAGTTGAGAGGACAGCAGTAAGTTGCGACCACTTATTGTACAGCGATTTCAGTAGTTGTACCTACTGCCATAGGTTGTGACATGACATTCTTTCTTAATGTGCAGTCATTAACCTTGTCCCAAAAGCTAATCTTTTGGTTAGATAAATAATCTTGAACTTATTCCGCTTCGGGTATTAATCAAGTATTTGAGGCTTCTTTTTTCCCTCAAAGGTATTGATTGAATGGCTCCCTACAATAATAATAATAATAATAATAATAATAATAATAATAATAATAAAAACCCAGCCACCTAACTCTCCCTTTATCCCATATCTTATCTCCCCTAATCCTATTAACCAGAGCTGAGATGCTATATAATTTCTGATACTTGTATTATTGTGCCTATTCCTGTTTTCACCTAACTTATTACGCTTTCAAGGCACCCTCCTCCTGCTCAACTTAGTTTCTTGCTCAGTTTTTATGTGTGTGTGTGTGTCTGTGTGTGTGCAGGTATGTGTTTTAAAACACACAGCCAAACAGGCAAATAGTAGAACAATTAGATATGTTTGTGCATACTTGATAATCTCTTTGGGTTTAAAAAGGTAAGACTCCTTGTTCAAGATATTTCATGAGCATTTCTATATTGCTCTTCTTTTTGTGTCCTTAGATTCTGAGACGAAAATTAGGACATGTGGTTTGATAAAGCATTTTTCCCCTAATGTTTAAATATCTATTTGTTCAAAATACAAATAAGAGATACAAATCAAAGAATAATTTAGTTTAAAAGTTACTTGTGTTGATAATAATAAAGTGAGATAACATCTAGACCGTTTTAGCAAACCCGTGGCACCCGGCTATTGGATTGTTACCCTTCATTTGATGAGTGTGTGTGTGTGTCCTGGTGTATTATGTTCAGAGATGCTCAATCTACTTTGTATACAAGTAGCATTATATAAATAATTCCATGGATATTATAATATGTAATATCTCAAACCACAGTTTACATTTGCCTAATCAACTCATTAACTTATCAGCTCCAAACACATTTAACACTGAGCAGCAATTGTCCATGGCAGGCTATTGCTTGCTATTCTCAGCTGCCAGACGAAGGAATGCTAAAAAGAGCCTTTGTAGATTGGGAAACCTATGCTTTAAAAGAAATGACGCTGCCTACAAGGAACACAGAGCAGGCATTTTTAGAACAAGAGTTCCAGATTCCTGTGACTCAGGTGAGTGTGTTACTCTCCTGCCTGCTCCAATGTTTATCTGATTATGGGAGTTGCTCATTAGAAATAATTTATTTTAAAAAGTGAACTATAGGAAAGTATAGGAAAGTATAAAGAAAAATCACTGAATTTCAGCACTCAGAGACAACTTCTGTTGACATTTTGACTTATTATCTTTTAATAATTTTCTGTAGCTATATAATTTTGTATCCTGCTTTTTTTTTTTTTTTTTTTTTTTTTTACTTAACATAAAATGTCAAGCATTTTTCTATTTAACTAAATGCTCTCAAGGACATATTTTTTTTTTTTTAACTGTGCAAACTCCAAAATGTTAGAGCTGTTTATTTTGCTAACCAGTGTTTATGAGGTGACTAAGGTAGTGCCTGGACACGGTAGGCAATTAATAGAGAGTAACCAAGTGTTCGTATATATTAATGAATGAGCTTTAATTAGCTTATTTACTCTTTAGTTGTGGACAATATTTTAAAATAAATAATATTGCCATGAATACTTTTGGACATATTTATAAATCACCTGCTTTGGGGGTTCTTTCCTGAAAATTGATTTCCTAAAATTATAACTACCAAGTCATACAGCACAAACTTTGTTATGGCCCTTGATGCAAACGGTTTTTCACTTATAGTGCCTAGCTTCAAGAAGACCAGTAGATTATGGATGAAAATAATTTCTATGGATAGAACACAAGCAACCAGTTAATAAGATAATCAAACTATGACTTTGCTGAAATAATTTAACCAAGATAGCTTACTAGTCAGAGATAGTAAGAAACAGTTGTCCATGTGTCCACATGTTCATCCTACATTTAACATTAGGAGGATTTATTCATTTATTCAATAAATACATACTGTGTGCTAATAATGAATTATGTACTAAGCCCCGGGAAAAACCACAGTGAGGACTGTCTCCGGCTTTATGAGGCTTATAGCTGAGTTGGGGAGATAGAGGCCTCTGAAGAAGTAGGTGCCATCTGGGAGTACTGAGTCAGAGGGAGACCTCAGGGTTCATTTCTTTGATTAATTTGGGAAAACACATGTAATTTGCCCATTTCATAACATTTAGTGGTTCTTCTCAGGGAAGGGATATTCAACATCATCAGAATTTGGAGAGGAATGAGAGTTAGTGTGAAGCACATATGAATTCAAATCAATAGTTAGAAACAGACATCTGAATAGACTCAGTAGGAAAACTCCAGCAACTGGCTGGGAGCAGTAGTTCACACCTGTGATCCCAGCACTGTGGGAGGCTGGGGAGGGTGGATCACTTGAGGTCAGGAGTTCAAGACCAGCCTGACCAACATGGTTAAACCCTCTCTCTATTAAAAATATGAAAATCACCTGGGCATGGTGGCAGGTGCCTGTAATCCCAGCTACTTGGAAGCTGAGGCTGGAGAATCACTTGAACCCGGGAGGTGGAGGTTGGAGTGAGCTGAGATTGCACCACTGCGCTCCAGCCTGGGTGACAGAGCGAGACTCCATCTCAAAAAAAAAAAAAAAAAAAAAAAAAGGAGAAAAACTCCAGCAGCTCTAGCCTGGGCAACAGAGACTCTGTGTCTGAAAAAAGAGAGAAAGAGAAATGGAAAAGCTCCAACAGAAGTCTTGGTGGTGATCGTTTAACTTCCCAAGGCCTTGGTTTTTCACCTATAAAATAAAGAACTAAAATTTCAAGCCCAGCTCCAACCCTCCTCGAAATCTAAGCTTCAAGGGTCTCTGCCTACTGGTTTAGAGATAACCTCCACACTGCCTCATAATATTCACTGCTCCCTAAAGGCAGAACTTCAAGGTCCTAGACAAATGAGACTTAAGAATCTTCCTGGCCGGGTGCGGTGTCTCACACCTGTAATCCCAGCGCTTGGGGAGGCCGAGGAGGAGGGCAGATCACGAGGTCAGGAGATCGAGACCATCCTGGCTAACACGGTGAAACCCTGTCTCTACTAAAAAATACAAAATTACCCGGGCGTGGTGGCGGGCACTTGTGGTCCCAGCTACTCGGGAGGCTGAGGCAGGAGAATGGCAGGAACCCGGGAGGCGGAGCTTGCAGTGAGCCGAGAGTGCACCACTCCACTCCAGCCTGGGCGACAGAGCGAGATTCCATCTCAAAAAAAAAAAAAAAAAAAAAAAGAATCTTCCTGAGCTACCCCATGATTACCTTCTTCAAAATATTTGTCTTTATAATCAATTGGCAAAATCATGTCCCCATCCACCTTGTGCGCACTCATCTGAACAGCACATCCATTTCTCTCTGGTGTGTTGGCCACACTCAGCCTAGAGCATCCCGGAGCACATAGCTGATTCTCTGTACACTATTCCTCAGCTTAGAGTGTGCCTTAGAATGAAAAAATGACAGATTTCTACTGTCGTATAAATATTGATGCATAACTTGTTTGTTTATTTGTTTGTTTTTGAGACAGAGTCTCACTCTGTTGCAGAGGCTGGAGTGCAGTGGCGTGATCTTGGCTCACCGCAACCTCCGTCTCCTGGGTTCAAGAGATTCTCAAGCCTCCACCTCTGGCGTAGTTGGGATTATAGGTGTGTGTCACCATGCCCAGATAATTTTTGTAGTTTTTAGTAGAGACAGGATTTCGCCATGTTGGCCAGGCTGGTCACAAACTCCTGACCTCAAGTGATACACCTGCCTCGGCCTCTCAAAGTGCTAAGATTACAGGTGTGAGCCACTGTGCAGGCTGATACATTGTATCTCTCTTTTTTTTTTCTGATGTGGAGTCATAGAGGATGCTTCATGCATGTCCCCTCCTAGATGAGCAGTAGCCTGGGACACTTGTTGGATGGTACTGAGAGGGCCAGGGATGGCCATCTCATGCCCTTGGTGCTAATGCTTAGTAACTGAAGGAAGTAGCGTCTAGGGTAGAACAGAAATAAAATCAGATAAAACCATCTAGCTTCATTTGTCAATCTGAAGGATGCATGCACAGAAAATAGTCCAGTCAATAGGAGGGAAACCAGGTGAGTCAAGATGGTTGGGAGTGGCTGTGGGGGTCTCTGTAGCAGCCTTTTCCAGGCACCTTATCACCACTAGGGATGGCAGAGAGCTACCACTAAGGCAACAACTGGACCTGGCCAACTATTAACTGACTAGAACAGTCCTAGCAGGCAGGATCCTGACTGGCTGGAAGCCAGCAGCAGATTTCCCTGGAACTGTCACACCAGCTCAGAGCCAAGGAGCATACGGGGGAGCCCCTGAGTCATCTGTGTTCTGTTGAAGCGCTTCAAGAGACACTGTGCAATGCTCACAGTTGGGTATTGAGTGACACCAAATGACTTTGTTTGGCCTGCTGTATAAACTATCATTACAATAGATTTTACTTGATTGTAATACACTTCCTTAGGATACTGTGTCGCTAGGAAGCTCATTAACGGGGAGTTGATGTCAGCCTTCAGGGCTGCTCAATGGATAGCCTTTGTCCAACCATTCTGGACAGATGACCAGGATGACAGACCGCTAGACTGCTCTGGTTTGGAGGTCCTAACAGTCATTAAGAGAACGAATGAAGTTGAGTTAAAAGAGAGAAAACGTCTCCTTCATGAGATATTCGAAGAAACCGGCATTCCTCATATTCCCCTCCCCTCCTCGGGCCCACCCTCCCCACCCACTTAAAAGCCAGCAAGAAAGTGATGCCTCTACACAACCGTGATCATGCCAGGGAGGCTGTACAGTCATCTCACTTGTCCTTGTGTGTTTGGACGACTTGAACTTTTACTCTTTCTTCATGTTAATAACTCTAGGGCTAAATTAGTACTGTGTACTACTTTAAAATTTTCCTGTGGGAACCTGCACCATCTCTTCTTGGACTAGCTGTCCTTCCTTTAGTGAATAGTAGCAAATATGCTACCCAGTTTCAAAGCCATATTTGGTGACTTCTCTACGATCCAGTCAGAAGTGACAAAAGGGGTAATGTGGCCAGCTTTATCTGACTTTTGATAAGAAATGTAATTCTTTTTCAAGAAAAGTTTGCCAAATGTTTACATTAAAAAATAAATATATCGGCCTGGTGTGGTGGTTCACCCCTGTAATCCCAGCACTTTGAGAGGCCAAGGAGGGTGGATCATGGGGTCAAGAGATCGAGACCATCCTGGCCAACATGGTGAAAACCTGTCTCTACTAAAAATACAAAAATTAGCTGGGTATGGTGGCATGCGCCTACAGTCCCAACTACTCGGGAGGATGAGGCAGGAGAATCACTTGAACCTGAGAGGTGGAAATTGCAGTGAGCCGAGATCGCACCGCTGCACTCCAGCCTGCCCACAGAGCGAGATTCCGTCTCAAAGTAAATAAATAAATAAATAGCAAATGCCATTTTACCCAAATTAGTACAAGCTATGTTTTGAATTTAGTGATGAATTGTTTACCTGAATGAAGATTTATTCAATAATCAACAAACATCAATTGATTTCTCACTGCTGGCTTAGAGTTGTGTTAAATCCTATGAGGTTTGTATTGATAAATGAGATAACTCTTGCTTTCCAATAACTCACAGTCTCTTGAGGGAGACATATTATAAAACATTAGTGTGACAGAGTGATTCATATTTGGGTGTAAGGAAGCACAGGGGCATATGGAGTCACCTTGGGGACTCTGGAAAGGGAACATCCACCTCAGAAGAGAACCCACTGAAATGCCAAGGACTTCTACAACCACTTGTATGAATCCTTGTTTCTTTGAGCATATTCCATGGTCTCTACATGTTACGTGGGTTGATATCCCATTCTCTTCAGGTTTTTCCTCAAATATCATCCTCCTATTGAGGCCTTCCCTGACCACCCTATTTAAAATTGTACCCTCTGCCTGGGCCCCCACTCCATCTTCCCCAATCCTCTTCCATGTCTTTTTCTTTCTACGTAGCACCTGTCACTATCTGACATCATATCTATTTTACTTTTTGTTATTGTTATTATTAATCAACTATGTCCCTCTTCCCCTCACTAAAAAGGTAATCTCTAGTCTTTCACAGCGGTATTCTCAGCATCTGGAATCATGGCTGTCATACAGGAGGTGCCCAATAAATATTTGTTGGCTGAAAGCAAGGATGAAAGTTGTATCATTTGTGCAAAGTTAAGAATATATCCAATGGCCTAGGTGTTTTTCTTTTATTTTTTACATATCCAAAAAATTTTAAGAAGAAAATATTAGATACAAGTGAGGTGAAAACGAGTCATCTTGCAACTGATAAATTAATACATGTTTATTTAGTGTCCACTGCATCAGAGGCATAGTGAATATAATAAAGTCCAACAGAGATCTTTGCCTTCAAATATTTTACAATTTAATTGGGGAAGAAGACATGAAACAACGTATGAAAAGATAAATAACAGGGTTTGAGGACCAATATAGAAAAAGAATATGAGACATTTCTGGTAGAAAAAGAGAACTAGCTAAAGGAATATTGTCTTAGTCTGGTTTGCTATAATGAAAGTGTTATGGACTGGGTAGCTTATAAACAATAGGAATATATTGTCATAGGTCTGGAGGCTGGAAATTTGAGGCCACGGTGCTAGTAAGTTTGGGTTCTGGTGAGGGTCCTCTTCTAGGCTGCAGATTTCCTACTTCTTATTTTATGCTCATGTGGTGGAAAAAGGGTTACAGAGTTCTCTAGGGACTCTTATGAGGGCACTAATTCCATTCCTGAGGGCTCTACTCTTATGACCTTAATTATCTCCTACAGGCCCCACCTCCTACTACCATCACATTGGTGGTTAGGATTTAAACATATAAATTTGGGGGGGACTCAAACATTCAGTCCATAACAAATATCGAATCAGCTTTGGCTATGAGTTGACAAAGAGTAGGATTCTTCATCAGGAAAAGTTTCCTGGAAAATACAAAACTTAACCTTTGGTGCCAGATTTAAGGAGAAAGAGATGAGACCTATGGGGCAGGGATGATGGTGGTAGAGGGGTAGTGTGTGTCTGAGGGCACATCAGTTGTGGGGAAGACTGTGCAAAGTTGTGGCACTGGGAAGCGCACCATGGCATGAAACAGTCATTAGGTGTTTACCTGTGGGTTCTTTAGAAATGTTTTCTTGGGAAACTGTAAACTAAAAACTCATCCCAACGATATTATCTTTGCCCCAACTATTTTGAAATGGCTCTCTGAAAATGATCTTCAGAGACTGACTTGTTCTTCTGAACTTTCCTGCTGCCTAAGAACATATATGATATTTTGAGAAAAGCCAACGGTAGTTGAGGGTCAAGCTGGGTAAATAAAGTGACTGATCAAGCCAGGCAATACTGTTCAGGGCCTCACACTCCAGTTCTTATCTATCATTTCTCCAAAACTTTTGCTAGCCCTTTACATATGGAAATGTTTTCTCTGCTTCCATATCTATTGGGATTTACCCCCTTTGAATTTAGATTACTTGTGATGGCAAGAAATTGTTCCTGTGACTCAAGAACAATGTAGGACAAAGAACACAAATTCATCTTTTAACTCCAATTTTTCATAAAATGCCATTGGAGTTTTGTAGGTCATTATTTAATTATTAGATGAGCTTCACTGGCTTGGTCAAAGGAGGTATTTAACTTTGACTCTGACCTTAATCAAAGGGAGCATTTGGGAGGTGGCTCCACCTTGTGAACAGGAGATTTGAAGACACTCAGTGACCCATTTCACTTCTCCCATCCCCTTATGCCCTGCTATACCCAAGTATACTCATCAAATAGACATTGGCCTCAGGCCTGAGTTCTCAAATACTCATATGACTGTCTATATTGATAGATAACCCCTAAAGTTTGCTTGCCTCTGCTTTCCTGGGAAGATATTATTTCCAAATTCTTCAGCATTTGATGTGTGTGTGTGTATGTGTGTGTGTGTGGTAGAGGGATTATAATTGCTAAACCATGCCTATTTTACATATAAATGGAAAGACCGGGCCAGGCATGATGGCTAACACCTGTAATCCCAGCACTTTGGGAGGCCAAGGTAGACAGATCGCCTGAGATCAGGAGTTTGAGACCAGCCTGACCAAAAGGGTAAAACCCTGTCTCTACTAAAAATACGAAAATTAGCTGGGCGTGGTGGCAGGCTCCTGTAATCCCAGCTCCTCGGGAGGCTGAGGCAGGAAAATCACTTGAACTTGGGAGGCAGAGGTTGCTGGGAGCTGAGATCATGCCACTGCACTCCAGCCTGGGCACCAAGAGCAAAACTCTGTATCAAAACTAATAATAATAATAAAATAAATAAATAAAGATCAATAATAGATTAAACATTTAGAATTCATGGAATTTCTTTCCTTTATAGAAACTTGAAGAAAATTTTGACAGGACCAATACTAATGGATAACATTGAAAAGGCAGACTCGGTTACTGTGACTTTGAAAGTCATTCATCTCCATGTATCTAACCCAGCGTGGACTATCAGGGAGGGGAGAAGTCAGTGTAGATATCAGTTAGGGTAGAGTTTCACTAGCTGCTGACAAATAGGTTCTAAGTGCAAGGGATCACTTGGTAAGAACAGGCCTTGTGAAAAGTGACAAGGTCAAGTTTCAGGAATGGCAGTTCAATTGTCACTTCGGCTCTTAACATCTGCAACTTACAGCCTGTAAGGCATAAAGGAGCCCACTAGTTACACAGTCCTGGAATTTATAAGGCATTAAAATAGAAAGGGAGCCAAGGAGGATAATTCATTTTCCAAAATTCACACTTAATTATTCTAGCATTTTTCATTGCTGCCTAATGTGGGTTAGACTTGTTTCCAAGATTGGGTTGTATATTCCTTGAATATAGGACAGCATATTTGTACTCATATCATCTTTACTTGGGTTTTAGCAAATGTTGTACCAAATGGAAACACTCAGTTAAAGATCTGCCGAGTTACTGTAGGGATTGACCATTTGTAATGGGCTATTATTGAGTCTCATAGTATCTGTAGAAATAGACAGAGGGCAGAAAAGAAGGAGGGGGAGAGCAAAGTACATACTGCTACACAAAACAACAAAAGACAAATTATTTTACAGCAGACTTTTCTACCCCACCACAGCTCTCATAGCTGTGCAAGTCATTTAGTTACGTGGTTTTAGTTCTTATTTGTGATTGCTGTCAGATCTATAATTTTAAAGGCAATGTAATAACTGGTGTTTAAACAGGAAAATAGAGACCACGGTATTTGCAATGAAATGCAGGAAGGACAGGAAAACATGAGCTGGTTGGCATTTTGTAGATCATTATTGCCCTTGCTTAATAATGTAATAGATGCTTCGAAATTGCTTTGAAGTAGTTGCCAACTTCTTCACAGTGCTGTGAAATCTGATACTTCTGCCTTTAAACAGTGTGTGAAAGTGCAAATGGTAGTACTTGTGAATTCATTCAGCAACTTCCAAACTGTAGTCTGGGCAGGGAATGGGAATATGAAGACTGAGAAAGGAGGAGGAAATGGTCTCTGCAAGATTCCATGGTTGGATGTCAGATTTGGCTGACTTAGAGTTATGCAGACTTGAACTTTACAGAGATAAACAGTGGTCTCCCCAAAGGATCTAAAGGAATTAAAAGAAGGGACTTTGATCTTCTTAACAATTTCTATTTAATTTAATAAGCTCATGGTAGAGTTAAGTGAAAGGCAGCTCAACCCACATTTAACAAAAACACTTACTGGGATACCAAATTTAATAGATGGCTTTCAGAAGGTGGAAATTTGTATCCAAATCATAAAGGCAAGTAGGTCAGAAGAGTATTTCTTGTGCTTGAACTGAGATGACTACAGCAGAAGACTGGCCCAGTCTTTTGTGGGAATAGTTTTCTGTTATCTGACTTCCCTTCCTGAGCAGGTGGTCCATGTGCTGAAGTTTTCAACAATGTCAAGAGGCATTTTTATAAGTGTCATAAATGTCATACAGGAAACTAGGGAAGCTTTCTTTGCAGAGCTGTGTTATGACCTTGGCTATACACGTAATCCCTGTTGCATTTAGGGAGAACATGATAACTAGATTTTTGTCCTTGCCCAATTTGCCTGCTAACCAAGTGGGTTAGAACCAAGGTTGACTGCCTGCCCGCTCACTGCCTTCTGCATTGTGTAAGAGAGAAGTCTGAATCTGTGGCTTTATATCTTTCTGAAGCAACAAGCTACTAAGTTAGAAGAGCAAGTGATGGCTCTCTTGTGTGACAAACTGGGACATTCAAAGTAGTCATGTACTAAAATCAAGAAGGCTTTATTTGAACACTGGTGAAGAACAGTGAGGTTTCCTTGCAAGAGTGTATCATATAGGGACAGTGTAGATCTCCATAAAACTTTCCTCAAAAAAGGAAATATTCTATATTTGCATTGTCCAAGCATGGTAGCCACAAGCCACATGTGACTACTGAACCCGAAGAACTGAATGTTTAGTTTTACTTATTTATAATTCACTTAAATCTAAATAGCCCCGTACGTTTGGTGGAGTCTATATTGGACAGCACAGTCCCAGAAAAACAGCAGCAGGAATGTGATCACCTGCTTCATGTACAATTTAAAATTGAGGAGACAATGTTCAGTTTATGTTTTTAACGTATTGGGAGTTTCCATTAATTTTTCTCGTGAAGTTGCAAGCCTGATCATAAAATAAGACATGTTTCTGCAATATAAGACTCTCACTAAAAAAAGAAAAGAAAATTTAAAAACCCTGAGGGTACAGGTGTTCCTGGAGAAAGACTGATGATTATTTCTTGGCCAACCATTTGCTGTGATGAAAAGTGGTATGTTTCAACCATTTTACCACTGACAGTCATTTTTGGATGCTGGGTTTCTGCACTTTCATATGTGTTGGAGAGCTGTCTAACTCCTTTCCAAGCCACACATTAGGAAAACAATAACAGATAGAGGAAGATGTGCTCAGTGTGAGAAAACGTTGAACAGGGCAGGTCCCAACTTGCTACCAGGTCAGTCCATATGTGACTGTACATCACTTATTTGGAATTTGGAACATGCCGTCTTAAGGAAGCACTTTTATAATTTGCTAGTTTCCAAGGCTCATCCATGGTAGTCGATTTTGCCCATGATGGGGCTGAAGAGTAGTATATTTATAATACAAATATCAGGAAATGCTTCTGTGGAACAGAAGTTAATGGAAGCCCACATCAAAACCCAGCAATATTAATTCACTAATACTACTCTCCATAAAGAAACAAACATTACATAGAAACTAGTTTTTGTTTTGTTTTGTTTTTAAGTGTTGACTGCTCAGTGAAAAGCAGATTAAGCTTAGAATTAGAGGGAAACTTCTGGAGACAGTCTAAAGAAGACATTTTGAATATTCTGGGCTCATTTTTAATGGTGTTTGCATTTATTTATCTTAACCCTCTATTTTGCTCCAAATATTTCATTTCACAGTTGATGGTTTAGCTTTTCGTATTCGTAGGCATGTTAGTAATGCTCTTCTTAGACTCCCTAAGTAGCCTTATTTTGATTTGTGAGTAGAACAAAGAGAAGGAGAGAAAGAAAAATTGAGAGGAAGAAAGGAACTGATATATAATGGACAGAAGTTGAAAGAAAGAAAAAAGGACAATGTCAAAATTTAGGATGGCTGCTGGAGGTGAAATTCACAGTCTTGTGAATAATAATAACCATCCCCCACTGAGAGAGCACATCCACCCATCACCCGGAGCCGGACTAGATCATTTACATTAATTATTTCATGTAATTCTCATGACAACCATCTGAAGTAGGTAGGTGTTTTCCCTTTATTCCTCAGATGGAGAAACCGAAGTTTAGAGATTAAACAGCTCACTCAATGTATATCCCACCCCCTCCAGGTAAAAGCAGCCTGGATTTGCACCAAGCCTCCTGACTGCCAAAGCCTTTGCCCCTTCCATTACGATAGACTTAGTGCTACCCTGTGTGGGGTGAGAGATGGAAAGGTGGGTGACCATGGGGTGTAGGAATCTTTTGAGAAGGACGAAAAGAGGTGCTGAAGGGAAGTGTTAAATTGATTTCTGGTGCCAATCACCAAGTCCCCAAGAGAGCTTAGGAAATGAGTTAAAAGCAGGTGAGGAGTGAGGTGGGATTGATTGCAAGACCATTGGCTGGCAGCAGGTTTCCGAGTTTTAAGGAGCCAGGGTTCCAAATGCAGGGAATGCCTCTTCTGTTGGTGTTAATGAAAGCTCCTTACCACAGAGGAAGCAGCTGAGACAATCTGCAAACGTTGACTGCTAGATCCATTGCTGGGGATGTGTGGAATAGTTTGTGGTTTTGCAATGCTCACCTTTTTCAGGGAATTTGCTTCAGAGAGTGTTCTCTGTGATCTCAAAGAGTAAACAATACAAAATGATATGTTCATTCAAGCAATCCACCCTTTTGGGGTATGTGCTACACAGCATGAGTTCTACATTCTACAAAGATTTAATGGGCATCTACTATATCCTGGGCTCTCAATATTACCCAGTGTGAACGTCAGCTCCACATACAGGAAAATGCCTTCAGAAAGTCAAATTTTAATTTACTTACCCTCTTACTTTAATACAGGCTCCCTCTACATTTTATACCACAATGCTGTGGTATTAAAATGCTTCTTAAAAGGAAATGAGAGCATTTTCCTTGTAGTGTATTTATAACTTCCTCTAGATTTAGGGCTTGACACAGCTGAGTAGAAAACTAAATATAACCCCTGTTTGTATTTTCCCTCCTAAGCCTATTGGGCATTAAAAAGGAAGGACGAGCATATGAGCTTTGTGAAAAAGGCTTCCAGTGTTAATGAGCAGCTGTATGTATCTCAGGGAAACAGTTTGTTACTAAAAATAGAGTCTATCTAACTATAGCAACTCGAGCATTTAATATCCAGATTCTGCATGGGCAGAAATAAATTCCAAAGGAGTGTATGATTAAGAAGCGGTAGTGCTGAAGTGATGAGAACTGTGGCCCCATATCTAGGGTTGCATCAGTCTGCTCATCGGCTTCCATCAATTGTGCTTACTGCATTCACAGGAGATTTTCCTAGTCTCAGAGACAATTAAAAATTAGTGTGCAACAATAAAGCTAAAAGGAAAAACAGTGCACATAGGCTATTTTTAGCACACTGAGCCAAATTGTTAAACTAACAACCCCTACCCTTCAGCGCCCCACCCACACACACACACACACAAACAGATACAGGGAGTGAGTAGAAAGGAAATGCTCAAAGAGAAAGATAATGTAAGCTTCTTGGTGTGTAGCCATAGTTTGCTAAAGATGCAAGGTATGTACAGAAGGACATTCAGGGTCTTAGTTTTAAAATGACCATCTCTGTGTTTTATTAATACTCGTTAAATTAATATCTATAGAAAGCTGCATTCTAAGATGAATTAGATCTTTTAACTGTTTGTTTGTTTGTTTTGCTGTTAATCAGTGCTTTGGTCTGAATTGTGTCTACCCTTCAAATTCATATATTAAAGCCCTAACCCCCAATGTGGTGATGTTTAGAGGTGGGGACTTTGGGAGACAGCTAGCTTTAGATAAGGTCATAAGGTTTAGATCCTCAGGATGACACTAGCACCCTTATTTATTTATTTATTTATTGTCAGTTTTATTTATTTGGTGTTTTTTTCTTTTCTTTTTTTTTTTTTTTTGAGATGGAGTTTTGCTCTTGTTGCCCTGGCTGGAGTGCAATGGCGCCATCTCGGCTCACTGCAACCACTGCCTCCCACGTTCAGGTGATTCTCCTGCCTCAGCCTTCCTGGGTAGCTGGGATTACAGGCATGCGCCACCATGCCCGGCTAATTTTGTATTTTTAGTAGGGATGGGGTTTCTCCATGTTGGTCAGGCTGGTCTTGAACTCCTGACCTCAGGTGATCTGCCCACCTCGGCCTCCCGAAGTGCTGGGATTACAGGGGTGAGCCACCGCACCTGGACATTTATTTTGCTTTTTTAAATTTTTTATTTCCATAGGTTTTTGGGGAACAGGTGGTATTTGGTTACATGAATAAGTTATTTAGTGGTGATTTCTGAGATTTGGTATACCCAAGCATTATACACTGAACCCAATTTGTAGTCTTTTATCCCTCACTCCCGTCCTACCCTTTCCCTCTGAGTCCCCAATATCCATTGTATTATACTTATGCCTTGGCATCTTCATAGCTGAGCTCCCACTTATAAGTGAGAACATATGATATTTGGTTTTCCATTCCTGAGTTATTTCACTTAGAATAATAGTCTCCAGTTCCATCCAGGTTGCTGCAAATGCCATTAATTTGTTCCTTTATATGGTTGAGTAGTATTCTATATATATATTTATCTCTCACAATTTTTATATCCATTCGTTGATTAATGGGCATTTGGGGTGATTCCATATTTTTGTAGTTGCAAATTGTGCTGCTATAAACATGCATGTGCAAGTATCATTTTCGTATAATGACTTCTTTTCCTCTGGGTAGACACCAAGTAGTGGGATTTCTGGATCAAATGGTAGTTCTACTTTTCGTACTTTAAGGAATCTCCACACTATTTTCCATAGTGGTTGTATTAGTTTACATTCTCACCAGCAGGGTAGAAGTGTTCCCATTACACTGCATCCATGCCGACATCCATTATTTTTTAATTATGGCCATTCTTGCAGGAGTAATGTGGTAACACATCGTGGTTGTGATTTGCATTTTCCTGATCATTAGTGATGTTGAGCATTTTTTTTCCACATGTGTTTTGGACATTTGTATATCTCCTTTTGAGAATTGTCTATGCATGCCCTTAGCCCACTTTTTGATGGTATTTTTTTCTTGCTAATTTGTTTGAGTTCATTGTAGATTCTGAATATTAGTCCTTTGTTGGATGTATAGATTGTGAAGATTTTCTCCCACTGTGGGGGTTGTCTGTTTACTCTGCTGACTGCTCCTTTTGCTGTGCAGGAGCTCTTTAGTTTAATTAAGTCCCACCCATTTATCTTTGTTTTTGTTACACTTGCTTTTGGATTCTTGGTCATGAAGTCTTTGCCTAAGCCAATGTCTAGAAGGGTTTTTCTGATGTTATGTTCCAGAATTTTTCCATCATTCTTCGCAGAACTAGAAAAGACAATCCTACAATTCATATGGAACCAAAAAAGGGCCTGCATGGCCCAAGCAAGACTAAGCAAAAAGAACAAATCGGGAGGCATCACATTACCTGACTTCAAACTATACTATAAGGCTATAATCACCAAAACAGCACGGTACTGATATAAAAATAGGCACATAGACCAATGGAACAGAATAGAGAACCCAGAAAGAAACCCAAATACTTACAGCCAACTGATCTTTGACAAAGCAAACAAAAACATAAAGTGGGAAAAGGACACCCTATTCAACAAATAGTGCTGGGGATGATTGGCAAGCTACATGTAGGAGAATGAAACTGGATCCTCATCTCTTACCTTATACAAAAATCAACTCAAGATGGATCAAGGACTGAAATCTAAGACACTAGTGCTCTTACAAGACAAAGAGAAACCAGAGTCCCCTCTCTTTCTCTCCACATCATGCGAGGACACAGCAAGAAGGCAGATGTCTACAAGCCAGAAAGATGATGTCACCAAGAACCAAATCCACCAGCATCTTGATATTACATTTCCAGCCTCTAGAACTGTGTGAAATAATTGTCTGTTGTTTAAGTTACTCCAACTGTGGCATTTTGTTATATCAACCTGAGCAGACTAATAAAACTTGCATTGCCACTGTTTTGTTTAAAAAGTATATGGTTATGGCTCAGTAATCAAGGAATGGCCAAGTGAACATTTTTTCCCCTCTCCATATTCTTTTTCCTCTCTTATCAGAGGTTGAAATCTTTTAGAAATGTCAACTGGTAAAGACATCTCTGAATACATTCTCTGATCCTAACTGGCCTGGACTTGATTCAATGTTTAAGTCATTTTCACGATGCATATATTTTAAATGTTTAATTAAAAGGCAAGACCTGAAGTGCTGAGTATTTCTCATTTTATGGCAATTAAGTACTAAAAAGAGGAAGATCTAGACTGCCGATGTTTAAACTACCTATGGCCACATCTTTGTTTGGAAATAACAATTGTTATGATCTTGGCAATGGAGCATGACCTAGTTCCATACATATAGTTAAATACATTAAGGAAGAATTCCAGCATGGTAAAGCTTACTTATAATGTATTTGCCTAATGCCCTTCTTGTAACAACCACCACCAAATTATCTTGAGAAATTAAAATGTAGTGAAAACTTTAAAAGAATATAATCATTCCTCCACTTCACACATTAAGTCATTTTAATTTGTATTTTGGGCTAAACTTATAGTGCCAGGCATAATAGCGCCCTTTACTGATGGAGACATTCAATCAGAGAAGTTCAAGTTGAGACAATTTATTCCTCTGTGTTAAATGCTTCCTTAGAAATTTTAAAACAACAGCCATCCATTTCTGGAGAATTTAACGCAATGATTCTTAAATTCTACTGATGGACTTTTTTGTAGTGTTGAAGTACTCTCCCTGCAATTCTTCTGAGGAAGACATTCCATCACTATTCTCAGATGTACCTATCCAAACATGAGTGTAAACAAGGAAGCATTTGCAACAATGTATATTGTTGCAATCTTCTTGGTTAAAATGGAATGAAATGAAACAATATAAAACCATTTTAAAGCTGTCTGCTTCCTCCACCTGCAGACCCTTAGGGTAGATCGGGGTAATTTTTGTCAATCTGTTTTCCAGATTTAAATGTTTAAATGCAATGTGAATAATATTAAATTAAATCATATGAAATTTCTCTTTTTATGGGTCAGAAATGGTCAAATATTGGCCATTTCTGATGGTCTTACTTAGAATCGTTATTTCTCGGTTTGTATTGCCCAGGGTGATTGCAAAAGGGATCAGTAGTGGCTCAGGTATTATGTTACGCTGTTCTTGCATTGCTGTAAAGAAATACCTGAGACTGGGTAATTTGTAAAGAAAAGAGATTTAATTGGCTCACAGTTCTGGAGGCTGTACAGGAAGCAGGGTGCTGGCCTTCGTTCGGCTCCTAGGGAGGCCTCAGGAAGCTTTTACCTATGGCGGAAGACCAAGTGGGAACAGGTATATCACATTGTCAGAGCAGGAGCAAGAAACTGAGAGCAGGGGGATGGGAAGTGCCACACTTCACAACAAACAGGTCTCGTGACAACCCACTCACTATGGCAAGGACAGCCCCCAACCATAAGGGAGGTGCTCCCATGACCCAAACACCTCTCACCTGGCCCCACCTCCAACATTGGCGATGACAACTCAACATGAGATTTGGGCGAGGACAAATATCCAAACTATATCAGACATTTTAACTTTTCTCTATGCCCCACCCCCACCACCTCCACACACCGCTTTACTACTATAGTTATTGACGTTGACACAACTACTGACAAAGATTCTTTTCCTAGCCAAACTCTAGCCAGCGTCCTCTGAGTCGAGTCCTCAACCTTGGCCTATGAAGATCTGCACAAGTAGTAACATAGTTTCAAACAGTGCAAGCTGAACCCTAGGATGACCCCAGCACCCCTTGAAGTGTCCAGCTGAGAAACTGAAGGCTGCCAAAATTTTCTTTTCTTTCTTTCTTTCTTTCTTTCTTTCTTTCTTTCTTTCTTTCTTTCTTTCTTTCTTTCTTTCTTTCTTTCTTTCTTTCTTTCTTTCTTTCTTTCTTTCTTTCTTTCTTTCTTTCTTTCCCTTCCTTCCTTCCTTCCTTCCTTCCTTCCTTCCTTCCTTCCTTCCTTCCTTCCTTCCTTCCTTCCTTCCTTCCTTCCTTCCTTCTCTCTCTCTCTCTCTCTCTCTCTCTTTCTTCTTTCTTTCTTTTTTTTTTTAAGATGGAGTCTCGCTCTCGATGCCCAGGCAGGAGTGCAATGTCACGATCTCTGCACATTGCAACCTCCACCTTCCAGGTTCAAGCGATTTTCCTGCCTCAGCCTCCCAAGTAGCTGGGACTACAGGTGCCTGCCACCATGCCTGGCTAATTTTTGTATTTTTAGTAGTGACGGGGTTGTGCCATGTTAGCCAGGCTGGTTTCGAACCCCTGACCTCACGTGATCCACCCGCCTCAGTCTCCCAAAGTGCTGAGATTACAGGCGTGAGCCAACGTGCCTGTCCAAGAATATACTATTTTTTTCCAGTCAACACCTGAAGATAGGGCCCCTGTCTCCCAGCCTCTGTGGGACGGCAGGAGCCTAACTTTAGTAAATGTCAGTAACCAGATGGTTTCACATGGAATGACGCTTCCCTCCCTGCTTTTTGTAATTTTCACTTCCCTGACTCTTCTGAGTCCTTCGTCACCCTTCTCCTTTTTCCCTCTTTCTCACTTTAAAACACCCAGCTACAAATCAAGGTGGAGTTCAGTGCAGTAGTGTAGTACTGATTAAAATCCATCCTTACCACTCTGACTAGTGTCCGGCTTTGTTCATCTTTGATACCACATACTTCCTGTATATTCTCAGATTTCACTGAAACTCCAAAATGGGAGGGGGGAAATGGAGGAAATAACAGCAATAACAGTTCTTATCATCGTAAGAATTAAGGGTCCATGGCATAGATAACTTGGGTCTTAGTAACTTACTATAATAACTTACATTTTATTCCTGGTGCAAATGTCCATAGGTTTTTCTTGCATAAAAAGAAGGGTAAGTACAGTTGCCACTATTATGGGAATAACCTGGAATTGGTTCTGACTTATTAAAGGAGCCAATCATTTTCTAATTTCAGTAATGATTTATTTCCAAAATATCTTGTGCTTGGCTAATATACATAGTGTCACAGCCTCAGGATTGAGAACGCCTGGTATTGCCTACCAGACCATGGGGAAAAGGGTATAATTCTACGGCTTTTTGCATGTGCCCTTAGGAGCATGTTGAAAGGGGCTACCCAGGAACTGTCAGGATGTCCATGAGTCCCACATGTAGAGGAGACCTCTTTCAGTTTGGATACAATCTGGAAATTAATGTCAGTTGCTTTAAAAGTCCTCTGAAATGCTGTAGCCTCTGAGGCTGGACAGGACTCCAATGATGTAGTGACTCTAGGTGCAGAATAAAGGCAGACTTTGAGTGCCTTGCAAGCTCAATGACCATGTCCATGTTGACAGGTGGCTAGCATTTCAGGAGGCATTGAATGAAAGCAATCATGGTAGGAATAAGGTTGCTAAAGACTGTGTACTTAAAATTGCCGCTTAAAGCAACTGCAGACTGAGAATCATTTGCAGCCAATATTAAATGGCTTGCTACAAAGAAAGAACACACTGGTGCAAATAGGTTTAGAGCCACTAGAAGTAGGTCTTTAGGCAGCAGAATTGAGACCGTGATAGCAAGAGAGGATAAGGACAGGCTAAACCAGGGCAGTACCCTTTTCTGGACCTGGCTAAGAATTTTTATCAATTCCTTTGTAAGAAAGGTTGAGAAGTGAATACCAGAACTTTATAGTATGGTATTTGTAATTTGTTTTTTGGGTGTGGTGGTAGCAGCTGTGGCACTGCTGTGACTGGTGTGTGTGTGTGTGTGTGTGTGTGTACATGCTTCTATTAATTAGTAGTCTCCCTCTGAATTTTTATTTTGTCACTGTCAATAGATTCTTTATAAAATCTTGAGTTAAAGAACCCGTTCAGATATTTTTATACACATATCAGTACCAGGTGGAATGTACTGATACATTCATATGAATTTCAGATCCTCTGAGGAGGCTGACCACATACATAGCTCTCCTCCCAGAGTGTGCCTCAGATAAGCTTGTTCCACCCTGGACACAGTCTATGTTACATAAGTCAGCAGCACTCTTGCTAGTGGTCCTGCATGAATTGTTTATATTTGGCAGAGACAGGGAAGGAAATCCATTTGCATATTTTCTTTTTCCTCAAAGAAGTTTCAGGAGAGAATCAAATTCTTAAGGCTTTCAAAATAGCAGTATAAATGAAGTCATGATATGATTGAATATAAAGTAAGACTTGAGTTTTCGGAGCAAATATGTGGCCTACTACTTAAAAAAAAAAGGCAATTCCTCAAGGATCTAGAACTAGAAATACCATTTGACCCAGCCATCCCATTACTGGGTATATACCCAAAGGATTATAAATCATGCTGCTATAAAGACACATGCACATGTATGTTTACTGTGGCACTATTCACAATAGCAAAGACTTGGAACCAACCCAAATGTCCATCAATGACAGACTGGATTAAGAAAATGTGGCACATATACACCATGGAATACCATGCAGCCATAAAAAAGGATGAGTTCATGTCCTTTGTAGGGACATGGATGCAGCTGGAAACCATCATTCTCAGCATACTATTGCAGGAACAGAAAACCAAACACCACATGTTCTCACTCATAGGTGGGAATTGAACAATGAGATCACTTGGACAGAGGAAGGGGAACATCACACACTGGGGCCTGTTGTGGGGAGGGGGTAGGGGGGAGGGATTGCATTAGGAGATATACCTAATGTAAATGACAAGTTAATGGGTGCAGCACACCAACATGGCACATGTATACATGTGTAACAAACCTGCACTTTGTGCACTTGTACCCTAGAACATAAAGTATAATAAAAAAATTACCCAATAATTTATTAAACATTTATTACAGGCCGACCTAATTACATAATTACAATGCATAATTATAAATAAAATAAAATGAATAGAATTAAAAAAAAAAGCAACTCCAAAAAGAAGGTAGTAGAGGACCAATAAAATCTAATTGAAGACTTAAGATTAAGTCAGCATTAAATCATCAGGCTGTGTCTCCTCTTTCTTTTTCTCTCTTAATTTCAATTTCCCAGTTGGACAATGAGAAATTATGTTAACAAAAGGAAAGGATGAACTCCACTTGGTCTTTTCTACTCCAGGCAAAGCTGAGTCTGATCCTTACCAAGACTCCCACAGTGAGGTGGTCTATCCTCCAGGTGAGACACAAACTCATTTGGTGAAAACTTTCCTGATGTACACATGTAATTAAACTATTAAAGTGGTATCTGGAACAAGAATTTTGTTTCTATTTTTTGTAAACTAGAAGTGAATCATCCCTCAATGTTGGTGGCAGCAGTTTCTTTGGCATTTTTCTGGGAGGAGCCTCTGCCTTGCCCTGTGCCTGGACTGTAAGCGGAGCTTAAAAGGAAACTCAGGGCAAGGTGCTTGGGCAGCTGTAAGTGGAACAATCACTAGAATTAGTCACACTGCAGCATGATGATCCTAAAAGGCATCATTTTAATAATCCCTAAAACTATTTTTGGAACAAGACAGGACAGGAGGCCAGGCGCGGTGGCTCACGCCTGTAATCCCAGCACTTTGGGAGGCCGAGCCGGCTGGATCACGAGGTCAGGAGATCGAGACCATCCTGGCTAACATGGTGAAACCCCGTCTCTACTAAAAAATACAAAAAAATTAGCCGGGCGAGGTGGCGGCGCCTGTAGTCCCAGCTACACAGGAGGCTGAGGCAGGAGAATGGCTTGAACCCGGGGGGTGGAGCTTGCAGTGAGTGGAGATTGGGCCACTGCACTCCAGCCTGGGCGACAGAGCGAGACTCCATCTCAAAAAATAAAATAAAATAAAATAAAAAGACAGGACATGAATACATAAAACAAAAATAAAAATATACATTTAACACTTATGCACAGTTTGAGCAATTTGTGATTAACAGAAGACAGGATAGAAAGAAAAAAAGTCCAACCTGCTCCTCTAGCATGAGAGACTTCCATTTAGAGCCCCGTGTTTTAAAGACTGCAACGGAGAGATGCGACCAGATGCATGAAGTAGAGGGAAGAGACATCAAACCTAGAGAAACAGATTATTTAGCGTAAAAGAAACATCTTTTAGGGCAGAGCAGTGTCGGAGGGGCGCTTGTTTCCAGAGCAAAGGTTCTTACATTTTTTCAGGTCTCTTTGGAAGTCTGGCAGAGCCTATGAATTCCTTCTCAGAATAATATTTTAAAATTATGTAAGACAACACATAGAATGATAGAGATTAATTATCCCAGAATGCGATGATCAAAATACTGAAATTTATCATATAGTAATATATGTATTTCTTTTCTTTTTCTTTTTGGTTTTAGACAGGGCCTTACTCTGGCACCTCAGCTGGAATGCAGTGGCATGATCTCGACTCACTGCATCCTCCAACTCCTGGGCTCGGGGCATCTTCCCACCACAGCCTCCCAAGTAGCTGAGACTACAGAAACGCGCCATCATGCCTGGCTCATTTTTGTGTTGTTTGTAGAGACAGGGTTTTGCCATGTTGCCCAGGCTGGTCTCAAACTCCTGACCTCAAGGGATGTGCCCACCTTGGCCTCCTAAAATGCTGGAATTACAGGCATGAGCCACTGCCCCTGACCAATACATGTATTTCTTAATGTACTAATAACGAGATTTAGCAGCAGGTCTGAACTTCTAAAATTTTGTAGTCGTGATATACACAAGGGAGATTCTAGATCTCTGTGCAGTGGTAGCATAGTATGAAAATGTCTGAGACGGCCGTTGCTGACAGAGTCACAAGCCCTGCTCCTGTAAGTCTGGCTTATAGCTTCCTTTCACAACTGAAGGAAATGCTAAATTTCAGCTACACGTTAGCAGGTCCGATAGAGGTTAAAGCAGCAATTTAACAGATAGACAATAAAGAAGCAATTTTTCCCCTCTCCAATTTCATTGGTCATCCTGAGTTCTCTCCAGGGACCTCTATTGGCCACCCTTTCCTTATTCCTTTAGACAGTATCCGACTGGTAACTTTAGGAAAAGGAACTCAGCTCAGCTCAGCCTCTTGCAGGCCTCTCTTTTTCTCTCTAGCCTGTCTGCACAATGCTGACCTTCCCATCCACTCTCTGTCCTGCTGGAGCAGCACACCCCCATAAGGGGGACCTGCAGTTGACCCAGTGGCAAATCTGTCTCTTTCAGAGGTGGATGTCTAACATCTTCCACAGTGGTACTAAGCCCTGTGTTCCAACCCGGCTTTTGTTGGTAATAAATTTGCCATTTTGATCTTCGAATGTCTGCTATACCCTGCTGCCTCTGTTGACCTCACATTGGATCCCTAGCCAGCTCTAGAGTGCTGCTGAACTGCTGTGATGGTTAATTTTATGTGTCACCTTAACTGAGCAAAGGGATGCCCAGATAGCTGGTAACACATTTCTGGGAGTGTCTGGGAGGATGTTTGCAGAAGAGATTGGCATTTGGATCAGTAGGCTGAGTGAAGATTGCTGTCCCCAGGGTGGGTGGGCACACTCAAACCGTTAACAGCCTGAATAGAACAAAAAGGTGGAGGAAAGGCAGATTGCTCTCTGCTTGCGCTGAGACATCCATCATCTCCTGCCTTCAGACATGGACATAGACACTGGTACCTGTGGTTCTTGGGCCTTCAGACTTGGACCAGAACTACACTATTGGCTTTTCTGGGCCTCCAGTTTGCAGAAAACAGACTGTGGGACTTCTCAGCCTCCGTAATCACGTGAGCCAATCCCTGATTTGAAACTTTTTCTATATATGTATGTATTCCTGTTGGTTGTGTTTCTCTGCAGAACCCTGAACAATGCAAATGCACGGAGTTTGGAGACAGCTTGGGTGCAAAACCAATCTCTACTATCACTCACATTGGACTTTGGAAACTTTATCTTTCTTAGTTTCTTCATAAAATGGGGGTGATGATAGAACCCACCAGGTAGGGTTGTGTAAGAAGTTAGTAAGTGAACTCGCAGAATGGTTTTAGAAAAATATGGAGAACCTAAGACGTGCTCCCAAGAGGTTAACTGCTTCTGCATGGGGTGTGGAGAAATGTATGCCTCCAGTCTCAGTACCTTCTACTTGTGATCTAAAATATCTGCTTGCCTGCATGGATAAGGTGAACTAAATACCTACCAGATTATATTTATTTGTGCTACCTAAATACAACTCAAGAGTTGAACTTTGCCCATTATTATGGAGATATAATCTCTGCTTCCTTTTTGTACATACTGATGTACATACTGATATACATACTGATAGGACTGTGTTGTTATTAACATAGTGAGGTATTAGCCAGAACCCTATGAAATGGACAGTATTATAAGTCCCAAATGGTTAAATCAGTAATAGCATGTGATTTAACCTAGTACTTCCATACTAATTGTTAAATAGCCACTCACTGCCTCTCAGTCCTCAAGGGACTCTACCTCCTCCCCAGGACTTTCTGAATTTCTCCAACTAAAAGGGTCCACAGGGTCTTGCTGTAGTGCTGAGGTCATTTGGTGTCCTTATTGTTATTAAAGGGAAGGCTCCTAAGAGAGTCTATTATGTATTACTTGATGACTTGTGCTAGATTTTGAGACTGTGTAAGGCTCTCAACTTACAGTTTGGACTTCAGTGTTCCTAAGCAATCATTAAAAAAAAAAAAAAAAAAAAAAAAAAAAAAAGCCAGACGCAGTGGCTCACGCCTGTAATCCCAGCACTTTGGGAGGACAAGACAGGTGGATCATGAGGTCAGGAGATCGAGACCATCTTGGCTAACACGGTGAAACCCCATCTCTAATAAAATACCAAAAAATTAGCCATGTGGTGGTGGCGGGCACCTGTAGTCCCAGCTACTCGGGAGGCTGAGGCGGGAGAATGGCCTGAACCCGGGAGGCGGAGCTTGCAGTGAGCCGAGATCGCACCACTGCACTCCAGCCTGGGCGACAGAGCGAGACTCCATTTCAAAAAAAAAAAAAAAAAAAAAGGATTCAAAGCCTACTTTAAAACATCCATGACATTTCTTGAACTCCTGTGTTGTGTCCCTATACGTCTAATTATCTCGGCTCTCAAACGTGTAAGACTTAATGTTTAGTTCTCTTAGGAGAAGAACAGAGTGAGGACTGATTTAGCAGAGGCTCTAAAAGGATTATCAGCAGGCACATGGCTCCAAGAGCCCACCAGCTGAGCACAGCCTCCTTAGGTTGTGAAGTCCCTGTGCCTGGCAAAGGGAAACAGAGTGAAGCGGCGGATCGTGTTATAGTGTTACCTCCTGGCACTGTGGTAGGTCATCTCATGCGCACAACCCATCTGACAGCTGAGCTAACTCAGGAGAGCAGAGCACAGAATTATTTTGACATTTAAGAACCTCTAGAATTTGGCTCTATCTCCCAGTCTCTTCTCCAACAGGTTGTCCCATGCAGGTTTTCACCTTTGCGTTCTTAGTACCTTTTCTTCCTCCTGAAGTGCCTTTCCTTTCCACCATTCACTACAGAAATGTACAACCCAGCCAAAATGCCATGTCCTTCTTAAAGCCTTACAGCACAGTATGCAGCCTGATGGTGGCTAGTTCACGCAGGCTCCTTTCATTATGGGACACACAGATGAGAACTTCCTTCTTCTAAAGATTGGGACAGTAGAAGGAAGAGGTTTGAGGGAGACGAGACTCTGCGATGAATCAAATACTTCTGACAATTATTGCTTGATCATTCATAGAGAAAATGTGTATGTGCTCGGCAAGTCCTAGGCAGCGGAGACAGAATGGTAGACAGGACACAGTCCCTACCCTCAAAGAGAGACCATCCCTAAGCTAGACTTAAATCTAGATCTTTCTGTTTGTGAAGGATGATGTTATTTATTTATTTATTTGGATGGAGTCTTGCTCTGTCCCCCAGGCTAGAGTGCAGAGGTACTATTTCGGTTCATTGCAACTTCTGCCGCCTGGGTTCAAGCATTTCTCCTGCCTCAGCCTCTTGAGGAGCTAAGACTACAGGCATATGCCACCACGCCTGGCTAATTTCTCTTATATGTTAGTAGAGATGGGGTTTCACCGTGTTGCCCAGGCTGGTCTCAAACTCCTGAGCTCAGGCAATCCGCCGGCTTCGGCCTCCCAAAATGCTACGATTACAGGTATGAGCCACTGCGCCCGGCAAAGCATGATCTTTAAATTAGGTTGTTTGGTAATTTTTTCTTTTGGAAGATAATGTACACAAATACAAATGCATATGGAATAATAACCAAACATATTCGTTCCACTGTAAAATCCCCTCCTCAAAATAGATAACTGTGATGATTATTCTACCCCTACCTCGATATACAGTAATATAAAAGAGAAGTGTCATAGAAACACGCTGAAATAAAAGAGCCCAGGTGGCATGTGCCTACTTTCCTTTATGACTTCAGACCCATTGACTTCTCCAATGTCTCCATGGACTTTTGTGTGTAACACCCATGATGACACCAAGCATTTGTCAGTGGGCCACGAAGGCAGTGCATATGCCAGCCAGGCCACCTGCGTGGAGAGGCCTGCTTAGTTTACCTGCCAGCGTGTGTAGATATGGAGAGGTCCAGACTGAACTCAGCAGCGAGCTCATGCTCAGATAAGCAAGGTCAGGCGTCTCTAGGGGGCACAGACAATTACAAAAAAAACAAGGCAGCTCTTTGCAGCTCCACAAATAGGTTGCAATTTGCGCCTTGCCTTCTTTTGGGCATGGGGCCAATGTTATTCAGGGGAATTATATTGTAATATTTATTTCGCAAAAAACGAAAGGCCTGGGCTTTTTACTAATGCGAACCATTTTGAATTTTACAGCCCTTGAAGGGAAGGGAGATTTTTGTTGTTGTTTGGCTGACTTTTGCAACCATTTTGTGAAGTTGATTTTTATTTTTTTAATTCATTTATTTATTAATTTTTTGAGACGGAGCCTTGCTCTGCCACCCAGGCTAGATAGCAGTGGCACCCTCTCAGCTCACGACAACCTCTGTCTCCTGGGTTCAAGCGATTCTCCTGCCTTAGCCTCCCAAATAGCTGAGATTATAGGCATGCACCATCACATTCAGCTAATTTTGTATTTTTAGTAAAGACGGGGTTTTTTCATCATATTGGCCAGGCTGGTCTCAAACCCCTGACCTCAAGTGGTTCGCCCAGCATGAGCCACTGTGCCCGGCCCTGAAGTTGATATTTCTATGTGCGTTCCTCTGTTACAGATAAGTAAGCAGTTCTTTTATTAGTGAGAGTAACGTAACTGCTATTTATTACTAGGTGAATACATTATATGTGAAGTATTCCATAGACCTTCATGTCCAAAGATACTTTTGATGGGGGAAGTTTTTCAGAGATGCTCATATGAAGTCAGTATTTGGATGGGTAGGATAGTTACAAAGAGTAACTTTGGATAGTTACATATTGATGTTGTAATTTCTAATTAGCAAAATGACTTTTAAATAAACAATCTAGCTATGTATCTAAGGAACAATGTCTTTAATTGTCCTGTGATATACTACAAAGGAAATCCACAGCAGGGTAACAGAGAGCGGTAGAATCCCTCAGTCAAACAAATACTGCTATGCCTCCCAGCTCTGCTCACTTTGTGAGAGCGCTGAAGGCACAATCTTAATGGAGAATTATTTGAAAGACATTTAGGCACGCTGCAACACATCTATGCTCATAGGATTTGGGAAAATTCTTTTTTTTTTAATCCTTCAAAGCTAATTACAAAGGAGCAAAGCACATACAAAAATATTTAGGTAAAAAGTTTCCTCCTTTGAAGACTTATGTGTGTAAAAGCAGAACATTGCCAGGATTACTGGTACTCAGATCAAACATTCACCATGCCTGTTTCTTATGTATGAACACTGTGTACCAGATAAATGTGATTACCATCTAATTAGGCCAGACTCCACTGGAGGTGAGTAAACACTTTCATCACGGTAGTATTCTTGGTCTCTTCTATCATGTTTATTATTAAACATTTTATTGTTTTAAATTTGCTGAACTCTTCATCTATTAGGTGATTTTACAATGTTACTCTGATGTGGGTGAGTGGGAATTACCATGATTTTATATTCAAGGTGGGGTACTGAACATATTTAAATGACCTTTCAGGAAGTCATGGAGTAAAGATTAAGACCCAGAGAACAGGAGGGGCAGTGGTAACTGTGGCCTCTCTCTACCCTACGTGATTTTTCAGGGTCTTTCTGATAGCAGCCCTTTGTTCTCCCTTTAGTGCTAACCCCGTGTGTTCAGTGTGAACTTGGTGGGGCTGGAGGTCACAGTGCCCGTCCTCCCCTGACCACAGCAGTGGGGCAGATGACCCAGAATAGCCCCTATGCATGGCTAGAGTAATCGGTTCATAGAAGGGCACATTGGCTAATTTGAGTCAATCACTGTATTTCCTAAAATTGTTAACTTTCAGTTAACTGTTTTTCTGCTGGAATTGCTACACCGAGAGTATGTGGCTGGCAGCCACTGGAGGTCATCTTGGAGAGACTCAGTTTGAAGAATGGAGCCAAGCTAGGTCAAGAGAGATGAGGACCAGAGAAGCCAAGTCCTGAGGATAGTATGTATGTCCCAATACCAGTTGTGCTTGAAGCTAGTGTTCATTCTAGACCTTCCGGAAATAAGCAATGCCTCTTTTGGAAGTAATAGTTTGAGTTGAATTTCCATCATTTGAAACACAAAGAGTCATGATTAATTCAGAGAGTAACTTGTACGTTAAGCAACCTCCAAAACAGACTTCTCTTGAATAGAAGGACCAAATGTAATCACTACTTACAAATCCTACCAAAACCGGGTCTATTCTACTAAGGTGGAAGATGCAGTTTGGAAGGTAGTCCTGCTAATTCAACAAAATATATTGATAAAGGTTGTTAGAGACCTCTGAAAACAATCTTTTTTTTTTTCCCGAGATAGAGTCTCCCTCTGTCACCCAGGCTGGCGTGCAGTGTCACAATCTCGGCTCACTGCAAGCTCCGCTTCCCGGGTTCACGCCATTCTCCTACCTCAGCCTCCTGAGTAGCTGGGACTATAGGCACCCGCCACCATGCCCGGCGAATTCTTTGTATTTTTAGTAGAGACGGGATTTCACCCTCTTAGCCAGGACGGTCTCAATCTCCTGAGCTCGTGATCCGCCCGCCTTGGCCTCCCAAAGTGCTGGGATTATAGGCGTGAGCCACTGTGCCCGGCCTCAAAAAACAATTTTATGTTACATTTCTTTATGATTTCTGCTTCAATTGAACACTGTATATTTACATAGGATATCCTCTTGGTAGAGATAATTCATTTAGTTTGTTGAGTTATGCATACTTACAAGGTAACCTGGAAAGCAATAAAAGCACACTGGAGTCAAAGAAAAGGAGAACATCTTCCTTTTTCCCTTCGTGGTCATAAATATTACCTTGGAGTTGGCCAAGTCTCAGTGACTCCTCTAAGAACATGTTACTACTACCAGGCTTTCCCCAAAAGACCCCACACCCAGCTCTTTCTGATTTAATTCCAAACTTTCTGACCTCACTGGCTGACCCCCAACCTCTGTATTTGGTCAACATGAATACCTTCATCTTGTCTTCATTTTGCAATTTCTTAGATTTGATCTCATTTCTATGTCCTCCTACCCCAACCCAAGCTATCCTCTCTCCTTTGGGTTGTGCACACCTGAAAACAGTTCTTAAGGTAAAATGCCTCCTGGACTGGCCTATGCTCTATGATTTTTTAAAATTAGGTTATTGGATTTATTAAGTAATTTTATTTTAACTTTTAAGTTCAGGGGTACCTGTGCAGGTTTGTCATACAGGTAAACTTGTTTCATAGGGATTTCTTGTATAGATTATTTCATTACCCGGACACGAAGCCTATACCTATTAGTTATTTTTCCTTATCCTCTCCCTCCCCATACCTTCCATCCTCCATTAAGTCCCATTGTATGTTGTTCCCTTCTATGTGTTCATGTGTTCTCATCATTTAGCTCCCACTTATAAGTGAGATTGTTTTCTCTCAGACTGACTTTGAGAAGTTTTCTTGCCTCCCAAATCCCAACAATCATCTCTAGGATACGATATTATAGTCGCTAAGGGAAACTTTTAAAAATCAGATTACTGAAATATAACATTTCAGTATTAATTCCTTCATCTTCTTTCTATCTTTGATAGAATGCAGGTAAATCTGGGAGAAGTGACACAGGAAATCTCATCAACAATGTTTTCCTTTGGTATGTGCTGGGTATTGGGGTTGACTCCACAATCTTCACTCTACTGCCCCCACTATGGGTAGCAGCTATGGGGATTGGAGATTGGTCCCAACTCCAGGGAGAGAGGGACCCTGATTATTCTTGGCCAAGCATGGTAACCTTCTTCCCTTTATCAGTAACTGGTTCAAAAACTCAGACAGAGTGTGGTGTTCTAGGTATGATGGCTCAGGGGTAAGTGACATATGTTGATCCAATCAGACAGAGAGACAGCTTTGATTCAATGTCTGGCGAAAAGCACCTTCCTGTTCCTCTCGCCTCTCTCCCCAGTCCCTTGTTGCTCCTTGGACATGAACAATGAAGCACAGACCCCTAATTGATATACATAACAACCCTATAACCACATGGAAAACAACCTTGGAATGAAGCTGACATTGTGTTTAGCAGAGCAGAGATAGTGCGGACCTGAGTGTTTAATGACATTGTCCAGCCTCTGGATTGTCCAGCCCTTGTCAGGACTTCCAGATAAGTGAGTCATACATTCTGCATTGTTTAAAACAATTGGATTAAACAATCAAATGTAATGAATACAATGGGTTTATTAGTGTTTTTTTTTTTTTCTGTGATAGGGTTTTGAATACTGGAGAATAAATAGAGCAATGAAGGAGGGAAAAGAAAAGTATTTCCCAGAGGAGGACTGGATGCAATAGGATATAAGGAAAGGGAGCTAGGAATGTCAGAAAATGAACTTTTCATACTTTGAAACATGCCTGAGAGTCCGCACTCTATCCAAGTAGTCTGTAGATGGGATTATTTTTTCCCATTAATCAAGGTTAAAGACTCATTTTCTGAAAATTTCCTTGAAACCCTCCAAATTGCACCAGACTGATGCAGAAACTTGTCCTGTATTTCCAGACAAAGATCATGAGGTTGGGCCACGAGTCCAGCAAATAATAACAAGGGCTAACACTGACATTTATAAATTACTTTCCACTTTGCAAGGGACTGCTACTACCCTAATACCTGATTTCATTTGAGTCTTAGGACAATTCTCTAGAGTAAACTTATGATCTACGTTGTACAGAGGAGGTTAACTAAGACTCAGGGAGATGAAATGATTGGCATGGAGCCATGTAGCTTGTAATATCACATGCAAGACTCGATGCTGGACTCAGGGGCTTTGCTGCTGCCACCATCTCTCTGCCATTCCACTTGGCCTCCACCCTTCCCTGGCAGGCAGCTGCTTCCTCTGAATTCATAATCAGCTTTCCTTATTGGCATCTTCTTGGGAAGGCTGCCTCAGGGCCTTTCTTATCAGTTTGTGGTTGCTAGATTTCTCTTACCACAAAAAGGGCGGGCTTTATTTCTTGACATCTAATCCCCTTCCTTATCTACTCTCTCTTCATCATTACATTACTAGGCTTCCTGTTGGTTTTGAGGTATGAACACCCTGGGTTGACAATTGGAGTCATTTTCTGCATTTGACTCAAAGGAAACTCAAGTGAATGAATTCCACACAATGGTGAACCTAGTGAATCTTAAGTAATTCCCAGGAAATGCTATGAGACTATAGAACTGGTATTAGTAATCCTGAATAACATGAGCTAAGAGTGAATTAACTCTTTGGTTTTTAATAACACCTGTGAAACTACTGATGTCTCACCATAAATATGAAAAAAAGAAAAAAGGGAGAAAAAATGAAAAGGGAAGAAGAAATAGGAGAAAAGGGAGAGATGGAAGAAATAAATATATATGCAAATATTGGGAGTCAAAAAGTATACACATGCAATAGTTTTCTGACCTCTAAAGTTTTTCTTCCATCTTTGAGTTAATTTAGGCATTGTTTAGTGAACAAAATTAGTTTTTCCACCAAGGCTCTTGAGTACAACTGAATGTATTACATCAGTCATTTGTGTGATGATGACATTGGGTTAACACCTGACAAAATGGCAGATGAAATCAATAACGTACTGACTCACAAACCCAGTTGATTTGGCCCCAAAACACCTTTGTTTATTTATTGAATCTCATGCAAGGCTATTGATAAGTTATAAAATAGCCTTGATTATTTTCTATAAATTATTTACTTTTCCTCCTCCCCCTAAGCCCTTGCAAATTAACATGGGAAGTAGAAGTTTTGAATTCACAGGTTAAATATAATTTTAATCCTTCGTCCTATTGTAGAATTGCATCTTTTTCGAGACAGGGTCTCCTTCTATCACCAAGACTCAGTGCAATGGTACAACGAAATCTCACTGTAGCCTTGACCTTCTGGCTTCAAGGGATCCTCCCACCTCAGCCTCCTGAGTAGCTGAGACCACAGGTGGGTGCCACCATGTCTAGCTAATTTTTAAACTTTAAAAAAATAGAGACAGGGTCTCACTATGTTGCCCAGGCTGATCTCAAACTCCTGGTCTCAAGCGGTCCTCCCACCTCGGCCTCTTAAAGTGCTGGGATTACAGGCATGAGTCACCACACCCACGTCAATTGCATTTTTGATTGTCAAAATCCCTCTCTCTTTGCTTTAGTGAAGATGCAGTTGTTTTATATTCTGTACTATAAATATATAGTTTAGCTAAGGTGACACTTGGAGGAGGATTAGAACATGTCAACCAGGGACTTTTAGGTCAAGAGAACTTTCAATCATATTTGCTCAAGACCTCTGGTTTTTCTCTGTTATTTTGTGATGTCTTCAAATTCCCTGACATGGGAGATATTTGGGTGTTCAGGGGTCTATACCCAGGAAAAATGATAGGGTGAGCATCATACACATGTAAACCCCGTCTTTTAGAATCAGGTGGCAGTTGATTTGTTTAAAGTGTTGATGAATAAGTGGAACTCTGAGAGAGAATATTTGACCCATCCTTATCTTTTAGGATGCAGAGAATCCTTGCAATCAAGGAACATTAAAATAAACCATGTAATGGTGTGTGCATCTCATTAGTTTCACTAGTAGAACTGTGAGATTTATTGAGAAAAATTAATAGCTGGGTTTGGCACAAATTGCAATTGTTCATAGGCAGAAGGCAATATAAGGATTTCAAATACACCAGAAGACAGAGTCATGGTGTAGGTAAGCGTGGAAAAACATCTTCAAAATCTGATAATATAACATTCAGTTGTCATACCGTGTATGTAGTAAAAAATGTTCAAATGAACAGACACGACGGCATGCACATTTAAAGTGTTGTTTCTCCGGATTGATCCAGGAGAACTTGTTAACTGGAATAAAGTCATAAATTGTGCAGTCATTCAGAATTTGCATTCATGTAAGGAAAGATTTTTAATGTTCTAACTTGCTTTTACTTTTTTTGGACTTTGTCATTCCTCTCTCGTTGCCTTGGTGTTCATTCACGTGGCATAGCTCAATGGTACAGGTTCCCTTTCCTGCCCCACCCCACCTGCTTGTTAATATTCTGTCCAATCCAAAGTGAAGCTTAGATGAGGGACGGATAGTATTAGCAAGTCACAATTAGGGCAAAGGATATGAACTAGCCATGCTGCTGCCTCATGCTATTTACAGCTTTTCTCTCTTAAGGTTTCTGATCTGCGTGTGTTTGGCAACGCTAGGAGACAAAGGGAGGTCCTCTTTCTAGTTCCTGTTTCAAAGAGAAAAACAGGCACAATAGCCACAGCAGTAGTCACCGAAATAGTTACTTAGCACATGATATAAATGCATTTACATCCATTATCTTGTTTAATCCTTTCAGCAACCCAGGGAGGAAGGTAATATTATTGCATTTGACAGATGAGAAAAAAGAGATGCAGAAAAAGTTAGGTAATGAGCTCAAAGTTGCAGAGCTGGTGAATGGAAGCATTAGGCTTTAAACCCAGATTTGTCTGTCACTAAAGCCTGTGCTTTTGTTACTGTTGTCTACTGCCTTTTTAAAAGCAAAGTTTTGAGAAGGTAGGGATGAGATGGAGGCCACTGGTTGGTTACATGGTCTTTCTATATTTGTCACACTCTCTCTCTGTTGCATTTTCCCCCTGGCTTTTCTGTGCGCCACATCCAGGCAAAAAACAGCAAGATGAACCAAGATGCTAGTTGTCACCGATTTTGAAGTAAAAGAAATTAGTCAGCTAAAGTAAACATGAAAACACTATTCTGCCATGTTCCTACATTCTCTGCTCAGAGGCTCCTCTCTTTTCCATTAAGCAACTACTGAGAGAATCATTTAGATGGGATTTCCTCTGAAACATAACTAAAATAAATCTCATTTCTGAATTTGGGGGTACAAAAGACTCATTATCATTTATTTGCATCGATTTTGCTCTGATGGTCTGAGCCAGTGGTTCCGAAACCTTGGAGTGAGTAAGACTCATCCAAGGATGAATCCATTGGTGTTTGTTGGTTTTAAGTAACAGAAATCTGTTCTGGATGTTGTAAGCAGCCAGGATTTGGGCAACTTGGGGATTCTGGGTAGAAGGAACTAATTATATTTTCTCTCTATATTCAACTGGGCGATTGCATCTAATCCCAAGGTTTTATATAACTAGCTACAGTAGTCAGAATTCTAAGATGGGCCTTAACATTCCTATCCCCTGTGTAATCCCCTCCCCGTGACGGTGGGTGGGAGTATGAATGTGATGGGACTTCACCTCTGTGATTTGATTACTAATCAGTTGACTGACTTCATCAAAACAGTGATTATCCTGGGTTTGCCTGGTCTGATCAGCTGAATTCTGAAAAGAGAGACTGGACCCTTGCTGGAGTGAATGTCTTTATGAGAAAGAGATTCTCTTGGTGGCCTTAAAGAAGAAAATTGTCATGTTGTAGAGAGGCCACAAGGCTTGGAACCGTGGGTAGCTCCTGGGAGCTGAGAGGGACCCCTGACCAACAGCCAGCAAGAAAATGGGGACCTCAGCCCCACAGTCACAAGGAACCGAACTTGGCCATCAACCAGTAAGCTCGGAAGAGGACCAAAGTCTCACTGAAGCCCCAGCTGGCACCTTGATTTCAGCCTGTGAGAGCCTGAGCAGAGAACCCAGCCATGCTGTGTCCAGGCTTCTGACCCACAGAACTGTGAGACAATGGATATTATTTTAAGAAGCTCAGTTTCTGTTCTTTTGTTATGCAGCAATACAAATTAACATACCATCTGCATGTTAATGACTCCAGAATTTATATTTCCAGTCCAGACCTCTCTCCTGAACTTCAATCTGATAGCCAACTGCCTATTTGATATCTCTGCTTGGATGTCAACTGCATGTTGCAAACTTAACATGTCCCAGACTAGACTCTCTATATCCCCTTTCCTCTAACTCACTCTTCCTACAGTCCTTTTATCTGAAAAACGACAAATCTATCCTTACGGTTGCCTAACTCAAAAATGTTGAGTCGCGTTTCATGTTCAATCCATCAGCAAATCCCTTGACTATAGTTTTAAAATATTTCCAGAATTTCCCACCAGTCGCTAACTCTTCTGCTATTTCTCTGCTCCATGCCACCACAGTGTTTCTCATGGAGTAACATGATCGCTTCTAACTGGCCTCTTGGATTCCACGTTGGCTCTCCTACCATCTATTTTCAACATACTAGCCACACTGATGTTAAACGAAAGTCAGACTAGGTCATTCATCTGCTTAGAACCGTCAATGGCTCCCTGGTTCCCAGAAGAGTTATCATTCTCCATTCTCCATCCATCCCTTTGCCATATGACTTTGCAGTGCTTCCCACTAGAGGTGAAATCCCGTTAGAGAGTCTCAACAGTGGGGAGGCGGTAATTCCCACAAAGGAGTTGGGAACATTTTAACTAAACAAGGGCCGAGGAGCAAGGCATGGTCCATTACCTGAGGCTGGAATTTAACCGCCTATCCTCATAGCATATTCTAGAGCCCCACATAAGAGTGTCTGCAGCTCACATTTTGAGAAACATCAGATGCAATAAAACACCTTAGAAAAGTCCTTTGAGAATCTCAAAGAAGGGCAAGGAAACTTGAGGCTGTCTCTTCCGTGTGTAAGGGGAAGAGGAAATACCATTAGAAGCCCTTGAAGAAGTTAGCCTGCGGACTTGGGATAGGTAAACACACAGAATGGGAAGTAGTTCCAGTACTTTCCAAGAGTTTGCAGCCTTTCCTAGCTGCTCTCACTTTGAGTCCCTGATTGAGCCCTTCACCATTTCTCTGGCCTTTTCTCCACCAAAGCCACTATCCCAGGCCTCAGAGATCCAGTAGGATCTTTTCTTCTACTTCCTGGCTAGCAGGTAAGAGGTGAAGGGTAACTTTCACCTGCTTCTAGGGTTGCAGCTTGGCAGACACATTCTTGCTATCCTGGGGTGGAATCCCAGGAGCAGTTTCCTGTTGTCCACAGTATGTGGGTCACGGTGATTACAGGGCTCTTTTGCTGTATTTTGCCTATAAAAAATCTCTGTGGGTTGGCCCTGGACCTGACTACACCATATGAAGGTGGAAAAGAGCATTCTGAGCACCAGACGCCAAGTAGCTGAGTTGTTTTTGGAACACAGGTTGTTTGTGACTTAGAAATTGCGCTATATTTTTATTTTTATTTTTTTTAGACACAGGATCTCACTCTGTTGCCTTGGCTGAAGTGCAGTGGTGCGATCACAGCCTTGAACTCCTGGGCTCCAGGGATGCTCCTGCCTCAGCTTCCTGAGTAGCTGGGACTACAGGTGTGCACCACCATGCCCAGGTAACTTTTAGGACTTTTTTGTACGGACTGAGGTTTCTCCATCTTACCCAGGCTGGTCTCGATCTCCTGGGCTCAACCAACCTTTTTGCCTCGGCCTCCCAAAGTGCTGGGATTACAGACCTGAGCCACTATACCCAACCAGAAACTGCACTTTTGGAAAAGGAAATTTACCATCTTTCTAGGTAAAGTGACTCAGTGTTTAATAGCTTGCAGAAGTTGACTTCCTTTATCAGCAATTTCTCTGCCATTTGGTATAAACATCAACGTGAGATATGTCCATCATGAGGCTGGAATATGATCTTTCATTTGTATGATAAGAAACACTAGTCTCTTATGTTCCAGAAACTTGTTACCTGCTTGCCCTTACTACAGCTTGCTCACACAATTCTCCATCTTCAACATTTTCTCTTCAATGGAAATAAATATACTTCTCATCTGGATAGCTCATTAAAAAATCAATTAAAGAGGTGAAGTTCTGTGAATAATTGTGAGCCCTTTAGAGATAGTTGTTATTTAAATTCATTCATGTATTCTGCATTTTGGTAATGTGTTTATGAACTTGTTGGATTCTTGTTATTTCACCTTTTGCGATTGGTTTAGGGAATTTAAAGTTGTACCTATCATTTTAACAACTTAGATATTTCTAGGTCCTGGAAATTAGATCTGAAGGTTTAGAGCCTTGGATAATGAAAATAATAGTAGCAGTAACAATGACAGTAATAATGATAATCATAATATTCCTAGCAGTAAACATTTTTTAGACTTTATTATGTGCTATATGGACAGTGCTAGGCACATATATTATGTCATTTAACCTTTTGGATCTCTGATTTGTCTCATGTCAGTCAAACGGATGTTTACTCATGTAGTGCTGGTTTTGAATTCAGATGAATATGGGTCTGAATCCCACCTGTGCCACCTGATTGGCTATGTAATGGTAGGCCAGTTACTTAACCTCTCTATAAAGTGTGGATAGCAATCCCTTGCCTTAGGGAATCTTTGTGAAAATCAAGTTAAACACAATAATGTATATAAAAGACTAGGTATGGAATAAAATACTCATCTCTTAATAGACAATGGCTCTTAATAATAATAAATTTATCGCATGTTACACATATCAAAGCTCCTAATAAGTGCACATAAACACACAGGGGTTGAATGAGTAAAAAGAAATTCTACCACCCAAAGCTCAAGGAGACAGCACACACATTTTGATTTTGATTGATAATCACAATTTGCTAACCATTAATACATGGGATTAGAAGAGCTTACAAGGACTCTGCCTTTACATCCCCAAATGTAAGATGGGCTGACCATCAATTAGTACTTCTAAGCACTTTACTACTTTCTCACTGAGGTTTCAGTCTTTGGGTTGTGCAAGCACCACCAATAAAATGCAGAGTTTGTGGGAAGTGGGAGTTGGGAGATAGGAAAGACACTCTTTAAAAAGTACTTTGCCCAAGATAATTATAAACACTGAAGAATGATACGGGCAAATTAACATCATAATCTATGGGAGTGGAAGACATGGTGGTGATTTTTCCACAAGAAATACGTCTATTTTGGAATTCTCAGTGGTTTACAACTTTCTCTACCAAGGGAGTCGATGCAGTTTTCATTTACTGACTCACTGTCCCTGGAGTCTTTTCCTCTGAATTTTAAACAACAACAAAAAAGAGAAAATAAAGAATGGTAGAAGAGATGCAAAGCAAGGAAGAAAGTAAATGAGGGGAAAAAAGGAAATGAGAGAGAAAGAAGAAAAGGGGAGAAAAAAGGAGAACAAAGGAAGAAGAGAAAAAATCAGTGTGCTGTTACAGAGACTGAAAGGGTAACACTTTATTTTGTTCTAATTAAGAAAAATAAAAATTGAAAACATTTTGATTTAAACCATCATTGAAAATAGTTCAAAATTTGAGTGTTATTCAACCAGTGAGCCTCCTATTGGCCCAATTACAAGTGTTTATTGAGTATTTACTGTGTGTCTAACTTTGTGCCCGTTGCTGTGTGGTAGATTGGGGTTATCAATGGGTCAATGTCTGCTCCCTCAATGCTGTAAACTGGTTGGAGATGCTAAAAAATTAAAGAATCAGACACCCTATAATCAAGAAGCAAAATCAATAGAGAGGCAGTTTATTTTAGTTCTGTAGGTTCTGGGAAGAACACAAAGGAGTAGCCCAGTCAGATACCTTTGGGAGGTTTTGCCTACTACTTCTTCTAGGAGGATCACAGCACATATCAGCATATTAAAATTCCTCTCTTTCAGTAGAGCTGCCTGAGTCTCTTCAAAAGCAGAGACTTCCAAACATTGTGTGTGTGAAATTTATTTGCAAGTGTAAATGCAGAAGGCAGGGCAAGAAACAAAGGAGAGTGAGAAAGGGAAGGAGAAGAGGCCAACATGAGAAACACTGTGGTGGCATGGAGCAGAGAAATGCGTCACGAGTCGGCCATCATGAAGGGCACCTGGTGCTCAACACTGTGGGGCTTTCTGCCAAATAAAAAGAAAACCTGGGAAAGCAGGGCAAAAAGTTCAGAAAGAGGGACTGGAATCTTGGGAACTATCATTCGAGCCTCTGATTAGGGCCTTATCAACTGTGTCTTGGAATTGTCCCAGGAGGAGGCAAAAGGGGAACATTTACCCATTGGCTCCTGAACCATCTTGGTCAAGGGTGATTCCCATGTGCATTGGCTCCCTGTACCTCTGGGTTGCCCCTCCATGATGGCTGGGCAGTTCCCATGGAAGAACTGGGCTGCAGGGTCAGAGAAGCCCAAGGCAGGAAGAGAGAAGCTCTAGGCATTGGGCCAAAGTGAGGCATTGCCAGCTGGCACCTGGGAGAGCCTGGTCAAAGCCCGGCAGAACTGGACTCTGAAAGAAGTGGCTGGAGGAAGAGGTGGGCCCAAGAGGATGCATAAATTGTACACAAGCATAGGCCAATCCAGACACCTATTTAAGCTTTAAAATTTCTAATCTGCCATCCCAATTGAATTATTATCCTGCTGAATATGTTTTGATAAACATAAGAATGCTTTCTTTGAAATGATAGGTGCAGGAATTGGTCCAACATCAGATATGGCCTATCCAGGGGATCACATAACATTTCTCATATCTTTTATTTATTTATTTTTAATCTCTGCTTCGCTATGTTTTGTTTTCATCTACCAGTGGCTCTTTTTCCACATGGCAGGAAATACGGATCCTGGTAACTCCCTCTGGGTCATTTGTCCTACTCTTTCCTTTTGCTCCTAGGCACACAATTAGACTATTTTTCCCAGCCTTCCTTGCAATTAGGTGGGAGCATAAAATGGTTTCTGATTAATGTGAGGTGGGCAGAAGAGATGCATGTCACTCTCTCCCAGGAGTCTTCACCTCAGGTCTGTTTCCCCCAGCTGCCGGGAGACTGCAGGGGATTCAATGAGGACTCCATGGCCCAGCGGATACAGGGGGACTCGGTGGAAGGCCACCAGCAAATATCCACATTGGGCCATTAAGTGAGTAAACAAGCCAACAAAAACCAACCTCTACGGTGTTAAGCCACTACAATTTTGGTGGTGTTTGTTACAGCAGTTAGCTTGCCCTGGCTAATACACTTTTCGTGATCTGTATATCAGTATCAATTCTCAAAAAAAAATCTCATTACTTCAATTTGGGTCACTTGGCTACTCTCTGGACTAATCAGTTTCCAGGAAGTTGGGGGCAGGTAGGGACTTTTAACCCCCAGCAGAAACATGTGGAATGGGAATAGATAGTTTATAAGATGAAGAAAGAAGGGACAGGAGGAAAAAGAAAAGATGATGTGGCAGTTGTTACAGCATCGACCCTAGAAGTCAAGGCATCTGCTATGGTTTGAATGTGTCCTGCAGAAGTTTATGTGAACCGCAATGCAGCAATGTTCAGAGGTGGAACATCTGAGGGGTGATGGGGTCATTATTGGATTAATAGATTAATGGGCAATTGAGGGAGTGGGTTAGTTATCACACAGTGGGTCTGTTAAAAATGCCAGTTTGGTTGTGTGTCATGAAGTCCTTGCTATGTAATGCCCTGTACCACCTGGGTACCCTGCAGAGTCCCCTTCAGCAAAAAAGCCCTCGCCAGATGCAACCCCTCAACCTTGGGTTCCCCAGCCTCCAGAACTATAAGAAATAAATCCTTTCTCTTTATAAATTACCCAGTCTCAGTTATTTGGTTATAGCAACAGAAAATCAACTAAGACAGCATTGGAGTCCAGACTCGGCTGTATCATAACTTATGTGTGCGGCCCTGGGCCTGTTACTCACCCAATGTGGGCCTTGCCTCCTTGGTACCATGAGAGAATTGGTTTAGATGGTCTTTAATGCCTCTTTAAACTTTGAGATTATTTGGTCATAAAATGATCAAAAATTAAACTGGACAGATTCTACTCTTTTCTAAGTAGACTGAGTGATACTTCAGAGGTTTCTACCCCTCATTTTTACAAGTGTCATGGGAAACATGGGCCTTTGCCACCCGTTCTCAGCACTGTCTTCTACTAGGCCAGTGAATCCAAGCCACGGCTGTGGAAGGTGCACATCCAGAGTATTGCAATCACCCACGTGCAAGGCAGAGGGAAAGCACAGGTGGCTCTTCTGCTGCCTTTGCACCTGCAAGGCAGATGGTCTCTCACCCCAACTTAATTCTCAGACAGGGTGCTTCGAATGGAGGCAGCAAGGGAGTCCAGGGTCAGAGCTGTTTCCCTTGTGAATGGTTTCCCTTGTGAATGGCCCCATCTCAGAGATCTCCATCTCTCTTCCTGAACAGTGGGTGTGCTGGAGGGAATAGTTATCCTGCCCACTTGATGGATGGATATTTACTCAAGAAGGGGATTTATTCCAGATTTAGAGATGACAGAGGGAGGTCAGTTCCATCGTGGGCAACTATGTGCAGTGGCCTTGTGGGCAGAACTGAGAACAGAGGGACACAGGGAGAGGACATTTCGAGGAGCATGCCATGTTGTCCTGAAAGGGGCCAGGCAGTGAGAAGTGACATTTAGATGGATTTATAGGGAAAACAACAAGGTGCTAAAAATAAACAGTAATACTCATGCATACAATGAGTCACTTTAGAGGCATGTATAAATTCTTCGCTGACACCATAAGAACATGGGAGAACTTAACACATGAGGAGAGAGCGGGGAATGGAATCGGGGTGGACGGGGGAGACGCAGATGACCTGCTAGATGGTTCTGGCTAGACGACCTTTGCCCCACTTCTGTGAGGAGGCATCTGTAGTCACAGATAGAACAAGTGGTTGTTTTAAAGTGAACTGTTTTGATGATATCTGCTTAGCTTTCTCATGCTCATCTCTTTTTGTGGTAAGTCCTTCTAAAGTTATTGATTCATAGCAAGGGTTGCACTTTAAATCTAAGGGATCTCTGCATGTTAGGAAGATTAAGGGGTGGGGAGTAGAGTTCACACATGTTGGCATGAGGGGCCACATTGTGTCTTGGGAGAAGGATGTCGTTGAGAAAAAGTCTGGGTTCATGTTCTAAGTTCAACAGAAAACAACTCAGCATTTTGGGGGCAGGGTCAGTGTACAGGAATTCCTCTTATGGTAACTTTTGGAAACGGATCCTATAAACACATATTTGAGCTGCTGCTGGTGGTGGTGGTGGTGGTGTGTGTGTGTGTGTGTGTGTGTGTGTGTGTGTGTGTTTGGAAATCAAACACATGGGGAGAGTGACATTCATTAAAAATGTCTGGCCATGTGCAGTGGCTCACGCCTGCACTTTGGGAGGCCGAGGTGGGTGGATCACGAGGTCAAAAGATCGAGACCATCTTGTCCAATATGGTGAAATCCTGTCTCTACTAAAAATACAAAAGTTATCCGGGCATGGTGGCATGCACCTGTAGTCCCAGTTACTTGGGAGGCTGAGGCAGGAGAATCGCTTGAACCCAGGAGGCGGAGGTTGTAGTGAGCCGAGATCGTGCCACTGCACTCCAGCCTGGTGACAGAGTGAGACTCTGTCTCAAAAAAAAAAAATGTCTAAGACATTCTTTCCTTCCTTAATTCCTTTCCTTCCCTAATTACTTGTTGAGCACCTACTATGTGCCAGGCCTGGCACTTGTCCCTGGAGCACAGTGATAGGTACTCATCCTGCTTATATTTGAGGAGAACAAGATCCAGATGTATGAGGTAAAGCAAGCAAATGTCAACTGGTAATGAAGACATAATCAGGTTAATGAAACTGACAGGGATTAGGGGCATGTGGGGGTGGGATTTCGTGGTGAAACTTGAGAGATGACAAAGAGCCAACCCTGCAAGGAGCAGAGTGTTTCAAGCAGTGAGAATGATGACTGCAAAGGCCCCAAGGAGGGAAGGAATTGGCATGTTCTGTGACCTGAAAGGAGGCCAGAGAGGATGAAGCAATAATGAACAGGGTTAGAGACAGGAAGTGAACTGGTCATTTGGAGCAGAGTTTCTCAGCTGCAATGCTACTATTGGCATTTGGGACTGGAAAATTCTGTTGTTGGGAACCATGCTGTGTATTAGAAGACATTTTGCAGCATCCCTGGCCTCTACCCACTAGAAGCAAGTAGTTTTCCCCCAGCTGTGACTGCCACAAATGTCCTTTGGAGTTGAGAATGACTGGTTTGGGCTGGAAGCCCACCAAAAGGGAGGTGGGACCCTAAGGAGAGTTACTAAAATGTCAAACAAAAAAGGCGATGGGTAATTTTATGTGTCTGTTTGTCTGGGACACAGGACCCAGAAATTTGGTTAAACATTTGGATGTTTCGCGAAAATATTTTTTAGATGAGATTAACGTTTAAATGAGTAGGCGCTGAGTAAAGCAAATTGCCCTCCATAATATGGATGGTATCATCTACCCAGTAGAAGGCCTTAAAAGAAAAAACAAAGACTGACCTCGCCACAGAAGACAGAATTCTGCCAGTAGACTGCCTTCGGACTCTGCAGTGTCATCTCTTCCCTGGGTCTCCAACCTGTCGGCCTGCTGTGCAGATTCGGGACTTGCCCAAATTCCCTAAAATTGCACACCGCCCCCCACTCTCTACACACACACACACACACACACACACTCACACACACACACACTCTTTCTCTTCCTTTCTCTCTCTCGCTATCAGTTCTGTTTCTCTGAAGATATATATACATACACACACACACACACACTCTCTCTCTCTCTTCCTCTCTCTCTCACTATTGGTTCTGTTTCTCTGAAGAGATATATATATACACACACATACACATATACACACATATATATATAAAATATACACACAGACACACACACTCTCTTTCTGTCTCTTTCTCTCTATTGGCTCTGTTTCTCTGAAAAAAAAAATATATATATATATACACACACACATACACACACACACACACAGACACACAGACACACACAGACACAGACACACACATATACACTCTCTACTGGTTCTGTTTCTCTGAATATATGTATACACGCACACACTATACATGCACACACACACACATTCTCATCTCTCTTTCTTAGCTATTTTCTCTGTTTCTCTGGAGAATCCTGGCTACTAGACTACTACAGTCATTATTCTTCTCACTTTGGCATTAAATCCAGGGATTCCTGTGATAATTGCATTGGATGGTGCCTGGTTGGTGGAGCTGGCAGTGGAAGTGGCTGAAGCCACCACAGAGCTTAAGGACCTCCACAGAGAACACACACTTTGGATGGGAGGGCAATTTTCTTGTTGTGGGGCCCAGAGCAGGGCTGCCAATGAGGCCCCCTCCAAGGCCTCACAGTTCAGAGGCCTCATGGAAAGACAGTAGGAGATAGCTGCAGTAAGGACGGGACAGAGGGAATTGGATGGTTTCCGGTGCACCTGAGGTCACCCCGGGAACACTCTTACTAACGAGTAGATAGGACTTTCAGTGGGGCTAGAGATATGTGAGGGGAGGTGACAGTCAAGGAGATACGGTCACTGCTATTTTGTGGTGTTATTTTAACTCCCAGGCTGGTGTAGGGGAACTGATGATGGAAAGAGAGGAGAAATATCTCAATGTGAGTGTGACTGAATTATCTGGTGGTCCTCAAATGGTGCACAAGTACAGACTATCTACTTGCAACCTGGCTGCTGGCTAACAAAAAAAGGGTGCCTGGAAATAGGTAATATACACACAGGTGCCTATTCTCTACACATTTCCTGCTCCTTGGGGACTTAGAGAGTTGCTTACATTGTCACATCAAAAAGCACTTTCTTTTCCTGAATATTCAGAAGTTGGATTCTTTCTCAAGAGAGGCCAGAGTGAAGAGGAAAAGTGGTTTCTTCTCCATTTCCTGTTAGGAAAACACATAGGTTTCATGATTTGGACCGGAGATTCAAGAGAAGTTTCTTTTTATAGATGTTGGTTTTGGAGTGAGTTCCAGCAGTCATTACAGGTATCCCTCCAGTTGTCTCAGTAAACTTGCTGTGACTTGGCCTTAAGAGGAGGTTTGGCGGCCTCAGCTCCTGGGATATGCTGCTGGTCCAACCTGAAATCCTTCTGTAGGTTGAGTCAGCAACATATCCCATGACTTTTGGGTGATAACTTCTTTTATGTAAGACCTGGAAGCAAATGGCCCTTTCTCCATAGCGTTGAATTTCCCAGAGGCTAGGACCAGGGATTAGATGGAGGTACAAAAGTCTAAGAGATACTGCTAAAAAGCATTGAGTAATACGTAACTTGGCTTAGTCAAGCCCTTCAAGTGTTTCTGGAGAGCCAATAAGACCACGGGTAATTGAGAAGAAAATGTGTTTATTTTCACACATGGGGATAGCTCCAGTGGAAATGAATCCCTTTAAACATTTTAATTTCAATGTACTCCATATTATAAGAGATGCACATAAACACACTCATACATTTAGTTTTTGGCTTGTATTGGTTTTACTATGACTGTAGTTTTGCAAACCTGATATTACATAAGCACATAAAAGTTTTTCTTAAAAATGATCCACTTTTATCAAAATGATCTAAATATAAAAATCTCAAAAAAGGCCACATCAACACATAGTCAACCAAGTAAATACAATTCTCATTGTTTGGGCCTTTATAAAAAATAATCCATAACAGTTGTACGTATTTTGGGGTATACGTGATTTTGGTGCATGTGATGTTCATCACTCCATTATTTATCTTTTCTTTGTTTTGTTTTTGTTGTTTGATACATGTGTATAATGTGTAATGATCAAATCAGGATAATTGGGATATTCATCACCTCCATTATTTATCTTTTCTTTGTTTTGGCCTTTTGATAATCATTCTAGTTCACTAGTTCCCCACCTTTCTTCCCATGGATGCTGTTCATGGCTAACCTTCCTATTGGTAACGGCCGCTCATACAGAGTTGCTGCATGGATAATTCTGCAATTTCCAGCTCCCAATCCTCTCCTTTCTCATGTATTGATCTCAGATGCATCAATACTCTGCTGACCCAAAATCATGGTTGACAACAGCTGATCTACCTTAGAAGATGGTCAGTATGATAAAAGCACATTCAAGCACTTCAAATAAACTGGTGACCTCAAACTCTAACATGCAGTTTGGTATTATCCGGGTCTGTTCATTTCAGCGTTTTATTTAAATAAGAGGCACAGTTTTGCCAAACATTGACAAAAATTGATATTCCCTAATGGAGGAGTGTTTGTAGTAGGACAAAAACTTTGTTCTTTGTACTCAAGAGACCTTGATTTGTGGTCAAATCCAACAGGCTTTGAGCAGATTACTCAACTTATTCTACATTTCAATTTTCTTATCTCTAAAGTGATGCTAACAATGATTGTCACTAACTCACACACAGCCTTATTGTGGTAGTCACAATCAATAATGAGTGAAAATGATTTGTAACTTTCAAAGCACCAGGCATATGTAAGACTGCACTCATTAATCAACAATTATTGAGCACTTACTGTGTGTTGACAACCTTAGTTTAATCCAAGTTTAATATACAGATCAGGGTAAAAACAAGGTCCCTACCATCAGGGATTGCACTAGGAAAAGCCCATGAACTAAGAAGGAACTAAAATTCTTTGGCCCCCACATAAAAAGTAATAAAAATTTAAATTCTGTGAGAGATGAAAGATGAATTTGCATCACAAAGCTTTAAATAGCATTAATGAATTTTTTTTTTTTTTTTTTTTTTTTTTTGCACATTGGGTTCCATTTTGTTTTTGAGCCAAGTTGTAAGGTTAACACATTATTTATTAAAATAGAACTCTTTCTTATTTTATAATCACAATAGATGAACATTTAAATAAAAGGCTATGGGTATGCAAAAAGTAGAAACTGCAAGTACTTTGACTGGAACTGGCTATGAATCCCAGCATTGCTCTTACTATTAATAGCTATGTGAGTCCGTGAACTGACAGTTTCTTCCTCATCAAAATGGGGTTAATAAACATGAAAATTTTGTGAGAATTAGGAGAAAAGTGATTTAAAATGCCAAGCATAATAATTGGTGGGTATTTAATAAATATTGTATGTTTTCTCCCTGTATTTTTAAAGTTAATTTGAGTAGAATTAATTTTATATGTAATACAGTGATCTGAAAAAATCCTAGTCTCTATGATATATGTTTGCTTACTTCAGGATCTGTTTTTGCATAACAAATGTCTCAAAATCCTCAGTGCCCAGTGGAGGGGACTTCCTGGCCATTTACAAACTAACTGTCTCAAGGACTTTTCAGATAGTTGATCATCAACTCTCAGAAAACGCCTAACCCATAAATTATCCTGGCTGCTTTACATTTTTGAGGAAAAGGCACATTAATGTTTTTGTTTGTTTTTGCATAACTTTAACTTGTAATCACAATAATTTCCCTGTGGGCGCAAACAGTAAAGTGTCTTTTCTGAGTACTTAAAGACCGGGGCAATCAAAATCAGTAAATAATAAAGTTTCGCTTTCATTATTCTTGGAATAGTTTTACTGTAAATTGGGAAAAGAAAATTTGCTGGATATGGTACTGATACCAAAACAGAGATATAGACCAATGGAACAGAACAGAGTCCTCAGAAATAATACCACACATCTACAGCCATCTGATCTTTGACAAACCTGACAAAACAAGAAATGGGGAAAGGATTCCCTATTTAATAAATGGTGCTGGGAAAATTGGCTAGCCATAAGTAGAAAGCTGAAACTGGATCCTTTCCTAACTCCTTATACGAAAATTAATTCAAGACGGATTAGAGACTTAAATGTTACACCTAAAACCATAAAAACCCTAGAAGAAAACCTAGGTAGTACCATTCAGGACATAGGCATGGGCAAGGACTTCATGTTTAAAACACCAAAAGCAACGGCAACAAAAGCCAAAATTGACAAATGGGATCTAATTAAACCAAAGAGCTTCTGCACAGCAAAAGAAACTACCATCAGAGTGAACAGGCAACCTACAGAATGGGAGAAAATTTTTGCAATCTACTCATCTGACAAGGGGCTAATATCCAGAACCTACAAAGAACTCAAACAAATTTATGAGAAAAAACAAACAACCCCATCAAAAAGTGGGCTAAGGACATGAATAGACATTTCTCAAAAGAAGACATGCGTACAGCCAACAGACACATGAAAAAATGCTCGTCATCACTGGCCATCAGAGAAATGCAAATCAAAACCACAATGAGATACCATCTCACACCAGTTAGAATGGCAATCATTAAAAAGTCAGGAAACAACAGATGCTGGAGGGGATGTGGAGAAATAGGAACACTTTTACACTGTTGGTGGGATTGTAAACTAGTTCAACCATTATGGAAAACAGTATGGCGATTCCTCAAGGATCTAGAACTAGAAGTACCATATGACCCAGCCATCCCATTACTGGGTATATACCCAAAGGATTATAAATCATACTGCTATAAAGACACATGCACACGTATGTTCATTGCGGCACTATTCACAATAGCAAAGACTTGGAATCAACCCAAATGTCCATCAATGACAGACTGGATTAAGAAAATGTGGCACATATACACCATGGAATACTATGCAGCCATGAAAAAGGAGGAGTTCGTGTCCTTTGTAGGGACATGGATGCAGCTGGAAACCATAATTCTCAGCAAACTATCGCAAGAACAGAAAATCAAATACCGCATGTTCTCACTCATAGGTGGGAACTGAACAATGAGATCACTTGGACTTGGGAAGGGGAACATCACACACCGGGGCCTATTATGGGGAGGGGGAGGGGGGAGGGATTGCATTGGGAGTTATACCTGATGTAAATGACGAGTTGATGGGTGCTGACGAGTTGATGGGTGCAGCACACCAACATGGCACAAGTATACATATGTAACAAACCTGCACGTATGCACATGTACCCTAGAACTTAAAGTATAATAAAAAAAAATTTGCTGGATATAAAAAGGAAAAAATGTTTTGTCTTTTATTGGTTTCTTAAGTGTTGTGACTCAGAGCATATTAGATGAAATAACTTCTTCACTGATCAAAATAGATGATTTGCTCCTCACTTAAACTAGTAAATTCCAAAGAGATACTGAAAGTATGTCTTGAAAGTTTTCTAGGAGTTAGCATGACTATCACGGTGCACATGCAAAGAAATGTCCTTCTTTTACGAAGGAGGTTGGCATGGCCACACAGAACCCGGACTTTGGTGTTGTAAGAACCATTTTCACACTGGACTGCAAATCATATTCTGTGATCTAGGGAAGTTAGCCAACTACTTAGAACTTCAGTTTTCTCATCTCTCATGTGGGGTAAACACTGTCTGCCTCATGAGAAAGTCTAGAAGACTGCATAGGGGAATATATTCATATTTCCTATACACTGTGGGCATAAGTAAATGTTTATTATTTCTCTGCCCCCCCCCCCAACTAAAAATGCTAGGCTAGGTGATCTTAAAACTAAACACCTCTCATTTGTATGGCAGGTTACAAAGTACTTCCACATACGATATCTCCTTTGATTTTTCAAAACACTCCTGGGAAGTTGGTAGGCTTGGATTTAGTATGAGTACTATTTTACAAGTAAAAAGACAGTGCTGAGAGAGGTTATGAGACTTAGTAGCCCAAAGTCACTTGGCTGGTGAAGAAAGATGCTGGGAGAAGGTGCAGGCCACGTGGCCCCTGAGTCTCTGGTTTCCCCACTATATTTTGTAGGGGTCCATGTTTTTGTGGAAGATCCAAATGGCAAACTTGAACATATTCTTGTTATTTTCAGATGACAATTGTATCAGTCAGGGTTCAACCAGAGAAGCAGAACTGGTGTGAGATTTATCTGAACAAATTGGTTTATGCAATTGTGGGGACTGGTTAAGCAGGCCTGAGGCCCATAGGGAAGATGGTCAGAAGGGAAGTAATGAGCATGCCAGAACCCCAGAAGCATGAGCTGGAATGTGGAATCTTTCAACTCAGGGAAGGTCTAGGCCTTCCTATTGATTAAAGGACTTCCATCTTGATCAACAGGACTTCCCTATTAATTAACTTGAAGTCAACCGAGTAGGGACCTTAATTACACCTGCAAGATCCCTTCACACTGGCACCTAGATAAGAGTTTGCTGAATCACTAGGAGAAGGTAGGTACCTGCTATAATATGGCTGCTGCCCCCTTTCCATCCTCCTTCCAGGAAAGTAGTCCATGCTAGCCAGAAACAAACTAGAAAGAGAATTCTGGGGATTGTAGTGCAATTGATCCAGGTTGAAAAATCACAAAGCCAATACAATAACAAACTAAAGCCCACCACTGAAGTGTCTTTCTCTAGTAATGTCTTTCTCTGGTACCTGTGTAAACTTTCTCGTCGTTGCAAGCGATACTTGAGCAAACTGGAAAAACTGATTGGTCACCATGAGTTTACTCCTAGCATTTCTGCTATCAGGTTCCAAGGACAGAGTTTCTTTGCACACTGGATCTTGTGGACTGGATTTCTGGAAGATTCCTAGAGAAGTTCCACATTGGGAGTATTTGTTGATAGGTGGCACAGGTGCACATCTCACAGTTGAACTTGAGGTGCTTAACCATTTTAGGCAAAAGCAAAACAAAGCACAAACAGCCAAAACAAACAAAAAAGAGCAACTGTAGTGACGACAGTATAACAAGATCAACAGCAACACTAAAGAGTTATTAGTTCAAGGTTTATATTCTTCCCATGATGCCTGGGATTATTTGCTAACAGTGAAAGAAAGAAGGGATGGCAAACCTGGGTACAAACCAGTCATTTACCTTTACCAGGCATCAAATATTCATTTGCCCTTTTGCCTGGCACAATATCCCAATAAATAGTTATATTAGAGTTTTTCAGGGAAACAGAATCAATAGGATATTTTGTGTGTGTGTGTGTATGTATGTTTATTATAAGGAATTGGCTCATGATTATGGAGAATGCCAAATCTCAAGATCTGTAAGTTGGCAAGCAGCCGGAGATCCAGGAGAGCCAATGGTGTGATTCCAGTCTGAAGACTGGCAGGCTTGAGACCCAGAAAGAGCTGATGCTTGAGTCCAAAGGCAGAAAGTAACCAATGTCCCAGTTCAAAGGCAACCTGGCAAGAGGAGTTCCCTGGTATTTGGGGGAGAGTAAACCTTTTGTTCTATTCAAGTCTTCGACGGATTGGATGAGCCCCACACATGTTAGGGAGGGCACACTGCTTTAGATGTTAAAGTCATCCCAAGACACCCTCACAGATATGCTGAGGATAATGTCTGATCAGATATCTAGGTATGTCGTGGCCCAGTCAGGTTGGCATGTAAAATGAACTATCACAGTAGTTTTAGTTTATATGAAGCATAAAATAAAACCTCAGTTTCCCAGAGGAGCACGAGCCCTCTTTTATCAGGATCCCTGTGTTTTTCCTCTGGCTCTCTCAGCTCAGGTATTCCAACTGTGCTTTCCTTCATGCCACCATTTCCAGTTATTTGTCCAGAGACACAAAGCTGAACTTTACAAAGTTACTTGGGACATCTGTCTACTACTCTGGGAAGCAGTAGCTATCTACTACTCATGCAAAAAGGATTATCTCCCATCTTGAGAGTACCAAATAGTGGGAAGGCTGCCATGAAGGAACATCAGGCATTCTTGCTGTTGCTCTGATTTGTCTTAAACAGAAATGCTGCACTCAGTCAATTATGACTATGATCTGTCTTGTTGGTTTAGCTAGTGGGGCATTAAGGAGCACGTGGGAGAGAGGGTTTTGTTGGATTGCAAAAGTGGCCACAATTTTTTATGCCTGGATTTGACTCTGAAACTCCTCTTGTCAATAGGTGGAATTGATTTCCCCACTTCTTGAATCTAGGTTGACTCTGTAACTTGCTTTGGCAATGGAATGTGGTGGAAATGGCAGTGTGCTAGTTTTGAACATAGATTCCAAGAGGCCTTGCACCTTTCTTTTTTTTTTTTTTTTTTTTTTTTTTGAGACAGAGTCTTGCTCTGTCGCCCAGGCTGGGGTGCAGTGGCCGGATCTCAGCTCACTGCAAGCTCCGCCTCCCAGGTTTAGACCATTCTCCTGCCTCAGCCTCCCGAGTAGCTGGGACTACAGGCGCCCGCCACCTCGCCCGGCTAGTTTTTTGTATTTTTTAGTAGAGACGGGGTTTCACCGTGTTAGCCAGGATGGTCTCGATCTCCTGACTTCGTGATCCGCCCGTCTCGGCCTCCCAAAGTGCTGGGATTACAGGCTTGAGCCACCGCGCCCGGCCGGCCTTGCACCTTTCTTGTTCCCTTTTGGAACACTGCTCAGATAATTTATGAACAAACCCTGGCTAACCTTTGAAGGATGAAAGATTTCATGGAATAAAGACTAGCCATCATAGCTGATACTCTTCTAGAGCAGCCTACAGGCCTAGCAGCCAACCACAGACCTATTTATAAACCGAGCTGAAACCAGAAGAACTGTCCAGATGATCACAGCCCTATTAGCAACCTGAAGAACTGTGAGCTAAATAAATGGCTACTGTTTTAAGCCACTGTGTTTTGTAGTGGTTTCTTATATAATAAAAACTAACTGATAAGGAATGTCTGGAGTGGCATTCCTTATATAGGTTCCCTGAGCATTTTTATGGTTCCCTGCTTTGGAGTAAAGAATTAATAGAGTATTTCTTCTAGCAGAATCAATAGGTTTCTTCTCCCTAGCATTTTTTCTGATGTAGCCCAGCTCCTAAATTCTCCTGACTGGCATATGTATAGACTTAGGTTGTCTGATAGGATTTTCAAATTTTGGCACATAATCCTGGATGACATAAGTCCGTGGGCTTTCAATGTCTGTTTCAGTAGCTCTTCCATGAACCCTGACTTCTCTCTTTTCCTTGTTCAAGGAAATGCAGGTTCTAACTGGCCAACTGGTCGAGCAGTTAATAACTACTCTCATTTCCTACTGCATTCATAATTTACTGTTGAACTTCCTTGACCTCAATGGCGTCACAGATTTGAAGAATTACAGAGCTATTTAGAGGAAGTGAAAGAACAATTTCAGAGGAGATTCATGGATTTTGATGACTATGAATCATATCTTAAGAATTTGTGGCTACCTTTGAAGCACAAAACCACGGGATGTGTCTGAGTTACTCAGCATCAATGTTCTTTCTGTGGTTCAGTTTCCCAAAGATCTGACTGAGCTGAAAATGGACCTTGCTCACCAAGACCACTGGTAAAAACTTTGGGTATATTAACCAGAATTATTCTTAAATTCCTGGCCACACTGCGAAAATCTTGCTGAAGTTTGGGTTTTCTTGACTTTGTGGAAATGTTTCTTTCACGGAACTGTTGGGATCAAAGTTGCATCTCTCTTAGGGATGCAGATTGTGGCTGGGAAATGAGATGTGCCTTAACTTAAAGAATGTCTGAGCTTCTTCAGAGTAGCTCAGTTTAAAATGTTTTCTTATTGACTGATGGAGATGTGCAAGAGGCTGCCACCTGACTTGTAAGAATGGATTTTCAAGTGTATTTATTCTTTAGATTGCTTCATATTGAGTGAAGAGAATACATAGCCTAGAATTTCCTCTAATTATAAGCCTAATCCAGTTAGTGCACAAATCTGGCACATATTTTAATGTAATACAAATTAATGTTTTCGTTTGCTTTAACTGATTTCTTTAGTTGAAACTTAAGTGTGTTTTAAATGTGAATTTCTAGTAACTATGTATCAATTTCCACGATCAACAAATTTTTTGGAGAAATCTGATAGCTTTACTCTCCTATGTTTTTGCATGTTTTTGAAATATTTTCTACTATAATTGCAAAATGATACTACTCTTCAACTGAAATCACCTTCATCCTTCATCAAAAACATCTTCCCCTAAGAAGCCTATTTTAGTCTGGCACAAGAGAGAGGCTATACCTTTTTAAGGGGTGATAATATGCTTTTAGCTCAGCCAAACCCGGTTTATTAGACCTTTAATTAAAATAATTAGTTGAATGGCTATTTGATTAGTTTATTAGTGTTTGTAGTAGTAGTGATGGTAGTAGTGGTAGTAGTATTATTAATTACATTTATTGGGCACTGAGTAAGACTCTAAGTAAAATTAGCTATGTAGGTCATCTCATTTAATCCTCATAGCAATTCTGTGAGGTAGACACTATTATTATCCCCATTCTAAGATGAGGAAACTGAGGCACAGTGAAGTCAGATGACTTCTGCAGGTGGTAAATCCAGAAAATAGAACAGTTCAGGCCCAAACAGTGTCATTTGACTCAAAACTCACAGTCGTTCCAAAATACTATACAGCATACTGTCTCTTACCTAAATAGATTGTCTCGCTGTATTAAAACATGAATGGCTAGTGGCAACTCTTTTTGAGCAGGCAAAATGGATGCTTAAAACTTAATGTCAATCATTCTAACTCTGGTGTAAGCACCACTGTAGGTGGGGTCCTGGAACAGGGTATGAGGAATGATATCAAGTCTACCATCTCTACTGGGTTATGCTTTGAAAGATCTTTTAGACTTTAGATTCCATTCATGGCAAAATGGAATACCCTAGAAGTAGGGGAGAGAGGCAAAAAGAAAGGGAGAGAGATTGATAGAAAGGGAAAGGAAAAGAGAGAGAGAGCATGCTCCATCTTTACCACTATCAAGGAATCACTGAACATCCTACATCTTTCCAGGTCCTTCTCAGTGACCCAGGACATCTCAGTACAACTTAGTATTTCAGTCTCATTGCCTGAAAAATTAAAGGTCAAAACACATTTTAAGTTGTTATCTCTTTCCTGTCTCATTCTAATCAATTTTGTCTATAGCTGGTTTCATTTGAACTCAATCATTGTCATTTGCCCCTTATGGTCAGCTACAATTAGCCAAGGGCATGTTAGTCACCACAGTTTGTGTACACCACGTAATGAAAAACCCACGAAATTTAGGCATTTCAAATGTTCTAAGAGCAAGCCTCAGTGAGCTTTCCCTTGCAGAACTGACTTCCCGGCGGGAGGGAAATGTATGGCCAACGCCTTTCCCAACCAAAATGTGTTTGTGACATTTCCCTGCGTAAACACTGACTTTGTTGGGGGGGAATCCTGCGGTTCCTGGAGAAATGGGAGAAATGGATTTCGGAAATGCGAACCTAGGGGAGCAATCCGCAGTACTGCAGCCTGCTGGGGCCGTGTTTGCATGCTCCCCACAGCTGCTTCTGAGCTAGCTTATTGACAAAGGCGAAGGAAGCTCTCAGTGCACCAGGATGACTCACTCCACGTCTGCTGGGTGGTTCACACGGCTGCCTGCTTGCCGGAACAGGAAGGCCCTTATTGTGCTCAATTGTTTTCCTGAATGCCTTTCTCAACAACAGCAAAAGGAAACATTACTTTTTGGCTTCCAGCCATCCTGGCCACTTGCTACTTCCAGTGCTTAGAATGCAAAAGTTGGGCTCAGCCAAGACATGCAGAGGCACAAGGCTGCAGTTATTTCTGTCTGTGTTTCAGATTAACCGCTGCCTTTTGCAGTAAACAATCCAGGGTGATTTAAGACAACGGGAACTCCCTTTACTAGCAACAGCCCCGACCCGAGTTTGACCGTTTGTTTTATGGACTTGTTTCATGTACAGTAACCCCATGGGGGGCCTTGACACCACCACCCACTGAGTTGCCTGAATAAAATAGAAAAGGCCCTGCCTGTCAGTTACTTCCTCCTCGAATCTGATTGTTCCAGAGAGACTGTGAGGGAGGGGAAAGTGTGGCCTGGGAAAAAGGGAAGGAGGAAACCAGAAGGTTAACAGCGAAAGGAATAGAGTCAGAGTGCCTGGGCTCCCCAGCCTGTGGGTGTAATTATAGGCACAGTAAGGCCTACTGGTGGTGGTTTTATCCTTCCATGCTCCTGCATTTGATGTCTTTCATGTGCTCAGTGACAAGTCTGGATCTGTCTTCCCCTCTGGACACCTTGGCCTGGTCCTCTACTGGTTCTTCAGCGACTACTTCCCTCCAGGCCGTTCTTTTTGAGCTCAGGGGCCAAAGTTATGCTGCAGTTTGTGGCCAGAAAATGGGGATGGGGGATGAAGTGGCAAAGCAGAGTGTCAGCAGAGTAAACAGACAGCCTACCAAATGCGGGAAGATATTCACAAAGGCGAAATATGCAAAATCTATAGGAACTTGAGCAAATCAACAAGATAAAAAACAACTTCATTAAAAATGGGTGAAGGACATGAACAGACACTTCTCAAAAAGGACATACAAGTGGTCAAAAAACATGAAAAATTGCTCAGCATCAGCAATCATCAGAGAAATACAAAGCAAAACCACAGTGAAATACCACCTCACACCAGTCACCATGACTATCACTTCAAAGTCCAAAAACAACAGATGCTGATGAGACTGCAAAAAGAAGGGAACACTTATACCCTGCTGGTGGGAATGTAAGTTAGTGCAGCCACTGTGGAAAACAGTCTGAAGATTTCTCAACTTAAAACAGAGCTACCATTTGACCCAGCAATCTCATTATTGGGCATATACTCAAAGGAAAATAAATCATTCCACCTAAGATACACATGCACTTGTATGGTCATTGCTGCACTATTCACAATAGTGAAGACATGGAATCAACCCAGATGCCCATCAGTGGTAGATTGTATAAAGAAAATGTGGTACATACACGTGACAGAATACTAAACCACCATAAAAAGGAATGAAATCATGTCTTTTACAGCAACATGGATGCAGTTGGAGGCCATAATCCTAAGTGAATTAACACAGGAACAGAAAACCAAATACCCTATGCTCTCACTTGTAAGTGGGAGCTAAATATTTAGCACACATGGGCATAAATATAGGCACAATAGACATGTGGACTACTGGAGGGAGGAGGAAAAAATGGGGTATGGGTGGGTAACTACCTATTGGGTACTATGCTCACTACTTGTGTGGTGGGATCCATACCCATACCTCAGCATCACATAATATTCCCATGTAACAAACCTACACATGTGCCCCCTGTATCTAAAATAAAAGTTGAAATTAAAAAAAAAGAATGTTTATCTTTTCAACTCAGTATTGCTCTAGGCCCCAAGTGGCCCCCACTGTGTTCGCAGTCTTACTGCGCCTACCATGCCATGGTTTTCAGAGCTACTCTGAGCTTTCTCTGTCCAGGTGCTCAAGCTAGAGGCCGTGGAAGGTATGTAGGAAGGGTAGGGGTGGCAGGAGGAGGCAGATCCCATGATGTTCCTTCTGGCCTCTCTGCTCCCTGTTCTCTTCCTCCTTTCAGGTTCTCCTGCACCAACTCCACCCACTTCACCAGCACAGGATCTGGAGCCCACATGCAGATATTTCAACCCTTCCTAGGCCACCTGTTCTGACCCAAATGAAAGCTTAAATCAGTCTGGGCTCACCCAGAGCATCTTGCAGCATGAGCTCCTTGCAAAGCCCCCAGGACTTTTGTCAGTCTTTATCAACATGGATCCCTATAAAGCAGATTGTCCAGAAGTGTTCCATGTTCAAAATAGCTTGGGAAACTAGACTAAAGGAAAGCAAGCAGGTTCCTGGTGGCAGGACTCCTCAGATACACTGCTGTGCTGCTGCGTACTGTGGCTCTGCAATGAGGCTCAAGTATGTAGGGTTCCCTTGTGCTTTAGACTGGTTAAGTGCTAATGCCAAAGAGGGAACAAAGGATAGGTACTTTTCCTTCAACTGATTGGGCTTCTCTCAGAATACAGACTCATAAAATAAGAGTAAAAGTAAAGCAAACTTTGTGACTGCCTTTAGCACCCCTATACCTACTGGGGGTAAAGGGCGAGTCCAGCTCTGGAGAGGGGAAGGGTCACTGCTTTCAGACCCTGGGCAGGGTAACATGCATGGTGCTGGCAGGTGGAGCCAGCCACAACTGCATTTAATGTATAATACTTCACCAGGACTAGAGTGGGGAGAGCCAGTATGGTGGCAGGTCCCAGTGGAGCAACAGCAATAGTTGGTTGTGGGTCCTGTTACATCAGGCTGTTTTTGGGAAGGGACCTGAGGCCTCGTCCTTTGGCAGGACACACTGGTAGAGTCAGGGCTGCCAGTGAAAACAACCAAGCTCATGCAAGCTAGGGTGCAGAGACTCATCTAGCTCATGATTCGCTCAGGTACATCAAAATGCAGGCAAGCCCAACAACAGCAAAAAAACGAGTCACCGTCTTAAATTCAAACATCACATCTGTACACAAATTATACTGTCAGTGTGTTCTAAGCAGGTAGAATCATCTTGTTCATTTCTTGGCGCTAGAGTGATAATCCCATTTGGTGGCCGGGCACGGTGGCTCACACCTGTAATCCCAGCACTTTGGGAGGCCAAGGCAGGCGGATTGCTTGAGCCCAGGAGTTTAAGACCAGTCTGGGCAGCATGGCAAAACCTCATCTCTGCAAAAACTACAAAAATTAACCAGGCATGGTGGCATGCTCCTGTGGTTCCAGATACTCAGGAGGCTGAGGACTGCTGGAGCCCGGGAGATCAAGGCTGCAGTGAGCTGTGATCGTGCCACTGCACTCTAATCTGGGTGACAGAGTGAGACCCTGTCTCAAAAAAAAAAAAAAAAAAAGCATTTTCCTAGAAGCCTATGCATAAGAAATATTATCTTCCTACCTCCCTCCCTCTATGTTATATCCTAAACAAGCTAAGTGAAAGAAGAAAATTCTGTATAGAAGGAGAAGAGGCAGGAGGTGCTGAGTTGATGGCCATGTTCTGACTTGGGTAACTAGTAAATGGCAAGCGGCACTCACTAAGAATGGGAACATGGGAAGTGGACATATTCTTTGGAGGAGAAGGCAGATAGCAAGTTCCTTTTGGACAGGCTTTAGAGACTTCTAAGTGGAAATCTCCACTAGGCAGGAAATGTATGAGTCTGGAGTTCAGAGACGTCTGGGCTGGAGGCATAACTTCGGGTCAACAGAGAATTGAAGCATGATTGTGCATGAGATCATCAGAGAAGGCAGTTCAATGTGAAAGAGGGCCTTGGCTGGGCTGCAAGAGGAGAATGGACAGAGACCAGGCAGGGAGGCTGCAGAGATGGGAGGAACCCGAGACTCCAAGTGCACTCGCAGTTCTCAGCAGATGCACATTAGCCTGTTTGATTCATCATTTAGCAGGACAGTGTGGATTTGCATTAAACAGTGGGTCCCAGTTTTCTTTAAAAATAATACCTTTCATTTGTATACTAGAGTTTTCAAAGTGCACATTCAGTGATTTTATTTCATTAAAAAATTACATTCTTATAACAAACCAGTGAAGAAGTCATAGACGGTATTAGGTGCCCTGTTTCAATAAGAACATTCATGCTCATCTGTGGGAGAGAAAGGGAGAGGGGGAGTTCGTTGTGACTGGACACTAGTGTCTTCAGGGCACATGATTTACCTCACTCTTGGTTCACTGCATTGTGACTTCTCTTGTGCACACACTGGTTCTGCTTTCCTGCTAGATAGTACAAGTGGGCAGGAATCGTGTCTCAACTCTCCTTCCAACCCCCTTTCTCCATCCAAAACCTTGCTTTGCAACTGCAAACTGTCTGATAAATTGAGGGGTGAGGAGTTGAATCAACAACAGGACAAAGGCTTTGAAGCCTTCAGCAGAGCTCAGCAATTCCTGACCCTACTATACAATGATGGCAGCACAGAATAGGGGATTTTGTTCTGATTAGCATTAGGAGAAGAGCAAACAGATGGTAATACATTCCATAGGGGAGTCTTCCTACGGAATTCAACATGAGGAGCTCAACAAACACTTCTTGGATCACTATGTCTTTTTACACAATCCCCCCTTTTTTTTCTTTCTTTCTCTAATCGTACACAACTGCGTGGGAATTTGCTGTTGAAGCTGAATGAGGGAAATGTGGTGTAGCAGTCTTCTTTCATTTTTTTTTTTTTTTTTTTTACAGTTCAAAAAAAATCTGATTTTAATTTTTTTTGGTATTACATTTTGTACAATTTTGAATTGATTTCTCCTGAGTATAGACAATTGATGGATTCCTGTTATTGGCCAATTCTGCCCTGGGATATGAAAAATGAAGGCAATTCATATAGTACAGGGGAGGGAACATAGGCTTTGGCTTCTGTTGTCTGGAGTGGACCCTGGGTGACCTCAGGCCAATTCCTTCCTTTAAGAGTCTGTTTCTAGGGCTTATAATGAGAATTAAGTGAGATAAGACATAAAGCTGGTGCGTAGATGTAAAGCTTATAGTATGTGCTTGATAAATGTTTATTTTCTTTCTACTCCTTCTATTCTCAACCCTGACACATATTTCTCATGTAACCTGGAGAGGGATCTTTCAACATCTGCACATAATAGTCTGTACCTGTCATTTAGTACTTCTTACTTTTTCTTCATTGGCCTGGGCTTTCCCACAATAGGTTCCAAGCACCTTGAGGATAGAACAATATGTTTTATTTTTAGGTGCTTTCATGTCCAATCACCTATAATTATGCTCATCACCAAGTAGTAGGTGGTCAGATGCTTTTTTTTTTTTTTAATACTTTAAGTTCCAGGGTACATGTGTACAATGTGCAGGTTTGTTACATGTGTATACATGTGCCGTGTTGGTGTGCTGCACCCATTAACTCTTCATTTACATTAGGTATATCTCCTAATGCTATCCCTCCCCCCTCCCCCCACTCCACGACAGGACCCAGTGTGTGATGTTCCCCACCCTGTGTCCAAGTGTTCTCATTGTTCAATTCCCACCTATGAGTCAGAACATGCGGTGTTTGGTTTTCTGTCCTTGCAATAGTTTGCTCAGAATGACAGCTTCATCCATGTCCCTACAAAGGATATAGCTCATCCTTTTTTATGGCTGCATAGTATTCCATGGTGTGTATATGTGCCACATTTTCTTAATCCAGTCTATCATCTGTGGACATTTGGCTTGGTTCCAAGTCTTTGCTATTGTGAATAGTGCCACAATAAACATATGTGTGCATGTGTCTTTATAAAAGCATGATTTATAATCTTTTGGGTATACACCCAGTAATGGGATGGCTGGGTCAAATGGTATTTCTAGTTCTAGATCCTTGAGAAATCGGGTGGTCAGATGCTTTTAAACTAACTTTGCTTGATTTCACCTGTCATGTGGTGATAATGACTGCATTTGCCTCTCTGTAAGAACTTAATGAGAAAAGTTTTTTAAAAATTCATGTCTCCTCAGGTATTCGTGATGGAGATCTAAGGTGGTGTTATTGTTACTATTGATTTACTCCATGCTTTCTTTAATCTGGAGACACTTGCATCTATACTCATCACTCTTCTCTTTGCATGGCAGGATTCCCAGCATAATTGGCAAATTAAGAAACAGTGATGTTTGTGCAGAAATGAAAGTCACTCAGAAATAAAGTGACTATATAATTTGTTGTAATGGGGACACATTTGAAAGTGAAGAGAAGACCTATTAATGGTTGTGCTGGCTCGACAGTGGGAACCAGGGCTGTCCAGGGCAAACCAAGGTTTCCTGGTTCTGGCAGATGGGTATCAAGGTTGTTTCTGCCTTGTAACAGTCACCCCAAACTAGCTGCATTGCTACTATGTTGAAGCAATTACAAGAATAATTGAATTTTGTGGTGTCTGTCTGTCTTTTTTTTTTTTAATCTCTCTGTTGCCCAGGCTGGAGTGCAGTGGTGCGATCTTGGCTCACTGCAGCCTCTGCCTCCCAGGTTCAAACAATGCTCCTGCCTCAGCCTCCCAAGTAGGTGGGATTATGCTACCATGCCCAGTTAATGTTTGCATTTTTAGTAGAGATGGGGTTTCAACATATTGCCCAGGCTGGTCTCGAACTTCTGACCTCAGGTGATCCACTTGCCTTGGCCTCCCATAGTGCTGGGATTACAGGCGTGAGCCGCTGCACCCGGCCAAGACTAATTCAATTTTGTATGCACGCTGCAGCATTCATTTAATGTGTACATTTCTTTACCTCTGTCTAAATGTGGCACTGTGTTGGCTAAATTAAGTATATTATGTTGAAGAGAAATTCCAGGTATAGCAGCAGAGACATTACATGTTCATCATGCAACTCACAATTTAATGAGGGCCTCAGGTGCAGTACTATGGACTTATTTCACCTGTGTTTCTCCCCTAAGCTCCCTGACATTTCTCCAACCCTAGGGCAGCATGTCAGTCCTGAGAATTTTGTCTGAAAGATGACATAATCAGTTTTACTCTAGAATTCATTTACAATTTAATTGTAGAGTTCGAGAGAAATTTCTTTGCAAACAGAAGATGCATGAATGAACTACCAGAAGTATTAATTCTATACATGTTTTATAAATTGTTTTTCCTCATTTTGTTAGAAGTTGCCTCTCTGAGCACTTACAATGTCTTCAGTGGTATAGTAATAACCATTGGGACAGTAAGTCTGTCTTTCATGAAAGGCAAATCAATCCAGAAAGAATTTAAAATAAAGAAGGATATTTAAACTGAATCACATGAGATTGTTGCCTGTTTTCCAGATGGAAATCAGATGCCTTCTGATGAGCAATCACCCTGTGAAAGTCTTTTTCATAAATAAAAATGATGTTTTTGACCAATAAGGTAAGAATCTCTTTTGCCAGTTCCTATTGAGCAATAAAATACTGTGGCCTGAATGAAAGGCCTAACAATCGCTTATAACAATGCCTTTATGGCAAGTTTGGTTCATTAGGATATTGGGAAGAGAATAGAACATAACAGAAAATCAGGTTCAAATCCATTCCTTGTCTTTTACTGTCTGGCTTTAGATTAATCACTATCACCATGGCCCTCAGTATTCTCACTTATAAAAGTAGTTCTTTTATGGACCCAATGAGATAACATGTGCCCAACATATGTGTCCATGTGTGTCTGTGCATCTATATGTGTCGATCTGGATATGTATCCACGTGTGTCTATCTGGGTATAACTCTGGATATGTGCACAAAGAGTTAATTAACCTGGCTGGACACAGTGGCTCATGCCTGTAATCCCAGCACTTTGGGAGGTCGAGGTGGATGGATCACTTGAGAATGTAGAATACTATGCTAAATGAATTGACATTAAAACGATCAATTATCTTCTAGTTAATGCCATTTCTTCAGTGAATCAATATTTATTAAATATATAAGTAAGAACGCTAGGGATGTCAAGAAAATGTTTACTCTTGTGTGTGTGTGTGTGTGTTTTTTTTTTCCATTGTGGTATTTTCTGGGACTTGTATGAGCTGCCTGGTCCTTGGGTGCCCATGGATTGTGATCATCTTATTCTTTTCCTTTTGGGCCTCTTTAAGTCTAATAACTGAGGGACTGTAAGCTGGAATATGGTGATTTCAGCGAGGCTTCCCATGGCCCAGTCACCTGGACACAGCCCACAAAGGCCTGTCCAAGAATTAGAACAGGAGAGGAGGGTGTTTCCATGTGTATGTCCTTGTGTGTGCGTCCTGGGTGTCCACGGGTATCCGTGTCTGTGCCTATCTGCATATGTGTGTCTGTGTATCTGTTTGTGTGTCCATGTGTGTTTGTGTGCCTATATATGTGTCCATGTGTGTATGTGTGTCCATGTCTACCTGTATGTGTGCTCATGTATATATGTCCATGTGTGTCTCTATGTGTGGCTTTCTGTATATGTGTGTGCCATCTGTATAAATATGTTAGTGTGCATGTGCATCTATGTGTCTGTGTGTCTCTAGCTGTATATTTGTGTTTATATACATCTGTGTGTGCCTGTGTATATATGTCCATGTGTGTTGCTATGACCATACATGTCTCTGTGTGTCTATCTGTATGTGTGTGTCTGTGTGACCATGTGTGTCTGGGTCTCTGTGACCATGTGTGTCTGTGTGGGGAGGCGTTCTTCCTGAGACCCACTCAGGACTTTGCTGGCATCACTTTCTCCCTTATTCTTTTTTTAAAATATTATTATTATTATTATTATACTTTAAGTTCTAGGGTACATGTGCATAACGTGCAGATTTGTTACATATGTATACTTGTGCCATGTTGGTGTGCTGCACCCATCAACTCGTCAGCACCCATCAACTCGTCATTTACATCAGGTATAACTCCCAAGGCAATCCCTACCCCCTCTCCCCTCCCCATGATAGGCCCCGGTGTGTGATGTTCCCCTTCCCAAGTCCAAGTGATCTCATTGTTCAGTTCCCACCTATGAGTGAGAACATGCGGTGTTTGGTTTTCTGTTCTTGCCATAGTTTGCTGAGAATGATGGTTTCCAGCTGCATCCATGTCTCTACAAAGGATATGAACTCATCCTTTTTTATGGCTGCATAGTATTCCATGGTGTATATGTGCCACATTTTCTTAATCCAGTCTGTCACTGATGGACATTTGGGTTGATTCCAAGTCTTTGCTATTGTGAATAGTGCCGCAATAAACATACGTGTGCGTGTGTCTTTATAGCAGCATGATTTATAATTCTTTGACTTTCTCCCTTATTCTTACCTCAGCTCAGGAAACCTTTTTCTACCCGCAGGGAACTTCTTCCCCCATTGATTTGTTCCGTCTTCCCAGAAGCAGCCCCCTGCGGTAATGTGCATGTTAGAGGCACCAACATGATCTCTGAGGGGCGGAAGTTCCTGGATCCACACATCCCCTGGAGATTCTGCCACACCAGTTTCTCCCGGGCAAGGGACTCTTGAGCCTACTCTTCGCTTGTGTGAGGGAAAATTACCATGAGATAAAACCAAATAAGATAATGCTGCAAAAATATTATTCTGCTGCATGAATGGAAGAACAACTAGAGATTAGTCACAAGGTGAGACATAACCTGGGGCATGACTGTAGAAAGTAGCAGTCATGAATGAGCAAGCCACCCGTGAAGGGAGAGCCCGAGGAGGCTCCATCTTTAAGCGGTGAGGGCTGAGCGTCCCTCTGTGCGCATGTGGGCGTGGCTAGACCTTCCAGGAGGAATTCAAGATACCAGGGCTTCTGGGTGGGGCCGTTGGGGTGCTGATGCCCGCTCCTTGTGTACAGTCTTCAGCAAGTTATCAACTTCAAGCTGCTGTCGAAGGTAAGGCAGGGTTGCCCCAGCTGGAGCGAATCTTTCAAGGACTGCCTCGCTGAGCCACTTCTGTGTATTTTATGCTCCTTCAGCAGACTACATGAAGATTGTTTGGATATTCTGCTATTTCCTGTTCCTTTTCTTTTGCAAGTTTGTTCCAATGGAAAACATACAAAAGGGTGAAAGGCATTAAGTATGGAATCAAGTGAGATGTTGTTTAGCATATACACAGTCTCTGCTATTCACTCGGCAACTCTGAACTTCACTTTTCTGTTCTTTTTTTTTTTTTTTTTTTTTTTTTTTTGATACAGGGTCTTGCTCTGTTGCCCAGGCTGGAGTGCAGTGGTGTGATCCTATGAGTTCGAATTTTCAGTGCAGAAAAGGATTTCTTTATCCCTTGTCTGACTCTCTCTGTCTGCTTCTGCCACTTCACCTTGTATGACTATTGAATACTTTCCCAACCTAGTACTTGTGCTAATGGAATACTGAACTGGAAGTATCCTAAGTACTTCTTATGATAGTGGAATACAGTAATAGACCCCAGCATTGGATCTCACTAAGACTGTATTCCAACAGTGGCATGCAAATAACCGTTCCCTCTTCCCTTCTTCATTCTTTGGGGACGCTACATTCAGAGTGTCTTTTTCTTATAATTATAACTAATTAACTTAAATAGGAAAAGTTTTTCTGACCTGCCTGCATTTCTAGATGAAACAATAAATAGGCACAGGTTGTGGAGGTTGTGGTGATGACTCTTGTAAGAAACTGTAAACTGATATCAGTTTACAATTTCGCTTGTGTGGGGGAAAATTACTGTGAGATAAAACCAAATAAGATAATGCTGCAAAAATATTATTCTGCTACATGAATGGAAGAACAACTAGAGATCAGTGACAAGGTGAGACATAACCTGGGGAATGACTGTAGAAAGTAGCAGTCATGAATGAGCAAGCCACCGGTGAAGGGAGAGCCCCTCTTAGGAGACTCTTATGAGACACATAAGAGTTGCTGTCACGTGGGAGTAACGTTACAGGTTTTGAAGCACTTTTGTATATGTATCTGTAATACATTCGAGCTTCACAACAATGCACTGAAATCGATAAAGCAGGTTTTTCTTGTTTTATAATAAAGCAGGTTTTTCTTGTTTTATGATGAGAAGACTGTGGGTCAGTGACTTGCTCATGGTCATATAAGTGGTAAAAGGTAGACTTGGAACTTTAAGTCTTCTGATTCCAAGACCTCTGATGAACAATGTGTATTAGACTAACATAGGCTTGTTTCCTTTTTTATTTTTTAATTAAATTTAACTTTTTAATTAAATTTTATTAAAATTAAATATGGTGGCCAGGTTGATCTTGAATTCCTGGCCTCAAGCAATCCTCCTGCCTTGGCCTCCCAAAGTGCTGGGATTATAGGCATGAGTCACTGTGACTGGCATGGTGACATAGGTTTATTTCTTCACACAAATTTTAATTGGATAAACGTATGTAAGTGGGTTAGCATAATATACTACTTTTGACAAGTTTAATGTCCTTAAATCCTGAGAGATCAGCTCATAAGGTAGCTGGTGGGCACACCTGTTGTTTTTGTCTTCTTAGCACGCAGTCCTCTCAACTCCTGATAACAAAACATTGATTTTCCTTTGGAGTCAGATTTTCCCTGTTATTTGCAGATTTGATAGGACAGTGTCTTGACCCCTCACTGGCCCAAGGCTGGGCAGAATTCTCAGTTAGACTCTCTCCCTTGAGAATTTGAATCCTCAGCTGAGTGACTTGATGGAAAATTGTCCCCATTCTGTGACAGAACCCCCCCGAGACTGCCTACTAGTTTCTGCTACTCAGACCTTTTGAGTTTTCTGGTTCTAATCCTTTCTGAGGTCTGTATGGTCAGATTTTTTTTTTTTTAATTCTATGAATTTCCCCATACTCTTTTGATGAATTTCTTTGTGATTAGCTTAGCCAGATTTATTTTAGTTGCTTATACTAAAAGGTGCCGAACTTATATAGGAATTATGAAAGTAAAGTAGAAACAAGAAAGGTGTGTGCATGTGTATGTGAGATTTACCTCTTGTCAGATATATTCCCTCCCTTCTCACTTGCATGGAAGGAGTAAACTTCCCTAAAGCTGAACTTCACCATATGGCTTTCTTTGGCTTCATAGTGGATAGAAAGTATTTCACCACTCCTTGAGTTTGGTCTTAGAATGTGATTTGCTTTGGCTAATGGGATGTTAGCAGTTGTGACTCAACAAAGGCTGAAAATGCTCTTGTATGGTAACTCCTGGGTTCTTGTACATCCGCTGTTTCCATGAAAGGAACATGACCGGGTTAGTTCACAGGTTCCAGGAGGGGAATGAGATACATAGTGCTCAGCCACCCAGCCGAGCTGCCCCAGCCTGGACAAGCAGACCCTGCCCCAGCCAATCTACAGATACCATGAGCTAAGTAAACGTTCGTCGTTGCTGTGTTAGGCCATATTTGCATGGCTAAGCAGACCCTTCCCCAGCCAATCTACGGATAACGTGAGCTAAAAAAATGTTTATTGTTACTGTGTTAGGCCATATTTACATTACTATAGAGAAATATTTGAGACTGGGTAATTTTTAAGAAAAGACGTTTAATTTGCTCATGGTTCTGCAGGCTGTACAGGAAGCATAGCACTGGCATCTGCTTCTGGGGAGACCTCAGGAAGCTTACAGTCATGTGGAAAGCAAAGCAGGAGCTTGCATATCACATGACCAGAGCAGGAGCAAGAGAAAGAGAGAGCTGGGGGGTAGCTGCCACATTTTACAACAACCAGATCTTGAGAGAACTCACTCAGTGAGAACTCAGCTTGGTGCTGTCTTCGCAATAGGGATTTGCCCCCATGACTGAAACACCTCCCTCTAGGTCCCACTTCCAACATTGGGGATTATAATTCAACAGGAGATTTGAAGAGGACATCCAAACTATCCGTTGCATACCATTGAGGTTTTTTAAAGCTGTTCGTTATGCCAGATTTCTGTATCAATTGCAAATGAAAATAGAAATTCGTATTAACAAGTGGTGTGCTGGCTATAAGTAAAACCTAAATTATGTGGGACTGGGTGGTGGTATAGGTTGGTAAAATACTGAATAAACCATCATTAGCAGCCTGCAAAAGGGATGACCATGTTCTGTAACTGTGGTAAACTGGAAGGTGGCTATGTAACCAGTGAACTTGTGGACTTGGGCAAGATGGTTTCTATGAGAATGTTGAAGTATTGGCTGGCTTCTTTTAGCCAGTTAATATATAATATTAGCTATATGATATCATGAGCTCAGAAAATAACCAGCTGGCTTGCAAATAGAATTTCAAGGGACTGTAGAAAACCCAGAACTTGCTGGTTCGGAAAAACATGAGTTTCTCAGACCATCTCTCCATTCAGTGGGAGATTCTTAAATGAAGATACAGCCTGATCACAGAGGTCAAGTTTAGATACTCCAGCAAGACATGGCCTTTCACTCTAACCTTTGCTCCAAGGCTTAAAGACCAAAGCAACAGTTGGGCTGTTGACAACTTTTAAAAACCTGTGGAAGGAATAAAATGGCGACTAGATTACCCTTTCGGCCAGACAAAATGTATCTTAGAAAGCTTATGAATGTCTCTGGTCCAACAGTAGCCTCATGCTCCACTGTCAAGAGTGAAGGCCAGAGATAGAGGCATGTCTTAAAAATAATGGTGGGTGTGGCTTTTAGAATATGAAATAGACAGGTGTAGTTAGCAGTATGCAAATATAGCAGACATTTATTCATCTAAACATAGTTTTACAAATTTTAAACAATGAATTAAAAAAAAAAACTCAAAATGACTAAGCAACTAAAACCTAGATATTCACCACATGAAAATCTGCCCTGAGAAAATGTGCAATAAAAAAACAGGAATTCTAATATGATGATATGTAAATCAGAATGATGAAATGTCAGATATTTCCCTTCCAAGCCAGGAATGAGTTGAGATTATTGCAGCTGTTAGTGGACTATAAACACAGAAGGCTTGCATGATAAAAGGCAAGTATCAATGATGCAGGGAGATATTCACAATGCATGTGATAAATATCAGGAGATAAAATCAGAGTAAGAAGCCCAGAATTAGATACTGATTAAATAACAACAGTTCTAGTGAGAGCTTTGAAACTGAAGAGAAAATGTTGAAACCCAAGGAAGATGGAAAATTTAAGTTGGCTAAAATGAGTCTATTGTGCCTTGATTTTAGTTTAGTTCTTAACTTTGTATTCCCTAACCACCAGCATTTACAGAGTTAAAAATGGGATTGATATTCTAATATCATAAGCAAAATAATGGTAAGAATGACAAAAGTTGATTCAGCTATCTTGATCTTTCGCCAGTAAAAATTAGAACTAGTTTTCCAAAATCTTTACATGATGTAGTTGAGTGAACTTGGCCCATTTATAGTAGCGATAAAGAATTGTTTTAACCTCTATTTTCTCAAACTGTCTTTTCTTTAGTGGGATCTTTTCCTTGTTCATAGCCAAGTCTCTAGAAATGTGCTGTACAGTATGGTAGCCACTAGCCACATGGGGCCGTTAAAATTTTTTAAAATTAAAAATTCAGTTTCTCATATACACACTAGCCACATGTTAGGCCCTCAGTAATCACGTGTGGCTAGTGGCTCTCATACTGGGCAGTGCAGATATGGAATGCTTCTACATAACAGAAATTTCTAGTGAATAACACTCTTTGAGAACCTCATACCATGCTTTTGATATCATAAGTGCCTCATAAATATTTTTCAACTAAAATTATTACAACTGGTCGCATTTTTCAACATCTCAGAGAAATATGCAGATGATCCTATGCCAAGAGACTGTCACTACCAAGGGAATGAATGCAGAAAGAGAAGAAAAGAGGGCCAAGAACTGGTCCAGGGACACCCTGACATTAACCAGTTAGAGAGGAGGAAGCAGCCAGGAGGACTGTGAAAGAGCAAGTGCAACAGGAGGAAAGATGGAGAGAAGAGTGTATGCTGAAAGCCTAGAGAGGCCAGATGTCAGGGAAAAAGTTCGCTGATAGGCCAAATAAGGGGAGGACTGGGGATTTACCATTCTGGTTTCATTTTTTAATAGTTTTACTGTCACAAAAAGCAATATATTTATACTTCATTTCATCAAATATATCAGCATTGATTTCTGCTCTTAAAGATAAGGATTTGTCCTGTCTATATTCACCTTTTTTGATTTAACCTCTTCTTTTTAGGTTCTGTTATTTTTAGTTCATGATAACTCATGTTACTTTATGCACTTTGCTTATGCTTATATCTCTATTTCTTGATTTTCTTTCTCTCGCTCTTTCTTTTCTCTTTCTTTCTTTCTTTCTTTCTTTCTTTCTTTCTTTCTTTCTTTCTTTCTTTCTTTCTCTCTTTCTCTCTCTCTTTCTTTTTCTTTTTTTTTTCTTTCTTTCTTTCTTTTTTTTTTTTTTCTTTTTTGTCAGAGTCTCGCTCTGTCACCCAGGCTGGAGTACAGTGGTGCAATCTCGGCTCACTACAACCTCCGCTCACTATTACCTCCGCCTCCCAGGTTCATGCGATTCTCCTGCCTCAGCCTCCTGAGTAGCTGGGATTACAGGCACGTGCCACAACGCCCAGCTAATTTTTGTGTTTTTAGTAGAGATGGGATTTCACCATGTTGATCAGGCTAGTCTAGAACTCCTGACCTCGTGATCTGCCCACGTAGGCCTCCCAAAGTGCTGGGATTACAGGCATGAGCCACTGCACCCGGCCAATTTTATTTCTTAATTCCTCAATTTGAGGTGGTATTTCTTTGATGCCTAACTACGCAGGTGGAGGAAATTAGCCTCCTATACATCAGGTAGCTTGCTTTCTTCTTACTGCTGACTTCTGTCAGTTCTGTCTTTCCATTTATGTTAGTCACCATTTTAGCATTTACATCATGTTCTGTAAATGTCATTAAGTCTCTTGTATTATTCTGTGTCTATAGGTTAACTGTAAAAATGGAAAACCAATAAATATAAATTATGATGTTATAATAAGTTTTTGCTCAAGTAAGACTTGTGATTGTCAATTTCTCTATTTGATGAAAGTAGCACTTTACTTTGGGGAATCATAAAAAATAGTACTTACCTTATACATTTAAATGCGTGTTTATTTGCCCATATTTGAATGTAAGGCCAGGGACCTTTTCTTTGAGCAGATCTAATAATCACTGCGAGAGATTTGGAACATTGGAGTCTCAGTATCTCTCTGAAGCAGGCTGTGCTTAGAACAATATATTTTGAATGACTATAATGCCAGATTCCATGAATAAATAACACTGTCCTATAATTGACATATAAAATGACATGAAAGGAACGTTTGTCTGAAAAATTCCTTTGGTGTATAATTATAATATTACATTCCTAGAGTAAGCACTGTGTTAATAACATTGATTAAATAAATATGCATAAGTGAACACAGCTATTGCTTTTATGCTACAAAAAAAGACCCCATTTCTTGCCATTAAGCACTGCCAAGTAATAATGAAAATGACAAATAAAACTAAAGCAATAAAAATGCATATCATCTGCACAATAACTGTACCATTTACACATATATGGCAAATTCCTCTGCACATAAAATTTCTTTATTGGCCTTCTGCAGCATTCTTCTTGTAGTTTTAGTCCCCCCACAACCTAAATTCTCATCTTAAAGGTGAAGAAATTGCTTTTAATAAATGGTGGGTGAGCTTTTGCTCCTTGCCACTCAGACAGATTTGGAGGTAGATTCCAGGTTTAGCAACTGATGTTTTGAGCAGCTTTCAAGTATTCTCATCTCAGTGTGGTTTATTTTTCATCTCCGGGCTTAATGTAATATTATTCGATGAGAACTTTTTTTAAGTGCTACTATTAGGACAGAAAATGAATTCATGAATCCTTCTGGAGTCTTGTTATTTATAAGTAACAATTTGGTGCAACCATTAGAACCCTAAGTCCATTTTTCTGTACAAAAAACACCTGGTTTCCCAATACCCAGAAGACTTTGTTAAGATTTTCTCCTGTTTGCCTCTGGTCTTTGTTTTTTTTTTTTTTTATATAAAAGAAATAAAATGGCCTCAGTTCTTTTTAATAAAATTTTACACATATAAACTAAGAACAAAGAACTGTTTTGACAGTGTGGAGTTCTAAGAAAGAGAGGCCCAGATTAAAGAAGCAGTAAGTGCCACCACATCTACTGCCAAAGGAACAACAGTGCTTGAGTGATATTTTCCAGGCAACCCCACGGCATAAATCTTTAATCCCACTGCCTTTCATGTGACATTTATATATAAAAACTGTTTATAGAGCAATGTAACCTTTTCCTGTGTTCATTCGGGTTTATCAGGGCCGCCAATGCTTCAGTTCTTATGCTCTGACTGCTCATAATACGTCAGCAAATATGATCAGCGCATTTTGCCTTTGCTCTCACCAGAACCAAATAAGGGGCTGATGTACCAGTTACAAAACAAGGTCAGTGGCAAGAAGACGAACCTCACACAGCTGGCCTCGCAGAATCCAGTGCCTGTGCACCAGTCACTGAACTGTTTTGCAGCAGGCCAGAGTGGGAATTTCTCTTCACAGCATCCATAAATTTGGACTTAATTCATCTTTGCAGAAAATTAAGGGGGGATAAATTCAATATCGTTTTAAGCAACATAAAACCGGTCTAGAAATAAATTAGCTGCTCTATTAGAAAATAACCTGCACAAGTTAGGGAATAGAATATTTTTTAGAGTCTTAAGTCTGGAAGAAGACCATTGAGAATGATTTGCCCATTTATTGAGTCAATTAGAAAATTAATTTTACAGGACTATTCAGCCGACTGTGTGAGGCTCTTGATTACAAATGACCAAAACCAAACTCAAACTAGATTTTGTGAAAAAGGGGAGTAGACTGACAGGGGTAACTAGGGAGCCAAAGACATACACTTGACCTCAGGCATTCGTGGCTTCAGGACTCTTGGAGATGCTTTCCTCGGCCTGGCTTGCCCCTCATCCTCTCCCTAAGAAGTAGCACAATGGCCCCCAAGAGTTCCAGATGCATGTGGCTTTCAATGTTCATAATCAAAGAGAAAGAGAAACCGTCTCTCATGGCAAGAGTGCTGGGAACATTATGATATGGCTCAGTCTGAGGAAGGAACCCTTTCCTGACCTAACCACCATGCCCAGGATGTGGGCTCAGTTCCCTGAGTGACCTAACCTGGGTCATGGCTGCTTCTTCAGCAGGAAGGTGATATCAATTTCACCTGCACAACGTGGTCTAAGGAGAGGTCCCTCCCAAAATGGTGGAGGGGTGACTCCCCAAAGGATGGGATGCTGGACAGATCAGAAAAATACCTGCACACTACAGCTAGTCACTGACAGGGCTACAGATGGAACCCAGGATGTATTAGTCTGTTTTTACACTGCTCTAAAGAAATACCCAATACTCAAGACTGGGTAATTTATAAAGGAAAGAGACCTAATTGACTCACAGTTCCACAAGGCTGGGGAGGCCTCAGGAAACGTACAATCTGGCACAGAAGGTGAAGGGGAAGCAAGGACCTTTTTAACATGGTGGCAGGAGAGAGAAGAAAGTGAAAAGCCCAGGGGAAACTGCCATTTATAAAACCATCAGATCTCGTGAGAACTCCCTCACTGTCCTGAGAACAGCATGGGGGAAACCACCCCCATGATCCAATCACCTCCCTCCCTCCACACGTGGGGATTTCAATTCAAGATGACATTTGGGTGTGGACACAGAGCCAAACCATATCACAGGAGTACCGACTCCATGTTTATCTGTAATGGTTGATTGGTAGCTTCTACTCTCTGCCTAATCAGCGTGTCTAGCCTATGAAGCAAAACCACCAGAGTTGGTGGGTGTGTGTGTATGTGTGTAACTGTCAGCGTACACAGACACATCCGTGCTTGGGTTTGTAGTAAAGAAGTAGGTTAATGCCTGGAAGCAGCTGTCTCTTTATAAGAAAGTTCATAAATGCATCACAGACCAAAAAATATTAATAGTTTGTTCTCCAGGAAGGTATGCTGCTGTCTCAAGTGTTTACCTTTGAATTACAGTACTATAAGATGCAGCAGTAATCTGGGCTTTAAGGCAATGGCTGATGGGCAAACTAAAAAATGCACACATGTGATAAGGAACCCAATGTCTTGAACCATCTTTACTATCACCTGAGTTTCCCCTCCAAAACTCATGCTGGAATTTAATTGGCATTGTGATGGTTTAAAGAGGTGGGACCAGGTGAGACCTACAAAAGGTGATTGGGTGAAAGAATTCATGAATTAATGGGTGATCAAAAGAGTGGGTTGGTTATCTCTGAGAATGGCTCTGTTATAAAAGCCAGCACGGTGGCTTCCTCCTCTCACCCTGTGATGCCTTCTGTCATGTTATGACAGCAAGAAGGACCTCCCTAGATGTGCCTCTCAACCTTATACTTCTTACCCTCCAGAACTGTGCGACATAAATTTTTTTAAATTATAAATTACTCAGTCTGTAGTAGTCTATTATAACAACAGAAAGTGGACGAATACATTACAAAACAAAACAAAACAAAAAAGCAAACACTGGTTTGTGTTTTCTTGAGGAAAAAAAAAAAGATGCCTCATGATATTCACATGTCTTTTACTAATGGTCTCAGCTGGAAGAAGGAAATTTAGGCAGTGAAACTTAACAAGTGAATTTTTTTTTAGTGTTATGGAAACTTGCAGACCTCAAAACAGTTCTGCTACTATGTGCTCCATTTTTATTTAGTCAGGTTGCTACTTAACTGTCTTCACATTTCAATCGAGTAAAACTTTAAGAACAAAGACAGCAGTGAGAAGTTTCCTATTCTAACATAATAAAGTTAATAAATGAACACATTTCATTTGAGCATGACACCATCACATAGCAATCCATGTGAGGGAATAAAAAAAAAGGATGTTCTATCCTGGTTATCATATATCGATAGATGTTCTAGTACATGTGTCTTTGCCTAGAACAATAGTCCGAAGACTTTAGTGTGTAAACTTTAAAGGAGTTGTTAAAACTCAGATGGTTGGGCCATACCTCCAGAGTGTCTAATTTAGTAGGTCTGTGGTGGGCCCAATAATTTGTATTTCTGGTAAGTTCCCAAGAGATGTTGATGTTGCTCATCTGCGACTACACTTGGAGAATCACTCCTCTAGACGAATCCCAATGCTAAGCTCAGATGAGTAATTATAATCCATAGTTCAGTTGAGAGCTGGGTTGAGGCTGCCCTGGGGACATAGTAGCCAGAGTTTCTAGCAGTGGTGATGTTCCTAATTATGGCACAGGCAGAATTCCAAGAGGGAGGCATATGGATGAGCATGGGACTCCAGCTCATCTGCAGAGTAAAATGGCAGGCTTTATATCCTTGGGAAGACACATCAAGCAGTATTTAGGAAGGTTGTTAGGAATTTTGTCAAGTACTCTGGGTTTTAAGAGCAAAGTTTCAGGATTGGCTGGGAATTTCAGTGCCAATTAGGATAGAAGGCTCATTAAAGGGCCTTGTGTATGTATTGGGCTCACAGGAAAGGCTGGAGCTGGAGGCTCTGTGGATTCCTAAGAAGATGACCTTGACTAGGCTTAAGGCAACCAAAGATGGCCCCAAGGATGGAGTTGGTGGGATGGGATGGTGGTAGTGGTGCTGACCAAATACTGAGCCAAGTGAACACAGGATACAGACCCAATTATATCTGAAAGTTGCCTGTTCAAAGCCCACCATGATCAGGATGAGAGCAGGCAGGGTCTATCTGGAACACTAGTTGTGCTTCTTGAGCCTTTTTGGACCTTGATATATATTAAGAAATACAAATTACATTGCATCGATAGCACAATAGTGTGACTATAGTCAATAATAACTTAACTGTACATTTTTAAATAACTTAAAGAGTGTAATAGGATTGTTTGTAATTCAAGGGACAAATGATGGATGGGACGGGCACCCCCTTCTCCATGATATGCTTATTTCACATTGTATGATGGTATCAAAACATCTCACATACCCCATACATATATACATCTACTGTGCACCCACAAAAAACATTAAAAAAAAAAACAAATTGTATCATGGCGCGCACACACACACACACACACACACACACACACACACACGCACAGAGTTTCCCCAAATGATACGTTCTTTACCATGTGCAGTGCTCTTTATTCTATTTTAATCTATGTATTCTATCACATTCTATTACTTCATGAAGATAACAGACACCTTTTGCTATTCAGGAATTTATTTTATGACCCACTAATGGGTAGAGACCTGTAGCTGGAAAACATTCACCTAGAACTTGCAGTTGATACCATCTGCCTTGACCTACAGTGGGCACTCTCATCCTGCACGCAGCAGCTAGTACATAAACACTGGCTGTAGAACATACAGTCATTTCCAGTTAAAAGGCCCAAGATCTTCTGGCTTCACTCAGCCTGCACTTCCTGGTCAGCGTCCTCCATCACAGAACTCCCTGGTTTCTTGAACTTCATGCCTTGCATAATTTTTGGTTTTGAACTCTTTTGATGATCCTAACAGTTTCAGGGAAGAGTCTTTCTCCTCCAGGTTTGACTTTGCAAATCCCTTCACCTAGGCTAATCCTCCTTCCACCACCACTGAAAGCAGATTAGTGCTAGGCAAAATTATGTATTTGTGTTAGTCTGTTCTCAGGCTGTTAATAAAGACATGCCCGAGACTGAGTAACTTATAAATAAAAAGAGGTTTAATGGACTCACAGTTCCACATGGGTGGGGAGGCCTCAAAATCATGGCAGAAGGTGAAGGAGGAGAAAAGGTATGTCTTACACAGCAGCAGGCAAGAGAACATGTACAGGGGAATTGCCCTTCGTAAAACCATCAGATCTCCTGAGACTTATTCACTATCAGGAGAACAGCATGGCAAAAACTTACCCCCATGGTTCTATTACCTCCCACCAGGTCCCTCTCACGATACATGGGGATTATGGGAGCTACAATAAAAGATGAGTTTTGGGTGAAGACACAGCCAAACTATATCAGTATTTTAATTCTGTTTCCCTTCATGTGATACCAACCCAGTCCTTTTTGCTAAGAATCTGTATTTCATTTCTCCTTGTTTAATTTGTCTTTTTCTCAGTAAAATATCTGGAGCAATGATTTAAAAATTGCTTATTTGTGTTAGAAATAATAGATAATTAAGTAACTGCCAATAAATTCCAGTTGATAAGCAAGCAAAATTATGTTAGTGTAAGCAATAAAAGCATGATACTATCCAATAAGGAATTATTTCTATTATCTGTGGCACCTGTAATGCAGAAAAGATGTATCTTAAACAATCAACCAACCAACCAGACAAGCAAAATTCCCATCAATCCAAGTTTTTGAAGCAAGCTTTCGTGAAAGTGACCCATACCAGATGAGATGACATGTTGATAAGCCACATTTTCAAAAGGCAAGGTTGTGTGTTTCTACAGCACTCATAAAACAAAGAGATATGCTGGGACAAGGGTAAGATGTCTGTTTCTAAGCCACCAAATTGATCTCTGACCAGAGATATTTTCTAACATTTTAGTGCTGTAAAGAATATTATCACGGTAGGTAAGAAATGTCTTAGAATATGCCCATCTCCTGCCATGCTTTGATTTTCAACCAAATGGAACTTTCTTGAGTAGGATAATTTACTTTTCCCTCCCTCCCTCCCTCCCTCCCTCCCTCCCTCCCTCCCTCCCTCCCTCCCTCCCTTCCTTCCTTCCTTCCTTCCTTCCTTCCTTCCTTCCTTCCTTCCTTCCTTCCTTCCTTCCTTCCTTCCTTCATTTCTTTCTTTTTTTTTTGACAAGGTCTTGCTCTCTTGCTCTGTCTCCCAGGCTGGAGTGCGGTGGTGCTATTTTGGCTCAGTGCAACCTCTGCCTCCCTGCTTCAAGTGATCCTTCTGCCTCAGCCTCTCATGTATCTGTGACTACAGGCATGCACAACCGTACCTGGATAATTTTGTTTATTTTTTGTAGAGACAAGGTCTCACTTGAAGCAAGGTCTTCAAATTCCAAAGGTCAGTAATTCATGCTGTGAGAATACAAGAATAAACAGAAAGGATGGTGACAAGGAAAGACCAAGGGACATCCCTGCCTCCTGAGTCCTCCCAAAGTAGCACCTGCCTCTGATGCATACTGTAGCACCCACCTGCCTCCTCACTGACACAGCATGTTTTATTCACAGAAGTTTCAGAAAACTTCAGAAATCAAAAAAGGAGATCACGAGAGGAAACTGAATTTTATCCTGTGGAATTGAAGACAAATATAAAATTAAACACTTGGTCATTGATATGGTTTGGATATTTGTCCCCTCCTGATATGGTCTGGCTGTGTCCCCACCCAAATCTCATCTTGAATTGTAACTCCCATAATTCCCACATATTGTGGGAGAGACCTGGTGGGAGATAATTGAATCATGGAGGGTGATTTCTCCCATACTGTTCTCATGGTAATGACTAAGTCTCACAAGATCTGATGGTTCTATAAGGGGTTTCGCCTTTAACTTGGCTCTCATTCTCTCCTCCCTGCTGCCATGTAAGAAATGCCTTTCGCCTTCCACCATGACTGAGAGGCCTCCCCAGCCATGTGGAACTGTGAGTCCATTAAACCTCTTTTTCTTTATAGATTACCCAGTCTCAAGTATGGCTTTATCAGCAGCATGAAAATGGACTAATATACCTCCAAATCTGGTGTCTAATTGTAATCCCTGGTGTTGGAGGTGGGGCGTGGTGGGAGGTGTTTGAGTCATGGAGGTGGATCCCTCATGAATGGCTCAGCACCATCCCCTTGGTGATGGAGTGAGTTCTCACTCCTAGTTCATGTGAAAGCTGGTTGTGTAAAAAAGTCTGGCATTTCTTCCTCTCTCTCTCGCTCCCTCTCTCACCACATGACATGCAGGTTCCCCTTTGTCTTCCCCCTTGATTGTAAGCCTCCTGAGGCCTCATCAGTAGCAGATGCTGGCACGATGCTTGCTGTACAGCCTGCAGAACCATGAGCTAAAATAAACCTCACTTCTTTTTTTTTTTTTTTGACAGAGTCTTGCTCTGTTGCCCAGTCTAGGGTGCAGTGGCAAGATCTCAGCTAACTGCAACCTCCACCTCCTGGGTTCAAGCGATTCTCCTGCCTCAGCCTCCTGAGTGGCTGGAATTATAAGCTTGCATCCTGATGCTCCACTAATTTTTGTATTTTTAATAGAGATGAGGTTTTGCTAGGTTGACCAAACTAGTCTTGAACTCCTCACTTCAAGTGATCTGCCCGCCTTGGCATCCCAAAGTGCTGGGATTACTTTCTGTATAAACCTCATTTCTTTATAAATCACTCAGCTTCAGGTATTCCTGTATAGCAATGCAAAATGGACTAACACAGTCATTTCTAGTAGGATATGCTAAAAATGGGAAAAACATAGAGCAGTCTTTTGAAAAGTTGTAAAACATACCTAAGGAAGAAAACGTAGTTTGTAAGAACTTGCTGGCTGGTGGTCTGGCTTAGTCTCTACGGCCTGGAATTTACCATCCAGTAAAGTCATGTCATACCTCTCTGGCCTCTCTTTGTATTAGTAAAGTGGGCACAAAAGGCTGTGTGTCCCTTAAATGATTACATGAAATTATTAGTCTACCTCCTGAAAAATCATTTTTGTGCCTAAGGAATCAATGCTCTTTAAAAACAAAATATTCTTGTGATTCTCTTACGGAAAAGAGAGCCTTTACCACCAGCTAATCAGTATCTTCATTCAGACAGACACACATGCGTGCACGCACACACACACATGCACACACACATGGTGGGGGGAATCTTTTTTGGCATACCATTAAAAGCCACAATAAATATTAGCACCTGACTGAAAAAAAAAAAAAAAGGAAAAGAATTTCACCGAAGCCTCAGAGTGCTTAAATAAAGACTAAAGTGCTCTGGAGATCAAAATGATTTATTCTCAGACAATTCACCTAGAGACATTTTTCTCCAATTACTAAAGGTCTAGTGAGGGAGAATCTTTAATGACATCTTCAACAGACGATATCTTGGAAAATCCTTTTAGTTCCTCTTCGGGATCTAACCAGGGTACATACTTAGAAACTAGGAAACATTTGGCCGGCTCCTCATCAGAAAAAGAGAGGTTTAATCCCATCTAGTATTACATGCAGCTTTGCTCAAAATAAAGCAGCTGCTTGCGAACTGATTGGAGCCTTTTCCCATTTAAGCAAATCCATTTTTTGGTGTGTGTCTTCTTCAGCTGAATCTGACTTGTCAGGCTGAGAACATATGTGTCTGTCATTCCAGAAAGAATGCACATTTATTTTCCTCTCATTTAATGTTTGAACATGATCACAGTCACCAGATGGGTCAGAAAAACAATGACAGCATGGTATAAATCTTCAGAGGGTTTATCAATCTGATTGAATTGAGAAGATAAAGTGGATTTTGCTAGAAATCCAATAAACTCTCTCCACTTCGAAGAATAAGGGTTTGTGCCAATTTTCTCCTTTATTACCATCTCTGCCCTTTCTCTTTTTATGCTGTTTTCTGTTTCACTTCCTTCGTATTACAAGACTCATTTTATTCTCTAGCGGTGTTAGGTTAGCCTCAGTCCTAGCTTAGTTAGTCGAAGAGATTGGGGGCCGATGGTGGCAGCAGGACTAGTCAGGGACTTAAAGCTGCATGAACCAGAATTTGAATACAGGCTTATCCCCCAACTCACTGGGTGGTCCTTCAGCCTCAGTTTCCTTGTATAAAAAATGAGGCAGACCTTTTCATAATGTGACAGTTAGACATGATGAATGTGAAGCACTTAAAGTGATTTCTGGCCCAGTAAAGAGTGCTTATTCTTATCTTGGACACTCAAGTTTTAGGTTTGTTAGCCAGAGGTTCATTTTCTCTAAGGAGGCAGGAATTATCACCAAGAGGAGTGAAATACTCTTTACTAAAGACCTTTAACAGTACCATTGAATTGAACCTCTATCTCTGTTCTGTGGCTCTGATGGTAGGAATAGTATGTCCACGTCTGTGATTTTCTCTAAGCATTGAAATTGAAATGTTAAATTTGCTATCACATACTAATCAGAAAATTGTGATCCATAGTTCAACATGCAGTAACTGGCAAAGTCAAATTCGAGGACTCGATTTTGCCCGGACATGGTGCTTCAGATGTCTGTTGTTTAAAAAATAAATGGCTACGTCTACCAGATAGGTTCTACTGGAACCCAGCAGAGCTCCCAGTGACCTCACCCACCACAGGAACTCCAGCAGAGGGAGATTTGCAAAATTAATCTGCTAAAGACAGTTGTGGTCAAAACGCCTTCATTTTGGCCACTGAACTGAGCAGTTTCTAAGGTGAAAGATTTCAGCAAGCCCACTGTTCTTTATGTTTATTTTTAACTGGAGAAAATGGACACCATCTTCAGAATGATATATACAACAATAGAGGAAGATTTTAAAATTCAGTAACAAAAGGGTTGTTTTTATGATCATACTTTAAGATTTAACATTAAAAGAACAAAACCTCCTTTTTTGTTTGTTTGTTTTGTTTTGTTTTTGAGACGCAGTTTGGCTTTTGTTGCCCAGGCTGGAGTGCAATGGCGCGATCTCAGCTCACCACAACCTCCACCTTCATGATCAGCTGATTCTCCTGCCTCAGCCTCCTGAGTAGCTGGGAGTACAGACATGCACTACCACACCCGGCTAATTTTTGTATGTTTAGTAGAGACCGGGTTTCTCCATGTTGGTCAGGCTGGTCCTGAACTCCCTACCTCAGGTGATCTGCCTGCCTCAGCCTCCCAAAGTGCTGGGATTACACACATGAGCCACCTTGCCTGGGTTGGAACAAAACCTCTTTAAGGAGAGGAAATCCAAGTTGACCCATGTGAAGAAGCCAACCATGCAAAGACTGGACATGAACATTCTAGGCAGAGTAATCCGAAGGTACATATACCCTGAGATGGGAATGGGTTGGTAAGTAAGGGAAAAGAAGCAGGCAGTGTGAGGCTGGGATATAGTGGATAAGCAGGGAGAGGCATGGTGTGACAGGCATTAGGCACCAGAACACAGGAATAGGTAGGTCCAAGCCAGGTCTTGCAATGGGGCAGGACACCAATGACTGGGCTGCCTTTAGGCAGGTAATGAAGTGACTACTCTGGCAGACAGTGGATTTAGGGAGCGGCAGCCATGAGAGCAGGGAGATAAGCTAGGAAGCTGTTGAGATGGTACAGGTAAGAGATGGGCGTCCTGGGCTAGGAGGTGGCACACAGATGGAGAGAAGTGAATGATTTCAGGATATATTTTGGAAGTAGCCTTTGAATGGAAGAGTGTGCCAATGGTTTGGTTGTTGGGAGCAGAAGTGATGAGACCAAGAGAGAAAACAAGGATGACTCCCAGGTTTTCGTTTTTTCCAAATAGCGAATAATTGGCATCATTACAGAAACGGGGAGGTGAAGAGAAACAGGTTTGGGGATCAAAACCACATGCATTGTTTTGGCTGTGTTAGTTTCACCCTTCATAATGGTCTCTAGAGTTTAATATAAACACAGCATAGTGAAAGGACAACTTACTGCAAGTTGTAAGTTCACTCTAATTAAAGATCAAGTCACTGAATATCATGTGTAAAGAAAAACCTAAGTTATGAAGAAAACATAGTGTAACTTGAAATGTTTTAGTTTTCCTGTCTTCCTTTTCTCCACTTCTCTTAGATCAATCTTTTGAAGGCCTCCCTTCCCTGCTGGGCTTCCTTGCAGCACACCTAGGGCTTGAAATGTGCTCCCTCTTCCCTTTCTCTGCTGGGCTATGCCATCGTCATCTCCACTAGTTCTTGGTGCCTGGCACAGAGGTGGCAGCCACAGGATGTTTTCTAAATGAAGAAGCAAATCAATGAAGATGTGCCGAGGCACCTACATCTCCACCTCTGGTCAGTCTCATTGCAGGCTGTAATCGGGAGGTGAGGGAGCTTGAACGGAAGGCATCTACCAGCATCAGTTTTGTTCTGACTTGGGTTTCTGCCCTGTTCATGGCATGGAGTCCCCACCACAGACTCTAGTTTTAGTGGATGGCTATCAATTCTCTTGTGCCTAAATTCCTGCCTTGTCAACCTAGCTGTGCTGTTAGGCCCCCCAAGACAGGAGCCCAGCAGGTTCTTGACAGCAGAATTTGTCTTGCGTGTATTTTGTCCACTTTATGCATATTTGAGCCCAGATCTGTCACTCTTTAATCTCAGACACCTTGGCCATTTTTCAGAGCGACTAAATAGTGCCTGCTCCCAAGTCCCTGTTTTCAAGCTCCATGGCCCATCAGGAAAGACCACAATCCCTCCCTGACCTCCCCTGTGATAGCTGTTTGCAATATTTACAGCTGCTGCTTGTCACTGTTTGGCCAGGATGTTCCCTCTACTTAACCATTGCTGCCCCTGGATTCTTTCCTAACCCTTACCCCAATTCATGGGCCACCTCAGGGAACATAGCTAGTTCAACTTCCTGGCATCTTTTAAAAAGTTTCTTGAGATGGAGTCTTGCTGTGTTGCCCAGGCAGATCTCAAAATTCTGTGCTCAAAGGATCCTCCTGTCCCAGCCTCCAGAATAGCTGGGGTTACAGGTACATGCCACTGTGCCTGGCTTGCAGGCATCTTCAACCATGCAAGCCCACAGTTATCATTCTCCAATCTGGTCAAGTCATTAGATACACCAAATGTAATCAAACAAAACACATGGAGGAGAAAATAAAATAACTTACTGGTATAAAGAAAAACAGCAGGCTGCGGCTATGTGACTTCAGAAGAATCTGGTTATAAGGCATGTTGTGGAGTGTATGTGCGTGTGTGTGTGTGTGTGTGTGTATATGTAACCTGATATATTTATCTGCAAATACTTTTATTTTTTAGTTGTTCACCTGGCTTTCTAGGAGAAGAGCTTTGCCACCACCCTGTCATAGGTCAATGAACATTGATTATTGAATATTGATGCTTTCTGAGGAGTAAAGCACGTGCTGAGTACTAGGGATAGCAATTTCTATCCTTTCATAGTTGAACTCCTCCTATGTGCCAGGCGGTACTCTGGCTCAGGACCCATTCTTGAAGGTTTTTACCCAAGATTAACACTGGAGGCTCCCTCTTTTCTAGGAACTGAGTGGGAGGGACAGATCAATTCCTTGAAAAGCTCCAGGCAATGAAAAGGTTACCTTGGCCCTTTCCCATCCTAATACAATTCAAACCCAAACAACACTAAACTAAGTGGAAGGAAGTCCGACAAAGTACTGAGTTTTTCCTCTAGTGAGTGATTATTTCAATAATTTTGTTAAAATAAATGTCTATCAAAATATTTCTATTTCTTCCTCTTTTTTTTTTTTTGTTGTTGTTGTTGTGTTGTTGTTGTGTTGTTGCTGCCTCTCTTTTGCCAAGGGCTCACACACATTTTCCTGGCTGGTAATTTAGCATATGGTTCATGGAAGCAATAAACAAGTAAGCAGATTTAAATAAATAGTTGCAACATAAATAGCCACACCCTATATTAGAAGTATATTCAGAGTGCCAGGGATGTAAACACTGTTCTGTGTGAACACGGCACTTCCTACCCTCCCTCCTCTATTGCCTTCACATTCATATTCAGGGGTAATTGCTTCCAGATTCAGGGGAAAATGGAATGTACATAAATCATAGCTCTCAGGAAAAATAAGGTAACATATGGTCGCTTAGGTTTTTGTGTGAGATGAAGGAATGAACTCAGAAATATCCGCCTGTACTTTTGAAGTTTTGTGGGTCTTGTTATTGCAACCCTAAGGTGTGAAATGTTTGTACTGTGTCTGCAATTAAGAATTAGCATAGCTGCTAACTCAAAAGCTTCCTTTATATGCTGCTTTTTTCTTTCTTACTGAGTTTTAGCTTACACAACTTGTTCAAAGGACAGCATCAAAGGATTGCTTTATCAGTTAGTTTAGGATAATAGACTGGGGTTGAACTCTAGTCAGTAAAAGGAAACTTTTCAGACTTGGAGTTAAAGTTCAATCTGTTATTCTTGGCATATGGCCCGAGAGGGAAATAGAATTTATGGAAGAGACTTGTTTGCTGGACGGCTATATGATCCAACAGTTGCTATGAAGAGATCACAGAATGGAATGATCAAATGAATGTTCACACACTACTGACAGCATGAAAAGATTTCACTTTCCTCGCATGACTTCTTTCTTTAAGCGCCGTTCTTAGTGCTCCTTCAATATAGTGAAACCTCACTCATTGTGAGTGAAAGAATAAATGTCTTCATGTGGGTTCAGTTCTGGTGTTCATTAGGTTATAGTGATCAGTAATGTATTTCCACTGGGAACACATGTTTCTGCTTCATGTTGATGGTGATTACTTGGCACTCATATTGGATTAGTAATGATTTCTTCCTCTCTGACGTAAAGACAAGAAAGAAGTCGTCTCTGGTGTCACTTGTGAAATGACTGGGAGCAGTGGTCAGCTCAGGTGGTGCTGGATGCTCATCCTGGGCCTCGGGACCTTGACAGTGGTCTTCCTTGCTATGAAGAGTGATGCTCTCATAACCTTAGTGCCAAAAGAGGAGGGAGTAGGAAGAGGGGTAGAAAGAGAGGGGGAGAGAAGAGAAAGAGGGTAATGGGGTATAAAACTTTGTAATGGATGAGCACGCTCCTGCTTCATGATCCATGGGCAGTATCTGCAGCTGTTGAAAGGAAGTCATCCGTAGACACCACCCCGCTGCTCCTGAGTAGCGCTGTGCTCTCTGTTTTTCAAATGGAGCCCAGCCAGCCTGTGCTTGTGTGAGTGTGCTGGGGTTGGAGGCTGGTTAGTGTCTGCAGAGTGACACCACTCTGACCTCTGTAATTTTCTTACATCCAGCCACCTTGTCTGGGATCCCCTGACCTCTCTCAGGTTTGTGTCTTCTTATGCCATGCTGGAGAAACCTTCTGGTGTCTGGCAGACTCCTGCAACACTTATCCTTCCTCATCTATTATTTAGGTATGGTCATCATTTCAAAAGTGTTGTCTTACCACTATCACCTCCTTTCCTCTATCATTTAGTAGGGCTGATGGAGAAAGACTAACAATAAACGTGGCAGTGCAAACACAAATATATCCAGAGATGATAAAATCTATTCATGGGAAGATAGTTAAAAACTATCAATTGAAAGATAACAAATGTGGTTGAAATCCAATTGCTCAAACATGTAAGATAGTAATAACTAATATTCCTAGAGCAATGTTCTGAGAGCTTTGCTTATATTAATGCATTTAATCCTCACAATAACTCTATAAACCTGGTACAATTATTATCTTCATTTTTGTTTTTACAAATGAGAAAACAGAAGCACAGAGATATTAAGCATTTAGCCCAAGGTTATACAGTTGGTAAGTCCTAGACCTGAATTTGAGCCCGAGCATTCTTGCTCCAGAGTCTGTGTACCTAATACATATGGGTATAACATGCACGGATCTAAGCATGAAGAGACTGTGTGTGATAGAAAACTACATAAACTTCAATTTAGAAGGCTCTGCTACAGGTCACGTAATTCATTTGAGTCTCAATGTCCTCATTAAACATTAGGGATGACATGCTTGCTCACAAAATCTGTGTTCAAAGAAAGCTTTCATAAGAAAACACTTGAGTCTAGGCCTGGTACAGAATGTGCGTGCAATAATGTTTTCTTCTTTCCTCTTCTGTCTACACAAGTACCCAATGCATCAAATTCAGTCTTCAGGTATATTGCTGCTCGGCCTAGACAATATTATTAGCATCTGCTGTTAGGTGTTAATTCTTCATTTATTGTGGCACATATATACCATGGAATACTATGCAGCCATAAAAGAATGAGGTCATGTCCTTTGCAGGGACATGGATGAAGCTGGAAACCATCATTCTCAGGAAACTAACACAGGAACAGAAAACCAAACATCACATGTTCTCACTCATAAGTGGGAGTTGAACAATGAGAACACATGGACACAGGGAGGGGAACATCACACTGGGGACTGTTAGGGCGTGGGGACCAAGGGGAAGGAGAGCATTAGGATAAATACCTAATGCATGCACAGCTTAAAACCTAGATGACAGGTTGACAGGTGCTGCAAACCACCATGGCACATGTATACCTATGTAACAAACCTGCACATTCTGCACATGCATCCCAGAACTTAAAATAAAATAAAAATGTAAAAAGAAAAAAAAATTAAGTGCAGCATACAGAATAATGCCCGCTCCAAAGATATTCACACCATAACCCCTGGAACCTGTGAATATTTTAGCATCATGTGACAAAGGGACATTGCAGATTACTTTAAAATAGGGAGATTATTCTGGATCATTCAATATAATCCCATGGACCCTTAAAGGGAAGGGAGAAGCATCAGAGAGAAATACAGCAGAAGAGGCAAAGGAGAGCCAAGGCATGAGAGGGGCCTCAGTGCATCGATGCTGGCTTTCAAGATGAAGGAGGTCATGAGCCAGATGGCCTCTTTTGCATTAGTCCTCAGTTTACATCCAGAAAACAAACAGGGACCTTGGTCTTGCAGTCACAAGGAACTGAATTTGATTAACAGCCTGAGTTAACTTGAAAATGGGTCCTTCCCCACAGTTTCCCAAAAGGAACACGGTCCTGCCGACACCTTGACTTCAGTCTATAAGACTCTCCCTGAGCCACAATGTATTACACCTGGACCTTGGATTTACAGAATGTGCGAGACAATAAATGTTTTAAGCTGCCAAATTTGTAGTAATTTGTTACTGTGACAATAGAACACCTTCTATTGCAGGTACCTACCTTGTCCCAGAAACTCTGCCAGTTACTGGGAATGTAGCTGGGACCTAGACAGACTGATACCCTGATAGCTAGGACACAAGCTCACCCGAATGCGGTGTTCGGCGGAGGCCAGTTCTTTCCTGATCCTGCTTGATGGTAGTTCCTAAAGGAATTTTCTTGCCAGTGTGTGCCTCAGTCTCCACAACTGTGAGACAAGAGTAATTGCACAGAGCTTGTCTCTGGAATTGAGGTGTAAAGACTTGTGAGCTATTGTCCATTTAGTCCTTGGACGACCTGTGAAAACTTAGCTGCCTGCTGATGCTGAAATGCATCTCCCACAAAATGTGGTTGTGTCCCTCTGCTCATAGATGTGGTCTGCAAAGATGCTACCTCCGGCTCAGGCGGGAGCACTTACTTAATCGAATAAATTAGCTGTCCAAATTAGTTTTTGAAAAAAAATTCCCATGCGGGTCTTTTCTTAGTGTGGTCCCTTTTGTAATTCTTTAGACAATGGTAATCATCAGATGAAAAAAAGAATTAAAGTGGAAAAGACCACAGAAGGGTTCTCACTGTACTAACTGCAGACAAATTTGAGATCATCAGACAATTAGTTGCAACAAACCCAGGTCACATACAAACAAATGCGATTATGTAAAAATACAAAATACTTCCCTCAGCAAACAACCTTAAGAGCTGGACAAATATTTAGATTTGCCAGCATCTGTTGAAAATCTGTATAAATCGTCTCCAATAAACTGAACAATGCTTAAGAAACACTTGTGTTAAATAACCTGAAAAGAAATAATTTGTATTTACTGAAGAATTACATGAACCAAAGCCTCAATTGCCTCAATATAATCTTATATGGAGAATTTACCTCCTGGGATAGGCTTTTTCTAATCATCTTGTCTCATTTATTATACTTGTTAGTCTGTCATCATATGATTTATTTTCTTTAGAGTACTGAACACTGTCTGACATTTATCTTATTTAAGTATTTTGCTTATTGTCTCTTTATCGTCTAGAACATGAACTCTTTGAGGGCAAGGCCTTGCCTATTGGTGAGATGCTGTTTATGTTCCATCTGGTACCTACCTGAATTTTCCTCTAGAAAATCCTCAACCTTCTTCTGACTATTTATTCCCAGGGAAGCAGATGTCATCCTGAACTTCAGTCTTTTTTATCCATATATCTGCTTTTAAATTTTAAAATATTTAACTGACAAGTAAAGATTGGATATATCCAAGTAGTGCAATGTGATGATTTGATAAATGTACACATTGTGTATAATGATTGCCACAGTCAAAATAAGTAGCACATCCATCATCACCCATGCTGTATATTATATTAGCTCTCCAGAACTTATTCATCTTGTAGCTGAAAATGTGTAACCTTGGATCAACATCTCCCCATTTCTCTCACCTCTCATCCTCTGTTCTACTCTCTGTTTCTATGAGTTTGACTTTTTTAGATTCTGCATACAAATGAGATCATAGAGTATTTGTCTATTTCTAGCTTATTTCACTTAGCATAATGTCCTCTAAGTTCATCTATGTTGCTGCAAATGGCCAAATTTCCTTCTTTTTTATGGCTGAATGATATTTCATTATATATATGAACCACAATTTCTTCATTCATTCATTCATCAATAGGCACTTAGTTTCCATGCTGTGGCTATTATGAATAAGGTCTTAATGAGAGTGCAAATGGAAATAAAAATATCTCCTCAAGCTACTGATTTCCTTCCCTTCAAATATCTATCCATTGTATGGCAGTTCTATTTTTAGTTTTTTGAGGAAACTCCACAATGGCTGCACCAATTACCTTCCCACCATAAGTGTACAAGAGTCCCTTCTTCTCCACATGCTTGCCAACAACTATTAACTCTTGTTTTTTTAAAAATAGCCACCAGACTTCAGCCTTGAAAGCATTTGCATCCATGGTCCAAAGTAGTCAGCACATTCCATCCCACTGGCTAGGAGGATGGATTTGTTACAGGCACATAACCAAAGTCATACCTATCAGGATGAAAACAATTCAATTTTGGGACTTCTGTTTGAGCTTTTCCACTGGGTCTTAAGCCTGAGAGGAGGTGGGTCTAGAACTTCTGTTGCCATTTTACCTTTACATTGGCTTTATCAAAATGGTTGAAAGGCTACACCCAGAGATAGAGGAAAAGGGAATCTGATGGTATAAGGAAGGCCGTAAATTCTGCCATGTTCATTTCAGCACTGACCATGGGATTTTTACTTATGGGGCAAATATATATTTTTCTCCAAACAAATATCTCCGATTGAATTATAATTGATAATCCAGAAAAAACAGAGAAGCATAAAGTACTATGGAATAATTGCTTTGCTAATCTGGGAACAAATTTCTATAACGTAATTAAAAAAGTGTGTGTGTGTGTGTGGGGGGGGGGGGTGTGATGTCTACCAGCTGCCCACCATCCTTTGTCTTAGGGTCTAATTCATTTAGAAAACTCAAGACAGGTGAAATGAAATAGTATATTAGCTATTCCCTAAAACAGCAAGTAAAATCTTTGACTTGTGGCTTTGAAAAGTGTACATCATTTCTATTGTACCCAAGTTGGCAGCTCTAAACCCATTGGGTAAGCACTTTCTACTCTTCTTATTGAATACCATCAGCCTTAATGCAGATTATTAGTAAGGCAGATTATTTTGAGTTCTTGTGATGTTTCAAATTATGAAATTTGAAACTGTGATATTTCTGATTATGTTCCTATGTGTTTGGGCTACTATTGGATATCCAATGAATGCAATTTATTTAAAAATCCCAACAAAACTGGACCAAAAAGCTCTAAACATAGTTACTTTATCAATATTCTCTTAAGGACGACTGATTGACTGATGTATTGACATGAGAGGGTCAAGACAGCTGCACTGCTGGGAATCCTCATGGCCATGAGGGGGTGCAGTCTTTAACTGGTGCTACAGCTCAACCTGTGGACTGGTGAGTTGTTTTTGTTCAAAATTTTAATGTGAAGAAAAAGGAGAAGGAGGAAGAATAGTATATCTAGAGAACTGTCTAGAAGCAAAAAGGCAGACTTGAAAGAAGAAGAGTTTTAAAGCACGAGGATGAAAGTCAAGAATTTATCATCAGTCTTGCTCCTGAACATCCACTGGGAACATACTGCTGTTTTATTAGTGAAAACTTTTTTTTTTGGTCTGGTCATAGATAGGAGCAAGAGAAATCATTTGAAAGTCCAGGCCTTGGTAACTGAAAAATTTATAGAGAGAAAAAAGGCAAAAAGATATTACATGGACAGACATTTAGAATATACATCCAATGGATTCAACCAAAACTGAGTGCTTTCATCCTGAAGGCAGTCACAGCAAACACAACTGGAAAGCATCACAAGTACTTTCAGCAAATGTCTAAAAATAAGTCCAAGATTTTAGACTTGAGATCCATGTAGGATCAAGAAGATCCAGTCTGAGCACGGTGGCGCACGCCTGTAATCCCAGCACTTTGGGAGGCCGAGGTGGGTGTATTGCTTGAGGCTAGGAGTTTGAGACCAGCCTGGCCAACATGGCAAAACCCCGTCTCTACTAAAAATACAAAAATTAGCTGGACGTGGGGGTGCGTGCCTGTAATCCCAGCTGCTCGGGAGGCCGAGGCATGAGAACAGCTTGAACCTGGGAGGCGGAGGTTGCAGTGAGCTGAGTTCACCCTACTGCACTCCAGTTGGGCAACAGAGTGAGAGTCTGTCTGTCTCAAAAAAAAAAAAAAAAAGAAAGAAAAAAGAAAAAAGATCCCAGAGGCAAGGACAGACCGAGGTTTCAGAGGAGGACTGGCCAAACACCTGGCAAGCATTGGAGACCTGGGCCCAGGAAGACCTGTGTTTCTTTTCCCTTCTAAGGAAAAGAACTTGGGTGAAGGAAAAAAAAAAAAAAAAAAAAAAAAAAGAGAGAAGTCATGAATCCAGTTCATCCAAACTTAAAGTATCAAGAATGACTCAACACTGAGCCAGTAAATAACCAACGTAGAATTTTTTCCAGTTCCATACATATAACAGGAGTTAAATGACTCATGTTTCAGAAGAGGAAAGCATAAATGAGGGTCGCTGTGGAAATGTTTCCTTTACCTGTCAGACCCTAGGCTTGGTCAACAGAAGGTAGACAGCTCAAGAAAATCCACTGTGAAGAAACTGCCAACACAAACAATCTCACAAAGTCTGGCAATGAGCAATAAGAGGAAATTTGAATAGGTGGATGGAGTAATGGGGAGTTGGCAATAGGCAAACAGCAGAGGTACAGAGAAGCAGAGGGTCTCAGATAGACAGGATTCAGGACTCCAGAACTGAGAGTTCTGGCTCAAACAAAGCAAGAAAACTTTGTCTAAAAAAACCTGGAGTAAGGAATAAGACACTAAGAATAAAAGTCAAATATGAGACAATCGGATAAATATGTGATGTCTAGATCTCAGGCACAAGGCAGGACCTTTGTCTGGCCAGGCAGGGATCTCTTGAGCCTTGATTTTGTGCTCTTTTGAACCTAGGGTGAAGTTCAGTCGGCTGTAAGAAGCTGTGAAATCCCACATCTGAAGATCAGATGGACATGTGGGCAGAGAATACAGTGAAGCTTATCCCTATCTTTATTCCTCAAAATTCTGTCCTTTGTCTTTCTCTCCTAACTCTCCTTGGTTTCAACTTCCTCATGGCCTCAGTATATACTGAGACCTTTTCCAGCTCTCTTTTGGTATGTATATAAAAATACCTATTAAAACCTGTCCTCAGAAGTTCCTGGGGTGTGGGCTGTTTGCGGCAGCCACAGCAGAGGACATAATTATGAGACCTCAGGTCATCTAGGAAGCCATCTTCAGGACTATCTTGTAGGAGATTAATGGTTCGTGTGATCTCATCATTCATCCATTCAAAGCATATTTATTTAATGGAACCAATGAAATCTGTACTTTCATGGAATTTACAGCCTATAACTCCAGTTCCATTCCTTAGTCTAAATCTCAGAGACATTTCAGATTCAGTGTCTTCTGAAGTCACATCATATCAATGAGAGAACACAATTTCTTGTGTAGTATGGTGTGTCTGACTTATTGCATGTTTCAATGACTTTTCATTAAACAAAGAACTTTTTGATTTCAGGAAATAGCTTAGTAAATAACAGTTTCCATGATCTAGTCACCTGACTTGACTGAATTAAACTGCTCTATTCTAAAACCTTCCAAACAGTCCACAAGTTGGTAATGTACAAGTAAAAAAAAAAAAAAAACTAAGTGCACAATTTTACATTTCTTACAGCTCTATGTTACTTATGTAGAATGTAAATAATTAAAAATAATAAAATTTTACTACCCAGAGATAATCACTGTTAATCACTTATAATTATCTGGCATATCGCTTTCCAGATTCTCATATATATATATATGTTGATGCTCAGTAACTATTTCATGTTTTGCTTTTTATATATTATATCATAAATTACCTTTTCATATTAGATGTATTTCTGTAGTATAAATTTGATGGCCAGCTACAATCCCCTCTTACAGATGTGCTATAGTTTATAATCTCATATTGCTTGAATATAGCTTGTCACAAGTATTTTCACTGTTACAAATAATGCTACAGCAAACATCTTATAATTATGTCTTTGTGAGTATTTATGACTATTTCCTCTAGGACAAATTCTTAGGAGAACTTACAGGTTAAAGGATATGTAAAAATTTCAACATTTTTGCTATTTATGTTGTCAAATTTAACTCCAGCAAAATTTCCCCCCAAAATTACAGCCAGGAATCAATTCCTTATTATGTTATGAATCTGGCTACATGAGTTCTTCTGATAAATGACGCAACCAGTTATTAAATCTTCTATTTTCCTTCCATTGTATGAATCCTGCCTTTAACAAATGAAGTACACAATTTCATATTCAGAACTAACACCTGAAATTCTAGTGGTTAGGTCCTATTAATTCATTTGTAATTGTGTATTAGATAAAACTATTGCTGAAAATGTATTTAAATGTATCAAGTGGCCTGAGTCTTGATGTCAGGTTAATCTCATGTTGGTTGGACCTTTGGAATGAGGTGGAACGTGGAGGATTTTTGAGCTCGAAGGAGCTTTGAGAAGTGCATGTTTTCATAATAGTTCTGCTACAAGAAGCTTTGTTTTCTTAGGCATCTGGAGAGACAGCAGATGACATGGGTGGCTACTCCCTCTCCTATTGTTCTTCCTGAACACTGTCGAAGCCAGAATTTTGTGAAACTTCAGAATGTGGTTTATGGGACCTCTTTTCTTGCTTTTAATTTTAAATTCTATTTGACACATCTTTAAATGGTCTTCCTAATTTCTCAAAGATGACTATGTCCAAAGAGGTTTGATTTCTTCCAATATTGTCTCAGAAATGTCAGTAGTATTCTATCCTGGAAAGGCTCACTGTCTGGTGGGGAATGGTGGTAGATTAAAGAGGTTTATCAATACTTGGCTGCTCCTCCTTCAAGAGGTACATTCTTACTACCTTGTCCCAGTCTTGGACGGCTTTGTGACCTGCTTTGTTCAATAAAAAGTGAAGGTCGTGGTACTATCCAACTTTTAGGCTTAGCCCTTAAGAAGACTGGCAACTCCCACTTTTTTTCTCTTGTGCAGCTGCTGTGCTGTAAGAAGCCCAAGCTCAATCACTGAGTGATTAACCAGCATGTGGAGAGAGGCCTTAGACGATGAGATGTCATTCGTTGATGTTTTGCTCTCAGCATCTGAATGCAGCTACATGAATGACCTCAACTACTACAACGCTTAGCAGAAGAATGTCCCTGCTGAACCTGGTTGGCCCATAAATTTATGAAAACTTTAAAAAAATGCTATTGTTTTAAGCTAGTAAGTTTTGAGATGGTATGTTACACAGTAATACATAACTAAAACAAAGATAGACAAATAAGTGTGCAAGTTCAATTCACTGGCTATAAAATAGATAAGTAAGAGATCATAGGTGGCTGTCTACCCTTATATGGAGGAATCAGAAAAGGCGTCCATGGAGAAATGGCATTCTACTTGAACTTCGAGAGATGAAAATGTTTCTGGACAGATGAAGGGGAGTCTCTTCTATGGAATGAATATTCCAGAAGATGACTTGGAGACCAGGAATAATATGACATTCTCAAGTGAACTGATAACCTAATATTGACAATGGTTGTAATGTGATCGCTTAGAGAGAAACTGTGTAAAATCAGGAGGAATAATCACAGGAATACCATACTTGTCTTTCTTTTGTGTCATGTTATCAGGAGAGAAGACCTTGTAATTGACACATTTCACCTACTCACATTCTACAGTGCCAACATTTTCTGAAGGACTAATGAGACAAAAGGAACTGCATTTGTTGAAAGGCAGCGTCTGATCCTCATTTACTATTCTAACTAAATGATTAATTCATTCCAGAAACAAAAACAAAGACATAGTCATATTATAAACATGAATTCCTCAAGAAACCCGTCTATGGACCACCTAGGAGGCACTTGGGAACCACCAGTCAGGATTAGTTTGGGCAAGATTATGAAGTGGTTGGAGTTTATCTTGGTGTTCCCAGGCTCTCATTTTTGTGTCTTTCAATCTGCTTCATGTCTCAGTAGCACTAGGCTCTCCACTCTTCTGTGAAAATCTGCTTCTCAGAAAAGATCAGATACACGTGTTCTTACTTAGAAGTATGATCCCCAGAAGAGGGCTATCGTTTCCAAGAAGGATATTCATTTTACTTCTGAGAAGACAAGGTTTTAAGCTACAGGAATGATTCTGTGATGGCATATTTTTTTAAAAGTAGTTTAGTGTGAAAGAATTTGTAGACAGGGAAGGGGAGAAAACATGTTGGCTTCTCACTTCCCCTCTAATCACGTCCTGAATTAACAGACTGCTTATTCTTTTAGAGTGAATCCATTGGACGAGTCATTAAAGGGAGTTTGCAGTGTTTAAGCCAAAAAGCCAAATGTTGTGGGAGATATAATAGTTATAATAAAACCAGTCCACACCCTCAAACAGCTCACTGTTTAGTAGAAGAGAGAAGAAACAACAACTGATAACAATAAAGTAAGGCAGAATAAATCACAGGTAAAACATATACAAAATACTATATGAGAGCACCTCAAAAGACGACAATTATTTCTAAATGATGAAAGTTATGAAAGTGGACTAGTGGTCAGAGGTGGGTGGGGATAGGGAAGGGCAGGAGGAAATGTGTGGCCGGTACTGTCAACCCTACGTAGGAGGCACTGGAAAATGGAGGCCCATAAAGGTAAATAACTTCCCAAGGTAAACTAGTTAGTGACTGGCATGGCGGGAACTTAAGGAGAGTGAAGGAGTGTGGAGGGATGTAGTGGAAAGTGGTGTAGGGATCACATTTTAATTCTGTGCTAAGGAATTTAATTTAATATTCGGGGAATAAGGGGAGCTTTTGAAGGTCTTTTGTTTGTTTGTGGGGTGGAGTGTGTTGCTGGGTGAAATAGACATGATAGATACGTAAAGATAATTTACTTGATATTGTGAAGGATGAATTAGAAAGAAAAGAGATTGCACTCAGGGAGACATATTACAGTGACTCATCCACCCATTTATCTACCTTTCAACAAAAATTTAGTCAGAATCGACTGTTTCCCAGGCATTACAAAATGTTATGGCAAGAATCCGGTGAAAGAGTGTGAGATAAGAAAGTGAGTGAGCTAGAAAGTTCACAGTAGTGATTTAATGTAGGGCTGGGACCGTCCTTCTTATGTCTGCCATTTGGTGTTTTTCTCAAATGTAGGCATGGTCTTTTCACCACTGTCCAAGTTACCTCTCTGTAAGCCACTGGCTACCTGGCTTTGTATCATCTTATTGGGGAAAAGACCTCATGGCCACTGGCTTGCTGTAAGAAGGAAGGGTGTGGGTGATGGGGAGGCTCTGGGAGGAGCATCTGGGCTCTGGCAGCCAGTATTGGATGGAAGTGGAGATTCTGAATCCAGAGCATCTTCCCTGAAGCCCAGAGGGAGCAGAGCCTTCGACATACCCTCTCCATCTCACTCACTTTTCCCTCCCCGAAAATACCTTGTGATTTTTCTCTGAATGTATTGTTCCCAGGACTTGCTCTCTCTGCAGATTTATAGGGACCTAGCATTTGGACTGAGGATCAAAGAAATAGTATACAATGAATGTCTAAATACAAAAATGTACCCCAAAACATCTAAATCACACATGCAAATGATGCCAGCTTTTATCAGCTTTGAGGAATGCTCTCTCTTCATTAGTGCTACCTGAAAATGCAGTCAAAGAACCAGGATGGCATTGATCAAAGGGGCTATCTCAGCTGCAGGGGCTACAGGTCACTAAGGACAGTGATGAAGGTGGCTAGTGTGTTCTGGGGTATGAATTGAAGGGGAAAATGGGGGGGTGAAGCAGTGATCCAAAGATCTTCAGGGCTTTTGCCATATTACCAGTTTGCATTTATTTCTTTCAAATTTGTTGATGCTCTTGGTTCTCTTTTACCATCTGACCTTACTTTTCTACCCTTTCTTTAAAATGAATAGTATATCCAAAGTTGTCTCCTTTTTGCATAATTATTGATTCTTCTTTAATCAGATTAATGTCTTTGTTAAAAAATAGACTATTTTTAGAGCAGTTTTTGTTTTGTTTTGTTTTACATTTACACTAAAACTCTGTGGGAAGTAGAGAGATTTCGCATATACCCCTTGCACACTCACAGCCTCACCTGCTATTAACACCCTGAATCACATTGGTACATTTGTTACAATGGATGAACCTACATTAACACCTTATTGTCACCCAAAGTCCATAGTTTACATTAGTGTTAGTGTTTTACATTCTAAGGTTTTAAACAAATATATAATGATACGTATCCACCATTATAGTGTCATGCAGCATATTTCACTGTCCTAAAATTCCTCTGTGCTCTGCCTATTCATTCTTCTCTATCTCCAATTTCTGGCAGCCAGCGATCTTTTTACTATCTCCACAGTTTTGCCTTTTCCAGAATGTCATAGAGTTGGAATCATACAATATGCAGTCGTTTTAGATTTGCTTTGATTACTGTTTCTTTTAAAGTACAAAGTGATCTTCTGTGTTCTTTTGTCTCTAGTGGAACTATCTTTACTTTGATAATGTAAGCTTAGGAGAAGATTTTTTTTCTAGGATCAGTTTAACAAACTACAGGAATATAGGAAGCGATGTCTTTCATACAAGCGTTTTGTTCCATGGTGCCATCGATATTATCATGCTCTAAAATTAGACTTACCTTGTCAGTTAGGAAACAACATCCTGAGTGGAAGAGTCTCTATGTGTTTGGGATCAGAAGTTCATTGGAACTCTCTCCCATGGCCAGAAGACATGGATCTTGGGTATGTATTTAGTAGTTTATCTCACTAATAACTGAATCATCATTTTCTTTGCTTTCCATTTGGTTTTGGGTAAATGCTTCCTCGATGGCCCACAACAGGTGTTCCATTGAATTGGAAGATGAGAGACTGCCATCTGGCCAGTTTGGGCTACTCACACCATTGAACCAGCAAATCTAGAAGGGGTTACTCTAGTAGCCAGTGTGAGTGACGCTGAGAAAGTTGGATTGTTACTCACAGTGGGGACAAATAATATGTCTGGAACCTAGGAAGTTCTCTGGGGGTGCCTCTTAGTACTTTCATAGCCAGTGTGAAAAGTTAATGAAGAGCTAGAGTAACTATAAAGAGGCTGGACCACTGAATATTTAGACCCTTCAAGAAGGTTCAGATCACCCACCATGAAAATACTCCCAGCTGGCTGAGGCCCCAGTTAGGGGCAAAGGAAACTTGGAAAGAATAATAAAAGAAGGAAGTGACAAATTCCATTATGGCCTCATGTCCACTTAGGGTCACAGGAAATATACATGTTGTTTCTTTGCTTATTTTGTTTGTATTATCTGTTATCTTCTTCCCTCTTCTTTCTTTCACTGTTTTATACAAGTTTTGTTGGAGGCTAACTTAGTATTTGGTTACAAGTCAATTCAGAAAGGACTTTGGCTGAATTGGAGGAGTAATTGACATAGTACCCAGATGGATACAAAGTCTCTCTGGACTTGTGTCTCCTCATTTAAGGAAGAGGATGAGAATGCCTTTATTTGTAGTAAGAATAGTTGCCTCTTGTTAGGCTGAAACACAAAGTTGGTTTTATCACTGTACAGAAGTTAAAATAATAGAAGGATATGCACGGATGCTCAGTACCCAAGGGTGTGGACAGTAGCTCCAGATCTACCCCTTTACACTCAACTGAGTGTTGCTTGGCTAGGACTGTGCAAACCATATTTCTGTTTAGCTAGATGGCTCCTGGTTATGCTCTGCTAATAGGGAACACTAGATGGGGGTCTTAGAGGCTAGAGGAGATAAAGAGAGACTGCTCCTTCCAGGATACTTCTAGTACCTGTGAAAATGACCCTGGTTGTGCTTCTTCAGTTCATAAGTGAGACAGCCTTCCTGGAGCAGCATGAGAGTCCTGCTTGCAGCATTTGCAACAATTGCAGAGCACTCCTCATCTGCCCCTCAGGGATAAAAGCACCTGATGAGCCATGCCTTTTTCTCAGGAGTCTGTGTTTCTTCTGCAGGGCTCCCCTCCAAGATTCTAGAAATTTAAATTCTAATCTTTATTTCTCCCAGCCCTTGGGGTGGTAGCTGTTTCCTGCAGCTGCTACCTCTCTGATACTTCAGCGCTCTCTTTCTGGCTTTTCAGTTTTCTAAGTAGATGAGGAGTATCAAGGAGATGATTTGGAAATATAAGTAGAGATTTTCTGTCTGAAAAATGAACTAAAACTAATCTATGGGCCTGTTGGTCCTGTCAGTCTCCATTTGCTGCAAATATACTAGCTACCTGAGATTACTAATAAGCATCTCTCACTGAGATGGATGAAGCCAATGTTTTCATTGTTTACCTAGTAAAAAATTTTATACTATACCCTTTCTGCTCTCTGCTGACTGGACTCTGACTTTGAAATAGTCATTAATAAGATGGAGCTTGGTATAGAGAGATCAATTTCAAACAGGACATTGTCAATCCCAAATTCGAATCCCACCACCCAGGATGTACTAACCTTTGCATGCACAGATGAGCTATGAGGTGTTTTTGTAAGTTAGAGTCCTCTGAAGGAAATGGGATATCTGCTCTGGTCCGTTTGTAGGGTTGTGGGGAAAACAGAATACAATCGTGCAGTAAGCAATGTTTAGTCAGTCTTAAAGAGCTGCACACACATCAGGGACTGGGATCACAAAAGCTAAAGACATTCTTCAATGAAGACATTGGCCTCATCTGTCTTGCTGAGAGGTGCTTATTGGAACCTCAGGTATCTGGCGCCCTTGCAGCTAATGGAAATTGAGAGGACCAACAGGTCCATAGATGAGTCTCAGTTCTTTTTTTAGATAGAAAATTCTCTACTCATATTTCCAAATGAACCGTACCTCCTCCCAATTGCTACTTCCAAATGTTACCCATGTTCTATTTTAGTCTCTCCCGGTTATGATAAAAATGTCAACATGATTATTGTTGCTATTTTACTTATATATTTTTAATTAAACCTGGTCTTCTTATGTCCTAAAGCATGCTGAATTGGCTTTGTAGGGGCCTGGATTCTAATTCCATTTCTACCTGTAAACTAGTTATTTTACCCTTCCTGGGCTCCATTCCCTCATCTGCAGATTGGAAATAATTGGTCTTGTCCTGTCTGTCTCATGGGGCTTTTATACCCATAGAGAAGTGTTTTGCAGATTCAAAGGTGCTCTCAGGGATGTTGCTACTATTGTTGGTAGTGTTTATGGTCATGGGAATTTAAGAAAATTTTAAAAGATCTCGTAAGCAGTGTCTGGAAATAGCACCTTATGGATTAGCATTAAAATTTGCTATTTCAAATCCTTTCCACTGCTGCACATTAAATATATACTGGTAAAATATGTGGTATTAAATTTCAACAAAGCATTAATTTCTGGAACAAGATCAGACTCTTCAGCATATTTCCAGGCAGTCTTGATCCCATGAATTTGTCCTAATACTGCAACCACTTGCTTGTGTCTGAGAGAGTGATTACATGTAAGAAACATTCATGCCTCAAGGAAGAAAAGACTGACAAATGAACACTCAAAGATTCCAGAACCAGGAACAACTGATTCCAAGGTTTTAAATATCAGAGACTTATATACTAGAGGAGACATGCATGCCAGAGCTGTGGAACAGTAGTGTGGAAAATACCACAGCCCAAATTATTTCTTTAATGGTCTCCAAAATAAATGGTTGCCAACCAAACCATACTTGCCATACCTTTTTCTTTTGGCTACTGTTTTGAGCTGCTTCTAGACACAAAAGGGAAAAGGAGAATGAAGTGAATTATCTGCAGAACTCATGCTAACAAGCAGTAAAGGCTCTTTACATACTGACTACTTCATAAAAAATCAGTTATGTCTGACTTATTTGTGTTGGCTGTCTATATTGATTAGATTCATTGTAGAATTGCTAAACAGTTGAAAGATGAAAGGATATGGTTCACTTAAGAAACAATGTAGACATTGTTTGTTTGTGTGTATGTGTGCTTGTGCGTGTGTTGTCTTTATTTCCACTGTAGAGCTATTTAGATTTAATAAGACAATAGAAACAACTCCTACCAAAATAACATAAATGACATGGTTAACAGATAGTGAGCCTCGAAGTCACATGCCAAGCTGTCTCTTCATTGAAAAGGCATATATGTTCATGCATAGAAGCAAAAGCAAATTACCACTCCCTCCTGGTGAATTATTGGATGGCTCTCCAGTTGTGAGCCTGTGAAAATCATAAGGAACTAATTTTAGCTTTTTATTAGATTCTTCCCAGATAGATTACAAATAGTTTATAGATCTCCCTAAATCTTTGCCAAATTATTTTCCACTTTAAAAAGAATATTGTCATTTAAGGCTACTGTCTCAGATGGTGTTTCCTGTCACTCAGAATTGCAGTTAGACTTCTCAAAATCATTAAAGTGCCAGTGATTCACCACAAGACTCCTGTTTGTGTCTGCTGATGTAAGACTGTTAAAAAACATATGGCTTTTTAGGTATTTTACTTCTTAGCTATACATGGTTTTCTAGTGAGTTAGTTCTTTTTCCATCAGCCTTGATGTGGTCTGGAAATGTGATTTGTAGCATAGCATATAACTTATAACTGAGGACATCTTTTGTACATACTCTTGTGTCTCAGAGGGTTAAATGAACTCTCCGATGAAGGCATGGTCTCCAGGGATGGAGGCTGGGGTGGGGAAGAGATCCATTCTGACTTCCAGTGTTTGACCTCTCCGATGAAGGCATGGTCTCCAGGCATGGAGGCTGGGGTGGGGAAGAGATCCATTCTGACTTCCAGAGTTCTCGCTGGGTCATTGTTAGAATCAGGTTGGCCTGAGGTAGGACCCTAGCAAGGTGGTAACTCAATGCTATGGCTCATTAGATCTCTGTTTTGGGTTGTAATCCATTTTAAGGGGGAAAGGCCAATCTTTCATACTAATTAGGTAGTGACAGTTCCTAGCTGAGATGTTTTTTGTGAAACAGCGAATGGAGTTGTTTGTTAGTGAATAGTAACACTTTTAATGGACCCTAGTGCTGTTGAGGAAACTCTCTGTGTATATCATGCTGGAAAAAATTTCAGATGTAATTTCCAGCAGGCACCTTCACTGCATTTTATCAAATAGCAATGCAAGTCCCAGAGAGATTCACTGACATTGAGCTCATGGCAGAAACAGGTATTTTGACTCTAAGTTCAGGGTTCTGTTCACTATAACCACCACTTATAGACTTCTCCAGCAATAATGAGGTGAGCAAAACAAGATGGCTTTCTCTGTTCTTTGAGATTTCTGACATCAGTGTTCTTCATTCTCTGTAGATGTAAATACATCTGGCTAAACTTAAAGTGACAGCAGATACTTTTCTGGAAGAGCTTTTTATGGAAGAAGGAGGTTATGTGTCCTCTATTACTTCATAAGTAAGTTCTATTACTTCATAACTAATTTTCTTACAACTTAACAACTGAAACTAAAACATATTTATTATCTCATGGTTTCTGTGGGTTGAAGTCCGGGAATATCCTATCTGGGTTCTCTGTCTCCAGGCATCTCACAATCAAGGCATTGGCCAGGACTGTGTTCTCATCTAATGGCTCGATTGGGAAACTCTGCTTTTAAGCTCACTCACATGGTTACTAGCAGAATTCAGGACGCTGTGGGCTGCTGGCCTGAGAGCCTTCATTCCTCGCTGGCTGTTGGCTGGAGGCCCTCTCAGTTCCTTGTCACATGGGACTCTTCAACATGACATCTTGCTTTATCAAGGCCAGTGAACAGATGGCAAGGGAGAGAGAATGCTACCAAGGCACAAGGAACAGTCTTTTCTTATCTAATCCCAGAAGTGACATCCTATCACTTTTGCCATATTTCATATTTACATTCATTAGAAGCAAGTTCCTAGGCTCAGCCCATAGTCAAGGGGAGGGAACCACATGAGGCTGTGAATGCCGGGAAGCAGGGACTCTGGGGAGCCATGTGAGAAGGTCTATCACAGAAACATTGTTCTAGTTGTCACATATTTAACATATATGAAACTTCATTTATTTTGGTTTGCTAGAGTTCATCACAATGCACTGTTTACTTTAGGTCATGTCATCACATGTTTAGCTATAGTTCACGCAATCGCCACTAAATCGGCAAGGGAGAGATGAGGATAAAGTGTGGAAAACCCTCTTCCACCTCCTCCATCCTCTTCCATTCCTATCCCTCCATCCTGAGGCACACAGAGGGAACCTATGCTCACAGGAAGTGCTGCAGGATCCTCAGCATTCTTTTAGATCAAAAGCCTGGAGAGAAAGCCATGAAGTAGTCACATTAGGGCTTTGGTATTGGAAGAAGTTGGGTTTGAATGCTGTTTCCACCCCGTGGTAGCCATGGGATCTTGAACAACATTACTCAAACTATTTCGTCATATGTGCAATGGGGTATTAATTCTTGCATAACAGGTCGTTGGGAGCATTAAGCAAGATAATGGATGTAAAGGAGAATAGCCAATCCCTGCCATGGAGGAAGGGTCACAGCAGATGGGCATTTCTGTCTTTCTTCCTTTTCAAATAATGGAATATTCCATAGAAAGAGTCAGGACAAAATATTGTCTTCGTGGTAGGCCTCTTTGAGTTTGAGAGTTGTGACACAGCTTAGTATCCGGGCATCATTGACTCTACTTGCTCTTTATATTTCTATAAATTAGGGTTAAAAGCAGTACCTATCCCATGGGACTTTTTTATTTTTTGAAGTTTAAGAAAGATAATGCGTGTTAACTGCTTAGCTCAATGGTTTCCCCATAGTACACACTCTAAATGCTTGCTGTTATAGTTGTGAAGTTTATAGTTTTCTTCGTATAGTACCTTGAAATATTTATGTAAACTCTCTGTGCCCTTATTTCCTCATCTAGATAATGGAGAAAATTACATAGCTACTGGGGTGGTCATTAAGGTTAATGAGTTAAACACATAAAGTACTTAAAACAGTCTTAGCACGTGCGTGGTAAGTGCACAAAGAATGTAAACAAATATTAACATTATTTGTATTAGTGCTTGATCAATGTTTCTGTTTTAGATGACTCTTACCTAGTACAAAAGTTTAACAGAAGTTTCTATTGTGTTATTTATATAACATATATTATGCTATTATTGTATATATCTATGTCTCATATGATTATATTATTGAGAGGTTCGACATAAGGATGTTTCAGAGACCCCTAGAGTTCTAGTGCAGAATTTGCTAACATTTAGTTATCAGGTAAAAATGCTCTCCTATGCATTGTAGAACACATATAGGACCAACTTTTCTAAAGTGGATGTTTGCTTGGGTTTTAAATCACCTGCATTTATGTTGCTCTCTTCCGCAGGTGATCACAGCAATTACCCTATGATGCAGGATGAGGTGAGGGATGCGACCATCCAGCTGAGTTTCAACATATTAGAGGAGAGGGGGTTGACTGAAGTGCTTCTCTTCTCAAAGCTTTTTCTTTCTTTTTCTTTTTCTTTTTTTTTTTTAAGCATTGGCTGACATTTTGAATTGTATCTCAGTGAAAACTGAGGACAATACCTGTTAGTAGTGATGCAAATAAATATCTTTTCTTATATTTATATTTTTAAAAAACCCTGAAAAGTAAAATTGGCAAAGAAAGAAAATCCTAAGGCCACCTACTCACATTCTCCTATCTCTGCTAAAAGGACCAAGAGCTTGATTTAGCCTCTACACACACACACGCATGTTCCCACACACATGAAGAACCAAGTGGTAGAATCAAATATTAAACAGAACAACTTTTTTTTTTTTGGTCACTGTCCACTCATACATTACGTGTGTGAAGAGCCTGAGGTCCCCAAAGACTATGTGTGAGATGGACATTACAGTATCACATTCAAATGGCCTTTTTTCACAGGTGAATCTTTTTGGTTCCAGATACTCATTCTCTCTGCTTGGTTCACATTCCAGTCACCATCATGAGTGGTCACCATCACGTCATTCCAGTCACCATCATGTGTTCTTTGTTGTCAGCTTCACTTGCCTTCCCCTTGAATAGTTCCTGCAGAAATTTAGCCCCACTTTAAACATATCAAATGCACCCATTATCTTCAGAGTCTTTCCTGGGAAGAAGTTCTCTTGTAACAAGGGACTCTTGGCAACAATGATGAACGTTAGCGGTTTCAGACATCTAACAAAGGGTATGCAAAGCAATATTTGGTGAGAGAGAGAGGTTGAGAACAAGAGAGTGTTCAAGAGAGAGAGAAAGAAAGAGACAGAGGAGAGAGAAAAATCCCTTTATAAAGTCGTTGAAATACAACTTCAAATACTCTTGTGTTTCTGGGAAGAAAGCCTGTATGTATATAAAGTAGCATCCTTCCATTAAGTTCTAAATTAAGTTAATGAAAACAAGTCTGCTTTCTGGAGGTCACAGTGAGAGTCGGGCAGTGGTGATTGTTTCCATGAGAAAATTAGTTGATTGTGGGAACCTAATGATTTATCTGGATTTATTTCTGCCTCAGTCATACGGTAAATCAAAGCATCATGTTACTCTTCCTCTGTTGCTTTCTCTCACTTTAATTTTTCTTAAAATAAATTTCCTTTACCATCTCGAAATAAAACAAATAAAATCTCCCAGTCTTCCTGCTGTTGAGGGCCAAAAAGCCAGTGATGAGATTTGTCACGGGCTGCTCAGTGCTCTTGAATTGGAGTAAAGATGGACCCGCTCAGGTGACTGTAATAGAAATAAGAGGGGGTTGCCTAGCTCAGAAAAGAATCTGTTTTTCTTTGACTGCACCTCAGGAAAGGTCAAATAGGATTAAATTTTTAAAGTTGACCGGAACAAAGATAGATGACTTGATTTTCAGTGCAAATTTGGTTATGTCAAACCAAGTAGCACCAGAAATATGATCGATTAACCTCTGGAGAGTCGATGGCATATTTCATTTCACTCCCTCTGGAGTCGCCATGAACACTGCACTGTCTTTCAGGATGATGGATTTACAGGGATTTCCAAATGTCTATTAATGCCCTTCACCCACTTTGCTGAGATCAGTCATCTGAACAAATGGTTTGAAGATTTTGTGTGAAGATGCTATAAAAAGAGTCATTGGTTTCCCTTGTTCACAGTAGTTATTATGTATGTGGGTAGAGAGGAGGCTACAATTTGAGAATTAATGTCATTGAAAATGAGAGCAATATTTGAGAGCCTTGAATTCTCTGAAGAGTTCAAATAAAGATGTCTATTTTGAAGAGGATCTTTATTTTCTTATTTAATAAAGAAGATCTTAAATTTTTTGTTTTTTCAAAGTACACATTTCTGTGGCTTTTCGTATTTCCACATGCTATGCAAGTTACTAAAACCCCAAATGTTCTGTCTCTGATTGCAATGGGGCTGGTAAAAAGGAATGGGTAAGAACAAAAGCAAAATGGAGAGTGTTTAGAGAGCGTAACAGAGTCATCATGGAAAACAGTGGTAATTTTTAACCTTGCTGTTCTGAGCTAGAGATTTTGAGAGGATAGCAAGTGCATAGGCTGCTATCATCTCTAAAACAGAAATGCGAGTAGACATTTGGCTGAAAACCACATTCGTCATTGTTAGTAGAAATAACATTTAAAATGTAACATTTAAGATGTATATGTAAATACTTAATAATATCTATTGAGAGATTTCTATATATTAGGGACTGAAATAGTTGATCTGATAATTTTGGACAGTCAACCCTGAACACAATATATGGATGTGTGTCTATGCAAATGATCACACAAACTGTAATACAATGTGATAACACATAAATGCTAGACAATAATTGTAAACCATGCACTACAGGGAAAATGAAAAGGGATTAATACTTATATTATGGAGGAAGAAGAGGAAGAAGGGAGGGAAATGAAGAAGGCCTCACAAAGGAGGTGAATGCATGAACTTTGAATCATGAATAAGATTTAAGATTATTATTATTATTATTATTATTTTGAGACGGAGTCTCACTCTGTTGCCCGGGCTGGAGTGCAGTGGCCGGATCTCAGCTCACTGCAAGCTCTGCCTCCCGGGTTTATGCCATTCTCCTGCCTCAGCCTCCCGAGTAGCTGGGACTACAGGTGCCCGCCACCCCGCCCGGCTAGTTTTTTGTATTTTTTAGTAGAGATGGGGTTTCACCATGTTAGCCAGGATGGTCTCGATCTCCTGACCTCGTGATCCGCCCGTCTCGGCCTCCCAAAGTGCTGGGATTACAGGCTTGAGCCACCGCACCTGGCTGATTATTATTATTTTTTGACAGAGTCTCATTCTGTTACCCAAGTTGGAGTGCAGTGGCATGACCTCAGCTCACTGCAACCTCACCTCCCAGGTTCAAGCAATTCTCCTGCCTCAGCCTCCCAAGTAGCTGGGATTATAGGCATGCGCCACCACACCCAGCTAATTTTTAATTTTATTTTTAGTAGAGATGGGGTTTCACCGTGTTGGCCAGGCTGGTCTTGAACTCCTGACCTCAAATTACTGGCCTGTCTTGGCTTCCCAAAGTGTTGAGATTATAGACATGAGCCACCACACCCGACCAAGATTTCAGATTCTTAAGGAAAATGGCAATAAATGAAGGAGATGGTTAAGAGAAGGAGGGGAGGATGTGGATGATAATAAACCCATTCATTCAACAAATATATATTTAGTGCATAACATATGCCAGGCACTGTTTCAGAATATTCTAGCAGTGTTTTGGCATCAGTATGTGTATGTATCTCAAGAAACCTAGGGGAAGATAATGAATGACATAAATAATGGTGAATTCTAAGAAGGAAAAATAGAGGAGAGTGTGAAGTCTTGAGGGAAAGTGAGGTGAGACCCTTGGATGTGTAGACAAGAAAGTTCTCACCAAGAACCAACATTCTGAATGAAAAGCTGAAGGGAGTGAGGAATGAGCCATGTGGTTCCTGGGGAGAGAACATTCTAGACAGAAAGATCAGAAAATACAAAGGCCTCAAGATGGAAACATGCCTGTGTGAGCCAAGGGGTTGCTTGAAGGGTGAGAATGAGGGGAGGAGATTTGCGGGGAGATGATTTGGAGTTGAGGTGAGACTTTGGCCTTTACTCTGAGGGAGATGGGAAAACATCAGGGTTTGAACACAGATATGACATGATCCAACAGTGTTTGCAAAGGGGTCTTGACAGCAGTGTTGAGAACTTATATTTTTACATCACTTTGTAGCTTGTAAAGTGCTTTCACATATAATGCTACACAACTCCTGCTCCTCTTGATGAAGGAACTTAAACTCAGAGAAATTAAAACAACTGTCCTGACATCTTGTCACTAATGAGTAGTTGCACCAGAATAAACGACCTGCAGGATCCAAGCTGGAGCTGTTCCCATCGTCCCACTGCCCCCAAGAATATCTGGAACAGATAGGGATAGTCAAGAAAAAAGGGGACACTTCAAAATTCCTATTTTTTTCCTCTCCTTTCCTCCTCTCTTTCAACCCAAAACTGCTGTATCTTTAACCAAAAATGGCATGTCTTCAAGATTGAAAATGTGAGAATTATAGATGATGGTGGTCATCAACACATCAACACATTAGCATTTGTCAACACATAACTTGCCAACACATAAGCATTTAGATGAAGATTTTAGGTTTATGTTTGTGGTCCTTCTTCAGGCTGGAAATAGGTTAGGGACTAGAACTGGTCATGACTTTCAGTCATAGAAAGTTCTTTCTTTGAAGGCAGTGGTCAACAAAATCAAGGGCTGAGCACACTCAGGTTTCTAGTGGTACAAATCTAATCACTAACGTAAGGATAAACTGGGGTGGAGAGGAGTGGATTTTAGGGCTGTGTGTGTCTGTGTGTGTGTGTGTGTGTGTGTGTGTGTGTGTTTCTAAACTTTCTTCCCATCGACTTTCTTGCTGGCTGTGATTGCATTCAAAGGGTAAAGTGCTTGTAGGCAATGGATCATGTTTCCCAATTATCTCTATTCCTAGATTCTAGAAAAAAAAATTATTTTAAATTTTCAATTTTTTAAAGAATTTTTACATTTTTTTTGGAAGGCTTTGTGTTGAAATTTCTATCTAGAGATAGCTAGAATGGCCTCATTTTAAACTGTTTAGGTGAAATGTTGGAAGTACAATGAATGCACCTAAATCTTGATGAATATTTTCATAAATAAAGCTGTGTAGGCACTACTCAGACCAGAATATGCAACTTTTCCAGTACCATAGAAGGTTCCCGCTTTCCCTTCCCCAGGAACTGCCCCTATTTTAAAACAAACTTAGCTGTGATCTTGACCATATCTTTGACCTCACATTTTGGCTTATGTTTTGCAAAGTTCACTCCCAGTTCAAAATAGAATATGCTGTGATTATTTAGTAATTATTAATGTCTCTTATAAACATCTTTTTTTTTTTATTAAAACATGCAAGAAAACACTAATTACATTTTATTTGGCATCTTTATGTTTAAATGACCAAAGAAAGAGGAGCTGGAGTAAAATACCATGAAAATTTTATTAAACACAAAATAGAATAAGTACTTGGAAACAAACTGCCAAACCCCAATTGCCCACTGTCCCTCCATTTATCATAGGTTCCAAGCCCACAGAATTGAGGTACTTAATGAAGCCTTCTGTTGGGGAAAAAATAATCCTCTTCATCACTTTTTTTGTTGACTTGGTATGCAGTACCTAGCCACAAGTAATGTGGGGAAAGCTACTTTCAGCAATTTTCATCTCATTCAAACTGAAGAGAAAATGACTGTGATTCCCAATTGGGAAGAATAATCAATACCCGGTTCCAACACATTGGTGATAAGTGTAGATGTAGGTCACCAACCCATGAGCATATTTACTGTCTCCTTTTATTGAAATTTTAACATTTATGATAATTTTGTAATGCTATTTAGTTCACACATTACCCTGTTTCTCAGTAAATTCATTGTTGAAATATGGAACATGTGTCTAACATAAAATGTGAGTCACACAGGTTGCTTTAGAGAGACCTCTGGCAGGTGCTTTCTAATTAAGAAGCATGTCGTGTTTGCTTCTGTCTTGCATCTCCATTCTCAGAGAAAGCACGGCAGACATGAGTGGAAAGCAGGTTTTATTCTTAATCCCCAGGATGGACTCTTGGTGGACCAACGTGAGTCTCATGCCTGTTTCTTAACCAGTTACATGACCAAGGAAATGACATAGAGGTACAAGTTACATTGGGAAATGTGCCCATCCCTAGATATGGAGGGTTACAGGAGGGCACTTACTCTACAGAACCACTTCGGACAGTGATGTGGAGAATGGAGGTTCCCATGGGAAAGTCTGCTGCTTCCAGAAACAGGGGTAGTGGAGGCTCAGCATCAGAGTAAGGAGTGGAGAGTGGGGTGGATGGGGTGGGGGAGTCCCAAGGTCAAGGTTCAGAACAGGAAGGGCCAATTATACAGCTGATATCTTAAGACGCATCTGGTTCTTTGAGTGAATTGTGGGAGGTTGGAGAAGTGATTCCATGTACCCAAACCTCAAAAAATATGAGCAGACCTGGAAAGCTGTATGGATTTCCTGTGATGTCAATAAGCTGCCTATTCCAGTGCCTTTTGCAAAGAAGTACTTCTGTTTTAAAAATGTACTTCTGTTTTCCATTCCCTTTCTCTTATATCTGCTCATTAGCACTCCTCCAAAAGTCCAGCCTTTGAATTTGGTTAGAGATATTATCAAAAGGGAATAGATGGCTATTCTTGGCCAATATTTATTTATTTATTTTTTTCACACTCTTCCAAACCATAATGGAAATTTATCTTATTGAGAATTGACTGAGCTCTCCTAACTTATTTATAAAAACATATGTTAAAAGTTAATTTCTGAAAGAGTGCAATAGTAAGAATGATTGTTTTGTGCAATTTTTAAAATACTTGGTTTCTGGGAAAGCTAAGATGACCGATTGGAAGCAGCTGTAGTCTGCAATGCTCATGGAAATGAATGAAAGGAGCAAGAGAATTTAGCACCTTCAACTTAGATATTTGGGTTCTTACATTGGGTCTAACTAGGCAAACAGCTTGATCCATGGAGGCAAAGAGAAGCAGGGTGGGGTGACACCCACCAAGGATCAGCATGGAGCAAAGGGAACCCCCTCCTCCAACCAAGGGAAGCGGTGAGTGATTGTGTGACTCTGCCTGGGAAACCATGCTTCTTTCATGGATCTTTGGAATCCATGAATTAGGAGATCCCTTCATGAGCCCATACCACCGGGCCTTAGGTCTGATATAAGGAGCTGTGTGGAGTCTCAGCAGAGTGGCTGCTCAGGAATGCACAGAGACCCAGGAGTTTTGCATACTCTGGCCCTGGGATCCATGACAAAGTGGGAGATCCATCTATACATATCCCTAGGAAGGGGGCTGAGTCCAGGGAGCCAAGAGACATCATTCCGTGGACCCAATTCCAGGCTTCATGGGTTGAGACACACTGGCTTGAAATTCCAGCTGGCCAGCAGCAGCAGGCTGGAATTTGCTTGAGTCAGAACTGAATTCCCAGAGGAAGGAGTGGCCACCATCCTTGTGGTTCAGTAGACTCAATCGTTTCAGCCTGCTAGCTTTGAAGACTACAGGTGGACAAGTGAAGGTCCCCCATAGCACAGCACAGCTGCTTTGCCAGATCGTGGCCATATTGCTTCTTTAAGTAGAACCCCAATCCATTCCTCCAGGACACTGGGCAAGACCTCCCTGTGGGGGCTTATTCTACAGACAAAGCTCTCATTTCTCCCTGGAATGAAGCTCCCAGGGGAAGGGGCAGCCGCCATCTCTGTGGTTTGATAAAATCTAACATCCCTTCATGTTAAAAACTCTCAATAAACTAGGTATTAAAGGCACATACCTCAAAATAATAAAGAGCCATATCGGCAGTTTGGTAGACTCAGCCATTCCAGCCTGCCAGATTTGGAGAATCCAAAGCGTCCAGATGAGGAAGGGTTCCCCTCAATGCAGTGCACCTGTTCTACCAAAGGACAGCCAGTCTGCTTCCTTGGGCAGATTCCTGATCTTGTTCCTCCTGACTCAGTGAGACCTCCCAGCAGAGGTCTCCAGCCACCTCCTACAGGCATATTTGGGCTGGCAACAGGTCAGTGACCCTCCCTGGGACTGAGCTTCCAGAATAAGGAATAGGCTGCCATCTTTGCTGCTTCACAGCCTTCACTGGTGTTACTTCCAGGTATAGGGAAAACCAAGGCAACTAGGGTCTGGTGTGGACCCCCAACAAACTGCAGCAGCCCTACAGTAGAGGGGTCTGACTATTAAAAGAAAAACAAACAAACAAAAATGACCCCACAAAACACCATTCAAAGGTCAGCAACCTCAAAGATGGAAGGTAGATAAGCCCATAAAGATGAGAAAGAATCAATGCAAAAATGCTGAAAACTCAAAAAGCCAGAGGGTCTTTTCTCCTGATGACCACAACACCTCTCCAGCAAGGGCACAGAGCTTGACTGAGGCTGAGATGACTGAATTGACATAAGTAGGCTTTAGAAGGTGGATAATAACAAACTTTGCTGAGCTAAAGGAGCATGTTGTAACCCAGTGCAAAGAAGCTAAGGATCATGTTAAAACAATACAGGAGTTGATAGCCAGAATAGCCAGTTTACAAAGGAACATAGCTGACCTGATGGAGCTGAAAAACACAAGAGAACTTCACAATGCAATCACAGGTATCAATAGCAGAAAAGACCAAGCAGAGGAAAGAATCTCAGAGCTTGAAGACTATCTTGCTGAAATAAGACATGCAGACAAGAATAGAGAAAAAATGAAAAGGAATGAACAAAACCCCTGAGAAATTTGGGATTATGTAAAGAGATTGAACTAATGACTGATTGGGGTACCTGAAAGAGATGGGGAGAATGGAGTCAAGTTGGAAAATATACTTCATAATATCATCCAGGAGAACTTCCCCAACCTAGCAAGACAGGCCAACAATCAAATTCAGGAAATGCAGAGAACCTCAGTAAGATACTCCATGAGAAGATCAACCCCAAGACACATAATCATCAGATTCTCCAAGGTTGAAAGAACAAATGTTAAGGGCAGCCAGAAAGGCCAGGTTTCCTACAAAGGGAAGCCCATCAAATTAACAGTGAACCTCTCAGTGGAAATCCTAAAAGTCAGAAGAGATTAGGGGTTAATATTCAACATTCCTAAAGAAAAGAATTTCTGGCCCAGAATTTCATATCTGGCCAAACTAAGCTTCATAAGTGAAGGAGAAATAAGATCTTATTCAGACAAGCAAATGCTGAGAAAATTCTTCATCACCAGTCTTGCCTTGGAAGAGCTCCTAAAGGAAGCACTGAATATGGAAAGGAAAAACCATTACCAGCCACTACAAAAACACATGGAACTGTAGACCAGTGACAATATGAAGCAACCACATAAACAAGTCTGCAAAATAACCAGCTAGCATCATGATGACAGGATCAAATTCACACATAACAATACTAACCTTAAATGTAAATAGGCTAAATGCCCCAGTTAAAAGACATAGAATGGCAAGCTTGATAAAGAGACAAGACCCATCAGTATGCTGTCTTCAGGAGACCTATCTCATGTGCAAAGACAGACATAGGCTCAATATAAAGGGATGGAGGAGAATTTACCAAACAAATAGAAGCAGAAAAAAGCAGAGATTGCAATCCTAGTTTCTGACAAAACAGACTTTAAAACAACAAAGATAAAAAAGAAAGACAAAGAAGAACATTACATAACTGTAAAGGGTTCAATTCAACAAGAAGAGCTAACTATCCTAAATGTAGATGCACCCAATACAGGAGCATCCCAATTCATAAGACAAGTTTTTAGAGACCTACAAAGAGATGTAGACTCCCAAAAAATAATAGTGGGAGACTTCAACACCCCACTGTCAATATTAGATCATCAAGACAGAAAATTGACAAAGATATTGAGGACCTGAACTCAGCTCTGGATCAAGTGGACCCCAGAGATATCTACAGAACTCTTCACCCAATAACAACAGAATATACATTATTCTCATTGCCACATGGCACTTACTGTAAAATTGATCACATAATTGGAAGTAAAAACACTCCTCAGGAAATGGAAAGGAACAGAAATCATAACAAACAGTCTCTCAGACCACAGTGCAATCAAATAAGAACTCAATAATAAAAAAATTCATTCAAAACAACACAACTACATGGAAATTGAACAACCTTCTCCTGAATGACTCTTGGGTAAATAATGAAATTAATTCAGAAATCAAGTTCTTTGAAACTAACAAGAACAAAGAGACAACATACCAGAATCTCTGGGATGCAGCTAAAGCAGTGTTAAGAGGGAAATTTATAGCACTAAAATGCTCACATCAAAGAGCTAGAAAGATTTCAAGTTAACAACCTAACATCTTAACTAAAAGAACTAGAGAACCAAGAGCAAACAAACTCCAAAGCTAGCAGAAGACAAAATAAATAAATAAATAAATAAATAAATAAATAAATAAATAAAACAAGATCACAGCTGAACTGAAGGAGATATACTAAAAACCCTTCAAAAAAACCAATGAATCCATGAGCTGATTTTTTGAAAAAATTAATAAAATAGACTGCTAGATAGACTAATAAAGAAGAAAAGAGAGAAGAATTAAATAAATACAATAAAAAATGATAAGGGGGATATCACCACTGACCCCACAGAAATACAGGCAACCATGAGAGAACACCAAAAACACCTCTATGGACATAAACTAGAACATCTAGAAGAAATGGATAAATTCCTGGGCACATACACCCTCACAAGACTGAACCAGGAAGAAACTGAATCCATGATTAGACCAATAATTAGTTCTGAAATTGAGGCAGTAATAAATAGCCTAGCAACCAAAAAAAAAAAAAATCCTAGGACTAGATGGATTCATAGCTGAATTTCACTAGAGATACAGAAAAGAGTGAGTACCATTTCTGCTAAAACTACTCCAAACAATTTAAAAGGAGGGACTCCTCCCTAACTCATTCTGTGAGGCCACCATCATCCTCATACTAAAATCTGGCAGAGATACAACAAAAAAAAGACAACTTCAGGCCAATATCTTTGATGAACATTGTTGCAAAAATCCTCAATAAAATAATAGCAAACCAATCCAGCAGCACATCAAAAAGCTTATCTACCATGATCAAGTTGGCTTCATTCCCAAGGTGCAAGGTTGGTTCAATGTACACAAGTCAATAAATGTGATTCATCACATAAACAGAACTAAAGACAAAAGCCACATGATTTTCTCCATTTATGCAGAAAAGGCCTTTGATAAAATCTAACATCCCTTCGTGTTAAAAACTCTCCATAAACTAGGTATTAAAGGCACATAGCTCAAAATAATAAAGAGCCATATATGATAAACCCACAGCCAATATAATACTGAATAGGCAAAAACTGAAAACATTCCTCTTGAAAACTGCCACAAGACAAGAATGTCACTTGTCACCGCTCCTATTCAGCATAGTATTGGAAGTTCTGGCCAGGGCAATCAGGCAAGAGAAAGAAATAAAGTGTGTTCAAATAGAAAGAGAGGAAGTCAAATTATCTTTGTTTGCAGGTGACATGATCCTATAACTAGAACTCCATTGTCTTAGCCCAAAAGCTTCTTAAGCTGGTAAGCAACTTTAGCAAAGTCTCAGGATACAAAATCAATGTGCAAAAATTGCTAGCATTCCAATATACCAATAACAGGCAAGCAGAGAACCAAATCATGAATGAATTCCCATTCACAATGCTACAGAAAGAATAAAATACCTAGGAATATAGCTAACAAGGGAAGTGAAGGACCTTTTCAAAGAGAACTACAAACCACTGCTCAAAGAAATCAGAGAGGACCCAAACAAATGGAAAGACATTCCACACTCATGGATAGGAAGAATCGATACTGTGAAAATGGCCGTACTACCTAAAGTAATTTATAGATTCAATGCTATTTCCATTAAAGTACCATTGACATTCTTCACAGAATTAGAAAAAGCTATTTTAAAATTCATATGGAACCAAAAAAGAGCCCAAATAGCCAAGGCAATTCTAAGCAAAAAGAACAAAGCTGGAGGCATCATGTTAACTGACTTCAAATTATACTACAAGACCATAGTAATCAAAACAGCATAGTACTAGTATAAGAACAGACACATAGACCAATGGAACAGAATAGAGAAGTCAGAAATAAGACCACACACCTACAGTCAACTGATTTTTTATAACACTGACAAAAACAAGCAATGGGGAAAGGATTCTCTATTTAATAAATGTTGCTATGTGAACTGGCTAGTCATATACAGAAAATTGAAACTGAACCCATTCCTTACACCATATACAAAAATTAACTCTAGATGGATTAAAGACTTAAATCTAAAACCCATAACTAGAAGAAAATCTAGGCAATGCCATTCAGGACATAGGCATGGGCAAAGATTTCATGATGAAAATGCCAAAAGTAATTGCAACAAAAGCAAAAATTGACAAATTGGATCTAATTAAACTAAAGAGCTTCTGCACAGCAAAATAAACTATCATCAGACTGAACAGACAACCTACATAATGGGAGAAAATTTTTGCAATCTATCCATCTGACAAAGGTCTAATATCCAGAGTCTACAAGGAAATTAAATAAATTTATAAAAAAAAAAAAAAGCAAAACCAAACCACACACAACCCTATTAAAAAGTGGGCAAAGGACATGAACAGACACTGCTCAAAAGAAGACATACACACGGCCAACAAACATATGAAAAAAGCTCAGCATCACTGATCATTAGAGAAACGCAAATCAAAACTACAATGAGATACCATCTCATACCTGTCAGAATGACTGTTACTAAAAAGTGAAAACAGATGTGAACAGGGTTGTGGAGAAAAAAAAATGCTTTTACATGGTTAGTAGGGGTGTAAGTTAGTTTAATCATTGTGGAAGATAGTGTGGTGATTCCTCAAAGACCTAGAGGCAGAAAAACCATTTGACCCAGCAATCCCATTACTGGGTATATACCCAAAGGAATATGAATCATTCTATTATAAAGATATATGCATGTGTAAGTTCATTGAAGCACTATTCACAATAGCAAAGTCATGGAATCAACGTAAATGCTCATCAATGATAGACTGGATAAAGGAAATGCGGTACATATGGAAATTACTATGTAGTCATAAAAAGAAATGAGATCATGTCCTTTGCAGGGACATGTATAAAGTAGAAGCCACTATCCTCAGCAAACTAATGCAGGAACAGAGAACAAAACACCTCATGTTCTCAGTTACAAGTTGGAGCTGAATGACAAGAACACATGGACACATGAGGGGAAGAATACACACTGGGGCCTTTTGGAGGTGGGTGTTGGGGGAGGGAGAGCATCAGGAAGAACAGCTAATGGATGCTGGGCTTAACATCTAGGTGATGGGATGATCTGTGCAGCAAACCAACGTGGCACACGTCTACTTATGTAACAAACCTGCACATCTGGCACATGTACCCCTGAACTTAAACTAAAAGTTGAAAAAAAGAAATACTCGGTATCTAACTTTGACATTTTAGAATATTTTTAAAAAGTTTTTAAAAAAGATTTGAATGTTCTGTTAAGTTGCACTGAACAAAAGAATTATGTTTTCTAGATCAGTTTCTAAATCTACTGGAAATAATCAGATCTATTTTCACACATTTGTAAGCAAATAAACAAACAAAATCAGAATGATGAAATAACCAGATTTATTAACAGATGTATGTTTGGCCCACAGGGTCTGGATTCTGCTCTGCAGAACTGTTTTCTCCTTGATCATCTAGTGATTTGTGGTGTAGTGGATTTTTTTTTTTTCTAACAGATGTGGTATTAATGAACTCAGGAACAATGAGGATTATTTGGATTAAAGCTTATTTATCTTCTTCTCTAATTATATTTTTAGAAGGTGGCATGGGGTCACTAAATGTGTCTTTCCTAATTCTATAATATCCCTCTCCTCCAGAATATCTCCTCAATGTGACTCTTTTTGGGTTGGAGGTGGTGGTGAGGAGGTGGGGCCTGGGGGAAGAGCTCTTACTAAGTGCTTACTTACTCCCGTATTTTCAATGTTTGGGCTACATGCCTCCCTGTGCTCATCTTGCCAAATTCTGTGCAGAGCTCTTTGATCTCTTCTTGCTGCCTTATATGGGTGTGGGAAGGATGAATTAATTAACACTTAGAAAGAGCTTTGAACATGAAAGTGTTTTGTTAGTGCCACCACATTTCTAGGCTTCTCCCCTGTCTGTAGATTTTACTATGTCATGGTCCTCCCTACCTTTCACCCCCAGGCAGACACTGTTTGAACTTGTAGGGATAGTTCACTGGACTTCTAAAGAAGGAGGCCTAGGTTTTGCAATGGAGAATGAAATAGTTCCAACGGAAGCATTCTCATTTTCCTGGACTTGCCAAAATATAGCCAGCCCATTTTAGGTCAAACTTCTTACTTAACTTTAGATATTTTTTTGAGGAGGGGAGCATTGCAGATGTGTAATGGATTTACACTCCAAACCTTCGTATAACCCAGAATGCCTTTTCTACCATGAGAAAATGTTCAAGTCAGTCATTTTCAGTAACACCTACTCACTGTCTCCATCCTGGCTGACCAGAACTCTAGCCTCAGTCACTGTCTCCTGAGATCAGCACTTCTTCTCATTGAGGTTCTAGCCACACTTTTCTGTCTCACTGGAATCTCACATCTTTATAATATCTCTGCTCACTTTTTCTTTAAACCACATAGAGAAAATTACTGTGTCAACATTTTTCCAGTTTGAATGCCTATTCTTATACCAACACACAACCCAGACAGTGGATTGATCACTGATGGTCTCTGGAATGTGGATTTGGTTGACACAAAGATGTGGCCATAGACTCCACCAAAGATTGTCATGTGAGCATGGCTCTTCTATGACAGCACTATGAAGTCTCACTCCTTCCCACTCACGCCTGTAAGTGCTGAGACCAGCCTCAAGGCCTTAGTGATCTATCACTGTCCTGATCTGTCACTGCTTTTTTGGATTGACCTGAAATAGCTTTTGGTAAGTGTAAGGATAGAGAATCTTTTGTGAAAAGTGCAAAGACAGGTAGAATCCAAACCAAATGGGGGCTATATTTCTTCATTTTCAGAGACAGTGGTGAAGATTTATAAATAGATGGTGTAACCAAATAACGTATTGCTTTAGTACATTCCACCTTTATGAAAATGACTCCTTAGTTTGGCATTGCTAAGTGAGTGTTCAGATTTGAGATTTTGCCTGTTTTATTTGTTCTAAAATTTTGTTCAAAAAGAAACTGTTTTTTTTTACATCTTTACATCATCCCTTATATTTCCTTCTGTTTTCTTCCTTGGTTTAGAAAAATTTTATAGAATTATTACTATGATCATTACTATTTACAGAGCACCTGTAACATGCCAGGCATATACTAGATGCTTTTCTTCCAGTATTTCATTTACTACAGGTATCTGAACTAGATTTGACTAGTTCCATTTTATAAATGGGAAAAATGAAGGCTTAGAAAAGTTACTAATTTGCCCACGGAGCTTGTAAATGGCAAGACTGAGATCTAAACCCAGGCCAGAGTGAATCCAGAGTCCATGCCCAGAGTCCATGCTCCAGCTAATATTCTACCCTCTCAAAGACTATGTTTACTGTAGCAGTAGAAAGTGTATTCTCCTCTGATGCATAAAATGCAGGAAGGACTTTACAATCCACTCCAACGAGTCATCTAGCATGGTGGAAATTCTTCAAGATTTTTCCAGCTGAGTTTCTAGTCTGTTAGGATTACACTGAGTACTGGCTGGGGTGACATTGAAGAAGCTTCTTAACCTCTTTGAGGTTCAATATCTCCACTTCTAAAATGGGGCCAATGATAATACCCAGCACATGGAAATTTGGCTATGTGATTATATACATGCAATGGATGGTGGATGGTGAGTTGCTAAGTCAATGTGGTTAGTAAGCAACTGCGTTATTCTTGATGACAGATCAGGAAACTCTGAACTAAAGGCACCTGAAAGGAGGCAACATACATGAGAGAAACTCCTTGGAAAAAGGATGTGAATGAAAGAGAGGACTTCAACATGAAGCATCACTGGGAGGTAGAGGCAATTTAACTGAGGCAAGAATCGCAGGACAAGGGACAGGCTTGTTGGGGGGAGGGGGATGAAGACTTCAGTTTGAAACATTTGGGTTTGGGGTGATGGGAGAATTTTTGTGTAGATATGTTTACCAGGACTTTGCCAAATAACACACTTCTCCTCAAATTCTTGCTCCAGTTGGCTGTTGGTGAAACTCAATCCAAAACACCAAGTAACCCAATCAATAGATCTGTCTTGCTCTTGAGTGGATAAGATACACTCAGTGTTTCACGTGATATTGGTCTGAGCAGTGTTCATTCACTGGCACTAGTATCTCAACCAGCCTTAAATCATTCCACAGCTGAGAAGAAGTTTGGTCAAAAGGAGAGAAGATAGAGCTAAAGACGTGGGTTTAGGTGCCAAAAGCAGGAAGAAGATATTTTGAGATATCAAAGTGGATGAGATTGTCAAGGAGGAGAATACAAAGTCAGAAGCAAATTCTAGATAGTGAGTCTTGTGAAAGCCTACATTTAAAGAACGGGCATTTAAAGGAAATCCAGAGAAGACAAAAGGCAGAGAAAAACTAGGGAATGAATTTCAGAACAAACAAGGGAGAAGAGAGTTTCAAGTAAAAGTTGACATCGGTGTTGAGTTCTGCAGGGATGACAAGGATCAAGGGACTGAATTTGCAATTATGAGAATGTTGGAAACTTCTGAGAAAAGAGTTTCTGAAGAGTAGTTAGAGCTGAAGCTGCATTTCAAAGGGCTATGAAATGCTTAAGTATTGAAATGCTAGAGCCAGGGAATGATCTCTACTCAGTCCAATCTCAAGTGAAATCTTGGGCATATCTTATCCATTCAGGAGCAGGAGGGGCCACTTGGTTGGGTTACTTGGTGTCTTGGGTTGAGTCCCACCAAAAGCTGACTCCGGTCAGGATTTGGTGAGGAGTAGTTTATTTGGAGGATGATGCCAGGAAGAACCAAGAGAGGAATGGGGACTTGAGACAGAGAAGGGAAAAAACAATACAGGATGTTAATGATTAAGTTGATATGGGCAATTGGGGCTAATTTCTGCTGGAGACTTCTTGGAGACAATATAAAATATGCCTTGGACATGAGCCCTTTGAGCAGTCAGGTAACTGAAAGTGTTTATCCTCCACTTCTTACTTGTATTGACTGGGGGTTGTTCTCAGAGTGTCAACCCTGACCCCTCTGACCTAGCCTGTGTCTGCAGAGTGCAAAAAAGGAAAAAAACAGAAAACAAAACAAAACAAAACAAAAAACACTTCAGATGGGGTTACAAATGCATGCAAAACAAAGCTGTTAGTGTTTATGGTGAGTGCAGAGGGAAGGGGCCAGGGTCTGCTATAATTAGGGATGGAAACAAGGAAGGAGACTAAGGAAAGCAAAGGAGTGAGAGATGAACATTTACTGAGTGCTGAATATGCACAGGAACTGCATATGTTAGCATGTATGTGTGTTTCAGCCTCATGTCATCCTCAACATTTTCATTTGAAGAAACTGAAATTCAGAGAGATTAAGTAACTTTGTATTGAGCAACAGAGACCCAGTTCTTTCTTAGATCATCTAAAGATCAAGCTACTCCACCAATCAGCAAGTAAATGCGGGGTGTTAACGTGGGCATAGTCGAAATAGTGGCCTGTGGTGTGTTTGGACAGATCATCTCATCGGAATGGTGCTCTTTGTTTCTGAATTTGTGCTTTCATTCCTTCCCTCATTTGGAAGGAATAATTAATAGCTTGGTTTTAAAAAGATCCCCTGCGGGTTTATGGGCTGCATACGGAAATCAAAATAACTAAAAGAATAATGAAATTGTTTTAACAAAGGATATTATTATCTCTTCTAATTATTTATGTTGTTAGAAACTTGAACATAAGATTTGCTATGATTATCCTGGAATGCTGAAAATAGAAATTACTTGTCGATGTGCTCATCCTGTCCCACTTTGGTGTCCCTCTCTCCCCCTTCCTTGTGTTCTTCCTGGAGCTGCATTCTTCCTGTCTACTACCTGGGCTCCAGATTTCTTTCCCACCCTCCGTCTGCCTTAAGGTTCTGACTGATAACACTCTGATTAACTTTGTCCTTCCTGGATGAAACCTCCTGTTTCTCTTCCTATTCATCTTTTCACTCCTTTTGCTTAAAAATCTCCTTCTTTATCTTCTCAATTAATCATGCAGTGGAGGCAGTTGTTGTGTTGTTTCTGGCTTTCTTCTGCCTCCCTTGATATCTCTCTCTTGGGTCCTAACCTTCGGACTTTTGGCACCAACCCCAGCTAATCTGATAAAGATCATTCTGGTGAATGCTCTCCATGGGGAAGGCTAGAGCAGCAGGAGGCCCTCCAAGCCCCTCCTTCCCAGGTAGAGTCTCTCTGTAAATTGTTGTTTTTTGTTAATGATCTTCCGGTTTGGGTTTTATATTTTAAAAATGTAAGATATAAACATAACACCAAAGAAGCTTCTGAAAAAAAGAATAGAAATAAATACGCTAACCAATTGCACCACCCTGACAATTGCTGCTTTCTTTCTGCTTATTCTTTGCAAGTCTTTATTCTAGTGTGTAGTTCTGATTTCTGCATTTTAAAGTTAATATTATTTCAGGATCACTTGAAATCTATTTCTAAACAAACATCAAAATTATCCATTTTAATGACCAGTTAATATTCCATTGTGTTGGTGGCACCAGGTTTAACAATTCTCTTCATAAAAATAAGTTTTTAATTATCTAGGATAAATGCCTAAGAGTGCAATTGTTGGGTTGTATGATAAATCTATTTTTAGTTCTAAAGGAAACTGGCAAACTATTTTCCAGAGTGGCTGTAGTGTTTTACATTCCCAGTAGCAATGCATGAGTGATCCATTTGTGTCAGAGGTGTCTGAACCAGCGTGACTCCATCTTGAATAGGGGCTGGGTAAAATAGAGCTAAGCCCTACTGGGCTGCATTCCCAGGAGGTTAGGCATTCTAAGTCATAAGATGAGATAGGAGGTTGGCACAAGATACAGGTCACAAAGACCTTGCTGAGAAAAAAGCATGCATGAAGAAGCCGGCCAGAATCCACCAAAACCAAGGTGGTGACGGAAGCGACCTCTGGTGGTCCTCGCTGCTCGTTATATGCTAATCACAATGCATTAGCATGCTGAAAGACACTCCCACCATGACCATTTACAGATGCTATGGCAACGTCAGGAAGTTACCCTAGATGGTCTAAAAAGAGGAGGAACCCTCAGGTTCAGGAATGGCCCACCTCTTTCCCTGAAAACTCATGAATAATTCACCCCTTGCTTAGCATATAATTAAGAAATAACGACGAGTATCCTTAGTTGAGCAGCCCACGCTGCTGCTTTGCCTGTGGAGTAGCCATTCTTTATTTCTTTGCTTTCTTAATAAACTTGCTTTTACTTTATGGATTTGCCTCAAATTCTTTCTTGTGTGAAATCCAAGAGCCCTCTCTTGGGGTCTGGATTGGGACCCCTTTCTGGTAACAATTTCCTTACCTTTTCATCAGCATTTGGTATTTGTTCTAATTGCTATTTTTTATTTTATTTATTCTAATGGGCTTGTCTGCAATAGTCTCAGATGAAATTTGTTGTTTCATCAAAATTATTAATAGTGCTTCTTCTACTCTTAAAGTTGCCAGTTTCCTCAATACAGTATCTGGTTGTCACACTAGAGCACATTATATACATGGCCACCTACTTTGTCGATATCCACTACAGTTATATGTCTTTGTGGTTTTAATGTGCATTTCCCTGATGGCTAATGATGTTGAACATATTTTCATGTGCTTATTTGTCATCTGTATATTCTCTTCAGTGAACTATTTTTTTTTGCCCACTTTAAACATTGGATTGTTGTTTTTTTGATGTTGAGTTTTGAGAGTTGTTACCATATAATTTGTCTATTAGATATGTAATTTGCGAATATTTCTTCCATTCCATAATGTGTCTTAAACATGCTCTTTTGCAGGGCTAAAATTTACCCTTTTTTCTGTTTTATTGGTCATGTTTCTGTTGTCAAACTAAGAACTCCTTTTCTAGTTCTAAATCTGGAAGATTTTCTCCTATTTTTTTCTGAAAGCTTCATAATTTATATTATACATCAGCCTACAATCTATTTGGACTTAATTTTTGTACATGGTATAAGATTTAGGTAAAGATTCATGTAGCTTTTAAAAAACTTCGTGGAATCTCATTTAGAATAGGAGTAGGATTAATAAAGTAGAGGTATACAAGGGTTTTTTAAAATATGGGTTTATTTCTTATTTAAGGGACGACTATGATATTGGGAATCTCAAGTGCTGGGAAATTCAAACTCAGTATGAGGAGAGAGGACAACCTCAGCTCAATAGTAAGTGAGATATTTACAGGGCAGGTGGGGGTCCGTCATACGCCATAGAGAGTGCAGACAACATAACCTGGAGTGGTCTTGCACGATCCCAGATCACAGTAGTTCCACTGAAATTATTCATAGTGCCACTTACCCCTTCCCCTGTCAAAGGGTCCTGATTTCTTGGCGTGAACCCGGGAGGCGGGGCTTGCAGTGAGCTGAGATCCGGCCACTGCACTCCAGCCTGGGCAACAGAGCTAGACTCCGTCTCAAAAAAAAAAAAAAAAAGAATATGGTCATCCAACTGGATCACATTATGTAAGTGGCCACCTGCTTTACCTATGCCTATCTGCTTTTTCCATGTCCCTAACTTAAAGGAAATGCCACAGACCCCCAAATTTTGTATAATTGTCTAAGATATTAATTTGGTGCTTGGTGCTTTAATTTTGGAAAAGTATAGAAATTTCTTGCTGGAAGGGATCTCAGGGATGCTTTAGACAAGCTAACATGTATCTAGCTCTTACTGTGCGTCAGACACTGTTCTAAGAATTTTATGTGCAATGATCAATTCTCATTGAAACCCTGAAAGGAAGTTTTATCATTTTCATTTCACAGACGAGGCTACTGGGGGAATACAGAGGCTAAGCAACATGCCAGGGTTTGTGGCTGGGGATTAGAAAGTCATGATTCAACCTGGGCAAAGTGGCTCCAAGGACTATGCTTAACCACTGCCCCTGTCACTCCCTCTCCATGGTGTCCTGCAAGTGTACCAAGAGAACCCAGCAAGGTTAACAAATTTAAAGTGGTGAAGGAGGACCCATTCCAAGTTCCTATATTGTAACAGAGGTATTCGGCAAGTAAAATGGACTATGGAATAATAAAACACGAACATTTCTGTGTGTGGAAAACCTGGGGTCTGATAAAGGCTTGGGTTATATAGTCCCAGGTACACAGAAAAAGACCTTGGGCAAGTCACTTAATGGACTTCAATTGCCTCATTAAAGAGGGATAATGAAAATACCTAACTCATGTGAAGTGTGAGTATCTAGGGAGGTGATGAATTTGGTGTTGTCTGAGTTACATATCAGAAGAATTATTGACACAGTATTAAAATAGTGAACAGTACTTTAAAGCATTAATGTAGTATGGTGTCCTGGGCTATGGCTGGCTGGTTGACTGTGTTTACAGCTTGTTTTGAAAAGTCATGGTTCATTCTTTTGTATGTTTTTGTCTGCTCAGAAATGAAGGCAAGAGGAGCTTCCCTCTCATATTTCTCCTTCCATATGTAAAGATACAATTGGCCCAGCCACAAAAGTTGACAGAACCTGAAATGCCAGTTGATATCCACGTCTCAACTTTATTCTGAAACAACTTTGTTCATGGTTTTGATCATATCCCTGAATGCAGTAAACACTTGTGGCTCATTGGTAAGTCTCCTGTTTATAGCACAGAACTAGAGGCTGCACAAGGAGGCACCTGGTTCCGACACTATAGAAGAAATTTCCGCAGAGTATATGGGAGGCTGAATGAATGGGCTGGGTTATATGCCATTAATTTTGGAGTGATTTTTATCAGAACAACATATATTTCCTCCTATATAGACAGTGGCAGAGTGTTTCAAGTTATATAACTAGCTGTTCTGGAAGGGTTTGGAGAAAAACAACAGGGGATTCAGTTAATGGTAAAAGAGATTTAACCATTCTTTCTAATCCAGCTCAAAATTAGGAGCAGAGAAAGGTGGACAATGGAAAGAAACATATAAAGGTCATATTTTGATTATATTGATAGTGTGGAAATTGCAAATTTGGGGTATGGGGAGGCATTATGCATAAGCAAGGGTCACGTGATCTGGAGCCCACGTACCCGTGGTGGTGGAGTAAGAGAAGTTAATGGGTGTGATGCCATCAAGGCCTCAGTGAAATCATCTGGTGTTCCGGGCTGGCATCTGCTCCATTAGGGGCCTGTAGTGACTGCTATAAAGCTCAGTTACATTGATCAGTTGTTCTCAATGTTGGCTGTACACTGTCATCACCTGGGAGCTTCACAATTACGGTTGCCTGAGCTTTCCTCCTCGCAGAGCGTTTCGGCTGCTCTGAAGGATCTCCCTAACTTCTCTTGGAAGTAACCCCCTGGTTGGGTCCCTCACAGTGGATTTTTGTGAGTGCCATATAGCTTCCGTTTCAAGACAGAGCAGCCCAAATATGCCTTTCAAATTGGAAGATGAGTTATACCTTTTTTTCCAGCAGCTGTGGGAGGCAACTGACTCTCTATTTCTCTGCAATGGCTTACTAATTTTCAGTTGGTTGTAAACATACTTTCCACATTTGGTAAAGCTCAAATCATCAATTTCACGTGGTGGGGTCACAAACAGAAACTTAATTTTATTATCTAGATTGACCTTTTTTACTCAATAACTGATTCTATGGAAAAATGTCTTAATTTTACCAATAACGAATTTGAGAGTTTGAGTCAGTTTATACATTTGTACATACGTATTTTTCTCTTCATTTAGAACTTACTATTTCTTATCAAACATGAAGTTACTTTCAATCCTTTAGTCATGAAAGATTCTCAGTATTCGAGTTCTAAAGTGTTTTTCACGTGAAGAGTGCTTTAGAAGAGAGCTATGTTTCTTTCGTGTTATGGGGTGCCTAGCACTTTGCAATACTTAATACAAATAAAACTATAATAGCTTTTTTGTAGTCATCATGCAATAAAGGCACGGCTTATCACTGAACACACTATGCAGTTAATGCTTCATAATTCCAGTTTCAGTATCTAACAGCTACCAGCCGGAATGTAACCTGACCTGACTTTCTTTGCTGATGTAAAGTGATACAAATTGATGAGTCCACACAGAAGGCCCTTTTGGTAGATGGCTATTGGCTATTGTCTATTACCCTGGGACAAAGAAAATAGGCTTTTCCTGAAGCGAGAGAACTGGGGGAGCACAGGAACTTGGGATGAGATGGTATATATGGAGATTATGGGATCCTTTCCCTGGAAGCCCCTTGATTCTAGACGACCTTGGGATATCCCAGCCTCTGGACATTCCTGGCTCCTTTTCTAGGGAAACAGGCACACAGATGCGTGGCCTGAGGTCGCAGAGTGAGTCAGCATCGACTTGGAGATTCTAATTCCTTCCCCGGAGCTCCAGCCTCAAGGGGTCTGGGTAACCATTGACACTGTGCTTTACTGATTATTGTTTCAAAAACATTCAAAAAAAAAAAAAAAAAAAAAGCTTTGGAAAACACTTTCCCATCACCAACAGTATTGATTTTCCACTATCGATAGATTTTTTTTTTTTTTTAAAAAGGACATTTGTATGTAAATCGAGCAGGCAGGCAGATCATCGTTTACATTTATATTAGCAGGGTGCTTATTGCCATTAATTATTTATTATTTTTAGTTCTGAAAGGTGGGTTCTCTGGTCTCCATTTTGCAACTGATGCAGGTTTCTAAGGACAGCATGTTACCAAATCCAAGTCAGGTTGGTTTCTGTAACTCACCCGAGCATGGCAGCAGGGCCTTCTCACACAGGCCAGGTAATCAGCTGCTCACTGAATGAATTTCTACATAGATATTCTTTCGGGAAAATACTTGCTAGCGTTTTGAGATTTCATTCAGTGTTATTATGGAAACCTTCTGGTTCATTGGTTGCTAGCATGTTTGGTTAACTTTTACTATGGAAGTTTTCAAACATTCACAGAAGCAGAGAGAACAGTATGGTGAGAACAGGCACTCATGTCGGCCTTCAGCAATGAACAATGTTTTGCCAGTTTCATCCCTTTTACCACAACCACTGGTTTTCTTTTGGATTTTTGTTTGCTGAAATATTTTAAGGCAAATCATAGATAGCAGGGACATATTACCCATAAATGCTTCAGAGAGCAGATAAGAACCTTAAAAAATCAGAATCATAACACCATTATCACTCCTAATGAAATGAACACAATTATTTAATCTAATTTAATGCCCTCTAATCCCACTCATGATTTTTAAATGTCTAATTATATTTAGTTTTGTTGAGTCTGTATCCAATATTTGTGCCTGTTTTATTTCAAGCCCTGCAGTCTGGTAAGAATGACTGAGCACCAGTTATGGGCCAGGAGCAGGGGCAACAAAGATGGATAGAATCTGGTCCCTAACCTGGATGTGTTCAGAGTCTCACAGAGAAGACAGAACAATAAAGTACTCTAATGTTTATGATGCAAGGAAGGCTATAACCAAGCTGTGCATCTCAGGCAGCTGGCACACAGGTGGAGGGAAGTAGAGGAGGCTGCAGGGGTGACCACGGGACATTTCAACTTCTGGTAGCTAACATTTATAAGTAGTTGCTATATGCCAGTATATTAGTCCATTTTCATGTTGTTAATAAAGACATACCAGAGACCGGGTAATTTATAAAGAAAAAGAGGTTTAATGGACTCACAGAGTTCCACGTGGCTGGGAAGACCTCACAATTATGGCGGAAGGCAAAAGGCACATCTTACATGATGGCAGGCAAAAAAGAATGAGAATCAAGCAAAAGGGGTTTCCCCTTATAAAACCATCAGATCTTGTGAGACTTATGCACCACCATGAGAACAGTATGGGAGAAGCTGCCCCCATGATTCAATTGTCTCCTACTGGGTCCCTCCCACAACATGGGAATTATAGGAACTACAATTGAAGATGAGATTTGGGTGGGGACACTGCCAAACCATATCAACCAGGGACTGTTTCAAGTACGTCTTAACACATTAAGCCCCCTCAACAATTGCACGAGGTAGATATGACTATTATACCTAGCCTAGAGATGGAAGTACAGATTGGTTACATAATGTAATTATTGAAAGGCAGGTAGGAGTTTGACAGGTAGCAAACTGGAATAGGATATTTGGCAGAGGAGATCCCATAAGGAAAGAACACAATGTATAGGTTAACAGAGGCTGATATGTGTCCCAGCCAGAGATGGGGGTGGGGGCAGGGACGTGGGGGGAGGGGACACTAGGAAGATGGGCTGATAGGAGGGTGGGAATGTATAAAGGAGGCAAAGGAGTTTGGGCTCTTTTCTTTTAGGAAATGGAATATCACTGAAAGTTTTTAAAAAGACAGTGATAAAACCACATTTGTATTTTGGAAAGAAAAATCTTCTGGCACAGTGAAAAATAAAGCGGGGTAGGGATTGCCTGAGAAATCTCTGGGAAATAGCAGTGGATAAGCCAGGTAACAAATAAGATCTATTCTACACTGATTATTTGCCTAAGGGTTCTTAGGACATTCTTTTATTACTATAAAAAGCAGTATACACTCATTGTAGAAAATTTGGAAAAGATATATAAAAGAAAAAAAATGTCCTCCCAGAAGATGTATTTGCTAAGATTTTGGTATCTCTCCTTCCAGTTTTACACACACACACACACACACACACACACACACACACACACACAAACACGCACACACACACACATTTTCTTTTTCTAAAGTTTGGATCCTAACTATATACTGTTTTGAATCCTGCTTCTTTCACTTGATATAATATCTTAATATTTTCAGTCTCATTAGATATTAAAAACATGACTTTGAACATATTATTCCATTAACTGGTTAAAGTGGTTACATCACCATCTATTTATTTTTCTCCTATTTTTGGACACTCAGTTTCCTTTTTCTTTGCATTTCAGAGGGTAACCTTTGCTTACATTTATACAAAACTTCTACACCCATGTCAGAATTGAAATTCTTGATCACTAAGAGCTTTGACTCATGTAATCACTGAAGTTTTCCACTGAAACCATCCTCTCACGACCAATTGCAACAAGCTGGTAGCCACAAAGAGAGGAGACACTGAACTTCAAGGAGCTGATGTGCGGTCTGCCCTTGCAGCTCCAACCTCCATCCACCATAGTGCATTTTGGATAATAGCTCACTAAGCACATGGGTTGACTTGGCTCTGACCTGGGTTTGTAAGTCAGGTTAACACTCGTGCTCTTACTGCTGCCATCAGGAAAACTTTTTTTTCTTTCTGGTTACTGTTCATTTGGTACAATAGCCAGCATTTAAACCTATTAATAGCTATTTCCATAATAAAAATATCTGATTTTTGAGAGCCTACAAAGAAGGGGCATGTTTCTCAGCTGATGAAAGTAGATGCTATTTGGTGGGAAAGGTTCTAAATACTCAAATGTTCACTTGCACGCCACTGAGGAACTCATTATCGTAAGTTCACCTATTGTCCCCATTTTTTACTGTACCTCTGTATCAATCATTTGAATTCTTTCAAAGAGTGCCATGGTTAGGCTACTTGGGAATCCAGGTATAAAATGGAATTTGTCTGTGTTTATGTGTAATCGTATCAGACCATATATAATGGAAAGATAGGAATTAGAGGTAATGGATCAAATCAATTATTCACCTTCCTCTAAAGTAATATGATAATCCAGGAACACAGTGTGAAAATACGGGAAATTTAGTTGGTGGTACTTCTGATTAAAAAGGCAGAAGAATAAATGAAAACAATACAAAAGAGAAGTGGCCATGTTACCAATAGTATGTTTTTTCAGTAGTTCATTTTGATGTGCACAAATATTGCTGTTTATATTCAGTGGATTTTGACTACTGTTACAGTCAGTGGTAGGTTGGGTGTGGTGTTTCACACCTGTAATCCTGGCACTTTGTGGGGCTGAGTCTGGAGGATTCCTTGAGGCCAGGGGTTCGAGACCAGCTTGGGCAACATGATTCTCTATAAAAATTTTTTTAAAAAATTAGCTGGCATGGTAGCACATGACTGGAGACCCAGTTGCTCAGGAGGCTGAGGGAGGAGGATCTCTTTTTTTTTTTTTTTTTTTTTTTTTTGAGACGGAGTCTCGATCTGTCGCCCAGGCTGGAGTGCAGTGGCGCGATCTCGGCTCACTGCAAGCTCCGCCTCCCGGGCCGACGCCATTCTCCTGCCTCAGCCTCCCGAGTAGCTGGGACCACAGGCGCCTGCCTCCGCGCCCGGCTAATTTTTTGTATTTTTAGTAGAGACAGGGTTTCACCGTTTTAGCCAGGATGGTCTCGATCTCCTGACCTTGTGATCCACCCGCCTCAGCCTCCCAAAGTGCTGGGATTACAGACGTGAGCCACTGCGCCCGGCCAAGGGAGGAGGATCTCTTGAGCCCGGGAGTTTGAGGCTGCAGTGAGCTATGATCACACCACTGCACTCCAGCCTGGATGACAGAGCAAGCTCCTGTCTCAAAACAAAACAAAATTAAAAGTTAGTGGTTTATTAATTTGTCTACTACAAGAAGCAACCACCATGTATCACTTGGAGGCTGGCTATACCTGAGCAAGGTGTGTGCACCACAAGAATCTGTGGCCACCAGCATCCAGGCAGGCCCCTGTGAGATAGAAGTTAGACAGCTTTGCTCAAAGGAGAGCACCATGATCCTTGGAAACTTGTCTCAACAGAGGCAGACACGTGTGTTTCTGTCAAGAATATTTGGACACAGCCATGTTTCCTCACCTCCCATAAAGGAATTAAAAGGACTTTATTGCAGGGTTGGACAGGATTTGGTTGAGGACAGTGAGCTGACTCCGAAGACTTCATGTTCCTATTTAGATTTTAAGAAGCATCATTCTCAGGTGCCTACCTTGGAATTCTTTCTCAGCTATCTCTGCAGTGATAGGACATGGGTACATGGTAGGCATTTATGAATTGTCTGTTTTTACTAAAAAAGCAGGAATACAATGTTAAGAAATTATATATATGGATGGTGTGAAAAACAGAATATTGAAAAACCGAAACAGATCCCTGAAAGAATTCCCATAATTCCATTATCCAAAGAAAGCCTTTGTTAATATCTATTTGTCTTTTTCGGGCTTTGTTACTTTTGATATATATGTACAATATAGTAGTTAAGACTATAATCTCTTTAAAATCAGGTGAATCTCAACTCAAGGACCTGTTCTCCCACTGAGCAACTGTGTGAACATTAGCCTAGCTGAGTCTCTTTCTCTCTTACATGAAAGGAAGATAAAAATACCTATATTATATGGTAATTGAAAGAATTAAATGAGCTACATGTGAAAATTATGTTATTATGTTTAGCAGGGTGGCTAATTAACAGGGCGACTATTGTTAGCATTATTAGAGTTGTGATTTCTGCATTCAACATTATAACCTATTTTCTAGATTAGCATACACTTACAATCATTTTTGCCAAGTGTATAATATTCCGTCACATATTTTACTAAATTGTTATAATTTAGCATATTTTGTTTCTGTAGAAACATATACTATTTTAAAAATTCTTCACTTTAGAAAATATTATTAAAAGTACCAAATAGCAATAGAGATAAAAGAAAAATGTTATAAAAGAGAGAAAAGAAAAACTTAATTCACTCATATGCATAATCTAAAATATGCCACAGTTTTTTCAGTTTATTAAATTCCTTTCACTCCTTGAATTTTTATCCATGGAAAATTATTGCAAATTGACAGAATGGCAAGCTGGTTGTGAAGACCTTGTCACAGGGCTGGGGAGAACTCTTGCCAGCAACCAATGCAAAAACAAATACACACTTTCAGAGTGATTTAGTTGGAAGCAGTCAAAACTAACACACCAAATCACTAGGAAGTAATTAAGTGGATAACAGCATTATAGAAGGGTCAGAAAACAGATGATTCGAGGTTGGAGAGGATTAGACGTTCTGTGGACATAGTATCCAAGTTGAACTTTTAAAAGACAGAATCAGGAATTTTGAGGAGCAGGGGAGCTTTTCTGCTATGGACAAGTGTGGACGAGGGTGAAAATAATATGAGAAAAGGAAGGGGGTTGCACAATGAGTGTGCGTTTGTGTGTATGTATGTGTATGTGTATATATATGTGTTACAATCAAGATACTGGCCTCATTAAAGTGGAAAGTACTTGTGGAGATGTTTTAGGCCATTCTCGTATTGCTGTAAAGAAATACCTGCAACTGGGTAATTTATAAAGAAAAGAGACTTAATTGGCTCATGGTTCTGCAGGCTGTACAGGAAGCATGGTGCTGGCACCTGTTTGGCTCCTGCCGAGGCCTCAAGAAACTTACAATCATGGCGGAAGGTAAAGAAGAAGCAAGCACGTCATATGGCCACAGCAGGAGCAAGAGAGAGAGAGAGAGAGAGAGAGGAATTCCACACATTTTTAAACAGCCAGGTCTTGTGAAAACTCACTCACTATCGTGAGAACAGTACCAGAAGGATGGTGCTTAACCATTCATGAGAAATCCACCCCCATAACCTAATCACCTTCCACCAGGCTCCACCCCCAATATTGGGGAGTACATTGCAACATGAGATTTATGAGACTTGATGGGGACACAGATCCAAACCATAAAAGGAGAAGAGGGAAATATATAGAGAGCTTGAAAAAGGAGACCTGAGTGCTAGGAAGGGAAGTTGGTTAAAATAGGATTTTAACTTTTTAAGTGATCATGTGGAAGCTAAGAGAAGCCATTGGTGACAATCATCACCTAAACTTATGTTCTCCCTGCAGTGAGGAAAACTGTAATATGAGGGATTATATCAGAGAATCAGAGTCCTGAACAGCACACTGCTAAGACTTCCTTAGTGGAAACATTATGGCCACTGACTTCCATAAACCTTGGACTTGAAGCTCCTCTTCTATTGTTGCCCTCAAAGACCAAGATGCTCGTTATCCCACCCCATGTCACGCACTTCTGAATAATCCCATGCTGTGCAAATGCATTTCATTTGGGGAACCTGCATCACAAGGAAGAACTTAGGTTTTTAGCCATAAAGAAGTCAGGGATTGCAAATTTTCTGAACGAATTGTATAGGAAATTACCAGAACATAGAAAGACAGTTCAAAAATGTTTTGTACCTGCTAAAGTAACAAATGTATACTACCAGGTTTTATGTGGGAGGATGGTTTTAGTTAATCATAAGCATCTTTTTTTACTTTCTTTTTTTTTGAGACGGAGTCTTGCTCTGTCGCCCAGGCTGGGGTGCAGAGGCGCGATCTCCGCTCACTGCAAGCTCCGCCTCCCGGGTTCACGCCATTCTCCTGCCTCAGCCTCTCGAGTAGCTGGGACTACAGGTGCCCGCCACCACGCCTGGCTAACTTTTTCCATTTTTCACGGTGTTAGCCAGGGTGGTCTCGATCTCCTGACCTCGTGATCTGCCCGCCTTGGCCTCCCAAAGTGCTGGGATTACAGGCGTGAGCCACCGCGCCCAGCCTTTTTTTACTTTCTTACATGAGAGAATCCAATAATGTCACCTCATGAGTTCACAGTGGAGAAAAAAATGTTCTTACTTCCTTTCTTGTTTCTGTGAAATATCTGGACCCTCGACTATGTGACAACCAGGGTAATGGAGCTTTGTATGTATCGAAGGACCCCAAATAGAGGAGCTCATGCCATTCTGATGTAATAGATATGTAGTGAGTACCCACGTAGGTACCAAAACGTAGGGGAGGGATTGAGATTGCTTTAACCTTCCCAATTGCATACTCTTTTCATGCTCCTGTTGCCAGCCAACTTTCGACCTCCACATTAACAAACAACTCTTGCATCTCAGTGACTTTCATTCATACAGGTTGATTTCTTACTCACCATTATGGGATGCAGGCTGAAGGATGGTATGAGGCCAAAAGCAAGGAGTTATGGTCTAAGATTGGAAGTTTTTTGTTTGTTTGTTTTTTAGCAGCCACACCACACTATTGCTGCATGTCATGCTTATAGTCATGTGAACCCTTGATTCTTTCCCATTCTCCACATATTCCTGATTCATCCTATGCTGCCTCTCTTCTGTCCTTTGTTATTAGTCTCAGTTTGGATCACATATCAGGTGGTTTCACACCAAGAATCTTTATAGAGAGAAGCTGTTGCACTGCTTGTGTGATTTCCTCAAAAAGTTCTTTTCTGTTAAAATTTTAGTTTTAGTTGACAAATAATAATTATATACATTTATGGGGTAAAATGTGATGTTTTGATATATGTTTGCATTGTGGGATGATTAAAATCAAGTTAATTAACACATCTGTCAACTTATATACTTATTTTTTGTGGTGAGACTGTTTAAAATCTTTTAGCAATTTTGAAATATACAATACATTGTATTAACCCATCAGTGCAGTTCAAAATAATTTTTCAGGTTCCTTCTACCCCATCTGTTACGGCTGAAATTGTGCCCTCTACAAATTTACATGTTGAAGCCCTAACCCCCAGTGGAACTGTTTTTGGGGAGAGCATAGTTACCTTCAAAGAGGTAAGGTTAAATTAGGTCATAAAGGTGGGGCCTTAGTTCAATAGGACTGGTGTCCTTATAAGAAGAAGAATAGACACCAGACTTCTTCCTTTCTAACACAGAACTTTGTTATCCTCCTTCTTTGTTATTTACTTATTTTAAAAATAAATATCAGGAACTAATAGAGGGGAGCTCGTCCCATCTGGGAGCACGTTATTCTGTTCCTGATTTTTCCCATTTTCTCACTTTCTCTTTATGTTCTAACCCTCATAATTCCTTAAAATCTCCATATTTCTTCAGATTCTTTTCTCATGGCGGCAGCGGCAACACCGTTTTATGTGTGCTCTGAGTTCAGCAGAGGGAGATGGGATCTACTGTTTATAAGTCCAGGGTTTATAAGTTGTCTTTTCCTGTATATGTATGGTAACTTGAAACATTTAAACTAAAATTCTACCTAGAGCATACAATGCTTGAATTATATCAATTTTTGGTGGGCTCATGAGAGAATTCTTCTCTTGTGCTTGGGCACAAGAAATAATTGTAGACTAATGTCTAAATGTCCATCATTTTCTCTCCACATTAAAAAGATTACACAGGCTGATACCCATATTCATGCCAAGTCTCTTTTTTTGTGGTATTTTTCTCTTTCTATAACTTAAGACAGTTTCCTCTGCATTTCATCATCTTGTATAGCCAAAAAGTAATTCCTTTCAATTGATTCAACCAGAAGGCTGAAAACCGTAATTATATTACCACAGAGATCATTAAAAATACATACAACTGAATAACAACAACGAAAACACCCTTTGGCTGTATTTTTCTTTGTTCTTTATCCACAGAGGAAATAAATTCCAAGTACCTAATTGTGAAGGGTGAAGTTGACTAGCCTTAGGGTTAAAACTCATGGTAGATATTAAATTTGCTAGAAAGCCAAGCAATTGACTGTGTACTTAAGTTGTAAATTAACATGCTCTTTATATAAAGATAGATTCACAAATCTGTGCCTTCAGTATATTCCCCATACTCTGTGTGTGTGTGTGTTTGTGTGCACGCGCATGTGTATAGTGCCTTTGGTTCCAATAAAATCATGAGAAAAAACAAAAGTTTACAGATTTCACAAAAGGTAAATCTACAGGGAATTGTGGGTGTTGTATTAATGACTTTCCTAGATAAATATTGCCTCTTAGGTAGTTGCATTAGCATTAAAATAAGAGTCAATTTCTTCACTGATGCATTTATTTTACTTTAATTTTCTGTGGTTTCGGTGTAACAGGATGCTTTAGAAAAAAAAAAAGGTAGTTAAGTTATGGAAGCTAATAACTTTCTCAGTTTAGTTTTTATTTAAATTCCTTCAAGATCTAATGATTTTCTAGATCCACTCTGGGTTCAAATCTTCCAGAAAAGGAATCTTATTTTGGATTCAACGATGTTATTTTCTAAGAGGATTTTTTTTCAGTAGAAATCTTTCACCTCTATTTATCATAATTGTTTATGTTGTTTGATCTTTGTAATGGGCAAAATCCAAGAAAGGACACTCCTAATCGTCAAAAGGTCAAACATCCTTAAGGAAAGTGGTAAAATAAGATTCATGTCTCATAAGCTTTGGGGCAAATGTGAGCTTTTAATGTCTCAATCCAGGGGCTGCTCCTTGTCAGAGGGCAGAACTGTCATTGGTGGGTGGGAGGAAGTGCATGGCAGAGATCTGGACACATGGGAACACTCACCTTTTGGATTATCGTCAGGTGCGCCCACATCCCTAGCTGATAGCTCTCTCTCTCTCTCATTCCTTCAAGGCTGCATTGTGGATCAGTGTGAGCATTGCACACACCTGGGCGCTGAGTCAGCATCCATGTTGGTGAAAGGGGAGCAACCCAGCGTTAGCATTTGGCTAGAAAAACAAAGTTTAAACATTGTGTCCTGATGCAATGTAGTAAGAGCAGGAATGTCATGTTATTTACATTTTAGGTTCTACTTATCATGCAGAGTCACAGGTTTATATATTAGGGCTGTGCATGGACTGACTTGTATCCTTAACACAAATACCTCTGTTGAAGCCCTAACCGCCAATGCGACTGTTTTTGGAGATGGGATGTTTAAAGAGGCAATTAAGGTTCGATGGGATCAAAGGGTGGGACCTCAATTTAATGGGACTAGTGTCCAAAGAAGAAGAAAGGGAAGAAGAGGAACATGGAGAAGAGAAGAAAGCCTCTACGCACACAGAGAAAAGGCCATGTGAGAACACAGCAAGAAGGTGCCATCTGCAAGCTAAGGAGAGAGGCCTTAGGAGAAGCCAACCCTTGAGCTTCTAGCCTTCAGCGTTATGAGAAATGAATTATTGTGTAAGCCACCCAGTCTGTGATATTTTATGGCAGCCCCAGCAGACCAATATGCTATTCATTAATAATTCCAAAGGAATTGTGTATTGAAAAAGGAGTCCATTATATTTATTTCTACCATTTGCACACTTGGTTGAGTATTGTCAACAAGCTGTCCTCTTATTTATTGAAAATAATGTATCTCAAGGCTTAATGTTTTATTGCCCTGTAATTAAGGAGACTGGAGAAACCTCTAATCTTTTCTGATAGCATAGTAACCCCGTCACTACTGAAAGATCCAGAGAATTAAGAGTCGACTTAGTTATCAGGCAGTCTTATGAATAAAAGGCCATCAGATTGTGGGCTCATGAAGAGGCTGAAAAACACGACATGCATTGCATTCATCTGTATTTCAGGAAGACCCGTCAGCCTTAAATGGGAAAGTCTGAAATGTAAGTGCAAAGCAGGACTGCATGACACACACACTTTGCTGGAACTACCCATTTTTTAGCACAGGAACAGAAAATCTAATACCACATGGTCTCACTTACAAGTGAGAGCTAAACATTAGGTACTCATGGACATAAAGATGGTAACGATAGACACCAGGGACTACTAGAGGGAAGGTCGGAGTGGAGCAAGAGTTGAAAAAACTATGAATAACTATTGGGTACCATGTTCAGTACTTGGGTGACAGGACCATTCGTACCCCAAACCTCAGCATCATACAATATTCCCAGGTAGCAAACCTGCACATGTATCCCCTGAATCTAAAATAAATTTGAAAAAAAAAAAAAAAAAAAAAAAGAACTTACCCATTGTCAAAGGCAGCCACTCTCGTCATTTTATTATGCAGTTGGATGATAGCTTGGGGTAATAGCCAATAAATATCAAGAGATGCCTCATGAGAATTGTTACAGGAGAATGAAAGAAACAAATTATTGGCGAATTTTTTTTTTCTTTTTCTTTTCTTTTCTTTTTTTTGAGATGGAGTCTCACTCTGTCGCCCAGGCTGGAGTACAGTGGCTCGATCTCAGCTCACTGCAACCTCCACTTCCCAGGTTCAAGTGATTCTCCTGCTTCAGCCTCCCAAGTAGCTGGGATTACAGGCGTGCACCGCCATGCCCAGTTAATTTTTTGTGTGTTTTAGTAGAGACAGGGTTTTATCAGGCTGGTCCCGAACTCCTGAGCTCAGGCTTTTTTTTTAATTTTTAATTTTTATTTTAATTATAAAGATGAGGTCCTGCTCTGTTGCCCAGGCTGGAGTGCAGTGGTGTGATCATAGCTCACTCCAGCCCCACATTCCCGGGCTCAAGCAATCCTTCCCACTTCAGCCTCCCCAGTAGCTGGGACTATAGATGCACACTGCTATGGCCGGCTCTCAGTTAGTGTTTTTAAGCTTTAAACGTGAAGATATGCACATACAACACTAATGAAGGGAGAGAGAACAACTTGTCTTCCTCTATTTACCTTGTCTTTTTTAGATAAAGATTCCATCAGCATGGTAGGAGGAGAGAGTCAAATTTAAGGAAGAAAGTTTAGATTCAGGGAGGCTTTTGAGAAGGGGCCCATAGCTAGTTCAGACAAGGGGTGGGGAAGACACAATTAAAACCTCAGATGAGTTAGATCATCTGAGAGTGGGGAGACCTATTTCTTCCTTCCTGGGTATCGCTCATAGACATGACAATTTTCCTAGTATATAAGGCCTTGCCCATGACAGGGGATGCTCTGAGTAGAAGTGTTTAGACATGGGTCAGAAATAGTCTTGAGTAGGTTTTTCACTCCTACTCATAGATTTCTTGTGTGTTCTTGAGAGGCTCAGATATGGACCCAGGGAAGTCTTACATCTGAGGGGAAGCGACCTCACAGCAAGTGTCTCTGTAACTCAACCACTAAAGAGTTGAGATGCTGCAGATACTTCAATTGGTGCATGGACAGGTGATGTTCTTGCACTTCTAGGTCTTGGTCTGTGCCTGCCCTGAGGAGCCTAAGGGCCATCTCTGAGGAGGACCCTCAATTGCATAAGATTTCATTTCCGGCTTCCTTGTCCTCACCCAATGCAATAGGCTGTCCAAATGAAAAAAAAAAAATAGGTTTGCTGTAACAATGAAAAACGTTTATTTCTTATACATCTGAGTTGGAGCCTGAGAGTCAGGGCTGCTACAGCTGCAGATAAGCAGTTGCTCTTAACTGGCACACACCTGGGTGCCTAGTCAGAATCTATGTTTTATTAATGACTTTCCTAGATAAGCATTTCCAGGCAACCAGTTCCCACCTGCTAGAATGGAAATGTTTGGTATTAGAGAAGCGGGTGTAGAAAGGCAAGGGGTTGCCCAGCAACTTCTTCCCTCAAACCTACCTCCATAATTGCTTAACTTTAAGATGTTGAGAGCTTCTGCTCTAAAGATTGATTGATCTACGAGGGCTTTGTGGGGAACATTTGCTTCTAGTCCTTTGTGTCTGCTGTTGTTCTAAATCCCTGAAAGAGACTCCTTACAGCCAAACCCTCAACTTGGTACAGAGCACAGATTATAGGAGGTTTGGGGGTGGTGTCAGGTGACCCAAGGCAAGCTAGATTCTTATCACCAACCCAACTAAATGCAATTGCAGATTGACCTTGGAGCCATGACGACCTTCCTAGAACACTAAATTGGGAGGAAGTAGATCAGGGACAGAGGCCTAGGACATAATAGCCTCAGGCTCCAGAACAGCCTAGGACCTGTCTTTCCCCAACCTAGGTTTCCTCTTATCAGGCTATCTTAGAAGAGAAATGGTCCTCAGGCGACCAGGTCCTCCCCATACTTAGCCCAGTGGGCATTCTTCTGAGTGCTCTTAACAAATATCACTTAACTAAATGATTTCCTGCCAGATTAGGCCACTTTCCATTTTTAGTGGCTTGAAAGTGAGTGAGTCTGTTTCCATTCTTTGTGTGTCCTCTTATAAAAACCACTGTCACCCCGTTCGTGCTTTGCAAATAGCTCTTTTTGCTAGGTAAATCCCTGAGAGTCTGCACATCCTTCCTGCTAGGGATGGAAGCTCCAACCTCCCCTCTAGGTATTTTTAAAGTGCAACCCACCCAATGTAAATAATCGAGTTTTCTTACTCCGTGGTCACCTATTGATACTCTTTAAATGACTTGCTTTTATTGTGCCTTCTGTGACAGAGCTGTTTTCGGGAGGCACGTTGGAACAGGGCATACAGTTTGTCATGTGTGACCTACAGGAACCCATTTGTCTTAAGAAGGGAGACTGGTGTGCAGCGTGAGAGGGCATTACGGTGAAATTCATGGCCTGAACTGGAAAGGGATAAGAGTACTGGGAAGAGGTGTGAAGATGGGAGTAATAGACCTGAAGCTTTCTTCTAGAAATTGCCAACAGAAAAAATACGTATTTCCCATTAAGAATTGTTGACAGGGAAAGAAAGAAAACAAAGAGAGAAGCCAAGGGAAGAATGTCTGGAGGAATAATGTTGGTTCCCTTGATGTCAAACCTATTTTTGTTTTCCCTGAGAGACTTGTGTCTGCAGTTGAACAGAGGTTATTGGCTACAGTAAGTGCCCTCCACTGCGACACCAGCAAAGGCCGTACTTCCAATCACGAAGAGTCACACGCTGGCTGAGATTGATAAAGTACCAGTACACAAATGCAGTCAGCACCAAAAACACATCTGAGCAAGGGACACCCAAATACGTTAATTCTCTTCAACCAAGAAGAAAGAACTTTGCTTATTTCCAGAGCAAGCACAATTTGGCAACGGCCCTGGGATGGTGGTTCTCAACCAGGGGTAATTCCCTGTCTCCCTGCTTCCCACAAGGGACATTTGGAAATGTCTAGACACACTTTTGGTCATCACAATTGGTGGTGGGACAGCAGGATTCTACTGATATCTACTGGATAGGGGTGAGGGATGAACAGGAACAGTTCCCCATTACAGAGAATTATCCAGCTCATGCTGTTGAGAAACTCATGTCTAATGTTAATTTCTAACGTGTTTCAAGATAAAGTGGACACTCACAACACAGTATCTCTTCATCACATTGCTTTCTAGATACCTGCTGCCGATTAGACATGAAAAGAAAGTGATTCATTATTCAAATCACTGCAAAAAGCAACTTACAGTTAAAATATACACGAACAGACCTGCTTCTCTCTTTCAAGAAAAGGATTTACAAAGAAATGGTGCCGCTTTTTGGTATAAAAAATTTTTTTTTCCCTAGAAGATATCCTGGCTTTTATGTGTGTCAATGAATGTGGTCTTTACAGAATTTTCACACACTAAAAAAAAAAATTGTGAGCACTTAAAAGCCAATTTATTAGATTGTGGGATGGTTACATTACACAGTAGCACACATGAATTTTTTTGTAAAATCTCAGCTCTTGCGAAGAACAAAAATGCTTATTTTAGATGAAAGTGTAAACTCTAGTTGAATATCTGACAGAATAGGCATCTATTTCAGCCTTGAGAAGAAAATTGATCATTCATTATGAGAAAGATTACAACCTGTTCCTATCATATCTAAAACCTGAGTCATTAAAGTTGAAAAGTTTCACAAAGACCTTATACTTTAACCACTTAGAAATTTTCATGGGCTGATATGTCCTTGGGGGATGGGGAGATGAGGCAATATTTACTGTGACATTTTTGTGCGTAGTTCACCTTTCCCTGGGACCATTCCATTTATACACATTGGGAGATGATCATGGTGTTAAAAGACTCTTAAGTCAATAGAACATGACTTTCCTCTAGGATGTTTCATCAAGCAGTTGGGTTGATAATGAGAATCGTTTTCAGAGACAGAATCTTAATATAGACCTTTTAAGCTCTTATGAATTCACATCAGTAGAACTAATAAGCTCACTATCACAGGCTAGTGTGTGTCTATTAAATGAAACTAATTTTACTTAATCTTAATTAATTTTCAATTTCTATTTTGTCTCCTCTGTTCCTGCATTATTCTCTTAATTACAGCTTATGCTTAGCTTTGCTGATACGAGAAATCAAAGTTAAATGAGGAAAGGAAGCCAAGTTCAAATCTGCTTAGGTGGTAGGGTCCAGGGGGTCAAACTCTTACTTGAATGTGGAGATGGAAGTTTCTCCGAGAAGGCTGTGTGCATAAAAGTGCATGCGTGCGCATCTGTGTGTTTGCCTGGTTTCAATTTTCACAGACAATAGCTCCCTTCCCCAAATATTTGAGGCTGGTAGGCCATTTTTCTACCTAAAAATATCGTATTAAAATAGCCAGAGTCATATTATTGTTAGTACAGTATTTAGATGTTATATGAAATTACTAAAAGATCAGCTGTAAACTATAGCAACTATGCTTCTCAAACTGACCTGATTACTTTCGTATATACACAGAATGGAAGAATCCTGGAATCTTTGCTGAAGGAAATTGTAGATTGCCATAACAAATTACAAAATTGAACAGTTCATGTCAGTTGATACTTATCACTTAATCACATTTCTAAGTATTTGATCTTGCTTCCTAAATTAATTTTTTATTCTATTATACTGAGTTGAACTTTTATTCTTAACTCCTGTCAAAGATTAAAAAAAAAAAAAAACCCAGTTCTCTCTTAAATATTCTCCTAAAAAGCAGTTGAGTTATCCGGGACCAGTGATGAGAAACCATTCCCAGGACACTTCTAAGACAGACGATGCTGGTCTAGATTTGTGGGCGATGTTACCTCTCATTCCTTGTCAGCTCCACGACGTGTTGCTAGAGCATTTCAGTTGTCTGGGTTTTTAATCATTCTCGATGACACTCGCAGAGAAGGAATGTGAGTATCTGGTGGCTCTGGCCAATGTATTGTCATGTCCACCTGTCACCAATAATAATGTAATGAGGACAAAGGAAATCTCCTTCTTCAGTATCCACTTCAGAACTCTGGTTTAAAAATAGCATTTGGTTAGTAGCCCCTAAAATAAACTTACACAGAAAGGTGAAAATTCTATACTCTGATGGAAACCTGAAACTGACCGTTTACCTATTGCCAGAAGCTACAACATTGCACTAAATACCGAAGGCTGGTTGAATGAGTCTGAACACTATGGTCAGTAGTCCTGCATGCGGGCATTACAGCCTTTTTAGCATTTCCCACTGTCTGCCACCAATATAGAACTTAAGTTTTTCATCAATTAGAATACTCAACAGCCCTTGTGTCATAGGAACTCCTCAATCACCTTTACTTCTCTTTCCACTTCAACCTAAAACTCCTAGACAGCAACTTGATGAAAAGGAAATGAGGCGGGGGATAGAACAGGATGATAGTCTATGAGAGCAGAGGTAGGAAGAATCCTGGCTGTATTGTGTTTTCTTACATAATCCACTTATTCAGAGTCAGAGAGCTAAAGAGTGGGGCTGGGAAGACGCCATCTCATTGAGGACAGTTTTGTTGGTTAGAGTAGAGGAATAAGCCTAGGATCTCTGTGCACATCCACACATAGTTCCAAAAAAGAAATTTGATGCAGACCCAACTGGACAAATGAGAGAGCCAAAGTAAACATGTACATCCTGTCTTTTGGATGCTGGGTTTGGCAGATCTCTTATTAAAAGAAAAAAATATATATATGTAAACACCTAGACACATATAATAGAACAAAGGGAGTAGTATATCATCCATGTTACAGGTGAGTGCAACTCTCTGGGCCCAGTTTCATGTTGGTAGTTAAAGAATTTACCAAGACAGCTGTAGGTAAAGAAAGGCAGATTTACTACAGAAAGTATGAAAATACGGTGGAAAGGTGCAAGAGGCAGGATGGCAGAGAAGGGGCTGTCTGCAAGGGAACAAAGAATTGCTGGGGATTTTCTAGAGTCGTGTTTATGTGTACGCTGAAGAGAGCTTTGTGCTGTACTGATAACGCCAGAGTTACAGTGAGCTAGTTTGCAGGTGTCTGGTGATCAGTGGGCACAGGAAGATTGTGAGTTACTTGCGCAGGAGGGCTATGTGTCCTGGACCATGAAGAAAGGCAGACTTAGACCTTATCTGCTTTTTCTTTTTGCTTTCCCTTGGTCCTTCCAGCATGACTCTTTTTTACCTAATTAGGACTCCACAATCCAGAAGACATCAGTGAAGAGCAGACCTCTGAAGAATTATTGTAGGAATGAGAAAAAAAAAAAAAAAGTAGAAAACTGGTAGCATCTCTGGGATATTAAAACAGAAAAAGAAAAAGGAAAAGGACAGGCAGTGTTACCATAAAACAAAAACAAGAATTCATATTAGATGAAATTGTAGTTTGGTAACATTAGAAATATATTGTTGAAAAAGGTGCATAAATGCAATTAAAGCAGTACACAGCAGAGTGGAGTTACAAGCAATCAAATACGTATTATAAGCAATCAAAAATACAAACTTGAGAAATTCTACTAGGACGCAGAGGAAGAAAAAAATCAAGGGTTGAAAATAATGCAAGAAAATGATATGTATGGAGGATAGAGAATGGAGCGCCAACCTGAGAATTATAGGTGTTCTAGAGAAAATAAATAACAAGTAGAACAAGAACAGAAGCAATTATTCCAATATATCATTAAATAAAAGTTTCCTGAGTTGAAAAAGAATGAACAAGCAGATCAAAAGAGTTCACCATGTTCAAAGTAAATTAAATGAAAAGAGAACTTTGTTACATTTGAATTACAGGGATGGAGGAAAAGAGACTATAAGCATTCGTGTAGAAAAAATGGTGAAAAACAAAAAGAACAAAGAGCTAAGCTGGCCTTAGCCTGACTTTTTCTCTGGACACAATGGAGTAACATCTACAGAATTTTGAAAGAAAATATTTTTACATGACCGTTTTATATTTAGCCCTGTTAAAAAATATCTACTAATATAAAAGTAAGACCTTTACAGATATACTAAAAATATGCCAACCATCTAATTTTTCTGAAAACAAAGTTACCTGATAGTGACATATTTTAATATATGAAATTTAAGAAGAGTTTAGCCCAGGTAAAACATGACTGCCAGAGTGCCCAGTGCTTTAAGAGATGGGCAAGAACATAGTTTACTTACTAAGTCTCGAGGCAAACTGTCACCCCAGCAATTATGATTATACTGGCCACAGTAAGAAAGCTACAAGAATTTAAAGAAATTGCTCCCTTTTTCCACAATGTCATCTGGATGGAGCCTAAAAGTAAATATTTTTATTGTAAATGATTGCTCATTGTTGCGGAGGCATCTTTTGAACTAGCCACAGATTTATCTGAAAAGGTGTGTTTTAGATGAAATTTGACACTGGATGTGGGTTCTGGAGTCACACTATCTGGATATTACTACTTGTTCCATCAATTACTCCACATACCACTCCTCGCATCTTCTTGGGCAAATCATTTAATCTCTAGGGGCCTCAGTTTTATTACTTGTAACATGGAAATATTGTAGACTTTCTGGCATACAATTTTTGTGAGGATGAAATAAGTCAACACATATAAGGTACTTAGAACAGTACCCAGAACCTTGTTGCTAATAAAGAGACATCAATATACACCATGTGTAATGTGGTGAAACATGTTATATATACACACACCATATGAGACAGGGGATATACATCAGTAGATTTGTGTTTTCTTTGGATTGTGGTGATATTTTTTTCTGTTTCTCTAGTTTATAAGATTTTACTTAGTGAGCTTGCATTACCAGTTGAACAAAGTATAAGCTTAAGGAAAAAATGCTGATTTAAAAATAAAAATAAATTAGAGCTATTATGTAACTGTAATTTATGTTATTATAGTTCCACATTTATTATAGCAATAATGGGTGTACAGTTGACACCAGTAATTCAAATTCTATTACTTGATATTACTTGGATTTGATTTTTTCTTAGTATCTAGGAGGGTGATGACATCATTTCCATTTAAGAGTTTATGGAAATAGACATTGCTTTTACCCTCATCCTAGCTACACTGGTGTTTCTCAGGGCTGTGTTTGGTTTTCATTTTTCACGCCTGTAATCCCAGCACTTTGGGAGGCCAAGGTGGGTGGATCACCTGAGGTTAGGAGTTCGAGACCAGCCTGGCCAACATGGTGAAACCCCATCTCTACTAAAAATACAAAAATTAGCTCGGCATGGTGGCAGGCGCCTATAGTCCCAGCTACTCGGGAGGCTGAGGCAGGAGAATCACTTGAACCTGGGAGGCAGAGGTTGCAGTGAGGCAAGATTGAGCCACTGCAGTCCAGCCTGGGTGACAAGAGCTAAACTCTGTCTCAAAAAACAATTGTCCTGAACAACTAAGAAGGAAGAAAGAGGAGTCAAGTGGTCTGGGGCATCATAATTACTCAGATTTGTCTCATTTTTATCATTCCTATTTCCTCTGTTAACCTGTCCTAACTATGGTAGTGAATAAATAAACATGTTCAAACTACTTTTGTGGTGTTCTTGGTAGGGAAGCAATTCTCTATAACCTCCTATGACCGCATTGCACATGACTACCAAATCAAATAGCCATCCTGCTTGACTCAAGTGCGAGAATTAGACAGAATTAATATTTACCAGATGGCTGCATGTTTTTAAGTGATAGAGTCATGTTTGTTGTACTGGTTTTGAGTTTTAGTTCTTAAAGTTTTACCCTGAAGCCTTCCCTTTGCTCTTTTGTGCTTTATCTCATGATGTGGAATGTGGCCCACGCTTTGAAAACATTCTTTTATGTCTGTTCCATAACGCAAAAACTCCTTCTCACAAAACCTCCATGGTTTTAATGGTCAACTCCTGGACCATGGATTCCATGTCAATCATTGAACATTTCACTTTTGGAGAAAACCAGACATGTAACCATGGTTTGTAAGTATCTCATAAAGCACATTTTGAAATTTTTTTAAGCCAAGTTGTTTGCACATTATCTCATTTCTTCTGAATATCATTTTTTTTTTTTTGTTCAGCGATAAGCAGTGTACTACTTACTTTGAATCAATCTCTCCAGTTGCTTTAAATTTTTCTAAATTAGGATTTTTTTTGTTAATGTGCGTTCCCTAAGTCTTTTCTACTTAAGGATTTTAATTCAGTATTAGACTGAATGTGGCATTGGCATTAGCATCACTTTTATATCAGTTTCACTGAGATCAACTTTCTAGATATAAGATAATTATAGAAGCAATCCCCCATGGTAACTGTCTGGGGCTCTGGTTTCTAATAATGATGAGCTAAAATTATAAGGAAAGCTTATTGTGTGCCAGGCGCTGAGCTAAGTGCTTTATTTACATGGATTGTCCTAGCAAATTCTTCCAATAACAATTGAAAGAATTGTTATTGCTAAGAATCAAGCACTATTTTTAATCACCGTTTTACAAATAGGACAATTGTGGTTTAGAAAGGTTAAATAGTTGCACACGTTTATAGAGAAAGGACAAATGTCTAGGTCTGATTATTTCCAAAGCCCATTCTCTTAATATCTGGCTCCTGTGTATTTCTGCTTGGTTTTGGTAGACTAATGCCATACCGAACAGAACCATGGGAGTATGTCTTGATCTCCACACGAGGTTTTCTCTTTGCAGTTTCTAAGAACAGTTATACGAATCAGAAAAATAAATTAGAATCTTCAAATATCAGAAGGTTCTAGGAAGCTGGTTTCTGACCAGTGGTAGTAATCTGTTAAGAAGCATACGGAAGCTAAATTAAATGGGTTTTTAACTGTATGAAAGTATTTACAAAATTAGTAGCTCCATGTAAGTGGGGATACTTCTGAGATGTCACAAGGAAGATTTGCAGGAGTCTTACCTTTCACTTGGGTTTGGGCTTCAAGTGTGTGGTAATGGAAAAAGAAAAACCTTTTAGCTCCACCTGGCTTATATTCAGAAACCACACCTCTTCTGCGTATCACTTGGCCGCATAAAAAATATGTTTTGCTTTTTATGGTACATGTCATAAAGAATCAAAACACAGTGAGAAGGCTTAGCATGTCTTTAGTATTCAAAGAAAAAAAAAAAACAGGGCAGCCCTGCCTCGTCTGAAAAATGTTTAGAATCCACTTGGCTTTGCTTTTCAGGTTCCAGGCAGGCAACTGTACCTGTAGCAACGCACCAAACTCATTCATACCCTTACTCACAACAAAAGGTGAGGGGATGCTTGGTGGGAGAGAAATGCTGATGAAGCTGGATCCAGAGCTCCATTGGAGAGCAAGAATCCTTCACACACCCTGTACTTTGACAAACCTGTTCTTGCTTTGCTGCCCATGTTCAAGGAAGCAGTTTTTCTAAATAACTATGTTTAGATCAGAACTCGGTCTAACAGAAGTTCTAACATGTTGTCCTGATTAAGCAAATTACCATCAAAACAGACAGACAGACAGGAACACACAACAAACAAATATGCATTCTTCTCTGGAATGTTCCATTTCTTAGAAAGCATGCAAAGACCTCCACACATTTTGGAAAATGTTGCTCTAACTTGAGAAAAAAGAGACTTTAGGAAATAGGGAATTGTTATTTATTTGATGGGGTAAGTCAAATGAAGGAATAAAAAATTGAATGCATTTACTTTGGAGATGAGACCATGTGCCTGAAGCTAAGCGTCTTCGCTGTTGGGAGTGGAGCCGTGACCCTGACTTGTCTGCAGGTAACAGCATTTGAGAATCAAGAAACCTTGTCTGAGGATGCGTCCTTGCACCAGATCCCTCCAGCCAGTTTGCCAGATGCTGACTCAGTTAGGGGAGAGTGGATTATGCCCAAGGAATGGATAAATCTTCTCACCGATACTCAGACATGGATGTTACTTTCTGGTTCTTTTACAAAGGCAGATGATCCGACTTAAGGAAGGAAAGTAGAGAGCAGGGACAAGTGTAAGCTGTCATAATAATCTTTTTATAATCTTTTGGATACATTACCTTATTTTCCATGGTAGGTGTAGCTTCTCAAAAGCCGTATGCAATTAGGTTTTTTTGCAATTTTCATATTTTTGATGAATGCATCATTTAAAAAAGTCTTTAAAAAAGATTTCTTTCAAAAGGAAAGTGGCATCTTCTAATTGAATGATTTAACAATAAAAAAAGTCTGTGATTGGGTTTATCAATACTTAGTGCCCTTGTACAATATAGGGCCAAAGTAAAATATAACAAAGATGATGACATTTACCAAATAATTATGTAACAATGTTCTTTTCTATATAATTGTAATTACTCAGTAATACAGCCGGTTATTGGCTTTTGTTGTCAGCAGTTTCAGGTATGTTGTATTAAAATAAAGGCTTTGAAATTTCTCCTAGAAGTGTGCTCAGGAGTCTCTAGGCTGCTTGGCAGTCCTGTTTGCTTGTTCTGATTCGGAGTAGAATGCTTTCTCTTTTAAGTGCATCAAAGCAATGCAGTTTGGAATTTGGAATGCAGGCAGTTAGGGAAGTATGTTTAGAATAACCTCTAAGTTTAAAAGATACGTGTCTGTAACCTTGTAATAAAGATGCTCTTTTGCAATATACCTTGGCTGTGTGTTTAATTGCAGGTGCTAGATAAATGCACTTGTGATTCTTTCCTGACATAATGGATGCCTTCGTATTTAATGCTGGGATAAAATGTGACACATTGGGTGTAGGGAGAGGGGACTAGGGCCAGCTAGGAGTCATTTCTGGCCTGTCATCACAGAAGCGAATGCACAGCTTTTGGCTGCCAGTTGTCACAGCCTTTTGGACAACCTGACCTTTGACCCTGTTTAGGAACTATCTTCTCCTGCCTCCCTCTGGCTATGCTTAATTCCTAGCCCTATCTACAGTTGGACACATCCCTGCAGCACTCTCTCCAGCTCTCCTTGCCGCCCGTCCCACAACCACTTCCTTCCTCGAGTCTTTGCTGTCAGCTTACTCACAATCGGTCCCCTTAGAAGAGTCTAAGGTCTCAGTAAAGCTGAGAAGATTGAGATCTGACCAGGCAGAGCGGAGTCTCCCATTTTGCTTTTTCTGTACACTCCCCTTTATCTTTTTTTCCACTGAGAAGCTCATTAAGATCAACACTTTTACCTGTGCCCTTGATTTCATGCAGCCCCATTCCCTTTTGGAGTTCTTGAATTCAACTGTGTTCAAAAGACAAGTCCTCAAACACACCTGGGGTTCCCTTGTGACACCACACACATGCTCAGACACACTTCCTTACAGTGCTCCTCCTTTAGCTTCCTGAACTCTCCAGCCTTGTTTGGGAGGGGGAACCTGGACTGGTTTAAACAAGAGCCAGCCTCAGGGATGAACCACAGGCTGGCAGAGAAGCCTTCACTGAAGATAAGCAGAGGTGGCATTGCTGGGGATTCAGGAGAGTCTCAGGACTGCTGAGGCCCAAATGCCAGAAGAGTTAGGAGCACTGGGCTCCAGAGATCCCAGGGACAGAAGGAAGAGAACCAGTGAGCCGAAACCCATTGCCAACAAAACAGTATTTATCAAGGTGGCAAGGTACGCTATTTCCCCGAGAGACTGCTTAAGCAGACAGGTAACATTTCAGGTTTGTTTTTAAGAGCCTCAGAAATGAGTGAGTCAGTTAGCATAGATACTAGTTAGCATGCTATTTTGATTTTTCCTTTGATGATCGAATTTGTTGAATGAATTGACTCTGCCTTTCACTTCTTCTCTGTAATGCCTGCTCTCTTAGCCCCCTGTGGAGGGGCAGTTCTCCTTGGTTTGTTAAAATTAGAGTTGGTTGATACATCCCTGTATGAGTTTGCTATGGCTGCTACCAGAAACTACCACAGACTAGGTAGCTAACACAGTGGAAATGTATTTCTCACAGTTCTGGAAGATGGAAGTCCAAGATCAAGATGTGGGCCAGTTTGGTTTCCTCGGGGGCCCCTGTTTTTGGCTTGCAGATAGATCTGTGCCTTCTCACTGTATCCTCACAGGGTCTGCTCTCAGGCCAGGTCTGTCCTATGCCTAGGTCTGCTTTGACTTACATTGTGTTGGAACATTTTCATTAGTGGCCAAGATTAAAAATCAGATCTTGGTATTTTGCATGAATGTCTCAATTTCTGGCTTTTCTTCAAATGCTGCAAGACCTGGTGTCAACCCTGTGAGTCTGTTTGCAGCTGGAAGCTTTCCATTTGATGCCATTCAGATACTCCCATCAAATCCATTATCACAAATCACTGCAGGTCAGTTCAATTGTCTCACTTTTTATGTTAGTAGAATATTCTCTATATTTTCGTAGGCTCAAGTGTTGGACATGTTGCTGTGACCTCCATCTGTAATGTCTCCCTCCCCCTGTCTTCTCCACCTGCCCAAAGTGTCTTGCCTCTCTGTTGTTTTACTCTGGTTTAGGTCTTCACACTACGTCATTCCTGGCTTCTTGCAAAAGCTCCTTAGCTCATCTCTCCTCTTCCAGATCCTACACACTATCTTCAAATGGTTTTCAACATGTTACTTTCCTGTTTACTCTGTTGCCTAGATGTTTAGCCTTTTATGTCCCTGCTTGTCATTTTAGTTTTCTCTCCTTTTCTGGTCAGTGACTGGCACACTTGTAGGTGTTCATTCACTTCTTGTTGATAACGGATTGCTTTGTTCAGATCCCCTGAGCATGTCCCTGGGCTTGCTTTGCCTTATGTCATCTACACCCTCCCACCCGTAGCCACCCAAATTCTCCCCATAGTTCCAGATCAAGACCAAATCATCCATGAGCAAAACGTTTGCCTCAAAAAGATTCTTTTTCCTCTGAAATCCTCAAGCCCTTAGCAGTTGGAGTAAACAGTTGTTATTTACTTTTTCATATTATTGACTTTCTTATAATGTTACATAATTTAGTAATCCAGAACACAAGTTTTTTGAAGGTAGAAGCTATATTTCTACCTAATAATAAACAAGTCAGTAACTCAGAACTCAGTTGTAAGTCATGGATAGGACACTCCTGCTCAATATAGAATGTAGATTGTTGGCAATAGCTATGCTGGATGGCCAGTTCCTTAAATGACTCTGGTGCTGGAGAAGAAACATGTTAGAGAGAAAACCATGGATCTTGGAGTCACATGGACTCAGCTTTCAATAAAAGCTCTACTACTTGGTAGTGCTGTGGCACACGGCAAGCAACTCACTTTCTATGCGCTACAGTTTCATGTGCAAAAGTGGAAATAAGAATACTTCTTTCCTAGGTTGTTCTGGATATGAAATGAATTTAAAAACACCTGGCATAGTGCCTGATACAACTGGGATGCAATAAATCTAAGTTTTCCTTGTTTTTCTTTTGCTAGGTAGCATCATGACCCCTCAAAGATGCCTATGTCCTCATCTCTGAAAGCTTTGAATATGTTGGCTCTGAATTACATGGCAAGAGAGAATTAAGGTTGCAGATGAAATCAAGGTTGTGAATGGCCTGTCTTTGAAATGGAGATGTTATTCTAGATTGTTCGGGTGGGCCCAATGTCTTTAAAAAGTAGGAGAGAGAGGCAGAAGAAGAGTCAAAGTCAGAGAAGGGAACGTGATGATCGAAGCAGAAGTCAGAATGATTTGATATGAGAAGGATTCAGTCTGCCATTGCTGGCTTTGAAGATGGAAGGGGGCCAGGAGATAAGGAATGCAGGCAATAAAATTCTTTGGAATGAATCCAATGAAATGGATTCTCCCCTAGAGCCTCCAGAAGGAACTCAGCCCTGCCAACACCTTCATTTTAGTCCAGTGAGACTCATTACAGAAATCTGATCTCCAGATCTGTAAGATGATAAATTTGTATTGTTTTAAGCCACTAAATTTGTGGTAATTTGTTACAGTAGCAATAGGAAACTAATGTTTTCCTTTCCTCCCCTAAGATTTTGCGCTTGAACTACCCTCCTCATGAAGAAAGTAGAAGAGTGGAGAGCTTTTAATTTACTGTGTCACTCACTTAGTAGGTGCTTGTTGAATAAAGCAATGAATGCATAGGAAAATTACTGCTTACATAGTGTGTTTCACTGTGCTGATTGGTAGAAACTTTCACCTTTTACGGAATCAGAATCAGCTGGTGATTCTTGGCTGATTGAAAGAGTAAATCCCATAATAGCTTCACTGTAATTAAAAGCTGTGTATTTGTATCATTAATATTTACTAGAACTACAAGTAAAAAGAAATCACCAGGTTTGCTGAGATCTAGTCATCTCATAAGAATTAAACTAAGTGCAGAATCAGAGAGCATGGAGACTTCTCTTACGTATGTCAGAAAATTCTAATGAAATCAACAAGTATCAGTGGAATACCAACATGCGCACAGCTTTGGACCACATGCACAAGGGAATGTAAAAGTGTGTTTAAGGGCTAGGTGCGGTGGCTCATGCCTGTAATCCCAGCACTTTGGGAGGCCAGGTGGGTAGATCACTTAAGGTCAGGTGTTCAAGACCAGCCTGGCCAAAATGATAAAACCCCATCTTTATTAAAAATACAAAAACTAGCTGGGTGTGATGGTGCATGCCTGTAATCCCAGCTACTCTGGAGGCTGAGGCATGAGAATCGCTTGAACTGGGAGATGGAGGTTGCAGTGAGCTAGGATCACGCCACTGCACTCCAGCCTGGGTGATAAAGTGAAACTTTGTAGCAAAAAGCAAAAAAAGTGTATTTAAGTATATTTAAGGAATTGTCCCTGATTATATTGATAAGACCAAGATACAAAGTAATAGTAAAAGAGCCAGAGGGTAAATGGAAAATGCAGTATATACGCTGTTTAACAGGATGATTATTAAGAGGAGACCATCATTTTAGGGGGCCCCATTCTGGCCTCAAGAGTGTTTTAATCACTGTGAATAAGATTTCTGCTCATGGAGAGCTTGAAGTCTCTTTTGCCAACCCAACCCTACAAAGACTTTGAAGACCTTCAGACTAAACTCAGCTGTACATAGGTTGGCCTAATTTTAGAAGGATAAGAGTTCTATATAAAAAAGGTGGAATAGTTACCTCAGGAAGCTTGAGATTTAAAATGTAAGCACTTTACATTTGACCAAGAAATTTTCATTCAGGACAATAATACTGGACGTGAAAGTACCCAGGTCCCCAAAATGAAAGTCTCCAATCAACAGGAAAAAAAATCATGACTTACTTGGAGCTTTCCCTGGTACTATGACCATCCTTGCTTGAGTCTTTCCTGCTTTCAAAGAACCATTAACCTAGCTAGCATTACCTGCTGTGCTACTAAGCTGCTTTACACTCTTCCTAGGCTATGATACTTGTTCTTATAGAACCTTGAATTTTGCTAGCATTCTACCCATTGCTTGACTCACTCTCCTGCCTCTTCCTCTATCCATTCTAACTGGCCCAGAACAACTCTCCCATACTGAATCCTGCATATCTTTCTTCAGTCAAGTCTCAAAAATTGAACTCACCAGAAAAAAAAAATAAAAATAAAAAAACACCTAGAATATGACATAGCAAAGTTCACTTTACAAAATGCAAAAGAGCTATTTAACATAAATATGCAAAGTCTATTTTTATTAATGTAACTCATTAGATATTTTCCTTTGAGAAATGGTTCAATAGAGTGCTTACTGTTTCTTCCAATTAGTAATCATTAGTGTTCTGTGGCATTTCCTTGAGAAAGAATATTAAAGGGCTAGAACAATGTTACCAGGGGCAGAACTTTTAAATTCAGAAGCTACGTCAAAACCAATCATTTTGGGATCAAACATTTAGTTAGTCTCATCACTGGGTACCATGATTCTTAATCTTTATGACAAGGGTTATTAATTTAGATGAGTTCCAAGAGAATCAGTTATTCTTTTGTTCTTTTGATATAGTGCAATGCAGATTTTCTGTGGTACTAAAAGCAAAATAGGCATGAAAAAAGACACCATTTGACTGAAATGTTATTTGAAAGTCAGCGATGATCTATCTCCTCAAATTCAATTCCAGAAGCCTTTTCTCAGCTTTTATTCTTACTAATATTTTATGTGCATGCCATTTTAGAGTTCACAGACTTGTAAATAAATTATTTGCTAATCCTTCTCTGTGTTCCTGTATAATGATACTCATCTTCCTATATTTGTCTGTTCTCTGAGTTCATTGAGGGCAGGAACCATTTTTTCCCCCCAGTACTTTATCAAAATTCCCAAGTCATAGCTGTGATTGACTGCTGCTGAATGAGTAAAGGATGAATTTTGTGCCTCTTACTGTTGGCCATTCCTCTCCCTCAGAAATGTTTTCCTCCCTTGGGGATATGGTTTTGCTGTGCCCCCACTCAAATCTCATCTTGAATTGTAGCTCCTATAATTCCCACATGTTGTGGGAGGGACCTGGTGGGAGGTAATTGGATCTGGGGGTGGGTCTTTCCCATGTTGTTCTTGTAATAGTGAACAGGTCTTATGAGATCTGACGGTTTTATAAAGAGGGGTCCCCTTGCACAAATTATCTCTTGACCACCACCATGTAAGATGCCCTTACTCTTTGTTTTGTGCCGTGATTTTGAGGCCTCCCCAGCCATGTAGAACTGGGAGTCCATTAAACCTCTTCTTCTTTATAAATCGCCCAGTCTTGGGTATGTCTTTATTAGCAGCATGAGAATGGACTAAAACATTTGGGTTCTGCATAACACACTCCCCCGTTCTCTGGCCTTTTTGTTGACTAAGCTTCCTTTGTTGTCCTCACTAGCTTTCCTCTCCTATGACTCTAAAGTTCTATGCTCATTCCTGCTTTCTTGCTATGCTCTGTTCTTTGTTTCATTCACTAGCAATTATCTGTGTGTTAATTCTGGACCTGTAATCCACATTTTATTTCCAACCTTGACTGCTCACCTGATTTCCAGTTCTATACCTCTGAGGTGTTCTTCTGAGAACATGACATGTCAGGAACAATGTCCAAGATTTTATCATTGAATCCATGCCAGATTTCATGATGAGTAATTCTTGATTTCATTAATGCTGTTAATAGTACATGTCACCCAGTTTCAAAGCCATAAATTCATCTTTTATTTATTTTTTTCTTCCCAACTACATCTAGCCAGCTGGAAATCCTCTCAGCCCTGCTAGTTTAGTGGTTTTCACATTGGAGTGGAGGGTTTTGATCCTTCCATTTTATGTTATGTTATGTTATGTTATGTTATGTTATGTTATGTTATGTTATGTTATGTTGTTATGTTATGTTATGTTATTTTAAGATGGAGCCTCACTCTGTTGCCCAGGCTGGAGTGCAGTGGTGCGATCTCCACTCACTGCAACCTCTGCCTCCCTGGCTCAAATGATTCTCCTGCCTCAGCCTCCCAAATAGCTGGGATTACAGGCACCAACCACCATGCCTGGCTAATTTTTGTATTTTTAGTAAAGATGGGGTTTTACCATATTAGGCAGGCTGGTCTTGAACTCCTGACCTCAATGACCTACTAGCCTTGGCCTCCCAAAGAGCTATGATTACAGGCATAAGCCACCGCGACTGGCCTGATCCTTTCATTTTAAACCCACAGTTTATGAAACTGAATGTAATTACCTGATGAAGTCTTCTTGTCCATTTCCCAGGAAAGCTAATGCACAGAGAACAGCAGATGTTGCAGCAAAGAAAGAATTTAATAATCACAAGGCCAGTCAAGCAGAAAGATGGGACATGTTATGCAAATATGCCTCCCAGAGAATATGGAAACTAGGGTTTTTCAAGGATGGGTTTGGTGGGCAGCGGTCTAGGGAATGGAGGATGCTTACTGGTTGGGTCAGGGATGAAATCACAGGGGGTTGATTCTGTCCTCTTGTGCTGAGTCAGTTTGAGGGTTACAGGACTGGTTGAGTCAGTTTCTAGGTATGGGTTACTGGTCTTGGTGGTGCCAGGTGGTCCATCAGAATGCAAGGTCTGAAAAATACCTCAAATGCCAGTCCTAGGTTTTACAACAGCGATGTTACCTATAGGAGCAATCTGGGAGGTGACTAATCTTGTGACCTCCAGCTACAGGACTCCTGAGTCATCATTCCAAACTTATGGCCAATTCATTAGGTTTTACAAGGGTGGCTTTTGTCCCCAAACAGGGAAGGGGTTAGTTTTGGAAAGGAACTAGTATCATTTTTGTTTTACAGTTAAACTATAAACGAAAATCGTCCCATAGTTAGTTTGGTCTACACACAGGAATGAGCAAAGGCTGTTCACTTGTGAGGCTAGAAGCAAGATGGAGTTGGCCAGGCTAGACTTCTCTCACTGTCATAGTTTAATTTGTGAAGGTGACTTCATTTAGATCCCATTGTTCTTGTCTAATCTGTAAGGGATCAAGAACACTGGGATCAAGAACATTATGTTTGAGGGAAAAGGTACCTAGGGACACCTTTGAAATAAGATTTCTGAGCCCTTAAATAATTTTGTCAGTTTATCAATGTTGAGATATCTGAAGAGTTTTTCTCACAAATCTCTAATGAATTTCTTGAGAAACATGCAAACCATCAGTCTATTATTAGAAATCATAATGAACATTGCCAGTAGTATAATTAATGGAAAATAAAACTAGCTATAGCTAAAGAGCAAGTGGTAAACTTTGGTATTTCTAACAAATTGATGGAAAAAACAAATCTTGACACAATTTTTAGATTCTTAAAAATTTAACCTGGGTAAATTGGACTTGGTAGAATTACTGCCCACAAAAGAAAAATCACTGTAATGGTTAATTAATTATTTATTTTAAAGGATTTTATAAATCAAATTGCCATGCTAATCTCCTCTGTATTGTTCCAATTTTAGTATATGTGCTGCTCAAGGGAGCACTATAATGGCTAATTTAATGTGGCAAGTTGACTGGGTCATGAGATGGCCAGATATCTGGTTAAACATTATTTCTGCATCTCTCTATGTATGAGTTCATTTTCACACTGCTGATAAAGACATACCTGAAACTGGGAACAAAAAGAGGTTTAATTGAACTAACAGTTCCACATGACTGGGGAGACCTCAGAATCATGGTGGGAGGTGAAAGGCACTTCTTACATGGTGGCAGCAAGAGAAAATGAACAAGAAGCTAAGGCGGGAACTCCCAATAAATCCATGAGATCTCATGAGGTTTATTCACTAGCATGAGAATAGTATGGGAAAGACCGGCCTCCATGATTCAATTACCTCCCCCTGGGTCCCTCCCACAACACGTGGAAATTCTGGGAGATACAATTCAAGTTGAGATTTGGGTGGGGACAGCCAAACCATATCAGTCTGTGAAGGTATTTCCAGGAGAGATTAGCATTTGAACTATGGAAAGCAGATGGCCTATGTAGGTGCACATCATCCAACCCATTGAGCGCTTGTATAGAACAAAAAGGTGGAGGACAGCTGAATTCTCTTTCTGTCTCTGTGTCTGACTGCTTGAGGTGAGACCTGGGTCTTCTCTTGCCTTTGGACTAGAACTTATACCAACCATGGGCACTCCTGGTTCTCAGGACTTTCGACTTGGACTGGAATTTATATCACCAGCTTTCCTGGGTTTTCCACCTTGCAGATGGCAGATTGTGGCCTTTCTCAACCTCCATGATAAAGTGAGCCAATTCTTTATAATGCATCTCAGTATCTCTCTATATATGTCTATCATCATTTAATCTCCTGTTGGTTCTATTTCTCTGAAGAACTTATTAATACATTCACAGTAATAGAACCTAAAAGAGTAAAAATGTGTTATTTAAAGTAAAACAGGCTGGGGGGTGGCTCACACCTGTAATCCTAGAACTCTGGGAGGTGGAGATGGGCAGATCGCTTGAGGCCAGGAACTTGAGATCAGCCTGGGCAACACAGGGCGAACCCATCTCTACAAAACAAACAAAAGCAATGATTAGCTGGGCATTGTGTTGTGCACCTGTAGTTCGACTTATTTGGGAAGCAGAGTTTGAAGGATCACCTGAGCCCAGGGATGTCAAGGCTGCAGCAAACCGTGATTGTGCCACTGCACTCCAGCCTGGGCAGCAGAGCAAGACCCTGTCTCAAAAACCAAAATACAACAAACAAAAAGCTCTCAAATACACTAAAGAAATTTGATTGATAAATCAGTTATTGGTTTGTAACTATGTCTATGGAAAAAGAATTTATCTTAAGATAATTTCAGTGAGATAAGAATAAAAATGAAAAAAATAGGAACAGTTTCTTCTGTATAGAAAATTGATCAAGGAATTAAGGTGGCTTAAGGAGTTATACCCTGGAGAACACTTTCCCCTTTCAAAATCCTCCAGTTGTTGTATATTCTAATAACACACTCAGAATGTCCTCATGGTGAAAATGCTGATGTGAAAAAAAATGCTGTATCAAAATGGCAGAAGAAAGCATTCCTCCATTTTCCCCTCCTCACCAATGCTTGAATTAAAACTTCCTTTATTTCTGAAATGATCTTTGGTTGTTAGTTGTTTCCCTTAAAGTTTGGCTTTTCAGTTCTGAAACTTCCCTGACAAGCTGCATTATGCTAACGTTTTCGAGGACAGTTCTCTCTCCGTGTTGATGTTTGGGGATGTAGGTTTCACAAGCTTCTCTCTCATTACTTGGCACACTGTAGATGCTCAGAAATTGTTATATCCCACCCTATTTCCAAATCCTTCCATGGCCAAACAATTTAACCTGGTTTTGAAGATAATCAGTCTGTTTAATTGCTGTCTAAATTACCAGTTTCATTTCTCTTTCTCTCTCTTTGTGTCCTCTACCCTCCCAAGTATCTGCTCTATTTATTCCATTTTCCTATTACTCTGCTTTTCTTCAAGCAGTTCCTCAATCCAGATTGCCTCCTTCTCATTTTTGTCATTCTGAATCTTTTTAGTTCTGTTCTTCTGTGCCTAACTTTAGTGTCACCTCATCAGATAAACCTTGTCTTATCTTCTAAACAAATATGAGGTGTATCTCCATATAACCAACCTAGCACGTTCTTTTCACCATGGTGGGGTGATATGGTTTGGCTGTGTCCCCACCCAAATCTCACCTTGAATTGTAGTAATCACCATTTGTCAAGGGTGGGGTCAGGTGGAGACAAGCGAATCATGGCGGCAGTTTCCCCCATACTGTTCTTGTGGTAGTGAACAAGTCTCATGAGATCTGATGGTTTTATAAATGGGAGTTCCCCTGCACAAGTGCTCTTGCTTGCCACCATGTAAGATGTGACTTTGCTCCTCATTCACCTCCCTCCATGATTGTGAGGCCTCCCCAGCTGTGTGGAACTGTGAGTCAATTAAACTTCTTTCCTTTATAAATTACCCAGTCTTGGGTATGTCTTTATTAGGAGCATGGGACAGACTAATACAGGGGGCTTTGCACATTTTGTCTTTCCTTCATACTAGAACATCTAAATTCCATAAGGATAAAGGCTATTCTTGAATACATTTGCAATCTGAATGGTGCTGACACAGTTTCTTACAAATGATAGGTGTTCATTAACTATGTACTGCCCAATGATGTGAAGATCAAAAAATGACAAGGTGTTTTTGTAGAGACTAAGCTGATAAAAGGTATTGTCCTTCTGTGGATAAACCTACATATTCAACTCAAGTCACAGTGGTGGAAGAGAGGGGAGAGGTTACTGGCAATGAACTAGAGATTACTAAAATATGAAATATTCTTATAAATACTTCAAAACTACCTATTTTTCTTCTCTTATCTCTCCCCCTAAAATACTTAATAACTGTGCATTTGAAAAACAAATAATGCATTGTATTCTCACCGCTCTGTGTGTTTTTTTTTTTTTTCCCTTTCTTTTGGAGTCTTAAATTTAGATGTTTAGAGAGGGGGAATAGTGATAAGAGAAAGGTCCTTCCTGGGGGAAGGGGCTGACTTTGACCCTGCAGTATAATTGGTTGGCACCTGATTAAAGATAGCAGTGTTTCCAACCACTACACAAGTGTCTGAAGTTCATCTGCTAAAAATATTCCTGACTTTTCTATTAGTCAGATGATTATTTTAAACTTTTAACTTTCATTGAAATGAAATTTCTCTGCTTGGTAGATTAATGTTCAATTGATAAATTAATGCATTTACTTTCTTGCATATTTGTCCTGCTGTAATCATTGGTCTAAGTTAGTCTCTGCTTCATTCCTGTATCATGAGATTTTTCTATTTCTCAGCTTCTTATTGATGGTTTAGCATTGTGTCCTCACTGAAATCTCATCTTGAATTGTAATCTCCAGGTGTTGAGGGAGGAACCTGGTGGAAGGTGATTGGATGTTCTTGTGATAATGAGTCCTTACCAGATCTGATGGTTTTATAAGGTGCTCCCCCGCTTTTGCTTTCTCTTTCTTTCCTACCACCATGTGAAGAAGGTCTTTGCTTCCCATTTGCCTTATGACATGATTGTAAGTTTTCTGAGGCCCCCCAGGCATGTGGAACCATGAGTCAATTAAACCTCTTTCCTTTATAAATTACCCAGTCTTGGGTGTGTCTTTATAGCAGTGTGAAAATGGACTAATAAAAAGATTCGACTAGCATTATTATATTCAAGAAGAAAAGCAAACATAATCACACTTTCAGAAAGCCCTGGGACCATTAGCTTGTTCCTAGTCCTTTACTAAGAACCTTGATTATGATATGCTTTCAGCTCAAAGTCACAATGTGCTTTAACAAATCCCGTTGTGAGCTAATCAATTACCAGTTACTTTCCTTTAATTGAGAACATACTTTTGTTAATGTCTATCAGTTTAAGAGTAGAGAGCAAGCATATCAAGATTATCTTACTGGCATAACTAATTAGTAAAACAGGGTGAGATACTAAGAATGAAGTCACTTATATGTGTCTGAGCTTGTGCTGAGAAAGGGAGTGGGGTCAGCAGTGGAGGTAACAAAAATAGCTTTGTTATTTGGATTTCAGTTCATTGGTCTCAGCCATACGAACCTTTCTGGTCCCTGTGTAGACTTAAATGCAATTGCTGATTCTCTGACAAAGTAAGCATATTTCTAATCCTGTGAGAAAAATAATATATCAGAGCTTTCCAGATTTGAACACATTCTCAAAATTTCCAACCTGCTTCTAGAAGACGCAATTTTCTTGAGTTTCAGACTCTTGAACATTTTCTCACCCAGAGTGTAGCCACACTAGTGAAAAAAACATTTTTTTTAAGTACAAACCATCCCACATATTGAGGTATTAGAGACATTTTGATTATTTTCCCCCTGTTAATGTATGGAAATCAATTAGGTTTGCTCCTGCAATTTTCATTTAGAATAGAGCATTAAATTTAACAGATGATCCGTCTCATTACTTTCACTGAGAAGTTTCTTGCTGCTAGTAGCCACTAGCTTCCAAGTATTTTGATATGAAGTATGGCTTTTCAGAAATCAGATCCTCACATGATCTGCATCAGAATCACCTGGGATACTTGTTAAAGATGCATTTTGCTGGTACCCACTGGATGTCTACTGAGCTGTCGCCAGGGAATATTAACCTTAGGGGCTGATGTTCACCAATAGTGGAGAAATAATAGATTAGTGTGTATGCTTTCAGGTAGCTGAGGTGGATTCATATGACAATGAAATATGGTTATACAAATAATCAGTTTCAATATGTAGGATTAGCCAAGCATTCTTGTTTATTTTAGGTCAAAATACTCTTAATTTTGATAGAGAGTGGAATGATTATTTGACTTGTTACTCTTGAAATGAATTCAGAGAATTCTATCAAGGATGGCAAAATAGCTGCTACAGATAAACACTTAGTTTGCCAATTCAACCTTAAGGCTATCTTTCATTCTCAAGGGCATGACTAGGGAAAGATGGTCAAGATAGAAGGAAGTAAGTGCAACAGAAGGTACAGTTTTAAGGAAACAAGAAGTTCAATTGTCAGTGAACACACGTTGCTTCTAATTCAAAGGAAGTCACAAGTGTATATTTGCAAATCTCAGGATTACATTTGGAAAATACTATCCCTCATCTGTTAAAATTGTGCATAAAAACCTAAAAGAGACTATTAAGTAGGTTTAAAGTCCTTTTTTGCTTGGTACTCTTTTTTTCTTTTAAAATAAGAGATAGAAGTCAGACAATTATAGAACAATATATTTTCAAGGAAGGGAAAATGCAAATAACTATACAATCACAACAAATTATAGATTTAATCCAACTAAAATTATCTGATACCTGTTCTGTGACCAGAACTATCTTAGATAAGAGGAAAGCAAAGATAAAATGCCAGCGACTCTATGAAGGAAACTTAAATACATATTACTAAGGGAAAGAAGACAATCTGGAAAGGCTACATGCTGTATGATTTCAATTATATGATATTATGGAAAAGGCAAAATTATGAAGATAGGAAAAAGATCAATGTTGTCAGGGGTTGCAGGGGAGGAAGCAAAGCAAAGAGAATGTTTAGGGTAGTGAAACTACTCTGTGTGAACTGTAATGGTGGATACAAGTCATTATAGATTTGTCAAAACCTATAGAATACACAATACCAAGAGTAAACCCCAGTGTAATCTATGGACTTTGGGTGATGATGTATGATATGATTTGGCTGTGTCCCCACTCAAATCTCATCTTGAATTGTAGCTCCTGTAATCACCAGTCGTCATGGGAGGGACCCACTGGGAGGTAATTGAATCGTGGAGATGGGTCTTTTTGGTGCTGTTCTCATGATAGTGAATAAGTCTCATGAGATCTGATGCTTTTATAAAGGGCAGTTTATAAAGGGCAGTTCCCCTACACATACTCTCTTTTGTAAAGGGCAGTTCCCCTGCACATGCTTTCTTGCCTGCTAGCATGTAAGACATGCCTTTGCTCCTCCTTCAGCTTCTGCTATGATTATGAGGCCTCCCTAGCCATGTGGAACTGCGAGTCCATTAAACCTCTTTTTCTTTATGAAATTACCTAGTCTCAGGTATGTCTTTATTAGCAGCGTGAGAACAGACTAGTACCATGTGTAAATGTTAGTTCATCAGTTTAAACAAATGTACCACTCTGGAGTAGGATGCTGGTAGTGGGTTGGCTGTGCATGTGCTGGGGTAGGGGGGGATATGAGAAATCTCTGTACTTTCTGCTCAGTTTTGCTGTGAAATGAAAACAGCTCTAGAAAATAAAGATTATTTAAAAAAAAAAGACTTGCGATTGATGGATGATACAGTCAGCAGAGTCAGGGCCATCAAGGCAACAGTGGAAGTAAATACGGAGAAGTGGAATAGAATGGAGGAGGGAGCAATTAGCTATGGAGAGTGGGAGGAACCAGGGGAGGCCTTTGAGAAGTGGGGCCTCTGAACTGAATTCTGAGAATCAAGACAAACCTGTCAGAGACATTCCAGCAATATGCGTGGTTAGGGGAACTGTAAATTATCTGGTATTGCTGGAGCAAAATGAGAAGCAGTAAGGGAAGAGCAATAGGAAGAAAGACTGAACAAATACACAGGGTGAGGTCAGGAAAGGTTGACACATGCACATACACATGCACACATACGTATACACATATTCACATTCACGTGAACGTGCATATACACACACACACACACAAACACACACAAGCATATTTTAAAGGACTAAGGCATTTAAACCTGTTGAGGAACCACTGAATAGCTTTTAGCTGTGATGTGACCTGATTTGCACTTTTTAAAGAGCCCTGAGGTCATCACGGGGAAGTGCAAGGGAAAAAAGACCAGATGGAAACATCTAGTTACCCGGATGCAGTTAGAATCCTATGGCAATAAAGGAAAGAGCAGATTCTCATTCAAGAGAGATACTTAAAGAGTTGAATTAGCTGAACTTGATGAGTGCTTCACCATGGGAGGTAAAGGAAAGAGGAGTCAGAAAACTGTCCTCAAGTTTTGGGCTTAAGAAAGTGGAGGGATATTGATTAAATTCAATCAAGACAGGAAATGTAGAAGGAAGACCAGTTTTAGGGGGTGGCTATTTTCTCAAGATTAGGAGTCTATGTTTGACACATTGAGTATAATGTGTCTATAGAACGTCAACTCATTCAACTCAGCAAGTTTGTATTGAGTCCCTTTCAGACACTCATCCCAAGCTTGATACCGGGGACTCAGCAATGAACATGACAGGGATAGTCTCTGTCCTTGTGAAGGTACTAATAGTGATAAAGGAAGGCTTCAGACAATAATTGCAGGTGTTGTGTCTGTTATGAAAGGGGAAGTATAACTTAGATATACAGGAGAGGTCTAGGGTGGAGATTCACTTTACAATCCATCAGCACGTATAGGTTAGAGTTGCCATCACAAAGATGAATGAGATGGCTGACAGAGAAGATGACAAGGGAGAAGAGGAGAGAAATGTAGGGCATCTCACTGTTAGACTGAAGAAATGATGAGAGAATCATAGGGAGAGAATCAGGAGAGAGAGGTGCTTGGAATCAAGGAGAAATTTCAGGAAGACCGAAGTGGACAAGAGATGTCATGAGAAGTCAACATAATATACAGCATCAGGGATGTCTTTTGGGCGGCTTTTGTGATGTCGCTGTGAGCTGCTTGAGTGTATTGGCAGGGCCAGAAACCTCCTCAGAATGTGTTGAAGATGAAGAAGTTATAAGAGATGAAATCTGAAGGTGACATGTCCTAGATCCTTGATTCTGATGGGAATGAGAGAGGGAAGTCAGTAGGGAGGGACATGAGATAAAAGGCAGGTGCTTGAAAATGAGAGAGATTTGAAGATATTTAGTGACTGAAGAAAGGAGGAGTCAAAAATTAAGTAAAGTAGGGCTAAATTATGGGTCAAGATACCAGACAATGGCAGGAGGGCACAGGGTTTATTCATTCATCTCAAATTAGCTTTAAACAAGTGGAAGGAGAGTTTTCCTTCAAAACTAAATGCAAAAAGGTAAGAGCGTGCCTGGATGTAAGTAGGGGAGGAAGGATAGGGTGGAAGGAACCTAGGGGAAAACAGAGTAATAAAATAGAAATTTAAAGATGAACAACTGTTTTGATGTCATTAAAAGTGTCAGCCCTGATCACTTTAATATTCATCTTCTATACTACATTATCTCATATGCGAACTTTGAGCTTATCAGATAAAAAGTAAAAGAAAAAAAAAAAGGGTGGCTTCAATGTGAAATGAATGTCAAACATCAAAACTTAATTTGATTTTGAGAGGTCCTCCCTAGGGTTTTATATTTAAATGAGGCAAAGGCCTCTGAACTCTATAGATCACAACAGAAACACGAGTCCAGGAAATTCCTAGGTCATGTCATTCTTGGACAAAATTGTAACAAACAGAAGCTTTGGTGAGGAGTTCTATAAATATTTATCGGCTGTGACTTTTACCCACTGGAGGTTAAAGATCTCTGAGTTTTGGATGAGAATGCATAGCAGTCTGATTTGACTTGAATTAGCAGCAAAAATAACTCTCCGGATTTAAAACTGCTTATTACAACCAAATAATGATATATTTTGCAAAACATTACAAGATAATAGGAGGTATTCTAGTAATTGATAAAACACTCAGTGTAAGTACTGTATTAACTTTTATCATTCTTATCACATTTAATGGATTATATTTTGCTTTCAGATTGGCTTTCCGTCAGAATAAAACCAAATGAGAGATATTCTTAAAATATATAAGATGTTAACTGGGTCAATTTTAATGTCAGAAATTTGTTAACTTTCTTTTTACTTTTCAACTGTCTTGAACATTAGGTTTTGAGCTGGTTTAAACTTGTCATACAGCATTCCATTTTATTCAGTTTCATCATGTGTTCTTATTAAAATATATTATAATTTTTATCCTACAAGGTTAAAAAATTTTCGACTTCAAAAGTCATTAACTTCTTGATTTTATTACAAAAGTAGATCATTTATTAACTTAAAAATAGACGAGTCAATATATTCAATAGGTCATTTAAGAGAAATATGAAGGATAGAAAGGAACATGAATTTCACTATAAATTTCTTTAGAAATATCATATTGATTTGTGATTAGTTTGATCACTTGTAAAGTGTTCCATAGTACTTAAAAGGATATTAGTGCAAACTAAATGTGATTTTTCTCTTGATAATTTTGTAGAGTTTATCAAGATGTTTTGGTGTGAAGATTGAGAGACAGAGCTTTTCCCAAATGTGACAGTTCAGAAACCTATCTAATATTACAAAAAGCACACCATGAATCTGGAAGGAGTCTTTACAACCTGTCAGTAATAATAAATAAGCTGGACACAGTGGCTCACGCCTATAATTCCAACACTTTGGGAGGCTGAGGCGGGTCGATCACTTGAGGTCAGGAGTTCGAGACCAGCCTGGCCAACATGGCAAAACCCCATCTCTACTGAAACAAAAACAAAAACAAAAATTAGCCTGGCATGGTGGCCCACGCCTGTAATCCCAGCTACTTGGGAGGCTGAGGCAGGAGAATCATTTGAACCCTCGAGGTGGAGGTTGCAGTGAGTCGAGACGGTGCCACTGTAATCCATGCTGGGCAACAGAGCGAGACTACATCTCAACAACAACAACAACAACAAAAAACTCCCCCCAAAACTCCAAAAACAAATTGAGCCACGCCAGAGGAAAGACTGCCTTTTTTTCTCTTCTCTCCATGAAAAATAGTATCATTTGCATGTGAAGAGCCATGGAAGAGTATGCAACCAAGATGTAGGAAAAAAGTCTAATATAGGCATATCAGGTGTTTGATTAATAAAAACGTAATGCTTTACCTCAGATTTTGTGATTTTTTTTTTACATTTAAAGAACTCTGTGTTCCCCTGTGATTTATTTTCTCATTATAAATAAACATTCACTTTTAGACTTAATTGTATTTTTGCAATTTTTGCATTCTTTTTTTTTAAAGGCTCCACAAAATGTAGATTTACCCTGTGGTAAATGTTGTAATATTCATTGGAACTAGGTTTTTCCAAACATTTTCAAAAATGCTTCAGTATTTGATGTTTTCTGAGGAAGCATCATTTACCTCTGTCCTGGGGTTCCAAGTATTTTCCTTGCAAGTATATTTTTATTGGAATAAAATCTTATATTTTACAATGTTTACATCTTTCTCAATGATGAAGTTGTCCTTTTCTGACAGTCTATTGTATTTTTTCTTTTTAAGAACTAGTAGTTCACATCCCACAAAAGAACAAAACTAGTATGTTCATGTTCATAGTAGAATCATAAAATGATATCTAAACAATGATCTTCATGATTTGAAGGTTCTACATAAAAGTATAAATAGCTGCTAATGTATTGCTGGGAATGTTTGTCCTTTTACACCTGCTTTTTACAACTTAAAGCATTTCTAAACATCAGTGCCTACGAAATCCTAAATATAATAGAGTATTTGAGAACTTCTCATTGAAGGGGTACTGATTATTGATGCATGTTTCATTAGCAATAGATTTATTGCTCTGCAATAATATTAATTTTTAGAATCCCTTTGTACTAGTTTGTTTATATTTCAACAAGACTTCAAAAGTAGTTATCTTTAGAGAAAATGTGGTACATATACACCATGGAATACTATGCAGCCATAAAAATTAATGAGATCGTGTCCTTTGCAGGGACATGGATGAATCTGGAAACCATCATTCTCAGCACACTAACACAGGAACAGAAATCCAAACACCGCATGTTCTCACTTATAAGTGGGAGTTGAGCAATGAGAACACATGGACACAGGAGGGGAACAACACACCTCAGGGCCTGTAGAGGTGGGTCGGGGGAAGGGAAAGCATCAGGACGAATACCTAATGCATGCAGGGGTTATAACCTAGGTGACAGGTTGATAGGTGCAGCAAACCGCCATGGCACATGTATACCTATGTAACACACCTGCATGTTCTGCATATGTATCCTGGAACTTAAAGTAAAAAAATTTTAAAAATAAGTAGTTATCTTTATATTTATTTCCTAGAAACCAATATCTGAGGAAGTGGACATGTATTTGTATATATCTTGATAGTATATGTTTAACAATCACCTATGAATTGATTATTGCAGAGTGATTTGTTTTGCTTTTCCTACTATATTGTCATAGCTGCCTCAATATTCTTGAACATAGTATAAGGTGTCTGAGCAGGTTCATCAAAGTTCTTCTAAGTCTGAGAAGGTGTCAAGCAGCTTTGCCTCTGTGTATATAACCATTTTTCAAAAGTAAACTTAGTAGAAGACACAAAATATATTGTAATGTCATGTTTTGAATTGTTGATGGGATAGGGCAGTGACCCAGAAAATAGCTGTTTGCTCTAGTTCTGTAGTATCCAGTGACTTATGGATATTGTCTTCAGTGGCTTTCACAAGGTCAAGGTTGTAGGAGGATCCACAAGTCTAGAGCCATGGCCACTGCTTGCACCCCTGTTCCTAGCCCACCATCTTACTGATATGTGCTGATGGTCACAAGACTGGGGACAAGGGGCAAATAGCCTCTTGTTTCTACAAGTACAAATGTATCCCTGCTAATGACAGGTTCATTCATGATCTACCTACTTGGGCCTGGAAAATGGCAAATCTGCAGCATCAGCTCCATACATGGAGGAGAGTGTGTTATTGTAGACACCAATTAGTGGGAAAAGGAAGAATTGCTAGTTTTGGAAGCAGTTTGTCATTTTGAAAATTAAGCTTGGTAAACAGGGTTACACAAAAAGCAGTCCTGAAATACTACATCACTGTCATGCCCTGGCATGTTTGGAAATATTTCTGCTTTTGTGAAATTGTACATCATGCTAGGTTTACTATACTTATATCTCTGTATTCCGCATGACAATTGGCTAAAAGTTAAAAGACTCTGTGTAGTAAAGCCAAAATTCCATATATATATATATATTTATTTATGCATGTATGCCAAATAAAGCATATTTACTTTGAGTTGTATTTTATCATCTGTGACAGCAATGGATTCCAGCTAGACACAGAGTATATTTTTCCCTAGTCCTGATGTTCTTTAATCTTAACACAGCAACAGATTGCAGGATTTATCTTCCCCAGTAGAATCTACTGCAAGTTAGAACCACTTTGTTTTCTTGAATTCCACTTACAGCAGTACTTCGTCTTGGGAAACGAAGCTGGAATTGAGTGGGCTTGTGCGGGGTGGGGGAGAGCACATCTTGGTGAACTATATAGTCCTTGGCAAAAGCGGTTTCCACCCAGGGCTGATACAAATCAAGATGGGAGTATGATTCTTCATATCTAATTGATAAAAGATTTCTCAGTGCACCCTATGAATCATTGGCTCCCATAAATGAAAACAGGGGCTCATGTGGCATTGCAAGGCAGTGAAGTCTCCAGGCTAGCATGAGTAATTACGGAGCAGTTTCATCCATAGGGCAAAGGAGCTCACAAACAATTTAGGAGAAAAAAAATGGTTTGTTACATATTGCCTTTGTGTTTGTAAAAATCTATTATTTCATACAGTGCATTTTACTACATTGCTAATACGATTACATCACGTAGCTGCATTTTGGGGGTGTGTTTAAAGACCAGTGCTTTTAGCAGCATAAAGTCAACCAGAGCCCATGTAACTCAAACTTTGATTTTAATTCTCCTAGATGCTTGTGTACGTATGCCAAATTTGATGTCATTTTGAAAAGTTGCATTTTAACGAGTATTTATTTATTTAAATCGATTATTGGAATCTCAGGTTTTTGATGGCGTTGATAGTTTTTAGTTTTCAAGCAGATGACAAAGTATTCCGTGAGAAGCCTTCCACCCCTACCCCTACAACATACAGAAGAACCCCTGTGAATTTGAATTTTATTCACCAATTCATAATAGAAATCTTATCTATGACAATAAATGTGTTGATTTTTATTATATGTTTAGTGAGCACACTTAGCCATAGAAAACTGAAATACTAGCCATGATGGGATGTTCTTTATCATTTCAAATAACAACATTTTGGTCATAAGTAGAATGATCAATTTGGCCATTTGTGACTATGGGTTTAGCTCACTAGATACTGGCAACAGAGAGAGGTAAAAGTGTTTCACACCGAAGCATGTAAATGACAAGTGTCTTACTTATTTTCACAAAAACAAGCACAAATTTGACAGGGAAGGATTTCTCCATTTAAATTTCAGTTTCCATTTCATTTCCCCCTGTAAAGGATAAGGTATTTATTTTGGCTACCTATGCTTAGGTAGTTTTGAAGCTATGAAAATGAATGCTTGGATAGGAAAACACCATCTTTTTAAAAAAGAAATTCAGTCCTCAACATCTGCATTGAATTATAGGTGGATCTTGCTTAACTTACACTAAAATGTGGAAGCACCTGTATTATTTGAGATAATTTAATATGATATAATTAATATAGCATATCAATATAGTAGTTCATTTGCATATGTGTAATTTTCATTACAAGGTTTCCTCTGTTCTGTTAAGGATATAAATGTGGAATGAAAAACATTTCTATACAGTGAGGTGAGGGCCGTGTGTTTTGCATAAGTGGATAGTCACCAAATAAAACCGTCTTTGGAAGTGTGCTGTTAACATGACGTTTACCACCTCTTCACTTGTAGCTTGAACCTGCTCCTGCCACCATGCTGAGTGGAAAACAGAAGGCCATGAGAAAGGAGAAAAAGCAGAAGTTGTTCTCACCCCTTGCAGAATACCTGCAGTAGCTCTCTTTTTCCTTCTTGCATTTTGGCATTGAACCCCTTGAGATAACAACAAATGGCCTTAGTCATTATGTTTTGCTCTATTTTGCCTTTGGAGAAACATTGCCATTTTCTGATGGAAAACACAGTTTGTAACCATCTGTAATAGAAATCAATATGAGTGTTTAGGAATAAAAGCCAAAAAACCTAGGGCTATGGCAGGATAGATGACACCTCCAAAGTGGATAAAATTGATACTGATCTGTGTGGTCCCCACTCCCTGCATTCCGTGATAAGAGCTAAAATTAAGTATAAAGGGTCATGTACCTATAGACCAACTTGAAGTCTACTGATTCGTTGTAATCTTTTGTTGCTTCAATGCCTTTATATCCACTATGGAACAGAAGTATTTGAATATTCAATCAATTTTGTCTGAATAATTCATCCTAAGGACATTTTATTACTAAATAGACCGTATTAGGATAAACTCTCACATAAAATGTGATCTCGTGACAGGGGGAAAATGAAAGTGGCACTGTTAGGCTCCCACAAAAGTCATGGTCAGTAGCTTCTTTTTTACATGTGTAATGAAGTGATATTTGGGAGCTGAACATGATAGCCTTAATCTAGGGTGATATGTTGGCTTTGCCTGCTGCTGCATAGGGAGGAAAACCAAAGCAAGATGGGTGTGGAGCAAGGTTGGAGAAGGTGGCCGTGACAGCAGATATGATTCATCCCTTGAGTTAATCCCAAGAGTCCAACTCAATTCAAAATGTCAAGTAGCCTCATCAATGGGTACTGGTGCCTGTTTGAGCCAATAACTAGGAAGGCGAAGGTGAAGATCAAAGTGAATGAAAGGACACCAGAAACTAAAAGTCTACTTCTGGAGAAAGAAAATTTGGAAGGAGTTTATTGACAAAAGATGACCCTTTTCTACCATTCAACTGACTGGGAGTCAAGAGTGGACTTCTGAACTTGGGGAAAGCTGTAGCAAGCAGTAGGTGCTATCTGTAGTTTAGACAGAGGGAGGCACCATGTTCTAATTGTGCTTTCTTAAATTCTGTGTTTGTCTGTTTAGCATCCGTTCATCACAGGGTCAATTCAATTAACTCTATCTTATTATCTTCCTGTATTCTTGATGCTCTGGTATTTGTGGCGCTGCCAACTGGCCAAGACTAGCCAAATTTTGAGAGATAGCAGAAGTCTCCCCTGAGCGCCTGCCTTTCAGATGCAAACCAACAAATCCAGAGTTCACACCCCCAACCATCTTTTTACACCAAACTCTCACATACTGTGGTGGTTAATACTGAGTGTCAACTTGATAGGATTGAAGGATGCAAAGTATTGATCCTGGATGTGTCTGTGAGGGTGTTGCCAAAGGAGATTAACATTAGGATTAACATTAGAGTCAGTGGGCTGGGAAAAGCCGATCCACCCTTAATCTGGGTGGGCACCATTTAATCAGCTGCCAGCACAGCTAGGATATAAGCAGGCAGAAAAACATGAAAAGATCAGACTGGCTTAGCCTCTCAGCCTACGTCTTTCTCTTGTGCTGAATGCTTCCTGCCCTTGAACATTGGAGTCCAAGTTCTTTAGCTTTGAGACTTGGGCTGGCTTCTTTGCTCCTCAGCTTGCAGATGGCCTATTGTGGAACCTTGTGATTGTGTGAATTAATACTCCTTAATAAACTCCCATATATATCCTATTAGTTCTGTCCCTCTAGAGAACCCTAATACATACACCAAGCCAATATTACCCTGGTCTATCAACTCAGGTCCAGGGATCACACAAGCAGGGACAGTTCTTATACCCCAGAGGCCACCAGGATGATTCGAACGACCCATTCCTAAACTGCTTGCCCTGTCCTGTCCTGTCCTGTCCCTGTCGAAACTCCCAAAAGGGCTCTGGTCTGGGCTTTCCCCTTGCTCCTTCTGCATCCTGACCCAAACTAGTGCTTCCCCATGTGGTCCTGCAGGGTGCAGCTGCCCTTTCCTCTTGGGAAATACAATAAAATTCTTCTTTCAATCAATGGTATTAGCTTCTCCATGGTGCCACTCAGTCAACTACATCAATTAAAATCCTGTGGATACATTTTGAGACATATAGCCTTACTTATGTAGTGAGTGGGCAGGGAACAATAGTACTTCTCTTAGGCTCTATTTTCCAGTGGTTGGAGGGCTCCTAAGGATCTCTCTTGGCTCAGCACAGAATGGGCCAAGCTTAGATGTCATCACCATGGGAAGTTGCGGCTGTTTAGAGCAGGCAGAGACAAAGAAATGGCTAAATGGTATCAATATCCAGCAGCAGTCCCTGTTCAGCAAATATAGACAAGGAAACCGAATTTATACAAGGAGACCTGTTTTAAGAATGCCTTGCCCTTTTTCAAAGTCCAAGTCTACTGTTCATTAGTTCATCTTTAGTCTCAATTCCATGGCTCAGTCTATAAACACGTACTTGTCAAGCAAAGCACTCTGGAGGCTGAAAGCAAAGGCAAAGCATACTTTTTACATTCGAAGGCCACACAGTCTAACTAGTAGCAAAACCATTTGTGTTAGTCTGGGTCTCCTAGAAGTAGAGGCCAAGATGGGATGAGATGTGCAAGAAATGTATTGTACATTTCCACACATCTTGCGAGTAGAGGCACTGGCTGCTTTTGTGTTGGGCTGTCTGTTCATGCATGCTTACATGGTGAATACCCTTGGGGAATGAAGATCATATCTCCTTCCAAAGCAGCATAGGAAAGGTTTTTTACTGTCCAGGATAATAAAAATAATACCTTTCTTCAAGGTAAAGATCAAGCAGGTTTGATGCTTATTAGAAAAGATTCAGGTTCCCAAGCTTGGGGAGCCTCTCCCATAAAAAGAAAAATAACCCTCCCTCCCCTACTGCATGTAGGGGCGTCACCTGGCCCTTTTGGGGCTTAGATAAGTATGGCAAATGCTGATACTCTGGCTGCTGGTATTGTGAGCAAAAATATTTTTCTTTGATGCAAGAGATCCTTGTTTTACCAATATCCATGATATGGATAACTTGCAGGCCGACTTGTAAGCAGAGTAAAAGTGTTGAACTCACCGGAATTTATTTTATGTTTTTTAAATTAATTATTATTATTTTTTTTTTAGAGATGGGGTCTTGCTCTGTTGCCCAGGCTGGAGTGCAGAGGCATAATCATAGCTCACTGCAACCTTAGACTCCTGGGCTCAAGCAATCCTCCCACCTCAGCTTCCCAACTATCTGGGACTACAAGCACGTGCCACCATATCAGAATTATTGATAAAATACTTGTGAAAATAGGGAGGACACTGGCATAGCCTGGGACAGCTGTGAGACCACCATATAGGTCTGTCTCTTGTAAAAGAGAGAGAAAAGAAAGGAAGGAATGTTGAGTAGAAGAATTTTGGACAATGTGTAGTTATAAGAAAGTATTTGGCAAGGCTGACAGTGAGCCCTCCAACCAATGTCAGTTCAGAGCTGTTCCACCTCTAGTAAGAGTGGCTTGCCAAGTAGCCCTGTGTCATTCAGTCATTGACTGGGAGCAGCTTGTGAGAAGCATGGCTTTGGATCAAAAGTGGTGGTAGATTCTGGACATTGCAGCTGGAGACATCAATCAAGTACTTTCCTTATTGTGATAGATTGAGTCACATTTTCATGGCTGCCATGTCAATTAAAAGTCCTGTGATTCCAAAGCTCCATTGTTTAAAATGACGTTGACCTCACCATAATTTCAAGAGTTCAGGAATTTGAGTACTGGGAATGCTTAAAGGATAGGTTGAAGAGTATGTTGGACAGAAGTCTTGATTATAAAAATTTGAAACCCAACTCACAGCACCCCAGGGAAAAGAAAATGTGTTTATGGTCTCATGTATGTAACTGAAGAATCAAAGGTGGTTGTGATATCTTTTAGGGATAGATGGGCTGGGAGGTCAGATGATGTTTTTCGTTCCATCTTCAGCTCTGTTTTCCACTTTATTGGCTTTTCCTCAGATATATTTCACATGCTGTTTCCTAGACATGTTTCCCTTATAGTTATTAACACCAGAGAAGAGAGAAACCCTCCTCTCTGATAGTGCCAGCAAAAGCCCTTGGACGGACACTCTTTGGCTCAGTCTGGATCAAATTCCTTGCCAAAACCAACTGCTTGACTTGAGAACACTATTCTCTGATTGGTTGAATTTAGCCATGTGTTTAGCCTTATGCCAGGAGAGGTGAGTAGAATCAATTCATAAATACCCAGCCAAATGGAGGAGCAACACTTGTTAAAAAACAAACAAAATGATGCTGGGTAAACAAAGGTGTTTACCAAAGAGGAGATTTTTCTTCTCAAAGCTTCAGTGATGGTGGTGATTTTTGAGATGGGTTGATTATGGGTGAAAAAGCTAAGAAGTTTGATGGCTGGCTGAGAATACAGTGCTTTAAAAAGATGTTGACTGAGAAAGCAGATGAAATCAGTGGTAGAGTGTTGAATTTGGGGCCCTTTCAGGCAGGTTAAAGCCTGTAGTTTGCATATCCCCTACATTGCTGTTACTCTTTGTAATACAACTTAGAACATCAAAATCAGGAATAGACATTATATGGAACATGAAAACCTAAGTAGATAACAGAATTCTAGAAATTCAGAGAGAGAAGAAATACCGTGGGCTTCTCCCTCAGTATATTGCTCTTTGGGGCAGAAATGTTGTAAAATTTGTTTTCCAGAATATTTGAGTTCATAATTAGTAAGTTTGGCTCTGCAGAGTTTATCTTCAAATACATGAGATTTTATAGTAGTTTTTGGATCCCAAGTAGGCTTGTTCTGTGTTTACCCCCTTTAAAGTTCAAGGTGTTGACTGACTAATCTGACGAATAAAACTCTTGGGTGTTATGTTCATAATGTTCTGGAAAAGAAACTTCTTGGGTGTGTATTTTACCTAGTGTCTTCCCGGAACAAGTCTCAATGTTTCTTTTATAACTAATTTGCAGAGTCAGTCGTGGTACTGAGTAAGACTAGCAGTTGGAATATCTGTGTCCTGGATCATGACTCACTGTTGTGTGTCCTTAGGCAAACCTTTATCTTTTTAAGTAAATGGGGTTAATAATAAATTTCTTGAAGAATTAGTAAGCCAATCAATTGAGAAAATGCATGGGACGCTGTACCCAGCTAGACAACGTGAGCATTGTCATCACATTGTTCTCAGGGATGGGAAATTCAGGCCAAAGGTGGGGATATAATGGAATCATCAATTTTCTTTCTTTCAAATTATTACACACAGAATGGAATCTTTTCTGCCTACACCCTGGATGACTTCTGCCCTTTAGCATGCTCCAAATAAGAGCTGGGCTTTTATAATTCAGAATTCAGGCAAACCTCCTCATCCCATGGTGGTTCTATGAAGACACCCTCTTATACTCACTTCTCTTTGTTCCTGTAATTGTCAGTTTATTTCTTTTGAGAAAGAGTTTATCTCCCCATCAACTCATTAGTGATTTAATATGAAGTAAGCTGATTATAGGCAATCTGACCAGCTAATGTTCACACTGCAGAGAAATCACACTAATAATGCCTTTCAAGAATACAGTTGACCTTTGAACAACATGGTAGTTAGGGGTGCCAACCACCCTGTGCAGTTGAAAATCCACATGTAACATACTTTTGACATCCCCAAAACTTAACTAGGAATAGTCTTCTGTTGACCAGAAGCCTTCCCAATAACATAAACAGTTGATGAATAGATATTTTGTATGTTATATGTATTATATACTGTATTCTTACAATAAAGTAAGCTGGAGAAAAGAAATGTTATTAAAATCATAAGAGATAATACATTTACTCTTCATTAAGTGGATGTTATCATCATAAAGGTCTTCATCCTTGTAGTCTTCACATTGAGTAGACCATGGAGGAGAAGCAGGCGGGGGTTGGTCTTGCTGTCTCAGCGTGTATAAATGGAATTGAGATGCTTTAATCCATGGTGTTCAAGGGCCAGCTATTTTTCTCCTGGACCTATCATTTCAGCTGATCTTGTTAGATTTTACATGTACAGTACTCCTGGGAGCCTGCATGCACTGTGGTCTTTCCAAAAACAAAAAAAAAAGAAATCATGAAGCCATATATTTAGAAAGAAAGGAAATCAAATCGTTGATATCTTGCCACTTGGTTCTGAATCTGTTACTTGATTGGAATATCCCAAGATTCAGTCTGAATAAGAATGTAAGATACCATTACCAAGGGGTTCAGGGATTAGTTGGAGAAGGTAACTAAATCGTAAACAAAGAAGATTCACACTGGGTACCCAGTGAAATGAAGGAATTTGAAACCCATCCGAATCCTTTCCTTTTAGTCTGTCTCCAGGAGGCTAAAACATCTGGTGAATCACGTCAAAGATTCAATCAATCATTCCTGTGTTTGGATTTTATGATGCCAGACATCTGGATCAACTGAGTTTCTCCTTTCTTTAATTAAATCAACTGGATGTTTTGGCTTCCTGCAAAGTCAGCTTCAGTCTAAATAATACACATCATAGTCCTATGTCCTATTTGTACTCTGACTCAATTTTGATACATTTTGTTTTGGTTTTAATTTCTTTTAACATAACCCCTAGATTTAAATAGTTTTGCATATTGTATAATACTTTGGGCATTAATATGAAAGTCTTAATAAATAAATCAGAAAAACAAAATCTACTGTTTTACTTTTTTTCTGGAAGGCACCCTGGATGTTGGCACTGATAAATGGAAGCTGAGAGGGCTGAAGAACAATGTTAAATAATTACACAGATAGGGCTCAGCAGAGATCAAAATATCCTCTCTGATGTAAAGACAGCTGGCACCGACAGTAATTTTAACTGTGTGTAACAAGAACACACAATTTATATAATTTATGCATTCCTAGGTTTTTGAGTGCATAGGAATTTGGTCTGGTTTTATGTTATTTTCAAATATCCTTTGCTTTCTTATCTGGAAAGGCTTCTGGGCAACTTAATGACTGGAGGAGATTTTAAAAGAGATGAAAAGAAACCATGAACACATACTGGTTTAATGAAATATCATATTTTCTAGGAGCGAAATCAAACCTCAAAATAGACAAAACAATGTTTATCGCTCTAAATATATGACATGAAACAACTGAAGAATTTTGGAATAACATCTTATACCTTACTCCTTTATGATGTTTTTGTGAGGCCTGCCTAATATACAAGTCAAAAATGGATGCTGCTTTCTCATTTAGGGTGATTCTGTTCTTCAGTTTTAAATAAATGAAAGACTAATAGAGAATAAAGTAATGTCTTTGTACAATTGTAGTTAATTCATTGGTCTTTTTAAAGACTGATCAATTAGGATGCCATGATTCTTATTATAACCATTTGGGCCAAACTGGCTAAATATTTTATATTTATATTGTGAGATCTATACCCAAATACAGATATCTAAAAGTTTTTACTGAAAGTAGGCTCCATTCCTGCGAAAAGCCCCCTAATGTCAGATCTTCTTTTGCTAAGGTAAAACTTGGAAGTCCACTTTGATGCTGCTTTGCCAGATGTGAATACTTCTTTATACTTTTTTCTGCAGTTGATTTTGTAGAAGTTCCTACTGCATTCAACATCTGGATTAGGACTCTTCAAGGATGCTGTATTCATAAATAGAAGATGCCAGGCACTCTCATGCACATTTTACATATATCATGTTTTAGTTAATCACAGCAAGCCTGTTAGGTAGGTACTATTATTAATTACATTAAACAGAGGCTGGCACTAAAGCTCAGTGAGGTGACTTGCTCAAACTTATAAAATTCACTTTTTGGATTAAGAGGAGTTTTTGAAAGATTGTGTGTATATACATAAACACAGATATTTATTGAAGGAATTTTGGAAAAACTATAATATGAAAAAAAAGAAATTACTCAGAATGCTATTTTCCTGAGATAATGTCTGTTAATTTTTAGTGTATGAGCCTATAGCCATATATGTACACACATATTTAAATAAATACATCTACCTTTAAAACCATGGACTCATACTGAGTACACTATTTTATAACTTTCTTTTTTATAATCTTAATTGGGAACTTGTTCCATATCATTTTTATTTTTCTATACCAGGGGGCAGCTGTAAGGATCAGTTGGTAAAAATCTTTATGATTTTGTGGGGAGTATAATCTTCATCCCAACTACTTAACTCTGAGAAAGCAGTCAAACACAATACATAAGTGAATGGGTATGACCGGGTTTCAACAAAACTTTATTTACAATATAAGCAGTGGGTCAGATTTAGCTCATGGGCTATAGTATGCTGATGTTTATTTTACAGCATCATTTTCTCAAACGTCACCAATAGTAGTTTATCCCATGGCTATCTTATTATTTAGTTATAGGCTTTATTTAGTTATTTAGTTTGTGTCTGCTTAGTAACAACATTGTGATGAAATTCTTATAATTAAAACTTAATACACATGCACTTAGATTTTCGCAATTTCCCAGAAAAAGAATTTCTGAATCAAATGGAAATTCCTTTTATAAAGTGATTGACATGCATTGCCAGAAGCTGTCCACAGAATTGTAGCTTACATCCTCACCAATGTTGTCAAGGATGGTGTCTTTATCCGTACCCTTGCTATTGGGATGGTGCAAAAGTAACTGCAGTTTTGTATCACTTTCAATGGCAAAAACTGGAATTACTTTTGCACCAACCTTAATAACAATGCATATTATGGAGTTCTTAAAGTTTTTTTTTTTACCAATTTGATAGGCATAAAAATAACCAATTTGGTCAGGTACGGTGGCTCATGCCTGTAATCTCAGTACTTTGGGAGGCCGAGGCGGGTGGATCACGAGGTCAGGAAATCAAGACCATTTTGGCCAACATGGTGAAACCCTGTCTCTACTAAAAATACAAAAATTCGCTGGGCGTGGTGGCAGGCGCCTATAGTCCCAGCTACTCGGGAAGCTGAGGCAGGAGAACAGCTTGAACCCAGGAGGCGGAGAGTGCAGTGAGCCTAGATGGCGCCACTGCACTCCCGCCTGGCGACAGAGGGAGGCTGACTCAAACAACAGCAGCAGCAGCAACAACAACAACAACAACAACAACAACAACAACAACATTTGATGGGCAAAAGCACTTTTTTCAACCTGCATTTTAAAATTATGATTATTAAACATATTTTCTCTTTTCTTGCATGTTTAATATTTAACCATATATCAGCTGTTTCCTTCAGGTGAACATAATTTTATGTATGAGGGAAACATGCAAATTTATTTTGGCATATTAAATGACATATTCATAGCTAGACTGACACATAAAGTGTTAACACAGAGGTGACATCAAAACTGTCCCAGTAAATCCTTGTTCATTCACTTTAAGGGTGAAATTAACTGTGCTTCTTTTTAAATCTTGCTTCCTTTGAGTATTGCTCATAGGATAAGAACCTATCTTTATTGAAGGTTTCTGCTCTTCTTTTCTCCCTCACTGTATCCTCTCCATGGAAGGCACACTCTATCGGATTTACTGGAAGGCAACATTCTGATATCCCTTTATCCAGATTCTCTAAGTGATGAGATAAATGTACTAAAGGTCCTAGTCATTGTTATGAGTGAAACTGTGTCCTCCAAAAAGATATGTTGAAATCCTAACCTCTGGTACTTGTGAATGTGACCTTATTTGGAAATAAGGTCTTTGCAGATGTAATCAAGTTAAGATGAGGTCATTTTAAGATGTGGGCTGTAATCCAGTGTGACTGTTCTTGAAAGAAGTGAAGACAGAGACAGAGGGAGACAGCCATGTGATGATGGAGGCAGATATTAGAGTTATATAGCCACCAGTCAAGGAATGCCTAGGGCTACCGGAAGCTGAAAGAGACAAGGAATGATCTTCCCACAGAGGTTTTGGAGAGAGCTCTGCCCTGCTAGCATCTTGATTTCGAACTTCTAGCGTCCTGAACTGTGAGATAATACTTTTTTGTTGTTTTAGGCCACGCAGTCTGTGGTACTTTGTCACAGAAACCCCAGGAAGCTAATGCAGGCATCGATGACTGTCGACTCTTCGGGAGCTGGACAGTTCATGGGTTCCACCCACTCTGCTCCCCTTCAAGTGGAGCTCTAATCAGAGCAAACACTTTCTCCCTGATGGCTGATCTGCCCATGACCAGTAGGTTGCTTATTTCAGGAAGGAAGGAGGAGGAAGCTCTTTGGGCCTTGTGTTTGAACCTCTTTCTCCAACCTAGTCATGCCCCCATTAAAGCTGATATTTTGATCTCGTGTGCCCTGTCCTCCAGAAATCTTCAAAGGTCATGCCTAGGACAGAAAACCTCCAGAAGACATGGGCATACTGGCATTTGGTATGGAGATGTCTAGCTCTTTGCTTTGGCTGGGGTAGCTAGTGTCCAAGTAGGCAGGCAGATGATGTAGCTTAGGTTTCAGCAAGCGTGGCTTCCAGGGCCTCTGTAGCTGATGTTGACCAAAGAAGGCATACTTTGGTTACATCTGGTAAGGGAGATTTTTTTCAGTTTCATTGAAGTATAATTGACAAATAAACATATTTAAAGTGTGCATTGTAAAATGATCAACACAAGCTAATTAACATATCTACCACCTTACAGTTACCATTTTGTGTGTGTGTGTGTGTGTGTGTGTGTGTGGTGAGAACACTTAACATCTATTCTCTTAACAAATTTCAAGTAGGCAATACAGTATTAATAACCTCAATTGAGGTCGTTTAGCTACAGTCTCTTTGTTCTTGATTCCCAGAACTTATCTTATAATTGAAAGTTTGTGCCTTTTGATCAACATCTCCCCATTTCTTTCTCCATTCCTACCCCCAATTCCTGGCAAACCTACTCTGATCTCTTCTGTGAGTTCGATTTTTTAGATTTCACATATAAGTGAGATCATGGAGCATTTCTCTTTCTGGTGTCTGGCTTATTTCATTTAGCATAATGTCCTCCAGGTTTATCCATGTTGTTGCAAATAACAGGATTTCCTTCCTTTTTATGGCTAAGTAGTATTCCATTATAAGTGTATGTGGGTATATATATATATATATCTGTATATCATAGATATAATTTTCTTTATCTATTCATTTGTTGATAGACACTGGTTGTTTCTGTATCTTGGCCATTGTGACTAGTGCTGCAATAAAGGTGGGAGTGCAGATATCTCTTTGCGATTCTGAATTCACTTCTTTTGGATATATACTCAGAAATGGGATCACTGGATCATATGATAATTCTATTTTTAATTTTTTGAGGAAACTTTATACTCTTTTTCATAATAGCTGCACCAATTTACACTCCCATCAATAGTGTACAAGGGCTTGGAAAAGGAGATTTTTATTTGTAGCTGTCTTTCCTCGAAACAGACAATATGTTGTAAAGGTTAGTCACTCATGGGAAATTTTTTTCTATCTATCTATCTATCTATCTATCTATCTATCTATCTATCTATCTATCTATCTATCTATCTATCTTTAGCCAGGACTTTAAACTGTAAAGGCAGCTAAGTTTCCAATGAACCTCAGAGAACTTGTGCGCAAGCTTTCAACCTTTTAGTTAGTATTTATCATGAGTAGGTGGCACAAGGTGAGCTGCTCCAAATCTAGCTATTTTTGTCTTGTTTTGAACTACTCTGAGGGATGAGAAAGGAGCTATGGAAGGGTTAACCTTGTGAATTCATGAATGCATCAAGAAGAGTGGAGATTCTTATTACATATCAGAGAAGTAATCTTCTTGAATTGAGGAAGATACTCAGTGATATTATTAGAAACTCGAAAGATTGGAAGGAAATTAAAAAGGCTTATTCCTGGAACACTGTTTTTAGAAAAGCATATCTAGAAATTCCAGGAGGGATGTGATTGCTGTGTGTAACGTGCTTTGGTTTTAATGTCAAAACACGAGTGGGAGGAGAGAGAAACAAAGTAAGTTACACTGATTTAAGAGAGGCAGGTGGGAGACGTTCTTATTAGAAACATTAACATCTTGGTAGATGGTACAAGGTACAGACTTGACTGTTTAGAAAGGTAGCATCAAATGCTCTCAGTGATGAGGTCGAAGGGCCACAGTCTGGCCAGGGGACATGGGAGATGCTTCAGCATCACTGAGAGGTGAACAAAGTCACCCCAACCAGCAAGCATCATAGGCCATGACCAGTCAGCAAGATCCCCAGGGATGGGGCCAGAGGCAGAGCAGCAGGCACCAGGGTAGGGTCTGTTTGGTTCAGCCATTCAGTTGCAAAGCCCAGGGATGTACAGGATGCACTATATGGATTCTGAGACTCTGTCTCTTCCTCTCTGTCATAGGGTGCTGTGTGTTATGCTCCTGCCTCATGTAGTTGGAGGCCAACTTAGAGAAGAGCAGGGGAGAATAAGAGGAACTGAGAAAGTAGGCATCTGTCTCAAGGAATTAAGTTACTGCTTCAAACCAAGTCAATTGAGTGGACTAAAGCATAGTTTTTTCGTCCCCTCCTACCCATTAGATGGATGTCACAAATGATCAGATTATAGATTAGATTGTATTTTTCAGTTATAGAGAAAAAAAGTATCATTAAAATTTTTTTCCATTTGTGTATAGTGTAAGTAAATTGGGTCTTCTAGTACACAGGGAGATTTTATTATACAAAATATATATAACTTGGATATTTGTCCTCACCCAAATCTCCTGTTGAAATGTCATCTCCTCCAATGTTGGAGGTGGGGCCTGGTGAGAGGCATATGAATTACCAGAATGGATCCCTCACCAGTGGCTTGGGCCGTCCCCTTGGTGATAAGTGAGTTCTCCCACAGAATTCACAAGAGATCTGTGAACACGCAATAAAACACAAAAAGTCTGTAGCACCTCTCGCCCCCACTCTCTCTCCCTTTTGCTCCTACTCCCCTTATGGTCTTCTGCCATGATTAGAAGCTTCCTGGGTCCTCAACAAAAGCTGAGCAGATGCTGGTGCCAGGCTTGTATAGCCTGCAGAACCGTGAGCCAGTTAAACCTCTTTTCTTTATAAATTAGTCAGACTCAGGTATTTCTGTATAACAATGCAAAAATGGCCTAACATAGGGATTCACATACAAAATGGCGCTTAGTAGGCTTCAAGAAGAGGCCACTCTTTTCCTGGCCTGACAGTTCCTAGACTGTATCCTCACACCATATCCTCTCTGTGCTCCCCCTTCACTCCTGGACACTTCCAGAGTGCTCTTTGCTTCTTAGGCTAATCCAAAAATAGGACAGGAACACATTTTTAGGCTACCACTTTCCTTTCTAGCCCTCCCTTTGTCCAGTTTTCAAAAGTCTGGCTGTTAGTGAGGCCACAGGGATGTGCCTGAATCTCAAGGGAATGATCTGCTCTGTGCTTAGGATCCTAATTTGTGATGTAGGCCTGGCCTCTGGCTGGGGCTGGTGAGTCTTTGTTCATTTATTCTTTCATTCAATAAATAGACTGTCTGAGCAGTGGTATTGCACTTGGGAAAGGAAACTAGACCACAATTTCCCCTCATGAAGCACCCAGTCTAAAAAATAAACAAGCAGCAACAGCAACAGAAGAAAGATGGGAAATTAAACAGGTATTCTGCACACCCAAACTGTTTTAGAGGTTCGATATAGGAGAAGAGCACTTGGCAAAATATGAAAAAATGAAATTATTTATTTGGGTTGAACTCTCCATCATTACTGGGTGAGTGGGGCTTTCTAAATGTCTTTAGCAACAAGATACCATGAAAGAGAGAAAGAACACTTAACAAAAATGAACTTGTTCAATTTTCTATACCCTTGACTGAACACAAGACTTTCTTATATAAAGAACTACTTTATTCAATAACAGTGAACCAAGTAGAGGATGGCATGGAATAACATAAATCTCTCCCTCAATTTGGAAAAAAGAAAAGGATTTTTCCTGTTGGTTTGGGATATGGTTTGGCTCTGTGTCCCTACCCAAATATCTTATTGAATTGTAATCCCCAATGCTGGAGGTGAAGGCTGGTAGGAGGTGATTGGATCATGCGGGGTGGTTTCTCATGGTTTAACACCATCCCCATAGTGCTGTTTTATGAAGAGTGCTCACAAGATCTGGCTGTTTAAAAGTGTGTGACACCTCCCCCAACTCTCTTCCACCTGCTCCAGCCATATAAGACATGCCTGCTTCCCCTTTGCCTTCCATCATGATTGTAAGTTTCCTGGGACCTCCCCACCCATGCTTCCCGTACAGCCTATGGAACATTGAGCCAATTAAATCTCATTTCTTTATAAATTACCCCATATCAGGTAGTTCTTTATAGCAATGCAAGAATGAACTAAAACACTTTGTGTTGTCATCTTTGACTACAATGGAAAAAACATGTTTATACGCAGTAGGGAAGTGAACTCCAAATACATCAGAATTAATCCAGGAAATGAGCACGACATGTGGAACTCAAACTTGCCTTCATCTTATTTCCCAGTCCTTTGCTGTTTTGCCATCATTGGCTACCCGGTTTCATCAACATTGGAGGCCCACTCAGGGGATCTTGGTGTCAGCAAGAAAAGATGCAATTTCAGTTAGGCGTAAACATGAAAATTTGTTTTAAATGTGTGAAATCACAGCTAATGAGATTCCGGGCATTTCTCTGTAATATGCGATGGAATTTATAATAAGATGCTTCGACAAAACCATGCTACTGGAACCACTGGGCTTCCAATTTATAAATAAAAATCTAAATTAAATATGAAGATACTTAATAAGAATGCATGTATGCTGTTTCAGAGCTTAAATTTCTATTTAATAATGTACTGTGAATCTCTGTCACTCTCAGTAAATACATATCTACTTTTTAAAAAAATTTTTTTGAGACAGAGTCTCTCTCTGTCACCCAGGCTGTAGTGCAGTGGTGCAATCTCGGCTCATTGCAACCTCCACCTCCTGGGTTCAAGCAATTCTCTGCCTCAGCTTCTCGAGTAGGTAGGACTATAGGCACCCACCACCATGCCTGGCTAATTTTTGTATTTTTTGTAGAGTTGGGGTTTCACCATGTTGGCTAGACTGGTCTATAACTCCTGACCTCAAGTGATCTGCCCTCCTTGGCCTCCTAAAGTGCTGGCATTATGTGTGTGAGCCACCATGCCCGGTCATATCTACCTTTTTAATGTAACACTTTAGTATTACATTTTATGATGTAACTGTAGTTTATTCAACAAATCCCTTAATTTTGGATGTTTAAGTTATTCTGATTTTTTGTCGGTATAAGCAACTGTGCAATATCTTTGTGTAGATATGTATACATACATGTATGTGTATCTTTGAGAAATTATGGGATTATTTCCTTAGACTAAATTCATAAAATTGCAATTGCTGAATTAACACATTTAAATATTTTCAATGCTTTTAATCTATGTTAAAAATTTAGTCTCTAAAAATTTTGTGTTAATTTATACATCTACCAGCTGTCCATGCATATGTCTCTATCCCTTACCCTCTCCAACACTGACATTTATTATTTAAATTTTTTTCAACATCTGAGAGTGAAAAAGGATGTCTCAATGTCACTTATATTTGCATTTATTTGATTTCTCTTAAGACTGATGACTTTTTAAAAGGTTTATTTCTTTATTTGGGAATTGCCTGTTCATATCCGTTGCCCATTTTTAAAACTGCTGTATGTAGTAGGTCTAGTGGTGGCCCCAAAAAAGGTAAGTCTATGTCCTGGCCCCCAGAACCTGTAAATATGAACTTATTTGGAAAAAGGGCCTCTGTAGTTCTACTAAGGATCGGAAGATAAGATCATCCTATGTTATTTGGGTGGGTCCAGAATCCAATGAGAAGTGTTCTTGTAAGAGACGTAAAAGTATAAGACATAGACACAGGGAAGAAGGCCATTAAACAGAGGCAAAGATTGCAGCATTGCAGCCATAAGCCAAAGGACCACTGGAGCCACACCAGAAGGGGAAAGAGGCAAGTAATCTCTCCTCTAGAGCCTTCTGAGGGAGCAGGGCCCTGCTGATACCTTGATTTGGACTTCTGGTCTCCAGGACTGTGAGAGAATAAATTTCTGTTGTTGTAAGTTGCCTAGTTTATGGTAATTTGTTATGGTGACCTTAGCAAACTAACATAGTGTATTTACAGACTTTTAAAAAAACTGACCACAGTTTATATTTTAAGATTATTAATCATTTTTCTGTTATGTGTGTGACAAATATTTTGCTCCTAATTTTTTATTTTAAAAATTTTGTTTCTGTTTGTATTTCTCCATGGAAATTAAAAAGTTTTTTTTTCTATGGTCTTTTAAAAAATGTGAATAAACTTTGTGTTTCAGAGCAGTTTTAGAGGCACAGCAACATTGAGAGGAATACAGAAAGTTTCCATATATCCTGTGTCCTCACCCATGCCTAACCTCCCCTACTATCCTCATCCCATACCACAGAGTTCCATTTATCACAATAGATGAACCTGCACTGGCATGTCATTACCCAAAGCCCATGGTTTATATGAGGGTTTACTGTTGGTGTCATAGATCCCATAAGTTTTGACAAATGCATAATGACAGATGTTCACCATTATGGTATCATACAGAATAGTTTTACTGCCCTAAAAATCCTCTGTGCTCTGCCTAGTCATCCTTCTCTTTTCCACCGAGAAACTGATTTTAGTTTACCCGTATCTCTCAATCATTTTTGTTAGTGTTTTTGCTTTTGAAGATACTTTTAGAATATTTACAAATGTACCTTTTTTAAACAATTAATGGTTTTACCTATGACATTTAAATTGTGATTAGTTAGAATTTATTTTGGCATAAGATTTCCTAGAGAGGAGAATACAACCTTCCACATTTTGTTGTATTTTTGGTATTTGTTATGTGAAGAAAGTTTGTGCTTTCTTCACATAAACTTGATAGATATATCAACTTCACATAAACTTGATAGATATATCAAGTGAAGCTAAGTCTATTAATGTAGTTATTGCTTTTTGGACTTTGAATTAAATTCCCATCAGTGATAACTATATGGTGAGTATGAAGGAGGCCAAAAGACCATTCAAATGGTTGAGCATGAAGTATGTCCATAAGGGACAGTTCACCTAGAATGGGGAGAGACTGGCCCTATCAGTCATTCCTTTTGGAAAATAGTGATGTTGGGTGCTACAGGAGAAGGAGAGTCTCTTAAACCAGCCTTTGTTCTGTTCCACTATAACCTGTGCACTTCCTACTGTCATCATTCTGGGACCTGGAGTGAATGTAGGCCTGGGTTTTATGCTACTTCAGTTTTGAGCATACTTATATTTACAGTCCACAACAAAGGTCATTTGTGTTTACTTGAAAAGTATAAGAATCATGTACTTTTATAACATATTTTATCATTTGAAAAATATCTATTACTCTTAGTTTTCTAAAAAAATTTTTGTATGTACTCTTGATTATTTTTTCAATGAATTTTGGATCATTTGTTAAGATCCCACTCTCTGCCCTCATCTCCACAACAAAAATTTCCTAAATTTTATTTGGAATATCTGATATTTACAGTTGGAAGGGAATTGACATCTTTAGAATATTGAAACTTCCCATACAGGAAGACTCATTCGTTATATAAGTCTTCATATATAAAAGCATTTTGAGTCCATGAGCAAAGTTCTAAGGTTTTAATTTTTTTAATGTGGTCCTTTACCATTTATGTTTAAGTTTAGTTGAAAATATTTAAGATGTTTGCATTTAAAAGAGCGTATTTTGTATATTACATTAAAAATAGTAATTACCAACATATTAGATAGTATTAATTTTTCTTTGTTTGATGTTGATTCTAGTTGAAAATGATGAATCTATATCTACCTTTCAAATATTTATATGCCTTGCTTGATTTACATGGCTGATTGTATTAGTTAGTCCTTTCAGAAATTAGCTTATAATGGTGAGAGGGGCCTTCTAGCTTTATTTCTGATTTGAAAGAAAACACATCTCATGTTTCAGTAATGGGGACATCCTTACATCCAACTGATAATCAAAGCATCTTCTTCCTTCAAGCTTCACAGATACTATTCTAAGAGTTTCATTCTGCTGTAATAGTTTTTGTTCCCCCTTTGTCTTTTATCTCATACTTTCACAATGCAGGAACAGTCAAGACTTAGAGTTTTCAGTAGAAGGGTGAGTTATTTGTCTTTGCTCCTGTCCTTGACCGTGTTGTCTCATATCTTTCTTGGATTTTCAGATGAGATACAGGCTGTTCTACACATGACCCCATTTCTAGAAGGCCTTCATTTAGTGTTTTAGTGTACTGCTACTCTACTGTGGTGTTATCTTCCTTACTCTACTGTTTTTGATAATAATATTAAACATAAAACAGTACTGCTCAAAAGTCTGGTTCATGCCTGCCTCATCCATAGCATTTTGCTTTGTTTATTCCCAGCATTGATTGTGCCTGGAAGTAGATTCTATCTTTTCAGAGAAATTCCCAGGGGTCCACGTGCAACCTGCCTGTTCTGTGAGAGGTGGAAAGCCTTTCTGTCAAGGAGCCTTTATTCATTCACTATGCCATGTGTTTAACCCTTGATATGTGTTTCACAATCCAGATCTAACCCCCTTATAATTAATGCCAATTCCTCCTAGATTCTGGTTTTAGGTTGACTATCAATCTTAGTTTTTCTGTGTGTTGTCAATGTATCTTCTTTTGCCCAGTGTTCGTTTGTATTTAATGAGAAGATGGGGGAGGCTATGCTGGAAACTGCTCACCCTACATTTTTTTGTACTTGTCTCATGTATGTTTACTCCTAGAGAAACCTGTTTATATTTAACTTATCCTCTTCTAATTTCATAGGTTAAGTTTGGTCAAAACATGTTGGTTATATTTCAAAATCTTGTACTTTGATCTCTTTGAAAAGTTTGCAGGGTCATGCTGAGTCATTCACTAGAGACTGGAGTTTGTTAATTACAAGTAGTTTAAATAAAATCTCTCCTCCGAATAAATGATAGGAACAAAGGATAGGACAATAATGGTTAAAAAGGGGGCTAATTCTGAAGGGTTTCCAGGTTGCTAAGCAATTTTTCTCCTTTTCAGTACTTACCACTATTGTGATTAAATTATTGTGTAACTAGTTGTTTAATGTCCAAGTGTCTCTTTTAATACAAACTCAATGAGAGTAAAGGCTGTATCTGTCTCTTTCATTGCTGGATCTTCAACATCTAACATAGAGTCTTGCCCATAGTAAGTGCTCAAATCATATGTATCATATGAATGAATAAAGGTTACCACTGTCTCTATCCACTCCCATGCCACACCCCAAAAGACTTTCCTCAGAGGAAACACTACCGTTTAAAAGAAACTATTTTTTTTTTTTTAAATTCTGACCAGATAAATGAGTCATGACTGACAATAACTTATGTGGCAAAGAGATGCATTTTTGGGACTCACATCCTGGGATGAGAAGTGCTAAGATAGAGATGATCAAGAAAAAAGATCACAATTATTTTAATTAAAAATTGAGGCTACCCTCAAAAATGTTTGTAAAGTTAGTTTAAAAAACTAAAATGTAGCTTAAAACAATAGTATTAGCCACCCATATGTGTTTATAAAATCTTTTGGATATATAGACTTTTATGCAGTGATGGTCAGAAACATAAAGCCATTGTGTGCTTTTTCCAAACATTCTCAAATTATGGTCTAATGTCTTAAATCATAAGAAGTACCTCAAGTCTCTAAAGTAAGCGTCTCCATTTGGCTTGATGTATGTTTAGTCTATTCCTTCCTGGCAAAAATATTTTAGCCTAAGTGTCCGAGCATAAGGATGACAAAATGTTTTCTTTCCTACTCATTTGTGTGGTCTTGTTTAATAAAAATTATACATAAAAAAACTAAGTAGAATTTGTTCAGGGGGAATCTATATCTATATCTCTATCTATCTATATATATATATTCACCATACATTTTTTGGTACTTGTCTCATGAGATCTGATATATATATTTAGAAAAAAATATATATGTATTCCCTCTGAATATATATATATGCACATACGCGCGCACACACACACACACACACACACACACACACACACACACACACACAGAGTTTACTTAGCATTAAGAACAATTCATGAAAGGAAAGATTTCTAAGTGAGAAAAAACAAGAGACCATTTCTTTTTTTCATTTACTGTTCTAGCTATTTAATACAACTTTGCCTCCTTTCATTTAGAAAAAATGAAAACCTTCCAACAAAAAGAAAATAATTTTAATTTTTGTGAGTGATTTTATATATAATACTTTAGCACTTTGTCTCTCACTATTTAATAATACATAGGTGTGGATTCGTTTCCACTCTTTTGAAACTTTTCCACTGTATTTCTATAAGGTTATTCTTATAATGCTAGTACATAGGTAGATAGGAGGAAAACTGCTTTTAATTCAGAAAGTATGTACTGAATTCTTCTCATGTGCATAATTTGTTACGGAGTATTCTAAGAATCTTGTAACATAAATACCAAGACAAGATGTGTTCATGTGGAATAATTGTATGTCCCCATAAAGCTATGTGTGACAAGCTATTCTAGTGAACAGTTGGGATTTGCTACAGAAGTTTAGAAAAAGGAATATCCCAGGAGACTAGAAGAGATGGAGTGTGCCCTATAGTTTAAACCTAATATGGATCTTGAGAAGAATAAGTTTAGATAAAAGAAATGAAGGGGAAAGGCCATTTCCACTCAGGAAAACAGGATGAGCAAAGATTTTCAGTTGAGAGTGAGTATAGGACAGAAAACTTGAACTATGGTGAGGCTGGCCATGAAGGGTAGGTCAAATTCTGAAGGGTCTTGAGATCCAAGCTTCTGAGTTGGGATTCTAGTTTTTAGACTGTGAAAAGGGAATTTTGTAAAAAGAAAGAAAATGTTAAAATTTACTTAAATTTGGAAGCAACATATAGGATAAATGGGAATATAGAAGGAGTAAAGACAGAAAGAGTACATATGGTATATTCTAGAAGTGACAATTCTAGGATTACAGTTGTGGAAGTGGATGGAGACATATGATATGGTTTGACTGTGTCCCCACCCAAATCTCATCTTGAATTGTAATCCCCATAATCCCCACGTGTTGAAGGAAGGACTTGGTGGGAGGTGATTGGATCATGGGGGCAGGTTCCCCCATGTTGATCTCGTGATAGTGAGTGAGTTCTCATGAGATCTGATGGGTTTTTTTTTTTTAATACTTTAAGTTCTAGGGTACATATGCACAACATGCAGGTTTGTTACATATGTTTACATGTGCCATGTTGGTGTGCTGCACCCATTAACTCGTCATTTACATTAGGTATATCTCCTAATGCTATCCCTCCCCTCCCCTTACAATAGGACCCAGTGTGTGATGTTCCCCTTCCTTTGTCCAAGTGATCTCATTGTTCAATTCCCACCTGTGAGTGAGAACATGCAGTATTTGGTTTTCTGTTCTTGCCATAGTTTGCTGAGAATGATGGTTTCCAGCTGCATCCATGTCCCTACAAAGGACACGAACTCCTCCTTTTTCATGGCTGCATAGTATTCCATGGTGTATATGTGCTACATTTTCTTAATCCAGTCTGTCACTGATGGACATTTGGGTTGATTCCAAGTCTTTGCTATTGTGAATAGTGCCGCAATAAACATATGTGTGCATGTGTCTTTATAGCAGCATGATTTATAATCCTTTGGGTATATCCCCAGTAATGGTATGACTGGGTCAAATGGTATTTCTAGTTCTAGATCCTTGAGGAATCGCCACACTGTTTTCCACAATGGTTGAACTAGTTTACAGTCCCACCAACAGGGTAAAAGTGTTCCTATTTCTCCACATCTTCTCCAGCACCTGTTATTTCCTGATTTTTTAATGATTGCCATTCTAACTGGTGTGAGATGGTATCTCATTGTGGTTTTGATTTGCATTTCTCTGATGGCGAGTGATGATGAGCATTTTTTCATGTGTCTGTTGGCTGTATGAATGTCTTCTTTTGAGAAGTGTCTGTTCATATCCTTTGCCCACTTTTTGATGGGGTTGTTTGTTTTTTTTTCTGGTAAATTTGATTGAGTTCTTTATAGGTTTTGGATATTAGTCCTTTGTCAAATGAGTAGATTGCAAAAATTTTCTCCCATTCTGTAGGTTGCCTGTTCACTCTGATGGTAGTTTCTTTTGCTGTGCAGAAGCTCTTTAGTTTAATTAGATCCCATTTGTCAATTTTGGCTTTTGTTGCCGTTGCTTTTGGTGTTTTAGACATGAAGTCCTTGCCCATGCCTATGTCTTAAATGGTATTCCCTAGGTTGTCTTCTAGGGTTTTTATGGTTTTAGGTCTAACATTTAAGTCTCTAATCGATCTTAAATTAATTTTTGTATAAGGAGTAAGGAAAGGATCCAGTTTCAGCTTTCTACTACTTATGGCTAGCCAATTTTCCCAGCACCATTTTTTAAATAGGGAGTCATTTCCCCATTTCTTGTTTTTGTCAGGTTTGTCAAAGATCAGATGGCTGTAGATGTGTGGTATTATTTCTGAGGGCTCTGTTCTGTTCCATCGGTCTATATCTCTGTTTTGATACCAGTACCTTGCTGTTTTGGTTACTGTAGCCTTGTAGTATTGTTTGAAGTCAGGTAGTGTGATGCCTCCAGCTTTGTTCTTTTGGCTTAGGATTGTCTTGGCAATGCGGGATCTTTTTTGGTTCCACATGAACTTTAAAGCAGTTTTTTCCAATTCTGTGAAGAAAGTCATTGGTAGCTTAATGGGGATGGCATTGAATCTATAAATTACCTTGGGCAGTATGGCCATTTTCACAATATTGATTCTTCCTATCCATGAGCATGGTATGTTCTTCCATTTGTTTGTGTCCTCTTTTATTTCACTGAGCAGTGGTTTGTAGTTCTCCTTGAACATGTCCGAGATATGATGGTTTTATAAGCATCTGGCATTTCCCCTGCTTACACTCACCACTCACTCTCTCCTGCTGCCTAGTGAAGAAGGTCCCTGTTTCCCCTTCCACCATGATTGTAAGTTTCCTGAGGCCTCACCAGCCATGTGGAACAATGAGCCAGTTAAACCTCTTTCCTTTATAAATTATCCAGCCTCAGGCAATATCTTTATAGCAGTGTGAGAATAGACTAATACAGTGGCCATTCTCTATTTGGTTGTCCAAATAGAAATGCCTCTGAGATGGCTGGAGATCGAGGCTGAAATTGCTCAAGAAGACAGAACGGAGACATAGATCTGAATGGTCAGTAGAGAAGCAATGATGAAAACGAAGAGGAATTGTAATGATAAAGATCTGATGCTCTAGATAGAGGACTAAAGACAGCTTTGGAGAATTTGCCCAGTCAGTTGCTTGGGGGAGGAGGAAAAAGTGGAAATGAGTGGTAGGAGATAGGAATAAAACCTAACGTCAGTCAAGTACAGTGTCAGCAACAACAGGTGTTCCCTGCCCATGATTTTTAAGTCAAGTCTGAGGACTACGAAAACAGTTTGAATCTGCCAAAAGGAAAGCGGCTGGGCGTGGTGGCTCACACCTGTAATCCCAGCACTTTGGGAGGCCGAGGTGGGTGAATCACGAAATCAAGAGATGGAGACCATCCTGGCCAACATGGTGAAACCCATCTCTACTAAAAATACAAAAATTAGCTGGGCATGGTGACTTGCACCTGTAGTCCTAGCTACTCAGGAGGCTGAGGCAGGAGAATTGCTTGAACCTGGGAGGTGAAGACTGCAGTGAGCCAAGATTGTGCCACTGCACTCCAGCCTGCTGACAGAGTGAGACTCCATGGAAACAAAGAAAGAGAAAGAGAGAGAGAGAGAGAGAGAAAGGGAGGATGGGAGGGAGGGAGGGATGGAGGGAGGCAGGAAGGAAGGAAGGAAGGAAGGAAGGAAGGAAGGAAGGAAGGAAGGAAGGAAGGAAAGCTATTTAGCCTTTGTGGGGAGGCACATTTGGGTAGAATAGTGTGGACAGAAGTAAGATTGCAAGGCAATGGGGAGAGAACTGGAGTAGTAGAGATGAATTAATGATTGTATGATGCTAGTTTAAGAAACATGAGAGGGAAAAGGATAGAGGCAAGGGTGTAATGAGGGAAAATGGAAGGGTCAAGCCAAAGACATTTTCAAAATGGGTAAATAAGTGAAATGTGCACAATATAGGAATTTAGAGGAAAAGGAGCTTTTGAAGATGGCTGGAGATGATGGAATGAGTGTAACAACTGTGCACTGACGGGAATTGAGGATGCAGGTGCGGGGTTCGTTACCTTAGAGAAGGATGAAATGTATTTCACAGCATTCAAGAACAGGACCTAAAGGAGGTTAGGTGAGAAAAATAAGGGCTTATGGCCTTATAATAATAATTATTATTATTTCAGAACAATAAGGGCAGGAATTTGCTGGCAAGAATAGAGTGGAGGAGTGAGGAATAGAAATATTTACATAGTAAAGTCTCATATATCAATCCCACATTGAATTTATGTGAATATTACCAAATATGCTTTGGGAAAAAAAAGGCAAGGTAACACATGCCTTTGGTTTCACATGGATAAATGATTGAACGTGTTTCCACGTAAAGCATGATTTAAGTTCTTCTTTGGCCATAAAATGAAATCATGGTGTATCTTGTATGGTGGACACTGCAATGTGCACCAAGATTCTCCTTCTGCATTGAAGAACCTATTTCCCCTGCTGCTAGGAATGCCGCCAGAAAACACTCTCACTGTCATTGCATTTTGGAGATTGTCTTGGCTGAAGAAGTTTGCCTCACCCAAGGTCATAGCCCTTTCTGGATGGCCCACATCCAGTGAGTGATCCCTATAGGGTGTAAAAACCTGACCCTCTGTCTCCAGCAGGGAATGAGTCTGAATGTCCAAGCTCCGGAGCTTCCCACAGGGTTTGCTGAATTCTTTATTAGCATTGTATTCTGCTTTCATTCCTTCCTTTTAGCAGGTGCTGAACAACACTTCCTGAACATCCGTTATGTTAATCTGTGTTTGAATGTCTGTTTCTGGGGAAACCATCCTGCAACAGTTGAAAGGCTTATTCCTCCACATGCAGTAAATGCTACTAGCAGACAGCTGTCAAATGTCAGTCTCCTTTAATTTGTCTCAGCTGAAGAAAACTTTCTCTACCAAGTCAGAGCTCCTTCTAGGGACAGCCCATGTTCGATGACTGATTGATGCAGTCTCATCCTCGCTTTACCTTGGAACATTTCTGATAGGCCAATCACATTCAAATCTCCCCAGGGCATTAGCTGAAGTCCTAGTCGAGACTGCATTGCAACCCAGGTTTTCCTTCTGTCCAGTTCTCCTTCAATCCCTTCCCTTTAACAGGTGCGATTCCAAAGGCACTCAATCAACCTTCTGCATGCTAAGGTCCATCTATGAGTCGGCTTCCTGTGAAACCTATCCTACAATATCTTGCTATCCCATATTATTTTTTAATATCGATTTTCACCTTAGGAAAGTATTCTAGTAAAGATTCATTGTTTTATTTGACCCTGGAAATAAATAGTTAAATATATCTTAATGCTTGGCCGGGCGCGGTGGCTCACGCCTATAATCCCAGCACTTTGGGAGGCTGAGGCGGGCGGATCACGAGGTCAGGAGATCGAGACTATCCTGGCTAACACGGTGAAACCCTGTCTCTACTGAAAATACAAAAAAAAAAAAAAAAAAAAAAATTAGCTGGGCATGGTGGCGGGCACCTGTAGTCCCAGCTACTCGGGAAACTGAGGCAGGAGAATCGCGTGAGCCCCGAAGGTGGAGCTTGCAGTGAGCCGAGATCACTCTACTGCACTCCAGCCTGGGCGACAGAGCGAGACTGTCTCAAAAAAAAAAAAAAAAAAAAATCTTAATGCTTAATGCTTTCCATAAAGACGTTTTCCTCCAGTGCTTACTTTTTTTTTGTTTTTGTTTTTGTTTTTTTCCAGAGTCTTGCTCTCTCCCCACACTGGAGGCTGGAGTGCAGTGGAATGATCTTGGCTCACTTCAACCTCTGCCTCCCAGGTTCAAGTGATTCTCCTGCCTCAGCCTCCCGAGTAGCTGGGACTACAGGCACCCGCCACCATGCCCGGCTAATTTTTGTATTTTTAGTAGAGAGGAGGTTTTGCCATGTTGGCCAGGATGGTCTCTGTCTTTTGACCTCGTGATCCGCCCACCTCGGCCTCCCAAAGTGCCGGAATTACAGGCGTGAGCCACCGCGCCCGGCCTCATGGTTTAGTTTTTAAAGGTCTGCTGATAATGCCACCTGGTTTAGGATATTTGTGTATAATATTTTCCTTCATTAATTTCAAAGATCAAAAATTCTTAACTTAAAGTTTATTTGAGCTTCTTTATATTAAATTAAATTTCTAATTGCCTGATATCTCTACAGGATATTAGTCAATACCTGTGCCTGGTTAGTCACAATATCTAGAAGATAATTTCTATTATTCTTTTACTAAATACTGAACACAAATTTCTATCACACTGATAACTGTAGCTGAGTGTGGCAGAAATTGCTGTTTTCTCCAGTATCTATTTTCCCTTTATTATTTAGGTATAGATTTTTTTTTAAAGGAGAGCATAATGCTACTTTGTTAAATATTACATTTCCCATTTTCTCTTGCAGCTACGTATGGCCATGTGACTAAATTTTAGGCATTTGGAATTTGAGTGGGAATGATGCTTGAAATTTCTAGGGAAGAACAACTATCTGTTCTTGGATGTAGTCACAATTGAAGAAGATAGAAGAGTGGGCCATGTTGAGGATGGCAGAACAAAACAGATGGAGCCTGGCTTCCAACACAGGCCACCATATTAGCCAAGACTTTTACATAGGAAAAAAATGAAACATCTATCTTATTTAAGCCCTTATTACTGGGAGTCTCTCTAATAGGAGCCAAATTAATTCTTTAATCCTTTAAGAATATGCGTATCTGCAAGATGCTTCCTAATGTTATATTCATGTAATTAGTTAGTAGTTGCTTGCCAATAGGTTGGGAAATATAAAAATTCTTCTAAAATTATGTTTATTAATATGGGCTCTATGTGCTCCTATGGGTAACTGATAGCTTGACAGAGAGTCCAATTACTTACAGGATCAATATGACATATAGTCCCCAAGTATTGACTTCACTCAGAGTTTAATAATAAAAAATTCACAAATTCCCTAAGGTAAATAATTTTAATATTCATACAGATATATACATTACATATATTTTATATATGACTATAAATATAATTATATAGAGCTAGATGTTAAGGTATAACTCAAAATTATCATAATATTTTAGGACAGATACAAAACTTAAAAGACATTTAATGCTTGAGTTGTGCTACTTTCTACTGTGTTTACCATCCAACCAGTGGGGCTCATGTTCCCAATCCCTTTATTTTTATGGTACTTAATGGAGAAATTTTTGAAAAACACTTGCCTCTGCAGATATTCTGTATCAAAGTCAGGAGCTCTCAGGCTGAATCAAAATGATCTTTTCCTTATTTACATCAACGTTTAAGTTTGTTCCACATGGGTTATAATACCATTAATTTAATTGATGCTTTGGTATTTTAGAAACATCCTATTTTGAGAATTTTAGAATGAACTTTTGTGATTTTTTGGACTTTATTATTTGAATGTTTCATCTACTCTTATTACCATTTAAAACAGAGGTCTTATTTATTCCAGCTCGGTAGTTATACATGACTGAGTCTGGCTTAGACCAGGGAGGCCAATTTATTGATTTTGGCCGTCCTTTTCCAACTTTGTTATTCAAACCCCTGGGTTTCTACATGCTAGTTTTTGGGTGTCTGATAGTGTTTGACATTCCAACATTGACATTCCAAGAAGCAGAATGTGAGGTGAGAAGGCTGCTTGGGCTCTAGTGAGTAATATAAATTTTGGTATAAAGTTAAAAATGCAAATATAAGTAGGTTTTCTTCCTGATTAGAATTAGACTTTAATGAAATTAGAGTATTATTTGGAATGTTAAATCTAAGAGCTAACAATAGGGATGAAGAGCAGAACAGATAGTTGAAGATGTTCAATATAGTTTTGAACACAGACATGTTAGGGTAGATTTGGAATGCTGAACAGAACCAATGAAGTAGCTAGCACTTACAAAAGCCAGGTAGAACTCCTTTACTCTGTGCCTTTATGAAATAGGTTTATTTGTGAAGGGGGTGGCAGAGAGGATGGGAGAATGCTTTAGCTCCCATACTTACCATCAGCAAGGGGTCCCTTTTCCTTAGTCCAACGACTACTGGAATTAAAAAATTGGAAAACAGGAAGCCATTATTCTATATTTGCGCTTTCAGATCAACCTCAGAGCACAGGCCTTATGCTGACCAACATGAGTTTAGAGGAGCAAACAAATGGGCGAAGTGGCTTATGAAACAGAACAATGCAAAGCTGCCAGTGCTCAATTGCCAAAGGCCATGGAGGTTGCATTTGGAGCCTGCTGGTCCATTGATCACACTGCTTGGGCCAAATCAGCTGCAGCTGAGGAAAAGCCTAGAAAACTGAGGTGCTGTGAAGGCAACCTTGAAGACTCTCCAGTTATGTTTTAGCAACCCAGGAACAAAAGCTATCCCTTAGCTAGAAAAATAGAGTGGAGAAATGATCAGTCGTGGGGGCCTCATCTGCCACGGAGGAGCTTGAGCAAGTGGCTGGTCTGCTCTGGGTCTGTTTTTTGTTTTGTTTTGTTTTTCCCACTGTACGATGTTTCTTGATGATTCAGCTAAGGTACTTGTCTTACAACCATAGACACCAATTGTGCCTACTTAAGCAGAAAAGCAGTTTACTGGAAATATGTGTTGTCGTTTACAGAATCTAGGAGAATGCTGAAGGAGCAGAGTGAACTAACATGTCCAAAAGGAAGACAGTTCCCAACATTCCCTCTTCTGGATGAATCCAGTGTTTGTACCTTTTGCTCAAGGATCAACTTTCAGTCAGACGGTCTGATTTGCCTAGTTTGGGTCACTTGGAGAAGGATGGGATGGGCTGTAGGCTTTGATTGACAGACCCTTCAAACTCAATGAAGAAGACCCAGAGGGAGAGATGTATATTATCTTTGGTCACTTTCCAGTTAATTTACAGCCCCATTCTGGCTTTGAGTGTTGGTAGTTATGTCATCCTGGGCAAATTAATTAAAATCATTTGTACCTCGCTTTCCTCATCTGTAGTGATAGTACTTAATTCAAAGAATTGTTGAGAGTATATATTGATATAATTCTAAATTTTAGGCTGGTGAATGGAACATAGTAAAAATTTAATAAATGCTTTCTGCTTTTTCTTACTCTTTGGAAGGAAGGATTGCTATACGGTTTAGGAAATATCACGAATACCTGTAATTTTGTTCTTCTGTGCATGGATGGGTTAATGACTCTCTCATATCTATCTATGCTTGTCGATTTCTGAATGTTTCATTATCAATAGATGTTTATGAGTATTTCTTTAAGTACATGGTGCTAGAGATACAAAAATGCATAATATGTTGTTTCTCCTTAAGGGAAATTGTAAACTGCTAGATAAAAATAAGGTAATAAGCACATTAAATATAAAATACATGTAATATTTTCAAGTGCTCTCAAAGGTTAGAGTGGTTATATACTTTTTTAAGAATTTGTTTTTGTTGTTTTTGAGGCAGGGTCTCACTCTGTTTCCTAGGCTGGAGTGCAGTGGTGCAGTTGCTGCAGCCTTGACCTCCCTGGTTCAAGTTATCCTCCCACCTAAGCCTTCTGAGTAGCTGGAACTAGAGGCATGCACCACTACACCTGGGTAATATTTGTAGTTTGTGTAGAGAGAGTTTTGCCATGATGCCACTTGCCATGCAAGCCATTTGCTATATTTTTACATTCCAAAACTTTTCCCCTCAGTGTGGATTGCCTGTGTATTCTCTTAATTAATGGAATTTAATTGGGTATTAAGAAGTTAATTATTCTTAACTTTAATGTAATACAATTTATCAGTCTTATATGATTATTTTCTGTGTCATATGTAAGATATCTTTGCCTACCTCACCTTCATAAAGGTATTCATCTATCTTATTTTAAAAAGTTTTATTAGCTTGCTTTTTTATACTTTGATGTATAATCTATCAGATATTGATTTTTGTGTACAGTATTAAATAGGAGTCAAATACATTTGTTCCCCCATGACTATCCATCGATCTAGTACTATTTATTGAGAAGAGCACTTCCCATCTATACTGCAGTGTTACCTTTGTGTGAGGTGCACTCTATTTATGTAGGTTCTGTTTCTGGACTCTATATATTTCATTTATTTGTTTATCCTTAGATAGACAAATTGATTGTGTTATCTTGATTGCTGTAGCCTCATAGTAAGTCTTAAAATTAGATAATGTAAGTCCTTTAATTTTGTTCTCTTTCTATCGAGACTATTTTGTCTCCTCTAATTCATTTGCATTTCTGCAGGATTTTGGACTCAGTTTCCATTAAAAACAAGCTACTGTTGGGAATTTGTTTGGGATTTTATTTAAATCAATGCATCAGTCTGAGGAGAATTGATACCTTAATATTAAGTTCTTCAACCTATGGCGTCTTTCTATTCTATGATGTGATATAGCTCTGCATTGTGTTTAGGTTCCCTTTAATTTTTCTCAGCAATATTTTGTAATTCCTTTTCTTTTAATAGAAAGGGGTCTTGGTATGTTGCCCAGGATGACTTGAACTCTTGGCCTCCAGCTATCCTCTCACCTCAGCCTTCCAGTATTTTGTAATTCTTAGTGTAAAAGTCTGTAACATTTTTCATTAGACTTATTTCTAGGTAAGTGACATTTTTAATACCTCTGTGAATGGTATCCTTTTAAAATTTTTAATTCTGAATTTTTGTTGCTAGTATATAGAAGTTCAAATAACTTTTGAATAGTTACTTTGCATATGTTATCCTTGTAGATAAACTTATTAATTCAAGTACTTCGAAGATTCTTTTGGATTTTTCACACGTAATATTATGTTATCTAAAAATAAGGACAGTGTTTTTTCCTCTACCATTCTGAATTTTGTTTTGTTGCCTTGGCTAAAGCACAATGTGGATTATCAAATTATTTTTATCCTTTAACCTGTTCATATGAAAAATTACACTGATGTTTTTATATTGAATTTTTGATTTTTAAATCAATCTTGAATTTCTGGAATGAACTTGATTTAGTGGTAATGTATGCATCTGTTTAATTTTTTATTGTGATATTTTGATCCATAGATCATTGAAAATTATATTACTTAATATCTAACATTAGTAATTTTTCTGCCTAAATGCTTGCTTCCCATTTCTTGCTTAATTCTACAGTGTTTAGAGAACATATTCTTAATCATTTCAATTTTTTGATCTTAGTGAATCTTGCATTAGGGCCTAGCATATGGTCAATTTTGGTAAGTTTTCTGTATGCACTTGAAAAATAATGTATTCTAGAATTTCCAGGTACAATTTTCTATATATTTTCAATTTATTTAAATATTCACTAGTTTTACCAATCTTTGGTCTGTATCTTTTGACTTATCAAGAGAAGTATGTTAAAGATTTTTACTTTGCTTGTGCATTTGTTGATTTTTTAAAATCATTTTTTGCTTTATATATTTTGAGCTATGCTGCTAGAGGCATACATACTTAAAATTGTTGTATATTCTTTTTTATTGACCTCATTTTCTCTAGGAAATGCCATTCTTTTATTTTGTATGATATTAGTATAGCTACACCTGTTTGTTATAGCTAATATTTTTATGTGTTGTTAGTATTGGTATAGTATGTCTTTATCCCCTTAATTTTAACATCTCTGAGTCTTTATCTTTCAGTTGTACCTTGCAAACAGAATATGTTAATATATATATTTTTAATCTCTGAAAATCTTTCTATTTTCAATATTTAACCCATTTAAAATTAATATAATGAATATATTTGGATTTATATCTACTATCTTATTATTTATACTACTTGCTCTTTATTCCCTTTTCTCTTTGTTCTTCCTTTTTTGTTTTTTATTTTTGTATTTTATTTTTTGAGACAGTCTTACTCTGTTGCCCAGGCTGCTGCACTGTAGTGGGGCAATCTTGACTCACTGCAATCTCTGCCTCCAGGGTAGCTGGGATTCTCGTGACTCAGCTTCCCAGGTAGCTGGGACCACAGGTGTATGCTGCCACACCCAGCTAATATTTATTTATTTATTTATTTATTTTTCAGTGCAGATGGGGTTTCATCATGTTGGTCAGGCTGGTCCTGAACTCCTGGTTTCAAGTAATCCACCCACCCAGGCCTCCCAAATTGCTGGGATTACAGGCATGAGACAATGTGTCTGGCCTTTTTTCAATTTTTGTTTTCAAATTCACACATAATAATTGTATATATTTATGGGATAGACAGTGATATTTCAATAAATGTATACAATGCATAACAATCAAACCAGGATAATGGGCATATCCATCACTTTAAGTATTTATCATTTCTTTGTTTTGGGAATATTGAACATTTTTCTCTTTTAGCTATTTGAAAGTACATGATAAATTATTGTTAACTATAGTCACCCTATAGTGCTATAGAATGGTAGAACTTATTCTTCCTATCTAGCTGTAATTTTGTGTCATTTAACCAACCCCTCCCTATCTTCCCCTCCCTCCACCCCTTCCCAGACTCTTATAACCACAATTCTACTCTCTTCTATGAGCTCAACATTTTAAGCTCCCACATATTGGTGAGAACATGCAGAATTTATCTTTCTGGGCCAGACTTACTTCACCCAACATAATGTCCTCCAGGCTCATCCAAATTGCTGTGAATAACAGAATTTCATTCTTTTTTATGGCTGAATAGTGTTCTATTGTGTATATATACTACATTTTCTTTTTCCATTCACCTGTTGAAGAACATTTAGGATAATTCTATATTGTGGCTATTGTGAATAGTGCTGCAGTTAACATGTGTGGCACAGATATTTTTGATATACTGATTTCCTTTCCTTGAGATAAATACCAAGTGCTGGGGTTGCTAGATTATTTGGTAGTTTTATTTTTAGTTTTGTAGTTCTATTTTTAGTTTTTTGAGGAACCTCCATACTGTTTTGCATAAAGTTGTACTGTATTCCCATCAAAAGTGAATAAGAGTTCCCTTTTCTTCTCATCTTCACCAGCATCTGCTATTTGTTGCCTTTTTGATAATAACCATTCCAGCTGGGTTGAGATGATATCTCACTGTGGTTTTAATTTTGATTTCCCTGATGATTAGTGGTGTTGAGCATTTTTTTTTCATGTACTTGTTGGCCATTTGTATGTCGTTTTTTGAAACATGTCTATTCAGATTATTTACTCATTTTAAAATCAAATTATTTTTATTTGTTGTTGTTGTTGTTGAATTGAGTTCCTTGTACATTCTAGATATCAATCTCTTATCAGGTAAATAACTTGCAAATGTTTTCTCCCATTCTACAGTCTTCACTCTGTTGATTGTTTCCTTTCCCGTGCATAAGTTTTTAGATTGATATAATTCCATCTCTCTACTTTTACTTCTGTTGCCTGTGAAGTCTTTGAAGTCTTACCCATAAAATCCTGTGCCAGACCAATGGCCTAAAGCATTTCCCTTCTAATTTTTTCTAGTACTTTTACAGTTTTGGCTCTTATATTTAAGTCTTTAATCCATTTTGAGTTGTTTTTTATATGTGGTGAGATATAAGGGTCTCCTCTTCAGCATGTAGCTATCCAGTTTCTCCAGCACCATTTATTAAAGAGGCTGTCCTTTACTTAGTGTATGTTCTTGGTGCCTTTGTTAAAAACCAGTTGACTATAAATACATTGATTTATTTCTGGGCTCTGTATTCTGTTCCATTGTCCTATGTATCTGTATTTATATCAGTACCAGGCTGTTTAGGTTATTGTAGCTTTGTAGTACATTTTGAAGTCAAATAGTGTGATGCCACCAGCTTTGTTCTTATTGCTCAGGATTATTTTGGCTATTCATGGTCCTTTGTGGTTTCATATGAATTTTAGGATTTTTTTGCTGATTTCTGTGAAGAATGTCATTGATATTTTGATAGGGATTACATTGAACTGCAGATTTCTTTGGTTAGTAAGATTATTTAAATAATATTCATTATTCTAATCCATGAACATAGGATGTCTTTTCATTTGTTTGTGCCCTCTTCAATTTATTTGGTCAGTGTCTTATAGTTTTTCTTGTAGAGATCTTTCACCTTGGTTAAATTTATTTCTAAGAATTTTATTTTTATAGCTGTTATGAATGAGATTTCTTTTTCAACTAGTTTGTTATTGGTGTATAGAAATGCCCCTGATGTTTTCATTTGATTTTTTATCCTGAAATTTTACTAAATCTAGTGGAGTCTTATATACTGTTGGTGGAAGTGTAAATTAATTCAACCATTGTGGAAAGCAGTATGGTGATTCCTCAAAGAGCTAAAAGCAGAACTACCATTCAACACAGCAATCCCATTAATGGGTGTATACCCAGAGGAAAATAAGTCATTCTACCATAAAGACACATGCACACAAATGTTCATTGCAGCATTGTTCACACTAGCAAAGACATGGAATCAACCTAAATGTCCATTAATGACAAACTGGATTAAGAAACTGTGGTACATATACATCATGGAATATTATGCAGTCATAAAAAAGAAGGAGATTATGTCATTTGCAGGGACATGGATGGAGTTGGAGGCTCTTATTCTCAGTAAACTAATGCAGGAACAAAAACAAATACTACATGTACTCACTTATAAGTGGGAGCTAAACAGTGAGAACACATGGACACATAAAGGGGAACAACACATACTCGGGTCTACTTGAGTGTAGAGGGTGGGAGGAGGAAGAGGAGCAGAAAAGATCACTACTGGGTACTGAGCTTAATACCTGGGTAATGTAATAATGTATACAACAAACCCTGTGACATGTGTTTGTCTATGTAACAAAACTTTACATGTACACCCAAACCTAAAGTTAAAAAATTTTTAAATTTTTTTACCTCATTTGTACCTCATTGGCAAAGAGGTACAATTGAACTTCTTTTCCAATTTGGATGCCCTTTATTTCTATTTCTTGCCTAGTTGCTCTGGCTAGAACTTCCAGTATCATGTTGAATAAGAGTAGTTGAAAGTGAGTATCCTTGTTTTGTTCCAGTTCTTATGTCAGTAACATCAGTATATTAGCTGTGGTGTTTTCCTAAAAGGCCTTTATGGTGTTAAGGTATGTTTCTAACTTGCTGAGTTTTTACCGTGAACAAGTGTTGCATTTTACCAAATGATTGTTGTGTCTATTGAAGTGATCACATGGTTTTTGTCCTCCATTCTGTTGATGTGATATATCACATTTCTTGATTTGCATATGTTGAACCATCCTTGCATCACTGGGATAAATTCCACATGATCATGGTGTATAATTTTTTTGATGTGCTGTTGGATTTGGTTTGTCAGTATTTTGTTGAGAACTTTTTCATCTATATTCATCGGGGATATTGGCCTGTACTTGTCTTTTTTTTTTTTTTTTTTTTCCTGTGTCCTTGTCTGGTTTTGGCATCCAGAAAAGGCTGGCCTTGTAGAATGCATTATGAAGAATTCCTTCCTCTTAATATTTTTTTGGGGATATTTTGAGAAGAATAGGTGTTCTTTTAAAAGTTTGATATAATTTAGCAGTGTTGCCATCTAATTCTAGAATTTTCTTCATTGGGAGACTTTTTATCCAATCTTGTTACCTCTTATTTGTCTGTTCAGGTTTTATGTTTCTTCTTGGTTCAGTCTTGGTTGGTTATATGTGTCTAGGAATTTATTCATTTCCTCTAGGCTTTCCAATTTGTTGGTATATTGTTGTTCATCATAGTCTCTAATGATCTTTTGTATTTCTATGGTATCAGTTGTAGTATCTTCTTTTTCATAATTTGATTTTATTTATTTGGATTTTCTATTTTTCTTTAGCTAATGATTTGTTGATTTTTAAAAATCTTTACAACAAAACAACTTTTCATTTTTTGTTGATCGAGGCGGCTCGACCACCTGAGGTCAGGATTTGAGACCAGCCTGGCCAACATGGTGAAACCTCATCTCTACTAAAAATACAAAAAATTAGCTTGCCATGGTGATGGGAGCCTGTAATCCCAGCTACTGAGGAGGCTGAGGAAGGAGAATTGCTTGAACCCAGGAGGTAGAGGTTGCAGTGAGCTGAGATGCTGAGATAGCGCCACTGCACTCCAGCCTGATGACAGAGCGAGACTCTCTCTTAAAAAAAAAAAAAAAAAAAAGAACCATAAAGGAGGTATTGATATTACTCATAAGGTGGTTCCACATGTACATTCAGAATTTCGGTCTTACAATTGATAAAGAGAAAATATTAAGACAACCTCTCTCTTATAACAAGGTCTTGGTTTTTTTTTGTTTTTTGTGTTTTGTTTTGGTAAAAATCACATTATACATTTGAAGTAAGTTTACCACTTTTCATGAAGAAGAGTTTAAATATAGCAATAAGAGAGTGGATTCCTATGAAAGGCATTAGACTGATTAGAAAGTGGGTGCCAATAGCTGGTTCTGAAGCTCATTAAAACAAATGAAAGACTTGGAATGTTTTCTTTTTTTGGCAGAAATTATACAACCACATTGCAAGTTTAATGATTTTATGCTTGTGATTAAAACTTGAGTAATTTTTTCCTTTGACGAACATAATAAATGCATGTGGCACCCATAATATTCAGTACTTCTCTGTCATATAGTAGGATTTCTGGGTGCTTAAACATATTAACTTCTTTGCATAATACTGCTGGGGAATAATTTCTGCTTTATAACTCCCATTATATCAAGGAGAAAATGAAAATAGAAGGATTTTTTGTCAGGTCAGCGACAGAATCCCAATAAAAATTAAATCACCTGTGAAACCCAAACGCAGGGTTAGGTTCCCCTCTGGGGAGTTGAGAACCTTTATTGGATCATCTGGACGACGGGCTCATGGAGTCAGAATCATAGCACCTTGCCTGCCTTTCCTTCTTCCTGTCATTTGGGACTTCTATGGGAGATATTAATTTGTAAGAATCTTCATGCGATTCCACTTACATTTAATCTACACAAAATTAAAATCACAAATATTGTTCTCCATGAGCATCATAGAATACACTGTTGCTGAATAACTTGTCTCCTTCCTGCTTTCCTGAACATACCAGTTTATTAACTCAGTTGTGTGTTTTCCCCATACCAGTCACCCTCCTTTTCTTCCAAATCGGAAGCAAACCTAAACACAAGAGAAGCAAACAGCCGGTCCCTACGTTACACAGAGGCAAAATCAAAGTGAAACCCCTCACAGGAAACCCTCACCTTTTCTCATCAGTGGACCTACCTCCCCATCCTGGCAGGGATCCTCAGAGTGGGGAGTCTGGTCCTCCGCTGGCCCAGGAGCTGGCCAGGCTCTGGGCAGCTGACATTGAGGATGACCCTGGTTGTCTGTCTCCTGAAGCCACAGAACATTTGCTTTTGGTTTTGCTCAGTTGCCTGGCCAATCAAATAGATTTCTGTTTTAAATAGCTTTTTTTTTTTTTTTTTTTCAACCCTGGCCTCTAAAGTCTTCCAGAATATTGGAAACCTGTTAAAGCATAAACATATGTCATGCAGAGCGAGAGGTAGTCAAAGAAATCAGGATGGCAAAGTCAAAGATGCAAATTAAAACCCAGGAAGAATCAATTAAATAGGCACCAAAGGTCTGTTTAAATGATTAAATGAGACAGAAGTGCATCTTGAGATGAATAAATTACAGCAATGTGTGAGAAAAGAAATGAAGTGCTGGGAGGCTTGGAGGGGGAGGATGAATGAATAGATATGAATGAAGAGATTTAATAGAGGTGATATGCACACAGTGTCAGGTTTTGGTTATTAGATTGATTAAATATGCAAAAACGTCACCATAGCCTCTGGGTAATTGTACAAAACACCAATACAACAGTAAACTCCCACAGCTAGAAGAATAACAAGAGGAAAGCCATGGCATTCCTCATGGTTCTGCCTAGCACGTGCCTCTCACCGTGCGGCTGTTTGTCTTTGTACCAAATGTGGTGTGTCCTAAAGCTCAGTCATGCTGCACTGAGCCTCCCAGTCCCCTTCCTCCCTCCCGGCTGGGTGCAGAGACTTGGGTTAGGCTGCTCTGTAATAATTTCTGTCACTCTGTATGTTTCCCAAAATGCTTTTACATATGTATATCATGTCATCTTTAAAACCAGGTGAGAATGGCAAGTATGCTTGCAATTGTAGCTTTCTGAGGGGAGAAACCAGAAGGTGGAGAAACGTAGGTGCTCAAGATCACCCCAAAGCCAGAGCTGCGTTAGGACTGCATGCCCAGTTGGGCAAGTGGGGCAGGTCTTGCAGCTCTCAGGGTTACTGGCTAAAAGGACAAACAGGCCAAAATGCAAACCTTGTCAGGTTCACCAAACTGTGCAGCTTGTCATGGGGCTTGTTTACCTGGAGGCAGTAGTGTCATTTCCTAGTTTGCAAAGAGAAATTTACAGGTGGCCCCGAAATGAACTTGGGTCTCTTGACACTTCCTGTTTTGGTATCCTGCCCTAAGAGAGTTCTCTTCTTTCTCTTCTCCTATCCAAGTCATAGTCTTCTTTTCATTTCAAACCCACCAGCCTAAAAACACTGAAGTGTTCATTTATCTCTCTCTCTTTTTTTAATTTAAGCTTTTTAAAATTTTATTTGTCCATAAGTTATTGGGGTCCAGGTAGTATTTGGTTACATGACTAAGTTCTTTAGTGGTGATTTGTGAGATTTTGGTGCACCCATCACCTGAGAGTATACACTGCACCCTGTTTGTAGTCTTTTATCCATCTCCCCAATCCCGCTCTTCCCCTCAGGTTGCCAAAATCCATTGTATCTTTATTCTGTTTTTGCGTCCTCATAGCTTAGCTCTCACATATCGGTGAGAACGTACAATGTTTGGTTTTTCATTCCTGAGTTACTTTTATCCTATGTAACCTGCAGTTCTGGTGACTGATAGTCTATCCCCACTACCTTAGGGTATGCAGTAGAGATAAACAGTAGGGAGGGAAAGCAAGCTGGGTGGCACAGATAGTATGAACTATTGGCACTGTCCTACCAGGGAGCCCTGCTGGAGGTAAAGATGCAGGGGGAAAGAAGGGCAAGTCAGATATAGGTGGTCAGGGGACAGTTAACAGACAGTCAACACAAGGGCATTGAGGTAGGAGCTCTGCTGAGAATGCTTTCTATGTGACTACTTGGGCTACTCAATACCTCAGGTGATCTGCCTGCCTCGGCCTCCCAAAGTGCTAGGATTATAGGCGTGAGACACTGTGCCTGGCCAATCCTTTTTATTTCTACAAGGTCAATAGTAATGTATGTCTCTCATTTCTGGTTTTAGTAATCTGAGTCTTCTGTCTTTTATCCTTGGTTAGTTAAGGTACAGATTCATTACTTTTATTGATATTTTCAGGAATCAAAAGTGGTTTTGACTTTTCTGCTTTGTATATTCTCTAGTTCAGTTATTGCCACTCTAATTTATATTATTTTCTTTCTGATTGCTTTAGTTTTAGTTTCCTTTTCATTTTCTAGTTTCTTACGGTAGAGGATTCGTTTATTAAGTTGAGATTTTTCTTTTTTAAAAAAATATGGGCCTTTACAGTTATAAGTAAGAAGTAAAAAAGAAAATGAACTGGTTTTCTAGGAGGTGGAAGTCCTATGCTAATGAGGCTTGCTTCCTGAGCTCATTCAGCTTTGCATTCCCACTTGCTAGATTCCTGTTGGGGCAAAGGGAGACCAGGGGTGTCTTTTTCGAAAGGCAAGCTCTTCTGCACTAGAAGGGAAACCAAAGTTATTTACTTATGGCCAAGGAGAAGCATCATTTTCACATGTAGGACTGCACCTTATGATTTTCAGATTAACTACTAATTGAATAACAGTAACCATTTTACCAGCAGAAATCAGGCAGTTTTATTCTTTCTTGACAGTCTGCCTCACTCACTAATGATGCTCACTCTTCATTCCTGTCCTTGGTGCTGTATGTACATCAGAAGAGAAATAACAGAGAGTCTCCTACAGACTAATCTGATGCGGCTATTTGCAGAGGAAGCCACATAGAATTATTTAAACGGTTGGCTTGGCTGGGCAGGGAGGCCAGGCCCCAAGATCTGAGTTTCATAGCACCTTCCCTTCACAGTACTATACTTCCTGGCTGTCTCTATCCCACCTTCCAAGAAGTTAGTACCTCAACTTCTTTTTCATCTTTTCATATCTTATCAGTGGAATAATAGGGTAGTCTGGAGGGCCAAGGTATGCAGATACCTGGAGTATTGTGAAGTAAGTACGTGAGAGATTGGGGTTAATGGGTCTTGAACATAACTGACAAAATTATGTATCTCTTTTAATCATTTTCTTTTTTTTTTTCCCCCCCACCAGATAATCCTTTTCATGGTTCTTCACAGTTTTCTAAGGGCTTCCCCATGCACTGTCATGAAAACAACTGCAGGCAGAAACTATTATGACAGAAAAACAGCTGGGAGAGCATTTCTAAGGTCACAGTGCAAATAGGAGGCAGAGCCTAGATTAGAAGCCAGGTGTAGCTCCCTGGATCTGGGCTCTGTCCACCATGCTAAATTGCCTGAAGCCCAGCTTCCCTCCCCATCTCCAGTAACAATCCCTTGTGGCTTCTCTCCAAATACCTGCAGCAATTTTTACCTCCTCCGTGAGTCTAACAGCTTAATCCAAGTAGGCCCAATAACACTCTGTTTCTTCCCTGCTGAAATTTGATGAAATGTCCACTTAGTCTTGGCCCAAGGCAAATAAGACCAATACTTTGGTCTTGGCTTCAATTTCTTTTGTTAACATTCCAATTCAATGCTGGTTTTCCCTGGGATCTGTCACTCTACTCTCTTCACACAAGCCTCTGAGGAGGCTAATTGATCCCATCTCCACGTTTTCCCCCACCAGACTCTGACCCAATTCAGAAATAGTCTCTGAGGGTCAGGAGAGAGTTATAAATTTTATTAACGGGTATAAGAATGATGCAACTAGGACCCAATGCTACAGCGTCATTCTGACCACCTACCTGCCCAGTTGTAGGCTGTATAGCTGGGTAGCTGGGGGAAGGGAGCCCTTCTCAAGGCAGATGGAGAGACAGAAGGAAGAAAGCACCTATAGGACAGGTTGTTTCCAAGAGAGATCCACGAGCAAACATGCGTGGTCCCATCAACTCTCCCAAGAGAGGTTCTTGTCATCTTCCTCTTTACTGTGGATGGGAGAATGGGTAAGGGGAAGAGAAGAAAGATTTCTTCCTGGATCCTTTCTTGGGAAGGCAAAGGAGTAGCAGAAGAGCCAGTTTTATGGACCAGGGCGGGATTTGATTCATTACAATAAAAGGTCGCAAGATGGCCTTCATGCGAGTCCCTTTTCTCAGAACACCTCTAAGCTTTCCCTGCTGTTCCCATAGGAAAGCTATTCAGAGTGTCCTGCCTCTTCCCCAAGACCGTACCACTAAGAAAGACTTCTAGAATAAAATGCAGTTGACAGAGCAACCTTCTGCCCACTCTGTAATGGGCACCCCCATTCTGTGGGTTCACAGGGTAGGAGAAAAAGTGCTTCATTTTTCTGTGTAAGCTATTGATGGTTTTGCCAGACTATTCTCTGAAGTGGACTTTTATCCTATGTTGTAGCAAAATGATGAATATACCCGTTCTGAAATTATTTAGATGTTACATGTTACCAGATTCCTTCAAAACCAGCAACAGTAGCCAAAGACTTAGGGCTGTTATTTTGATATTGGCACTAATCATCTGTGGTATGTTGGATATGTCTTTTAAGCACTTTGGATATCAGTTTGTTTTATGTATATAACAAAAAGGTAATATCAGGTGGATTGTTCCAGACTCAATGTCTCCCACTTAATGATCTCTGGGATCTTAAGAGCAGTAAGAAAACTCTTGGTTAACTTGGTATCAACTACTGACTCACTCGTCTGCAAAACAATGGTTTTTAGAGAAGTAGGAAGGAGTTGAATTTGACAGAAATGAATGATATATCTCTATGTTTCACTGTCTGAGCAAGTGCAAGACAGCTTTCCTACCTGGTTTACTAGTGGAAATATTTTGTTTGCAAACACTGCTTAATCAGGAAAGACAAAATGCACCACCAAGCAAAGTGATGGTAACAGGTTCGAAAGACTGTTGGGTAGTATTTCACAGGCAAACTATCTCCATGAATATAATCTTGTTGCTACTAAGAATGGGTTATTTCAAATCTCTGAAGCATTAAGAAAGACATTGATTTCCCACAGATATAAATCAGCAGAGTGTAAATATACATTTTATAGGAAATTCTATATAGGAGGAAATAAGGGAAAAATAAATGTGGTAAGGATTAAGTATGTGAAATGCTATATTGTTGTAGACGCTTGCTCTTCCTTTCTCTGGGATAGTAAATGATGGTGGCCCTGTCCACAAGAAAAATCATGTTAATTGGACAATGTCTCTTTTTAGAGAAATGTTAAATGTTAAGGTAAGGGGAAAAAGTGAGACAGCACTAAGCAGGGTTCCAGGAATATATGGGGCAAGGATATTTTTCTTTAAAGTTCAAAATTGGTATTCTGCCCTTTTCTTTTTTTCTTTTAAAGGAAATATTTTGAAAACGGAAACTTGCTCTGGGAACTAGTAACCAGTCATACATCTCTTCTACTCTGGAAACTTGGTTGAGATCCAGTTTGAATAGATTAAGTGTTATTCCTCTTACAGTCCAGCTTGATTTTCATTTTTGGAATTGGGAAGCTTTATACAATTAATTCACATTAACTTCACCTAAAATAAAATATTATACCTTCTGTCAGATTTCTTAATTTTGTTTTCAGCTTATGAATTTTTGTAAGTCTTGACAGAAGTGTATAGCTTATTTTCACTATTGAATCCACTTAGGATAGTCTGTATATTTTGAGCCTGCTAAGTAGACCTTCCACCAACTAATAAATTATAACTTATTTAAAATTAAATATGCAATTTTAAAATTAAAGTAAGATTCAGAAGTGGAAGTGCCTTGCTTAGGTTCATGTATTTGGTTCCTGACATGTGAAGTACAACCTGTTCTCCTGATTTATGGAAAAGAACTTTGTTTATGGTTGCCATGGTTTTGAAATAAATGGATATTTTGGTTACTCTTTCTCTCACAGACACATGCACGCACACACACATGCAAGCACACACACATAGACACTCAAAAGTCTTAATATTAAGTATATGATAATATAGGAAGAAAGGAACAAAATGAATTTCCTAAATACATTTATGGACAAGGCGTACATGGCTAAATAATTCATGTATAATTTACAGTTCCTCGAAAGTAGAGTGGCAATGGGGGATATGAATGGCTTGAAGGTAGCTTCCACATTACAAACTCATTGGGAAATCCCAAGTCAGTTGGTTATCTGTTGAGTAGAGGAAGAGGTTTTTTCTGAAAGACCAAATCTAGTTTGAGCTATGGATACAGACAGGTACAGATGTAGGTATAGGAAGTGTGTGCATCCACAAGCACACATGCATAAACACACTACATTTTAAGAGAATGATTCATGCGCTGGATCACTTCATTGTCCATCTCCAGGAAGTACCACTTACACTAAGTTCTACATGAATGGCACTCCCTCTGGACTTGTGCAATGTGTAGAGCTGGGCGTTTATATTTGAATATGTCGGAGCTGTCATCACATAAATGTATAATTTCATCAGCCATGTTTTTAAGATTCTTTGAAAACTTCTTAATCATATATGAGTTCTCATGTTTAATTTTTTTATGAGTGAAATAATCTTGCCAAAAAACTAACTATATTTAGAAAATCAGTCTAATTTGAATGAGGCTGGTGGATACGACCAAGACTTTTTTCAGAGGTTGCTACGTTAGTAGAAGTAGATTTAATGCGGGTGAAACTCATTCTACTTATTGACAAGATAAATAGTGGAATCAGGAAATCCCCAAATAGAGTACAAGCTGACAGTTTCCCCTCTTGCATCTACCATGGTGTGTGAAATTCCTGATGTTAGTCATTCCTTTGAGTCATGGTGCTGTCTCCAGATTGGCTTCTGCAGGCCCTTGTTAAAATTATGACATTCTACCCAAGTGTGGCATGTTTACCCTTTTAGCCATCATTATTAATTCAACTTATAAGATGTTTATGGCCAGGCACGGTGGCTCACGTCTGTAATCCCAGCACTTTGGGAGGCCAAGGTGCGTGGACCACGAGGTCAGGAGATCGAGATCATCCTGGCTAACACGGTGAAACCCCATCTCTACTAAAAATACAAAAAAACTAGCTGGGCATGGTGGCAGGTGCCTGTAGTCCCAGCTACTCGGAGTGCTGAGGCAGGAGAATGGCAAGAACCCAGGAGGCAGACCTTGTAGTGAGTCGAGATCGTGCCACAGTACTCCAGCCTGGGTGACAGAGTGAGACTCCATTTCAAAAAAAAAAAAAAAAAAGACATTTATTAAGGACCTGCTATTTTCTGTTTTCCTGACAACAATAATTGGGGTTCATGTATAACACCACTTACTTCCAAAGAGAATGTGAAGCAAATTAAGATGCTTTTGCAAAAAATTTTGTACTGGAAATATAATGATAATCATCTGAAAAGACAGATGATGGGAAAAATATGTTTGGTGGCGTGTTTGAGTGTTTTTAATAGTTGTGATTGCAGAATGTTGGTCTTGGTTTACTATTATGTGAGCAAAAGGCATGATCTGCCCTGGAACAAATTCATTAATATGCATTTACGGTCCTTCCTCCTTTCCTACATTTCTGGCACAGAACAGTACTCTCAGAGCCATTGTACATTTTCTGCAGTTGAACAGACAGTCTCTGCAGTAAGAAATTGCCTTGAGAATAGAGCAGGACTGGTAGACAAGCACCCAATGTGTAGTCTGGTTGTTTCCTACTTCTGCATATATTCTCCTGTTTAGCTTCAATGTGTTGACAAGGTTGAGGGATGCCATTTCTCCCAATTTCTCAACACGTGTTTTATTGAAGAGAATCAGCATGTATTTTCTTTTCAGAGACCCTTTCTATCAATGCAAGGTAAGCCCCGTGAAGGGGAGCAGATTGCATCATTGAGCTCAGCGGGAGCGATTCTAGAGTTCACATCAGAGAAGACCAAGGTGTCAAGGGACTGTGGAACTCTTCATTGAAAGTCAACCTCAGATTTAAGAATCAATTATTTAGATCGAGGCTTTGGTTCAAAAACCACACAATAATATAAATATAATGTAATATGTATAATGTAATATAAAGCCACAAAAATAATATATTTTTGCTTTTGTTAATTTCTCATCAACTCTGCTTCATACATAAATGGAATATAAGATTCATGTATATATGATCTCCCTTAGGAGAATGAAATATGTGCAGAGGCTATTTGTTTGAAACACTCAGCATCAGATGCACTTCCTTCTCTTTGAGGGATCATCTTCTTCTACTCTTTGTCCATCTGGTTCTGGTAGATGGACATCTACCAGATGTCATATTTGACACTGGGAATGAAATCTGTGATTCAAGCTTGGTCATTTAGTGCATCAAAGCCCCTTAACCACACTGATCGTTGCAGAGATGGGAAAGAGTGAATCCAAGAAAGATGGAAGGGCTCCTGGGAAAAAACACTTTCTCTTCTCTGCTAGACTGAGCATGGGAGAATGAGCCTAGAGTTGACAGGAGTCACAACATGGAGACTGAAAATGAAGTTAACACAATAGGAGGCAGAGTACAGAGATGGAGACATTTTTGTTCAAGTCTTTATTTGAGCCTCTGAATCACACCATACCTGAAACTAGCTCTCTTTCTGACGAGTGTTGCAAGTGTGGGCATTACGAAGTGTGGACAAACTCACACCCTCTAAAAAGGCTCTGGCTAAGTCCGTTAGCTACTTAAACATCTGATACACAAGAAAATGCTTAGGATTTCAGACATAAAGGATATTTAATATTATATTTTTTAAAATTTGAGAACTGTTATGAATTTGACTTTTCATTTTTTAAAAAAACGTTTCTTATCTGAAGATTTGAGCTTGAATTAAAAGAAAAACTGTGTCTGAATTCCTTCAACCAAATATGATCTTTTGTACCTATCTTTCTCTCAGGATAATTTGTATACCTTTTGTGGCAAAGTTATATACTCGTCTCATTACCATAACCAATTATAAAGTCCTTTTGAGAAAGGAGAGGCCTATGTGTGTATTATAACATAGCACCTAGTCCTCTCTTATACCATACTTCTATACATTAATTAAAGTTACTTGAAGATATGTCTGAAGTCAGGTTGTGGGTGCCTAAAATTCAGGGATTGAACCAAAAATTAGGTAAAAATCTAACTGTGTAGTCAAGATTTATTGATATTTAAAAGTAACCACATTTAAGAGTTGACCACTAACGCTTCTGTGGGAATAGACATATGTAGAACCCCCAAACAGTAGTTAATTCCTACATAAGATAGATTATTTGGTTCAAATCTGTTTAAAAAAATTATGCATATCTAAATAAAACACAATCATTCACAGAAAAGGCTTACTGATGGTGAATATTCTATACTCTGTCATTTGTCTATGTCTTGCATTAGACTGGCAGTTCCTTAACTTATATCCATAAGTATTGATACACCATATTTGTTGAATAAATGATTACCGTATGGAATGAATTAAGGATTTTTCCCTCTTTCACCTTCATTATTCCTTTGAAGCACTTACTAATAATTTTGTCTACTGCTGTATGGCTGCTTTTGTCTGCCGTTTTGATGGCACTTGTCAGGTGTGTTTGTGTGGGTGTGTTTGTGTGTGTGTGTGTGTGAATGGCAGCAGTTGTGAGGGGTTGGGTTGGGGGTACTGTGAACTTTGGATCTTTCTAGAGCTCTTTAATATCAAAAAGTTTCTGCCTCTTGCCTCAGGTCCCTGTTATGACAGGGTTTATATGTTGTATTTGCGTTTTATTTCAGATCTCAGGTGGAGTATGGGAACACAGATGACATGTCTTGGATCGTCAGTGTTTGGGGTCATCGGCTGGAAAACCTGTGAAGCATCCACTCAGGAGATGTCTTCTGCGTTGCTGTAGGGCTGGCCTTGCTGAGTTTGTCTGTGTGAAAGGAATAGCCAGACTGTGAAACAGTTTGCTTGTGTTGGCCCTTTACGTTTTTGGAGCCTTCCATAACCCGATCAATTGTGTAGCAATTGGCACTCAACTTGCCCAGAGATACTCAGCTGAATACATTTTCACACTTAGACACATGCACGCCTCATCCCCACTGTGCCTGGCCTGAACATCTGATGGATGAGCCCAAGCTCTCAGCGTTCAGAACATGCACGGGCATCGTGCAGGAGATAGTAGACATTAACAGCACAAGTTCTGAAGGTGGGTTTTCTGCATTCAAGTTTGGATTCTGTCACCTACCAGTGTGTGGCCTCGAGTGTGATATTTAATATTACCTAACACCTCAGTGCTTCAGTTTCTCCACCTGCTAAATGGGGATATAGCTCTTGGCTCATGGAGCTGTTTGGAAGACTGACTGAGATAATCCACGAAACATGCTTAGCTTCATGCCTGCCAAATGGTAACTCTCAGTAGTCGTTGGTTTTCATCATTGCTATTGCCATTACTATCACCACGACCATCACATCATTATCATCATCATCACCATCTCCATTATTATCAGCATCAGCATCTCCATCATCTTATGAAGAATAGCTGTTCTGATATTTAAGCCAGAATTTGAGGGTGAGATAAGAGGAGATTTCACATCCGTGCACATGAGCTCTAAAAATTGAGGATCACATGCAAATAAGTTAGTGTTGACGTCTAAACTCCTGCAGATGTATTTGCTGCTTCTTGATGAATGGCTACCTAGATACAGTCTTCAGGAACAAGACCAAAAGTTAGGTCATGATTTGGTCATTGAAAATCCATGGTAGTCTTTAGGTAACTTTTTGTGTAATGTTTTGATGGTGAGTCATAAATATCGCCTTTGTGTGAAAAGACATATGCACACAAAAATAGCCACAGGGCGTTAAAAAGGCGAGATGTGGAAGCATTATATATACATATATTTATAAAATATATGTGAACTATTTCAAAGGAGTGAAAAAACACCCGGCAGATGGGGTGACACGGGGAAACATTTGCTTGTGTTGGCCCCTTAAATTTTTGGAGCCTTCCATAGCCCAATCAATTGTGTAGCAATTGGCACTGAACTTGCCAGTTGTTTGGGAAGTTTAGATGGGGAAACAAGCAAAATGTTTCCCCATGTCACTCTATCTGCTGGGTGTTTTTTCACTCCTTTGAAATAGTTTATATATATTTTATATATATATATACACACACATATATATGTATTTTTGTATGTGTGTGTGTATATATATGTTTATACATATATATGTTACAGAGAATGATGTTAAAGGAAATGATCGTTCATAAATTCACTCATGAACTGCAGTTCTGCTGGGTGTTTTTTCACGCCTTTGAAATATTTTATATATATTATATATATGTTACAGGAAAGGGGTCCCGATCCAGACCCCAAGAGAAAGTTCTTGGATCTCACATAAGAAAGAATTCAGGGCGAGTCCACAGTGCAAAGCAAAAACAAGTTTACTAAAAGAGGAAAAGAATGAAAGAATGGCTGCTCCATAGACAGAGCAGCCCTGGGGGCCGCTGGCTACCCACTTTTATGGTTATTTTTTGATGATATGCTAAACAAGGGGTGGATTATTCATGCCTCCCCTTTTTACACCATATAGGGTAATGTCCTGACGTTGCCATGGCATTTGTAAATTGTGATGGCTCTAATGAGAGAGTAGCAGTGAGGACGACCAGAGGTCACTCTTGTGGCCATCTTGGTTTTGGTGGGTTTTAGCTGGCTTCTTTACTGCAGCCTGTTTTATCAGCAAGGTCTTTGTGACCTGTATCCTGTGCTGACCTCCTGTCTCATCCTGTGACTTAGAATGCCTTAACCATTTGGGAATGAAGCCCAATAGGTCTCAGCCTCATTTCACCTAGCCCCTATTCAAGATGGAGTAGCTCTGGCTCACACACCTCTGACATACACATTGTTGATCTTCTTCTAGATCTATCTATCTAATCTACCTATCTATACCTATTTATGTTTTTATTTATCTCCATCTCTCTCTCTCTCTCTCTCTCTCTCTCTCACACACACACACACACACACACACACACACACACACACACACACAAAAGCAGCTAAGTCCGATTTCTGGTTTCTCTTTTCTAATATAAGATTTGGGGATCTCTGCCATATCTATACTTAATTCCTTTCTACTCTAGAAACTCCAGCAAAACAGCTCTTGGGGAAGAATGCATTCCTCTGTGAGTTACCTCATGAATGCATAATACGGGAGGGGTGCAGCTGGGATATTTGCTGCACAAGGCAGGATTTGAGAAATTCTGGGAGGTGGCTGCTTCTCTTGCCCCAGAGTCTGAAATGGATGGAAGGAACACATAGTAATAAGTTCCGTATCTAAGTGAAATGCTAGAAGTTCATAGTGCCTCTTTGTGACTCTATCAGTTTTTTTTTTTTTTAACCTAAATGGGAACCCTAAGCTACAGTGATCTCTGAGGACATCAGCTCCATTATTCGTGTGTCCAGGCTCTCGCGCTTTCCCTTCTGCAAACAACGGCTCTGCCTCAGCCTCATGCTGCTGGGCTGCTTGGAATTCCTGACGTGGTTCTTCTACATTCCTCACCCCGAAGGGATAATAGTCATTTATAGAGGGGCCACTTTCTATTCACCTCCTCAGAAGGAGGGAGGTTTGAAAAACAAAACAAAACAAAACTACCAAACGAAGAAAAATGTGAGATATGGTGAGAAAAACATGGAAACAGCCAAGACACTAGAGAGAGATAGGGGAAGCTGATCTATGTGTTCCACCTTTGGGCTTGAAAGGAAATGATCGTTCATAAATTCACTCATGAACTGCAGTTCTGCTGGGTGTTTTTTCACTCCTTTGAAATATTTTCCTTTTTACAGTGCTCAAATATTTTGTTTTCCCTTTTCTGGGATTCTTATCCTGGGTTGTGTTCCGTTTTAACATTTGTTTCTCCTTTTTAAAGCTTTGTCTTCCTTTCCCTTGCTTTTGCTTCTCTACAGGGACTTTTTGGTTTTGCCTGGCTTTCTTCAAATTGTGTGTGTGTGTGTATGTGTGTGTGTGTGCATGCACATGCATCTGTTTCAATACGAGGATAAGGGAGAGGAAATTTATAATATATAAACTGGTAAACCAATTGAGTTTGCAAAAAGCTGTGTTCTCTGAGGCACATTCTTTTCACCATGTGCTTAGAGAGACATGTCCTCTGTTGTGTGGTATACCCCAAATCCCGCAGTGAGTGCAAACAGTGGAAAAAATGTCTCCCTTTCCTGCTTTCATATAAGCTACATGAACAGAGGCCATGGTCTCTAGGACAGAGTGAAGTCTTTTCTGCTTTCCAGTGAAAAGTCAGTCAAGAGGTAGCATGCTGTGCCTAGTGTCACAGGCTACAACAGGACGAAGAAGTTATTTTACATGTTGCACGATGAAAGAATGTTGTTTGTGCAAGATCTGATGAGCAGAAGTGCCTATTAGGTGTACCTTGTTAAACCAGCGCCTCATTTAATCATAATGATTGTCTTCTGTGGTGGAGATTAAATTACAGAGCTTCTCCTATATAAACAGGTAGACAATTGAAGTCTCGCTGAAAAGAAAAGCATCCATCCTGGTGCTCCTGGAAATGTCTGATTCCTCCAAGGTAGAGAAGAATTCGAAAAATCTGACGTTAGAGCACTCAGACAGTTGGGGAAAGAAGCTACAGCTTTTCCTCCAAGATATATGTATTTTTGGTTTAATGTTCACTCCCGCAGGATGAAAATCAAATCCAAACACAAACTCACTCATGATCACTTTTTTTATTCTGGAAAACCCTTGAGAACCGCTTTAAAAAGTTACGATACTTTTGGGTTTGTTTGGCTTTTAAGTCCTTCGTAGAGTCTGCAATTATGATTACTGTGCTTCTTTCTCCTAAGACCTGAAAAATTTAATAGGCACCTGAGCAGGACGGTTTAATTTTTGTTTTGAAACTGTGTTATGGCAGAGCTTAGAAATATTATTATTTATTTTCTCATTTCAAATCAAAGTCATTATTCTCAAAAGACAAAAAATAAAAGTCACTTTTGGGGAATAAGATTACATTTCAAGGCCATGTCAAAATCTTTACAGAGTCAATTCTCATGGAATTTTCAAAATCTAAAATACAAGGGTCATTTTCACTCTTTGAGATTGTTTGAAAAGTAATTAAAATAGTTTTCCCATCACAAAGAAAGAATGCTCATTCACGTGTTATTTTTAGAATAATTACTAAGATTATTTACCTAATCTGCAATAATATATTGCTGATTTCTTTTTAGTTATTACCTTGCTTTATATATAAAGTTCTGTTAGATCTTACTATATCATTTAGCACCTGTGAGTTGAAACGCTATTGTAAAAGCTCTTCTGTGAGGAATCATGGAAAAGGAAAGAAAGCAGAATGATTTGAAATAAATAACAAACATAGTCACACTCAATGTAAATAATACCAAGAAAAAAATTAATGAAAAGTTTTATTTTGAATTAGTACTTTCAATTCTGTAATTTCATGCTTATCAATGTTGCCTAAATTGGCTCTAAAGCCTTTTATGATTATTCATGACACACATACCTGATGTTCTGGGCCTCAATTTCTACCCCCCACCCCTACCATGTAATGTAAATGTTGTAAGTGTGAAATTAAGTTAAATGATCTATGTCCAATAACAGTTATAACAAAGCATGACCTAATTTTCTTGATTCTCTTATAACATACAATGATTTTGTTTTCTAATAAATATTTGTTTTGTTCAAACCAGCAAAAGAAAGGAGTTTGAGCCTTACATGACTTCTTGCTAAACCCTGTTATAGTGCAAATGACTTTTGTTTTCTTCCCTAGGAAGTCTAACATTTGACCCATTTGAGAGGAACTCTTCCATTTGAAAAACTTTGCTCTTAAAAGCAATGGATGGCTTTGGCCCAGCGCAGTGGCTCAAGCCTGTAATCCCAGCACTTTGGGAGGCTGAGACGGGAGGATCACGAGGTCGGGAGATCAAGACCATCCTGGCTAACACGGTGAAACCCCGTCTCTACCAAAAAAAAAAAAAAAAATACATAAAACTAGCCGGGCGAGGTGGTGGGCGCCTGTAGTCCCAGCTACTCGGGAGGCTGAGGCAGGAGAATGGCGTGAACCCGGGAGGCGGAGCTTACAGTGAGCCGAGATCTGGCCACTGCACTCCAGCCTGGGCGACAGAGGAAGACTCCGTCTCAAAAAAAAAAAAAAAAAAAAAAAAAAGCGATGGTTTTAAGACCTGAATCAAACACCAGCATATTACTGACAATTCAAACATAATGAAAATAAACTATCTCTATTTTCACTACACCTCTAAGTTTGAAGGCTATATTAAGTGATTAAAATGTGCAGTAAGATTTAAGAGTACCACTCCCGACGCCAGGCATAGTACAAGTCACATCTCAACCTTTATAAAAGATGTTCTGTTTTCTTGGAATGCCTTTCTCTTGTCTCTCCAGGTCACTTTTCAAGGATGACATCAAATGCCACTCTCTCTGTGAAGTATTTCTCGTGTCTTCTCTCTGCATTCTGTCACATGCAGAAGTAGAGGCTCCCTCTGCCATGTTTCTAACATACCTCTTCATGTCTATTATAGTGCTCATTGTGTTATAATTATTTATGTCTATATGTTGTTAGGTGGTAAATTATTTGAAGGAAGTAACGATGTATTCACCTTATAACTGAATTCAATAGCAGGCATAGAACAGATGTTTGATAAATATTTGTTACCTAGAACAATGAAAAAACAATTTGCTACCTAGAACAACAGCAAGAAACTTCAGGTCCTGTCATTTGGTAATCAGTGGCTTTTAAGCTCTTGGTAAAGTAATGCTCTGTAAAAAATACTTATTTTACATCACAACTTAGAACACACTGACACAAACACAACTGATAGTTTTATAATACAGCATTTTCTACCTTTAATATGTGTGAGGTACACTGATATTTTCTATTCTGTTTCAGTTTTAAAATTTGATCTGACTCACTAAATTGATTTCATAACCTAACTGGTTGTGGCCCACGGTTTGAAAAGCACTATTTCATCTTTGTGGCTTTAGGAAGATCTATTTCTTTCATCTGGTTTCGGAGCAATCTGTTCTGTTTTTAAATGTTTTCAAAGATTCATATTATTGTAGCCATCTTCAAAACACTTGTTCTACTAGATATAATCAATGTGTAAATTAAATGTCATTTCTATAGTCTCTCATTGCTATAATTTCTTTCAATGCTTCACTTTGATATTTTGTTGGAGAGATAAGTAAGTAAAAAGTGATCTAATCCTGGTTTTATTTAGTCCGTAAGAGATTTTTTACCATATTCTGTAATGGAACATAGGGAGTGAAGTACCAAAAAGGTTAGGTGTCCTGAGAGCTGGCCAGTAGCCACCACATATAATGTATTTGAATTCATACAGCAATGAATCAGTTTCCAAGAAAACTGCAAAAGGATGCTATTGAAATAACTACCTGGAGAATTCAAAGTCTTAGCAGCTGATTATAATTCTTGACTCCAAACCTACAGAAGAAAAAATATTGAGCAAAACCATTTCTATGATCTGGAAAGTTAACACCACAAATCAACTTACAAAAACACTTAACGACACACCATAGTCATTCTGCCGTGCTTAGGTTATAACGGGGCAATGACTCACTGGGAAACTTTCATTGGAAAATAGATAGTCGAAGGCAGTTCCTTCTCTCTGTGAAGTCAGAGAGAACTAATCAACCTCTTCCTGACCTCCGTGATCTTATTGCTCCCTGATAGGCTATCCCGAGTAGACTGGAGATAAGATGGCCCTTCTGGACAACTCAAAGGAATCCCTTTTGAAAGTGAAAACGATTTGAAGTTTTTTCATGCCTGAGCTAAATACAGGCACTGCATCTTATTATATGTTAACATGGGGCTTTTGATAGGTAGACACCATCTTCTAAATGCAGCAACACCACTGAAGTCTGATGGCTGGTAGAAGCATAATGTAAATTTTTCCAAAATGCTTTGAATCTCTTGGTTCAGTCAATATAATTTTATTCTTTAGAGCTACATGGTCCAATATGATAGCATTAGCCACATAGGGCTATGTCAACTGAAAGTAATTAAAATTAAACAAAATGAAAAATTCGGTTGTTCAGTCGGAGTGATTCCACATCAAGTGCTTAGTATCCACTACTGTAGAAGGTTCTATTGGTTCTGTACAGTGCTGTCTATAGCCATTTCATTTTATTAACATCTGATGTCTTTGGTCACTTGCTTGATTGCTAAAAAAGGAAAAGTGGCAGGACAGTGGAGCTTTGCTTATCCATGTTAGGAAAACATTTATTTCCACCTCTGCAGAGCTTCTTATCTAAAAATCTTCTATGCTCACTCTTACTGGGTCCTCGACATGGGTCCATTCCAGCTCCTGCCTTGATCCTGTCTAATCAATCCTTCTCATTGCTTCCAGGATTAGCATTCTTAACCACAGGGTAGTAGAAGTTACTTTTTTCCTAGGAAAACTTCAACTCTTCCCCATTACCCACAGAGTAACTTTTACTTTTCTTGATTTGGATTTGATCTGGCCTGAACCAACCCTCCAGCTCTTTTTCTGTTGCTCTAACTATCCTCTGCCCTGGCCACACTCACATTCGAACACCCTTGGCTGCATATCCAAATATCTTTAGTGTCCACGCATCCTGGTTCAGTTTACGTGCCAGAACCTTTGTGAAAACTTCACAATCTTGCTGAACCAAAACATGTCACTACTTTGTCTAAGCGCTCACAGCACTTGCAGCTCTGCTACAACATTTTTTTGCCACTTAAATTTGTACGTGTCTAACTCTCCTACTGGATGATAAGCTTTTAGATGCACAAGATCTTGCACCTCTGTGTCCTGCATAGCTTTCTACACATAGCTGTTTAACAAGAAATATACAGAGAGAGTTGAATTTAATTTGGGGTGAGGATAGAAAAAATGGTTAACTGGAGTCAGGGAGGGTGTGCTTAGAGAACTATTGCTGGGGGTTGTGTAGGATTGTAAAGGATGCAGACTGGAGGAGGACTGAGGTTAAGATGAGAAACCTACCCTTGGCAGTGCTGAAAAACATAACAGAATTGTGCGGCAGCACTGCAGGCTGCCAATGTTTCATAGGTCACAAAACACCACGAGGCATTCCTCCTGATGGAGGTCAACCTCCAGCAGAGTGAGTCACTCTCTCCCTGTGCTCATGAGGCCCTTAATCCACGGCTCTGCGATATTCCAAGGCCTCAGGCTGAGCACTTCTTGGTGTCGGGGCCACCCTCTTACTCTATCCTGCCTCCTTACCATGCACACTGGCCCATCCGTCTTAGGGCCCAGTTTCATGCATCCCATAAGGAGGTTTGCAGTAAATTCTGACTGAATCAATTCAGCCGTGAGCTAAGACCTGCGTGAAAGGTAACCACAGGCAGAATGCAAAGCATGTAAATTGCCGAGTACAAACAGGAATGCGGAACATGTTGCTGGAGTAATTTTATTTATTTTCAAACAGCACAGGGTCTTTGGGTCATCTCCACCATTTAACCCAGCGATATCATGGCATCCCTGGAATTCTGAATGCTGTTTGATCAATCATCACGTCTCCTTTCCACAAAAGGGCCTGTTTTTACTAAAGATAAAACTCTCTTTCCTCATCTTCAAAAGGAAGCTCAGTACATTAAAAAAAAAAAATTCCCCCTTTGACTTTTCTCACTCTAAGTTTCCCAGGGGTCGATGTGAAGTGAAGGAGAATGTGGAGAATTGGAGCTGGAAGTGTTAGGAACCTAGAGCTCTTTTCCACGAATGGGAGGGAAGTTCATCAAAGCACACGTGTGGTCAAAGAAGCTTAAAAATAAAGCTGATTTCTAACAGAGAAAAAAAAATTCATTAAGCTTTCAATAAGCTGCTTTTTTCAAGGAATAAAAAAATAAAAAAGGAAAAAAAAAGAAAGAAATGTCTGCCAACAGAGGAAAAGGCAATACACTCTTCCAAAAGGATCTTTTGAGTAAAAGGAACATGTAAATTCCAAGAAAAGTTAGTTAGAAAGAACAGTTTATTCTCACTGGTTCCTTCTCATCACATCAGTATTTATTTCCCCAAATGCCCTTTATTTATTCATTTTAAAGTATCATAGGTGTCTACATGTTGGTCAGGGTATAAAGAACTTTTCTTACCGCAAAGACCCTTTGGGACACCAAGCAGAGACCTCAGCTATCCTTTTAAATTCTCAGGACTCTGAAACCTAATGTCTGCATAGACAAACAGGAGGGCTGCTGGAAGAAGGCAGGAGCCCAAGTAGTTAGCACGTAGGCCGCTTACCAAGAAAATCACCAGGGTGTTCCAGCATGAGCTGGTTTGACATCAATCCATACGATGGGGTTAGCGTGTGCCAGCTTCAGACTGTGTAACTTCTATTTACCGAAACTGTAACACATATTCATTGTGAGCTACAATTATCCACAGTTTAGTATGTTTATGAAACTATTTTGTGGTTATTTATTAAAAATAAAATTTATGTGTGCTTATTGAAGCTATATTTTGGCAGGCAAAGGAGGTTGGCAGAAATGTCTGAGTCAACAGCGGGTACTAGCCACTCTTTATGTCGTCATATAAAAACTTGTCAAATAATATTTAGTTTTTAATCTTCAGTTGCAAACATAAGGTTAGTCATGAAAAATATTCTGTGAGTTGGTCTCCTTGAAACAAGAGACTGGGTGTTTGGATTCAACTAAAGGCGATAATTAAGTTTCTGGCTGGTTTAAGGGTGATCTGTTATCCCTTTTCTCCCACCAACTTCTACTACCTGTTTTTTAATCCATGTTCCTCTTCCTCATATCTTCAAGAACTGTTTAAGAATGATTTTTTATAATATGAGCTGTTTATCTATCAAGACAAAAATGCAAAGACAAATGTATTACTCATGATCAAGGATAAATTATCCTGCCTGTATGGTCATGGTACTATTCTCTTGGAGATCTTTTGGGAGCAAATGGATTATTTATTTTCTCTGAAATTTTTAGTTAACTATTTTATTTATTTATTGAGACAGGGTCTTGCTCTGTTTCCAGGCTGGAGTGCAGTGGTACAATCACAGCTCACTGCAGCCTCAAATTCCTAGGCTTGAGTGATCCTCCCACCTTAGCCTTCCAAATAGCTGGGAGCACAGGTGCCTGCCACCACACCTGGTTAATTTTTTATTTTTTGTAGATATGGTGTCTCCCTATGTTTCCCAGGTTGGTCTCAAACTCCTGGGCTCTAGTGATCTTCCCACTTCAGTTGCCTAAGTAGCTGGGAACACAGGCACTTGCCACCACACCTGGCTAATTTTTCATTTATTGTAGAGATAGGGTCTCCCTATGTTGCCCAGGCTGGCCTTGAACTCCTAGGTTCTAGCAATTCTCCCACTTCAGCCTCCCAAAATGCTGGGATTACAGGTATGAGCCACCACACCCAGCTAGTTATTTAAATCACCATACTTACTTTCCAAGGGGGCCTTTTAAGAAGGAGCTTCTTCTTCTTCCTCTTCTTCTTCTTCTTCTTTTTCTTCCTCTTCCTCTTCCCCTTCCTCTTCCTCTCCTTCTCCTTCTCCTTCTTCTTCTTTTTTTTTTTTTTTTTTTTTTTGTAGGAGGTTCTTCTTAAAGTGGCCACAGTTAGCTTCAGGAATGTATAGTCCATCATAATTAACTATGTGTATTTACACACAAACTGGAATCATGAGAGTTTGTTCATAAGGATCCTGAGTGGATAGAAAAATAGCATTAAGTAAGGGGCCTTGGGATTAGAAAGGATGTACTATGAATAGGTGGAAAAAGGAATTCTTTGTCTTGAATCTACTTGCACAAAGATTCAACAGGAGAAGAGGAAAGATTTAGTATGGAATTGTTCAAGAAGAAATCTTTCCTAAAGGGGAGATTCTGAGATGTGATAAACTGGAGTTGAAAAAAGACAGCCCAATATACTTCTTGCTACTTCCTTAAATACCTTGAGTATGACTCACTGCTGAGGTTGTGCTTTAGTCTGCCTTGAAAGAATTTCTGATCTCAACCGTAGAAGACAGTTGTCAATTTTATATGTCAATTGTCTCCCATCTCTCTGTAGTTTTGCTTTGGTTCTAGTAGAACAGCTGTTTTGAGCATGCCGTTGTTGACAGTGACTTGGTCCTGCAATAGAGTATTTGCTGCCAAGTAACCTAATCCATACACATTTTATTTATTTATTGAGTATCTTTTGTGAGCAAAGCTCTGTACCAGGTGCTACAGAGAATGTCAAACTTTCTAAGAGTCATTCCTCTAAGAAGCATGTAAAGTGAAAAAATGTGTTATCTATGAGTGGTCTCTATAGCATAGTCTACAGTAGTTTAGATGCCATCATCAGGATGAAACCTTATTTTGGATCCACCAAACACATTAATTCTGAGACCTGCAGGAATTTGGTGTATTTGAAAACAAACATGCAGCAGAATAGGGCAAGAGAGTGGAAGGGAGGAATCTGTCTGGGTAAGTAGGACCCAAATAAACCCATCACATGGTTTCAAAAGTCTTGTAGATAGTGTTCCCGAGGATGCAGTCTGAGTCTGAGTCAGAGTCTGGTAAGAAGAATGTTCACTAAGGACTAGTCTTGGATTAACACATGTGGAAACAAGAAGGAAGAAGGATTGGGCAGAGAGATAAGGGGTTCTGGGGTGTGGGCCCAGTGACAGCCTTGGTTGACCCCATGAGGAGCAGTGGAACTATAATGGTTCTCCAGGGGTTCCCCAGTTGGGTTAAGATATTTGGGCTTTTATACCTTCACATTGACCAGTCATTGGATGAGGGCCTCCCCAGGATCAAGTGTGACCTCCTGGGGCAAGGTAGTTCTTTGCAGCTAGAACAACCCTGAAGGGGCTGGCAACACTCTCAGCCAATGGACAATAAGTCTTTATTGAACGGGGATCTGAGTGGTGCACCTTGGTGTCTGCCTCAAAAATCTTATTTTCATTAAAAAAATCATGTTTTCAGTTTCAGGAGAATAGTTTAGTGAGGAACAGAGTAGGAGTGGAAACCAATTAGAATGCTCTTGGAATAGTTCAATGGAAAATGATCATGATGGTTTGAACTACAGAGTGACTGTAAAATGGCAAAGAAGTAAATGGAACCCAAAAGCATTTTTGACATAGCTTTTATAGGAATAGGAAATGGATTAGATGGGGTACACAAGGGATAGAAATATACCTAAGATAAATCTGAGTCTTGCCACGAGCAAGTGGGAAAATAGAGATACCATTTATAGAGGAGGGACTTCTTGAGAAGAATTGTGAGCAGGGGCAAGAATGGGACTGAAGACTATTGGTGATTCAGCCAAGTGGGGTACAGCCATGCAGAAAGTTGGATACATAATTCTGGAGCTTAGGAAGAAGGTCTGGAATGTTGTTTTATAATATACTGCTGTGTTGCTGCAGAACCTCAGCAGGTGATAACTCCTAGGGAGGGAATGTGATAAAATGGGAAGGAGGTTCACAGGAAGCCTAAGGCATGGCCATCTCTAGAAATAAAGGAATGAACAAAGGACACAGAGGAGCTATCAGAGAGGCCTGAAGAAAACCAGCACTACGTGAAGTCCTTGAAGCTTAGGGAGGAGACCATTGAAGAAGCATTGTTAGCATTCTTTGAATACTAATGAGGAAGAACATCTATTTTAATTTTTATTGGTCATTTATTAACAACTTGATGGAGGCATATTTAACATATCATATAATTCACCCATTTCTAGTGTACAATTCAATGATTGTCTTTTTTTTTCGTAAATTTACCAAGTTATATAATCATCGTCCTAAACCAGTTTTAGAATATTTTTATCACCCAACTAAGATTCTTCATGCAGATTCATTTGTTTTAGTCTTTATTTTGAGAAGCACCTTTTAAATTAGCTATTGCTTTTTTATTTTTAAAATTTTTTATTTTCAGGAACTTTTTAAAAAAATGGTGTTTTGTTTTTTTGGATCTATATTTGAAAAATTGCTCTTCCATGTTGTCATTTATCCTTCAACCTAGTTTGTGAAGATGTTTTTCTCTGCAGAAACTTTACAGTTTTATGGAGTTAAATGTAATGATCATTTCTTATATAAATAACTGCTTTGTTTTTTATTTTTGATATTATTAGAAAGCATTTTTTCCCCAAGATTATAAAAGTATTTTCCTATATATTCTCCTATTATTCTTCTGGTTTTGATTTTTGGATTTTGATTTCTGATTCCTTTGGAATTTGTTTTGTTTTAAGGAAATAAGTGGTGATCCAGTTTTACCTTGTTTTCCAAACTGCTGGCCAATTGTTCCAAAACCAATTGTTCATGAATAAATATTGTCTCCCTTGATTTGGTTAAATTACCATATTCTGCCTGTGTTCGATCTATTCCTGCCTTAGTGCCACACTGTTTTATTTACTATTCCTTAACAATACATTTTAGTGTCTAATAGCATGAAACTGTAATAGAACTTGGTTAAGTGTCCATGTGACTGAGTGTATTAAAAATTTTCCTTACTACCCCTCTTTCTCTAGCAACTCCCTTGGCCTTTTCTCTCTCTTTGGCTGCAATTAGACCCTCATTCCAAGTATATCCTACTAACCCTATGGCTTTGAGTTCATTTGTTTTAGTTGCCAAACTCAAAACAATTCTGATTCTTTGGCCAGACTGTAATTTGGAAGTTTGATTGTTTTGTTTGTTGGCTGCTTGTTAATCTGAGGGAAGTTCATCATCATCTGCAGTCCATTTTCTGGTTAATGTAAGGTAAACACCCTCTTGTGATGCCTGAAAGGAAGAGTTATCTATTATAATTCTATTGGTCAATTGCCATATTTAATTGAAATCTCTATAACTAACAGACTTTTGTGGCAGTTTTGTGTTATATTTCACTCTGTCTTTCTGGTAGGCTTCAAATGAATCTGAAGTTGAGGGTTATTTTTCCACTGGCTGTTGACTGACACTGGCTATCTTTATTCATTGCATCAGCTCAAAATATTGCCTCAATTGTGCAAAGCCGTTTTTCTGCATGATCTTTGTTTTTGTTTGTTTGTTTGTTTGTTTGTTTTTATAAATTGTTTTCTTGCACACAAGAAGGCTTCTACATATCAGCACATAGAGTCTGGAATTTTGATGTTGTCTGTGACTTATAAAGTCAAAAGGATAGAAAGTGGATGGAAAGTGATTTTACAGCTTCTATGCCTCTTATTATTGTTTGGGATTAAAAGGTGATTTAGAGTAAGATTCTTATATATGCTGTTTCTCTACATTGTTGAGTAAAAGGTTGTCAGTTCCAACCAAAGTTGTACAGGTAGTTTTCAGACCTTAGTTGAAATGTGGGGTAGTGAGACTTTTATTCAGAGCAAAAGCCTAAGAGTAATCATGGTGGGTAGTCAGATGAGCAGCAGCTGGTACCAGAAGGCCTCATTAGGCTGCTGCCTCTGTCAGCCAGTGGTCTTGTGCGGGAGAGCTCACTTCTCTGAACCCTGGATGTCTCATCTGTGAAAGGAAGGGATAATAAACGTCTATCACTTAGGATTGACACGAATGGAAAGAACATATAGAAATGTGTTAGATAGGATAAGAAGCTATGGAAATATTGAGTAGGGTTGAGGTTAAATGTCTTGCCTTTCCTTGGCTTGGAAGTGTTCGCATTAATTGGAGGCAAATTAATGATGTGGTTCATCCAATTTAAATCACTATAGATTTTCAGATATATCTTTCTTTCATTTACCACTGGAGAAAAATGCTCCCAATTTCATCATTGAGTATAAGACATCTAGATTTCTGAGATGTCAAACTCTGAAAGAAATGGATGTGAAAGACATCCATTTTGTGTCTTATGGATGAAATATAGTAAGTAGAGAAAATATAAAAGATGTGGACTGATTGGGGAGAAGGTCAGTCTGAATTAGGGATAATCAGACATATAGGATCTTTTAAAAAGGCATACAATTTCTAGCTTTTGAATTGATAATAGATGAAATAGGGTAAATTAACAGATCACTAGAGAAATTGCCTTAATGAATAGATAACTGAGTCTGTGGCATCTGGCCCCCACTGGGCCCTGAGCAGGTCATCTGATTTAGCTCTTTGGGGACCCTGCTGAGTTTTCCACAGGAGACACTTCAAGCTGTTTCCACACTTTCCAGGCTCCTGCCCCGTGTTCACTGGCCAGTTGTTAATTTCTCCACTTCTATTTGGGTGGGAGCAACTGTAGTTTTCCTGGTCTTCATCACAGCCTATCTTTCCTTCTATTTCAGTTCAAAATGTCTCCTTTCTCTTCCAAGATTAAAATTAAAATTGCATCTGAATATGTCTTCCTGGAAATTTTGCTTTATCTACTTACTTAACTTTCTCTACTAGGTTTTAACATTTTGTTTTCTGGTGGGCTAACATTTTCCTAATTAAAAATGTCCTTTTAACCTGTTAACTGTTGACAGGCAGTATAGGTAAGTCAATAAAAGCATAAGCTACAGAACCATATACTGTAAGTTTAAATATCAGCTTGTCTCTAACTAGCAGGACACATTGGGAAATTATTTAACATATCTGTTCTCCAATTGTTTCATTTGGAAACCTGGAACATTGGACAATTGGGACTTTATGTTTGTCTCATAGAGATGTTTAGGAATTAAATGGAGATATATATATATATATACATATATATATGTGAATATATATATATATTTAAGTGAATGAATATACATATTCATTTAAGTGAATGACTATATTCATTTAAGTGAATGACTATATATATATTCATTTAAGTGAATGACTATATATATTCAAGTGAATGAAAATATATATCTATATATTCATTTAAGTGAATGAATATATATATGGCACTTGGGGCACTGCCTGGAACATGGTAAGTTTACCAATCTGTTTCTTCACTTTTATTCTCTTACCACTAACAAAAAAAGTTACTTCCTGATACCACTGCATTGGACTCACAAAATGTTTCTCATGTCGGGCTCTGCTATATTTTCTTTCATGCCACTTTCTGTCATACCACATATCCTGGTGAAAATTAAAGGGGCAAAGGTCAGTGGGTGTAAAAGCGTTACATAGTCCCCAAATCTATTTTAACTCATCTTTACTTCTGATGATGAAGGCTACTTTTACTGCTCCTATCTACCTGGGACAGTGACTTCCTACAACTTTTCTAATGGCTACAAATTTGATTTTTGTGTTTTAACTGCCAGGTCTCTATGATTATATTCACAGAAAATTAGAGGAAGATGTAAAACACATTTCTGAACACTCTACAAATTCAAAGTACCCACTTTACATAAATATGGATATCTGTTTGTAGAAGTGGGCTCATTGCATTTTCCTTTTAAGAACATGCCATAGAATTCTTTCAGCTTTCCCGTTTGCTATCTCCAACATTCTTCAGCACTTTCTCTGGGAAGGCAAGTTAAATGATTTGAGCACAACTCAGAACTCATAAACTCTGAAACAATGTCATTATAATTGCCCACAAATTGCTCTGAATACAAAATGTGTAGATAGCTTTATTCACTCAAGAAGCAGTGTTGACCCTTGAAATAATGATTGGATGGATGGGGGAGATGCAGGGTGGGAGCAGGCAAACAACAACGCAGCAGCTTGATTTGGCATGCACCTGTTTTTATAAACAAAGCTGTACTGGAATGTAAGTATACTCATTCATTTACATATTGTGTATGGTTGTTTTTGCTTTACGGTAGGTAGCAGAGTTAAGTAGTTGAGGCAGAGACCATATGGTCCACAAAACCTAAACTATTTACTATTTGGTCCATTACAAAATGTTTGAAGATACCTTATGCACAGTATCAAATAAATCTTCTTTTTGTCCTAGTTCTGCTTTCTTATATATATGGTTTTGGATTCATGACCTTAATACCTGTGTCATTTTTGTGAAATAGTTTCATTTTTTTATGTGTCATGTGATGATAAAGTGTGTCAAGAATGATTTGAAAGTTTTTAGCCTTAGCAGCTAGAAGTGTGAGGCTACCCCAAACAGAGGCGAGAAGCTGTAGAGCACATTTGTTGAGGAAGAAGAGTAATTCAATTTTGATCGTACTGAGTTTCCAATGTCTGTTAGTGAAGATGTTGAGTATACGCTTGACTATACCTGTGGGGAATTTGTGAAGCAGCTGGGGCCACAGCTATAAATATTGAGGTCATCAGGATAAAGGGTATTTAAAACCTCAAATGAAATCACCCAAGAAGTGAGCAAAGAATGAAATAAAATGGAAGCAAAGACTGAGAACTGGGGAATTCCAGTATACAATTGCTATAGAGATGAGAATGGAGACAGAGAAGGAAGGGTCGCAGTGGGGTGGGAAGAATACTGGGAGAGCCAAGGGCAGGAAGTGCTGGCAGGGAAGAAAGAGCTGTGTCAAGTATGTTAGACAGGTCAAGCAAGTGGAAGACTGAAGATCGCCTCTTGGATAATCAGCAGGAGTGTCAGTGATGACCTTTTCAGGAACATTTTGATGGAGCAGTGGGAGTGAAACTCTAATGAGTGGGTTTAAGAGAAAATGAGAGAGGACAAATTATAAAAGACAAACATAGATAATAACTCTTTGGAGGAAGTGTGCTATAAATAGGAGAAACAGGGCAGTAACTGGAAGGGGAAGATTTTTTTTTAGGATGGGAGGAATAATAGCATGCTTTATGTAGTCAGAAGGATCTGGCAGAGTGTGGGCAGAATGAGGAAGCAAAAGAGAGTGGATAGGTACTAGGACAACATTCCTGAGTAGGCAAGAGGGCATGATATCTGGTATACAAGTAGAAGAGGTTGACCTAGATAGAAGTACACACAATCCGGAGGAACAGGTGGGAAGGCAGAATGTAAGAGAACATGTGCAGGTAGGCGGGTGGAAGTGAGGGTAGAAGTTCTGATAGTTGTTATTTCTCAATAACATAGGATGATTGCCTGGCAGCAGGAAGGGCCCATGAGAGTTTGTCCATACATTTAAAGTGATACTAGACCTTCTTTAGTCATACATATTTAGCTCTTTTCATATCAATTGGTGACAATGGAAAGCAGGTCAGACCATGTAGGGCACTGCAGGTCACTGTAAGGACTGCGTATAGGCCAGAAATGAGAAGTTTTGTCTTAACAAGGAAGGGTTGAATTTTTGCCAAATGAGTAAAATGAAAATAATATAAATATGAGTAATATTAAAGAGAAAGTGAGTTCAAGGCATATTTATGGGTAGGGTAAGGGTTGTTAGCGTTAGGGTACTATAATCAAATTGAGGTCAAAATGTGGGAGTCCTGGAATTGAGATTATAGAGGTGTTGCATTTTTTGGTAATAACAAGGTCAAACTTGGGTACCATAATCACATAGAAAGGTTATTTAATAGAGATTGCTGGGCCATATCCCAGATTTCCTGGTTCAGCAGGACTGAGGTGAGGACGAGAGTTTTAATTTTTAGTAATTTCTCCAGTGATAGCAAAATGGAACTTTGAGAACCATTGGTTTGGTGAATGAGCATGGTGAGGAAATGGCTGAGATAGGTTGAAGAACATGGTCATCAGGATAAATGGGTTCAAGGATCTAAGAAACCAGATTATTGAAAGAATCATCTATTTTGACATAGGAAACACCAAAGAAGGAATAACTGTTGGCCCAGGAGCTAGAGCCATTGAGAAATGAGAGATGGTTGCAACAGGGAGGAGAGCCAGGTGGGATAGTCTGACAACCTAAGATTCAAATTTGGATGCTTTAATGAAGGAAGAAGGAGCTCCTGGTCTCCATGGAAGATTATATAGGTTGTACCCTGCATACCCTAGAAAGTGCTGTCTGCATCATGGTTTCTGGGAAAGAGAATGGGCTGTAAGCTTCATTGAGACATAAGGGACAAACTTCTTCAATCCCAAGCCCACAGATATGTAGGCTGTACCTATGTTTTAATTATTTCTGCCCTAAAAGGAGAATGCTTTGGCCTGCTTAAAATTGTGTGGCTTTACTTTCCCTTGAAGGAACCAATTCAGGAAAGAAAATGCAGATAATCACCACACATGCACACACCTGTGTCCAAATGGCAATTAGTTCTTCTAACTTTTAAATTCATTAAAGTAGGGTCCTCAGGTGTCAAAGAATATCACAAAATCCTGCCAGTGAAGAAACACAAGCAAGTGCCACAGTTTTTGCTGTGTGCTATTTAATCTAAAAAGTCCAGTGAACGATCCTGTGTGGTAGGTATGTTCTCCACCTTTTAGAAACTTGAGTAACAGCAGATTATTCACCTACACCATAGGTGTTGGGTCTGCTCACCTGTCCCCAATGCTTTCTTTATTTTTTTCTTTAAATCCTTCCTTTCCTTTTTTTTTTTGTCCCTCCTAATTGTATATCTTTTAGCCAACACCATCATCCATTGAAATGAATTCATAAATGTCCAGGTTTTACTCATTTTCATTGTAGCGCTGATGGTGGGAAAGAGAAGTGAAGTCAGGTGTACCTTGTGTGGGTTCAGCAGCCTGAAGTGAAATGGCTTCTGGCTAGGGGTGTGCTCTCCTCTGCTGGATGGCATGGTTCTCTGAAGATTCTAAGTTGTGTTAGATGATAACCCAGAGTTGGTAAGTAAAACCAGACTTTCATTTTCATAATTTAAAACTCTTGCCTTTACTTTCAGACTTGTTTTATAACAACAACAACAAACACACAGAAACGATCTTAAGAAGGTGATTTAAATTGGCTGGGATGGGACTATTGTTAAAACCCTGAGAATACAGGTTTTGAATATTTATTTTCAAATGACCATGAAAATAAATATTAATGCATAATATTCTTAGATAAACTGAAATTAGGAAAATTATCTGAGAGTGAAGAAAACATGGGGTTTAAACTAAGCTTGGAGAAGGTTTTTGGTCTAGAAAATCGCTTTGGATTTTTTCCCTGCTTTTCCTGGAATTGCATTTGAGGGTTTTTTGGAAAAAAGAAGTTTGTTTTTTTCTCTGTAGTATTTGATATATCTTAATTATGTATGGAGCTTGTTTTTATGAATATGGAAAATATGCTCAATCTTCAATAACAATGTGTAAAAAACTAAGAAAATGACATGAAGGGTGGTAAAAAGAGTGATTTACTTTTTCAGGACTCATCTTTAAAAATACTGAGGCATTACTTACATATAATACAATGCATGGATCTTCAGTGTTCAGGCTGCGGAAGTTTGACACTTGTATTCATGTAAATAACCACTACCAAAACCAAGATTCCATTACTCCAGAAAGATCAATTGTGCTCCTTTCTTGTCCATTCTCACCTTTCTTGTCCAAATGGCAACTACTTCCTGACTAAATTGTAATTTTACCTGTTCTTGGAAGTCAAATAAAGGGGACCATAGGTATGTATTAGGTTGGCACAAAAGTTATCTATGCATAATTATTTTGAAATTTTTCCATGTTGTTGCTTGTATTAATAGTTCATTTCTTTTTATTATTGAGTAATATTCCATTGTATAAAAATACTGCAGCTTGTTTATCCATTCACCTGTTGATGGCATTTTGGTTATTTTCAAATTTGGGCTATTATAAATTAAACAGCTATGAATATTCATGTACAAATCTTTGCATACACATAGGCCTTAATTTCTTCTGGGTAAATGTCTAGGAATCTAATGGCCGAATCATGTTTTAATTTAATATTTAACCTTTCAAGGAACTGCCAAATTGTTGTCCAAAGTCAATATACCATTTTACATCCCCACTAGCAGTGTAGGAGTGCCCCAGTTCCTCCACATCCTTGCCAACACTTGGTATGGTCAGTTTTTAAATTTTAGTCATTCCAGTGAGTGAGTGGTGGTAGCTTATTGTGGTTTTAACTTTGGGTTTCCTTAAAGAATAATGATGTTGAACATGTTTTCACATACTTATTTGTGAAATATTTGTTCAAATCTACTACCTATTTTTATAATTGGGTTGCTCGTTTTCTTACTGAATTTTGAGAGTTCTGTTGATACCAGTCCTTTTTCAGATATATGATTTGCAAATTTATTTTCCTAGTATGTAAACTGCCTTTTTATTTTTTTCAAGAATATTTTCTGAAGTGCAGAAGTTTGGTGTTGAATTCCAATTTTTCAATTTGTACTTTTACACATTTTGCTTTTGCTTTTGTGTTTAAAACATCTTTGCTCAATCCAAGGTCATATGTATAAGGCATATACATAAAACTTTAACTTTGTTTTCCCACAACTCTATAATGTTCTGTTCATTTTTTTAAGCTTCTTTTTAAATGTGCTTTATTTTGGATACTTTCTGTTGCTCTGACTTCAAGTTCACTGATCTTTTTGTCTACAATTGCTTATTTGCTGCTCATTTAATTTAGTGTATTTTAAATCTCATACATTGTAGTCTCTTTTCTAATAGTTTAATTTGGAGTCTTCTTTTATACCTTTTATGCTTCTACTTTTCAATACATGAAACACTTTTATAATAAATGTCTTAATGTCTTTTTCTACTAATTCTAATATCTGTGTCAGCTCTTGGTTGGTTGTGAATGCTTATTTATTTCCTCCTTATGGGTCATACCTCTCTCCTTCTTTGAATGTCTGGTAATTATTAATCAGATATCAGACATTGTGATTTCACTTTGTGGGTGCTGGTTACTTTTGTATTCCTATGAATATTCTAGAGCTTTCTTCTGGGATGCAGTTAAGTTACTTAGAAACAATTTGGTACTTTTTGGTCTTGCTTTTAAGATTAATTTAGGGGAAACTGGAGCAGTGCTCAGTCAAGACCTAATGATTCCCCATTACTGAGGCAAGAGCTTTCAAACTCTCTCCAATGCCTCATAAATCACGAGGTTTTCCAATATGGGGGGAAAGGGCTCTATTGCCAGCCCTCTGTGAATGTGAATAATTGTTCTCTCTAATCCTTTTGGGTGATTCTGTTTCCAGCTTGGGTAGTTCCCCTATAAACATGTGCTTATCAGTAATCAGCTGAATATTTGTGGGAGACCGTTGAGGACTCCCCGTTCCCCTGAGATCTTTCTCTGGGCAAGTCTCTTCTTTTCCAGTCCTCTGTCCAGAGGACTTACAGTTCGTGCTGGTCTCCCTGAATTCTCAGCTCTTTCTCTGCAACTCAGAGGGCCTCCACCAGGCCCTGCTTGGGTTTCTCCTCCCTATGCTGCAACCCGACGGCAGTAAGCGTGGCGCAATTTTGGAACTCAACTCGTTTGTTTCCTGTCTTTCAGAGATCGTGAAACTTGAATGCATTTTTATGGTTTTTTAAATAAATCATTGCTTTATATATTTTGTTAAAAATGTTATCTTACATGGGAGGGTAAACCTAGTCCCTATTAATTCTTGGCCTGAAGCAAGAGTTGTCTTTTACTCTCATCAGTTTTTGCTTTGTGTATTTTGAAGCTCTGTGTTGGGTGCTTGTGCATTTAGGATTGCTATGTCTACTTGATTTATTGATCACTTTATTGTTATGAAATGTTTCTCTTTATCCTCTACAATACTCTTGCTTTAAATCCACTTTCTCTTATGTTTATATAGCATACCAGATTTCTCATGCTTAGTGTTGTTCACTATACCATTTTTATCTTTTATTTTATCTTGCCTTACTTTTATAGTTAAAGTCTCTTTTGTAAAGAGCATGCAGTGGGTCTTGCTTCTATTACCTTTGACTGATAGTCTTTTGCTTTTAACTAGAGTGTTTAATCCTGTTCCATTTAATATATTTATTGATATGGTTGTGTTTAATCTACCATCTTGGTCTTTAAATTTTATTTTGACTTATTAATCTCTTTTGTTTCTATCCCTCCCTTCTCCTTTTTTATATTATTTTAAAATAGATCACATATTTTATGTGTAACTTTTTGAGTTGTTTTCTTATTAGTTATTCCAGTTGTTACAATATGTATCTGACAGGGTTTGGCTGTGTCCCTACCCAAATCTCATCTTGAATTCCCATTTGTTGAGGGAGGGACACAGTGGGAGGTAATTGAATCATTAGGGCAGGTCTTTCCCATGATGTTCTCATGATAGTGAATAAGTCTCATGAGATCTGATGGTTTTAAAAACAGGAGTTTCCCTACACAAGCTCTCTTCTCTTGTTTAACCATGTGAGATGTGCCTTTCACCTTCCACCATGATTGAAAGGCCTCCTCAGCCATGTGGAAGTGTAAGCCCATTAAACCCTTTTTTCTGTCTAAATTACCCAGTCTTGGGGATGTCTTTATCAGCAGAGTGAAAACAGATTAATACAGGATCTTTACGTTTTCACAGTTAACTTGCAAATAAAATGGACACTATAACAACTTTAACAAAGAATCATTTACTTTTAAATTTCTTTCTCTTGTCATTTTTATTTTGTATTTTACTTCACTACATATGTAATATACCTCTAATACATAGATGTCATTTTTATCTTAAAGAGTCAATAGTATTTTATTTATTTATTTATTTTTATGCCCAGCTAATTTTTTTCTTTTTTAATTTTTGTAGAGATGAGGTCTCACCAAGTTTCTCAGGCTTTTTTCCAACTCCTGGGCTCAGGCAATCCTCCTGGCTTGCCCTCTCAAAGTGTACAGAAGGTCCGTTTATTTTTTATTTTTTATTTTTATTGTACTTTAAGTTCTGAGATACATGTGCAGAACGTGCAGGTTTGTTACATAGGTATACATGTGCCATGGTGGTTTGCCGCACCCATAAACCCATAATCTGCATTAGGTATTTCTCCCAGTGCTACCCCTCCCCTTACCCCCACCTCCTGGCAGGCCCCAGTGTGTGATGTTCCGCTCCCTGTGTCCATGTGTTCTCGTTATTCAACTCCCGCTTATGAGTGAGAACATGTGGTATTTGGTTTTCTGTTCCTGTGTTAGTGTGCTGAGAATGATGGTTTCTAGTTTCATCCATGTCCCTGCAAAGGACACGAATTCATTCTTTTTTATGGCTGCATAGTATTCCATGGTGTATGTGTGCCACATTTTCTTTATCCAGTCTATCATTGATGGGCATTTGTCTTGGTTCCAAGTCTTTGCTGTTATAAATAGTGCTGCAATAAACATACATGTGCATGTGTCTTTATAGTAGAATGATTTATAATCCTTTGGGTGTATACCCAGTAATGGAATTGCTGGGTCAAATGGTATTTCTTATTCCAGATCCTTGAGGAGTTGCCAAACTGTCTTCCACAATGGTTGAACTAATTTACATTCCCACCAACAGTATAAAAGTGTTCCTATTTCTCCACATCCTTGCCAGCAACTGTTGTTTCCTGACTTTTTAATGATTGCCATTCCAACTGACATGAGATGATATCTTGTTGTGTTTTTTGATTTGCATTTCTCTAAAGAGCAGTAATGATGAGCTTTTCTTCATATGTTTGTTGGCCGCATAAATGTCTTCTTATGAGAGGTGTTTGTTCATATTCTTTGCCGGCTTTTTTATTTTTATTTTTTCTTGCAAATTTGTTTAAGTTCCGTGTAGATTTTGGTTATTAATCCTTTGTCAGATGGATAGATTGCAAAATTTTTCTCCCATTCTATAGGTTGCCTGTTCACTCTAATGGTAGTTTCTTTTGCCATGCAGAAGTTCTTTAGTTTAATTAGATCCCATTTGTCAATTTTTGCTTTTGTTGCAATTGCTTTTGCTATTTTAGTCATGAAGTCTTTGCCAATACCTATGTCCTCAATGGTTTTGACTAGGTTTTCTTCTAGGGTTTTTATGGTTTTAGGTATTACATTTAAGTATTTTATGTTTGTTTGTTTTCTTTTTGAGACAGAGTCTCACTCTGTCACCCAACCTGGAGTGCAGTGGTGCAATTTGGCTCCCTGCAACCTCCACCTCTTGGGTTCAAGCTATTCTCCTGCTCCAGCCTCCCAAGTAGCTGGGACTACAGGTGTGCACCTCCTTGCCTGGCTAATTTTTGTATTTTTAGAAAAGATGGGATTTCACCATGTTGGGCAGGCTGGTCTTGAACTCCTGACCTCAGGTGATCCACCCACCTCGGCCTCCCAGAGTGCTGGGATTACAGGCATGAACCACCATGCCTGGCCATGTTTAAGTCTTTGATCCGTTTTGACTTAATTTTTGTATAAGGTATAAGGAAGGGGTCCAGTTTCAGTTTTCCGCATATAACTATCCACTTTTCCCAACACCATTTATTAACTAGAGAAGCCTTTCTCCATTGCTTGTTTTTGTCAGGTTTGTCAAAGATCAGATGGTTGTAGATGTGTGGTGTTATTTCTAAGGCCTCTGTTCTGTTTCGTTGGTCTATGTATCTGTTTTGGTACCAGTACCATGCTGTTTGGTTACTGTAGCTTTGTAGTATGCTTCGAAGTCAGATAGTGTGATGCCTCCAGCTTTGTTCTTTTTGCTTAGAATTGTCTTGGCTATATGGGCTCTTTTTTGGTTCCACGTGAAATTTAAAGTAGTTTTTCTAATTTGGTGAAGAAAGTCAATGGTAGATTGATGGGAATAGCATTGAATCTATAAATTACTTTGGGCAGTATGGCCATTTTTACGATATTGATTCTTCCTATCCATCAGCAAGGAATGTTTTTCCATCTGTTTGTGTCCTCTCTCATTTTCTTGAGCAATGGTTTACGGTTCTCCTTGAAGAGGTCCTTCACATCTATTGTAAGTTGTATTCCTAGGCATTTTATTCTTTGTAGCAATTGTGAATGGGAGTTCACTCATGATTTGGCGCTTGTCTATTACTGGTTTGTATGAATGCTTGCAATTTTTCCACATTGATTTTGTATTCTGAGTCTTTGCTGAAGTTGCTTATCAGCTTAACGAGGTTTTGAGCTGAGACAATGGGGTTTTCCAAATATACAATCACGTCAATTGCAGACAGAGACAACTAGACTTCCTCTCTTCCTATTTGAATATGCCTTGTTTCTTTCTCTTGCCTGATTGCCCTGGCCAGAACTTCCAATACTATGTTGAATAAGAGTGGTGAGAGAGGGCATCCTTGTCTTGTGCCGGTTTTCAAAGGGAATGCTTCCAGCTTTTGCCCATTCTGTGTGATAGTGGCTGTGGGTTTGTCATAAATAGCTCTTTTTTTTTTTTTTTTTTTTTTTTTTTGGAGACGGAGTCTCGCTCTGTTGCCCAGGCTGGAGTGCAGTGGCCGGATCTCAGCTCACTGCAAGCTCCGCCTCCCGGGTCTACGCCATTCTCCTGCCTCAGCCTCCCGAGTAGCTGGGACTACAGGCGCCCGCCACCTCGCCCGGCTAGTTTTTTGTATTTTTTAGTAGAGACGGGGTTTCACTGTGTTAGCCAGGATGATCTCGATCTCCTGACCTCGTGATCTGCCCGTCTCGGCCTCCCAAAGTGCTGGGATTACAGGAATAGCTCTTATTATACCTAGTTTATTGAGAGATTTAGCATGAGGGGTGTTGAATTTTGTCAAAGGCCTTTTCGGCATCTATTGAGATAATCATGTGGTTTTTGTCATTGGTTACTTTTATTTGATGGATTACGTTCATTGATTTGAATATGTTGAACCAGCCTTGCATCCCAGGGATGAAGCCAGCTTGATCGTGGTGGATAAGGTTTTTGGTGTGCTGCTGGATTCGGTTTGCCAGTATTTTATTGAGGATTTTCGCACCGATGTTCATCAGGGATACTGGTCTGAAATTTTCTTTTTTTGTTGTGTCTCTGCCAGGTTTTGGTATCAGGATGATGCTGCCATCATAAAATGAGTTAGGGAGGATTCCCTCTTTTTCTATTGATTGGAATAGTTTCAGAAGGAATGATACCAACTCCTCTTTGTACCTCTAGTAGAATTTGGCTGTGAATCCGTCTGATCCTGGGCTTTTTTTGGTTGGTAGGCTATTAATTACTGCCTCAATTTCAGAACTTGTTATTGGTCTGGTGAGGGATTTAACTTCTTCCTAGTTTAGTCTTGGGAGGGTGTGTCCAGGAATTTGTCAATTTCTTCTAGATTTTCTAGTTTATTTGCATAGAGGTATTTATAGTATTCTCTGATGGTAAGTTGGTATTTCTGTGGGATCAGTGGTGATATCCCCTTTATCACTTTTATTTTGTCTATTTGATTCTTCTCTCCTTTCTTCTTATTAATCTGGCTAGTGGTCTATGTATTTTGTTAATCTTTTCAAAAAACCAGCTCCTGGATTCATTGATTGTTTGAAGGATTTTTTTGTGTCTCTGTCTCCTTCGGTTCTGCTCTGATCTTAATCTTAGTTATTTCTTGTCTTTTGCTAGCTTTTGAATTTGTTTGCTCTTGCTTCTCTAGTTCTTTTAATTGTGACGTTAAGGTGTCGATTTTAGATCTTTCCTGCTTTCTCTTGTGGGCATTTAGTGTTATAAGTTTCTCTCTAAACACTGCTTTAGCTGTGTCCCAGAGATTCTGGTATGTTGTGTCTGTTCTCATTGGTTTCAAATAACTTATTTCTTTCTGCCTTATTTCGTTATTTACCCAGTACTCATTCAGGAGCAGGTTGTTCAGTTTCCATGTAGTTAAGCAGTTTCGAGTGAGTTTCTTAATCCTGAGTTCTAATTTGACTGCACTGTGGTCTGAGAGAGTGTTTGTTATGATCTCCGTTATTTTGTATTTTCTGAGGAGTGTTTTACTTCCCATTATGTGGTCAATTTTAGAATAAGTGTTACGGAGTGTTGAGAAGAATGTATATTCTGTTGATTTGGGGTGAAGAGTTCTGTAGATGTCTATTAGGTCTGCTTGGTTCAGAGCTGAGCCCAAGTCCTGAATATCCCTGTTAATTTTCTGTCTCATTGATCTGTCTAATATTGACAGTGGGGTGTTCAAGTATCCCAGTATTATTGTGTGGGCATCTAAGTCTCTTCGTAGGTCTCTAAGAACTTGCTTTATGAATCTGGATGCTCCTGTATTGGGTGCATATATATTTAAGATAGTTAGCTCTTCTTGTTGCATTGATCCCTTTACCATTACATAATGCCCTTCTTTGTCTCTTTTGATCTTTGTTGATTTAAAAACTGTTTTATCAGAGACTAGTATTGCAACCCCTGCTTTTTTTGCTTTCCATTTTCTTGGTGAATATTTCCCCATTCCTTTATTTTGAGCCTATATGCATCTTTGCACGTGAGTTGGGTCTCCTGAATACAGCACACTGATGGGTCTTGACTCCAATTTGTCTGTCTGTGTCTTTTTATTGAGACATTTAGCCCAATTATATTTAAGGTTAATATGGTTTTGTGTGAAGTTGATCCTGTCATTATGATGCTAGCAGATTATTTCGCACATTAGTTGACGCAGTTTCTTCATGGTGTCCATGGTCTTTATATTTAGGTATGGTTTTCCAGTGGCTGGTACTGGTTTTCTTTTCCATAATTTGTGCTTCCTTCAGGAGCTTTTGTAAGGCAGGCCTGATGGTGACAAAATCCCTTAGCATTTGCTTGTCTGTAAAGGATTTTATTTCTCCTTTCTTTATGAAGCTCAGTTTGGCTGGATATGAAATTCTGAGTCGAGAATTCTTTTCTTTAAGAATGTTGAATGTTGGTCCCCACTCTCATTTGGCTTGTAGGATTTCTGCAGAGAGATCTGCTGTTAGCCTGATGGGCTTCTGTTTGTAGGTAACCTGATCTTTCTCTCTGGCTGCCCTGAACATATCTTTCTTCATTTCAGCCTTGGTGAATCTGAGATTATGTATCTTGGGGTTGCTCTTATTGAGGTGTATCTTAGTGGTGTTCTCTGTATTTCCCGAATTTGAATGTTGACCTGCCTTGATAGGTTGGGGAAGTTCTCCTGGATAATATCCTGAAGTGTGTTTTCCAACTTGATTCCATTCTCCTTGTCACTTTCAGGTACACCAATCAAATGTAGGTTTGGTCTTTTCATATAATGCCATATGTCTTGGAAGCTTTGTTCGTTCCTTTTCAGTCTTTTTTCTTTAATCTTGTCTTCACACATTATTTCATTAAATTGATCTTCAATCTCTGATATCCTTTCTTCTACTTGATCAATTCAGTGATACTTGTATATGCTTCACAAAGTTCTCCTGCTATGTTTTTTAGTTCCATCAGGTCATTTATGTTCTTCTCTAAACTGACTATTTTAGTTAGCAGTTCCTGTTACCTTTTATCAAGGTTCTTAGCTTCTTTGAATTGGGTTAGAACATGCTCCTTTAGCTCAGAAGAGTTTGTTATTATCCACCTTCTGAAGCCTATTTCTGTAAATTCATCAAACTCATTCTCCATCCAGTTTTGTTCCCTTGCTGGTGAAGAGTTGTGATCCTTTGGAGGAAAAGAGGCATTCTGGTTTTGGGAATTTTCAGCCTTTTGGGCCTGGTTTTTCCTCATCTTTGTTGATTTATCTACCTTTGATCTTTGATGCTGATGACCTTTGGATGTGGTTTTTGCATGGCTTCCCTTTTGCTGATGTTGATGTTATTGCTTTCTGTTTGTCAGTTTTCCTTCTAATAGTCATGCCCCTCTTCTGCAGGTCTGGGGAGTTTGCTGGAGGTCCACTCCAGACACTGTTTGCCTGGGTATCACCAGTGGAGGCTGCAGAACAGCAAAGATTGCTGCCTGCTCCTTCCTCTGAAAGCTTTGTCCCAATGGGGCACCCACCAGATGCCAGCCAGAGCTCTCCTGTATGAGGTGTCTCCCTGTCAGGAGGCATGGGGGTCAGTGACCCACTTGAGGAGGCAGTCTGTCCCTTAGCAGAGCTGGAGTGCTGTGCATGGAGATCTGCTGGTCTCTTCAGAGCTGGCAGGCAGGAACATTTAAGTCTGCTGAAGCTGCACCCACAACTGCCCCTTCCCCCAGGTACTCTGTCCCAGGAAGATGGGACTTTTATCTGTGAGCCCCTGACTGGGGCTGCTGCCTTTCTTTTAGAGATGCCCTGCACAGAGAGGAGGAATCTAGAGAGGCAGTCTGGCTACAGTGGCTTTGCTGCACTGTGGTAGGTTCCATCCAGTTTGAACATCCCAGTGGCTTTGTTTACACTGTGAGGGGAAAAACTGCCTACTCAAGCCTCAATGGCAGACGCCCCTCCTTGCACCAAACTCTAGTGTCCCAGGTTGACTTCAGACTGCTGTGCTGGCAGCGAGAATTTCAAGCCAGTGGATCTTAGCTTGCTGGGCGCCATGGGGGCAGGATCTGCTGAGCAAGACTACCTGACTCCCCGACTTCAGCCCCCTTTCCAAAGGAGTGAACGGTTCTGTCTTGCTGTGTTGCTGGTGTTCCAGGTGCCACTGGGGTACAAAAAAGCAAAAAAAAACAAAACAAAAAAACAACAAAAACAAAAAAACACCTCCTGCAGCTAGCTCGGTGTCTGCCCCAAATGGCCTCCTAGTTTTGTGCTTGAAACCCAGGTCCCTGGTGGTGTAGGCACCAGAGGGAATCTCCTGGTCTGTGGGTTGCAAATACCATGGGAAAAGCATAGTATCTGGGCTGGATAGCACTGTCCCTCATGGCACAGTCTCTCACAGCTTCCCTTGGCTAGGGGAAGGAGTTTCCAGACCCCTTGCACTTCTCGGGTGAGGCAGTGCCCCACCCTGCTTCTGCTCGCCCTCCATGGGCTGAACCCACTGTCTGGCCAGTCCCATGAGACGAGCTGTGTAATTCAGTTGGAAATGCAGAAATCACCCACTTCCTGCACTGGTCTCACTGGGAGCTGCAGACTGGATATGCTCCTATTCAATCATCTTGCCAGATCTCCCCCCGTCAATAGTATTTTAAATTAAGAATGAGATATATATAGGCCGGGTGCGGTGGCTCAAGCCTGTAATCCCAGCACTTTGGGAGGCCGAGGCGGGCGGATCACAAGGTCAGGAGATAGAGACCACAGTGAAACCCCGTCTCTACTAAAAATACAAAAAATTAGCCGGAGGCGGTGGCGGGCGCCTGTAGTCCCAGCTACTCAGGAGGCTGAGGCAGGAGAATGGCGGGAACCCGGGAGGCGGAGCTTGCAGTGAGCCTAGATCGCGCCACTGCACTCCAGCCTGGGCAACAGCGTGAGACTCCGTCTCAAAAAAAAAAAAAAAAAAAAAAAAAGAATGATATATATATAAATATATATATATATTATATATATTTAAAAGATACATATAAATATGTATCTTTTAAATTAAAAATGAGAGATATATATTATATATATATAAAATAATGGCAAAAGTTACTAGTTTATATTTACCCAGCTTTATTCTTCTTTATGCTCTTCTTTTCTTGTACAACTCTGAGTTCTGGTATCATTTTCTTTCAGATTAAAGAATTTCTTTTATCATTTGTAATGAATATCTGCCGGAAATGAATGCAAACATTTTGCATATCATAACAGTGAAGTGCAAAGTAAATTATATCTTTCCCTAGAAATTATCGTCATACCCCTTCATGTATAAATGGATAGATTTAGGATCTGTGTAAATCTCATCTGTAGCCAAGTTGATCTGGGCTTGACTGCAGCTTTAGTTGAATAGAACTTACTACTCCCTTCAGATATTTTGAACACAGTATCAGAAATTTCCTTTCTGCAGGGCTGAATACTGGTAAGATTCCTCTTCGTGCTTTACGTACCAATCTGCTGCCAGACGTCCAGACTGCACCTACAGAGATATCTTTTTGCTCAGAGTACATCAGGGAGACTTCTCTTAGCTCTTCTGCCTTGCCCCTAGCCTTTGAGTTCCTGAGTACTTAATGACAGAGAATTGTAAAAACAAAACAAAACAAAACAAAGCTTGACATGTGTCTGTAAACTTGCCCTGTGGCCGAGGTTCCTTGGGATTCTAACATGCCTTGCTAGCTCACATACACTTGTTGTAAGTTTCTTAAAATTTTAACTGATTTCTCCTTATCTGCATAAATGATGGACTTATTTATTGCCTGCCAATCAGGGTTGAGAACAGCTATAGTTCTCTTATAAAATACTAATCACTTTCTGGAATTTAGTTCTCTTTGTATCCTCAGATCAGCAGTAGGTTCAGAATACTGTGATTTTATAATTGATATGGCTTGGTTTTCGGTGTTAGGGTAAAAGCAATCATCTCTTGCAGCTTTCTATGTCCTAACCGAAAATAAAACTCCCCTATTTAGGTGCTTCTTAAAACAATAAATTTGAGTAATATTTTAAGATTCAAGCCTCACATTTACTAACATAGGGCTTCTTTTTATCCTTCTACATTTTAAGTGGAGTTATTTTGGAGTTGTTCATGCATAATCAATTCAAACAGATATGTAATTTTATAAAACTTAACCTGATCAACTTGATACTGTTTTGCTGTTGTAGTTAATGCTGAAAAAGGAAAGAGGGTAATATATACTTTATATAGTCATATACCAAATCTTTACAAAAAATAGAATAAAGGCAGTTTTATTTTGCCTTTCTAGGATAAAAAATTTCTGACTAAAAGGTATGTTAATTTCACTTTAGTAAAAATTAAGAAGATAAAGAACAAAGTTTGTTATGATGGTGTGGGGATATTTTGTAAGTCCTTGTACTTAATTGTCATTTTATGATAGAATTGAAATTATTGTTTTGAATTCTAATATATGGAATTTATGAATTGATCAAGGTTGCCTTTACCATAGCTAAAGATAAATTTGATCTAAAATGGTAGAGATCCTTTGTGTAGCAAGTTAAGTTTTTATTGCAGAGGTAAAGGGGTGAGAATTTCAGAAACTAAGGCATGAACGCTTTAATATCTGATCATAGGTTCTATTTATAGAAGGTAACAAGGCCAGAACATCATCATTAAAATGTATTAAAAGTATATCTAAATATAATACATTATCTTCTAGTTATAAGATCCCATTGGCACAAAGGAGATGAACACATATGAATGAAATTGAAGCCCATTTAAATTATTTGCCTTATACCTGAAACTTATTTAGAGTTTGTTTCATTTGGTTGTGGTAGAGACTGTGTTATTGCGCCCACTTATTTGTTGTTTACTTTGTAAGAGGATTGTCTATTCCTACCCATTGTTATAAGAGCCACAGTGTCTTTCTGGTGAGGCTGGGCATTATATATTCCAACCCCACTGAGTCAGGCTTCCTCAATGACTTAAACTAATGGAATGTGAGTAGAAGTAACTGTATGTGGTGTCTGAGTAGGTCCTTCAGGAGCCATTATATGATTTAACCATTGTTCCTTCGCGTTGGCCAAGATTAGAGTAATTGCTATTATGTGAATTTGCTTACTGAATTTTTATTTAGCAATATAACACCTGAAATTTTATTTAAATACAATTTGAATATTTGGAAACTATGGTTGACACTATTTAAAACATAATTTTAATATATGTGTGGAAACTGATAGAGAAACTTACAATTGTTTGGCAGAATAAGGCTATTGTATTATTTAGAGCAACTTTTAGGATGTTTTCACAAAGAGACTCCAAGATATGGTGGTCTGAATATGAAAGTAGTCTTTGATTCCTCATGAAACCATCTGCTTGGTCTAGCGGGGTGAGGAAGCTCTGCTCCCTGGGACCCTTAAGGGACCTGGCTTCCACTGACATTTTCTTCTACCCATTAGGCCACTGACCAACTCTGCATGATCAAAGTGGGACATTGATTTTTCTTTATTTATAGCTCATGGTGAAGGAAAAGGGAGAATGTATTTTATTTTAAATAAACAACTTGGAAGTTATGCAGAAATTATTTCTACTCATATTTCTTTGCAAAGGAAGCCGAAAATGCAGTTTCTAGCAGGTTGCCCGTGACTCCAGCCAAAACTAAAGGGAGAAACTCTCTAACCATGAGGAAGAAGAAATTTGAGAAAGGACATGATTAGTAATCTTCACCTCACTATTGAAACTGGCAATTCAGATTATTTAGTCTCCATGTAGACTATACTTCCCAGAATTCTTGAGCATTCTAGAAGCCATTTCAATCAGGCCTCTGAGAGAGACAAATGTTTCTTCTTCATCTTTGCCTTTTTGAGAACAGAAAATTTAGATCTCCTCTTAGCTATCTCCTTTGGTATCCTGAGACACTAAGTCATGAAGTTCTTTACAATGCCTGGTATATAGAAGACATATGATTTTAAAAAAATAGTAAGTTAATACATAACATATTTATTAGAGTTTTAGGACACTGGCTATTAGAATGTATTCAATAAGTGGTTTTTGAATACAGAATGAATGGGTAAGTGAATTCTCAATTATTAAATATAAACAGGCTTTCTATTGAAAATGGTGAACTGCACACACAGGTTTATTTCTTTTGCATCCAGAGATGGAATGAAAATGACAGTAACAGAGTAAAGACCCGGTATGAGCCTAGAAAAAAACATAGCTGGGGGCAAACTTAACCAAACAATATATTTCAAAAATTTTTTTCTATATTGTGAAATATAGAATATAGAATATCAGAATAACCATAGACTTGAGTACTCTGAGAGAAAGATGTAGCCTACAAAGAATTCAGGTCTTAAAGACTACAGAAATGATGAAAGATTGGAATAAGAAAGGGGTGAAAAATGGAGGATCTAATTTAAAATTTGTCAAATAGGTAGATATAGGTCAAATATCTACCCAAACTCCTTTCTTTCCTACCCCAAAGAGAAAAATGAATCAGTTTTTTTCCAACTGTACCATCCACTCCCTCAAATCTCAGAACTAACAGTTTCTAAGATTGCTTTTCTCTTACTTTTTTATGAGGGACTTTGGCAGAAAAAAATCTTTGGAAAGCTAGAAATGATTGGAGAAGAGGATTGTTTTTTTCTCCATTAGGTAAGGATTTAAGTTGGATAAAGTACCTCCTACTATTGGTTTTGGTTATTTGAAAACTGTCCTTAACTTTCTCCCTGTTCTGACAAGTAGTTAGTTTCACATGTCCATATATTTCTCCTTGGATCTATTAAAGAGGCCTTAAGAAAATAGATTGAGATTTCTAGAAGATTTTAATATTCTAACTCTTGGTATTCCCCTAATTGATCTCACACCCTATTTGCTAGCTCTTGAACTCAGTATAGGCTATTGGTCAAATAAATAAAATGGATTTAACCTTATATAAAATTTTTCTTTTCTAGTGCTAATTTAGATACTTTTTCCTATTTTACATTACAAAAATCCTTTAAAGTGAAAGCAGTTGTTACATTTATATAAAAAGATCAAGTAAGTAACATTTTGTGTGAGAATGAACACCAGTCACTCTTAACTATTTGCTGATTCAGGGTAACAGCTGTCCAGACAAGCATCTTCAATTGTCATAGAAATGCTTGTAATTTTTTGGGCCTGTGTCATTGTTTCATCTCTTGAAACATGTAGAAGTGGCTGACATAATAGGGAATGGCCGATGTCCCATGCTCAGCTAACTTTGTGAATCCACCAATCCGCCAGTTGCATGATTCATACCCCCTTCTGCACACCTGTTTTCTCTGAGCATGCCCCAGACTGTGCTTTTCTGTGGTGCTGGCTTGTGCCAACCTTCATGAGCCAAACAATTTTCTGATTTAAGATCTCATATAGTCATCCCCACATATGCCCTTGGGCTTAAATTAATTTATGTGGTTGATCTCATTTCTGAAACTAAGAAACAAAAAGCAAGAAAAATTAAAGTTTATAGTAAAGGTAATTACTTCCTTATTGCTCCCATAGACTTGGCATTTTTCTACTGGTTCTCATAGTTATCAACATGCAAAACATATTGGCTTTGGAACATAGGGCGATATTTAAGAACAAGAAATCCAGGTGTCAGATTGTATGACCTTGGGTACATAAAGTTCTTTAAACATCAAGCATTAGCTACCTTATTTGTGACATTTAGATAGCACAGTCATACAGTGTAAGGTAGTTGCAAAGAGAGAAGGAATAATGGAATCAGAGTGCCTAGTGTTTGGCTTGACTCAGAGTGAGCAGTCAGGGCACGCTAGATATTATCAGTATAGGTCTTGTGCTTAAGAGAACGTCTAAAAATGTATGTTTGTGAGATAAGAACGAATGCTGCCCAGAAGAATCCTGTTTAACCTTATTTGTGGGACTTCTTTAATAAGATATTAACTGAAATGCTTAATATACTTCTTTGTAGAAACCAATACTAAATTTATTTCACAAGCAATTGAGATTCCACTATGCGTAGAGAGCTGACAAAGTAGATACAAATGAAGCTTTTGCTTTCCAGGAGTTCACAATCTATTAGAAAAGACTGATGGATAAAGAAATTATAAAGGATTAAATAAACTCAAATAAATTAAATTACAAAGCAAAATTTATGTTGGTGCTGAATTTACATATTGCACAATTACTGTATCACTAGTACATGACAGAAATTGAGAAAGTCGAAGTCATCAAGCACATCATGTGAATGTGAGCTTCATTTTAGTTTCAAGTGGAATAACCCAATAAATTGGAACTGACTCCTCAACTCATCTTAAATTCTTTGTCTGAAGAAGCTCTTGTATTTTTCTTTTTTGGATACAAGACAGAAAACCACTGCATGTATTAAATTGCGTTGCCTTACATGGTTTGGGGAAATGAGGCCAAAAAACATCTACCAGATATTCTACTAAATGTTGTTTATGTGAGCCAACAGAAAGAATTAGTTTGCACATCCATATCAAATGCCCACTCTCTCAACTCCCCAATTCTTTATATAGCTGTCATGAAACAAAGATAGGCCTAATTGGCTTTGCCAGCAGTAAGGGATAAGCTATCTTTTTTTTTTTTTTTTCATCTTCATTGGCTGCCACTCTCATTCCTGATTTGATACAGAGCACTTAGCTTCCTCTAAAAAAGGATTCATGTTAAAATGAGTCCATGTACAGATGCCTTTTTACACATAGTCTCCAAAGAGCAATGACATGCTGGAAGTCTCTAGTGTTGTGGAAACTTCTGATCTGGGACACGTGACTGGCATTTCCTTTAGGGGTGCAAGTGGTTAAAGTGGCTCAAGATAGAATGCTACCCTATGCCTGGTATTACATTATGCACTGTCAGAAACCCTGACACTGACTTATTGCTGTTACTTATGTGTTTTACATGACTTAATGTCTTACGTGAAATAGACTCCAACTTAATTGCTAACATGGTTTTACTAATAAGAAATGACCCAGACATCTTAACACATGTCATAGAATAATTATAGTCACCATTATAAAATTCTGCTTCCAACATTTTGGAAAATACCACTGACTTGTCTTCCTTTTTTTCTTCTGTTCTCACAGCTTTCCCTATAGAGGTTAGATTTCACTAATCGGACAAGATAGCCATGAGTGTGTACTCCAACCTCTATTGCTTTTTGTATAATAAAATTAAATTGTGCTTAATCTGTAAAATATACATAATAAGTAGTTTAATTGTACATTTGGAAATCCTGTGATTTTTTACTCGTGATAGATAATGTTATCACTACCTTAAATAAATGGGAACAACAGAGAGCTTATGATTACAAGTTAACTTTTATATTTTGTTTACTAAAGAGCTTATTTTAGTTTATTTCTGCCGTATACATTTATTTACAGAAATCTGTATGTAGTAGAAAAGGAAGAAAGTAAGAAAGTTTAGTCTTCACAAGACAACTCTTACACCACATTAGACTAAGAGCTCAGATCACTGTATTTACCATTTCTTCACGTTAATTCATTCAGCCAGCTTTTTCTTTTCCTCCTAGGATATTTGTTTGAGAGTAGATGTATCTGTCAGGATTCATTTGGTTCCACGAGATGCATAACTGAACCCAAGCATTTTTAGGTAAAGGAGCCATCTATTGACTCACGCAATGAACAATGCATACGGCTGGCTTCCGGTGAGGTCTGAGTCAGATACTCAAAGGGGGCATTCGGTCCCTTTTCTTCTTTTCAATCACTATAGTCAGGTTCCACTTGGATTCATTCTAATAGAATATTCTCTCTTTGTAGCATCAAAATGGCTGGCACAATTCCTTGCTTTATGGCTTCAAGTCCAACTAAATAGAACAAGGGAATCTTTCTTAGAAGTCCCAGCCAAAGTCCATGTTTCTGTTTTGTTTTAATTGACTAATGTGCAGTTCTCTGAACCAATCACAGTCACCAGGCTAATGGTTAGCATTTACCATCTTTTCCACTTTTGAGTGGAAGAAGCACCCTACCTGATGTGAGACAGTCTGGAAGGTAAATCCCCAGATACAATTCTAGAGGTAATATTGGAAAAAAAGAGGAGGTGCATGCTGGCCCTGAAAACAAGCGAACACACACAAATATCCACTGCAGAAGGAACACTGGTATTTCTGCCAGTGACAAACCAGGCTGGGGTACAAATGACTGTGCCGAAGAATGGTTCAACATGGGGATCAGTTGGAGACACTCTGACCTTTCCAACACATGTCTCTAATATTCCAAGAATTTGGTTTGCTAGAGTGGCTACTATCATTCTTTGTAGGATGTGATTCGGAACCACAATGGCTTTCAAAGTCCAGAATAGGAGCCTGTGTATCCTGCTGTGTGGAACCTTGGGTTTTCTTTCTTCTCTCTTCCTTCACTTCTGCTGTTTCTCTTTCTTTCCACTTTAGGTTCCCAGAGAGATCCTCTTCCTTCCTCACCCCTTCCTGATCACATTTAGTACTCGGGTAAATGATATTGTTTCCATTAGCCTAATGCAAACATTATATACTTTTTTTTCACGGGGATATGCTTTTGAAATTTTATCTCTAATTATGAAAAGAGTTGGCAAACTAATTTCAACATCAGTAAGAAGGTTAGGGGAACTATCAGGTGCAGTAAGGAGGCCTCTCCCTAGCATCATCAAAAATCTTTTAAGGAATATACTTGCAAAGTTGAGATGTGAAGCCAGTTCTAATGGAAAGGAAAGGGGGTCTCAGATGAGTGAGGCTGAATGCAGATCACATTTAAGAGGACTCCGGAGGACTGAATTCTGGAGGCATTCCTTTACCTTGGTGTCTTTCTGGGAAGATTGCTGGAGTAATATTGTAATCTCTAGTTTCTCTATTGAACACATGACCTCTGGGATTTTATTCCCCTGAAGACCCGGAAGCTAATCAGCCTCCTCATCAAGAAATATTTCAGAGCAGTATCTCACAAATTGTGATGTGTAAGTAAATCACCTGGGAATCTTGGTAAAATGTAGATTCTGTTTGTACATTCATGATTTCTCATTTCTAACAGAAATGCAGCAGGTGATGTGAAAGCTGCTGGTCCCCAGACCGCACTTTGTGTAGCAAACTTTTGGTATTGTGTTGTCTGATATAGTAGCCACTAGCCACATGTGGCTATTTAAATTAATAAGGATGTAAAATTCAGTTCCTCAGTCTCACTAGCTACATCTCAAGTGCTCAATAGCCCCTCATGACTAGTGGCTACTGTTTGGGGCTGTTAGAATAGAACATTTCTATCATCTCAGAAACATCTTTTGGAAAACCCTGTTCTAGAAGATGGAGAGTCCAACTCTAGATTGAGTACAAAGCTGTAAACAGAACATGTTTTATTTATTTTTCCTGGAAATATCAAGGTAGCACTACTTGCCAGAGAAGTGGTCTGTATTTACAGAAGGTGCGTAAACAGAAGGTCTAGCATTTCCTAAGCCATGGTATAATCCAAGCTACATGAGATTTCTCTTGAGACCTTCTCTTTCTATTCGCACACATTGTGGCCCCTGTCCATCAGCACACCAGAGAAAGATACACACATACAATTTAGTCCTTCATGGAGTTGATGGCTACAGTTCTCATTTGGGTACTCCTGATTACATATTGTTGATTTAGGAATTAAAAAAAGACTATAGAATAGTTCTTTATCTATCTTGAACTCTTATGTGGCAATTATATATATGATAACAAAAGTACAAATGAAGAATTTGCAAAGGTTGTTAATAGCCAAACTACAACAAGAATGACAACAAACCACAGAGACTTTGCAATCAATGAAACAACTAAACGTGTCTATAAAACATCCAATGCATATGGCAATATGCAGGTCTTGGTGACACGTGAATACTCTCTGCCTTCATGGTGGGCATATGTAGTTTTAACTTTACACACAATTAGCTCTTGTTTAATTGGAACATATTGATTTCAATGTCTTGGAGGGCAGAGTATACCAATGTCCCAAGTGATGCTCAGCTGCTTTCATTTGAGCTCTGGAGCCCCTTTTCAGTGTGTTAATGTCACTGTCTTTTGCATGGCACCGGAGAATGCTTCCTGAGCACAGGAGGACTTGTGCAATTCAGGCAATTCTATCCTTTGGATTTGCTTCAATATGGACAGGACCTTTGTGGTGAGAAGTATGTGTCACACTTCTCAATGCCTTTCTGTGACCAAGACATGGTTTAGATTTTGGTGTCACATGATCTCCAGTGTCATTCCTCCGGAGTCACATGAGTCTTTAATATTTTTGTCTCCTGAAAGCTGGCATGACAAGTATACACTTGGCCTTAGCATGTGGTTATGTGAGATCACTGGCCTGGATAAGGACATGAGGTAAATTCTCTCAAGTTTCTGTAAGGATATGCGCAGAGCATATTGGCCACAGGTTGAGGTTAATATCCTCAGCAAGATTCTGCCCCACATTGGGTAAATGCATAGTCAGAGAAGTGACTTAGAGATCAACCAGTGGTTCAGTTCCACGGAGAGGTTGCCCAGCTGGGAGTTGAATAATTTCAGTGATGGGTGTTGGTTACTTGAAGAGCCTGATAACTAGCATTCTTCTTCCCCTCCTGATATTGTAACCAGTAGAGAAAGGAGCACTGGAGTCAGACTTTGGGGATAAAAGTATAACTGTATGTTTTTTGATAAAGCTGATAAACAATGGGTCATAAGGGCTGCAGAAGGCAGCTTCTGACCTGGTTCCCATGATACCTACCTCCTGCTATTCACACTCACATGAAATCCTCTCCCCTTGAGTGTGGGCAAGACCTGGTAATTTGCTTCTAACCAGGAGATTATGACAGTGATTATGGGATGTCCATTCTGTTACTATGTTCTGTATGAGTGTAACTTCCATTTTGCTGACAGACTCTGCCTATTGACTCCCTTACTGGGTTTGCTGAAGCAAGCTGCCACGTGGAGACATTCAAATGGCAAGAAATTGAGAGCAGCTTCTGGCCAACAGCCAGTAAAGGACCAAGGTTCTCCATCCAATATCCTGCAAGGATCTGATTCTGTCAATATGTCAATAAAAATGTGAGCTTAGAGGCAGATCTTTCTCCAATTGAGCCTTCAAATGAAATCTCAGCACTGTCTGACACTTTGATTGCGGCTTTATGTGAGACTCCAAAAAGCAGAACACCAGCTAGGCCATGCCAAGATTCCTGATCCACAGAAACTGAGAAATATTAAATGTGTGTTATGTTAAGTTGCTAAGTTTTGGGCAATTTGTTCTTAAGCAATAGATAACTGATACAAATGTGTTTGCCAAGAAAATGATAATAGATAATGGATACAGATGTGTTTGCCATTCTGCCCTGCAAATAGACAGATGTATCTTTCTAGTTTCTGGTGATGCTGAGCAAACACATGCCCGCTGCTTGGGAACCTGCTGCTGGAAAGCTCACAGCATGTGGGGGCAGAGAAGAGAATATGCTTTTGTTAGGCACGTAGATTCCAAATCAATTAAGGAAAAGATAGGATCAAACTATAATGACTATTCTTTTTTTTTCTGAACTTACCTGCTGATAAGTCAGTTTCTTGTCCACTGAGGAAGAGGATCTTCACTACAGGTCTCTCCACATCTGCAAATGCAATGGATGAGCACCCTTGAGTCATGGGGTTCCCTAGTGAGCAGGTAGGTAACTCATCTCTACGGGGAGGATTGAGGTTGGAGCAATAAGCCAGGAGTGTTTAGGAAAAATCTTTTCTTATGGAAGCCAGAAGAGTAGAAAATACTTATTTTTCTTTTACAAAGAGCAACTCTCCATATGAAAGAGTCTTACATAAAAGAATCTTCCTTGTGTTGCTTCAAAACCTAGTTTTGAATTTTCTTAGTTTTGATTTCTTAATTTGTGTAAGAAATATACAAATGTGTCAGTTCTTAGCAATGCAAAGATGCTTTAAGATCCATCTCTACCCTCAGGAAATGTATGGCTTGAAAGACAGATGTATTTATAAGCAAACAACTAGAACAGCCATTGCAGGCTTGATTCCCCTGGAAGCTAACTCTCCTGTGAAGTTTAATATGTATAATGTTTACTAGGGAGAGTTCTTGCGACCAATACCTGTTGAAGGAAAGAGAATGATGCAGAAATGGGCAGAGGAAGGAGTTGAACTGTGTGGTAGGCTTGAGAGAGCCTAGCCGACTGCACTAGAAACTCTAACACTAAAATGGCCCATCAAGATTGACCTGATGGGCTGAAATGGCTTGGCCTTACACACCACTGGCTTCTTCACTGGACGTGACCACTTCATGTGCAGTGATGTTCACACTGGCCGTTTTCCTCATCTGAGGGAATCTCTACAAGGCTAGCAGCTGAAGGTGAAGTGCTGTCAGCACTCGCTGGGACAACAAATCCTTCCTTGATAGGGCAATTTAGAAAGTGGGACCCTCCCGACCCCACCCCCAAAAGGCAGGCATTAAGACTTGGCTTAGTAATAGCCCTCTCCAAAATACAAATATTCCCCAAATCCCCTTCCTTCATATTCAGGCCCATTTGTATTATTCAAAGTGGAATAGTGGTTCAAGAAGCTTAGGCTGATTATTTACCTTGAATCCACATCAGCTAATCCACATCAGCCATGTACTCACTTTTGAATCTGATGTCTATTGAGGTGGGAGCAGATCTCACTGGAACATCTCCTTGCACCTAAGTCAGTGTTATTTAAAGACAGAGATGTGGTCCTTAGAGAAATGTATCCTTAGGGGATTTCATTGTTTTGTGAACATCATAGTGTACCCCCACAAAGCTGGATGGCACAGCCTACTACACACCTAGGCTGCGTGTTACAGCCTATTGCTCATGGCTACAGACCTGTTTAGCATGTTACTGTCCTGAATATTGTACAACACAACACAATTACAACACAATAGTATTTGTGTATCTAAACAAGTCTAAACACAGAATGATAGAATAGAATACGGTATTATAATCTCATGGGGCCACCATGGTATATGCTGTCCCTGGTTGATGGAAACATCGTTAAGCAGGGTGTGACTGTACTCAGGTGCAAAATGGCAGTGAGGAGGGAATGTCTGGCTGTGAGACTGTGAGGTTGCCTGGGGCCTGGTTGTGAAACAAGCTGCACTTTGCAATAAGAAAGTTGAACTTTTTGGTTAATGAGACACCATTGGACACCACTGGAAATTTGTTCTCCTTGGCATCCATGGGGTGGCTCACTGTTTTAACCTAGTAACAGCTGGCAGTGTAGACAGTGGATTGAAGAGGAAGAGACTGGAGGCGTGGACACAAATGAAGAGATCAAGAAGCTGTAGAAGAGAGAGGTGATGAGGTGCAGGGCAGAGCAGAGTCAGCACAGACAGCAGGGTTGGGAGCTCTGAAGGAGGGTTCTAAGGTTGGACAGACAGGGTTTAAAGACTGATCAGATAAGTGAGGTGAGAATAAAGTTAGTTACAATGAATTTGTTTTCCAACTTGAGGCAATGTAAACTGGCTGGTTAGCTCATTGGTTAGAGTGTGGTGCTAGTGAGGGAGTGGAGTGAAATTCTTTCCTATTGCAAAAATACATTTATTCTAAAACAAACATACCGATATACTATTAGGAACGTAATGTTTTATTTTTCACATGTTCACTTCTTTCATACTAATAGTTTTTCAGGTGTTGAAAATTTGGGTGGACATTAAAATATTCCAGAACATCAGCTCACAGTTGATTATAAGAATAATAGCAACCACTGATTGTTTTCCTTTTAAAAAAATTTCATGGGAATAATTTTTTATTTTTAATTTTAATAGTTTTGGTGATACATGTGGTTTTTCATTAGATGGATAAGTTATTTAGTGGCTATTTCTGAGATTTTAGTGCACTTGTCACCTGATCAGTGTACACTTTAGCCAATATGCAGTCTTTAATCTCTCACCCCTCCCCCAACCTTCCCTCCATAGTCCCCAAAGTCCATTGCATCATTCTTACGCGTTTGTGTCCTCATATCTTAGCTCACATTTATAAGTGAGAACATACGATATTTGGTTTGCCATTCCTGTGTTACTTCACTTAGAATAATGGCCTCCAGCTCCAGTCAAGTTGCTGCAAAAGACACTATTTCATTCCTTTTTACGGCTGAGTAGTATCCCATGGTGTATATATACCACATTTTCTTTATCCACTCATTGGTTGATGGGCATTTAAGCTGGTTCCATATCTTTGCAACTGTGAATTGTGCTGCTATAAACTTGCGTGTGCAAGTGTCTTTTTCATATAACAACTTCCTTTCCTCTGTGTAGATACCCAGTAGTAGGATTGCTGGATTGAATGGTAGTTCTACTTTTAGTTAAGGAACCGCCATACTGTTTTCTAGAGTAGTTTTAGTAACTTACATTCCTACCAGCAGTGTTAAAGTGTTCCCTTTTTCTTACATCTACACCAATATCTATTGTTTTTTGACTTTTTGATTATGGTCATTCTTGCAGGAGTAAGATGGTATCTCATTGTGGTTTTAATTTGCACTTCCTTGATTAGTGATGTTGAGGATTTTTACATATGTTTGTTGGCTAGTCAATAAATGGTGCTGGGAAAACTAGCAAGCTACATGTAGAAAAACAAAACTGGATCCTCGACTCTCACCTTATACGAAAATCAAGATGAATCAAAGACTTAAATTTAAGACCTGAAACCATAAAAATTCTAGGAGATAACATTAGAAAAACTTTTCTGCACATTGGCTCAGGCAAAGAGTTCATGACCAAAAACCTGAAAGCATATGCAACAAGAACAAAAATAAATAGATGAGACCTAATTAAACTAAAAAGCTCTTGCACAGCAACAGAAACAATTATCAGAATAAACAGACAACCCATAGAGTGGGAGAAAATATTTGCAAACTACACATCTGACAAAGGACTATATCCTGATTGGGCTTTTCTTTCTCTTTCTCTCTTTCTTTCTGACGGAGTCTGGCTCTGTTGCCCAGGCTAGAGTGCAGTGGCGTGATCCCAGCTCACTGCAACCTCTTCCTCCTGGGTTCAAGCAATTCTCTGGTCTCAGCCTCCTGAGTAGCTGGGATTATAGGCACCCGCCGCCATGCCCGACTAATTTTTGTGTTTTTAGTAGAGATAGGGTTTCACCATCTTGGCCAGGCTGGTTTCAAACTCCTGACCTCATGATCCACCCACCTCTGCCTCCCAAAGTGCTGGGATGAGCCAGCATGAGCCACCACGCCCGGTCTGATTGGGTATTTTCTATGTGCTAAGGACTGGGACACTTTCCTTAAATAATCCTGTTAAACCTCATAGCTACATGATTATTCTGTGGTGTGATTATGCCAGTCAACAGTGAGAAAAGGAAAAATGGTAGATCCAAGATTGGAATCACAACAGTCTGACTTCAAAGATCATGCTTTGTTTTTACAACCAAGACAAAGCCTCACTGAAGTGCTATTAGTTTTCCCCTGTGCCTGTCTCCAGGTCATTCCATCACTGCTGATGACCTGTGCTTCCTATCATTGACCACCGAAGGGCTGAGGGTAAGGTACCTGGCCCTATAGGCAGCAGTTTATGGCAGTAATTTGTAGTTTGTAATGTTGAAGTGTTGAGAAAAAAGATGTTCATGTTGCCAGGGTTCTTGCGTAGAAACATAACTTCCATTAGCATTCTATTGAGTTTTCAGAAGCTAATTAAATGTAGGACCAAAAAATGCAGATGAACCCTGAGGAAGTTTGGGAATAAGATTTTCAGTCTTTTTTATTTCCTCCTTTAAGAATTATATATGTATTCAATGTTAAACTTTGATTGAAATACTACCTACAGGCTATTGTGTCCTCTTTTCATTTTCTAGTATAATATGTTACATTTGAATAACACTTTGTCTTTTATCAGCTTTTTTTGCATGGAACCCTGTTTGATCTTGCAACAATGTGAGATTGAGTGACTCAGAGGGTTGAGTGAGCCGTCAGATCTCACCCAGCTACTGAGTCAGGACCAGCTTTCAAACTTGGCACTTCTAACTTCACGTTCAGTACTATAAAACTTTTTTTCACCATATTTAGGAATTTTGTAAACCAAATGCGATCTAAAGCACACGGTGCCAATAGTTATTTTTTTGCTTATTTGCTTGTTACCGATCAATATATAAAAATTACTTTAACTCTTTTACTGTTAAAAATAGAGTTTGAGTCAAGTGAGTGCAAGTTTGTTTTTCTTTTTTCTTGACCTAGAAACATAGCACAACACAAAATAAAACAGGAGACAGATTCATTTTTTATAGTGACGTGAGACTGATGACATCAGTTTACCAAGGATTTGCATAGAGTTTTCATTGGTTTTGTGAAATCTTGTGGACTGCTATGCTATTGAACTGAATAATGACATTAGAATTTGGACTTTGAAATAAAGACGAACAGATAAGTCTTGGTGATATACAAAGGCTGGCCTCTTGTGCCTTCGATTTTCAGACAGGGATTTCTGTGTCATTCAGTGATTAAGGTTGCCAAATGTAGCCAGGAACTGTTTCAGCAATCATAGATGTTGATTTTCCAATTGGGCCAATCTGCCAGACTGGCAGACAGAAAGCTAACAGAAATATTAAATATAGACAGCTTCTATAGTTGAATCTTGTTTTTCCCTCTCTCTGCTGGAAGCCACTATAAAATAGTAGCCTGTATGTAGGTCATTAAAAACATACACAGATACACACAGCAAGTTGTGTATTTGCACTGTTAAATTAAACCTTTGTGGACTCAATAACTGGGTGCCAAAACAGTTGTTGCAGATGTATTAGGTGATTGAAACAGTCTTTCATTGACGATGTCATACCCAGATACTGTCTGCTGGCTCCCTGTCCCACTGTGAAGGATTCCATTCTCTGTTGACCCACACACCTTTGGGAATCATTTTAGGGGAAGCACAATTTTTTAGTTTCCAAATTCACACTCTTGAGGTCTCATAAATTTGATAGATGTGTGCTGGGAGAACTTGATAGAATAGTTGGTTTTGTTTTTAGGATTCGCTTCCATGCATGGCCAGCAAAGATGTATAATTGTGTGCAATTCTTCTCCTGGCCACAAATACAGCAGAAGTGAACTTAGCTTCTGTGACCACAATTTATGCAGAGTGAAACCCTCCCGTCAGATTCAAAGAAATGATGCAATTACATTGCAACACACATATGTGGCTTCCCCAGATGCCCCTGGGATATAAAAGGGCCTTATGTAGGCTGCGTGGCACCGTGATCCTCCTTTTCTATGAATATTCTTCGACAATTTTCCTAGCTTTTTCTGAAATATATTTCTATCCACTTTGTTCTGTATTTCTTTAGAGGAAAAAAGTTGAGTAATATAATGCAAAGTGAATTTTTGCTGGGTAGGATTGATTAATGTCCACTTAGGAAAAATATCTTTCAAATATAGTTTTTTCCTTCCTTCCTTCCTTCCTTCCTTCCTTCCTTCCTTCCTTCCTTCCTTCCTTCCTTCCTTCCTTCCTTCCTTCCCTCCCTCCCTCCCTCCCTCCCTCCCTCCCTCCGTCCCTCCTTCCTTCTCTCTCTCTCTCTCTTTCTCTCCTTCTTCCTTTCCTTTCCTTTCCTTTCCCTTCCCCTCCCCTCCCCTCCCCTCCCCTCCCCTTCCCTTCCCTTCCCTTCCCTCCCCTCCCCTCCCCTCCTCTCCTCTCCTCTCGTCTTGCTCTGTCACCTGTCGCCCAGACTGGAGCGCAGTGGCGCGATCTAGGCTTACTGCAAGCTCCGCCTCCCGGGTTCAGGCTATTCTCCTGCCTCAGCCTCCTGAGTGGCTGGGACTACAGGTGCCCACCACCACGCCAGGCTAAATTTTTTTTTTTTTTTTTTTTTTTTTGTATTTTTAGTAGAGATGGGGTTTCACCATATCAGCCAGGATGGTCTCGATCTCCTGACCTCGTGATCCACCCACCTCGACCTCCCAAAATGCTGGGATTACAGGCACGAGCCACTGCACTCAGCCCAAATATATTGTTTTCTAATAGGTGGGAAATGTACAGAGAGAATCGGTTTTCATCATAGCTCATTTGGATTGATCATTCCCACTTCCTTTTTCCCTTTCAGCAGCAAAACTGGCAAAGGAAACTGTGCTGTATTTGGACACCTGTGTTTTTTATACATGGCTTGAGAAGACTCTTTAATATTAAAAACAGCATTTAATAAACATATTTCTGTATGAGTTGGGAATTATGAATTTTCTCTCTGTTTTGGAAGGTTTGGGTTACTTGACCTTTTTTCCAAACAACGAGTTTATTTAAGGACTAGATGACATCTTCCATCTAGAACTCTTGTGTCTTGACAGGTTTAGAGATGTGATCCTGAGTTTAGGTGAGGAAGGTCGATTTTCCCTTTTCTTATGTCTGAGAGGTAGAAAACAAGAATGAAGAGGGAGAAAAGTTGCATTCCTCAAATAACCCATACCCCAGAATAGAGAGCATAGATAATCTTTTCTTGATAATTATACATGGCATAATTATACATAGCAACAGTGCTTGCTAACTAGTTTTTGTCTGACTTCTCAACCTAGACTCTTCAGTTTTGTGTCCCATAGCCACTTGCCACTCACTTTTTTTTTTTTTTTTTGAGACAAATTTCACTCTTGCCGCCCAGGCTGGAGTGCAATGGTGCTATCTTGGCTCATTACAACCTCTGCCTCCCAGGTTTAAGCGATTCTTCTGCCTCAGCCTCCCGAGTAGCTGGGATTACAGGTGCATGCCACCACGCCCAGCTAATTTTGTATTTTTAGTAGAGATGGGGTTTTTCTCCATGTTGGTCAGGCTGGTCTTGAACTCCTGACCTCAGGTGATCCACCCGCCTTGGCCTCCTGAAGTGCTAGGATTACAGGCGTGAGCCATCGTGTCCAGCCTGCCACTTTTCATACACAAAGGGACAGCCCTGGCCTAGTCACCTTATAAATGTGCAAAGACAGCAATTGCAATCCTTCTCTTCAGTGTAGTAAACTCCCTCTACATAGCTGACCTCCCTTGTCCTGCATATTCATGTGTGGTTGATGGCTCAGAATTTGTTGGAAACTCCTTGTATTAGTTTTCTTTCGAAGCTTAATAAATTACCACATATTGAGTGGCTTAAAACAACATAACTTTATTATCCTGTAATTCTTCAGGCTAGAAGTCCATAATGGGTCTCACTGGACGAAAACCAAGGTGTTGGCAGATACACGTTCCTTTCTGGAGGTTGTAGGGGAGAATTTGTTTCCTTGCTTACCCTTGCTTCTAGAGCCTGCAGCATTCTTTGCTCCGTGCCTCTCTTCCATTTTCAAAGTCAGCAATGGGTTGAATTCTTCTCACATTGTATCATTCCAGTCTTTGCTTCCATTATGACATTGCTTTCTCTGACTTTGGCTCCTTTTCTGCCTCTTTCTTCTACTTTTAAAAGACCCTTGTGATTGCATTGGGCCTACCCAGATCATCCAGAAAAATCTCTCTATCTCAGCATCAGCTGATTAGCAAACTTAATTCCATCTGTAACCTTAATTCTACCTTGCCATATAACATAACATATTCACAAGTCCTGGAAATTAGGCCGTAGACATCTTGGGAGGCCATTATTTTGCTGACTACACCCTCCCCTGTCTCAGATTCAGCTAACAAAGGATGGAAGTTATGTTCTTGAACTGGTGATATGGTTTGGATCTATATCCTCACTCAAATCTGACATTGAATTGTAATCCTCAGTGTTGGAGGTGGGGCCTGGTGGGAGGTGATAGGATCATGGGAATGGATTTTTCCTGAATGATTTAGCACCATCTTCCCTGGTACTGTCCTCGTGATAAATAGTGAGTGGGTTCTCATGAGATGTAGTTGGTTTGTAAGTGTGTAGCACCTTCCTTCATCTCTCTTTCTTGCTCCTGCTCTGGCCATGTGATAGGTATGTTCTCCTTTTACTTTCCATCATAATTGTAAGTTTTCTGAGGCCTCCCCGGAAGCTGAGAAGATGCTAGCATCATGCTTCCTGTACAGCATGCAGAACTGTGAGTCAATTAAACCTCTTTTCCTTATAAATAACCCAGTCTCAGAAATTTCTTTACAGTAATGTGAGAATGAGATAATATAACTGAATTAGCAAAGGTTAGCTGATCTCAGCAGAGGTGAAAAGATAAGTGCTCACTCCAAGCCTGAGCATCTTTTTTCAGAGTAGGTATGCATGAGGGCTCTCTGCAGAATCAGATTAGAGCCAAAGTATTTGATCTACAGGATTTGCAGAAGACTGTCGCAAGTGAACACTGCTCTTTTTAAATACAAGCTTAGTAGTCCTAAAAGGACATTTTAACATGTACTGTCCACAAACTCTTTGGTCCTAGTCAATGAATACATTATTATTATTTTGACAAACGACGCTGCATGGACACTGGAAATTTGTCAGCGTATTTGCTTTTGAGAAGATTACATCGTTCATGAGAGGAGGCTGCGGGGCCCTGGTCCTTGAGAGAAGCCTCTGGGCCTCTGGTTCATGAGAGGATGCTCTAGGCCTCTGGTCCATGAGAGAAGGCTCTGGGCCTCTAGTCCATGAGAGGAGGCTCTGGGCCCCTGGTCCATAGGAGGATGCTCCAGGCCTCTGATCCATGACAGGGTCCTCCGGGCCTCTGTGTCGCTACTTTTGCTCCAGTGCCTTCCAAGCCCTGCCTATCTGCAGGAGAAGCATCTCCTGTTAACCCTGATTGCACTGTTTCAGATCTGGCTGTTCATTGTCCGAGCACAACATGCTCATTCCTGATTTTGGGATGTGCTTTCAGGTTTTCTGAAATGTTCAATTTCCTACTTTTTCACATGAATCCCAGAATTCTAGCTGTATACTCAGGCTTTGAATGTGACCTCTTCCCCTCTGGCCAGCCTGGAGGTCTGGACTTGGGCCCTGAACTCAGCTCCTTGAGGTCTGCCTATCACTGTTGCTTGATCAGTTACCCTGAATTGGATTTTCAATACTCTTTTTTTCTTTCTCTATTATAACCCTTCCTTCTACTTTTACTCCTACATGTGATACCTCTTAAAGCATGTGGAACTCTCCTAGGTCTCACTGACCTGGTCAGGTTCTCATCCAGTCCTTTCAGGTCTTTCTTTGCTCATTTCCCTTAACTTTGGGCACTTAGACAATGGCAAGGCTCATTAATGTAAAGGTAGGTGCTTTAAAAGAAGAAGCAAGGAAACTTCTGATAGAGACATTGCTAGTAATTTCTCGGCATCACTTTATAAGGAACAGGGAGTATAGGGAGCCACTGTCTCGTATTTTGGTGTTTACAGCAGCCAGAGCAGAGCCGCAAAAGAAAGGGAATCCTAAATATCTTTCACCAAAGGGACATTGTAATAATTAGAAAAGAAGAATTGGCCATATAAATTTGGTCTCTGTGTAAAAAGAAAATTGTTCCCACTCAATTGATAGGTTATTTTTTACAAAATAAATTTATTTTTGGCTTTGGATAGAAACCTTTCCCAGCTTTCTAATTACCCAGAAATAGCTTTTTCTAGGACCTTTTGAGAATAAAATGTGCCATTCAGAGAGGAGGAAGAAAGTATCTGTAAGCCAAAAAAAAAAAAAAAAAAAAAAAAAAAGAAAGAAAAAAAAAAAGCTGAAGTAGAGTACTGGGTTTCCTTGGGGTCTTTTTCTCAACTATCAACAGTGTTTGGGACAGTTGGGCGCCACTGTGGGAGTCGTGGGGACTGTGTCTTCCACAGCAGAAGGAGGAAGACTGTACCTGCTCAGCTAGGCCTGCTAGACATTCACTGGACAGAGTTACACTGAAACCAGTCATCCTCCTCATGGGGAAAAAGTATTCTCCTTCTTTACCTATATGACAAGAACAAGGATGAGAGAGGACAGTGGGCATATAGTCTGGGGGACTCCAGTGTAATATAACTCCATAGAAACACCCTTAATCACGTATCATATGGTTTGGCTGTGTCCCCACCCAAATCTCATCTAGAATTGTAGCTCTCATAATTCCCACATGTTGTGGGAGGGACCCAGTGGGAGATAACTGAATCATGGGGCAGTTTCCCCCATACTGTTCTCATAGCAGTGAAAAAGTCTCACGAGTTCTGATGGTTTTATAAGGGGAAATCCCTTTCAATTGTCTCTCATTGTGTCTTGCCTGCTGCCATACAAGAAGTGCCTTTCACCTTCCACCATGTTTGTGTGACCTCTCCAGCCACGTGCAAGTGGGAGTCCATGTAACCTCTTTTTCTTTATAAATCATCCAGTCTCAGGTATGTCTTTATCAGCAGCATGAAAACCGACTAATAACACATGAACGGGACCTGGCTGAGGGTATGATGGATTTCAATGAGAATTTTACAGAGAAGACACAAGGAGAGAATCATTCGCAACCTGCACATTCCAATAAAAACCTTAGCTCCAGCTCCAGAGTCATGGAATGTTGAAAGGTGAATGGTCTCAGAGTCAGATGAGTGAGGAAAGTACTGTATCTGCAGCATGTCACTGGCTGTCTTCTAGTTGCCAACCAGATCTCTTTGCCCTTTGTAGTGGTTTGTGCTCCATGGGGTCTGATGGGATGAGTCTAGACCCTGGATTCCCTGATAACTCTCTGAGTGACCCCCAAACAATGTAGTTAGCCTCTATTTACCTTCCATGTGATACAGAAATTGCAACAGACTCTCCCTCATTGTGTAGTTTTGAGGCATATGTGAGATAACACATGTTAAACACAGCACACAGACAGCTACGTGGTAGAGATTATTAAAAGTTAGCTGCCATAATTGTCGTCATTCATATGATTTTGATTAGTTGGACTCAGTAACTTGGGAGACGTGCATAGAGTAATAGCTGGAGTTCTGTTGCCTGACTGTGCCCTATCAAAGGGTTAATTTGTAGATTGTAAACAAGCTCCGTTTTCCACATTCCACTTTCCACTTTCCAGGGGCTTGACTTCAAAGTTTAGGCTCTTTGTACCCTACAATTTGAATTTGTACTGCTTTTGGTTCAACTGTGAAATTGTGGTATGCTAGAGCTTAACTCAGCCAGGCTTACTATTTAAAATTTTCTCTTGCAGCCCATTTGGCGTTACATAGATCTTAAAGCTGGTTTCACACTCCATTGTATCAAAGGTTAGAGGTCAATTTACAACATAGCAGGAGTGGACAGTAATAGCATTTGGCACCTAGATCTCCTTTTCATACAGTGGGAAGCATTTTAGAAAACTAACCTCAGTGGGGTTCTCAGATTAGCTCTGTTTTGAATTAGTCCCTCCAATCTGGGTGGTAAAATGCAAGCGGCGAGGTTAAATGACCTTTTTCAAGTTCAGAAACAGAGAGCCTTTCGAAACAGAGATTCATATTTAAAACTTCAACCTTTGTTGCCTGTTCTGCTTTGTTTTGTTTCTCCTTCCTTCTTGGCCTTCCCTGGAAGCAAATGCATTCTCTGACATTTGTAAGTCTTCTACATTGAGAAGGAAATGACATTAGTTTATAATATTTGTCTAATTTCATCTTTTTAGTGGGTGGAGGTTTTGTTACTGAACACAGGGCATCAGGAAGGGAGGAGGGGGAGAATCATGCTGTGGGTCTATTGCTGCCAGTTACCATGATCGCTTATAAAGTCATTGGAATGATGGGAGCGGCAAAGACTTCCTTGGGAATCAGCCACCAGCGCTAGTTGTTCAGTAGAGAGATTCTGAAAGCTCGGGGTGTGTGTGTGTGTGTGTGTGTGTGTGTGTGTGTGTGTGTGTGTACATGTGTGTGTGGAGGGATGTAAGTTCACAACTGTCATGAATACTCACTTTTATTTTCCAAAAGTAGAAAGTTTCAGCAGATCCTCCCTCTCCAACCCTTTAGAAAGGTTGTAGGGCTGCTATTGCTGGCTCTGACAATTTGTCGAAGTGAAAATGAAGTAGCAACAGAAGACGAAGTGGAGAAGGAAGAGAGGGAGGAGGAGAAGGTGGAGAAAGAGGAGAAAAGAATATTTTATTTTCTAAATTGCTGAACAAGGCACCTCAGCAAAATGGAAATATCACATTCTTTATTTCTATTATTATTTTCCTTCTAGGATGAGAAGATATGTTAAATACTTCAGGTTCAACCATAATTGCATTTGAACAACAGGTTAACTCATTAATGGGAGGTGGCTTGCTTTGGTTTGGGGTTATCTCCAGTATTAGTGCAGAGATGATTGGATAATCTAATCAGACATGTCTTCTTTTCAATCAGTGTCACTGAACAACAAAGTATCACTGACCTGTTGAATTTGGCATAATGGGTTTTGGCCTTACTGATGTTTAAATTATCGACCCATATGTAAAGTTAAATACCTTTTGCTTTTCCTCTCACTAGTTTCCTGACTGGTAAAAGTTGTTGTAAATTGTTTAGCAGGGACTCTGACTTTTTCTATCACTTGGTAGGGAATAGCAATCTTACTTGTTTGCTATTTTAGGCTTTATGAATGTGTCCAGTTTATGAAGCTAACAAATGCCTTTTTAGTATTCTGGACACTGTGCCCTCATTTCATTATGTGGCTCTTTCCATTCAGCATTGGACACATTTATAGACAAAGACAAGCAAGAGAAATAGAGTTTTATATTCCTAGCTTCACGGCACATTGAGGAGGAACCCCACTATCCTACCCTTCATAGCTCATGCTAGAACACACATCAGTGTTCAGTCTAGGCTCTCAGTCAAACATCAAAAATTGACAGTAAATTCTGAAATGCTATTTTGGGTGCCATTAAAGGTATGTCTGTGGTAAATTCAGTAGCGTGCTATTCAAATCCCTGCTGAGGACCTAACAGGAATGTTGAAACTCAGAGTGTTTCACCAAGTTCTACCTTGGTGGGAAGTAGCAGAATACAAAATATTTCTCTTATAGTCCCCAGCAGCTATTTATGGAAACCTTAAGTATACATCTAAATACAATAATTAAAATACAGTTCACTCATTGACTTCCTACTCTCTAAAATAGAAAGTCAAAATTCAAGGTATTTCGTTCCATTAGTTTTGATGTCTCCAGACAACAAGGACCAATAAGGCTGAGCAGGTTTGAAGAGACAGAGCATCCACTTCCTTTTCAGGAGTTTAAGACTGTCTTGGGTGTCAGCTTAACATTCCATAGATGGGGGGTTAGTCCTATAATACAAAGCGTATTAAATGGCATTATGGAGTCAGTCCTGTATTTAATGTCTTGAACATTTTAAATTACTTCTATTCTCATGTTGTTTTTTAGTCGAATTGTTTCCTAAAGAAAACCACTCTTTGATCATGGCTGTCCCTGTCAGAATTGTGTGCACTCTGTAACATCTTTGGTTGCAGTAGTCCTGTTTTCCTAATAACATTGTTACTGTGCTGTGAAAGATTACAAATTTGAATATGTAGTGTACATGCTATTCAGTTTGTGAACTAGTGGGCCATATGTAACAGCTGACCAACATGTGAAGATACTGGTACTTGATAGCCTCTTCAGGAAAATTTGCTTCCAAATTTTAAGCTGGAACGTCACTGGAATAACTTTAAAAAATGATTGCAATACATGGTTTTTAGAATTTTGTTACATGTGTTAAGAGTTGTGTACAAATTGAAATGTCTGTACTGATCTTCAACCAATAAAATCTCAATTATGGAAAAAAAAAGAATATGATGGAGGACCTTAAGCATCAAGATGTTCACCTTTGGGAAGCTCTCGTTATTTCTGAAATTAAAATTAAGTGCATGTAAGACATACATTTGTGAATGGAAGATGTGCTTAAAGGTATACTTAAAGTTGCTTGGTAGTGTCATTTTGAATGGAAAATTGTCCTACGAGGCCAAATAGAAGTCTTTCTTAGTTTTCTCTGACAATATCTTATAGCATTCACTGGTAAGTTAATATTGAAAACTGCTTGGCTTTCAACAAACAGTCTAGACTTTTCCAGTTACAGACTATGCTGACATGGCTTGCCTTTATTAGTAGGTTTGGATATTTCCAGTTCCTGCATATTCTATTTTGTGGGTTTTCTCTTATATTCTCAAGAAAGGAATAAGAACTTTGAAGAAATATCCCCGAGCAATACTTCTTTTATGATAGTCCCTGATCCTCTGTCTTAGGATGATTATCTGAAAATTGTTTACATGGTCTAAGTTCGTTTAACTTTTTGGTGAAATAACAGATATTCTAACTCACCATGTTCACAATCCTATTTATAATTCTTCTGGATGATGGACATACAAAATGAAGCAACTTTTACTATGCTCCTCCCTTCCAGCTGAAACTGTGAGAGCCAGATACCGGTTTAGAGTTTTGGTATTTCAAATTATTAAATATCTAGAGTTCCTGTGTAATTTGGGGTCAGGGTGGAGTCCGGTACCATTTCCTAGTGAAAAATTATTATTATTTATTTTTTTCATGGAAGTATAACATAAAAAAATCTCCAACATTCTCCCTGATATTTGCTGGCAGTAGTAGTAGTGTCTCTTCTCCCTGTTGAGTAACTCACTCTGGGAGCAAGACTTCAAGCAACTGGGGCGCCCAGGCCAGCCACTGCTTTTGTGTCTGAAGAGCTCTTTTTCACTACTATGCCCATCATCAGGGACACCTTTGACGGCGGCAGTCTAGAAGAGCCTCAGGAACACCTCTATCAGGGTTTCTCTAACTGCATGTGGCAAAAGACCAGGTTTTATTCTTCATTTCCAATCTGTCAAAGACATTCTTTTGTAAGAGACAGTAACAATGAATTGCGAGAAACCTATAAAGAAAGGAAAGACGTGCAAACACCAGTCTGCTGATCCCACACTTGGATGTTGAGACAAGTCAAATTGCTAAAAAGGTTTTAATTATTTCATTTCAATTCCCATACTTATGTCGTTATGGACAAGTAACAAATAGTTTGAAGACCGGCACCAGTCTCCACATTTTGAATAGCACTGACCTGGGTTCCTTGACAGAAGGTCATCTTAGTTCTACTCCATGGACAAACTAACATCCCTGCTGAACCATGTGATGGAAACTGATATTCAATGTCCTCTCAAGTTGCTTTGTGAAGGAAATTTATGTAACAATCCAGCACGCCACCTTTCTCACAGCCCAGTCAAGTGTCCTGAAATAAAACACTTTTATCACCTTCCTTTAACTAGGGGAGTGTTCGCTCACTCAGAGAATACCCCTCTTTGGATTTCCTGTTTCATCTTGCTTAAAATGTTTGAATTCAAGAATTTAGAGAACTTGGCAAAAATCCCAAATTCCTTTTGAATTTCTCCCATATGACACAAGGTCAAATGTGCAATTGAGTATCAGAAAGAATGTGGGTAAATAGCTCCCCAGGGTACATATGTAAATCAAGCATTACTAACAATTCTGGGCTATATTAATTAGCATTCACATACAGATAATGAAAATTCTGGAGTGAAGGGACAGTTGCACAGGAAGCTACTTGTCTGTCTCCTTATATGTGGAAAGATCATTTACAAAACAAATCACTATAAATCTATGTCTTTTCAGTATTTAAAACTGAATACAGTATTTGATATATCTTAAATGTACAATTGGAAGAGCTGTGGTTTTTTAAAAAGTAACATTTTTCTTCTCGATTTTTCTTTCTTCTGTCTCTTTTTGTTGTAAAACCAATAACTTAGTGGTGCTCAACAGGTATTTAGTGAGTCCTTGAGGAATCTTTCCCAAGTCAGATTTGATATTTAAGACAAATTCTCTTCTATGATTACTGATAATTTGGAAAAAAAATCAAACTGTCTCTCATAAATATTTATAGAATAATAAGAGAAACAGACTGATAGGATTTCCATCACCTAACTAAATTAGCATTCATGTTCACAAAAAACAATGGGCTTCTACTTGGTAGTTAAGCTCAACCTAAGGCAAAATATTTTAGAGTTGGTGAATTCAGAAGACTCCAAAGCGGGGAAAAAAGTATCCTTGCAGAAAAAGATAAAACATACTAACCTCACATCTTTTATTGGAAGGTAGCGTTCTGGTGGTATGTCCTAAGAAAAGTCAATTAAAATTGAATTAAGCATCTCTTAAAAATATCCTGTTAACATTTAGCTACCTCTAAGCACTTTTAGAAAAGAGAAATAAAGAGAATTCAACCTATCGAATTTCAGAAACAATCTCTGCCAAGGAAGAAAATACAAAAATTAACTTGAGTAACTTGTCCATCATGTTACTGGATGCATCTCATCTATTTGCTCATGAATCCACAATAGTAAAGTCTGACATCTGCAGAAGGTTTAGATGTAAAATGAGAGAATTCTCTTCAGATGCCGCAATAATCATCCCCAGTGCCCTGTAGTTATTGGCAGAGCTCTAACCAAACAGAGATTTTTTTGTGTGTTTTTCTTTCCTTTTACTTCTAAAGGGTGCAGGAGCAGAGGAGAGCTTTATGCCTGGGAAAAGGATCACGGGGTACGTACATCAAGGCAGGGTTTAGGGGCAGCATTAGAGTTAGTTTGACTCCACCCATTGTGAAGTCACTTCTATTCACACATGCCTCACATGGGTCTGTATACCCCATCTTAAAAAGCCCAGGAATAGAAAGGAAAGGAGGCAAACATGTAAGATCTCACCCTGTATTTTTGGATGAATTATAACAAGATGAAGAGTTTTCAACTTGCATAGAAGAATAACTTATCTAGAAAAATGCATTCAGAGAAGAAGCGTATCCAGAGCAGATTCCTAGCAATTTCAGTCCCAATAGAACAGAGCAACGAAAAAAAAAAACAGCTATTGCTGCAAATTCTTGCAACATACTGTAAGGGAGCTCTATGGTTGTCACTTGAACTTACTGATTCCTGGAATAATTGAAGCTGTTGACTCTCACTAAGCCCCCTCCTAACATCTCATCCCATATTACCTGCCAGGACCTGTGCTTGCCTGTGGGACAATGAGGGTAAGTCCCTTCCCTCCAGCTGTACCCAGTCTGGTGAAGAGAGACAATGACATACAGCACGTGATAAAGTGTAGCGATATGGGAATACGCAGGAGAGGCAAATCATGTCAATAGAGTTTCCATGAAGGTTCAAGACTAGAGCCCAGGCTTTCTGATTCACAGCCTGTTGCTGGGTTGCATTCCTTTCTCATTTATTCTAATGACTAGGTCATTTTGCTCTTGATTAAAATGCTTGGAAAAAGAAGTGAATAAGAGGAGGAACATCTGAAGAAAATAGATAAGCCGTTAGCCAAAAGGTAGCCAACAGCAAAAACAGAACAAAACCAGTCTCTGGATTTTTATTATAAAAATTAATAGTCACAATGCTAACACAATCTAGAAAAGGGTAAATTACATTTAAAATTCCATGTTTAATAAAACAAAGATGTAGGTAATATGGCTTAGACATATTTAATCTAAAATGATTAAAATTGAAATGCCATACATGTTTTTTACAAAAGCATTGAGCATCTATTTAATGAAACACATATAAGAGGGGAAGCCTCAGTTACCTGCAACGTAATGTGACATAGAGTGCGTGATTCTCTAATAATAACAGGTAAACAGGGTAAAGAAATGCAATCTATTGGGTGGACTTTATTAGCAAAGGAGAAAATATGCTTAGAGTGTCTGACGTACCACATTGCATTTGTAATTGTTCTTCAGCTATTACTGAACAATGTCTTTAATAATCATATCACTTCCAGGCTATCTTTGTACTTGACTCAGGTATAGCCAAATGCTTGAGGTTTGCTTTAGAAACACTAAAAATATCATATCCAGGGGCCAGACATTTGTAGGGCAGCTGTTAAAGGAGACATATAACAGTTTTGTTCAGAGGCGAATCATTCACTGAAAAGGGCATTGTTGTTTAGTTGGAAAATTTTTTGAAGGACAAATACAAGCTAGGATGGAAGAAATAAAATAGAAATATAATTGACCAACACTGAAAATCCCAGAGTGTTAGGTATATTTAAAGTACCAGGGCATGAGGCAAACTCCATGGAGATGGTTAGTAATTAATGTGGGAACTTGAAATTCTGTTTTACCAAAGAACAGAGCCATCCCTGGGGAAACACACGCGCGCACACACACACACACACACAGATATGCATGCAAATGCGCGCGCGCGCACACACACACACACACACACACACACACATACACTCCAGATCCCTTTTGGTTCAATGAACTCTCTAAGGAAAGGGTGGGGTTCAGGCATCAATATTTTTAATTAGTGTTTTTAAAAAGCCATGCATGATGATATTGCTACTATGTAGCCAGGATTGGAAACCATTACTCTAATCGAACCAGGCGCACGCGTGTATGTGTGTGTTTGTGTGTTTGTGTGTTTGTGTGTGTGTGTTCATATGTAGGGAAAGTATTATGGCCTGAATGTTTGTGTCCCCCACCAAATTTATATGTTAAATCCAAACCCCCAATGTGATAATATTTAGAGATAAGGCCTTTGGGAGGTAATTTAATGGAGGGTGGCGCCCTCATAAATGGGATTAGTACCCTTATAAAAGAGACTCCCTTGCCTATTCTCCTCCAAGTGAGAGTGTGATGAGAAGCTGACCATTTGCAGCTTCAGAGAGGGCTCTCACTGGAACCCCCAAGCTAGCATCCTGATCTTGGACTTCCAGCCTCCAGAACTATGAGAGATACATTTCGTTGTTTATAAGCCACTCAGACTATGCTACTTTGTCATAGCAGCCCAGACTGACTCACATAGGAAAGGAGTAGTTAGGAAAGTTTTTTCTGGCTCTGTCACTTAGGAGGAAATGCAGTGGTGCAATCATGGCTCACGACCTCCCAGCCTCGACCTCCCAGGCGAGGCTCAAGCCATCTTCCCGCCTCAGCCTCCCAAGTAACTGGGACTACAAATGTGTGCCACCATGCCCAGCTAATTGTTTTTATTTATTTGTTTGTTTGTTTATTTATTTATTTACTTATTTTTTGTAGAGACTAGGTTTCACCATGTTGCCTAGTCTGGTCCTGAACTCCTGGACTCAAGCAGTCGGCCTGCCTTGGCCCCACAAAGTGCTGAGATTACCATAGAGAAGGGAAGGTAAGCAGGTTCAGTCTTCTGCTGGAAAGAACTGCCTCAGTCAGACGCTGTAGCTGAAGATGCCTCTTGCGTCTATGGTATCCTGAGCAGGATATTCTGGGTCTAGAGTTTCATTTGCCATTCCTCCAGAGGGCTAGTCATCCTCTGCTTGTGGCTATGGCTCTTCCTCTTGGCCCTCACTACTCAAAGTATGATCCTTTGGAATAGCAGCATCAGAATCACCTAGGAGTTTTGTTGAAATGAAGAATATAAGACCCTATCCCATAGATAGATAGATACATAGATAGATAGATAGATAGATAGATAGATAGATAGATAGATAGATAGATAGATAGACAGACAGACAGACAGACAGATAGACAGACAGATAGACAGATAGATAGATAGATAGATAGATGGAAGTCTAAAACTGCAGATAGATAGATAGACAGACAGACAGATAGATAGATGATAGATAGATAGGTGAAAGTCTAAAACTGCATTTTAATAAGGTTCCCCTGTAATTTTTTACATATTAATGATTGAGGAACTTTACAGCAATGTTTTTCAAACTTTTAACTAACACCCTCCCACATGGCAAGAAACACATTTTACATTGTGTTCTAGAAGACACACACACACACACACACACACACACACACAACTGAAACAAACTTTTCAGGAGGCAAAACATATTGGATCTATTCTCTGTTCTATTTTTAAGAAAAGAATACCAGCCAAGACTCACTACATCAATTTCATAATTGTCTAATAGTTCATAATATGTGGTTTAAGCACCTAAAGAACCAAAGTGACATAGAAGTAAAATGGAATACTGGAAATATTTTCCCACTTTGCAGGAAAATTAAATTAAATGGAAAACCATTTGTCTGTCTAAAGATATTTTTTCCTACAGATATTTTTTTAAAGGTCTGGCTTTTGCCACTGCTTGATTGCTAGCAACTGAGTGCCAGTAAGCATAATCAAAAGTAAAAGAAAAGGAGACAAATATTCATGGAAAAAGAATTGGAAAGAGTCAATCATGCTTAGCTTAAAAGTTAAAAAAATAAGTGACATGCTTTTGGTTAAAATTACATGTGTCAAAAAATATTTTTTGAGATGAAATATTTCTTGATATGAGAAAAGTTTCGTCATATGATATCAATAAATGAATTAAAGGTGTTAACATTTAATATCACCTGATCAAGGTTGAATATCATTGCTCTGGAAAAGTATTTCTCGAATTATTTTTTGTGACCATAGTGCAGACCGAGAAGGTAGAAGACTTCACAGACCCCTTACCCTGTCCATTCCCACTCTACAGAGGCGAAAGAATAGAGTAATAAGAGGGAACATGTCACTGCATAAGCAGATTCTTGTGGTTTGCCTTAGCAAAGTGGTAGAGATGACTTGTATTCGAATCACAACGTATACATGCCTTAAAGGCTAGTGATTGCAAAATTACGGTCTTCAAATGCCGTTGATGGAAACATATATCACTACACACTTGGGTTAACCGAACAATCCACAACAAAGTCCAATGTAAATGAAGAAGTTACGCCAAAAGTAATTCCTAAGTAGAAGGCATTTGGAAACCACGACCAAGTTAAGACCACACTGATAATCAAGTGTGCTTCCTGAAAGCAACAGGAATTCCACAAGTTGTGCTCAATTAGAATTGTGCAACCTCACCAGTATTACATGGTAATGCAGGGCCCTGAATCAGAGTTCTCAGCAATCTCTACTAAAGTAAGAGTTTAGTTTTGTGCATACAACATTAAGTAACAGTCATTCATTTAGAAGATGGCCAATATGTAATCTTTGAATGCATTTAAAAATGATAGTAGGAAGAACCAAAGAATGCACATTATCAGGAGGCCCCACCTGGACTATAATCCATACTCTAAGAATCACTACTATAGAATCATTAATTATCAAGGCCCCACCTGAGCTATCTAGTGATGACTCTGAAATTCCACAGCTTTTTAAGGCAATAGTTTTTTAGTTTTTTTTTTTTTTTTTCTTAAATTTATTTTCTGGTTTCTGGAGAATTCATAAAACAAAAACAAAAACAAAAACAAAACAAAACAAAACAAAACAAAAACCATTGAGATTTCCCTGGGAACCAAGCCTGGGTAATTTTATGTATTTCCACACTGTTAGTCCTGTCTAGGCCAGGGATAGTTAAAATGTTTCATCTCACAAGCCACGTCTGATTGATTAGTAATGGATGCCTGAGTGGCTGTGTGGAAGCAAGAAAGGGTGTCTTGATTGATAAAGGATGTTGGCCATGGGCATTGGATAGTGGAAGGGCAGTGATGCTTGGTTTTGCTGTCTCTGCTGTGGGCTCTTTTTTTTTCTAAACATTGGGGCAAATCATGGATCTTTTATCACCCCATACATCTACATTGGGGTACCCTTCTGGGATATAATTGATAATTAAGCTTTGGCATCTTCCTTCCCATGTTCACATACAGCTAAGGTTGCCAGACAAAATACAGGGCATCCAATTAAATTTGAATGTCAGATAAGCAACAGATACCTTTTGGTATAATCACGGCCCAAACCTCGCATGGGATCCACTTGTACAAAGGATATTGTTTATCTGAAGTTCAAATTTAATTGGATGTCCTAAATTTTTATTTGCTAAATTTGGCAGCCTAAATTCAGCATTTAGGACACTTGACAGTGTCCCAGTATCTGGGTTTCTATGTCACCTACCTCCAGCTTCAGGGACCACAAAGACCCCGAGTCCTAGGATAGCTTTGTGTATCCCAGGGTGACCCACGGCAAATATGCAAACTAATCCTGAATTACAAAAGTTTGTTAAGTCCCAGGAATGTAGAAAAGGGGAGTAGGGGGAGAGATTTAAAGGATTAGAGGGTGAGTGGCATGCAGGAGTCAGGAATGTTCAATATTGTAGGTTGGGATTAAGCATGTCTAGAGGTGACTGAGGTAGGTAAGAACAGTTGGCTTGGATGTGACTCACAGGGAGGGATTTAAAGGGAGAAAAGGGGTGTAGCATTTTGTTTAGTCCTTTCAAATCTGCAACTACTTCCATGTTAGGTGTTTATTAATGGGGTTTCTATTACTAATGTCAAGAACAAAGCATTTCCTAGGGCTTAGGCTCACACTCCGCTTGAAATAGAGATTGTAGTTCTAGGTGTGATTTTGAAATATGGCAGCAATAATCTTTGGAGTCCTGCAGAAGCATTCCAAAATAATATTCTTAGCACTTGAGAAAAGAAGGGTGAGGAGAAACTATTTAAACCCAGAGTGCCAGGAGTGAGTCTTTGTACTTTCAGTCTCTCTCTCTCAATCTCTCTCTCTCTCTCACTCGGTCTATCAGGTTTCTGGGAGTAAGATCCGTTGATGTTTGTTTCAATTCAAGTATGTGTGTGTGTGTGTGTGTGTGTGTCTGTGTAATTTGTGTGTATAATTTAAACCCATGGTCATTTTGGCAATGATTCAGATGTACCTTAAGCTCTGTAAAGCAAAACAACAGAAAAACTGGAAAACAGATTAAACTCATGACCAGCCATCGAATGATTTGTAGTTATGTGCTACTGTTAAAACTAATTTCCCTAGTGGTTTCACTAGTTTTTCTGTATGCTGAAGAGTTACACTGCAGTGTGACAGATCTTTCTCTTGTTGGTAAATCACACAACATTAACAAGTAATTTGATGACTGTGGATTGGAGCTGTGATTCAGTTTTGTCTGAATTCGCAGAAAAGGTTTGACTTAGAGCTCTTAGAAAATCCAGAACAGACCTTTCTTTTGCCTTACCAGCATGCTTTATTAATCACTGAAATACCTGCAGAGTACTCAAGGACTGCAGATGAAATGGGGCTAAAGGATATTCATCTGATAAGCTTCACATAAAGTCTAGATATTCAGCAATTTAGGAGGAAATGCACGTACCAGCCCCCAAATGAAGTTGCTGGTAAATTGGCTGTATTATTTTGCCTGCTAAGAATCTCTCTCTCTCTCTCTCTCTGTTTTCTCCCTACAATGGTCACTTCTCTGTTACTTGCTATAGGAGCCCCATGAGGATGAACGCAGGAGAAACAGACTATGTGCCAGGCAGCTGGAATTCCTCTAAAGCCTTTTCCTTTGAAATCAACTTCCTCCTTTCACAGGTTTATAAACAGCCCTTCCTGTGATTTTGCAGTACAGAATATGAAGATTGCCCCTGCCAGCTCAAAGCGCAGCTAGGCGCTAAGTCTCTGTTGCAGGGAGCTAGTTCCTCTGCAAGCTGCATGCTCACCATCGGTGTATGATCAGCATTCTGCCATCATCCAGGGGTCGGGAGGCTGACCGTAATGCTCACACACAACCCTCCCCACTCTGTCTTGGCAGTTAGCAAGACTGTTACAGTAATGTGAAATGCTGAGTTCTGTTTCTGCGTTGTTTTCCCCTGCCAAGACCGTCGCAGTGATATAAAAAGGAGGAAGCCCAGACTGGGCAGGGCTGCTTTGTGGTTAAGAGGTTGTGGAGGTGATGATGGAGGTAGTTTCTCGTTTCTGTGACGAACAAGAAGAAGTTTCATTTTCTTCATATGATTTCTTTTCCCATATAACTGTCGAATTTCTAGCATAGTGGGGAAAATATATTGATAGATGTGATTCTAGATGGAGAGCTTGCTAAGCCTATGCAGGTACATACACAGTGGCATGGGTTAGTAGTTAGTCCTTGTGCTAGAGTTAAAGATAAATATTGGGGAAGCTGTCCCATATGCATGATTATTAAATTCTTGATAGCATAATTATTTCAAGTGGCATAAAATTTAGACCAGTGAGTAACTGAGCAAGTGTTCTACTTTGGTAATTGTGTATGTGATTTGTAAATTACATTAATAATTTGTGATCAGTGGCAGTGTTGGTATGATCAAAATTAACCCTATCTTATATTTCTGCATGATTGTACCCTGAGTTAAATGGATTTCAGATTTACTTCATTTCAAGTGCTTTATGTAACAGAAAATTCTATGTTTGATGAATTTTAATAAATCAAACTACCTTTTAACCCTATGGTAGTGAAACAAATGTATGTAGGTTGATTACTTAGTGATCACTGTGTACCAGGTGCAGCGCTAACACTTGTGTAAATTTTGTAATTTTAATAATCACAAAGACTATATAATTAAGATACTATAATAATCTCCATTTGATGCATGTAGAAATTGTCCCAGAAAGGTGAAATAACTTACCTTAAGTATTTAGTGAGAAAGTTTGGGTTTCAACTGAGGCAGCCTGATAACAAGAAACAAACCTAATTAGATCAGAGCAGTCAGTCTACTAGAGTAGATTAACACAGCCTTCATACATAATATGAAACTATTAATCTGGTGAATAGGTATTCCCCCCATCCTTATTGAAAAGTAGGATCAGAAGCAATTTGCATTCATTTGAGACAAAAAATTATATGCATTGGTGGGATGCAGTGGCTCATGCCTGTAATCCCAGCACTTTGGGAGGCCAAGGCGGGCAGATCACTTGAGGTCAGGAGTTCGAAACCAGCCTGGCCAACACAGCGAAACCCATCTCTACTAAAAATACAAAAATCAGCCAGGCATGCTGGCACATGGCTGTAATCCCAGTTACTCAGAAGGCTGAGACACAAGAATTGCTTGAACTTGGGAGACAGAGGTTGCAGTGAGCCGAGATTGTACCACTGCACTCTAGCTTGGGTGACAGAGCAAGACTCTCAAAAGAAAAAAAAAAATACATTTACTGTCTTTTCTTAGGGCTAGTTAGCTTGCATCTCTTATCATTAAGACAGAGCACAATACTTAATAGGTATCTTCTGATACTAGCATATGCCACATTTGGATATGCTGTTTCCATCCACTTACTGGGTGATGTGGAAGACTGACAACTTTGAGTGGGGCCTGGAGTGGGAAAAGGTCCCGCAGTGAGTCCAGGTTGCCATGAAAGCAATCTGTCACTTGGGTCAGCAGATCACGTGGTGCCACAGGGAAAAAGACATGCTGTAGAGTTTATTGCAAAACCCAATAGGAGAATTATGATAAAGACCCAGGGAGCCTGGAACTAGGTCACAGCATCTGCAGCAGAAGACTGTACCCTTTTGGCTGCCTCTAGGGTTGTCATGCTACTAGACTCAAGTGGAGACACTATGTGACTTTGTGACCAGAACATATCATGATTATGTTATTTCAGAACAAGCAAGTCATAAGATAGGATGGATCCAGCAGCAGGCCATCATCATATGGTAGTGCTATTAAAGCTCCATAGGGTCTTCTCGTCTTATTTGTTTATATCTGCCTCTTCATGGATAGGTCAATTTCATTGATTGAAAATAAGAGACAGCTGAATCTATTAGATTATATATGAGAAGAAGACGACAAGGTGAGTGGATCATTTGAGGTTAGGAGTTCGAGACCAGCCTGGCCAACATGATGAAACCCTGTCTCTACTAAAAATACAAAAATTAGCTGGGCATGATGGCATGTGCCTATAATCCCAGCTACTTGGGACACTGTGGCAAGAGAATCGCTGGAATCTGGGAGATGGAGATTGCTGTGAGCCAAGATCATGCCACTGTACTCCAGCCTGGGTGACGGAGTGAGACTCCATCTGAAAAAAAAAATGTGTGTCTATATATATATATATATGTGTGTGTGTATATATATATATATGAGAAGAGACAAATGGTGTAAGTAAGCTGAAAGTAAGGTTACCATGATTCATTCCCCTTTTGCCTATGGGGTTTAACTGCTGCCTCTCCTTCACCTCACACTGCTGGTTTCCTGGGGGGTCCCTTATGACAGCTGATGCTATCTCTAAACCATGCTTGGTTTACAGACAGTCAGCTTGGTTTGTGGGTACGAGTTGAAAGTGAACTGCACTTTATGATGGCCCCACTTGGGAAGGTTCTGGAAACCAGTGGTGAGGGTAGATTCTCCCAGTGATAAGGAGACATAGGTCAAATTATAAGTAATGGCTTTATGAGCAGAATGACATGTCTCATTTGCCAGGGACCTGGAAGGAAACAGACTAGAACATCAAGGTCAAGTAGGTTCATGGATGGGCCTTGGGGATTGATCAGTGTGTGGATCTCTGTGTTCATCTTAACAGCATCAATAATGAAAGAGGGCCTAAGTAGATAGAATAACCCAACCAACTTCAGCCAACTCTGTCATCAGCCACCTAGTGCTGGCACAATGGACTCATGAATGTTATAGCAGTGAAGTAAGGATGGAGGCTATACCTGGGCCCTGGGCCCTGAGCTCCCACTCATTAAGGCTGATCTCATTGCAGAGACCAGTGATGAGCTTCTGAATCAGCAAATCTTTCAAGGAGATCAACCTGCCGCTTGGTGGCAAGTTGATTACATTGAACTTCTACCCTGTAAGGAGTAGCAATTCATCTTGCCAGGGTTCACAAAATACCCTGGGAGTAAGTTGCCTTTCCTAGCACTGCTCTCTGAGGGCTTAAAGAATGTTTCATCCACTGACAAAGGATTCTGCATAACTTTGTTTCAGACTAAGTAATGCACTTAACAACAAAAGAGGTACAGCAGTGGGCCCATGACTGTGGAAGCTCCTGGTCATATCACCTACGGTTATGTGACAAATATAGAATGGGTCCCCATTCTCCAGAATGTGGTGTATACACTAAATCAATAACCAATACATGCGCTTTACCCCATTACGTAGAATACATGGGCCTGGGAACCAGGAGATAGTTTTAGAGATGGCCTCACTAACCATCATAGGTAGTACCCACCATGGGAATTTGTGTCCGTCTCTTTCTGATGACGTTAGAATGTGTATGTCTCAAAGTCCTGATTCCCAGAGAGAAAATGTTTTCACTAGGAGCCACACTGAGAGTATCATTGAACTTTAAGCTATGGTTGCCGTAGAACTTGTTCAAGAAACTAGAAGATACGGAAAAGACGGCAGAGGTTATTGATCCCGATCACCAAGAGGAAGTAGTGTCATTATTATAATATAGGGCTAGAGAGAGATATGTTTGCCGCGCAAGTGTTTGAGTAACTACCCTCTCTTGCGCAATTTGGTGTGAAATGGACAAATGCATAAAGTGTGGCCTGGGAATGGCAAGGTGACTAGACTCTCAGATCTCTCGGGTAAGAGCATTAGTATCACTCTTCCAGGCAAGCCTTCTAGACTATCGAAGTTACCAACCAAGGGTGAGGGGAATCTAGAATGAGTAGTAGAGGAGGGGAAGCAGGAGTGTTAATTGCAGCCTTGAGACCAGCTGCAGGGATGGGATTTATAGTTTCTCTCACTCTCACTAAGCTGCTTTGTCCATGCTTTGCCAAGGAACAAAACCAACCAGAATCCTGGAGAAGTTTCCCCCAAATGGCATACATTTACTCTAAGAAATAAGTGGATCTAAGTTGCAGAAGGGGTGGGCCAGAGTGAATACCATTCTACTTTTTCACAATCATAAAGGAGATAGATTCACTCATTCTCTAAGCTACTGAGGGGTTTGGCTGCTGGCTACCACCTTGCCCAAGGTTACGCCCCTTCTTATCCCCAGAGGCAGCTCAGACCCAAAGAGTGGATGATGGAAATTCTCCTAGGCCTGGCCTCCTTGCCTCAATTGGCTGAGGCCTCCATTGTAATTGTATCACAGTTCAATTCAGCTTCTCTCTCTGTCCAGTTCAGCTTCCCTCACTTCTCTATTGGGGGGATGTTCTTTCCAATAGGGCCCCTGTCCCCATCTCCTTCTCAGAGTCTGTTTGCTGCAGAATCTGACCTAAGATATGCCAAAGTGCTTTCAGCAAAGGACGAATAAAGCCTTCAAGTCCACAACGTCACCTATAAACAGATGTCCATCCTACTCTCTGGTTCTTAGTAACCATCCCCCCTGTGAAACTGTGAAAATGCCCTTGTTCCCACCTGCATGGCCCCTTAGGTTTTGAGGAGGTCCCTCTTGGGCACATGAGAATTGTTCTGTTACTTTTGTGCAGTGCCAGAGCACCAGAACGTGTACAGCAATCTCTCACCTGGGATGCCTGGGTTTACCGTGTGGCCATCCCCCTTCTCTCTCTCTGTCTCTGATTTTGCTGCCTGCTTCAGCTCTTGTTTTTCTACTGTCTTAGGCTCTTCTTGGGAGACTGATGGGCCCCTGTGATGAGCATCACCTACTTCTCTCTTCTGATCATTTATTTTTTGTTCCCTTCTTTCCCCATGTCCAGAGTGAGGTTTTGGTAGAATTCACTTCTCAAACCCTCAGATTCAATAAAATCAGAAACCTCTCTACTCCCGTCAGAGTATAGGCTTTTAAAATAGAAAAGAGGCTGGTGGCCTTCAGTCTTTGTGCTTGAGGTCTGGCTGCAGCCCTGCCCTGAGGCAATGACTCAGGCTGGTGGGATTGGGCAAAGGGTGAAAAGTGGAGGAAGATCCCGGTATCTGCGGTTTGGTTTTCCATGGTTTTAGTTACTCATGGTCAAACGTGGCCTGAAAATATTAAATGAAAAATTCCAAAAAATAAAAAAAAAAACAATTGATAAGTTTCAAATTGCCCACTGTTCTGATCTGGTGTCATCCTCCTGTGTCCTGCCCAGGGCATGAATCCTGCCTTTGTCTGGAACCTCCATGCCATAGATGCTCCAAGCCTGCCAATGAGTTAGTAGCCATCTGGGTTATTGGATCTACTGTCCTGGCATCCACAGTGCTTGTGTTCAATGAACCCCTATTTTACATAATAATGGTCCCATAGTGCAAGAGTACTATGCCTGGTGTATAAATTAAACTTTATTATGGGTATGCATATATAGGAAAAAACAGTATATATAAAGTTTGGTACTATACGTGGTGTCAGGCACCCTCTGGGGGTTTTAGACCATATCCGTGTGGATAAGGGTGGGAAGTTCCATACTCAGAAATACCCACAAAATATCAGTAAGTATAATATTTCAAAAATACAGTCTCATTCCATTTAGCACTCTATTGTAGTGAATATGTCCTTGCCCTTCAAAATGGTATTAAAGCAACATCAATGTCTTTTGTCCTTTTTTTTTTTTTGACCCTAGAATCTAATGCACTATTCTCTGTGTGGAAGATTCTAATTGTTTTTATTGTTGTTCTTATTAATGAAATTATTCACTATAACTGACACACAAAATAATAAATGTATAATTTACAATGTAAACATTGACGTTAGACTCTTGAAAGTCAACATTGACCACACCGGCCATGGTGAGGGGAATTTATAGTATTCTCTGCATGGCTTACTGACTTATGTTTCCTTTTATATTTTGAAATGTATAAATGTCTTCCTTAGTATCCACAAGAATCTATTTATAATGCTCACGTGCTTCAATGATTCACTGTAGTCAACACCTGTAAGTAAGTATCTAAATTCCTGGTTAATTCGATTTCATGAATGAAGCTGGTATTATGAATGAAAGAGTTACCAAAAAAAAAAAAAAAAAAAAGCAAACCAAATCCAGGATTCATGTATGCCAACCTTTTCTTTTTCCATATGTCCCTGAGATGAGTAAGGAAGGTGCCAAGTAGATTTCAGGTGAGAACAGTTTGATTTTATCACTAGAAGCGAATATTTGAGCAATAGAAATCGTAGTGTTCAATCATGGAAATGTGAAGGAAATGAACGTAGAACTCACAATGATGTACCATGTTATGACTCTTAAATTGCCAAGGATAACTAAAACAGTGGTTTCCATGGGCACAGAAAATGCTTGCTCTTCTCTCAGCTGGTGGGACTAAATTGACCCAGTCTTTCAAAAGGCTAATTGATAATTTGAGACAAGAGCCTGAAAATATGTGTTTTCCTCTTGACTTAGGATAAATCTCTGACTATGAAATTACTAAGGACAACATCAGAGATGAGGCCAAGATTTACGTACTAGGATGCCCATAGAATATTTATGTATAATACTGGAAAATTAGAAACAACCCAAATGTGTAGCAATAGAGAGAGGGTTGAACAAACAATTCATGACTAATGAATAATATGCATCAATTCAAATTTTTGAAATTCATCACACTACCTGGAAGGTACTTACTATATTAAATGAAAAATACTACATTTACAGAATCATCCGAATTTTGTAAGAAAGGAATAATCTTTATAAGTGTCACAAGAAATTCTAGGAGGAACCAACCCTGACAATACCTTGATTTCAGACTTCTAACTTCCTGAACTGTGAGACAATAAATTCCTGTTGTTAAAGGCAAAAAATATATATAATGAAATAAAATTTAGGAGGACAATGCACTGACATGTGATCAATGTTTAGCAGAGTTAAGAGGAGTTTTAATTTTTTCTTTATAATTTCTGTACTTCTATTTTATTTTTTATTTTTTTTTTGAGACAGAGTCTCACTCTGTCGCCCAGGCTGGAGTGCATTGGCCGGATCGCAGCTCACTGCAAGCTCTGCCACCCGAGTTCACGCCATTCTCCTGCCTCAGCCTCCCGAGTAGCTGGGACTACAGGTGCCCGCCACCTCGCCCGGCTAGTTTTTTTGTATTTTTTAGTAGAGACGGGATTTCACTGTGTTAGCCAGGATGGTTTCGATCTCCTGACCTCATGATCCACCCGTCTCGGCCTCCCAAAGTGCTGGGATTACAGGCTTGAGCCACCGCACCCGGCCTCTGTACTTCTAAAATTGTTCACAGTGGCAATGTCTTACTTAAAATTATTAAATAACAATAGAAGTACTCTTATATAAAGGAGAATTGTCTTTGGTGATAGCATTTGTGACTCTATGTGGTGAGGAGGAAAACACTCTGTATGCATATGGTACCATGCAATGAGGAACATATGTGAGGTTCATTTCCATTAGGTACCCACCATCTTTTGTCCTACTTACAAAGTTCCAGTCTTGGGTTTTTTTTTTTTTTTTTTTGGCATGTATGTTTTGTGAGTATATTATTAAAGTTCAATCTCTTCTTTTGTAGGGTACAAATGTAAATTGATATCTTTTCTTATTTCTTGATGGTTATTTACTAAAATGCTTATGACAATGCATAATTTAGAAACTTACTTCTCTTCTCAGAAACAGCAAACATGTTAAACTCGCAGCCCAAGGAGAGGGCTTAGAGCATAGAATTTAAAGCACAGAATTATAGGGCCCATAGTCTTTCTTAACTGCTATGGTAGGAATTTTTGACTTACACCCAGGGGGATGTTTATGAGTAAAGAATTTGAACAGCACTGGGTGGAAGGAGAAAATACCCACTTCCGGAAAATCAATAGCAAGCTCATGGTGTCTGTGTCAACCAAATTAGAAAAGAAATTACTCGCTATTAGGAACAGAATCCATGCAATGATGAATGCAGTGCAAGGATGCAGGGATTAGTATTTTTTAAGGAAATGTTTTTCTTCATCTGGTTCTATATAACCCTTTCATTTTGATTCATTATTGTTAAGTTTTTTCCTAGCATAGGTATTACCGAACATGATTCAGGAAATGAAGAAAACAAATAAAATGCTGAAAAGTCGCCATATGTTTTCTATGAATAAAGTGTCTTAGTGCTGCTACAACAAAATACCACTGACTGGATAATTTATAAAGAACAGAAATTTACTTTCTTCTTTTTGAGATGGAGTCTTGCTCTGTTGCCCAGGTGGAGTGCAATGGCATGATCTCGGCTCACTGCAACCTCCACCTCCTGAGTTCAAGCAATTCTCCTGCCTCAGCCTCCCGAGCAGCTGGGATTATAGGGGTGAGATGCCATGCCTGGCTAATTTTTGTATTTTTAGTAGAGACGGGGTTTCACCATGTTGGCCAGGCTGGTCTCAAACTCCTGACCTCAACTGGTCTGCCCACCTTGGCACTCCAAACTGCTGGAATTACAGGTGTGAGCCACTGCACCTGGCCAGAAATTTATTTTCTTACAGTTCTGGAGGCTGAGAAGTCCAAGATCCGGGTGCTGGCAAGTTCAGTTGTCTGGTGAACTTACAAGATCAGCACCTTATTGCTGCATCCTCATACGGCAGAAGGCAGAAAGGCAAGCTAACCAAATGGTGCATAAAGCCTCTTTTATAAGGGCTTTAATCCCATTCATAAGTGAGGATCCCTCAAAGCCTAATCACCTCTTAAATGTCCCACTTCTTAAAACTGTCACATTGACAACTCCTAAATTTTGGAGGAGACACATTTAAACCACAGCAATAAGAAAAAATAGTTTTTCCTTTCCTTCCTCTCTCTGTTTCTTTACCTCTCCCTTCTTCCTTTTGTTCTTTCTTCTCTTCGTCTCTTTCTGTTTATTCTTTCTTTGCTTCCTGATTTGGGTTGTTGCATAAAAATCTGATCATGCTTGTTACTTTAGAGGCAAAAACGTACAAAATCTTTGGTTTTTATAAACAGTATTTTAACATGCGTAAGACATAACTGCCGCAATATGAATATGTTCTCCTGTGTAAAAAAATGGCATATTTGTTTGGAATTAATTATGGTGTGTCATTTTCCTGGACAAGGATACTCACAAAAGAGTGTCTTTTCTAATTTTTAGAGACTTTGAGATGCCTTATGGCTGTTTTTGAATGATAGACTCAGTGTGGATTCAAAACAGGGGAAAGCCTTTTTTTTTGTTTCTTTCAATAATTTTTACCAAACATCTGCTAAGAACTCCCAGGGGTATGTTTTGCACAGGACTGAAAAATGACTGCTGGTAATGCTAAGAGCCTGCTACTTTCAGAATACGTAACACAGATAATATGCATGACGATTTAATACATCTATGAATGGATATTATATGGAGATTGCAGACCAGCTGTTCCCTCCTAAAACAAGCCACAGGAACAAGGGCTGCAGCTAGAGCGATTCAGTGTCAATATAAAGAACTGGAAGAAGTTGCTAGGGAGGTTTCTGCGTCCCTTAGGAAGATTCTTACTTAGAACATCGAATGTTGTCAGTTCTGGCCTGTGATTCCCACGTCTTGCAGGTTAAAAAAAGAACAAAATATCAACTTGGATTTTAAACTTAGGTGAAAATCACTTTATTTACTGGAATAAATTCTTGATCGGTACTTAAAATGAAGAGAAAAAGACTTTCGACTCAAAACTACTGGAGTTAAATTGTTCACCCTCTCCTTCGTAGCAAAAGCGGAATCCCCACAGACTGTAGAAGCAACTCGAGGCCTCCTTGCACTAAACTTCTGTCATTATAGCTTCCTCACTAGGACCTCTCAACAAACTTGCTATTAACCCTACCAGCCAGGGTGAGTCCTGCCATGAGACCGTGAAGCAACAGTGGTTTCTTTAATTCCTGCAATGATCTGTTAATGTCAAATGCTTTCCTGTTTAGCTTCTTATTTGATCTTCTTCATGATCATACAAAGCCATCATTATTATCCCATTTCCAGATGAGAAAAATGAGGATCATGGGGTGACTTATCCAAAATTACCCACTTCGTAAGTGGCAAAGCCAGGCCAGAACCTAAAGTCTTTGGAATCTCCATTTAAGGGCCCTTTGTACTGTACAGTAATTTTGATTCTCTCATCATCTTTTTCAGGGGTGCTCTTCTTTCTAACATTGTGACTGGTTGGTCTGGTATGTCCCTGGATCTCTACTCTTCTAAAAATGGCAAGATAAATAGTCAGACTTCCAGAAATCATCCTGTGAAACAGAAAGCTCCTGCCCATCCCTCCACTATAAACATGGATGGTCTGGCTTTCCACGTGCCCATTGTGTCACCTTGGGCAAGTTGTTTAACCTCTATCGGTTTCAGTTTCCTTATCTGTATAGATGGAAATAATAATATTACCTATCATATAGGGATGTTGAGAGGGAAATGCATGCAAGGTGTTTGGAACAAACTGTGTTTGGAACAAAATAAGTAGAGTAAAAATGTTACTTAATATTATAAATTTGCCATCAATTCTAGACTCCAAGCCTGACTTTACCATGTGACAATATGGTATTTAACTAATTATATAAAAATCATCTGTATATATGCCTCTTTTCAAGGCAATGGAGAATACAGGGATGAATAAAACTAGTATCTTTCCCCAAGAGGCCTATCATTCAGTAAGAAAATTGGGAAATATACACATTTTGTGTGATTTTGAATATCTTTTTTTTGAGACAGAGTCTCACTCTATCATCCAGGCTGGAGTGCAGTGGTGCGGTCTCGGCTCACTGCAACCTCTGCCTCCTGGGTTCACACCATTCTTCTGCCTCAGCTTCCCCAGTAGCTGGAACTACAGGCACCTGCCACCATACCTGGCTAATTTTTTGTATTTTTAGTAGAGACGGTGTTTCACCGTGTTAGCCAGGATGGTCTCAATCTCCTAACATCGTGATTCACCCACCTTGGCCTCCCAAAGTGCTGGGATTACAGGCGGGAGCCACTGCACCTGGCCTGAATATCTTATATGCCTTAAACTTCCATGAAACCTGGCTCAGTGGCTGCTACACACAAGATACTCAGAGAATAAATAGGGAAGAGTTGAATATGGTGAGTGAAAGTCAAGATTCAGGGAAAGCTCCCTGGAAGCAGAAACAACACAAGATACACATGGAGGCATAAGAAGGATCCATTTAAGAAGTTCACGGTGGTAGATTCATGGGTTCAGGGTCAGTGTATAAAAAAATTGTAAAGATAGATTTCAACCTGGATATTGGATGGTCTTGAATGACATCCTATAGGTTTAAGTGCCATGTGGTACCCAATGGAGGCAAGCAGGACATCAGATGGTTCACAAAAGAATCTGGTGTGATTGGATATGAACAATAGGATCGTGTCTTTTATGATTTTGAGGACTGTTAGGACTGGTAGTCTGGTACTAATCTTCACAAGATCATAACCACTCATCTCAAAACGTTGCCAAGGGAAATGTTCATGCTTGGGGTCAAATGCAAAGAAAAGCAAAATAATTTTTTTGTTTTTGTTTTTGTTTTTATTGGTTGGACTTTTTATCCACAACTCCACAATGCCAGTAACTCTGTTAAGATGGGCTTGCAACATGGCATGTAGACAAGAAGCCCAAGATACCTTCTTGCTATTCCTAAGCCTAGACTGTGACTTGGATGCTGTGCTCCAACTTGCCTCAAGGACAATAACTTTTGAGTCTAATGGCTTAAATATACATGAAAGAGCAAGACAACTGGATGACTCCTCCATGTGGAGAAAGGCTTGGGCCACTTTGCTACTCCTTGGCCATAAAAGGAGAAAGAAAGAAAGAAAGAAGAAAAGAGCCACACCTGTGGATGTGATGATTAATCCACAATAACCATAGGCCAGGCACATGCTTGGAGTCTGACTCATTAAATGTGTGTCCCTCCTTATAGAAGAATAAGAAGATATGGGGGAAAGTAGCTGTTTGTTTTTCCAGAGGCCTACCTGGAAGGTGGGTTAAGGAGGTTAAATATTAGAGGCAGAGGGAATTTGAGCTAGGTCAGTGTCCGTGGGACTGAACACTGTCTTTGATCTCAAAGGCATTGAGAATTCTGATTTAATGTTGAAGTGAGAGATGTAGAGACACTGAAGATGATTATTAGTTTCTAGTTTTCTGTGTCTGGGAGCATGGTGCTGCCATTAACTAAGAGAGGCAATGAAGAGGCTAAGATGACTTCTTTTTTTTCATAGTTTTAGTGTACCCTTTAAACAAAATACATCTGCTAGTACCCTGAAGCTACCTCAAGGGTAAGCAGAGCATTAAGTTAATTGACAAGTAATAGTACAGTGTGAGGAAAAAGGGAAGGATGAATACCACCTTTTATCTTTTCCTAGAAAATAAGTAACAGGAGTGTAGAATTATTCATGAGGCAGGTGGACCTAGGGCCCTGTAGTAAATGGCTGCTTTTTAAGCATCCTTGCTGTGTTTCAGATGATGTTGTAAACTGTCTAAGAGATGCTGAAAGCTTTTTCAAGAAGTATATAGCAAAACTTTTGAAAGGGGCTAGTCACAGAAATTGATTCCTGTGATGGTTAATTTTGTGTGTCAACCTGACTAGGCCACAGGGCATCCAGGTTAAGTGTTATTTCTGGGTGTGTCTGTGGGGTGTTCCAGATGTGGTTAACATTGAAAATTTGAATTGGTAGATTTAGTAAGGTAGACTGCACTCCTTAGGGTGAGAGGATAAAGGGCCTAAATAGAACAAAAAGAGGAGGAAGGGAAGACGCACTCCCTTCCTGTCTGTCTGTATGAGCTCAGGTGTTGGTCTCCTACCCTTGAACTCGGATCTTCACCTTTGGTGCCCTGGCTCTCAAGCCTTTGGAGTCAAACTGGAGTTACACCACTGGCTTTTCTAGGCCTTTTGCTTGCACACAGCAAATTCAGGGACTTCTCAGTCTCTATGCTCGTGTGAGCCAATTCCTTATAATCTATCTCTCCATATGTATATATGTGTGTGTGTGTATATATATAATATATAATATATATTATATAAAAGTTATATATAATATATATGTTATATATAAATTAAATATATATTATATATAATATATATACACATAGGTGTTTTCATTGGGTTCTTGTTAAGACAACAAGAACCATATATATACACACACACACACACATGCACCTGCACACACACCAGAGAAACAATATGTGTGTGTGTGTGTGTATATATATATATTCCATTTCTTTGGAGACCTTAACTAATAAACCCTCCTAGCAGTATTTTCATAGGTTAGCAGAGGGACTTGGCTCTGGAAATTGTTTAAAGCCAAACTTAAGTATGTGAGAGAAAAGACTCCACTTAAAATCAACAATAGTACTTAAAAAAAAAAAGAAGGAAAGAAGTAACATGATAATCTGGGCCCACAAGAAAAAAGATACACATGTGTACCCTGGCATTTTACCTGGAATCAACAACTGAGATAAGAAGTGCTGAAGGGTAGTTGGTATTCCAAATGAATAGTTTAGAAAGATAGGAAAAAGTCTGGATCAGTGATTACTAGTGGGTCATGTAATTCAAAACCAAACACCACATGTTCTCACTCATAAGTGGGAGTGGAACAATGAGAACACATGGACACAGGGAGGGGAACATCACGCACCAGAGCCTGTTGGGGGGTGGAGGACTAAGGGAGGGAGAGCATTAGGAGAAATACCTAATGTAGATGATGGCTTGATGAGTGCAGCAAACCACCATGGCATGTGTATACCCTTGCAACAAACCTGCACGTTCTGCACATGTACCCCAGAACTTAAAGTGTAATTAAAAAAAACCGGATCTTCTTAAAAGCACTATAACATATTAATGAACTGTGATTAAATTAAATAAATTAGAGAACAAATTGGTTATTACAATTCAATAAAAAAAGAGCATTCATAGTTAATAGGGGTCAAATTCAGGCAGAAATCAGAAGGCCTGAGAGCTGAGTACTTAGGCAGTGATATGGCTCGGGTCGTGTCCCTGCCCAACTCTCATGTGAAATTGTAATCTTCAGCATTGGAGGTGGGGCCTGGTGGGAGGTGATTGGATCATGGGGTTGGAGTTCCCCCTTGGTGCTGCTCTAGTGATAGTGAATGCTCATGAGATTTGGTTGTTTGAAAGTGGGTGGCACCTCCCTGCCCTCCCTCTTCCTCCTGCTCTGGCCATATGAAGACCTGCCTCCTTCTCTTCACCCTCCATCATGATTGTAAGTTTCCTGAGGCCTCCCCTGCTTCCTGTACAGCCTGTGGAACTGTGAGCCAATTAAACCTCTTTTCTTTGTAGATTACCCAGTCTCAGGTATTTCTTTATAGCAGTGTGAGAACGGACTAAAACCGGCAGTATGAAAAAGCATGCACAGACAATAGCCAAGACCCAAAATGGCAGCTGGAATATGAGGGAGAAGGCAAAGGTGGGGCTGGGACCTCACCACTTGGCTGGGGAAAATTGTAAGAACCCAGTGTAGAAGCAGGAAGCAGGACTTTATAAATGAAATAACTCAGGTGTTTTCATTTGGTTCTTGTTAAAACAAGAGGCAGCCCTCAGGATGAGTTGCCTTAAGCCCTTATTAAAAAAATGAGTAAGCTCTTCATGTGTATGCAGAGAATGATCCTACAGAATAGAACAAAAGAAATACAGAGCCCTGGGGTACTTGTACTCATATGCTAGCAATTATGTAAATTAAAAGGGCACAGTTTGCAGTATGTATATGTATACCTCAGAACTTCTAGAAAGATCCATAAAAATCTATAATGGTGGCTCATGGTTGCTTGGTTAGTGGTAATCATGGTGGCAATGGAAAACTAGGCAAGAAGAAAAAAGGGTTGGAAGGAAGACATTCACTTACACCTTTGAGTTGGTATATTACCTATGGAAAAAAATCAAAGACATATATTTTAAAAAGAGTATCTTACTTGGGGATTTTTTGTGCCGGTAAATTAGATTATATGTCTTGGAAAGGATAGGTGATCAGGTGAGCAGTCATCTTATATATAATAGAAGGAAACATTTTGTTTTTACTGGTTTCAAGTATGCATTATCAATAATTTGTGTTTAATTTTTAAGTTAAAACTTCAATTCATAAAATCAAATGTGTGAGGTGAGTTTAGAATAGATAATTCTTGGAGAATTGAAATAAATTGTAATCCACCCACTTTTGGGTCTGCATGGAACTCTGTCTGTTTCTTGCTACATTTAGCAGTGTAGTTCAAATTCAGGAACAAACCTGGCGGGATAAACAAATGTTTTGTATGTAAAACGTGAAGTAAATTTCACATGATAATAACTTTGTGAGAGGGCTCTTCCTACTTGTGTTTTCTTTAATGTTTGAGTTTAAAGCCATCAACAAATCAACTCACCAACTTAACCAAACTGAACAAAACAAACCAGAAAGAATAGACAAAGATGGTGGTGATAAGAAGAAACATTTATATGTACTTCGCTGCTCTGCTCAGGACGAGTTTTGTCTGACACATTTTTTACATAAAATCACAGCAGCTTACAATACCAATTCATGGTTCATTAAAAACCTTTCTCCTGCCTGTAATTCTTATTGAAATCATTGGGGACAAAAGGGAAATGGATTTTGGAGTGATGGTGAGCAGGCTCTTGCTATGAATGGAATCCCATTCATGATGACTGAAGGATTGATTTGCATGAGTTATGGAAACAGCATTGACTCTAAGTGTTGGGTTCAACTTTAGGAAGAACTGGAAATCCTATTGGTGTATAGATTTATATTCAAGTGTTACTATGTCAAGCCAATGCTAAAGTTATGGTCAACCAATATATTTTAGCAGTGTAATAGAAATAGCGTTAGTTAAGTAGATATAAAGAAAATGTTAAAAACAAAGATATTTAATTCTGATTCCGGCATTTTCTCATTTTATTTTTGTCCTCAATAACCTTAATGTCTCAGTTGTTACCATCTCAGAAATGGGGATACCAATGCTGCTTCATAATGATACTAGAAGAAACCATGTAAATGTTATTGCAGTCATTCTATGAGAAGAAAATATTAAAATTTTCGAAAAATTTATGTCTATGTGAGAACATTTTCTGTTGGATTTATTGATAACTCTAATGTTTTGCCTGTTCTTTTGAGTTTTTTTTTTTTTTTGTATTAACACACCAATAACTTACTTAATTACTCTTTTGGAGACATTCTCATTGAAAAATGAAAACCAGCAATGTTCCTTTCTTTCTTTCTTTTAAGTTCTTTTTTGAGTTTTTAAACATCTCTTTTTTTAATCTAAAGCTATCTTAGAGTCTTTTTCCTCTCCTAAAATGTAGGATAGATTCATGCAAGAGAATTTTCCCCAGTGCTCCAGTCTTGTTTATAATAGCGAATTCCTTTTAAATTTTATAACTGGTGTCTCCAAGGGTTCACAATTAAGCATTAATGTGTTGGGGTTGAACTACCCAACACCAGTTTTTGAGGAAAAGAACCAAATGATCAACAAGCCAATGAATGGTAAAAGCTATTAAATACTCTGAGATTCTAGCTATTTATCATTTTGGTAATTGTGATTTATTGGGGAAGTTACAAAGCTCCGAGTTCTCCCAGCTTCCACTTCTATATTGAGGTCCAAGCTTACTGCTTTTGTTTGTGACATAAATCATGTCCGGATACCAAAGACTCCAGATCTGCTAACCTCTAAGCTTTTTGTTTTATTTTTTTTCCCCTATTCTTTATGTTTCCTTTTTAGGAAATGTTGATGCAGTGATTATAGGCATATTAATTCTTTCATGCCTATTTCTAAAAATAGGATCTAGAAATATTATTTTGGGTATAAAGGTTACTAGGAGACAGGTGAGCTTAAAATTTTTGGCATTTGACTTTTTTTTCTCTTTTTAAAAAAACTTTTTGGATCATTTTGAATCAGAATCACTTAAATCACAGACTTGTTTTCTTCTGAAATCCTGGCAATAAAGTAGATAATTAGAAAATTAGTCTTCTAAATATTGCTTTGAGAAGTTACAGGTTACAATCTCTCTTCTTTGAAGAACCCTACTAGAATTACTTGCCCGTAAGTGTTTACTTCCTAGGGTCTTTTCTGTCATTCACAGTTCACTTCAAATGCCATTTCCTCAAAGAGGCGTTTCTAGTACTTTCTAAGGTTGTCCCCTGACATTGTTCTCTATTATGTTCTTGTTTTCTGTCAATATCTGAAATTATCTTACTTATCTATTTTCTCTGTCACTTTCTGTATCATCTTAGTAGAAGCAAACTTCTGTGTGGGCAGAGACCCGACATCCTTGCTTTCAGTTGTATCTTCACTTCACAGCACAGTCCAGGACTCAGTATGCAGTAGATATTCAATAAATACTTGAATAAATTCAATACATAAATGAATCGAAGTTCAAAATAGATTTTTCCCTGCAGTTTACTGCATGTGTAATCTTAAGCATATTACTTCATCCCACTCATCTTGTATCTTCTTTTGAAAAATAGACTTCAGTGTTGTGATTTAAAAGGTTGCTTTAAGGTAGAGAAGTGCTATACCTTTAACTTTGAAAATTCCATCTAGTTAGTATTGCTTATAGCAAGAAAGCCCATTAGTTGTGTCACTCTACTAATGAAAGTTTGCAAGTATATTTTATATTTTATTTTTATTGAGACAGAGTCTCACTCTGTTGCCCAGGCTGGAATGCAGTGGTGTGATCTTGGCTCACTGGCAGCCTCTGCCTCCCAGGTTTGAGTGATTCTCGTGCCTCAGCCTCCTGAGTAGCTGGGATTACAGGCGCGAGCCACCACACCTGGCTAATTTTTGTATTTTTAGTAGAGATAGGGTTTTACTATGTTTGCCAGACTGATCTTGAACTCCTGAACCTAGGTGATCCACCTGCCTCAGCCTCCCAAGGTGCTGGGATTACAGGCGTGAGGCACTGCGCCTGGCTGCAAATATATTTTAGTTGACTTACTGTTTTACTTTGCTTTTGAGAGATAATTGTCCTGATTTCTTTTTTGTTCTTCCTCAGTGGATATATTCTGTTGTATTGTTGACCTGACATCATGCTCTGAAGAAAAAAGATCCCTGTTTAAAAGGATAGCTATCTCTGGTTGCACACTTTCAGGACCTAATCAAATTTGGCTTAGTGCTACTGAAGTTAGGCTTGAGAGATGTCACTGAATCTCTTGTCTACTCTAAGTGACACTTGAGGATCATTCTTGGGAATCATCACCAATATCTACTCTTCATTTTTTCCATGATTCAAATTTCAAGCCTAGATTTCAAATGACTAAAGCAAATGAATGACAACTGACTTTTTCTCCTCGTATTTTTTTAATCCAACTATATCTGTTCATGCCCATTCTTAAGATATAAATAATTTGAATAACACTTTAAAATAGGATAAGGAATCCAGCCCTTTTTATTCTGTTTTCATGTTACTTTTCTCCTGGGTATATGTCAAGTTATTGCCATCTAACATCATATACATCAACATACAATTTATTTTTGATCTTGAATTTTCTGTTTCTTACCAGTGGATTATAATTTCTACAACAAATACTGTTTCCATTTTTGTCTGATGGTTCCCTGTTGGGTCCTTAGCACCCATGTTCTGTGTGTTTACTGTGTATCTGTCACATAGTAGAAATACAGCAAATGATTGTTTAATGAATAAATGAGTGTTCTCAGGCATCATTTCTAGATAATTCTTTTTACTTAATCTATTGCCAGAAAAGTAGGTCCAATACCGACGACTTCTTATTGTCTCTACTCTTACACTGGGAATCTATGAACAAATTGCAATTCAATAAAAATAATCAGTAACTGTGCTCAAACTTCATTTTGTCATTGTGTAGTGCACACTATCTGTACATTACAATTTTATTTTGGAATGGGACTTAAGAAAAAAAAAGAAGATATTTAAGTTAGCTTGAATGCAAAAAGGCAACCTTATGATTCTAATGAATAAGAGAGAGTGCACTTAAAAAATCATTATGCTTCCATGGGTATATAATTAAATGATCCCATATAAAAGGCCTCTTATTTTAAAAATTCCTCATTAAGAAAGAGGAAAGACATTGTGTCTATTCTTTTGACCACCATACTTCTTTCTGTGTTGCCTATGAAGTAGGAGAAAAAGGTTTAATTTGTTTTTTTCGTGAGTTAAAATATTCATAAATTTGATTTTTTTTTCAGTAAAATTTGAGCTTTTTGTGTGGCAAACACTTGTTCCTTTCCTCATATTTAACTAGATTTAGCACAGGAGGAAGTGCATTTGAGCAGCATTTCTTTCTTTCCAGTAAATCAAATTAAGAGTTGTTCAACATTTCAAGCAGGATGGGGCGGCTCTGTGAAGCTTTTATTCCAGAACATGACATTTGCTATTCACAAGACTCCAGTAAGCAGAACAACAAAGAGAGCTAAAGAGGCAATTGCCAGGACTTAATAAAAATCAGAATGACCTTTCTTTCTTACAGGAAAGGGTCACTGATCCAAAGCACGCTATTGGTACCACCAAGAAAAAAAGATGAATATGTGGACTCAGAAAAGTGAATTTTAGGTTAGTTAAACTGAAACCACCTGTTGTCTCCAATTCTTTAATTAAAAAAAGAGAAAAACCCAAAGCTTTAGAAATCCAAGATTATGAGGAGCTATTTTGGGAGTTACATGAGGCAAAAGCATTAATTTCCCCTTCTGAAACACATCCCATTTATTCATTTACTCATTCATTCATCTATTCAACCAGTGCCCATCACCTACTAGACAGACTAACCTGGAAATAATTACAGTGATATAACAAATGTCTTAACAAAAATGTGAACGAGGCACAAGGAAGGATTTGCTTAACTCTGCCTGCAAAATTCAGAGAAGGCTTTTGTCAGAGAGTGATATTTGAGCCATGCTGTAAAGAATAAGGAGGATTTTTCAGCAAGACAATGTGGAAAGAACGTATTAAGTAAAAGGAAATGGCTTTTCTTACAGCAACTGAGATGAAAAAGAGCAAGTCAAAAATGTGTAGTGTTTTCTTGGTTCATGAGAAAGGTCGTTATGCCAATATCCTGCATGCTAATCTTAAATTTTCTTCTCACAATTATATGACTGCTTTTCATGTCTAGCTCAGCTGAGTCTCCAATAACCAAAGTCAGATTATTAGAACCAGAGAGTCAGGGAGAAATGTTTTCAATGGGAATCATTTATTTGGATCACTATGGTGAAGCAATGTGTTTACTGACTGGCCAGTTAAATAGCCTAAATGTTCTGTAAGCATTTCCAGGACGTCTCTTCTTGATGATTGGTCCTCCCATGGTTGAAATGCTGCTGTTCCCCTATTACTGGTGGCGGAATGTCTTGATTAATATCTCTCACTTTTCTTTGTTCTACCTCCTGGGTGTTTTGGCCATGACTTCATGGGAATTAAACGGTTGCTTTGTAGAAATATTTGTACAGTTAGGACAACTCATATACTCTTTTGAAACAGATATTTGTTTGCTCCCTTCACTCCTTCTGACCTCTTGACTCCTTTCTCAGCTGCCTTCACCTTTTTCCCATCACCTTCTTCCCATTCCCCCAGAAGGAACTCAGACTTGTCCATGCCAAGATCCAGGATCTTGGTTCATTTTTCTTAATCCTTGTTATTTACTCAATGTTGTAGACATGATAAAATTAAATGAAACTTCAAAATCTGCTTATTCTTGCTTAATACTTTAGGAAAATGTAATCATTTGAGTTTTAAGTTTACAATAGAAGTGTTTTATTGTATGGAAGCACTAATAACAGTAATTCCTACTTTTTATGATAACAATGTTTTACATTATTTTATAATAATGTTACATTTGTCTTAAGACATCTTTCCAAATTAGTATAACACCATAAAATTATATTTAACGCAATGGAATATTAATCTTTACACAGAGCTTATTAGCATACACTTACACATAGGGGATCAAAAGGGAAGAAAAATTATGCAGAACATTTTTATGTTTATAATGTTCATCAAATCTAAAATTATGACAATTATTACTTATGTCCATCAACATTTATTTCCATAAATGGAATATTTGCATTTTTACTTTCCTTACAAATTCCTAAATATTTGAAATGAGTACGGCCTACTGATTTAGCTAGGAAAAGAAAAAAGATACTTTCTCAAAATATAAACAAAGATTTAAAAAAGTCCTTATGTTTATAAAACTAGTAGATGTCAATCATATTTAAAATGGTATATTTCAGTTATCCCATTTTGTATCCATATTTAAACATAATTAAATAAGGTGTGATTAGTTTGGAATGTACAGTTAAATTCAGTGGCATTGTTTAGCTGAAAACAAATTGTACCCTGAAGTATAATTTTTTTGTGTGATGCAACTTAATCTCACAGGTCCTTATTTCTATAGAATCATCAATTTTTTAATGTTACATAGTAGTTGACATTTACTTTAATATAGGTTTCATTCTAAGTCTCTTTCATGTTTATCAACTTGTTCAATAATCAAAATAACTTTCTGAAGAAGGTACTATGGACCTCTGTTTTGCAGATAAGGAAACTGAGGCACAGAGGGGTTTAGGTCCAGGTCATATAGGTAGTGAGTGGCCAAACTGGGCTTTCAGCCTCAGCTCTCTGCAGAGTTTCTGCTGTTAACCACTGAAATCTATTGTTTTTAGTAATTAGGAATCTAATTGGATTGCTCCTTCTACTAAATTAGCTGTGTGTTTTAGGAAAATTTAATGAGTGACAGAGAATTATATATAGGATTGTGACCAATAGAAAAATGGAGGAGACAGGCATGAACTTTACACTTAATGGGGATTTTACTTTGTGCACGTCTTATTTCTCTGGTCTTGGTTTTTTCATCTATGAGACAGCAATAATGATGTACACTTCACTAGGTGATTTAAAAAAGCCAATAAGATAACTTAAGATTAGATATTGTAATCTGCAAAGTAGCTTTTGTGAAGGAGAAGTTATAATTAATACAAAACTCAAGGCATGTATATTCTGCTTCTGCTGCACTGAAAATGTTCACTTCTTTGTAGCTTCTGTTTCTGTTGATAGTGGAAGTCAATTAAAACTCTATGTTCAAGTTAAGATGGAGCCATTTTAAATGTCAAGAGACTGTTAGGAGTTGCTGAAGTATTACTGAATTTGTATTTTTTTTCTTTTACAAACAACTGGGCTGTAATAAATATTTTGGCTTCTTTCCCTGGTTAAAATAATCAATTTGATCCATTTCTATTTCTCTGAGCATCTTCATGTTATGTGCTTGATAACTTGAGAAATTTTGGAAGGTCTACTACTGACAATTTCATTAGAAGGTGACAACTCAAAGAAAAAAATCTCATTTAAATATCTATTTAACCCAGTATTTCCCTGACTCTTTTTTGTAAATAATGTGACAGGAATGAATAAAGCAAGAAAACTTCACAAGAGTTAAGCATGCTTGCAGACAGATCTTTAAGCTTTTTTGTACCATTGGCTGGGTAAGTATGGTGATAGTTAGGTATTATTGGAGGAAAGAAGTATCTTCAATCCAGACTTCTCGGAGGAGATGAGACTTGATTTGAGATTGAGAGAAGAGTGAGACAGCACAGCAGTAGTGGGGTGGAAAGGTGTCCTGTCCAAGGACTCAGCCTATACAGTGGAATGGAGATAAGAACCATCTTGTCATTTGAGGGACTGAAGCATTTAGTATGCCTGGAATGAGGGACTTAAGAGAGAGCAGGAAGAGACCAGATTAGGGATTTCGGCAGATCTAGACCTTTAGTGCTGATATGTTTCAGCTCTGTGTCCCCATCCAAATCTCACCTTGAATTGTAATAATCCCCACATGTCAAGGGTGGGACCTGGTGAAGATAATTGGATCATGGGGGCAGTTTCCCCCATGCTGCTCTCATGATAATGCATGATTTCTCAGAAGATCTGATGGTTCTACAAGGGGTTTCCTCCTTAGCTTGGTACTCATGCTCTCTCCTGCCACCCTGTGAAGAGGTACCTTCCACCATGATTGTAAGTTTCCTGAGGCCTCCCCAGCCATTCAGATCTGTGAATCAATTAAACCTCTTTTTAAAATAAATTACCCAGTCTTGGGTATTTTTTTTACCAGCAGCATGAGAATGGACTAATACAAGTGCTTTGGGCACTCACCTACAGTTAGAACTTGATCCTAAAATCTGCAGGGAGTCATCGAAGGATTTATCACAATTATATTACCAGATTGTCAATTAGAAAATATAACTGTGGCAGTACAGTAATGGAAAAGTGCCCATCCTCGAGGCAAGAATGGAGAGAAGACTTCTGTACTAATCCAAGTGAATTGTGATGAGAGCTTGAGAGGAGGGTAGATAGAAGAGATGTGAAAGATGGAATACTTTTGATTTGGTGATTGCTTGAGGGTAGGGGAGGATTGAAAGGGTGTAGTCTTGAGTGATTCCTAGGTTTCTAGCCTGAGCAATTGGAAATGGGTGGTAGGATAGGACAAGAAGGGAGAAGCAGCCATGCTTGGGATTTGAATGTTTTTAAAATTCAAGGTAGTAGTTTGGGATCTACATATGGTTTTGAAGGTATTCTCTTGCATCTTAGACTGAACTTCAACTAGGCAAGAAGAACGGGATCCTTAAAAGTTTAGATGCTCCCATTTGACCCATTTGGCCCCTTTAGTTACACTTCTGATTTCTGTAGAGCATTGAGTATCAGCTGTATTCTTGCCTCACTATAGAATGAAGGCAATTAGCAATCAAGGCATTTATTCTCTTCCAAAAGACTGATCTGGTCCTTGTGGAGATGTGCTTCATTGGCCTACCATAGACAGAATTCCAGGTAAGAAAACTTTGGTAATTTGGTCTTAGCTAATATTATGAATAGTATCAGCAGAAGTTTAGATGTAACATAATAAATATGAGGTAGGTGTAAGGAAGAATCAGAGATTTATATTGACTCTTACTATAGACAAAACAGAAGAGATACTAGAATTTGAGAGGACCCATGTGGTAGCCATGGGATTGTGTCTCTCGTCTCTCTTTTCAAGAGAATTGCTATGGGAAACAGAGTCATCTAGCAGCCTCTGGCTACCAGAACTTTGGGATCTATCGAGACATTAACAGCAAGATCACTCTTGCCTCTAGCTGCTCACAACCAATAACTAAGCAGGATGAGAGAACTAGATCCAGACCAGTTCTACCAGACATGGGAGTCCTCTCATGGTCATTCTTTGCTTAAGGGCTTTTATTAACCCTACAAGACTTTTTCAGAACCTCACTATGGTCTGAGGCTTCTCCTACCCAATTAACTTCCCACTCTTCTGGCATAGATGTCAGACCTGCATTGTGCTAGACCAAAGGGAAGATGAGTTTGATGAAGCGGGGTTTGAATCCAAGTTTGGGAGAGAGTGGATTACAATAGTACTTGTATGTTGGATAGAAGCCAAAAATGGCAAAGAGGAGGGAGATGGGGGCACCGACACGTCTAAATGTTTGGAGTGGAGCTTTGGTGTAAAGTTCTTTTTGTGCTAATAGAACACTGGGCCTAGGGAAGGATGTTGTTCTGTGTGTGGTCTGGTCAGCAATATGCAGCCATTGCTTATCATGAATATAGAACATTGATAAAACGTCTTTTGACAAAGCTCAGAGTTGTTTAAAAAGAATAATGTAATTAGAATCTAATAAGATGTTGTCACCAATTCCTTTATGACCCACTGGATCTAATGAGCTCAGATATTTGCCAAATGACTGCTAGTGCTCATCCACATTCCCTTCTTCCTGGTCATACATCTAGACTACATATTCCAGTCTTCCCTCCAATTTAGGTGCAGTCAAATGACTGAGTTCCAGCCAGTGGGGTTAACAGAAATGATGTATATTGCTTTTGGGTCTAGCCCACTAAAATTCCCAAAACCCCTTTCCCTAACTGCTGTTGGAATGGGGAGGTCTCTGAGGATGTGGTGGAGTGAGAGGCAAAAGGAGTTTAGAGCAGAGTCTTCTTTTCTCACTGCCCTCAAATAACCCACATTGCAATGGGACATTAAACAATGAATTTTTATTGTGTTAAACTAGTGAGAATTGGGAGTTATTTACTATAGCAATGGTCTTACCTAACTGATACAGTATCTGTGGAAACTATGTTTGTTGTTTTGAGCATGTGGCAAGCTCTATAGAGGTTTGGAGCAAAGCCATATTTTCTCAGCAAGTAATTGTATTTTAAAGGAGACAGACCCTGGCTTGTTACTGGGACTTCATAGAGACTAAACGCAAGGTGACCATGCTATCCAAGCTGTGTCCATCATGCATTCAGATTCATCTGACTGACTGAGCCAGGAAGCCAAGTGTTCCCATGGGTGCTCCTTCAACTCCTTCAGAAGTTGAATTCATGGAACATGACTCAAGCGTGTCGTGTTGGCACAAGGTGGCTAATAATCCCACAGTGCCTATTTTTGCCACACTGCTCCTTCTTTCTCAAAATACTATTGTGGCCTCAAAAGCAGTTTCCAAATGACAGTGGAGAGAAAAACAGATTCATTTGAGATGATTCAACATGATATGCTGGCACCAGTATCACAACCTGGGGCATGGTTGCTCCTGAGAGCAGTCAGGGAAGAGAAATCCTCCAGGTCGGTAGAATTTTTTATACTTACTAAATTTTGTGTTCATAGATAAAGAAGATACCCTCAAAGCATATTCTCTACGTTATGAATAGTCTTTAAATATTAATTGGATAATATCACTTGCTTGTACAAAATTATTCTGTGGCTTACTATTATACTTCACATAATTTTATACTCCTAACTTCTGTCTACAAGACTGTAGGGGGTATAGCCCCGGCTGGACTCTAGAACTTCAATTTGAACTCTTATTTATTTTGCTGCTCTAGCCACTGACTTTATTTCAGTTCCCCAAAGCACCGAACTCTCGGCTCATTGAAGGTTCCTGTGCAGACCTTCACCTTGGCTAACTCACAGCACGGCTGGGCCTTTCTAATCATTCAGGTTTTAGCCCTCTGATAGATCCTCACTAATCAGGTGACCCCCTCTGATAGATCCTCACTAATCTTTCAACATAAATTAAGCTTCCTCTGTTACTCTACCTTTTCCAACTTTTCTTTGGCTCTCTGTTCTTTCCCTTCATAGAAGGTACTACTATCTATATAATTGTTTATGTGTTATTTTACTTAAAAGTCTTCTTTACTGTATCATACATTCTGTAATAGTGAAGTCCATGTTTGTTTTGTCCACCGTGGGATGTAGAACACCTACGCAATGCTTGGCTCATAGTGGGTAGATGAGAAATTTTCAGTGAAGGGAAAAAATGAACAACAACAAAATCAATAAACAGCTATCCCATTTGGAAAGAAATTAAGCAGAATGTGAGTCTCTAGGCCAAGTGCAAGTGTGCAGGTACTGGGAGAGTCATTTGATTCAACAGAGCCATGGGGAAGAAAAAAAATAGAAAGCTGGTAGAACAAAATCAATGATTCTGCGTGGGATGTGAAGAGGTAGATAAGACACAGATATGGAGGGTGGTGGAACAAAGAAGGTCTTATAAATATCAGGATCTAGCCGAAGATGAACAGTAACTTTCCCAGGCCCTCCAGTGGCACTTTGAAGGGATAGTTTACCTAACCCTGACTGGCTTCCTACATTCCTTCATTTTCTCATTCTTTTGTTATTCTTTTTCTTTTTCTAAACCAAACAAGAAGACATAAAGCAACTAAAAAATTGGATTTTCCAAGATTTTTGGCCAAATTATTGAGGAAGATAAAGGTAATTCATAGCCAATGAAATTTCCATGAGCCTCCTAATTTATTCATTCAAGAAAAATAGTATGTAGGTTACTGTTCACCAACAAAATAAAGATTAATTTTCCTAATAACATGTTTAGTTTTTTCCTGAAAAACTATTGTAAAAATGTTTTTATAGGCCTAGACATTCTGCAAAATACAGCTTATAATTAAAATTCTAATAGCATCAAGAGAGAAAATTCCAGATTTCCAACTGAAAGTCATCCCTTAAGCTGATTAAATGCTAATATCAAACAAACAAACACCCACATATAAAGAGCAGATCACTAAAGGTCATAATTTTGAAGGTGGAAGGTTAAAAAACAGAAATTCCTGAGGATGACTAGATATTACTCTTAATTTCAAAATACTTTCAGTTTCAGTTACTGTTTTCAAGATGCCAGAAAATCCTGTAGTCATTTCAATCATTTATGCCTAAAAATTTTCCCATAGTAATAACATATTTGCTAGGACACCATTACAAAAGAAGATCTGTGAGATTAAAGAACTTGGCTGCTTTGTGATATGTTTATTCCTTTCTCCTTGTGACAAAGGCATTTTCCCCACCAATATTAAAAAAAGAGTGCTCTGATGTATATTTAAACTCGGGAGTTATACCTGTTTAAACAGCCAAATACGACTCCCATAAGAAATTTGTTGTAATCATGGGTGTATCAGACAGCATTATTAATGACAAGCAACAGAAATGAACTAATTTAAGTAGTAAAGAAATTTGTTAGGAAATAGGCAACAGCTCATAAAGTCTTCAAGAGGACCAGAGACCTGACTTGTGGGATATGCAACCAGGAACAATGCCCTGAACTACACATATAGCTATTACTACTACTGCACACAATCAAGGCGCCCAGTACCATCAACACCTTTTGGGCATTTCTGTCCCTACAAACTGGATGCAGGTGCTCATTCTGCTGCTCCTGCCCTGCCCCCAGTCCACCACAATGGATTCTATGTGGACACCGTTTTCTTGCATCTTTATCATGAGATTCAAAGTTGAGGGAAGATTTATCTGATTGCAGGAGCCTGGGTTATAAGTCTGTGCCATAGCTTCTCAGATTCTGTATTGAGAGGTAGTCTTTTCCATAAGGCAGACATGTATCTTGGACATAGGGAGGATGATAGGTTCATGGATGATCTAAAGGAATAAAAAATGTCTGCATAGTGGAGTTTGATTTTGATTTTACTTCGTGTAGTTTTCTTCTTTTAAAAATAAAAGAATCTCCAATTTCTGAAGTATTTAATAAAATCAAAATGTTTTGGGAGTATAAAACCTGGGTTCAAAGCAAATCTTAGTTACTTAAGCTCATCAAGCTTCAGTTTTCTCGTGTGTGTGTGTGTGTGTGTGTGTGTGTGTGTGTATTTCAAATTCCCACATTGATAGGAATTTTATTTCATTCTTCTGCTTCATATTGATACTGGGATATTCCAATGAAATTATGTGTATGAGAGCAATTTGAAAATTTAGATGAAAGGGATTTAGAGTCAAACAAAACCAGATTCAAATTTGAGCTTCATCCGTTATCACATGTATGACATTAGAGTTGTTATTTAAATTATCCAAGCTTGAGTTCCCAATGTTAAGTGGGGATAAAAAGGCTTTCAGAATTCTTAGGAATGAAATGGGATAATATGATTAAAAACTTGGAATAATGCATTACACATAAAAGGAACTCAACAGAGGGTCATGTTTGTATAGAAACACACACATGCACACACGTGCACACACACACAAATTTAAAGAAGCATGGCAATGATATTAATGCTTTTCCTAAACAGGAGCTGTTGGAGCTGAAATTAACATGAGGATAATTTCCTCTCCTAATATGTAATCATCAATTCTTATATGGTATAGTTAGAAATAAGAAATATGTTATTTAAAAAAAAATTTCAAGTAAATTTTTAGTTGTAAAGTATTGTCATTGATGAAAATATACAATTATAAATATGTTACCACTGAGAAAATCTGCTCAAATTCTGAATACAAATAAAATCTGAAAGTGCCAAATAACTTTATAAAAAGATAAGTAAGGGAAAGGGCCTTCTCATCAAACATCATTGTTACTTTCTCTTCATCCATGTTTTCTGTTGCTATTTTGCAAACAATAACAATAGGAATTATAATAAAAACAATTTTTGAAAAAAGGCCATCTTTTTTTCTTTTCTCTTGAGACAGAGTTTTACTCTGTTGCCCAAGCTGGAGTTCACTCGTGCAATCTTGGCTCCCTGCAACCTCCGCTTCCCGGGTTCAAGCACTTCTCATACCTCAGCCTCTCAAGCAGCTGGGATTACTGGTGCACACCGCCACACCTGGCCAATTTTCTGTAGTTTCAGTAAAGATGGGTTTCACTATGTTGGCCAGGCATAGTAAAGATGGGTTTCACTATGTTGAACTCCTGGCCTCAAGTGATCTGCCCACCTCAGCCTCCCAAAGTGCTGAGATTACAGGCATGAGCCACTGTGCCCAGCCGAAAAATACCATTTCGCAACTTTATTATCTCTTAGGTACTTTACACAGAAAGAATAAACATTATACAATTTACATTTCTTTAAGTACATTCTAAGAAGTGTCTCTTACTCAAAAACCAAATCAATATAGAACCTCACAAATTCCATCCACGTTAAGTGCTACATTTTAAGGTCTCAAACAACAAACCCTGTGAATTTTCCATTTACTCTATTAGATTATTATTTCTTCTTTTTTTATGTGGCTCCTCTGATTTTGACACAGAGTCTCAATCTCTCATAAGTCAAATAGTGTTGCCAACAGAAAATTTTTATGTTTCATAGTAAGCAGTTCATTGTTGACATCATTCCTTGCCAGACATGTGAGTTTTATTTCTGCAACATAGTGAATTTTTTTCTTTTTAAAATTGTATATATTTAAGAATATTTAAGGTGTACAACATAATGTTTTGATAAGCACATACACGGTGAAGTGGTTACTATAGTAAAAAGTTTTCTCTGTTGAGGTAAAATTTGCATATAGTGAAAAGCACAGATTTAATGTGTACAATTTATTATTTTGACAAGTGTAAAACATTGGCATACTTAACACCCCAATCAATACCTAGACTATTTCCACCCCTGTAGAAAGTTCCCACAGGTCCCATTCCAGTTAGCCACTACCCCCACAGCCTGTGGGCAAGCAGTGTTCTGATTTGTATCACCGTAGATTCGTTCTGGTGTTGTTGAACTTCATATAAATGGATTCATTCAGTGTGCACTCTTTCATCCAGCTTCTTTTCTTCTTTTGCTGGATACACACACACACACACACAAATATATATGTGTATATATATATTTTAGATTTACCAATATTATTGTATTTATCAACAGTTCATTTTTTTACTGGTGACAGGTACATCATTGACAATTTATTGACATTTTTCTGTTGATGAATTAGAAGGTTTCTGTTGTTTCACTATTATTAATAAAGCTGCTGTAAGCATTATGGCTCAATTCCATTTGTAGACACATGTTGTCCTTGTCCAAATACCTAGGAATAGATTAACTGTGTTATATGATGGATGTATGTTTAACTTTTTAAGAAATTGTCATATGGTTTTCCAAAGTAGTTACGCCATTTTACACATCTACTATCGATGTATGAAATTACAAATTGCTTAGCCAATATTACGTGATTTCAGTGTTTTGCTAATTTGAAGTATTGCAGTGATTGTGTAGTGGCATCTCAATGTGGTTTTATTTTGCATTTCATTGATGACTAAGGACGTTAGTACCTTTGTCTATCTACTTGGGTTGTTAGAATATCTTCCTTTATTAACCCTGCAGGTTTCCCCTACTTTTTATTAGGTTGTTAATCTTTTATTAATGACTTATATGGCTTTTAAGTACATTCTGGACTTAAGTCTTTTGGCAGATCATATTTTGCAGATACTCTGTTCATTTCAATTTTTCAGTCTAATTTTTTTTCTGTTGTTCATATTGTGTAATTTCTATTCTCTCTTCAAGTTCACCGATTCTTTTCTCTGTCTTCTGGTGTTGAGCCCACTCAATGAGTTTTTATTTCTCTTACTATATTTTTCAGTTCTAATATCTTCATTTGGTTCTTTATGTCTTCTACTGTTTTATGAAACATTTTAAAATTTGTTTCAAGCACATTTGTAACTGCTCACTGAAGCAGTTTTATAATGATTTCTTTAAAATCTTTGTCAGCTGATTAAAATATATGTCATCCCAGTGTAGGCATTTATAGCTTGTCTTTTATCATTCAACTTGAGATGTTTTCTTTCTGGTTCTTGATCGGATGAGTAATTTTCAATGGAATCTTGTATATTTTGTGTATTTTGGTATAAGACTTTGGATCTTATTAAAATCACCTCCTTTAATAGGCCTCCTCTATACTGCACTGGTGGGAGGAGTGGCCACTCACTGCCTACTTAACTGCCTGACAGAGATGGAACTCCCAGTTCCCCTCTTAGCCACCATTGACCCTCAAAGGGGAAGAAGTGCCTCATTACTGCTGGGTAGGGATGGAATTTCAGGCTCCTCATTAGTAATCACTGACACTACCCTGGCTGGGATGAGTAGCAGTGACTTTTTACTGCTCTCTCCACATCTTCTAATGACATGGCAGATGGTTGACCTCATTACTGGAGGTACCACGAGGTCTCCTTTGATACCACCTGAATGAAGAGGGGTAGGGACATTTCATTACAGTCAGGTCACTATGTCAGTCTAGGCTCTCCATTCAACTTTTGATGATGGGGTTTGGTGTGGGATTGCAGTTTGTATTCTTTGGTATTTGCTTGGAGTAGACAGATTATGGTCTAAAAGTTTTCTGTCTTGCTAGGCTGTCCCATTTCTGGTCTTTTCATAACTGATGGCAGACTTTTTGGGATTTTTTTTTTTTTTTTTGTCTGTGTCCATTAGCAATTCCACATTGTTGGTTTCTCTAACACCCAGCCTGGATATGTGAAACAAAAAGAAAACCTAAGGAGCTCACTGCCATTCTGTCCCTTGGATCTTTAGCCAGCTTGTTTTTTACTCTCCACCTCTTAATGTCTTTTTATGTTTACTTGATATATAATGTCTAGGGCTTTAGGCTGTATTTAGAGAGAGGAAGAGGGAAAAGTGCATTGACTCCATCTTTCCAACATAGAAGTAGACAGGGCAGGTCAATTTTAATTTCATTTCTAGTCTTAGGCCTTTACCCTCAGGCCTAGTTCTTACCCCTACTTGTGGCCTTTCCTGGGTTTTCATGGAATGCCTGAGAGCCCATATCACAGAATGCCACCCAGCCCATAAAAGTTCCCCTATATGGGCTGGGTGGAGACTCCTATAACCTCCTGGCTCTCGATGACCTCTGTTATGTTGGTTCAGATTCCAGTCCCATACCAGTCATTCTGTGCCTCACCATGCATAGTTTTGCTCTGAATATGTGTATCCTGATTTTTGGTCAATAATCTTAGAAATTCCACATACACGCTCCTTAGATCCACCTGTGTATATATTTTGGCTCTCTTGTACTTTGCCTACAAATTCTAGATGCTTCTGCAACCTCAAGCTCTAGTCTTTGCCTCTTCAGGTCAGGGAGGTCACTATCCCCTTGTTAAGCCTTTTTTCTCCATTGTGGTTTGACCATTGCCCTAGACAGAAAGGCTGGAAAAATATGGGGCTTACCACATTTCTTTTCTTTAACGATCATGGTATTTCCTTTATTTAAGGATCATGGTTCTGAGAGGTCTGTAGACCAGCACCTGAAAACAATTGCCTCTTTTTTTTTTTTGTCCAATTTCAAACTTATTTACATGTAGGTAATGTAGTACCACTTATAATGACTAGAAGTAGAGATCTCTATGCTGGCTTTTAATTTTTCAGTTATTGAGTAAATTGTTAGCAAATATATGTGACAGAGATACTTAGATTTGGATTCATTCAACAAAAAATTAAAACTTTTCCAAGTTTACCCAGTGAGATCTATTATGTGGCTGACAGGGAAAATATATATTATGTGTTAGTCAGAACTCTCTAGAGAAACAGAACCAATAGGATGTGTATGTGTGTGTAGACAGAAAGAGAGAGAGAGAGAGAGAGAGACTGGGGTTTATTATAGGGTATTTTCTCACACAATTATGGAAACTAGAAAACCTAATATCTGCAGAGTTGGCTAGCGGGTTGGCAACCTGGATCTCCAGTTCAGATTGTGTAATTTCTATTCTATTTTCAAGTTCAGTGATTCTTTTCTTTGTCTTCTTGTGTTGAGCCCACTCAATGAATTTTTATCTTAGTTACTGTATACCTCCAGTCTAAGCCTGGTAGACTGGAGACCCAGGAAATCTCATATTCCCATTCAAGTCTGAATGGTGTCTGCTGTAAAAACAGGAAGAAAGGATGTTGAAGATGAAGTCTGAAAGCATTTTTCTAGGGTGTTCTCTCTTCCTCAGGGGAAGCCAATCTTTTTGTTCTGTTTCTGCCTTCAACTGATTGGATGAGGCACACATACATTATGAAGGACAATCTGCTTTATTCAAAGCCCACTGATTTAAATGTTAATGTCTTTCAGAAACACCCTCAAGAAACACCCAGAATAATGTTTGATTAAATATCTGAGCACCCTGTAGCCCAGCCAAATTGACACATACAATTAATCATTACATATTATTTATGTACTTTTGAATATTTTCTGGTTGTTGCAAGTTAATAATTTTTAAAAAATATTTAATGTGCTTTAACTTACCTAAAAACATATATCTCATTTTACATACAGTGTGCATTACAGTAGAATCCCTACTTTCCATTTATCTCTCTTCTCATCTTCTCTCAAATATACTCTGTTTTTTATAGACATGCTAAATGTCATAGGGTAATGTCATGCTTTTTTTTTCACTTAACAAATATTTACGTACTTTGTACTGTAGTAGTCAGTGACTGCTCTGTAATGAGCTAAAGGGACATCACTTAATGATGGAAACAGAAAACATAAATAAGTAAATAGGCATTGTAAACAAATCAGATCATGTCATTCCTGTGCTCCAAAACTTCTATTGGCTTCCCATGTAATTCAGCATAAAAGCCAAAGTCTTTATGATGGCCTCCAAGTTCCTGAAAAATCTTCCTCTGGCCTCTTAACTCCACGAGCTCACTTTCCGCTGGTGTCCCCATCACTCATTTCATCTCAGCCGTTCTGTCATCCTTGGTTCCTTGATTGCAGAAGGCATGCTCCTACCTGAGAACTTTTGAACTGACTGTTCCTTCTGCCCAAGTATGCTCCCTAGGTATTCTTGCTCACTCCATCTGTATCCTAAAGCCTTTCTTAGATATCATCTTTCTATGATTATTTTAATTGAATGATTAACCATTCTGCTTAGCTGTAGCTCTTCCCACCTCCCTGTTACTCCTGATACCTCCTTAACCTGCTCTGTTTTGTTCCATTGTACTTATAACCCTCTATCATTTTATGTAATTTCTTTATATATTATTATTGTTGATGTTTATTATCAATATCATCTCAGAATTTGTTATATGTGAGCAGGAAGTTTTGCTGACCTGTTCATTACTATGTTCCCAAGTGCTTATCACATCTGTTGGCCCACAGTAGGCATTTCATACATATGTATTGAATAAGAGAATAAAAGAAAGGAGCAATTTTGGTATGCAGAATTGAGAAATAAATAAACAAGACACCAAGAGAAAAGCTGACAGGTTAAGGGAGGCCTACCCTATATAGGATGGCCAGAAGAGGCCCCACTAAAGATTAACTAACTGTTTTGTCAACATAGACTAAAGGATATGATGGGAAAATGTCCCAAGAGGAAGGAGCGATATGAACATCGAATCTACTGCAGAGAAGATAGTTCTCATTTGAAGAACTTGGAAAAAGCTCCTGTGGCTTGGGCACAGGGGAAAAAGGGAATGGACCCTGAATGGTGGTAAAGGGCTAAGCAGAGCCCTTGATCCTGTGTAGGTCTTGTCAGCCAAAGTCAGGTCTTTGGATTTTCTGGAAGTGCAGGAAGAAACACTTTCCAAGGAGGAGAATAGTGTGTTTTAATTTATATTTGCAGAAGATTTTTCTGACTGCTGGGTGGAGAATCCCAGCAGTACAGAAGGCAAGAAGACTTTTTAAAAATCTATTAAAATTTCTGTAAAAGATGATGATGTCTTGGAGTGAGGTGGTGACTGTTTAGTGAGAAATGGAAAGATTTACAATATATTTTGTATATAGGAAACACAGTTCTTGCTGATGGGTTAGATAGGGGTACAGTGAGAGAGACAGGAATAATTAATGATTCCTTCCACCTTCCTCTAAAATTCCCAAGCACTAAATGGGTAGTTTCACCTTCAACTTATAAGAGCAGGGTGGGATGACATTTTTAGATGGAAAATCAAGAGTCCCTTTGTGCACATGTTAATTTTGAAATGTTTTGGGAACATTCAAGTGGACATATGTAGTAAGCATTTGAAAATACAGAAGTCTGGACTTCTGATGAAAAATTTAGGATAGAGATGTGAATTTAGGAATTATCATCATAAGTACATTGTTTAAAACCATGAGAATGTTTGTGTACACCCAAGAAGCAAGTGTAGAGATGAAAGAAGGGACCTAATTATAATTCTTAGAGTTTGGGTTGAACTGTAAGCACTGGCCAAAGTGAATGATACCAATTGGCAACTAGTAAGTAGGAGAAAAGCCAAAGAGAAGAAAGTATCCTAAGAAGCAGGAAGCATTTTCCAGAGGTTCTTGGAATTATAAGACAAGGACAAACATATGTGCATTGAAAAAGAAACTCACTGTGGACATTCACAATGGTATTTTCAGAGGAGAGAAGTGTTAGGGTAAAATCATATTGCAAGGAGGTGAAGAGTGAATGAAAGGGGAGAATTAAGGATCTGAAAGGGAGAAAGGGAGCTAAGAAAGGAGATGGTAGTTACAGGCATATTGTTTTTGTTTTTTTATTATTTATTTTATTTGTTATTTATTTATTTTTGAGACAGGGTCTCCATCTGTTGTCCAGGCTGGGGTGCAGTGGCATGATATTGGCTCACTGCATCCTCGACCTACTAGGCTCAAGCAATCCTGCTTCAGCCCCCCAAGTAGCTGGGACTACAGGTACGTGCCACCATGTGCGGCTAATTGTTGTATTTTTTGTAGAGACAGCATCTCACCATGTTGCCCAGGCTGGTCTCAAACTCCTAGGCTCAAGCGATCTGCCTGCGTTGGCCTCCCAAAATGCTAGGATGACAGGCATGAGCCACTACATGTGGCATGGGTTTTTTTTTTTTTTTTGTACTGAAGAAAGTAGAATATGTTGGTACATATTCTGATGATGGTAGAAAGGTAGTTACAGCTGGTGCAGCAGAGTGAGGCTAGCCAAAGGAGCAAAGTCCTTGGCTGGGCAGGAATGGAGAAATGACATCCTGAGAGAACACTTTGTCTGTTGAGGGAGGAAGCAAAAGATGGGAGCAGATGCAGACTGCTTCCACTGCGTGTTCTTTCTGCTCTCAGCTGGGCTAATTCAGATGTCTGGTGGTTGACTGGTTCTTCAATGGAGTGCTGGAGACAGCTGGGTCACATGTGTCATCCTCTAGCGGATAGTTCAGGCATCTTCTCACAATGTTGGCAAATACAGCAGGAGTCCAATCACGTGAAAATTTCTGTTGTATCATATTTGATAATATCCCATTGGCCAAGCAAGCCACATGATCAAGGTTAGAGTCAGAGTTAGGGCAAACAAAGTTACATGGCAAAGAGTGTGAATACAGGGACCAGTGAAGAACCTGGGCTATTAATGCAATCTATTCTAGAACTGGTGAGGGCAGATGAGGGAACCTGGTCCTATGGAATGAGGCAAATTCATCAAATGAATGTTGTGAGAAGGAAAGGTGAGAGCTTAGAGCAGTGAGGGAAAGAAAAGAAATAAACTTTATAAGGAGGGAGAGAGATAACCTTTCATAGAAACTAAGTATAATTTTTGAGTGTCCTTTTGTGATTGACTGTCATGAATTTGATACCAATTTGACTACATGCATGATTTTCTTCAGCAGAGATTTGCTTCAAGAATGCAAATATTGGAGAAGGTGAATTCTTGGGTTAATTCAAGGTTGTGGATGTATTATCCCAGCCTATGGAGGTAAAGGGAGTTAAGGAAGTTTCAGTAGTTACTAGGGCATCATAATGATGGACCACATAATTTAATCTGAACAAGAAGAGAAAGAAAGACAAAGGAGGTTGGGCACAGTGGCTCACATCTGTAATCTTGGCACTTTGGAATGCCGTGGTGAGCAGATCACTTGAGGTCAGGAGTTCAAGACCAACCTGACCAACATGGTGAAATCCTGTCTCTACTAAAAATACAAAAAATTAGCTGGATGTGGTGGTGCACACCTGTAGTCCCAGCTACTTGGGAGACTGAGACAGCAGAATCACTTGAACCTGGGAGGCAGAAGTTGTAGTGAGCTGGGACTACATTGCTGCAGAGCAAGACTCTGTCAGAAGGGAAGGGAAGGGGAGGGAAGGGGAGGTGAGGGGGGGAGGGGAGGGGAGGGAAAAGTAAGATTGGTGAATTGGGGACTTTAATGAGGTCAGACAATGGTTTCCATGAGGATAACTAAGGAAGTACATTGGAAGACTCAAAGTTGTGGTTGGAGGGGGATCTATGAATGCATGATGTTGAGTCTGTTGTGTCCTTTTATGCCTGTGCTTCAGATTGTCCTGCCCTGTGTCTGTGGCATTTTACCTTCCTTGTCCACCTGAAAAACTAGCTCCTTCCCTAATTTTGTCAGGCTGATGTACATGCTCTTTCTCTGTTCTTACCTATGCATATCCTATCAGTAGGGATATTACATGTCTCATAATTGCTGTCTCATAATACCAATCCAACTGCACTGCTAGACTGGGAAGTCTTTGTTGATGTCTGCCTTCTTAATTGGCTGGCACAGTGCCTGATGCTCAACACAGATTTAGCTGAAAAAAGGAAGAGTTGACAATGACTTTTGGTGATGGAGACTATGAGGGTAGATGATATTGTCTAGGGCAGTGCTGACCAACATGGTAGACCCCATCACAAGTTGCTATGCAAACCTAAATATAATATAATGAAAGTTAATTAAATATAATTCAAAATTTCATTCCTCAGTCATGCTAGCCACATTTCAAGTACCCAATAGACAAATGTGGCTACTGTGTTAGAAAAGCACAGAGATCTAAAATTTCTATTAGAGCAGAAAGTTCAGCTGGATTGCTCTAACATTATAGAGCAAGAAGTTTGGGGGTGGGTGGGCAAGTGCTTATAGAAGATATAAGGAAGCACTGATAGAAGGTGAGAAGGGATAGAAAGGAAACCAGAGTGCTAGGACGTGGGCCCTAGCAATGATTTTCCACAAGAGGTTTGTAGGTTATAGGAAAAACTCACAAATTGCCACAAGAAATTAGATGTGTAAAGTGGTAGTGTTAAGAGACTTACAGTAAAGTGGTAGTGTTAAGAGAATGATTTTTTTTTCTTTTGGGATGGGAGAGTGAAGTATATTTACAAAGAGAAGTTTTACCACTAAGAAAAAGAGTGAAGAAGGGAAAGGATGGAGGTCATCAAGAACGCAATTTCCAGAGGCCAAAGGAAAAACTGGGATCTAGGGCGTGAGCACTGGGTTAGGCCTTGAGAAAAATGCACATATAAGTTTTTGTTTCGAAAAGCCAGACATCCATTTATTCAACTGTATTTATTGAGCACCTATTTGTGCCCAGCACTTTTTTAGATGTTAAGAATTCAGCAATAAGTAAAACAGAATAACTGGTTTTATGAAGCTTACATTCTGACATTGGAGACAGGAAAGAAAGAAGTAAAGTATATGGCATGTTACAGAATGATAAGTACAATAGAGAAAAAGAAAGCACAGTTGGAGGATGGAAAGTTTCAGAGGCACAGGATGGTGGTGTTATGGTTGTTAATTTCAGATAAGGTGACCAGAGGCATCTCAATGAGAAGGTGAAGGAAGGAGGGGACAGTCCTAGAGATGAGTGGCTATCAGATAACTGTGGAGGTAGGGAGAGAAATTGAAGGAGTTCATTTTTTTTTTTTTTTTTTTTTTTTTTTTGAGACGGTGTCTCGCTCTGTCTCCCAGGCTACAGTGCAGTGGCGTGATCTCAGCTCACTGCAAGCTCCACCTCCCAGGGTACACACCGTTCTCCTGCCTCAGCCACCTGAGTAACTGGAACTACAGGTGCCTGCCAGCTGACGGGCTAATTTTTTTTTTGTATTTTTAGTAGAGACAGGGTTTCACCGTGTTAGCCAGGATGGTCTCGATATCCTGACCTCATGATTCTCCCACCCCAGCCTCCCAAAGTGCTGGAATTACAGGTGTGAGCCACCATGCCTGGCCTGAAGGAGTTCATTCTTAATGATACTTGTTGCCTTGGAAAAATCTTGTGCTGAGGATGATGAGTATGGCAGAAGGTTTGAGTGAGTTTGAAGGAGGGGTGGTCCACTGTAGAAAGTCAAAATATCATCGTCAATAAAATTAATTAAAATATATATTTTTTTCACCCTGCACTAAAGATGCAGCAATGTGCTTTTAATTTACATAGTATTTTTGGTCATACTTTACCCCGCCACTGTCTGCTGCAGTCATTGAGTGGAAAATATTACTTGACTCCTATCAAAGTTTGCCTGTTAAGTTTGTAAATTTTGTGAACTGATACCCAACTTAAAATTTTTTATTATTCATGGGAAAAAAATCGCATAACTCAAAAACCAGATGCTAAATTACTAAAGGGTCCAGAAGACTATGAACTTGCATAATTGAAGAACTCGAGCAGAAAGGGTATTACAGTTACAGAATGGAGTCCCAAGTTATGTTCTTGAATAAATTTAAGGGAGTTAGCAGAGCATTTGAAGATTTTTGTTCCATTTTCCTTTACTTAGGATAAATGAATATATTCATAAGTCACTAAGGTGATTCAGAAAAACAAATTAAAAATGTATCTTGTAGGTTAAAGATTATATTAGAAGTTAGATTGTCAAAAGAGTGAGGCAATGTTGAAACAGTGATACTTGCTTAATGTAATATGAAGGATTCTTGATACTCTTGATGAAATGAAAAATGGACAACTTTCTCTGAACAGTTAGGATTGTAGAGTGCTGTAAAACTAATCAGATGCTATTTTGTCTTAGAAGCAGAGGCAGATTTTTATAATTTAATAAACATGCTAGAAAACTGCATAAAAATTGACTTGAGGGAAAAAGAAACATCTGGAACCTTTGCAGCATATATCTGGGAAGCAGGGCTGAGGAATCTATTGATGGAATAAATGACTGCCTAACTGGGAGATCCTGTCCCCAAGTATTTCCTCACAGGTCTCTTTCTATTGTGAAATTTCACTATTAGTAATTTATTTCTTTGTTTAAGCTTTGTGTGTGTGTAGGGTCCAGAATTCGTTTTGTCTCCCTTTCCTTCTCTTTCTTTCTTTCCCCATCAAATGTCAGTGCTCTTCAGCACTGACGCCTCCACCTCAGGCCTCTGTTCTGGTTACTGTGTATTTTCTTCTGCTGCCACCATCATGAGCCAACTGTGTAGTTGTGATTCTCCAAACCTCATCGACTGCTCTGGACTCACTCCACCAACAGCCTACTGGATATAGTAATAGTAATAAATAATAATGAATGCCCTTTCTGAATGGCTTACACACACCATATATCAGGCTCTTGACTAATAACTTTAAAATGTGATCGCATTTGATCCTCATTAGCCTGTGAGGTTTGCAGAGGAGGAAACCAAAACACATTAAATATAGGTAACTCACTCAAGATCTCATGGCTTACAGCAGCTGTGACCTAAACCCAGATCTGTCTGATTCTAATGCCCTTGCTTTAATCACTACCTTATACTAGCTTTCCATTTAGCTATGCCACAAGAACTTTAAAATCAACATATCCAACCAAGTATCATTTTATTCTTCCCTCATCTACCTCTTCTCCTGTGTTCTGGATCCTACTTAATGATCTCACCATCTACTCAGGCACTTTAGTGAGAAGCTGGGAGCAGGGCCAGCTTCATGGACATGTGACCTGTGTAATTGCCCAGGTGCCATGCTCAGAAGGACCCTGTGCTTGACTTCCTTTCAGCCATCTCCATCTTGATATTCTTAATAATTTTAAAATAATATCAGTTTGCGCTGGGCGCCACACATCACATAGCTTGTCCTGCCTAGAAGTTATCTTTGACACTTTCCTTGCCTTCCTGTGTTCCTCTAACCCTTTCCTCCACCTCTGATTTGTGATGCTCATTCTTTCTCTTAAACCCCACTTGAGCCTCTGCCTTCTTCCCTATGGTACTAAATTTCATTGTCTTCATTTAGGTCCTCAATATGTGTTTACTTGATTACTACAGAGTCTCCTCTCCCCCTGTTTCTAGTCTCAATTTCCCGTAATTGGTGCTGTGCATGATTTCAGAAGGAGCTCTTAAAGTATACTTGTTTATACTACTCCTCTTCTTGTAGCCCTTCAATGACTTCCCATTTCCTGTTGGAATAAAGTTGACTCCTTTTCATGGCATGTAGTGCTCTCAGAACACTGACCTTTGCCTGTCTCCTTAGCTGTGTCTCTCACTGCCTCTCTGTTAGTGCAGTTTTCCAGTCATGCTGAAATGAACACTGGGTTGACCATTTCATGCGTATGCACTTGATAGTCCTCATTCCTGGACTTCCCTTTCCTCCCTTATCTCTCATGATATAGCATAAATATGTCTTCCTAGGAAAAGGCTTTCCAGAACTTTCTCTGCTTTTTCCCAAAGGCAGTTGATCATCCCATTCTTTACAGCACTCAGGACTTGTTATATATCTTTACTAAAGACATAAAGCAAATACTGTATTAGGCTAAGCCATTGATATGGCTGTTTCTGTAGCCCTTGTAGCCATGGTTGGACATCTGCAATTTCTAGTAGCTTGATCTGTACTCTGTTGTGATTTCTGGAAATTTTATTTAATTGTGAGTTAAGGACAGAGACTTTTGTATTAAACATTGTGCTTCCATCATTGAGGATAGTACTTGGCACAGAGTAGGTGAATGAACTTCATGGAAAGAACAACAAAACGGAGAACATTGTGAGGACATGATTAACCTGAATTGAAAATGGTCACCTGTTATAATAAAATTATTTGTTCTAGATAATTGTAGAATGTGGACAGTTTTACATAAAGTGTAATCTCTGAGCCAAAGGAAACCCAAGTATTTCAGTATAAGGGTTCAACCAATCTGAAATGTTTCTTATAGAGTCCTTGTCAAAACTTTGTTTATAAGGCCAGTTTGTAAAGCTCAAGCTTTTACTGTTAAAGGAAAACTGTGAGAAAGAAGCTTTCAGGGATTTGAAGTGACTAGTTTTCTTTAGAGCCTAAGCAGATATACCTGTGGGCTTGGAAGAAAGCATTGCCATCTGACACAGGAACCCAGGATTGATAGATGATGAGAACCCTGGGGATGGCGAAGGAGGACAAAGACCAGCCTTAATGGGCTTTGAGAACCCATTTTGGTGCCACCTTCTAAGAAAAATCTATAACATTTACTGATGTTTTGTGGATCGCCATGAACCCCCCACAGTAATTTCCAATGTTTTCAGATTCTGGTTCTAGATTTAGCCTTAATACCTGCTTCAGGTTCTGTTCATTTTATCACCTTTGAGAAAATTGAAGCCCTGAAGCGTTCTCAGTCTGAATGTTTCTGTAGAAATCCCTCCCAGGAGAGTGCCTAAATAAGGGAAATGAAGCCTACTAGTCTAGGAATAAGGAAGGCATCCTAAGTGAGTGTTTCATGTTCCCACTCCATTGATTTTATATTATTTTGTTTTTCATTGATCATTGTATTCATGACACACAAATATTGTGCCCAACACTAGTCCATAGATTGTGAAATATAGAAAATAAAAGCTCAGATGCATCAAGAAATTTATAATCTACCTAGGATGCCCAATGCAGCCCTCCAATCTCCCAGTTAGAGAATGATTAGAGGTAAGCTTTTGTGGTACTGAACACCTACATAGGAATTTAGGTAAAGGTGTGGTTCCTTTGGGTTTTAGTATCAGAAAAGACATGGAGATGCTGAGCCTCCAGGTGAGCCTGACCCTAAAGAATGGACAGGAATGGTTGCTGTGGGCTTGTTCCCTCAACCATTAGGCTTTGATGACAGGATGAGGGCTTGTAATAGCTGGGGTTCTCCAGAAAGAAAGAACCAATAGAAGATCGATCTATCTATCTATCTATCTATCTATCTATCTATCTATCTATCTATCTATCTATCTATCTAGAGAAGTCAGTAAGTCCTGGAGTCCAAATCCAGAGAGCCTGGAGTTCTGATGTCCAAGGATGGGAGAATAATATATTCCAGCTGCAGGAGAGAGAGGAAATCACCTTTTTCTTCTTTCTAGGCTCCGGCTGATTGGATGGTGTGCATTCACATTGAGGGTAGATCTTCCCCATTTAGTTCACTGACTTACAGGCCGATATTCTTCAGAAACGCCCTCACAGACACAGCCAGAAATAACCCTTTACCAGTTCTCTAGGTAATCCTTATTTCAGTTAAGTTGACAGCTAAAATTAACTATCACAGTGCTGAAAATCACTGTGGGGTCATGAGATGGGGAGGGGAACGGTGAGTCCAGGGAATCTTTTCATATAAGGGGAAACATAAGACTTCCTGAGAGACTGATTATAGGCAATCAAGAAAGCAAAATTCAAGGTGTCTAGCCTAAAACCTGTCAGAATAGCAGTCCTGCTGGAGTTATTTGGGAACGGTAGTTGACTGGACTTTGTTTTGGGAAGGAGATGTGGGAGAAGGAGAGGATAATGCTTGACATGTAACTTGAGGAGCTAGACTCCAATGGGGAGCAGTGCTTTCCAGCATGTGATTTGAGAAATGCAGATTATGACAGGATGTTAATAGGTGCTACCTAAAGATGGATAAATAAATAAGTAAATAAATAAAAGAAAGAGAGAGCTCTATGGCCAAAGATGCTACACAGATTTCATATAAAACCAAGGCAATTTAGTTTTTTTCTGTTTTTTGTTTGTTTGTTTGCTTTGTTTTGGTATGGTAGGACTTCTCAGATTTTCTCCCATGAGAATATTCCCTGTAAGAATAGTCAATGTTCAGCAATTCCTTAAGTTACTCGATAGTAGTCCAGTGGAGCATTCCCTGGACTGTCATTTTATAGTAGATGATTTATAAAATAACAGAGAATCTCAGAGAATACACTGAGCTAGGCAGTGGAAGTTGCAAGGAGAGAACGCAATAGAGACCATGCATTTTAAGAAGTGGACAGTCATCACTCCCAAATGATTTGAGAAAAAAAATTTCTCTTCCATCCTTCACTATAAATAAATAAGAGATGTAAAGATAATTTGAGGATGAAAAGTGAGATTTGCAGCTGCCCCAGTAATATCCAGAGATATGGCCAGTGAAGAATCTGTGAGTCGTGGATGATGTAGCTCAAGGCAAGAGGGCTAATGATAGCAAGATAAACAACTAATGTTTACAGCTAGGTGCATATCCAGTTTTATTAGCTGTCAGTTGTTGCTTTTTAAAGCAAATGACAAAGATTTATGACCAGTCAAAGTTATCTGCTGTGCAGTTTAAGTTAATTGCTGCCATGTTAGATTTCAGAGCCAGATTCTATTTTGGGAAGACCAATTTGGCAGTTGCCTTAGCTTGTATGTCAAAATGAGCTGCATGTATGTAAGAAAAATGAGCTCCATTAAAGTTGGTTAAAACGCATGTTTTTTACTTTGAAGTGTAAACACACACACATTAGAGAAAGTTTTGCTCTTTTAGGATCTATGTAATATTTGGATTTAGGACTGAATATAGGGAACTACACATTTTGTAAATTCATAACCCTAGGCATCATGAATCTGGAATAGATGAGATGCTTATAATTACCAGAGGAATAATTTTTGCTACCCTACAATACTGTTTTCTATTTTATGTCTTTAGGACCAATACTGAACTTAAGTCTTCTGTTTATTTATCATAATAGATTATTTTTTTCCTTCCATTGACCCCACTTCCAGATTCACTTTGAAGGGTAGATGGCTGTTGATAAACAAACTCTCAGTGTATTTCTTCTAGAGCAGGGTTGGCAATGCCTTTTAAAATATTTATTTGTGTACTTGATCCAGCCAAGTTGTTCAGAGGTGCACTTTTTTCCATATGAGTCATAACAAATTCTGTCCCTATCACTGTGCAAACACACACATACACACACAGACACACACACACACACACACACGCAGACACACAAACTTCTAGCTCATATAGATAAGCTGTGATTCCACTGAAATGAAATAGATACCACAAGTCACACATGAATTCTTTTCATTAGGCCTTTCTTATCCCTTTATTGTTGTTAAAAACTGTGAGATTATTAATGGTTTGCAATATCTATTTTGGGATCTAAAATATTTCAATATATGTTTAAATGTTAGTAGGATAAAGCATTATAAAATCTAGAATTATCTTGATTCTTCTGCTACCCCAATATATTCCTTCTTTTTTTTTTTTGTATTCTATAGTTAGTGGCAACTGGAATTCCACTTGGGCATGTAATAAATGCACTAAGATTTTCAGGAAATAGAGATGATTGACATCTTGTCCCATCATTAACATGCTCACAGACTGGTGGTGAGAAAAATGGGGAGGGGAGGGTTGTACACATGTATCTCAGCTACACAGACTGTTGTGGCTGTTCTGATGGGATGCTATGGACAATGGGAGAGAGAAGAAAGATGTTGGGTTTGGGGACACAGGGGGTAGGTTGTAAAGGGCTCATGTTGGGTGTGAGTTCTTGAAGAGTGGGCAAGATTCTGATAGATGGTATAAAGAAAAGGTCACTAGGCCGGGCACGGTGGCTCACGCCTGTAATCCCAGCACTTTGGGAGGCCGAGGCGGGTGGATCACGAGGTCAGGAGATTGAGACCATCCTGGCTAACACGGTGAAACCTTGTCTCTACCAAAAATACAAAAAAATTAGCCGGGCGTGGTGGTGGGTGCCTGTAGTCCCAGCTACTGGGGAGGCTGAGGCAGGAGAATGGCGTGAACCCGGGAGGTGGAGCTTGCAGTGAGCCGAGATCGCGCCACTGCACTCCAGCCTGGGCTACAGAACGAGACTCCATCCCCTCTCCTCGCCCCCCCAAAAAAGGACACCATAGGTAAACATAGAATGATAAATGAAGTCATATGAAGGTCAGGGTAAGGAAGAACCTGCTTAAGAATCTGCATTGTAGGGTGAACAAGACTGTAAGGGGATTTGAGTAGTATGCTTAAAAGTTTAGATTTTATTCTCTGTAAAAAAAAAACAAAAAACAAAAAAAACAAAAAACCAAAAAAAAAAAACAACAAAGGGTAACCATTGAAAGAGTTTAAGAAGGAGAGGGTCATGATTTTACCTTATCTTTCTTAGCCTCCATGATTGGTAATAAATATCTAAAGTAGGGCAGTGACTTCTAGAGTGTCAAGGGAGGGGCTGATGAGAGGTAGACTCAATAAAACCACCTCATTATAAGAAGTAGGCTAGTTCTTTCCTTTCTTTCCTTGTTCTGTGATCCAGAAAGTGCCAATTTCTAGAAAAAAAATGTAGTCAGAGCATGAGGATAATAATGGATCTTCTTGATTATCCAGTGAGCCAGTTCAGCCTGCTATTTGGAAAATGAGACTCAGTGATTCTCCCAAAGCCTTGTCAATAGAAAGTGACATAATACAGTGAAGAGCCCAGATCATGGCTTGCTTTGAACATGAGCCTCTTCCAATTAATAGCTATTTCTCTTGGGCAAAGTTTTTTAAATTACTGAATATCATTTTTCTCTCCAATAAAATGAGAAAATTAATATTTTCCACATTTGAGAATGAAAGAGAAAAGAATATATAGTTACAATTAGTGGGACTGTTTATACAGGCCAAGCACTGTTCTTTGCACTTTAAATGGGTGAATGCATTTAATGCTCACAAATATATTTATGTTAGGCACTATTTCACAGGTTACAAATTAAGACTGAGAGAGATTAAAAAATTTGATCCAATGTCACATAGCTAGTAGGAGGTAGAGCTGGGATTCAAGCTCTGGAGGATGGTATGTATTAAGTTTTAATAGTTTCTGAAAATATTGGTAGAATTCAGTAAATGAAGGCTTTTATTATTGTTGTTACTGGCTTCCTCTCTCTGCATTCCAAGACACCCTGTCCTTGCCTCCAGATGGAATTCCTTAAAACACAAACTTGATCGTGTTACTCCTAAGATCTTTTTTGTTTCTGATTTCTCTTAATTAAATCCAAACTCTTCAGCATGGTGTTAGATGCTCTCTGTAACTCGGATTCTTTCCTACGTACAAATATTATCTATCATTATTTCCCTTGTCATCTCTTCTGGTGAGTTGGTTTTTGTATGAGGCCATCCACAATACCTAAGGGGCCTCTGGGTCATGGAAATGAGTACCCTGGGAACTATGAGGCGACAGAGAGAGGGGGAAACTGGCAAGCAGGGGTGTGTGTAAATACTTCTACTAAGTTCCTGCCAAGGGTGTTCATGGGAAAATGTTTGCTGACCATTGCTGGATCTTTAACTTTTTAACATAAAGCTTGGCACTTGAATTTGTATATGAAATTTATCAATTTTTGAATGCTGTCAATGGAATTAAAAAATTAATCTGTAGCATAATTAAAAAATATATCCATGGGCTGGATTTGGTCTGTGAGCTTCCATTTTGAGACTTCTTGTCTCAGTCCTAAGTATAATTCATGTTCCTCCAGCTATCTGCCTTTGTTTATACTCTTCCTTTTGTGTAGAATGTTCTGTTGTCGCCATTTCATTCTATCAGAAATCTTCCCTGCCCTTCAGTACCCAGTGCAGGGGCCACCAGAGCCGCCTGTGTTGACCTCATCTAAGCACCACTGGTATTGCTTGCTGTTCATGCCTCTTATTTGATGCTCACAAAATCTTTTGCCTTATCATTATTTTTGTATATGTCTTTGTTTTTTGTTTTGTTTTGTTTGAAATGAAGTTTCCGCTCTGTCACCCAGGCTGGGGTGCAGTGGCATGATCTCGGTTCACTGTAACCTCTGCCTCTCTGGTTCAAGTGATTCTCCTGCCTCAGCCTCCCAAGTAGCTGGGATTACAGGCACATGCCACCATGCCCACCTAAATTTTGTATTTTTAGTAGAGCTGGGGTTTCATCATGTTGGCCAGGCTGGTGTTGAACTCCCAACCTCAGGTGATCTGCCCACCTTGGCCACTCAAAGTGCTAGGATTATTGGCACCCTGCCTGGATATGTCTTATATTTACTGTTTTGAAAGCCAGACTGTATTTTTTTAGATTATAGTTTAACCATAACTGCAATATCTGTTATGGGGTCTTAGAATAGCTCTTGTACAGAATAAAGTAGTTGAATGAATAAAATGATGTATCTCAAAAGATTTTAAAATTACTTTTGTATATATGTGAAAAACTAGCTAAAGTTTTATGTCTTTAATCATAGAATTAACATTATACTACTTAGAAACAGAGCTTTATTTGTGGAAAAAACAAACCCAATTTTATTTTCATAAGTCTTGGAGAATGGATGGTTATTTAGTATCACATAGTACAAATATTTCATATAGTTGATATGGTATATTACATTTTTAAAGCTTTTTTCCTTCAGGGGTTTTAACCTAATGCATATTCTGTGAGGTTAGGGATCTTTTGAGGTGTAATTGCTTTGGAATTGTTGAAGAGGAAAATTGTTCTAAAATATTCTGGAAATGCAGTGTGCTGTTTATTCCTCTCTGCTTCACACTGATTAGGCAAGTGTTGTAAGATCTTAGGCTTACCTTATAAAGATGCTAAGTTCTCAAATTGCCTAGGGTAAATGAAATTTAAATGTATTCTCAGAGCAATTACTTGAAAATTCTCACATTTAATCCTAGGTTATTCGTGTGGACAGAGAAAAAACAAGGCAAAGAGCTATAGAGTGTCAAGTAGGAGTTTAGCAAAAATTATATATAAGACAAATATAGATATATATGAAAGTTTAAAACATCTTTTTATTCTAAGGAAGAGCATAACATATTTATCTAAATCACACTATAGAAAGAGGGAAGATTCCCAACATCTGTTGGACATATTAGTACAGGGATGTTTGAGCTGGTCAGCCCTATAATATTTTGCTTTCTACTGCATGAAATAACACACATATGGCAGTTTGTCTGTGTGCTACAACAAGTTCCCTTTCTGACTGAGATTTGTGAATATTTCCAGGGGCTGATCACACTTGTTAAAACAAGGGGGGAAATTCCTCTTAGATGAAAGAGTATATAACCTTAAGGACTGGTGGAGTAATGTACTAAGTTCTTAGGTGTGAACTCTAGAAAAAGCCACGACTTTCAGAAGGTAACTGATAATAATGTCCACTGTTCAACAACACCTTTGTGCCCAAATATATTTGTACCTGATAATCTTGTAGTATTTTTTTTAATTTGAAAAAAATGCAGTCACTGCTTTATGCTTCATTGAAGCAAAGTTTGAAATGAAAGAAAATGAATCCCTCCCCTTTTTCAATAGCATTTATTAATCCCCTACTATATTCTGGTCATTGTGAGCTCTAGGAATCAAGTGAAAAGCACACAGCACAGTGTCTTCTTTCTCATTCTAATAGAATAAAAAAAGTTCTCGGTGATTGTAATGCAAGATGATGATTGTTATAATTAATGCAGAAAATGCAGGAGAACGCAATCTGCACTTTCTTTGGGAAACCAGAAGAAGAACAGGGCTAGGACTTCCAAGATGTATAAGGATATGCTTGGGAGCTCAGGCATGAGAGGACAATACAGGCAGAGGAGCCTTAAGTGCAAAAGCCCAGAGGCTTGAAGTCAACCCAGGTCTGATTCAGAGAAGGGCTAGTAATTTGGTGTGGTCATATGAGTGAGTGTGAGGGTATGAGGCGGGTCAGAACACAATGGACATCATATATCCACCAAGGCTTGCTAAAATTTATCCTGGAGGGGAATATTCCTATTGCATTTGGATAGCTTTTAAGAGCAAAGTTATAACACTTAAAAGGAGGGTTAATTAATGTGATATTTTGATGTATGTCTGGTTCAAGTATCAGGTACTGGTCTGCTTTCAGTTTTCTGCTTTCAGTTAAAATTTAGAATTTATGCCTAAGTCAATGAAGCCTGTTCATGATTGTGTGCACGTGTGTGTGCAGGTGTGTGTGGTGTGTGTTCTCAAGGTAATAGAGAAGATATGGATAGACAGAGGAGTCAAGTAACCTTTCAGAGAGGTCTTACAGATTAATTCACTGTGGTTGCAGCACAGCAGGGTTTTGAGAAAATAATCTTAATGTGGAGGGACACTGTTTTGGGTTAGGGAGAAAGTCATCTAATAGGGGCTGGATAATGTGAGGAAGAGAAAAACATAGAAATGAGTTGAAAGAGATAGCCTGTGCAAGAAAAGGATAGAGGATCTGCATTTGGATTTACAATCCCTTTTTTTGGCAGGTAGCCCCACTGCCTACTATCTGAAGACACTGGGGCTTGGAGAGGTTCAGAACTTGTCCCAGAGTCTGACACCCAGCGAACAGCAAAGCTTCTTTCACACCCAGGAAACCTGTCTCCCGAACACACTCACATTAACCACTTTGGCATTTCCCACTCTAGACCTCTCTTCTATTCCATTGCATCCTTTGTCAATACAGTAGCTGTATTGTTTAGTTACAGGTTACTGACATTTGTCAATAGACCCAGACTGGTGAAAGCTCAAAGGCTTAATGAATAAAATGATTAAATATCACATGTTAAGACAAGAAGCTGTCTTCTTAGCGTGCTTCAAGTGTAGCAGTTGGAACAAAAGTCTGTTCAAACCAATCCTGATCCTTCCCCTGGATATTAAAGACCAAACCCGGGAAAGAAAGAGCCATTTTTGCTCTTTGACAAAAGGCTATAAAGATGTGATCTTAGAACTGTTGGGAGCCATAACCTTCACCAAGCAGAGGCATGAGAGTAGAGATCTACCTGCAAAGAGAGTGGAGATGAGATGTGAAAAGAGAAGGGTCCGACTGTGCCCCAGGCATTCAGTCCTTGTCATACCTTAGTTTAGAAGACCGTTTCCTTTTCCAATATCTAACTATGTGAATCCATCAAATCCCTTTCTCAACTGAGTTACCTACTGAAGTGGATACTTTGTAGCCCTAACTCTGAATATTTGACTGAATATATTCCTCATTCTTAGAATAGTTCAGTACTTAAAATTTATATTTTCACTGCATAATTTAGGTATAACAATAATTAGGCAAAATGAACTGATACCTAATGACGCTACTCCAAACAATTTTCTTTCTTTGAGCTAGTACAAGTAAACTTTTATTTGTTACTTGGCATTTAATAATCCAACACTCAATAGGGTTTTCTTGATTGACAACAAGTGAAAATGTGAAAGAAAGATATACTGAATAAATGACTCAAAGAGAATAGGAGAAATAGTCCTTATAAAATGGGGTTAAAACCCCTCTTTAATGAATTGCTTTTGACACCTTCTTTTGACAAATTTAAATGGTAAGACTAATTAGGCTTTAAGGTGCTGAAAAACTTTAGGATGCCCTTTGAGTGTGATATTAAAACTAGGTAATACATGTAATGCAAGAGTATTGACCAACCAGAATGGATGCTGCCCTTCAACAACTGATATGTGGCCTTACCGGTGTGGCAGGTATGGCCTGAACACAGTAACACTTACTGAACACAGGCTGGTCCTCATTCCAGCTTCTAACCTTTTCGTGAAAGGTTACTTTACTCCTCTGTCCATCCATATCTTCTCTGTTACCCTGAGAACACCCTGCCATCTCACACACCTGCACACACACATGCACACAATCCTGAACAGGCTTTATTGACTTAGGCATAAATTCTGTTTTCACTAAAAGCAGAATTGGTCCCATGGGTTTAACAAACACATGTTGTTCCTATTAAGGTGAGGGCGGCTTGTTTTAAAATTTAAACAAGCATTCTGTGTTGTATGGCTATCATTTGACTATTTTTGGCACCTTAATAACCATTATTTATGCAATCCTCCGTATAGTAAAATGTCTTCTGTCTCTCAAGACAGCATAAGATTCCCTGGGTCCACAAGAAAACCCATTTGACCTCAGTAATACTTTTTCCCATAGGAAGTTCAAAGTGGTTTGGACTTCATGCTTTATGTTTGAAGGTGCTACTGTTGCTGATTTTAGCTTTTGTACTTGGCCTGCTCACCAGCAGAGAGATATGTATGAATTGTCAAAGGCAAGGGTGATTTGAATACTTCGCCTTTGACCCCGGAGCTAAGCGGCCCCCAAAGTGAGAGCCAGTTTAGGGAGTAATTTAGTGAAAAGTAGCTCTTTAGTGTGTTCAACATGTAACTCAGGAACTCATGCTCTTTCCTCACAAATTCTGTCCCAGGCTTGACTGTTAGCCATTATAGAGAATTTTGACATGTGCATGATTATGATAAAAAGTTTAATGCACTGTGGTTGAAGTACAGCAGAGTTTTGAGAAAAGATTCACAAGGTGGAGGGACACTGTTTTGGGGTAGGGAGAAAGCCATCTAATAGGAGTTGGATAATGTGAGGCAGAAAAAATTCTAGAAAGTTGTTGAAAGAGATAGCCTATGCAAGAAAAGGATAAAAGGGCAAAAAAATATAGATTAATAAGGATGACAGCAATGAGGCTGAAATCGTATGAAGAGGACAAAACCATTAGGTTTACAGAGAAACAATCCTAGAACTGTTTTGCTTCCTTGTAAATGAGTCTACCCAAGAATGAGACTCGAGGAATTCAGGGTGATGGAGAAAAAGGCCAAATAATTGTGGGCTTTGGAGGACTCTCAGAAATTCACTTACATTGATTCCCTGACTTCCCCTAAGGGAGGAAGAACATGAAAGTTCTTCAACTCCAAGGAGTTCCAGCAGAGATCCAACATTTTTCTATTAATCCTGTAACAAGAACTTACTGAAATCTAGAAACTCTGCTAGCCACTTCAATAAAAAAAGAAATTCAGATTGTTCCATTCATCCAGCGACACAGGAAAAATACTATTAAAAAGACAGCAAAACAAATGCTTGCATTCACACTCATTCCTATGTGGTAAGGCAACAAACATATGGGAAACCAAATCAACAGTAATGGGGTTACAGCCCCCAACTAATGTGCTGCAATGAATGCTCAAAACTAGCAATCTTCTCTGCATGTTTGTAGTTTCAAACAGCTCCAGAGATAAAAATTATTTGTATTAGTTCTTTCTTTATAAGTGGCATTAAGGTTTGCAGAAATGGGGAAGTATGAATTGCAGGTGGAAAAGTATACAGTTTTCCTATGAGGCTGGACTTACAGGACATCCTGTAAAATGCATATTTACTGTTATGGAGAGACAAAGAACCTAATGTAGGGAGGAAAGAAGAGAGGTTGAAAAAAATAAAATTAAAGCATTTTATGAATCAGGCAGTTCGTACTTCATTGTGCTTACATACTGGTAGGATATTAGGCTTATACCAGGAATCAATAAACTATGGTTCAAGGACAAAATCCAACCCACCATTTGTTTTTATCAACAAAAGTTTATTGGATAAAGCCATGCTCACTGGTTACACATCTTCTGCCACTGTAATGGCAGAGTAGAGTAATTGCTACAGAGAACATATGGCCTGCAAGCCTAAGATAGTTACTACCCATCCATTTACAGAAAAAGTTTATAAACCCCTGCTTTAGATAGTTTGAGGCTGCAATACTTAGAGGTATTCCTAAGGATTTACAGTCATAGGTAGACTACAATGAGTGGGTCTCCCCATAGTCTTTGGGAACGGTTGACATGAAGATGAACTTTGAGTGTAGGTTGAAAGATGACAGAGAAATGTCTATGTGTTCTAATGGTGCGTGTTGAAGGGGCAGGGCCCAGCGTGCTGATTCTCAGCTGCTGTCTGCAGGATCCTTATGATTTGCTGACCAAGTGTTCGCCAACCTCAGATCTGCTTTCCAGCCAGCTTTCCCTTCATTCTTGCCACATGAAACTTTAGCCACCTGCCCCAGCATCAGTGAGGGCCCCCCAGAGCTAGGGGCTCAAACTGATTAGCCCAATTTGTTATACTTGAGAATTTGGTGGTGGGAAGTCATACAAAAATGGTACACTGTTAAACACAGCACTTACTGAACAGGGTGTTACGGGATAAAATACCCATCATGTGATGCATACAAAAGGCATAAAATATGTAACTTGAGGGAGAGCCACCAGCTGGTGTCATGAGCCAGGAATTCCCAAGAATGATGGGATTTGAGACAGGCTCTCAGGAATGGGAAAATACGGGTATATGGAGAAGGGTGGAATACTCACCCTTGTGAAATCAGTGGCAATTTCCTCTTCTCTAGAACAGAGCTAAGCAACAGCTGGCTGACTTCCTACAGAGAACAGCCTTTGTACACAGGGACTAAAGACATGGTCGAGGCTTTATACTCTAGGATTAAACAACCTCAGACCTTAAAGATATGGAATTTCTCAGCACAATTCTCACTATTGTTCATTCAGGAATTTTTATTTGTCTGATCACATTTCTCCCCAGTGCTATTACAATGTAAAGCCACAGGAGATATTTTGCAATTTACGCATTGACAAAGAAAGAAACGCTTATTCATAAATCCATTTAAATGAAATTCACATGGAATGAATTAAGGTAGAAACAGCAATAAGCTTATTTTCAAGGTAGGGAAATTGAGGTGTGAGAACAATTTCCCAGAGTGACAATTAGTGCCAGATTAGTTACTGAACTCAAGTCTATTAACTTGGAGTGCATAGAGCTGATATAGAGTCAATATGCATGAGTGAGACTTAGTTGAGATATTTTTTAAAATTTTCCTTTTTGGTTGGTGAATATTCACTGCTTTGAGTTCCAAAAGACTGAGGTGACTCTAATTCTTGCTTTTACCAGGAAAGTCCTGGTTTACACCTGTCATTCTCAAAACTGTCCCAGTTTGGGTGATAAATTATACCCCATACCGCCTTGGACCTCTTTAAAAACTAGCAAGTAGTTGGTGCGGGGTTAATGCCCACATAGTCAGGGCCTGTGGAGGGAAGCATGGCCCACACGGTGTCCTAGCCTAAGCAGTTATTAAATATTTTCAATATTACTCCTGTTGGCTTAGTGTTATTCAGAGTCACAAATTCTCTAGGTGGCTTCCAGTCATTCTCCTGCATCCTGTGGCTTTGACAGCACCCTGCAGGGGGGAGGACTCTTATGAACTGTGTCCAGTGTCCTCTTGTGACCTGCATGGCTCTGAGGATCTGGTCCAGGTGATCCATTCACACCTCTCACCAGCCCACATCCCTCACCAGTCCTCATTCTCTGTGCTCTTGCCTGTGGGCCTCCTTTCAGTTTCATGAGAGCAACTCTTCTCCCACACTCTTACTCTGCCTCTAATGTTCCTTCTCCCTCCTCATCTAGCTAAGGCATCCTCTAGACCCCAGCTCTGTTATCCCTTCCTCAGGCAAGCTTTCCCTGACCTTCTGTGGTAGCAAAATTCTAAGATGACTGTGCAATGGTTAATACTGAGTGTCAACTTGATTGGATTGAAGGATGCAAAGTAATGATCCTGGTTATGTGTGTGAGGATGTTGCCAAAGGAGATTAACATTTGAGTCAGTGGGCTGGGAAAGGCAGATCCACCCTTAATGTGGGTGGGCACCATCTAATCAGCTGCCAGTACGGCCAGAACATAAAAGCAGGCAGAAAAACATGAAAAGGCTAAACTGACTTGACTTCCCAGCCTAGATCTTTTTCCTGTGCTGGATGCTTCCTGCCCTTGAACATCAGACTCCAAGTTCTTCAGCTTTGGGAGTTGGACTGGCTTCCTTTCTGCTCAGTTTGCAGATGGCCTATTGTGGGACCTTGTGATTGTGTGAGTTAATACTACTTAATAAACTCCCCTTTATATATAATATACTCCCCTTTATATATAATATACTCATATATATGTGTGTGTGTATACACACACACACACACACACATCCTATTAGTTCTGTCACTCTAGAGAACCCTAATACAGACCCCTAAGACCTTGGCCCCCTGGTATGCTCACATCCTCTAGTTATTCACAGAAACTGACCTAGGTACTGCTGTGAAGAGATTTTGCAGACATAATTAAGTTCCCAAATCAGTGGATCTTAAGATGAGGAGATTACCCTTGGTGAGCCTAACCCAATCAAGTAATCGCTAAAGAGGGTCTGGGTTCTTCCAGAAGAAAAAGATTTAAATCAGGTAAGAAATACTACATGAGAGAGGTTCCCCGTTACTGGCTTTGAAGGTGGTGGAGACCATGTGACACAGTGTGGGTAGCTTCTAGGACTTCATCACTGATATCATTTGGCTGTGTTCCCACCCAAAATCTCATCTTGAATTGTAATCCCCATAATCCCCACGGTGTCAAGGACGGGACCAGGTGGAGGTAATTGGATCATGGGGGCAGTTTCCCTCATGCTGTTCTTGTGTTAGTGAGCGAGTTCTCACAAGATGTGATGGTTTTATAAGCATCTGATATTTCCCCTGCTTGTTCCTACACCGTCCTGCTGCCCCGTGAAGAAGGTGCCTGCTTCTCCTTTGCCTTCCACCATGATTGTTAGTTTCCTGAGGCGTCCCCAGCCATGTGGAACCGTGAGTCAATTAAACCTCTTTCCTTTATAAATTACCCGGTCTTGAGCATTTCTTCATAGCAGTGTGAGAATGGACAAATACAATCGCAGTCCCCAGCAGTAAGCCTGTATGGTAGTCTGCATGGCTGCCGTAACAAAGCACCACAGACTAGGGGCTTAAACAGCAGACATTTTTTTTCTCACAGTTCTGAAGGCTGGAAGTCCCAGGTTACGGTCCGTCAGGGTAAGGTCCGGCAGGGTCAGTTTCCGGTCAGACCTCTCTTCCTGGCTTGCAGATGACAGCATTCTCACTGTATCTCCATGTGCCGCTTCTTCTGTGCTCCAATGGGGAGACAGAGAATCTGTCTTCATCTGTTTATAAGGCCATCAATAGGCAAATAGGATCGTATTTAACCTTAATTACCTCCAAAGGCCCTCTGCCCAAATGCAGTCACATTGGAGGTTTCATCAAATGAATTTAGTGCAGAGAAACCAGCTAGCAAACAGGACCTCATTCCTATGACTGCAAGAAACAGATCTTTTCCAATATCCGAATGGAGGTTCTAAGTGAATCCTCTTCGGACCCTCCAGACTAGAACTGAGTGTGACCAAAGCCTTGATTTTAGCCTCTGAGACCCTGAGTGCAGAACCCAGTCCTACCATTCCTGGAATTCTGAGCTATGCAAGTTTGAGATAATAGGTAGATATTGTTTTAAGCTGCTAACTTTGTGGTGGTTTGGTGCAATGTGAGAGAAAACTACTACGCCCACAGGCCAGTTCACACACCTTTCTTCCCTACTCATACAACCATACTCTCTCTTTTTGTTACTTTCATTCAATTTGCAGTTATATATTGAGTTGTGTGGTATGTTGAATAATGTTGCCCCAAAATTCCTGCCCACTGGGAACCTTAGAATGTGATCTTATTTGGCACAAGGCCTTTGCAGATGTCATTAGTTAAGGATCTTGACATAAAATCATCCTGGAGTTAGAGTGGACCCTGAATCCAGTAACTGATTTCCTTATAAGAAGTGAAAACAGAGGTACACAGAGAAAAAGATGATGTAAAAATTGAGGCAGAGATTGGAGTGAAAATGTCTAGAAGTCAAGGAATTCCGAAGCTGGAAGAGGCAAGGAAGGATTTTCTCTCAGAAACTTCAGAGGAAGGCCAGGCACGGTGCCTCATGCCTGTAATTCCAGCAATTTGGGAGGCCAAGGTGGGTGGATCACTTGAGGTCAGGAGTTCAAGACCAACCTGGCTGACATGGTGAAACCCCGTCTCTACTAAAAATACAAAAATTAACTGAGCATGGTTGTGGACACCTGTAATCCCAGCTACCTGGGAGGCAGAAGTGTGAGAATTGCTTGAACTTGAGAGGTGGAGGTTTCAGTGAGCCGAGATTGCACCATTACACTCCAGCCTGGGTGACAGAGTGAGAATCCATCTGAAAAAGAAAAAAAAAAGAAACTTCAGAGGAAGCATGGCCATGCCAGCATCTTAATTCCGGGCTTCTGCCCTCCAGAACTGTGAGAGAATAAATTTCTGTTAAGTCACCCAGAATGTGACTACAATGTGTATACTCACTTTCAACTTTTGAACTCTCCCTACCAAGGCTCTTCAGTTAAGGGGATGTGTATTTTTGTCCAGCATAGTATCTCCAGTACCTTTCCCAAAATACGTGCTTAATAAATAAATCATCATCTAATTAATGAAGATAAGAATGGAAAATCAGTGAGCACTTTGCCTTACCTCTCATTAGTTGATTTTCCATTTCCACAAGCTAAGGAATACATATCTGAGAAGGAGTACACAGCACAAGTCCAGGTTTGAAGTCAGTCAGGAAACTATATATGTGGAGACCACAGCCTCTCATATTCTCTTTCTACAACAGAAACAGCAATGGTCTTCATTTATTTCCATACGGGGCCAGGCATGATATTTGACAAAAGTCCAGTCCTGGACGTCTAAGGTAATGTGGACTATTATGAGAACCTCTGAAGCTAGCCCCATTGTAGTCAGGTTCTGAGGCTGCACTCTACAGAAACTGGCCCTAACACAAGCAATAATAGGACAACCTATGGGTACACACTGAGTAAGCCACAGAATTGAAGGAAGAGTTGAGCTAAGCTAGCCTTCTGGAAGCGCAGGAACTGAGGCACCATTGGGTAACTGGCAGTTTAGAAATAGGCTGTCTTGCCCTCCCTTTGGGGCTCTATCTTTGGATCACATAGCTGCAGCCACCCTTTGTGTCTCAGAGCTAAAGATTACATTTTCCGGGAGAGGAAATCTGATTGACTGACTTGAGTCACATATTCACTGCTGTGATCAGAGCCTTGTGGTTGGCAGTTCCCCTAGACCTTGTGAGGTAGGGAAGTTCCACACATAAAGATGGTGTTCCCCAAAGACAGAGATAGGATGCTCAGCAGACAACCAGGCCAACTTCCTCTAAACTCTTCATGTCAGCTCATCCTCAAACCACAGTGACCCGAAAAAATATTTGCTCTGTTATTCCATCTGCTCTTCTAAAATGCACCTCCTCTTCTGGTATCAGGGCCTCTTTACTCCTTGGGCAACCTTCTCTACAGTCATGTGGTATCAGTGGAGCTCCAGGAATGCACAGGTGACCCTGGCCAGACAAATCCAGACCAAGGAGCTTTAGGTTCCTTGAACATATTAGAGAAAAAACACTATTTTTCCTTTGTAGGTTCCTAAGAATATAGGGTGTAACTCTTGAAAGTCTATTACCACACAAAATGAAATGCTTGACTGAGAGTGAAGGCCACACAAGATAAAATTTGAGTCCAGGGCTGAGGAGAGCAAGATTGAGCTACAATGATGCCATTCATGTCCTAGATCTGACCCAAATACTGAGCTTTTTGGTGAGTGAGCCTCCCTCCTTCCCTCCTTCCCTCCCTCCCTCCCTCCCTCCCTCCCTCCCTCCCTCCCTCCCTCCCTCCCTCCCTCCCTCCCTCCCTCCCTTCCTTCCTTCCTTCCTTCCTTCCTTCCTTCCTTCCTTCCTTCCTTCCTTCCTTGTTTTCTCCTTCTTTCCTTTTGACATCCCTCTATTCTTTCACCTACTCCCTCCCTTCTTTCTTTCCTTCTCCTTTCCACCCAGAGGGCACATACTGTATCTGGTATTATTGTTTTAATCCCCACCTTTCCCCTACTTCAAACTCTGATTGATTGTATCCAATCTTTGTTGTTCTCTGACATGGCCCCTTGTATCATCTTCTTACTCTTTGTGTGTGTGTGTGCCTGCTTTGACAGGCACTCTTACTCTTTCAAAAGTCACAAATGTTTTTCACTGTTGCACTGAAAAGTGGGAATCCTGCAGAGAGAGGTGATATCTGTCAGCACAGCATCCTAGTAAGATCCGCTCGCCAAGCTGGCGAGACCCTTCAAATTGTTTCCCTCAGGGTGTGAAGCTTTGTGAAGATCTATTTCACTTATGCTGTAAAGAACTTAATGCATAAAGGTACAAGTACCTGTCCTGTGTGCAGATGACACCTGCCTGAAACAGCCTGGGTCACAGATTGGGCTTTTGTGAGGACCCAGTGTCATCTGTCATTTTTGCTAAAGCTCGCAGCCTCTGCTTTAAGTGTGATTTGCTAAGCTAAGGCCATGATATGAGCCATAACTGAACTAAGAAAGAAAAAGTTAAGAAAGGGCTTCTCAGGGCTTCCTTGTTTATCCTGGAGCTGAGCTGTTGGCATAGATGTAATATCTTGGGGCCCACCTCTGACACAGCAGCTGGTGACTGTTAGAGCAATTGCTAGGAGGAGTGGAGCTATTTAAGGATAACATAGAACACCACCTTTATGGACCTCAATATATTGGCTCAACAGACAGGTGGCTTCCAAATCTAAATCAATTCCTGTGCATGTGAGATGTTGTTCTTTATACTTCCATGGAAGTGGCTATCACTGTGATGCTGTATTCATGGTTTTTATTATGATCATGTCCATTGTCTGAATTGATAGAACCATTTAGCTTATAAGCCTAAGTAACAGCAGCTGTTTTTCAGTTTAAAGGAAAGCCCTACATTTTTATTAGTAAATTGCTAAATCTCTCATGAAGAAATAGTGTAATTATAAACAGAGGTCTCCCTGACATTCATTTATTTGTAATTGATAAACTTCTTCTGGCAAGAGGAATTCTGAGAGAGCACCCAGGGAGAGGCATGCAGGGTGCTAGGAGAACACATTAGAAGGCTCAGAGGATATTTCAGAGAAAGCTTCTGGAGGAGATGACAGAATAATTCTGGGAAAGGCAATGAAATTTAGCCAGGTGAAAAACTACAGCAAGAGCATTACAACAGAAGAGGAACAACACAAATAAAGCTAGAGCATGAAGCAGCATTGTGTAGGCAAGAATGCAAAGCAATTCAGGTGTACTGGAAGTCATGGCGGGAGGAACAGATGCCTGGAGGTTGTAGAAACGGTTAGGACCAGATCCCAGAAAGACTTATGGAGACTGCAATGGTTTGAATGTGTCCTGCAGAAATTCATGTGTTACAAAGTTAATTCCCAATGCAACAGTGTTGGGAGACAAGGCCTAATAGGTGTTTAGATTATAAAGGCTCCACCCTTTATGAGATTAAACGGATTAATCTCATTAATTATGGAAGAGGGTGCACTCTCTCTTGCATTCTTGCCATGTTGCCGTTTGCCATGTGATCATACAGCAGAAAGGTCCTTACAAGACCCCTCGTGCCTTGACTTTGGACTGCTCAGCCTCTGGAACTGTGAGAAAATTAATTTCTGTTCTTTATAAATGACCCAGTCTCAAGTATTCTATTATAACATCACAAACAGGCTAAGACAGATACCAAGCTAAAGAGCTGGAGCTTTCTTCTGTATATAATATAAATAAAATCTGGAATATATCATTTTGGAAATGTGAGAGGGAAAGGAAAAGGAAAAAGGAAAAAGAAGAAAGAACAAAAGTAAAAAGCAAGCACATTAGTTATCAGAATAAATGTGAGTGGATTAATCTTGAGTATTAAAAAGAAAAAGATCTCAGATCCAAAGACTAGTATATGTGGAATTCTCACATAAAATGAAATGACAAGAAAATCTTGGAAATAAAAGGAAAGGCAAAGATAAATTAGGCAAGTAGAGAGTGGAGAAGGCATTGCTAATATCCTACACAGAAGAATTAAAGGTAAGAAGGCATTGAAAGATAGACATTACACTATTCTCAGCCTGGGGCAAAACATGTCTATGAAAATAATTGAAATTGAGCAAATAAAAAAGTTAAGTAAAAATTGAGTAAAATAAATAAATGTGAATAAAATTTAATAAATTCAACTTATCTGATATATAATGGATATTCTATTGTGTAAGAAGAGAATGCCTCTTTCCAAATATTTCTGTAACATTTGTAAGAATCATTAAAAATAGCAATCTTATGAAAATGCTTTGATAAGTTTTCAATAGGAAACTCCTTGATAAATTTTGTCACACGATAATATTAGAAATTGCAATGAAAATTTCATTAATATATGCTATTTCTAGCAAAATAAAACAGAAAACATTATCCTAGGTAGAACATGTAAATTATCCTTCATGTTAAAAAAATATCAAAAAAGTACAGGACCCATCCATCTCATGGGTTGTTCCCACAGCTTTGTGCTCACAGGTAAGGAAGTTCACTGTCTTTGAATCTTTGCACTGTGTGAGGAGATAAAGCCTGGATTTCACCATATGTTTACTATGTGAACTTTGGAAGTTGTTTAACTTATTTAAGTCCACTTCCTCAGCTATAAACCGGAGCTAAGAATAGTATCTACTGAGTTCCTGCTAGGGTTAAATTAGATATTTCACTTAAAGTACTTAGCAATGTTTCTATAGAAAGAATAAAAATGAATTACCTAATTCTTCAAAAAGGTAATTATAGAAAATAACCTAGAGGAAAATAGAGAAAATAGCATAATGCAGAACGAAGAAAACATTATAAATTAAACAGAAAAACAGTTGACTTAATAAACTGGGATTTCTATATTGAGAAAAGAGGTTAATATTCAAATCTCACTAAAATCAGAGAAAACACCAAACACAATATTATATATTAAATGCTTTAAAATACTCATAGACTTTGATTCAGAATTTCTACTTCTAGAAAATATTCCTAATGAAATAACTATAGAATTACATCAAGATTCACAAATATACGTATTATTTATTTAAAAAAAATAGAAACAAACATCCATTAGTATGTAACTGATTTAATAAATTGCATTAACTCATTGCATACATTATGCTAGAGACAAACAAAATCTATGGAGCATATTGCAGGGCATAAGAAAGGACTCATGATATAATAAATAGTAAAACGGAGCTAAAAAGCTATATTCTTAGATACTAATGTGATTGAAAAAATCTGTATGAATTCATAGGCACAGGGAACAGATATATGTGTGTGTGTGTGTGTGTGTGTGTGTGTGTATGTGTGTATTGGGGAGAGGCACCGATAATGGAGCCCAACATATTCACATACTCACAGTGAAGTGAAATACTTTTAGTAAGTTTGATTTTCTTTTGTCTTTTTAAAAAATTCCTAGTTTTGTGCAATGAGCATATATTGTTTTGGTGTTTGGGGAAATTATTAGCATTAGAAGTTACCAGTTTTTTTTTTTTTTTCCTCAAACCATGAATTAACGTGGAAATAATTGAAAATCTCCTCTCTCTCTGCCCACTCCCCCTCGCTGTCTGGCTCTCTCTTTTCTTTATCTCTTTATCTTCCCTCCCTCCCTCTTTCCTGCCTGTAAGACACTTTGCTGGGCTGGGTAAAGTTGAAGGATTCTTGCACAAACAGGATTTGGCATGAGGAAACTTTTATGGATAAAGATTGTTTTTCAAAACTTGACAAGGAGCTATTTGGAGGGGAAAGTTGAACATGTCTGTCATCCCCACCAGACACTCTTCTCACATTCATTTCTGTCTTTCTTATACCTTGACCAGGTTTTTACATCCCACAATAATGAGGGGCCTTGAAGCTCTCCATGTTCCCAGATCATCCTAATAATAATTTTTTTTCTTGACCTGGCAGAGTCAAACCACATTTCTATGAATTTAAATGTAACTTAAATGCATAACTTATTATTTTTAAAAAAAAACCCAGCTACATGTTTCAGTTCCTTTCTCACTTAGGAAATATGAGTGGAAACTGAAGTCCATTCAGCAGTACTTACTTTGTTAGTTTCCCGCAACAGTCAGAAGAAAACATCCAGCGTCTGAAAAATTGCATAAGTATCACACAGAGGATTCATTTCTCTTATATGTGCCCTGACTTTTTAAAATTGATTTGAATCTTACGCTTTTTAAGTTTTTTGTTTTAAATCTCATATCAGTTTAGGATTACTTTATGCCTAACAGCAAGTGATCTAGTAAAGGAATAAACATGGAGAAAGGGTTGAGTTCCGTGGGTCATCTCAAGGAAAACACTTGATCTTCCTGTACGGCAGCATTCTCTTCTGTAAAAGGAGAAGTTTATTTGCGTAAATTCTCTCGGTTGTTCTGGAAGGATTAAATAGCCAATGTCTGGAAGCAACATGAGTGATTCTGAAAATAAGGCTCTGGGAATCCGTGATTTTCTTTCTCAGAAGGATTGATTGCTTCAGCATTGGAACTTGCGTGCATTATGCGTACAAGGCTAGGAGTGAGGTTCTTGTCTCGAGAAAGGAATTTGTTTATTTAACAAACACATATGTAGTGCTTACTATATGCCAAGGACCATTCAAAGCTCTTCACAGATTTTAACTAATTTAAGCCTTGCAATAACTCTATGAAACAGGCACTATTGTTATATTCATTTTAAAGGGTTTCATTTTATGTTCATTTTGTAGGGAAACTGAGCCCCAGAATGGTTAAGCAATTCACTCTAAATCTTACATTTACTAAGTGATAGAGCAAGGATGTAAACCCAAGCCACCTGTGTCTAGATACCATGTTTCTAACCATGATGCTATGCCACTTCAAAGGAATTTTCAAGAATTCACTGAAAGTCACCCCCATTCTGTACTGTAGAGGTTGGTTTATTTTAAAAATAATCTTACTACTGTTGCCTACTTCCTGATTACTAGTCAATATTTATCTCACATGTGAAAGTGAATCCTGAACTTAACCTTTCAAGGGTGATTCTTCCTCTTAAATGCCATGATCCATGAACTAACCTAACCCTTCACATCACATTTTCTTGAATGTATTTTATGTACAGGTTGAGAACTGTCAACAAGAGAGAGGAAAAGTCTTTTTAGTGGATCCAGCGGGGAGGAATCTCAGCCCAAATCCACATGCACTTAGGAAAACCTCTAAGGAGAGGGAAATTGTTCTGAGGATTTTAAATCTATAAGCTCAGCAGATTCCCCACTGTGCTGATGGACAAGATTCACTTGACTAGCCCCGCCTCAATGTAACACCATCTTCTTGGCCCTTAGTGAAATTAGCTTGACTGCAGATGACATTCAGCATTTGATCAAATTTAATGTAATGCAGCTGGAGTTCCAGATAAGATTAATTAATTTCCAAAATGTCGCTGTTTTTCCTAACATGAAACTTGGGCCGATCATGGCTTTCTTTGCTTCAAACGTTAATGCAAGTCTAAGTACCTGCTTTTCAATCCAATAAAAGAGAAATCCTGAAATGTATGTCACCATCAAGCCATTTCATTTCTCTCTGAATACATACATAAAATTAAATGCCATCAACCTCAGAATCGGCTGCAGGGTTCAGAATAAAGCAATCTCCTTGAAATAACTGCTATCTGTAAGAGCTATAATAAAACATGTGAACATCATCTCTGACTGCATTCAGTGACTTAGTATGACATTCTTAGAGTCTTGGTGGCACTTTACAATTGGAATTGTTCTTTAATAAACTCTTTCCTAATGGCTTAATACCCCTCACTCAATAATTAATTTCATAATCCATTTAAAGGGCAGGTAAGTATAATTCTCTTTATAAGCTAAAGGAAAATGTGGTAAGTCATCAAATTTGAAAAGTGGTGGTTAAGGTTAAGGCAAAAAAAATTAATGATGACAATGTTAAAAATCAAACATAGAATAGACAAGAAAACAGATATTTAAAAACTCCTGTATGTGGTGAAAAATGCTCCCTAGTTTTATTTTTAAGTACCTAGACAATTATAAAATGCCCTTCACCAAATTCCTGCATGCCTTCTGTTTTTTATTTTTTGGAGAACAGTTGGTTTGTACAGGCTACTTAGAAGGTCAAACCAAAAGGTTTTAGGTGGATGGAAGGGTGGTGTGTATATACTTCTGCTGTAGTAATGCACTCATCTAGACACCTTCTGTACAGGTGAGACCTAAATGGCTTCTCAGCTCCACAGTTGCCCTGCTCTACTTGCTTTCTTGAAACTGTCAGCATCTTCAACAGCTCAGCAGTGCATGTAGCCTGTGAACTGCAGCTCACGGGCAGTGGTAGGCATCTGTTCTCACTCTCTGGGTATGAGCCCGGTTTCCTTTTTGCTCCTGCATCTCATGTTTATGCAATATCTCTTTAAATAATTAATTGCTTCCATTAATGCTCCTCTGTTTAAAGTACCTAAAATAACTCAATTTTCCTGGATGGATGCTAGCCTTAATTTCAGCAGACTCATAGAAAATAAATGATACTTCTTTTATCTTAATCATTAGGAACCATTCTTCTACTGGCAAGTACTTTCAAAAGGGTTTTCCAGAATGGGTTTTAGCAGGTTTTCTTTAAACTGCTAGAGGTAGTTTAAAAGCTGTTGCCAAGCAATGATTAATCAATTTCATTTATTCACTAAACATTTACTGGTTGCATTTATTATATACATGTAACATTTATTCCTAGCTTTTAAAAGCTTTTCTTTCATATTTCCTACTTAGTTTTAACTAGACCACAAAACAAGAATTTGTTATGAAGTAGAAATAAATGCTGGTTTTATTTAAGACCTCTAGTTCGCAAGGAAAAAAGCAACTCTGATCACTCTAAGCAAAACAATAAGGCAATTAAAAATCTTGGAACTGTTAAAGGAGCTTGAAACGGCTAGAAAATTGCCAAGCATCTGTAAACTTCTAAAGTATGTTTTGAAACATCACTGAATAAAATAAACTTAAATTCTACAATGGACTTTGCAATCTGCTAACACCACTAGATAGAGTGTTGCTTTCAACTTCTGTAAGGCTCATGGAAATCTCAGTGGATAGTGCAATGCATGGTCAGTCTGGAGAATAAGAAGAAGCTGCAGGGAACTAGAGACAAGTGGCCAAGAGATGCAAAGCCAGCCTACCTGAACTTGAACCCTGGCTCTGCCAGTCATTACCTAGAGTTCTAGTGTATAGCTTTCTTATGCCTGAGACTGATGGCTAAAATTATAATTATTGAGTCAAAATTCATAGGGTTGTGAAGAGGATTGCATCTAAAGTACTTAGGATAGTATCTGGGAGATAGTAAACATTCAATAAATATTATTATTAACAGTTATTATTATAGCAAGTAACCTGGAGTCTAATGAGTAATTTACCTCTGACCTATCACCCACTTCAAACTTGCTCCTTCCCCTTCCCTCTGTCTCTGTTTTCCTTCCTTCTTTCCTTCCTCCTTCCTTCCCTTCCTTTCTTCCTCTCTCCTCCCTCCTCTCTTTCCTTTCTTTGCTCCTTATTTCCTCCCTCCCTCGCTTCCTCCCTCCCTCGCTTCCTCCCTCCCTCCCTCCCTTCCTTCCTTCCCTTCCTTCCTTCCTTCCTTCCTTCCTTCCTTCCTTCCTTCCTTCCTTCCTTCCTTCCTTCCTTCCTTCCTCCCTCTCCATCTTCTTTGCTTCCTTTCTTCACTCCCGCTCTGTCCTCTTTGTTTGCAAGTAATTCTGTCTTTCTGTTGGCTTTTACCTCTCTTCCTCCCTCTCTTATTTCCTTTCTTCTTTCTTTCCTCCTTCCGTCTCCTCCCTCTTTTCTTCTTTCCTTCCTTCTTTCTTCACTCTCACTCTGTCCTCCTCCTCTGTTTGCATGTTATTCTTTCTGCTAGCCTTTACTGCTCTCTCCATCACCCCACTGTCTCCATTTGTCTGCCTTCAATCTCCCCACCTCTATTTTTCCTCACCATCTTCCACTCATCGCCATCAGTCTCATTAGTGTCCTTCTTCAGTTTGTTATGATCTGTTTAAAATGCATATTTCATTACTTGTTTTAAATAATCTAAGATTTTTATACCTCTGGATTAAAAAAACAAGTAAAAGGAGGCAGGAGAAATGTTTTACTTCGTTAAAAACAAATCCCTCAGATCTAACTTAAACCATTTTAGACTTGCCATTGCCCAGGTTGGCAGCAACAAATGGAGATTTCTTCCCTTTCACTATGATAAAACATCAAGGACTTCCTAGCAGGAAAGAGAGACAGAGAAGTTAGGACTCCTACAGGCTCTAATAGATTAGCACCTTCAGTCTGAACTTTGCTCAAATACACAAGAAGCTGGGCTGGGTGCAGTGACTCATGCCTGTAATCCCAGGACGCTGGGAGGCCATGGCAGCCAGATCACTTGAGATCAGGAGTTCAATACAGGCCTGGCCAACATGGTGAAACCCCAACTCTACTAAAAATACAAGAAAAAAAAAAATTTTCCAGGCGTGGTGGCATGCACTTGTAGTCCCAGGTACTTGGAAGGCTGAGGCATGAGAATCCCTTGAACCTGGGAGGCAGAGGTCGCAGTGAGTGGAGGTCGTGCCACTGCACTCTATCCTGGGGGGCAGAGCAAGACTCTGTCTCAAAACCAACAAAGCAAACGAAACCAACCAACGAAACGAACAGACAAACGAACCTCACAAAACATAGGAAATTGGTCAGTGCACAAGACTCTGGGGCCAGATAACCCAGGCAGCTCACAGCACTAAGCAGGGGACTGGCTGAGTAGAGATCTGACTTGGAGGGCAGCCATGGCCAGGCAGTTGCAGGCAGATTTCCTGTTGTGGGGGAAGAGGAGAACTAGAGGCCCCCCAGGGCTTTTCCTCCTCTGGGATTTTATGAGGCTGGGAATCTTGTGTCTGTTAGGTAAGCATATCTGTAGTGACGCATCTGTCTCTACTTAATTGCTCTGAAATACAGAGCTCTGTATTTCAGAGCAATTAAGGAGACTTTAAACATGAGTGAGGATAGAATGACCAAGAAAAACTCAAGTGCATTCCAAGTGCCCTTGCTGTCATGCATGCTTGGGAGGGCCAATATCCTTGTGCATTTGTTCACTTATTTAGTGGAAAGTACACTAGAATATGGGCACAAGGAGTTACTTGGTAGACAGGAAACTTTTTATTAAGAGATGCCTATGATGAAGCTACTTTATAAAAAGTCAGAATTATTTCTTGTATAAAATATTTATATCACTTTTAATAACACATAATGATCCCTATGATAATATAAACAGAAGTGAAATCTGAATGGAAACAACATTTTATTTTCCTTCCCTCATTGAAAAGGCTCCCACTTGGTAGCTACTTATTTTAGGGATGTCACAAAGTGATCCACAGCCTATCCCTGTCACCCAGTATGTGGAATTCTTAGAATTAGAATGAAAACCTGTGTAAGTACCAGAGCTCAAATACTTAACAGAATAATTACAGTGTAGCCGGTGTTTCCACTTCCTTATATGTTATATTTTCGTCAGAATTCCTAATAAAATGACAATTGAAGAAGCTGACTGAAAAGCCACTATCTTCGAGAACCCCTGGTCTTGAATTCCCTCGTGTTTCTGACATTTATAATGTTGCTTGCAGGACACTTTCATCCACTGTACTAGTTTGCATCTGTAGAGTGTATTTAGCTTCGTAAAGGTCTTTTACATGCATCATATGATTTTGCATTTGTGGAGTATTTTAGGGTTTATGAAGCACAGTCACCTAAATGGTATCATCTGAGTTTCACAACAATCTTGGTGTATTCATGAGGGGCCAACTGAAAATCGGCAATTTTAAAATATCCCCAGGTTGCAAAGCTAAGAGGGAAGAGGTAACCAGCTCTTGTAATGAAGCCACATTAGAAACCTGGGCTTCTCATTCCTTTTCCCGCAGCAAACCACCAACCAGTACAAAAAACCTTTGCAGATTTATGCAAAGAGGGAACGATGCACAGAATCTGAGCAGAGGTTATGACAAAATTTCTACAAGCTGGGCACAGCCCTAAGCATAAGTCAGGGTAGGAGTGTCGCCCTTTTCCACATTAAATCATTCCAGCTATATGAAGCACATTAAGATGACAACAGCAGGACACTGCCTTGATTTAGAACTGAGCCACACACCTGTTCATCTAAATATAAACAAATTTGTAACCTGAGCTCGTGGCAGTCACTTGATGGTGAGCAAGTGAAAGCTGGGGCTGGTGCCTGCCTGCAGCCTGGCTCTGGGCTCACAAATGCACAAGGGCCAAGGAAGCAACCTGCCAACAGGATATTTGGCATTGTGTCTGGTGGTCACAGTGATCTTCTATCTCACCAGAGAGATTATAATTATGATCCCTCTTCTCCGTATTGTTATTTTTAAGTGTGCTTAGTTTGCTCTTGTGGGTCAACTTGTACCCAGCTTGTTGAATGTTCCAGGCCTTCTTGGTTCATGTATGTGCAAGTTGCCTGAGTTGCTGTGTTTAAAGAAAGCTTTTTCTCAGGGAACTTGTTTGCTGGGCTCCAAAACGCTAAATTAAATCTTATTGTCTATGTGAAGGCAATATTCTTTCAGGTTATAGAGTCCTTGATTATTCAAAGTAGGTAACTATTTCTTGATACTATCTATCATGCCTCTTTCTGTTGTTGCTCTGAGGGAAAGAGACCGTGCTGGGGCCCTTGGAAAAGTTGCACTTTATCCTTTGCAGGTGGGATACTACAGAGGCGATGCAGATGACAGTAACCCAGTGGCAGGCATGTCATTGTGCATGTGGTAGAACTGGACAGAACTGGGAGACTTGATTGGTCTGATTGTCCAAAGCCTATGATTATCAGCATGTTCTGAAAGCATTATTTCTAGATGCAAAGAACCAGCAGATACGTTTCTTAATGCTCTTTGAAAATAACTATGAATCTTTAATGCAGTCCCAAAAGATTTGCATGTCGAAAATTTTAAACACACAGAAAAGCACCAAAGAAATTTAAAAAGTGTTTCCATTTTTTGATTTACTTATATGCCCCCCACCCCTACCTTGTAATTTTGTGAATTTCACCAAAATATCTTCTAATGTGAATAAATGTCTTTGAATTCTTGTGATAAATCTTGAGTATGGTAAAATAGACATATTTCGATATAGATGGAGATGTAGAGATTGATGTATAAATGTAGATAGGTCTAGCAGTAGTGACCATAGAGGTGTGTAGATCAGTTCTTCCATTGAGAGTTCAGGCTACAATGAGTAGCTGGCAGACACCCTTACCTGCCGCCATTTTGGATCCTTCTTATTCATTCAGTGGCCACGCTCTCACTGGTCTGCTGTCAGCCAATGTCCGAGTATGGCAGGAGTGTGGCCTGTTTTTGCTCCTTCCCATCCTCCACCAAAAGAGTAAATCAAAACAAAATTGCAGCCCAGGGGAATGGTAAAACTTAATGCTACCATTGAAAACCTGGAAGATGCAAGGGTGGTGGTCCCCCTTATATCCCCACTTCATTCACCAGTCCGGCCCTTGCAGAAACTAAATGGACCCTAAAGAATGACTACAGATAAAGTCAGCCAAGTAGCCCTAATCACAGTTGCTGTACAGATGTGGTATCAGTGCTAGAGTAGATTTATCCAGGCCTCGAGTGTATGACGTGTGGCCATTGATTTGTGGAATGTATTGTTTTCTATTCCACTCAGAACACACGGCCAGAAACAGTTCACGTTCGTGAGGAACTGATAACAATAATTACAGTTTTGCCTCACAGGTATGTTAAACTCTCCCTTTATCATAATACAACCTGAAGAGATCTTGAACATCTCCGTATGCTGAGGAACATCACATTGATACCATACATTGATAGCATCATGTTGAGGTGTCAGCATGAGCAAGAAGTTGTTAGTATGTTGGACACCCTCATAAGATACATGCATTCTAGGGGTATGGGAGGTAAACTCAATGATAAGTCAAGGACCTGTCACTTCAGTAAACATCTCAGGGATCTAGGTGTCAAGGAATTTCCAGGACATAACTTCCAAAGTACAAGCCAAATGGTTATATCCTGCATTACTAAGATGACAGGTAGCACAGCTCCTTATAAACCACCTGAGGTCCTGGAGGCATCACATTCTGTACCTGGGTCTTTGGACTACTGCCTCAGCTCATACACTAGGTGACAAGGAAGGCTGGTGACTTTGGGTGAGGCTTGAAAGAAGAAAGGACTCTGTAATAGGTCAAGCTGTGATATAAGCAGTTCTGCCATTTGGGGCATACAGTCCAGCAGACTATAAGCTATGGCTTCTTCCAAGGTACCAGGAAGTTCATGTGCCCAGAGATGAGCAGGGGAGAAGAGAAGTCTTCATTCCATGGGTAACTGATTCGATTCTGACCAGGAGGAGAAGGTAAGGCTTTACCCAGTAGGAAATGTGTATGGAACCCAGGTGACCCACTTGGGCACCAACTAGTACATTTTTTGCTTCGTTGTAACCATAAACTGATTTGTTTGGCAACCTCAGGCTGAGAATGGTCTGATGACCAGTGTTCAGACCCCTAGAGAATAAGGGTTTGTGTCACACCACCAGGTAAGCCATTAAGACCTGCTGAGGTGGTAACACAGGAGAGGGAAAATTTAAATAGATAGTGAAAGGGGAAGAGAATGAGTACAAGTTATGCCCTCAAGTCCAAATGCAGAGATGGGGGCTGCAGTTTATCCTGCTAGTCTCTTCCTCCTGTGTTTCTCTTCATGAAGAGAAGCTCTAGACACTGTAGTGGAGCTGTTTCCCAAATGTGTGCGGAAGTGGCTACGTCTGACATGTGGTTCCTGGTGGTCATTTACCTGTATCATTCAGATCTCACCTAAAGAGCAGCTGGTAGATCCAGGGTCATTGACAGAAAGCCTCCAAGGGTCACCCATTTGAATTCCCCACAGTGTCCAGGTGGTGGTCATGCTTTCTTCTGGCCGCTCCCAGCCAATGACTGAGCAGGGCAGGTGTAGTGAGCTGGGCAATTCCTACCTCATGCAGGATTCCTTTGAGTACTTTGCTCTAGAGCTCCTCATCAGCCTGGTCAGGACTTTCTCTGAGTTGCTCTGCAACCTGAGTGTCCTACCCAATTCTCTTCCTTTCCCTCACTGCTTTCAGGGTGTCAGGCCAGCAATGCAGATGGAAGCCTCTCCATGCCTTCTTCTGTTTTGCCTCCTCCACCCTTATTTACCCTTCAGAGACATTTCCCTGAAGACTTACTTCACTTGCATGTCTAATCAAACCTTGGCATTTCCTTTGCAGAGACTTGAAGTCACTCACTGGATTTAAAGCTTAAACCTTGGCTTCAAGACTTCCTTTCACTCTCCTGCAGCTCTTCCCCTCAGGTGTGCCTTCCTTGAACCCAGCGATATAGACAGCGGCAGGCAGGGCTGGCCTCATGGGCATGCAACCTGTGCACTGGCACCAAGCCCCATGCTGAGAAGGGCACAGTGCTTGGTTTAATGCTCTGCTGTTACTATGATTTTCTAGGACTGTTGCAACAAAGTTCCACAAACTGGGGGCCATAAGCAACAGAAATGGATTGTCTCACAGGTGCGAGCAGGGATGGTTCCTTCTGAAGATGGCAGGGAGAGTGTGTTCCATACCTCACCCCCAGCTTCTTATGGTTTGCTGTCATGCTTTGACATGCCTTGACTTGTAGATGCATCACCCTAATCTCTGCCTTTATGTTTGATATGATTTGGTTATGTTCCCAACCAAATCTCATCCTGAACTATAGTTCCCATAATCCATATGTGTTGTGGCTGGGATCAGGTGGAGATAATTGAATCATGGGGCAGTTTCTCCCGTCCTGTTCTCCTGATAGTGAGTGAGCTCTCATGAGATCTGAAGCTTTGATAAGGGGCTTTTTCCCCTTTTGCTCAGCACTTCTCTTTGCTGCCTTCATGTGAAGAAGGACATGTTTGCTTCCCCTTCTGCCATGATTGTAAGTTTCCTGAGGCCCCTAGCCATGCTAAACTGGGAGTCTATTAAACTTATTTCCTTTTAAATTACCCAGTCTTGGGTATGTCTTTATTAGCAGCGTGAGAACAAACTAATACAAAATACAAGTCAGGCATGGTGGCTCACGCCTGTAATCCCAGCACTTTGGGAGGCCAAAGCAGGCAGATCACCTACCTGAGGTTGGGAGTTCAAGACCAGCCTGACCAACGTGGAGAAACCCTGCTTCTACTAAAAAAAAAAGTAATAATACAAAAGTAGCTGGACGTGGTGGCGCATACCTGTAATCCCAGCTACTCGGGAGGCTGAGGCAGGAGAATTGCTTGAATCTGGGAGGTGGAGCTTGCAGTGAGCACAGATCGCCATTGCACTCCTGCCTGGGCAACAAGAGTGAAACTCCATCTGAAAACAACAACAACAACAAAAATAAAAATATAAAGAAAGAAAAGCACGTGGTGTTTTGTGTCTCTGTGTTCAAATTTCCCCCTTTTAGAAGGATGAAGTCATATTGGATTAGGGCCCAGTCTAATGATCTCGTTGTAACTTAACTAATAACATCTTCTATGACCCTGTTTCCAAATAAAGTCACATTCTGGAATACTGAGGGTTAGGTCTTCAATATATAAATTTTAGGGGAGATACAGTCATCCTATATTAATCAACACCTTGAAATTCCTAGTAGTTTTCATTTTGCACTAAACCCCACAGATAGTACAGCCAGTTTGGCTCCGGCCCTCTGCTTCCAGGCTTTAATTTACCTTAAAATCTTGGATCTCAGGAGAGAATGAATTTTTTTTTTTCCACATAATTACAGCAAAAGTCTTCCTGGGAGCTTGATTGGCTTAGACTGGATCATCTAACCATTTCTAACCAATCCTTATGGCAATAAAGATGCTGCCTCTGAGTGGTCAGGCCTGGGGCTTGGCTCCCCAGATCACATTGCCTGTGACTAGAGAGGGCAGCCCAGTCTTTGCTCTGCTCTAGCCCTCTTGACACGTTTAGGACCAGGCTTATGCTAGCTTTACAGAATGACATTTATAGCTTTCCTATTAATTTTGTAATCTTAAATGGTTTTTGTTGTTTAATATTTTTCTGTGACTTGAAAGCCTAAGCAGTCTGCTGCGTTTCACTTGACAACTTGATACATTTTGTATCATTATTAATCTCAGTTTTCTATTTTTTTGAGTCAAATTTTAACATTTATGTTTTCTTTAAAATTTGTTCATTACTGAATTGGCAAATTTAAAACTTTTCTTCTGTGTATAATTCTTTAGGTCTGTTATGAGCTGTTGTGCTGTCCACCCCCTCCCAATTCATATGTTGAAGCCCTAACCCCAGTAACCTCAAAATGTGAATATATGTAGAGATAGGGTTTTTTTTTGTTGTTTTTTTTTTGGTTTTTTTTTTTTTTGAGTTGGAGTTTTGCTCTTGTTACTGAGGCTGGAGTGCAATGGCGTGATCCTGGCTCACTGCAACCTCTGCCTCCTGGGTACAAGCGATTCTCCTGCCTCAGTCTCCTGAGTAGCTGGGATACAGGCATGTGCCACCATGCCTGGCTAATTTTTTGTATTTAGCAGAGAAAGGGGATCACCATGTTGGTCAGGCCGGTGTCGAACTCCTGACCTTAGGTGATCCACCCGCCATGGCCTCCCAAAGTCCTGGAATTATAGGCACGAGCCACTGCACCTGTCGTGATAGGGTCTTTAAAGGATAATTAAGGTAAAATGAAATTATTAGAGCGTGCCCTAACCCAATAGGACTGGTGTGCCTCCGAGGAGGGTAGATCTCCTGTTAAATATTGTTACCACAAAACAAAAGTAAAACACAAAAACACAAGGACATTTTTGGAGGTGACGGATCTATATCACCTGATTATGGTGATAGTTTCATGGGCTGATGCATATATTCAAACTCAGCAAATTGTATACATTAAATATGTGCAGTTTTGTATATTAATTATACCTCAAGAAGGCTGTTTCAGAAAATAAGAGGAGATTGGGACACAGATCACACAGGGAAGAGCAGGAGAACACAGGGAGAAGAGGGCCACCTCCAAACCAAGGAGAGAGACATTGAAAGAAACCTATCCGGCTCACACCTGACCTCAGACTTTTAGCCTCCAAAACATGTGAAAATGCATTTCTGTTGTTTAAGCCATTCGGTCTCTGGTATTTTGTTACAGAAGCCATAGCAAATTAACACAATATGTAAGGCTTAGTACTTGTGTTTTCTTTTATTTTCTTAGGTTAATTAGACTTATATGTTTATAAAGTATATTTAATTAAAATAACTTCTGAGGCTTTCCATGTTTGATAATATCTTTCTGTTTCTCTTCTCCCATCTTGTTACCGATTTCCTATTTCACAGCCGTTTTGCGTCAACACTTACTGGACCTTGCTTCATTGCTTTCTGTCATTTTGCATTGTGAAAAGAATTTTCATATAAAACTCATACTTTATCCTGTGTAGACAACCTTTTTATTTTATGCCTGTATTCTCTCAGTTTATTGCTTCCTTTATTTTTGAAATACAGTCATATTGAATTAGTCAGGATTTCCCAGAGAAATAGAACTAATAGGATGTATCTATATAAAAGAGGATATTTATGATGGAAATTGACTCCTGCAATGAAGGAGGCTGAGAAGTCCCACAGACTGCCATCTGCAAGCTGGAGAAGCTGGAAAGCTGGTGGTATAATTCAGCTCAAATCCAAAAGCCTGAGAACTGAAGGGATTGTTGGTGTAAATCCCTGAGTACAAAGACCTGAGAACCAAGAGTACTGTCTGGGGGCAGGAGAAGATAGATGGCCAAGCTCAAGAAGATAGAGAGAATTCAACTTGTTTCCACCTTTTTGTAGTCAGGCCCTCAGTGAATCTGCTAATACTCACCCAGTGGTGGTGAGGACCATCTGCATTACTCCAGACTACCAATTAAAATGCAAATCTCTTCCAGAAACTCCCTGACAGATACACCCAGAGATAATGTTTTACCGGTGAACAGGGCATCCCTTAGCCTCGTCAAGTTGACAGATAAAATTAACAGTCACAGATATTATAAGAATATAGGAGACCGGGTGCGGCAATGCCTGTAATTATGCCTGTAATCCCAGCACTTTGGGAGGCCGAGGTGGGAGGATCACTTGAGGTCAGGAGTTTGAGAGCGGCCTGGATAACATGGTGAAACCCCATCTCTACTGAAAATACAAAAATTAGCTGGGCGTGGGGGCACATGTTTTTAATCTCAGCTACTCGGGAGGCTGAGGCAGGAGAATTGCTTGAACTTGAGAAGTGAAGGTTGTAGTGACCTGAGGTCATGCCACTGCACTCTAGCCTGGGCGACAGAGTGAGACTCCATTTCCCAAAAAAAAAAAAAAAAAGTTTTTATTTATTTTGTTTGGCAATTAGAATCCCTCTTACCTGAAACCTCAAACATGTCTTGAATTCAGGAAATCTTTCTCATGCTATTTTGAATATTATGTCTCATCTTTTTCCTTTTTCTTATTTTTCTTAAACTGCTGTTACCTGTGTGCCATAGTTTCAAGGTATCTCTTCCATGTCTCTTACCTTTTCTCTCATCATTTTTATATATTCATCCTTAATTCTCAGTTGCTGACTAATCTGTGAAGCACATCTTCTGCTTTAATAGGTGAGGGTCTTATGTGATTCTAATAAAGGTTTCACCACCTCCATCACAATTTTAAATCTGAAAATGGGCATTTCTTCCAGATCTCAGATGACTGCTTCTTAGTGTTTGGCTAATACAGGTTCATAGATGTCATGTTCTCTTTTACTTTTCCCCAAATATTTTTTCTTCTATTGCAGAAAATTTGATTGATGATAAAACTGAGGAATATATTTTTTGTATTGGCTAATTCCTCTTAAATTGAAGCTCCTTTTATATATCTGGTTATTTTTCTCTGTTCGTTCTTACTTGCTCAAGTTTTCCTAATATTGAAAATTCTGGTGCATTCTAACCAATATTTTGTAGTCCCTTCTTGGATGTTTTAGGCTCAAAGAAGGGGAAAGGAACACTTTCTATATATAATAATTATGTATTCCAGGTAGTAATATGTATTGTGAGAGGTAGTGAGAGCCGAGGTAGTGAAAGTAGCAACTTCACCACTGCCAAGGAGTCTGTTTTGTTTTGCTTCTCTTTCTTGTTGAGGTTAGACTATTCTTCCATTCTCTACCCTAGCTCTCATCCTTAGGATATATTGTGGCATTGCCTCCACTCTTTGGCCAGTAAATCGGTTTGGGATGAATTTACATCTGGTTGAATGAACACTTTTGAGGAAATGCCTTATCTTGTTGTAGGTACTTGCTATACTCCTGGGCTCTGGTATGCCACCTTCCCCGCCCCATCAATAGTCCCCAGCCCTACTTCACTGACAGCCCTTTCTTTGGAAGTTGTGATATGCCAATGTGATCAAGTCAATTTGCTCCCTCTCTCATGTATAGGGGGCTTTTCTTTTCTTTAACATATGGTGAATTGCATATTGGCTAATCATCCCCTTAATTTTAGATCTGTCTATACAGTGTGTTGAAGAAATCCTGGTTTCTGACTCATGGACAGTAACTTTTTCTGGTGTCTATTACTTGTACAGAATTTTTCCAATGTTATTTTTCTTTTGACTATTTAAGCAAACATGCTTAAGCTGTCAATAATGCTGTAACAAATCCTTACTGAGCTTTATTTTGGTGAAAGTAATTTATGGTAAGAGTCCTTTTTATTTTCCAATAATAAACCTAAGAAATGCATCCCTATACTATAATCACATTAATTACTATTGATAGTAAATGTGGTACTTCAGAGGAAGGCCATATGCTTTAGTTTCAAACATAACCTGAGCCTTTACTAGCTGTGAGACCTTAGGAAAATCATACAGATTCTCAGAGCTTGTCTCCTTCCTCTGTCAAACAGAGACAGCAATACTTGCAGGATGTTTTTGAAAATTTGATAATAACTGCAAACATCCATTGAGTGCTTACCATTTGCCAGGCACTGTACTAATATATACATGTGTCTATATATAAGTATATGTAATCATATATGTTACATACAATACAAAATGTTATATATAAAATATATGTTAAACACAATGTCATATTATATTCTATATAATATGTAATTATAAGCCTTCACAACAACTACCTACAAGGTAGGTACTATTAATGTCCCCGTTTTATAGGTTATGCATATGAAGCACAGAAAGGGTAAATAAGAACCTTGATAATACAGGGTTTAAGTAGTACAACTACTGAATGATGAAACCAAGGTATGAACCAAGACAGACAGGCTTTTAAGTACCTGCCTCACTGCCTCCCTAATGACATCAATCACCTCGTACAGTATATGTATATACTTCACCAATAATACGTCCTCCAAATAAGAGAGGAGCTACAGATGGAATTGTTGCATAGCCAGTGTTTTAGTATGCATAAATACACGCACACAGACCCATTTACAAGTTATGCAATATTGTGTGTTTATAATATGCACACATCTAAAATATGGTTATCCTGGGAATAAATGAACATGCATATTAATTAAATCACAACATAAAAATATTATGTGGAATGCTAGAAAGACACCTTAGAGAGATAAATAGTCAATAGATATTTGACTTTTGGTTACTCATTTATCTCCATGAAGACAATAAGAATGAAATGCTAACATATTGCCATAACTATCTTTTATATGTTAAATAGAATGTGATCAGTAATTTCCTTAAACTGTTTAGATACTCCTTTTGTTCAGTGTAATCTCAGTGTTTTATATGATCATAGGCCAAAATCTCTTGCAAACGACTTTTTCATGTTGTTTGCTCCATTTCTCCCTAGTCTCCTTCCCTCCCACTTCCCTTACTTCCTTCTTTCAGTGTTTCTTCTTTCTTTCTTTCTTTTAAATTTAATATTGTGAGCATCACTGGAGTGCTTCCTTTAAGCCACTTAAATATACAGTGTAGGGGTGACAATTAGCATGTGCATGTCTGATAACTTTCACCTAAGTATTGCATTTTTATTTCATAAAATTGCTTCTTTACACATTTTACTTGTTTTAAAGATATTTTATTTTATCAATACTATTATAGCAAAATTCCTAATAAATATAAGAGAACATGAATTTTTGAATAATGTAATTATAAAAAAATCCAAACTTTTACCCCTAAATTTTGCTTCTGAAAGTGCTCCTAGAGAGTTAATTGTGACAGACTAACTATTTTGTAGAATGAATTACAGAGTTGTTTAGTAAATGATTGGGAACAACAGAAATTTCAGAGAGTAGTGAGATATATAATATAATGGGATAATTGTGTAATAATATTATTGTATAGTAGTACAAGGAAATGATAATGGCTATGAATATTGAAATTAAGGATATTTATAATATATTGAAATGTGAAAAATAGATGAGTATGAAGCAGTACATATAAAAAGACATTTTGTGAAAAAATATATTTTCATATAGACAAATCATATACATATGTCAAAATGTTAACTGATTTTTTCCTGATTATTAGAGGATATGTTACTAATATTTTTGTAAATATTTTCTTTTAGAACAGCTTAAAATTTACATAAAAATTATGAAGATGGAAGTTTCCATATATACCACATCAGTTTTCTCTATAATCAACACACAGTAGTATAGTTCATTTGTTATGAACCAATACTGATATATTGTTATTAACTACAATCCATTCTTTATTCAGATTTCCTTAGTTGAACCTAAATTCCACTTTTATTTCTAGGGTCTCATCCAGGAAATCACATTACATTTAGTCACCACCATGTTTCCTGAATCTTCTCTTGGTTGTCAATTTCTCAGACTGTTTCTTATGACCTCGAGAGTTAGGAGGAAAACTGGTTAGATATTTTGTAGACTGTCGCTCAGTTGGGATCTGTCTGAAATTTTCCAGCACTATGTGCTGAAAAGACAATCATTTCCCCATTAATTTACCTTTATTATTTTGTCAAAGATCAGCTGACTGTATTTGTGTGGTTCTAATACCGCATGTTCTACTCTGTCTCACCAATCTTTATGTCTGTTCTTTTGCCAATGCCACATTGTCTTGGTTGTTGAAGCTTTGTAAGTCTTACAATCAGGTACTGTGAGTCTTTCAATGTTATTCTTCTTCAGTCTTGCTTTTGCTGTTGGAAGGTTTTTGTGTTTCAATATAAACTTTAGAATCAGTTTGTCAACATATACAAAACAGGTTGTTGGGAGTTTGAGATCGTATTAAATCTGTAGATTAGGTTGAGTTGAAATAGTATGTTACTAAAGAGTCAATCCATAATAACTGATCAACTCTCCTATTGTTTAGTTCGTTGTTGATGCCTTTAATCAGAGTTTTGTAGTTTTTCTCATATGGGTCTTGCACATATAATGTTAGACTTGTACCTAAGTGTTTAATTTCATTTTGGTATTAATGTAAATTGTATTTTTTCTTTGAGGCAGGGTCTCACTCTGTCACCCGGGCTGGAGTGCAGTGGTGCAAACAGGCTCACTGCAGCCTCCATCTCCTGGGCTCAGGTGATCCTTCCACCTCAGTCTCCAGAGTAGCTGGGACTACAGGTGTGTGCCACCATGCCTGGATAATTATAGTGTTTTTAGTAGAGACTGGGTTTCACCATGTTGCCAAGGCTGGTCTAGAACTCCTAGGATCAAGTCATCTGCCTCCCTTTGGTCTCCTAAAGTGCTGGGATTACAGGTGTGAGCCACTGTCAATAGATTGTATTTTTAAAAATTTAAATTTCAATTGTTTCTTGATGGTATTAGAAAAAACATTCGATGTTTATATCTCAACCTGTTACCCTGTGACTTTGCTATAATGACTTAGTGGTTTCAAGATATTTTTGTTGATTCTTTGAGATTTTCTGTAGAGAGAATTATGTCATCTGCAAATAAAGACAAATTCATTTCTTTCTTTCCACTCTCTCTCTCTGTATTTTTTGAAATGAGGCCTCACTCTGTCACCCAAGCTGGAGGACAGTGGCAGGATCTCGGCTCACTGCAACCTCTGTCTCCCAGGCTCAAATGATCCTCCCACCTCAGCCTCCTGAGTAGCTGGGACCACAGATGCACACCACCACACCTGGCTTATATTTTGTTTGTTTGTTTTTAGTAGAGATGGGATTTCACCATGTTGCTCAGGCTGGTCTCGAGCTCCTGAGCTCAAGTGATCTGCTCTCCTCAGCCTTCCAAAGTGCTGAGATTACAGGTCTGAGCCACCGAGCCTGGCCTGAACCTGTATATTTTCTACTTCATTATATATTCTTATTATAATAGCTAAGACTTCCAGTATGACATTTATTAAGGGCAGTGGAGAGAACATCCTTGTGGGAGCTGTCCATAATCTTGAAAGGCACAAACCCAAATGCCATAATCCTCAGTGCTAAAATCCTGAAAGATGAAAATCCCGTATATGTAATTTTGGAAAAAAATGATTAAAAATTCTTTACAATGTATTTCCATTTTTAAAGGAAATTTACTTGAGAAACAAAAAACAACAGAACACTTCATAGGCCACTTTACACAATAAAATAGGCAATAATAAGACATATTTTTGCAAGTGTAAACACTTAGGCATATTAGCAACGGTAACGCAGGTATAACAGTTAAGAGCAGCTGAGCTGTATTGATGAAGAAAAAGGTGAAACCAGCCTAAAGCAAAACAATGAGGCCCCATCTCTACAAAAAAATTAGAAAATAATCATTAGCCAGGAATGGTGGTTGACCCCAGTGGTCCTAGCTACTCAGGTGGCTGAGATGGAAGGATTCCTTGAGCCCAGGAGTTTGAGGCTGCAGTTAGCCATGATCACACCACTAAACTCCAGTCTGGGCGACAGAACCAGACCCTGTCTCTTAAAAAAAAGAAAGAAGTATATAAGAACATACCACTATGTGGTCATCTGAAATACTGTAGTGAACAACCTTTTAATGGGATGATCAAAGACCACCGTGTGTCACCACCATTTGTTCAAAGAGATGAGATCTCGAGAAATTTTATCTTTCACAAATACAATTGTACAGAAAGAATGTCTCTTCATTTATTGAGAAAGTTTCAATGTTTTCATGTATACACACAATGCTTGCATACAAAGTCATCATTGTTATCATGCACTTTAATGGAATCAAATTTCTGATGTCCTAGGCAGCAGCAGAAATCTGTCCCACTCTCAGAGAGAACAGTTTGCCTTCAGTATTTGCTCTCTCTGGGACTCTGGCCGTTTAGATGGTGCCTGCCAGCACTGAGGGCAGATCTTTCCCTGCTTAGTTTACCTGATCTCACATACTAATCTTTCCTGGGAACACCCTCACAGTCATACGCAAAATAATGCTTTATTCGGTTTCTAGGTGTTTCTTTATCCATTCTAGTTGACACCTAAAATTAAGTTCACAAATCTACCTACTGTCAACTTGTCACCCACATACATCTCCTTAAATTATACTTAATTGGCAAATAAAGACAACAACAAAGTAATAGTTGTGCCTAACATTCAGCAACTAATTGTGTATACAGCTGAAAACATACTAATCTTCCCCCAGAATCCAGATTTTAGGATTTCAACATTTGGGATTTTAATCTTTCGGGATTGTGGTTTTGGGGATTTTACATGGTAGGGATTTTAGACTACAGAGATTTGGGCTTTAGAGATTTTGATCTTTAGGGAAGATTTCAACATTAGAGTATGGAGTTTGGGAGTGTGTCTTTTGGGATCATGATCCAAACCCCATTCTTGCCTAATTTCTTTCCCTCCTTAGGAAGAACATGTCTAGTTTCTCATTATATGTATGATGTCATCTGTAGGGATTTGTTTTTTTTCAAACAGATCCTTTTTTCAAGTTGAGGAAATTCTCCTCTATTCTTAGTTTGCTGAGAAGTTTTACAATATGAATGAAGGTTGGATTTTGTTAGATGCTGTTTTGGTATTAATTGATGTTATGATCTTTTCTTTTTTAGCTTGTTGATGAGGTAAACTACAATGGTTGATTTTCCAGTGTTGAACAAGCTTAAATTATCTGAAATAAATCCTACTTTGTTATCGTGTATAATTATTTTTATATATTGATGAATTCTGTTTGATAGTATTTTGTTAAGGATTTTTATATCTACATTTATGAGACATGTTGGTGTGTAGTTTTCATTTTTTTGTACTATGTTTTTCTGTTTTGGGTATCAAAGTAATGCTAACTTCCTAAAATTAATTGGAAAGTGTTCACTTCTTTTTTATTTTCTAGAAGAGATTATGTAGAATTGGTGCTAATTCTCCTTTTAACCTTTGATAAAACTCCACTGAAACTCTGAGTCTGGAGATTCCATTTTTAGTAGTTTTAAAATTATGAGTTAAATTTTCTTAATAGCTACAGGGCTGTTCAAATTGTATATTTGATGGTGGGTGAGTTATGGGACATTTGTAGTTCTTATCCTTGCTCCTTATAAGTAAGATTTTTTTTCCTCTTGTTCCTTCAAACTTTTTCTCTGTTTTTGGTTTTCTTCAATTTGCATAGTATATGCCAGGTGTCAGTTTTTTGATATTTTTTTCTGCTTGGTGTTTGCTCAGCTTCCTGAATCTGTGGTTTGGTGTTGGTCATTAATGTTATAATGTTCTAGGACATTGTCACCTCCGATATTTATGCTCCATTCTTTTTTCTTCTTCTAGTATTTTAATTGTTTGCAGATTGCACCTTTTGAAATTGTCCTAGGGTTCTTGGATGTTCTGTTCTGTTTTATTTAGTCTTTTCTCTCTTCGCATTTCAGTTTGGGAAGTTTCTAGTGATATATCTTCATGCTCATTGATTCTTTTCTTAGTCTATTAATGAGCTCATTAAAGGTATTTTTTATTACTCTCATATTGTTTTTAAATTCTAGAATTTGCTTTTGATTATTTCTTAGCAATTCTGTCTCCTGATGTCTAGAGTATTAATGTGTTTATCAAAGAAATTAATATCTAACATTTCCCTTTGTTTCTTTCTTAGGGTTTTATCTCTTTGCTTACATTACTCATCTGTTCTTGATTGCTGTCTACTTTTTTCCCATTGAGCCCTTGATGCATTAATTATAATTATTTTAAATCCCTGCCTGATAAGTCCAACATCTGTGTCATGTCTGAGTCTGTTTCTGTTGTTTACTATGCCTCTTAAGACTGTTTTTCCTTTTTTTTTTTTTTTGGTTTGGAATGCCTTATCCTTTTTTCTTGGAAGCTGGACATGTTGCATTGGGTAATAGGAACTGAGATAACTGGGCCTTTAGTGTGAGGATTTATGTGAATATGGCTGGTAACTGTGCTGTGTTTATTGTTTGCTGTAGCTGTAGGACAGGAGGTTTTGACTTTCTCTGGTGTCCTTGATTTGGTATTTTTCTTGTCTTGTGTCTCTGGGCTGTGATCTTCCCAAGTATTTTTCCATGGCTCCCTTCCCTAGTGAGACAGGAAAGCTAGAGAGGACTAGTTGGGGACAGATGTCTTCCTGGCTTGAATGAGCTTCTGGTAAATTCTTTTTCTCTAGGCCTTTGCCGTGGAGACTTCTCTGGGTGATTATTATTTCCTTTTTCTTGGGTCTAAAAAAATGTTAACTTTAAGTTTGTTCAGCTTTTTCATATGATTACAGAAAGTGTTTCCTATCTTCATACCTAACCACTAAACTAATAGGGCTCTGGTATATTACCAATGCAAGATGCGAATTCTGTCTAATCAGGGTCTTTGCCCATTTAAAAAATTGGTTTGTTTGTTTTCTTGATGTTGAGTTCCTTATATATTTTGGATAATAATCCTTTATCAGATACATGGTTTGAAAATATTTTCTCCCATTCTGCAAGTTTCTTTTTTGTGTTGGTTATTTAATTTTCTGTGTAGATTATGTTCATTTTGGCCTACTTGTTTGCAGCTTCCACACACTGCACCTCCCTGTTACCTCTCTTCTGTGCTCAACTGGGTTTAGGGAGAACTACTTGGGATATTCAGGTATTATATTTGAACTATAAGTCTATAGATACTGTCTGAAGCTGTAAGGGAGAATATGTTACTCTACTACTGCAAACAAGTAAATGACCTATTTGTACTTGATGAAGTGACTATGACATGACTGATTTAATACAAAACTATGGAACATGCAAGATTATTTTTTGAGATGTTAAATATTACTTCACAAACTTACATAACCTTTTGCTAATGCATGTAGTATCAAAAAGCAAATATGGTTTTAGCTTCCTTTACTCAAAATATGAACATTAAGTACTGTGAATTTCTCTGCCAAGTGGTTCAGAAATACATAATAAATAACCCAGTTTAAAAAAGGAAATTGTAAACCATCTTGATCAGTCTACTCTATTCTATGTTTATATGTTATTTTCTCAAGCAATCACTTCATAATTATGGAGTTTACAAAATGACTGAGAAAGAAGAGGGAAGGCAAAATAGCCTCTACTGCATTACAAGGAGCATCAGCATAAAACTGTACAAAGAATCACATCGTTTCCATACCATGAACGTAGAAAGCAGGCCAGGTTTACAAATGATAGGACAATGCGCTCTCTGCAACAGCCAACTACAACAAAACACTTTGAAAGTAAAGGTGAAAATTGTATAAAGAGAAAATACAAGCCTTTTAAATAGCATTATGCCAAGAGGTGAAGACAAAAAATTCACCTCTTGATATATTACAATTTCTTTATCCATTGATCGGCGCTAAGTTGTTTACATATCTTGGTTAGTGTGAATAATACTGCAATGAACATGGTGGTATAGATGCTGATTTTACATGATAAAATATCTTTTTATCATATGAAATGATTATATAAAAGATAATATTTTAATATATTATGAAATTATAAATTATAAATATAAACTTATATAATATGGTAACATTTATATAAAAGATAATATCTTATAATTTAAAATAACTTCAAAAATGCTGATTTTATTTCCTTTAGATATATACCCAGAAGTGGGATTTCTGGAGTAGTTCTCTTTTTAATTTTTTGAGAAACCTCCATATTGTTTTCCATAATGGCTTTACCAAGTTACATTTTCACCAACTGTGTACAAAGTTCCCTTTTCTCTGTACTCTCACCAACACTCATTATCTCTTTTTCTTTTATTAATAACCATCCTAACAGGTGTGAGGTGATATCTCATTGTGGTTTTGGTTTTCATTTCTCTGATGATTCATGATGACGAGCACCTCTTTGTATGCCTGTTGGCCATTTGTGTGTCTTCTTTGGAAAAATGTCTATTCGGGTTCTTTGCTCATTTAAAAAATTGGGTTGTTTTCTTGCTATTGAGTTCCTTGTATATTTTGGATCATAATCTTTTATCCAAAATCTTTTATATTTTGGATAATAACCATAAATGGTTTGCAAATATTTTTCTACCATTATGTAGGTTGCTTTTTAATTTGGGGGATTATTTCACTTTCTGTGCAGGTTACTTTCATTTTTTAACTACTCACAATGATGCTTAATACTTATATAATAGGTAAGAATGTTAAGAAGATGTTTTAAATGTACCAGATACAACACAAAGAATTTAGATTGGATACACCAATGACGTAAATGCTTTTATATTATTTACCAGCCTCTAGGCACTATGCTAAATCTTTTCACCTAATTCATTTACTCTTCATAATAACCTTATGAAGTAGTTACTACTTTTATTCTTATTTTATGTGATGAGGAAACCAAGAGAGGTTAAGTAATTTTCCTTTGGTCTCACAGCTGTTAAATGACAGAGCTGGAAGTTGAACTCCATTAGACTGGCTCTAAAACCTGCTTGGTTAAACATTGCAATATGGGGTCTCCCTTTTTGGTTAGCTAAACAATTTTATAAGTGCACAAATCTGTGAACATGATACAAATACCAGTGGAGGCTCACAATCTCTCTGAAAGTCCTAATAATACAGCAGAAAAATTTGGGAAATTTTGATGAGCATTAGGTTTTCTGTAGCTTTAAACAATCTACTTATACTCTTCAGATTGAAGATAGATATATTAAAACTGTCTACAAAATAATAATACACGTAAGTGAGGAAATCATGAACTAAGAAAAAATAAGGTGAACTGAGAGCCAGTTAGCCACCATGCTGCACACCTGCTGGGCTGTGAGGCCAGAATCTGAGGCTAGCAAGGCATCCTGAGAATGGCCCCTTGATTCTTGTGCTCTAGGCATCTGGGAGACTGTTTTCAGAAGCGATGGATCATGGACTTGTCTGGGGTTGGGTTTCATAGCAGTAAATACAAAAAAGGAAACATGATGAATTTCACAACTCACGTCACCTATAGGATGAAAAGCAAAGCTAGGAACTTACGAGAAATACATCTATTGTTGGAACTGGAAATGAAAAAAAAAAAAAAAAAAAAACCAAAACATTCTCCAGTGGTTGCTCACAGAGAGAACTTTGTGTCCTATCATGAAAAATATTCCCAACAACATCTGAGTGGCAAAAAAAAAAAAAAGGAATGTCATAGGACAAGGCTCATGACATGACAGCTAAAAGTAATCCAGTGAAAGTACTGACCTCATATGAGGTCTCCAGGCACAATATTCCCATGATCCAGGCTTATCCGTTCTTGCACCCATTACTCCTAGGTCCCATCTAGAAGCATAAGGAGCTTAAATTTTTTGACTCATTTGTTTATTTTATGTAGCATGCCCAAATGTAGTGAGTAATTAGGATGTGTGCGTGTGTGTGTGTGTGTGTGTGTGTGTGTGTGTGTGTGTGTTTGTGGTGGGGGAGGGAAAAGAAACCAGGACTTAATAATCAGTTCTAATGTATCTGCAGTTTATATAATGTGAGACACTTCTGCAGGATCTGCACTTCTGTTTTGCATAAACACAAAATTAGGTCTAGCGATATTAGGAAATATGTAATTATTAGGAGTGTAGTGGCAGTGAGAACCGTAGAAAGCTAGAAATAGTGGCAAACTAACGTTGGCCTGGATTGACCCTTGCTGTCTGGTAAGCTCAAAAGGAAGTAATTGAACACATTTTTTCAGTCATTTATTTATTTCATGATCAGTCATATTTGGTATCATGACAGATGGTGGCAGAGTTCTGCTGAAATAGAGTCAGCTTTGAATAAGACAATGTGTGAAAACTCAGTAGCTCCTCCTACAATAAATTCATTAATATTCAACAATTGCATTTAGCTTGTGGTTGAATGTGTTAGTGTTTGGGGTTCAAGCCTCATTACAGATGTGAACACTTCTATAAAGCAGCACCAGGTTAAGCTGTGATAAAGGAATCTAAAGGCTACTGACACTATTGAGTAAGGGCCTAGAATAATATTCTTTAAGAAAAACTGCTTTCTCCCCCATTACAGTTGTATTTTAAATCGGAGTTTACCTTTTTCTGTGTAATCTAATTATTTTTATCATTTTATAATTAAAATGATAGACTAACAAATTTTAGTAGAATTATTATCCTAAAGTTACCAGTTTTCGGCTTCTATAAGTCTCCGTTCCCTAGTTTGATTTCCACTTTGGAAGGGCAATGTCATAGTTTTGGAAGGATGAGACATATTTTACGTGATTATAGAGGATGAGTATTTTTATTCTTTCTTTTTTTGAGATGGAGTCTTATTCTGTTGCCCAGGCTGGAGTGCAGTAACACGATCTCGGCTCACTGCAACCTCCGCTTCCCAGGTTCAAGCGATTCTCCTGCCTCAGCCTCTGGCGTAGCTGGGATTACAGGCACCTGCCACCACGCCTGGCTTATTTATTTTTATTTTTATTTTTTTGTATTCTTAGTAGAGACAGGGTTTCACCATGTTGGCCAGGCTAATCTCGAACTCCTGACCTCAGGTGACCCACCCACCTTGGCCTCCTAAAATGCTGGGATTGCAGGCGTGAACCACCGCGCCCGGCCCCCTGCATTCTTTAGAAATAATAAAATGTCAAAGAATTGCAGAATACATTGGATATGGTTTGGCTCTCATCTGGAATGAGATTTGGCTCCCTCCAAATCTCACCTGGAATTGTAATCCCCATGTGTCAGGGGTGGGGCCTGGTGGTAGGTGATTGGGTCAAGTGGCAAACTTCCCTCTTGCTGTTTTCTTGATAATGAGTGAGTTATCATGAGCTGTGTTTTTTTTTTTAAAGTGCGTGGCACTTCCCAGTTTGCTCTCTCTTTCTCTAGTAAGAAGAGATCCACCATGGTAAGAAGTGCTGGCTTCCGCTTTGCCTTCTGCCGTGACTGTAAGTTTCCTGAAGGCTCCCAGTCGTGCTTCCTGTTATGCCTGCAGAACTGTGAGTCAATTAAACATTTTTACTTTATAAATTACCCAGTCTTGGGTAGTTGTTTATAGCAGTGTAGAAACGGACTAATAAAACATGTACGTTTAATGTCTCTCAAGTACAGGTTTTTTTTTTTTTTCTTTTTGTTATTCTTCATGTCACATTTGGTTGCTATAGGTAGAGTATGAATCACATAATGGATTTGTTCTTCTATCAAAATCATATACCTTTGGACTATGAGCCTTTGCAAGGGGGTGAAACATTTTATTGCAGTAACTATCAGCACAACAGAATTCTGAATTGCAGATCACTGTTTTGTTGGAAACATCTGACTCATTGATTGTGATTGATTTTGAATCTACTCTCAGAATCAACTGAAGTCCTAAATCCTCTACACATTCTTTCTTAACTCCTTTCCCTTCGATTAAATGCTTTAATCTTCCATTCTTACAGCATCTCTCAATTTCTACACTGTATTATAGTTACCAGTGCCTAGGTCTCACTGTTCCTGTTGGATTGTTTTCCTTTCAAAGGCAAGATAAATGTCGATTCAACTCTGACTTTCTCAAAGATCTAGCTAACTATCCCCTAAAAAGTTAGTGTTCAATGGATATTTGTTGAGTGAATATGTAAGCGTTGACCAATGTAGATAATGTAAGATAATGAATGAGAAAAAGGGATTCAGCTATGTTGGAGAATTGGCTTAATATCATACGTGGTGTATGGCGGAAGCTACTGAAACACACGATAGGTGACCCAGATGTCAGTTGTCCCTTTATCATCCTCTTGAAACTATCTATGTTCTCCCCCATTCTAGTAAGAGAGAAGCAAGCATTGGTTAGCGTAGAATCTACTGAAGATCTGCTAGGAAAAGCAGAGGAGTGAGTTGTCTCATAAAAACATTTAGAACTTAGAAAAGTTCATATAGTGGCCTTTTCTTTTCTTTTTCTTTTTTTTTTGGTCCTGGGTTCTTTTTGTCTCTTTTCATCTTTCCTTCTGTAAAGCACTCAGATTTCCCTAAATGTAATCTCCTGCTCTCAAATATTTCTCAAATTTTACAAATCCCTCATCTTTATTATGTGTAGAATTTGCCTCTCCTAACTTATTACAATGCTTGCAAAATGCCCTGTGGTTAGCACCCTCCAACCTCCTTAAAATGTATTGGGGAATTATATTCATTCAATAATTCAATGCCACCCTCATTTGTTTTTAATTTTTTCCATAAGTTATTGGGGGTACAGGTGGTATTTGGTTACATGAGTAAATTCTTTAATGGTGATTTGTGAGATCCTGATGCAACCTGATCAATATATACTGCACCATATATGTTGCCTTTTACCCCTCACCCCCCCTTCCAATCTTCACCCCCAAGTCCCCAAAGTCCACTGTATCATTCTTATGCCTTTGCGTTCTCATAGCATAGCTCCCACATGTCAGAACATATGATGTTTGGTTTTCCATTCCTGAGTTACAAAGTCACCTTTATTTAAATGATTAAATGTTGTTAATAATTAATGCATTAACAAACATTAATATTATCAGATAATATGGCTGTCCTAGATACGGCAGATGTAGAAGTTCTGTAGTATACACAGAATTATAGCCATTTCTTTGTTTGGGAAAGTTAAAAAAACTAAGCCCTAGAACAATATGAGCGATGGCACATCTCAGGCATCTTTCACTTTTATGGGCCTAACTGGAAATAATTAGGGAGTTCCTGAATCTGTATGGATCATCATTTTAGACTGCTCAAACACACCTCCATTGCTTGCTGATGGCCAATGGGAAAAGTTGCTCAAATGTTGCTCAAGGAGAATAGAGAATGTAGTGAACCCCTAAAGCTATTTTAAGTAGGATTTCGTGGGGCAAAATTGAGAAAATTTTATTGTTGTTTTCAGTACTCCTGGGATTCTTCTCTTTTCATACTTTTGTCATAAAATACCCCTACCCTTCTACTTACTGTGAAATCAATTTAATGACTCTCAAGACAATTGAATTAGTGTTAACTTGTATAATACTTTGTTAATTTGATGACTATTCAGAACTAGTGATTTGAACACTATTCAGAATTAATGATTAAACAGACATTATAATTATTATTATTTTAATAAGCAGAGCTGATCTCTCCATTTCTCAGAAGCTTTGTCTTGGTGCAGATGTGCAGAGATTCTACTTTGGTTTCCAACAGACTCTTGTCTTCCCACAAGAAACTGTAGATGAGCCTCTTTTATGGCCAAGTCTGCCTTTCTCCTTCAGCTTTTCCTGCCTTAATTCTCTTCTTATACCTAGACAATTTTAGACCATCAAGATTTGAATTTCCTTAGCCTTATCCTGGAAGAAGGAAAAAGATTCCAGTTGGCTTTGGTCAGGGAACTGACCATGTGGTTGTAATAGACATTGGTAGATGAAGTTCTTTGCACACTATCTGAATCAGCCAAAGTGATGAACCAAGAGTTTCCACTGTTGGAAAACTCTTTCTATGAGTCTAGTTACTGCAGGGATCCCCTTGGCTTTATTTTAGGAAATGATCCAATAAGTTGGTAGCCATAGAATAGTTAAAAGAGAGCAGGCTGACTAAGGGTAGATAATCAGAGGGCAGCCAAGCTTTTAGAAGTATCCTCGCAGCTGTAAGAGGTGCCTCTGCATAAGAGCCACACAGTTCTGAAAAATTACAACTGAGTGATTTGCCTAATGCATGAAGTAAAATGGAAGAGCTGCCCCCAGTCCCCCAAAAAGAAACACACAGAAGCTATAGACCAGGGGTTACTTTTTGGAATTTTCTGTTCTTTCTGTGGAGTTTCTCCATGAGTTTTTTCATTTAGTACTATTACTGTTCCACTTTATAAACTTAGCTTGGAGGCAAACAAATTTCCATTATAGGGCCTAGAGTTAAATCCATTTTATCTTTTACGAGAACTTAACTGTTAAAGACATTCCAAGAAAACTAAAATAAGTGTTACAAACCCATTTCACCACACTGCTTTATGGATAACCAGAATGAATGTCATCTTCAAATATGAAGGACAGACCCTTCTCTATTTTAAGAAAGAAGTATTTGAAAGTAATTTATACTCAAATTATTTCAACATGAATGTCAGCTGCATTTAGTCTGCATTGCTGAAAAGGTGAATAAAGACAGCTGCTAAACCACTCTGGTTGTTTTTAGAAATATTTCTGTTATTAGGTCAATGGAAGTGAATTGAGACACCTTTGTTTCCTTTATTTTGTTTTATTTATTTTGAGACAGAGTTTGGCTCTTGTTCCCCAGGCTGTAGTGCAATGACGCGATCTCAGCTCACTGCAACCTCCGCCTCCCAGGTTCAAGCAATTCTCCTGCCTCAATCTCCCAAGTAGCTGGGATTACAGGTGTCCACCACCATGCTCAGCTAATTTTTGTATTTTTAGTAGAGACGGGGTTTCACCATGTTGGCCAGGCTGGTCTCAAACTCCTGATCTCAGGTAATCCACGTGCCTTGGCCTCCTAAAGTGCTGGGATTAAAGGCATGAACCACCATGCCTGGGCTATTTATTTATTTATTTATTGAGACAGAGTCTCACTCTGTTGCCCAGGTTGGAGTGCAGTGGTGCAATCTTGGCTCACTGCAACCTGTGTCTCCCGGGTTCAAGAGATTCTCACGTCTCAGCCTCCCAAGTAGCTGGGATTACAGGTCCATGCCACTACACCTGGCTTATTTTTGTATTTTTTGTAGAGATGGGGTTTCGCCGTGTTAGCCAGGCTGGTCTCAGAGCCAGAGAGAAGAGCATTACAGAGGACATGATGGCATGATGGATTAGTAAATGCTTGGGTCCAGTCTAATAGTCTCTGAAACACCTTCAGTGTTGGCAGGGAGTGGATGGTTTGGATGTGCTTGCAGCACAGGGTGACAGTGTCACCAAAATGTTCTCGAAACTGGAGTCCTTGTCGTCAGTGTCCATACAGAGGCCAATGCCTAAACCGTGTATGACGTCTGAGCCTCCAGCTCCCTTTTCTGAGGACAGATTGCAGCAGGCACAGGAGGGGAGGTTGGTTGGAAGAGCTGAGGCAGAGCTCAAGTTTCTTGTACTGCATTTGTCCTTAAAGCCACACTCCTCACAAGACATTCCTTAACTTCTTGTCTCCATGCGGGACCTTAGGTACACAGAATCAAACTGAGTCAATCATCTTCCCTGATACCAACACAATGTCATATCTCTTCAAATAATAACTCCATGGCTACTGTGGTCTCCTTTTGTCTCTTTTTCCAGTTTCCACCTCTTTCTGTGAATTAGCACTTAATCTGAACATGTAACTATCTATCTCCCATCAAGGACTTAATATACATATATTCCAAAACATATAAAGTATTGCTTAGTGTATAATTTTAGAATTCACAAAAATACATTATTTGGTATGAACTATACATACTGCACCTTTTTCAAATCATTTACCCTTATGTTTTTGACATTTATAATGACAAATGTACCTTGATTCTTCTCACCGCAGTATAGTATTCCATGGCACAGTTATATCACAATTTTATTATTCCTCCACTAACGGACATTTAGATTGTTTCCAAATTTTTGTTACTATAAGTTTTACAGCATGAACAATACTCTAACAAGCAACTGTGTACATGTTTCCTGTTAATTTGTGCTGTGTTTTCTCTGGAGTAAATGGCAAGAATTAGGATTTCTGAGTTTTGAGGCGTATGTATTTTCAAATTTGTTTTTCAGAATGGCTGTGTCAACCTTTTTTCCTACCTGGAGTACAGGACAGTACTCAAATAAAACTGCGTGCCAACAACAGTCATCTCTGATGACTGGTTATGATATTATATTATGATGTGGTTATGATATTATCTAAGGTTGGATAGTTTGAGGTTCTTGACAAAGCCTTTCCATAGGATTAAGCTTGATCACTGGGGAAGCATTTCTAGGTGACCATGTGAAAGATAAGACAGAAATGACCATGGAATCAGCCACCACGTAGTGCTGTATTTGTCAGTGTGTTGGTGTTATTAGGAAGCTGATGGAATTTGACGCATCACATTATGCACTGACTTCACACCAACTCTTAGGCCCCAACTTATGGCCTAGCCACTCCTTTCAATCTGCTGGCAGCCAAGCAGGATACTCTGGGGTTGGCAACTTGCTAAAGTGAGCATCCACCTCTGCCAGCAGGCTTGAATTAAGCAGCTACGTAGAAAACAGCTGTGAAAGATTCATCAATCACAGGATGTCTATTATTGGAATTAAAACACCTTCTAACAGTGGCATAGATTTGCATTGATTGCTCTAGGCTGCGAGTAGCACCCTGCATTTCCTGCTTACTCTGCATGGCTTCTCTGCCTTTGGACTGAAAGCTCAGATGTACGGGCTGATTTCTTTTCTTTCTTGGAGCCTACTTCTGTAGTACAGAGACAATGGGGTGTTACATGGAATACAGATATTTCAGGTGATGTGATTGCTGTGCAGCCATTAAACTTGATATTATTGCAAACAATTCTTTGACAATTAAAAATGGGAACATATGATTTGACAATGACATTTTATGCTAATTCAGAGTGTCAGAGGCAAGCTGGGACCTGCTGTTTGGCACTGAAATATGGTATATGGAAACAAGCGAAGGCTATGTCTGAAATCAGGACTTTGGAAAATAGGGATGGTGGCTGTATTTACATAATTGTCTCTCATATCATTGCTCCGTCTCCTTGCATAGCTGAATGAGGGGTTGTAGTTTATATTGAGGACAGTTTTATTAGAAGGATTTTTCTCTTGTTTATGAGGTATGTTATGACAGTCTTTTGGGGTCTTCTCAAAGTGCCCTGAATTTCATGATGAATAATAATGATTGATAATTTGTTATTGATAATTATATCAACTGTTATTATAATTTATAATTTTTCTCTTGCTATTGTAATTGATAATTTTTCAGTTGCTATTGTAATTAATAATTTGTTGAACATGCATCTGACATAGCGTTAAATACTTTATATAAAATGTCAATGAATCCTTACAATGATTTAAATTCTGAATATGATTATGCCCGTTTTCAAAACATGATGTCTACATAAACAATTTAAATTGATTTATTTGCGCAAAGGTGGCCAGTATTAAAATGTTCCTGGAAGCGTGAATTTGTCAGGCCCATCCGAGGGGAGGTAAAAATGCCAGGAGCTAAAATTCACCTGGCATTACCAAAGACGAACTTCTGTCCAGCTTTACATAGTCTTTCCTCAGCTTCTGTGCAGCTTCCCTTTGTGTGGTCTACTTTTATGCTGTTACCTTAGGTCACTTGCATGTCACATTCAGACTTTCATTTTTCACGTGGTCAGTGCATATTTTAAACTATAATATGGCAGTGCCAAATACATGCTTACTGTTCAATTTCAAGAGAATTGGAAGTTTTGTCTATATAGCAGCGTCTATTTGTGTAACTGAAAATATTTTCTTCATTTTTAAAATGAAAATAATAATTTAAAAAAATACAAGTTCAATTACTTAATAATAATGAAAGAAAATTTCCTAGTGTGGTCATTAAGACAAGAATGGGAGTCATTAGTCTGAATTGAGGGTTCAATGGATAAATGCATGGTTTAATGAAATTACATTTACATGTATTTCTGCATTTAAAAATATAATATGTAGGTTCTTGTTTTATTCAGAAAAAGCAGAGAACGCATGTTTTTTGCATCATAGTACTTTCCTCTCCTAGGAGCAGTTTCCCACTAAGAAGATCTCTCTTGCGCCCCAAAGCTTTGTCCTTTCTGGGAAAGTTGCTTTCAGCCCACTTGTTGCTTTACTGGAGCCTCAAGGCTAAACAATAGGACAAAACATACCATGCAGGAAGAAGCTCTAAGACTGGATGCAGGAAATACCAAACCAAGGAGTAGAGCAATGGACAGAGCATAACTGCCATCACATTAATAAAGGGACTTAAATGTTGATTTGATTTGTGAAATATGGCAAATCCCCAAACATTCTTTGATATAAGTTAGGGTGTAAATGCATAACACAAAACATAGTTTCTTGATTTTTTTTTTTTTTTTTTAATAGACAGGGTCTTACTCTGTCACCCAGGCTGGAGTACAATGGCATGATCTCAGCTTACTGCAGTCTCAACATCCCAGGCTCAGGTGATCCCCCTAGTAGCTAGGACCACAGAGGCATGCCACCAAGCCCAGCTAATTTGTGTGTGTGTGTGTGTGTGTGTGTGTGTGTGTGTGTGTGTGTGTATTTTGTAAAGACAGGGTTTTGCCATGTTGCTAAGGCTGATCTCAAACTCTTGAGCTCACGTGATCCTCCTGCCTTGGCCTCCCAATGTGCTGGGATTACAGGTGTGAGCCACCATACCTGGTCGTTTTTTTGAATTATTTTTGATGCTTCTCTTTCTCTTACCTTATATCTAATTTTATACAAAAAAGTTTGAAATATAACTGCTTTTATCAAATATAATTGCTTCTTATCACCTCTACTGTTAAAGTGGTCCCAGTCACCATCACCTCTCATCTGAACGACCGAAACAGCCTATTTCATCCTTGCCTCTCACGGTCACATCAGCCAGAGTGAATCTTTCCAAAAGGAGTCAGGTTCTGTTCCTCTGCTTGAAAACTTCAAGTGGCCACTCTTCTTACTCAGTCAAAGGTGTTGAAATGGCTTGTGGGTCTATATATGCTGTAGGTCCTATATATGCTACCCCCCACTGCCCTCTGTCCTCTCTGACCTCTTTTCTCACTACCCTCCCCAGCTCCCCAACCCTGACCACTGCTAGGACACTGGTCTCTCTGTTCCCCCTTAAAAGAGTCAGTCACATACTGCCTTTACACAGGCTGTCCCTAGATGTCCACACGACTGGCTTCCTTACTGTTTTTACATTTCTGCTCAATATGAATGCTTAAATGAAGTCTACCCTGACCACTCTTTAAAAAATAACAATTTAAAAACAATTGTTTAAAATAACAATCACTAAAAAAATAACTACCCTGATTACTCTTTAAAATATAATAATTAAAAAAAAAATTTTAAAGAGTGGTCAGTGTAGTTATTTTTTAAAGTGGTCAGGATAAACTTAATTTAGGCAGTCATTCGCAGTGTCCTTAAAAATACAAACTAAATATCATTACAAACAAGATGTAAATAAAAATCTCCTTTAAAAATATGTCCCTGTCAAAAAGATAAGTAAATATCTTTTAAATAAGGTATTTCAGAAATGAATAGAAATTGAATATGCAAATAACTATGCATATTTGTTTGAGTTTGGGGCATAATAGAAATTAAAATCAGTTGGACTGTGTGTGGTATTTCCCCTAAATGTTTTTAAATAATTTTTGAATTTTTTGGTAAGTTGCCTGCTTTTTAATTTCTGGAACCAAAAGCCATACATGCTGTTTCTTAATAAAAAAAATAATTTTTTAAGAATAATATTAGATTTACAGAAAAGTTGCAAAGATAGTACACAGAGTTCTCATAAGCTCTACACCAATTTCCCCTAATTTAACATCTTAAATTAATATGGTACGTTTATCACAACCAATGAGCAAATATTGTTATGTCATTATTAACCAAAAAGTCTATACTTTATACAGATTTGTCAATTTTTACCAAGGCTCTTTTTTTCTTTTCTGGAATCTGCTACAAGACACCAAATTACATTTCATCTTCGTCTCCCTGGGCTCTTCTTGACTATGAATACGTCTCAGACTCTCCCGATTTTTGATGTCCTTGAGAATTTTGAGGCATCTACCGGTTGTTGTTTTGTAGAGTGTCTCCCCATTGGGATTTGTGTGATGATTTTTCTCAAAATCAGGCTGCGGTAATATGCTTAGAGAGTGAAAACCACAGAGGCAAAGTTCCATCTCATCACATCCTACCAAGGACACACCCTATCAACATGACTTATCATGGCTTATGTTGTCCTTGATCACCTGGCTGAGGTAGTGTGTGTCAGATTTCTCCACTGTAAAATTAGTCTTTATTTTATTGTTTTTACTTTCTAAGCTGTATTTTTTCAAAAACATGGCATTGTAATCAGCTCACACTGGTGGAGTGGGGAGTTATGCTTCTTCTCCTTGGGTACAGAGTATCTACCTAAGTTGTTTGAAATTCCTCTGCATAGGGGATTGTCTCTTTTCTCCTATTTATTTATTTAGTCATGTATTTACATCAGTATGGACTCACTCCTATATATATTATACTTTGGGTTATAATCCAATACTATGGTATTTATTTGTTGTTCAAATTGTTCCAGCTTCGGCCATTGGGAGTTCTTTCAGTTGTCTTCTGTATCCCTTTGAGATATGCAGCCATTGTGCATGAGTGCGTGTTGGCGTGTTTAACACTTTCTTACTTTCTGGCACAACAAAATGTTCCAGGTTTATCATATATATTCCTTGCCCCAGTCCTAGAGTCAGCCATTTCTCTGAGGACCTTTGGTTCTTTAATGGACGATGAGATAGATCACCATCTAGGTTGCGAATATGCTTGTTGATACTGGGGTATCATTGATTTTAGGCCCACTCATCTTCAAAGCAAAAGCATGTACCAGCCACTCTTTTTGAACATTGTCCTTACAAACCAAGTCCTCACTCTATTTTAGTCACTATAGGGGAAATGTATCCCCTGATTAAATCCTATTGACTCTGTTTAATTATTTATACATGTATGCATGCATTTAAGAAAATATAAGTGAATCAACATTAGTTCACAAGTGAAAAAAAATAGCATCCATGGTGATTTCACTTCCCTGAGGGTGAAGCTTGCTGGAGAGGTCAGCAGCGTCAATCTCAAGTGGAAAGCACAGGCCTGTCATTTGCAGTGCCCTTAGAAATAAAAACTTAATATCATTACAAACAAGATATAAACCAAAATCTCCTTTAAAAATCTGTCCCTGCCAAAAGGATAAGTAAATATCTTTTAAATAAGGTACTTAAGAAATAAATACAAATTGAATATGCCAATAACTATGTATATTTGTTTGAGGTTGGGGCATAATAGAAACTCAAATCTGTTGGGTTATAGTATTTCCCTTAAATTTTTTTTTAATAATTTTTGGATTTTTTTGATAAGTCACAGTTTTTAATTTCTGAAACCATAAGTAACACATGCTATTTCTTAATAGCTTTTTTTTTGCATTGCAACCTTAAAGAAATATCTGTTTCAATACCTATAGATTAATGACATTTTAAATGACTACATGTATCCCTGTGTATCATATAGTATCATAACTAATTGATCAAATCACTATTAATGGACATTTATGCTGTTTTTCACAATGTACTCAACAATACCTCACTGGAGAACCTTGTCTATTATTTGCCTAAGTATTTTTTAAAGGGCGGATTCCTACAAATGAAATTTCTGTGACAGTGTAGATAGGTATAAGTTTTTATTCAGTTTCCTAAAGTGCTCTCCAGAAACAAACCAAATTGAGATGTGTATTAACCATTCATGAACGTGACCAATCCTTCACATGTGTGCTAATTCTGTTTTCTAATGCATACTAATTCTTTACATTTTTGCAAATCTGAATTTTAGCTTTTTTTATTATTAGTGAGTATATTTTCAGAATATGTTGGCTATTTGCACTTCCTTGGTGAATTGCCTCTACAACTTCCTATGCTATTTTTATATTGTGATTGCTAGCTAGATTTCTTTTCTTACTGACATGTAAGAATTAATTGTATATTAAAGATAGCGGTACTCTGTCTTAAGCTACCAGCGCTTTTCTAGGGTTTCATTTGATTTTTGACTTTCTGTATCTTTTTCTTTCCTTTCCTACAAAGCTTTTCATTTTACTCTACTCAATCTTTCCTTTATGACTTGTAATATTGGAATCATGGTAAAAAAAAGAAAAAAAGAAAAATTCTTAGTTCATTACTAAGATTAAGAATGTTGATTAAAAACATGTGTTTATGCTTTGGAGCATATTTTTAATTGTTACAAATTTTAAAATGTAAACTGTTTTCAGGAAACCTCTTAATCTACTTATGTATTGCTTAAAGAGGATTAAAAAGTGCTTTGTATTTTTTATCCTCTTAAAATTATTTATTTCATATCAATGTAGATGTTTAAAAACAATTACACACTGACCATATGAACATAAGTATTTTGTTCTTAATATTTTTTTCCACCAGAAGAAACTGAAGTATCCGTTTTTGTCATTGGAAAAAAATGGGCAGTTTTTAAAAGAGGCAAAATTAATATTTCATTAAATGGGAAAATTTCTGTATTCAATTCACTTTGTTGAGATGAATAGAATTATACATTATTGCTAGCAAAGAAAAGATCAAGATGATGTTATGTAAATTTACATTAGTACTTAACAGTTGCTGTAGAATGAATCCAATAGACTTATTTGTATTTATTAGTGACTTTACATTAGATTCTTCAGTTTTTGTTGAAAGGCATAGTCCAAGTGTTACAGATTAATGGGTACCCTGAACCTAGAATTCCATGTTTCCTCTTCCTTATCTCTTATAAGGAAGGACAGAGGAGACCACGCATCTACAAAAATTGTCTATTTTTAAATCCCTATCCCAAAAAACATGTTTTCTAGTGAAAGGACAGGAATGGTGCATAGAACTTTTAGGGAGGTGGGCCAAAGAAGGCTGAGAATTAGTGAACAGTCATGATGTAGGGCTGAGCACTCTACCTGTGTGAGCTCTCCTTGCTCCCTGAGCTCTGCTGGGTCCCTGAGTCTGGTCACTTTCATTGGGTGGCACTCAGCTACTGCCACAGGGCACGCTAGCAGAGCACCAGCTAGCGGCAACTGGTGACCTGGCTTCTTGGAGCCTTCACTGGAAAACAAACTGAGCACACAATGGGCAATCTTTTAAATTCCATTCCAAGTAATTATATTTACAGAGTGGAGATAGAGTGCTCAACGGGATGGGGCTGAAGAGCCCTGAATTACCCACATTGATCCACGCAAGTGATGGATATGTTCCCCACTGGAGAGGAAAGCCTCACAGAGTGAAGAGCTTTATCTTCTATTTAAAAACTCGATGGGCAAATCCATCAGGCTATTTGACAGGTAAATTAAGCAGGGTGCAGCTTCCAGGGAGCCCAACTCATATTCTGACCAGGCAGCAACAAATCACAACCTGTTCCATCCACTGGGCTTCCCCTTCAGGAGCTTAACAGGCTCAAAAACCAGCCTCAGAATTGATGCCTCTCAGTCTGCCTTGCCATCCCAGCCAACTCGTTGAGAGTCACCAACAGGTGCTGTCACTTCTCCTGGATATGGAGGCTATTCCCGGAACAGGCAGGCTTTTCTTCTTGCACAACTCACCCCAAGGGTAATTCATTCATTCCCAGGGCTTGGGGGAAGCTGTGGCACTTATGAGGCACAGCTTGGTCACTGGTGGACCATTACAGTGAAGTAAGTGAATTCCTTTCAGGAACAGAGAGAACCAATACTTTCCATTTAGTTTCACTATAATTGGAGAGAAAAACATAACACCAGCCAAGGGATGGGGGGCAGAAAAGAGCTACAGAGGTCACCTTCCTGAAGAGAGATACTCTGTTGGCTGCACAAGAGGAATTAAATAAACAAATTCTATGTCACTTGTTTGTTAAACATATAGTGGATTACATTGCCTGAGGTGCAATTGTGAATAATATACTTGTGGCCTTGTCCACAAGGAATAAAATACTCATGCCCCATGTGTATGTTTTTAATGTACCAATACATAATTAGATTGCTAATTAAAGACTATGTCCTGGTCACTGCAGATAAATAAACATAAATGATGGATATATTTTTCCCAGGCCTTCATCCCTTCATGGCTATAGCTTCTTTAGTGTTTTTCTCGAGCTCAGCCCTGCAGACAACACTGCCAATTAATTTCAGCCTTTTTCAGCACTATCAGTGATGTATTATTGGACTGATTTCACAGTTGATGGGATCAATGCTCAGTATCTTTCATCCATTCCTTCTTTCCCTCAACTGATATTGAGTGTCTACTATGTGCCAGGCACTGTTCTGAGGTCTTGCCCTAGAGGTCTGGGGGCCTTTAAAGTCCCTCACCCCCAGGCAATGCCTCTCTTCACAGAAGCTCTTTCCTCCTTGTAGGTCTGCCCCACTCCATGCTGGACATGTAGGCCGAGGCTGGATGGAGGTTCACAGAGCAGGACTCATCACCACACTGAACCATGTTTCTATAGTGGCAAATGCTATCGTGGCTTTGGGTTCCCATTTGAGGAGCAGGACTTGGATGTGATTCCTTTGGGCCCTCCCTTTGCTGTGAGGAGCCTGACACGTTGTCTTGATAACCTGCTGGATGTTCCACTGGTGCTTAAACTGAGGTGCTGTCTGGCTCTTGCCAGTCCTTGCAGGGGTTTAATAGCTGTCCTCTAACCCTTCAGCTCCATATCAGGATCCATCTACCCTTCCCCACCTTCCTGGATGGCCTGCTCACAGAAGGGTCCTGTGTGTGGTCCCCCCAGACTCCCACTCACAAACAAATGTACAGAAACGTAGGGCTCATTCCTGACTCCTGCCTCTCCTGTACCCCATATGCAGTCCACAAAAACTACTGCTTATTTCATCCTCAAAATGGGCCTGTATCTAGCCATTCTCTTCATCTCCTGGTCCAAGGTACTGTCATCGCTCCTTGAGCTACTAACATGGCCCCAGACCAATCTCTCTGTAGTCACTCAGGCACCCTCCAGTTTGCTCCTCACCTGCAGCTAGAGTGGCTTTGTTAAAACACAGATCTGAGGACTCTCGTCCTCCTCCTCACCACTCCACCATGCTTCAACTCTTTAGTACCTTTCTCTTCTCCTTAAGATGAAAACGAAACTCCTTAACTTTGTTTCCTTCGGTCAGTCTACCTTTTTGTTGTTGCTGGTGTTGTTTTATTTTTTAAATAAACAATAATGGAATACTTGTAGATTTATAGAAAAATTTCAATTATAGTACAGATGACTCCTGGATACCCCTTGCCCAGTTAACATCTTAAGTTACTCAGGATTGCATTTGCAAAACAAACAAATTAGCATTGATGCATTACTAATAACTGAACTCCAGACATTATTAGGATTTCACCACATTGCCGTTAGCCTAATTTGGTTTTTGATTCAGGGGACTATAGTATTTAATGTTTGATCTGTTTTTTTTTTTTTCCCCAATAAAAAGGCCCTCAATAATTACCAGGGACAGCAGGTGTGGATGGGAACTGCCCCAGGTCACTTTATCTAGAGTGCAGGAGGACGACGCTCCTCTACCTTCACCTCCCCCCACATTCTCAGTGCTCCAGACATGCCAACCTTCTTTGGCTCTTGCTACTCATTTTCCCTTCACATGAGATCTTCCCATTCATCTTCTCCTGGCCAATGGCTATGGACACATTCTCACACAAATCTTCCCTGACCTCCAGAACTACGTCAAATGACTGTTCTCACTTTTTTTTTTTTTAAATGTAGTATTGCACTCTTCCTTTCCTCTCCTTCCTTCCCTTCTCCCTCCCCTACCTCCCCTTCCCCTTCTACTTCCGCTTCCACTTCTGCTTCCCCTTCCCGTTCCCTTCCCTTCCCTTCCCTTCCTGTCCCTTCCCTTCCCTTCCCTTCCCTTCCCTTCCCTTCCCTTCCCTTCCCTTCCCTTCCCTTCCCTTCCCTTCCCTTCCCTTCCCTTCCCTTCCCTTCCCTTCCCTTTTTCCTTTCCTTTCCTTTCCTTTTTCTGTTCTGTTCCATTCCATTGCAGTTGTACTTAGTTCTGTGAGGTTATTTGATTGAATTCTACCTTATGAGCCCGTAAGCTCCATGAGGGAAGGGGCAATGTTTCATTTTTCCCTCCCTTGTCTCCTCTGTGCCAAGAACACAGAGTGAGTACTGATATGAATAATTCTTTGTTGAATACCTGAGAAAATGTGCCTCTTTGATACTACAGTGCCATTCCGTACATGCCACGGTGTTCTCTGAATAGCAGGCTCCACCTGCCTAGCTCCATCCTCTCCCACCAGCCTTCCCTATGCGTTTATATTACTCTAGTGGAAATGTCTAGTTTTCAGGCTTTGTCCATGATAGGCATTGGATATATAAATGTTCAATGAATAAATGTCTCTATTTATACAGTCGTCTTTACACCATGAATTAGTCAGGACTCTTCCAATTGTAAGTGACAAGTCCCTATTCAAACTACTTTACTAAAAACGATGTGGAAGGTAGAAGTAAGCAGTGAGTCACATAAAAGGGAAATAGAGGGGATGGCTAATTTCCACTGTGGCCTTGATCTGGGTACTTAGAGGCCACCAGGAGGTCATCTTACTCCCTCTCTCCCTACTCTGCTTGCTTTTGTGTTGATTCCGTGCTCAGGCGGATTGCTCTTGTGTGGTGAAAATGACCAGTGGCCATGTCAAGCTCATAAGGTCTTTAGAAGTCAAAGCTCAGAAGATAGTAATGTGTTATGCTATCAATATCAATATCCATCCCCAACAAAAGATTCTGAATTGGCCTTGCTTGGCCAACAGGCCCATCTGTGACTCAATCTCTGTGACTGGGGAAGTGATTTATACTAATTGGCCAATGGGAATAACATACTCAGCCCCTGGAGCGGGAGGCCAGGACCCACGATTCATGGTCCTGCTGGATGGAAATGGGACTGGCCAAAAAGTAGAGCTGCTCACTATAATCCCTGGCTTCCAGAAGTCTCACAGTAAGAAATAGATTTCTAGCCTCTCTCTGTTACTTGTTTTCACTCTTTAAAATAGTTAGGTTGCACGTAGCAATACACCTTTTTCTTTCTGATAAACACCTGTATTGAAGCAGATATTTGATGCAGTATGAATTAATGATTTGTATGCAGAATACCGTCAAGGTTGATTTTCTCTTTTCTTTAAGTGAAAACCAACTTTTAACTTAAAAATTTCTGGTCTTTGGGCTCAGTGTTCCATATTTTACTTGGTATATTTTCTGGAAGTAGAAAAGAAAGTTAAACTACCTCTCTAGCATCCCTTTGGAGTAAATTTAGTTTCAAAACATTATTTAAGAAGAAGTTTAAAAAAAATAATATAACAAGCTGAGAAATTCTTCTGTTTTCCAGATTAATCATAGAATGACATGCTGTGATTATTTTAATATTCTGGTTAACTTAGAGTTACCCAAAATACCCTTCACTGATATTTTACAAAAATAAGGCCTGAAATTATTTAATCTTTACTATGTAATTTCGGAGAGGCTTCAGACACATTTAGGTTATTTAATTTGAGCACCACAGTCAGGCAACTGTGAAAAAAGTGTGTATTTGTTTGTTCGTTTGTTTAGGTCAGGGGCCAGCAAATGTTTTCTACAAAGGACCAGGTAATAAATATTTTAGACTTTGTAGGTCACGTGTTCTCTACCTTTACTCAAAAGGGTGGCAGGCCAGGCACAGTTGCTCATACCTGTAATCCCAGCACTTCGGGAAGCCAAGGTGGGAGGATCATTTGAGGGCAGGAGTCCGAGACCAGCCTGACCAACATGGTGAAACCCCATCTCTACTAAAAATACAAAAAAATTAGCCAGGCGTGGTGGCACATGCCGGTCATCCCAGCTACTTGGGAGGCTGAGGCAGGAGAATTGCTTCAACCTGGGAGACAGAGGTTGCAGTGAGCCGAGATTGCGCCACTGCACTCCAGCCTGGGAGACAGAGTGAGCCTCCATCTCAGGAAAAAAAAAAAAAAAAAAAGGTGGCAGAGCAACCACAGACAATAAACAAATGAACTGTGTGCAGCTGTGTCCTAATAAAATTTTGTTTATAAATACAGGCAACAGGTACTTTTGGCCTGGGCCATAATTTGCAGACCTCTTATTTAGATTCTGCATACACAGAATTTATGGTTGTTATCTTGTGGTCATAATCAAATGTTGTTTAGGTGTTTGCAGTATACTCTCATAGCATGGTTTAAGGAAGAGAGTCTTGAAGAAGAAATCATACACTTAAGGGGTCCTGGATCTATATGTTGACTATAGTCCAATTGCTTCATCCCTCTAAGCCTTTATTTTCCAAACCATAAATAGGGCCATTGAAAACTGTTCTACCAATCTTAGAGTTATTTGGTGAATCAAATAAAGAAATGTGTGAGAAAAGGAATTGAATACATAGTTATTTTCCACCATAAGGTACAATTGATTTAATTTTATGGCACAGCAATTGTCAAAATATTTGAGGAAAAGAGAAAAACCATCTGAAAAAAATAATATGAGTTAAGAACCCTATAAGAAACAGATGAACAACACACATATTAAGATCATTTTTTTTTTTTTGAGACGGAGTCTTGCTCTGTCACCAGGCTGGAGTACGGTGGTGCAATCTTGGCTCACTGCAACCTCAGCCTCCCGGGTTCAGGTGATTCTCCTGCCTCAGCCTCCCAAGTAGCTGGGACTACAGGTGCCCACCACCATGCCAGGCTAATTTTGTATTTTTAGTGGAGATGAGGTTTCACCATGTTGCCAAGATGTTCTCGATCTCCTGACTTTGCAATCTGCCCACCTCTTCCTCCCAAAGTACTGGGATTACAGGCGAGAGCCACTGCGCCCAGCCTTAAGGTCATTTTTGTAGGGTTTTACACAAGGACTATTTAGAAAGATGTGGACAAAATATGAGGAAGTTACAAGGGTAGTGCAGTAATGTGGGAGAAGCAACCTCAGAACTTACTGACCTGAGAACCAGAAGGAGGAAGGAATGTAGGAAGCTGCCAAAAGAACAGCTGTGCCCTTCAGTCCAGGGACACAACTAAAGTGACCCTGGGACACAAATATCCTGCCCACATCCTCCTTCTTCCCTCTTCTCTCCTGGTTGATGCCTCCAACTGGTTGAACCCAACCAGAACCCGTTCCAAGCCGGTGAATGTCCCTGGGCAGAGAACAAGGTGAACAGTAGTTGAGAGGGGACGTGAAGGTGCAGACAGAAGCAATTCAAAGTGACATGACACCTATATCTTCTCAGCTAGCCTACACATAGCTTATCGGTGATATTTTGCATGTTGCATTTTTCTCCTTTTTCTTTGTTGGCATGTTTATTTGTTGTATAGCATCATTGTAACTAAAGCCCATTGGTAAACTAACAGATTAAAGCAAAGTCCAGAATACTTTGGAACTAAATAAAAATAGCCTATAGAGAAATTAAAACTTGGCTGAAAATAAAAATGGGATAAAATGCTGCCTGCTACTCGTTCTTTACCTTCTCATTGAATTGGTATTTTCTGTTACTGTATACTAATATATTTATGCCAAAGTGAAAGGGGAACTCTGATAAAAGTCGTGCTAGGCTATTATAAATGCTTAGCCCAGTGTGTAAAAAAAATTCCAACAAAACAAAACAAAAACTCTCACCAAAACAGAGCAAAAGCTCTCTTAGTTACTAGCAAAAAAATCTATCTGTTGAAAATTTGACCAGTGTGCATGTTTAGACTTATTTTATCATGTCTGTTAAACTAACCCAAACTCAAATAACTAGCATTTTCAAGTTGCTTTAAAGAACATACTCAAATTTTCAGAGAAAGAAGCTAATTTTTGAAAAGCCTACATTAAAAATGGGTTTTGGAAAGCCTGACAACTTCCGTGATATGGTTTAGGATGAGCTCTTGCTCGTCTCTGCCTGTTACACCTTTAAGTCTATGCCAGAGTCCAGCATTGGGTGGGAGGAAGGATCTGTCACTTTGGAGGACCCTGCAAACCCAGAGATATTATCAAGCCTTGATTGAAGATGAGAATCATGACCCTGGGCATTGTGAAGACCTAATTAACTAGAACACAGTTCATCTTGATTGAGTGTATGTAACCAAAGCAGGAAAGTGGGCTATTATATTCCAACAATAAAGGAGAAAACAAGAGTACTTCCTGGTCAACTCTCAATTTGCAGAATATTTGAATAACTCAGATCCTACCGTTCCTGAGCATTTTGATTAAAGACAGCTCCTTCCACATGTTTTCTCATTGTTTTCAGCATTTCAGAGGCAGCTCTGATATTTCCAATTCCTGATCATTCTAATGAAAGTAAGGTTGTTATAGGCATATAGGTATAGGTACATTGTATAGGTATACCCTATGCATCTTATTTTAATTTGCAATTATTCTTAGTTATTTGTTTACTTGATTTTGTGATTTGTTTGCCCCATTTGATCATAAATTTGTGACTTGTTCTCCATTGTATTTCTTATGCTTAGCACAGTGCGTGACACAGAGTGGATGCTCAATAGATATCCTTTGAATGAATGAAAGAATGAATATATAACCCATAGGTAAAGGGACAATAAACCTGGCAGGCTGGTGATATACACGAAGGTAGAGTAATTGTTAGGCTTGCCTGAATGTCTGTCTTAACATAGTCTTGAAAGAAACTAGGCTTTCTTTATTACTGACGTGCTTTCTTCATTATCATAGACAATGGAGGGGGCTGTGAAACGTGGCTTGTGAAAAGAATACATATGTCAAGTTCTAAAATATGCAGTGCTACAAATCATGAGGATTGACGTGTAGACAGAATCTATGTAAATGAATCACTGATCAAAGATAGACTTGTTAGGAAAGCAGACTTTCCATGACACTAGTCTATACATTTCTGAGGTTTTCACTGAATTATTCATTTATAGAAAGTGTTCATGGGTCTTGGCATTTACTTTTAAGAAAAGTATATAAGAAAGAGATAGTCTTTGGTGATATCTTTTCAAACACACTCTTTTCTTAAGGGTGGGATTTACGACATTTTGGGATAAGACAATTTGACATACATTATTTAAGCAAATGGGTTATTGAATCAAATGGCTGGGTTTCAACTTCAGGTGCTTACTTATTATATAACCTCACAAAGCCTCAGATTTCTCAATAGTAAAATTGGGAGGATGATATAACAATATAATTTATCTGATGTGCGTGTGTGCCTGTGTGTGTGTGTGTGTGTGTGTGTGTGTGTGTGCGCATCACAGAGAGAGAGAGAGCACTGAGATGATCTATGTAAAAGTACTTAGCACATTATTTGGCACATTATTTGTTCTCAATTAATGCACTTTTATTTAGATTTAATTACGTGAAGTTCTTTCCTAAGTTTGCTAAAACAAATCTCTTTGTACAAACATATTTCCCTTAGGTTTATATCTTATTTATTTTTGCTCCTTCCCTAATTTACCCCAAAGTGCAACCACTACCTTCACTCTTTTGGAGACAGAAAGCCGTGGTCTCAGAAAATTGAAGACAAAGCACCTCATGTGTGTGCTGGTGGTGAGTGTAGGTAAGTGATTGATTTAAGGAATGACCCCCATCTGAAAAAATCATTGTAGTCTTTTAGATTTGTCGTCATCTTAGGAAACACAGAATCTAGCACCAGCAGCGATTGTATGTGTAATAGATTGATAGCAGTATTGGCTACAGTACTTCAGCCAGCCCTGAAACCCTTCTTTTAGCCATGCGACTTTGCAGAGCCTCTTATGCAATCGGCAGACTCTGTTATGTTAGGTCAAGCATCTTGTTTTGAACAAAAGAATGTTACCAGACGTGACTCTTTAGAAACCTGAGAAAGCTCTTACACATTTCTGCTTCCCTTCTTGCTCCTCTGCCCTCCCATGAGAACATGCACAGAGTTGAGATTTGGGAAGCAGAGATGAGTCTTCCTGGTTGCCCCAGCCTAAGCCAGCCTAGATCAGCCAATTTATGGTCAGTGGCTCCCCAGACTTGGTGAACCCAGCTGAGTCCAGGAGGATGTGCAGCTTCATCCAGTCCAAATTGCCCACCTGAAGACTCCTGTGCCCAATAAACACTTGCTGTTTTAAGCCACTGAGTGTTGGGATAGTTGGTTACTTGGCATTATTGTGACAATGCATAACTGATATTGGACATGAGCTGAATAGTTTCATGCATGGAATTCTCTGTGGAATCTCTCTAATGTGTAACTAATCATACCATGTTCATACTTAAATGGTCCTACTTTAGTTAGGCTCTATTTCATCAACCTCATCTTTTCTCCCCCTAGAGCCCCAAAACTATACTTTTCTTAAAATTGTACTTGTATTTCTGAGGACTGCATATCATCTCAGTCTTGGGCCTTGGTTGAGCCAGTTGGTCAGACTTCTTCCACTCCCAGCAAAGTAGGTTTCTATTAGTCCTTTGTTTCTTATTTTAGGAATCATCTCCTTTGGAAAATCTACTTAATGTTGCTAAGAAAAGGTTGGGTGACTCTCCTTTGGGTGCCCCTCCTTTGGGTGCCCATAACATTCTGGTACTTAAGAAGTTGGCATTATGTCACTTTCCAAGTACTTATTATATGTTGGCATTATCACCTCTTTTGGGGCTTTTCTCACTGGACTCCATGTTCTTGGAGGGTCAAGAACATGTGTTTTGGGTTTTGCGAAGCAACACATCTCTAGCATAAAACTTCGTGTCTGGCACACAGTGTGTGCTCAACTAATAGATGCAAAAGAAATGAATGTAGATGTTGAATTCATGGGCAAATGGGGAAAGGATGAATCGTGAGGGTCCCCTGTCCCAGGATGAAGATAAGTGAAATAAATGGAAAGGAGAATATGAGGTCCATCCGTAACTTGGGAATGTTGAAACTACTTAGAATGGTTTCTACACTGTAGACCTTTTGTATAAACTTCAAGGAAAAATCAACACCAACCCAACTGCTGAAATAAAATTAGAATTGTTGGTTTATAAGTAAGTCACTCTTTCTAAAGAGGGTGATCCAAATAGCATCTGCCAAATAGGCATGTGGACTGGACTTCAATTTCTTCCCTAAGTAAGTTAAATAAAAATTGTAAAAAGACCCTGTTTAGAATTTCTTTTACAAAGAGCCACTTACAATTTTGGGGTATTATTTTAGGCATTGAATATGCACATTTAAAAACAAACAAAATGAAGGGCACAATCTTTTGGCAGTAAAGATAGGTTCCTATGTTACCAGGAGAATTCATGAGCCAGGGATGTAGAAATTTATAATCTCATGGATACAGGATTCTAGACAAGGAGTAAACCTTTTGGATTAGCTAACCCAGTGTGTGCTGCGAATGAGTGGAACACAGGTTTGACATCTTAGGTCCACTCTTACTTCCACTCCGGCCCCTTCAGGGTTTTCCTTTGGCTTCCCACTCTTCTGTTTTCTAGAGTATTTAGACCATCAAAATTTAATTTTAACCCACGGCTTTAGTTTACCTTTCCTCACTTTATAAGTAAAGACAAAAATTCCCCAAAGTCATGATTGCCTGAGTTAACCCAAATGGTAATGCAGAAGGTAAAATCTACTTCTGGAAACTTGTACACTTGGTGATTTTTTCACTGTGATGCCCTGTATTTGACCCTTTTCCTCACACATTCCATTGGGTTATACAGAATCTGCATGGCTGGAATGGATACAAATTGAAGGGGAAGTTAAATCCATCTAAACTTGAAAGTGTAGAGATTTAACATCCTTATGTCCTTTGGAACAATATGGTGCATTCATGGTTCATATAGTCAGCAAACTAAAGGTCGAGCTTCAGTTGGTATTCAGCATAGTATGTCATAACATTGACAGGCTATATTTATACAGTGGTGCTGAAAGATTAAAATAAATATATATCAATGTTGATCCTAACAAATGTATGCATTGCAGCTGATAGAGTTAATATCAGTTTTTGAGTTTGTAATTGTTTACCCATATGTTGCCAATGGCAGTTTTTCCAAAATATAATAATTTGGCACTTCATTCTGTAGTTTTTTTAGAGAACTAAAAAATAACATATTTAATATTGGTAGGCCTTGATTTCTAGACTACATTTGTGAGGGGAAAATAGAGACCTGGCTTTCGATCAGTTCTCCAACCAGTTTTATGAGAATTCCATCTCTACCAGTCTGTCTGGCTGCAATTTTTGCTCCTCCAAGTGCTAAGAAAAAATACTTCATACTCTTTGCTTTCTCACAAGAGAAAATGGCATGGACCTAGGGTCTTTGGGTGTTTAGAACAATTTTTTACTCCTACCTCAGCTCTATGCCCACATTTCTCTTGTCCCTTGAGCACTGGGGACTCCAGTCTCCTTCCAACAAGATTCAATTCATAATTTTCTTTTCTTTTCCTTTTTTTTTTTTTTTTTTTGAGACAGAGTCTTGCTGTCTGTCACCCAGGCTGGAGTGCAGTGACATGATCTCATCTCACTGAAACCTCTGCCTCCTGGGTTCAAGCAATTCTCCTGCCTCAGCCTCCCGAGTAGCTGGGATTATAGGCGCCCAACACCACGCCTGGCTAATTATTGTATTTTTAGTAGAGATGGGGTTTCACCATGTTGGCCAGGCTGGTCTTGAACTCCTGACCTCAGGTGATCCACCTGCCTCAGCCTCCCAAAGTGTTGGGATTACAGGTGTGAGCCACCACGCCTGGCCTCATAATTTTCTTTCTATTCACATCTCCAAGGGTAATGGAATGGTTCCTATACTTCTGTTAAAAAGAACTTCTGCCATGAGACAAAATTCTCTCTCTCAGAGTGGTGGTTCTTCTGGTTCAGCTCCTATGATCCTGTCAGTCCTAAAATGATTGCCTTGCTATATCCGGTTTGGAACTCTTTCACATGAGGTCGTTGACAAAAGATCACATCTGGTAGCTATTCAGGGCAGCTCTACTGGATCCTGCTACCCATGACACATGTCTGGTGTCTCACAGCTGTGCACGCGTCCTTCCTATCCTCTCTGCATCCTTGCCTCTCCAGGGAACCCTCCTGAGGAACTGAGACAACCTTTGGCTTATCTTGTTTGCATTGAATCTTTGATGGTCAGGGAACATTCCTCCTTCCAAGCAGCTGAGTATATTTCATGCAAATTGCACTTCTGGTACCTTTCACTGACCGTCAAGAGCTTCTGAGCTCCGTCTCTGTTCTTCTGCACAGGCGTCTTTTTTTTTTTTTTAAACCCCAAGTGCATTGCCTACATTGATATTTTAATAATGTTACAGATAATGATAAAGACAATACTTAAATTAGATATGCATATATGATTGTATGGGAGGGCTCAGTAGGCCAACGTAAGGACAGTAACCATTCAGTAGATTCCCCATCTTTAGGTTTATCAAGAGATTTGAAGTCGCTCTCTGGGGGACTTACTCATGTTGTCCTTGACAATCTCTTTCTAGACTGTTTCTACAGTCTAACGTCCTACAATTTTCTTCCCTTTTAATGACTATACTTTATTACTCCCTATATTCAATTGTAGTAGGCATTTTGTTTTCTTTTTTTTGCCTTTACTCATGCTGCTCCCACCCTAGGATTCCTGTCCTGGGTTTTCCACTTACTAGAATTGTTTCGAATGATAGATCCCAGGGCAGTGTCTTCAAAAGATATGAGCAAGCGCTCTGCATGTCTCAATCAGAAGTCATTACTTCCTTCTTTGTACTCCCACTGCACATTGCTGACATTGCTGAGAGGTCATTGATCCCATTATTTACTGCTATTTCTGTTGGGTGTATATGAATATTTATAATATACATGTGTATGTATGTTCGATATTATATATTTGTATCATACATTTATGTAATATTATCATAGATTCACACAGGGTGTTTAAAAATAGGAGATTCTCAATAACTGCTAAACCAATGGATATTTTGTGTGGGTAACTGAACAAGTGATTTTCTTGTAAACCAATTTTATTTTATTCTTTTAATGATTAACTTTAAAATAAAGAGGTAACTATTTTGAACCCCTAATTGCTGTTGACCATGATTCTGATGAAAGTAACCTATGTCTTCTAGAAGTTTAGATTCATTCTGCATCGTCTGAACACATTTTTAATAAGAGTGTCCAATCTGGACCTATATAGTATATGGGTAAAAGCAAAATAGCACAGGCTTTTGGCGATAAAGCTTCAAGGTGAATTTATGAGTATTCAGGGGAAGTTTTCTCCTTCACTTCCAAATGAACTGTCCCAATTTGACCGACTATTTGTATAATATGCTGTGCAAATATATAAAGTACCCTTTCATTTTGTACTTTCAATGCTTGTGTCACATAGCACCATAATAGGGAAAAGAGGACAAGTGAATCACTGAAGAGAAACGAAAATGTTTTTATGTCACCAAGAACTTTGTCCTTCCTCTTTTATAACAACAACAACAAAAAAATAGCAAACACACAGACAGACAGACAGACAGACACACACACACACACACACACCCCAAAAAGAGATCAGGAAGACTCTGTCTATGATGGGTGTAATTTTTGTGCTGACACGTTGGGCAAAAAGAAAATCGCTGTCAGCCTCCTGATTTTCACCTGCTAAACACACAACCACAGGCACGAAGAAACCTACGGAAGCACTTTCATCAGCAAAAGTGTGTCTCCCCCAGCTACTTGGCAACTTCTTGAGTCCTCTGTGCCCTCTGTCAATTGCTCCAGGAGACCCAGGGCAAGGTAGATAAAAGTCATTAATTAGGAAAAGTAATGGAGAAATCATTCACAATGAGCATCTAGTGAATTGTTTCCACCACAATCTAAACTGCAGAGATCAGAGTACAGGACAGTGATACGCCATTGTGGAATCCAAGTGGGCTTAGATGTGTTAGATGTTAGTTTGTGAAAAAATATTTGCTTATCATCAATGTTAGAATAAAGAGGTATAAATATTTATTTGAAGTTTAAAATCCAAATTTCAGTTATTTATCCTACTTGAGTCTCAGTTATCCTAATCTAGAAAATGGGATAATAATAACTACACTCTAGAGTTATTGTAATAATTAAAGAATATATGAAATGCTTGGCATCGCACTTGAAGTATCATGCATTCTCAGCACATGTCAGTTCCCCTAACAACAATATAATATTTATTCAGAACTTATTAGTGCCGTTGCTATTTTAAGGAATTCATATGGATTAGCTCATTTTGTCCTCTTAACAAACTCTACCAGACCCTCCAAATGTTAAATATAACACAAAAAGTTTAGTTAAAGCTTTACCAGATTATTGCTAATATAGTATATATAGAGCCATCCTTTTATAATTTAGTATTCAGAGATTAGTTCATAGGGTCAAAAATTCTACTAATGAGGCTAGTATATATTATATCCATTATTAGAGATATGATAGCATAATGATTTGTTCACAATTGCTTTACAGTGCTAAAATCTCTTACATATGTGTCTTATTTGATCTTTAGAATAGTCCTATCAAATAAAGTAGTTATTATTATGTTGTTATTATGTTTCTTTTTTTTTTTTTTTTTTTGAGATGGACTCTGTCACCCAGGCTGGAGTTTAATGGCACAACCTCTGCTCACTGCAACCTTCACCTCCCAAGTTCAAGCACTTCTCCTGCCTCAGCCTCAAGAGTAGCTGGGATTACAGACACCTGCCACCACACCCAGCTAATTTTTGTATTTTTAGCAGAGACAGGGTTTCACCATGTTCGTTAGGCTGGTCTCGGACTCCTGACCTCAGGTGATCTGCCTGCCCCAGCCTCCCAAAATGTTGGGATTACAGGTGTGAGCCACTGCATCCGACCTTTCTTTACATTTAAAGCAACTGAAACTGAGACATCTTAAGCAACATACATTGGTACATACCAAACATGAAGAGCCAGGTCTCTGAATTCTCATTTAATGTCCTAAGTCTCGTATGAGTCTAAATCATATAGCACCTCACACCACCCATTCAATAACTAGTTTATTATGCATTATTTAAGTATATATCATTCCCCAAGCTGTATAGTGAGCACATTTAGGGTGCTCTAGGCTATCTTATGAACATTGAGATTTAGAATGGATGGGACGTCAAATCCAGTTAACAACTTCAGAAACTGCTCCTCTCTGCTCCCAAGATCCACATTCCCCTCCAGGACACACAATTAGACCACTTTTCCCAAGTTAGGTGTGCCCTGGGCATAAGTTCTAGCCAATGGGATGTGAGCAGAATTGTCTTGTGCCATGTAAAATTCTTTCTACTCCTCCACTAACTGGGAGAAGAGAAAAGGGGACATGTTGAAATTAGAAATATTTCATATATGTACATAAACACACATTCTTATGGATCTTGACTAGTAATCTTATTTGTGTACATATGTGTGTGTGTATGTGTGTGGAGTGTGTGTGTGTGCGTGTGTGTGTGTGTATCCTTCCTTAGAATATGTACAATAGATGAGGCTACAAGGTACTTACAAGGATGAAAGAGACTTTGGAACTTGTTTCCCCTCCCAGTCTTTCTTGTTACACGTAAAGAAAGTTAAGTGAATTAAGAGACTTGCCCCTGGGCACCTAGACAGGGACAATCTGATGTGAGATTAAAGTTCAGCTTTCTTTGCTCTCAACCAAAAAATATCACAAAATGTCCAGTGAAACACTATTTCTCCTGGATGATCACAGTTTTTATGAGACAAAGGGTTTTCTGGTCATGTGCATTTGGAAAATTCTGAGTTATCCAAAGCATAATAAGTTCATTTGCTGCAGGATTTCTCAGGACCTTAATTTAATTTGCCAGTGAGTTCTGTGAGTCTCCAAGAGGGCAGCGCCAAGTTTTCAGAATGTTCCCAAGTGATTTGTTACTGGGAAGCAGGGTTCCACATTGCACCAGGTTCAGCTTTTCTCCTCATTTATATACAACCTGTCTGTGTGTTGAGAATAGAACATGAAATTTCTGTTCACGTCTCTGCCAACAATAACAAATTGACCCTAAGCTAGTTCCTAGTTACTTATTTTGACCTCAACTTTTCCATCTATAAAAGGAAGTGTAAGATGGTTTTCTTTTGAGGGTTTGATTATCTGGGTTAAATGCTGCCAATCAGCCATATGTGGAAGGGGACAAGGCCAGGATACCTCAGGGTCAAGTAGTTCTGTCACTAACAAGCTGGATGGCTGTTGGCTCACTGAACCTTTGCAGGCCTCTCAGTTTTTATCTGAAAAACAGTAAAGTTGGACTAAATGGTCTCAAGCTCTGTACTCTAGATCACTGTGTTTGATAGGCCAAATATCATTCGATTTTACAGAGACTAGACCCATACTGAGAAGTGCTATAAAAAATAGCAAACTATTCAAATTTTATGAGCTGAACCTCAGAGAAAAGTGATACTACAAAGAGAAATAATGTTACCCGTGGAATAGGAGAGAAAATGAGGGTGGCCCTCTTATTCTAAGATGGAGGGAAGAAGAAAAGAGTGAGGGGAATCAAAGATAGCTGTGATAATATAAGGGGGAAAAGTGGAGAGGAAAGTGTTACAAATGTGTTGGAAATTTCTGAGAGTAAGTTCCTCTTATCTCCTATCAAGTCACAAATCTCATAACATGAATAAAGAAACTAATTAAATAAGGATAGTACTTTTACTGAATTGAAAAGAAACTCTAGCATGATTAAAAACTATATCCTCAATTCAAATGACTTGTCTGGGGAAAACCAGGTTCCAAATATATCAACATCTCATATAAAAGTTAACAAAATGGAAATACTGATGTCATCATTGGTAGTTTACAAAAATGAATATTATTCTCTGATTATGAAAGAGGCACGTTTGAACATATATTGCAAATACTTCCCCCAGCTTGTCACTTCCTTCTTATCCTTTAGGCTTACAATATAAAACATTTTAAAAAAATATAATCTTTACTGAATCTTCATTTGTTATTATAAATAGAAATTATTTCCCATTTCAAGACTATAAAAATATAAATTGATATTTCCTTCCATTGATTTTTACCTTCATTTTTAGTTATATTTCTGGTGCATTTGAAAGGCTTTTTGTGATAAGGAGTGAGGCAGATATTAGATTCATTTTCTCCCCCATATGGTTAGTCAATTGTGTCATTACATTTTATAAGCCATTATTTTTCTCGTTAATTCAAAAAGGCCTTTTAAAATAAACTTATATAGTTAAATTTATCAGTATTTTCCTTTATAGTTTCAATGTTGAAAGAAAACCATTTTTTTCTACTAATGTGAATGTGTAGTTTATTTTGTTTTTCATCAAGAATTATTTGTGATGAAAGGCATGAAAATGGAATTATCTTTCCCAGCCAATATTTACCCAGGTATTTTCAGCACCGTTTATCTACTCTTCCGTCACTGATTTCAAATGTCAACATTCTTGCACGTTAGAGATGGAGTGTGCTTCTGTTCTTTCTGCTTTGTCTGTTTCTGTGCCATTACTGTACCTTTAAGATTGCTGTACATTTATAATATACTTTAATATCTGATCGTATATTCATAAATAGCTGGTAAAGTCCCTGTCATTATATTCTTTTTCTCTTAATGCTCTTGGCTATTTTTGTATTTAGTCTTCAGATAAAATTTAGAATCATTTGTCAATCTAAGTATGTATAATTATATAGCCAGGAGTAACATGTGTTATTTGGATATAGAGGCTTTAATGTTCTGTAGGGCTTTTTGAGATATCATAGGGAAAGTTCTTATGGAAAAATATGAACTTTTTAAAAAGGTAAGTTCCATTGCTTTAGATCAATATTCAGCCTGAATAAGGGTGAAAGGCATTTATAACTTTTTATTTCTGGTATGATACAGACTTTTTTTAAAAAAGAAAGCTATATTCTAATTTTAAGTCCTTCTTAAAACGTTTCACTGTCACCACAAAATTATTAATAAATATTTGTAGGCTAATAAACAGAAAACCGTCTGTGGAGTTCCTAATGAATGTATGAGTCTTTGAAGACTCATACATAGTCCCTCTTTAAGTCTGTCCAAGTCAGCATCCTAGGAGGATAGCACATTAAATTTAGCATAATAGTAATACTTGTTTTCAAAGACTTTGTTTCTACAAATCACAGAATCACACAGAATATTATTAACACTCAGTTTGTAAGATAACAACTATCTTTCAACTTCCTCCTCCTTTGCAAACAAAGCACCAGTTAAGAGCTAGTCCTATAGTTCTCTTCCAGATCAGTAGCTCTCTTTGATGACAGTTTATGCAGAACAGAAAGGAATGAGTGGGAGGTTTTGTGTAATCCAAATAAAATTCAAGATGCCTCATGGTTCAGTATTAGCAGTATGTTTTTCTGAAAGAAACACTGGCTAATAACCAGCATTATTAAACATCAATTTCAACCTTTACATATTTTTTTAATAATTTTAAAATGGAGTCAAGAAATAATCTTAGACACAACTCTTTTAATTTCCTTTTCCTCTGTTCATCTATTCTGTAAAGCACAGAGACTTGTCCAGGGTCTCTCATTATTCATAGTCTTCATTCTCCATCAACTTTTTTTTTTCTCTGATACTGTTGCATCCATAATGTCTCTCTCTTCTTTTCTTGCTTTTTCATTTTTATTCTTCATTTCTAGTCCTTTCTATACTCCCAAGTGTGCATCACATGATTTTATAGGCCAATCACATGTAACTTCTTTAGAGAATAAAGATCAGGGATTGGAGGAAGAAGTTTAGTGGGAAACTCCAAGATTCTCTTTGACAGGTGGGATGAACAGGGTAGAGATAGTTTAAGGCTGAGAGTACTTCCATATTAAATACTTTTTTCCTGTTACCTGTGTACAGATTAATAAAATTGTGTCTAGGTCATATCAAGTTATGGAATTCGGATTGGCATCTGTCAAAGGAGGAAGGCATTCGTAATTATTCTCATCTTTTACTGAAGGAAAGAATTGCAGTTTTCTGCAGTATACTTTACAAATGAAGTAGGCAAAAAATAGGAAGCATTGTTAATAGTTATAATTTATTAACTACTGACTATAATTCCATGCAGTGGGGTCAATTACTTTACATCCTAAAACAACAATGAAACTTTATGAGAGTATTTAGTTTTATCCCAATTTTTCTAGGAGGAAACAAATAATCAGAAATGTAATCCACTTTCTTCAAGGCAGATAACTAGAAAATGGTGAATTAGTCTTCCACTGTAGAGTCCTGACTCCATATTTATTATTTTCCAACATACAGCAAATTTGGTAGAATATTATAAATTAGGAAAATAGAAGAGTAAAAGCATCTACAGTGAACTATCCACAAAAAGTTCAGTGGGGAGAAACAGTATATACTCTCTCTAGTTACAGAGCAAATGTTCACTATTTTTCCAGTGAAATGAATAAATAAATGAAATGGCAACTTTTCTTAATCATTAGTACTGTTAGTATATTTTATTTTATTTCATATTCTCGCTGATTTTGAGTTTATTCTATCTTGCTCTATTTTATAAAGTATTGGAAACACTTTTAAATTATCCTTGCAATGATGAAGGGGTCATAATTATGTGTAGTCTTGACAAATCACGTGAGTCAATAAAAATCGGAATATGTTTAGTGTTGTATTACTTCCAATTTTCATATTCCTTGGGATCCTTATTGAGGATGTATTGTGAATCAAGTGAATCAAGAAGAATCCATGTAAGACGCTTCCTTAGAATTTTTGAGAAAAGTCTACAGGATGTTAAATTTCCTGTTGGGGTAGAAGCTCATGTTATTCATAATCACATATTTTGATATAATCAGGTCAATATGTAAGTGACTTTGAATTTGATACATTGTGTCCATATTTTCTTTCAAAGGTTCAGCAAATTCTGGTTCCTCCAGAGACAGCTTAGTCAATATCTGTGACCTGCACAAGCCAGAAATGTGACATTTAGGGAACCAAGTGCCATGGAGGAATGGATTCCCATCTCATTTGCACACTGCGCAAAGATCAGCAATTATAGTAAGGATGACACTAGCATAAAAATTCCTGCTGCCCATTGTAGCCTGGACTTGCAGTTCCATCAGTTCAATATAAATTATTTCTGAGCAATTCTCCCCTGCAATTACCTGATTAGCAATCCCAATTGCTTCTCCATGTTTCGAAGACCTTGATTAAATGATATCCCCTCCTGATTACTTTATCAAGTCTAGCTACCATGGATTATTGACAGCTCTGTGTTAACTAACTGCCTGTTTCTTTGGCAAGCTGCCAGGCAAATGGGAAAGCAGCTGTTTCTTGAGCTGGGGAGAAGAGAAATGCCAATGGATACACTCTTTATGGCTTTTGCAAACCGAGAGGCCATTAGCTGAACTGAAATTGTTTTGGTGGTAGTCAGTGTGTTTGACATCACTTTGGATTACCAGGGAGTGATAACTAGAAGGTAGAGGTGGTTGATAACCTGATGCAAAACCCCATCCCCTTACAGTTTGTAGAAAACAGGTGTACTGCGGGTTGTTGTGAAGGTTTGCTAAGTGAAGGAAATGAATGCTTCAGCCAATTTTTCAGAATGCTAACTACACAGATTGTCCAAAGCCACAATGGTCATACTCGACTTTTGCTGAACTTCCTTGTTGAAACTGAAATCATGTGTAAAGGCTGCTGAACATGCTGATTTTCACTGAACAGCTCTATATGGCAGGAATGGTAATCTCTTTTCTATCCCTTACTCATAAACTCAGAGAGGCTTTGACAGGTGTCCAAAGATGATTTAAACATATTCATAACCATTCTTCTACCATTGTCATTAAATGTAGATTATTTAATTTTTAGCTTTGTTCTTCCCTTTCAAAATATGAAGTCCCATTTAATTTACTGCCTTTTTTTCCCTCTCCATCAAAGGTCCTTCAATCTGAATCTCGTGGCAGATGGGTAGGCAAAATGTTGTGCGAGACGGCTGGAGTTGATGAGTATCACTTAAGCACAACAATGTTTGCCTTAGCCTCACACTTAAATCACAACATTTTTTTCTTTATCTTTTAAAATAAACTTCATTTTAGAATAGCTTTAGACTTACAGAATTGTTGTATAGGTTGTACAGAGAGTTCTAGTACACACCACATCCAGTTTCCCCCACTATAAATACCTCTACAATATTATGGAATATTTGTCAAAATTAATTAAATAATATTGTTACATTACTACTAATTAAAGTCTATAGTTTATGTAGATTTTCTTAGTTTTTAATGTCTTTTATCTGTCCCAAGGTTCCCTCCAACATACCACGTTGGATTTAGCCAGCATGTCCCCTTAGGTTCCTTTTGGCTGTGCGAGTTTCTCGGGATTAACTTGTTTTTGATGACCTTGACAGTTTTGAGGAGTACTGGTGAGGTACTTTGTAGAATGTCTTTACATGTAAAGAGTAATTTTATAGTGAAGAAACCTGAAAACACTACATAAACCAGAAGGTCAAGATTAACACCAACAGTGATAAGTCATGTAAATGGTATGTACCCATCATATGATATCATGAGAATCACACATTACCTTTGTGATTTTTCTCTCCTAAACCTGATACCCCAACCTAATGATGAGAAAAATATTAGCAATATCAACTGAAGGGCCCTCTACAAAATATCTGACCAATATGCCTCGAAATGGTCAAGGTCTTTAACAACAACAACAGCAACAATTAATCAACAATGAATGAATGAATAAATAAAGACTAGGTAAATCTCTGTGCAGAAGTACTTCATATAATTTATGTAGATATTTTGTCTTCACAATGGACTCATGAATATTTATTCTGTACTTTGGATTAGAGGTCAATACTACTTTGCTTATTTGTTGCTCTAATTGTTTCAATTTGAACTCTTCGTTGGCACTTGTATCCCTTTGATGTATCTCCATCATTGTGGGGCATTTTTATTTAGTTTTTTTCAGCTAGGGAGTACTTTATCAACTCCAATAATTCGAATTGTGAAAAAAAAAGCACATAACACAAAATTTACCATCTCAACTCTCTCTCTCTCTCTCTTTTTTTTTTTTTTTTTTTTTTTTTTGAGATGGAGTCTCGCTCTGTCACCCAGGCTAGAGTGCAGTGGCATGATCTCGGCTCACTGCAACCTCCGCCACCCAGGTTCAAGCAATTCTTCTGCCACAGCCTTCTGAGTAGCTGGGACTACAGGCATGCACGACCACGCACAGCTAATTTTTGTATTTTTAGTAGAGACACGGTTTCACCATATTGGCCAGGCTGGTCTCAAACTGACCTCATAATCCACCTGCCTTGGCCTCTCAAAGCGCTGGGATTACAGGCATGAGACACCGCGCCTGGCCTCAACTCTCTCTTTAAGTCTACAGTTCAGCAGTATTAAATGTATTCAAACTGTTGTGCAACCAAACTCCAAAAGCTTTTCATTTTGCAAAATTGAAGTTCTGTACCCATTAAGCAGCAACACTGTTTTTTCTATGTCTCTAGCCCCCGGCAACCACCATTCCACTTTGTGTTTCTATGAGTTTGACTACTCTAAATATAGTATATAAGTGGAATCATACAGTATTTGTCTTTTCGAGACTGTCTTCTTTCACTTGGCAAATTGCTCTCAGAGTTCATTTATGTTGTAGCATTTGTCAAAATGTTATTCCTTTTTATGTCTTAAAAATGTTTAATTGTACAGTATGTAGAAACCATATTGTCTTTATTCATTCACCCATTGATGGAACTTGGGTTGCCTCTACCCTTTGGATATTGTGAATAATTCAGCTATGAATATGAGTGTACAAATTTCTCTTTAAGACCTTGCTTTCAATTTTTTGACATATACCCAGAAGGGAATTGCTGAATCCTATGGTCATTCTATTTTTAATTTTTTTTTTGGAACCACCATACTGCTTTCCATAGCAACTGTACTTTTTAAATTCCCACCAATAGTGCACAAAAGTTTTAACTTCTCCACATCCTTACCAACACTTACTATTTTCTTTTATTTTGTTGTGATGGTGGTTTGTTTGTTTGTTTTTGGCAGTAGTCATAATAATGGGTGTGAAGTCATATCTCATTGTGATTTTGATTTGTATTTCCATAATGGCTTGTGATGATGAGCATCTTTTCATATACTTATTGGACGTTTGTTTATCTTCTTTGGAGAAATGTCTATTCAAGATGCTTACCCATTTTTAAATCGGATTTTTGTTGTTGTTGAGTTGTAGGAGTTCTTTGTTAATTTTGGATATTAATCACATATCAGGTATATGATTTACAAATATTTACCACTCCATAGGTTGCTTTTTCAGTCTGTTGATTGTATATTTTGATATACAGTAGTTTTCACATTTTAATGTTGTCCAATTTATTGATTTTTACTTTTGTTGCCCATGATTTGGTGTCATATACAAGAAATTATCATCAAATCTAGTGTTTTGAAGATTTCCTTCTGTGCTCTTTTCTAAGAGTTTTATAGTTTTAGCTCTTACATTTAACTCTTTGCTCCCTTTAGGATTAATTTTTGTATATATTGTAAGTTAAGGACGCAATTTCATTCGTTTGCATGTGGATATACAGTTTTCCCAACACTATTATTTTTGAAAAGTATATTCTCTTCCTACTTAGTGGTCTTGGCACCCTTGTCAAAAATTATTTGACTGTATACATGACAGTTTATTTTTAGGCTCTCTATTCTATTGCATTGGTCTATATTTCCACCTTTATGCCAGCAGCACACTGCTTTGATAATTACAACTTTGTAGTAAGTTGTAAAATCAGCAAGTGTGAGACCATCAACTTTGTTCTTTTTCAAGATTGTTTTGGATATTTGAGGTTCCTTGAGATTCCATATGAATTTTGCGATGAAGTTTTCAATTTTTGCAAAAAAATTCTTTAGGATTTTAATAGGTATTAATTAAATCTGTAGATGGCTTTGGGTAGTATTCACATCTTAGCAATATTAAATCTTCCAGTCCATGAACATTGTACATATGTTCCATTATTTGTACATTCCTTAATTTTCTGCAGAAATGTTTTGTAGTATTCAGTGTACAATTTTTATCTCTTTAATTAAATTTATTCCTGAGTACCTTATTCATTTTGATGCTATTTTAAATGGAGTGGTTTTCTTAATTTTCTTTTCAGATTATTCATTGTTAGAGTACAGAAACACACCAATGTCCAATAACTTTTTTTTGGAGACACAGTCTCGCTGTATGCCCCAGGCTGAAGTGCATACTTCCCCAGGCTGAAGTGCATACTGCATACAGTGGTGCCATCTCAGCTCACTGCGACCTCTGCCTCATGGGTTCAAGTGATTCTCATGCCTCAGCCTCCTGAGTAGCTGGGATTACAGGCACTTGCAACCACACCTGGCTAATTTTTGTATTTTTAGTAGAGATGGGTTTTCACCATGTTGGCCAGGCTGGTCTCGAACTCTTGACCTCAGTTGATCTACCTACCTTGGCCTCCCAAAGTGCTGGGATTACAGGCATTTAATAACTTTAATTCTGATTTAACTGATAGCTTTAGAAAAAAATATATATATATATACAATTTTAAAGTATATATACAATTTTAGATTCCATTGCAGGACCAAGTCGTTTTTCTGAAAAGGAACCCACAACCTCATCATTTTGAGTTTAGTTGTTTTCACTTACATATGTGACTCAGTATCTAATTTATTAAGGTCGGTTTTTGACTGAAAGACTTTCCTTTTTACTATTTTCCTTTTTTTTTTTACTTCCAGGGAGTTGTCATGCTTGTTCTTCTTGGTTATGGGAAAGAGAGAGACCAAGTTAGTCTCGTCTTGTGGGGCAAATTCCCTGAGATAGTGATAGCATTATTGCTACTGATAGAAAACTTTGCATCACGTGAGATAATTAGAATTTACTTACTTGATAGGAGTATGGTTTTGAGGTTAGAAAAATCTGGTTTTGCCTCTAGCGCCAAGATTTACTAGCTGTGAAAGCTTGGTGATTTACTATCACGAAATCTCAATATTCTTCTTTGAAATAAATGATGAAAATACTATTAGCTACCTCCTAAAGTTCTTGTATGAACAAATCAGAAAACACATGTGAACTGTTTAGCATAATACCGACCATGTAGAAGACCCAACATATTGTATAAATCACTATCATGTTTATTATTTGATTAATGGCCGGGTAGCACATCTGGGTAATGCTTAATACTGGAGTTCTTCAACTTTGCTATTATTGAATGCAAGAGAAAAAAATATAATCTTCTCTGAAAAATACAGCAGCACCAATGACTTTATTTTGGGAGTGGGAGAAGGGATTTGCACCAGAAGGCATGACCACGAAGGAATACATCCTAACTTATCTTTGTATTTTAAATTTGGTTGAGAAAGATCAGTCTGTGGCACAGGGGCTTGGCAACGATATCATATGTGTATCAGGGGACAGAAAGTAATGTGTGGAGTAGAATTCATAATCTACGATGATTAGAAATTCAGATACAAAATTTCACAAACTGGCTCCATTCCAACTCTCCTGAATGTGTGCCTGAATCCAAATAGCATCCTTAAAGAGAAAAGAACAGCAAAACTGTGAAATGTGCAGTTAATGAACTTCCCAAATACAGGGACTCAAAAAAAAAAAAAAAACAAATCAGCTCTAAATGAAATAGATAAATGTGTGCTAAATGAAATTCTGTCTTCCAATACTCTGCAAGCCACTTGTCCAGAAGTCCTCCTACACCAATATGCTTGGGATTTTCTTAGCAAATGTGTATCACTTCAGATGAAAATAGTTAAAACTGAAATAAGTGGGTAAAAAAGAGAAGAGAACAGATGGTATGTAAGTATAATGATGATCCAATTGCACCATATTATAAATGAGCTATCACAAAATCTCAGGGGAGCTTCTGGCCAAACATTTGAACATAGTGGAGAAAAACCTTACTCTTATCTCCCCCACCCTTTTCTTTCACATTTTAAGAAAATTGCAAACAAATCAAGCAAATTACCAGAAAGTGTAACACAGAACACCTACTCACACAACAAGTATCCTTCTTATCACCCTCTGCTGGAAATTGAAAAATGCCAGGCACTTGGTCAGAATGAGAAGTCTAAATACTATTTCCATGGAATTTATAGAATAAGGGGCGATCACTGAAAGGGCCTTCAGAACAGCAAGAGAACACAGCACTTTCCCTTCCCTGATCTTTTAGGGAAGCCATGCATTTCATTTCTCTCTGCTGCTGTTTGGCTTTCTGGCATCTTTTCTAATTTCCTCAAATTGTTGGTGGGAATTGCTTGAAACTACTTTCTTATCTCTCTCAGATGTTCTTATGGAAACTGAAATGAACGTGTCATCTGTAATCATTTAACAGTTTTAAAAAGTACTTCTGTTAGACTCTCACAACATAATTTTGCATTCAGTTCAATCCCTTTCAACTAAGTTGAGCCAGTAGCAGAGATATTTGCAAGGGGCCAAAGGTAATTTTATTAGCCTTAATCAAACTAATTTCAATTCTTCTCAGCAAATATTTCCAGTACATCTACTGTCAGCTTAGAACTGAGTGAGGTAGAAGGTCTCTACATTCTTGGGGAGTACTGAAATTTCCATGCATAAAGAAATCTGTTCAGCCTGAATAGTTCACATTAATGAAATGTTAAAAAAGACATTAGTGGCTATTCACAGCTAAGTCCTTAATTTTAACAACTGACAAAATCCAAATGCCTATCATGTTAAATGACGAATTTTAAAGATTACTGTGAAATAGAGTTTCTCAATCTCAGCCCTATTGACCTTATGGTTCAGAGGCTGAAGGAAGTTATTGCGTACTTTGAAGGATGTTTATTAGTATCCTTGGCCTATACCCACTATATACCACTAGTGCTCCTTATCCCTCCCTGAATTGTGATGGCCAAAACTGTCTCCAGACTTGGCAAAATCACCCCAACTGAGATGCTGCGAGACTTTTGTTTCCAGTGAGAAAAGGAATAGCACACATATTAGGCAATTACATTATTAACAGTGCAAAGCCAAAGATGACCGTTAACTAGAAATGGCCTTTTGAATGGCAGTAATTGGAAAAAGCATGGTACTCATGCCTGTTGACATTTTTAAAATTTGTTGTATGATGTCTCACCTCATTCCTGATTTTCTGCCTATGCTATTTTTTTCCAGCAATTCTAAATAGAGAACCCAACTAAAGTACATTAGAGGTAGTACCTATGCTATCTCTTCTATGATTGGAAATTATAATGTCAAATATCTGATATTAAACAAAGAGATATTTCATGGAGTCTAGAGTTAGCTCTAAGAAAATGGTAATCACTGATATCACTGACTTTCCATCACCATGATTACGTATCATCTACCCATTGAGCATTTATGGATAATTTACTGTGCAAAAAACTGTCCTTTCCATCTCTTGTGAGTTGAGAGCAGAATCTCTCGCCCTTGTTAAAGATGGAAATGACAAGATACTCAATTCCTTGTTTTCCTTGAAACTAGGGCATATGAGAGAATTCTGACTCCCTGAAAAGAAGACTGCAAGAGTCGGAGGATGTGAAGCTTCTTGAAAAGGTTTGGTGCCATGGCGAGAAGGAACTCTTAGGAATAACTCTCTTATTAATCCATTCTCATGTTGCTAATAAAGACATACCCGAGCCTGGGTAATTTATAAAGGAAAGAGGTTTAATGGATTCACAGTTCCACATGGCTGTGGAGGCCTCACAATCATGGTGGAATACGAAGGAAGAGCAAAGGGACATCTTACATGGTGGCAGGCAAAAGAGCTTGTGTAGGGGAATTCCCATTCAGAAAACCATTAGATCTCATGAGACTTATTCACTACCACGAGAACAGTATGGGTGAACCATCCCCATGATTCAATTATCTTTACCCGGCCCCACCCTTGACATGTGGTGATTATTACAACTCAAGGTGAGATTTGGGTGGAGATACAGCCAAACCATATCCCTCTCTTTCTTCTCTGTGGCTATGGTCATATGAGCATATAGCAGCAGGAGCTGTAGCAGGCATCTAAGAGTGATAAGGAGACAGCCAGAGGATGGCAGCCACACTGAACAGTAGAAGAGAAAAATGAACATCCCCGTGTCTATGGTAACATGCCTGTGTGGCTGCATTCTTCAATCTTATGCTGCCTGACTTCATACATCTTGTTAGGGAAGATTAACTGCCCTTATTAAAAAAGCTTCTGTTAGCAAGGTTTTCTGTGAATTGTAGCTTTACAAATTCCTGGATAGTATTTTCTACTATTTGCAAGACACAATGCTATTTGGTGTGTGGAATTTAAAGACCAATGAAACAAGCAAAAAGAATGATGAATTCTGTCTTTAAGAAATGCATTTTAACATCATTGTGGACACTCTGTTTCCAGAATTGATATTATGGCTTCAAAATCATCTTCAGCATGCAGTGGACACAGATAGCGTATAGCATTTTGTCAAATTCTTTTCCTTGTCAGTAACAGGTTGAATTGTGTCCCTTCAAATTCATATGCTGAAGTTCTAACCCACAGAACCTCAGAATGTGGCCCTATTTGGAGAATGTGTCTTTGAAGAAGTAATCAAACTGAAATGAGGTCATTAGGGATGGCCCTAGTCCCATATGACTGGTGTCCTTATAAAAGAAATGTGGACATAGAGATATGCGAGGAGGGAAGACCATATCAAGAAATGTAAGAAAATATGGCAGTCTACAAACCAAAGCAAGAGATCTGGAACAGGTCTTTCCCTCACAGTCCTTGGAAGAAAATAACCCTGCTGACACCTTGACTTTGGTCTTACAGCCTCCAGAACTATAAGGCAAAATTTCTGTTGTTTAAGCCACTCTATTTGTGGTACTTTGTATTGGCAGCCTAGCAAAGTCATACAGTGTCCAAAACTGAATTCTTCATATCCACTCTAAATCTGCTCCTTCGACAGTCATTCCTATCCTAGTTAATGGCAACTCCATCCTTACAAAGCTCAGGCAGAAAGTCTTACCTCCTTGATGTTCAGTCATTATCCCTCACTACTTCTTTCCCACTCTACAGCTAGTCAGCACTACTGTCAAATGTATTAGAATCTCATAGTTTTGGGGCCGGGCATGGTGGCTCATGTCTGTAATCCCAGGTCTTTGGGAGGCCAAGGAGGGTGGATAACCTGAGGTTGGGAGTTCGAGACCAGCCTGACCAACATGGAGAAACCCTGTCTCTACTAAAAATACATAATTAGCTGGGTGTGGTGGCACATGCCTGTAATCCCAGCTGCTCGGGAGGCTGAGGCGGGAGAATTGCTTGAACTCAGGAGGCAGAGGTTGCAGTGAGCCGAGATCACGCCATTGCACTCCAGCCTGGGCAACAAGAGCAAAACCCTGTCTCAAAAAAAAAAAAAAAAAAAAAAAAAAAAAAAAAAAAATCTAATAGTTTTGACTTTACATTCACATTTGATAGCATATCATTATCTCTTTTTACCTCCATAGCCACTACCCTAGTCAAAGTTGCTGTCATCTTTTTATTCAATTATAGCAAAAAACATAGACCTCTCATTTTTTTAACCTCACTGGCTTTTCTATTAAAGTAAGCAGATTTATCCTGTTAAAATAACAGATGGGTTATGAACCTGTTCAAAAAGTCTCCAATGGCTTCTGATGACATAAGCCCACACTACCAAATTAAGAGGATGAACTATTAGGGGCTTAGTAAAATTTTGTTTAGGGATTGAAATTGCAAGTAGTTGCCTTTTTACTTTTTTTTTTTTTTTTCTTGAGACAGAGTCTTACCCTTGTCTCCCAGGCTGGAGTGCAATGGCGTGATCTCTGCTCACTGCAACCTCCACCTCCCTGATTCAAGTGACTCTCCTGCCTTAGTCTCCTTAGTAGCTGGGATTACAGGCACCCACCACCACACCCAGCTAACTTTTGTATTTTTAGTAGAGACTGATTTCACCATGTTGGCCAGGCTGGTCTCAAACTCCTGACCTCAACTGATCCGCCCACCTCGGCCTTCCAAAGTGCTGGGATTATAGGCATGAGGCACCTCTCCCAGCACCTTTTTACTTTAAATATCACACTCCAAGACTACCTGGGTGAATACAGTAAGGAAATGTTTTGTTGTTGTTGTTGTTCCTTTCATTCAGGGCTTGTTCTTAGGTCCTTAGGTTTGAAAGTTGCCCAGGTAGATAGCTACCTTTGTAAATAGTTTATAATATTTCTCGATGCGCATATTAGACTCAACTTTTGTTGCTAAGTAGGTATAGTTTTCACTGGAGTGGGGGCAAAAGGGATAAAGCAAAATAGATTTGTTTTTATTTTTAGATTTTTATGATAGTAAAATTTGTTTGAAACCCCTCTGAACATAAATACATTTTTTTCTTCCCTCAATTTCTAGTAAATACATTATAGAGAAATATTTAACATCCACTGCAAACATTTTATATGATAGAAGTATATGTTCCTTTTTCGTATGTTTTATGCTTGATATAGACTTAGGCCGCATAATTTTAAGCTCTGCCCATTAGTCTGGAATCAGCTATCAAAGGATATTTCCAAGGGAACTCTGAGTATGGCGATGGACTCATGTTAATGAACACCTCAACCATCAAACACAGGTGTTTTTATAGTCTGGTTTTAAGGATTTTCAGGGTCAGACAATCTACAAGGGCTTCCCTTCACTCCTGATCATGCCTTAAAACAAACAAAGCTATACCTCGCTTAAGTCATTCTTGCTAAAGGTAAATTTTTTTTATTTTGTTTAACCGTTAGCAGATATGGGTGGTAAAGGTCACGAGAAGAGGGGGAAAAAAGTACTTTAAGGCTATGTGCATGACACAAAAGCAAACTTTTAACCCATAGGCTTCTGGCAAATAATAGCTATAGAGATTCTTGCCAGAGATTTTGTAATGAGAAACATTACAGCTCTATTGGGTAAATTGATATAGAACCACAGTGGAGGAATCTTTACCACTTTGGCTTACTCTCTCCCTTCTTTTTTCTCTCTTCTTGCCCCTTATACAAAATTTTAAGACCATGTCTTTCATGTGGCAATTCATAATGGTGGGGCATGTATTACCCTTAATTCTTTCTACAGCCTCTCTGTTGCCAGACTCATCAGCTTAAAACACATTCGCTCTAAAACCTCCATAGTTCTTCCATTGTGTATATAATACAATTTAAAGTTCTTAGCTAGGTACTCCTGACTGCCTTAGTTCAGGTCCCCTAGAAGCCGGATCTGGTGCAAATAAGGATTTGCACAAGAGATAAGGATTCTTGTGCAAATAAATGATGAAGGTGTTCCCAGCAGAAGCCGGTAAGAAAGAGAGGGAAGCAGGAGAGCGCAGGGGAAGAGGCTAAGCAAACCAGTAGATGGGGTTTCAGCTGACATCTGGCCTGAGTCTGACCCACAGGGGGTCTGGGTTATGAATGGCACCATGAAATTTTTCCACTTTGAGGCAGAGGCCAGCTTTGTACCCTTGTATCAGTGGTTGCAGCCCACCACCCATACTGCACATCCTAAGCATCAGCTGAGGTGGGCGCCTTCAGCCAAGGGCAATTTTCCAGGAATGGTGTGGCTGGGAGCCCCTATCACCAACACTCACTGCAGCTGGGAGGGGGATGCTCCAGCCCAGTGAAGGGAATCTGGGTGGAGCACTGATAGGCTCCAGTAGGAAGCCTCTAGGATCTGCCTTCACTCTAGGATACCATTTTCTTTTGTGTATCTTCCCCTCTGCTGCTTCCTGTAAACACTTACTTCCCCTTTCTCTTCCTTTGTAATGTAAGGGTTTAAGAATCTACCACTTCTTTAACCTTCCCTTCAGAGACCTGGATGATGATTCACGCTAAGATTTTCTAGACAACTGGTAAACCAGTACAACATTTATTAGACTATGTGTACATCCAGGTAGATTTTCCTGGCTGCTTACCAACCACCATTCCCATCTCCCTTCTTCCTGGCGGACAAGACCCACGTCATTCCAGCAGCTGGAAATCCTGTTGCTACAGCATGAGTGTATGACCTAGCCCTGGTCAGAGGATTGGAGAAGTCTTCTGAGGACTCATCAAAGGAAGACCTCACCCTTGCCTTGCTGCTCTTGGACAACGTCATGTGAAGATGTAGATGTGACGCTTCAGGCTGTTTCAGAAACCTTGCAATTCAATGATAAAGCCCACAGAAGCTCAGGAAAGTCCAGCTGATCCCCAGCTGGCAGTGAATTCTCAAATTCACCCTTGGGCTGCCATGGCCTTTTGTTGTTGTAGGTGAGTCGAACAAATCTCCACTGTTTAAGTTGTTTTTATTGGATATTTTGTTCTATGCAGTGGAAAGCACTTTACACTATGAAACTTTCTGATAAAAGCTGGAATTGGCCGGGCGCAGTGGCTCAAGCCTGTAATCCCAGCACTTTGGGAGGCCGAGACGGGCGGATCACGAGGTCAGGAGATCGAGACCATCCTGGCTAATATGGTGAAACCCCGTCTCTACTAAAAAAAAATACAAAAAACTAGCCGGGCGAGGTGGTGGGCGCCTGTAGTCCCAGCTACTCGGGAGGCTGAGGTAGGATAATGGCGTAAACCCGGGAGGCGGAGCTTGCAGTGAGCTGAGATCCGGCCACTGCACTCCAGCCTGGGCGACAAAGCGAGACTCCGTCTCAAAAAAAAAAAATAAAATAAAATAAAATAAAAAAATAAAAGCTGGAATTGAGAAAATGGCTAAGACCTTAGAATTATATAGATTCTCTTACTCCCTTCTCTCCGTATTGACAGCAGCTGGACCCAGCCAGCTACTTGGATGTGGGCTGCGGCCTATTTCACAAGAGAGAAAATAAAAGAGATCAATGGTTCGGTTTCTATACTAAACAGAAATATGAAGCTCAAGAGTGCAACTAATGAGGGGTCCAAGCAGCTGCTCCTCCATGCCTGAACGCAGGCAGGCGGAGGGAACTGGCAGGGGAAGGTTCTCCCACGAGACACAGTGATTCTACCCACTAGGGCAACATGCCCTGATGAAGGCTATGCATGGCCGCATCAGGCAAGTTACTCCTACTTCCTGGGAGACAGGAGTAGGAGTGCAAGAGAGAGGCTGCAGTTGGCGTCAGACTTTGTCTCCCAGACGGATTCATGCTTTTGGTTTCTTTACTCTGGCCAAAAAAATGGAGTGGAGAATGAGAACAAAAGGGACTCTTCTCTGAAAATAATAGCAGTAATAATAATTTTAGCCTATAGCATGCAGGATGCAGTTTACTGGCCAACAAAATGGAGTGGAGAATGAGAACAAAAGGGACTCTACTCTGAAAATAATAGCAGTAATAATATTTTTGGCCTATAGCATGCAGGATGCAGTTTACTAAGAGCTTAACATGCATTATCATGTCTAAACTTCAAAATAATCACGGAAATCTGGTGCTTCCTCTCCTCTCTGACTTTTCTTTGTGTTTTCTTTCCTTACAAGTTCCTCTTTTGTTTGGGCTTGTACAAAACCCACCAATATTTAGCTTACAAGCCTCTTTCATATATTCATAGGAGCAAAGTTCTCTTCTGCTGGTGAACAGTGCACCTCCCTCCCCTTGCTTTTGTGTGCATAGAAGGGAACCATGGGGAATTGGAATGAGAGTGATGGATGAAATGCCTCCTGATGAAAACCCATCCCTTTCTCTTCCAAGACCTTTAAGTTTGGGAACAATCTTATTTATTTCATGCATCTGTGCAAATTACCTAAGACATTTTATACAGACCACCCTGGAACGTGTGTAATAGGAAATGCTCACTATTTTGTAGACTTTGAAATTGGAATATAACTGAGTATAGAAAGAAGTTTACACAAGATCACTCTTGTAGAACATTCCTGTTTAAGACTATGTCTCTGAGCTATTAGTGGATATTCTTTGAGAAGAAGATTTTCATTAAATAAATTTGAAAAACTCTGGATTTCACTAAATGAAAGAGTTTTTCTTCCTTACAGACTATTCTGGAAATTTAATACATTGATACCAACTGCAACTTTCCAAGAATAGAATATAGCCTGAAGAATTTATCAAATTTATCCAACTGTGAGTTTCATTTGATGAGGAGCACCTATTAACATGTCTCATGTGAGTGTTCTGTGGCAGATACTTTGGGAAATGATTTTCACATAGCCATGAATAGTTTTTCTTATAAATCCTATCAATAACCTGATTACTAAAATCATGACATGAACACTTATCACCAACTAAAGTTCTACTTCAATCACATTGTTATAATTCTCAGATATGTAAATAATACTGGATTTTATATATGTAATTATTAAGACCACTTACATTGAACTTTCTTTTTCTCTGCTAAGTTACTTCCTTATTTTCTTGCTTGGAAATGAACCAATCAAGAATGTCTAAATGCATTAAAAGTTACTTCACCCAGAACTTTGGGAGGCCGAGACGGGTGGATCACGAGGTCAGGAGATTGAGGCCATCCTGGCTAACTCGGTGAAACCCCGTCTCTACTAAAAAATACAAAAAATCTAGCCAGGCGAGGTGGCGGGCGCCTATAGTCCCAGCTACTCGGGAGGCTGAGGCAGGAGAATGGCGTGAACCCGGGAGGCGGAGCTTGCAGTGAGCTGAGATCCGGCCACTGCACTCCAGCCTGGGCGACAGAGCGAGACTCCGTCTCAAAAAAAAAAAAAGTTACTTCAGAGATGGGAAATGGGAACATTATATTTTATTAAAAATAAGAATTAACTCATAATACAATATAGAGAAAAAATAAAACCAACAATCAGAAATATTTTAAATCACTCTACCTGGAACAGCAAGGAATTAACTTATCTTTAATCTTTTAAGAAGTCCTTGCCACTCATCAGTGACAGGACTAAATAGTCCCAATATTGATACCAGATTAAATATATTATAAGGTTGTATAATTGCATAATAAGTCATATAATTCATTAATTCATGATAAGTCATATGATACAAAGATAAGAACAGCTTGATTATGTATCAGATAGGCAGAGCTTTATAACATAGAGGTGCCCTCTATGGTAGTGGTTTGAAGTTTACTGCCAAGAAGATGAGGAACAAGGACTAAAAGATTGTAGGGAAAAATATGAAATTGTAACATACATCACGTAAAAGGTACAATAGTCAGTTTTCTTTTTGGGGAAGGACCTTATAAATATCTCTGTACTTTTACTACTAATAGCTGCATTTTATAGGAAAAACTCAGCAATTCCTTTGAAAGTTACATGAGAATATCCACAAAGATGTGAGGATCACGAACTACCCAAAGATTGAGTTGGGTAATAGGAAAATCCCTGAGCACAGAGCAAGAGAACGTGGTTCTAAGTCTAACATTGTCCTGGAGGGAGGTATGTGCCCTTGGAAGAGGGTTATGGGTTACCAGATTATCAGTAAAGTAATTTATTTTTCTAAATGTATGTCATTATCTTAATGGCATGTGAAAATAATTTACTAGATGCCAAGTGTTTTTGGTATGTATAACTTTGCCATATGTATATTTGTTTGGCCTCCATTGGAAATGACATAATTACGTGCTAAACATAATTTACTGGATTTCTCAAGAGATATATGAAAGAAAACTGAGGACTTCAGAGGAAGTAAGATGAAAGATAAGAAGGGGACTTGGTGACATGGTTTGTGTTTTTTTGTTTGGTGTGTGTGTCACCTTAGAAACAGGTTCTTCAGTCCAACTTGTCTTGAGGTTTTCTTTACAAAGCCCTAATTACCATCAGATTTGGTAGGGTTTGGAGACTGGGAGGAGGTGTGTTCTTGTGCCTTTGTGTTCCCTCTGCCTTGGTCTGCACTGCAACTATCCTCTTTCCCATAGACCCTGAAGATATGTTTTTGTACCAGGCATGATGGTCTCACATGGGCTCAATAGTTGCCTTTCCCCAAAATGTCTTCAGAAGAAATAGCTGGAGGGTATGTCAGAGGTGAAGTTTCCTCTCAAACATATTTATGTTTTATTTATAATCATTCTGTAAAAACCTAATTTTTGGAGTCTTTAATGTCTGCATTTTGGCTAGGACACATTACCACAAACACAGCAGCTTAACATTCATTTGGTATCTTAGTGTCCATGGCTCAGAAGTTCGGGTATAATGAGGTTTTACTATTTCCCTGATGAGAGTCTCAAAACATAGCCACACCCTTTTTCAGAGGATGTAAGTGTGGGATTCATTTTCAGGCTTATTCTGGTGAATTCAGTGCCAGGCAGTTATAGGACTGTGGTCCCAATTTCCTCACTGGTTGTTAGCTGAGGTTGTTCTCAGCTTCTGGCAGCCACATGCATTGGAAAGGCTTGTGAACCCCTTCAATACAACAGTGATGGGTTGGGGTCAAGAAGTCCTTTTCATGCTTTTAATTTCTCTGACCTCCCCCTTCTGCCTCATGTCTCCTGCCTTCCTCTTCTGCAACATCCCTCTTCTAGCTCCAGCCAAAGAAATGTCTCTGCTTTTAAAGATTTAAGTGGTTAGATTGGGCTCCCATGGCTATTTCAGGATAATCACCTGTATTAATCTATTCTTATACTACTATGAAGAAATATCCAAGACTCCATAATTTATAAAGGAAAGAGGTTTAATTGATTCAGAGTTCCACATTGCTGGGGAAGCCTCGGGAAACTTACAATCATGGTGGAAAGCAAAGGAGAAGCAGGCGCCTTCTTCACAGGATGACAGAATGGAGTGAGTGCCAGCAGAGGAAATGCCAGACGCTTATAAAACCATCAGATCTCCTGAGACTCACTATCACCAGAACAGCATAGGGGAAACTGCCCCCATGATCCAATTACCTCCACTTGGTCCTTGACACATGGGGATTACAGGGACTACAATTCAAGACAAGATTTTAGGTGGGGACACAGCCAAACCATATGATCTCCCTATCTTAACATCCATAGCCTTAATTACATCTGCAAAGTCCCTTCATAGCAGGACCCAGATCAATGCTGAACAACTAGGAGATAAGAATCAGGGTATATATTTGCAAGTCTATGTATTATAGTGGCATAATTTGGAATTTAATTAAATGTAAATACTTGTAATTCTTTTATATGAATAAAAAAAGTGTCATTCTTCTTCTTGGCCAATTCATTCGTATACCTATTTAACAATTCTTTCGGGAATACCTGTTGATTATTTTCCATGCACTGATCCAGGCACTCAAGAATACAAGGGTAAAGGGAGGCTAGACCTTTGTTGCCCAATATGGTAGCCTGTGACCATCTATGCAGTTATTGCAAACTTGAAATGTGCCTAATGAGACTAAGGAACTGAATCTGTAATTTTATTTAATCCTAATTAATTAAATTTAAATTTAAATAGCCACATATGTGGCTATCCGACAGCACAGATTTAGAATATTTTGATCATTGCAAACAATTACACTGACAAAACTGCACTAAACAAAGTCTGCATTCTTGCTGTTGATATTTTAGTGTGGAATTGACATTCTAGTGTAGAATTGACAAACTTTTTCTGTCAAAGGCTATATAGTAAATATTTTAGACCTTTTGGACCAAATGGTTTCTGTTTCAACTACTCAACATTGACATTATTGCTGAAAGCTACCATAGCCATCCATAAGTGAGATAGTGTGGCTGTATTTTCTAATAAAACTTTATTGACAAGAATAGATGAGGGCTCAGATTTGGCCAGGAGGCAGTAGTTTGCACATTCCAGTTCTAGTGGATGATTCCCAATTCCTTCATCTTATGGCTATTGCAAGGTTTTCTCCACTTTTGCTAGGATCTTCACTTTTGCCACTAGGCCAAGCACTCTGACATCATTTTATTCAACAATGTATGGGGCTTCAACCTTGTATTTGTTTGCTAGGGCTGCCGTAACAAAATATCTGGTGGTACTTAGGACTGGGAGCTTAAACAAACAAATTTATTTTCTTGCAGTTTTTAAGTCCAATAGGCATAATTCTTCTGAGAGCACTCTCTTGGCTTGCAGTCATATGCCTTGTCAGTGTGTGTTCATGTGGTCATTGCTCTATGTGCTAGCCTCCCTGGTGTCTCTCTATGTGCACAAATTTCCTTTACTTTATTATAAAGACACCAGTCCGATTGGATTAGGGGTCACCCTAGCAGCTTCATTTTAACTTAATTACCTCTTTCAAGGTTTTATCTCCAGATATCATTACCTATGAGGTACAGGGAGTTAGGGCTTTAACTATGACTTTTGAGGGGTCAAACTTTAGCCCATAACAAGCCTAAAGTTTAATACAGTGCTTTCTAAACTTGGTCAACTTTAAGACTACTTGAGAACTTAAAACTGCATCATTAGGTCTTCCTTAAGAGATTTATTGAGTAAATTTGGAGTCCTGCCTGGGAATTGAAATTTTTAAACTTCTCTTGACGTATTAGTCAATTTTCATACTGCTGTGAAGAAATACCTGAGGCTGTGTAATTTATAAAGGAAAACAGGTTTAATGGACTCACAGTTCCACATGGCTGGGGAAGCCTCACAATCATGGCAGAAGGCAGAGGAGGAGCAAAGACATGTCATACATGGCAGCAGGCAAGAGAGCATATGGAAGGGAACTGCCCTTTATAAAACCATCAGATCTCATGAGACTTTTTGACTATCACGAGGACATCATGGGAAAAATCCACTCCCATGATTCAATTACCTCCCACTGGGTCCCTCCCATGATACATGAGGTTTATAGGAGCTACAATTCCAGGCGAGTGAGATTTGGGTGGGGACACAGACAAACCATATCATTATGCCCCTGGCCCCTCCCAAATCTCGTGTCTTCACATTTCAAAACCAATCGTGCCTTCCCAACAGTTCCGCAAAGTCTTAACTCATTTCAGTGTTAACTCAAAAGTCCACAGCCCAAAGTATCATCTGAGACAAGGCAAGTCCCTTCCACCTGGAAGCCTGTAAAATCAAAAGCCAGTTAGTTCCTTCCTAGATAGCATGGGGGTACAGGCAATGGGTAAATATACCACTTCCAAATGGGAGAAATTGGCTAAAATGAAGGGGCTACAGGCCCCATGCAAATCCAAAATCCAATAGGGCAGTCATTAAACATTGAAGTTCCAAAATGCTCTCCTTTGACTCCATGTCTCACATCTATGTCACGCTGATACAAGAGGTGGGCTCCCAGGGCCTTGGGCAGCTCCATCCCTGTAGCTTTGCAGGATACAGCCCCTCTCCTGGCTGCTTTCATAGACTGGTGTTGAGTGTCTGCACCTTTTCCAGGTGCACTTTGAAGGCTGTTGATGGATCTCCCATTCTGGGATCTGGAGGATGGTGGCCCTCTTCTCATAGCTCTACTAGGCAGTGCCCCAGTGGTGACTCTATGTGGGGGCGCCAACCTCACATTTCCTTTCTGCATTAGCGTAGCAGAGATTCTCCATGAGGGCTCCACCCCTGCAACACACCTCTGCTTGGACATCTGGGTGTTTTCATGCATCCTCTGAAATCTAGGTTCCCAAACCTCAATTCTTGTCTTCTTTAGACCCGCAGGCTCAACACTATGTGGAAGCTGCCAAGGCTTGAGGCTTGCACCCTCTGAAGTAATGAACTGAGCTGTACATTGGCCCCTTTTAGCCATGGATGGAGTGGCTGGGACATAGAGTACCAAGTCTCAAGGGTGGTCATAGCAGGGGGTCCTGGACCTGATCCAAGAAACCATTTTTCCCTCCTAGGCCTTTGGGACTGGGCCTGTGATAAAAGTGTTGCTGCAAAGGTCTCTGACATGTCCTGGAGACATTTTCCCCCATTGTCCTGGTGATTAACATTTGGCTTTTCATTACTTATGCAAATTCCTACAGCCAGCTTGAATTCTTCCCCAGAAAATGGGGTTTTCTTTTTTTTCACATCATCAGGCTGCAAATTTTCCAAACTTATGCTCTGCTTACTTTTGAATGCTTTACCACTTAGAAATTTCTTCTGCCAGATACCCTAAATTATCTCTCTCAAGTTCAAATTTCCACAGATCTTTAGGGCAGGGGCAATATGCCTCCAGTCTCTTTGCTAAAGCATAGCAAGAATCACCTTATTCCAGTTCCTAATGAGTTCCTCACCTCCATTTGAGACCACTTCAACCTGGACTTTATTGTCCATATCACTATCAGCATTTTGGTCAAAGCCATTCAACAAGTCGCTAGGAAGTTCCAAACTTTCTCATATTTTCCTATCTTCTGAGCCCTCCAAACTTTTCTAACCTCTGCCTGATACCCAGTTCCAAAGTTGCTTCCACATTTTCAGGTATCCTTATAGCAGCTCCCCACTCTACCAGTACCAATTTTCTCTATTAGTCTGTTCTCACACTGCCAATAAAGACATAACCAAGACTGGGTAATTTGTAAAGAGAAAGAGATTCAATGGGCTCATAGTTTCGTATGGTTGGGGAGACCTCACAATCAGGGTGGAAGACAAAGGAAGAGCAAAGGCACATCTTATATGGTGGCAGGCAAGAGAGTGTATGCAGGGGAACTGCCCTTTATAAAACCATCAGATCTCATGAGACTTATTCACTATCGTGAAAACAGCATGGGAAAAACCCACCTCCATGATTCAATTACCTACCACTGAGTCCTTGCCATGACACATGAAGACTTGAGAGCCAGAATTCAGGATGAGATTTGGGTGAGGACACAGCCAAACCCTATCACTGGATAATAAAAATAATCAAACAGGTTGGAAACTATTGTCCTATCATGTATCCAAATGCTATATACTATGAAATCCAGTGGTGACCTATATGACACATCATGAGCAACTCTTCAAAGGCATGACGTTTGCATCTCTATGACCAATTCTAAAAATTAATTCAGTTTAAACTAACTTTTCTCAAGTTTTCCTCTTCTATGACGATTTTGAACAAGCTAGGTACACTCAGGAAAACACTTAGTCTTCCAGGGATGGTGCTGTTACTCCAGGATGCCGCAGATTTGTCTGTTTTACTGCATATGATGTCACTCATGTGTATGAAAATGGTGATGGTGAGGGCTCAGATAAAGACATACCAATAAAGACCTTGGCTATGTACTTCTAAAAAGAAAAACAATCATTAAAATTATAATGTGCCCTTGATTCTAAGCATCATTAACAGTTATGAATAATTGAAATCTTTCATGTACTATGGAGTCCTCGACCAGGTGGCTTCAAGCTGTTTTGCTTCCTTTCCTGCTAACCTTGTGTAAGACATCCATGTTACAACTACCTAGCACATCTCACCATGTTTATGTGTGTGCTTTTCTCTCTATGGAAAGTTCTTTCTCTTTCTTTATGACTTTTTAAAAGACACCTTTTGATATCTTCCTTACATTTTTAGACACAAGTGTTTATGACCTCTATTTATTATTATTTATCCTCTTGGGCTGTAGTTTTCTCTTTCTGTATTTATGCTGCTCAACAGATCAAACATTTAATCTTCCACCCATTATCTTCTGACTGTGGAGGTGATCTATGATAGCTCTCTCTCCTGCATGGATGATATGTAGACTCACAACACAGTTCAACAAAGTACTCTGGGAAGACACCACTCAGTGACTATTTGGCTTGAGATTCAAACTGCTTTCCATTTGGGCATTGAACAGCCTCTTAAGAGTGGAAATTGACAAACAGTCAAAGCTTGGTAAATAGGTAAACATGGGGCCAGGCACGGTGGCTTACACCTGTAATTCCAGCGCTTTTGGAGGCCGAGGTAGGTAGATCACCTGAGGTCAGGAGTTTAAGACCAGGCTAGCCAATATGGCAAAACCCCGTCTCTATTAGAAAATACAAACATTAACCAGGTGTGGTGGTGGACGCCTGTAATCCCAGCTACTCGGGAGGCTGAGGCTGGAGAATGGCTTAAATCCGTGAGATGGAGGTTGCAGTGAGCCGAGATTGTCCCACTGCACTCCAGCCTGGGTGACAGAGAGAATCCATGTCAAAAAAAAAAATAGGTATATATGCATTGAATTAATATAATTTTGACATAATGAATGCAAGTGTAGTTTTTTGTGAAACTTTTTATTTTGAGATATTTGCAGATTCATATACAGTTGCAAGAAACAATACAGAGAAATGCTATATACCCTTCACCCAGTATTCACTAATGGTAACATCTTGTAAAACCATGGTACAAAATTACAACCAATATATTGACATTGATACAATTAAGATAGAGAACATTTCTGCCACACAAAGATACTTCATGTTGCACTTTGATAACCACCCTGTCTTCCTTCCGATCTACACCTCTTCCCCATAGCAACCACTGGCCTGCTCTCTATTTCTATAATTTTTGCCAAATTAAGAATCTTCTATAAAAGGAACGATACAGTATATAACTTAGAATTGACTTTTTACATTCAGCATAAGTCTCAGGAGGTTCACTCAGGTTTTCTTTATTTTTTGTTTATGAGTAGTATTCCATGACAGAGATGTACTCGCAGCTGACTTAATCATTCACCCATTGAAAAATAATTGGGTTGTTTCCAGTTTGGGGCTATTACAAATAAAATCTCTATAAACATTTGCATACAGGATTTGTGTGAGCATAAGTCTGTATTTCTCTGGGATAAATGCCTAAAAGTGCTATTGCTGGATCATAAGGTAGTTGCACGACAGAATTTTTTAAAAATTGCTAAACCATTTCCCAGAGTGGCTGTCCCATTTCACATTCTTACCAGCAATGCATGAATAATGTAGTTTGCCCATATCCTTCAAAGCATTTGGTGGTGTCAATATATTTTACTTTAGCCTTCCTGATAGGTTTGTAGTGATATCTCATTGCAGTTTTAATTTGCATTTCCCTAATGGATAATGATATTGACTATCTTTTCAAATGTTTATTTGTAATCTATATATTCAGCGAAATATTTCTTCATGTCTTTGACCATTTTCTAATTGAATTGTTTGGTTTCTTTTGCTCTTGAGTTTTGAGAGTTCTTTATATTTCCTAGATATTATGGTCATCTCCATATGCAATTCGGAAATATTTTCTCCCACTCTGTAGCATGTCTTTTGATTCTCTTAAAGAGCAAATCTAAGAACAGAAGGGAACTTCTTTAGCTTTAGAAAGAACATCTACAAAAACTTTATTGCTAGCATTCTGCAGTGAAACCACCTGTGCCTGTAGATTTCTGTTTTAGGAGTGTTCTTAAATTACAAATTCAATTTCTTTAAACTATAGGGCTATTTAAATTATCTGTTTTATAATGGGCGAGTTTTGGTTATTTTTGGTTTTTGAGAAAGTGATCCATTTCCTCTAAAATTTCAAATTTATGTGGCTAGAGTTGTTTGTGGTATTCCTCCAGTGTCCTTTTGATATCTGCAGGGTTGTGGTTATATCTTCTGTTTCTCTTCTGATATTGATAGCACGTGTGTTCTCTCTCTCTTTTTTCCTTTGTCAGTCTTGCTAGACATTTGGTAATTTTATCAATCTTTTCAGCTCTTTGTTTCATTGATTTTCTCTATGGTTTTTCTCTTTTCAGTTTCATTGACTTATGCTCTTTACTATTTTCTCCTTTCTGTTTATTTTATTTTTTTCCTGCTCTTCTTTGTTTTTGGTTTTTGAAGAGGGAGCTTACTGATTAATTTCAAACTTTTCCTCTTTTCTAATGTGTGCATTTAGTGCTACAGATTCCCTCTTAACACCATGTTACCCGTGTCTCACCAATTTTCATATGTTGTATTTTCATTTGTATTTAGTTCAATGTATTATTTAAATTTCCTTTGAGACTTCCTCTTTGAAAATGGATTATTTAAAAGCATAAGGGCTGGGGGACCAGGGGTAGAGTGCTATAGACTGAGTGTTTGTGTTTCCTTAAAATTCATGTGTTGAAATGTAATTCCCCATGTGATAGTATTAGGAGGTGGTCCTCTGGGAGGTCATGAGGACAGAGCCTTCATGAATGGGATTAGTGTCCTTATAAAAGAGATCCCAGAGACTGCCCATGCTCCTTCTGCCATGTGAGGACGTAGTGAAAAGATGCTGTCTGTGACCCAGAAAGCTAGTCCTCACCAGATACTGAATATTCCAGTGACTGTTGTACTTCCAGCCTCCACGACTATGAGAAAATAAGTTTCTGTTGTCGATAAGCCACCAAGTCTATGGTGCTTTGTTACAAATAGCCAAAACAGACCAAAACATACAGCTTTTATATATTAGTTGCTCTAAGAATTACTTTATATATATGTGTGTATAAAGATTATGTATATCTAAAGTTATATATATATGTGTGTGTGTTATTAGTGTCTTCATATTACCAATTCAAGTAAGATATAGAACTCTTATCCTTTTATCTTCCTCTATTTATAATATAATTTTCATAAATATTTCTTTCATATACATTTAGAACCACATCAGGCAGTGTTATAATTTTTGCATCAACCATCAAACTTAATTTGGGAAACTCAAAAAACAAATATTTTAAGAATAGCATGCATGTATTTGTGTGAATATGCACACACACACAAATCCATACCAAAAATAAGAGGGGTTCATTGCTATTCACACTGTTGATAGACATTAATCAAATGTATTTTATTTGCAATCAGATTATTTATACACTTACTTCTTTCAATCTTTTAAAAGACGGAAGTGGCAATAAATCAATAGAAGAATTGTGAAATCCTCCCAGAGCATTTAAACCTTCTCCTCTAAGCAGTGATTTATCACCATGAGAACTTGATGGCATTGCTTGTACTTCATATTATTAGTTGTTTTATGCATGTTTGCTCTTAGGCTTGGTTGTGCAGTCTGTAATAATGACTCCCTTGGAGAAGAAGCCTTCTCATACAAAAACGTCTCATAGAAACATGAAAACAAAACAATGGGAAAGTCTTTATACTACATCTCATGAAGCAATGTTGCATATGCCTTTGCTATTACACAAAAATACCTCAGCTGACAACTTTTACTTTGTCCAAATGAACAAAACAATGAGTTCAGTATAGACAAGGGGTTCTCAACAGCACCACTCTTGGCATCTGAGACATTCTTTTCTTATGGCGGCTTTCCTCTGCCTTGTAGGATAAGTGACATTCTTGACCTCTACAAATAGATGCCAATAGTACCCCTACCTCATCTCAGTGGCAACAAGCAAACATTTCTCCAGATGTTCCTAAGCATCTCCTGGGGTGCCAGGGGATGTGGTCCCTGATTGAGAGCTGTTGATATAAAGATGGGAGGTCTGACACTTACCCTCTCTTGTCCCTGCTCTGTGCTTGTAGGCTTACTTCTTACATTTCAGTGAGAAACCCTTACTCATGACCAGCAGGCTGTCCATCTTTCTCCCCTCTGTTCACTTATAAACAAAGAATTAATTAATTAATTAATTTTATTCTTGCATTAATGTGCACAATTCCCACTATTGAGGAATGTGCTTGATTCCAGTGGACAGATTTGATCATTCCTTGAAGAGGCCATCTTCATCAACAAGGCACCCTGCTTAGCCAGCCACAGCTACCAAATCAGAGCACAGGCAGGGTGCCTTGATGTCTGGGAAAACTTGGCGTCATCCTGAAACGTGGTTTTCAGACAGCTGGGTTTTAAATTTTAATGTATTTATATGACATCTCAGAAATTAAGCAATAGACACAAGGAGATTGGAGGTGTAGTTTCCCAGTTCATCATTTTTAGCTACATATTTCTCAAAAACTGTTTCTTTGGAAAATAGTTTCAAATTATTCTCATAGGAGTAAAGCAAAAAAGGCTTCCATAGTCAGATGAATTTGGGAACATATGAAGTTAAGCAAGACTCTTATTCAGAGCTTTTTATGTCCTATTAAAAAGGATAAGGCTGAGGCAGGAGAATCGCTTGAGCCTGGGAGGCAGAGGCTGCAGTGAGCCGAGATCACACCACTGCACTCCAGCCCAGTGACAGAGCAAGACTCCATCTCAAAAAAAAAAAAAAGATAAACAATAAGATAAAAATGATATACAATATAAAAGGAATACATAATAGGACCTAATATTTTAAACTTTTTTATTTCCTAGATATAGTTAATCATAAGACCTTTTGTCTTCACAGAACATGTCATCTGATCCATGATCCCTATATTACACTCTGGGAAATCTTGCAAACCTTAATTCGAAAAGTGGTACTTTAGAAACCTTTGACCTAATTTTTTATTTTGGGAGAGAGAAAAAGACAGACACAGAGAGAAGTTATTATTTGTCTCACATCATTTATAGACGAGATCGGGCGCATTCAGGGTGGTATGGCCGTAGACCTCACATCATTTATAGAATACATTATTTTGATCTTATAGTTTCAGTAGGTCAGCCCTCATGAAAGGTAAGCACATTTCCCAAAGTTCATTGGACGGAGAATAGGACTGAATTCTATCTGCTCCAAATGAACTATGGAGTGGTGGGTAAAACTCATCAACTCCGTCTTTAACGTGTTAACTAATTATGTAGCGTTAAGGAAAATGTTTCTTGTCTCTGAATCTATTAATGTCTCCGTCTATTAATTATTGGTATCCCTTGGTCTTTAGTTGGCCCTCCATCTCTGAGGCACTATGACATCTTTAGTTTCGTCAGTTCGTAAGTAAAACAGAAAACGCTTGACCTGGCTTCTGAAGAACTTGTAGTGGGAAGATTTTTGTCTAAATGCAATTTAAATGTTTAATGTCAATTTGTGCTATATTCTGTAACAAATATCCTTCTGGGATTTCAAGTTCCCCTTTTGGATGTTAGATTATGAACACTGGATGTTAGAAATATTCCATGTTTCTATAGTTCTGACACCAGCCTCAGAGTTTACAGTGGAGACAAGATATTTAGCGATTTTCTACAATGCACTAATGAGACTGTTACAAATTACCATGTTCTTCCATTTGAAAAAAAAAGGGCAGTTACCTAAGGCTTAGTCACCTTCTAAGCCTTTATGACCTACTCAACAGAGTAGAAAAATATCTACAAAAAAATGCACATTTAAAGTCAACAGGAAGCACATACATAAAAGAAGCTGAAGAGTTGCTTTTATATTCAAAGTCATACTGTACACCTTAACCTTAGTATATGAGACGTTTTTTCACCTAGAAATGTGGGCAGATCTACTAAAAGTTATTTGAGTTGTATGAATTTTAAAACTCATTTTAATAAAGTAAATTCAGGGTAGACATATATGTGTATCTTGTTCATTTATCTAAGCATTCTCACAAATATTTTTAGAATCTATTTTGTTCTAGAAAATATGGAGAAGATACTCTTGTTTTTATCTCTCTATTCCACTTTCATAGAATTTACAATTCTTCTTAAACCATTGAGATGACCGTTAAACAAAGGCAGCTCTGTCATTGTATTTTCCATTTCACATTTGAATTCCTGTGGATTCTACTTGTAAAGGTTGCATTTCAACTGTCATGTTCAAGCTCAATTTATTAACTAGCAAATTCATTTTTGTTAGCCAAATTCCTGGTTGCCAATTCCTTTATCTTTTATTTCATTATTTCCATCCATTTTTTTTTATTGTTGTTGTTCATCTACCTACTGTGAAAAAATATTCTCCAGTCAGCAGATTTTCTCAGAATCTGTGAAAAGAGCGTTGACTCGTCAGCACCCATCAACTCGTCATATAACTCCCAATGCAATCCCTTCCCCCTCCCCCCTCCCCATGATAGGCCCCGGTGTGTGATGTTCCCCTTCCCAAGTCCAAGTGATCTCATTGTTCAGTTCCCACCTATGAGTGAGAACATGCGGTGTTTGGTTTTCTGTTCTTGTGATAGTTTGCTAAGAATGATGGTTTCCAGCTGCATCCATGTCCCTACAAAGGACACAAACTCATCCTTTTTTATGGCTGCATAGTATTCCATGGTGTATATGTGCCACATTTTCTTAATCCAGTCTGTCACTGATGGACATTTGGGTTGATTCTAAGTCTTTGCTATTGTGAATAGTGCCGCAATAAACATATGTGTGCATGTGTCTTTATAGCAGCATGATTTATAATCCTTTGGGTATATTTGGCTGGGTCATATGGTACATCTAGTTCTAGATCCTTGAGGAATCGCCATACTGTTTTCCATAATGGTTGAACTAGTTTACAATCCCACCAACAGTGTAAAAGTGTTCCTATTTCTCCACATCCTCTCCAGCACCTGTCGTTTCCTGACTTTTTAATGATCGCCATTCTAAATGGTGTGAGATGGTATCTCATTGTGGTTTTGATTTGCATTTCTCTGATGACGAGTTGATGGGTGCAGCACAGCAACATGGCACAAGTATACATACGTAACAAACCTGCACGTTATGCACATGTACCCTAGAACTTAAAGTATAATAATAATAATAATAAAATTAAAAAATAATAAATAAATAAAATTTAATCTGTTCTTGAAATAAAAAAAAAAAGAGCATTGATTTGTTTGTTGGCCATCACAAGGGTAGGGCTGTGCAAGGGGAGGAGTCTGTCAAAATAGGAAGTGGTCTTGTGGCTAGATTTGAAAGATCTAAAATCAGGATGCTGAAATGTGTGCAATAGCAATATCTGGCTTTCAGTGCAGGTAGAAAAATGAAATGAAATGAACTCCTTTCCATTCGATCCTCAGAAAAGATGATTGACTGCAGATGTGTCTATAATTGCAGTGCTGTGTAGCACAGCACAATAGAAAACTTTATTGCTTTGTGTCCCTCTAACTCCCATTTGCATCCGTTTGCTGGATGAATGTATTGGCCATGATCAACACATACAGATCTTGGCTGGCTCTTGCTTTGCTAACAGTCTTTCATGGCAGAGTGCTTTATTATTTATCTAGATATGTTTATGTTTTCCTAAAAGAATACACTTTGATAGAAAAGAAGCAAAAAAGAAATGTGCCATTCAGAGATACACTCATACTAGGCAAGTTCTGTGCCAAATGCTGGGAGAGTCACAGGATGTATTGCACCTGAGATAATGGAATCATGTGCTTGGAGGTGTGAACAGGTAACTGAGAATAGGATGCATTCATCATGAAGACCAATGTGCATTGCCTCTCTTTTTCAATTTTTCAAGTATTTCAAATGTACATGACCTGTTATGTATACTTATGTAACAGGCTAATAAACACTTCCCTAAGTTAAAAACAAATCAGAAGACTAAGCAAGTTGATATGATAGAAATTGGGGAAGTCTCTATAATCCTCATGAACTTCAGTAATATAAAAATGTCATCCACAAAAGAGACACTCATTTTCTGGCTGTTTGCTGTTCACATTTCATTCTCTCTTGCAGCTGCTCCTGAAGGTTGGTTGGTCTCAGCTTGTTTCCCTCTCCCTTTCAGCAAATAGAGAGGCAAGGCCATTTATTAAATTCAGACCAGTTGCATACAGATTGGGCACTCATATTGAATTTGGGGTACTCTGATCTAGTCCTAAGTCACTCAGAGAGACTATTGTTTCTCCAAAAAGCAACTACTGTTTTCTCAAACTCAATACCTTACATATTTTTATTGCTTTAGAATATAAAGTCTAGTTTCATGTTTCTTCTTTCACCTACACAGCACTCTACAAAACCCTAGTTATTAAGTGCACTTTATAATGTTGTTAATTATCATTATTGTTTTATTGCACAGATTCTTGTGAAACAGCTCAAAACTGTAAAGGAATGAAATGGAAATCAGTCAGTCAATCAATCCATATTGCCTACATAGTGGTAATAAAATAATCATAGTGAGGACTCAGGCTCTTTGGTGCTGAAATCAGCTGCTCCAGCCTGTTAGGAAGATGTTCAGAATTAGACTCTGTCAAGAGTTTTCATTCCATGACTCATTATGCCACACAATAATTACCAGAATAAATGTTTATAGTGCATTCAGAATTAAATATTTTAATGATTCACAGGCAGAATTAAACATTTTAATGATTCGCAGGACAGCTAGGATGGGGAAGCTGACTGGCTCTCTTCTTGGACACTAAAAGCAAATGGGCATCTTTTTAAGGTACATGCATTTCTTCAGTCACAGATTCCTCCACTCCTTCACGATAAATGAAATGTGACCTGTTTCCAATGTAGTGTCATTTGTGCTGAAGACCCAGTCATGAAAAGAACCATAATTTATGCTCTTTTTTGTTCAATAATGCTAACATTAATTGTAGTAAACTGTTGTATTTACATGTGGTATATAGTATGTAGATGGTAGTAAAAGCTTTGTGATAGATGAGGTCATCTAAGTCAATTATGGAAAATGAGAAGAAAGAAAAGTCTGAAAGCCAAATTCCAGTACATAGCAACATATAAATATTCAGTGAAGGAACAAGATTTTAAAAACCTGAAAAGAAGTAGAAGGAATTTGAGAATAGTTTAATGAGCATTAAAGGCGAGTGTATTCATTTCCTGGTGCTTCCATAATGACGTATCATAAACTGAATGGCTTAAAGCATGAGAGATTTTTTCTCTCATACTTTTCAGGCTTAAAGTACAGAATCAAGGTGTCAGTAGGATCATGCTCCCCTTGAAACCACTAAAGGAGGATTCTCCCATGCCTGATCCAGCCTTTAGTGGCTCCAGGAATTTCCTGGCTTGCAGCTGTATAACTCCAGTCTCTGCCTGCACCTGCACATGGCTCTCTGCCCTCTGGTGTCTGTGTTTCCACATGATATTCTTCTCTGTGTTTTTTCCTGTGTCTGATTTTTTTGTTCTTCTTGTGAGGACTTCAGTCATATTGTATTAAGACCCACCCTAAATAACTCCTCTTAACTTGATTACATCTACAGAGATGTTTTCCAAATAGGGTTGTATGTATAGGTACTAGAAATTACCACTTAAGTGTATCTTTTGGGTGGACACAATTCAGGAAGAAAGGAAGGTAAAACACAAGAAACAGAGCAGAGTAAGGTCAAGGCAAAATGTGTCTGCTGGATTTTATGATGAAAATTTGGTTCATAACCTTATTTTCAACAGACTCATGGGAATGATAGGAACAGCAGCAGAACACATGGGGTGGAGAAATGGATTACATAAGAAAACGGCGTCAAGAGAAAAAAGAGAGGGCAATGACTGAATGAGATCTAGAGATGAGTGTTGGGGGGGTGTGTGTTAGTGAGGTGTGTGCATGGTGTGCATGTATGTGTGTGTGTAAAGCACTTGTATATAAGTGTACATTAGGACAGATTTTCTGCTTTCTTTAGCCTCTTTTTTCCTTATCATTCATCACTCATAAGAAGAAATAGATCTTTTGATATAGTGATGTCAAAGTGATGCTCTGAGAGATAATATTTATGAGAGGAAGGTCTGTAGAGACTGTCAGAGTATTACCAGATTGAAACCATGACCATTCCTCTGGAGTGACTTGACACAGGCATTGAGAAAAGTGGAGACCCTCTTTGCCCTACTTGATTTTGTGAATGTTGAGTTGCATTGGTGCTAAGTAAGGTTGCCAGGATAAACACAAGGTGTCCAGTGAAATTTGAATTTTAGATTTAAACAATCAAATACTTTTTGTAGAAATATATCATGCAATATTTGGGACACACTTGTATTAAGAAATTTTTCATTGTCTAAATGAAATTTAATACATTGTTTTGTGTTTTCATTTGCTAAATTTAGCAACTCAGTAGCTGAGTGAATATGTGTTAATAGATGAAGGACGGGGTGCAGGGTGAGAAAGGGAGAGGAAAAGCAAAGGAAAGAGACACAGACAGACAGAGACAGAAAGAGAAAGACTGAAAATGAGAGAAAGTGTGTGTGTGTGTGTGTGTGAGAGAGAGAGAGAATGAATAAGTATGAGTACAGGAACGACAGGAAGGGATAAAATCCTATGTTGGAGGAATTAACATGAAGTAGAAGAGACAATTCTTTCTACTGAGACAAGGAAAAAAGATATGGATCACATATCAGTATATTCAATTTTGGGAATGTCAACTTGAAAGAATTTATTCTGAATCATCTCTACTTTTATCTGAATTAGGAGGGTAAACCATCTTCTGGGATTGAAGAAGTAGAAGTAGAGGTAGGAAGGAGGAGCTTGGAGGAAATAGGGAACACTTGCAATAGCCAGTGGAGAGAAAGTATCATAGGAAGGGGAGGGGACTGATTTGGGACTAGGAGCAAGCCCATGCACTTCCCTGCTGTTCTGCAAAAGCAGCAGGAAGGGTAACCCTACTTCTCAAAAGAACTGCAGAAAAAATTGCTTAATGGTTTACATTGTAGGGCAAGGAGAGTTGGCAAACCTTCAGATCTCCAAATTTGGAAAATGAATTGGTGGACTGTAAAGGGGAGAGAAGACTGAAAAGATTCTCTTTCTCTCTCTCTCTCTCTCTCTCTCTCTCTCTCTCTCTCTCTCTCTCTCTCTCTCACACACACACACACACACACACACAATGCATTTCCACGCATTAGTTGACTTATTAGTCAAGCTAAAGTGTCACTGTGGCAAGATGCTAGCTGAAGCCTTAGACTTCAGCCCCCCAGCAGCAAGATAATTTCTTTTTCCTAATTTTTATAGCATGCATTCAAGGACTGATTGACTGTGCTTGAATTAACTATTTCTGAATCAGTCATGTAGGTCAGGTTAGTAGAAACTTTTGATTGGCCAATATCGGGGCTGAACTGCATGGCTTTGAATACAGGATCAGGGGCAAGGAAACCTAGAGTGCTCTGTGGCTGACAGACAGATAAAATCCACTACATAAATATCTAGAGTTTGAGGAAGACTAGGAAGGTCGAAAGTGACATCGAGAGTCAGGAAAGAGTTAAACATAAATTGAAAACTTTGTTCTAAGATTTATCTGCCTTATATAATTTTCTATGTTAACTTTGAATTCAGCCCAATCATCTACAGAGTTCAAAGTTTACAAAAGGGAATTCTGATGACATCAGTGGCACCTTTCTGTTTACAGGTGCAACTGTGTCTAACCATTTCAGGTTGTTAGATGTCTGTCTCCTTTTTCTAGAGCTCAAGATCTGGCTAAGACTTATCCTAAATGAAATAGAATAACATGTGGTCTTTGAAGTAATCATGGCATGACCTACTTCAATTCAACAATTCAGTGTAACAAGCATCTATTGGATGGCTGCCATGTGTAAGTCACTGTCTTACAGATTAGGGGATATGGAGTGCTGTATACACAGGTGCTCTCAGAAAATATTATTGAATGAATTCATTGATTTATTTAAGGGGCAGATTTAATGTTACATGGAATTGTAGCAAAAGTTCAATAGTAATGATTTACGTGGGTGGTATTGGGTAAATAGTTGTGAAGACTTAACTTTGAAATTTCTTTTTGTGTTAAGCACGATAGTCCAGGTTAAAGTGCAATAAGAGAAAATAAATTTCAGAGGCAGAAAACAAGACAGGCTTATTTTTGCTCATGATACAGGGCCATTTTGCATTGGCAGGGTGCTCTGCTCCACATGGTTCTTGCTGAGGGGCCGAGGCTGATGTAAGCTGTGAACGCACAGCATGGCTGTCAACACTTCAGAAGAAAGGGAAGGTAAAGAATCATGCAGTGGTTCTTCTGTGCTTCCATCCAGGAATGACATGAATTGCTTCTGCCCCTACGTCAGTGGCTAGAGGAAAGTTCCATGGCCAAGGTTAACTTCCAGAGGGTCAGGAAGATAGAATCTTTGCCTGTGCTAAGAGCTCATGGGAAACCAGACAGTAGTCAATCTCAGACTACCTCAGCTTCTCAAAGATGGATTATAACATTGAGTCATTAGCTGCTATCATGATGAGGATACTAGAGATTTTAATGATGAAAACCACCATTTATGGGGATCCATTAATTTCTAAGTATTGTGCAACACTGGTTAATATTGGGTTTCCCTTTTCATAGATGAAGAAAATGAGTCAGAAATTGTATAGATTATCTACTGTCACAGGTGCTAATGTGGCTATATAAATAATTCATGTTGTCCAATTCTAAGATAGTTCACAAATACCTCAGATCTTGTTAGTGAGGGAATCTTAGTGCTGAATAAATGTATGTAAATTATTACTCAAAGTAACTAGTGAATGCCAGCCAGTGGTGTAAACACTGCCTGTGTAATTTCCCATTTCGGAAATACACATCTGCCTCAATTGCTCTAATTCTGTAGCTTACTCTTTCATTATATGATGGATATGTAATGAATTGGTTTGTTGCTGTAATCTAACAGTTAAACATATTCAAATAGTTTAAGAAGAACACTTCAGATGGAGAAGAATATTATATGGAAAGATCTTTAAGCTTGGCATAGAGACTTCACACTTCATTTCATCTTTATTTGTCACTTCCTGAGCCAATCCTTGGACCTCTGTTTCCCTTTATGTAGAGTAAGCAAATTAGATCAGTTGACCTTTATGTATCCTATGTTACCTATGGCTGCTTTTCTTTCAGCCATTCTACATCCAGTCAGATTAATACAATCAGATGAAATTTGAAGCCTCTATCAGCTTTTTAGGAAGGGTCCCCAAAGCAAGAAGAGGGACTAAAATAATAGCAAGAATCAGGCAAGAACACATGCAGTCATTGGCAGCGGTATCAGCTCCAGCAAGACACTCTTGGTTTGTGTTTGGTTTTGAGGGAGTGACTTAAAGAGTAATCACTGTGATTAAGGAAAGCCAATGGCTCTGAACTTTTTCTTAGGTATAAGAGTGTACACACATATGCCTATCAGCTCGTTGCAGCTTTTCCTACAGCCTAAACATTTTTTCTTAGCCTCAGAATTAATACTATACAATGAATCTGAATCAAGAAAGAAGTGAAATCAGAAGGACTTTAAGAAGGAAAAATATCCAATCATTCCCCTCTCATTTTCACCTCTTTTGTTCCTTAAACACTTCTTAGATGTCCTTTGAGCTCATGATTCTTAAGTGGTTACTAAAATTACCTCCTTTTCATGCTCCTATAATGTTAAAAAACCACATTTCTAAAATGAAGTGCTATACCAATGGTATGAAAAGCAGGCTATTTTATGGAGTCAACAATTTTCTCTCCAAACAATAAACTTACCACACCAATTTTCCCAAGTGACAATAAACATACCAAAGAGAAGAATGGTTTCCTTCTTCAAATTTTAAAGTTAAGTGCATTTGCTAAAGAATGGGTTGCATGAGATGAAAAATGCATACTGCATATAAAGTTTTGATTATTTTAGTTCACCATAACATGTAGAAAAGATAGATGCTATTATAATTCAGTTACAATGACCAACTAAGTTTCTAAACTTAGAGACTCAAGAAAGAACTACCTGGAAATATAAGTAAATCATTTAAATTCTCTCACATGTTTAGCCAATCAGTAGTATAGATTATATCCAAGTAGTACAAATGTCTTAATATCATTTTCAGGACCCATTCTGCTCCTCGTTAATTCAGATAAACTGGCCAGATTTTCTTGTTAAATAGTAATAATCAGTATCTCTTTAATGTTTTACTATGAATAGTTGACCCTTAAACAATGCAGGGGTTGGGGGTGCCAACCCCTTGCATGGTAGAAGATTCATGTATAATTTTGGACTCCCTGAAAACTTAACTACTAATAGCCTACTGTTGGTTAGAAGCCTTACAGATAACATAGAAAAGCTTATTATCATATATTTTGTAGGTTGTGTGTATTTCATACTATATTCTCACAATAAGCTGGAGAAAATAAAATATTAAGAACATTCTAAAGAAAACATTTGCTATTTATTAAGTGAAAGTAGATCATCATAAAGGTCTTTATCTTCATCATCTTCACACTGAGTAGTCTGAGGAGGAGGAGGAGACAAAGGAGAGGGGTTGGTCTTGCTATCTTAGGAATGGCAGAGGTAGAAGAAAGTCCATGTGTAAGTGGACCTGCATATTTCAAACTCATGTTGTTCAAGAGTCAGCTGTATGCATTTTTTTCACATTAATTATTGACTATTTACAATAACACTGAAAGATGGTATTATTTTAATTCTCACTTTACAGGAAAGGAAACTGAGGATCAGTGTCCAAAGCTCAAGTTCTAGTGTGACCATGATACAAAACCCCATCTTCAGCCTCCAAATTCACAGGAAGCCCTTCTGTCACAGGAACCCTAAATTAACCATTATATTATATGTTATCCTCAGAGGAAGAGAGGAAAAGTGGGACATTTTGATGTGACCAGGTATAGTGATGAATAAAAAGTAGTGCCTACTATGTACCAGGAATGCAGACACAACAAGGAACAAAACCAAAGAAAATTCCTGCTTCACAGATTTTAATGGAAATGGAGTAGAGTAGGGAGAGTCAGATAATATGTAAGACAAAATATGTAAACTACATTCTATGTGAACTGATGATGAGAGTGAGAAGAAAACAAAGTAGGAGAGCACAGAGTGCAGGCTGGTGCTTCTATTTTAAATGGGTCGGTCAGAGAAGACTTTCCTGAAAATGTGGTGATTTTGCAATAATCTGAAGCAAGGAAAGGAGATGAAGATGCAGGTAAACTGTAATTTGAAGAATTTTCAGGAACAAAACTGAGAATGCAATTCTATCTTAGCTTTCCAAGTGGTCTGCATCCAACATGGAGGGAGGCAGATGAGCCTTGCCGGTGAACTTCCTGCTAACTTAGGATATTCCTGGGCGGGGGGAAACCAAGCGATGAACTGACTCCAGATGGTGACAGTGGTGACTGAAGTGCTAGCTGTAAAATAACCAGGGAGGAACAAGCTGAGGAAATGCCCAGTTTCCTTGGACAAAATATTGCTCTTTCACTTTTCATGTTGGGAGAGAGCTCCTGGACAAAGTTCCAACTTTATTTCTCCTTCTTTCTGTAAAGCACCTTGTCTCTTTGCGCCTATCATCCTAATTGTCTTTTCCTTCTAATTTCCACATAGTAGGAAAAGGAAAAGGGTGTGAAAAATAGTAAGTGACCAAAAAGCAGAGTCAAATCAGAGTTGTTGGAAGTTAAAATCAATTTCTCTCTTCCTCCTGTCCCACCTCCTACTCCTAATAATTTGGCTCATTGCTCATCTTAAAAGTTGCAGTTGCATTTTTCTTGATGATGTTTAATCAGAGTCGCCATCTTTTTTCTTCATGTAAACTCAATTCTCTTTGGGAATTTTATAAATAAAAGCTACATTTGCATGCATAAAGCAATTGATTCCACTGGGTGATAGATGAGTTTAATCTTTGAATGGTTAAGTAAAAAATTTTTAGCTCCCTCTTTGCTTTTATTTAGTGAATCATACCATTTGACTGAAATATTGCAGCTAGAATAGTGAATTTGGTGATGTCAGGGGTGGACACATCATACAAACTGAAATAAAATGAAGTCAAACTCTCCATCTTTAGTCAAATTGGACTATATGGAAAAGTCTCCAGATATTTTTATAGCCATATTGCTGGATAATACTGAAATATAAGATTTTTTAAAAGCCTTCCCTTCCACTTTTACTTCCAGCAGGTGTATTCAGTATTGGACCTCATTGCCTTCAGTGATGCTGTCCCAATGAATTATCCATCTGGGTTGCCTTTATACTTTTGAAACACAATGATGAATACCTGATTTTAACATTTCACAGATGGTGTCTCCTTTTTGTTGGTCTTACTTTAAAAGAAAATCCATATTTTATCTGGAGGTAAAAAACAGCTCCTCTCATTTTACAGACTTCCCAAGCCTTTCCAACACTTCAAATACTTGCTTCTGTATAAATAAATATAATGTAGAAATAAATGCAATGCTCTAGTTCAATTCATAAATGCCAGTTAAGTCTTAATTTTGGGTTTCATTATGTATCGAATTGAAAATGATGTTTTTAAAATTTAGAATCTGTGTACGTTGAGAAATTCATAGGCTTATAGAAAACCTAATTGGAAAGGTTATTAATAGTAATCAATCTGTACTCTTACCTGATATGTAAATCCACATATAACCGCCACAAAAATGGTTGTTCAGTTCATACTTGAACACTAATAGAAAGTCTTTCAAAATGTACATGAGATCCATGCTGTGTTAGTTGAAAAAAAAATTTAAAAGGACAAGAATTAATTAGAAATATGATATCCTCTACTGTCTCTTTGTCCTCATCATTTGAACTAACCAGTCTTCGACACAAACCCAAACATCCTCGTGTGTTCTGGAAGATTTTTAAAACAAAGATAAAGTTAAAGACGGTATTACATGTGAAAATGTTCATCTCTCTGCTTATCACAAAGTAAAGTTACAACAAATTTTAGTCATTATTACTTAAAATGATTCCTTGGCATACATTTGATTATGCAGACAGAACCTGTTTTTTTGGTGTATTAGTCCACTCTGACACTGCTAATAAAGACATATGCAAGGCTGGGTAATTTATGAAGGAAAGAGGTTTAATTGACTCACAGTACAGCATGACTAGGGAGGCCTTGTAAAGATTACAGTCATGGCAGAAGGGGAAGAAAGCAAGTCCTTCTTCATATGGTGGCTGGAGAGAAAAGTGCAAAGTGAAGGGGTGGGGAAAGTCCCTTGTAAAACCATCAGATCTCATGAGAACTCACTATAACAACAAAAGCATGGAGGTAACCATCCCCATGATTTGATTACCTCTTACCATGTCCCTTCCATGACATGTGGGGATTATGGGAACTACAATTCAAGATGAGATTTGGGTGGAGACACAGCCAAACCATATCACTTGGGCTGTGTTGGTTGAGAATGAACAAAATCATCTGCATCTGTGGATGGCCAGTGTTTCTTAATTTTCCAGGGACTTGCCATTTTAATGTGAAAGCCCTACATTCTCAGAACCTTCCTTATGCCTGGGCAAACCAGGATAATTGACAATCTGACCCAGAATCCAAGTTTTCAGCCTGGATCTGTGATTCTCTTGTCTCCTCTTCATGTCTATAGATTTTTTTTCCACAGAGTAACTTCTGAATTTAAAAATACATATAATCTTCCAATATATATAATTGAAGAATGTAAAGGTTTACTCTGAATGTTCTAGTTCTAGATTAATAACAGCATGCTACTTTTTTAGGATCTGTGCTACTAAAATGTGTAATGGTGGTTATTTTTCTCACCCATATCTCTTGTGACAAATGTAATTGGTTCTCAAGTTTGCTGGTGCCTTGATCTTGGATTTCCCAGCCTCCAGAACTGTGAGCAATAAACTTCTGTTGCTTACAAATTATCCAGTTTAATGTATTTTATTTTAGCAGTCTGAACTGACCAAGACACAGGGGTATACACAAAGTTTCTTGGAGATATAGCAAGAGATGAGATGTTCTCTGTCATCCAGCAAAACATGCTCCATTGTCAGACACACTGTACTTGGCTGAAGAGGTATTATATAAAACTTAGCAGATTGATACCTCTAAATTTATGATTACCAATGTTACATGCACCTTCAAAACTGTCAATCTTGCTACTTTGTTTGAACTGGCTTGTGGTTCCATTTAACATAAATGTCTATTTCAATATTCCACAGTATTGTCAAACCTCTAGACTTCCTCCGCTTTTCACAGTCAGTAGATAACTGCTTCTTGCTTTACAAAGAAAGTATAAGTCATCAGGGAGAAAGGCTTTCAGTTTCTGAAACCAAATTTGCCTGCCTGCTAAATGGAAGTGATAGACATTTATTTATTCAAGCCCAGTTCCTTCAACTCTGTTCATGTCCTTCTCTTCCTCCTGTTTCAAGAATCTTGCACTAGATTTTATCTTCTGTCTTCCGTGTCTTCAACTTGTGACTCTCTACCTGAGCTTTCTTATCTCAGCTAAATTTGCTTCTCTCATCTTAAAATAAAAAAGCCTTTCCTTTAATTTGAATCTCTTCCTACTCCTGCCTTTTATGCTTCCTTTCCCAATCAAACTTCTTATGAGTTGTCCAGGCACATTGTCTCCACTTTTCCACTCCAACACTGTCCATGCTAATGCCACCTACAACCTCAGTATCACAAAATCTAAAACATGATCTTTCATTATTTCCTAAGTAACATCCCAATCACATTCAATGCATTTGATTTTCCTTGAAACAGTATCTTGCTTTGACTTCACTGACACTGGAGTTCTGATTTTCATTTACCACACTGGTCACTCCCTGACAGTCTCCTTTGCCATCTCTTTCTTTTAAACCCAATTTGCAAATGCTGACATTTCCATACCAAGCTTGACCTCTCTCTCTAGTGCTCATTCCAGGCAAGATTTTATCCTTTCATCCCTCAAACTCAACTGCTGACTTGATCCGTGTGTTAATAGCTTCAAAGTGAACATTTTCAAAACCAAATTAATTATTTTTCTTCACAAACCTGATCTTTTCCTAGGATTTTCCATCTCAATAAATGAACACCATCACCCAGCATTTTGCTCAATATAGAATTTTGATTATCAACCTTATTACCTCCTTCTCCCCGCATCTGCATTGTATTAATCACCATTCTTTCAATTTTGCTTACCTCTCTCCATATGTAACATCATATTCTAAATCAACAATGTTTTTCACTTGTTTTCCTTTTATCTGGTGTTGCTCCCTCAACCTCTACCTCTATTTTTTTCTTCTCTAAGCAGTTAGAGTTGTCATTACAAAAACAAACTTTTATCATGTCATTCCTCTTCTGTTATTCAATGGTTCCTCATTGCTCCTAGAAATGCCTTTAAAATCCTTAACAGAGACTACAGGTATTGAAATTATTTCGTTTGTATTGATCTTGCCAACCTAATTTCTCACCATCCCCCACCCTATTCTCTGTGATATAGTCACCTTGGACTCCTTTTAATTTTTCAATTGTTCTGTGCCCCTTCACACCATGGAGACTTCATGCACGTCTGACCTGTCCTGCCTAGGCAGCTTTTTACCTGCTTCTTCACCTAGATAACACATGTTTCAGTTCCTCACTTACAAGTTATTTCCTTTGAATCAAAATAATCTCATATTTCCATTTTGTGATACAACAATTGCCATGTATGTAATTCTTTGTGTAATTTTTTGTTTATAGACTATTTTGCTAGCAAGATAAGGACAGGTATTATCTGCTTTATTTACAGCTGAGACCAGGCATTACCTGCCTTATTTATAGCTGTATCACTCATTACTTGTTGAATGCATGAAGATACTCCAATCAAATTTCCCCTTTGTAATAACTTCTTGATTTATCTTTTTGCAAAAAAAAATCAGTCTGATAACTAATACAATAAAAACACTGCCTTTAAATTCTTCCTGGTTGGTTGATTAAGGAATTTCCAGAGCTCTTCATAACTATTTGTAAAGTCTATTTTTTAGTGTATATATCTTTTGTTCATTTGCATACTTATTTACTGTATTGTAAATATTGCAAACAGTATCAGAAACTTTTAACAAACAAAAGTGTTGTGCTTTTGTGATTATCAAGATCTTTGAAATAAATAGCATCACCAGAGTTTAACTTTCAGTTAAACTCTAAATTAATTATCTGGTCATTTACTTTTAAATTCATAGGTTAATGTGCATTTATATATTTAATTTAATTAGAATCTAAATTACAGAGACATGAGCAGGGGGAAGAAAACCAACAAGGGATGGTGATGCACCCAGGGGCTAGTAGTATTGTGAAGCCATTATCATCACTAGGGCTGAACAATGGGGAGGGAAAAGTGTTATTGGAATCTGACAAGAGTTAAAACAATGGAAGACGGGTCCCTCACCTGAAGCTGGAACATAGAGGAGAAAGGACACTGCCTATGTGCATCAAGACTGGCTAGGAGCAGCAGCAGGGTGTGTGTGGAGGGGAGATTTCCTCACCTTTACCGCCATTACCATCTTTAAGCCTCTTGCCTCTGCCTGCCATTGGTTTAACCCCACAGGAAACCAGGGAACACTGTGGGAGAGAGGGTAGAGTCTGGGTGGGTGAGGGAGCTTCAGAGAACACCCAATACATCTCTTTTCCTTCATAATATTGTGGAAATATGGGTTCTTATCTTACAACTACTTTTTTATTTCTTCCATGTATGTTGTTTTATCTGTCCCAGTAGCCCAATGGTAAGAGTTTAGTTCTCTCATTTCTAGTATAAATTTCTGTAGATTCCTTTTGTACAACACCAAAGTAGGCAGGTAAAATCACTAAGTAAAGACATTTCATGCAAAGTACAACTCATAAATTACAACTTTCCCCATGGAAACTTTTATTAGATCATCATATGAATAAGACACAGGAAGAAGTTTTATGAAGACATGACCAATATGAAACTGGCATCATCATGATTAAAAGAAAGCTAATATTAGGTTCATGATATCATACGGATACCTATAAATGTTTTAAGCCACAAATGAAATTGATCGAATGAGGCAAAAAAAAAAAAAAAAAAAAGCCACAGGTAGATAATAGCTAATAAAAGAATTTGTAACTAGAGTATAAGATTTAATTCTATGTTGGAACCCATTTAATATTGTAACTCAAGCCTCATTATTTTGCAGTTTAGATTTCTAAGGTTTTCCTATGTCATCTATGTTAATTTGACAATTAATCAACTTTAATGTTACTTGATAATAGACCTTTTATTAAGTTGAAACATCTGAATTGCTGATTATTGTCAATTTTGGCCCATAAAAACAGTAAGACAGTGGTACCACCTACTATATAAATGCACATTAACCTATGAATTTAAAAATAAATGGCCAAATAAATAAATGCACCCTTTGTTTCCATTATTTATTAGCATCATTTTTTATTGAAATATAATAGACATACATATTTTTGAGGTGCATGCAATAACTTAACATATTCATATAATTTGTAAACATCAAATCAATGCAATTTGGATATCTATCACCTTAAATGGTTGTCATTTCTTTATGCTAGAAACATTCAAAGTCTTATTCAAAATATGTAGCCTTTTAAAAACGACATTTATTTATTTGATAGAATGATAACAATTTTGAAAGAATTATACAATACTTGTGTTATAGCTAGTGCCAACATGTACATCTGTGCCAGAATTAATCTCTTTGACATAGCACTTTCTGAAAGTAATTTGTTTATCTCTTCCACAGTACATGCTTGTACACAATTCTTTTGTTAATATAACACAGACTCATCTTTTCATTAAGCATTTTGAATGTAGTCAGGTGCCTTGGTGATGGGGAATAACAAATCTGCCTAATATATTTTTAACAATCAAAAATAGCACAGCTGATTTCTTCTTTGGCACTTTTACTCTTTGTAAGAATGCTCTATGGATATATTCTGTCTTTCAATTTTCACATTTTAACTTCCATGAAATGTAACAGGAGCTGAGAGTGTTAATTGGAACAAGCTTTGGCACAGTATTTTTCAAACCTCCAATCCTGAAAACATCTAACTACTTATTTATCGTTGGAAAAAAAATAATAATTTTGATGTGTTGAAGATTTAACAAGAACATGTATAATGCCTATTTTTAATACAAACTTTCTCTCACTGGTATTATATATTATAGTTTTAGCCAAGAGAGATACACTTATCTAGAGACATGTTTATATTTAAGTTTGTTAAAATCTATAAGGTAAATAATTTGTTTTTAAATCAATTTTTAATTTTCTATGATAACATGCAATCTAAAATACCTCCAAAATAAACCAATTTTCCACTCTAACAAAATATATTGTTTTATTTTGTATGTTTCTGAGACTTAAATAGGAGCTCAAAAGTGAATAGACTATCAATTTTATAAACCGTTAGTTAATACATCTTAAAATCTTGTTCCACTAAAAGTGAGCTCCACTGTAAGAAAGAAATGAAAATGTATAAAAATAAAGAAAGGAGAGAAGGTAGGGAGAAAGACAAGATACGAAGAAAGCAAAAAAGGATTAAAAAAGAGAATCAACCGAAAGCAAACTCAAAACAGATATAATGGCAGGAATTGCATCCCAGTGTGTTGGAGAGTTACTCTGCATGTTTCCTAAATTGGCTGTACCCTTTAGTTGAGTAGGGATGGCAGGTGACACTGACCTGGGTCATGTATTTGCTGAGGGATGATAAAGGATAGGAGCAAAGCCCTCCCTCACTGTCTTGGCAGCCACCACTCTCTCCATCACCATGGCTTCAACTTTTGTTTTTAGAGGAGAATTTTAGGTGAAAGCAACGTGCCTGGGGTTACAGCCAAACATGAATCAGAGGGAGTTGCCATAGTAATGGCTACCTCTGCTCAGGTTCGATTCTCATATGTCAGCTCGACATTTGCTCAGGGCAGGTGGTCTCGAAGATTTGGCTTACAGGATATTTTTCCAACCCTCGATGGAACTGGAGAAGCTGCCAAAAATAAGACAAGAGTGAGGAGTAGGCTCTCTGGACAGCTGATCAGCTACTCTCTATGTGCTAAGAACCAAGTCATTTCAAGTTCCAGAGTCTTATCCTCCCCGCATGTAAACTGGTATCTGTTTTTCTGGTTGCAGGAAATGTAATGTGCTTAGATTAGAGAATACATATGGATGTGCTTTAGAAGCTACAGAGTATTGTACAGATGGAAGGTATAGGATTACAATTGTATTAATAGCTAATTTTAAGGTATTGATCTGGAAAACTAAAAAAATCTAGGAAATGTAAATCCACAAGAAAGTAAACTAAACCATTTGAACATTTGGATAGTGTCTACTTATAGTAGACATGCTCCCCAAGTGCTGTATGATTTTCTCTATTGTGAAGATTCAGTCTATAGCTATGGATTTTAAATGTAAGAGTTATCTGGTACACTTAATAAACATGCTGATGTCATTCTACTGGAAGTGGTCAGCATAGAGTAGCTGCCACACTTGTATGGCTATCATAACATTCAACAGTGTTAGCCTTTGAGTCAGCTGTGAGTCTTAACTACCTCCATAGCTTTCAGCAAATTTCTTTGTTTGTTCATTAATTCATTAGTCATTGATTCAGTCCATACTCACTGAGCATTTGTTATGCTAGATACTGGCCAAGGTGTTGAGATAAACTGACAAGCCTCTTCCTCTAAAGATTCTGATGCTTATGGTAGCCAAGCAGGCAGGCAACAAGGAAGTACAATCAAGTGATGATTCATGCTGGGACAATATAAACACTAGTTTTTTTAAGAAAAATTATTATTATACTTTAAGTTCTAGGGTACATGTGTACAACATGCAGGATTGTTACATAGATATACATGTGCCTGTTGGTTTGCTGTACACATCAACTCGTCCTTTACATTAGGTATTTCTCCTAATACTATCCCTCCCACAGCCCCCGACCCACCGACAGGTCCCAGTGTGTGATATGTCCCACGCTGTGTCCATATGTTCTTACTGTTCAGCTCCCACCTATGAGTGAGAATATGTGGTGTTTGGTTTTCTATCCTTATGATAGTTTGCTGAGAATGTTGGTTTCCAGCTTCATTCATGTCCCTGCAAAGGACATGAACTCATCCTTTTTATGACTGCATAGTATTCCATGGTATTTATGTGCCACAATTTCTTAATCCAGTCTATCATTGATGGACATTTGGGTTGGTTCCAAGACTTTGTTATTATGAATAGTGCCACAATAAACATAAGTGTGCATGTGTCTTTACGGTAGCATGATTTATAATGCTTTGGGTATATACCCAGAAATGGGATCGCTGGGTCAAATGGTATTTCAGGTTCTAGATCCTTGAGAAATTGCCAAACTGTCTTCCACAATGGTTGAACTAATTTATACTCCCACCAATAGTGTAAAAGCGTTCCTATTTCTCTACATCCTCTCCAGCATTTGTTGTTTCCTGACTTTTTAATGGCTGCTATTCTAACTGGCATGAGATGGTATCTCATTGTTGTTTTGATTTGCATTTCTCTGATGACCAGTGATGATGAGCATTTTTTCATATGTCTGTTGGCTGCATAGATGTCTTTTGAGAAGTGTCTGTTCACATCCTTTGCCCATGTTTTGCTGGGATTGTTTTTTATAAATTTGTTTAAGTTCTTTGTAGATTCTGGATATTAGCCCTTTGTCAGATGGGTAGATTGCAAAAATTTTCTACCATTCTATAGGTTGCCTGTTGACTCTGATGATAGTTTCTTTTACTGTACAGAAGCTCTTTAGTTTAATTAGATCCCATTTGTCTATTTTGGCTTTTGTTGCCATTGCTTTTGGTGTTTTAGTCATGAAGTCTTTGCCCATGCCTATGTCCTGAATGGTATTGCCTACGTTTTCTTCTAGGGTTTTTATGGTGTTAGGTCTTACATTTAAGTCTCTAATCCATCTTGAGTTAATGTTTGTATAAGGTGTAAGGAAGGGATTCAGTTTCAGCTTTCTACATATGGCTAGCCAGTTTTCCCAGCACCATTTATTAAATGGGGAATCCTTTCCCTATTGCTTGTTTTTTTTCAGGTTTGTCAAAGATCAGATGGTTGTAGATGTGTGGTGTTATTTCTGAGGCCTCTGTTCTGTTCCACTGGTCTATATATCTATTTTGGTACCAGTACCATGCTGTTTTGGTTACTATAGCTTTGTAGTATAGTTTGACATCAGGTAGCGTGTTGCTTCCAGCTTTGTTCTTTTTGCTTAGGATTGTCTTGGATACGCAGGCTCTTTTTTTGGTTCCATATGAACCTTAAAGCAGTTTTTTTTTCCCAATTCTGTGAAGAAAGTCCGTGGTAGCTTGATGGGGATAGCATCAAATCTATAAATTACCTTGGGCAGTATGGGCATTTTCATGATATTGATTCTTCCTATCCATGAGCATGGAATGTTCTTCCATTTGTTTGTGTCCTCTTTTATTTAGTTGACCAGTGGTTTGTAGTTCTCCTTGAAGAGGTCCTTCACATCCCTTGTAAGTTGATTCCTAGGTATTTTATTCACTTTGTAGTAATTGTGAATGGGAGTTCACTCATGATTTGGATGCTCTGTTTTCTGTTATTGGTGTATAGGAATGTTTGTGATTTTTCACATTGACTTTGTATCCTGAGACTTTGCTGAGGTTGCTTATCAGCTTAAGGAGATTTTGGGCTGAGATGATGGGGTTTTCCAAATATACAGTCATGTCCTCTGCAAACAATTTGACTTCTTCTTTTCCTAATTGAATACCCTTTATTTCTTTCTCTTGCCTGATTGCCCTTGCCAGAACTTCCAACCTTATGTTGAATAGGAGTGGTGAGAGAGGGCATCCTTGTCTTGTGCTGGTTTTCAAAGGGAATGCTTCCGGTTTTTGCCTATTCAGTATAATATTGCCTGTGTGTTTGTCATAAATAGCTCTTACTATTTTGAGATACATTCCATCAATACCTAGTTTATTGAGAGTTTTTAGCATGAAGGGCTGTTGAATTTTGTCGAAGGCATTTTCTGCATCTATTGAGATAATCATGTGTTTTTTGTCATTGGTTCTGTGTATGTGATGGATTATGTTTATTGATTTGCATATGTTGAACCAGCCTTGCATCTCAGGAATGAAGCCCGCTTGATCATGGTGGATAAGCTTTTTGATGTGCTGCTGAATTCGGTTTGTCAGTATTTTACTGAGGATTTCGCATTGATGTTCATCAGGAATATTGGCCTAAAATTCTCTTTTTTGTTGTTGTGTCTGCCAGGCTTTGATATCAGGATGATGCTGGCTTCATAAAATGAATTAGGGAGGATTCCCTCTTTTTCTGTTGATTGGAATCGTTTCAGAAGGAATGATACCAGCTCCTCTTTGTACCTCTGGTAGAATTTGACTGTGAATCCATCTGGTCCTGGACTTTTTTTTGGTTGGTAGGCTATTAATTATTGCCTCAACTTCAGAAGCTGTTATTGGTCTATTCAGAGACTTGACTTCTTCCTGATTTAGTCTTGGGAGGGTGTATGTGTCCAGGAAATTATCCATTTCTTCTAGATTTTCTAGTTTATTTGCATACAGTTGTTTATAGTATTTTCTGATGGTAGTTTGTATTTCTGTGGGATTGATATCCCCTTTATCATTTTTATTGCATCTATTTGATTCTTCTCTCTTTTCATCTTTATTAGTCTTGCTAGCAGTCTATGTATTTTGTTGATTTTTTTCAAAAAACCAGCTCCTGAATTCATTGATTTTTTGAAGGGTTTTTGTGTCTCTATCTCCTTCAGTTCTGCTCCAATCTTAGTTATTTCTTGCCTTCTGCTAACTTTTGAATTTGTTTGCTCTTGCTTCTCTAGTTCTTTTAATTGTGATGTTAGAGTGTCAATTTTAGATCTTTCCTGCTTTCTCTTGTGGGCATTTAGTGCTATAAATTTCCCTCTACACACTGCTTTAAATGTGTCCCAGAGATTCTAGTAGGTTGTGTCTTTGTTCTCACTGGTTTCAAAGAACATCTTTATTTCTGCCTTCATTTCGTTATGTACCCAGTAGTCATTCAGGAGCAGGTTGTTCAGTTTCCATGTAGTTGTGCGGTTTTGAGTGAGTTTCATAACCTTGAGTTCTAATTTGATTGCACCGTGGTCTGAGAGACAGTTTGTTGTGATGTCTGTTCTTTTACATTTGCTGAGGAGTAAACACAAGTTTTAATAGAAAATGTCATAGGATTTCTCTTAGTAAAGTAGTCAGAATTGTTCAACATAAAGATGTCCTGGCCACATCAATGATGTTCGGTCTTAAACCATGAAGCCTTTAAATATTCCAATCCTCTGTTTTCTCATCTGTGAAATGGGAATAAATTTGGGACCTTGATGTAGTTTGGATGTTTGTCCTCTTTAAATATCATGTTTTAATTTGATCCCCTATATTGGAGATGGGGCTTAGTGGGACATGTTTTGTTCATGAGGGCGGATTCCTGATGAATGTCATGGTGGTGTCCTCATGGGAATAAGTGCTTTTGCTTCATTCATTCCTACCAGACCTGATTGTCAAAAAGACTCTGGAACCTTCCTCCTCTCTCTCTCTTCCTTCCTTTCTCACCACATGATGGCTGCTCCTTTTCCACCATGAGTGGAAGCTTCCTGTGGCCTTCACAGAAGCAGTTGCTGGCACCACGCTTCCTATACAGCCTGCAGAAATGTGAACCAAATAAACTTCCCAGTGAATACTAAGCCTCAGGTATTCCTTTATAGCAACACACATGGACTAAGACACACCTGCCTCGAAAGGTTGTTGGGAGGATTAAGTGTGGTGATCATTAGCAGATTGTCAGGTACAAAGCAAATGTTCAATAATGATTAGTTATTAATAATAATAATTACTATTTAGTTTCTTGTTATAGTAAGGAAATGTAAAAAGCAATAAATAAACAAAACAAGATTATCTAAGTAAATGATGTAATAACTTTCTACTGTCCTGGAATTTTATCAGTAACTCAACAGAGAATGTGAGTTGTATAATAACAGATTTATAATTTGCATAAATACATTGCCCCAAGTTAAAGAAAATGAAAGCTTTTTAAAAATATCGGAACAAGTCAAAACAATTGTCTTACTGAAGATAAGGACATCTTCTGGAGGTTTAGATGAGGTCAAAACAGGAGTTGAAATCAAGCCAGCAAGCCTGTTCTGCATCAGACTCTGATTCTGCTCAGTTCTATGTGCTGCTCCAACCTCAGGCTGGCAACCCATTGGTTACAGTAGTGCCCACACTCATAGCAGGACATACCTGGAGCAAGTGGGAAATAAGTGATTATTCCCAGAAAATTTCTCAGAAGTGAGAATTATCTTCTTTCTCGGAAATCTCAAGCAAACACCTTCCATCATCTCCTTATTTCTGAACCAACCTTTGTAGGAAGAGGAATGCCCTTTGCTCATTGACATAGATCTTCCCATCCCTATCCAATCACTATGGAAAGGGTGATAGGATTAGCCTAATTGTGGGCTAATCAGGCCAATCCTGCTGCATAAAAAGATTTTTCAAATCACATCACTATACAATGAAAAGGGGACCGTTGGGAAAGCCAGCACATACCCTATATGTAGTTCTGCAACCCTTTATCACACAATGGACTTGGAATTTGAAGTTCTTACTCCAAAGTAAGGTAAAGGTGACTCGAGGGAGCAATACTTTGATCTAAAGGGCAGAGTTCATACCGATCCTGTGAGCAGGGAGGGGTCTCAAGTCCAGAAATGTGTGGGGAAAAAGCAGTTATTCATTCATTCTTCCATGTATTAAGTGCTGAATATTTGGTAGATGCTATCTGCCTGCTGGAGCTTACATTCCAGTAGAGGTGAGGATGTATGAGGGACAAGAACAGAGTATAAAATGGGAGGCATGCTGGAGAAGATAAGGAATAATAGCATGATGAATTAAGACAAAGGAAGATCTTCAATATCCCCTATCTCCAGAGAAAGAAGAGCAAAGTAAAGAGGGGCAATTGCTTTATAAATGCTTGTACTCTCTGTTCCAGCATTACCACAACCTCAGTTCTCTGGGTGCCAACTTTAACATTGTTTTTCAAATCCATATCTTATTTAAACCATTATTTTCACTAATTTCCACAAAGTAACTCTTTGAAATTTAATTTTATGTTATTTTCATCTTTGCAGTCCTCACACAGAAGTTTAATATGCTTGTTATATTTTAATAGGTATTCATTAAATGTATAATCAAATTTTTAACAAGTAAAATAAAATCAACAAGTAAGCATTTCTGTATGCCACTTAAAATAATATCCTAGCTGGGCATGGTGGCTCATGCCTGTAATCCCAACACTTTGGGAGGCCAAGGCTGGTGGATCACCTGAGGTCAGGAGTTCAAGACCAGCCTGGCCAACATGGCGAAACCCCATCTCTACTAAAAATACAAAAATTTTTCAGGAATGGTGACTTGGGCGCCTATAATCCCAGCTACTTGGGAGGCTGAGGTCAGAGAATTGCTTGAACCCAGGAGTGGGGAGGTTGCAGTGAGCCGAGATCACACCATTGCGCTCCAGCCTAGACGACAAGAAACTCTGTCTCGAAAATAGCGATAATGATAATAATAGTAAGTAATAATATCTTAGCAGTGGAACCTGTCTCATGCTTTGAGAAGCATTGTTTTATTCTGATAATCCTTTTGGTACACTCTAGGTTTTAATTTCAGCGTACCCAATCCAGCTTCAGGGCTCCCTAAGTCTCTAGATTTGGATGTCTTTAGCAACTATTAGAGAAGCATTTTTTCTGGGGATTTCAACTTTTATTTTTAAATTCCCCAAAGCCTTTTTTACTTACCCTGTTGGTGTGTCCTGAGAAAGTTCCCTTTCTTTCTTTCTCAAGATGGAGTTAAAAGTTGGGTATACCCACCCTTCGTTCTCTGCTGACAGCCCTGGTACCCCTGGCTTAGCAAATGCAGTGAACACATTCACCACGGCAGTTTGGCAGATATTTCAACCATGACATTTGCCTTTCACAGATTAAGAAAAGAAGGTGTCCCCTTATGGGCTGCCTGTGCTAAATCCCCTGACACATTTATTTTCGATTTATGGCATATTAGATTTCAGGTTTTTAATTTGCGTGTTTCTGGCAAAGTGTCAGAAGGTTGTGTCTTCGCACACGTCTAGAGTTGTATGTACATGAAACAAAGGCAAATTCAAAAGGTAAAGCTCAAAGGAGGAAACAAAGGGCATATCTAATTGTTTAACCCAAATTGTTTCGCTCTTTCTGCTGGATGTGTCAGAATATAAAGTGTCATCATTTAAAAAATACTCTAGATTATTTCTGAGGTTGTCCATTGATATTTTTGGTTTTTTACACCTAAATTAAAAGCAATGTCTGACTTTTAAAAACATGTTTTTAACAAAAAAAAATACATAACACATACAAAATAGAAGCTTGTTTTATAATTCAGATCAGTTTTCAAATCGTGTTATGATGAATGCAACGAGAAAATTGTGAATAAATTCCTTCTAACAGGGCCTTCATTAAAACTGCTCATAAAGCAGGCTCTTTCCTCTTTACTATTCAGTTCACAAACACTGTTTTTAGATAATAACAACCATACAATATAATTATGTACTTTGTCTGAAATATTTTATTAACTAAATGATAGGTTTAGATGACTGAATTCTAGTCAACATCTGCCACTTGTAACTCAACAATCTGTAGCAGACATGTATAGCCTCTCAGAGCTTCAGGTTTCCTCAGCTGGAAAAGGCATAATAGTAGTTGAGTTAAAAGCTGGCTTGTGGACTTGTTAAGGGAATTGAATAAGAAAATCTATGTGGAACTGGTTGGTAAATTCTACAGCACTACAAAGAGTACATCCATATTGTAACATAAAAATTAACTAGCACATATTGTAATATAATAATAGACCATAATACCACATAATCTCATAAACTTAGAGAGTAGCCAGGACTTATAAACATGCTTGTGATTTCAAATACTATCTCCATATATGTCTAAAAATACATTGGCATGTAGTTGTCCAACTGGTTTGTTCTTCAATAATATTTCTGGATCATTTGTAATTAACATGGATTTTAATTACTGTAGTTGCTTGAATATACTTAGAGTTTCGATTTTTAATTTTGTATTTTGAAGTGGCTTTTGCCAGAGTAGCCTTGTTCGATTGGGCTATATAAACATGTAATTATTTATACCAACTCACGTTAGGTTCATAGTTTAGACTGCCAATTTTCCACTGTTGTAATTATAGCCATAACAGATCTTAAGTTGTTTGAACTAAACAGTTCACTGTCTTTTGAAATTTGCCTTGTAAGTTATACATTCATTAAATTTTTAAAGGTTAACTTACTATACATACACACCCGTACACACACATACAAATTGTGTATGAGACATGCAATTCTTAAAAAGTTGGTAATTCTGACATTTAATATATGTTTCAGAAACAGTAAATACAACTTTCATTTCAAAATGTTCTTCAGATTTTAAAATAACTTTAATGTCCTTGGATATGAGTACTCTGTAATTAAGTAATCCCTGTTATACAGAAAAAAAGTGTTAGATGTAAATACATAATTCTGCCACCACAGCTAACAGAAATGTTATCATTAAGTGTTTTCTACATTCTTGAAGGAGTGAGTAAATATTTCCAAGTCTGTCTTTTTTTTTTTTTTTTTTAAATGAAAGAAGCATTAGTCATATTGAATATCCAGTTCTAGCCAGGAAACAGGAAAACACAGAAGACATATTATCAAATACTTCTTGAGGGCAAACATTCTGTTTGTCAACCTTGGCTGCTATGAATGACATTATAAACTAAGGTTCACTATCATAATGCATTTCTTGTAGTTCTCACAGTTCTTAATTCTCTAAGTTGAAATAAATGCTCTTTGCAATATTGTGATTCCCAAGTTGGCCTCTGGTTTTGTAGGTAATTTTTAATAGGTATTTTTCACTTATTCATTCTGTTTACTTATAGGGCACAGCTAATTTATGATTGTTCTGATTTAGTTCCGAACGTGGTATGTTGCCTACCACTGAATCATCAAACATAATTCACATATCTATGTCTAGGTAAACACAGCACCCAATGTATTTAGAGTAATGTTTTCACCAGTAGTTCCTGCAAAACTTTATATATAGCAGTATGGGATGTTGGCATAAACACACTTTTCAGGATAGATCAAAGAAGTTTTTGTGTGAGTAAGGAAAGGTTGACATGAAGCATCTCATAGCCAAATATATATGCTAGATTCCCTTTCAACCCAAGCAACCTTCAGAATGTGCCAGATTTTGATAAAATTGCCTTTTTTTCCTCTCCAGAGCTTGGCTTCACTTATCCATCTCAAATTTTTCTCAGAACAAATCAACTAAAAACTCCCTAAACAAAAGTTATGAGACTCCAAGCCTAATACAGCAGTTTTTCTGAAAACTACTAACCAAAAGGTGAGGATATGTACCAGAAAAACACTTGTGCATCTATATATTTTCCAACATCTCCTAAATGACTTATCTTGATTGTGTATGCTGAATCTTTTGCGCGTACACATAAAAAAATTGACATATATGTAAATGATTTACAGGCAGAGATGATATTTGTATTTAAATTTGAGCTAATTGTATTCTATCATTTTATTGCCTTACACTTATAATAGATCACATTTAATTTCTTAAATTCAGATGATTTCAGACTTTGTTCCTGTAAGTAATATTATTTTATTTGAATTGCAAATGATCACATAATCTCATTTTTAAATTTCAAGCCTGGGGACCCAAAGATTCTCCTAAAATCCAAACAGACGTTTAACATGAAGAATGTTTACAGACTTACTGAATCAAATGTTTTTTGGTTACTAAATGTTTTGACAGTGCAAAAAGTTTTTAAGAAAAGAAACTAATTTTTGTGTGTGGTTTCCTTTACATAGTAATGGTGTGTACAATCAATTGTTAAAGCTCCTTAGTTTCTACATTATAGATTCTGCAGAATGCAGCAAAGTATTTTTAAAGTTAATGTCTGTACTTCTTATAGCAAAAGTAAAAGAGACCAGATTTATCCATCAGTATTAAGCACATTTTTAGTTTAGGAAAAAAAACTAAAAAAAAAAAAAAAAAAAAAAATTAGATTCAGATATTGGAATACAGGCAATGAAGTTCTGTAACATTAGAGAAGATAAAGTATGAGACATGAGACATAAAGTAAGCAAGCTAGGTCCTACAACTGTCCCAGATTACTGCCTTGACATTTTCCAGGGAGGAGAATGCAATAAAAATCTTGTGGTTACCTGTGTTTTGAAGACAGCATTGAAAGGTAGGAGAGGACAAGGAGTTAGAGTTCCCAAGACAGAGTAATGGTGAACAGAAAGTTGCATGAAGAGAAAATGAGCTACAAAGACCTGCCAAGGATTCCCTCCTCTGTATTCAGCTGAGTGAAATTGGTGCGTGCATTTGTGGCAGCTAGCAAGGCCAGGAAAATAACTACCTGTAAAGAGCAGGTGGAACAATCCTGGGCTCACACCAAGCCTTTGAAAGTTGATATTCTCAATAATCAGAATAGAATGGAGCCTTGAGTAGAATGTTAGAAAATGGTATTGCCTTAGCAGTGAGGAAAAATGAGGACTGAGCTAAAGACTTTTCTGGTCCCACTTGTAAAGCTTAGAGGCAGGTTTCAAAAACAGGAAACTATTTACAAATGACTTGAGAAGCCTAGAAAAAAAATCTCAAGAATATTAAAAAAATACAAGACTATTTGAAGAAATAATTAAAATTTTCCCCAAATTTGATTAGGAGTAGAAATACATTTATCCAAGAAATTCAATAAACAAAGCACAGGAAAATTAAGACAACTGCAAGGCATGCCATAATCAAATAGCCTACTAAGAATAATAAAGAGAAAATTATTAAAAGTAGCTAGAGTAAAAAGACACACTATATATAGTAAAACAAAGATCAGGATGACAAACAATTTCTCTTAGGAAGCAATACAAACCAGAATACAGTGGAAAAATATTTTTAAAGTTTTAAAAGGAGGTATTATTGTCCACCTAGAATTTTACATATAATATAAAGTCTTTCAAAAAACGAAGACAAAATACAATATATTTCTAGAATACAAAAAACAGGAAAAACATTAATTACTAGTAGGCCTGCATTATAGGAATGTAAAAGGAAGTCTTTCACAGAAGGAAAATTATATTGGGTAGATATCTGGATCTAACAAAAAAGAAAGTGCAGAATTAGTAAGCATGCAGGTAAATATAAAATTATTTTTTATTTTGAAATTCAAAAATAATGATTTAAGTAAAAATGATATTATACTGTAAAGTTCATAACAAATACAGAACTAGAATGTATGGTAATATCAAAAACTCTGGGATAGGTGAAATGGAAATATTCAGTTGTATATAAAGTGATGTAATATAATTTAAAGGTAGACCATAATAAATTAAATGTGTATATACTAGAAACCCTAAAAGTGAGCGCTGCACACACACACACACAAACACAAGGTTAGGACTAATAATCCAACATGGAGATAAAATTGTAAAAGATAATCCTAAAGAATGTAGAAAAAGAGGAAAAAAGGAGACAGAAAATAGATGGAACAAAAAAGAAACACAAAACAAACAACAGGATTGTAGATTTAAACAAAACCATGTCAATAATCACATTATATGTAAATGGCCTAAACATCCCATTTAAAATACATAGATTGTCAATTTGTCATATTGGATTAAAAAACAAGACTCAACTACTTGCTGACTATGAGAAACTGACTTTACATTAACACCATATGTAAGTTAAAAGTAACACTACTGAAAAGGAAGTAGGAATGCTAACACAATAGTATATAATGTAGATTTCAGGGCAGAGTTCAATAGAGAGAAGTAAAGTCATTTCTACAAAATAAAGTGGTCAGTTAATCATGAGGACATACCAATCATGAATGTTTATGCACCTAATAGCAAGCTTCTAAACACATAAAGCAAAAACTGTCAGAACTGAAATAATAAATAAAGCAATTCACAAATATAGCCAAAGATAACACCAGTCTCTCAATAATACCTAGAAAATGAATACCAAAAAATGTATTGGCAAACATATAGAAGACTTCAACAATGTCATCATCTATTTCATCTAATTGACACTTAGAGACTATTACTCCTACCCAGTACAGCATTGTACACATTTTTTTTCAACTACATATAGAACATTTTTTGAGACAGACCATATTTTAGGCTACAAAGCAAGTTTTAGTAAATTTATTTATTTATTTATTTATTTAGAGATGGAATCTCACTCTGTCGCCCAGGCTGGAGTGCAGTGGTACAATCTCGGCTCACTGCAATCTCTGCCTCCTGGGTTCAAGCAATTCTCCTGCCTCAGCCTCTTGAGTAGCTAGGACTACAGGCATGTGCCACCACGCCCAGCTAATTTTTTGTATTTTTAGTAGAAACGGGGTTTCACCGTGTTAGCCAGTATGGTCTCGATTTTCCGACCTCGTGATCTGCCTGCCTCAGCCTCCCAAAGTGCTGGGATTACAGGCATGAGCCACCGCGCCCAGCCAAGTTTTAGTAAATGTAAAAGCATAGTAGTTCCTCCTTCTTCATGGAGGATATGTTCCAAGACTTCGTGGGTGCCTAACACGGAAGTTAGTACTAAACCATGTAGGCACTGTGTTTTTCCTATGTATTTATACCTATAATAAAGTTTAATTTATAAATAGAGCACAGTAAGAGACTAACAAAAATGATAATAAAAAAACAATTATATCAATAGGCTGTACTAAAAGTAATGTGAATGTAGTCTCTCTCTTTACTGTCAAAATTCTGTAATGTCTTCAGACCATGGTTGACTATGGGTAAATAAAACTGCAGAAAGTGAAACTGCAGACAAAAGGGGACAACTGTATCCAAGTAATACAAAATAAATTTTATGATGATTATGAAATTAGCAATCAATAGCAGAAAGTTCTCTTTAAAAATTTCCCAAAGTCTGAGAATTAAGAAACTTACAGCAAAGTTAAAGAAGAACTAAAACAGGAGATTAGAAAATATTTTGAGCTGAATGAAAAATGAAAACAATATGAAAGCAATTCTGTTATGCAGTCAAAGCATTGTTTAGAGGGAAATTTATAACATAAAAATCCTGAAAACCTGTGACATCTTTAACAACTAGAAAATTAAGAGAAGATTGAACCTAAAGTGTAACAAAGGAAATAGTAAATATAAGAGCAGAAACTACTAAAATATGAAATAGAATAACAATAGAGAAAATCAATAACACCAAATGCTGATACTCTTATAAATCTTTAGTCAGACTAATCAGGAAAAAAAAGATAAGACACAAATTGTCAATATCAAGAATAACAGATGAAAGACCTCTGTAGAACTTACACATATTATAAAAGGAAAATAAATAAATATTACAAATAAATTTATGTCAATTTCTACAATTTAGGTGAAGTAGACAAATTCTTTGAAAAACAAACTACTAAAGTACTGCAAGAAGATATAGATATACATATATATATATATAAAAACAGATGAAAGATATGTATAGACATAGATATGTAGAGATTCATGAACAGTCTGTATCTACTAAAGAAACTGAATCTGTGGTTCAAAACCTTCCCACAAAGAGAACTTCAGGTGCATATAGCTTTACTGTTGACTTTTTCCAAACATTTAAGAAGAAAAAAATGCCAATTTTACACAAACTTCACCAAAAAGTTAAAAAAGAAGGAACACTTTCCAACTTATTTCATGAGGCCAGCATTGGCCTGATAGCACAAGCATATAAAGGCATTAAAAAAAGCCTACAGCATCTCAAGATTTAGCCACTCAAGAAATAGTGCTGAAACAATTGGATATCTAAATGCAAATCAAAACAAAACTCCAAACCAAAAGTATTTTTAAAAATTTTTAAAAATTTTATCTTTTACCATATAAAATATTAACTCCAAATGGATATTCCTAAATATAAAGCCAAAAATTATAAAGTTTCTGCAAGAAAACACACAAGAATTATCTTTCTCATCTTAAATTAGGCAAAGATTTATTAGATTTAGGACCAAAAGCATGGTTCCTAAAGGAAACATTGATAAACTGAACTTTATTAAATTATGAACAAAGTTGTCTGTTTTCTGGAAGACATTGTTAAGAAAACATGGACGTGGCCGGGTGCAGTGGCTCATCCTTGTAATCTCAGCACTTTGGGAGGCCAAGGCAGGCAGATCACCTGCGGTCAGGAGTTCGAGACCAGCCTGACCAACATGGTGAAACCCTGTCTCTGCTAAAAATACAAAAATTAGCCAGACTTGATGGCAGATGCCTGTAATCCCAGGGAGGCTGAGGCAGGAGAATCACTTGAACCCGGGAGGTGGAGGTTGCAGTGAGCCAAGATCGTGTCACTGTACTCCAGCCTGGGCAACAAGTAAGACTCTGTCAAAGAAAAGAAAAGAAAAGAAAAGGGAAAGGGAAAGGGAAAGGGAAAGGGAAAGGGAAAAGGAAAGGAAAAGGAAAAGGAAAAGGAAAAAGAAAAGGAAAGGATGGACACATAGAGAAGAACCACACACGGGGACCTATCAGAGGGTGAAGGATGGATGGAAGGAGATGAGTGTGTGGACCTATCACAGGATGAAGGATGGATGGAAGGAGATGATCAGGAAAAGTAACTAACAGGAACTAGGATTAATACCTGGGTGATGAAATAATCTGTACAACAAACCCACATGACACAAATTTACCTGTATAACAAGCCTGCACATGTACCCCTGAATTTAAAAATAAAAGTTAAAAAAAGAAAGAAAATGAAAAAGACATACCAAAGACTGTGAGAAAATGTTTGCAAATCAAATGTTGGATAGAGGACTTGTTTTCAGAAAATATAAAGAACTTTCAAAACTCAACAATAAGAAAGGAAATAACCAAATAAAGGAATGGGCAAGAGATCCAATCAACTCTTCACCAAAGAAAAAAAAAGAATGGCAAATAAGAACATGATAGGATGCACAGCACCATTAATAATTATAGAAAAGCAAATGAAAACCACAAGAGGCTACCCTTCTGCATACACAATGATAGTAAAAAACAAAACACAATGGTAGTGCCAAATTCTGGCATAGACGCAAAGTAAAATATACTGTTAGTAGGAATGCAAAATGGGGAAGCTTATTTAGCAAATAGTTTGGTAGTTTCTTGTACTTTTTAAATATCCACTTGTCATATTCCCCAGAAATCTTACTCCTAATTATTTAAAGGAAGTGAAAAATTATGTTCATATAAAAAATCTGAACTCAAATGTTTATTATAGCTTTTTTTGTGATCACCCCAAACTGGAAGCAACCAAAATGCCCTCAGTTGGTGAATGGATGAATATTGTATACAATGGAATAAAACTCAGTAATAAAAATAAACAAGCTATATTAACAAGGTTCTCTAGAGGGACAGAATTAATAGGATATATGTATATATGAACGGGAGTTTATTAAAGAGAATTGATTCACATGATCACAATGTAAAGTTCTACGATAGGCTGTCTGCACGTTGAAGAGCAAGGAAGCCAGCGGTGGATCAGTCCACGTTGCAAAACCTCTAAAGTAGGGAAGCCAACAGTGCAGCCTTCAGTCTGTGGCCAAGACCCGAGAGCCCCTGACAAACCCCTAGCATAAGTCCAAGGGTCCAAAAGCTGAAGAACTTGGAGTCTGATGTCCAAGATCAGAAAGCATCCAGCACGGGAGAAAGTTGAAGACTGGAAGACTCAACAAGTCTGCTCTTTCCAACTTCTTCTGCCTGCTTTATTCTAGATTCACTGGCAGCTGATTAGATAGTGCCAACCCAGACTGAGGGTGGGTCGGCCTCTCCCAGTACACTGACTCAAATGTTCAACTCCTTTGGCAACACCTTCGCAGACACACCCAGGAATGAGGTGGGAGAATCACTTGAACCCAGGAGTCGGAGGTTACAATGGGCCGAGTTCACACCACTGCGATTTGGTTATTTGCTTTCTTATTGTTGAGTTTTGAGAATTCTTTATATTTTCTGAAAACAAATCCTCTATCCAATATTTGATTTGCAAATATTTGCATCTTTTAATTCATTCAAGTTGACACTCAATATTAATTGTCACATAAGATATAGATGTGTGTACCAACATAGCAGACTCTTGCATTAGTTTGCTAGAGCTGCAGTAATAGTCACAAAAACTGGGTGGCTTAAACGGTAGAAATTTATTGTGTCATAATTCTGGAGACTGAAAGTCTGAGATCATGGTGTCAGCAGAGTTGGTCCTTCTCAGGGCTGAGAGGCAGAAACTTAAATACATCTCCCCTAGCTTCTGGTAAATTTCTGGTAATCTCAGTGTTACTTGGCTTGTAGAAGTATCATCCCAGTCTCTGCCTTCATTTCCCCATGGCACTTTTCCTATGAGCATGTTTGTATCCAAATTCCTTTTATAAGGACACCAGTCATATGGGATTAGGGCTCACTCTGCTCCAGTGTGACTTCATATTAGCTTAACAATTATATCTATAATGTTCCTTTTTCCTATGGATATATAGTAATGTATAAATAATGGAATATTATTTAGCCATGCAAAAGAATGAAATCCTACCACTTTTGACAATATGGATAAAACTTGAGGGTTTCATGCTAAGTTAAATAAGTCAGAGAAAGAAAAAAATGATCTCACTTGTATGTGGAATTGAAAGAAGTTGAACTCATAGAAACAATAGAATGCCAGGTGCTGGGGAGCTGGGGGAGAATGGTAGATGTTGGTCAAAGACACAACCTTTCAGTCATTGTGATGAATACGTTCTGGGGATCTAGTATTCAAAATTGTGACTGTAGTTAACCATACTGTATCATACACTTCAAATTTGTTCAGAGTAGATCTTAAATGTTCTTACTACCTGCCCCTCCCCACAGTGGTAACAATGAGGTATTAGATGTGTTAACTAACTTGCTGTGGTAATCATTTCACAATACATATAAATATCAAAGTGTCACATTATACACGTTCAGTTTGTCCAATCTTATGTCAATTATAACTCAATAAAGCTGAAGAAAAATGAACAGGAGCAGAAGTCTCCATATACATTAATTTTTAATACAACATTGTTTTACTAAAAAAATTCGGAATAGTTTAAGTGTTCATTGATAAAAAGAATGTTCAAAATGTATTACCAATGTTTTGAAATACAAAACACAACTGTTAAAATGTTGTACACCGTAAATGCATGTGAATTATTTTTGTCAATTATTCTGCGATGATGCTAACATTAAAAAAAAAAAAAAAAAAAAAAAGACTGGGCATGGCGGCGATGTCTGTAAACTCAGCACTTTGGGAGGCCTAGGCAGGCAGATCGCTTGAGCTCAGGAAGTTCAAGACCAGCCTGAGCAACATGAAACAACCCTGTCTCTACAAAACATACAAAACTTAGCCAGATGTGGTAGCGCCATGCCTGTAGTTCCAGCTACTTGAGAGGCTGAGGTGACAGGAGCGCTTGAGCCCAGGAAGTTGAGGCTGCAGTGATCCGTGATCACAACACTGCACTTCAGCGTGGACCACAGAGCCAGACCCTGTCTCTCTCTCACACACACACAAAATAATAAAATCTAATCAGTCAATCCATCCATGATGTAGATTGGTAGATTTTCATTTATTCATACAGAAGGTGTTCATGGTACAACGGACTAATGCCGCAGTGCCTACCAAGACCAGATGCTTCTTTGCTTGAGAACTGCAGAATGTTATTCTCAATGCCTAATACAGATGGAGTCAAAGAGATTCTTCCCTCCTGAGAATTTGGAATTGGGGTAAGAGGTGCTAGTTTATCTGAAATAGTTACAAGAGTGAAATGTGAGAAAACCAAAACTGTGAGAGTAGTGACAAGCAAATGTGCAGAAAGAAGCAGACATGAGGCTCAGTGGCCCCAGAGAAAGAGAGAAGAGCATAATGAAAGACAGTGGTTTTCCCAGCATCTCTTCTTCTTGATGCTGGTATTTCTTGATGCCTGTATTTCTTGATGTCCAGCTATTCTCTCATCCTTGGGTTTTCTGAAAGATCCCCTATTCTTTATTTCATTCTTTATATAAAATGTTTCATATTTGGAACATTTCGTATTTCCAATGTCCTTTACTCCCTAAGCTAATCTTTCCTTTGGAGTTGAAAGATTACATGAAAAATAATGCTTAACAATTTACAGACCCCCAAAAATGTTAGAGAAAGAGAGAGAATGAGTAAGCTTGGGCAGGATGTATTCAAACCTGTTACTAGTGATTATCTGTATATGGTGGGGCCATAGATGATTTTACTTTTTTAATACATACCTTAAATTTAGACATGAGCAGTTTTTCAATACATAGACACAGGAATGTGCCTTTCCATCCCAGTTTAATTATTACAAGTGAAAATTATTAATGGTTTGATATTTACAGTAGTTTAGAATTCTTAATTATATCACTGAAGTATCATCTTTTTTCACTTTCAAGTAGTTTTGTTTGCAATGATAATGCATTTCTTTTTACAATAAAAGATCCATAAACATGTTTAAAATAAGTTAAAATCAATTTGACTGTTGTGAATGTTGCCTGTTTTCAGATATGAAATTCTATCACATTTTCTCATTTCCTTGTAACACTATGCCATTTCCCCTTGGAAATACATTTCTTTTAAGTTAATGCTTCTCTTAGCTTCAGTGATCTTTACACAAGCAAAAGGAAAAATGTTTGTTATTATCTTCCTTTAAGTAAACCTTCTTATAGTGAAGAATTTCCTAAAGGCACTCTAATTTGTTTGCTTTTATTGGAATTTATCATATTTAATATTGTTTCATTAAATCATAGGTATTTTGGATAGTCATTTTTTAAATTATTACTTAAATTTCTCACTCTTCAAATGACAAGAATAAGACCTAGAAATCTTAAGTTACAGGGATCACCTTCAAATTGTTATTCTGTTTTCTAGAAGAAAATAATTTTGTATGCTGTGATGTCTCAGGATATTCGATATTTCTTCTATCAATGGCATAATTTCAACAACTATAATTTATTCCTTTTTAATATATGAATTTGTAATCTGTATATCTAAGTGCAAATGTGTATTCTAGAATATGTTTGCTCTTCCTCCCCTTCCCATCCTTCCTCCTGCTCCTCCTCCCCTTCCCATCCTTCCTCCTGCTCCTCCTTTTTCTCCTCTTATCTTTCTTTCTCCTCTACTTTTAAATAAGATTTGACATACGAAGCTGTTTTAAGATCTTGTCTACACTTGATTTTGAATTGGGTAACAAGTGAGACAAATAAGACATTGTCTTGATAGGGAGTTGGCATTTGTTTTTCTTACTCTATTTACATTTACAAATTTGAGAACTCGATACCTCACATTTGCTAAGTATGATCTGTGAGCCAGATACTGAACTAAGTGATTTATACTGATTATTTTGTTTAAACCTCCCATCAACTGCTTAGCGTCTCCTGTGGAAACTGAGGTCCATGCACTTGTTCAAAAATTCAAACAGATTGTAAGAGGTAGAGTTCTGATTCAAATGCAGGTGGTCTGATTTCAGAGACCAGACTCTAAAAAACCAGGACACTAAATTTGGCCAAGGTCATAAGGCTCAGTATTTTAACTTTTCAGGTAGGAAACCAGCATTTCCAGATCACCACAATGGTCTGCAGATGTCTGTCATTGTGACCACTGACTGAGTTTCTCTACTGGGAGAGGCTAGTATGGACTCCAGCCGAGAACGAGGACATCCAGTTAGATCAAATTCAGTCAAATTCAGAATGCTAAATTACTCTTCTAGCTGTGGTTTCAGGGTAATCTTTTTTTTTTTTTTTTTTTTTTTGAGACAAAGTCTCACTCTGTCGCCCAGGCTAGAGTGCAGTGGTGTGATCTTGGCTCACTGCAACCTCAGCCTCCCAGGTTCATGCAATTCTCATGCCTCAGCCTCCAGAATAGCTAGGCTTACAGGCGCCCACCACCATGCCTGGCTAATTTTTGTATTTTTGGTAGAGATGGGGTTTCACCATTTTGGCTAGGCTGGTCTCAAACTCCTGACCTCAGGTGATCCACCCACCTTGGCCTCCCAAATTGCTGGGATTACAGGCGTGAGTCACTATGCACGGCCTCAGGGTAATCTTTTAAGGAAAATTTCTTATCTGCCTTAAGGCTCAAGATGTTCTATGCTGCAAACTAAGTGACTATATATATATTTTAAAAGTTCTTTCTTAAGGCTATTTCCTTAGCTCCATAAGCAATGTTAAAGGTTATGTTGCTTGCATTGATTGTTTATGGCAACCACATAAATTCATGCAGACTGACAGTTTTGTCCTGTTCTCCAAAGACCTTGGAGTGTAGATAAATATGATTTCTTAAAATAATTAAATATATGCTTAATTAATCCCGTTATTTAGGCAGATGATGGCCAAAAGATACTTCTTTGCTTTTGTCATATTAATGTGGAAAAGGTAGAAAAGATTTGGGGCTGATAAATGTATTATTTGGTGGCGAATCACTTGAGCTCGGGAGGTGGAGGTTGCAGACTGTGCCACTGCACTCTAGCCTGGGCAACAGAGTAAGACACCATCTCAAAAAAGAAGAAAAAAAATATATATATATGTCTAGATATGTGTGTATGATACATATGTGTGTATACATATGTGTGTGTGTGTGTATATATATATATATGGTGGCTAGCATATTTTTACTTTTATTATACCATGGCTAGCATATTTTTACTTTTATTATGCTACTAGATGTTAGTTAACCGTACATCATACATTACAGTGTTGTTTATAATTAAAAAAATAAAAGAAACCTAAATGTCTAGCAATACGGAATTGGTTAAGAAGTTTCATTCATAAGATGAGAAACTACACTCATTAAAATATATTCAGATGAATAATCACATTAAAGAGCTTCATGAGATGTAATTAAATGGAAAAATATTTTATTTTATTTTATTTTATTTTTTTTTTTGAGACGGAGTCTTGCTCTGTCGCCCAGGCTGGAGCGCAGTGGCGCAATCTCGGCTCACTGCAAGCTCCGCCTCCCGGGTTCACGCCATTCTCCTGCCTCAGCCTCCCAAGTAGCTGGGACTACAGGCGCCCGCCACCTCGCCCCGGCTAGTTTTTTTGTATTTTTTTTAAGTAGAGACGGGGTTTCACCGTGTTCGCCAGGATGGTCTCGATCTCCTGACCTCGTGATCCACCCGTCTAGGCCTCCAAAAGTGCTGGAATTACAGGCTTGAGCCACCGCGCCCGGCCGGAAAAATATTTTAAAACACCATAAATCAGGATATGGGATATGAGTTTATTTTTGTAAAGCAATCAACAAGTTATTTGCCTAGTGTGAGATGTTTCTTTCTAACCTTTTCTTTTCTTTTTGCACATTTCTATTTTTAACACCAAATAGGTTTTTTTTTTTTTTTTTTTTGGAGATGGAGTCTCACTCTTTTGCCCAAGCTGGAGTACAGTGGTGTGATCTCTGCTCACTGCAACCTCTGCTTCCCGGGTTCCAGCAATTCTCCTGCCTCAGTCTCCCTAGTAGCTGGTATATTACAGGTGCCCGCCACCATGCCTGGCTAATTTTTGTATTTTTAGTAGAGACAGGATTTCGCCATGTTGGCCAGACTGGCCTTGAACTCCTGACCTCAGGTGATCTGCTCGCCTCAGCCTCCCAAAGTGTTGGTATTACAGGCATGAACCATCACACCAGGCTGTATTTTCTACATAAGAAAAAATAACATATACAAAATATTACTTGAGGACAATGTATAAGGAGATAATCTGTGTTTGAAAGAAACACTGTTTAGGTATTGTGAAGGAAAGACAAAAATAAAAGTACCTCATTGAATATGCTATCTTAAGATTTTATTTATGCAAATATTTGGGACCATATGCTGAACCTTACAGTTTGGCATGCAAATATCTCAGCTTCTAATTGCCCAGGGGATCTTGCCTAGATTTGGGAGATTATTTAAAGTTATTTCCAATAACCAAGACCATTTAGTCTGTAAAACCAAGTAGAGTACAAAAAGATACCCCAAGTAGAAATAGGTCAATTACATTATCGAAACCTATGGGCTTGTTATATTATTAATTCTCCTTAGGAACAATTATGTCAGTATGCACTTGTATTATCTCGAGAATAAAATTTATATCAGTTTGGATCAGAAATCTTATTCTTTCTAAGGATAGATTATGGCCCATCTGGCCGTTTGCAATCTTACTCGTTGGCAGCTTTCCAAGGAAGATCCAACGTGCTCCAAAAGAGGTCTTCCCTTACGAATGCAAACAAATGTTAAAACAACATTGTCAACACACATGAAATGCTCAAACCTCTTACAAAGCTCCCATTACTCTTAAAAGTCTAAAACTTTTAAAATGATGTATAAGGTCCTCTGGGATTCATTGCCTGCTTGTTCTCCTGGTCATATCTGTCATGATTCCCTAGTCTCTCAGTACACTGAGACCAAACTGGATTTATTTTGGTTACTTGATTGTGTCACACTTTCTTGTCTCTGGGCCTTTGTATGTGCAATTTCCTGTGCCTAGAACATCCTGCCCCTTCTTCAGGCCAAATCCTACTCAAATTTGAGATCTGGGCTGAGATATCCCACTTCTTCCAGGAACTACATGGTATCACTTTTTAGAGGGATGGTCATACAAATCACCTTTCCACTCAGAGAGGGGATAGAGACTGAGTCTCTCCTTCTCCACGGCATCGCCTGGTCCTAACATAAAGAAGTATAGAAGGTGTGCATTGAAAATGCAATGATCAATATCAATGCAGTTTCTTTTAAAGTGTTATGCTATTTTCAGAAGATCAATGTGATTCTTCCCTCACTATGATGTGAGGGAAACAGAGAAATTTGAAATTGAAAGGGTTCTTGTCCTTGGATGTTGAGTTAACTGTGAATGTGATCTGTAATTGATTTCACAACTTCCCCAACTCTGAGTTTCTTCAGTTGTAAATGGGGCCAATAAAGATATTCTTAATCTCTTCGTTAGATTAACTTCAAGAACACATTAACTCATGCATAGGAAGACATTCTTTAAATGAGCAAGTGCCATGTATATGTCAGTTATTTTATTGACCACATTTTCAGTGGAAACCTCATTTGTCAGTGGTGGTGCTTAGATTGTCGCTTCCCCTAAGGTTCTATCACCATCTCTCAACAAGGAACACTAAACGGATATATAAACTAGTATTCTTGCTCTGCAAGTACATTGTCATACATCCTGAACACCTAATTCCAAATATGTTTCTGCTCCTCTTCTAACGAAATTGGAGAGACATCGCCATCTTTATGCTCAAAATTCTTATAGCCACAAGCATGTAGTCAACAAAATCCATCCCAAACAGATTAACTTAAAATTAAATTGGCCAAATCTCTTAGGGAATTTTTTTAGTCACCTTATTCTGTTATTGGATATCATTAAAGTGAAGTTCTGAATGGTGAAGAAAACATAATTTGGCATAGCAGTAACACCAAGATCAGTAGAAGAATGGGTGTTTTTAAATAGTTTTTTAAAAAGGGTTATCTGTAGAAAAATCTCCATTTAGGAAACGGTGACATTTGATGATTAAAACCTTGGATATCTCCTAAAGCAAAGGTTCAAAATGGTTTTCTCTCTTGCCTGTCAAATGCTCTCTTTTAAATAAGGTGTGTTGGGCTTATTGATTTGCATGAATTCTTCTGGTTTCTGTCATCTGAAAGTCGTGTCTTGCAACTTTGAATGTTTATGTGCTTTGACAGTTCCCATCTGCTGTGGGGATGTCTAAGTGCCCCAAGCCTCATTGGCAGAACGCAGTTAAATCTTTGTTTTTAGTTAATAGATTTTAAATTATTTATAGTGATTATGTCTCATTGATTATTAGATAAAATATTTTGATGACACAAGAATGTCCTGTCAACATTTTCCAGATTATAAATAAATGCAAAGCAAAATGACACACACTTCTTATTAACATAAACTTTCTGATATTGTGATCATAATTAGTTGATCTGTGGCCACTTCATTAGTCATTTATTTATTCACCTTCATTTTCCACTTCATTTTGGAAAGGATTTGTGGTGTTGTCATTTCATTAAGAAAAGTACAAGGGCAACCATATCGGAAATGTCAAGTATTCAGAAATTGTCGACCTTGAAAAAAATCACCCTTAGAACTCTACAGAGCTAAAACTCTTAACTATGACAGGCAGGCTTTCTACAAAAAAGGAGCTAGGGGAGAGGTAAATTGGAAATGCCAGCCCTATCAAGGTGGCTGGCCCACATGCCATAGGTGCCGGCTCTTTAGGTTCAGGTCATGGGTATTCAAGCTCTGTGTATCATTGTACTTACTACACTTTACTTACCTGGGAACTGACTGTGTGATAGTTATTAGCCATAGCACTGGGAAAAAATAGAAAACATAGAGAAGGTACCTGTCCTCATGGAGTTTACATACTAATGGGACAAATCCGTCAATAGATATGCCCCAAAACTTTTTTTAAGAGTTCTTTCCAGAAAATGGAGTGAGCTGTGGCTGAGAACAATGGAGATAAGGCAGAGAGACGTCCTCTGCATAAATCTCTAGTTGCTCTGTTCTTGTCTTTGTTGTAAAATACCCTTTCAAATTAGAATGTGAGGTTGTGATGTTATGTAAACAATGGACACTGCACCTCTGATGTTATTGTTTTAGGTCCAACTCTTTCTCTAGTGCAAAGTTGTCATTTTTCTTAATTGTAAGGTTGCCTAGTGAAAATTTTTCTTTACACCTTCATTTACTAGTTTTTATAAGAACAAAGTAATGCTATGTAGTATTTATTAAAATTTTATTATGGTAAGCATATGTCATTTAATCTTCACATATTATGAGATAGGTAGATATTATTTCTAATCATTTTATACAAATATAATATACAAATAGTAGAATGTATAAATCTTAAGTCTACAACTTATAACATTTTACAAAGTGAATATACCTATGTAATTCCACCAGATGAAATTATCCGTTCCTAGATAATGCTGGCGAGCACCCCTCCAGATCTCACCTCGTACTGAATCTAGTCAGTGCCTCCTCCTAAAGGCAACCACTTTTCTGACTTTTATTACAATTGATTAATGAACTTCCTGGCCGGGCGCGGTGGCTCAAGCCTGTAATCCCAGCACTTTGGGAGGCCGAGACGGGCGGATCACGAGGTCAGGAGATCGAGACCATCCTGGCTAACATGGTGAAACCCCGTCTCTACTAAAAAAATACAAAAAACTAGCCGGGCGAGGTGGTGGGCGCCTGTAGTCCCAGCTACTCGGGAGGCTGAGGCAGGAGAATGGCGTGAACCCGGGAGGCGGAGCTTGCAGTGAGCTGAGATCCATCCAGCCATTGCATTCCAGCCTGGTCGACAGAGCGATACTCCGTCTCAAAAAAAAAAAAAAAAAAAAAAAAAAAAAAGAACTTCCTATAAATATGCATTCTTGTGTTAGGCTTCTTTTTCTCAATAGCATGTCTTGAGATTCTTTTGTGTTGTTGCATGAAACAGAAGCTCGCTCCTTCTCACTGATACCTATTCTAATGTGTGGGGCTATCTCCTGCTGGATTTATTCCTTCTTCTGTGGATAGACATTTGGATTGTTTCCAGTTTGGGGCTATGATGGATAAAGACCTATGAACATTCTTGTTTACGTATTTTTGTGCACACAGGTACTTGTTTCTAAGGGTGGATATTTAGGAATGTAGCTGCTGATTTATAGGGCATGCATAGGTTCCACTTTAGCAGATATTGACAACAATTTTTTATCAGTTGAGATTTCATCACAAACCTCAAGCCACTATAAATAATACATAATAAGAGATTTATTACCATGATTACACTTTACTCAATTGTGGAAACTAGAGGAGCTGTCTATTGAGGATGCTGTCCCTGTGTCTAGTATCAAAACTCAAATTAGCTACATCAGCTAGACCAGACGTCAGGAAGAAATGTTGATTTTAAAAGAGGATGATAAGAAACTGGAACTCATAAAGCAGAACTAGAATGCTTGGGGAAAAATGGAAACCTTTGAGAAAAACTCGGTGATAGCTGATGAGCCGCTGGTGAGCCCCCTTCTAAATCTCACTTAGAATGTCTTTTCCAACCAGGGCTAACAAAGAATCACATGCAGAAAGAACTTCTATGAAATGCAGTTCTAGATTATTTGTGTAGACAAAGGAAAAATCCACTACATTACAGCTCTCTTTCAACTATCCTTGCTTCTTAAAAAAAGAAGCAAAATTATATTTCTACCTGACATAATGCAACTATCTCTCATATAACCCCCAATATGCTATCCTTTTCTTCAAAAGGGAACAAAAATACTTGAATCTATTTTTGGATTATACTATTTATCCCTTTAGCTAAGTCAAAGTCTCATTTTTTAACTCCTGTATTTAAATTTAATTTATATGAGTATGCATTATAGTAGGTGGTAGAGAATTGGGAGAGAAAAAGGAAAAAATGGTTAATATAAATACAAATACAGTCATATCAAAATAAAGAAGAATATCCATAGCTACTCTAGTCCTCATTTCTACAACTAGCCACACTGTTGGAACCAGTATCATTCTTTTTAAAATGGTAATTGTTAATTATAATTTGCATACACTTATGGGGTACAAAGTGATGTTATGATTCATGAATGCAGTGTGAATAATTAAATCAAGCTAGTTCATATTCATTACCTCAAATACTAAAATTTTTTTGAAAATTTTTTGAAATTTACTTCCTTAGCAATTTTGAAATCTACAATATTATTAACTGTGTTTACCACACTGTGCAATAGAACTATAAAAGAAAACCCTATATTTCTCCTGTCTGAGATTTTGTACCCTTTGGCCACCATTACCCCATTGCCCCCAGTCCCCAGCCTCTGTAACCGCATCATGCTACTCTTTGCTCCTGAGTTTGATTGTTTTAGATCCTACAAAAAGTGAGAACCTGCAGTGTTTGTCTTTCTGTGCCTGGCTTATTTCAGTTAGCATAATGTTCTCAAAATTCATCCATGTTGTTGAAAGTGACAAAATTTCTTTCCTTTTTAAGACTGATTAGTATTCCATTGCTTATATACATTACCTATTCTTTATTCACTCATTTGTTGATGGACACTTTTGTTGATTCCATTACTTGGCTATTGTGGATAGTGCTGCCTTGAACATGAGAGCGCAGACTTCTGTTCGACAAACAGATTTCAAATCTTTTGGATCAATATCCAGAAGTGAGATTGCTGGATCCTCTGGTAGTTCTATTTTTAGTTTTTTTGTGGAAACTCCACACAGTTTTCCATAGTGGCTGTACTAATTTACATTCCCACCAATAGCGTACTAGAGTTCCCTTTCCTCCACATTCTCATCAATATTTGTTATCTTTCATCTTTTTGATCATAGCCATTCTGACAGCTGTGAGATGATATTTAACTGTGGTTTTAATTTGCATTTCCCTAATGATTTGCAATGTTAACCATTTTTTCATATATCTGTTCATCATTTGTATGTTTTCTTTTGAGAATTATCTATTCAGGTCGCTTGCCCATTTTTTAATTGAGTTTTTTGTTTTCTTGTTGAGTTGTTTGAGCTCCTTATATATTTCAGATATAAATTGTTTATTAAATGCATGGCTTACCAATATTTTCTCTCGTTCCACAAGTTGTCTCTGCATGCTGTTGTTTCCTTTGCTGTGCAGAAGCTTTATAGTTTAATGTAATCCCATTTGGGTCTATTTTTGCTTTTGTTGCCTGCACTTCTGAAGTCAAATCAAAACAAATAATTATCCAGAGCAATGTTGTGTAGTTTTACCCCTATGTTTTCTTCTAGCAGTTTTTGGTCTTGCATCTAAGTCTTTAATTGATTTTGAGTTGATTATTTGTATACGATGTGAGATAAGGATCCATTTTCATTCTTCTGCCTGTGAATATCCAGTTCTCTCAATGTCATTCTCATAATTATTTTTTCCCTAAGCAAGAACTCACCTGGTTGTAATTCCTTTCCTGGTATGGTGATTCAAATATTTATTCCGAAAAGATCTGGGTGATTTACAGTCCTGCCTGTGTTGGGTATAATTTTCCATTTATTTTAATGACAGGACACAGGAGTACTAAGAGACACCCAAAGGATATTCCACATTCCAGGTATATTCCCTTATCCTCATTATGTAGTAGTACAATTTCCCCTTGATAATGAGGAATAGTTATTCCAGGCAGCCAAGTAACTGTTGAATCATTGTCATAGAAGCCTAGAATGGACAGTTATCAATTTCAACTTTTAGTGTAATGGGAACATTACAATCCCCTGGTTAAAGTATTAATCTTTTAAAACTGTAGACTTTGAGATAAACATTAGTCTAATATCATAGTCACTAGGCATATGTGGCTATTTATATTAAATTAAATTATTTTGAATTAAATCAATTTTTAATTATATTATCTCAGTTGAAGTAGTCATCTTTCAAGAGTTCAATAGCCACGTGTAGCTAGTGGCTACCATGTTGAATTGCACAGATATGGAACAGTGTTATCTGGTCTGGAGACCACCAGAGTTCAAAGTTTTGTTAACAAACAACATTCTTACTAGGGTAATATCAGGGCTAATAGTTAGAAGAGTTCCTCTCATTTCCAACTGTGTTGATCCTTGGACCCATGAATTTGGGATATGGGGAAACAGCACTATATATAGTTGCTGAGTTAGAGCATACACTGTATCCTGGAGGACATTATCTCAGCCTCATAAGGTGTTCTTACCCAGTTGGTGCCATAACTGGGTTTTCTAAAAGCTATTGTACTATGCTATCATACCACTGCTTCAGAATGATGGGAAATACCAGAAGACCAGCAAATTGCATAAATACAAACTGTCCCTTGGTCAGAAGCAAAGGTGTATGAAATACCATAATGGTGAATAATATGGAAGTTGCTGTTTGATGAGGGTTCACATGAAGAACAAATGTTGTCATAGTCTGCGCCCAGTTACAGAACTAATTTTCTGATTATGTTTCTTCTAAGTCCCTGTCCACTTATCTAATCTAGTAGCCACTGTCCGCTAAGTGGTATCGAATCACAACTGTGGCCAGAAGCCATGGTTTTGGCAGAAGCATCACAGGCAAAGAAGGTAGATCCATATTCAGAGTAAGTATCTATTCCAGTGAGAACAAAGTGCTACATCTTCCATTATGAATGGTCTCTCAGGAGTGTCCAAGGGAGAGAACACAGTCATGGGTTCTTAGTTTCTGTTTCTGGTTGGGCCAGTAAAACCCCTTCTTCATCCTTCTTTTCTGCACATTACTAGAGACAGAAACTTAAATCCATGGCTTTGAGCTGCTAAAAGCCTAAAATGAAACAAAACAGAACAACAACAACAAAATAGGGCAAGTTGGACAAGCTTGGATGCAATTGACATGCAGCATGTTGCTCAACAATCTCCTTGGTGAATGGTACAATGCTGGGGGCTCAACAGTTGTCTCTGTTGACGGTAGGTCAGCAATGGCTTTAGCCAAACTGACCTTGGTGAGTGATAGTTTATGTTTCTGAGCCCAAGTTTAAACTCTAGTCCTAAAACATCACCACTTTGTTCATGAAGCTCACTCATGACAAGGACAGAAGTGACTGAGTTACCTTCACAGAATGGGTCATTTTGTCTAAATGATCATTAAAATTCTCTTGTTTGAGGTTGTTTTGTAAGTGTTCAGATGAAAAGCAAATATCATCATAGTCTGTGCCCGGTTACAGAACCAATTTTCCAAGTATGTTTCTTCCAAGACCCTGACCACTTATCTAACCTTTTAGCCACTGTTCATTAAGTGGTGTAGATTCACAACTCTGGCCCTTTCTTCTTCCAAGCAAAGCAAACAGCCAGATTCACTGCTCAAAGTTTTGTCCACTGGAGGCCTTCCCTTCACCCTTGTCCTCCAAGGCCACCCTAAACAGGTCTGTAAGGGGCTCCCATCTTTAAATGAAGCCATATTATTTTATATAAAATAATATAAAACCAGCTATAGGGAAATCTCCATGCGGCCTTGAGGGCAGGTTGAGAAAGAGGAGGCATTGGATCCGGAATATGGCCTGTGGGCCACTTGCTCATGCAACTTACATTTGCCTTTAGGATATGACTGAACTGAATCTCCTACATGCCATTTGAATATGAAGTGCTGCTGTGCTGTTCAACTTTTTGGTTTGATGGTTAGACAGCAACCAGTTCATGATAGGCAGCTAAGGCCATGTGGTAATTTGGTAGCCTATAATGAAACATTCATTCTTTGCTTGGCCCCAGCAGCAAGACAGAAGTTGTTCCTCAAAACTATAATAACTGTTTGCAGAGGATGACATAGCTTTGATCCAAAATTTTAAATGGTTGTACTGTGAGCCTCCTAGAGTGTTTTGTCAAAGTCCTCATGAAGCACCCTATCTGTCACAGACATGTGAAGCATCATGAGGATATTCAGGGTCATCTGGTCCAACTAATAGGGCGTCTGAAGAATTATTTTTTTTTTCCCTTGGCCACACTCAAAATTGGTAGATTGTCAAGTTACTCAATGAGTTGGTCTGAGTAACAGGCCCAAGTGAGGTTTATGGCTCTGCCAACTCTAAAGTGGTGCACTAGTTATTTTGGTTCTTTTTTCATGATAAAAGGGTGCAGATGAAGCAACTGATCTTTCACTTTGAGAATATCATGCCATTCCTCTGTGCCCCTAGAAATGTCACGTAGGTGACAGGTCCCTAAATTTGTGTAGGATTTATTTCCTTTCTTCTCTCATGCATATATCTTCGGAAGATGCCTAAAGCAGTTGTTACTTTCTGCTCATCTGATCTAATCAGCAAATGATGATCACTACAGAGTAATGATTCCCTGTAGAATGAAGATGCCATAGAAGTCCCTGAGGAGTAGATTATGGCATAGGACTAGAGGTTTAATATGATACTGGCTCTGGGATCATAGGGAAAAGCAAGTTGTTTCTGAAGTTCTTTACACACACACACACACACAGACAGACAGACAGACAGAGAGAGAGAGAGAGAGAGAGAGAGAGAGCAGAGAGAGAGAGAGAGAGAGAGAGATAGATGCATTTTCAGATTGCAGATGCCAGGGGTGTGTTGATTTGTTCCAGTAATGATACTACAACTGGGCTAGCTACTGCAATGGATTTCACCACTTGATTAAGTTTACAATAATGTACTGTCATTTGCAAAGTCCCATCTGTCTTTTGCACAGGCCAAAATAATGGGTGTGTTGAATGCAGGTGTGGTAGTATCACCATACTGCATCCTTTATACCTTCTTGGTGGCTCTTATCCTTGAAGTCCCTAAAAAATATGCTATTTGCTTTGGTTTTAGTAATTTGGTAGGTAGAGGCAGTTTCATCTGGACTTTTCTGCTGTATTTGCCATGTCTCTAAGAAGCTGACAGAGGAGACTTAGTGGGAGCAGAAGGAGTTGAAGGTCTGATTTATGCTCCAGGCCAACTAGGAGAGCCGGCAGAGTAGTGACAACTTATATTAGCTGCCCTAGTACCTCGTGCCCCAAGCTGGCTTCAGGGTATGAGCTATATGAATATTGCTTTACTTTGCCATCCAAGTACTACCTCATAATAGTGAAGATTTGTTTCATTTTATCTTACAGAAGATTTATTGTTTATCATTCAAATTTAGTTCTACAATCTATCTGAAGTCGATTTTTTTTTTTCTTTTTTTTGAGACGGAGTCTCATTGTGTCTCCCAGGCTGGAGTGCAGTGGCGCAATATCGACTCACTGCATCCTCCACCTCCTGGGTTCAAGTGATTTTCCAGTCTCAGCCACCTGAGTAGCTGGGACTACAGGCATGTGCCACCATGCCCGGCTACTTTTTTTGTATTTTTAGTAGAGACGGAGTTTCACCATGTTAGCCAGGATGGTGTTGATCTCCTGACCTCGTGATCTGCCTGCCTTGGCCTCCCAAAGTGCTGGGATTACAGGCATGAACCACCGCGCCCAGTCTGGAATGGAGTTTTATATGTGGCTTAAGATAACTACTGAAATGTATACTTTTCCTATATTGATACTGTTAGTCCACTTTTGTTGCTATAAAGGAATACCTAAGAGTGGGTAATTTATAAAGAAAAAAGAACTTTATTTGTTTATGGTTATGCAGGCTACATATGAAGCATAATGCTGACATCTGCTTTTGGTGAGGGCCTCAGGAAGCTTACATTCATGACAGAAGGCAAATGGGAGCCAGCAGGTCACATGGTGAGAGAATAAGCAAGAGAGAGAGAGTGGGAGGTGGCAGGCTCCTTTTTAAACAATCAGATGTTGTATGAACTCATTCTATGGGGAGTTCATTCATGACGGATCCACCCTCATAACCCAAACACCTCTCACTGAGCCCCATCTCCAACACTGGGAATCATATTTTCACATGAGACTTGGAGGGGATAAACATCCAAACTACTAATATATCAGATACTGATTTGATTCAGCATCATTTTCTAAACAGGACATCCTTTCTTCCATTTTGCATTAGAATCTTTGCATAAAACAGGTGACTGTATAAGGATTGGAATGGAATGTAATTATTGTACTTTAATAAGTTTTTTTCTTTTCCTTTATTATTTATTTATTTATTTATTTATTTATTTATTTATTTAATGATGCTCACTCTGTCACCCAGGCTGGAGTGCAGTGGCACCACCTTGGCTCATGGCAACCTCCACTTCCTGGGTTCAAATGATTCTCCTGCCTTAGTCTCCTGAGTAGCTGGGACTACAGGCATGCGCCACCATGCCTGGCTAATTTTTTTTTTTTTTTTTTTTTTTTTTTTTTGTAGAAATGGGTTTTCACCATGTTGACAAGGCTGGTTTGGAACTCCTGACCTCAAATGATCCGCCCGCTTTGGGGTCCCAAAGTGCTGAGGTTACAGGCGTGAGCCACAGTGCCGAGCCAATAGTGTCTTGATGACCAGTAGTGCAAATTCCCCCAAATTTTTGACTTCACAATTTTCATCTTTTGTTCTTTCATACATGTTTCAGAACTCACTTTTCAATTGTCACCACAATTTCTGTTGAGATTTTGATTGGGGTACATTGAATCTGTAAAACAACTTGTAGAGAATCAACATTTTAACAATAGTATATCTTCTCATCTATGAACATGTGTTTCTCTATTTAAGTCTTCTCTAATTTCTCTCAATAGAATGTTGTAGTTTTCTGTCATGTACATGTCGTTAGTTAGATCTTGTCATAGGTATTTGATGATTCTGTATTGTTTCTGTGGTACTATTGTAAATAGTATCTTTTTAAAAAAAATGTATCTGAATTGTTTTAGTACTATATAGAAACTTTTTATATAGATCTTTCATCTTGTAATTTTCTACATTTAAATATCAATATAATCTATTGAATTTTTTATGTACTCAGTTATTTCATATGAAAATAATGACCCTATAATTCCTATCTTTCCAATTCTCATAACTTTTATTTAAAAAAGAGAAAAAAAACTTCCTTTTCCTGTTTTCTAGACTTTCCAGCACAATGTTGACTAAATATAAGGACAATGAATAGTCTTGTCTTATCTATAATGTTAGCTAAAATTTGTTGCGTAGAATCTCTTTATTAGGTTAAGAAAACTCTGCCTTTCTATTTCTTGTTGCTAAGCTTTTAAATTAATGGAGGTTGGTTGATTTTCCTTAAAATATGAAGATAATGATATGACTTTTATTTATTTTTCTGATAATATGGGTAAATCACATGAATCAATTTTTGAATATTAGCTGACTTTGCATTTCTTTAATGTAATTTTAAAAATATGTTATTTTGAATTTGACTGCTATCATTTAGTTTGGTATGTATGTACACATACTTACATTTATGCTTATAAGAGAGATTGCTGTTAGTTTCTTCTATGATCCATAGACTATAGATTTGGAAATTAAGGTATAGAGGGATTAAATAATTTAACGAAGCCAGACAGTTACTTAAAGTAAGGAAGTCTGATTGAAGAATATATTTTCATGAAATTAAATTAATAAATGGCAGTTGCAGATTACAGTGTTTTCAGCAAATGGTATTAAAAAATGATCCCGCTGTACTGTGAAGTGCCCTATAATAAAGATTATAAATTTGTGTTTGTCTACAAATCATATCATTTTGGCAAGTTTTGTTTTTTTCATCCAGTGGTAATGTGTTTTTATCTCAACTTATAAGGCCCTAAATAATCTCTCTTTTTCCTCTTCCACATTCACACACACTAGTCTTCAGTCACACTGCCCACTTACTGGTTTTTGAACATGCCAAGGCTAACCACACTTCTTTGTCAAAGCCATTGTACGTGCTATTCCCTCTGCTTAGAAGTATCTCCCTGTAAACATCCGTGAGCCTCAGTCCCTTACTTCTTTCACTGCTCTGAAGAAATGGCTTCTTATCAGACAGGACTCCCAGAGCCATGCTGCCATCCTATGCAATTGACTAGCATAGAAACTTAGAGCCACACTCCCTCCTTCCTGTTCTCCCATAAACTTTTCACTTGTTCTCTTGTATCTTACCTCTTACAACCAGATATTTTAAATTCGTCTATCTAAGGTCTCCAAAAGTAGGTAAACTCCTTTAAAAGAAAGGGCTTCGTTCTGCATCCTGCTCTATGTCTAAAACCCAGATGAGTACCTGACGTACTATAGATTTTTTTTTTTGCTTTACAAATATTTGTTCTATGAATGAACAAAGAAATGAATGAATAAATTTACAAGTGTCAAAAGTTACCTAATTTATCAGAAATTCTTGCTAATTATTTTTCTTCCTGTGAATCTAACCTGTTTTCCCCTTCTGTGAATCTAGCCCTGAAGCAAGACAAGCTTTGTGCCTTCATCATTATCTTCTCTTTATAGCAATCACTGCAGAAGGTGTTGATAGATATTTCACACATCTTTGAGATGCATCCTGGCTGTGCCCAAGGTAACTTGGAGGTGGCAGCATTAATCATTTGCCATATGATAAGCTTCTGTTGTTCGCTTGTGGTGCACGGAGTTCATAATGCCCACTTTATATGCAATATGCTTGAAAAATGAAAGATTATTGTTGATATCAGAGTAAGATATGTAATATCATATGTAATTCATTTCCCTCAATGTATGCCCTTTAGCTATATTCAACCCCGTCCTTCACACCTGGTCCTGAGATAAATGGAAATGTGAGATTCTGTGTATAAACGGTGCATCTATTTACCAAATTGATTTCTGGGGCCAAAGAAATAATTGTAATTTATGAGATACACCTGTGATAGTCATGAATGTTAAGCAGAGTAGAGAGGCTGAGTGGCATGACTTTGATTTTTAATTACAGGTCAGCTCAGCTTCTTAGCTTAATTCCATTGTGTGAAGCATCACCTTTCTTTCAAGTGAAAGCTAAAAGTGCAACGAACTAACCTTTGAATGTTAATCTGAGTGCCAGAAACTAGATGTGCACCTCTGAGCAATTATTCAGCCTCCTGGGACCTGAGTTTTTTTGGCTCAAGATTTCTCAATGTCCATCCTTACACCTGCAAAATACGATTCTATATATCATCGTTAATGAAGGGAACCAATTTGGGGGTTAGAGCTTAGATGAGAAGAAATGTTTTAGTTATGTCCTATACACAGCTTTCCGATAAAGAGAGAGGCAAAAAGAAAGGGAGGAGAGTGACAGTCCTAAGTCATATCTTTAAAAAAATACACCACCCCAGTTTTTAAAAAGTACAACCCCGGTTTTCCAGACCTTGTTTTCCTGTGGGGCCAGACTGGGGTCAGAGTTACGGAGTAAACCAAGTTTTACAGGCTCTTTTCTTTGCCTGCTGACCCAGAATCTCACTGTCTTCTTAAACACCATTCCTCCTCTCCAAGCACAAATACCCCAATGAAATGTGCTTGAGAGTGGGAAAGAGAATTGGGCAAGATTCAAGCAAAGAGGTTTTGGAGATGTCAACAGCAAGGATAAAGGTTTAATTATCTGATGCAGCATAGTGCAATGATGTAAGTAGAGCCTAAAGAATGGGGCTTGAGGAGGAAGATGGGATAACATAAGACCAGAAAGGAAGACAGGGGCTAGATCAAGCAAGGGTTTGTAAGACAGCTCTTTTAGCTTATATGTATAATCCTTCTGTTCAGTCTAGGTAGGGTTGATATGGGAGGAACAATCAAGTGCCAAATATCATATTTTATTTAGGATTGATCCTTCTCCCACTGTCAAGGGTTTCCATACTAGTTCAAATTCCTTCTAGGTGGTTCCTTCTTACCTAAGTGTAAGAAGCCTCCCAGGAGGTCTCCACCTTTTCATAAATTTGTTGGAGATCAGCCTTGCTAACTTATTAGATCAGCCTTGCCAACTTATTCATTGTATCAGAATCACATTTTAGGTATAAAGTAATTTGTCTTAGGCTATATCATAACATAATATTATAATCAAAACTTGTGATGCCTTCCGGTGTCTAAAATCATATATACTAAGTAGACATTGACATCTAATTAGAGATTAAAGATGTTTTGGTAGGATTACTACTTGCCTTTCTCATCAAAAATGGGTTTTTCCATGGCTTCTTCACTATCTCCTTATCGACCCATGAATCCTGGCCAATCTCACTGCTTTATCATAGAGATGAACTCATACCCCTCTTGAAATAGATCTCCTTACTATGACAGGCCAGTGCCAGTGTGACGATTTTCAAACTCTTCAATAAAACATAGCCATATGTTTTCAGAAGGGCTGACAGAGACATAGTTGAAAGTTGAGGTTTAAAACAATGATTTAGAATCTTTTGTATAACCTTAAAAGTACACTGATTTCATGCAAACATATTGAGGGCACACATTGCTTTCGTATTAGGAAAGATGAGTAAATACATTTTCATATATGTATATGTAGCAAGGCTAGTTAGCAAGGTCTAACAGAATATTTGTTTCAGCCATAATGATGAAAACAAATGCTTGCATTTGGGAAACTTCCTCAAGCGGAACCAATCATTTTAATGGAAGGAACTCATTGTACTGCTAAAATTATGTTCCAGTAAAAAATGTTTACTTGTGGAAATGATGCTCTATTTAGAAATGCTTACAAAGCTTGATGAGGAAGTAAAAGAGCCAATAAACTGAAGTGTAGTATTAATTTCTTTGTAAGGCATTTTATGTGGCTTAACTGTTTTGTGAATTGGTGTAAGGCTGTTTGTTTTTGTTCATTTGTTTTAAAGGGGGAGAATTCATTTGCTGATTCTTTTCCCCTTGTTGGGTTTATTAAATGATTTTCAGGCACACTATTTCAGGCCCTTTATTGGTAAGCTTTTATTGGGCTAATATTTCATTTATTTGTTTCAAAGAGTCGATTCTATGGTTATTTGAGATGAATTTGTTGACACGTAGGTTTTTTTGTGAAAACAAGAAGCTTTAATTGCAAAGTTGGGAATAACACATGTGAGAGTTTGTGATGTCCACTTTGCTAACCACATTATGTTGCAGAGAAACCCAATAAAATTTCATTGACGCTTACTTAATTTTATTAACTAAGAGATGTATCTAAGTAATTTTATAAGAAATCTCGGCACAGATTAATTAGAGACCTAAATACAAAATTCTCTCTTACCCCAATGATGGCATGAAGAATTACACATTGTTTGAACAAGTGTAAAAATTTCCAGACATTTCTGTGCATCTATGGAATAGGTTTTAAAAATTCTTTTATCAGTTAATTGCATTTATTTGCCCAGACTAGCATATAGTTATGTAAGACTAATCAAACTGTCAAAATTAAATTTTCTTAGAGTTTGAGATATAATTTAAAACTTGAAACTCATAGAAAAAAAAAGCATCACTTTTTATGCTATTGACTCTTGGAAAGTTTGTGTGCATGGCCAAAGGCCAATGACATAAATAGCAGAAACAGAATTGCTTCAGTAGGGAAGATTTGGAGGTGAAACAATCATAGAAAGTGTTAGGAATGTAGGGTGCAAGTGGGACTCCAGAAACAAGGATCCTTCCAGTAGAATCTGAAACCTCTAATGAAAATTCAGAGAAAATGGCTAGAGAAAGTTTGTTCTTCAGAAAGTAATGAGACAAAAGCCAGTTTCCTCCTGTAACTTAAAGTTATGTGGCACTATTGCAGAGGTGAATCATGATAAAAGCAACTACTGTCTTGAATCTAGGGCTTACTGTGTGCCAGGCACTTTGCAGATTTTAGCTCATTTAATCTTCACAATAATTCTCTGGGGTAGGCTTACTGTTGTTATCCCTCTTTTAATAATGATAAAACTGAGGTACAGAGAGATTAGGTGTAATCATGTGGTCAAAGCTAGACAGCAAAAGGACAGAAGGGGTAGGATCTGAACCCGGGACATTTCCAGCATCTGTGCTCTGTACCACAGATCTATGCACAAAGTTGGTTCCCACCATTCTTGCTCTGGGTGCGTTGTAACACTGCCTGGACTCGTATTGGCTTAGGAAACTGGAAGAACAATTCCAGCTTAAGGTTCTAGTGGTTATTCTGGACCCTTCCACAAGGGTCGGACCCTCTTGCCCTCTGTTTCCTCTGTTGGTTGCAGGTGGTAGCAATCAGGTTAGTTTTATGAACTTTGTGAAGAGAGACAGGAAGGGGAATCAGAACTAACATTTGTTCGAAAGCTAAGCAGAAAGAAGGAGAGCTTATCAAGACACAGTCAGGACTTTTCAAATAAGAAACTTGAAGAAAAATATAAAGAATCTTAGCATACATTTTACCATAGCCTTGAATAATGGCCCTCCATTAGAAATGCATAATCCACTTGCACCAGAGTTTCTTAACCTTAGCACTACTGACATGTTGAAACATGATTTTGTTGTTGTTGTTGCTGTGAGAGGCTGTTATGGGCATTGTAGAATGCTGACCAGCACTTCTGTCCTCTACTGACTGGATGCCAATAGCAGTTTGATATGGTAACCAAAAATGCCTCCAGATGTTGTTCAATGTCCCCTGGAAGTAAATTTTTTCCTAGTTGAGAACCACCCAAACATGTAGCTATGATATTCTATTTAGGCAGGGTAAAAGGTTTCCATGACTTTGATTAATATTAGTAAAATGATATGAATTCCTGCATTTTTGGAAAAATGAGAATTTTTCTTTCTTTCCTGATTAGAATTCATATTTATCTTTTAATTCATTAATTGATTTTTAGTAGCATAGTTATTGATATAAGATAAGAAGGTTTGTTTTCAGGGTATTAAATACTGAAGCCCGAAACAAACAGGAATGCTAAGATGCTGACTTACTGAGAAATTTCAGAAGTGATTCAAGAGAGATTTCTACTCTAAGAAGAATGGAAGTTTTTCATATAAAAAGATAGGGCTCAGATGGACATAGCAAAAAAAATACCAAAGGTGAAATGTTGATTTTATCAGCTTTCTTAAAAGATTAGTATCATGGCATGTCAGAGTCAGAAGTATCATTTAAGATCCTCTTATTCAATTCTTTAATTTTAAAAAGAAACAGGGATATAGGAAACCCAGATAGGAATGGGAGGCAGATCTGATCCTCATTTTCACTAAACACAGTTTCTCTGGTGAATGCATGAAACCAAGAAGTTAGTTGTCCTAAAGAGCCTTCAATTCCTACCTGTAGAATCAAGGATTCCTTTTTTCTATTCCCATTAACCATTTGGTTGGTTTCTCTTTCCCCGATTAAGTTTTGTTTTCTGTAGGGGAGAGGCTATCTTTATATCCTTTCACTACCTAGCACAGTAATTTCAGTGTTAGAGAAAACAATTTTCTATGTATCTTCAGAATGATAAATTCCAAGCACTGTAGACTGATACAGAGATGGTTGCTAAGTGCCCAGTGGTACTTGTGCTTTCCCAATGTAGGGGAAAGTATAATTAGACACTATCATTTTATTTGATTGATTTTTCCATCTTCCCAGACGGACATGCTTCAACGTGGACAGGGCCCTTTTCTCTCTTGCTCAATCGTGGTTCCCCAGGGCCTCACATGGTAATTGGCAAACAGGAGGTCTTTAATAAATTTATTTGTTGAATGATGAAATAAAGCAGTAGATTTGCCAGGGTGGACACAGTGGAAATTTTCAAAATGAGTTCACATGGAACATAGATACTTGACAACCATTTGCCAAACAGGGTATGTAGCATAATGTCTAGAAGTGGCGACTCCACAATTCGGACTTGGATGAGAAAGCCAGTTCTGCTTGCTGGCAGCTTTACTACCCTAGATAAGTTATTTAACTCAGCTAAAATCTCAACTTCTGCATCTGTAAAATGGACACAATAGTAGTATTTATCCATCAGGATCGTTATGAAAATCCTTATGAAAATCCTTATTGTTATGAAAATCACTTCAAACATCTGAGCTGTAAGTGCCCTCTGCTTCCCTCTCTCCCTGCCCTAGGCGCTCCAGGGGCAGGTCATGAGCCCTAGGCCGGGCCCGCCATCTTTATCCATGTGATTCACTCTGTAACTGGACCCAGAGCCTCACCCACAGGACAGCCATCCTGGATTCAGACACGGTGAAAAACAGCTCACTGAAATTCAGCCAGAGTCCTGCAATTCAGCAGTGGTTTCCAGAGAAGCCCTGCATGAGGAACAGTATAGAGTGTTCAGTAACTCTCGAAAAACTGCACTTCATTTTCCACTTGGTCATTTTTGTCCTTTGTGTCAGAAACCTCTAGAGAGAGCACCAGGAGTGAGGTAACAAGCCCCAGCCCCTTTATTATTATTGAAGGAAATGTCGGCCTGAGGATCCTATCCTTTATCGAAATGAATAAATAAAATATACATAACAACTAGCTAAGGGGTGAAATATTTAAGTGAAGAAAATGGAACAAACTATATTTAAATGCCGCAGAGAGACACTGAGAAATGCTAGCTGTATCATAATCTACCTCCCACACCCACACCCAATGCCATTCACCTCATACCAAATTGTATCATCTATGTACTTCTGAATGTTTCCTCCTATGGTGTGACTTGGGGGTTGCATATAGAGTTTTTTTTTTTCAGTCATTCCAGACAGGGTAATTAGAAGATGAGGACTCGGGGTGTTGTATGGAGGTGAAGCCGAAGTTGAGCCGTCTAGAGTCTGGAGCGCCCCCTTGAGGAAGAGGAAGGAAAGGAAGGTAGCACAACAGCTGAGGCTTGCAGGAGGTGGCGAGTGAAAGAAGAAGATGGGAAAAGGTGGCCTCGGAGAATGCCTATGTTCTGATGACCACTGCAATGCGAATGTGTGTAGATTATTTTTTAAAAGTTATCCTTTCTTTTTCCCTCGAGCATAAAAACCTTTTATGTCTCTGGGACCACTTGTGGGCAAGAATCAGGAAGGTGACAATTTTGAAACTTAAACAGGCCTTAACATTAGGAGAAAGCATTCATTCATTCATTCATGCACTCAGTCATTCACTTCTTTGAATAAACAGTGTTTTTCTCTTATGTTCCAGACAAGAAAAAAATAATTCAGATATATATCTCAGTTGTGTCAAAGCTCTTATTGAAAATTCTGGGGATAAAAATTTCGGAAACATTCTAGCAAGCCAGAGATGGTATATTAAAAATAACTGAGCTTTTACTGCAAATTAAGCATGTAAGAAATATCAAAATGCTTCTTTGTTATTTTATTTTAGTGAATATTGAGAAAATACTTATAAATGTCTGCATAAGTTTACTGGTGTTCTGTATAAGCTTTAGATCTTCAAGAATGATCTTTTTTTTTTTTTAAAGGATAATAGTGGTTTTATAGAGCTGTACACTCTACATTTTGTTGTAACTGCTTTATCTTAGAATGATAAAAATAAATGCAAGACTTTTTTAGAGAAAATTATCTATCACACACTCATAACTGGGTGATAGATGATTTATTTTATTTCCTACTGTTGATTGGCTGTTTATGATAATTGCTTTTTGATTGGTTTGTGCAAATTGGAACTTGAAATTCCAAGGTGAGATTTACAACACTAGGAAGATTTTTATTAAGCCCTGAAAAAAATATGTTTGTAATGTGAATTTTAATTGCATTCCACTGGAAAAAAACAAGTTCATATTTCAGAATTAAATGAAAACCACTTAGGATTAAGAAATTCCTATTGCTGAAATATTCTGAGTTCCTTAAAAAAGGTAAGCATTACTGGCTTGTTCTAGCGCTACTGACTCTAATAATCAAAATCACATATAAATACCAAAATAATAATAATGATAGCTTACATTTACTGATCACTTAGGATGTGCCAATTTCTGTGCCAAGCACAGGTCTGCTAGTTATTTTACTTAATTAATGCTCACCACAGCCACATGAGACAAGTATTATTATTCTCACTTTACAAATGAGCTGCTGTGGCACAGAGATGTTGAGTAATTGGTCCAAAGTCACACAGCTGGTAAAGAGTAGAGGTTGGATTTTCCGGGTCTGTCTTGTTCCTTAGCTCACTAGATTAACTAAGCTGGATGTCATGATATAGAAATTACTTTCTTTCACATTGTCAACTGACATTTGCATTAAAGAAAAAGAAACGATCTTACTGTAATTCTTGTTTGAATTCAGAATATGAAGGAGAAAATGGAGAGGAGAGTGGAGCCTGTCTCTTGGTGAAAATTTTAAATGCCATCTCGATGGGACGTGCCTTTTGATAGTTATTGTATTCTGCATCATGGCCTCCCACTCGGCTCTAAGAACTTTTAAGCTTGAAGAACAGCACATTCTAACCGTAGTGAGCATTTAGGAAAACTCCACAAAGTATGCATCTTAAGGGGAAAATCCCAACTGAATCTAAATAAAATAAAATGCAAAAGAAGAAAAATGAAACACACACACACACACACACACACACACACACACACACACACAAGTTCAACTCTATTCTTCCATCCTGCCCAATCCACTTTTTTCCCACCATCCCCATTTGGGACACTTTTTCAACTTTCTCATGGTTTGAGCACAGATTTAGCTTTTTTGAGAAAACCATATTTGTCTTAGGCTACAATATCTTTCATAAACATCCCCTGCCTATTTATTGAGGAGAGCTTCTGTTCCTTCTCACATTTTCTCCTTCCAAATTCACTATTGTGATAGCAACCATAGCCTCCAAACTTTAATAATTAACATTTAGTAATAGGAAGGTCGGAAAATTTATTCTCTGTTTCTCTTACCCCAAAGGGGCATTGCTTTTTCTTTAAGATCTCGAGGGAACACTAGGTAGTGTGGCTGTCTTTTCTGCATCTCATTCCTGAAAAATTCCAGTGATGGAGATTAATCAGTTAGTATTGCGTTGAGAATAGGGTCTTTTCCTTAAAAGCTCTTGACTGACTAATGCCACAAAAATGACATTTTAGCCAGAGATCCCAAACTGAATTGAATCCTTCTTTCTCACTATTCTTAAGCCACTCACAGTTGTTTGTAGTATTTATGCATTTAAAATGACAGGCCAGACAAATGCCAGATTGATCAAATAAAGATGAAAATAGAAAATGGGGCTGTAAGAGAGACTGGGAATTAAGATGAATGCTACAGAAATATGCTGTGGTTTCAGATGAAACATCAAATTTGTTTGTGGTATAACCCCAAGTATCAATTTATGAATAATATGTTATTTGGATAATACTTACATTTGAAAATATTTGGAATTCTTAATTTGATTTTTTATAGCTTGTGATATTTTTTATTTTCAGTTTTATTACAAATTTCTTTCTCACAATCTTTCAGCTGGACTGGTACTCAACTTTCCCCAAAACTAGTGCTAACTAGCCTTTGAAAACTATTCTCACAGTTCCCATCTAAGTCTGTTGAAATTAAGCCTCTTACAATGTCCTCCCTCTTCCTACCCCTGATGGTAGCTTGAATCTACTGCTTCTTTACAAGAAATCCTTTCCACATTCCACATTCTATGCTTGTTAATAATTTCTGCTACTCTACTAGTGGGAAGAAAATTTGTCCCCACTTTACTGGGGAGAAAAGAGAGCTGAAGTATTGTACCTTTTGGGACTGAAACATTTTGATTATATAATTTCAAGACATTGTGTTTTGTTGTGTTTTTCAGTTTTCTAGAGAGTGACAAAATTGTCAAAATGTTAGAAAAAACTTGTCTCTTCAAGAAAATACAAAGAACAGATATGAAATATTTCGCCATTTTTCTGTATTAAATAAAGCAACAAATATATATTAGCTTTCTCAACCTAATCATGAGTAGAAGATTTGTTTCTGGGATATTCAGAAATGTTACCCACTTCTACCCAGGAGATAGAAAAAAAAAAATTCCTATCAATTTTTTTGAGATTTAGCTGGAGCTATAGTTGTCATTTTGTTCTTGATAAAGACCTATATCTTTATCACATTTGAGAAAACTAAAGAAAACAGACAATATAGATCTAAACTCTTGAAAGAAAACAGACAATATAGATCTAAATTCTAGGCAAGTAAAGTCATTAACATGTGATGGGTTTTGAAGGATTCTAGAAGGTTCTGATTCCTGCCCTTCTCCCAAACTCTCTCTACTCCGCCCTATTCAGAAACATGTCTACATGTTGGGTTAACCCTCTATTTTCTTCACTTAAGTTACCCTTTTTAAATGTATGGTTTCAAGTCCTGTTAAAATGCAAGAGCATCTTTTTTCTTGTTTTGCAAAAACAAAAAACACCACAATGAATGTATTTACTTTGCAGAGAGAGCACCATGGTTACTGCAGAGTGTGACCATGATTAATAGCAACTTCAGGTGTTGCTTGCCTAGGAGGTAGCCTCATTAAAATGGACTGCATCCTCACCTTCTGAATGAAGAATCTGGGTGGTTTTGATAAGACAGTAAAAGGTTCAGGGAGAGAACTTAACCACTTCAAGTGCAGCTGCAGGTGATGGTGCCACAGAAGAGGCTCAAGGACACAGAAGGAGACAGACACTGAGTAGAGACAAACTTACTTGCTTTACAATTTTGCTGAAAGCAGCTTTGGCAGAAGCCTGCACATATTGTCACCCAATTTGTTTATAGTTGCCAGCCCACATTTTAACCTCACCTCAACCTTCAAAATGCAGCTAATAGACGTGATTATAAATGAGAACACCTGCCACTCAACAAAAAACTATTAGGTCCCAAGAATCCACAGTGACAAAATGCAATTTCAGATAGATGCAATTGTAAATTTCCTTATTTAAAACCTTGTCTCCCATTTAAACTCTCTTCATTTCATCTTTGGTAGTCAGGGTTTTCTGCAATAGAATCTGAATACGAACAGTCAATGTGCCTAGTAAAAATAGATTTCTAAGGTAAGGAGGAGTTGTTATTTATTTTCTGCCCACACCATTAGCATATTATTAGCAGGATATGTTAAGATTACATAAATAAAGTGTCTTTATGTCACTGAATCATACAACACATTATTATGTATATAATATACACATATATAAACACACATATGTACACATAATATACACAAATACACAGAAATGTGAAACAACCTTTTACTTTTGTATTAGCCTTAATAACTAGTAATACATGACCTCCTATGGGCCTAAGATTATTAATATTGTTCTCATTTGACAGAGGAATTACCTTGGATAACCTGTTTCCACATAAAGTTTTATGGTCTGCTTTCCAAATTGTACAAATTACTCTGAAGTGAAAGTCACAATGGAAAAGTTCCAGAATCACATTCTTGGCTCTGGAACACAATGCCTTGGTTGTTTGCCAACTTTCTTTTCTGCATTGTTCAGAATAGTTTGTAAAAAATGTTTATATACGTCTATATTGAGCACTAGCTCCACTGTGTTCTCCTTTAAATGTATTGCTGGCAGCTTCCAAGATAATTTGGGAAGGAAAAGATCAGTATCAATTGAATAATTCATTTGTATCTAGGAGATCTCGTATTATCCTAAATGCATGATTAATTTGTATCACAGAGACTCTATCTGAAATATGTGGTCAGAAAGCAAAGACATGAACCAAGACTTATAGGAACTTGCTGATAGAAAAAGATGCTACTGCCAATTTATGATCTTACCAGGGTAAATCTTTCAATGCCTCGAAGTTTCATTATAAGCATCACTAAAAAAAAAATCATTTAGCATTCCATACAGATTCTGGGCATTTAAACACAGTGCTGCATAAACAATGCAAGGAACATATATTCTAATATTAATACACCTATAGAAATTATAATACAGTATTACATTGAAATAGCATAAAATATGATTATATAAAGTTTACTCAAGAATGCAAAAATATTTTACTGTTAGGAAATCTGCTTATCTACTTACATAACTCATGATATTAATAGGATGAAGAAAAATATGTAACTCTATAAAGAAATTTGATAAAATTCCATAGCCATTTCAGTTAAAACTTATTTTAAAGTGGTCATCTATTTTTTTAATAGGATAAAACTAATAAAATTCAAGTAATATCTTACATCACACTAGAAGGATTATTATAAAAGGATAAACAAAGCATGAATTTACTTTCGTCATCGTGTTTTAACATCATTCTTCAAAAGCTCACCAGTCCATTAGAAAAGAATAAGAAAAGTAAGTGGTATAAGGACAGAAAAAAATAAGGCACAATTGTCAGTATTTTATTTTTTGATTCTATGTCTATAGATCCCAAGATAATCAACCAGGTTGAGGAAGGACTGTTAGAACTACTCAGAGTTCAGCAAAAATAAGCCATTTAAAAATTAATTTGCAAAACTATTTTTTATTTTATTTTGACAATAATCCATTGAAATATATTGGAAACAAAGATAAAATGTTCAAAGAAGAGCAAGAAATGCATGAGATCTTCATGAATAAAACTATAAATGTTTTCTTGAAGTACATAAAATAAGATAATATATGGACAGTTGGTTTTCCAAAGATGTCAGATTTTTTTAATGAATCTATGTTAAGTCAATCCTAGTGAAAATCTAAAGCTATTTTGTTTATTTTCTAGAATGTGATCAAATGATTCTAAAGTTGATGTGGAAAGGAAAATATCTGATTATACACAAACATCTGAAAAATATGAATGTTGAAGGAAATTTTAAAATTCATTGAAAAGCCATGGTAGTCAGAAAAGTCTGGTACTGAAATAAATATAAAGATATAGGGGAATTTAAATCTACTATTATGCTCCCTTAGTGCATACTAAACAGAAGTATTATTTCCTGGGCATGGTTTTTAATCACTGTACTCCCATTAACCTTGGTTCCATAAGCAAACAAAATTCACTGGAAAAATGTACAGTTCTTACTCTTGTATTCAACAATATTTTTTTTTCATAGGGATGGACAGGTTATATGAATGCAAAAAAAATCACTTTTTAATGTCAAAGGTGTTAACTCATTAGTTCTAATTTCCTATAAACATTTATAGATTTTGCTGCTATTTACATGTTTTATAATTTTCACATATTAAAAAAGTTATATATATATATATATATATATATATAGAACACATATTTAGAGACAAATGAGAAAATACAGATTTTACCCACACTAGACATAATTCTTCTTTTTCATCATTGGCAATCTGATAGACTAAAATTAATATCTCATCTTAAAAATGTTATATTTAATTACTAGTGAGTTTGAAATTTTGCCTTGTGTTTATGGACTACTTACATTTTCCTGTGTGGATTGAATATTTATATTTGTAGGCTGTTTTTCTTTCTAATCTGGGTTTATATTTTTACAAATTGATTTATAAAAGTGTATGTTCATACTAAACGTATTAGACCTTTATCTTTCAAACGTGTTACAAATGATTCCCCATATTGTCATTTGACTTTATTTAAAATGCATTTCATCGTAGAGAAATTGTATTTTTTATGTAGTCAAACCTGTCGATCTTCCCCTGAAAGTTGGAACAATAGAAAATGCAGTGGAGGAAATGAATGCAGAATATGTGTTGACAATTATGGAACAGTATTATTCTCCTTGAAATATTAGATATTTTAGTAGTTTGTTTGTTTGTTTTTACCACGATTAACTCCCTACATGTCTTACATTTACCACAGTATCACTAGCTTTCATTTAATTTCTTTTCTTGGTTTGCCTATTTTTGTTTGCTACGCAACAGAACTCCATGAAATGGGACCTTAACTTTACTTGAATAAAAATGTTTATGTATAAGAACTTAAACACAAATCAGTCAGTTTCACTTAATTCCTGAGAGGGCCTCAGTAATAGTGATTGTTTCCCTCCTATGCTAATCATAGGCAGCATTTCCCAAAGACTGTGACTTGGAGCTTCTCCAGAGGTGACTGATAGGCCTATCCCCAACCAAGTGTTCTAGGGCCAACGAATCTCTGGGAAATTCTATATTAAACAAAGTTAAATATGTTTTTTTTTTTTTTTCTCCTCAGCATGACTTAAGAGTCTTTAATATACTAGTATACGCTATGACTTCCTCTCCAGTCAAGGGTATTCAAGGGTATTTTATTCAGGGTTTCTCAAACATAGTGAGCTACAACCCCTGTTTTCCTCAGAGTCATCAGGAATACAGGCCTGGGGATCTTTGCCACATCTTAAGGAGTCTCTGCTTCAAACACCACCCTATCAGAGAGATTTTCCCCTGTTCCCACCTAACTAACTTACTGTCAAACCCACATCAGTTTCCACCCTCTCATTTCACTTTTTGTTTCTTCAGAGAACTCAGTACCTGGCATTCTTACTGACTGTTCCTCACTTCCCCTTGGAATTTAAGGTCTCTCAGAATTGAGTGTTGCTGTCTCCTTAGTGCCTGCCACATAGTAAATACTGAAAAACTATTTGTTGCCTGTGTTTGTTTTCTGGCTTTTGGCCCCAAGTCCACAAGATGGCTCCCCTGCTTCCGGGCATCATAACCGTATTCTAGATAAAAATGGGCAAAAGGCAAAAGCCATGTGCCTGCTGGGTCTGTCCTTTGTGTTTGGAAAACCACTGTTTTCCAAGTAGGTCTACCCTGCAGACTCCTAAATTGATCAGGAGCATGTCACATGACTGCCACAGTTGCAAGAGGGTACTATTTTAACTAAGTTGCTATGTTAAAGGAAGTAAGAGTTCTGTTAATAAAGAAGGCTATGCTGGGCATTTTGTGTACAACGACTCCCAGAAAGCTGTGATTGTCACACACTTGGCTTCACTCATGTCACTTGTTTGGCTCTCATAGGCATTTGAGTTTGCAAATTTGAACTAGAAATTTCTTCAAGTCATTTGTAATCTTTAAATTTAATGATTTTATGATCTATACATCTCCAGAAAATGCCCCAGATTTATCTGTATACAGATGATTTTCATGTGTTGAGTTTAAGGGGAAAAAAGCTTTCTTTTTTTCCCTCCCATTTAAAAATAAGTCAACACTTCTAGGTAATGGTCAGCTCTGCTCTGAAGTCATTCTTGGTCTTGTTCACTGAAGTAGAACAAATGCTCTGGAACAAGTAAGTGTCCCTCCCCTGGGATGGTTTGTCATGCAACCATCACGAGTCCTAATCACAGTCTCAGGACAATGATGACGCTATCACTGGAAGGTCAGGAGAGGAAGCTGAGAAGCTCTGAAGTCTAAGCCAGAGCAAGAGTGACAAAGGACACATTTAAAAAAAATTAGACCCACACGCACAAAGAAATGAAGACACGTGAGGAAAACACTTTGTGAAATGTGTTGAAAATTGGAACATTTGGTTCCATAAAATATCCTGTCACCTTCTAACAACTTTCCATTTTGCTGCTTGATAAGTGACAAGTTTCACATTGCACAGGTGGCCAATTTCACTAAAAATAGTTTCTTGAGCCTTATCAGTATCATTTATCAGAAGCAGCAGGGAATGTTGCCTTGCACTGGAGACATTCTTTCTGGGGCTATCTAAACTCCTGACTGGTCACCGGACTTCAGGATGGGCTAAGATGAAATGAGGACATTTGTCAAGTGGCTGCTAAGTGGGAGGCATTATAGGAGACATCTTCACATTTGTCATATTATTTTTTATTATAAACTTTTTAAACATACTACAAAAGAAGAAATGGAAGCACAGGGTTTAGATGTAGGCAAATTATTTGAATCTGCTTGTTTCTCTTTTTCTCTAAGCTTATTGCGATTGGACTGGGTGACACTCTTTTTCATTCATTTAAGACTAATTTTCAACAAGTGTCTTAACTTCCTTAAAATTTGGTTTCCTCATTTGCGGAATGGAGATAAGAATAGCTACCATACATCCCTCGCTGGGTTTGCATAAAAATAAAATGAAATAATATGTAAAAGTGTTTTTTGTTACTGTCAACAATATGTAAAATTGTTTGTTTTAGAATTTTCAATTTATGTTCTTATGAGGTTTTCACAAAACAATCTAGAATTGCATTTTTGTTCATGATATGAGACTAGAGGGTGAAGACATTTTTTTTCCCAGTAAGTATATCCAGTTGATGCACCATTATTTTTAAATTAATGCCAACCCTTTCCCACTGTTCTGCTGTATCACCTTTGCAATAAGTAAGGTGACATATAGCTGCAAGTCTGTCTTAGGACTCTGTTCTGTTCCATTAGTCTGTCTAGCCTTGTTTCACTGCCACATTGTCTTAATTATTATAAATTAAGTAAATAGACAGCTTTAAAATAATTATCGATGCTTAGTAGTGTTAGTCTACTAAATTTATTCTTTTCTGGATGGCCCTAGTTATATTTGGACCTTAACAAAATAAATTTTTCAATCCAAGAACATAGAATATCACTCCTCTTATTATGGGACTTCATTAATTTATCACAATAATGTTTTATAATTTCCAGGGTGGGAATCCCACATACCTTTTCTTAAATTTATTTCCATTCATTTTTTAAAGTTTTTATGAATTTTTAAAATTTTAAATATCATTTTTTAGTTTTTCCAAGTGGTATATAGAGATACATTGTACTTTTTTATATTGACCTTGTATGTGGTACCTTAGTAAATTTACTTATTTATTTCAGATGTTTGTCTGAAGATTCACTTAATCTTTTTAATTTATACATTCATGTGATACATGAATAATCATAACTTTATTTTATTTCTTCATTTCTAGTCCCTGTGACTTTGGTTTTGTATTCTGGTCTTTTTGCACTGCCCAGAACCTGTAGCGTAGTTTGGAATAGAAGTGGTGACAATAGGTGTCCTTGTCTCATTCTCAATATCAAGGGGAATATTTGCAATATTTTATCAATAAGTATAAAGTTTGCTTAGGTTTTAAAAATAGATATTATTAGATTTAGGATAGTCCATTTAGGCTCCTAGGATGCTGAGATAGTTTTAAACCATTTAATCAAAATTTTAAAAATCTCTGCCTCTCAAATGTGACTGGATAGCTACATATCATCAAACATATGTTGAGAGTTTGTGATGTAAAAGATTCAAACAGGCAAGTAGAAATTATAAACAAGGAACATGCATTTCTGGAATGAAAAGATGCACCAACTGATTTGCACAGTGAATTTTAAAAAGCCCATTCCACTGCACATCATTATGAGATTTTAGAATAGAGATTTTAAATATTTACAAAGAGAGAAGAAAAAGAAATAAATAACAAGGAAATATATAAGCTCAGAATCAGACTGTCTTTAGATTTTCTAAGAGCACCATGGGGGAAAAATAGTAAGTAAATAAATAAAACAATCACTTCAAAATCTTCAAGAAAAATTATTTTCTCCTAGAATTCTGTACCTTGACAAATATCAAGACAGTAAGAGGATAGAATAGAGATATTTTCAGAACTGCAGTCTCCAGAAATTCACTTAATTTCATGAGATCTCACCTTCCATTCCTCCATCATGCTTTCTCCCTCTTTTCCACCAAAATTATGACAGCAGTGCCTCAAATATGATTCTTTTGTGAAATTCAGTAAAAAATGAATTACTGGAAAAATTAAAGTTTTTTCAAGACATAAGCACACACATTAAATTACATTCCAATAAATATGATCTGAACAAACCTAACATCGGGAAAAAAGGGTCTCAACATCTGTATGTGTTGTTCATTGAAAGTGAATGTAAATTAATAACAGGAGGAAAATTGAAAAATTCATATATATGTGGAAATTAAACACACTCCAGAACAATCAAAAAGTAAAAGAAAAAATCAAAATGGAAATTTAAAAATATTTTGAAAGAAATGAAAATGGAAACTCAACATACTAAAAGTTGTTCAATGCAGCAATAGCAGTTACAAGAGGAAGGGTTATAACTGCAACTGCCTATATTAAGAAATGAAAAATAATCTCCAATAAACAGTCTAGCTTTATACCTCAAGGAACTAATAAAAAAACAAACTAAGCTCAAAGGTAGCAGAAGGAAGAACAAATAAGGATTGAGTAGAAATTAATGAAATAGAAAATTAAAAGACAATAGAAAATATCAACAATACAAAGAGTTGGTTATTTGAAAAGATAAGCAAACCTGTAGTTGGACTAACCAAGGAAAAAAAGGGATAGGGCTCAAGTAAAAATAATTAAAATTGAAGAGGAGATATTACAACTGATATCCCCCAAATCCCAAGGATTGTAGGACTATGAACAATTTTGCACCAACAAATTCGATGACCTAGAAGAAATGAAAAATTTCTAGAATCCTACTAAGTCTGAATATTGAAGAAATAGAAAATCTGAATAGTTCAGTAACAAGTAAGGGGATTAAATCGGTAATCAAAAACCTCCCAACAACAACAAAAAACCAGGACCAGATGGCTTCGCTGACGAATTGTACCAAAAATTTAAAAAAGAATTAACACCAAATCCTTGTCAAACTCTTCCAAAAAACTGAAGAGGAGGGAACACTTCCAAACTCATTTTATGAGGCCAGCATTACACTGATACCAAGGCCAGACAAGGACACTACAAGAAAAGAAAATTACAAGCCAACATCTCTGATAAATGTAGATCCAAAATTCTCAACAAAATACTAGCAAACTGCATTCAAGAGCACACTGAAAGGGTCATACATCATGATCAAATTGAATTTATCTCTGGTTTGCAAAGATAATTCAACATATGCAGATCAAGAAATGTGATCTTCCATATTAACAGAATGAATTTTAAAAATCATGTGATTATTTTAATAAATGCAGAAGCAGCATTTGACTGAATGCAACATCCTTTCATAAAAAAAGTCTCAGCAAATTGGGCATGGAAAGAATGATCACAACCTAATAAAGGCCTTATATAACAAGCTCACAACTCACATGATGCCCAATGTTGAAAAGACGAAGGCTTTTTTTCTAAGATCAGGAACAAGACAAGGATATCTACTCTCATCACTTCTATTCAACACAGCACTGGAAGTCCTAACCAGAGTAGGCAAGAAATAAAAGGCATTGAAATCAGAAAGGATGAGGTAACATTGTCTCTGTACATGACATGGTCTTGTATATAGAAAAACCTAAAGAGACTTCATTTTATTTTATTTCTTTTTTTTATTTTATTTTTTTATTTATTTTTATTTTTTTTTTTTGAGACGGAGTCTCGCTCTGTCACCCAGGCTGGAGTACAGTGGCCGGATCTCAGCTCACTGCAAGCTCTGTCTCCCAGGTTTATGCCATTCTCCTGCCTCAGCCTCCCGAGTAGCTGGGACTACAGGCGCCCGCCACCTCGCCCGGCTAGTTTTTTTGTATTTTGTAGTAGAGACGGGGTTTCACCGTGTTAGCCAGGATGGTCTCGATCTCCTGACCTCGTGATCCACCCGTCTCGGCCTCCCAAAGTGCTGGGATTACAGGCTTGAGCCACCGCGCCCGGCCAGAGACTTCATTTTAAAAACGAACTAACAAATCGAGTGAAGTTGCAGGATAGAAAAACAACATATCAAAATCAGTTGCATTTCTATATACTAAGGGAAAATGATATAAAAAAGAAAAAACCTTTAATGGTAGCATTAAAAAGAGTAAAATAGTTCAGAATAAATTGAACCAAGAAGTAGAAAGATCTGTATGTACACTACAAACTAAAACATTGATGAAAGAAATTGAAGACACAAGTAAATGGAAAGAGATCCCATGTTTATAGATTGGAAGAATTTATATTTTTAAGATGTCTATATTACATAAAACAGTCTATAAATTCAATGCAATCTCTATGAAAATCCCAATGGTGTTTTTCACAGAAATTGAAAAAAAAAAAAAAAAAAACAATTCTAAAATTCATATGGTGGAACCACAAAAGGCCCAGAGTAGTCAAAGCTATCTTAAGAAAGAACAAAGCTGGAAATATAACACTTCCTGGTTATTACACTTGAAAATTGTAGCTGCTGCACATTTGTAACTTAAAGTTTTTACTGAAATAGTAATCCCTTATTTTAAACATCTGTATTTATAATGAAATAAACACTACATATATAAATATTTAATGTTTGTAGTGCCACAGATGTGCTTGCTTTTTGCTTGTTCATTTATCCATTCTAGGTTGAATTGGTTACAACAGTATTCTAGGGAAAAATGTATATCTAAAATGTTTCTATCTTTTTAAAAATTACGTTTGTAATAGAAAAATCAGTTTTCCAGAATATGTGACAAAAACTAAGGAAGAAATTTCAAAATAGTTTCAGCATGCTCAGGATAGTCAGTTTTACTTTTTATTTAAAATGAAGCAAATGATGCTGTAATTTCAACAATCATTTTCAATCTCTTACTAATAGACAGTTACAATAATCTATGCCTTAAAATGTAAATTTTTTGTTACCAATGAAATAACAAGGTTCTAGACTCATAAATGTCCTGTTGCCTTTTTTTGTGATATAAAATAAAGATTAAAATGTTCTATCAAATTTGTGAGGTGTTCAGTGTTAACTTTTTCAGATGTAAAATATCAAGATTACCTTCTACTTTATTGAAAATTGTGTTAAATTATGAAGTATATATCATAACAACCTGCAAAAATTCTCTAACTTGTAAAGTTTTCCATTGCCTTTCAATCTGATTTACCACTGAAAAGTATGTTGCATTCCTTCTTCACGTAGTAGTCAGATAATTAGAAATATCAGTGATATTAAACACGTAAGCAAATTTGTAAAATTTGTGTTCAATTTATATCTTTAAATTTGGGGACCCAACTAATTTCTTCTTTTTCAGGAGCACCAGAGTTGATTTCCTATTTCAATTTAGTCTAGAGTGAGTTTTTTCTCTTGACAACGATTTTACTTCAGCATACAAAAAAGTTGTTTGCAATTACTTTCCTTATTATTCCATAATTAGTAGAATAAGCGGAATGTAATACATTAACCTTACAGTTGATAGCTTTTTTTGGCAATAAGATGCTTTGAGTGAAAGATGCTATGTCATTGACAGACATATTGATACAAAATGCAATATTTTATAGTCTATATTCTAGAGTGCAAACCCAGGTAAATTATTTTCTGCATTGGAAAAGCTTTCTTCAATTTTCACGTATTTTAAAATAATTACTATATTAGCCATATATGACCAATTCTCAACTTGTACTAAAAAGGTTTAAAAAAGAAAATACTTGCTGGGTTGATTTGTTCCAAGTTAGAATTTGCTATGTGCTAATTGCGAGCATGGCCCTTGATCAAATGTGTGCATGGAGTAGCACTATCAAAGTATTATAAAAGCCTTCGAATGCTTACTATTGATTTCTAGATCCCTCTCATCACACAACGATGATAGTCTGTGGACCAGAAATGGCTTGCAGACTCTCTAGTCTGCACACTGTATTAGACGATGTATTCCACCAAGACAAGGAAGCAAAGGAAGAACAAGAAAGACCAGACCTAAGAGAATCCAGAGTAAGTGAAGTTAGAGAACAGCAACTGTGGAGTAGACATAGAGAGCAGTTTCCAGATTGGGCAAGGACAGAGGACCAGGAAGAGGCTACAAGGAAAAAAGAAAAACAATGGAACTGTTAGCTTCCCGGATACGCTTGGCAATGTGACAAGGTGAATTCATGGGTGTTTTTAATTCACTTGGAGAGCTTGGGAAGCATTAATTACAATGACAAAAAGTCATGAAAGCAAACAAATAGATATGATTATTAGCTGCAGAAAAAGTGAAGTAAATCATGCTTCAAATGATCATCACAAAAGTATGACATAACTGCTGGAGGATGTAGAGAAAGGGATTTGAGGGCGAGGGATGTAAGGATGCTTCTTGTTCTGTTTAGAAATTCAATAGATAACATCTAAAAATTATAAGTCAAGAGGTAACAGGAAAAGCGTGTTATTTAGAATTGTAGAAGCATATGCCTGACTAAAGAATTGTCAGTAGTTGCTTCTGATGAGAAGCAGGCCAGACTAAAGTGAAGTCAGAGACTTCTGATTTCTAGAAAAGGTTCCTAAAATAATTTGACGTGGGAAAATCTGTATATGTATACAATAACATAATGAAAATTGCTAGTCTAATTTAGTATTTTTATTTTTAACTTTATTGAAATTTTGATCTACAAAAATATGTTTCACACAGGATTCTTTTTGCTAAGTATATGCACCTACCAATCTCTATAAACTGTTTAAAATTAAACTCAGTTATCATAACTACATCTAATATTCTAATGTAATTTTGAGCCATTCTTAAAACTTCTAAAATTTTATGTGAAGAATAAAATAATTCCCACACAATTCATTTTTGTGTTTAAAGTTCAAGGATTTTTATATTTTAAAGTTTCAGTATGGGTGATTGTTTTTTGTGCTTATGACTAAAAAGTGGCTCAGAAGACTTCAAATTATCTTTTTAGACATTCATCTCACCTCTGAGCAGAGAAACCCCTGCCCCTTAGAGAGAGAAAGCATTTGTACAAATTTCAACCAAGAAGAAATGAGGTTAGAGTGGAAAGTATTTGGCAATGATAAATTTTAGATCTTGCCAGAATGATAGTTACTGTGTTTTAAGTTTGTAAAATTTCATATTGCCATGCTTAGTATAAAATACGGTGATGTTCTTTGGGTATATACGTTAAATGTTGTATTAAAACAGGTGAAAGCATAGATGAGCTTGGTTTCATCAACTGCTGACATATCCTGACAATATCTTTTTCATGATTTCTTTTTGTATTATTATTTTAATTATAAAGGTAATGCCAAGATAAGGCCAAGAGCTGAAACCTAAAATGAATTTCATTCTGCTCAGTGACCTAAAACATCTCCCTGGGACATTCTTACTTCAGTCATATGACCCTTGTTTGTTCTTTGGTCTTTGATGGCCCAAAATCTTTCAGTGCTTCTTATCCTTCTAAATAAAAAATTATTTTCTGACTTAGAGTCTCTGAAATTCCCACTGGAAGTGCTACCAGGGTATGTGGATAGAGGGATGCCTGGAGAAAAACACATGAGAAATTGCCTTGAGTTATTCTGGAGCAAAATGATACTTGTGTTTGAAATGGAGAAGAAGTTGCTTTCTTGCTCAATCCCTAGGCTCCAAGTAAATTATACCCTCTATCTGAAGATTCACCATAGGGTTCACACTGACCTGGAAAAGCCCGGGGGAAAGAGAAATAATGGTATAAAAGCCAACTCATGACATGAGTCTTTCATTCTCAAAATGAGTGTGCAGTTGAAATCAGGTTAATATGAATATCAGGGTCACAGCATGGCATAAGGAGGCTATGTAGAAATGCAAGGGCAGAATGACCTGCTTTGCTTTGGTGATGGCAGGTAGATTAATCTTAGGCTGCTTTGGCAATATATTGTGATTATGAGACCTTCTTCTCTACTGGCTACTTCCTCAAGGTGCTCCTTAGTCCTCTGTTTCTATGGAGTTCCCAAAGGCTCTGGGTTCAGATTCACAATCCAATTCCTACACCCTTGTTGTAAGTAGCCACAGGGAGTAGAGCAAGAGAGATTTTAAGGACTGATTAGGGCCTGTTTGGTTGCAAGTCTTTCAATTACTCCAACCCACAGTTGATCTCATTCCATCTCCCCCAATCCACTATTGAAGGTTCAGTTTCCAGAACCACTTCTTCAGTCCTATGGAGGGAGTTTGAACTAGCTTCAACTGTGTCCAGGGTAGTTAAGCATTGCCATCCTTTTTCTCTGGGAAGCTCCTCAAGGCAGTGAATTAAATCCCAGACATCCACAATGATTTCTAGTTATCTTTTATCTCAGGCTCTAAATTTCCATGACCTGTCCAATACACTAGGTATACTAGGTCCAAAGGCTTCCCTGGATTTTTCCTTTTAGATATTAAGAGGAATCTCAGATGTAAAATGTTCCAAACTGAAATCATGATTTATGATGCTCCAAACTCAATTTCCCTGTCTGTTCACTTTCATTATTGGTGATAATTCCCCTCTCCTCAATCAACTAAACCAGAAATAGTGGTATTTTCTTTGATTCCTGCTTCCAGACTTTGTTCTTTATGTGACTTAATCACCAACTCTTGGTAATTCTTACTCTATCCTGTTTCTCCCATTGATTTATGTGGTCATATCCCTCCCCTATTACTGAAATCTGCCTTCCTACTCTGCTCATCCTGTCCCCAGCCTTCTTTCCTTCCTTATTCTGCTGGTGCAAGTCACAAATAGAATGATTCAAGTCTTTCAATGTCCCCTGATTGCCTCAGGATAAAATTCCTTTTCCTTAGCATAGCATGAAAGGCTTTTCTGATCTGATTCCTGTCTCTGTTCCACAGGATATCTCTTGTTCTACCCAACCATTCCCTTTGCATTAATGCCTTGACAATGCTAAACTTCTTGTGTTGTTGAAGCAAACCAAGCTGTGTAATGCCTCTGTGCTTTGTTTGTGTTCTCCCCTGTAAAGCCTTCTCTTCAGTCCATCTAGCAGATATCTAATCCTCCCTCAAAGGCTATTCAGGCTTCATCTTCTTGTGGGTTGGTCCCACACACAGAATCCCTAAGAGTCTAATCTTATTGTCCCACTATGTCACTTTCCTATGTCTTGTTTACTTCTCAGTCCACTGTAATCTGGCTTGTGCTTTCACTATTCCTCTGAAACTACTCTTGCCCAAACCCCAAATGACGTTCAATTTGCCAAATCCAATGGGCCCTTTTTGGAGCTTAGCTTACTTGGCACAACTGCTATGTTTGATACTGTGAATTCTGGCCTTATCTGGGAGATCTTTCTACATGAATTGGGTTGTTAGATCTCCCATGCTCCTGATTTCCATCTCTCTCTCTCTGACCAATCCTCTAATTTCCCTCTGTTTACTCTCTTTAATTTGTAGTGTTTCTTGGGTTACATTCTTAGCCTACCAACTTACTTACCTTTCTGATCTTACCCACTTTTATAGATCTTAGACTTATAAACCAACAGCCTATTAAACTTTTTCATACAAAAGCCCCAAAAGAACTTCCAATCCAACATGCTCAAAACTGAACTCATCTTTGCCCTTTAAGACTTGACTTGCTATTCTGTTCCTTTAGTTTGTGAAACAAAATTCTGTCTAATAATCTGAAATAGAAACTCAAGATTTTTTCTTGATTTCTCACATTTCCAGAATCCCTAATCAATCACAAAGTCTTATGGATTTTTTCCCCAAATGTTTGTTGACTCTGTTTTGCCATTCTATTCTGTATTGCTTCTTTTTAGACTACTGTTGCAGACTTATAATTGGATATGTGCTCTTCCTATACTTGTTCAATCCCTCCTCCCCATAGCTGCCAGAGTAATATCTTCCCAGCATATAATTGTCCATGTAACTCCCTTGCTGGTATGGTTTGTCTCTGTGTCTCTACCCAAATCTCATCTCGAATTATAATCCCCACATGTCAGATGAGGGGCCTGGTGGGAGGTGATTGGATCACAGGGGCGAATTTCTCCCTTGCTGTTCTTATAATAGTGAGTGAGTTCTCATGAGATCTGAAGGTTTAAAAGCATGGCACTTCCCTCATTTCTCTCTCTCCTGCCACCATGTAAAATGTGCCTTGTTTCCCCTTTGCCTTCTGCCATGATTGTAAGTTTCCTGAGACCTCCCCAGCCATGTGGAACTGTGAGTCAATTAAACCTCTTTTCTTTATAAGTTATTCAGTCTCAGGTAATATCTTTATAGCAGTGTGAAAATGGACTAATCCACTTGCCAAAGCCTTTTCAATAATTTCCTCTTACCTACAGGACTAAACTCCATGCTTCCTAACAGCTCCAATATAACTTGATCCCTATTATGCTTTATGTTTTCTCTTTTTACCATCTACTTTGCACTTAATCAGCATCCACACTGACCCACTTATCATTATCATGCCCAACATGATGTTCCTTGCTTTTATGTTTTTGCTAAGTATCAGTACTTCTCCCTGGAATGCTACATTCTCACATGTGTAAAATTTCTGTTTATCCTTGAAGAGTCAAAGTTTCTCTTCCTCTCACTTTTACTTCAAATCCTATAACATATAACTACAGATTAAGTTATTTTATTCTCTTCTTTGCTCCATGTTCTTTTTCTGCATAGAAGACTCATTTCAGGCCCATCTCTTCTCCCCTAAGATCTGGCTTCTGAAATTATCCCTTGCTATTGTCCACAAGCATGATCTCTAGCTCCATTGGATATTTCCCTTCAGCTTCCAAATGTGTTCTTCCTTTTCAAGTGCTTTTAAAGTATTTCCTTGATTCTACTGTCATCTATTTTCTTTCTTTTATCATCCACAAAAGAAAGAAAAGTAGGCTACATCTGCTGCTTCAATTATGTCACCTTCTACTTATTCTTCAGTCTGTTGTAATGTCACTTCTAATAGCAGCACATAATTGAAATTGCTGTCTCTAAGTCACCAATACTCTGCTGACTTTAAAGTCAAGGATTGTATTGTCCTTATCCTATACAATCCCTCTGAAGTAATTGTGCTTAATGCACATTTCTCTTCTCTGAAAATCTTTTTAATGTAGTCAATCTACAGTGCACCATTTTACTTTTCCTCCTGTATCTACTAACACTTCTTCTCCTACTTTTCCACTTATTCCTCTTCTGTTTTCCCCATATGCAAGAAGGTCCTAAAGGAACAATCCACTTTCCTTTTCTCATTTTTTTTTATGTTGTCACTTCAATCATCTCTTCTTTATTGATAGAACTCAGATGCATATTTTAAAACTTATCTCTTTCCCTCTTCTGCATTTCAGATCTATCTATCATCTATCTATCTATCTATCTATCTATCTATCTATCTATCTATCTATCCTTTTTTTTTTTTTTTTTTGAAACAGAGTCTTGCTCTGTCACCCAGGCTGGAGTGCAGTGGCGTGAACTCAACTCACTGCAACCTCTGCCACCTTGGTTCAAGTGGTTCTCCTCCTCAGCCTCCCGAGTAGCTGGGATTACAGACACCTGCCACTCCACCTGGCTATTTTTTGTAGTTTTTAGTACAGATGGAGTTTCACCATCTTGGCCAAGCTGATCTTGAACTCCTGACTTTGTGATCCATCTGCCTCGGCTTCCCAAAGTGCTGGGATTACAGGAGTTAGCCACCATGCCCAGACCAGATCTGTGTTTCTAATGACCTGCTGGGCATCTCTCGAATTGAAAAAGTATGAAAAGGACCTAATAAATCCTTATATTGTTTCTTTCTTGAATGACCCATTCTCTTGTGTCCCCTGTATTGGTCATGTTTTGGAGCCTTAAATTCATCTTTAGAATAGTCTTTTCTCCTCATCTTCCATACCCAGGTGATCTCTCAGTGCTTCCAATCCTATCTCCATACAGTCGTTTCCTCTTTTTTATTCCTGTTGCCATGACACCAGTTCATAATCTCTCTTTTAAGCTTTTTAACTAGATGTTTCATTGGTGTCTCTTCTTTCCAATCCATTTTCTATGTTGTCATCATTACTCTTTCTAAAAGTTTAGGTCTGTTTACATCATTTTCCTACACACAAATCTGCTTTCTTTTCTGATTGCTAATAAAATAAGGTTAAAATATTTTTTAAAAATTGTAAACCCCCTCATAGTTCATACCTTAGCATTATCATAATTTGGATCAGTCTCTTTTTCCAGACTTCATTTTTTCCAGTCATACCTCAAAATTATGAAAACACTAGTTGTAGAGAAATCTGCACTCCCATGTTTATTGCAGCATTATTCACAATAGCCAACATACGGAATCAACCTAAGTGCCCATTAATGGATTAATGGATAAAGAAAATATGACATATACACACAATGGAATATTATTCAGCCATTAAGAAGAATGAAATCCTGTCATTTGCAGCAACACAGATGGAACTGGAGGCCATTATGTTACATGAAATAAGCCAAGCCAGAAAGACAAAGATTGTTCTCATTCATATGTGGGAGCCAAAAAGTGGATCTTATGGAGATGAAAATAGAGAATAGATTGGTGGTTACCAGAGAGTAGGGGGAAATGGGAAAAGCCTAACTGTTCTAGAAGTTGACCTCCACAGCTCCATGTTACCTATTAGAAATAGTAATTAAGCACTTGCTCTATGCTGGATTCTATGTTATGTACCAAAGATGTAAAGATGAATAAGACAAAAGCTTCTCTTAATTTTCACAGTCCTAATGCAGAAAAATAATAAAATATAGCGTGTTAGATGCTATGCTAGAGGAAATATAGGATTCTGAAGTATATACAATAAGGCAGCTTGCCTCATGCTTATAATAATTAAGCACTTGCTCTATGCTGGATTCTATGCTATGTACCAAATATATAAAGAATAGTAAGACAACAACTGTGGAGGTTGCAGTGAGCTGAGACCATGACCCTGCACTCTGTCTCAAAAACAAAATAAAATAAAATCCTATTTCTATTGGGAAGAATTATTCTGGCTGCCATGTGAAGGATAAAATGGAGAGACAGGACCAGAGGAAGTGAAAATATTTAGAAACAGTTGCTAAATTTCTTCAAAGCAGATTCTTTGTTACATGAACAGAGAAATGTGAACTGACTTAGAAAACAGGCATACAAAACAAGATTTCATGATTGCTTTATTGTTGATGATGCAAAATTAAGTAGAATGGATGATGGCCAATAGGTAGGGGTTATACTGTCTGGAGCTCAGAAAAGAGATCAGGAGTGGAGAGGCAGATTTGAGCTTCATTAGCATACAGGTTTATATAGCTGTGGAAGCAGATGAGATCACTCAGAGAGGGTCTGTAGAGTGAGTACAGTACCTAAGACAGGACCTGCAGCAATGCCAATATTTTAAGCATTGTCAAAAGAAGAGGACTAGGTGGTCCTAGGAAACTCAGAGAAGCCATTGAAATTAGAAAAAGTTGGAAATGTCAAATGCAGCCAATGGTGGAAATAAGAGTTACATTTTAAAAATTTTTAAAAATTGGAGTTAGCCTTGAGGATATCATTTGTGAGTTTGGTGAGAGCACTTTCAGTGGAAGGTTGAGATGGAAGCTACATTGCTTTCTTCATTTACCTATTGTTAGGTCCCTCCCTTGGACAGGCCACCTTGGCAGCAGCCCTAGCCTTGCCTTTGGCGCTGGAGGTAAGGAGGTACAGAGACCACGGGCCACTACACTTTACTCTTCTCTTGGAGCGTTATTACAAGGCAACTTTGACATTTCTGCCTCTATTGATGTGCCAAGTATCTTATAAAAGAAGGCAGCAGCAAGGCTTCCTTTCAAGTGTGATTGTCTTGGGCTCCCTGCCATTGAGGGTTGGCACGGACCCTCTTCTATCTTCACTTTATTGAAATTCTATTCATTTTCAAGAGGCAGGTCAAATGTTACTTCCTCCTAAAAATGCCCTCACTTCAACAGAGAATTCTCGTTCTTCTGTGTTCTCAGAAGAACCATAAATGCTTTTATAAATTCAAATTTATTTGTATAAATTCAAAAAGCATTTAAAACTTTGCTTCACAGTTACATACATAGCTCTGTCTTCCCCTGTTTGTATCCCAGATTTTATCTAGTAAGTTGAGATATTTAATCCTTGTTTATGGAATTGAAGTGTTTACATGCCATGGTTTGCCTGATCACAATAAATTATTTTGAAAGTTCAGACTTAGTTTTTCATGAAGGAGGACTACATTTTCACAGGGAAAAAAATCTATGAGACAATTGAAATCACTTTTGCTCTGTTTCATACTATGAATACCTCTTCAGGTATAGCTCTGAAGTTGGAGCTCTAGTCTTTGTATGTGAGAAAGACCTAGGAAATACTTCCTTGAATGGGGGGAGCAAATTGGACTCAATATTTTGTGACTATCGTCTGTGGGCAGCATTCTGAAAAATGCACAGTAATCTTGGGTCTGCCTGTAAATTAGGTTTGCTTTGGACAGTCAGCTATATCGATATAAAAAATAAGTGACTTGCTACTGGGGTGATGGTCTACTTTGCAATCTTTACCTTCAAGGACATATTGGAGCTGAATAAGTCATACAATTTTGCTCCTAAGGAAAGAAATTCTAAGCTTGTGACTAAATGAGGTTTACATTTCCTGCTGATCTTATGCCTTTTAAAAATATAATTTTATTTGTATGGTCTCAAATCTGGAAGAGTCATGTTTGGTACTTTAAGCTGATTATTGCCAATGTGATATTGAATTTGTAACATGTTTTCTCTGTAGTAGAGAAATATTTGAAATATGTATCTATTCTCAAGTCTCAAATGAATTATCAGGGTCCCTGAATGTAATAAAAGCTGAATACCAATGAGAAATATGTCAGTTTACAAAGTAGGCTTAGCCTTAAAGAAATCATGAATTTCTGAACTTTTTTCTTTCTTTCCAAAATACTGTCTTTCTATGAGCAAACTGATATTTGGCAGAAGACTTGATGAAAATAAGTAATACCGGAAAGTGCTAAGAACTCTTGAATTGTGCCCATGCTTTAATTGTTATTTGACTCCATTCCTCTTCCCACCAGAGCATATAGCAAATGATGTATATCAAATGCATACTTGTAATTCATCAATTAGGTAGACTTATAATGCTGCATTTTCTTTTTTTTTTTTTTTTTTGAGACGGAGTCAGGCTGGAGTGCAGTGGCTGGATCTCAGCTCACTGCAAGCTCCGCCTCCCAGGTTGACGCCATTCTCCTGCCTCAGCCTCCCGAGTAGCTGGGACTACAGGCGCCCGCCACCACACCCGGCTAGTTTTTTTGTATTTTGTAGTAGAGACGGGGTTTCACCGTGTTAGCCAGGATGGTCTCGATCTCCTGACCTCATGATCCGCCCGTCTCGGCCTCCCAAAGTGCTGGGATTACAGGCTTGAGCCACCGCGCCCGGCCAATGCTGCATTTTCAAACTCAATGAAAATGCCCAAGCTGATCAATAGCTCAGTCAGTAGAGTTGATGCTAATATAATAGAGTGTTTTTTTTTTTCTTTAAGTATATTTATGGAAGCAGAGTAAAGAGCAAACTTTATTTCTTATGATAGCAGGGGTAGGATATCCTCACAGATGCAAAAGGAGACATGAACAGAATTTATATTCTGTATTTTAGAGTGTGTGTGTATGTGTGTGAGTGAGAAAGAGAGTTATTAAAATGGCTTAAATATCCTCAAGTGTTACACAAGGAGGAGAGTGTCGTTGGAAAACAAATACTTGTTTTCTTGTTGGAATTATAATCATGTATTTTAATGAATGAGTTCCCTGTCATTAATGCCTTTAGGCTAATATTAAACAACATTGTAATGAAGTGAAATCATTTTTTCACGATAACAATGAAACTTTGCTTATATCTTTTTACAGTAGAAAATAGCAATAGATATTTTGGCATTTTAAAACAGTTCATTGAGAGTTTTCCATGGATACATAATTTTTTTCCTTTGTCTAAATTCACTGCCAAAATATTTGGGACTGGACACTTGGGGTACTTGCTTCCTCTTTGGGTGCAGGCCTTATTTTCAATTCATGTAGTGTTGACCCAATAAATTCCGTCTGTTACAGTCAGAACCCACATCCATCCAAAGTCAAAGAAAAAACCTTGATGTTGGTGTCTACAGCTTCACTTCCTGCTTTATGGACTCCACTCTGGGGTGCCCTGTAAAGCTCCATCCTTTCATGAGGCTGAGGCATTCCTGATTTCCTGTACCACCCTCCTCTGTACTTCAGATCAATTTCAGTCAGTTAGGGCTCATTGTGATTTTTATTTACTGGTACCTTTCTAACGTTGCTGCATTTTATCCAGGCTCCGATACGTACGTGTATAGCTCTGTCCCTAGTAGAGGATTTCCAGGCATCCGTGTCCAGGGGAGAAAGCAACAGTCTCTTCCTGGCCCGTAGAAGTCATGGGCCCACACTTTAACCACACAAGCCTGTCTTCACTCCTAGGCCTGTGATGGACATTCAAGTCCCTGTGACCTAAAACCACCAGCAGCTCTTTTCTCCTTTAACTTTTGGTCCTTTCATAGTCCATATTTCTTCAAATAACTTTAATAGTTTCTGTGATCTGTGGTCTATGCATTGCATAATCATCTTTCTTTCTCTACATGTATAGATATAAACCCTTTTAAATATTTCTTGGAAAGAGCAATTCATTTTTAGTTTATTTGTTCCCATTATTCAAACTCAGACGTGTTCTATGGGACAAACCAACCACTAGAGCCAATGTGGACCAAATAATAGGGTCTTTTCTCTTGTTTTAAAAAATATGTGCACACAATTTTTATGGGCTTCACCTCTGTTACCATTGGGCACACAATTCTGCTGAAGCCACAGTTATTTTGCAAGTCAGCGAGGACTTCTCCAGCACTGGGTTGGAGTTACATTGGTAACTTTGCTCTAAATTCCCCCTTTAATGGAAAAAAATATGGATAGAAGGCGAGGAGCATAAATCTTACAAGTTGCTTTTGCGTGACCAGCCAGAACCAGCCCTAAATGAAGACACTGTATGCTGCTGGCGGCTGTACTCTCTTCATTCCGATTTCAATAAGTATCTGGCAGCCACAGAAGCATTAGAAGGTAAAAGGGGATCAACCAGTTGTTAATCCAGTTGTGACTTTGGTTTGGGGTTCATTTCTTCAAACAGCCAGGTTGTGTGTTGTTCTGTGATTGAGTGCTTTTGTCCTGACAGAACTTTTCATTTTGTACCTTTCACCATTGTTTTTGGCCACGGACCAAGCCTCACATCTTCTGGTCACAGAATTCCTTTCTGCAAACTCCAGTGTAGGCCAAGGCCTCCGGGTAACATGAGACGCCTCCATTTCCCAGTAGACAGCACATTAAAGTGAGGTCTGTTGGCCAGCTGCAGAGACAGGTGTTATTCTCTTTTAATTCACACCACCCCCATTTATTTGTCCTAAGAATTCCTCTTACAGTGTTGTTCACAAATGCTGAAGGAATTGGGCAGATTTTATAGATGGTGGATTCTGGGATTAAAGTGCTTCACCTGCTGGGTAGTTTAGCTTCATGAACAATACTTTCAGATTTAGCACACATTCTTTTTGTTGTTGTGTTTGTTTGCCCTCTATTAATGGGCGAGAAGAGGCACAGTGCCGCTCAAAAGTCCACCACACAATGTGTTTACCGACTCAGATTCCGTCTTCACTCTTTGAAGAAGGCTGACTCATGCTGCTTTCTGAGAAACTGGAGAAGAAAAGTAAATGCTATGATCATTGTCCCTTTTTCATCCATACAGCAGAGCCATGAAAACCTGCACTGATTGAGTCCTATCAAATTTAATGTTGGAAGGCCTAATCCAGATCATTTTTTATAGCTCTATTATGCAGATGGAAAAGGATCAAATATCACAGTGTTTACTACAGATTTTGCTGTTGTTTCAAATATGACTTTGAAGAGTTCTATGATTTTCATTGGAGAAGGAGCTTATAGGATGCGTGAGGGTCCAAGATGTGGTCTATCTGGTAGAAATCACCACGTTCAACTCTTACCTCTCCTAATTGGGCAACTCTATTTCTAAGTTGCATGAGTTTGTTTGTCTTCCTGATCTGAAATTTAGCCATGAAAAGCCCTCTTTGAGTGGCCTCAACAGTGTTTCAGAAGCAACCTGTCCAACCCTCTGGGTTGATTTGCACAGGCTTGGCTCACTGCTTTTTATGTGCCTGAATGTGCTTCCATCTTTCCTTCTTCAAGGCCCAGCTTCTTAAATGCCTGCTCAGATAGGAGCTTCAGTGGCATGCAAAGGCATCAGTGACATCTGTTCAAGGGCCTTTCTTTTCTTTCCATTATTTTTTATTTAAATCCATTATCCTATAAATTCCAAGAGGACAGGAAAAGGGTCTTCTGATCCACCCTTGTGATGCCTCTGTCAGCAGTAACTATTTATTAAATAAATGAGAATACAATTTTCCAGCTCTGGAGACAAGTCTTGCATTTAGTTTGACAGAGTCACAAGTGCAAAAGGCTGATTTCATTATTTTTTTATGGTGTCTCTCTTTCAGGATAGTTGACTGGCAGGATTTGAGGTGGATAGCAATATTTATTAGACTAAAGGCTATTTAATGCAAATTTCTATGTCATTAGCACAATATATTTTTTATTTTTAATTGATTTAGGTAATGTGTAAGTAAATGGTATATATATCCAGTGAAACTACGAGATGAACAAAGTGACTACGAGTTCATATAATTTCTTTGTAACATTAAGAATTGTCTCTTTTAAGATGTTTGGATATAACATAGGACAAACAGGAGACAATATCTGGCTCCCTATCTTCCAGCATTCCCAGAAGCTGGGTTTTAAAGAAAATCAACATGTTCTTCATTTAAATGCCCAAAGGCTGTAGCATCTGTGGACTCTTCCTCCCTTCCTTCAGGCAGGAAATCAGATAAGCCTGGATGGTAGCGAGACTTCATAAGTGGCCTCCTACCTTACTGTTACTTGTGACTCTCTGAAGAAACCTGGGCCATGGCTATGTTTGCCAATCCAGTGCTGCCCAACACACACTGCATTCCAACCATAAACATAATAAGACATGCACTATGCATTTGATGTTCTTCCAGGCCTTGGTGTCTTTGCATGTGACATTTCCTCTGCCTGAGCTGCTTCCTGGCTTCTTCTTTTCCCTGTCGTCACCTGGTGAATCGCGACTTTTCTTGTAGCCCTGAAAATCAAGCACCTTCTTATCTGAGATAACTTCCTACCTTTTCTAAGCAGAGCTGGCTACTTCCTTCCTACTTGGTTTCTTGCCCACACCCCATTTTATAATGCATCATGTGATCTTTCTTCTAATCTTTGTTTGCTTTGGAGTGTTTGTTTTATACATAAGCCATGAGTTCCTTGAAGGTGAGAACTGTATCTTACTCACCCTTGTGCATATAAGGTTTTCTTCACACCTTTCCCTTCCAAACTTCCGAACCCTGCTCTGTCTTGCAGAGTCCAAGACTCTGTAGGTGCTCAACTAATTTTGGTTAAATGAATGATTGGATAAATATGTGAGGAGTAAAGAAAATCATACTGATAATTGGTCTTGAAAGGTTTGGGAGGATAAAGACAGCCTCTAAACTCTGGGAGGGAGTCAACGAATGAAGGATAAGGAAGGGTCCAAACTTTACGGACTCGTTCTCTTGGACATAGTACAAATTGGTTACAATGGACTCATCAGACCTTTATGTAACTTTTTCCTTCCCATCTATTTATTACTACTGTTTTCAGAAGCGGCACATGATAAGTAGACAGTGTGGACAATTACTAGTATGATATCCTCCCCACTTCCCAGCAACTGGCGATCATGAACCATTTTATGCAGTGTTTTTTATCTGCAAATAAAATAAGTTTTACCTCTGCTTCAAAATAAAATCAGGCTTAATACACTGCTGCACCAAGATAAATATTAAAGAGAATTGTATTTGTTTTACTGTATGGAAAGTGGTGATTTTTGATTATGTGGTCTTTCTGGGATGATCTGTTTCATTCCTTCTGTTCTCAACCTCTGTGCATATCCAGCTGCGGACAAATAGTCTGGTAAGATTCTGAGTACTTTTTTAAATCGTCAAAACAACCAATTAAGAAAGATGCTATTAAATCCCAGTTTTACAGGGGAAGAAACTGAGGCTGAGAGCAGTTAAGTATGTTACCCAAAGGGCACACAGCTGTAAAGAGGCAAAACTGAAACTAGAACCCATTCAGTCTGGGTTGAGTCTGTGCTTTTAACTACCGTGATAAACGGTCTCTTCTTCAGAAGTTGACCCTGTACTGTGTGAAGGAAAATTTATTTACAGGGATGAAAACTGGGCAGCTGGTTCAAAGGATCCCTTGGAACTACTCCATAGAAGGATAAAGAGTAGAGACAATAATAAGCTCACTTGTAGTTTTAGACCCTGGTAAACTTTTGGATGCTCCTGCAATTTCATACTTCAAATGAAATAACTGAATATTTCCTGAAGTAAGTAACCAGCTCTCTAACTTGGCAGAAATCTCTAACTCCACTTAACTCATGCAGGGGGCCATGACATACAGCCTAAGTGTCCAGGAATTTTAAGTTAAGATGTATTTATGTAGTGAAATTGTGTGTGTGTGTGTGTGTGTGTGTGTGTGTGTGTGTGTGTGTGTGGTTGTTTTACCCTTTTCTTCCTGCTTGGAAAAAATTTAAATATTTAAAGTTATCTACAAATTGTAATATTTCCCTAGAAAGCAAGCATCACAAAGATAAACATTAGCTGTCAGAAAAGCTTCATATCATCCGAGATGAAGGTGGTGCTTTTTTATTACAGTATCTGAGAAAAGCTTTCAGTGAAATTCAGTAATCCCTCACTTCTGATTCCATGTCTACTGAGATGTTCAAATTTGAGTGCGGCCCTTGGTAAAGCACTGACTGCTGAAAGGTAGCTCTGTCCCATGGGAGGATTTAGAATGAGATCTAGTAGAAATTTTCATTCAAGTTGAATGGAAAACAGAAAAGTGAGTGTTCTACGGACAGCAGAAGTCTGGCAACGATGGATTTGCCCTGTGAGTGAAAGTCTAGGAATGTGTGTCCTTCCCACAGTTGGTTTATTAAGAAAGTCCTGCAAGTTAATATCACAGTACCTGTTTGAATACAGGTATGAATTCCTTGAAAATCCACAAATTAACTCTCAGTGGAAATCTTGATACCCACCAAATGATGTTTTTATGTCTATGTATTCATCAATCTAATAATTTTTTAAGAGATAGCGGTGTGTTTATTCTATTGATAGAATACTATTGTTTTTCTTTTCTTCTTTGTCTTCTTTTTTCTTTTCTTTTCTTTTTTTTTTTTTTTTTTAAGATGAAGTCTCGCTCTATCACCCAGGCTGGAGTGCAGTGGTACAATCTGACTCACTGCAACTTCTGCCTCCTGGGTTCAAGTGATTGTTCTACCTCAGCCTCCCAAGTAGCTGGGATTACAGGCATGCACCACTACACCCAGCTAATTTTTGTATTTTTAGCAGAGACGGGGTTTCACCATGTTGGCCAGGCTGGTCTTGAGCTCCTGACCTCAGGTGATCCACCCTCCTCTGCCTCCCAAACTGTTGGGATTACAGGCATAAGCCACCGCGCCCAGCCTGTTTTTCTTTTATTTGTAAATTTAGGTATTTCTGAAGACAATATTAATTGACAGGGGAGTCATTATCCTTCTTCTTCAAATATGCCTGCATAAATCTATGGCATGAAATGCACACACTTCCGACAGGACTGCTTTAGTAATACTCTCTCAGTTTACAAGATTCCCTGACACCATAGCATGACTGGATGAATTATTCTCCAGACATAGCCTAATTTCCAATAGTCATATTTCTTAAATATTTTTGAAATTATTTTTACTAGAAATTTGTAAGATTATCAAATTCAGTATTTTTCTAATGGACAAAATTGTACCTGAACTGTCTTAAAAGTGCCACTTTTTATTTTTTAAAAGCAACAGAAAATGAAAGGCATTCATTTTATAACTCCCTAGCGTGGATCCTTCTCCTGTTAACAAACTCAAATTTTTAGGAAGCTTGAATTCTTCCAATTCCATTTTAATGCCATTTTTCTCTCATTCTGTTTTCAGAGGCAATGAAGAACAGCTGGTCACCATTCTCTGTAATAATAACCTTCATATAGTTGAAACCCAAACGGTTTTGGACATGGTACTTACAAAAACATCTCCTTGCAAATGATGTAGCCTATTTGGTATTTCCCCTGTAAATAGCTAGATTCCTTATAGCCGACCCTTCCAGCAACTATCACATTTTAGCTCTGTTTAGTATAATGGCAAGCATTTTCTGCTTTGTCTATTCAGGAATGTCTTCCTAGGAGGTTTCACAATAAAATTTATTGTGTTTAATTTATGACGTACAATGTAAGAAGAATGGAATGCTTTTCTGTTAGGATTTGCATTGATAATGAAAGGTTACTATAGTGCTGGTCTGCTTTGACCAAATTTGCCAAATTCTGAAGAGAATGCCAATTAGAAGTCTCTAATGCTTTTCACTGGAACAGACTGAGGCCAGTACCTGGTGATGGGGACCTGTCGCTGTTGGCCAGACTCTATTTTTAATTGGGAGAGAAGGCACATGCTAGATCAAATACAGTGTTTACTAAGTGACACCAACAATTCCAAGTCATAGCCACACCCCAAAAGAGCTGAGGAAGTGACTAAGTCCTTCTGAGGTCGTCTTTTCTATTAGTAGCAATGTAGCCAAAAGTCTGAAAACGCTCACATTTTGCTCTCTTTAGGAAAAGACAACATTGATTTTAGAGGTTTTTGTTATGGAGGCCAGGGGGATTTTTCCAGTGCAGCACAGAGAAAGCTGGGTTCGGATTGGGAAGCCAGACATTTCTTGGCGCCTATTCCCTACTTGAATGGGATTCGTTTGCCCCCTCCTCACCTCTCCCCAACCCCCAGGCAGCTAGAAGCCCCACCTCCTCGCTTGGACCATATGGGGAAGCTGGCTCAGTGGCTGTTATTCTACTGACTCCAAGTTCACGCAGCTGTTCATCCCCTGCTTAATGTACCGGTAATTACAGCAATGTGCTCTTCTCTTTCCAATCATGTAACTTTTACTAATGGAAAATGATTTGTTTTTAACAACTTCCATGCATTTCGTTCTCGTTTTAATAAGAAAGGGTGTCTTGTGGCATCGAGCGATTGAATTCTCTATAAAAAACAAAAGTCTCCATATGAGTTTCCAGCTCCATAGGAGGGCTCTGCCAAAGGTGGTGGGGAGACTTAAGTGGGTGTAACTAACTTGATATGAATAGGTCAGTTGGGAAACAAAGCGAGCTCATTGCCTTCTGCACATGGAGGTGGTGAAAGAACATTTTTTAAAAATGTGAAACTGGGAAGAATCAAAACTATGAATTGAGCTCTGCTTTTATGATCCAAACTCTATGTACTCCCAAAGAATTTTTAAAACAAATATCTGAAGAGGTTTTCACTTATTTTCATTCGATCTTTCAGAGCATGTAAATGTCCTCCTTTGATGAGAAATGTTGATGGTTGGGGTTGGGTGAGGGCTGAAATGATTACAAGTGCATCACTTGCTGTAGCCATGCTAAGCTACCAGGCACAGATCAAACAGGCATGTGTTCACTTGATCGTTTTATTTGTAGATAAAATATAGACACCTTGGACTTTCCTTCCTTATATCCCCTAAATGGCACTGGAAATCACTCTAAAAGGATCATTTTTAAAGCAAAACTTTTCCAACTCATTAGAGGATTTCAGTTTTAGACTTTTATTTTAAATAAATGGTTGAATAGCAGTTGTAACAAAGAATGTGAAGTCACACCCTTGTGTGTGGATGGAAATACTACTACACCACACACACAGCTAATTTTATCAGAAGGACGACAGCAAAAGGAATGCCTTCTTTACACGAGAACTCAAAAGTCAAGAGCACTGACAAGATGACAAACCATGATTGTGAAGTGGCTTTGCCACATCTTGACATTTTAAAGATTTATATAATTCAAGATTTATCTAAAATTATAAAATACATATCCTGAGCTGAAAATTCTTTGATGTTAAGATGTATCCATATCTTTTAAGGACCTTAATGTTATTCCTTGTGCATTTCCTTTCTTCTATTTGTGGTTAATAATGACATGGCAGCCAGAAATCATCTATCTTCTCCTCAGTCCTTCTTATCTAGCTCCCTCCAGAAGTCATTTTTTCTTAGAGATTTCTTTGGAAATGTTATTAAGCTAGAGTGAAGTAATTTTTAAAAACACACATTGAAACTTAGAACTGAATAATTTTGAAATATTTGTAATAACTTTGGCAAAACCGTTGCTTTCCTTAAGAACCACAAGGCCACACCAGCGGCAAAGAGGCATGATTGTTCCTCTGGAGTCTTGAGAAGTTCCTCGTGTGACAGACTCCAGCAAAGGGGGTCTGTGCTTCGCTCCTCCATAAGTGCACCACACAAGTCTAGATCTGATTTTGCCCTCTAGGAATTCTTGTGCCTTGATTTATACAAAGCAAAAATTATGTTTAATATTTTAAAACTGGCTTCAGGAATTAGGATCTTCAGAATTAGTGTTCTGACTCTAGTCATGTGCATCTCTTACATCATCTTCTATTTTTTCAGATGGTTGCATCAGTAGCTTTGGGAATATTTTATTTTTAAAGTTTTAAGTCATTCTGACATCCACTAGACCATCAAATATATAACTATGATCTAATGAATGCCCAAATAAGTTGTCGCATAATAACAACTACTTATCATGTTCACTTTCCCCATTATTCATTTATTCATTCAGTATTAATTGAACAACTCATATGTGTCAGGCATATTCTAGGGACCAAGGACTCAGCAGTGAACTCAAAATCTTAGTTTTATAAAGGTTGCAGTTCAGTAGGAGGACATAAACGAATAAAATATATAAGTAAAAAAAGTTAAATAGCAATGAGCTCTAAGGACAAAAAGCACTGTAAAGGGACAGAATGTGATGAGAGAGTTTCAATTTTACATGGAGTAAAAGAGACGATCTCAATATGTGATTTTTGAGCACACAAGGGAAGGAAGTAAGATATAACCTTTGTAGATATTTGAGGGAAAAACTCTGCAAGCAAATAGTACAGCAATAGCAAATGTCCTAGGGGTTATGAATGTAGAGTGTTCAAGAGTACTGAGGAGGCCAGTGTGCCCAGAGTACAGATATTAGGAGATAAGTTTAGAGAAGTGAAGGAAGCCAGATCTTAGAAAACCATAGTTTCTTATAAGGACTTTGGCTTTTACTTTGAGATAGGGGAAGCTGCTGGAGATTTTTGAACAGAAAAATGACAGAATCTCGCATAACTTTTAACAAAATAATCCTGGCTGTTATGTTGAGAGTTGATTTAAGGGCAGCAAGGGAAGCAGCAGGGAGACAGGTTAGAAGGCTATTATAGTAAGCCAGGCAACAGGACAAAGGGTAAAGGTGGAGAAAGTAGATATAAATGGAGTTCCTACTATATAGCAGGCACTATGTTAGGCTTTGTGGATACATCAGGGGGAAAGCAGAGGCTGTGTTCCCAGGGGCTTTGCATTCTACTGGGAAGAGCCAGGCAATCAACAAATAAGCCAGTGCATACATAAAATATCAGGTGATGATAAGTTATATCTAGAGAAACCCTAACATGTTCCATAGTTCATTATGGCAAATACCTAGAAACAAACACAGTCCTATATAGTGGGGACTGGAGAAGAAAAGTGTGGCATATTCAAACAGAGACTATTATGTAGCAATGAAAACTGAGTGATTATAACTACATGCAACATTGAAGATGGATCATAGCAATATAATAGGAATACAAAATAAGTTAGTTTATATTTAAAACATTACATTTTCCATAAAGCCAACACATGCAACCCAAACTAATATTTTTAAAGAAGTACAAATAGATGTGTTAACATATATCAAATAAAATCAAGAACATTGTTAATACAAGAATCGGGGTAGTAGTTGTCTTGAATGAGGAGTGGCAAAGAAATTATTGGGGTAGTCACATGGGTTTCTGTGAGTGTTCTAGCTTCATGTTGGATGTTGGATTATTGGATTTAATTATATTATTTGCAGGAAAGGAAGAATGGAAGGAAGGAAGGAAGGAAGGATGGGAGGCAGGGAGGAAGGAGGGAAGGGAGGAAGGAAGGGAGGAAGGAAGGGAGGGAGGGAGGGAAGGGAGGAAGGAAGGAAGGAGGGAGGGAGGGAGGAAGGAAAGAGGGAGGGAGGGAGTGAGGGAGGAAGGAAGGATGGGAGGCAGGGAGGAAGGAGGGAAGGGAGGGAGGGAGGGAGGGAGGGAGGAAGGAAGGAAGGAAGGAAGGAAGGAAGGAAGGAAGGAAGGAAGGAAGGAAGGAAGGAAGGAAGGATGGGAGGCAGGGAGGAAGGAGGGAAGGGAGGAAGGAAGGGAGGGAGGGAGGGAGGGAGGGAGGGCAGGCATTTTACAGCGTTAACATTGAATATATGCCGTGAACCATGGATTATAATTCATCTAACTGTTTCCCTGTGGTGTAGGGTTGGGAAAAGTTATGGAGTATTTGCTTTTATATATGTAAATTTGCCAGGGAAATCCTCTCTAATGAAATGACATTTGAGCAGAAGCATGAATGGATTGGAGAAGTGGTTGGAGGAACAAGGAGAAATTCCTGGCTGGAGTGGAGTGAGCGAAAAGAAAGCAGCGGGAGGTGAGGTCAGGGAGGAGCAGGAACAGGTCATCTTGGCCTTTGTAAGCTGTAAGAATTCTGACTTATACTCCAGCAGACACTGAAAACAACTGAGAGGTTCTGAGCAGAGGAGTAACATTACCGGCTGTAAATTTTAAAAGGATCATTCATGCTGCAGTGTGGGAATACACCAGGGTTTCTCTGCACAACAGACATTTTGGACTGGATGATTCCTTGTTGTAACAGATATTCTTCTGCATTGTACGATGTTTACCAGCACCCCTGGCTTCTCCCTAATAAAGCTATAACGTCATCCCCTGCCCCCTAGTTATGACAACCAAAATTGTCTCCAGACATTGCCAAATCGGGGGCAAAGTCATTCTGCTTGAGCACCACTGGAATGTGCTGAAGGTGGCAAAAGACAGAATCAGGGAGAGGGGGTAGGAGGATGTTGTTGCGTCCACCAGAAGCAATGGCTGGGACTAGGGCAGAAAGGCTCTCTTTTCTAAACACACGTATTCATAGTTTGGGTCTGTACCCACATGGCTGGAATCTCTACAATTTGAGGATATTCAGAAATTCCCAAAGATGAGATGCCAAATATTCGTTTACACTCAAATATTTCCCAAGGGCTATAGAAATGGGGTACATGTGAGCATGAAATCATCCATATGGTTATTCCTTAAGGACTAGGTCCAAACTGTCCACTTCTTTTCCTCTTGGCTTTATCCAGTCTGACAACTCATTCTTTGATTTGCATCCAGGTGAGTTCCTTGAAGCCCTGAACCAAGGACTTCTTGTGTACTTTAACATGTGTTATATCTGAAGATATTCCGATTGGCAACATTTTTACCATAGAGAACTGTTTAAAGAAAATACTGCCAGCACACAACTCATCCACAAAGTGCTGTTTTTGAAGAAGAAAGAGGAGGCTGTGACTGAGATCATCAGGGAATCAACCCGACACCCCAAACATAATAGGGCAAAGGAGTCAGATGAGAATTTTGTTCGGTAGGAGACACTGGACAACAAGACAGGACCCTTGACCTCAGAAAAGCAGGAATTCAGGAATATTACAGAACATGAAGTAGCAGAGCCATGGAGCAGAATGTACAGCACTAATCTTGAGCGCTTTCCCCCGAGGACTCTGCGCTGTTTTCACAAAGGCCTCTGGGAATGCCAGGCTGTGAAAGGTAGAAATGTACACACGGGGACAGGAGTGGCCTTCGGTCTAAAGAGTGAGCCACGCAGGTTTCTAGTTACCAGCCTTCCAGTAGTGGTACTGGGAAATGGTTTTATAGGAGAAACAAATCACCCGAATGCAGAAAATGCAATTCCACTGAAGCAAATCCAACTTCCTTTCCTGACGGAGAATGTAATTAAATCCTGCTTCAGGAGGACGGTTTGTATCCTCTGCTGCTGGGGGTCTCGGCTCATGCTCATCGCTGGTGTTTACAAGATGATGTTCCCTGCCTCCTGTGACATGCTGAGGCAGCCCTGACTTTGAAGATGGGGTGGTGGTGCATGCGAGGGAAGGGGGATGAGTAAGGCTGTGTTTTATTTGCAAAGCTTGGCTGTTCATCTCTCACATTCACATCTGACACCAGAAGCCCACACCATGCTTGACTTTTCCAAAACAGTGATTCTAATGTAACACCCTAATGAGCTGTATTCACTTACCTTTCAGAAGGAGACTGGGGGGACATACATCCACAAGGTGAGAGGAAGGGGTGATTGTAACAATATTAAATGTGATTACCACCAGCAGAAGTTCTACGAGATGAAGTGACTGAATCATGGCTCGCGATGTCATCAAAATACAATTAAAAGTGCAATTTTACCTTACTTATTTAGTTATTCACTTGTATTTTGAAAGTTGAGTCATTGGCAGTAATCTCATCATGGCCTAAATGAAAAAAAATCTAAGAGGTTCATGAATTTGCTACTCACTTTTGGTCCTACAGTCACTTTGTAACACACAATCTCTATTTGGAACATAGAATGTCCTATCCAAGATATTAATCAAAACTCAAGTTTGTTGTGATATCAAATATCACATCGTCTCCCTTCTCAGTTTGGATCTGCTTCTCGCTGGAAGTTGACAAAGGGAAAGGGCTGTGGGGGTAGGGCTTCAGACGCACCTGATTTCCTTTCTATCTTTTACACTGTGATCCTAATCCTCCCTCTAACAGCTCACCAGTGTCTGTCATTCAGATCCTAGCAGCAGGGAGACTTATTTGAGGGAGCAGGGAGCAGCAGAGGAAAAGCCTTATTTGAACTGGACCTTCCTTATCAGGCTTCACATTTTCGGGGTTCAACAGATGGCTAAGGTTGATGTTTCTGCTCGAGAGTCATTTTCATGGATTTGCAGAAGACCCCACTGCTTAAGTCCCTTTCACCTGGACAGATAGGTGTATCTAATTATGATGGTAGATTGCAAAGCTTTGCAGCTCCCGGGGACACAGTATTCACTCCTATCTTCTCCTAAGGGGATGCCTGGCCCATCTACTTGGATTTCTTAGAAGGACTTAAGGACTCTATGTTGGTTCTCTCTTCCACATAAAACAAGGAAGGGAGCAAATTTGCTCCTTTATTCCAGCACTCTGAAGTGCAGACAGGCCCTCCCCAGGACAGTGACCCCTACCCCTCTACCTGAAGCCACTGTGCTTTTTGGCAGTCATGAGTCAAGCTGAGCCCTAATTTTCCACACATTCCATGGCCCTCGGAATCATTACGTAGTCACTCCTCACCAGACTTGGGATAGAAGGGTTACCACTACCTGTGGAAGAAGAATGGCACCATGGCCAGTAACAGCTCTCTCCCAAGGCATCTCTCCACTGTCTTCTCTTTCCCTCTCCTCTGTAAAGACTCTTATAGCCTTGGAAAAAAGGAGCAGATATAAGAATTATGGAACAGGTTTTTTTAACCTTTGTAAAATCTTTTTATAGTAAACTCTCTCATACACATCTTGTTATCTGATGTTAATTATTGGAACCTCATTCAAAGCTATGTTAGAAAGATCCCCATTTAAGCTTCTCTTAAATTTATAAGAGAAAATTGTTCATAAATTAAATTATAAGGAAAAGAGAGTTGATTTTCTATATCCTTCCATGTTTGGCCTTTCCACATGGTCATGGAAACCACCTTACCCCTCTTAATTTTTTAGTTCTTTTGGCAGAAAATACAGAAACTATGGTTCCCAACACCATAGGGCAGTACTACTACTGTCTTCACCACGTCAAGCAATAGACTTTCCAACCTTTTCTCTCCATTAAACTTCTCTATTACCAGACTCTTACTAAATCATCTTACTAAAGATAATATTTGAGTGTCTCTCTTGTGCCAAGAATTATAGAGTTCTGGTGGCAGAAGATGACAGAGAGGTTTTTTTTGTTTTTTGTTTTTCCTGTCTTAGAAAAATTTATAGTTTATTCTAGTTCTTTCCACTGGAATCTGAAACAATATATAAAAACAATGCCATAGCTTTTTTCAATACATTTTGATCAATGTGGAAATACATTTTCATAACAGCTGAGAATTCATACTATATATTATAATGTTGGTCACAATAACTGAGTCTGATGATTGAGTTGGGAGATGTAGGGTGGGGCATGGCAGCATGTGCCCCTTTAGGTCAGAGATAAGCTGGTGCCACCAAAAGGATCCCTGTTTATTACAATCCACTAGAACTTTTAATTTCTTTGTGTTTGTATTTTCTTTCATAGGACAAGGTCAGGGAAATAAGCATTTCTACTCAAGCTCCCAAATAGTACTGAAAGAATATCAAATGAAAAGGACTATAATGGTATATCTTAAACATTTTTTCAAAAGAACTGGCATTTACTTTTTAATTCCTTCAGTGTCACCCTAAGCTCTAGTGCTAGTAACTCAGAAAAATTTAACAACAACTGATCCATTCACTATTAAAGAAAATGTTATAAACTCATTTGGACTGAGGTGTTAATTGTTATTTTTAAGGTTAACGGTTATTACTTGTTCCTGATCTTCTAGGATAACATTTGCATTTTAGGCTTTTTAAAAAAATCCCAAATGTCCTTAAAACTGAAGGACTTGGTTAGATAAACATTTTGGGGAACGATAGCAAAGCCTGCTGTGACAATTTTTTGATAGGATGACAACCAGTACTGGCTGATCCTCCCACTCAAGAAACACACTTAAATCCAGTGTTGGCTTTGGGAATGCTGAGAAAACATTGGCTTTGGGAATAGAGAAAACATCAGTGAAACAACGAAAAACAGAAGTGATCTGAAGGACAGCTTTAGGCTTCACCATACTCTGTAACCATTAAATAACTCCCCATTTTCCCCTACTCCCAGCCCCTGACAACCACCATTTTAATTTCTATTTTTATGAATTTGACAAAGATAACCTCATGTAATTAAAATCATACAACATTTGCCTTTTTGTGATTGCCTTATTTTACTTAGCATAATGTTGTTAAGATATATTCATGTTTAACCCATGCCGGAATTGTCTTCCTTTTTAAGGCTGAATAGTATTTCATTGTGTGTATATACCACATTTTGTTTATTCATTCAGCTATGGATAGAAACTTGGGTTGCTTTTATTTTTCGCTATTGTAGACAGTGCTGCCATGAGCATGGATATGCAAATATCTCTTCAAGATCCTGCTTTCGATTCTTTTGAGTAAATATAAAGAAGTGAGATTGCTGGATCATATGACTATTCTTTTTATTTCTTCAGGAACTTCCATACTGTTTTTCACAGTGGCTGCACAATTTTACATTCCCACCAACAGTATACAAAGGTGCCAATTTCTCTGCATCCTCACCAGCACTGTTATTTTCTGTTTTTTTTTTTTTTTTTTTTTTTTTTTTCTTTTTGATAGTTGCCATTTTCATGGGTGGGGATGATATCTCATTGTGGTTTTGATTTGCATTTCTCTAATGATTAATGATGTTGAGTATCTTTTCATATGTTTGTTGATCATTTGCATATCCTCTTTGGAGAAATGTTTATTCAAGTCTTTTGCCCATTTTAAAATCAAGTTTCAATGCTTCCTGCTATTTATTTTAAATGTATTTTACAAGTTAGAATTTCTGAATTTTGACCAGCATGACATAATGCCACTCAGCATGGCTTTTCAGGCTGGTTTTGGGCTGGTAGAAGGATGAGTTAGAATGAGCAAGGCCAAAACTCAGAGTTCAGACAGGGGCAGGGGAAGATAGATAGTCCAGAGAGAACCATTCCTTTCTTCCTTCATGCAAACACACATGCAAATAGCAAGGTTTTGTTCCATGCTGCCATGTGCTAGGCACTGAGCTAGAGATATGAAAAAGGACACAAAGTGGGACAGGATAACTTTGGGGTTTGGAGGGTAGAATCTGCACTTGGCCTGCTTGAGTGTGAATTTTAGCTGCAGTATCTGCAGCGTGTGGACATATTTTGACTGGGTTACATCATAAAGAGCTTTTGTCTCATGCTAAGGGCATACTTGTAAAGCTGTAAGATGGGACCCATTGAAGGGTTTTAGGTATTACAAGTTTCAAAGAAAAACAAATGAAATAATCTAAACTTTTAAGGAAATTATCATAGAAAGACAGATTTAGAAAACAGAAAGAGGAAGAAAATCCCCCTAAAAGCAAGAGCTGTAATGGACACAATTAAATGCTAGGGTCTTTGTTCTATAATTCTATAGTTGACTAGTTATATGACCTGACAAAGTCATTTTAACTCTCTGGCCCAAGGTTTCCTTACATATAAAACAGGGATAATGTCTTATAAAACTTAAAAAAATAATTAAGAAGATGTACTCAAAAGTGTATCGCAAGGGTTTTGTTTTTGTTTTTTTTTTTTTTTTCCCCCACACACAGGAGCAGTATGCTGTGTTTTAAAGGACATTTTAAAAATTGGCTTGGTTTCCTCTACTCACACCATTTTAGCCCCCACATTTGGGGCTATTTCACCCTTGTTTGCAAGCTTAGATCTGAACCAGGGTCTGAGATTCATCAGGCTTCAACCCGTGCCAGTTTAGGTTTTTTCTGGTGTTTTCTATTTTTATTTTTTTCCTTTTTTCCCCCCAGAAATTTGGCTATTATACAATTTTTAAGAAAACAACTTGCTTAGACTGTTTGCTCCCCTATTTTCTTCTTCCCTTTCCCCTCAGCATCACGTATTTGGAAAAAAAGGTAAAAGTCTGGATTAATGAATTGAAAAATTATTGTTACCTTGTATTTTTACCTGTATTGTTGCCTGTATTTTTCTAAGGCACCATGATCACACCACAAAGAGGTGAAGACACACAACACTCCAGTGAAGGATAGAATGCTAGTTCCAGTTTGATTTTCAATATTTTTCAAGATGTTTTTGGTGCTGAGTATTCTGTTGAAATATTTTTTACACTAAAAGATCAGGAGGTAGAGTTTTAGGAGAATACACAACCAGGTGTATGCCCTGGACAATCTATCTCGGAAGCAAAAATGTTTTGTTCTTTCCAGAAGGGAAGGAAGAGAGTAGCCACTGCCCACCTGGCACTCCTGCAACTCCTCTCTGATCAGGAAGGAAACTGCCTGGGCTCCTGTGGAAAATTAGTGTATTCTCATGGCTTTGGAATATGTTTCTCCATTCATTAAGAATATCTTTCTATCAGAATGGGCTGGGGGAGAAGCAAGAGAGAAATTTAATTTTTGATCTAGAGATCAAAACCTGAAAAGCCTTTGTTTGTTTGTTTGTTTGTTTTTATAAGAAAGAGTAGCTGAACAGAATTAGAATGTAAATATGAGGAAACATAAGGAAAAATAAACCCATGATTATGTGAATTGATTAATGTATCATTTGTTTCTTTGACTATTTTAATTATTAATATATAAATATAAATCACACTGCAGAAGTCTAGGAGGAAGATTACGTCTTTCCTGATGAAATTATAGCCCAGCACATGGCACAGTGGCTTTAGTAGATATTCAATAAATATTTGTTAAATAAAAGAAGGTAAGGAAAAGGAAGAAAGGAATGAAATATGTAGGGAAGGTGAAAAGGAGGGAGTGATCAAAGAAGGCAAGAAGGAACGTATACAACCTATGCGTGATTTCTCTGTTGAAACTGACAAGGGTACAATTGCATTATTTACCTTGTTCAATAAAATAAATCTGAAGATTTTCACAAACAATGTTGTGAAGTGACCATTCCATATTCTTATCTATCATAAATAACAGGAATGAAGTGAACATTTGAGGGAGAAACTTGGTGATGAATTATTAGATAAATTATTTCAAGCAGTTTCTGTTCACTTTTCAAAAACAAAGAGATTGGATTAGAATCATCCATTCACATTGACATTCATCTATAAGTTATAGGTGACTCAGTAATTCTCTAACCCAAAGCCTTAATTGAAGATGCAGCTGTCTGGAAAGATTCTCCCCCTGCTACTTACAAAATACCTCTTTTAAATTTGAATTGTGGAACATTTCTTTATTGGAAAAATAAGAGCTAACATTTATTCAGTGCTGACAATGTGGTGTGAACACCTATTCTAATCACAAACCAAACACACACACATACAAATACAAATATCCTTTGATTTTCACTAGAACCCAAGATATGATAGATTTTGTCGTATAGCCCAGTTTTACAGATGAAGAAACTGAAGAATGGAGAGGTTAAGTAACCTGCTCAGTAGAAGCAGAATTCAAGTTCAGGCCAACTGACTCCAGAGGTTGTGCTTATATCTAATATGTCTCATTGCACTTTCTGCTTACATTTTAAGTCTTTATGTGCATGGTTTGTTTTTGCTTCTAGTACAGTGGTTCTCAACTGGGGGATTGTTAGCAAATCTGGAGATATTTTTGAGGTGCAGGAAATGTGGCAGAACATTCTACAATGCACAGGACAGTGTCCCACAACAAAGAATTATCTGGCCAGAGGTTGAGAAACCTTGATGTAGAGTATTAGACACTAAAGGACAAGAATTATGCCTTACTTACATTTGTATAGCATTTGGAACAGAGTTGGCTGAAAATAAATATTTATCGATGAAAAACTTAAATTACCTAATCTGTTAAAAGGAAGGAGTTTTACTAAATAATCAATAAGGTACCACTGAACTCGAACCCAGCAAATTAATGTCTGTGTCCTGGAAATATTCAGTTTACCTATTGAGGCCAAGGTACTGGTTTTTCCTGCCTCTTAACTGTATGATGCTATGTTATGAAATTTTGGCCTTTCATAGCAAAAGAATTCAGATATACCTGGGGTAGATTAAAAGCAAAAGAGTATAGGTGAGTATCATTAGAAAAAAAGGTAAGTAAGGATACAAAATATGGTTTTTATTTAATGAATATGAGAAACAGATGGAAAGGTGATATTACTCACCTTAAGAATTTACCAGCTGCAAGGGAAGTATAATTTATACAAAATTTTGGAATGAATGAGTTTTATGCCTAACATCATTAGGCTAATGGCACTACAAATCATAACAAAAAGATAAAATTTTAGTTTAACAAAGCTTATTATGAATTGTTCTTGTAAAATTCTTTGTGCTTATATGGCAACAGACACAGACGATGCTTTCTTAGTCTACCTCAATCCTGGGCTCAAATTTTTTGGAGTCTAACTTCTCAACAGAGAACCCTTTCCCAGCTCAAAGACAATAGTATCTCCCCTCCCCTTTGTTGACTTTCTGCAGGTAGGGTGCCCTGCTTTGTCACTCCATGAGAATACTAAAATAGAAGTGCTACATAAAGGATAATTTTGGCAAACTGATAGTGTCTCTCTTTCATGGGCTTTCAGAAAACAGGAGCTAAAATACACCTTTGAGCTAGCTCCATAAGGGAGAGAAAGTAGAAAAATGCTCTGACATAACAATAAGGTACCACCCGATTTAATAGGAGTCAGGGTTCTTGGTAGCCTTCAGTGTCCTGCCAGGACACTTCATGAAACTGAGACTCTCGGGTTCAGAATGTCTTTCTTTTAAAAAATTTAACAGTAGTGTTATCTCAAAAGCCTTGTAGCCTGCTCCATTTTTATGGTATTTTGAATGGAATTCTTTCTGTTTTCCTGGAATCTGAGTATCAGGCTCAAACCTGTGGGCAAAGTGAGCTGGAAGGTCAGACATTCCACAAACAGAAAACAAACATCTCCAACCTATTATAACCCAGCCCCAGTGGAGATAAGCAAAATACCAAAACACCAGCACAGAGAAGTTTCCTATGAAGTAATAATCACCACACACACAAAAAAATGCAAAAACAAAAACCCCATATTACTAGGAATTGAAGAACTTGGGATTTTGATATACTAAGCTAAGATAATAAAATAATGTATTATGCCCTGTCGCTGAAATTCTGAAAATGCTGAGGGCAAAGTAGTCTCTGATCCTGTGGACTGATTGATCCTTCAAAGGACCCCGTGAGGCTGTCATGGGACTTACCTGGACAGCTTTTGCAGTAACCACGAAATGAAACTCACTGAAGCCTTCTCTAAGGATCTGTAACTCTCTAGTTACAAGGGAGAGTTTCACCTTCAAGTGTCACTGAAAGCACAAATTAAATCCCAAGCCCAGATGGTTGGCTTTTCTTTCAAACTCCCAACCACAGCATTTTTGTGGGAGTGTACCATTCAGAGAGATTCATTCGTTATATTTCATTGTGTTCTGGTCTGATTGTGATTTTTTTTTTTTTGGAATAGTGCTTTTTTCAGATTTTTTGATGGTAGTACTTTTATGAGAATTGTTAGCTGGGCATGGTGGCTCACACCTGTAATCCCAGCAGTTTGGGAGGCTGAGGTGTGAGAATCACTTGAGGTCAGGAGTTCGAGACCAGCCTGACCAACATGGTGAAACCCCGTTTCTACTAAACAGACCAAAATTATCTGGGCCTGGTGGTGGGCACTTGTAATCCCAGCTACTTGGGAGGCTGAGGCAGGAGAATCGCTTGAACCCAGGAGGCAGAGGTTGCAATGAGGTGATATCATGCCACTGCACTCTAGTCTGGGTGACAGAGGGAGACCCCATTTGAAAAAAAAAAAATTGTTGACTATTCCTAGGTAGGGACAAAAATTAAATGAAAAATGGCAATGCCAATAGACAATAATGCAGCTATGTAGGGTCACAATGTCTTTGATATGTTTCTAATATCATTATTTTTATGACAATTTTTTTCTTTTTTTTTTTTTTGAGACAATCTCCCTCTGTTGCCCATTCAGTGGCATGATCTCAGCTCACTGCAACCTCTGCTCTCAAGGTTCAAGCGATTGTCCTGCCTCAGCCTCCCAAGTATCCTAGCTAATTTTTGTATTTTTAGTAGAGACAGGGTTTCACTTTGTTGTCCAGGTTGGTCTTGAACTCCTGACCTCAAGCGATCTGCCCACCTCGGTCTCCCCAAGTGCTGGGATTACAGGTGTGAGCCACCATGCCTGGCCAATTTTTATGATAATTATTAAATTTATTCCTAATGGTGCTTTTTTTCTCAAGGATTCACATGACCTATTGTCTTTAATTATGATTCATTTTGTAACCAGAAAATATCTCAAATAAGTTAATGGCTCACCATCTTCACTGTCCCAGCCTTAGTACAAAATATACCATCTCCTACCCAGGCTACTGCAACAGACCCTATGTCCATGCTTTCTCTTGCAAATCTATTATGTTGAGGCAGCTATCATGTTCAATTATCTGAGGCACTTGTTTTAAACTCTTTTTTTTAAAGATGTTTATTTCCTTAAGAATAAATCTAAATTTTTAAGATATGACTGACAACGTTTATCAAGACCTGCCCTTCTCTAGTGTCATGTTCCATCAACCCCTTATACATCCTCCACCATACCTACAGACTCAACTCAGCCACTGTGGCTATCTTTAAATTCTTACAATTCTCCAAATAGCCTTTGACACGCATTTGCCTCTATCTAGGATACCCTCCTCCCTGCTCTCTGGCAAACTCACACTTATTTTTCATGTTACAACTTACATGCAACTTCTTTAAAAAAAAAAAAAAAAAAAAAAAAAAAAAAAAAAAAAAGGCTCCCTTAGCTAGGTCATCTAAACTGTCTGCACTTCATTATTATCTTCCAAAATACCTTGTATCCCAAGTGCCCCTCAGTGCTTGGTGCATTATAAATACACAGTAAATATTTGTTAAATAAGTTTAAAAAATGGTCTAATTTATAAATATGGGACATCATTTTTAATAATGCCGATGGTAGAATTAATGCATTTTTGCACCAGCAGTATAGTGAAAGGTAAAATCTTTTAAATTATTTTTCAACTACCAGGTATTTTAGTCTTTCAGCTTAAAAAATATAATCACAAATTACAAGCTATCAAAGCAATTTCAAACAATCCGTTGGGGGACTTGTCTGCACAAAGCCTAACTCTCTTATGTTTGAGGCCTAGTGCCTCTCTGGATGGAAAAGGATGGAGTGTGTTGGGAAAAGTGTCTGATACTGTAGTGTGGCCATATGGGGCTGGTATGGGACTAGTTGGAGACTGAATGTGAGGAGGAAGAGTATGTTGGGCAGACCTGGCTGTACACAGACAGACACGGGACCAGAAACTATGTGGAAGCCCAAGATTAAACATAAATATTGTAGCAGAGAATGCCTGTGTTGAGTAAACAAAGACAAAAGGCTGGACAGTATTCAGCAGATCTGGTTTCCAAGAGTTAAATAAAAGAAGCAGGAGCATTAGTAGGAATGCAGGTCCTCTGCTATAGTCTTGCAACTAGCAGGACCAGCTTCAGACTCCAAGGAAGAAACCTTAAACTTTGGGCTATGGAGTTTTTGAGCACACATCCCTTTCCTGATGTGATCAGAAGTTGGGATCAATATTAGATCGTTTGGCAGAACTTTGGTTCCAGCCTAATTCCATTGGCTCAGCATGCATGGTTGCAGCAGACTCAGCTCCTACTGTGCTATGATCAGTGGGTTGGAAATAAGCCTAGTGGATATAATTCACATGATATAGTGAATGGATAACTGAATTCATCAGTTCAGAATTCTTCCAGGATTGAGTGTTTTAAACTTGACTATAGATGGTACCCATGGCACTTTATGAGTGGCTAATCTGCAAGGAATCACTCTTAAACAAAGTACTCCTTCCCTATCAAGTCTTGCCCATCAGTAGCCATGTTTTTTTCCCTTGTTCCCTGACACACAATCAGACTTTGTTTCCCAGGCTCCTTGAGGTTAGTTGTGGCCACATTATTAAGTTTTGGCCAAAAGAATGTGGGTAATGGAATGTAGATACCATTTCTAGATCTGATTTCCACAAATTCCTGGGCATCCTTTCATCTTTTCCGATATCTGTTGACTGTAGGAGATCTGTGGAATATGCTAAGGCCTTAAAAGGTACAGGAGCCATACAGTTGAAGAATCCTGGCCTTGAAATGACTATACGAAGCTAAGCTCCTTGCTAATACACATTAGATTTGGTATGAGCAAGAAATAAACCTGTGATTTGTTAAATCACTGAGATTTGAGGGATTGTCTATATAGCAGCTAATGTTACATACTCTGAATAATAAGTGTGTAAAGTAAGAGGCTGGTAGTTGACGATAAGTAGACAGCTAAATAGCACATAAAATGCATGAAAGATCAAGACCCACTTGGCAGATGGACAGATTCTACTGGACAAAAAAGTGCTACGTCAGTGGGTTATTTTTGAGCTTTTTTTCACTAAATTATAAAATTAGGGATATATATTTTGCCATTGAAACACTACTTACTGTATCCTGATCTATTTAATGGAATTGCATGTTAAAACACCCCTTTCCTTTTCTTTTTCCTTCCCCCTCTACCTTGCCAAATATTTTACACATCCCAAAGTCAGTCAACATTAACATTTGCAAATGCTCCTGAGTGAGTATGTTCGACTAACATTGATGAAGCTCTTACTCTATGCTGTCACTGCTAAGTGCTGAGGTTGAAAACGCAGTAAGACTTGTCTTTCTTTAAGGCATTGAGAACCTAGTGTAGGATACAGCTGTTTAAATAACACAAATACTGTGCGCTGTAATTGAGATGCATACAAAACAACAAAAAAGAATAGCCATCTAGTTAGTATCAATTACATCATTAATTTTTTTAACATAGAACTTACCACTTTGTATTTATGTTTGTTTTGTTTATTTTATTTTCTCTGACCTTTTCCATTCCGTATCCTTGGTGTCTAGAGCATTGCCTGGTGATACTCAATAAATATTTGTTGAATAAATAAATGAAACTAGGTCAGTGAACTCTGTTCTTATTCATCTGACAGAGGAGATCTAACATCAGGGTAGGAATTTGGACTTTATCCTGTAAATGGTAGGCTTTCAAAAGAGTTGTAATTCAGGCAGTGACATGGTAAAAGTTGTATTTTGAAAATTTACTCTGAGATCTGAATGGAAGATAGATTGCAGGCAGTCAAGCTGTAGGCATGATAATTAGTTAGAGAATGATAATGATAGATTCAAAAGAAGACTAAACAATGAAAATATCAGTGAGAAGAGAGAGAAGTGTAAACTAATGAGAGTGACTGAGACATTTTAAAAAAATGACAGGGCTAGAGGATCTATTGGATATTGTGAATAATGTTGGGGAAAGGAGGTAAATGAACCCCAGATTTTTTGCTTGGATAATTATAGAGACAGAAATTCTGTTTAACAAATATTTTGGAGAAAACAAAATAATCAGTCCAACTTGAAGAGTTTGGGTTAAACGTAATGGTAGAACTTGTAGTTTGAGTCGGCAAGAGGCAGGAAAATATATGGACTTGGAACTGATAAACTAGATAAGAACTAGAGGTAAAAATGTGTGAATTATCTAACCATAGGTGGTAGTGAAGGATGACGCAAGGATAAGATCAGCCAGAAAGGGTAAGAATCTAGACCAGAGAAAGGCAACAAGTCAAAATCACTGAGGTGCCTTTTAAAATTAGACAAAACCTCCCACCTCCAACTTAGTTTTGGAAATGTATGAGCTTCTGTTGCTGTTGCATACTAGGGCCTTCAGTGTGCCCGGCTTGAAATACACTTGAGAACCACTGGGCTGAAAATGATACGTGGAGACCAAGAAGAGAACCCTGGCAAGAAAGAAAACAGTGTTAAGAGTTAGCACAGAAAGAGGGGCTCAGGAAGAAGATTGGTACCACTGCGAAATGTAGGAAAATACGCACAAGCAAAACACAAACCAGAGAAATGTCCTTAAAACTGTGGATATTGAAAGTTTCAAGAAACAATAGTGATCGACAATGTTAACTACTGGTACATCAAGCAACACAAACACTTCAAGATCCCTATTACATTTGACAATTGGCAGGCTATTTATGATCTTGGTGACAGCATCCAGACTTTATGGTGAACTTATGAGTGAACAGAAAGTGAGGAGCTAGGAAAAACAAATGTTTTTAACTCTTTTTGAAAGGTTGAACTGTGGAAAATGTTAGTGATAAGGCAGTGAAGATCCAATCATGTTGAAAGTATTGTTTTGTCCTATTTATTTCAGGTGAGGCTGAAAGAGATGAAGTTCAGAGGAAATAAATTATTTTTAAGATCCATGGGAAAGGGTGATCAGGGATAAGACTGGAGAGTCAAGCCACAGGATCATGGCCCCATGCACATAAAGGCTCACCAAAACATCTGGGAACACAAGGATTTTAAAATAGATGTTGAAGAGATCACATTTTTATTTAATACAAAAGACAAACTACTCTGAAGTATTATGGCGATTGAATTAACTAAAGACAAATTAATGAGAGAAAACTAGCTATAATGCTGTTGTAGTAATATCAGTGAAAAGCAATGAACTACGTCGGTTGTGCTAGAGAAGAAGGGTGGCAACTGAAATGAGCAAATACTTGGGAATGAAAATTAAGATGAACTATCGATGGACTGGAGTTAGAAAATGATGGAGAGAGATATGGTTAGAGAGTTCCCAGGTTTCTAACTTGAGTGATAGGGTTGATATGTTACTGTTAATGAAAATAAGAAATTATGGAGGAGAAGTCCAACTGGAGGAAAGATCATTGATTCAGGGTGAGCTATGTTGACATTGTGGTTCAAAACATCTTTGCAAGTGGATATTCGAGTAGATATGTGGTAGGAGCTCAATAGAGAGTGCTGGAATAGTTACGTATATTGGAGATTGCTTGATAAATTGTCCTGCAATAAATCAGGGCCGCAGATAAGATACATCTAGAATGAAAAGAAAAGCAGACATTGGATCACACATATGGGAAATTTATTTGAAGGCCAGTCAAAGGAAGAGGTATCTATAAAGAAGACTGGAATACTATGATCAGAGAGGAAGGAAAAAAAAAAACTAGGAGATATAAGAACCACAGAGTTTAAGCCTCAGTGTGCCTGACAGTCAGTTGGCAGCCAATGAGTGTTAAGTTCACTTCATTTGGTGACATAAAGTGGGACTGAAAAGGACCAATACGACCAAGAAGATCAAGTTAGAGATGAGTTCAGAAATGTCCATTTGGCACAATTGATTACTGGGTATCTTACTGATTAAGTTTTTAAAGTCGTGATCCAGATGGAAGTAAAATTTAGTGGGGTTCAGGTAGAAAGGATTGTGTGGAAAATTCAAGGCAAAATGTGTCAGTCTTTTTGGACATTGTCTAAGGTACTATTACTCCTGCAATATTTCAAAAGACTGATAGTAAATATTTAGGACTTAGCGTATTCTTAATAATACTCATATCATGTCTTCTACATTTCTCTAAAGACTGTTTCATAAGGAGGTTAGTGGAAAGTGGAACAGATTCTAACACAAGTCTAGCATGATGGTTTCATGTCACTGTGCTTTATTGCAAACTGATCATCGCCAGATCACTTTGGAGATGTGTCTGAATATATTTTATCAAAGAATGATAGCTACCATTTATAGAGGACTTACGCTTTGCCACACATCATAGCCAGTATTTTAAATAGAGTATCTATTTCATTTAATTATCACATCACTTAACCAGTGAATACTAATATTATTCTTATATTATAATTGATGAAAGTGGATGCAGAAAAATAATTGCCCACTGGGGCCCATCTGAGTAGTAAAGAGGTTTTGCCAAGAAGTCTGATAATTGCACCTGTGATCTTACTCATGGTACCTCACTTTCTTTTGCAATTTGCATATTCATTTTTTTCTTTTTCTTTTCTACAAGCAGCATGTTATAAGAGGCAGTTTTAAAATTTAGCACAAAGGAAGCGCTTTGCAATCAATATTTTTTTCATGAAACAAAAAATAGTCAAGTTAGAAAGAGAAATAAAATGTGCTGCTCCTGCACCTTTAATTTTAGTACTCAATACAAGACAATCAAGAAGAATCAAGCAACTTATTTTGCCAAGACAAGATAAGATTCCAAAAATCTTTTGTATTGTGGCTGACAAAATTTGTTTGTGCATCCATTGTGAACATTTGTGGTCAGAATTTTTGAAAGCAGGTAATTTTATGTACCAGGGCTGATCTCTAGTTGTTTAGATTAGTAATTTTTCCAAAATAAAATTATATCAATCTATGCAAGCAACTACAGCTTATTTGAAATGATATAGCAGTCTTTATGGCAGTTTTAGCTTAAGTTCCAAAATTCCATTCTTCCTTTTCCTAAGATGACATTGTTTAATATTTTGACATGATTATTGAATAGGAAGGGGTTTATCAGGAGACTGTGCCTCTCAGTATTCACTGAAAAATATTTAAATAGCATCTTCTAAATATTTATCACTCAGTTGTAGTGATAGCAGTCAAATAATTAGACAAGACTAGAGTAATCCCACTGATACACATTTCACAATTCCACATAGTTACCTTCAGGCATTTTATAAAATTCCACTGCTCAGTTGATTGCTAATCCTGATAAATCCTTTGTGGGAAACAAAAATAAATAAATAAGAAAAGAGGAAGAAGAAAAAGGGGGAATTAAAATGTCTTTGAAAAGCGTAGGTTTTTATTCTTTGTCTCGCCAGTTGCTACTTCACTCCATTTGCTTTATCTATCTATCTATCTATCTATCTATCTATCTATCTATCTATCTATCTATCTATCTGTCTGTCTGTCTGTCTGTCTGTCTGTCTGTCTGTCTGTCTGTCTGTCTATCTATCTATCTATCTATCCATCCATCCATCCATCCATTAATATCATCTATGTATCAAATGCTTCCAAATACAAATATACATGGCAGAGTCAGAGAAAGCAGAAAGTTTAAAGGTTGAGTGTGATTATAGACATATCTATCTATTCAGAAGCAAAATGGAATCAGAATCATTACAACTCTCACTGTGTAGTGGAATTGATTAGTTGCAGACGGTTTATGACAGATTCAAGTGAAGGTGGCAAGTTTCCATCAGTCACTACCTCTGTCAGCTACAGCGGACAGGCTCCACTGTGTTTCCAGGAATGGAGCTGCTACTGATTGCTCACACTCCTGAATATGGAGTCACAACCATCATCTCACATCCTAGAGTCAATATTAAGAGAGTACTAGACATTCTCGTTCCTGAAAGGGCTACTAGAATTTCCAGGCCAGAGACGAAATGTGCTTACTTAATCTTTCTAGGCTTGATTGATTTATTCCTCTTCCAGAAAGCCTCTCCTTATTTCCTGTAGCAGGGACAATCCTGAGTGGTTCTTGAGGTCCTTTACATTTTCTTTCTCGGCACACGAGAGGACTATGTTCTGCAGTCTGACTGCCTTAGAGAAACTGAATTCTGGCCAATAAGATGTGTTGGGAAGGTAGATTAATTTTTTTTTTAAAACAGAGTCTTACTCTGTTGCCCAGACTGGAGTGCAGTGGTACGATCTTGGCTCACTGCAACCTCTGCCTCCCGGGTTCAAGTGATTCTCCTGCCTCAGCGTCCTGAGTAGCTGGGATTACAGATGTCAGCCACCATGCCCAGCTAATTTTGTATTTTTAGTAGAGATGAGGTTTCACCATGTTGGCCAGGCTGGTCTCAAACTCCTGACCTCAGATGACCTACCCACCTCTGCCTCTCAAAGTGCTGGGATTACAGGTGTGAGCCACCATGTCTGGCCAATCAATTCTTTTACATCACAAACTGTTAAGTAAAATATTCCTTTTTATCTTAAATAAAATCCTAAGATCTTTGATAAAAATAAGAATATGCTGTTTCTTGGCCTATTATTATTTTTAAAAAGAGATAGTTGGCCCAATCGGTGAGTCAAGGTGTTTTTAGCCTTTTAAAAATAAGGATATATTTATAGTAACTTATTTCATATTTTTTCTACTAAAATGATATTTCAAACCCAAAGATACAAATTGTATTCTCAAAGCTTTTTTTTTTTTAATGATGTCCTAAGGATGGCAACAAAAGAAATTGGGCACTACTAGAGAGGAGAGAGTAGGATGGGGACAAAGGTTGAAAAACTAACCATTGGGTGCTATGCTCAGGGTGATGGGATTAATCGTGCCTAAAACCTCAGCATTATGTAATATATTCAGATAACAAACCTGCGCACGTACTACTTGAATCTAAAAGTAAAATTATTTAAAAAAAAAAAAGATGCTGGAATAATATGAAAGATACAGAACACTGAATTGGGACAGAAGACCAGAGCATGAATGTTACTTAAGTCCAAAATAAAGAAAAGGTTCTCTTGTGTTGTTTTGCTTAGACAAATGGAGCACTAGAGAAAAAAGGATCATGGCAATTAAAGAGACCCCAAAGAGCAGATGGAAGCTGAATTTTACCATAAGTCAATCAGCTGGGCCTAGGTTGACCTAAGAGCTCATTTTTTTTTTTTTTTTTTTTTTTTTTTTTTTTTGAGACGGAGTCTTGCTCTGTCGCCGAGACTGGAGTGCAGTGGCCGGATCTCAGCTCACTGCAAGCTCCGCCTCCCGGGTTTACACCATTCTCCTGCCTCAGCCTCCCGAGTAGCTGGGACTACAGGCACCCGCCACCTCGCCCGGCTATTTTTTTGTATTTTTTACTAGAGACGGGGTTTCACCGGGTTAGCCAGGATGGTCTCGATCTCCTGACCTCGTGATCCGCCCGTCTCGGCCTCCCAAAGTGCTGGGATTACAGGCTTGAGCCACCACGCCCGGCCCCTAAGAGCTCATTAAACTCCTTTTCTGGGGTCAGCTTATGGAAGGCCAATCGTGTGGCCACCATTCCCTTCGAGAGCCCATCACGCAGCATTTCGTTGGCCTGATGTTGTGTTGCAGAGGCATGTTGGAGGGTGACTGGTGGCAAAATGCAGTATGTAGATGATTAACAATTGTTTGCCATGGACTGGCCTCCTGTTGAAGGTGGTTAAGGGATAGGCATACATGAAACATGGTCAAGAGCTTCCACCAAACTTCTTTTAGTTTCTCTTTTCTCAGCCTCACCTAATGTATAACATTTTGAAGTTTCCTTTGTGAAAAATAAAAATGAATTAGCAGTAGAAATATCATGAACAGTATTTGGTGAAAGTTCTAAATGTGGTTAGGAATAATTTAATTCAAATAGTAAATATCCTGGTCTTACATTTCTTCTTCCTTATTCTGAACAACAACAACAACAAAAACCTCAACTTTCTTTTGGGAACCCATTCTTCTCATATTTTTAGTCAGTTATTGGCTGGGATGGCAGTGATGACCAGGGTGGGGCATAGCACCCAGGCTTGGCCAATGAGAACTCCCAATCCCCCTTACTTATAGTAAGTGCCTCGTGTCTCCCACATGGTTCCAATCATAGTGAATCTGTGTTTCTGTGCTGTGTGTACTGGGAATAGATGCTGTCTTATTCTGTTGGACTTAAATTTGAGAGAATGAATATAGAAAGCTATTGCTAGCTTCTTCCCATTATGTGTAGCCTAAAGAGGAAGACAACACCCAGAGATGGGTAGAGAAAAGCTGGAATAAGGGAGGAGACCACGCCTCATATTGTCTGATGCCCAATTTTTGCCTCCAAAGAAAGAAGTAAAAAAGCGGAAATGAAATCCACAGGCAGACAGCCCGGCACCTGGTAGTTAAAGATCATCCCCTGACCTAACCAGTTATGTTATCTATAGATTCCAGACATTGTATGGAAAAGCACTGTGAAAATCCCTGTTCTGTTCTGTTCCAATCTGATTACTGGTGCATGCAGCCCCCAGTCACATACCCCCTGCTTGCTCAATTGATCACAACCCTCTCATGTGGACCCCCTTAGAGTTGTGAGCCCTTAAAAGGGACAAGAATTGCTCATGCAGGGAGCTCAGCTCTTGAGACAGGAGTCTTGCTGATGATCCCGGCCGAATAAACCTCTTCCTTCTTTAACTGCATGTCTGAGGCATTTTGTCCTGCTACAAAACCAAAAGAAAGAGAGAAAACTAGTCTTAATTGGCATCATTTTAACACAGGGATTTCTCAACCATATGTGCCAATACATTATCTTTTTCTCTCAGTTTGAGATTTTCTTGCAAGTGATTCAATAAATAGCTGAATAAATAGTGTATATCTCTCATTTTGACAAAATAACTATAGTACTGTACTGAAGTTTTTCTTGACATTCTAACAGTATATATTTGGGAAATTTATCAGGAATGTTTTTATTAGGTGTGTTTGAAGGGAGAAATTAAGTAAAATAAGTAAATACTTCTTTGGAGTGCCAGTTTAGGTATATATTAAATTTTGGTATGTATTCTCACCAAAATACATATCAACAGGTATGTCAGTACATACCCGAGGGAAAATTTCATAGTTTTTCCTGTTTAAAAAATAAATATTTGGCTGGTCAAAGGGAAACTGAATAAAAGAATTAGAAGGCTCAGCACAGTGGCTCATGCCTGTAATCCCAGCACTTTGGGAGGCTGAGGTGGGTGGATCACTTGAGGTCAGGAGTTCAAGACCAGACTGGCCAACATGGTGAAAACCTGTCTCTACTAAAAATACAAAAATTAGCCAGGTGTGGTGCACACACTCATAATCCTAGCTATGGGGGAGGCTGAGGCATGAGAATTGCTTGAACCCGGGAACCCAGGAGGTGGAGGTTGCAGTAAGTCAAGATCATGCCACTGCACTCCATGCTGGGCAACAGAGGGAGACCCCATCTCAAAAAAACAAAAAAAGAATTAGAAAAAATCACCATGTATTGTTCCAGAGAGCTGTTGAAGTCATCATTCCTAGGAGAATAGACAGACGGTATTCCAAGATTTGATTCATGGCAATCATATTTAATCACAACTTAATGGTCCATAAATATATGTGCTGTTATCAGTGGAACTGTTCCAGAAAACAGACATAATCTTAAACTTTCTTTGTAAAGGATCAGCTAGTAAACATGTTAGGCTTTGCAGGTCCTACAGTCTTTGTTGTAACTCTTCAACTCTGCCACTGTTTTGTGGATGCAGCAATAGGCAATATGCAAATGATTGACCATGACTGTGTTCTAAAAACACTTTATTTATGGACACTGAGAGCTTAATCTCATGTTTCCTGTCTTTCATGAAGTGCTATTTTCTTTTAAATTTCTGTTGATTTTTTCAATCACATGAAAATATAGAAAACATTCTTAGCTCTCACTAAAACAGGTGGTCAGCCCTTTTGGCTGATTTGGCCCAAGTGCTGTAATTTGCCCACTCCCCATATCTTAGAGGCAAGTCCAGCCTTCCGTGGTCCTCAGTCTCTCAGTAAACCAAAAAGTTATTTTCCCATATCTAACTTTTACTTTTTGGTAATCAGTGAATCATTTGAAAATGGTCTATTTATAATATTAAAATTCAGCTTTAGTTTTCAATTCTACGTATTTGATCACTCAAAAAGAGGTGTTCTTGTTTTCTTTTTAAATATTACCACAAGAAATGAGAACTATAAATTGATACTTTTGTGTGTGTGTGTGAGACAGAGTCTCTCCCTATCGCCCAGGCTGGAGGGCAATGGTGCAATCTCAGCTCACTGCAACCTCTGCCTCCCAGGTTCAAATGATTCTCCTGCCTCTGCCTCCCAAGTAGCTTGGATTACAGGTACCTGCCACCACGCCCAGCTAATTTTTGTATTTTTAGTAGACATGGGGTTTCACCATGTTGGTCAGACTGGTCTCGAACTCCTGACCTCAGGTGATCCACCTGCCTCAGCCTCCCAAAGTGCTGGGATTACAGGAATGAGCCACCACACCCAGCCTGATAAATTTTTAAATTGGAAAAAAAAAATATTTAATAATAGAATCATACTAAAGGATGGGTACCAAGAATTCTCTATTGTTTTTCAATGTTTTAGGAATATGCATAAGGAAAAGAATTTACCCAAATATTGAAAGATGTACAAAAATATGAGAGATGTCAAGAGGATATTAATTACTACTGTTAGTTGATATGTATTTGAGAAAGGCACAAAACAATGGATTTTTTTTTTTTTTTTACGTGAGTTCAAAAGTGGAGTATAATTTTAGCAAGTGTTTGTCTGATTGACAAGGGGCTATTTTGTTGATGGCAGCTTATTTTATTATGACATCAAGAAAATATAGATTAGTGGCATGTTTTGAACAGCATAATCCGCCTTAAATAGGATCGTTGGGAATAGGTTTACCAACAGAATTTCTCAAATAGACTTTTCTGTCTCCCATCTTTCAGCGGGTAGAGAAGGGACTATGTTACAAACTTTAACCTCTAAAGCAATAACTGCAGTGATAAACAAGGGTAGAGTTTAAATTTCAAAAGATTTACTGCTTGGAAAAAAAAAAGAAACAAAATGAAAACACATCGCTTTTGAAGCTGACAAACAGAAATATCTCCTCCTTAAGTTAAATTTACCTTTGGGTTTAAAAACAGAAAATGTCAGGCAAAGCACAACTGAACTTCCAATCAAAGAAGCTATTGTTTTACAAGCTGGGAAGCCTGCATTCTTGACATTCCTCGCTAAAATACACAAGACCCTTGAGACACCTTTTTGCTGCTTCCAACCTTGCATGAATTTTAAATAAAACTGAAATCTCTTTAAAGCACAGGCTTAGGATATTTACATGTAAACAGATAATATTCCGAGATTTATGTCCTGTAGATGCAGGTAAGATTGGAAATAAGATTTTTATTTACATTTATGCTAGAAATGATAAAAAATGGACCATCATATTTTCCCAGACTAGAAGTTACCTACAATTCCAAAAAGATAAAGAGAAATATGATGTATTGTTAACTTCAGAAAAAGATAGATTTGTTTAAGTTCCTTATAGATTCTGGATATTAGACATTTGTCAGATGCATAGTTTGCAAATATTTTCTCCCATTCTATAGGTTGTCTGTTTACTCTGTTGATAGTTTCTTTTGTTGTACAGAAGACCTTTCATTTAATTGGGTCCCATTTGTCTTTTTGTTTGTTTGTTTCTGTTGCAATTGCTTTTAGAGACTTTCTCATGAAATCTTTGCCAAAGTCTATGTCCAGAATGGTATTTCCTAGGTTTTCCTCTAGGGTTGGTATTGTTTTCGTTTTTATATTTAAGTATTTAATACATCTTGGATTGATTTTTGCATATAGTGAAAAGAAGGGGTACAGTTTTAATCTTCTGCATGTGACTAGCCAGTTATCCAGCATTATTTATGTTTTGTTTAATTTAATTTAACTTAATTTAGGAGAGCTAAGTAATTAAACATGAGGCCAAAGTACGTAAGAAAGTGGCAGTCTTTTATTGCAAATATGCACACACTCTCGAGCGAGGTTCTCTGGTCCTCAGGTGTGGGGGGCCAGGGAAGTCGCGCCGGCGCTCTCGGGTGATGTTCTCCGGTCCACAAATGCGGGGGCCGAAGAAGTCACGCCGGCTCCTGCCGGCAGCGGACTTTTATGCATTGGTACTGGAAGCGGGAAGGCAGTGGGCATGATAAGGGTGTGATAGGGGCGTCTCCGTAGGCGTGGCCGGGTAAGTTTAGATCTCTTCAGATTGACATCACCTGGCGCATGCTCGTTTGATCTGCATCTTCCCGGGGCGGGCTGCACTTTCTCGCACACGGGAATGTTGGTGGGGAAGAACCCGGAAGCAACATGGATTGTGCCTTCTTGTTCACCTTCCTCCATCTTGTCCTTTCTCCCTCACCTAAACAATTTATTGAATAGGGAGTCTTTTCCCTATCGCTTGCTATTGCTGACTTTGTCAAAGATCAGATGGTTGTAGGTGTGCAGTTTTATTTCTGGGTTCTCTAACCCATTTCATTGGTCTATGTGTCTGTTTCTGTGTTAGTACCATGCTGTTTTGGTTACTGCAGCCTTGTATTATAGTTTAAAGTCAGGTAGTGTGATGCCTTCCACTTTGATCTTTTTGCTTATAATTGCTTTGGCTATTCGGGCTCTTTTTAGGTTCCATATGAATTTTAGATTAGATTTTTCTAACTCTGTAAAAAATGATGTTAGTAGTTTGATAGGAGTAACATTGAATCTGTATATCACTTTGGGCAATATGACTATTTTAACACTATTGATTCTTCCTATTCATAAGCATGGAATATTCTTCCATCTGTTTGTGTCATCTATGATTTCTTTCAGCAGCATTTTGTAATTCTCATTGTAGGGATCTCTTACCTTGCTGATTAGCTGAATTCCTAGGTATTTTATTCTTTTTGTAGCTATTGTGAATGGGATAACATTCTTGATTTGACTCTCAGCTTGGACATTTTTGCTGCATAGAAATATTACGATCTTTTACATTGATTTTGTGTCCTGAAACTTTACTGAAGTTTATCAGTCTGCAGGAGCCTTTGAGCAGAGACTATGGGGTTTTCTAGGTATGGAATCATATCATATGTGAAGAGAGAGAGTTTGGCTTCCTCTCTTCCTATCTGGATGCATTTTGTTTCTTTCTCTTTCCTGATTACCCTGACTAGGACTTTCAGTACTATGTTAAGTAGGAGTGGTGACAGTGGACATTCTTATTCTTGTTCCAGTGCTCAAGGAGAATGCTTCCAGCTTTTGCCTGTTCAGTATGATGTTGGCTGTGCATTTGTCATAGATAGCTCTTATTATTCTGAAGTATGTTCCTTCAATGCCCAGTCGGTTGAAGGTTTTTAACATGAGGGGCTGTTGAATTTTATTAAAAGCCTTTTCTCAGAGAACTTAAAGCAGAATAACCATTCAATCCAGCAATCCCATTACCCAAAGGAATGTAAATTGTTCTACCAAAAAGACACATGCACTCATATGTCCATCACAGCACTATTCACAGTAACAAAGACATGGAATCAACCAAGATGCCCAACAACAGTGAACTGGGTAAAGAAAATGTGGTTCACAGCCATTAAAAAAGAGGAAAATCAGTCTTTTGCAGCAACATGGATGCAGCCAGAAGCCATTATCCTAAGCGAATTATCGCTGGAACGGAAAACCAATGAATGTTCTCACTTATAAGTAAAAGCTAAACATTGAGTGCACATAGACACAAAGAGAGGAATGAGAGACACCAGGGTCTATTTCAGGGTAGCGGCTAAGGAGAGTGTGAGGATCAAAAAACTACCTATCAGTTACTATGTTCACAACCAGAGTGATGAAATAATTTGTACACCAAACCTCAGCTACATGCAATTTACCCATGTAACAAACCTATACATGTACCCCATGAGCCAAAAAGTTGAAAAGAAAAAAATGAATTATATAAAAATGGAATATGGCCATTGTTAATAAGTGGTACTGCAAAAAGCAATAGAAATTAGAAAGGAATCAATGTGGACTGTGCATTTAGATATAACATAGCTGAAGCAATGGGTTTGAGCCAGACTAGATGGGTAGGTAGGGCTTATATTGCAAGGGAATGAAATGAGGAGACTTTCTGGACAAGAACAAACCTGGGAATGAATACTAGGAACTGACTGGGGATCTGGGATAAAGTAAATTAAACACAGAAGAAGTTTTGTACAGCTGAGAAAAAAGACAAAAATCAGTATAAGATTTATTCTGAACGTATAGAATTCGTGCAGTGTAACCATAATGCCACTTAATTTTGTATTCTGTCTCTTTAAAATTCACTGGAGGGATTTCTTTCTCTGCCTGAGCTGTATCTTGGGGTATGAGATGACTATGCAAATAAGTACCATGGATTCTTAAGTCACCAAACAGAATCTTCCTTCAGAAATTAGAATATCCAAATGCATTTAATATGCAAAACTCCAAACTTGATTAAAGTAAAATTTTCTCACCTCCTCCAGTTGGAGCCTGCCTCAAACAGGAAGCCAGGAATGGAGATGTGGTCCTCATTACCTCCATCTCTCTCCCCATCGTAATGAAACTGGGTTCTGATCCACCCTAGCAGCAGGAGTGTGGTGGGAACTAAGGGCAAAAATAAAGGCGAAAGGAAGGTATCCCTTGACCAGCATTGCTGTATGATGGTATTGCACTCTCTGGGTCTGGCAAGTGTTTCAAGCTGTCTCTTGCTTTGTAAATGTCTACCTGGTTTATGCAGAGGTTTCTATGAAAAAAAAAAAGTGACTGTGCTGCAATGATGCAGGCCACACCTTCCATTCACCGCTCGTGACTGCCCACCCCTCACAGACTGTCTCTGTTGAATCTCATTACACATCTAGTTGTTCGTGACCTAGGATATTTACTCTGGGGTGAGCGTGTGGTGGGATTGCTGCTCACCAGTAACTCAGAGATTACTATAAGAGAAGTAAAATCTAGTTCTTAACCTTTCTCTCCTGAGCCAAGGTTTCTACAGACTGATAGGAGGCCTAGGAAGAGTCTTAGGTCTATTTTGAGCCTCCATCCTTGACTAAGTTATATATTGGGACATGTTTAAAAACATAGTATGTCACAATATTTGACATATTTAAAAACACATCTTAAGGCGATTTTAAATGTCATTGTTTTTAGATGCCAGGGTTGCATCTAGACTTTGGTAATAGGTAAAACCATCTTTGAAACTGACTGGGTTCATCACAGTGATCTGAATGTGTCTGGACCTGTGTACTGAGATCACACACACCCAAACACTGAAGGAATGACGGGAGTGACTTTGCCTAATGAATACAAATTTAGAGTAGGACAAACATTCTTAAGCTTTTTGTGCTATGGACTTTGCAGTATGGTAAAGCCTATAGACCTTTCTGAGAAAAAAAAAAAAATGTGTTTTAAATGCATAAAAGAAAATGCAAATGATCCCAAAGGAAATAAATTACATTGAAGTATAGTTATAAAATAATTAAAAAGTGATATAGTAATGTCTGTTTCTCTTTTTTTCTTCTTTTTGTTTTGCCTTCACTTGGCATGAACAAAATGTGTTTCTATATTATATAATAAGAGTTAGTGTCAGGGCCGAGAACATTATATTTTTGAAGTACTGGTCCATGAAAATGGTATTCCATACTATCTGCTACAATTGAAATGTGATATGTGATATGACATACATGATTTCCATTGGTGACACAGTTAGAGGTGTTGCAAATACTGTTGCAGTTTGTTTCATAAATTCCTAGTTAAGTAAAGTGCCAAATGTTAGAGAACAGGGAAAACAAAGGTTTCTGAATTCCATCCTGGATAGAAAGCAATCTGCTTGCATATTGTCACTACCTGTTGCAATGAAATATTGCTAGTCATTCCACTGAGAAGGTTTAGTCCATAGAATTTAATGAAAGATTTACCCTTTCCTCGAATCTTCTGTCTATTGATTCCTCCCATCCCTTCTTTTCTCCTGGTAGATTGTCACAGTCTGTTTACAATGCTCAGTTGGGCCTGACTTCCCTCATCAGCAAGGCGTGGTCCCTAGCTATTAAAAAATATTACCATTTCCCAGGACAGCAGTTTTTTGTTTTATTTCTCTTAGATCTTTCCTGTGCATTGGGCCACTTATCCACACTGGATATGACTTTTGAAAGAACAGGAAGGGACCTATCAGGACCAAGTTTTCCTTTTGCCTAATAAGATAATGATGGCACCAAAAATAAAATCCCTCCCTTCCCTCTGGAAATGCAGGCCTCCTGATGGGATTTCTACTTTGCCTCTTCAGCAGTGTGAAATGACCCAGGGAAAGACTTAATAAGTAGATGTCAGCCCCAGTGTAAGCAGAAAAAAAAATGATGAATGGACCACTAGGCAACCCTATCCCAGCACAGTCTGGCTGTGGACTTTGCATTAGATTCTATAGTTTTTCTGTCTTAAATATCGTCAGGGATTCTCAAGTAGTTTCAGCCTGAGGCTATTACTCCTAATAATTGAGACTGATGAAAGGTCATGGTATTTTTACAGCTTAGCTGTGGCACGCTATATATCACTTTGCTTCTGTCAAAGAAAATATAATACACTTCGTTGGCAAAAGGTTTGATCCTGAGTTTCTCCTCTGCATGTTGTCTACAAGGTATTTGCTTGGGTTTACCTATAAATTTTATATTTAAAATGCTCCAGAAAATTGCCTGGTGCCAGAATGAGATCCTTCAGGTAGAAAGCAAATGTTTCAGGATCGTTAGGAAATTAATTACATGAAGTGATTGACACGTTGCAACTAGAGAGGAAGTGTTTCATACAGCCGTGCTTGCTTGAACACAACACTACAGATCCCTTGTGAAAAGCTGCTTATTGTGCTAAAATAGGAAAAGTGACTTAGGAGGAAAATCAACGGTGTTAGAAAATTATCTAGTCAAGGAGTTTCAGCTCTGTGGTGATTAATTTTCTTTTCCTGGTTATGCCTAGTTATTGGTGGTTTCTGAGCTTCTATATAAAGGCTGGCACCCCAGCCATAAGTGCCTTGGAAGTCTTTTTTTTTTTAATCTGCAAAATGTTTTATTATTTGGTGGTGGGGGCATGAGGGGTATACAAATTGAGGTGACTAGTAATAAAAAGAACAAGTTATTTATGATAAAAGAAATAGCACATATTAAAACCCAGAAAATCGTCTGAAGTATTCAGAGGAAAATTCATAGTGTCAAATTCTGTATAAGTTGAATAACCCATACAGAAAAATAGAAAACATGTAAAGTAAGCCTGTAACCAAAGAATCCTCTCAAAGTCTTAAGGAGGACAAAACAAAGCACTAATCAAAAGTAAAAATAAGTATAGTTTTTTAAAAAAGATATACTTGGTTTAATATATCTTAAATTATTTACTTATGAAAAATTTTGCAAATATGATACATTTCAGTTTGTAAGAAAGGTTATAAGTAGAAAAAAAATCTAAATAACCAGACATAGAATGCTATAAAAGTTTCTAGTACCTGCTATAATGGTGAATTTGAATGGACCGCACACTTTATTCTTCTGAATAAATCCTAGAGAGACTACAGAAGCTCAAGGAAAGCATAGGGAAAGGAAAATAACAATAATTAAGACAATAAAACAAGTTGAGATTGGCCGGGCGCGGTGGCTCAAGCCTGTAATCCCAGCACTTTGGGAGGCCGAGACGGGCGGATCACGAGGTCAGGAGATGGAGACCATCCTGGCTAACACGGCGAAACCCCGTCTCTACTAAAAACACAAAAAATTAGCCGGGCGAGGTGGTGGCGCCTGTGGTCCCAGCTACTCGGGAGGCTGAGGCGGGAGAATGGCGGGAACCCGGGAGGCGGAGCTTGCAGTGAGCTGAGATCTGGCCACTGCACTCCAGCCTGGGCAACAGAGCGAGACTCCGTCTCAAAAAAAAAAAACAAAAAACAAAAAAACAAGTTGAGATTGAAGACTACCAGGAAGCAGTCTCTGTGTGGAGAGGGCTGTGGTGTGTCTGCAGCAGCGGGCACAGGATAATAGGAGGTAGATAAAGGTGAGTAGTTTGGGGAAAGCTGTTTAGTTTTGTTTTTCCCCTTCTATGTCACCTTGGCATAATCAGTTTCTTTGCCATGAAACATATAGGACAGCCCAGGCCACGGAAGCTATCAAACGGCAGGTATGCAGATGACAGTGCATCTGGACTGCTGCTGCTCTCTGGCCTTCGTTTTTCATGTCCTCTTCCTCCAACCCCCCAGACTGGGTTTATAAACTAAACAGGAAATTGCTTATTCAAAGTAGTTTAAAAATGAATCTTTGACTAGGAGACTTATGTAGTGGTTAACATGATTCTGTGGGGCCTGGGTTTCTCTGCCCTGGGGCACGTCCCTTCCCCTCTTTATAAAGACAATGGAGAGACACAGGAAAGGGCCTAGCCTTTGGATCTACCCCAAAACATGTTATCAGGAATACTAAAATTAATAGACACCTGTGGAGTACAATCATTAAACAGACAAATATTCAGATGTATGTACATATATAAGTATGTGTGTGTGTGTGTGTATATATATATATACACACACATATAAAATAGACCGGAATTTTGGAACAGATAAACCAAGAAATATAACAAATATGCTCAAAGAGATATGAGAAAATGGACAGATATATGTGTGTATGTGTGTGTAATCTCCCTGTGACTTTATTAGGAATAAAATAGAATACTTAACACAAAGAACGCACAGAAAGGATAAACACCAGGATGGATACAGCTAAAGAAAAAGCTGGGAATTATCCAGCTGAAAAGTCATATGGAAAACTCCATAGGAACAGAAACTGATGAAGAAAAATAAAATAATAAGCCGGGCTAGAAGATGGAGAAAGAATCAACATATGGTAATGAGAGTCTCAGAAAAGAAGGAAAAAAACAGAAAAGAGAATATGTCTTTAGAAATAATGAATATACATTTAAAAAGTTTCAAAAAGATTACATACCTTGCATTAAAAAGGCTCCTAGAGTATCAATTTGGAGAGAATTAAAAACCTACATCTTGACATACTGCAGCAATATTTTAAAACATTGGAGGGAAATAAATTATTCTAGAAGTCTCTATAGAGGAAGAATAAATCACGGCAAAACAATATAGTCAGATTGATGCCAAATTTTTCAATACCAATGCTGGATATAAAATAGAAACATCGAAATATTTTTAAATTATGAAGAAAAAGAAATTCTATCTCACTTTTATTTCAAGCCAAATTATTATTTAAATATGCATGTAATCTGTTATAATAGCATAAAATACCTCAGAATGTTTACTACACAGTCTAAGAGGAAATATTGAGATTAAAAAAAAAAAAGAAATCAATGAGTAGGGGATGCCATAACATATGGGAAATATATTTGAATAACTTGGTAAAGATTACTGTGGTTTAATAATCCTATAGTAGATAGCCAAAAACATTGAGATAATTTCAAAAGAGCAAATCCTCCAAATAGTCCTGAGCCAGATTGAATGATAGACTTATTCACCAAATTTCTGAATAATTGGTATTTATAAATATAACATACTTTTTTCAATAACCTAGAGAAATATTTCAATTGGACCTATCAATTTATCTTATAAATAAAAGTTTAAAATAAAACTTAATAAAGTAAAATAAAAGATGACAACTAATCTCTATTTTAAATATTGGTATAAATATTACATTGAAAATATTGAATATAATATTTTGAAATAGGAATAGCAAGGAGAATTTGTGACAGGAATGTAACTATAAAGCAATATCTGGTTATATAAAACTATAGTTCATTTAAATAGGCTAATTAAGGAAAAAATCTTAAGTGTCACTGGAAAGATAACTGATATAATTCTACTCATATTTATTATTAAAAATAAAACCTTTAAAGTAACTATACAAATAGTTAAGTATTAGTTTATTATTTGAACTAGGAGCAAGGAGACTTCTAGTTGGGATAATGTAATTTCAGATATTTAAGGACCCCATCTGCACCAGACGTATAGCATAATGGTAAAATATAAAAAGAAGAAATGACTATTCATATGAGCCACAAGTAAAAGTTAAATATTTCTGTGGATGAAAAAAGATAAAATGAACTTAAAGCTTCAAGTATGCAGGGATTCTGAAATGATACATGTGGCATTACCAGAATAAATATTGTTCAGTGAGGCAGTCTCTTTACTGAAAACTGAAGGCTGAGGAAGCTCATCTCTTTGAAAAGAGGTTGAAAAAAACAAGCTAAGTCTAACTAGAGCCTGAAGCTACATTGTAGTTATAATTATAAACCAGGGACGTCAAAGGAGCAGGCATCACCTAGCAACCAAGACTTGGGTCAAGCTGCCCTCTGGTTTCGTGAGTTGATCAACATTGTTCTCAGTATCACTGTGGGAAAAGTCTCAATAACCAGCATAAGATCTAGCCCCAGACCACTATCCAACTTCAGGCAACTGTGAAAAATTGTTAAAGGGAAAAAATAAAAGGGTGGGGTGAAAGTATGGAGGAAGAAAAGGAGAACTAAAATTTCCATTTAATATCAGCCTGCAACCTAAACTATTAAAAAACAAAAAGTAAACTAATGCTAAGACAGACAACCAACAATTTGAAGGTTAATTCACCCCAAGGAAAATGAAAACAATAGAATGTGCAAAAATAATTGTAAAATGTGTGTGCTTTAAATCCTGTAATGAATAAAGAACTTGGAATGCTGTAAATGAACAAGAATTTATGAAGCAAACATGGGTAGATATGAGATACCCAGGGGTTATTAAAATGAGAAAGACTGGAAATTTAAAAATACCTTAATTTCAAATAAAATGTCAATATATGGAATACTCTCAAGATAGCAGCAAGGAGATTTGGTGAACTGAAAAATAGTAACACAAGAATTCACTAGAAGGTGGGGCACAGAAATAAAGCAGGATTTCTCATCAAAACTTTTGTCACTTGGGGCTAAATAATTATTTGTTGTGGGGAGTGTCCTGTACATTGCAGAATTTTAGCAGCATCTATAACCTCTACCCACTAGATGCCTGTAGCACCCCCTCCCCAGTTTTGACAACCAAAACTGGATTGTCCAATGTCCAGGTGAGTAACCCTCGCCCAGTTAGAACCACTGAAATAAAGAGATAAAAGTATTTAAAAAGCAGTTAAAAGACATGAAATTGAGATGGGAAACAACAACAAAGTTTCAGAAGGTGCTCCACCAGAAGATTCTAGAAGAAATGGCAGAAGAGGAATATTGGCAGACATTTTCTGTAATTAAAGAAAACGTAAGCCCTTAGATTAAAATAGATTCCATCTAGAGAAGAATAAATACAAATAAATCTAAACTTCATACCAGACTAAACTATAGATCACTGAGTATACACAAATAACAGTAAATGTTATTAAAAAGCATAACAGATTTCCTAAAAAACTTTCAGGCATATAAAGAGTATAAACTCACTACCTACTGGTCTTTTCTTTTTTTCCTTTTTTTCTTTTTCTGTTTTCTTTTTTTTTTGGGGGGGGGGGATGCAGTCTCACTCTGTTGCCCAGGCTGGAGTGCAGTGGTGTGATCTTGGCTCACTGCAAGCTCTGTTTCCTGAGTTCACACCATTCTTCTGCCTCAGCCTCCCAAGTAGCTGGGACTACAGGCTGCCGCCACCACGCCTGGCTAATTTTCCTTATTTTTAGTAGAGATGGGGTTTCACTGTGTTAGCCAGGATGGTCTTGGCTCCTGACCTTGTGACTTGCTCACCTCGGCCTCCCAAAGTGCTGGGATTACAGGCGTGAGCCCCCGCACCCGGCCCCTACTGGTCTTTTCTAACACAAATACCAAAAAGAAAAATCAGAGAAAAAGAGGTAAGCAAAGATATTGGTATACTGTATTTATAAATATCACCGATGATATTAAAATAATTCATCTTGATCAATTTTGCATTTAGCATTCTGACAATAATAACAGAAATAAGGTTTTCAAGAGAATGTGTAAAAGGAACAGTCTGAGAAACATTTTAAGGTAAAGAATCAAAATACTGAATAGATTTTGTTGGTATAATTTAAGTGTGTATTTAAAATTGATAGAGAAACGAAATACTAAAAAATATAATTTTTGTCTTGAAACAGAAATAAAATAAATATTATTAATAAAATTGATACTAGGGAGGTAGAAAGTGAAAGAGGTAGTAAAAAGAAAACACACCATAAAATGGTAAGAATAATTTCAAAGTACTAGTTATCACATTAAATATTGTCCTAATCTATTGAAGGGCAAAGATTATCTGGATTAAATACATTAAACACTAGTCAGCTTTGTGACTTAATGGTCAACCACTAGCTGTGTTCTTCTAAAAGAGAAAAGGTTATCAATAGCAGAGCTACTATTTAATATTGTTTATATACTAGTGATTTTTTGAGGAAAAAAGGATAGCAATACTAGCATTACTATTTAATACTGTTTTGCAAGTTCTACATAATGCATTAAAATCTATGAAATATATATGTGTGCTTAATAAATGGTAAGAACAATATTATCATATTAGTTGATAATATGATTTTTTATAGGAACTATATTTAAATCAAAAAACCCTAAAATCTTAGAACTAACAAAATCTATTGAATGCCCTAAAGTATTATTTATTTATTTATTTAATATTTTAAGTTCTAGGGTGCATGTGCACAACGTGCAGGTTTGTTACATATGTATACATGTGCCATGTTCGTGTGCTGCACCCATTAACTCGTCATTTACATTAGGTATATCTCCTAATGCTATCCCTTCCCCCTCCCCCCACCCCACAACAGGCCCCTTTGTGTGATGTTCCCCTTCCTGTGTCCAGGTGTTCTCATTGTTCAATTCCCACCTATGAGTGAGAACATGCAGTGTTCGGTTTTTTTGTCCTTGCGATAGTTTGCTGAGAATGATGGTTTCCAGCTTCATCCACGTCCCTACGAAGGACATGAACTCATCCTTTTTTATGGCTGCGTAATTTTCCATGGTATATATGTGCCACATTTTCTTAATTCAGTCTATCATTGATGGACATTTGGGTTGGTTCCAAGTCTTTGCCATTGTGAATAGTGCTGCAGTAATTGTTGTTGTTGTTTGTTTGTTTGTTTGTTTGTTTGTTTGTTTTATGTTTGAGACAGAATCTTGCTCTGTAGCCCAGGCTGGAAAGTGCAGTGGCGCATTCTTGGCTCACTGCAACCTCCGCCCCCTGGTTCAAGCGATTCTCCTACCTCAGCCTCCCAAGTAGCTGGAACTACAGGCACATGCCACCACGCCTGGCTAATTTTTGTATTTTTAGTAGAGAGGGGCTTTCACTATGTTGGCCAAGTTGGTCTCAAACTCCTGACTTCATGATCTGCCCGCCTCAGCCTCCCAAAGTGCTGGGATTACAGGTGTGAGTCACCACACCCAGCTACAAAGTTTTTAATGTATAAACCTATTCCTTATATTTGGGTTTTTATCCTGAATTCCAACCTGTTACACTGTCCACACACAAAAAAGGTGGAAATAGATCCTCTCTCCCATTCTGCTAGGTTCCTTTTTACCCGTCCTGTTTCATGATGAAAATTTGCAAACATGTAGAAAAGTTGAGAGAATTTCAGAAGAGACACCCATATGCCCACTAACTAGTCTCTACAATTAACATTTTGCTATACTTGTTTTTATCACACATGTATCTCTCCTTCCTTTTCTGAAAATGTATTTGAAAATAAGTTGTAGACTTTACTACATGTTATAAATACTTCAGCATACATATCATTAGAATGCAACATTTATTTATGAGTTTTTTCTTTTCAAGTAATATTTACATACACTAAAGTACTCAAATCATGCGACCACTTGATTACCTGAGAAAACCAACCTACTATTAATAAACAAAATATGATGGTCACTCCAGAAAGTTCCTTCTCAATAAATCCTTACCCCCATTTCCACAGAAGCATTCATTGTTCTGATTGTTTTACACCATGAATTAATTTTGCTGATCTAGAAGTTTACACAGGTAGAATCATAGTGTGTGTTAATGTGTAAGACTTCTTTCACTCTATATAAGGCTTTTGCAATTCATCCGTGTAATTGTATATATCAGTAATTTATTCTTTTTATTGCTGCCTGATAACCCAGTGTAAAAATAAAGCAAATTTTATTTATCCAGTCTCTTATTGCTGGGTATCTAGGCTGTTTCTTTTTGGGGGTTATTATAAATATGGCTCCAATAAATGATTTTGTACAAGCCTGTTTGTAGAAATATGTTTCTTTGGAATCACCAGGTCTTACATGAGAGGTTGATCCACTTTTTTAAGATGCTAAGGGAACTTTCTCTAAAATTGCAGGATTTTCACTGCCATTAACAATATGTGAAAGTTCTGGTTGCCACAAGTCTTCATCAACATTTAACAGTATTTCTCTTTTGATTTTAGCTACTTTAGTGGATATTAGGTATCTCATTGGGGTTTCAATTTTAATTTTCCTAATACCTAATAATATTCAGTGCTTTTTCATGTGCTTATTGGTTAATTATAAATTAGCCTTTGTTGTGCATGTTCAAATCTTTTTTCCATTTTTTTCTTTTTATGATTGCCTTATAAACTTTATTATTTTTTGTTTCTGAAAATGTATGCTAGTTACCAGTCCTAAGTCAGGTGTGTAAACTTCAAGTATGTCTCAGTCTATAGCTTGCCTGTTCATTTACTTGATGTCTTTAGATGAACCAAAGTTGTTAATTTTTAAAAAATATATTTTATATGTATTTTTATTTTTATTTTATTTATTTATTTTATTTTATTTATTTTCTTTGAGACGGAGTCTCACTCTGTTGCCCGGGCTGGAGTGCAGTGGCCTGATCTCAGCTTACTGCAAGCTCCGCCTCCCGGGTTTACGCCATTCTCCTGCCTCAGCCTCCTGAGAGCTGGGACTACAGGCGCCTGCCACCTTATGTATTTTTATTTTATTGATATTGTTTTCTATGGTTTTTAAAGAAACTTTTGTCTATTTGGAATCCACAAAAATATACTATTTATTAAAGCTTATAGTTTTAGCTAATATGTTGAGATCTCGAATCCATCTCAAATTAATGTTTGTACATGGTGTGAGATAGGGGTCAAAGTTTATTTTTTAATTTGCATAGCTAGTTGTTCCAGGATCATTTGTTTAAAAGCTTTTCCTTTTCTTGTAAGATTGTTTTGTCCCTTTGGTGAATATCAAATGATCATGTAATGTGAATATATTTCTAGGCTCTCTATTTTATTTCATTGATTTATTTGTTGATTCCTTGCCAGTGCTACACTGTTTTTATTATGATGGCCTTATAGTAAGTCTTGAAATAAGGCTGAATAAAAGACTTTTGAGTTGTTAGTTAAAATACATACAGTATATAAAAAAATAATGAAGGAATCATGTTCATTTAATGTATTTTTTATAAATTAAAACTCATAGGGAAATAATATGAACTAAAGGCATTAACAGATAAATCAGAGAAATAGTACATCAACTAATGTCAAATATCATTCTGGCATTAAAATATCAGACTTTAGAGAAAACTTACAGAGCTGGGAAAATGAAATAAGCAGGATTAAAAATGTATGGTTGATATAATCCTAACTTTCTCAAATAAGAAAATTTATACACAGAAAAGAAAAGTTACTGTAAAAGAAATTATTTCAGGAATTTAACCATTACTTATTTGATATTGGCTACTTCTGAACAATAAGATGCAATATGAATTTTATCATCTACTTTATGTTTTTCTGTTTCTCTTGCATTTCATAATGAATATTTATTTTTATGATTAAAGATAAACATTCTTTAAAAGCTTAATTGGTGGCCGAGTGCAGTGGCTCATGCTTGTAAACTTAGCACTTTGAGAGGCTGAGGTGGGTGGATCATGAGGTCAGGAGATCGAGACCATCCTGACCAACATGGTGAAACCCCCATCTCCATTAAATATACAAAAATTATCTGGGCATGGTGGCACATGCCTGTAATCCCAGCTATTTGGGAGGCTGAGGCAGGAGAATTGCTTGAACCAGGGAGTTGGAGGTTTCAGTGAGCTGAGATGGTGCCAGTGTACTCCAGCTTGGGTGACAGGATGAGACTCCGTCTAAAAAAATAAGTCTAATTGTTTAAGTACGGTGAGAACGCCATCTTAGTTCAGGTTGCTATAACAAATTATCATAGACCAGATGGGTATAAATTATAGAAATTTGTTTCTCACAGTTTTGCAGTGTGAAAGTCCAAGGTCATGGTACTGGCATGGTCAGGTTCTGGTGAGGGCTCTTTTTCCAAATTGGAGACTGATGAGTTGTCCTAGCCTCGCATGGTGGAAGGAACCAGCTAGCTCTCTGGCCTCTTCCTGTAAAGGGACTAATGCGATTGATGAGGGCTCCAGCCTCACGTCCTGGTTATCTCCCAACAGCTCCCCATCCAAATATCATCATAATGTGATGAGGGTTTCAACATACAAATTTTGGGGCACACTAACATTCACTATATTGTAAACATATGTCCTCAGAAAATCTCTGAAAACAGAGCAAGTCATCACTTATGGATGAAGGAATAGATGTGTATGTTCCTCCCTCTGCCTAGAAAGATGAAGGAATAGAGGTGTACCAGAAAGAGAAACGTCCTGCATTAGAAAGCTCAGCAAGGGAGAGCACAATTTGACACGTAGGATCTTGCCTCTTTATGTTGGCTATTTCTGCGTTCAAGACTGCATCTTTGGATAACTTCCAAATAACCAGACCGTTCCACTAACCTGGATGATCCCATAAGACAACAGAGTTAGCAGTTCTTCACACTCCCTGCTATTCTATGCATCTGCACAGAAAAGCAGAAGCCAATGACATCCTGAACCTATACATTTGTTTCATCTTAATGCAATAATTTTAGTGCCCTTTGAACCAGTGGCATACAGTCAGAGTATGTATGTTTATTTAGTGCTGACTGTGTATCAGTTACATTGCAAGATCTTTGGGGGTTCACAGATGAAGGTGGCATGAGTAGAATCAGCATCCACTCTAGTTGCTTCCAGGATAACCAGGGCAAGGTGCTCCAGCAGGCCCTGGAGCTGTTTCCAGTGTGCCAGGCCTGCTCTAGGAGTATCAGTCCATTGGCTGAATCTGAAACTTTAGCGGCTTCCTGATGCCAAGAATAATGTAGCATTGTACGCCACTGGAGAGTGTAAGAAACAACACTTAATTCAGTTATAAATTATTCTAGCAATAAGCATTCGCTTATAATGACCTGTAACCAAAGCAAACTTTTTTTTTTTCTCAACCTTGTTTTTTATTTATTTATTTTTCAGCCATTAACATGGTACCTTGGTTAGATAACCCAGATTCAGTCAGGTTGGTGACCTGGGCATATAACTGGGAGAACTGAAGATTCATGATTGTGATGGTTAATATTGAATGTCAACTTGATTGGATTGAAGGATACAAAGTACTGATCCTCGGTGTGTCTGTGAGGGTGTTGCCAAAGGAGATGAACATTTGAGTCAGTGGGCTGGGAAAGGCAGACCCACTCTTAATCTGAGTGGACATAATCTAATTGGCTGCCAATACAGCTAGAATAGAAATAGGCAGAAGAATGTGAAAAGAGAGACTGGCCTAGCCTCTGAGCCTGCATCTTTCTCCCATGCTGGATGCTTCTTGCCCTCAAACATCTGACTCCAAGTTCTTCAGTTTTGGAACTCGGACTGGCTCTCCTTGCTCCTCAGCCTGCAGACGGCTTATTGTGGGACCCTGTGATCATGTGACTTAATTTTATTTATATATATATATATACACACACACACACACACACACATATATATACACACACACACATTACATTAATTCTGTCCCTATAGAGAACCCTGACTAATACAGTGATTAAATACATAATTGACTTCTTTAGAATTGGGCTAATTTTGATCAGGTTTTTTTTTGTGTTTTAAAAATCCAATTAACACACACTAATAGCTACTTGGGAGGCTGAAGCAGGAGGATTGTTTGAGCCAGGAGTTCAAGGCTTCAGTGATCTATAATTGCTCCACTGTACTCTAGCTTTGGTGACAGAGCAAGACCCTTTCTCTAAATAAATAAAATAAAATAAATAAAAATGTATGTGATTATTATGCATCGCATTCCTATATCAAAACATCTCAATAAATATGTACACCTACTATGTCCCCACAAAAATAAAAAATTTAAAAATTTAAGAAATTCAATTAGCACATCTGTTTTATAAACATAAGCATGGATGAAAGCTATAAAAATAAGTAAATATTCTGGAGAGTCGTGCACAGAGGTAGTCGTTCACATGGGAACAGGAAACAAATTCCAATTTATCTAACTTCCTCTCACCATGTGGAAGGTGCTAAACCATAGTCAGAACTCTGGGCTGTGAAGAGAAAACTGATTTCAGTTTTCAAATTCAATAGAAGAAAAATAATTTGATCTTAATTTTAGTGACTGGATGAAAATAAGATAACACAAAATATAAAATACGAGTAAGGTCTCATTTATAATTTGACAGACAACCTGTAGGGAAACACATTGTTCCTTTTGATTCTCAAATGCAAAAAAGGATATATTGGCCACCTTGAGTTGGTCAAATTATCTCATGCAAAGTGTCATGTATTAAGCCGCAGTGGTTTGAACACTAAGGCTGCACTCACCATGTGAAGAACCTGGAAGTATCTTCTTTGGAATGTTCATGTGCCCACACGGTTCTGGGATACTGTCAAAATCAAAAGCAGTAACCTTCAACGCTGACATTCTTTTATATTTTCATCTTATTTTCACACTGGGGTGGACTTGTTCATTCCTCTTCCACCCCCAGCCAGAGTGAAGCTCTCCCAGTTTTGCAGACAGAGTCTCTCTCCCACTTGGTCATACCATCTGTTTCCACATTGCAGTTTACTCTACATGAATACCAGGTAGCAGACGGGATTTTGCCCAATAGCAAGTACAGCAAAAAGTCTTTCACAGGCTCCTCACAATCTGTGAACATATGATCAGTCTAGGATAACACATTGTACTAAAAATATACCAGAGAAGTGTTCATGTGGTAATAAACAAGGAACCTGAATCAAGGAGGAAACATGCCATGAGCTTCTGAAGTGTATACTTCTCTGTGTACCAGAATGATGACGGTCTGTCAATGGGAGATGACTGGATCAACTAATGTTTGTTTCTTTATTGCAAGTGTTAATGTACATTGAACAGTGTGGGCATAGTGTGTTTGGTCTAAAACCCAAACTGTGAGTTAAATGAGAGGGAGTCTACAAGTATTTATCATGAGGTGGTTGATTTGATAAACAGAAATATATGTAATTTCCATGATAATTTCTGAAACTGCACAGTGACATGACAAGGAATATCTTATCAAGTCTGAGAGTGCAAATTTAAAATTAAAAAGACAGTGTCCTATATTTTATGCTGCATCATTCATTCCTTATTAACTATACTATCATTTTAATAGAACTTGACAATACTCCCTAAATGTTAGATATATATATTATAGAGACCTTATGAAGACTGATTGTCAGTTTATGCGGAAAAGACTTGTGCAGATTTTTAATATCTCATTTTATTGCTGGATTCTGGAACCTGATTTTCTGAGCTTCAAATTTTTAACTTGCTTTAATTTATCTGCTAGTCATAATATATTTTTATTATTTAGCTAAGTTGAACTTGATCTCACATTGTAGCTGTTCCTCACCTCTCTTATTTGCATTTATATTTGCTAGGGGAGGATAGGAATGGGAAGTCAAATGTCTTCTTAGATTGGGCAAATGATTATGTCTAGAATTGAACTGCACAATATAGATGTGGATCTAAATTCTGCATCTGCATTTGGTACAACCATTTTGATTCTCATACTAGTCATAAAGGTTTAGAACTCCCGATGGTATCTGCTCCCCTTGGTGCTTGAAAGCAATGGGATGTAGTAGCAATGACAACACACTAAACATCAGAAGGCTGGTGTTCATACATGGGCCTTCCCTTCTGTGACTATGTGGCTTTGAATCACTGATTTAAAGTCTATATTCCTCATCTATAAAGTTTGGAAAATAGTATATATGCCACTGTGCTGTGCTCCAATAAAATGCCTGGTCCATAACATCTCTTTTTTGTATCTGTAAAATCAGTTGACACAAATAGCATATTCCTCACTGTCTTCCAGTTCACTGTTTTACGTATGGATCTAAGACAGTATGATGGGTTCATGGTTCCAGAGGCCTGATTAAATTTGGCCTCATTTAGTAGCTGGGTGATGAGAACCTATCACTTGAATTGTTGTGAGGATTAAACATATTTTAAAATAGTATCAAGCACATAATAAGTGGCTCATTAAGATTGTTGTTTTTACTATGTATGAACAACGATTTGGAAGTATTGCTTCTGCAGGACTGGTCACTTTGTTTCTTCAGATCTTCCTCAAGCATTGATTGTGCAAAACAAAACCTTTCTCTAGCTGCCATGGGTACAGATTTCAACCAGTCCTCTGTTGTCTCTGCATGCTGCTCACATATCCATTCCATCACATTTCATGGTTAATATCAATTGTCAGGTCTATTTTCTCCATTGGACTTTCAACTACTCAAAGACAAGGACATACGTATTCTTTTATTTCTCTCAGTGTCATTGGGTCCAGGTTTTGCTGGCAAACAAATACCTGATAAATGCTAGTTTGATATAATTGTGATTGAATGGAAGAAATTGATTTATTTATTCTTTCATGTTTCCCCTATAAAAGTATGTTCTTAATCTGTGATCCATGGATGTACCTGGGCTGGTGGGTGTTTGTGAGCCATCTCACATTGTTTTCAAAATTTGTTACCTTATACATTTGTCTAGGAAAAGGGTCCAAACTTTCATCAGCTTCCTGGGGCAGCCTGTGGTCTTGAACAGAGTTGGAACCATTATAGAGAATTTCCTTATATTCTTTCTAAGAACATCATTGTCTAAAAATCATGAAGCCTTTAGAATAATAACTGGCTCAGATTACTTTGACATTTGCCTTAGACATTTGCCACTTTCTGTACTTTCTTCTTCAGTTTAATTCAATGTCTGCTGCCTAAAAAAATGCAAGCAGTTGCTGTGAAAATTATGTATGCACTCTCTGTCCACGAGAATGCAATATGGTCAATCAGATTCCTTTAACAAGTGATTTGCTTCTCATGTCAGCATATTGCCACATCTTGAAAATTGAGTGATAATCAATCATTATTATATCTGGAAGATAAAATTGACTGCAGCCCATGAAGCACAGGTGTCACCTAAGGTTTCCCCTGTCCCCTACCCTGCCTACTGAGAAAGAAGTAGCAAAGAGAGGCAAATAACAAAGCAGAAGTTTGACTGATTTCTAGCATATGCAATATTTTAATTATGTCTTATTTAAATACAATTGGCCTTCAAAAAGCTACCCAAACCATAGAAAAAATGAGAAATATTTGAATCTGTTAACCAATGAGTAATTATAAGATTTCAATCAATTATGTTGTAGCCACTAGAATGAAATCTGAGTTGATGAAACAAGAAGACCCAAAGATGATGGTTCAGCCAAACAAAAGTTTATTTTGTGTCTCTTCATGGCACAGAGCAGGAAGGTGGCTTCTATTTCAGGAAGCCATGCCTTGGACAGAAAGGCAGTTCTGTCATCTCCAGTGTAGCTTCCAAGGTAATTCTCTTGTTCTCATTCTCAGCGAGCAGAAAGACAAGTAAGGAGTGGTTTCAGAGCAAGTGTTTTCTAAGCAAGTAAGGCAGAAGCTGAACATTTTACTTCTGTTCATATCCCATTGATGAGAATTTAGTGGTGTGGCCACACCTCGCTACCAAGAGGCGGGAAGAAATAGTGTACCTGAGCAACTGAGCACCCAGATATACACTATTACTCTGGAAAAAGCAGAACAGATTTTAGTTGGACAAATAAAAGTCTATGTTGAACATACAGACTTAGAATTTAGACACATGCATCAAAAACGAGTTCTTCTTATCTCTTCCTTCTGGAAGGAATAGTACTGATTCCATTTTGAATGCTGTGACCAAAAGTATTCGTCTTTTGGTCCAAACTCAAAATGGTTTTGCTGTCCCAGAAGAATGTGAAAGACAGAAAGTAACAGAGCCTAGGTTTAGGCTTCAGCAGGATAGACAAAAAACAATGGTCAGGATGCAGAGATAAGAAAGTTCCATTTGACAAGATAGAGGATCCAGAAAGATCCAGGTATGAGGTAATAGAGAGGATAAGAGAGGGCTCTGATGACAGGTAGTAGAAATAAAGGCATGGAGCTTTATGTACGTATCTCTGTAGCTCCTGCAAAATCTGTGAAGAGCAGGCAGGGAGCTGGTCATGGGAACCAGAGCAACAGGTAGAAAGTTCTGGAAGAAAATGCCTGTCTGCTAGAACCCTGACATGCAAGAATAAAGCAAAGGTCTATTCACTGGAATCAAGATGAAAAGAATGACTTAGCCACAAAAGAGATGAATAAAGAGTGGCTCAGCTAAACACATAGATTGTCGTTATTTATTATTCTTAGAAGTTTAATAAGGTCCCACGGACTAGAGTAAGTTAAACATGCAGGTGTCATTGAAATAAACACAGGTGTGGTTTTGAGGTGCTAGAAGTAGCCAAGGAGTTAAACCGTCTTAGTTTCTTGAATATAATGGAATGAAACTCCTAGTCATCTTATCTCCTTAAATAAAACTGAATAAAACTATAATCTCAGGATTATTTTGAAGAATGAAGAGCTGCTTTTTAGATAGGAAGTCAAAGAGTATATAAATTAGAAAAAGAATCAAAGTCAAAAAAATTTCTAAGGAGAAAGAGGAAAATGACAGTTAAGTGATTAGAACCCTGTTCTAAAAATCAATGAGGGGTACAGAGTGTCACTCGGGGAAGATGAAAAAGTTCTGGCAATGGTTTGTAGTAATGGTTGCACAAAATATATATGTATCTAATGCCACTGAATTGTATGCCTAAAAATGGTGAAAATACTGGGGCGTGGTGGCTCATACCTGTAATCCCAGAACTTTGGGAGGCCAGCACGGGTGGATCATCTGAGGTCAGGAGTTCGAGACCAGCCTGGCCAACAGGGGTTCATGGTTCCAGAGGCCTGATTAAATCTTTACTAAAAAATACAAAATTATCTGGGTGTGGTGGCACATGCCTGTAATAACATCTACACAGGAGGCTAAGGCAGGAGAATTACTGGAACCCAGGAGGCAGCGATTGCAGTGAGCTGAGATTATGCCATTGCACTCCAGCCTGGGTGACAAGAGCAGAACTCCACTTCAACAACAACAACAACAAAATGTAGTAAAGTTAAAATGGTAAATGTAGTTGTCTCTTTTACTAGAATAAAACATTTTAAAATTAAGAATTGAAACAATAATGAAACGAATAGAGTGTAAAGCAATTATGGTATTTTAAAAAGTTGTGGGGGCACGCCCAAGATGGCCGAATAGGAACAGCTCCAGCCTCCGGCTCCCAGCGTGAGTGACACAGAAGACGGGTGATTTTTGCATTTTCAACTGAGGTACCAGGTTCATCTCACTGGGGAGTGCTGGACAATCGGTGCTGGTCAGCTGATGCAGCCCGACCAGCGAGAGCCGAAGCAGGGCGAGGCATCGCCTCACCTGGGAAGTGCTAGGGGGAAGGGAATTCCTTTTCCTAGCCAAGGGAAACTGAGACACACAAGACCCGGAAAATCGGGTAACTCCCATCCTAATACTGTGCTTTACCAAGGGTCTTAGCAAATGGCACACCAGGAGATTATATCCCACACCTGGCCTGGAGGATCCCTTGCCCACGGAGCCTCCCTCATTGCTAGCACAGCAGTTGGAGATCTAACTGCAAGGCAGCAGTGAGGCTGGGGGAGGGGCACCCACCACTGCTGAGGCTTAAGTGGGTAAACAAAGCCATCAGGAAGCTTGAATTGGGTGGAGCCCACAACAGTTCAAGGAGGCCAGCCTGCCTCTGTAGACTCCTCCTCTGGGGACAGGGCATGGCTCAATAAAAAGCAGCAGAAACCTCGGCAGAAGTAAATGCCCCTGTCTGACAGCTTTGAAGAGAGCAGTGGATCTCCCAGCATGGAAATTGAGATCCGAGAACTGATCTCCGAAGAACTGATAGAGATGAAAACCATAACACGAGAAATACATGACAAATGTACAAGCCTCACTAATTGGCTCAATCAATTGGAAGAAAGAGTATCAGCGATTGAAGATCAAATGAATGAAATGAAGTGAGAAGTGTGGAGAAAAAAGAGTAAAAAGAAATGAACAAAGCCTCCAAGAAGTATGGGATTATGTGAAAAGACCAAATCTACGTCTGATTGGTGTGCCTGAAAGGGACGGGGAAAATGGAACCAAGTTGGAAAACACTCTGCAGGATATCATCCAGGAGAACTTCCCCAACCTAGTAAGGCAGGCCAACATCCAAATTCAGGAAATACAGAGAACGCCACAAAGATACTCCTTGAGAAGTGCAACTCAAAGACACATACATGTCAGATTCACCAAAGTTGAAATGAAGGAAAAAATGTTAAGGGCAGCCAGAGAGAAAGGTCGGGTTACACACAAAGGGAAGCCCATCAGACTAACAGCAGATTTCTCAGCAGAAACTCTCCAAGCCAGAAGAGAGTGGGGGCCAATTTTCAACACTCTTAAAGAAAAGAATTTTCAACACAGAATTTCATATCCAGCCAAACTAAGTTTCATAAGTGAAGGAGAAATAAAATCCTTTACAGACAAACAAATGCTTAGAGATTTTTGTCACCACCAGGCCTGCCCTACAAGAAATCCTGAAGGAAGCACTAAACATGGAAAGTAACAACAGGTACAAGCCATTGCAAAAACATGTCAAAATGTAAAGTCCATCGATGCTAGGAAGAAACTCCATCAACTAGCAAGCAAAATAACCAGCTAATATCATAATGACAGGATCAAGTTCACACATAACAATATTAACCTTAAATGTAAATGGACTAAATGGTCTAATTAAAAGACACAGACTGGCAAAGTGGATAAAGAGTCAAGACCCATCAGTTTGCTGTATTCAGGAGACCCATCTCACATGCTGCAGAGACACACATAGGCTCTAAATAAAGGGATGGAGGAAGATCTACCAAGCAAATGGAAAACAAAAAAAAGCAGGGGTTGCAATCCTAGTCTCTGGTAAAACAGACTTTAAACCATCAATGATCAAAAGAGACAAAGAAGGCCATTACATAATGGTAAAGGGATCAATTCATCAGGAAGAGCTAACTATCCTAAATATATATGCACTAAATACAGGAGCACCCAGATTCATAGAGCAAGTCCTTAGAGACTTACAAAGAGACTTAGACTCCCATACAATAATAATGGGAAACTTTAACACCCCACTGTCAACGTTAGACTGATCAACGAGATAGAAAGTTAACAAGGATATCCAGGAATTGAACTCAGCTCTGCACCAAGCGGACCTAATAGACATCTACAGAATTCTACACCCCAAATCAACAGAATATACGTTCTTCTCAGCACCACATCGCACTTATTCCAAAATTGACCACATAATTGGAAGTAAAGCACTGCTCAGCAAATGTACAAGAACAGAAGTTATAACAAACTGTCTCTCAGAACACAGTGCAATCAAACTAGAACTCAGGACTAAGAAACTCAATCGAAACCTCTCAACTACATGGAAACTGAACAACCTGCTCCTGAATGACTACTGGGTACATAACGAAATGAAGGCAGAAATAAAGATGTTCTTTGAAACCAATGAGAACAAAGATACAACATACCAGAAACTCTGGGACACATTTAAAGCAGTGTGTAGAGGGAAATTTATAGCACTAAATGCCCAAAAGAGAAAGCAGAAAAGATCTAAAATTGACACCCTAACATCACAAAAGAACGAGAGAAGCAAGAGCAAACACATTCAAAAGCTAGCAGAAGGCAAGAAATGACTAAGACCAGAGCAGAACTGAAGGAGATAGAGACACAAAAAACCCTCCAAAAAATCAGTGAATCCAGGAGCTGGTTTTTTGAAAAGATCAACAAAATTGATAGACTGCTAGCAAGACTAATAAAGAAGAAAAGACAGAAGAATCAAATCGACGCAATAAAAAATGATAAAGGGATATCGCCACTGACCCCACAAAAATACAAACTACCATCAAAGAATACTATAAACACCTCTACGCAAATAAACTAGAAAACCTAGAAGAAATGGATAATTTCCTGGACACTTACACTCTCCCAAGACTAAACCAGGAAGAAGTTGAATCCCTGAATAGACCAAGAGCAGGCTCTGAAATTGAGGCAATAATTAATAGCCCACCAACCAAAAAAAGTCCAGGACCAGACGGATTCACAGCTGAACTCTACCAGAGGTACAAGGAGGAGTTAGTACCATTCCTTCTGGAACTATTCCAATCAATAGAAAAAGAGGGAATCCTCCATAACTCATTTTACAAGGCCAACATCATCCTGATACCAAAGCCTGAAAGAGATACAACAAAAAAAAAGAGAATTTTAGACCAATATCCCTGATGAACATCGATGCAAAAATCCTCAGTAAAATACTGGCATACCGAATCCAGCAGCACATCAAAAAGCTTATCCACCATGATCAAGTGGGCTTAATTCCTGGGATGCAAGGCTGGTTCAACATACACAAATCAATAAACGTAATCCAGCATATAAACAGAACCAAAGACAAAAACCACATGATTATCTCAACAGATGCAGAAAAGGCCTTTGACAAAATTCAACAGCCCTTTATGCTAAAAACTCTCAGTAAATTCGGTATTGATGGAACGTATCTCAAAATAATAAGAGCTATTTATGACAAACCCACAGCCAATATCATACCGAATGGGCAAAAACTGGAAGCATTCCCTTTGAAAACTGGCACAAGACAGGGATGCCCTCTCTCACCACTCCTATTCAACGTAGTGTTGGAAGTTCTGGCTAGGGCAATCAGGCAAGAGAAAGAAATCAAGGGTATTCAGTTAGGAAAAGAAGAAGTCAAATTGTCCCTGTTTGCAGATGACATGATTGTGTATTTAGAAAACCCCATTGTCTCAGCCCAAAATCTCCTTAAGCTGATAAGCAACTTCAGCAAAGTCTCAGGATACAAAATCAATGTGCAAAAATCACAAGCATTCTTATACACCACTAACAGACAAACACAGAGCCAAATCATGAATGAACTCCCATTCACAATAGCTTCAAAGAGAATAAAATACCTAGGAATCCAACTTACAAGGAATGTAAAGGACGTCTTCAAGGAGAACTACAAAACAATGCTCAGTGAAATAAAAGAGGACACAAACAAATGGAAGAACATACCATGCTCATGGATAGGAAGTATCAATATTGTGAAAATGACCGTACTGCCCAAGGTAATTTATATATTCAATGCTATCCCCATTAAGCTACCAATGACTTTCTTCACAGAACTGGAAAAAACTGCTTTAAAGTTCATATGGAACCAAAAAAGATCCCGCATGGCCAAGACAATCCTAAGCCAAAAGAACAAAGCTGGAGGCATCATGTTACCTGACTTCAAATTATACTACAAGGCTGCAGTAACCAAAACAGCATGATACTGCTACCAAAACAGAGCTATAGATCAATGGAACAGAACAGAGCCCTCAGAAATCATACCACACATCTACAACCATCTGATCTTTGACAAACCTGACAAAAACAAGAAATTGGGAAAGGATTCCCTATTTAATAAATGGTGCTGGGAAAACTGGCTAGCCATAAGCAGAAAGCTGAAACTGAATCCTTTCCTTACTCCTTATACGAAAATTAATTCAAGATGGATTAGAGACTTAAATGTTAGACCTAAAACCATAAAAACCCTAGAGGAAAACCTAGGGAATACCATTCAGGACATAGGTATGGGCAAGGACTTCATGTCTAAAATACCAAAAGCAACAGCAACAAAAGCCAAAATTGACAAATGGGATCTAATTAAACTAAAGAGCTTCTGCACAGCAAAAGAAATTACCGTCGGAGTGAACAGGCAACCTACAGAATGGGAGAAAATTTTTGCCATCTACTCAGCTGACAAAGGGCTAATATCCAGAACATATAAAGAACTCAATCAAATTTACAAGAAAAAAACATACAACCCCATCAAAAAGTGGGCAAAGAATATGAACAGACACTTCCCAAAAGAAGACATCCATACAGCCAACAGACACATGAAAAAATGCTCAGCATCACTGGCCATCAGAGAAATGCAAATCAAAACCACAATGAGATACCATCTCACATCACTTAGAATGGCAATCATTAAAAAATCAGGAAACAACAGGTGCTGGAGAGGATGTGGAGAAATAGGAACACTTTTACACTGTTGGTGGGACTGTAAACTAGTTCAACCATTGTGGAAAACAGTGTGGCAATTGCTCAAGGATCTAGAACTAGAAATACCATTTGACTCAGCCATCCAATTACTGGGGATATACCCAAAGGATTATAAGTCATACTGCTATAAAGACACATGCACATGTATGTTTATTGCAGCACTATCCACAATAGCAAAGACTTGGAATCAACCAAAATGTCCATCAGTGACAGACTGGACTAAGAAAATGTGGCACATATACACCATGGAATACTATGCATCCATAAAAAAGGATGAGTTCGTGTCCTTTGTAGGGACATGGATGCAGCAAACTATCACAAGAACAGAAAACCAAATACTGCATGTTCTCGCTCATAGGTGGGAATTGAACAATGAGATCACTTGGACACAGGAAGTGGAGCATCACACACCGGGTCCTATTGTGGAGAGGGGGTAGTAGGGAAGGATAGCATTAGGAGATATACCTAATGTAAATTACGAGTTAATGGGTGTGGCACACCAACATGACACATGTATACATATGTAACAAACCTGCATGTTGTGCACATGTACCCTAGAACTTAAAGTATTAAAAAAAAAAAGGCCCTAGAAAAATAAAATTTGCGTATGTCAATTATTAAGTTAGAAGAACACAGTTTTCAATGGGCCTATATGTTGAATATGAATATTTTACCATTTTCTCCTGTCTTAGACCCTTTACTGGATCTTGAAATTTTCATTGTTAAAGTTAAGGTAAAGAAAAAGAAAAAGTAATATGAAGAAAAAATACATAGATTTAATTAAAGAAAATAAATATGTGACACTGTGACATACAGGAGAGCAATAAGAAAACCCAGCCTCACCTGCATGTTCCAGAAGAGCCTCTGATCTGTGCAGGTGCCTGAACTAGCCGCTCTGACCACCCACTACTTTCTACCAGGCAGGCTCTTTTCTCAGCTCTATTTTGGAATAGAATTAGATGTCTAGACACCTTCTTCTATTCCTGTTACCAAAACAAGTTGAGAGATGTTTATGTATTTTTAAATGCTAGAGACTACAGATGGAGAGCCTTCTCTGCCCATACCTGTGGTCAGTGGGCAACCTGGAACATGGCCCCTCATCACTGCTCCCTGCTACTGATATCCTTGTGTACTGATCTTCCTTTGAGCATGAATTGGACCTGTGACTCGCTCCAAATGAAAACAACGCAGCAATATTGATGACATCGTCAACCTTAAATGATGGGATTTGGGAAATATGACTGAGAATAAAGTTTATTTGAGTGCAGAGCTTAAGAGTAGCCACCTGGGAAACACAGACTCCAAAAGAATGGGTCAGCATTCCAAGGTGGGGAGAGTAAGATTTCATTTATATAGGCGAAGACAGGGAAGGTTAACAAGGTTGCAGCATTTTTCAAAAAAGGTGAGTACATGTGTTATAGTGATTTGATTGTTTACAACTTGCTATAGTACATTTGGAGGAAAATTGCCTTACCTTTCTGTAGGGAGGGGTAATGGTTTTGATGGGTCTTATCTCTGGTGCCGTTCAGCCTTTCCTAATCGTTTACAGGGCAAGAATGAGGAAGAGATACGATCTATAATCAGAAAAGCAGAACTTGCAGCTGCATGCTTTGTGACTTAGGCCACATAGCCACATTCCTCTCCAGGCTTAAAATAATTTAAAGTTACAACAGCTTTAAGTTTGAATTATTTAATTTCACAAGATGAAGCTAATAAGATTAGGCTACAAAATATGGTGAATTCTACCTTGAGTTTCCTTTCTCAGTCTCTCGATGGCTCATTAGAGAGGAAGCCAGCTGCCAAGTTGTGAGTTTCCCAATGCAAAGGCCTAAGTGGCCAGGCGCCTGTATCTACCACCAACCAACTGCCAGTGAGGAAGTGAGGCCTGCAAATGGCCAGGAAAGTGAGCTTGTAAGTGGATCCTCCCTGCAGCGTCTGTTGATATCTGTGAAAGACCGTGAGCCACAGGTATCCAGTTGAGCCACATCAATACTCTTGACTCATAGAAAACATGAGATACAAAGCGTTTATTGTTTTAAGTCATGACATTTTGGGAAATTATTTTTCACAGCAACAAACAAAAAATAGACACCTGGGTAGGGCATAACAGTGATTCGTAAGCAGAGGAGGATGAGAAACACCTTGCTTATCAAAAAAGTGCTAAGCAAAGATGGCTGGCAGTTCACCACAAATCCATGGTGACCTTCTACAGTGTAGAATTGTTGCTGGAAGCAGCTGCCAGGACAGAGACTAGGATTTCCAGCTCCACCTCCACCTCTTCATCATTATTATTTTTAAAGATGGGATCTCACTCTGTTGCTCAGGCTGGATTGCAGTGGCATGGTTATAGCTCACTGCAGCCTCAAACTCCTATGCTCAAGTGATCCTTTAGCCTAGCCTCCTGAAGAGCTGGGACTCCAGGCATGCGCCACCATGCCCAGCTAATTTTCAAAAATTGTTTTGTAGAGATGGGATCTTGCTAAATTGCCCAGGCTGGTCTCAAATTCCTGGCGTCAAGCCATCCTCCTGCCTCAGCCTCCCAAAGTGCTGGGATTACAGGAGTGAACCACTGTGTCCGGCCCATCTATTCACTTTGAGGTGCCATGTGACTGGTTTTCACTTACAAGAACATGTGTGGGAGTGATTGTGGTATTTGCAGGCCTAGGGGTTAAGCCACGGATGGGCCAGCTCTGCCTTCTCTTTTTGTTTCTACACCATGCTGGGTCCTGAATGACTAGAAAGAACAGTCCTGACTCACTCATAGAGGACAGGAGCATTTGCTCTGAACTATTGTGAACAGAACATCTATTCTGGGCAAGAAATTAACTTTTCATGAGTTAAGCCAGTGAAATATTGGGGGTTGGGTGTTTAGTTACAGCAGCTAGTGTCACTCTAAATAATACAGAAATACAGGAGCATAGCTTGAAACACTGAGATGAGACACTCCTCATGGAGAGTTAGTGCACACATACTTAGCAATGTCTAGATGCCAAAGTCATAAGTTTTTATATTTCAGAGCAAAGTCTTCCAGGTAGCTGTGGTCTCTAGGGCAAGGCATAGGGAGAAGATAATATGATATGGATTAGGACTGATCATATCCAGTATGATCACACGAAGGAGGGAGAGGAGAAATGAAAAGCTTTGTGTGATTCTTTTTTTTCCATCTCTGTTTCCTTACTACAAAACTCTTGTTAAGTATAGTAAATTGTAGGTGGTTTAGTATTTGAAACTAATTCACAGAAGACCAAAAGGAGAGAGAGGAGAGAGAGGTGGCAGGGAGAGAGAGAGAGAAGAGAGAGAGAGAGATTTTGTAGGACGAAAGAAAAGTGAAGAAGTGGAAAAGGAAAATGGAGGAAAGGTCATACAGTTTGAGTAAATATTCTTCTCTTTTAGCAAAATTGAACGTCTTATAAACTGTTTCTGGAAAACTGTAATTGGAGTTCTTAAATTGGGGTTCAAAAAAGGAGATCTGAGAATCTCAAGATTTTCTACCAAATGTTGATATTTACACACACAGATTTTTTTTTTTTTTCTGGAATTGGTGATCCCCCTCCCCCAAGCTTAAGAACCATCTCTGTAAAGTGACTTCGGCCATATTATTTAGGACATTTTGATTTAATCTTATTCTTGCCATTTTTTTTTTTTGCCTCCTTAGAAGTTATTACCAAAGGGAAATTTTATAAAAGCCATATGAAGAATGTGTATTTAAAAGCAGGTTGTATGTGTTTGAACAATGCTTGTTCTGTCTGCCTCTACATTGCTTTCTTAGACTATAAACAGAAACCATGCTTTTTCCCCAGAAAAATTCCTTTATCAGAATACCTAAAACCAGGTTCCTTGCAGGATAGAGCATAATAAATGCTATTGGTTCCTGCTGATGAAGTGTCTAACCCAGTTCACTCAGAAGTCAATGCAAATACTGAAAATAAAACTTGTATTTTCTGTTCCACTGCCTAGTTAATAAAGGTTGGCATGCATAATTATTTTAGATGTAGGAAGACAAAACAATAAATAAGAGGAAAATACTGATAAGTTGTTGTTGATTTAAATAAGGGAGCTGGTCTCGTGTGATGGATATATTGCACATAGAAGCAAGAGGCAAATGGATGGTCCTTTTATTCTTGCATACTGTGGCTTATTTAAACGGAAGTTAATGGTAGAGTATTAAGTCTTGTCTCCTGTGCATGTCATGTTTTAATGGTGCTATTTATTTCTTTTCTTTCTTTCTCTCTCTCTCTCTTTTTTTTTTTTTTTTTAGACAGGGTCTTACTGAGTTACCCAGGTTGGAGTGCAGTGGGGCGATCTTGGCTCACTACAACCTCTGCCTTTCAGGTTCAAGCTATCCTCCCACCTCAGCTTCCACGCTCAGCTAATTTTTGTATTTTTTTGATAGAGAAAGGTTTTCACCATGTTGACCAGGCTAGTCTCAAACCCCTGACCTCAGGTGATCAGTCCTCCTCAGCCTCCCGAAGTGCTGGTGTTACAAGCGTGAACCACTGCACCCTGCCTAATGGTGCTATTTCTTTTTCTTTTTCTTTTTTTTCTTTTTGAGACAGAGTCTCTCTCTGTCACCCAGGCTGGAGTGCAGTGGCACCATCTCGGCTCATTGCAAGCTCCGCCTCCCGGGATCACGCCATTCTCCTGCCTCAGCCTCCCCAGTAGCTGGGACTACAGGTGCCTGTCACCACGCCGGGCTAATTTTTTGTATTTTTTTAGTAGAGACGGGGTTTCACCGTGTTAGCCAGGATGGTTTTGATTTCCTGACCTCGTGATCTGCCCGCCTCGGCCTCCCAAAGTGCTGGGATTACAGGCATGAGCCACCGCACCCTGCCAAATGGTGCTGTTTCTAATGTAGGTTTTGTACCACTGACCTGGATGTCTTCTACCTTTCCCAAGTTTGCCTGAGGAGCCCCAGAACAAATAGGACTATTGACATTATTTCACTACTAGATAAATTAAAATGTCCTCCTGGAGATGCTCAATGAACATTTGTTGGTGATTATCAAGTAACAAATATAAAATTAATGAATATTATTACTTCATGGATTTTTAAATAATGTAACAAAAAAGGAAATATACACCCAGATGAGGATTTTAGGTAAAAACTATGAATATAAATTAGTTACTCATCACTTTAAATTAGCAGATTAAAAAAATGTAGCCGTCCTATACATGAAGTGGTTTTTCTACTCACCTGTTTTGGTTGGACCATTTTTATGAAATCGATTGGTTTGGTGATAAGACAGCATTAGAGAGAGACCATGAAGTGCTAGATTTTGAGTTCTGATCTATCTATATCTAGAAGATGATTTCAAATGTTAGTAACAAGAAATTAGATTGAACGTGATGCCGGTAGCTCTTCAGGAATCTACCTGCAAAACTCAGCATGTGGGGGACAGAGATGGGAAGATGGAGAAATAAGGATGATGTTTCTTTTTTCCTGCCTCCTCTCAGTGACTAGGCTTGACCACTAATAGGAGCACAATAAAGAGAGAGATCTGAATTGCACAGGAAGAGAAATGCAGAGAACCAGCAGCTCAGCTCTGAGTGTAGATAGCAAAATAGAACACAATTGGAGAAAACACATCTCATTTCTGACAAGAGCTCACCGTGATTCAAGTGGTACAAAGAGGGCTGGAGAGGAGGCAGTGCCCCTTGATATCTGGCATATTTGCAGTCTGGGGATGCCCTGGAAGGCCACATCCTTAGTAGAGGAGCAGTGGGCCCAGTGAGGTCACCTCCAGCCATGACTCCACAAGGCACAGCCCTCAAGTGGCTGGCAGACAGAAAACATCCAGAAGAATGCCAGCTGAGAAGAGAAGGAGGGGGATTTTTCCAAAGCATACATGAAACATCCCAGAGAACAGGAAACACAGGGCAGAAAAGGATCTCAGGCAAGGTTCTGTGAGGGTCTCCAAGATGAGGACGAGGACCCTCACAGGAGGCTCCTGACACCACAGAGTTTGTGCTTATTTGCAACAAGGGAGTTGGGCTCTGAAACTGCCTCACTAATTAAAGTCAGCCATTGTCTCAAGGCCTCCGGGCATTTGGTGAGCAGGCGGAACAGCTCAGCTAGCCCAAGGATAGCCCTCTGAAAAAAATTGCAGGTGTTACACCTTAGAAACAAAGCTCTCAGAAGTTGGGAGTGGACGCAGAAACAGTAAAAGAAACTTCAGGGGATCAAGATAGAACCCAACCAACACTTGCTATACCACCTTACCCAGAAATAGCTGGGGCTAACTTTGCAGAAAATAGCATGGGTGCTGAGGGCCTGCAGTTCTGCAAATGGAGGCTAGTAAGTTTATGTAACTGCAACGTCAGCGTATACATGAGCTCACTGATATTTGCAGGATGATGAAGCCTTGGTGAGTTACATATGAATAAAAAAATTCAGAATTAGAAGGGATCTCATGGATCATCTAGTGAGAACTCTTTCTTCCCATTCTGTAGCAAAGATACTGAAGTACCAAGACAGATAAGTGATTTGCCAAAGGCAAGAGAGCTAATGTGAAAGTGACTCCAAATGAAATTACTTGTGTTAAAAACACTGACAAATAGGGCCAAGGAAGGCCGTGAAAAAGGTTTCTCATGCACGAATCCCTGATAACAAGGCTACCACAAAAGACTCTCCAAACACCACAACCTTGCACAAAGGCCATTGCAATCTTACAAACAAACAAAACAAACTCACCAGATCATCTGCCCAACAATTGCCTGTCCAACATCAGACTGATATCACACTTGTTGCTGATCCTTGTAGCCAAGGATAATTTTCTCAAAAGAGCTATGTAACTTTTTTTTTTCTTTTATAAACTTTGTCTTTACCTCCTCGAATACACATACAGTTTACTATGGAATGGATTTTTCATTGCAATAACCATTACTAAATAAATATCATTCTGTTTTACAGAGTCTCTCTCTGTCTGTTATTTAGGTCAACACTAACTAGTGGCAAAGCCAGGATTAAAATCAAGTTTTCTGATCTCAAATTATATTTTCTCTAATTGTCCAAGACACATCATAATGCAGGAAAATTTTGTAACTTGAGGATTTGCAATGCCTACCCTGAAAACATGGCAAGTATGTTGTGCTCCTTTCCATGTTGTATGATAGAGTGTTGGCACCATGATTTTATTACATTTACATTTAATCTACTCTTGTTCATATTATTACATTACTTTATGTTATCCTGAACACAAACTATTTTAATATCCATCTGTATTTACTAGTGACTCTCCGGGTAAGATAATAGGAAAATGCAAAGCTCAAATTGCTGGTGCTGCTGAATGGGGGTGATAAAGAATACCACGTTTTCTTGTCTTCATAGGGCTAGATTTGTTGGAATCAATCTATTTCCTTTTTGAGAAATTGGGCAGCCAATCTCTGACTCCCTGGCCCATTGCTTTCTTTGGGCTCTGATAGAGATTATTACATAGTTTATTAAGCTTACTTCCCCCAAAAGCTGAATGTGATGTAATAGTGCCATCTGTCACCTTTTGAAGAAGGCAGAGAGGAAAAGCAATGCCTTAGGAAGCCTGAGGTTGATTATAACAGGTCCTGAAGTGCAGCTGTGGCTTCAGGTATTAAGGTCAATGGGCTGCTCTGTGCAGTGCAAAACGATGACAGAGCCTGGAGTGTTCTGGGCCATGGCCAGGGAGGAAAGGCCAGCAGAATAGCAAAAATAACCCTGCTGAGTGACCCTGAAATACCTGGTGCAGAGCCACATTCCCCTCAAGGTGAGCCTGGCTTTTCCTTTCCCTGGTTATCACATGGCCAGGGAGGTGCTCTCTGTGGTATCAAGACTATTCTTAGGCCTGATTCAAAGGGAACATATGAGGTCACAGAAAGTAGGTTTGGATACAGGACCAAATCTGCCACTGACTCTAAGATATTATCGTTTAACTATACCATGCCTCAGCTTACCCATTTTATAATGTAGAGTCCAAGAATATGATGAAAATTTATGCTAGAACATTAAGCACAAACACGTCTCTATATTTAGACTACATACATATATGACTTGCTTAAGAATGGGATCAATGAGGATATCAGAAATTTAGAAAACCTAGTCTCCTTGGGATAGGACTAATCCTTCAAATTTTTCTCCATAGATTATTTTATCGTTCTTCTATTTCCTCCTTCCCTGGCCTTGCTCTATTTTGGTGTGTGCTGAGTGTTGCATTCATTTTCTTATTTTATTTATCAAAATGTTTTCAGTAAATACATGTAGGATTTCTGTATTAAAGTATTGAGAAATAAATTTCATCTCTCATAATCATCTTGAATCAACAAAAGGTTAGATTCTTGGCATATTTTATCATGACAAGTAATCCCATAATACAGTTTATGTTTCACGGAAATGATTAAAATTAAATAAAGTATTGGGGATGGAAGTGATTATGTTTGGTTATCTAAATAATCCAATTTTGTAGCACTCTGATTCTGTCCCATAACAGAGAAATGACACAACATTGTAATTGAATCAAAATGTCTACTGTCCATATTGAAATAATGGGATATTTTTTAAATAAAAAAGATATAGCTAGAAGAAAATGGAGATAGATACATTTTTAAGAAGTAAAACTGAAGAGAAGATTGAGAAAGTGGCTCGAAGGATGCAACTTCTTAATTACAGGACTAGCCAAGAAGACTTGAGTTTGTCTATTTCAGAGACATCAGGGAGGAGACCATTCTCTGTAGTATTTTGGTGAGAATACCTTGGACAGCGAACATCAATGTAGCGCAACTCATTATCAGCAAGAGAGCCAATTGGAGGGTTTTCAGAGGCCTCCTGGGAATGTCAGCATGCTTTATGACAACTTTTAAAGAAACTGAGAGGGTCCCACTTACCTGGTATTTTTCATGGGCCCAGCACTTAAGCTCTAATTTCTGCCATTTAAAGTAACATTTTCTAAACAAATAAACAACAAAAAATAAACAATCCTTATACACTTTTCCTTTTGATTTGGCTCTAGAAATTTATTTGATTCCTAACCTATTGTCTTTGATAGTTTTACATATTGAGAATCTTTGTTACAATTAATATTAGATATATCATATGATATAACAATGTAATGTGAAAATTCAAATTAACAATATAAATAAAAATTACTAAGTAAAAATTGAGCAGATGCTATTTGCCTCCACCAAGGCCACTTTCTTCTTTAACCTAATTAATTTAGTTTGCACATCTACTCTCACTTCAACTGATTCACAGCCTAGCTTTTGAAGTAGATTGTTATTGGTCTAGGACAACATTATTTCAACTATGAGTCACAATCATTAGTAAATCCTAAAATCAAATTAGTGGGTCATATTATTGTGTCTCAAATTACATAGAATAGGAAATATCACGTTACATATAGATTAGAAACAGGGTAAGAAAAATCTCACACAGACTTTAAAAAAATTATGTATACATATGTACTTGGTGTCAATGTAAAAAAAATTCTATCATGGGTCACAATCAAAGAGTTTGGAAATCTTTGGTGTGAATCAGTCATCATGGCCTTGTTTCCCTTGTGATTGGATTATTTGTAAATGTGCAACAAAATTGCGAACACTGAGCTTTGATGAGAAGTTTGCTAAGTGTCATCCAGAAAAGTTTATTTATGGATTGTAGGAATCACTGAGTAAGTGATAGTCCCATTTCTTCCTCTGTACATTTTCTTAAATGGATATGATAACCCAGAACTGCTGCAGAATCTTGCAAACACAAGATGAGCTGACCTGTGGAAGGATCAACTTCCTGATATGATAAAACTGAGAGACAGAATTAATCTGGATTCTTAATGATATCACTGAGAAGCCAAGTGCACTCTGGTGCATCCTTACGTCTGAACTTCTTGTTGTAAGATAATACATGTTTGGGACTATGTAAGCCACTTGGCTTTGGGTTTCAGTTTTCTGCAGCTTAAAGCATCCTAAGTGATGTAACTACTATCTTATGTGTTGGTGCAGACATGAAGACTAGGGCTAACTTGTTTGATAAATTATATATTAAGTGATTATTAAGTGTGGGGGTTTAAGTGCTAGGCATATAGCTGTGAAGAAAATAACGCCTCTGCTCTCAACAATTTAGATTCTAGTGATGCAGACAAGTAATAGATAGTAAACAAATACATGCAGTTAGATTATAATTAATCCTCTGAAGGAAATAAATAGAATGACATGATAGAGTGATTTATTTGGTTAACAGGTGCTTCTTCAAACAGGATGATTACTAGTGACCTCTCTGAGGAGGAAGAGGCATTGGAGCTGAGACTTAAAAGAGAAGTTAGTCATGGAAAGAAACAGTGAGAAGTTCATCCCAGAAAGACGGACAACAAAAGTTATAGACTGTCTTACAAGTATAGTGTAGTCACACACACTTTATATTTTTAAATATTCAATTCTGGGAAGTTTGCAACCATGGTAAATGTTTTCCATTTATTTATTGGTATGAACTATAATATCACCTGGAACGTGCACTCCAGATGCTAGAACTTAATGGATTTTCTGTCAGTAGACTGATTATCCTATAGTTTATTGGATGATCCCTTAGTAGAAAGGGGTCCTGTTTTCCTGGCAGTCAGCTCAGCACCTGGACATTGGAAGGGCTCACTGTGGGTTGTATAAATAGATGAGTGAATGAAAACTTGCAGGGATTTTTTTGCATTTGATAACGGCTAAGAGTAATGGAAAACTTACTGTTCCTGAGAAGGTTATTTAGGTATGAGAAGGTTTACTCATACCCAAAGGTAGGCTTATGCTATTTACCTCTAATGATTCTTCTTTGAGGTGCATTATTGCATAGGAAAATAGTTTGGAAAAACCCGTATCAAATGTTCAAATACTAATGAGAGTTTTTGGATTAGCAGATGTCTCCGACTATTTATAGGAATTTAATATTATCTTATTTTCTGATTTTATAAAATTATAATGCATTACTATTAAAAGGTAAAGACTATTAATTCTGTGTTAGGACAGGATCTTGTGTATGGAGTAACTTGTTAATCCCTGGTAACTATTTCTGGAAAAGCTTCTGATTCTCACTTCTCTTCTATGCCTGAATAGCTTTCCACTGTTTACTTAATGTCCAACTCTGAGATGACAATGGCCAAGTTTATTGTGGTCTTATATTGGCTTGTATCCCTCACTAAATTATCATCTACCTTTCAATACATGATGTAGGTCTTATTGTATTTTTACCCCAGTGTATAACATAGGGTCAAGATTTGCTGAGGTTTCAATAAATCAAAAATGAAAAAGGGTGAAAATCAAATTCGCTCTAGAATCAAATTGCTTTATTTTTATACTATTGACCAAACCTTTCTATATGTTCTGTTCTTTCTCACCTCCAATACACCATTCATCACTCCTTAGCAATATTGTATAATGTAATAGAGTTTTGGAGCTGCCAGTTGGAATTTTAGCTGTAACATTTGTTAACCATGTGATCTTTAGCAATTTCCTTTACTTCTTTGAGTCATAAGATAATTTGAAGAGGTCATTTAAAAACCTAGGGTGGGAGAAGGGAGAGAATTAGAAAAAATAACATTGGGTACTAGGCTTAGTACCTGGGTGACAAAATCATCTGCACAACAAACTCCTGTGACATGAGTTTACTTGTATAGCGAAGCTGCACATATACCCTGAGCCTAAATGACGTTTTTGTTTTTTAAACCCCAAAACCGTCCAGGCGTGGTGGCTCACGCCTATAATCCCAGCCCTTTGGGAGGCCGAGGTAGGCAGGTCACCTGAGGTCAGGAGTTTGAGACCAGCCTGGCCAACATGCTCTCTACTAAAAATATAAAAATCAGCCAGATGTGGTGGTGGGAGCCTATAATCCCAGCTGCTTGGGAGGCTGAGGCAGGAGAATCGCTTGAACCTGGGAGGTAAAGGTTGCAGAGTGGAGACCTCGCCATTGCACTCCAGCCTGAGCAATAAGAGCGAAACTCCATGTCATAAGAAAAAAAAAATTCTTATCAAGGTGAAAGACAAAATGGGCTACGTCATCAGATTATTGCATTTCTTACTTTAAACACTTCATAATTCTCATGTATACTTATTTTTTCCTGTTCATTTTCTAAGTCAAAACTCATGATATGCTTCCAAAGTCTTCTATGCTGTTTTAATCCCACCTAAATGAAAATATTCTATATTGGAAGCTCTGCCCTAGTTCAGTTCTGCCTGAGACCAAATGGTGAATCTACCTAATTTTAGGATGTAATTAGTAGGTCCACCTTGACAATTGACCAAATCTATGTTCTCTCATCTGACCTTCATCAGTAATAAAAATGGGGTTTTGATCGTTTTTTTTTTTAACCTCTTCAGATGTGAGAGGAGTAAAAGTGTTAATATGTATTAAATACTTTTTGAAGACTGTAATAATAACTGATATGTATTGAGTGTTTACTGTTTACCTGGAGTGGTGATACATGTTTTAGATACATAATATGCCCAGAGATAATAATTATTTGGAATTCCGTTAGAAACAGAAGCTGGGTATGGTGGCTCATGCCTGTAATCCCAGCACTTTGGGAGGCTAAGGTGGGAGGATTGCTTGAGTCTGGGAGTCAAGACCAGCCTGAGTAACATAACAAAAGCCCTGTCTCTATAAGAAATAAAAAATTAGTCAGGTGTGGTTGTGCACACTTGTGGTCCCAGCAACTCAGGAGGCTGAGGTAGGAGGATTGCTTGAGCCTGAGAGTTCGATGCTGCAGTGAGCTGTGATCATACCACTGTACACTCATCCTGGGTGACAAAGCAAGACCCTGTCATAAAATAAAATAAAAAACAGATTTCCATGTTCATATTTAGAAATATAAATGAGATTTTCTAGGAGATTTATCTAATAGTCTGTTTATTTAGCCATATACTAGAGGAGCTTTATTTTCAGGGAAGGTTTCGGAAGCACTGAATTATTATATTTAATATTTACACCAGGAAGGATTCCATAAAACTTCTTATAAAAAAATAATTGAAGCTGTATCAAGAACTATAAAGGGTCTGAGATTTTATTCCATCTCTAAGCTAATAATTTAGCCTTCCAGAGATTCGTAGATGCTGGCAGCAAACACAGACTCCTGTGTCAGAGACAAAGGAAAGTGTATTGGTCACAGAAATAGCAGCAGCAAGAGTGTCAGAATTTTCTTCTGTGAGTTCCTTAAGCACTCATTCACATAGAGTGAAAAGATACAATAGAGCCACGTAATGCCTACACGAGTAGTGGGTTATGTGACAAAAGAACCTGAGCTTTGCTCCAGAGGAAAACAGTAGTTCCATCTTTCTAGGCTGTTTTCCCTATAAACATCTTTGGAAAGGTAGCCTGGAACAGAAGCAGTCCGTGTCTCTGCTCGTAAAGTGTGTAGGAACACAAAAGACCTTAAGGAATTGTTTCTCAATAAGCTGGACTATGATACTTCAAGCAAGAGGAATTGCTTAAATAAAGGTCCAGGGAGAGGAAAATAGAAAAACAACACAGCAAATTCTTCAGTTTTGCAGGAGGCTGGGAACAGATATGAATCATGTTTACATTCAATGAATTGAATAACTCATGTAAAGCGATTCTGATCACTGAATTTGATTTGATTTCTACTGCTATGGCTTCCCATCAAGGATAAGTTACCACAGAAATAAGGCCAAGGCTAACTACCTTAAAAGTCTGTGACCAAAAACGGATTATCTCTATGTTCAAATTTAAGAGATATGCAGTTCTTTAGCAATTGCCTGGCAATTCCCATATACAACGTGCTCGAGCAAGTTTTATCAGGCAAGTTTCAGAAATAAAATGACGAGTGAAGGGAATCAGAAAATTGTTACGACCAATAACAAGAGAAATATGTAATTGTTAAGTTTACCACATTAAATTTATTAACTTTGGAAAATATTTGTTTTCAAACAACTCCACTAAAAGGGAAGAGTGGATCTTATGAAATTTCTCTCTTTTTTTCCTCCAACTGGGAGATAAAATGACAGATAAATCAATTGGCCTTTTTTTATATCTAGTTCTCTGAAGTCTCTTACTTAGAAACTTAAATGCTTCCAGTTTTGTTTCATTGGTAACTTGCTTTTTCATCTCTGTTTACTTCACTTTTTCTTATCTTACTACTATCCCGTGCCAAAAGTATTACAAATACACATTAATATATACCATCTGGAATATTTTTCTCAAGAAGAGAAAAGAAAAATATGAGAGCTGATGAATTTGACCCAGGGCCCCAGTCCAACATCTGTAACACCCTCTCTCTCCAACAAGGCCTGTGGGACACAGCAAGTCTCTTTTAGATCTAATCTGAATGTCAGTCACCCCCTGCCTTTCCCATAATGAAAGGGCTACTCAGACACAGAGGGGTTTCCTAGGTATTTCAGGAAGTGGGGAGATTTCCACCAGACCTTTGAAGTAAAGTAGCTTTGGAATGGAGGAAAAGCTTTGTCACAATCCGTGAAATGGGAAGGAGATGTAGGAAGAGTAAAGAGACACTGCTCTGCCACAAAAGAGTAACATGGGCTGCTTTCTTCTAGCACTAGCAAAGGCTTGAATATAGTCGGAGATCTTCCATGAAGGGAATTTGGGGTGCACACACACAGTTTTACCTATTTAATTATCTTTGAATCACACAGTTTTCTCAAGGTATGTTATATATATAATTTTATTGCAAGGTACAGAGTAAGATTCAAGTTTGTGTATTCCTGAGAATGACAAAAGCAGTAGTATTGAGAGGAACTCTATAGATTAGAGTAGCCAAGAAAACATTATGTCAATAAACGAATTGGCAGGATAGAGACGAAAATCTCTCTCCAAGTCTGATGATAGACTACTAGACTAACATATGTTTTATTCCTCAAGGAAAACTATGTTACAACCAATATTTGTATGATTTTCCTTTTTTTAAATCATTTAGTGAATTGCTAAATATATTATCTTTGGTGAGTAAGCTTCAAAAATAAGATTAAATGTGATAATTTTCCTGTAAAATTAAGTCTCTATTTTTTCCCCACATGTTTACTGGAATATAGTCTCATAGAATATTTGAATACATACACAATTATAATAGAGTTAGGCTGGAAAATTTGCACTTCTAAAGTCTGTGTTCCCCTGAACAATGGCTGACAGATAAGGAGGGATTGATTTAAAGTATGAAAAGATGGATTTATTCTGTTGAACCAGGTCCCTACCCATTTTACCTGTCTTGAATTAGGATTTTACTTTTGGCAGAAAGACCTCTTGCCCCCTTTTATATGCTAGGATGCTTTCAAAAACAATCAAGAATTCCATTACTGAGGAAGCAAGCACTAAAGTAATTGCTGCTTCTCATTTGGGAAAAACGTAGGTTCAAGTCATACACAGTCCGTTCTTGAAAAGTTTGAGAAGTGGTTGAGTTGACAAAACAAGTCAAGGTGAAAGAGAGGACTCATATCAAGAGAAAATAGTATTTCTTGAAATGAAAGAGGAGGATGATGTCCTCAATTAGTTTATTTCCTGCTCTTACAATTGTGTAATTAGTCTGGTCTAGCAGTTGGCATGATTCAAAGTACTGCAGAGAAACATCAGGAAGCTTTTTTTCCATTTAAATTTTATTATGTGGCTGGCTCCTCCCTGGGAAAAACAGCCTGTTCACATGAGTTAGCCATTCCACTGACATTTGAATTCGAGAGGGGAGAGCCAAGTGTCTCTAGCATGCAGTAAAAGAAATGCACTGAGGTCATAAATATCCTCCTGCTGATGCATGATTTAGATAGAGTTGTTTATTTAGATAGAATGGTCATTTCTCTCCTTCTACTCTTCCTTCCTCTCTTCTCTATTCTCCTCCTTGCTCTTCCTCTTCTTTTTCTTTTTTTTTCTTTTTTTGTACAGAAACCTGTTGAGACAATATGGATGCAGCTGGAGGCCATTATCCTAAGCAAATTAACACAGGATCAGAAAACCAAATACCGCATGTTCTCACTTACAAGTGAAAGTCAAACATTGGGTACTCATGGTCATAAAGATGCCAACAGTAGGCACTAGGGGGGAGGGAGGACAGGGGGTAAGAATTGAGAAACTAAGTATTGACTACTGTGCACACTATCCGGATGACTGGATCAGTGGTATCCCAAACCTCAGTATCACACAACATACCCATGTTACACACCTACATATGCACTCCCTGAATCTAAAATAAAAGTTGAAACTATACAGAAAAGGAACCTGCTGAGAACTAGGTAACCAAAATAATAATGACTGAGATGGTTAATACTGAGTGTCAACGTGATTGGATTGAAGGATGCAAAGTATTGATCCGGGGTGTGTTTGTGAGGGTGTTGCCAAAGGAGACTAACATTTGAATCAATAGACTGGGAAAGGCAGACCCACCCTCAATCTGGGTGGGCACAATCTAATCAGTTGCCAGTGTGGCCAGAAAAGAAAAGCAGGCAGAAGAACATGGGAAAGACTAGACTGGCTTAGCCTCCAAGCCTACATCTTTCTCCTGATCTGGATGCTTCCTGACCTCAAACATCTGACTCCAAGTTCTTCAGCTTTGAGACTTGGACTGGATTCCTTGCTCCTCAGCCTGCAGAGGGCCTATTGTGGGACTTGTGATCACACGAGTTAATACTCCTTAATAAACTCCTCTATCTATCTATCTGTCAATATATATCCTATCAGTTCTGTCCCTCTAGAGAACCCTGACTAAAACAATGACTGAATCAGAAAATGCCAGTCTGACTTGATACTGACAGTAAGAAGCTGCACAGGGATGGTGTGAATCCTAAATCACACCAACTTCCTCCTCTTCTTTCCCTGCTACTTTTTGTCTTCACTTTCTTATTTTGCAGCAGCACTGAGTGTAACATGTGCAGAGATTATTCAAAGAAGAAATAAAAAAAATGTGTCTAGGGGAATCCAATTGTTTAAATTTAATTCTGATTCTATTACCTAGTACCAGTGTGACATGGGACAAGGCTCTTAACATCTCAACCCTGTGGAGACTGAATACTAATCTCGTCCTATTGTATAAGATTTAAATAAGGTTGTATAAATAAAGCTCTTAATATGGTTCTTAGCTATAAGAATGATATTAAGCTAGAAACAGGAATTACATGTTAATTTTGTATCATTATAGCCATATTTTTTTCCGTTCTATTTTTGTGTTTTTATCCTGCATTTTTATTGTTTTTATGCCATGAACTTGGACTACTTGGTAGGTTTCTGCAATTTAATGGCTAAACATATTATAAAGGGCAGGAAAATAGCTTTACAAATATTGTCCTATCTTTTAGAGTAAGAGGGAGGATTTATTTTGAAGTTGGCATGATATGGTCACATTTCCTCCTTAATTTAAATTTCTATATTATATATAAATCTGAAATTTCTTTTGTTGTCTAGCAACTATAACAATATGATAGATCAGAATGTATATCAGGAAGCAGACAAGCCATAAATATGTTCAATGTTTTCAAAGATGACAATTTTAAATGGGAACACTGTAGATGAGATGAAATGGAAGGAAATATGAGGCTATTAAGATGGAAGAAACCAGGAAACATTTGGATTTAATTCCATCTTGGATCCATTCCACCAAAGTTCAACATAATGCAAGACTGAAGCAAATGATTGCTCTCCTTTGCCCTTATTCTTTTGGTCTTCTTTGTACTTTTGCACTGTAGAATTCTGTTAATGCCACATAGTTTTTAAAGGGTCATATTTCAGACCAGTTAGTAATATTACTTGTTTTTTTAAGGGTTGAAAAAAAAAAGAGAAAAATAAACCTAATTTCAGGCTCTAGACGAATCTGGAGGGGGTTGTTTAAAGTGTTAAAACACAAGACAGCATTAGAGTTGTGCGGCCAAGAGGCATTTTGAGGAACTAACCCTAAACAGGAAAAATGCTTTTGTAAAACACTTAATAGCGATTCTTTCATGAAAAGTCCTTTGATCCAGAATCACAAATGTGCCTACCAGGAAACCAGTGAAACCAGTGAGGGGCCACTACTGGGAACGCAAATCTAGTTGATAATTGTTGCAGACAATGTATCATCAACTTGTATTTTATTTAAAACTATTATTTTGCTTATTTGAAAAAGTTGAGAAGTGAATTTGATGATGGATAGAACAACACTGCATGTACATCCTTATCCATCAGCTGAGTCCCATAGTTTACATATGCAAAACAAATATTACTTCCAATCTGTAGCTATTTATTTTTATTTATTTAGTTTTGTGGTGAGATTAAAACCACAGCAAGAAAGAATAACCTGCAACATGAGTGGATACTATGCTTGCAAAAGTTATTTAATATCCACATTTCATAAATATTCAGCAAAAGATTTCTTAACAAAATTGAATGACGTTCAAATGGACTTTTTTGAAAGTTTTAAAAACTCAATTTTACCTGAAAACAACCAATTATTAACTGATTTTAATAACTGGTCTAGAGATTATATTTACAAAAAAAAATTATTATGGAGCCATTGCATAGCATTTAAAGTCATATCATTTCACCATTAACTGAGATATAACAATTTGGGGCAAAATAACATTTAATATTCTTGAAATTACCTAAATAAGACCATTTGTAATCAACAATATATTTAACTTTTCACCCTGTTGGAGTGGTGGCCAAATATATGATGATTGGATGCAAAGTGCTGTGAGTTCCATAAGACAAGCATTTATCCATTATGATAAACATCAGTATAATAAAGATATCTAGAAATTTCTAGAAGTAATTGATGATCTGTTATATTTTGGATGAACATTGACTTGTGTTTAGGTATTAGGAATGTGTGTGTGTGTGTGTGTGTGTGTGCATGTACCTATATATGTTTATGTGCATTAACTCTACACAAGATAAAGATTGTTGAATGCAAGTATAAGGTTTAAAATGTTTAATTTGCATTTCTTTGTCTGCTATACATATATATTTTTTAGATGAGCAAAGCTTAGACAAATTGTTTTTTTAAAAATAATATAGCATAAGTATACTTAATTTTTCTAGTTTCATCAAAAGTTTTTCAGTGTAGAAACATAATTTAATGACAAAACTAAAATATTGAAACTGGACTTCAGAACAAAACCTAATCTTTTAACCAAAAGCAAACAACTAGTTTTGGCTTTAAATATAAGACATAAAGTGTATTTAACCATGCCTATTTAGGTAGAATGTCTTATCTGATCCCAAATCTACCCTAGATTTTTCTGTGAGCTCCCAAGTTCCTATTTCCATTGCAAACTCTCATTTTCTGTAAAAATGTGAACTAACCTAAATGATTGTTCCATAGACAAAGAACATAAAATCACAAAACACTATGCCATATAGTAATTTATAAAATTTTATTGGTGTAAACAATAGCAACCTTTATTATGATTTCTTTTTCTCTTGAACAAAGAATTTTTGAGTCCCAATCAACTGAATCTTTGTGACTTTTCCAGTCAAATACTTTTAAAAATATCAATTAGCCAATCTCAAAAATTGACATGTAGCTGCTATTAACACAGACCTTTTTGTTGTGGGATTATACAGATATAATATGACACTGAATCCCTGAATGTTTGACTATTAGGAAAGCATAATATTTTCATGACGTTTTTATCCACCTATTTGTCAGCTAAACTAATTGATTATTCTCCTGTAGCATTCTATCCTGTTTATGAAACTCTTTCCTTAGCCACCTTTATTTTGCAAGTGCATATCATAAATTATAAAATCAATGGCATAGTTTGTCTGACACATAAAATTGATAGCTTCCCTTTCTTTTATTAGCATAATCTGCCAATTTATTATGAAAGAGTGAATGACATGCTTGTGATTAGAACTGGTCATGACGGGTCACTTGAAAACTTACTGATGGTGTGTGAGACATGCTTTTTAATTAAAATGTAGGTCTGAGCTGGCTAGGCAAACACCAATTTCTCCTTACTCATCACATTTATTGAGTCATGTATTTGCTTATTTATAATATTTTAAATTAACAGTAATGAGTCAGATTAGCATACAGAAGACATGCCCCAGAGGAAAACACAGAAAAAAAGCATGCTATTTTACTTAGGGCAAGCAAAAGCATACTGCCTGTAAAAATACTGTAAGAAGGTGTGAACATTAAAGATGATAACTTGAGAAGTATAAAGTTTTACCAGATTTACTAGTCACTCTTAAACTTACCGCTGTGTATTTGCTTAACATCCATCAATTGTCTTAAGCAACATCAGCTCCCCCACTTTCACCCGCTTTCTTTCACAAAGTTATAACTTAGGCAAGACAGTCCCAACTCCAATTGCACAATATCCTCAGGGTTACGGTGAGCTCAAAGGATGTTGTGAAATCCTCGAGGCAAAATTAATCGTGATGTGACTTAATTTTTTAAAGTGAAATGTGTACAATAAAGTGCCCCTAAGAGGAGGCTTAGTGGATGATGAGGGAGGTAATGAATACAGCAAACGATTACAGGGTGTCAGAACAGCAGGACTGGGGTGGCTGGCAGTGACTACTACTTTCATCCCACAGACATCTGCGGGTGAGGGCAGGAGATGAAAAGCCATGCATCTTCTCTGTAATTTGTATTGCCACAGCATTCCATCTTGGCCACACGACTCAGTCACACGTACTTTTGTTGATTCAGAAGAATTTCCAAAGGACAAGCTTGCACTCTTCTTGCTATGAAAGAGAGTTCTGCTACATTTTGATGAAATTGTGAGTTAGGGTCTGGCTTTATGTTTGTTTGTTTTTGCTTGTTTGTTCTGGAATACAATCTATGATTTCTAAGCACCCCCTTTTACTTTCATCAACAGGACAGAAAATGGATCCAGTCATAAATAAGACAAATGAGAAGCAAGGGGCATGTGTGTTTTGCCCCTGGTCGTATCTCTGACTTCTTTTAGATTTTGTGAAATGATTGTAACATAAAAAGAATTCAAAACAATGTTTTTAAATAGAGTAGAATGCACCCAAAGTCCAGGTGTGATAGGGTAAGCATGCTATTATTTTTTGGGTATATTTTTTGAAATGACAAATAATCAATCATAACTGTTTAATGGAGGTAATAAGTGGATCAGGTTGCCACCTTAAGCTGACATATTCATCTCTTTCAAAATCCTTCTGTATCTCATAAGTGTTATTGCCCTCAGCTCAATGTACTCTACATAGTCCAATTATAAGACATTCTGGTACAATGGAATCTGATAGTACACAAAGCTCAATTCAGGAAGAACAGATAAGATGTGCTCGTGCCAGTCTATTTCATCCTATTGCAGTGTTGCTACTTAACTTCTCCAGGACCAGTGAATTCCTAGCTTGATTGTAGAATTCCATGGGTAGCTTTACATTGTTTCCAACAGTTGTCCAGGCTGCTTATTTTCCCTCACTTTCCAAATTCATCTGATCTGAGCATATACGGCTTACGCATTATGGTTTACATGCCATGGTTTATGACTAAGGATGTAATGATTTTTGAATTTGTTTTATTGCACTTGAGCTATATTAAATTAAACTGGCCTTCTCGTTAATTTATCATTGGTAAAATATTTCAAATGCATTTTTTGTTAATCCTGTACTTCAAAGCTATGAATACCTTGCTTAATTGTGTTTTATGAACCAAACTACAATGACCTCATACTTAGGCTTTACTTTTGTAATAAATTGATGTAAGTAAAAAAAAGTTAGTAAGTAATGTGAAATATTGCTAATATCATTGGGCTTGACATTTGCCTGGAAGGAAAACTAGGAGACACATCTTTTGAAAGCCAAATCCTTATACAATACATCCTGTAGTATTTTTCTCATACCTCTGTAAATTCCCCCTTGTAGATTTTAGTCTTCCCTACCTGATATCAGCCAACACACTCTCTTGATGTAAGACCGGGTAGCGTGGAAGAAAATGAACTTTGGCATCAAAAGGACCTGTTTTTGATTGTAGGTTCTGTCCAAACTTTTGATAAGTTATTTAAGTTCTTCAAACTTCAGCTGCCTCACCTGTGAGGTGGAGATTTGATATTTACATTTTAAGGCTGTTTTAATGTTAAATGAAATAATATTTGTGCAGCAACATGGAAGGCACACAGAATCAGTAGTAGCACTAGCCCTACTATTCTATTGAAGAATCTATAGAATCATGACAAATGATCTTGATGGATCTTTTTACCATTTATGGGCCTTAAAACTTTAATACATTCATTCATTCAACAATAATTTATTTAACAACTCAACTTGGAAACACAACTACAGAAGATGAGAAGATGAGAATCAGTCACTAAGATTGATATGTTCTACTTTCTATGAGTATGACTAGTAGGAAAGGAAAATTTTAATTTTTTATTCATTTTATAAATAGTTGCATAATATTATATACACTGAGCATTGTTCCAAGTACTTCACAAATATTACCTAATTTAAATCTTATAATAACTCTATAGATAATACATTATACTTATTTTACATTCAAGGAATTGACACATAGAAGTTTAGTCACATATCCAAAGCTATACATTGCTAGTAGGTGATGGGAGCAGAAATGCAAGAATGAGCCCTGCTAGACTGGCTTCTAAGTTCATCCTCTTAGCCACTTAACCATGGTGCTTCTCCAGAAGTAATTGAATAGGATTAATTCTAATTGTAACAAGTGATATAAAGGAGATACACAGAACGCTATAAAATGAGAATAACAATATCTGCCAACAAATGACTTTTTGAGAGTTCATTGTGTTCCATGCTCTGTGGAGTCCACAATGCCTTTAATTTCCTTTACTGAGCTCCTCTCACCACTAAAATACATTATGATTTGGAAATTTAACAAATGTTTTTCTAAGAGTGACCTGCTAGTTCTTCTGCAAAAAATAAAAAAAGAAAGTGGCCCAAGCAATTACTTTAAAATATTATTATGCAAATGTTACATTAATTTAGAAAAAACACAGCTGAATTCCATTGCCATTCTTCCAAAGCAAAATCTCATTTGATAAAAACAATTTCTTCCTGAGTAAATGGTACACCACCTTTAAATACAGTTAACAACAACAACAAAAAAGTATTCAGGCATGCTGTGACCATTGCTGACAATGAATGCAGTAGCAAGTCCTTACACCAGCCTGATGAAGTAAGTACCAAGAGAGAAATGTTCTAGATTAAATCACAAAAAGAGTAGCCAAGACTGTCCTTTTTATTACCTGTTTGTTTAAGGCTTATCTTGCTGTTGATATGCTACAAATGGCCTCTGGCAGGAAAAGAATATATATCTTTGCCAGAAAGTAAAGTTCTCGATTAAAAAAAAAAAAAAAAAAAAAAAAAAAAAAGGGGCCTGATTCACTGTTGTATATCCTACTCTTAAAACAGGACCAGACACATAGTAAGTTCTCAATAACTACCATTAGAATATTGAATTTTGAGTAGATGTCTTTTTGGTTACATCAATACTAGTCAACCAAGGAAGTCTAAATGGGATGGACATAATGTGGGTGAAAGTTACCCATTACGTCTGGATTCTAGTCCAACCTTTGCCACCAATTTAGCTTGTGATCTGAGGTGAACTACTTTATCTTCCTATTTCTGTCCTTCCTCAGCTATGGAAGACCTAATACACTTCTAAAAGTGAACAGGCACGTATTCCTTTGATAACTTGTTCTCAGTTTTAGCTTGCCAGACATTTATAACTTTATTTTTGACTACAATTAATATCTTTCTCTTGTGGTAGTGGGAGGAGAAACATGATGATGCACAAGCAAAACCAAATATGCCAAAAGAATGCATATATATTCCCTCTGGAAGGAGTGCATGAAAGTTAGGCATGGTGAGTGAGTAACCCCAACTGATTAACTCTACCCTTGATTAGAACACTGACTCACCATATGACTAACCACACATCAGATATTTATCTTGGGCCAACTCTGGTTGACTCATAATCTATGGTTTAAGATGCAGATCAGAGCTACCTTTGATCTTCTTCTCGCAAGAATTACAAAGAAGATAATACCCTGTGTACTAGCAAAGCCAACTTTACTGCCACAGAGGATGTACCCAACTCCCATTATTCTGATTCACTGGAGAACAGGTTACAGCAATAGCAACAGGGTCTGAAATAATCACTTTCAAATTTGTACTTGGGGCTGCAGAAGCCGATAGAAGTTATACCCCATTGTGTAGCTTTGAAAATATAAGTATCTGAAAGCATGTGTAGACTTTTAAAAATAATCAACATCCCTGTAACATTAGACACAGAAAACCAATATCAAAAATAAGCCATGTATTTTCCCACTTTATAAACATTTTTCACTTCTGATTTCTGTGTGGTTACAGATTGTAATCTTTAAAGGCGGAGACTGAACACAGTTTGATATGAAGATATTGATCAGGGACCAACACCTGGGGAAGGGAGAGGCCAGCAGTAAGAGCAGGCAGAGAGAAGTCAAACATTGAGGCAAGCGCAACAAAGCCTTGGCTGAGTGTGCAGGGAGCTTTGGCGTGCATATGACTTATCAGGCTTTTCCCCTGGGAGTCAGAATGACTGCGCTTTGGCACCCGCCAGAGGTCAGTCACTGGATGTGGGCTACTATGGAAAGGACGTGACCTCAGCCAGATCTCCCACTGAGGAGGCACCTAAAGGAGCCGGTAGCTAGACCAGGCGTGTGATCAGCATCAGCAGCAGCAGTAGAGGCAACAGTCCCTTTCTGAAGAGGATCTGGGTAACAAAACTCTTTGTCTACCAGGCATAGTAATTTTTAAGGAGAAAAATACAGAATATGGCCAAATTTCTATGAACAAACATAATTGAGAATAAAAGTGCTATTCTATGATTTAGTATGATTGTCCATCTGGGATGCTAGTATAAAGCTTACTTTCTGCAACATACAAATATCTTGAGGCCATTGACTATATCGCTGAACTGTCTGTTTTTTTTTTTTCAAAACTATATTAAGAAATCATTTAACACATCTAGTAATTGGCTGGCTCTTGTGATTCAGTTTTTTCAGAATAAAGATATGGTCATATGCCTTGAATGGTCAGAATTTACTATAGAGGGAAAGCTTCTTAATGTGTCTATGTAATATTTATAAATATAAATATAACCATATATACATATATATGTATTCACATACGTGCATATATATCTCTCTCACAAATTATAAGCTGTAAGTCACAAAGGATGCATGATGGTTAATTTTATGTGTCAATTTGACTGAACCATGGCCTGCTCAGATATTTGGTCAAACATTACTCTGTATGTGACTGTGAGGATTTTTGGATGGAATCAACATTTGAATAAGTCAGTACACTGACTAAAACAGATTGCTCTCCTCAATGTGGGTGGCCCTCCTCCAATCAGTTGAAGGCTTGAATACAACAAAAAGCCTGCCCCCTCCCACAAATAAGAAGAAACTTTTCCTGCCTGACTGCAGGAGCTGGGATATCAGTCTTTTCTCATCTCTAGACTCAAACGTCTTTTCTCATCTCTAGACTCAAACGAAAATGTTGGCTGTCCTAGTCTCCGGCCTCTGCCAACTTTTGGATTTTAGACTGGAATTATACAATCATCTCTTCTGTGTCTCCAATAGATTTTGGGAGCTCTCAGCCTCCAAAAACTTGTAAGCTCATTCCTTATGATAAATATTTTTGAGAGGATATGTCAATAAATATCACAATCAAAATATGTAAATTCACCACCTGCACTTCTCTATTTAATTCTTACATGTAATAAACTTTTATTTTCTTAGTAACATGCCAATATATAGAAAGTTTCAGATCTAAGACATATAAATAGTATCAGAGTAGAAATTAGAAAAGAAAAATAAATGTAATTAGGAGTTCTGATATGTGTTACATTTTTTTTCTTATGTATTTTACTTTGGGGTTGAAACAAAGAAAAAAAATTACCCTGATAATTTGTAAGTACAAGCTAAGCTTCATGCAGAAACTCAGCCACATTCTTATTACTTCCGTAATTTAAGAATAAGCTTAAAGGAGTCTCAGTCTGTAAGTACAACCCAGGTTACTGGAAGAGGCAAATATATATCACTCTGGAAGAATTCCCTTTATTCCACTCTTCTAAGAATTCTCATAGACAACGTGTCAAGAAAAATGAGCAGGTTACAGTTAAGAACCCACAAAATAATTAAGGAAAAAGGCATCATGGAGAGAGTAGGAGAAATAACACATGGAGCTAACATTGATTTGTGAAGTTTTAGATATTTAACTATTAAACACAGTTTGCGAATTATCTAGTATCTGATGTTTTAAAGAAATTATGTTAGATATTTAAAATGGGAAAACAGGAAAAATTCATTACCAAGTGACAAATAGAACTTTTGTAGATGCCAACTATAATATTTGCAATTAAAAAACTCAATGAATAGATTTGATAGTAGATTAGACACTGCTGAAGAAAAAATTAATGAACTGGAATGAATATATAAATTATCTAAAATATAGCAATTTTACATTTAGATTTAGATGTGGATACACAGATATAGATATCTGTGACTCTTAAAATAAGTAATAGAATATTTGACAAATAAATTAAGAGGCAAGGTAGATTTTATAAGATATTTGAACTAAATCTAATCAAAATTCTAAGGAACAGGGAAACAGATACACAAAATACTTGAACTTATGGAAACTATCCTAAACACTTATGAACTATCTCTGCAGAAAATCTACAGCATCCCGTGTTCCTCATTTTTTAAGTACAATTAGTCTTTATTTTTGATTTCTGCATTTATGTCATCACTATCATTCCTTGCAGCCCCTTCACCACACATTAGACTGTGGCCTTTTTGTTGTTAGAGTTCGTATTGTTTTCATGTTGGCATTCCCATTCATCCCCAATACAATACTATATACTTAGGGCAGTAAATAATGTCTTTTTCTTTTTCTTTTTTTTCTTTTTTTTTTGAGACGGAGTCTCGCTCTGCTGCCCAGGCTGGAGTGCAGTGGCCGGATCTCAGCTCACTGCAAGCTCCGCCTCCCGGGTTCACGCCATTCTCCTGCCTCAGCCTCCCGAGTAGCTGGGACTACAGGCGCCCGCCACCTCGCCTGGCTAGTTTTTTGTATTTTTTAGTAGAGACGGGGTTTCACCGTGTTAGCCAGGATGGTCTCGATCTCCTGACCTCGTGATCCGCCCGTCTCGGCCTCCCAAAGTGCTGGGATTACAGGCTTGAGCCACTGCGCCCGGCCCATGTCTTTTTCTTAATTCAAGTTTTGTAGGATGGATCACCACAGTCTGATCTATGTCTATACAACTCAGTGCAATCACTTGTTCTCAGTATTTCTGTAAGGAAGGAGACACTTCAGGTGTAGGAAGACCAATGATGTTACAGCATAAGCTTTGAGATATCTGACTCTTTATGGTTGCTTAAATATATCTCATTAGTCCATGTTTATTCCCTTTTAGTTACCTACAATGTAAAATGTATTGCATTCTTTCAGAAATGTGTATTTTTAATATTCTAGTGGTTTGGGGATTATTAAAGTAATTAATTGAGCTGAATTAATAGCATAAAACATTTAAGGACATTTCTCAGAAAAAAAGAAAAAGGTACATATATTTATATGTAGTAGGTGGTGTTTAAGATGTAATTCAGAACAAATTTCATGGGTGTATTATATATCTCTCTAAATATGATTGCTGAATGAAATATTTTAAGCATCAAGAGAATAATCAACCAATTTATCAAATTCTAGTATTTTTAAATATTAACTTTATATTTTTTAAGCCAACAGATATCATAGGTATATTGAAAGACTGTCATTTGCCTACCTCCATCAAATGAGATCACTTTAATAGAAACTCTGACCCTGCTTTAACTACAGGAACAGAAACAGTACTACTATAATATAACCCAGAAGTATAAAACATTATAAAAATGACAGTAGGTAAAAAAAAAAAATCCCCTTCAGGTTCAGGAGAGTTAGATATCTATTTAATACACTGAAAAGGCCCATTGCTTGATTGTTGACTGCTCACATATTTTTATTTCACTATTTAAACTCCAGACATTTATTTTTTGGGAAACTCATCTATAATCTGAATTGAAATTATAAGAATGTGGGAATTAATAAAATGCTTGTAGAGTTGGCTGCAAATATACCACCTGATTTTATGCAATTAGAGATGACAGACACTGAAACTCAATGAATAATACAGTTTCTATGTATATCAAATAGGGTATGAAAATTAGGTGGGATATTACCAGTGGAAAAAAATACAGGTAATTTATTAAATGAAAAATAGGATTGTGTTAGTCTTATTTTTCAACAGCTAAGTCATTGCTTTCATCCTGGTTTATCATATATCATAAAAAGCACTGCACTTTCTGAAAATCTAACTGAAGATCACTGTATGTATTAGCCAGGGTTCTCTAGAGGGACAGAACTAATGGTGTATATATATATAGTTTATTAAGGAGAATTAAACTCACATGATCACAAAGTCCCACAATAGGCCATCTGCAAGCTGAGGAGCAAAGAAACCAGTCCAAGTCCCAAAGCTGAGGAACCTGGAGTCCAGTGTTCAAGGGCAGGAAGCATCCAGCACGGGAGAAAGATGTAGGCTGGGAGGCTAGGCCAGTCTAGTCTTTTCACATTCTTCTTCCTGCTTTTACCCTAGCTGAGCTGGCAGCTGATTAGATTGTGCCCACCCAGATTAAGGGTGGGTCTGCCTTTTCCAACCCACTGACTCAAATGTTAATCTCCTTTGGCAACACCCTCACAGACAGACCCAGGATCAATACTTTGCATCCTTCAATCAAATCAAGTTGACCCTCAGTATTAACCATCACAATCACAGTATGTGGGAATGAACATAATTAAAAATTCAATGTATTCCCTGAATGCTAAAGCTAGTCCACTAGTAAGTGATTGAAAATTGTAAAAATGGCCAGGCGTGGTGGCTCAAGCCTGTAATGTCAGCACTTTGGGAGGCCAAGGCAGGCAGATTGCTGGAGGTCAGGAGTTCGAGACCAGCCTGGCCAACATAGTGAAACTCCATCTCTACTAAAAATACAAAAACTAGCTGGGCATGGTGGCCCATGCCTGTAATCCCAGCTACTTGGGAGGCTGAGGCAGGAGAATCACTTGAATCCAGGAGGTGGAGGTTGCAGTGAGTCAAAATCACACAACTGCACTCCAGCCTGGGTGGCAGAGCAAGACACCCTCTCAAAGATAAAAAAGAAAAGAAAAGAAAAAGAAAATTGTAAAAACAGCAAATGTGCTTCTTTTGTTGTTAAACTACTTTATTGAGGTTTGATGGGCATGCAAAAAGCTATACATATTTACAATTGGAGATAAGGATATACTCATGAAACCACTACCACAATCCATGCCATAAACATATCTATATGTTTCCTTATGGTTTCCTCCTACTCTATTTATTTCAGCTTGTTTATTGTGATAATACAACATAAGATCTCCCACTTAGCAAAACTGTAAATATGTAATATAATATTGTATATAGGCACTACACTGTACCATAAATCTCTAGAACTTACTCATACTACATAAATAAAACTTTGCATCCTTTAACTAATATCTTCCCATCTCCCCTTCTTCCCAGTCACTGGCAACCACCATTCTTCTCTCAGCAGCTATGAGTTTGACTATTTTAGATTTCTCATATAAATGTATTATGTGGTATTCATCTTTCTGTGTCTGGCTTATTTCATTTAGTATAATCTCCATCAAGTTCATCCATATTGCAAATGGCAGGATTTCCTTCTTTTTGTGGCTTCATATTTTATTGTGGGTATATGTCACATTTTCTGAAATGTATCACGTACTATTCGTCCTTCTGTGTCTTGCTTATTTTGCTTAGCATAATCTCCACCAGGTTTATTCATATTTCAAATGACAGGATTTCCTTCCTTTTGTGGCTTAATATTTTATTCTAGGTATATGTTAAATTTTCTCTATTCATTCACCCATCAATGGACGTTTAAGTTGCTTCCATATTTTGGCTATAGCAAATACTGCTGCAGTGGATGTAGAAGTGCACATATCTGACTTCATTTTCTTTGGATATATACACAGAGGTGGGATTGCTACAAATATGGTAGTTCTATTTTTAGTTTTTTGAGGAACCTCCATACTGTTTTCTATAGTAGCCACACCAGTTAATATTCTCACCAACAGTGTACATGGGTTCCCTTTTCTCCAGATTCCTGACAATACTTGCTATCTCTTTGCAGATGACATGGTCTTATTCGTAGAAAACCCTTAAAACTGCACACAAAAAAATCCCTCATAGAGCTAATGAAGAAATTTAACAAAATTGCAGAATAAAAAAATCAATATACAAAATCAGTTGTGTTTCTATACAATACCAATTAACTATCTGAAAAAGAAATTAAGAACACAATCTATTTATAATAATACTAACAATAAATAAGTAAATAAATAAATAAATAAATAGCTCAGGAATAAACTTAACCAAGGAGGTGAGAGACTAGTACATTGAAAGCTATAAAAAAAAACTGACAAAATAAATTAAATTTGTGAAGACACAAATAAGTGGAAAGACATTTGTGTTCATTGATTGGAAGAATTAATATTGCTTAAATGTCCATACTACCCAAAGAGAGTTAAATATCTAATACAATTCCTACCATAATCCCAATGGCATTTTTACAGAAAAAAATCCTAAAATTTATATGAAGCCAGAAAAGACCACAAACAGCCCAATATATGAGCAAGAAAAAGAAAGCTGGTGGCATCACCTTTCTTAATTTCAAAATATATTACAAAACTGCAGTAATCAAAACAGTATAGCACTGGCATAAAATCAAACATCTAGATCAATGGAATAACATAGAGAGCCCTATAGTAACCCAAGCATAGACTGTTCACTGAGTTTTAAAAAGGATACCAAGACTACTCAATGGGAAAAGGATAGTCTCCTTAATGAATGGTGCTGAAAAAACTGGATAGTCACATGCCAAAAAATAGGAAAAGAAATTGGGCCCTTATCTTACAACATACACAAAAATGAACTCAAAATAGGTGAAAGACCTAATCATAAAATCTGAAGAGAGAAAACTCCTAGGAAAAAACAAAGGAAAAGAGCTTATTGACATTGACTTTTGCAATAATTTTTACCAAAAGCAAAAGCAAGAAAAGCAGAAACAAACAAATGGGATTCTATAAAAATCAAAAGCTCAGAAAAACAAAAGAAATAACAAAATGAAAAGGCAATCTATAAAATATGAGATAATATTTGCAAACCATGTATTCGATAAAGGGTTAGTATCCAAAGAGTATAAGGAACTCCTATAACTCAGTAGTAATAAAACTAATTAACCCAATTTTTTAAAAAACGGGCAAAGGGAATGAAAAGACATTTGACCAAGTACAACATACAAATGGCCAACAGATATATAAAAATGATGCTCAACAATACTAGTTATCCATGAAATACAAATCAAAACCACAATGAGATATTTTCATCTCACACCTGTTAGGATGGCTATTATATAAAAAATATATATATACACATATATATCAAAAGTTCTAAATAAAATTAATGCATAATAAATAAGAATTTTTGTATATAGCAGAAATACATTTTGAGTAAATATGTGCAAAACTCAGAAATACACAATTATGGCTCATTTCTATAAATACTAAAAGTATTTACATTGCATAGATTATCCTTCTTTTTCAGGTGTTTTGACAAACAAGTAAAAGATTTATGATACATAAAGTCGAAATTAGAGAAAGCTAAGTGAATCTCGTACTGATACCCAGAATTCAGTGTATGTGTCTACTCTGCCATTGCAGCACTGGACTAAGATAGGCAAATCTGTGAGTTTGCTCAGATAAGACATATATCCTGGAAGAAGAGGGGAGAATGCATGCCACTTTCAGGTAGGTATTTTGTGCCCAAATGTATAAGGGTCTTGCCCAGTTCCTCTCTCAAATTCATCTATCAGGTAATTCATTGGCTTTCTTTAAGATCTTGTAAAAACATAATTTAAAAGTTGATTATCTGAATGAATAAAACGAAGTAGATGTAAGTATTTTCTAGATCAGTGCTTTCCAATAAAAATGTTATACATGGTGCATATTTAAATTTGAAATTTTTAGTAGACAAATTAAAAAGAAAACTAAAAAGAAACATGAAATTGATATAATAATACATTTTACTTAACCCAATATATCAAAAAATCCCTTCTATTCATAAATATTCAAGTATATCTAAAATATTCATTTGAACATGCAATCAATATGAAAAATTTATTAACAGGCTACTTTGTATTCTTTCTTTTTATACTAAGTTTTCAAATTTGGGTGTGTATTTTACACTGACAGAATTTCTCAGTTTGGACAAGCCACATTTCAAGCACTCAGTGGCCATATGTAGCCAGTAGCTGCCATATTGGGTAGCACAGATGTAGGTTATCAAGTCAAGCAGGCCCTACTATTATTCAGTATTAGTATTAATATTTTCCTTCCTTCCTTCGTTTTCTTTCTAGCCTCAGCGGGAAGAAGAATATAGATGCAAGAAAACATCAATGTAGTTCCTTAGAAACCAAAAGCAGTCAAATTCAAAATCTTCTTAAAGTTTAGTAAAATTTCTATAAACCAATCCACCCAATAAAGAAGGGATGCTGTAAATAAGAGGTATTATGTGAATACATTAACATTCACATTTTGGATGATGTGAATTAATATACAAAAATTAAGAGATATGTTAAATATGTCTCTACCACCACAAAGTAATTGGGTGAAAAAGTATATTTAATCATTTCTGTGTTTAATCTATAAAACATATAAAACTGATTTTTCTTTTTGCTAAAATAACTTGCCAATTGATTATTATTCAACCCATGTATTTATATCAGAAGGTAATTTAAATGGTATATACAAAGTATTATAGCTATTATTCAAATATTCCTCTGAATATTTTAAGCAGCAAATTTTAGTGCTAAAATTACACAAATGAAATATAGTAATACAACACAAAAAGTGTGTATTCATGTCATCTAATTCATTATTCTATCATAACATGAATTCAATTTGTCTTTACTATCACTTTTGAGATTCAGCTAATTTATCATTTTTAAATGATGGAAACATCTATAATGTCATAATAAGTATGCTATCTGAAAATGTATTCTTACTTTACAATTGTTTTCTATGAATATTACGGGTTATCCTAAGTAATTTTAAGAGTACTGTCTTGAAAACTGCTTCTTCTCCCAGATTTAGCATTGTCTTACAGTATATGTTTTAGAAAAAAAATGCTAATTCATAAAGTCAGGAATCATAAGACAAAACATGAAAATATGAAATAAACATTTTCTTTCATTAGTACTAATTTTATGGTTGATAAATTAAATATTTAGAAGAATCGATAAAAACCTATGTCAAATTTCATAGACATAGACCAAATTTCATAGACAAAAATCCTAGACCATGCTATGAATTCAAAATGTCATGAACCTTGACTTGTTTATCTTTGATTTTTTAATGATTTCTGATGAGGCAATGCCAGTACATTTTGATTGTTATGGTTTCTCTTCATTACAAAATCTAAAAATTAACTTTTATCTTGTTTATAAATATTTGGTTTTGTAGTGACTCCTCACATGACCTCTTTAGTTATGGAATTCATATGTTAGTTGGAACTTGATTACCAGATTAGCATTTAGAATGTTTTTACAATGCACCAGCTATGCAAGCACTAGAAAATACAGACTTACTTTTCTCAAATGTATTCTTAAAGATTCACTGGCAATGTTATGGATGAATTGTGTGTTCTCTCAGTCCACATGTTGAAGCTCTAATTCCCCATGTGACCCTATTTGGAGATAGGGCCCTGAAAGAGGTAATTAAAGTTAAATGAGGTCATAAGGGTGGGGCCTTAATCCAATACATCTGGTGTCCTTATAAGAGAGGAAGAGACACCAGGATGTGCATGCACAGATAAAAGGTCATGTGAGGTTGCAGCCTGAAGACCAACATGTGCAAACCAAGGAGACAGGCCTCAGGACAAACCCAATCTGTGGGTACTTTGATCTTAGACGTCTGTCCTCCAGAACTGTGAGAAAATACGTGTCCGTTAAGTCACCCAGTCTGTGGTATTTTGTTATGTCAGCCCTAGCTAACTAATACAGACAGATAATCTCCCAAATCCAAACAATCTTGTTTCCAAACACTAGTACAACTCTTTCTACATCGGTAGTCATTCTGCGCTATGGCATTTTGTTATATTTATGGTATCATTTATAAACAGTGAAATTCACCCATTTTAGGTGTACAGATTGATAAATTTTGATAACTATATATAATTGTTTAATCATCATCATAAAAATATACAGGATGGCTTAATCTGCATGCATCTTTATAACTAGAACCTTTGTACCACCAATCTCAGCATCAGACAAAACCTGATGTCCTGTCACACTATATTTGCCTTTCCTAGCATATCATACACATGTAACCATACAATATGTTGTCTTACTGATTGATTGTGTTTGTCTTCTACTTATGATAATTTTTTAGATTCATCCATGTTGTTGTACATATTAATATTTTTTCCTTTCATTGTGAAATAGCATCCTATAGTATGAATTTACCTCAGTTTGTTTATTCATTCATCAGTTGATGGCCATTTGAGTTGTTTTTACTTCCGAATCTTATGAATAATATTGCTAAGAAAATGCACATAGACTTTTTTTGGTGGAATTGTTGGGTAAATACCTATGAATGGAACTGATGACTTATATGGTAACATGTAACATTTTGCATTTCTATCAGCAATAATGAGATTTACATTTGCTTCACATTCTCACCAGCACTTGGTATGGTCAGAATTTCTAAAATCAACCATTCTAGTGAGTATGCAGTGATATTGCATTATGATTTCACTTTGCATTTTTCTGATAACTTGCCATGTTTAACACCTTTCCTTGTGCTTATTGACACAGACACTTCATTTGATAAATGTGTATTCAAATCATTTGCCCTTTTTCTGTGGTTTGTTTTCTTATTATTTAAAGAATTCTATGTATTTTCTGTGAGGAAAAGCCCTTTCCTGTATGTGCTGCAAAAATATTTTTGCCAGACTGTGGCTTGTCTTACATTTTTTAAACTACATTTTTTGAAGAGCAAAATGTGTAATGAAGAGAGAAATTTGGGTCCAATTTTATTATTTTTTTCCACTAAGAGTTTATACTTGTGTCCCGATTGAAAATTGTTTGCCTAATTAAGTGTCACAAATATTTTTCTCCTTTTTTCTTCTAGAAGTTGAATAACTTTAGCTCATTTTGAGTTGATTTTTTATATGATGTAAGGCAAGGGCTGGAAATAATTTTTTTATGAAGATATGCAGTTGTTCTAGCACCAAAAGACTCACTTTGTCCCCATTTAATTGCCTTGGCAATTTTTTAAAACATCATTTGACCATGAGCATTGTTTTCTTTTTGGACTGTTTATCATGTTTTACTAATTTCTATGTGTATCTACACACCAATTCCAAACTGCCTTTAATACTGTAGAGTTACAATAAGCTTTCAATCAGGCAGGTTTTTAGTTTGTTTGTTTCAAATTCTCTTATATATTTCTGCTTCTTAAAATTTAAATATAAATTTTAAAAACAGCTTATCAATTTATTTAATGAATTGTGTTAGAATTTAGTTATGAACATTTTTAAAAAATAAAGATGCAAACATAAAAAAATTAAAAATATAAAACAATAATTGATTGCACTGAAGCTATAAATCTATTTCAGTAGAATTGTTCTTAAGATCAAGTCACCAGTCCATGAACAAAGTATATATCTTACTTTAAGTCTTCTCCAATTTCCCTTTGCTTTGTAGAGTATACAACTTTTGCACAAATATTGTTGTATGTATTCCTAATATTTAATTTTTGATGCTCTTTTAAATATAACTGGTTTTCAAATTTTATCTTATATTTATTAATTGTTAGTATATGGAATTATAATTACCCTTAGTGGCAAAAACCGCAATTATTTTTGCACCAATCTAATATTTTTTATAGCAACCTAGTGTCCTATAAACTTGCTAAATTCACTTATTATTTTAAGATTTTTTTTTGTGGAGTCCTCAAGATTTTTACAAATACAGTAATGTCTGCACAGGAGTTTTAATCATTTTACTTCCCTTTTTCCAATCTTTATTAATTTTAGTTTTCCTTGCTTTGTTGCACAGGTTAATACACTGAGTAAAATGTGAAATAGAAGTAACTAAAGTAGACATCTTTGCATGTTTCTGATCTTAGCCAGAAACAATGGGCCTTTAACCATTGAGCGTGATATCTGTAGGCATTTCACATATGCCCTTAATCAAATTGAGGATGTTTTCTTCTTTTTCTACTGCTTAAAAATATTTTATCATGTAAGAATGTTGAATTTTTACAAACAACTTTAATGCATCCATTGAAACGTGGTTTGTTTTCATTATCTATTGCTAGGGTGACTTTTTTAAAAACTTCAACTTTTATGTTCAATGCAACGGATAATTGTGCAGTTTTGTTATATGGGTATATTGTACCCAGGTAATAGACATAGTATACAATAAACCATCTCAGGCTTGTTTTTATGTACGGTGAAAGGAAAGTATATAGTTTCATTCCTTTGCATGTGGTTAGCCAGTTATCCCAGCATCATTTGTTGCATGGGGTTTTCTTTCTCCATTGCTTGGTTTAATTGAACTTGTCAAAGATCAGATGGTAGTAGATGTGTGGCTTTATTTCTGAGTTTTCTATTTTTCCACTGGTCTGTATGTCTTCTTTTTTTCCCCCAGCACCATGCTATTTCGGTTACTGTAGCCTTATAGTATAGTTTAAAGTCGGGTAGTGTGATGCCTCCAGCTTCATTCTTTTTGCTTAGGATTGCTTTGGCTATTTGAGGTCTCTTTGGTTAGATGTGAATTTTAAAATAGCCTTTTTTTTTTTAATTCTGTAAAAAATGACATTGGTAGTTTGATAGGAATAGCGTTGAATCTGTAAATTGCTTTGAGCAGTACGGCCATTTTAACAATAGGGATTCTTCCAATCCATGACTATGGCATGTTTTCCCATTTTTTGTGTTTCATTTCTGATTTCTTTCAGAAGTGTTTTGTAGTAGTTCTCCTCGTAGAGATCTTTCACCTCCTTGGTTAGCCATATGCCTAGGTATTTAACTTCCTTTGTGTCTATTGCAAATGGTATTTTGTTCTTGATTTGAAGATCAGCCTGGATCTTACTGGTGTATAGAAATGATACTGATCTTTGCACATTGATTTTGTTTCCTGAAAACTTGCTGAGATCATTTATCAGTTCTAGCATTCTTTTGGTGGAGTCTTTAGTGTTTTCTAAGTATAGAATCATATTGTCAATGAAGAAAGATAATTTGACGTCTTTTCTTCTTTGGATGACTTTTATTTCTTCCTCTTTTCTGATTGCTTTGGCTAAGACTTCCAGCACTATGTTGAAAGCAGCAGTGAGAGTAGCCATTCTTGTTTTATTCCAGTCTTCAAGGAGAGTGGTTCCAGCTTTTCCCTCTTCAGTACGCTGTTGGCTGTAGGTTTGTCATAGATGTCTTATTATTTTGGGGGATATTCCTTCAATGTCTAGTCTGTTGAGGGTTTTTATCATGAGATGTTGAATTTTATCAAAAGTTTTCTGTGTATCTATTCAGATGGTTATATCGTGTGTGCTTTTAAATTTATGTAATGAATCACATTTCTTGATTTGCATAATTTGAACCAGACATACATCCTAGTAATAAAGCTTACTTGATCATAGTGAGTTGTCTTTGTGATGTGTTCCTGAATTCAGTTTGCTAGTGGTATTTTGTTGTGGACTTTTTCATCTATGTTCGTTGGGGATATCAGCCTGAAGTTTTCTATTTTTCACTTTGTTTCTGCCAGATTTTGGTAGAAGGCTGATGTTGGCTTCAGAGAATGAATTAGGGAGGAATGCCTCCTCCTTAATTTTTTGGAACAGTTTTAGTAGGATTGGTAGAAGTTCTTCTTTATATGTCTGGTAGAATTTAGTTGGAATCCATCTGGTCCAGTGCTTTTATTTAGTTGGTAAGTTTTGTATTACTTAATCAATATCAGGGCTCAATATTGTTCTATTCAAGGGTATCAATCTCTTTCTGATTCAATCTTGGGAGATTGTGTCTTTCCAGAAATTTACCCATTTCCTCTAGATTTTCTAGTTTGTGTGCATAGTTGCTTACAGTATTCTTGGTTGATCTTTTGATTTCTGTGGGACCCGTTATAAGGTCATCTTTGTCATTTCCAATTGTACTTATTTTAATCTTCATTTTTTTTTCTTTTTTAATCTAGCTGGCAGTCGGGTAATAATCCTGTTTACTTATTTATTTATTTTTGAAGAATCCACTCCTGGTTTCACTGATCTTTTGTATGGATTTTTGCATCCCAGTTGTATTCAGTTCTTCTCTAATTTTAGTTATTGCTTTTCTTTTATTAGCTCTGGTTTTTTTTTTTCTTCTAGTTTCTTTAGGTGCAAAGTTAGAGTGATAATTTAAGATCTTTCTCACTTCCTGATGAAGGTGTTTAGGGCTATAAACATTTCTCTCAACACTACTTCAACCGTATCCCAGAGATTTTGTTAAGTTGCATCGCTATTTTCATTAATTTCTAAGAATTTCTTGATACCTGCCTTAATTTTGATGTTCACTCATGAATTATTTAGGGGCAAGTTGTTTAATTTCCATGTATTTATGTAGTTTTTGAGGGATCTTCTTGATATTAATTTCTATTTTTATTGCATTTTGGTCCAAGAGTGTGCTTGGCATTGTTTCATTTTTTTAAAATTTGTTGAGATTTGCTTTATGACCATGCACCTGTTTGATTTTAGAATATGTTCCATGTTCTATGTGCAGAAGAGAAGAATGTATATTCTGTGGCTGCTGGGTGAAGTACTCTGTAGAGGTCCATAGGCCCACTTGGTCAAGTGTTGAGTTTACAGACAGAGTATTTTTTGTTGGTTTTCTGCCTTGATGATCTGTCTCATAATGTGAGTGGGACTTAGAAATCTCCCTGTATTATTGTGTGGTGGTCTAAGTCTTTTTATAGACCAAGAAGAACTTGTTTTGTGAACTTGGGTCCTCCAATGTTGGGTGCACATATATTTAGGATAGTTAAGACTTCTTGCTGAACTATACCCTTTATTATTATGTAATGCATTTCATTGTCCTTCTTAATTTTTTATTGGTTTAAGGTCTGTTTTATCTGATATAAGAATAGTGACTCCTGCTCTTTTCGTTTTCTGTTTGCATGGTAGATCTTTTCTCCATGCCTTTACTTTGGGTGTCATTACATGTGAGATGGGTCTTTTCACAGCAATAGATGGTTGAGTCTTGTCTTTTTATCCAGCTTGCCGTTCTATGTCTTTTAAGTGAAGTGGGACATTTAGCTCATTTACCATCAGGGTTAGAATTGACATGTGAGATTTTAATCTTGTCATCATGTTGTTACTGGTTGTTGTGTATACTTTATTGTGTAGTTGCATTACGGTGCATATGGGCTATGTGCTTAAGTGTATTTTTATGTTAGCATGTGTCATTCTTTCAATTCTGTGTTTAACACTCCCTTATAGACCTCTTGTAAGGCTGGTCTAGTTGAAATAAATTGCCTCAGCATTTGTTTGTCTGAGAAGGATTTTATTTCTCCTTCACTTATGAAGCTTAATTTGGTGGGATATGAAATTCTTGGTTGAAATTTATTTTCTTTAAGAATGCTGAAAATAGGCCCTAATCTTTTCTGACTTGAAAGGTTTCTGCTGAGAGGTCTGCTGCTAGCCTGATGGTGTTTCCTCTGCACATGACTTGACCCTTCTCTCAAGCTGCCTTTAAGATTTTCCCTTTTGCATTGACCTTGGTAAATCTGATGACTATGTGCCTTGCTGATGGTCACCTTTTATAGTATCTAGCTGGGCTTATTTGTATTTCTTTTACTTGCATGTTAACCTCTCTAGTGAGATTAAGGATATTTTCATGGACTATATTTTCCAAGTTGCTTATTTTCTCTCCTTCTCTCTCAGGAATGTCAAAGAGTTGTAGATGTCCTCTTTTTGCCTATACCATATTTCTCAGAGGTTTTGTTCATTTTAAGGAAGTATTTTCTTTATTTTTGTCTGACCGAGTTGATTGAAAGAACTAGTCTTCAAGCTCTGAGATTCTTTCTTCAACTTGGTCTATTCCACTACAATACTTCCAGTTGAATTATGAAATTCTTATAGTGAATTTTTCAGCTCTAGAAGTTTAGTTTAATTCTTTCTTAAAATGATTATTTTGTCTTTCAACCTTTGGATTGTTTTACTGTATTCCTTGGATTCTGTGTATTGTGTTTCAGCTTTCTTCTGAATGAGAGAAAGCTTCCTTGCCATCTACATTCTGAATTCTTTATCATTTCTTTCATTTTATACTGGTGAAGAATCAGTGCTAGGTAGCTAGTAAACTGGAGGTAAGAGGGTACTTTGGCTTTTAAAACTGTGAGAGTTCTTGTGCTGATTCTTTCTCATCTGGGAGACTGGTGCTCCTTTAACTGTGATATAAGTTGAGTATAGTCAGTTGACTTTGTTTCTGGGTGCCTTCAGAGGGCCAGTTCTCCGTACAGAATCTTTATGTGTGCATGAATTATTGCACTTGGTTTCACAGGTATAGATAATAACAGAATAATTTCTGGTAATAACGTTTGGGTTGCAATCCAGTAAGTGATGCTTAAGAGTAATGGCTGGTAGCTAGGTTAATGCTCAGCCATGGCTCTTTTGTACTTCACATTCATAGGCATGCAATTGGTGAGGCAGGGAGAGAGATGGTCCCCTCACCAAGTCTGCTTCTGGGCCTTGGGGGAGCCACCTCCAATTACTTGTACCACACCCATATATTTTTGTTAAGTGTTTCAGGCCATGGGGTTCCCCTTGGGCAGAGTCTGTGGCAGGGATATAGACCATACTCTTTCAGGACTGAAAGAGTCCTGAAATACTCTGTGGAGGGAGGCATGCCCCACTTCTGCACTGGCTCAGAAACCCAAATGTCTAACCCCTGTCAGTGCTCTGAGAGTGGAGGATTCTCCCCTGCTCAAGTACTGGCCATGGGTCTTGGCTGTTACTACTGAGATGTGTGCCACAGCCATGGAGAGGAGGTGCCAGGATGTCTTGCAGCTTGACTTTGGGCTCCAACAGTAGTAGGGGATCCAATCTGCCCCAGAGTCACCAGGGAATTACTCCAGTGGAGCAACACACTCAGGCTGGGATGCAAAGGCTGTACTGTGCACCTACTTTTGCAGGGCAGCTAGGCATAGCTCCTGGTAGGGGGCAGAAATCAGGAGGGTTTGTAGAACAGCTGTGCACTTGTCCCATAGGGAAGGCTCTCTCCTGGCTTTGAGGTCAGCTGGAGCCAGAGCCTCCTGCAGTAGATGAAGACCACTGGGAAATGGGGTTGTATGGCTGCTCTCAGCCAGAGATGCACAGCACACAAAAGCGCCCAGTTCTCTGCCGTCCGAAGGCCTGTCTCTTTCTGCTCCCTGGGGAGATCTCGCTGCCAGCTGGCATGTCCCTAGGGGGGACAGGGTCCCCTGCAGCTATTGTAGGATCCCAGAGGTCTGTGGTGAGAGTGAGCTGACTCTCAGTTCCTGAACTCACCCCTTTCCCAGGAGCCATTTGGGGCAGGGAACTAGCTATAACATCTGGATATGCCGTGCATAGTTCCCAGCTAGCTTTCTCTTCAGCCTCAGCTTCAGCATTGTCTCTCCATCTACTCTCAGCATTTTCTCTCTGAAGACCTGCCCAAATGATGGTGGTTTATTTGATAATTTGGTCTCTCTTGGAGGGAGTGACACTTCTTGCTTGTGTCTAGTTGTCCGTCTTGTTATCTACCAATATGACGACATTTACTGACTGATAGCTAAGTGTTAAATTGACCTTGCATTCCCGAGATAAAAGGAGCTCGGTCATGAAGTGTTATCTTTTCTATGTATTGTTGGATTTGATTGGCTAATATTTTGTTAGTGATTTTTGCATCTCTATACATGACAGGTATCCTTGGTCTATTTCCTTTTCTAGTAATGTTGTTGTGTTCCTTTTCTACTAAAGTAAGTTGTCTGGTTTTAATATCAGATAATACTAACCTCATTAAATTTGTTATGAAGTGTTTTCTCCTCCACATTCTAAAATAGTTAGTATAGGATTGATATTATTAGTTCCTTAAATGATTGATAGAATTCATGAGTGAATTTGGAGTTTTTTGTGAGAAGGGTTTTTTGTTGTCGTTATTAATTCAGTACATAATTGATAAAGTTAATCATGCTTGTTATTTCTTCTGTTATCAGTTTTGGTAATTTTCACCTTTTAAGAAATTTCTGCATGTTTTCTAAGTTACAAATTCATTGAAATAAAGTTATTTATAACATTCCTCTGTTATCTTTTTAACATTTTGGTATCTCCAATGATTTTTCTCCTTCAATTTTGATAGTGATAATGTGTTTTCTCTCCATTTAATTATTTTTTTATTAGTCTGCTAAGGATTTTATCAATTTTATTGATACTTTTCAAAGTGTCTGTTTTGGTTTTATTGATTTTTCTGTACTGGGTTTAAAAAAAAATCATTTCAACTGGGTGCAGTAGCTTATGCTTGTAATCCCAGTACTTTGGGAGAGAAAGGCAGGTGGATCACCTGAGGTCAAGAGTTCCAGACCAGCCTGGCCAACATAGTGAAACTCTGTCTCTATTAAAAATACAAAAATTAGCTGGGTGTGGTGGTGGTGGGCACCTGTAATCCCAGCTACTCAGGAGGCTGAGACAGGAGAATCACTGGAACCCAGGACATGAAGGTTGCAGTGAGCCAAGATCTCACCATTGCACTCTGGCCTGGGCAACAAGAGTGAAACACTGTTTCAAAAAAAAAAAGTATCATGACACCTGCTATTTTATTTTCTTCCTTTTACTTTGTGTGTTTAATTACTTCTATTTTTTCTGGCTTCTTATGGTGAAAGACAAAAGTAACAGAAGGAGGAACAGAGGAACAAGAACAGATTGGACAATGAGAAAACAAACACCAACATGTTAGTCTTAAACCAAAGATATCAATATTACATAAAATGTAATTTAATAAAATATTCAAATAAAAGGCAGAGATCTTCAGCTGAATTTTAAAAAAATTAGAGCTCAACTATATGCTCCTTAAAATAATATCCCTCACATATAAAGACACAAACTGATTGAAAGAAAATGGTGAAAAATGTGTGTTAGGTAAACAGTAATTAGAGAATGTTGATTTTACTAAATTAATATCAAACTGGATTTTAAGACAAAGAACATTTCTAGATATAAAAGGGACATTTTATAATGATATAAGGGTAAATTTGTCAATAACACATAAACTCCCAAGTTTCTTGCCATCTGAAGGCCTGTCTCTGCCTTTATTCCAAAGATAGACTTTGGAATAAAATCAAGAGTCTTAAATCTGTACAGAAACAATAATAGAACTTTGCCATATATGAGTAAACATTGGGCAAAACAAAAGAGGAAATAGTCAAATCTACAATCATATTTGGGAGTTTTCGTATGTTTTCCTCAGAAATTGATGGAACAAATAGACAAGAAATCAATACAAATATAAAATATGCAAACAATTCTAGCAACTAAGGTATAGTTAAAGACTACTACACACAAAGGACATATCATCCTTTCAAATGCATGTGAGACATTCACTAAGAGAAATGACACACTATTTAAAAAAAAACACACAAAATAAATCTTAAAATATCTAAAAAGAATTAAATCACACAGGGACTAAAAAGCATTACATTTGAAATCAAGAACATTGTTATATCTTAAAAATTTCCCACAGGCCAAAGAAGTCACAAGAAAATAACTTAAAATTCATGTTTTAATGTGAATGGTAATAATAAAGTAACATGAAAATTTATCAGATGCATATAAAGCTGAGCTTAAGAAAAATTTATAGTTTTAAATGCCACTATTTAAAAAGTATAATGGCTTAAAATAAATAATCTAAGTTATGGCTGAAGAAGTAATTAAAAAGAGAAATCAAAGTCTAAGTAAATAGAAGAGATAAAACTATAAAAATAAAAACAATGATTTTAAAAATCTTACACACAATAAAGAAAATCAACAAAGTCACATGCCAATTCTTTGAAAAAAATAAGCTAATAAGTAGCAAGACTGAGTTGAGAGAGAGAGAGAGAAAGAAAGAGACTGAAATAAAATCAATAATTTTTGTTTGGTTCATAATTGTGAAACAACTCTGCAAAATATTGATGCTACTTTGCCTGATCATTAAATGACTCTTCTATACACTGCACAGTGTTCATGGAGCTTCACTTCAAAATACAATGAAAATTCATTTTTCTATCCTGTTTTTATGGTGTGAAAATCTATGATCAGTCTTGGATATTTTCTAAAATTTTTAGAATAATGGTATTATTTTTCTGTTGTCTCAACTCCCAACAATCATTTTTAAAGTTAGCTATGCAAAATTATAGAAATAAAAGAAATTATCTCTAAAGAATTATCCTTATGATGGTAACAACAGCCTATCTGAAGTGGCAGCTGCAAGGTTGCTGGCTGCAGTGGGGGAGGCGTGGCCAGGGTTATGCCCTTCATGGAGCTGGCGGTAGCTGAAAACAGGCGAGAGCCCTGCCCCCTACTGAGTTTGTGAGGCAGGAGCCCACTCTCCTGGGTGCAGGTGCAGCCACCGACCTTACCTCCAGACCCTAGCATCCTTGCACTCTCGGGGGCCCAGGAAGCTCCTTGCCCCTGCAGGCTTAAAGTGCCTGGTCCTGCTCCCTGGCCTTTCCCCACTCCAGGTGCCCACTCCAGGGCAGAGCAAAGTTGTGACCAAGCCCAGGCACTGTCACAACCCAGCCAGCTGTGCATGCACTCAGGGCAGCACTGACACACCAGCCTCCTGTTGCCTTAGCCCCCTCAGACTTTGGTGCCAAGGAGCACAGGAAGGCGGGTGGGGGTTAGGGCAGCTCAGCACTGGCCTATGGGAACTTCTTGGTAGGGACAGCCTGGGTGCCATGAGTGGCATGTTAAAGGCAGCCAGGTTCCTAGGCAGGATGGGGCAGGTCCCTGGTGAAACTTCACTTTCAAGCCAAGGACAGCCTGAAGCCTGGAAGCTGTGCTGCCGGTTCTGGGCAAAGTCCACCACTGGGAGTGAGAAATTCACGGATAACCTTTTGACCAATTGGATGGTACTTTTCCCAGGCCTGCCCTGGGAAATTGACCAATCAGCATGCACTTCTCCATTCAGAGCAGACAAAAAGCCCAGACTCAACCAGTCTCACACACTCATCAGGACTACTTAGCTGTGGAAAGGAGATAGCCACTATGGGTCTCCTCTCCACTAAGAGTTGGACACTTGTCTGGACGACCTGCCTACAGAAAGGAGCTACCCACTATGGGTCTCCTCTCCTCTGAAAGCTGGACACTCACTGGGACAACCTGCCTGCAGAAAGAAGCTACCCACTTCAGGGTTCCTGAGAGCTGTTCTGTCGCTCACTAAATCTCCTCTCCACCTTGTTCACCCTCCAGTTGTCTGTGTACCTCATTCTTCCTGGACATGGGACAAGAACTTAGGACACACCAAATGGCAAGACTGAAAGAGGTGTAACACAAACAGGGCTGAAACATGCCCTTTCACTCACCACGTGGTGGGCAACAAGTAGGAGAGAAGATCTGTGTCCCTTTGGGGAGCCCAAACCTAAGGGCTCCCCAAGTCAGGGCTGTGACACCCTCTTTTGGGGTCTATGGTTCCCAGTGTCTCCAAGCTTCTGGGCACCACTGTATTCCCTAGTGCCTGCAGCAGTGCAGCTTGTGGTACACCTGGTCCAGCCACAACGTCACATGGAACTAGTGCCTGTGCTGGAACCTGGAGATGCCTGCCCTGTTGCAGCCAGCATACCAGGCTGTGCACACTTGCTGGACCCTGCGCTCGCTTGCTCACACATTCCTCACCACTCTGCTCCTGGCTCATCCTTGGCAGGTATGGGATCTGGGTCAGTAGTATGAGCCAAGTGCAGCCTGCTGGACCAAATGGGTGGAATGAGCCCAGCAGGTGCAAGCAAAACACAAGTAGAGTTGCCACCAGACACAGAGGTTTCTGGCTGGCAAAGTGACACCCCAAGGAACCCATTACAGTCAAGCAATTAAACTAAAAATATATCACTTTTTTTGCAATACCTGAGGATACAATAATGTATACTGTAAATTCTTATTTTGGGTATGTATAAGCTGCATGTTTCATATACTATCTTTTAGGAGATATATTAGAATATCTTACATTAAGTATAAATTATTATTAATGTAGTTTTAGAATGGTATATTTGTGATTAAATCATAAGATTTTATGCATCAGGTTTGAATATTTCTTAATTGACTTTTGTGTTTCATTATAGATGTGTTAATTTATTGCTGAGAATTTCCCTTTTGAATGATACAATGATAGGATGTTTCAGTGTTATGAATTCTGTATTCTAGTGCAGATGCCTCCATCCCTAAAACCTGCCATTTCACTTTAAATACTGAAAAACAGGTTACCTCTTCTCATATGCAACTCTGAAGCACCTAATAGTATGGCTGATATTCTGTTGAAATAAACAACGTAACAACTTGTATTGTTTGTTTGGAAATTCAGATATTGATATTCTTTGCCCATTAGCACTTCTGTCTCACCCACTCAACTTCTCTTCAACATCCTCCCTCAATTTTCAAATTATAAATCATAACAAATCAATGAAAACAGCATTGCTTATATAGCAGCACACCTTTAGGCATAATCATCATTCAGTTACTAATTCATATAAAATGACAGGCCCAGGGAAGAACTGAGACCTACCACAATACCATGATAAAGGCAGAAGTCATCTGAGAGATATGAAAAGGGACAGAGAGTGTGAAATTAATGGAGAGGAAACAAAACACACATTGAATTCAGATGAGGGCTTGCTTTAAAGACTATTTTGTCAACCATGTTCTAACAGCCACCATGGGGTCCTTTGTAACTCTTCACACTTAACTCCAACTGCCACTGCTCTCTGTGGGCTAAACTCCTATCCACACTGACTGCTTTCAGTTTCTCAAAAGAGGCAAGCTCTTCCTGCCCTGGGACCTTTGCATACACTGTTCCTCATACTTGTGATTCTCTACTTAATATCTTTACATGATGTCTTTTTCTTATCTTAGCCCCAACTTAAATGCCATGTCTTCAAGATATTTTATTCAAGTATCTAATCTAAAATAGTGGCCACCAGTATTATTTTCATAATTCCTTTTTTTCCTCATGTGTAGAACTTATCACATTTGAGATCAAGAATTTGTTTGTTTCTCTAAATTGAGTTTGAGTAAATTAAACCACCAGTATCTCTATATACTTGGCTGTACCCAATTGATACGGTTTGGCTGTGTCCCCACCCAAATCTCATCTTGAATTTTAGCTCCCATAATTCCCACATGTTATGGGAGGGGCACCATGGGAGATAATGAAATCATGGGGGCAGTTTCATCTATACTCTTCTCATGGTAATTAATAAGTCTCACAAGATCTGATGGTTTTATAAGGGGAAGCACTTTTTGCTGGTTCTCACCCTCTCTTTTTGCCTGCTGCAATCCACGTAAGACATGACTTGCTCCTCCTTGCCTTCCACCATGATCTTGAGCCCTCCCCAGCCACATGGAACTATAAGTTCATCAAACACTTTTTTTCTGTATAAATTACTTAGTCTTGGGTATGTCTTTATCAGTGGCATGAAAACAGACTAATACAGTAAATTAGTACCAGTAGAGTGGAGTGCTGCTGAAAAGATAACTGAAAATGTGGAAGCAACTTTGCGACTGGGTAACAGGCAGACATTGGAACTGTTTGGAGGGCTCAGAAGAAGATGAGAAAATGTGGGAAAGTTTGGAACTCCTTAGAGACTTGTTGAATGGCTGTGACCAAAATGCTGATAATAACATGGACAATGAAATCCAGGTTAACGTAGACTCAGATGGAGATAAGGAACTTGTTGGGAATTGGAGCAAAGGTGACTCTTGTTATGTTTTAGCAAAAAGACTCGTGGCATTTTACCCCTGCCCTAGAAATTTGTGGAATTTTGAACTTGAGAAAGATGATTTAGGGTATCTAGTGGAAGAAATTTCTAAGCAGCAAAGCATTCAAGATGTGACTTGGCTGCTGTTAAAGGTATTTAGTTTTAAAAGGGAAACAGAGCAAACAAGTTTGGAAAATTTGCAGCCCGACAATGGGATAGAAAAAAAATCCCATTTTCTGAGAAAAAATTCAAGGTGGCTGCAAAAATTTGCATAAGTAATTAGGACCCAAGTGTTCATCACCAAGACAATGGGGAAGATGCCTCCAGGGCATGTCATAGACCTTTGCAGAAGCCCTTCTCATTACAGGCCCAGAGGCCTAGGAGTAAAATGTGGTTTCATGGGCCAGACCCAGGGTCCTTGTGTGTGCCCCCTAGGGACTTGGTGCCCCTTGTCACAACACTCCAACTATACTTGAAAGGGACCAATATATAGCTCTGGCCTTGGCTTCAGAGGGTGAAAGCCCCAAACCTTGGTAGCTTCCACGTGGCATTGTGCTTTCAAGGTCACAGAAGTCAAGAATTTGGGTTTGGGAACTTCTGCCTAGATTTCTGAGGATGTATGGAAATGCCTGGATATCCAGGCAGAAGTTTGCTTCAGGGACGGGGCACTCATGGACAACCTCTGCTAGGGCAGTGCAGAAGGGAAATGTGGGATTAGGGCCCCCACACAGAGTCCTTACTAGGGCACTGCCTACTGGGGCTCTTCCCTGTGAGAAGAGAGCCGCCATTCTCCAGACCCCAGAGTGGTAGATCCACAGGCAGCTTGCACTGTGCACCAGGAAAAGCCACAGACCTTCAACGCCAGCCTGTGAAAGCAGCCAGGAGGGGGATATTCCCTGCAAAGCCACAGGTGCGTAGCTGCGCAAGACCATGAGAACCCACATTTTGCATCAGCATGACCTGAATCTGAGACACAAAGTCAAAGGAGATTATTTTGAATGTTCTGGATTTCAAACTTGCATGAGTCCTGTAGCCCCTTCATTTTGCCCAATTATTGTCATTTAGAACAGGTGTATTTACCCAATGCCTGTACCACCATTGTATCTAGGAAGTAAGTAACTTGCTTTTGATTTTACAGGCTCACAGGCAGAAGAGACTTGCATTGTCTCAGATGAAACTTTGGACTCTGGACTTTTGAGTTAATGCTGAAATGAGTTAAGACTTTGGGGGGGCCAGGTGTGGTGGCTCACGCCTGTAATCCCAGCACTTTGGGAGGCTGAGGCGGGCGGATCATGAGGTCTGGAGATCGAAACCAACCTGGCTAACATGGTGAAACCCCGTCTCTACTAAAAATACAAAAAATTAGCCAGGCATGGTGGCATGTGCCTGTAGTCCCAGCTACTTGGGAGGCTGAGGCAGGAGAATGGTGTGAACCTGGGAGGCGGAGGTTGCAGTGAGCTGAGATTGTGCCACTGCACTCCAGCCTGGGCAACAAAGAGAGACTCCATCTCAAAAAAAAAGAAAAAAAAAATCTTTGGGGCACTGTTGAGAAGACACGGTTGATTTTGAAATGTGAGTCAGGAAATATGATTTGGGAAGGGCTGGGGTGGAATGATATGGTTTCCCTGTGTCCCCACCCAAATGTCATCTTTAATTGTAACTCCCATAATTCCCATGGGTTGTGGAAGGGACCCAGTGGGAGATAATTGAATCATTGGGTGATTTCTCCCATTCTCTTCTGGTGGTAGTGAATACGTCTCACAAAATCTGATGGTTTTATAAAGGAAAACCTCTTTCGCTTGGTTCTCATTCTCGCTCTTTGCCTGCTGCCATCCATGTAAGATGTGTCTTGCTCCTCCTTGCTTTCCATCATAATTGTGAGGCCTACACAGCCAAGTGGAACTGTAAGTTTATTAAACCCTTTTTGCTGTATAAGTTACCCAGTCTTGGGTATGTCTTTGTCAGCAGCATGAAAATGGACTAAAACACCAACCCATATATGGCTCAACTTTCTTTGATCACTTAGTGATATGCTCTATTTTATTTTATTGATTTTTTTACAATTCATAAGTCAGAAGAAGTTTTCTTTTAAGGAAAACCTTCAATCACAATCTTACCATCTAGGCATAACAACATTTTATGACATTGTTAAGGAGAAAAAGAATAGGCAGAATCCAAATGCCATCAGTAGATAAATAATCGTGACGTATCCATATATAAGACAATTAATATGAAATATAAGTATACTGTCACCATGTACATCCATGTGAATACTCTAAAAAAGTTTTGTTTCCTGACATCTTTACTACTACAAGCTTTAATTTCAAAATTGTGCCAATCTAGTACATCTGAAATGGTATCTAATTTTTAAATTTAGTGATATCATGATTACTAGTGAAGTTGAGCACCTTTTTGGAAGGCCTTTTCTATGAATTGTATCTTTACACATATTTTTTTCATTTTATTGATTCATAGACATCCACTGTGTCTTCTGATTATTAATATTTTAATCAATTTTATGTAGCAATAATTTTTCCCTTTTGATTTGCCTACATTAAGCTATCTCAATCTCCAAAATTTTTTTCAGTGAGATATGGAAAAATAACCTCTGTCTCGTGTATTCCCAGTTCTTTGGTATCAGCATTTGTCTGAGTATTTGGTTTTCTTTCTGTTTCATTAATGTTAATCTCTAAGTTTTTGCTTCTAAATGTTGGAAGCTCTATTGAAATTTGTCTTCCATATTTTAGTTTTCTGTAACATCAAATTTGCTGTTTTCTGTCTTTACCTCCCATATTTAATTTTGATCCTATGATTTTACTTTTCTTTTTCTCTCTTTTATAATTTTATTATTCTTTCTTTTCACCTTTTCATCTCATATTGTTATCTTTTCATACAGTTCTTTCATTCAGCTAAACTTTCTTATGACATTTTTTTCTCTTTATTATCCACTAGATTTTGCTGAAGTATATAGGAACTCTTCTGAAAAATTATTCTAGATATTTTAGTTAGGTTTTACAAGTATTTTTAGTGCAGTATCCCTTGTCTTGTTCTATAGTATGCTTTCTAGTTGATATATCACCTAGCATATATATATGTATGTATGAATGTATATATGTATATGAATGTGTGTATATATGTATATGTGTGTATCTATGTATATGTATATATTTGTATATATATCCTCTTTAATAATCTGGACTAAGAATTGTATGAACAGACAGAATAAATTGGTCACCTGTGGCTCTGCTCTTTTTCACTAAGATGATTAACCAGTCTCCTTCTGAAGTCTTTGAATACTTGTGGGCCTCAGGCAGAACACAGATCAATTGCTTGTATCCAGTAGATATTCATGGAGGCTACCTTTGTTCTTTTGGAGTAGCTTTTTTCTCCCATTTCTGTTTTCTTTACTCATCACTGAAACTTTAGACAGAGAAAATACCCTGCAAAACCTCATTTTGTTACCTGTTATTGTCCCGCTATTCAGAATTCTTAACTTCTCGTCCCACTGTTTCCAAAGTCTGCAGTTTCAGCCTAGACATAGAAAAACTGAGATGGTGGAAAGTGAGAAAATAGTATCATGACTGCGGAGGCAAGAGTAATCAAAGGGGAGAAAAGAGAAAGTGAGAAAATAGGATCATGACTGCAGAGGAAAGAGTAATCAAAGAGGAGAAAAGAGTATATGCTTAGTTTCTGCTTGCCATAAACACTTGCGCTCAGAGTCAAGGAACAGGGAAGAGAGTAAGAAATACCTTTCCACTTTGAAACTTTCGGAGTAAAGTATCATGAGGTTTGTCCACATTCCCTGCCCAAATTTCTTGCCATATGGAGTAGTGTCTTCATGGGAGGTGGTAATTTTAAAAAGCATAATTGGATTATATCTTATCTGATACTCAACTGTTCATGAAAACTATTTCTAGCCTAAAACTTCATTATATACTCAATCTTGTTATGTTTTTAGAAGTAACCTTATGGTATTTGTTAAAAATTGCCCTCTCACACGTTTTGGTAATAGATATAATGGCAGTCCACTTGGAAAGAGCTTTTACCAGGTGCTTATTATTTTCTACTTAATTTTTTCCTTGCTGGTTACATAGTAAATAGAGCTGGAACTGTATTTTACTTCTTAGTATCCTCATTTCAAAAGTACTACATTTGGCACATAATAAGAGCTGTGTTAATGTTTGTTGAATGAACACACAAAAGAAATACATGAATTGAGAAGGGTAAGTAAAAAGTCACACATTTTCTCTGATAATCTAAGCTTTAATGTACAGAACTAGCTTTAATTCCAGTGGCCAACATTATGAATAGAATGAACAATGCTGGTTCATGTTTTTCTTTGAAAACATTTCTCTTAACAACATGGGTATTCAATCGATCATTTATTTCTTACTTGAGTAGTCGTGATTTAACATCTCTTTTGTAGCAGACTGTGTTCTATGTGTTGAAAACACAATAATGAATATGATGAACAAAGTTTCTGCTATCACATAGCCAACATTCTGGTGAGAAAAGTGAGATAATAAATACAAAAATGCACAAACAACTTGCAGATAATGGTATGCATTATGCAAAATTTAAAATCAGTAATAGAGAAAAGCATCAGAGTTTACAGATCCAGGCTACTATAGCTGAGGACAGCCTTTCTGCCTAGTAACTTTGAGCTGAAACTTGATAGTCAGTACAAGATCCTGCAACCTTCATGTGAAAAATGTTGAAGTCAATGTAGTCATTTCCTTTGAATAAAAATGCCCTTGATTACATTCCTACGTTTCCCTAAGGGGACCATTTCCTGCCACAGCCTTCTTCCCCTTTAGTGTTGCATATGTGAACACCCACACAGAAAGACCTATACATGCCTCCTTGGGAGTAATTATTGTGTTAGTCTTATTTAGTAATATAATATTGATAGCCTGATACTTCACATATTTTAATTATGTGTGTTTATGGCAGCATTTTTCTTAGGGAAATGTGTGGAAATTGCTATGAACTGTGCTACTCATAACTTTAGAGAACAATTAAAATCAGTTAGATGAGAAGGTGCAAATAGAGGAGGAAGATCTTTAAAATAAGCTTCCTATTTTCCTGCACTTGGCCCTTGAGAAGACAGTCTCTTAGTCTCATGGCCTCATATGACATAGTGCCGTCTGTCTTTGATGGAGTTTCCAAATGATTTTGTGTATTAGCACTTTGCAAAACAAATGATAGATAACAGTGCAAGAAATTGCATAAAGGCACAGCTCCAACCATGATAACCCCCCTGAAGCATCAACTCCTGCTTACGCTATTTGTGGCTTCTTGCCTCCACCCCCACTCCAAACAGAGATAATACTATGGTCAGCAAAATACAGTAAGAGGGGAGCAAGAAGAATGAACCCAACTCCACTGGTTTGCTTCAAGGCTTGAATGATGTAATTTACTGTCATGCTTCTCAATGTCAAGGCTCCCACAGATGACATGAAAGTGCACTAATGCACCTCTGCAGAATGCTGTGGTCATGAGATCACCCTATTCACTAAGACTCAAAGTCATCAACACACCCTCAGTTTCCTGGCCAATTCATTCATTGTATAATATGGATATAAATAATGTTTTATTTCAGATCCATTAGTCAGAACATTGGATTTGGGCCTTTGGAGCATATAATGAGTTTGCTTCTAACTATAGGAACTTGCTCCAACTATCTTCTTAAGAAAGTTCTGTAAAACAGAAACTCACAGCACACACACACACACACACACACAAAATTAAATATTTTTTAAAAGGAAAGGTCTAAAAGCTTCTCCATATTCACAGTTATAACATATTAATCCCTTTTCCAAAGTGAGTTATTCTCCCCAGTGGCCCCCAATGAAGCCATGATGTACTTAGGCTACAGTGAATCATTATATCTGGCTCATTTCCCTTGACTTTCTCTTCCAAGGTGGAACCATGATGGAAAATGCATAAAAACAATTGTTTTTGCACTCAGTCAGGTTTTGCTCAGTCTTTATTTAATCTCAAAAACATAGAGCTAATTCCCCCTTCATAGGATTGCTGTCAATGAACAATGCATATTCACGTTTTAGAGAAGTCATTATCATTCCTAACAAGTTATCTAACGTTTACTGAGCTTTTGAGAAATCCTAAGTGCTGTTCATACACCATCCTATTCAAATCCCCAACAATCCTGTGAAATAGATTCTATGATTATCCCTATTTTCAGATGGAGGAATTTCCCACCTAGTTCGTATGAAAGGGGGTCAGAACAAGAACACAGCCACTCTGATGCCAGAGCCTGCAGCAGTTAGCCTGTAAGGAAATTCAGATTAGTTTAGAGAAGACAGTAGGCCTGAGTGGGCAGATAAGGCCAAGCTGATGAAGGAAGAGGAGGAAGATGTGCCTCCAAAGTGTAGCAGTTAAGCCATCATGTGGCAAGAATGTCACCAGTTTCCTTATTAATGAGAAAAATATGACTTATCATGAGTCCATTGCTTGACTGTGAGAATAGAATACAGGTATCAGGCCATAGTTGAGGAAATAGAGCTACCTTTGGGAGAAAATAATAAAACTGAAAATATAAACTGAGCATATGGGAAATGGGCAAAAAACAGAATCTGATCAGGGAAAGGAATAGGATTCAGCATCTGTCAGAGGAATGCTAAGAACAGATTACAGTATGACCAGGAGAACTGAACCTTGTCTTGGCTTAGGTATGCATTTTCGTGTAGGCTGCTGTTTATAGAGTCCCTGGCTTTTAAGCCTGAAGAAGGCTTTTAAGCCAAGAAGGAAGCTTCATGGTCAAAAGTTTAGGTTCTAGGAAGATAGCTTCCAAGTGTAATAGGGAACAACACTAGACAGTGGCCTATAGTTAAGAGTCATAATTATTTGTAAATGGTGAAGAGCAAATATGTTTATCTATTAATGTGCTAGGGTTGCTATAACAAAATATTACAGACCAGATGGCTTACACAATGACAATATATTTTCTCACAATTCTGGAATCTGGAAGTCCAAAACAAAGTTATTGGCAGAGTTGGTTTATTCTGAGGCCTGTGCATGGCCACATTCTTCTTGGTTCTTCACATGGTCTTAACCTCTGAGCTTGTCTGTGTCTTAATCTCTTTTTCTAAGGACACCAGTCATCTTGGATTAGAGCCCACTCTACTGACCTTGTTTTAAGAAAATTACAGCTTTAAAGGCCCTCTCTCTAAAATACAGTCACATTCCCAGGTATTAGGACTCAGTATCTGAATCCTAGGAGACACAAACAGCATTCATAACAACATCTGGTGCAAGTTTGTTGTTGAGTAGCTAAGAGAGGTATCTCTTGTATTGTTTCACAAACCCCAGAGACTCTTAAAGGATTAGGCTATATAAATAGCATTAACCATGTAGTCATCTTTTCTATGTGTAAGAATTTCTAATCCCAAATTATTTAGTGTTATAACATCTTGTATCAAGATGGACCCTAGTGCAATTTTAAATATCACCCAGGACAGAGGATGGCATATTTTTGAGACTATTCACTTTAAATATTTTTGCAACTATTGTATAGCCACCTTTATAAATGCAATGAAAGCTATAGCTGGGCATGCATGCTTTGGGAATTACAAGATTTCATTCTCTAGCCTCCCATGCTTAGATACTTCCGTTTGAGGACAGGGAAGTAGAATGGAAAGTAGAAAGGGCAAGAAAAAATATCAAAATGATAATTTATTTGTGTTGGTGGCCCTGAGGGTTTCTTCACTCCTTCTGATAGGTAGATGCATGTAATAACATCTCTTGGAAGCCTGCTCCTTAAAACTTGACTCTTTTTCAGTAATGAACAGGTAACATCCACCTTTCATAAAAGATTTCTTAAGAAAAGAAAATAAACTCCCAGTGTTTGGGCTGGGAGGTGGGACATAAGGTGTCTCAAAACAAGTTCTGAAAAATGCACTACACTTTTGTTTTTATCAATTCTAAGTATAACTTACTAGGCATTCTCTTCAGCTTATGTTTAAACCCATGTATATCTCAATGGAAATCCAATCCATATGTTCCTGATTCATTTACACTTAGATCATCAAAATACTGTTTTGCAAGAGCTATTTGAAGTCCAAAAAGGCTTTGAAAAGCTTTTTTTTCTTAGAAACAGGAAATCAGTTTTTGCCAACTGTAAACAAACACATTCCCCTACTCCCTGTGCTCATATTTTAATTGGAAATTTAGAAGACAGGAGGTTAGAGAGCTGTAAACCTGTCCAGAAACAAATTCATCCTCTACATGGTGCAAACAGAGAAGTGTATTTCTGTTTTCTTTGTGTTCATTTTTAAGTGACCTTTTTCATGTAAATTTCCCTATAATTGTATAAACAAATTAAAATTTTCTATTTTCCCTTAATTTTCATTAAATTCCTCTCTCAGTATTCTCAAAATACATTATTTCTCCTAGGAAAATATTGTGCTTAAGCATTCGTCTGATAGAGTTTCAGATAAAATGATACCCACTTAAATTTTCTCATAAATCTGTGAGTCAGGTTCAAAAACTAACCCTGCTTTGTGTGCTTGACTTAGATAAATGGCCACATTCATGCCAGAGCTGGTCGTATCATTGTTCTTGGTCAAATTCTTTTGACATTCAGTCAAAGCAGGATGAAGGTCTCCAAAATATTATAGAGTAAGATATTAATCTGGTAGATAAGGAGACCCAGGAAAGTCACAGTCAAATAAAGCACCCAGAACCATCAGCTTAATGTAAGGATTCCAAGTTGAAGACATGATCTGTTATTATTTGGCATTTAGAAACACCTGAATCTCTGGGCTTCACTTATAATAATTTGGAAGGTGACCGCTATATGTCCATCCTGATGAGTATTTAATGTAAACCAAGAAGTAGATCCAGGGACTGGTCAAATAAGATAGTGACCCAAACCAGGTGTTGATAATGTAGATGAGTAACTCAGAGCAGCCAGGAGCAAGAGTACCCAAGGCTGAGGGCAGATTCTGACCCTGAAAATATCCATAGTTAAAATCAAAAGGATGAAGAACCTGAATCAGTAAAGGAAGTCAAAAGTAAACAATCACATAAGGGCAGAAGTGGAATATGAAAAGGTAGAAACAGAGGCTGAAATGAATCAACAGAATTTAAGACTTTTGCCATGAACAGCCTAGAATGGCAAAAGAATACTATTCCCTTACAAGTGGACGCCAGATGGCATGTGGATTACCCTGGTTTAAAGCACAGGAAGGCAATCTATGTAGACTGGATGCTACTAGTAGCCTCCTAAGTAAGCCAGATCTCTTCTTCCCTACCAGCCTCATAAGAACCTCCTATTCTGGAATAGGCAGGAGATACAGGGCAGGAAAATTGTGTGATACTGGAATGCAACTCAACATCCAAGTCATGGCTCAATTCAAAACCCAGTAAGCAGCTATTTTAAGGATTATTTAGGAATTTAAATGGAAACATTCTAATGAAATAGAAACCCTATGCCATCCATAAGATTCAAATTCTACATTTTATTAACTTGACACCTGTATCATGTGATTAAAAAAAAAAAGCTGATGAATTAGGTTATACCTATCTCCTGCTGAGATTTCTATAAAGACATATGCCTGTAGAAAAAAGATATTCAAATTATGAATTATTATAGTGATGCAGGATTTTTCTTGGCCCCCTCACTGGACTCACAGCAGGAATGCCCCTCTCTGCTTGGCCTGCTGTGCTCCATTATGGGAGGGAGTATGTGAGAGAGCAAATGCGGGACTCAGCTGGCTGCTCCAGGCACTGACACAGGAGCAAGCTCCATGCAGGGTCTGTGGTCAGACCAGGCATGTCGCCTTGAGGGGAACATGGTGGTGCCCAGGTGAGGGTACTCGTGACTCCAAAACCCCAGAGGGGGTGTTACAGTGTTCTTTTAATTCTACTGTCCTTGGACAGCAGTGTGTTAACACCTCAGTTGGCCCCTTGCCTCGTCATGAGAGGCAACTGCTCTCTACCAGTCATAGCAAAGGGCCAGTGTGACAGTCTTTCTGGATACTCACACTCAGTGGGTCTTGAACTCTTGTCCAGCATCTAAGAAGAATGAGGTCATATAGATGGTTGAAGGATGGCGAAGGTGGAGAATTTTCTTGAGCAGTAAAAATGACTCTCAGTGGAGAGGGTTGGTGGAGAGAGGATGGGAAGCTCAGGTTGTCTTCCCCAAAGTCAGATTGTCCCTTCCCTGAAGTCAAGCCATCTCCTTTCCTGAAGTTAGGCCATATTCTCCTCTAGTGACTGAGCCTGGGGTCTTTATAGGCACAGGATGGGTAGAGCATGCTGACGGTTTGTGAGTGTGCAAAAAGGTTTACAGCAAAAACACCACTCAAAGGTGGGCATGACAGTATAGAAAACCAATTAGGAAAAGTTAGGTATATGTAAAATAGGTGAAGAGGGGAGATCAATCAGAGGAAAACACACCAAACAGGAAGACAAATTCTTAATATGCTCTGAGTACTTAAGTTTTGACTTGGCTTTCAGGCTTTAAAATATCTTTGGATTGGAGGTGGGGTTTTACTGGGTACCCACCCCTATCTGCCTAGGTATTTGGCTGCCTCCTGTCACTATCAATAGAATTATATATTCTTTTAGGTAAATATATGAATCAAATGAAAGCTGTATTTAATCTACATTGCCAAAGTATCTAGAGAAAATAATGGTTCATAGAATAGTGACACATGAGGTAGACATGGCCTCATGTTTGCGTTTGGACCAAGTCATGTCATTTGCTAACTCAAAGGATTGGAAGGACCTTAGAAGTCATGAAATTCAATGTGCTCTGATGCTTAACTGTCCCTCACCCCTCTCCCCAACCCACATGACCTAGATCTGCTTTATCACTCTCCTTGAGACTGTAAACTATTCATATAGTTTCTCCTGATGTACACCACTTGATTTTAGAGAACCAAATTCTTAGAAAGGCCTTTCTTGTTTTAACTAAATTATATCTCCCTATAAATATCTTGCTTTACTCCTGGGTCTGCCCTTTGGGTCCAACCAGAAAAACTCTCAAAACAGGGAATATTAGTTTTTAGGTTTTTTGCTCTTTGCTTACAATTAAGCCTTTCAGACATTTGTAAATCCTGTCATAAACCTCTTCATTTAGTCCCAGTTTCTTCAATATTTACTCATGTTTCCTAATTGCTGCTAACTGCCCTCTCATCTGGGCCCTCTCCTCTGGCTAGACATGCTCTATTTTCTGATGTAGGTCCCCCAACTTCCCATGATGCTCCCCAAATTTATACTACTTCGAACAATTTCTCCCACATCAGGAATGGTTTTGAACTAGGCCAGAATTTCTTCTGATCTTAAAATCTTGTTTTTGGGTACCAGGATTTCAGGTCTAATCCAATCTCCACTGACTTCTGAAAGCAGAAATCTGTCAAGCTTTCAACACCACTTTCTGCTTTCCCTTCTGCATCACAGGCCCAGTTTTAAACTTCTGTGACTTGTGATTCACATTGGCAATGTCAGGGAATGACCTCTTCAAGACAACCTGTAAGTCACTTTTGAGACTCACATTACTGCTTAGGATAACACATCACCTTGATAGCAGAGACAAACTCTAATTTTAAATGCTTAGGTAGTAGCCTTACATTGAACCCAGGCCAAAGTGAATAGTGATGCAATAGCTATACCCGTAACCCATATGTCCAAATGTGTTCATCCTCTGATCAATGTGTTTTGGACAAGCTATAAATGTGTCAGAACATGTTCTCATTATCACCTTGCCAACTAATCATATTCAACTTTTATTTTCTTATTTATGCAAAAATCCCAGATTGAAGTTCTATGTAATACATAGACAAGGCAAAACTTTATTAACTCCTCTCATATTCTAGTAAATGTCATCTGTGAATGCTCATAAATAACTTTTCAATTGCTTTCAATGCTTGTTTATTTTTTCTTCTTTTATTCTCAGACTGATCTCAGGGACTATTTTTCATAGAAGTCTGGTAATATGCCAAAGTTAGAAGCTATTATTCAGCATATTTGGTTAGTGTTGAGGGAAGGACATTTATAATGCTTTAATTTTACACTTTAAAAGTAAAATCAGAAGCCCATCAGACTAACGGTGGATCTCTCAGCAGAAACTGTACAAGCCAGAAGAGAGTGGGGGCCAATATTCAACATTCTTAAGGGAAATAATTTTCTACCCAGAATTCCATATCCAGTCACAGTAAGCTTCATAAGTGAAGGAGAAATTAAATCCTTTACAGACAAGCAAATGCTGAGGTATTTTGTCACCACCAGGCCTGCCCCACAAGAGCTCCTGACGGAAGCACTAAACATGGAAAGGAACAGCTGGTACCAGCCGCTGCAAAAACATGCCAAATTGTAAAGACCATCGATGCTAGGAAGAAACTGCATCAACTAATGAGCAAAATAACCACCTAACGTCATAATGACAGGATCAAATTCACACACAACCATATTAAACTTAAATGTAAATGGGCTAAATGCTCCAATTAAAAGACACAGACTGTCAAATTGGATAGAGTTAAGACCCATCAGTGTGCTGTATTCAGGAGACCCATCTCACGTGCAGAGACACAGACAGGCTCAAAATAAAGGGATGGAGGAAGATCTACCAAACAAAAGGAAAACAAAAAATGGAGGCGTTGCAATCCTAGTCTCTGATAAAACACACTTTAAACCAACAAAGATCAAAAGACGCAAAAAAAAAGCCATTACATAATGGTAAAAGGATCAATTCAACAAGAAGAGCTAACTCTCCTAAATATATATGCACCCAATACAGGAGCACCCAGATTCATAAAGCAAGTCCTTAGAGACCTACAAAGAGACTTAGACTCCCACACAATAATAAAGGGAGACTTTAACACCCCACTGTCAACATTAGACAGATCAATGAGACAGACAGTTAACAAGGATATCCAGGAATTGAACTCAGCTCTGCACCAAGCGGACCTAATAGACATCTACAGAACTCTCCATCCCAAATCAGCAGAATATACATTCTTCTCAGCACCACATCGCACTTATTTCAAAATTGACCACATAGTTGGAAGTAAAGCACTACTCAGCAAATGTAAAAGAACAAAAATCTTAACAAACTGTCTCTCAGACCACAGTGCAATCAATCTAGAACTCAGGATTAATAAACTCACTCAAAACCGCTCAACTACATGGAAACTGAACAACCTGATCCTCAGTGACTACTGGGTACATAATGAAATGAAGGCAGAAATAAAGATATTCTTTGAAACCAATGAAAACAAAGACACAACATACCAGAATCTCTGGGACACATTTAAAGCAGTGTGTAGAGGGAAATTTATAACACTAAATGCCCACAGGAGAAAGCAGGAAAGATCTAAAATTGACACTCTAACATCACAATTAAAAGAACTAGAGAAACAAGAGCAAACACATTCAAAAGTTAGCAGAAGGCAAGAAATAACTAAGATCAGAGCAGAACTGGAGGAGACACAGACACAAAAAACCCATCAAAAAGATCAATTAATCCAGGAGCTAGATTTTTTCAAAAGATCAACAAAATTGATAGAAAGCAGGCAAGACTAATAAAGGAGAAAGGAGAGAAGAATCAAATGGTTGCAATAAAAAATGATAAAGGGGATATCGCCACCGATCACACAGAAATACAAACTACCATCAGAGAATACTATAAACAACTCTATGCAAATAAACTAGAAAATCTAGAAGAAATGGATGAATTCCTGGACATATACACCCTCTGAAGACTAAACCAGGAAGAAGTTGAATCTCTGAAGAGACCAATAGCAGGCTCTGACATTGAGGCAATAATTAATAGCTTACCAACCAAGGAAAGTCCAGGGCCAGATGGATTCACAGCCAAATTCTACCAGAGGTACAAGGAGGAGATGTTACCTTTCCTTCTGAAACAATTCCAATCAATAGAAAAAGAGAGAATCCTCCCTAACTCATTTTATGAGGCCAGAAGTATCCTGATACCAAAGCCTGGCAGAGACACAACAAAAAAAGACAGTTATAGACCGATATCCCTGATGGACATCGATGCAAAAATCCTCAATAAAATACTGGCAAACCGAAACCAGCAGCACATCAAAAAGCTTATCCACCATGATCAAGTGGGCTTCACCCCTGGGATGCAAGGCTGGTTCAACATACACAAATCAATAAACGTAATCCAGCATATAAACAGAACCAAAGACAAAAACCACATGATTATCTCAACAGAAGCAGAAAAGGCCTTTGACAAAATTCAACAGCCCTTCATGCTAAAAACTCTCAATAAAATCGGTATTGATGGGACGTATCTCGAAATAATACAAGCTATTTATGACAAACCCACAGCCAATATTATACTGAATGGGCAAAAACTGGAAGCATTCCCTTTGAAAACTGGCAAAAGATAGGGATGCCCTCTGTCATCACTCCTGTTCAACATAGTGTTGGAAGTTCTGGCCAGGGCAATCAGGCAGGAGAAAGAAATCAAGGGTATTCAATTAGGAAAAGAGGAAGTCAAATTGTCCCTGTTTGCAGATGACATGACAGTACATCTAGAAAACCCCATTGTCTCAGCCCAAAATCTCCTTAAGCTGATAAGCAACTTCAGCAAAGTCTCAGGATACAAAATTAATGTGCAAAAATCACAAACATTCTTACACACCAATAACAGACAGAGAGCCAAATCATGAGTGAACTCCCATTCACAATTGCTTCAAAGAGAATAAAATACCTAGGAATCTGACTTACAAGGGATGTGAAGGACTTCTTCAAGGAGAACTACAAACCACTGCTCAGAAAAATAAAAGAGGGCACAAACAAATGGAAGAACATTCCATGCTCATGGATAGGAAGAATCAACATCGTGAAAATGGCCATACTGCCCAAGGTAATTTATAGATTCCATGCCATCCCCATCAAGCTACCAATGACTTTCTTCACAGAATTGGAAAAAACTGCTTTAAAGTTCATACAGAACCAAAACAGAGCCCGCATTACCAAGACAATCCTAAGCCAAAAGAACAAAGCTGGAGGCATCATGCTACCTGACTTCAAACTATACTACAAGGCTACAGTAACCAAAACAGCATGGTACTGGTACCAAAACAGAGATATAGACCAATGGAACAGAACAGAGCCCTCAGAAATCATACCAGACATCTACAACCATCTTATTTTTGACAAACCTGACAAAAACAAGAAATGGGGAAAGGATTCTGTATTTAATAAATAGTGTTGGGAAAACTGGCTAGCCATATGTAGAAAGTTGAAAGTGGATCCCTTCCTTACACCTTATACAAACATTAATTCAAGATGGATTAAACACTTAAATGTTAGACCTAAAACCATAAAAACCCTAGAAGAAAACCTAGGCAATACCATTCAGGACATAGGCATGGGCAAGGACTTCATGTCTAAAACACCAAAAGCAATGGAAACAAAAGCCAAAATAGACAAATGGAATCTAATTAAACTAAAGAGCTTCTGCACAGCAAAAGAAACTACCATCAGAGTGAACAGGCAACCTACAGAATGGGAAAACATTTTTGCCATCTACTCATCTGACAAAGGGCTAATATCCAGAATCTACAAAGAACTCAAACAAATTTACAAGAAAAAAACAACCTTATCAAAAAGTGGGAGAAGGATATAAACAGTCGCTTCTCAAAAGAAGACATTTATGCAGCCAACAGACACATGAAAAAATGCTCCTCATCACTGGCCATCAGAGAAATGCAAATCAAAACCACAATGAGATACCATCTCACACCAGTTAAAATGGCGATCACTAAAAAGTCAGGAAACAACAGGTGCTGGAGGGATGTGGAGAAATGGGAACACTTTTACACTGTTGGTGGGACTGTAAATTAGTTCAACCATTGTGGAAGACAGTGTGGCGATTCCTCAAGGATCTAGAACTAGAAATACCATTTGACCCAGCCATCCCATTACTGGGTATATACCCAAAGGATTGTAAATCATGCTGCTATAAAGACACATGCACACGTATGTTCATTGCAGCACAATTCACAATAGCAAAGACTTGGAACCAACCCAAATGTCCATCAATGTTAGACTGGATTAAGAAAATGTGGCACACATACACCATGGAATATTATGCAACCATAAAAAAGGATGAGTTCCTGTCCTTTGTAGGGACATGGATGCAGCTGGAAACCATCATTCTCAGCAAACTATCGCAAGGACAAAAAACCGAACACCTCATGTTCTCACTCATAGGTGGGAACTGAACAATGGGAACACTTGGACACAGGAAGGGGAACATCACACACCAGGGTCTGTCGTGGGGTGGGGGGAGGGGGGAGGGATAGCATTAGGAGATATACCTAATGTGAATGACGAGTTAATAGGTGTAGCACACCAACATGGCACATGTATACGTATGTAACAAACCTGCATGTTGTGCACATGCACCCTAGAATTTAAAGTATAATAATAAAAAAAAGTTAAAAAAAAAAAAGTAAAATCAAATCTTTGCTACTATGCTTTCTGTATCTCTTCTCTTCATTCCATCTACATACTTATTTTGTCAAGTTATTGACTATCACTTGCATGCAAATCATTAGGTTGGTCATCAGGAATTTTCTTTAGAAAGTGTCATGTTTCCTATCACAAACAATACTATGATTGACTCCAAAGACTATTGGCTCAAGTGGCAGAGTGACCTTCCGAGCAATTTAGTATTGGTCTCATTGCAGATTCTGTTTTCTGTAAAATTTACAATTTATAATTGAAGGCTTCTATGAAACACACTTCTATTTTAAAATCAAATATCTTTTCTTAAAGGAATTCTTGCAACAGATTAATGGTGACTTCATAACATCCATGACTGGGGCCAAAATAAAGACAAATGTCTTACTTGAATAAAATTTGAGCTGATCTTAAAAAATTATAGAGAGAACTAAGACTCAGTTTGGAAAAGATTTAAGAAGATTTGGTTTACATATCAATAAAGTGATCATTATTAGTGACTTTTATATCTACACTTCCTCTCTCTCTCTTTCTCTCCTTCTGCCTTTGTTCTTTAACTTGTTCATCTCCACCCCTATCTAAGAAGCCAGGAAAACCATGAGGATATAAGGAAAAATATTGAAGCATACCATAGATGTTTAAAAAAATCCTATTTTGCATTTTAGACAAGGTTCTATTCAAGTCCCTTGAAAACCTGCATTTTAAGTCTGACTCCTCTCCAAAAAATTAGGGAAGATTAAAGTTATATATATTACATATATAGTTACTGAGTATAAAATATGGAGCTAAGAAAAGGGTAAACCTGACAGTTATTAGAAATTGGTCTTTGACATCTGACCGTAGATTTCCTGCTTAAAACTGAAAACTTCTGTGCTCATTACAAAGCAAAAAACATAGAGGAATTTCCTTTATTTTAATTTAAAAATGTATGTTCTGTTAGTGTCTCTTGGATTTCCAACCTCTCTAGGTAAATATATGTTTGGGATTCTTTTTGTTGGTTTCCAAAAAGGTACTATTTTTGATATTGCATTTTATATAAATCTTCAATATGTATCAAAGGTATTATATCTCCAAATTGCATTGGTTCTATAAAATTTGCCCTGCTTCCACTAAGTCTTAACATTAAGACAGCATCATTCAGATGTGCCAGTGTAGAAAGAAGCAAGTGAGTAGAGACTGATTTTCTTTTTTTCTTTTTTTTTTTTTTTTTTGAGACAGAGTCTCCATCTGCCGCCCAGGCTGGAGTGCAGTGGCCGGATCTCAGCTCACTGCAAGCTCCGCCTCTGGGGTTCACGCCATTCTCCTGCCTCAGCCTCCCGAGTAGCTGGGACTACAGGCGCCCGCCACCTCGCCCGGCTAGTTTTTTGTATTTTTTAGTAGAGACGGGGTTTCACCGTGTTAGCCAGGATGGTCTCCATCTCCTGACCTCGTGATCCGCCCGTCTCGGCCTCCCAAACTGCTGGGATTACAGGCTTGAGCCACCGCACCCGGCCGAGACTGATTTTCTTAAATGGCTTAGATGGGAAAGAAAGTTAGAGAGGGTGGGTTTTCGTTTAAAGACTGCAGATTGAAGATACACATTTTGCCAAACTCCCTCTTCAAACCTCCTAAAATTATACTAAAGATACATTAACAATAAAAGGCATACACTTACAAGTATAAAAACAGGTGGTAGGAGATAGAGTATTTGAATGCCTGAAAGCAAAGGCCAGTAAAATAACAGACAGGGAAAGGGAATCCTAAATAAGCAAGAGGGAAAGATTTTAAAGAGTCCCCAGACGATCAGATGGCTTTGGAAATGGGAAGGAAGGTGTGGCTAAAAAATAATTGGGTCAAATCCTCTTAAGAGACAGGATGCCCATTCTCTCCCCAACCTCTTCCCCAACTCTGAGTGTTAATAATCATGTCTTTTACTTATCGATAGAACAGTTCTGGCAAAGAGTCTCAGCTTTCAAACATTTATGTGATATGATTGGGCTCACCTGGATAATCCAGGCTAATCTCCCCAAATTAAATTATTTAATCTTAATCATATCTACAAACTACCTTTTCCCATATAAAATAACACATTCTCAGGTTCTGAGGATTAGTACTTGGATATTTTGTGCTGGGGTTGAGGGAGCTTGCATAAGTCACAAAGCCACAAGGACTTAAGGAAGGTATTACTTTTAGAAGAATATGGCAGTAATCCCTAAAAGGAATCACATTTACCTAAAATCAGCTATAAGGAGAGGGGACTGACTCCAGAAATTTGAAAGTAGTTCAGACATTGCAGGGGTGATTGCTTGCATTGATTGAATATGGAAAGGAAACATCCAAATATAATGCACAGATTTCTGTGTTGGACACTGAATGGTGAAGCTATTCCTTTATAATCAGAAGCATAAGAAAACAGAATAAGTTTTGGGAAGGATGAACATAGTTTAAGGTATGAATTGAATGAGGAGCCAGGAAACTTTTAGTTGGAAGGCTCAAGGCAAAGACCTCAGCTGGATTTACACATTTGAGGATCATTAGCAATGGCATATGAGCCCATGATATTAAATAAGATCAACAGTGGAAAAGATCTGTGTCCAGAGAACAAATGTAAGAATTTAGAGCAGAATTCAGAGATATATACTATCTGTATTTAAATGATATACACACAGAGAAAGGAGGTGGAAAAACCAAAAAGTAGATGAAGGTTGGATGAAAACCAGGAAGACATAAGAAGGCAAAGAGGTCAGTAGATACTGAGGATTGCCTGTTCTCATGGGCTGTGTGTGATAGCACTGGGCGTGCCATTAACCTTAGGAGGACAAGAAATTCAACGGAGTGTATATGTAACCATATGTGATTGTCATAGATTTTTCCATAGCTGAGAAATAAGCACTTATTCATTGGTCCTGGAGGTTCTGAATTTTTAAAACTCATTTGTTTAAATCTTACATAGGAAGGGCCTTCTCGCTTCTTCCTGCTAACTTTCTGTATTAGTCCATTTCCACACTTCTATAAAGATACTACCTGAGACTGGGTAATTTACTTTAAAAAAGAGGTTTAATTGACTCAGAGTTCTGCCTGATTGAAGAGGCCTCAGGAAACTTACAATCATGGTGGAAGGTGAAGGGGAAGCAAGGGATGTCTTACATGGCAGCAGGAGAGAGAGAGAGAGAGAGAGAGAGAGGAAGTGCCACACTTTTAAACCATCACATCTCGTGAGAACTCGCTCACTATCACGAGAACAGCATGGGAGAAACCAACCCCATGATCTAATCATCTCCCACCAGGTACCTCCCTCAACATGTGGGGATTACAATTCAAGATGAGATTTGGGTGGGGACACAGAACCAAACCATATCATTTTTAAATAGTTCTATAAAGTGTTGTTTTCTTTTATACTCTTCTCCTATACTTAAACCAGACACAGGAATTTGTATTAGTGACATGAAAAGATGTTCGAATTGTATGAAGAATTTATCTGTAAGATTTCAAATCTGTAGCCTGGAAGATACAGTGTAAAATTTCGATCTACTGACTTGTTTGATTTTCACTTTGTCTCTTTCAAATGAGCCACATTTAAAATTTCTCTCCTAAAAGTACATGCCAAATCACATCAGGAGGTACCTACTTCACCCATTTTTAAAACTAACTAGATCATTTTACCAGATATTAAACGCTTAGTGGGGGCCAATATTGTGTGGAGAACTACGTTGACTGCTTCATTGAACTGAGTCTGTGGTTTTCCCTAAGGCTCCTGATACTGTTGCAGACATGTTGACATGGTTCAACATTTCTTTTTAAGTGACTTTTATACAGGATTTAATATGAATATAGAAGTTAGCAAGGTATTATGATCAAAAGCCTCATCACCTATTGCCATGTAGCAATGAAATTTGCATTATAGTAAAATCATTAAGGGACTATGTTGAAACATTTCAAAATTAGATTTATTTCCCAAATTGTGAATAATAGTATTACTGAAAATATCTCAATGCAGAAGCCTCGTTCTAGTAGTAAGTTGATGTGTGATTTCTAATTTAGTAATTAAACTATTTTAAGTGGCAGACATAAAATGTGTTAGATTTTGTCAAAATACTGATCGTATCCAAAATAGTACTTTACTTTTTTAAAAGTAAGAAAGCTCTGCATAGCTGAAGCTCTTTTCTGTATAAAATATACATTGATTCCTTTGAAAAATTAACAATCTTCATATTTAGAAGTTAGAATGGATACTGAAATGTCTCAGATAAAGTAGCCATACTGGCATATATGCAATTGACTTGATATAGGCCAAAAGGATCATGCACTTTTTTTTTTTTTTTTTTTTATACTTTAAGTTCTAGGGTACATGTGGATAATGTGCGGGTTTGTTACATATGTATACCTGTGCCATGTTGGCATGCTGCACCCATCAGCTCGTCAGCACCCATCAACTTGTCCTTTACATCAGGTATAACTCCCAATGCAATCCCTCCCCCATCCCCCCCAACGCATGATAGGCCCTGGTGTGTGATGTTCCCCTTCCCGAGTCCAAGTGATCTCATTGTTCAGTTCCCACCTATGAGTGAGAACATGAGGTGTTTGGTTTTCTGTTCTTGCGATAGTTTGCTGAGAATGATGGTTTCCAGCTGCATCCATGTCCCTACAAAGGACACAAACTCATGCACTTCTTTATATGTTCCTGTGGGAGGTATTCTTGAATTTATCATTGCATTGGAAGATCCTGCTAGGATTTTGATAACTATTTTCTCAGTCACTTATCACCAAGCTCTATGACATCAATATGGCACAAAGTCATAAATTCTTGTTACTTTTGACCTTAAGAGTCTTTTTCATAATTTCAAAGCCACCCAAAATAAATTAATATCTGAACATTACAATCTAGAGCCTCTTTTAAAATGGGATTGTCTGCCTCTATGTGAGGAACTATCTCAAGTTCCTTAAAAAAGAAGATTATAGTTTGGAGAGGGAAGTGAATATAAAGTTAGAAGTTGTAGGTGCCCTAAGATGATAACCTTGAACATTTTTAGCGGTGGAATTTTTGCTGCTGCCTTTTACAATCTTATTTGTATTTGTCTGCCACTTCCTCTATATTGTTAGTTCTTTAAAGGTCCATAACAGGGTACACCCTGGGTATTGCTTTCTTAGGAGAGGTAGATATAGTAGGAGTTGAATAAATATATGTTTATTGATTGAATACTTGAACAATGGATACCTGAATAAATACGAGCAATATTATCAGTGGTGGCAAGATATGGTTTGGGGAAAGAGAAAGAAAAGATATGAGATAAATTATAGCAAATTAAGATAATAAATTTTAATTTAGTCATGCCAGTTATCATCTTTACTTATAAAACATGTTAATATTTACAGATAATTCTCTCTTTGTGTATAGTATTATTTGATATTCTTAACAACCTGGTAAAGTAAATTAGGAAGATATTATTTCCTCATTTTAATCACAAAAAACCTGAAGCCCACTAAAATAGTGGTATCTCCAAGTTTGAAAGGCCTAGGTAGCTGAGTCTCCACTATTGTTATTAAATATAAATCCATGTTTCATAGTTCCTCACTGACTTTGAGGTAAGAGTGATTAGGTTTTAGGTCAGGTGAAGAAATTAAGTAACTTGCCAGGTGCCATGGCTCATGCCTGTAATCCCAGCATTTGTGGAGGCCGAGACAGGTGGATCACTTGAGGTCAGGAGTTCGAGACCAGCCTGGCCAACATGGTGAAACCCCATCTCTACTAAAAACACAAAATTAGCCGTGCATGGTGTTGCACGCCTGTCATTCCAGCTACTTGGGAGGCTGAGGCAGGAGAATCGCTCGAACTTGGGAGATGGAGGTTGCAGTGAGCCGGGATCACACCACTGCACTGCAGCTTGGGCAATAAGCGAGAAACCCCATCTCAAAAAAAAAAAAAAAAAAAAAAAGAAAGAAAGAAAAAAGAAAAGAAAAGAAAGAGAGAGAGAAAAGAAAAGAAAAGAAGTAACTTAAACTTAAATAAATAAATAAATAAATAAATAAACAAACAAACTGTAAAAAAAAAACTTGAAACAAGAAAATGTATACACCAGATTTCAGGTTTCATGCTTAGGGGAATTAGTCATTTGAGGATGGTATAAAAACAGGAGAAAGGAAAGACAAAAGAGGGAAGGAGAAAAGGAAGGTGAAGGAAAGAAAAATAGAAGAGAAATGAAAATGTTATACAATGCCAGCAAAGAAAGTACTGTGGTCAGCAGAAAAGAAAGCAAAGAGTAATTGCACAAAGAATATTGTATTTTTAAAATAGCTCTATGGAGTGAGAAACCATCAAATTTTGAAGTGTTAACATAGTGATTCTCATGAGTGATGCAAGGTCAGAAATAACCAGGTTCATGAACGTTTGTGTCTTTCCACAACGTCAGGCTTTTATCCATGCTATTTCTTTTTTTTCTTTTCTTTTCTTTCTTTCTTTTTTTTTTTTTTTTTTTTTTTTTTTTGAGATGGAGTCTCGCTCTGTCCCAGGCTGGAGTGCAGTGGCGCGATCTCGGCTCACTGCAAGCTCCACCTCCCGGGTTTACGCCATTCTCCTGCCTCGGCCTCCCGAGTAGCTGGGAGTACAGGCACCCGCCGCCTTGCCCGGCTAATTTTTTGTATTTTTAGTAGAGACGGGATTTCACTCTGTTAGCCAGGGTGGTCTCGATCTCCTGACCTTGTGATCCGCCCACCTTGGCCTCCCAATATCGATGCTATTTCAATCACAAAAGCCGGGAGCTACAAGGAACTTCCAAGCAGACAATTCTCCTTAGTAATTCCTGTTCACTCAGTAGTCAGAGCCTATGGCACACAGGCTCAAGCCATTCCATAGGTCAGTTGATATTGCAAACTATACATAATAGTATACTTAATCAACATACAAACAAACGTTATAGATTAAATATTCCATAACAAAGTGACATTGAATATCAAGAGAAAGGGGACAGAAAGGGAAAAGGAACCAGTCCAGGGAGAACGAAGCAGACAAAAAGAATCTTCTGGTCTGGGCCGGGCGGTCCATTGGTCTTGCAAGAAAGAACCTTTGATGTGGGCAGAGCTCTCAGCAGCAGATCTTGGTGCTTATGACAAGTAACAGCAAAACTGTGTCAGTCTGTTCTTTATATAGCCACAGAGTTGTCTGGTGAGGACTGATAGTGGAAGAGTGTGCTTGGTTATGTCCTTATCTGGTTGGATGCTGTCTTTATTTATTAACCAAACTATCTGGTCCCTGTTGTCAAAGTGCCTTAGGAAGTAAGATGGAGTCTCTTCTTAAGATGGAATTACTTATGGCAAGGGTGCTCTATACAGTGGTGGTGAAGGTTAGGAAGAAGAGCAATATGTACAGGTTTCTTCTTTAAGTTGGCGGCTTTACAGATTAGCAGGTTTGGAAGACAATTGGGTTGAGTCTGAAACTTAGCCTTAGACCTTGCTGGCTTTATAACCCAAAAAAAGTTGTCAAGCCTCTCTCTTCTTCAATTTCCTCCTTTGAAAAATGAGAAACATCATAGTAACTGCCTCAAATGGTTGTTATGAGTTTTAAAGCGGCATATGCAAAAAGGCCTTGCAAGGATCCTAGGCACGCAGTCAGCGCTGTACCACTGGAAGCCTTGATTAGGAATTTTCACTATAAAGGATGTATTATTTGATGGAGAATGAGGACTGCTATGGACTGAATTGTGTCCTATCCAAATTTATATGTTGAAGCCCTAACCCCAACATGATGGGATTTGGAGATGAAGATTTGGGGAGACAGTTAGATTTAGATGAAGCCATGGGGGTGGGCTCGTCCTCATAAGGGGATTAGTGACTTTATACGTACAGGCCCTAGAGAGCTTACTTTCTCTTTCTCCTTTTTCACCTTGTGAGGACACAGCACCTACAAGTTAGGAAGAACACCCTCACTGAGGAATTGAATCTGCAGGCATCTAGATCTTGGACTTTCCAGCCTCCAGAACTGTGAGAAATAAATACCGGTTGTTTAAGCACCTGGTCCCTGGTATTTTGTCGTGGTAGCCTGAGTCTATGCAGACAGATACAAGAGCTTTGTGCAGATCTTTTTATTTATATTTAAAGCTAGAATGACAGAAACCAATGGAGAGAATGAACAGGAAAATACTTGTGAGAAAGGTGATTTGTCTAAATGGTCTTTTATGTACTCCCAATTTCTAATTTGCAATTCACAAATTGTATTTTAAGTTACACATAAGGCAGGCAACTAGTAGATTAGAAGTGGTCTTGTTCTGTTTTGCTTTGCTTTACTGTGTCTTGTTTTAGACGTGGGCCTCTTGCATGTGTAACAACACAATGCCCTATTTTTTATTATAAAATTGAATTTTCATTACTTCTTTCTTATTACAATTATGATTTAGATTGGAGATGATGAAACAAAGATAGAATTTGGTGCCATATATCTTACATTTCTTAATGCACGATAGAGACTTCTAATAGATGGAGAGAACTCTGATTTTGCAAATATGTTTATATCTGTTTTATGTTACTGAAATTGCAGAGTAAAGAGTGTCTTTGATTTAAAAGAGAGGAGAAAAGAAAATAAGAAATTAGCAAAGGAGATAGAAAGAACAGAATGGAAGGGAGGAGGCAAATATCTATTCCTTTTCCTGATTTCTTTTAAGCTCTCTTTACTATTTTTGCCACTTCTCTTGTCATTCACTTAACTAGCTCTGCCTCCAAGTACATGATGAATTTGAGAATCTATTAGGCTGGAAAATCCCAAGGCACAATAGGCTATTCTGCATTCACAATGTGAACTGACTGTTAGTTATGGCCTAGCTGAAAATGACAGCAATTCTCCTAAAGGCTATGGTTGTTCAACATACAGCCAAGAGTAAGTTCTCCTGCACAGAGCTGCTTGCTTTCTCTGGCTACATCTCTCAAATAATTCTGGAAGCATAAACTTTAAGTTGACTTTTAGAAGTAAAGGTTGATCCTAGGTCACAGGATGCCCTGTGAATGGAACAGTGGTTTTACACACACACATACACGCACACACACACACATATATATAGTATATAAGAACTATTATTAGCTTGGAGCAGTGGTGCACACATATAGTCTCAGCTACTCAGGAGGCTGAAGAGGAGGATTATTTGAGCCCAAGAGTTCAAGGCTGGCCTCAGCAACACAGTAAGACCCTATCTCAGTAAAAAGAACTATTACTGTTGCTAATAATAGTGAGGAATAACTATTGTTATTAATATGAAGAGTGATATGAGAACTGATTCACTGTGCGAATATAGAATATGGACATTGTATTAGTTCATTCTCCCACTGCTATTAAAAAATAGCTGAGACTGGGTAATGTATAAAGAAAAGAGGTTTAATTGGCTCAGTGTTCCACAGGCTGCACAGGAAGCGTGGCAGCCTCTGCTTCTGAGGAGGCCTCAGGGAGCTTTTACTCATGGCAGGACGCAAAGTGGGAGCAGGAGCCTTACATGGCAGGAGCATGACGGAGGTGGTGGGAGTTGCTACAAACTTTAAAACGACCAGATCTCATGAGCACTCACTCACTACCAATTGCCTACCACCAGAGCCCAACTCCAACATAGAGGATTATAATTTGACATGAGATTTGGGCAAGGACACAGATCCAAACCATATCAAGCATGAAGATCAGTCACTCAGCCCTGAAAAGGGTAGGTAGAAGGTGGAATGGGCAGACACAAACACACACACGTGTGTGTATATATGTATATTACCATGTTCTATGGAGATGTCACACGCACATCCATTATACAGGAGACCGTATATATATGTATGTGTGTTGTGTTCTCCTGTAGATGGGTGTGTGTGTGTGGCATCTCCATGGAACATGGTAATCAGAACCTTATTTCTTCAGCATATGTTCTAAGTTAAGAACTTTCTATCTTTTCATCCTTTTGAATTCTGTTAAGGAAATGAATTCACTGGCTGGATTTTAAGAATTATTTAGTGTGTTTCAATTGTGTACACTCTTTCACTTTTTTTTTTTTTTTTTTGATTCAAGTGAATCAGCATTTGAATTATTGCTAAAAGGAGACTAAGTGAGGATCGGGCATCTTGACAAGTGTGGACATGAAAGAGGTTGGGGAAGTCCAAGGGAGTCAGGGTATCACTTAATCATGGATAGAATGGCGGGATTAAGGGCTCAGTGATGGCAGGACATTTATTTCAATTGCAAGCTTTAACCTTCTGAGACTCTGGGCTGGGAAGTAGCTCCCAGAGATCAATCAGTCCATCCCTCTGCCTCTGGGCAGAACCACACCTAGGTAATTCCAGACAGATGAGATATACTTCCACTGGATTGCTCCACGACTGAGGTCTTACCAAAAAATACTCCTGCACTTGAATTACAAATGACTCATGAGCTTCAGAGCCATGATGTTGCTGTCATTTATAGCTTAATTTGTACCCTTTAAACCACATCATATTTTACTACATTTCTCATTGTCAGTTATAACTAATGGAAATAGCCCAAGCCATAAATAATTTTATTATTTAAAGTATTAAAAGGAATAAGCCAGACACACAATGTTGGTTTCACAAATTATAGTAGTTAGATTTGTTTCAGTGACAAACTATATACAAATGCTCAAATGTTGAACCTAGCCCATACTATTTGTCCACACTTGTCAGGATGCCCGATCCTCACTTAGTCTCCTTTTAGCAATAACTCAAATGCTGATTCACTTGAATCAAAAAGGAGAAATGAATCAGTTCCATTTTCATTATTATTAGAAGTCTTAATGAATGGATTTATTTTTAAAATTAAAGTACATGAAAAATATTATAAAAAAAAGCAAGAGTTCCAGCATTATTGTTTATGCTAACGATGCTTTACAAAGGTAAAGAAGATAGTCAAGCTTATCTATTTATCTACAGATCTATCTATCATCTATCCATGTATTTAATCTATCTTTCAATATACATTTATGTTTATTTTTAAAATTCTAGGTCAATTATTGCTTTTGCTTTTTTGTCCACATCCTCACTAGCATTTGGCCTTATTTGTTACTTAAATAAACTTTGTTCTTTACGAGCAGTTTTAGGTTTACCAAAAAATTGAGCAGAGAATACAGAACACACATAATTCTCACATACCCACTCATTCCTTCTGACACTAGCACTGTTAGCACCTTGGATTTATGCCATTTTACTATGTTTGTAGTGCTATCTCATGTTGATATCGATCGTCTTTCATAGGCTTATTTTCTTGTGTATATCTTCCTTGGTGAGGCGTCTGTTCAGATCTTTTGCCCATTTTGTAATTGGATTGTGTGTTTTCTTATTGACAAATGTAGTACATAGGGCTTTGGAAGTATGGCCATAGGGTACTGGGTAAGGAGAAGCCTTCTATACTCCTGTCGTTAGGTCTGTCTTTTAGTCTTTAAGTATGCCTCTGCCTCCACATTGAGAACTGGATTGTGAACACACACACCCTCTCCCTCTCATTCCCTCACCTCCACCTTAGGTGGGATAGGTGGAAAGAGAGGGCTGGAGTTGGGTATTTCTCTTCCCCTTCCGCAAATCAGTTAGGCTCCAATAAAACCTCCATAGGTTAGCTCTGGTATAATAGTTTCTCCTGAGGGTAGACCTTGTCAAGAATAGTAGAATGCCCTGGTATATTTCAAAATGGCTACTTCTCCCTTTCCCTTGCTGGAAGCAGGAGGGGATTTTTCTCAGATCTTCACTGTGAGAACCTAATAGGGTTTCTGGAGGTAAAACTCATAAAAGTGTATAGTCCCCAGAAAACTGGCGCCTCCTAGAGACTTTAACTCTCAGACTTATCAACACGGAGCTCCAGCAATTTGTCAACTATAATTTAGGTTTTCCTTCCCCATATTGGTTCCCTCAAAGGTTTCTGCTCAGTTAAGTTGTGATTCTTTGTATCTGCCTGTCTTTTCAATTTGAGGGGTACTGGTTTGCCCTGTGAATTCAATTATCTGGCAGATCTAAGAAAAGTTGTCTATTTTCAGTAGGTTCAGCTTTTTTCTTGTTGTGAGGATTGCAGTGATGCCTTCTAAGCTTCTTACATGCTGGACTGGAAACCAGAAGTCACTGAAATATTTGTTTTTAATGCTTATGACAGAAATTCAACTTGGTCTTCCATTGGATTTATTAATGGTTTCTCATTCATATTTGCTGTTTGCATTCATCACAGAGCCTTTAAATCATGGTATTTTCTTGTCAACAATAATTATTTTGTTCTTAAATTTCATAAAGTAAATCCTATTAAAGTAAACCTCATAAAGAAAATCCTATTGTCATTGGCATGCATTTTTGTCCATCAATATTGTCAAAATATTTTACTAATATTAAGGCCTCATGGTATCTCAAGAAGATACAAATTTTCTCTGAGTATGTTTTAATATTTTCAGATTTATGTTAAATATATCTGTGCTATAAATCCATTTAGGGTTGTAGAAACTCTCAAACCACAAATAAAACTAAAACAAACTACTAACAAACCTGAACTAGTGAATTTGTAAGCTTTACACAGTAAAATCATAATCATGATGTAGTGAAAAATAAGAGTATAAAAATATATTAATTTCCTGTTTGCTGTCTTTTTATATTTCTGTAATTGATCATTTAGATTGCTGTAGTTGCTAACTGAATTATATTTAAAAATATATATACTTGATTTAGATCAGTGGAAGCTGTGAGCTATGTAGATGATAACATAATTATCCACTTTGTTTTCTTTTTACGAATGATTTGTAAATTTCAGCAATCATATTTTTTGTTTAATTGTAGTCTATATATCACCACTTCCTCTTCAAACAGCATGTTTCTGTCTGTTGGAATTTCACACCTCTACACTTACTTACTCACTTCACCACTGAGGATAATAAATATGATGTAGAGCTTAAGGTTATTTTCCCTTTTCATTGGTAATAAAAAAGAAATAACAGTAACTTTTTAAAAAAATTTAAAAATCTGCTTATTCATTAACTTAATGAATGAGGAAAAAATAGTAATTCTCTGTTTCCTGCCCCCTATTTTTCTGCAATTGATAATTCACTTTTAAATATCTGCTGATATAAAAACACCTTTTATCGAAATGGCTAACTTACAAATAATTTCTTAAAATGATTGTGAGATACTACATTCATGTTCATATAAAGCAATCACTTCCATTTTTAAGTTATAGGTGTAAGGCTAGAGCTTGAAACATTACAGAGGTACTATAGATGGATTTCTAGGTTGATACAAAATATTTAAATATATATTTTAAAAGTTGACGACACTGCCTTCAAACTTCTAATTTCCATTAATTGTCAGGTGGAACAAATTAGCCAAGAGCTGAATATATGGAGCAGCTGATTTGTAGAAATATACACATAATATGGTAAGAGAAAAGATCCTGCCTTCCCATGCGGAAGTCACTGAAAATCAGTGGGAATATCCTCAGCTGGAAAAAATAAAAAATCCATGTCCTAGAATTAACAAGAGTATACATTTTTTACAGTTTAAGAAAGAGCAGCTAACACATCTATGTAATTTTATTACTGGTGAAATAAAATCTATGTGATTTTATTTTTGGTGAAAGTGAGGCTATCCTTGTGCGTGTTTATGTATGGGTGATGTCAACACCTATGAGACAGATAACTAACTGACAGAGAAACTTAGGGATGTTGAAGATTTACAGTTTGTATCATAGAGTTTTGCTGTGGAGGGAAGTGGCATGAATAAACTATTGATTGCGAAATATAACCATAGTGCAGAGATCACGTTGGTTCATGAGAGTTCAAAGGGTTTACTTCAAAAGAAAACTTTATTCTTGGCTAGAACAAATAAGGCTTTATATGAAGACGAATTCAACCAAAGGCATTTGGCACTACTAACTTTAAGTTATTTGGTTCCACACTGACTAAATTGTAAGTCAAATCTCCCCAGGAGCTATGCTTTGGACTTTTAGAAAAACAAAGTATTCTGTCTACCTTGTTGATGGCATTTTTGGGGGGCCTGATCCACGCACGCACACACACACACACCAAGCACTCTGCAGTCCATAGACATGAGTCACGGTTCTCCCTGTTCCTCAGTTACCTTGTCAGTTGCCTGGTTCTCCTTTGTTTGTGAATATCCGAGCTGCTGCTGTGCCAATCTCATTTTTGATGCTTTGGTGATAATAGCAATAAGAGTAAATGATTACTTAATGCTCACTACATGCCAGTCTCCTAAGTGCTTATATGTATTAACTCTTTTAATCCTTAAGATGAAACCCTATGAGACGAATACTATTATTGTCACTCTTTTACCAATGAGTAACCATCTGAGGCAGGCTCTATTATTACCCCCATTATACAGATGTAGGTACTTTTAGTACCCCCATTTTACAGATAAGTGCACTATAGCACAGGCAGGTTAGGTAAGTTTCACAAAAGTTACACAGACTGATAAGTAACAAAAGTAGGGTTTGAACCCAGGCATTCTGTCTCCTTAACTTCTGCTCTATCTTCTATGTGATGGAGCCTCAGTCTTGCTGTTGGCTTTTGAGTGTTGTTGGTTCATGGTCTCCATGGGTTTCAATTTCAGCTTCCCTAACGGACTTGACTTGGTTCTTGGTGTTCTCTTCCTATTTGAAGTCCATTAAAAAATATCCTCTTGAAAAATACCAGTCTGGCCAGGCGCGGTGGCTCATGCCAGTAATCTAAGCACTTTGAGAGGCCGGGCAGGCAGATCACAAGCTCAGGAGATTGAGACCATCCTAGCTAACATGATGAAACCCTGTCTCCACTAAAAATGCAAAAAATTAGCCGGGCGTGGTGGCGGGCACCTGTAGTCCCAGCTACTCGGGAGGCTGAGGCAGAACCCGGGAGGCGGAGCTTGCAGTGAGCCGAGATCGTGCCGCTGCACTCTAGCCTGGGCAACAGAGCAAGACTCCGTCTCAAAAAAAAAAAGAAAGAAAAATACCAGTCTGTCTTCTCTTCATTGATGCAATCACCAATGTGTATACATATGTGTGTGTGTGTGTGTGTATGTGTGTATACACATGCCTGTACGTGCTTGCATGTGCATGAGGGTTAGAGAGGTTATGAGAGAGGTATAGGATTTTGGAAAGCTACCTTTTACAAGTACCAAGAACTCTAATAAACAGGAGTTTAAGAGTGTCGAAGTATATCTGATTGCTATGGTTTCAATATATGCCCCCTTTAAGTCAGGTTGAAATTTAATCCACAATGTGGCAGGATTGAGAAATAGGGCATTTAAGGGGCAATCATATCCTGAGGGCTCTGCTGTCATGAATGGATTAATGAATTAATGGATTAATAGGTTATCTTGGGAGAGGAACTTATGCTTTACAAGAAGAGGAAGAGAGCCCTGAGCTAGCACATGAGCACGCTCAGCCTTCCCATCATGATCATGTGCTGCCTTTTACCACCTGGGGACTCTGCAAAGAGCCCCCACCTGAAAGAAGACCCTCATCAGATGCAGCCCCTTGACCTTGGACTTAGCCACAATAACCATAAGAAATAAAATCCTTTTCTTTATCAATAACCTAGTTTCAGAGATTCTGTTATAAGCAACAGAAGACGAACTAAGATGCCACATCTTTCGCAGCCCAGATTCAAGTACAACAAGTTTAACATTGTCTTAATGATGTTTTCCTCTCAAAGCAAATAAAGCTGTTGATTTCACCTTGCACATGCATGGGCCACTTGATGTGTCTGCAGTTGAGGACTAAGCATAAACTCTGGGAGAAAGTTCTGTACCAGTGCGCTATGGTTTGAATATTTGTGTTCCCTCCAAAATTCATGTTGAAACATAATTGTCAAGGTGATAGTGTTAAGTGGTGGAGCCTTTAGAAGGTGATTAATTCATGAATGAAATTCATGACCTTATAAAAGAGGTGAGGGGCTGGGCACAGTGGCTCAAGCCTGTAATCCCAGCACTTTGGGAGGCCAAAACGGGCGGATCACAAGGTCAGGAAATCGAGACCATCCTGGCTAAAACGGTGAAACCCCGTCTCTACTAAAAAATACAAAAAAACTAGCCGGGCGAGGTGGCGGGCGCCTGTAGTCCCAGCTACTTGGGAGGCTGAGGCAGGAGAATGGCCTAAACCCGGGAGGCGGAGCTTGCAGTGAGCTGAGATCCGACCACTGCACTCCAGCCTGGGTGACAGAGCGAGACTCCGTCTCATGAGGGAGCGGGAGCCGTACATCCCTTTGGCCCTTATATCTCTTTCCCATGTGAGGACGTGGCAACTAGGTGCTATCTTGGAAGCAGTGACCAGGCTCTTACCAGACACCAAAACTGCTGGTACCTTGATCATGGACTTTTAGCCTCCAGAACTGTGAGAAATAAATTTCTGTTTGTCATAAATTACCCAGGCTCAGGTATTGTGTCAAGGCAGTAGGAACAAACTAAGACATGGTAGAAAAATGATGAGCAGCTAAATAAAAGTGTGCAAATAGAGAATTTGGATACCATTATCCAACTTCAAAATTTGCATTCCATTATCCAACTTCAAAATTTGCATTGTTTTATATGGTTTTAATTTTCAGTTTTACTTGCAATTAATTACCCAATCAGAAATTTTCAAGTTCAAATCTAGGTAAGCACAGTAGCACAAAGAAAAAAAAAATACGTGAAAAACCTGTACCAAAAGCTACAGCTACAGCATACTATCTCTATCAAATTTATGTCCTTTATGCTTAGGTGAAAATAGATTAAAGGAAGCCAAGTGATGATGTTTTAGATAATGTAAACAACAAAAACGAGATGGCTCATTAGCATTTATAAAATGTTTCAAAGGTGATTCAAAACTGAAATACACATGCAGAGAAATATGAGTTTGCATTGGCATAAGATATTTGACATTGTAATTAAGCTATTTTGAGCACTTAATATCTTCAAAGCACTATTCTAAGGGCTGAATATTTCTCAATTAATTTAATCTACTAACAGGTCTATGTAAATAGAGTTGATTATCCCCATGTTAAAGAAGACAAAATGTGCTGAAGATCACACTGCTTGGAGGTGGGAGAGTCAGGATTTAAATCCATGCGGCATAGCTCAGAGTTCACGCTTTTAGTCACTGCAGTTCCAATTTTCATTTCTAAAAACTTCTAACATTGATGCTGGGGTAACGATCTCTTCTTCATGCTCTGTGTTTCCATAAAGTGGAGAGAATAGAAAAGCTTTGGGGAGGCACATCCGGCTTAGCTGTGCCTTCACTCTCCCTTCCCAGGCTGGAGGAATGACTTTGCTTCCTGGTGAGTCAAGCAGTAAGAACTCAATGTCCTGAGCTCAGCTCCTCCAGGCTCATTCCTTTTCAAAAACTCTCTGCAGAGCATTTTTCTTCTCTGCCTCTCCTTGCAGTAAGTGTTTCTACCATTAGGGAGGCCTTAAGCTGTCCAATGTTCCTACTGGTGATTGATGTGGGATAGAAATGGCAGTCTCACCTAAAGCCATATTCTTCAATCAGCATGATTATTGACGTTCTTTTCATGTGCTGAAGAGCTATTTCTGTTTCTCAAATAGCTCCAAACTTGGGAGCAAAAGAAAAAGTCCCACAACTTAGTGCAGTCTTGCCATAGTGCTCATGTTCTTGGCTATCTTTATTTTTCTGCACCAGGTATTCCAGGTGTTACAGATGTAAAGTCAAATATGTGTGGTGGGTTAGAGGAAACGTGCAAAGAACTCATTTGACCTGTTTTCTCTAGCTCAGGAAGGAGTCCTGAATGATTCAGCTTAGCTCAACAGAAATCTCCACTGGACTAGAATTCATACCTAATGGTAGTTAGGGTAGTCATTTTCCAGGTGAATTCTGTAAATGCGATTTTCTCAGGGAACTCAAGTTTAGGGCAGGATAGGGAGGGTCCGGTCAGCTCTCTCTTTCTCTGGAGATAGAGAACAAACAGAACAGGTTAAGAACTTGGTCTTCTGCAGCGGCTCCCTGTTTCAATCCTGGCTCTGCCACAGTTGAGGTTTAGTTTATGGGGCTAAACACCCCTGTTTCTTTGAGGGCTCATATTTATATTGTATAAACTCCATGGCGTGAACACAGAGGAATGAAAAGATCACTTTTATTTATGGTAATGATTTAATGAAGGACCTAACCGACTTATGCATCAGGGAAGAAATCTGCGATTTTCCTGCCTTCATCTGAGCTGAAGATAAACACCTCCTTCTTCTTTTCTTCCCAGTTAAGCCAAAGCAAAGTGACAGCATGACCTGGGGAAGAAGTCAGAGTGCAGAGAGGAGACTAAGGAGCTGGGCAGGGTCAGACTGTATCTGGTGAGCTCAGTATAGGAAGTCAGAAAGCAACTGGCAAGTGTAACTAGCATGGGGAACAAGCAAGGCTCCCTGAGGGCAATTCAGTGCAAGTACATTGTTGTCTCTCACTGCTCCCTTTAAATCTCTTCATTGGAAGGAAGCTCTTCCTCTGCCCCTGATGGAAATTCAGGGATTAAAAACTCAGGCAGGTGCATGCCTTTTATGCTCACTCTTCTCTTATGTAATCAAAGATCCTATGGCTTCTTTAAGTGGCAAACAGTCTTAATTTAGTATTGAGACGGCCATTACTTTTAATGGCAAATATGCAATTACTTTTGCACCAACCTAATTACAATTGCTCAATATAACATGTTAATTTATAATCCAATATTTATTGAAGGAAAACATTTTCACTTCACCTATCCTGGGCTGGTAGCCTGTAGCCCTGCGTTTTCCAAAAGCTAAGCATCTTCTCTCTTTGTTTCTCACCTCCTCACCACTCCTTGGCTGCTATTGTGAATAACTTCAAGATTAATACTGGGGGAGGAGTTAAGGGGAGAGACAAGAGATAAAGAAGGTTCTTATGTAACTGATAATGTGAACATGGCTTCATGCTCTGAGGTCTTGGCAGATTTTTAAACTTGTCTGCATCTATCATGGGAGCTTTCCTGAGTTTCTCAGCATTTCCACTGGAGTAGTCAATGGTGCTTTCTATGATACAGGTGTTGCAACTTTATCTCATCCTCTGGACTCCCATTAGCCTCTGGTTTCTGATAGTCCTTTTATACCAAGTCTCACCGTTGGTCCTATCATTCTTTAAGGTGGTCTTTGTAGGAAATGTCAGGTGACTCTGTCCTTGCATGGTCCATCTCTAGACAATAAGACAAACTCCTAAATTATTGTAGAATTGTAGCTAACTCAAACATAGCTGAGCACTCTTTTTATGTCCTACAGTTTACAACTAATAGCTGTAGATTCTTGCCTTTAGAGTCTTTCAGCTTTTGTGGGGCACATGTCCACTATATACCACCAAACTCCTGGCTGTATTGGAGCTTATATCTTGTAATGAGGGGCAAAGAGTTGGGTTGGAAGATGGAGTCACAGCACTCTGCCAATTACCCAATAATTTCTTTGAAAAGGAAAGATCTGTTCTGATCATCGCCACCTTAATCATCTTATATATTTGGTGTAGAAGATATACGTTTTATATTCTCACTGCTCTCAGTCACCTACTTTGAATTACTTATAAGCATGCCTGCCTTATCCCTTCTATTGTTAGCTTGGTTCAATTTAACATCCAATTTCATGAGCTTGCTCCATTTGTGAGCAGAAAAATAAAAAAGAGAAAAGAAAGAAGGCATTGTTTTTCTTTAGAAGCACCCACAGAACTGGGAACAAATGTGATTCCCATCTCCTTATCCCAAATGGAAGAGACGATAAAGATTTAAGAAGAAGGAAGCTTCCTTATCACCACTTCTGGGCTGGGAAACCTTCCTAGGTAGAAAAATTCCAAGAGGAAAAGGCATCAAGCAGTTGGACAGACTGATGGTTTTCTACCCAGTAGCTATTTTTCTTCTTTCTAATAAATTTGATTTTGAAGGGGGCAGCAATAAGCCCAGTTTAGAAAATAAACAAACATGCAAACAAACAAACTTGCATTTCTTAGACTTATTTGCATAATGGGTCAATGAAATCCACCTTGCACAACACTTGTTGACTTGGATTTCTGAAAAAACAGTACTTAAAAGCCTATTCAGCCATTGGCACTTTCCTTTTCCCTCCTTCCAGTAGTAGTTAGTAGTCCCTCCTCCTGGACTGCTAACTTGCCACTAGGGTTGGAACAGCCACCTTGCAACAATAATTTCACAACCAAAAGAATCATAGGGCTTTCCAGTTGATGTTCCCAAGTCTTAAATACCTGTTTCCAGACTTCTTGTTACAAGAAAAAATGTCAACCCTCATTTGTTTAAGTGTTTTTTGGTCTCTTTTACAGCCAAATTTTATTCTTAAATTATGTAGTAGCTGTGAGACTTTGGGCAGGTTTCATAATATCTGTGGACCCCAGTTTCCTTATTTATAAAATGGAAATTTTACCCATCTCAGACATATTTTGAAGATTAAAAAAATACCATGGATGGAGCGTATTAAGCATAGTTTCTGGTATACTGTAGTGAATAAATATAAAATTACTACTTCTCTCCACGTAAGTACGAATATTTCTCAAATCCAACTTAGATTCTAAATCAGGAAAATATAGGCTGTGGATGAGGAGAGTGGAGCATATTTAAAAAATCACTGCAACTACATTAGAATTTTTTTCTTATTAACTCTTATTTGTAAAATTTGGGGAAAAAATGAAGATGTAACCCAAGTAAGTCAGCCAAATCCATTCCACATAATCCTGTATAACAAAAGCAGATTATTTGGATGAAAGAAGCTTATATATTAAATTTTGAAAATTATGGGGGTTATTTGAATCAATTCTAATTCAAGAAGATTTTGTCATTATCATATTTACTTTTGTAAATGCAGATGTGACATGATAAAATTATAATATTTCTAACTGGAAATCTCACCTTCCAACAAATGTACACTGCCACAGATGGTAACTGCCTTGGCTGTGGTCACATAAGTTAACATATATGCATGTGGATGTGTGTGTATCCATGAATATATGCCTATAAATTTTTGGGTTGAAATGAGATCCCTTGTCTATTAAAACTTAACACATAGTACTTCTGAAGCAAGACCCTAAAATCCAGGGAAGATGATGACTTGTTATTAACTCTCATGGCACCAATTAACAGGTCAAGCAAATGCTAGCTTTCTCCCCAAATTTAATCTTTCTTTTCTTTTCTTTCCTTTTCTTTTTCTTCCTTCTTTCCTCCCTTCCTTCCCCCCTCCCTTCCTTCCTTCCTTCCTTCCTTCCTTCCTTCCTTCCTTCCTTCCTTCCTTCCTTCCTTCCTTCCTTCCTTCCTTCCTTCCTTCCTTCCTTCCTTTCTTTCTTTCTTTCTTTCTTTCTTTCTTTCTTTCTTTCTTTCTTTCTTTCTTTCTTTCTTTTTCTTTCTTTCTATTTCTTTCTTCTTTCTTTCTCTCTCTTTCTCTCTTTCTCTTTCTTTCTTTTTATTTCCTTTCTTTCCTTCCTGACTGCCCTTTCCTCCCTCCCTCCCTCCCTTCCTCCCTCCCTCTCTTTCTTTCTTTCTTTCTTTCTTTCTTTCTTTCTTTCTTTCTTTCTTTCTTTCTTTCTTTCTTTCTTTCTTTCTTTCTTTCTTTCTTTCTTCCTTTCTTTCTTTCTTTCTTTCTCTCTCTCTCCTTCCTTCCTTCCTTCCTTCCTTCCTTCCTTCCTTCCTTCCTTCCTTCCTTCCTTCCTTCTTTCTTTCTTTCTTTTCTTTGCTTGGTTTCAGAATCCTCCAGGAGTCCTACCATGAAACCCTCATGTCCTCAGCTTCATATTTTATACCATCTTGTTGTCAAACACTTTTTAAGGCTTACTTCTACAGAGTACCCTCTTCCTAAGTACTGCCTTTAGCATTGACCTGCATCTTGCTAGGCAATTTCTGTCCATAGTTGGAAAAGGTTATGGTGAAAAAGATTATGTGCCATGGTCAATAACTTGTAACACTTCCTTAATGCCTTCTTTTTCATCTTTAGGCCTACCAAGGATGTAGATACTTGATTCTTCCATAACATGTACAAACAAATGGTTATAAGTTAGCTATTAAATTTTTTCATCAATATCATTCTTAAGGTCTTTATAATGGAAACTTAAATTTTCCATTGGCACCTAAGATATCATATAAATCATGGTGTCTGATTCTAGAGGGCTCTGACTGGGCTTAGAAAGGCCTTGGCAGGACTCATGTCACGGATGTGCGGTCTCACACAGGGCCCTGCACTGGGCTTTTGTCTAATGCCCTGCTGTCATCATCTTGAAATTTTTAATTTGTAAACAAGCGCTCAGTATTTTCATCTTGCACTGGGCCTTGCAAATTATGTAGCTGGTCCTGGGCTCAATTTTTGATGACTTCTATTCAGTTGGAATCATAACTTCTCTTATGATAAGTTGATTTTCAGAAACTAAGTCTCTGGCAGTAAAGTTTCCCAATGGACTTTCTTTCTATTTTAGGATTCCAATATTACATTAGCAAACAAGTCCTGAGGGCTGTGGATTCATACCAGTGTTTTATAATTGACTTTGTCTTTTACGGTAAAAATAAAGTTTGTGCATCTGCCTATTATTTAAAACCGCCTTCTGCATGGAAACAATTACTTTATTTTAAACAGATTCTCTTAATTTATACAAACCATTTTTTCTCTTCTTTCCGCTACACATCTAAGAGTCATGATTAATTGCAATTCAAATTTAAAATATACTAATCAGTGTTTCAAAGAAGATAAAAATACTGAGAATTTTTTCTTGCAATTTAATTAAATCTCTTTGATTCAGATTCTAAGCACATTGTGTAAACTGAGATTGAATTTGGATTCTACAAGTGTATGTGTTCACGTATTACCTCAAGAGGGAAATAATATTTGAGATGCAAAAATAACTGAAATGCTAAAAATAGTATTTTTTATGGACAGAGAGCTAATATAGGATTGTTAGATATTGAGATAAATTGCAAGGTTCTATTTTCTCTCAGTTGGTTCCTGAGTGAGATAGATTCGTTCTTTCGAAAATGTACAGTATAAATCAATATTGCTAATATTGTGCAAGTCCATAGTGGCTTTGATACTCTGGTATTCTAAAGACTTTCAAGAAACTGATGCAATTTAATCTCTATAGAAGTATTAAAAAAAAAAAAGCTCCAGTGAATAATGATTAATATGAAAGGGCAGTTGAAGGTAATGTCTCTTCCACTGAAACCCATTCCAAGCAAACAAGTAAAAGAAGTAAACTGTAAGTAACATGTTACAAGTTGGTACTACATGGTCATTTTAAGAAACAATGCTTTTATTTATCCCAACAAGGTGTTTTATTTATCTTTTGTTTACTTTGTTTTATTTATATGTAAAAGTTTCCAGCATTTCTTTTTAAAATTAATTCTAGTTTCTATCCTTTATCAACTGCATGCTAGTATCTCAAAAACATGACATGTTTTCATTTTTGTTCTTTTTACTTCTCTTTTGCTTCTCTCTTCTGTTTCCAGTGAGCTTCACCCTTTTGGTGAGTTATCTCCTGACGACTTTCCACACTTCAAGACTTAACCTTTCCTCTCCCAGTGGGAGGTAAAAGGCGGGTGTTTTTCAGTCTTAACACCATGTCTGTCTTTGTTTTCTGTTTAGGAGCTTTATATTATCCATGAAGTTTATGCTGAATATCCAAACAACATCTCTACGTGAAGCACAAGTTATGTTACCTTATTTTCTGTAATCTTTAATTGACCTTACTTACGTGTTCCATCTCTAAAATGTGTTGCTTAATATTTGTGGAGTTATCAATTCTTTTGAGAGTCTGATAAAAAGCCATGGTTTCTTGCTCATTTCCAGATGCCGCACACAATTTCGGGAGTTCACAGGCCTCTGAGGCCCATTCATGAACCAAATATTACAAACACCTGCTCTGATCTATTGATTTGTATTTTACAGATACTGCACTATGCATCGTTTTTCAAGTATGATCGACTTTGTGTCACTGGCCTTTGCTATCCACTCTGCCACCTTCTTTACCACATCCTTTCATTTTCAACTTTCATTTCTGATGTTCTTACCCAGAGGTCCTTTAATTCTGGGTATGTTCTTGCCCTATTGACTTCTCAGAGTGAAACACAAAACAGGCATGCCCTCATTTAGCTAATATGGATTGAGTGCCTTTTACATGCTAAGCATCATGAGGTGTGCAAAACTAAAATTGAAAAGGCTAGTTCTAATATATTAATGATAATTGACAATATTTTAAATTACTAATATTAAGTGAATATATTTTATTTTCCAAAAACTATGCCAAATACATAATTATCATCCTTCATCCATTGTTTTTCTTCCTCCTCCTCCTTTTCTTTCTTATCCTCTTCATTTTTCTCCTCCTTTCTCTTCTTCCTCTTCCTTATCTTCCTCCTTCTCTCCCTCCTTCTACATATCATCACTTCTTTTTTTTTTTTTAACAGATAAGATAACCTAAGTTTAAAGAGGATAGATAACTAACTTAAGGTGTCAGCTACAAACTAACAGAGCTTGGCTTCAAACCTAGCTTTCTCTAGTTTCAGAGCAGTCACTTTTAATGTCTTTATGCGTCTTAGGTAGTCTCTGGCTCTCATTTATCATAGTAGTGGAGAATATCTTTGGATGTGTGAATTTACCCATCCATCCACTCATCTACGTTCACCTATAATTAATACAAAAGAGGAAGAAAGAAAGTTCATAACACCCACACAAAATATATGGGCATTAGGAAAAGTCAGGAATTACTTGGACTTTTCTTCAAGGAAGAGATAGCATTTGAAACATGCCATAAATGATACTGAGACCAAATAGGAAATTGTATGGGAAAAACTGTGAAGGCTGGGGAACTTGCAGAAGTGCGTGCACAAGAAATGATTGGCAGTTTGACTTGGCTAGTGTAGAAAACATGGAAAGTAGAATTAGAAGAAAAAATAAATGTCAGGAAAAGTTATAGGCCAAATATCAGAGAACTCTGCATTCCAGGAATAAGGGTATGACCTAATTTTAACAGCAGTGAATGAAAGAGGGTGTTAAACAGAAAAAGGACATAATCAGAACTGTGTTTTTAGAAGATGACTCTGACTGGCTGTGACCAGGAAGATGAGCAAAGGGTAGAGACTGAAGATGTATGCTCATTCTTTTGACTGTATTTTTTAGATTAAGACAAAAATAATAAGCTTTTCTCTGGGAAGAGGCTTAGTACTGGGAGATCTATATAACTAATACTAAGAATAATTGAACTCTCAACTGCTTAAAAGGCTCAGTGTGTTTTATCCTTTTGTCTGACAGTAGTTATACGTTCACTCATGTTCATTTTTGCCTTCCTCTTTTGTTTTGTATTCCCTCTTGTAAGAATTGCTTTCTAAGGCTGTGTAGGGCCATCTTCACCAATGCATTTTTGATGACCTTTCTCTTCTACTCACTTTACCCCATCCACTGCTTTTCTTTTTTTCTTACGGCTCTAGGTTCAGAATTGTTGATACCTGTTTTAACTCCCCTTGGAGACAATAATATGCTTATTTGTTGATTATTACCATTGTAATCCTCTGAGCTCTGCCTCACATCAGCCCATCTTCCACCATATTTTTTCACCATCATATTGCATTTATCCTTTATATGTTGCAGATTTCTTTATAAACTGATCAACAGCATGGACACCCTGGCCTTTGCCGTAGCCTTCATGTGTGAGGGCTGGGATTCTGAGACAAAGCCTATGTGGGTAGGCCCGGGAGTTTATGTTTACTGACAACTGTGTTAGGATGAAGGCAACACCTGTTCTAGCCAGTAATTAAAGGAGTTGGTGGGTTGAAAAGCAGGATTCTATCAGGAATCAGACAGATCTTGAACAGAGATTGGACAAGGTCTGCAAATAAGTGAATATGTTTTCATGGCTCATGAGAAATAAGAAATATAGCAATAACAAGAAGATAACAATAACAACCACACAACAAGCATGGATAGGTACTGAGTCATTTCCTGGGGGGCTGTAATTTGTGGAGGGCTTCTTGTTTGTTGATGGGTGACCCTTGTTTAGAGTTGCAGTGTTACGGTCATCAGCCTAATTCTTTGACTGTATGTTACCATCTCTTTCCTCTTTTGTGGGATTTAGTGACACTGCTAATCATTTGGATAAAACACCATGCTTGCATTATCTAAAGATCTTGCTGCATATTCTGAAGTTTCATAGGGTGTGCATCTTCTTTGAAGACCCAGAGGAAAAAATTGTGATGAATCCAGATTTCCCTTATCCAAGTTCAACATGGTTATCAAGTTCAACATGATATATTGAAGGGTGTGCTGTTACCCTTCTGGTAAAACTTGATTTTCATTAAAAGATTGATTGCACTAACGTAATTCATTATTACTTCTTACTTATTTTTCTCTTTCAAATGGTTTTTTTGGCCTCTAATTCTTATATCAAGTAGAAGCAAAAAAGCAGATATACAGATAGCTTGGGGTCTAAAAGGTAGGAAACAGGTCTTAAATGGAAACTATGATCCTTTCTCAGATTAAAATGATCAGAAATGTTCAGAAACTGAGTGATTTTCCCATTTTCCTAAACAATTCAAGGAACCAATGAATTCCTTACTTGCATCAAATTGATAAATCATTTGGACTCCATTAATAGCTTTCCAATAAAACACAGGCGACGTCTTCCCCCCAACGTGTTGCCCTCCTGCCTTCCTTTCCTCAACATAGCAACCTTATTATTTCTGCAGCCTGAGTATGACATTAATGAAAATGTGTTGGGTCTTACTGGGTGAAGTAGTGAGTGCCACGTGTGTGAAAGGACAAGAGGATGTTCTGACATCTTTTATGTCTTAAACAAAAGCTGCCTTCTTGCTGGTCACAGGCCTGACTTGACTTAAAGGTATAAAAGAGAAAGTTAAAGATTACAGTTCATGTAGAGTATTTACATATTTTAATTTTATGTCTATCATTAAAGAAGTATAACTAATATAATAATAACTGTAAGAATAATAATAGGAAGAAGATGAGAAAGAAAGAAAACAAATTCCTACTAATTCAAAACACTGAAGTGATGGTGATATAATACCCATGGGAATTTTCTTAATTGGAATTATTCACCTATAAACATTGATTATATTTTTCTTTGAATTTGTTGATTGTCAAATATCAGCTATTCTATATAGATAAGAAGGCTTTTAAATTTAAATGTATTAATTAAACAGATATTTAAATAAATTGATTATATAACAATTGGTAAAGAATATTATCCTGGGATAAAGAAGTAAACAATTGTACTTTTGAGCAGTATGTTCATTAATTTGCTCCAACTCCACAATATTCCTGAATGGTAATAATTTCAGAAATGTATCACTGATACTTTTGAATTTTTGTAATTAGTAGGATATATTATTCTCTTCTTTCTCATCTTCTTACTATTATTCTTGCAATTATTATATTGCTATTATTATGGGTTATTATAATAAAATTATTTAGTATATGCCAAATAATTAAATTCTTGAATAAAAATAATTTCTTATTACACAACTTAAATGTTTGAATGATTGGCATATTGCTATATATTTGTTCACATCCCAAACTTTCCTAAGTGCATAATTTTCTCAACTAATTTAATATTAAATGATTGCTCTGAATTATTACCTTTGAGTTATGTTACATAAAATTGGCTCAATAAAATATTCCTAAACCGTTCGCTTATTCTGAATACACATGATTTAAGGGCTGTTTGCTGTTTTCTGTCATTTCGGACAATGTGGTTATAGAAAACTCCTTGGGCTTTGGATTTTCTCCTTTACTAAATATATCTGATGAGGAGTTCCAAGGGCAATTTAACTTCACACTGCCTTGGAGTATATTTTTATTTTTCCATACAAGTCACCTCTAAACAGTGCCAATCCAACTCTTTCATGAAGTAAACTCTCACGGCAGTTAAGGTAGAATTTGTACGTTGCTCCCTCTCCCTACTTCCCTCCTAGCCACTTCACCCAGGCTAAGGAAAGGGGTTAGAAGACAGTGCATTACTGAGTTTAATTTATGCCAGTCCACCTAGTGAGTTGAAATATTTCCTCAAGGAAGTTTTCATTCAGTTGACACCCTGAAGGGTTAAGAAAACAGAACCCCATAGTATTACGGAGTTGTTGTTATGGATGTTGCTAAGGAAACCATAGCAGGAATGTTTAAGTGCCTTGTTTCTTTCCAAATCCACAGGAGTGTAGCTTGTTTGAGGTTTTGATGTCCTCTCAGTTCTTGCCATCACTGCTCTGCGGTAGGGTTTCCAGCAGGGTCAGAATCCCTGGCTGCAAGCAGTGCTGGCTCAGGGGCACAACATGCTCTCAGAGCAGCATTCAATTTTGCATCCTCTTTCTGAAACATGTGAAGGGCAATTCAAAATCAAATAGAAATGGATTTTATTTTCAAAAAAGAAAAAGAAAAAAATCTCTTTAATGTTTTTATCCTAAATGCCCAATATAGATTATTTTTAAACTTGCACATTAGCATACTATCTGAATATTTGATGAAACATTTTTAAAAATGGATTTGTGTTGCAGAGATTAGAAGACTGAATGTATATGATAAATCAGAACATGTGTTGTTTTAAAGGTGTTTTAAAGATTGTGGGAGATGGAAGTTCTGCAATTTCTTTTGCTTTATATAGCTATGAACAATTTTTAATATCACTTTATTTTGGGGAATTTTTTTTTTTTTTGAGAAGGAGTCTCACTCTGTCACCAGGCTGGAGTGCAGTAGTGTGATCTCGACTCACTGCAACCTCAGCCTCCTGAGTTCAAGCGATTCCCCTGCCTCAGCATCCCGAGTAGCTGGGACTACAGGTACATGCCACCAGGCACAGGTAATTTTTGTATTTTTAGTAGAGATGGGGTTTCACCATGTTGACCAAGATGGTCTCAATCTCTTGACCTCGTGATCTGCCTGCTTAGGGCTCCCAAAGTGCTGGGATTACATGAAATTTTTATAATCAAATAAAATTGAAATTATGAAGAGTTCCAAAGTAATGTCCAAGAGTAGTAATTTGCTTAAGTTTGACTTAGAATATTTTCATAATTAGATTCTACAGGATGATTAGTAAATCTTTTAAAAATGCTTACCCAAATATCGTGAAGTCAAAGGAAACATAAACAATTTTCATTCGAATTGTATAGGGAGAGAAAAATGTCTCTCTCTCTAACTCAGTTTCTGTCCTTTATTCAGAAACCATGAACATCCATATGTATATTATAGTTCTATTTTATATATCCCAAACATTTCAAATTAGCTGCATATATACAAAACTTCTATTTTATTTCCATATCACAATTAACCAAGTGAGATCATACACTTTTGTTATTAAGTATGTGCAAAATAGCGAAGCAAATTTTCCCTCTAATCTGAGAAAGAAATATTATTTTAAATTCTATAATTATTTGTTTATCCTATTGTATTTTAATATGACACTATATATTGTATATTATTTAAATGTATATATTATATAATATGTAAGATACACTTAAAATATATAACTGACATTTACTTTTCTCCCAATGTAATTTCTCTGTAATGGGCTTGGTTTATCATTTGCCATTTTCTCCTTTATTTAAGGCCAGGTAAAAATTTTTGAAGGAACACAAAATATTTAACCATATATGTGTGTTGTTGATTTATCTAAGTCACTGCAGCTAAAATATTGTTATTATAATCTTTTGGGTAAATATTGGGTGCTTCCAAAACTAAGGTAATGAACACCACACAAATCCCTCTTAATCTGTTCCTAAAGATAGATTTAAAAAAATTGTTGGATAAAAAATTTTCAGGTAATTACAGCTTATCTTCCATTATTTTTAATTGAAAAAATAACGATTTTCTCCTAACCCATCTAGAATCGCCAGCAAATTTCACTAAATACTTTAAACACATATGCAGATCTTCCGCTGAAGATAAATACTGTCATCATCAATTCCCCTATTATTTAACATTCAATGAAGTTGTGTGTAGTACATAAAGATGGGCAGGACATTATACTAATCACATTTCTTCAGCACTGTAATGCTGATCCATCTGTAAATGAGCAATGAAATAAGATGCTAAACCTATAGACAAGTAATTCTGAACAAAAATAAACAGTGTTAAGGAAATAAATGAGTGATTTTGGAGATTTTTGAGATATCTTTTTGCTTTTCTCTAAAACAATTTTCATGCAGGTTGAAAAGAGGCAGATTAACTACCAGCCAAAAGCCAAGGCTAACTCAGTTCCTAAGCCATCACTTTTATGGAATTGCTGAAAACAGGTGTAATAGGACTGTGTTTCTTGGTCTGGGTTCCCTTGAAAGCAGAGTCTGAGACAAAGACTTGGGCGTAGGCAGTTCATTTGGGCGCTAATCCGAAGAAGCAGAAGTGAGAAAGGAGGCAAAATGAGAGAAGAAAGGAAGGCAATATTGGAGTCTGCTGTGGAGGTCACTGCTTTCGGGAATGTGATTGAATTCTCCAGAGAAGCTTGCAAGAATTGTCTGCCTACAAATGAAAGGCAAGAGACTATCCACCAACTGTCAGTCTCTCTTGGTTGAAGACGGGCTGCCCAAAGGTTATTCACTACTCTGCATTTCCAGGGTGCAGACCTTCCACGAACCAGCGGGCTCTGACAGCTTCCAAGATGCTCCTGGGTGGAAACCAAAAAGAACATGCAGTGAGACACTGAGCACGAAGTTAAACTGCTGGCCACAGCTGGGCTAGTTACTGCTGAAATCAAGTGTCAAGGGATATTGAAGCAACGTGTGAGCAGCCTTGCCCACAGCTGCATTCTATTTAGGGTTTGAACACAATCTGCATGATTGTATAGACAGCTTTCTCGTATAATGCGTTATTTCGATTTTCAGTTGGCTTTTAATTCGAGAGCATAGGCATTCCTATAGCACTATGATAGTTCTGTTTTTGGAAGGTGGTGGTTTTCAATCACTGGTCAACACAAGGGTCTGCTCTACCTTGGGTCTATGGAAAAGCTCAAAGATCTCAGTTTCAAAATCCTCTAAAATTGTCTTGTTAACAGCATCATATCCATATGAGTCCACAGCAATTCATCCTTACCTCCTCCGGGGAAAGAATTTGACCAAATGGCAGAAGTAAGTTTAAGGCAGAGAGTTAGACCAAGGCAAGTTTTAGAGCAGGAGTGAAAGCTTATTCAAAAGTTTTGGAGCAAGAACAAAAGAAAGTAAAGTACACTTGGAAGAGGGCCAGGAGGGCGATTTGAGAGAGTCAAGTGCGCTGTCCTGCCCTTAACTGCGTTTTTGTTTGCTTGTTTGTTTTTGAGACAGAGTTTCGCTCTTGTCGCCCAGGGTGGAGTGCAATGGCGCGATCTCGGCTCACTTCAACCTCCGCCTCCCGGGTTCAGCGATTCTCCTGCCTCATCCTCCCGAGTAGCTGAGATTACAGGCGCCCGTCACCATGCCCAGATAGCTTTTGTATTTTTAGCAGAGACGGGGGTTTCACCATGTTGGCCAGGCTGGTCTTGAACTCCTGACCTCAAGAGATCATCAGCCTCGGCCTCCCAAAGTGCTGGGATTACAAGCCTGGGCCACCATGCCCGGCGGACTTGGGATTTTATACGTTGGCATGGTTCTGGGGTTTGCATTTATTCTCCCCTGATTCTTCCTGGGGGCAGGCTGTCCACATGCGTGGTGACCTGCCAGCACATGGGAGCGGCGGCATTCGTGCTGTGTTTACTGAGGTTGTGCGCATGCTCACTTGAGACAGTTTTCCCTTACAAGTTGCGCATTCTTGGAGGAAGGTCATATACCCGTTAAATTCTGCATTTCGCCCATTAGTGCATGCTTGAGCCGGCTCCGGGAAACTGCCGAACACCAGCTTCAGGTGTTTTCTATCTATTGAGAGACTGTCTTTCGCTGGAGCTGGCTGCGATAGATTATTATTTTAGAGAGACAGTTCAACAACCGCTCAACTATCACACGATGATCTCTTGACATTCCTGGAGATGGGGGGCGGGGGTGGTTCTCCTGCCCTGCTCATGTCTGCCTATCTACCTAACAGTTTCATTTCATCAATATTTCTTTTTACTGCCATCAATTAATTATGTCATATATATGATTTTTGCTTCTTTACTGTCTTATAAATTTGACTTTACTAAATTCATTAATTAAAATTTTCATTTAACGTTCTCCTTTTTTGGGGTGCTATGAGCTCTTCTTAATTTTATAGTATGATGCATCTCTTTATCACCCACCAAGGTTTATAGTGTAGAAACCAAATATTTATCCCAATTAGTATTTTTTTCCAAACATGTATTTAATTTTCCTGTAGACGGATCAGGAGGTTTCCTGGTACCTTATATATAATCTATATAATTTTCAAAGAACAGTCTATGTAAATATAGACTCTACTTGAGGTTTAGACAAAAATCCTCCTTTGACTTTATATGTATCATTAATATCCTCACTTTGATGACAGGTAAATGTAATACAGAGCTCCGTATTCACATAAGCATTTGGAAAAATACACATGACTGCTGAAATAAAACTATAAGAATTCTAACTTTCCAAAGATAACTAGAGATATTATAAAAGAGAGCCATAGTGTCTCAAAACAAATTACAATTACATTTTTAAAGATGACTGGAAAATGTGTAAAATATTACATGTTTAAGCCACACCTAATAATTCAACTGGGGTCTTTTGCAGAATTTATATCATCTTTGGATTGTTCCTGATAGGACCATTTCATAAAGGTAATTTTTTGCACCCAATTGGATGACATTTTGATTGAAATCTCATACTGACATCAAACATTAGCTGTGGAGTTTTAATGAGGAAATCCAAACCCTTCCGTGGAATTAAATATGCCTAGCCCCAAATTCCCCATTTCGCACTCTCCAATAATTTAATCTACCAGTGCAGAGTAAAAGAGAAACATATTTTAAAAAATAAAGTTAGCAATTATTTTATTGTTTAATTTTTCTAACCACCTTTTCAAACTCAAGAAGCCTTTAATACAAAATTCCCAAGTTTTTAATAAATGTTATATTTTACTTATACATATGTATATATACGTGTGTGTGTGTGCTTTGTATCTATATAGATAGATATAGATTAAAAATGAATCTTTTACTGAAAAATAATTTCCCCCCACTGGGGCCGTGCTATTAGGCTACATTTTCAAAGCTTTTTCTTAAGTCCACATTGCTTACAGAAAGCTTAGCCTATGACTTTTTCTTATTACTCCTAAATTAAACTTCTCTTCTTGAGAGTAGAAAGTGCTTACAAAAAAAACAAATTGGTTTAAAAACATTTAAATTTAGATAAGTTTCAATTTGACACACAAATTCTTGATGTCATCTTCTCTTTCTTGCTATAAATCACCAAACCACATTCAATCAAAATTTCAAACACTAAATCACTAAATATACCATATATACGTGTGTGTGTGTATATACCCTAAGTTCTCTGACCATCCTTTATTTGAATACACTGACAACAGTGTGTATAATTTTTTTTTTTTTTTTTTGAGTTAGAGTCTCACTCCTGTCACTCAGGCTGGAGTGCAATGGCGCGATCTCAGCTCACTGCAACCTCTGTTTCCAGGGTTCAAGCACTTCTCCTGCCTCAGCCTGCTGAGTAGCTGGGATTACAGGCACCTGCCACCACACCTGGCTAATTTTTGTATTTTTAGTAGAGACGGGGTTTCACCATGTTGGCAAGGCTGGTCTTGAACTCCCCACCCACCTTGGCCTCCCAAAATGCTGGGATTACAGGCATGAGCCACCATGCCTGGCAGTGTTTAATTTTTAAGATGAAAAATCTTATCTGTTAAACAAAAAATTGCCTTATAATTTGGCTGCTAATAGTTTTATTTCAGCATCTAAGATTCTTAACTTACAATACCCTCTAATTCTTCTACCCTCTGGCCCTTCATAATTAGGCTCCATCTGGGGAGATTTACTAGTATTTATGTTAGTTACATTACACAAAATTGAATGCCGGAAAGTGAAGTAATTTCATTAAAACAGAGTTTAACTGCAAAGGGGACTTTGGTGCATTTAATTCACCACTGGCCAGGATTTCTAGGGAGTCCTGACCTCAGGGCTCAGAGACGAGAGTGATGATACCCTGAGGGTGTGGTATAATATGCAGGCAGTCTGAGAGATGCATCCTGCACCCGCAGGGACAGGTGAGAACTAAAGCCCTGTGAACTCACACCCTATACCCAGATGGTTTAAACTGAGGGGTAAAATATGAAGAATAATGAGGTTTACTCGTTCTCATTTCCCCAGTTGTCAAGTGATTTTTAATAGTTATACATTTCCCAAAATATTCTACTGCTTTGGTATAAGGTTTGAGACCAGTAACTTCTGTGAGGAGTGACAGTTTGGTCTTAAGCTTTTGGGAACATTTTACAGGTACCTGAGACGTCTTTCCCTCAAGCTAACTGCCCCCCTCCCCAACAAAGATTCTAAATGAGGCTTTGGCATCTCAGATGGGCAGTTTAGGATTTTGTCTTAGCTGTATAAATCTCATTTTCCCAGGAGCACCAAACTTTCATCTGGCCAAAATGTACTTTTTCATAGATGAGTTAAGGCATGATCACCCAGGAGCTATAAAGAAAAACTATAATTAACATTCTAGCACATAGTCTATGAATTTATCTACCTTAGCTCAATGAAAACATCTGTAAGCATTGAGAGAGCATTGATTTAAGTCATGGAGGAGAATATATATACTAAAAATAATTTTACAGCTGAATTTATATAGAATGGCAGTTTGTAATGTCTTGGGTCTAGGAAAATGCGTTTCCATCCATCAAAGAAGAATTTTAAGATGTTACGTATGCCAGGGTCACAGTCATATTTTGACCTACATTAAATCAGGCCTATTGCTTTGTGTGTCATAGTATCTTTACTTAGAAAGCAGCTCAGCATTTGTTCTTCTGTTGAGGTTTTAGCTGTTTCATCCAAATGACTTCTGAAACCCTGGAGCCTCTTAACAAATTTAATGTGAATTTATACAATTGTTTCCTGCTCTTAAATGCCATATGAAAGCAGTTCAGACTGCTAGTGAATTTCCAGACTTCTAATATCTAATAGAAGAGTGCTAAGCTTTTCTAGATGTAGAACCAGTAGTGTGCTGGTTGTCTAAATTGTGAAGACATAGTGAAGGCGTGTCAGTTGCACTGTGCATATAAACTTAGGGAGTTATGGTGGTTTACATCTTGAGCGAGTTGCATGGAGTGCTTTGAAAAGTAGTTCTTTCTTGCAATAATCAGACTTATTTATAGCAGAAATTATAGCACTGCCAACCAGAAGCTTGATAAACATAACTTAGAAAGAAATCTATTATAATATTAGATATCCAAAGTAAACATTCTTAGAAACATGTTCAAGCAAGCTGGGGTCTTTTCACAGAAACAAATGTTTTCCTCTCTGTGTTTAGTTTTCATAACTAGCTGCTTTCTTCTCAAAAAGTAAGAAAAAAAAAGCTCAAATTACCTGGAAATTCTGTTCCTATCTATGTTTACCTCTGTGTCTAAAACTGGCAAAAGTTATTTTAAATGACCTATACTATGGTCGTGATGTCATCCATGCTCATATAAAGGTTTTGCGTCCTTGGGCTATTGTAGGGCTCTTCCAACATGAAAATCAAATGGCAGATGAAGTGTAAGGCACAGGAAAAGATATTGCCATTCTTATAACTTTTGGATCCAAAGCTAAAGAATAGTGTTAGCATTGGTAAGATTGCTGATCTCATTAAAAAGTTATTAAATGTATTATGTTTTATAAGTTGTTAACAGCATTGTATATAGAAAATAATGGAGGTATTAAAGGTTCAAATGATGCAAGTTAACAGTGTAATTAGTAGCTTATATATGAAGCTCTATATAGTTCATAGCATATACAGATACAGCGTAGCACACCATCTTCTATTTTAATATTTATTGATTGATCATTTTGGCAGATATTTATTGGATATCTATGTGCCGGGCACTGTTCTAACTGCAGAGAATACACAAATTAATATAATTGGCAAAATTCCAGTTCCAACGAGTTTGCCTTCTGGTGAATTTAGACAGAAAATAAGTAAGTGAGCAAATAAACTGCTATTTATAGTCTGTGATGAGTGAATATAAGAGTTAGCAAATTGGGAGGCGTTAGGGAAAGCCTCTGTGAAAATGTAACACTTAAGGTGGGACTTGAAAGCTAAGAAGATGTCAGTCAGATAAACATTCAAAGGAAGAGCTTTCTGGAAGAGCCAACAATAAATGCAAAGGCCTAGAGGCAAGCATGTTCATGGACAGGAATTAGGCCAGAGGGACTGGGGCACAGTGAGCAGGAGGAAGGGAGTGTGAGATGGGGTGGCTGTGTTGGCAGGAGCCACATCACACCAGTCCTTCTGGGGCATGGTAAGGCATGTGAAGTTATGCTAACGGCAATGGAAAAGCCTTTGATGATTTTTAAGCTGGGAAAGGAGACACAGAGTAACAAGATCTGAATGAAGTATTTAAAATATTACCCTGGCTTTTATATGTAGAGTGACTTGTTAGGGGAGAAAGAACTGAAGCGGGATGCTAGGGGAGAGGATGGCTGTGAGTTGTAAAGATGGAGAGAGACAGACACAGGAGAGCAAGCTCTTAGAGGACAGGAAAAAAGAAGACTTCACAAGGCTTCCTTGGCTCATGCTCAGTGGTACTATTCACTGGGGTGAAGAATGTGCTTCCTCAGTGATCAGAGAAAATTTTCAAAGCCCTCTGAAGATAACAAAGTGAAAATCTTAGAGACTACTTGATATAAGATATTTTAAAAACACATTTTGAGCACCTCTTGAGTCATGCTTGTTTTCTTATTTAGGGAGAAGAAAAGACTGCTAAAAAAAACCAAAAACAAAACAAAACAAAACAAACAAAAAACAACAACAACAACAAAAAAAAAACGAGAAAGCCCAAAGAATGTCCTGAAGTCATAGTTCCAAGAAGCTTTCCAAGTTTTTTAATTAAAGCAAGATTTACAGTGTGCTTGTATTAGTGTCTGATGGCTGATGTCACAAATTACTGTGAAGTTGGTGGCAGGAGTCTGAAATCAAGGTTATTCCCTTAGATCCAATTTACAGAACAGATCCCAGTTTTTTTTTTGTTTTTGTTTTTGTTTTTTTTTTCACTTTTGCTCTGCACCAGGTGGAGAATAACAGGAAGATTACCTCCTTGAGCTCACACACCACAATTAAGCATCTCTCTAACTTTGTTGTACAGAATTGCACTTAATAAATTCACAGGACAACTTAACTGCAAAAAGAAAGAGTGCTTTTTTATTTTTTGGGAAATGCATCCAGTCTTCTTATTTGAAGCCCACTGATAGTTAAAAAGTATGGTGAGGGAATAAACATACTTCCCTGTGATGGTCAGCTCTGTGTGCCCATTTGGCAAAGGTACAGTACCCAGTGATTCAGCTAAACACTAATCTAGATGTTGCTATGAAGGTGTTTTATAGAGGTGATTAAGGTCCATAATCAGGTGACTTATACAAACCCATCCTAAGTTATCTGGGTGGGCCTGATCTAAGCAGTTGAAAGGGCCTTCGGAGCACGGCTGAGGCTTCCCTGAAGAAGAAGAAACTCTGCCTATAAACAGTAGCTTCTGTCCCTGGCTGAGAATTCCAGATCATCCTTCCTGAAATCCTGCAACACAGATTTCAGGCTTTCCCAGCCAGTCCCACAATTTCATAAACCAATTCCCGGCAATAAATCTCTTAATATACGTAAACTATTGGTTCCTTTTCTCTGATTGAATTCTGAATTATACGTTCTCCATCTGGGAGTCAGAAAACAATCCAATAATTTAAACTGGCTTTTTAGGATTCTAAAATCCATTGGCATTGCTCATAATTGATATAGATTCTCCTTCTGTGTCCACTGCCACCAGTAACAGAAAAAGTTATTTTTGTTTTATTTGGTATTGTTTTGTTTTGTTTCAATCTGCAATGTGTTCTTGGTCTTGGGAGCACTAATGGTCTCCATCCATTTTGGCCCAAGTGTCCACCCTACAGCTGCTGTCCTTTTATTCCATACTAGTAGGAGCTGCTAGAAAGCTCTGGCTAGGCTTTGATCTATTTGGGCGCCATGTCCCTGCCAAACAGGAACTGAGGGTAGTTAGGGCAAGCTAAACACTGAGCCCTCCTCCTCCCAACAATGCTACCTGACTTTGATATAGCAATGCCCCATATGGGTGTGGGAGCAGCCTTCAAGATGGTCTTTCCTAGAGCCAAAACTTTGGAAGGGAGAAAAGCCCTAGTGGCCTTGGTGCTCCTCCCACACTGTTTCTGAACATGTCTAGGTTTTTCTGAAGCTACCTTATATTTTTTGGGATTGGATTTACCAAGAAAGTGGGGATGGAAATGAGGAGAGAACCTTATATTACATCATTTTCCTTCTTCCTCTTCAATCCCCAGGGCCTTGAAAGAATGGAGCTTTCCCTCTTGCTGTTCCTGTCTGGAATACCCTTGAGTACGCTCCAACAGTCTAGTTAGCTAACCATGGCATCCTTTTCATCCAGACCAGTTAGTGAATCTATTTTCTTGTGAAGTTTCTTAACTGCCCTCTCTGTCCCTGGGATGATAACCCAAAGGATCCCTCTGAGAAGGAGAAGCATTTAAGTGTTCAGTAATTTGAAGGAGAAATACAAATGGATCACTTTAGCATTTTTAGGCATAAATCAGAAATACTGTGGGGTTGGTTCCAGACCACCACAATAAAGCAAGTCACACAGATTTTTTGGCTTTCCAGTGCATATGAAAGTTACATTGCTCTCTACTGTAGTGTATTAAGCATGCAATAGCATTATGTATAACAAAAATATGTACATTTAAAAATACTTGATGTAAACATATTTTACTGCTAAAAATGATAATGATTATGAGACTTCAATAAGTCATAATCATTTTGCTGGTGGAGGGTCTTGCTCTGATGCTGATGGCTGCTGAATGATCAGGATGGTGGTTGCTGAAGGTTGGGGTGGTTATGGCAACTTCTTGAAATAAAAAAAAAAAAAAAAGGAAGTTTGCTGTATTGATGCACTGTTTTACAAAAGACATGTCTGTAATAGGTGATGCTCTTTTACAGCATTTTACCCACAGTAGAGCTTCTTTCCAAATTGGTGTCAATCCTTTCAAACCATGTCACTACTTTATGAACTAAGTTAATGTAATACTCTGAATTCTTTGCTGTCATTTCAACAGTGTTCACTGCATCATCACCAGAAGTTTTGCTTCCAAGAAATCACTTTCTTTCTCATCCATATGAAGCAACTCCTCATCTGTTTAAGTTTTATCATTAAATTGAAGCGATTCAGCCACATCTTCAGGCTCCACTTCTAATTCTAATTTTCTTGCTATTTTCACCACATCTGCAGTTACTTCCTCCACTGAAGTCTTGAGCCCCTCAAAGTCATCCATGAGGGTTGGAATCAACTTCTTCCAAACTCCTGTTCATGTTGATGTTTTGACCTCCTCCCATGAATAGCAACTGTTCTTAATGGCACTGAGAATGGTGAATCTTTTCCAGAAGGTTTTCAACTTCCTCTGTGCAGATCCATCATAGAAATCACTATCTATAGCAGCTATAACCTTACAAAACGTATTTCTTATATAATAAGACTCGAAAGTTGAAATGACTTCTTGATCCGTGGGTTGCTGAATGAATGTTGTGTTAACAGACACAAAAACATTACTCTCCTACACCTTCATCAGAGCTCTTTGCTGACTAGGTACATTGACAAGGAACAGTAATACTTTGAAAGAAATTTTTGTTTTCCTGAGCAGTGGGTTTCAAGAGTGGGCTTAAAATATTTAGTAAACTATGCTGTCAACAGATGTGCTGTCATCTAGGCTTTGTTGCTCCATTTATTTTTATTTATTTATTTGAGATGGAGTCTCACTCTGTCACCCAGGCTGGAGTGCAGTGGCACAATCTTGGCTCACTGCAACCTCCACCTCTCAGGTTCAAGTGATTCTCCTGCCTCAGCCTCCTGAGTAGCTGGGACTACAGGCACACGCCACCACGCCAGACTAATTTTTGTATTTTCAGTAGAGATGAGGTTTCACCATATTGGCCAGGCTTGTCTCGAACTCCTGACCTGAAGTGATCCATCCACCTTGGCCTCCCAAAATGCTGGGATTACAAGTGTAAGCCACTACGCCCATCCTGTTTTTCCATTTATAAAGCACAGACAGAACAGATTTAGCACAATTCTTAAAGGCCCTGGGATTTATAAAATGGCAAATGAGCACCAGTTTCAACTTAAAATCACCAGCTGCATTAGACCCTAATAAGAGAGTCAGTTTACTCTTTGAAAATTTGAAGCCAGGCATTTACTTCACCTCTCTAGCTATAAAAGTTCTGGATGGCATCTTGTTCTAATATAAGATGTTTTTTTATCTACATTGAAAATGTATTGTTTAGCCATAGCCACCTTCATCAATTATCTTGGGTAGATCTTCCAAATAATTTGTTATTTACTTCACCTTACACTTTTATGTTATGAAGACAACTTTTCACCTTAAGCCTCATGAACCAACTTCTGCTAGCTTCCAACTCTTCTCCTGCAGCTTCCTTACCTCCTTCAGCCTCCACAGAATTGAAGAGAATTAGAGCCTTGCTCTAGATTAGGTTTTGTCGTCAGGGAATGTTGTGGCTGGTTTGATCATCTATCTAGACCACTCAAACTTTCTCCACATCAGCAAGAAGGCTGTTTCATTTTCATATCATTTGTGTGTTCACTGGAGTAGCACTTTTAATTTCCTTCACAAACCTTTCCTTTGCATTAACAACTCAGCTATTTGATGCCAGAGGCCTAGCTGTCAGCCTATCTCTGCTTTCAACATGCCTGTCTCACTAAGTTTAATTATCTCTAGCTATTGATTTAAAATGAGAGACATGTGACTCTTCCTTTCACTTGAACACTTAGAGGCCATTTTAGAGTTGATTGACTCTCTTACAAAAGACTTGTCTGAATTTCAATATTGTTTGTCTTGGGAAATAGGGAGACCTGAGAAGAAGAAGAGAAATCAACCAGAATGGCTGGTTGATGCACCAGTGAAGACACACATTTATCAATTAAGTGTACTGTCTTACATGGGTGCAGTTTGTGGCACCTCCAAACAATTACAATAGTAATATCAAAGATCAATGATCACAAATCACCATTAGAGATATATCAATGAAAACATTTGAAATATTGTGAGAATTACCAAAATATAACATAGACAGGAAGTGAGCATGTGCTGTTAGAAAAATGGCACCAATAGACTTGCCTAATGAAGGGTTGCCACAAACCTTCAATTCATAAAAAATACATTATCCATGAAGTTCAATAAAATAAAGCTCAATAAAACAAAGTATGCCTGTGCAACCATGCTATCCCCACTGCATACAGAAGCTCACACTGATTCCAGTGTATGATATATTCTGTTGTTAATATTTTAGACTTATGATATGGTTTGGATCTGTGTCCCCACCAAATCTCATGCTGAAACAGAATCCTCAGTGTTGGAGGTGGGGCCTGGTGGGAGGTTCTGGGCCATGGAGGTAGCTCTCTCAAGGCTTGGTGCTTTCTTCATGATGGTGAGTGAATTCTCTTGAGATCTAGTTGCTTAAAATTGTGTTGCACCCTCCTACTCTCTCTCTCTTGCTCCTACTCTGGCCATGTGAGTTGTCTGCTCCTGCTTCACTTTCCATTATGAATAAAAGCTCCCTGAGGCTTCCCCAGAAACCAAGCAAATGCCCGTGCCATGCTTCCTATACAGCCTGCAGAATCTCTTTTCTTTATAAACTACCCAGTCTCAGGGTATTTCTTTATAGCAGCACAAGAACGACCTAACACAACTTCCGTCTACCACCTTCCATGTGGAGGAAAGGTCAGTTTTCCTACAAAGTCATGTCAGAACATGGACACCCATTGTAAGTGGCAGTATTTGAGTGAGAAAAATTAAGAAAAATCCTCAGATACAGTATATCTTTCCTGGGGTAAAGAAGTGGTTTATGGCATCAAATTTAGACCTTTGATGTAGTTTTCAAACAAAGTTGTACATTCAGAAACTACATTGAAATATGTTCGTCATCAGTGTCCTGTGACTTTTGTCCTGTGACTCAGACACATTAAATGTGCCCTCAAATCTAAGCTATAAATTATCAATATTATTGCAGTTGAGTTATCTTTCCATTCTAATATAGTAACAGGCACATGGTAGGTTATTAAAAAATACATATTGAGTAAATAAAATAAAATATCTTAAGACTGTATCAGAAAGTTAGATATGGCAACAAAAGCACAAATGATAAAAGAAAAATAATTGATAAATTAAATTTAATCAAAATAAAAACTTTACTGCTTTGAAAGACAGAAAATAACAAACTAACCCACAAACTGAGAGAAAACATTCATAAATCATATATCCAACACAGGATTTGTGCCCAGAATATAAAAAGGATTCTAACAAGTCAGTTATAAAAACCAAATAACACAACTAAAAATATGGTGGAAGGTTTTGAATATTTAGGTATTTCTCCTTAGAAGATACACAAATTATTAATAAACACAGGTAAAGATGCACATGATTGAACATAACAAAATGCAAATCAAAACCACAATGTGATATTATTTCTCACTCACCAGAACGGCTATAATCAAAAAGACAGACAATAACAAGTGTTACTGTTTGGAGCAATTAGAACTTTCATATGCTTTTGGTAAGAATGTAAAATGGTACAGCCACTTTGGAAAACAATTTGGCAGTTTCTGAAAAATGTAAGCATACCATATGAAATAGAAATTCCACACTTAGTTAGGTATCTACCAAAAATAGAACGTGTCTGCACAGTGACTTATATGTGAATGTTCATTGCATCATTAATCACCACAGCCCAGAAATGGAAACATTTCTGTTCGTCAACTGATGTTCCTCAACTGAAGAATCGATAAGTAAGATGTGGTATATCTATACAGTGGAAAACTATTTGGCAATTAAAAGGAATAACATGGATGGACCTCAAAAACATTAGTTAGGGCTGGGGCAGGAAAGGATAGTGATCGTAAATAATCACTATCTTTCTTTGTAGAGTGATGAAAATACCTTAAAATGGAACTGTACTAATGGTGGTGTAACTGTAAATAATACTATGAACCATTGAATTGAACACTTAAAGTAAGTGAATGTTATGAGATATGACTTATATCTCATTAAAACTCTATATAAGTAAGTTGTTTGTAAGGACAGACACGAACATTTATATCTTAAGTATATAATGAGTAACTCACAGTATATTTCTTCGATCAACTATGGGCATTGCCTTGGCAATTGGACATAGCTTAAGAATTGGTCTGAACCAAATATTGTTTTCTATGTAAAATTTACAAGTCCCAAGGTCCATCATAGCGTTGAATTTACATATCCAAGTACAATTAAATTTTTGGAGCAGACGTTGGACTAATACAGGATATGCTGATCTATGCTTTGGATTTGTCAGTAGATGGAATGTTGATCACGTAAATTCGGTCATCGGTAATTTTTAATAAAGTTTACTTGAAATGGACAAATAGTTTTAATAAAGTGTTTTCAATATAATTCAACAGTTATTAAACTATCAGACTACTATGGAGAGGAATGTATTTAAAAGTGCTGCTCAACACACATACACACATATTCTACCCATAAATGTAAAGCAAGTTTTCTTTAGCTTGTCAGTGTGCTGTGGATCTCATAGAGAAAAAATCAGCATAGCAAATGAAGATCATTTGAACTTCATTTGTGTACGTGCAGTACACTCACTGCCTGGCATTTTTCTTTCTTCTTGACAGAAGCTTTACAGAATAACAAAAAACATGGCTCCTTATTAGTGTCTGTTTTTCTCCATTGGAACATGAAATGATAATTCTAACATTCCTGGTCGTGGATATACGAATACACCTGCACACAGCTACTGAGATGTGATTGCTCTCACCCTGCTCCATCACCTAGCTGCTCGTGATGCAATTCGGGCTATCCTTAGAAGAAAACCCACTAACAGAAGCCACCCATAGGGTGGCAAAACCTCGTGACTCCTGTTAGGATTTGTGGTTCTTTCGGACAGAAAAATGCTCCTTAAACTGAAATCCTCTAGTGTCCAACAAATACAGCTGCACCATCGTTTTAGTATTCAGGATGCCAAGTAAGTATCTCCCTAAGCACACAAGTCTATTTGAGGAAGCACACATGTACTCGTAGACACACTTCTACAGTCATGATCCTCTGCTGCTGCCAGTGTCTCAAGCATCATTCCTTTCCTCTCAGGAGACACAGGGGACCAGAGAGAGGGAGAGCTGAGATTTCAGCCTCTTTCAGTCTTGGTATGCAGGCACAGGCACTGTAAGAATGTGGTAGGTTGGGCTAAAGCTATTTGTTTGCTAGATTTCTCAGAGTTCAATGAGATCATTTTTGTCATTTTCCCTGTGCTCCCCTGTATTTTCCAAAGATCTGCCAGCTTCCAACAACACTCTCTTTCTTCCCATTGGAAATGGAAACGAGTTCTCTCCCGGAATTTTCCACTTAACAGTTCCCCCTTCCCTAGCTGGGGCCTCAGCGCACCAGCCTGTAATGCTGTATTTCTTTCCACTGCAGTTTGACATTTTTGAGCCAGCACAATGAGTTGTATTCAGTCATTCTAAGTCCCCCTCCTTCTACATTATCTTTTTTTCTTTAATAATGCATACTTTCGAGCAATTTCAGAAAGAGAGCAAAGGCTTTTAAGCAACATTACATTTAATTAGTTATGTCACTGTCATCGAATCACCAGAATCCTTTGAGTCATCCCTGCCACCTTTCCCCCCACCCACACACCTCACCCCATAATTTTCCCGTCTCCCAGCCCCCTTCCCTGTCCTTCTGGTATGTACATTAAAGATAAACCTCATGGTCCATATACTTTGCTTGCAATTGTTTGCCTTTGCGAATCATTTCCTTTAAATAATATTTACAAACTATATATCACTGCCTGACACGATGATAAGAGGGCACATAGATTGCTTATAATCTCAGCTGTAAACAAGAAACGGGGACGTGAGCTTGGAAATGTGTTCCAGGTCCTGTCTGGACGCAGCCGCATTTGCAAATGCGCGCAGCTGAGCCGGAGCTGGGTCGCACCCGCAGCCTCGCTCCCAAACACTGCAGCCGGAGACCAAAATGCAAGTCCAGGGAGTCTGCAGGGCAATCCCAAGTCCCCGAAGGGGGAAGGGAAGCGGAGGCATTGGGGAAGGTGGGTGTGGGTCAGCAAAAGCTTGCATCCAGAGGAAAACAATGCTCGCCTTCCCGAAAGCAAACGGCAGAACCTGCGAACACAGATGCCTGTGGGATCCGGGCTCCCGGGCGGCGGGGGAGAGGGAGCCGGGTGCAGGGGCGGGGCGGAGCCTCCCCTGTCTGGCCGGGTGGTAGCTTCTCAGACAGCGAGGGCCCAGGGGGTTACGCCGGCACAGTGGAGGGTGTCTCAAAAGGAACTGGGATTCTGCAGAGAGGGGAGGAGGGAGGAAGAGGGGGATTTGTTCAAGCTGGGAGGGTGGGCCCCAGGAAAAAAAGAAGAAAAAGAAGAAATAGATTAATGCTTTGCAGGACACCTAGGGTATTTCTTTCAGGGGGTATTACTTCCACTTTTAGGCAGGAACAAGAGCTGGGAGGAAAACAGCAGCAAGGGCTGACAGCTCCAAGGTGATCAAAGGGGACAGCGTGAACGGCTTGCTCTGCCAGCCGTTTATTAGAAAGAGAGGGGTGCTCCTGGGCCACGCTGGCGGGGAAGAGGGATTAAGATCAAATAGAAAGAGATCGGCCTGACTCCTTTATGCAGGAGAAAAATGCGCGCATATATATTTATATATTTATATGTTTACATGTATATTTACATTCAAAGAATGCTGTCCACTACAAGATCCACTCCTTCCCATAGGCCCCCACCCCACCCCACACACACAGACGCGCGCGCTCCTCACACATGTAAAGAAAGGAAATTCCATCCTTTCTTTCCAAATGTTGTCACTTCTGCTGTCTCAGTGCTTGAAATATCACATGATGAATTATCCACTGGAGAACATTTTTATGCAGAGGCACCCCCACTTTGGGGAACGCTAACTTTGTGTGAGTCTGATTTACCTCAGAAATAAAGTTTAAGGCACTCCTGGCATTTGGAAAGAACCTCTCTTTCTATAGATAACAGGGCAAAGTGTTAAAATGGAGGTCACTGGTGCGAGAGATATCCTGTTGTAAAAACGGTGACCTCCAGAAGTTTTGGGAAAGATGGCAGTGGAGCCATCTACATATAGAAAGAACACAGGTGTTGCTCTCACAACCAACGCATGACAATGGTAGGTAGGCAACTGCCCAGCATATATCATGCAGTTTCTTCCCTAGTGAGATATGATCTTTATACCTAGAAATGCAATAAAGTTATTAAGGGGCCTGAATGGAATGAGAAAGACCTTCTCGATGATAATGACTTTATTCTGCCTAAGCGTCGGTTACTCTCTCCTCTCTAAGACTTTTTATCAGTTACAGCTTTACAAGAAAAAAAAAAAAAAAAAAAAAAAAAAAAAAAAAAAAAAAAAAACCAGCAGCAACAAGCAAACTAAATTTTAACCAAATTCACACTTTGAAATCTCCACACCCTAAATCTTACATTTAATCATAAAGTGTTAAATTTTAATGTATTCTTTTAACACAGCACTAGCATTTTGTCAAAAATAGGCATAGCCAGGAAATTCTGAAGCTTTTCTTACAATTAGAACACGTGTGCTTTGTTTTTCCCTTAAGAAGTCTTTAACTTTACTGTTTTCTCCAATATTAGGGAGGTTTTTAATATCTATTGTTTATTTTTCCAATTATATAAGAACATATTTTTATCATAGAATATTTACATAGTGTAGGGTTATACACATGAAACAATGAAAATCTCATCTGGATTCCCACTTTCCCAAATGATTCCCTTCCCCAGAAGTAAATTCATATTTCCCCACTATAGTATTCATCTAACCCTTATAAAATTCATCCAGCCCTTGTAAATATTTTTATATGCGTATATGTATATATGCAATCATATAAATTTTAAAAGCCTACAAATTCAATCATACTATATGTTTTATTCTGCAAAGTGATTTTGTTCACTTACTACACCAAAGAGATCTTTTAAAAAAAATCAAGACCTATAAATCTATCTCATTTTTGACTGGTGTATAACATTTCATGATTTATTATTACATTATTGATACATAATTAGGGTATTTCCAGTTTTTTGTTATTATAAATAATACTGAAACTGACATTCTTAGGTACACATCTTTGACCATACGTGCTAGTAATTTTATAGACTAGACTGTATTGAAATTGATAAGTGAAAGGATATATGCGTTTTAAATTTATGGATACTACCAAAGTAGTCTCACAAAGAGCAAAAACAATTTATATTCCACCAAATTGTCTATGACTAGACTGCTGTTTTGCACAGTCTCTCAATCACTATTTATTATCAATTTAAAAATGTTTTGTCAATATTTTGTAAAAAAAAAAAAAAAAAAACTTGTTTTCTCACTTTCCTTTTTAAATTATTACTGAGGTTGAACAAGTCTTACTTTGTGTTTTTTGTTTGTTTGTTTTGAGTTGCCTGTTTACGTATTTGCCCCATTTTTTCTTTGGATCTTTCTTTTTCTTCATGATTCTAAGAAATCCTTTACATAAAATGAACACCTTTGTTCCTTTTACTTAGTGTAATTGTTTCTCTTAGCCTATTGTTTATCTTTTAACTTGGATTATGGAAACTTCATCATAGGGACATTTGAATTTTTATGTAGCCAAGTCTGTCAGCAATTTCTTTTATAGACTCCAGGTTGTGTCCTGATTAAAATTTAATAAAGAACATGTACTTTTATCTTCTATTCCAGATGGCAGATTAGCTGTCTAAACTGTTTCTATTTCTTTAGGACCATTCTACATTAAAATAAGTGTACACTGTATCAATTAGTCAGTAGGGTACTACATTCATTTGTTCTTTTTAGCAAAGCACTGGTTACATCTTCCCCTGTACTAAACTAAGACTTTGCCTGTAGATAGACCCCAAAAATGTCTGTGGATTGTAGAGGGAAGAAAAAGCATCAAAATAATGGCTTACTAAGTGAATTAACACAGAAATAGAAGACCAAATACTGCATGTGTTCACTTATAAGTGGGAGCTAAACATTGGTTACATATGGACAAAAGGATGGGAACAATAGAAACGAGACTACTGAATGAGGGAGATGGGGGCAGGGAGGTAAGGGCTGAAAAACTACTTATTGTGTACTATGCTCACTACCTGGGTGACAGAATTATTTGTACCCCAAATTCAGCATCACACAACATATCCATGTAACAAACGTGCACATGAACCCCCTATTCTAAAATAAAAGTTGAAATTATTTTTAAAAAAGAAAAACAGTTTATCAAATAAAAGTCATCAGAACTCCTGGTTCCATCGATTTTTAGAAACATTAATATACTCAAGATTGATTTTCTCAAAGGAATCTATGACGTAGCCACTCTCAAAAATTATAAATGATGGCATCATTCTTCTTTCTCCTAAAGTAGTGACACACATCCTCTCTATAAAACTAGATACAAGGTGTCATTTAATGGAACAGGTCAGTGTTAACAACATGGCTTGCCACCTACCAGGCCTATGGCAGAAATGACCACAGAAAGTATTCCCTGGGGAAATTTTTTAAAAATAAAGATTTCTAGCACTATCCCAGACATTCTGAATAATAGTCTCAGGAATGGAGTGATATGGTTTGGCTGTGTCCCTACTCAAATCCCATCTTGAATTGCAGTTCCACAATCCCCATGTGTCAAGTTGGGGGACAGGTGGAGATAATTGAATCATAGGGGCAGTTTTCCCTACACTGTTCTCCTGGTAGTGAATAAGTCTCACGAGATCTAATGGTTTTATAAAGGGGAGTTTCCCTGCGCTTGCTCTCTTGCCTGCCACCATGTAAGGTGAACCTTTGCTCCTCATTTGCCTTCTGCCATGATTGTGAGGCCTCCCCAGCCATGTGGAACTGTGAGTCCATTAAACCTCTTTCTGTTATAAGTTACCCAGTCTCGGGTATGTCTTTATTAGCAGCGTGAGAACAGACTAATATATGGGGCTCTGAGATTTATAGTTTTGGGCACTTGCTCATAGAGTAGCACTGGGAACCACCTTCTCTTGTTTATTTAGAACATGTAGGGTTCTTTGATTTCTCTTTGACATGGTTTCTCTCTCCCCTCCTCACATAAAATACATGAATACATCTTATTGATTTTGCTTCTGAAGTGTCTTTCAATTTATATTATCCTTCCCATTCTATCTACTACTCCCCTATTTTAGGCCTCCACAGTCTCCTTATGAAAAACGGTCTCCTAACTTATTTTCTCAGTCTTTGTTGCTCCTCATCTTAGTATTTTCCAAAGCTTCTTGGCAGATTTATTCACGCTACCAGTATGTGAAAACCTACATCTGAATATCCACACTCTTTTCACTCATTGAGTAACTTTGTGATTTTTACCTCAACTGACTTTTCCATATCATCAACATCTACGCTGACCTCCTTTTCCTCCTCGAATTTGTCAGTGCCATGTCACAGCTCAAACCCTCTGTATTCGTCTGTTCTCACACTGCTATTATAGCAAAGACATACCCAAGACTTGGTCATTTATAAAGAAAAGAGGTTTAATTGACTCACAGTTCAGCATGGCTGGGGAGGCCTCAGGAAACCTACAATCATGGTGGAAGGGGAAGCAAACACATCCTTTCTCACATGGTGGCAGAAGAGAGAAGAATCAGTGCCTAGCAAAAGGGGGAGGACCTTATAAAACCACTAGATCTCATGATAACTCACTCACTATCATAAGAACAGGATGGGGAAAACCACCCTCATGATTCAATTATCTCCACCTGGTCCTTCCCATAACATGTGGGGATTATAGTTCAAGATAAAATTTGGGTGGGGACACGGCCAAACCACATCACCCTCCATTTTACTTACCTGCTGTGAAGACACTGTCATATTTTTCTCTAGTGACTAACATGCTGTTTCCTTTATTATGGCTCTGACTTTTCAAGATTCAAGTCAAATGCTCTTTCTTTTGTAAATTTCTTCCCCTAATTTGCCCTTCCCTCTTCTGACAGTCTCACACTTTGAATTACTTTCTATTCTGTTATCATTATCAAAGACTATTACTGTCTTACATTGTTGTCTCCCACAGTAGGTTGTAAATTCCTCAAAAACAAGATAATTTCTAATTGAACATTTGGGTCATAGTACCTAATAGTGTCTATTACAAATGGTGGAAATGAAATAGATAACTTGAATATATCCAAACAGTCTATCTGAATGATAACAAGGACTATGCTTTGTGATTCTTGGTTCCTATCACAGAAAATTTAGAAATAGTTCAAACCAAGATTTTGATTCCATCTGTGTCAAGAATTATAAATAAGTAAGGCTTACCAAAATAACAGCATGTCTACTGCTAAACAGTCAAACAAGATGAAGAAATAAATATATATCCTCTTGAGAATTACAGAGACAAAATGATAGAATAAGTCAATTCTATTAAAGCTGACTTTTGTCATTTTTCATGTTATGATATTTAAATAATTCACTCTAATATTTCATTGAATGGAATTATATTACAATGTAAAAGGATTTGTAGGTAAAAACCCATTCCTTTATTCAGGGAATACAAATTCAGATAAGAGAAGTATAAGTTCATTTGTTTTCATGTCAAGTCACATGACGTTCTAATAGGTATGAAATACTAGAATAAATGGCAATATTTTAAGTGCCATAGAATATGGGCTGAAGTAGGAATCAGAGGATCTGAGGTTGAGTCCCTGATTGCTTATGAGATCTGAATACCTTACATACCTTTTTTCTCTCAATCTGAACTGTCTGATTGTAAAATGGAATGCTTTTTCTACTGTGCAACTTTATTACCAAATGAGGTAATGTGTCTAAAATTGCTTCATAAACTATAAACAATGATGTAAATATTAATAATCTATTTCAATTTAGGTCAGAAACTAAAGTGAAAGATGAGAAATGGGGCAAGCTCAAGCACTGTACACACCAACCCGGCTTCACCTGACTTTGCTAACTTTTTATAGCACCGATGGTAACACAGATGCTCTTTGGAAATTTAGGGAACATCTCACTTGGCAAGTTAGAGTTACAGGTCCTTCCAAGAGTTTCATGAGGAACAATAGCAACCAAAAGGGTATCAATTTGTGAGAAGAAATTAAAGGACCAATGGTCTAGACATCTCAGTGTCAAGCTCGATGCAGTCAAAGAACAGATGTCCTAAAGCAGAGGGCCTGTGAAGATCATAGATGACAATGTCAAGGAATAAAGAGTTTAGGACAGAGCTTTTCTAACTTCAGTGTGTGTACCATGCACCTCAAGATCTTATTAAAATTTGGTTTCTAAGTCTGTAGCCCTGTAAAGGGATGAATTTCTGAATTCTACAAAGTTCTGAGGTGATGCCAATGTCGCTGGTCTGTGGACCACCTTTTTTTTTTTTTTTTTTTTTTTTTTTTTTTTTTTTTAAGACGGAGTCTGGCTCTGTGCCCAGGCTGGAGTGCAGTGGCACGATCTCGACTCACTGCAACCTCAGCTTCCCGGGTTCAAACGATTCTCCTGCCTCAGTCTCTTGAGGAACTGGAACTACAGGTGCGCTCCACCACACCCAGCTAATTTTCGTATTTTTAGTAGAGACGGGGTTTCGCCATTTTGGCCAGGATGGTTTCGATCTCTTGACCTCATGATTCACCTGCCTCGGCCTCCCAAAGTGCTGGGATTACAGTTGTGAGCCACTGCGCCCAGCCTGGACCACTCTTTAAGTATGAAGAGGCTAGAACATTTCATAAATTGTGCATGCGGATATGAAGTCACCTGCATGGGGCCAGGATGTGAGCTATAGAATAATACCATGAGGCATGTGCTGCCATGTCTGTGAGAAGGACTTCCTTAGCTGGTAGAAAGAAGGAAGCGTAGAGGAGAAAATTTCTAGTTAGGAGTTTCCAAGGAATGAAGAGAAAAAGCTCCAGCAGTGAGGATAAAGGACAATGTTGATCCATGTGAATTGCCATGCGCCAGTATGGTAGAGGAAAATATGTTATATCCTTAGAGGTGAGTCAGATTTCAGTTTAAGCAAAGAAAAATTCAGCATCTTCTGTGAAGGGTTTTGAGGACTTTGGAAAGTTTGCAAAGGTAAGGTCAGGATGGTGGCTGCTGACCCATGGAAGAAGAAGCACACAACAAAATGTTGATGAAAGTGTGGAAGAAGAAAGAGCAAACATAAAGGTTTACCTCTGTGAAAGGAAATTAAATTTTAGGACCCCAAACACATTTAGCCAAAGGGAAAACTCAAGCTGGGGACTGGGTCAGGCAAACCTGCTTCCTCCTTTTAGGTCCTGAATAAGATGGCTGCAAGATGAAAAGCTACATGCCTCCCCCATATTTTGCCCACAAAGAAATTCCTAGTGAGCTATTAAAATTTTCCCATGGCAATGGAAATTGATAACTTATCTTTACAGGTGCAGTCACTCCAGCCCACCAGACACAAATGCATATCTGATTGTTCCCCTATCCCATTTTGTCTGTATTACCTTATGTAAAATGCAGATTCCCTGCATTTTTCCTCTGACTCTTTTGTTTATGTCATCTTATATAAAAAATGCAGATTCACTTACATGAAAACCATGCACTTCTCGGCTGGCCGGGCGCGGTGGCTCACGCCTGTAATCCTGGCACTTTGGGAGGCCGAGGCGGGCGGATCGTGAGGTCAGGAGGGAAGGAGACGATCCTGGCTAACATGGTGAAACTCCGTCTCTACTAAAAGATACAAAAAAACAGCTGGGCGTGGTGGCGGGCGCCTGTAGTCCCAGCTACTCGGGAGGCTGAGGCAGGAGAATGGCGTGAACCCGGGAGGCGGAGCTTGCAGTGAGCCGAGATCGCGCCACTGCACTCCATCCCGAGCGAAAAAGAGAGACTCCGTCTCAAAAAAAAAAAAAAAAAAAGAAAGAAAAAAGAAAAAAGAAAAGAAAACCATGTACTTCTTAATCTCCCACCCTTTCCCCTTTAAATTTGGAGCCCTCAAAATCGTCTTTGGAGAAAGGCTTAGATCTGTCTTCTGGGCGTGTCCTTAACTTTGGGAAATAAATCTCGTAAAATGATTGAGACTTGTCTCATCATTTTCCTCAATTGACACCTCTTAAGAAATCCCCTAACAAGATCAGTGTAGTGGATGCTGTGGTGTGTCTCCCAGATACACTCATCCCTCGGCTTCTGGGATTTTGCAGGCTGACTTTCTCAGTTGAGTGCTGCTCCAGGATTTTCCCTGGGTTATGGTTGTTGAAAGCCACCGTGTGGTAGGCATGCCACCTTCTTGGGTGTGACCCCTATGGAATGACTGGCTGATATGTATGTATGTGAGTATGCTTGGGGAAGTGCATCACAAAGATACTATTCCTTCCACAAATCTCCCTGAAACTGGGTTTATTTTCTTTACTATGAGAGATAGCACTACTAATATCAGATAAAACTTTTTTCCTCATATTGTTTCAAGGTGGTCTATCACAGGTGAATAGACATCTTGTGCAAGGTAAAAGTTTAAATGTCTAAAATTAAGTGTATTCAATAATAAAACCAATCTAAGACCAACATATTTATGTCTTTTTCACATAATTTCTACAGTATTTGTTCTTGAAAAATTATTTTTCATTTAGTTAAGCAGCTATTTTTATAATTTATTTCAGAAATATTTAATAAATTATATCACTTGTGTAACATGTATATGTTGTAATGTATGTTATGCAGACACTTATAGCATATATTACGTATACATCCATTTCCGAAGCAAAAAGCTGCCACATGTATACACATATAGACAGTTTTAATCTACTTTTACATTAGATACCTCTTCAAGGATTTTTTTTTCCAAATAGCATTATTTTTCATTATATTAAATTTACATAGCAGAGCATAAGCATATTCAAATAAACTAATCTGGATGCAAGTTTATGTCATTGTTTCTAACATCATTCACTATTTTACCAATATTACAAAGGTAATTGGTGATATTTCTTTTTTTTCTTTTCTTTTTTTTTTTTTTTTTTTTTGAGACAAAATCTTGCTCTGTTGCCAGGCTGGAGTGCAGTGGCATAATCTCGGCTCACTGCAACCTTCGCCTCCCAGGTTCAAGGGATTCCCCTGCCTCCCGAGTAGCTGGGACTACAGGCATGCACCACCACGCCCAGCTAATTTTTAGCATTTTAGTAGAGACGGGGTTTCACCATGTTGGCCAGGATGGTCTCAATCTCCTGACCTCATGATTTGTCTGTCTTGGCCTCCCAAAATGCTGGCATTACAGGTATGAGTCACTGTGTCTGGCCTTAAATGGGTGATATTTCTTGCACTTAATAAAATGCCTCTTTTATTGCTCAATTTTGTTAAATGTCAATTTTAACATGTCTATCATGAGTAGGCATCTTAGGGCTAAGTTAGGTTATAATCTCTGTTCTTGGAATAAAAGTACTCAAGGAGAGAAGAGTCATCTGTTGGTACCTATAAAGTGTTATACTTCTCAGTAGAATTCATATATTTTTTGGTCAACTTTTCTTTGCCTTTTATGCTGCCAAAATATGAACCTGTATGCCATCTGAACAGACATAATATAATTATTATTTGAGAAAATAAACCCTTGAACTCTACATATGTTATTCAGAGAACAGAAGATATAGACAAAGACATAGTAAAACTGGTTTGTTTCAACAAGTATGATGGTAAAATCTTGACCATACTCTATATCAGCAGTCCCCAACCCACGTGCCATGGACTGGTTGGTCCATGGCCTGTTAGAAACCGGACTGCATAGCAAGAGGTGTGAGCAGCAGGGAAGTAAGCATTACTGCCTGAGCTTAATCTCCTGTTAGCTCAGTGGTGGCATTAGATTTTCATAAGGGCACCAATTCTTTCATGAGCTGTGCATGTGAGAAATCTAGGTTACACACTCCTTATAAGAATCCAATGCCTGATAATCTGAAGTGGAACAGTTTCATCCCGAAAGCATCTCCTGACTCCTCCTGCTCTACTATGGAAAAAATTGTCTTCCATGAAACCAGTCCCTGGTGCCAAAAATGATTGGGGACCGCTGCCTGATGTTGATGTTCTATCTTCTCATCTTTGCTCTAATTGTAGGTCTCACCCACAGTTGTTTAGCACGTAAGTGCTATATGTGTGGACAAATGGTGTTAAGTCATATGAGTCAGGGAAGTATAATGAACACTTACTCACTTTCTGGTCCAATAGCTCCTCAGGAAACAGTGTGGTTAGACAGTTTGGGCAGACTCTAAAATCTGTGCAGTGCTTCATCAGGTACCATGGAGTCTACTAGAGGATAAAATATTATCCTCTGGCCATAAATGATTTATAATCTATTGGGAAAGTAAAGTACAGCATATGAGCACTAAGGAACATTGTGGTAATAGTGTAGAGCTTTTTAATAAAGGTTGCCGAAAAAGTAAACCAGAGACAGTTAAATAATGAGAAAGGTCTGGCTAGGCAGAGGAGTGAAGAAAGCTGAACCAAAGCACTATCCATTAGAGGTGTGAATATTTACTGTGTGCTTCATAAGGTTCAGCCTCCTCACTTGATCTTACATGGTTTTATTTTATTTAATCCCCCCAAAATCTATTTTACTGTTAATAGTCTCATTTTACACAGAAAGAAACTCAGGTTTAGTGAGATTAAGTAACCTGCCTACTGCAGATACTGGAAAAGTCACACTTTCAACAACTCAACCATCCTGATTCCAGAGATTTCATTACAACATGCTGTCATCATGAGCCATGAGGCAACAGGGTGAGGGGTAGTGTTGGTGATGAGTACACGAATGCTACAAAACATGAAGTGACGAGTTTTGAGTGGAGGCAGATTTGAAAGTTAGGCTGAGAAATTTAGTCTTACTGTGGTGATGTGGAGGGTATCACTGAAGGTTTGAGAGCAGAGGACAAACATGGTAGAGACAATATTTAAGGAATATTGGTTGGGCAACATTGTAGGAGATAGGCAGGGTTCTCCAACTAGCTGACATCATTTTCAGAAAAAGGATAAAGCCTCTCATCACAATGATAATGGTGAGAACAGACTTCAGGGCACACATAGATCTTTGCAAGTAAAACATAAGCAAGAACTGTATCCCTTTTAAAGAATCCAGTCAGTAGGTGAAGTAGTAGTATAGAATAAGGATTAATAACCATACCAGTATTTATTGATCATATATCAAATTCCAGGTACTATGGCAACTACCTGTATAGCATTATTTATAATTCTTCATGATGACTCTGTGAAGTAGGTTCTATTATTATAATATTCAATTACATATGAGGTTACATAGTATAAGGAGAGTTAAATAATCACTGGTAGACAGAATAGGCAGGATTAAACCTAGATTGTCTTGTTTTCTTAAACTGGCATTTCTTGACCTAGAAGGTAGAGCTTCTGAAGGCTAGTGATGCTGACAAGGCTCTGATATCCCTCAGCTCCACTTTTCTTCCTTGGGAGAAAAGGTGGCATTTGTTTGCTTGCTTGCTTGTGTGTTTGTTTTGTTTTGGGATGGGTGAGTCCAGAGTTGTATGAGTGTTATTGGGAAAGATGCAATAGAAAGTAGGAGGTTGAGGAATCAGGATTGAGACAGAGGGTTTAATCAGCTTATTTTTAACAGTCATTGTCATTTGTTAGCCTGGTTTTCATTTATGGTTTATCATTGTTAGCTAAACTAGGGAAGTGAACTTTGGCAGTATTGGTAGTATTTATTTTTAACCCTAGTTTACACTAGGCAAAATGTGCTGAATTTTGGGATACTGGATTTTCGTTAAGTAAAGATGCACATTTACTGAGTGTAAACATAGTAACAAATCAAATAATGATGAAAAGTATTCTGAAGAAATAAAGACCAAGAGAGTTTGCACTGATTCCACTCAACCTGGAGAATGCCACAATAAGCATCTGGTCAATTAAAGTTCATGCATATTAATTCTGTAGCCTTAAACCTGAGAAACCTGTTGGTAAATATTAAGAGGTTGATATGATTTGGCTGTTTCCTAACCCAGATTTCATCTTGAATTGTAGTTCCCATAATCCCCACATGTTACGGGAGGAACCCTGTGGAAGGTAATTGAATCATGGGGGGCAGTTTCCCCCATGCTATTCTTGTGACAGTCAGACATCACAAGATCTGATGGTTTTTACAAGAGGCTTCCCCCTTAGCTTGGTTCTTATTCTCTCTCCCACTGCCTTATAAAGAGGTACCTTCCACCATGATTGTAAGTTTCCTTTCCACCGTGATTGTAAGTTTCCTGAGGCCTTCCCAGTCATGTGGAACTGTGAGTCAATTAAACCTCTTTCCTTTATAAATTGTCCAGTTTTGGGCAGTTCTTTATGGAAGTGTGAAAATAAACTAATACAGTACATTGGCACTGGGTAACGGGGTGCTGCTCTAAAGATACCCGAAAACATTGAAGCTACTTTGGAACTAGGTAACAGGCTGAGGTTGGAACAGTTCAAAGGGCTCAGAAGAAGACCATAAAGTGTGGGAAAGTTTGGAGCTCCCTAGAGACTTGTTGAACAGCTTTGACCAAAATGCTGATAGTGATATGGATAATGAAGTTCAGGCTGAGGTGGTCTCAGATGGAGATGGGGAACTTGTTGGGAACTGGAATAAAGGTGACTCTTGCTATGCTTTAGCAAAGAGATTGGTGACATTTTGTCCCTGACCTAGAGATCTGTGGAACTTTGAACTTGAGGGAGATGATTTAGGGTATCTGGTGGAAGACATTTCAAAGCAGCAGAGGATTCAACAGGTGACTTGGGTGCTGTTAAAAGCATTCAGTTTTTTGTATTCACAAAGATATGGTTTAGAATTGGAACTTATGTTTAAAAGGGAAGTGTAGCATAAAAGTTTGGAAAATTTGCAGCGTGAAGATACAATAGAAAATAAAAACCCATTTTTTTGAGGAGAAATTCAAGTTGGCTGCAGACATTTGCATAAATAATGAGGAGCCATATGTTAATCACCAAGACAATGGGGAAAATGTCTCCAGGCCAAGTCAAAGACCTTTGTGGCAGCCCCTCCCATCACAGGCCTGGAGACCTAGGAGGAAAAAATGGTATTGTGGGCTGGGCCCAGGATTCCCATGCTGTGTGCAGCCTAGAGACTTGGTGCCCTGAGTCCCGGCTATTCCAGTTGTGGCTAAAAGGACCCAAGGGATAGCTCAGGCCATGCCTTCAGATGATGCAAGCCCCAAGCCTTGGCAGCTTTCACATGGTGTTAAGCCTGTGAGTGCACAGAAGTCAGAACTGAGTTTTGGGAACCTCCACCTAGATTTCAGAGGATATATGGAAATGACTGGATGTCCAGGCAGAAGTCTGCTTCAGGGGCAGGGCCTTCATGAAGAACCTCTGCTAGGGCAGTGTGAAAGGAAAATGTGGGGTTGTAACCCCCACACAGTCTCCCCAGGGCACTGCCTAATGGAGCTGTGAGAAGAGGGCCACCATTCTCCAGACCCCAGAATGGTAGATCCACCAACAGCTTGCACCATGTGGCTGGAAAAACTGCAGACACTCAACAACAACTTGTGAATGCAGCCAGATGGAGGGCTATACCCTGCAAACCCACAGGATCACTAGCCAAGGCCATGGAAGCCCACCTCTTGTATCAGCATGAACTTAATGTGAGACATGAAGATTTAATTACTGTCTTATTGGATTTCGGACTTGCATGGGAACTGTAGCCCCTTAGTTTTGGCCAATCTCTCCCATTTGGAATGGGTATATTTACCCAATTACTGTACCTCCATTCTATCTAGGAAGTAACTAGCTTGCTTTTGATTTTACAGGCTCATAGGTAGAAGGGACTTGCTTTGTCTAGATGAGAATTTAGACTTGAACTTTTGGGTTAATGCTGGAATGACTTGAGACTATGGGGGACTGTTGGAAAGGCATGATTGTGTTTTGAAATGTGAGGACATGAGATTTGGGAGGGGCAAGAATGGAATGATATGTTTTGGCTGTTTCCCCATTCAAATCTCATCTTGAATTGTAGTCCCATAATCCTCACATGTCATGGGAGGGACCTGGTGGGAGGTAATTGAATCATGGGGCTGATTTCTCCCATGCTAGTGAGTAAGTTCCCATGAAATCTGATAGTTTTATAAGGGACATCCCCCTTCATTCAGTTCTTTCTCTCTCCTACCACCTCGTGAAGAGGTGCCTTCCACCATGATTGTGAATTTCCTGAGGACTTCCCAGTCAAGTAGAACTGTGAGTCAATTTAACCTCTTTCCTTTATAAATTACCCAGTGTCAGGCAGTTCTTTATAGCAATGTGAAAATGAACTGATACAGTGGTGTTCAGTAAGTTGCACTATATTTGGTAAATTTAGAAGAATTCTGTAGTTCCTCTTCCTTTCAAAGTAAAGAATTTTCAGGCCAGGCACAGTGGTGGACATCTGTAATTCCATCACTTTGAGAGGCCAAGGTGAGCAGATTGCTTGAGCCCAGAAGTGTGAGACCAGCCTGGTAACATGGTGAAACCCCATCCCTACCAAGTGTGGTGAGTGATCCATGTCTATAGTCCCAGCTACTAAGGGCACTGAAGTGGGAGCATCACCTGAACTTGGAAGGTGGAGGCCACCCACAGTGAGCAGTGACTATGCCACTACACTGTAGCCTGGGTGACAAAGTAAGACCCTGTGTCAAAATGAAAGCATTTTCATTTCTTAGTTTACATGGATTTGCAGTGTGTAAATGTGTGTATGTGTATATATATAATTTTTCTTGACACAGGGTATGTATTATATCTGAGTGTACTTTTTAAAATGAGAGAACAAAAAGATGTCCATATATCACCTTTAATAATTTTGATAAAGCATAACTAGACATTGAATAATGTAAATTATTAAAAATAAATCTCTGGGAGTTGATAGGAAAGACTTTCAAAATTAATTATTCCTTAGTTTAAATCAACTGTACATAAAAAGTAATGAGGTATATGTCACAATTTTAAGACTTTAAAACCTTCTCTTTTTCTAGTTTCTATTATTTCAGTGAATTCTCAGAACAGATTGTGTAAAAGTTGAAATTAGGTTATGAAGACATTTAATCTTACTGAGCAATACAGTCAGCATACAGGACATATAGAAAGCATGAGGATTTAGAAAAAGTGGAAAGGAGAAAATGGGTAGTAATATTTACACTAATCCAATGTACAACCAAATGAATGATTAGCATATAAATCATGACAGGCATTCATACATACCATGAATAACAATGACACAGGAAGGGGATGGTCATGATGTATGAGACGTTAGTTATTTTAAATGGGATAACAAGAATGTTCTGTCTGATAACGTAACATTTGAGCAGAAACAGGAATGAAGAGAAGAAACAAAACGTATTAATTTCTGGAGAAACACTATCTGTAGAGGGTGTAGCAACTTCAATATTCCTGAAGCAAGTGTTTCTTTACTCCTGGTGCTTTCAGGGAGCAAGCCCGGAGCTTGTGGGTTTGGAGTAGAGTGAACAAGAAGAGTTGTGGGCGATAAGGTCAGAGATGAAGCTGAGAGTAGACACTCAGAGGCAAGAGTAGGATTTTTTATTTTACTTTATGGGATGAGAAAATACTGGGGACTTTCAGGAGAGAAGGTATATTATCCGAGCTAGGTTTTAATAGAATTATTCCAGTTCTAACATGGTAAATATAATATAAGTGAAAGGGCAGAAACAGGTAGAACAATCAGGAAGTTAATAAAATCATGAAATAATCCAGATGAGAGATAATGGCTGAAGTAGTAATGGCAGAGGTAACAAGAAGTGATTAGATCAGAATGTATATTTGAAGGTAGACCAGTCAAATTTGCCCATTAGTTATCTGTATAAGAGACCAGATTGTTCAGTACATGAGGACAGAGATTTCTGTTTTGCTCACTGCTGAATCAAAAGCACCTCAACTAGTACTTGACATACTAGGTGTTTAACAAATACCTTTAATGCAATAAACGAATCAACAATAGATACAAATAAGTGGCAAGAAAAGAATTATTTGTATTAATTTATGTAGTCAGAAAGATAATATAGCTCTGTTACTTGTGTAATTTATAAATGGAAGCTATAATCTATTATACTTATAACCTTACCTTAACATTGAAATAACTTCAAAGATTATTTTACTTGAGAATTTATATAGAAGTTTAAAGGACTAGTTGAGAACAAATTTTAATCAATATTAAAAACCATATAGATAACATTCTAAACAGTGTGTGTGTGTGTATATATATATATATATAAACACCCACACACATATAGACATATGTATATGTGTGTGTAAACATTTATTCATCATTCACAACAGATACACAAGTGCAAGTTACCAGTAAATCAATATTAATGACAATAATTCTTCTTGCTAATAGCTCTCAGGACAGTTTTCTGTTCTCACTCATTCTGGATTGAGATCTTGCCCTTTGCGTTTTCTGTTTCTGATTCTTCTGCTGTTTTTTTTTTTCTCTAATCATTTGAATAGAGACTTTTTTCTGTTGCACCTGCAAGGCTTCATTAATTGTATATTTTGTTTAAACCATTGATTAACTTTAAACAATATTTATTATTTCTAAAATTTATTAAGGTAGAAATTTATTTAAAGAAGGCACATGACTTGTGAATATTTGTCTCTGAATATCTAGGAATATATCTTGGTTTACCTCTTGGTTCATAGAGAAGACGGGTTTTCAGGCAATATCATATTTTAGGTGAAGACAAAAAACTGGGATTATCTGGAAGTTCGGTTTCTTGTTTCTTTGAAGCCTCTCCTTTATAGTTTGTCTTGGTTTCTGACATCGACAGCTTCCTCACCAACTGCAAGGCAGTTAATGTTATTTGTTTGTGGTCCTATTGGGCTTTTGTTTATCAACACTTTGTTTCATATCTGTTTATATAAAATTTGAATGCATATCCTTGAAATTTTTTTTCTTTAGTTTTTTTCTAGAGGCATAATGATTCAGGAAAAGTTGATGAAAGCATTTTATTTTTCTCTGAATCAAGAATAAGTCTCCCCAGGTATTAGCAAACTTCTTCCATAAAGGGCCAGATGGTAAACAATTTGGGCTTTGTGGGCCATATAGTTGCTATCATAGAAACTCAACTTTGCTATTCTAGGAGGTAAGCAGACAGACAGTACATACGTGAGTAAGTGTGACTGTCTTCCAGTCAATAGAACAGATATGGTCCTTGAGCCATAGTTTACCAACCTATGAGTTGCACAGTTATAGGTAACAGGTAAATAATTTTGGCATCGGTATTTGAATTTATGTAAATTATGTTGTATATTGTTAAATATGTTTTCATAATCCACATTTCGCTGTGCTCTCAAAGATTTCATCTATGTGTAACTATATAGAAAAATTGTTATATTCTCTTTGATTCTGTTAGTCTTAGATGACACGTGGAAAACCTTTGGTTCTGAAGGTCATAAGCAAGTTACAACTGCACACCTGGTGGTAGGTAATATTCTCATAAAGATGAAACACTCAAAAGGAAATCATTATCCCTGGGGTACTAACGTTTGCAAGCCCAAATAGTAAAACCCACAAGGCATCTTGAGAAACACCAGCAAGCTGAGCTGCTTTTTCAACTAGCAGTTCTGTTGTGTCAGGGTTTTCCTAGTCATTGATTTGGAACACCTCAGGCAGGGTGGACCAACACTGAAAACAGTCCGTACAATTCTCCTTGGTTTTTTCCTGTTTTGTTTTCTGCCCCTGTCCCAGAAAGGCAGTTGCTCCATAGATCTTGTCTTTCCTTAGCCTTCCTTCATATTTTGAAATTTATTTTTTGGAAGTTTTTAAAAAAAATATTTATTTCGACAATTTTTGGTTACATGGATAAATTCTTTATTGGTGATTTCTGAGATTTTAGTGTACTCATCACCTGAGCAGTGTACACCATACCCAATATGTAGTCTTTTATCCCTCAATCCCCTCCAAACCTTCCCCGCCAAGTTTCCAAAGTCCATCATACCATCATTCTTTTTTTCTTTTTGTTTTTTTGAGATGGAGTCTCGCTCTGTCACCCAGGCTGGAGTTCCGTAGCACGATCTCGGCTCACTACAACCTCCACCTCCCAGGTTCAAGCAATTCTCCCGCCTCAGCCTCCTGAGTAGCTGGGATTGCAGGTGTGCACCACCACGCCCAACTAATTTTTGTATTTTTAGTACAAACAGGGTTTCACCATGTTGATCAGGCTGGTCTTGAACTCCTGGCCTCGTGATCCACCTGCCTTGGCCTCCCAAAGTGCTGGGATTACACATTATATCATTCTTATGCCTTTACATCCTAATAGCATAGTTTCCACTTATAAGTGAGAACATGCAATGTTTGGTTTTCTATTCCTGAGTTACTTCACTTAGAATAATGGCCTCCAATTCCACCCAACTTGCTGCAAAAGATATTATCTCATTCTTTTTTATGGCTGAGTAGTATTCCATGGTGTATATATAGAAAATTTTCTTTATTCACTCGTTGGTTGATGGGCACTTAGGTTGGTGAGAATTGTATTGCTATAAACATGTAAGTACATGTGTCTTTTTCATAGAATGACTTCTTTTGCTTTGGCTAGATACTCAGTAGTGGGATTGCTGGATCAAATGGTAGTTCTACTTTTAGTTCTTTGAGGAATCTCTATACTGTTCTCGATAGTGGTTGTATTCATTTACATTCCCACCAGCAGTTAAAAGTGTTCTCTTTCTACTATATTCATGCCAACAGCTATTGTTTTTTTACCTTTTTAATTATGGTCTTTCTTGCAAGAGTAAGGTGATATCTCACTGTGGTTTTGATTTGCATTTCACCAATGATTAGTGATGTCGAGCAATATTTCCTGTTTATTGGCTGTTTGCATATCTTCTTCTGATAACTATCTATTCCTGTCTTTTGCCCACTTCTTGACGGGATCATTTGTGGTTTTTTTTCTTGCTGATTTCTTTGAGTTCTTTGCAGATTCTGGATACTAGTCCTTTTTCAGATGTATAGATTATGAAGATTTTCTCCCGTTCTGTGGGCTCTTTACTCTGCTGATTATTTCTTTTGCTGTGCAGAAGCTTCTTAGTTTAATTAGGTCCTATCCAGAAAAATTTTATCAAGATATCAGTAGTGGATTTGAGTTAATGTATGTGTGTTGTAATTTCTTTAATGCTGAAGACATGTAAGCTTATATTATTGAATATGAAAGTAGAAGTTTCCTCTTGACTTTGCCCCAAACGGAGTTAGGCAAGGAAAAAAAGAAAAGAAACAAAGTTAGGCGACATGCTATAGATGTGAAAAGACACCATCCTCAAATTCTGAAAAGCTAAAGGGACTATTATGGACATAGATGGTTAGCTATGGAGAAGTTAAAGCACAGTGCTCTTAGACATCTCCTGCATACATCTAAAGTGCCTTTCAACCGCTTTAGGCTCATATTTTCTGCTACAATGACTGCTACTAGTTTTGTAAGTGCTACTGCTAATTGAAACCACATCATAGTGCAGATCAAAAATAAGCCAGTCAGGCATCCCTGCTGAAAATGTACACAGCAGGATGGCCCCTTTGTTCTTCTTAAAAATGAACTAACTCAAGAAAGGCACTGCCTCTGGATCATTATTCATTAATGTATGCAACATTCCCTCTGCCACGCTCTTTCCTCTTTCTCTCTCTACTCTTCACTATAATTTTCTTGTGGAAAAATAAAAGAACACCAGTTCTCTTGTAAACTGCATAATTGGGTTTAATATGCAGACGTGCCATTTCTAGGCATGTACATTTTCTGCATTAATAGGAGTTATACGCAGAGCATTTAGAGATCACCTGTGGATAGGCTTGTTAATTAACGGAGTTAGAGCCTTATTTCATTCCATTTAAACCAGAGTAATTGAAATCAGCATAATCACCACTGCAGTATTCAGTACTTTCACCCCTTTTCAAGGTTATTTTGGCAATTATGTTCTTGGCTGAGCATGTTAGTAAATGCTGCGGTTACTTCCCGTACTACTTGACTTTTCTCAATGCTGTGCCCTGTGGTATGTATTTTTCATTGTTCAATTAGTTTAAAAAAGCTAGTAATAATTTAAGTCACCCTTCAGTTTTTTTCAAAAAAAAAAAAAAAAAAAAACAATTAAACCTAATCCAGTCTACAAGTTGCTTGGGGAAAATGTCAGAAAATTAGATTAAATCTGATCCTCCAATAGGTTATATGCTACCTTGTGAAGAGTTTTTTAAAATGCATATGTATATATATATATATATACACACACACACACACACTATCAAATTTAATATTAGTTGGATGCTAGTACATATTCTGAGGTTCTGGGACATTTGTTATTATATATTTGTTTATAATACAAAGTTTTTTAAAATTTGAAAATGAATGTGAATATTCTCAATTTTTATCAGATGGAAGAAACTAAACTACTTCAACCTGTAGACAAAAATAAAAAGCCCTTTGAAATTATTTTTAATTTTTAAAAATCATTTTTATAGAAGATGATAAATTATCATCTTTCACACTTTCTACAACTACTAGGAAAGAAAATTTCCTATTGCTGTTCTGAATAATTCTAGGATTAGAACGTAAAACCCAGACTGATATTGTAATGATTTATTCTATTCCATTGACTTATAATAAGTATTTTCTTTCATCCAAAGTGATACTGCATAGTGGCCCAATGATTTTTTCCCCTACATGCCCATTTTCCTGGGTATAAATATAATATTTACTTATAACTGAATTAACACTAGGAGTTTATACTGTGTTTGACAGTTTAGCTTTACACATTTAGCCTCTTTCCACTTGTACTTGATACAGTTCCAACAGCTAATATTTACTGATTTTTTTTCCTATTTTCTTATCCATATAAACATATTTCTGAAGACTAGTTTCACCAGCAATATACACTTAGTGAATACTTTTATTACCTGCTGTATTAACAATCTTACAGTTTTATCATAAAATTGGTATATGCCTCATGTTGCTGAATGTTTTTAAGGGATATGAGAATATTGCTTATTTAGCTCCTTAAGATGAAAATGAGGATGTATGCATGTTTCCATTCAGTATTGTTGCCTGAATTGTCTTTGTGAGGAGCATTTGAAAATAATCAGCGGTTCACATATTCTAGCCAATGGTATTTGCAAAAACAAAGTTGCTCTTTCCATACATTTTAAACCATTTTCCAGTGGCTTAGTAAATCTTATTTTGACATGCATTTTCTGTTTGTATTTGAGCAGGTTTTTTTTTTTTTTTTTTTGGAAAACTCTTCTGTACTGTGCTTTCCAGTTAAAATTGTCTTTGTCAAAGACAACTTGAAAACATTCTTTTGCATCAGCTCATCTATGAAGGACTTACATTTAATATCTCAATGAGAGAGAAAAAAGAGAGAGGTTCATCAATAATGACGATTTAAATTTACTGTGTTTATCAGTGTAAATGAACAATCAAAAAACAAGACATCCCTGGTATCTTCTCTACTATCCTACCCAGGAGAGCCCAGCAGTAAGCTACTTCAGCAATTCTGGCTAATACCGCCTTGCAAATTTACCCAAATGCAGTTCTGTTCATAGTCTATCCTGATTTGGTAATATGCAATTAGAGAAAATGACCATTTGAATATAGAACAATTTTCTTGTAAATTACACAGTAAAAAAATATTTGAAACATATTAAAATCAAGTGGATTTAGAATGATGATAGTTATGAATTACTGTAATTTGGTCTTACACAGCTAATTCCAAAAGATAGAACAGCCGTTTAGCAATTTCCATTCTCTAAATTTCTCATAATGGGATTTAACAAAAATAATGAAGTCATCGTGTTTTTCCTAAAACTCTCTCCTCCTCTTATATGTTCTATTTAAATAAATGAGCCTCCACCCTTTCAGACACTCCAATCAGGGAAACCCAGGAATCACCTCAGTTTCTTTCCTCTACTCCTTACTTAAATACTCATGTTCTCGTAGATACCCAGGTGAATGGATCCAGTCCCACCCATCTCCTCTACCATCTGCTCCCACTTCAGATACTCACTACTCACTAGTCTTTGAGCCTCTTCATAAGGCACGTAGCCCACCAAACATGCAGTCCTTACTACATGTTCAGCATAGTGGCTACAAGGTCTCTAAAATGCAAATCTAGCCATGCATGGTGGCTTACACCTGTAAGCACTTTGGGAGTCTGAGACAGGGGGATCACCTGGGCCCAGGAGTTTGAGACCAGCCTGGCCAACATGGTGAAACCCCATTTATAATAAAAATACAAAAATTAGCCAGTCACGGTGGCACATGCCTGTAATCCCAGCTACTCGGGAGGCTAATGCAGGAGAATCGCTTGAACCTGGGAGTTGGAGGTTGCAGTGAGCTGAAATTGTGCTTCTGCACTCCTCAAGCCTGGGTGACAGCGAGACTGTGTCAAAAATAAATAAATAAATAAAATACAAATTTAACAGTGTCACATTTCTGCTTAAAATCCTGCAGTGGGGGTCGGGCACAGTGGCTCACGCCTGTAATCCCAGCACTTTGGGAGGCTGAGGTGGACAGATCACTTGAGGTCAGAAGTTCGAGACCAGCCTGGCCAACATGGTGAAACCCTGCCTCTACTAAAAATACAAACTTAGGCGGGCGTGGTGGTGTGCACCTGTAGCCCCAGCTACTCAAGAGGCTGAGGCATGAGAATCTCTTGAACCCGGGAGGCAGAGGTTGCAGTGAGCCAAGATCACGCCACTGCACTCCAGCCTGGGTGACAGAGTGAGACTTCATCTCAAAAAAAAAAAAAAAAAAAAAAAAAAAATTCCTGCAGTGGGTAAAATGTTGTTTACTGTAAATGCAAACTCCCTGGCATAGCACACAAGGCCCTTGATGCATGAGCAGCCCCTGGCGAATGTCTCCATCCTCATCCCACACTGTCATGTCAGTTGTGTCTTATTCTCCAGCCACAGACTCTCCCAGCCAACTGCCTTGCAAATGTCTGTCCTTACCCTGTGAATGCTATTCACTGCTCTTCCCCACCACCTGCCCCTCCTCCACCTGCTCTTTCTTATCCTTCATGACTTAGTGTCATGATAGCCACTTCAAGGAAGCCTTCTGTTAAAGAAAAAAACCATTCTGACTCTCATTAAAGTGGTAAGGAAGACTGTATTCAAGACTCACAATAGGGATATTGCAATAGGGGAGAGAGATTGGGTTCAACTCTAAATACAACAAGGGCAAGTGGGGAATTACAGCCAAGGAGCGAGGAAGGGGGTCAGTAGATGGAAAAGTACTAAGAAGAGAAATCTAGGGGAAAGAGATTCTTATAAAACTGATCGAATAAGATTCTTCCTAAAAGCAGGTGAAAGACTTATGCATCAAAAGTGGAAGAAGAACTTGATTAAATATCAAGGATGATTAGATATTTAAGGCTGGGGGATGAACTAGCAGAATTCTTTGCTAAGACTGGGCTAATCATGCCAAAGATAGGGCTATGCCAAGATTGAGGCCTAGTTGAGAAGATAGCTCAGAGGAACCTGACTAAAGCTTGTCTGGGAGACAGTCTTTGTCATTTCCCTAAGTCTCAGACACGGCTTGATCTCCACTCCTTCCTGCAATTTTCTGGGTTTCAGTAGCACTCTAAGTATCTCTGTAATCCATGTGTCACACTCTGTTGTATTATGAGTATTTGTCTGCACTTCCTCTAGGGTGAAAGTTCTCTGAGAGAAATAATTTTGATTCTTATCTCTTGCACGTTGACTGTCACCTAGATGTTTAACAATGTTTGTTAACTAAGAACTGTGTGTGAACTGAAAGAAAAATGAAAATTATCTGTCTACACATCCTCTCTCTTTTAAAAAATATTTTGTAAAGATGGAGTCTTGCTATGCTGCCCAGGCTGGTCTCAAATTCCTGGCCTTAAGCAATCCTCCTGCCTCAGCCTCCCAAAGCACTAGAATTACAGGCATAAGCCACCATGCCTGGCATGCCTTCTCTTTTGTTTTCCACCTACTCCTCCAGGGTCTCTTTTGCTTTTAGTAAAAAAAGTATCTTTGTTATTTGTAGGGATTATTTTTTTGACCTAGGAATTCCTAAACCAGATGTGAGTCACTAGTATTCACTCTTCATGTTCTTATTATGCCTCTATGAATTTATCTTGTGCAGGGATCTATACAGGTGAAATCTCATTGCAAAAAGCACCATTAAAATAAAATTACTGAATCTAAAAGCATATAAACCTATTTTAGTTTTATATGCTTTATTTACAATAACTAATATTTCATACAATTCCAACAATAGATTTCCATTCGTTTTGGAATTTGTGCGTGAAAGAATAAGTTATATCCTGAAAAATACATCCATGACCGTTTCTCTGTTCTTATCACTTTAACTCTAAAATTAAGAAATAGTTTATTCTGTAGAACCTAAACAATTATTCTATAACAATAATTATCTCTTTCTGGGCATGAAAATGAATAAAGCCCTTCTCTCCTTTTTTTTCAAAACCAAAAAAAAAACCCCATTCATTCTTAAAGCCTATGTATTAAATCATTGACTCCTTTGCTTGAAAAATGTATCACAAATTCTTGGTGGTGGTGAATTCAGTTTACATAGCTCTGAATTCATAGCAAGTTTATTTCTTTAGGAAAATGCAAATAGTTATTGTGGTTGGCAGAATTATTTTAATCCCACAAGAGTATTATAAAATTAAAAATTAACATAAAACAGTCATTCATCATCTTACTAGCCAGAAATAACCCCTGTGGATAAGTGAGAAATTGTTACTTTAGTAGCTGGCATTAGAGATTTTTCAAGGTAGGGAACTATCTTTATTTAGGAAAGTATTTTAATTGGCCACATTGAGTGAGAAAAGAGAGGCCTAGAAGGCATGAACTCAAGAAAAGACCAAGAAACTAAAGAGCTCTGCCTAAAAGTAGAGCAGGACGATAAATGACATTAATTCCACTGAGAACAGGAGCTCTAGAACAAGAAGCCACAAGATTATTAGATTATAGAAATATGCAGAAACCTCAGGGAGCACATTGGTCTTCCCAAAGTGCAGACTAAGGGACTTAACCAAAATGTATGTACACATTCCAGGCAGGAGTAATTTCAATTGAGAGAAAGATCTAGGATGGTGTTCAAGAGAGCAGATTCTGGAGTAAGATTGCCTGGGGGTCACTTTAGGTTCCAACACACTTTCTCTGTTTCTGTCTTTGTGTGTTAAGGTGTGTGTTCCTCAGGACCCAACCAGTAATGCAGGAACTCTTAAGAATTAAAACCAAGGGAGTTTAACGCTGGTTACACTGATGATGGAAGGATGGAGAAGCCAGACTGCAGATAATATGAAACCCAGATATTGACAATAGGAGAAAGTCATTACTACCCTTAATAGAAAGGAACAAAGGGAGAAGCAATTAGTGGGGCCCAGAGGTGAGAGTCATGTTTCAGGATCTAGAATCTTAATAGAGAAAACTAGGAATGTAGCAGGTACGTCTAGTGGGAGTTGGAGCCATGGGGAAGGCACAGCAGCTTTCTAAAGCTTTGCCCAGGGAAAACATCAGATACTTTACCTACCTGGAAAAAACAATTTGGTCCAACATATCCATAAACCAGATGAAATAAGAAGAAAATAATTCTGACCAATGAGGTTCTAGGCCAGCCTAATGTATGTGTTTGTATATATGGATTTATGTTATCAAATATAAATATATAGGTACTTATATATATTATATATATGCACATACAAGTGTATCATGCAACCAAATGGAACCATCATGCACACATTTTTATAATCTGATTTAATACTTAATGTGAACATAGATATTCCCTCATGACACTAAATATAAATGTAAGTCTGTAGTAGCAAAAAAATGTGGCTGAAGGATGTCCACATCCTAGTGATTTGTGGAAGGCAGAACTTAAGAAAATAACTAGACTATTTGGAGGAGGAACTCTCTAAACAAAGTGTTCAGGGTACTGCAGGGCTTTTCTTGACTGCTTATAGTGAAATGTGAGAAGAGAGAAAAAACTTAAAGATGGAATTTATAATTAAAAGGGACTTAGGACTTAAAGATCTGGAAAACTCTCAGCCTGGCCATGTCAAGAATGAAAAAGTACATTGGGAAAAGAATATCAAGAGTGTGGCCAAGTGAACATTTGATAAGGAGATGAGTAAGGATACTAGGAAGCCAGATGCTATTCATCAAGATAGTAGAAGGATGACCCCAAAAGCATTTCAGAGATCTTCATGACTGCAATTCCCATCACAGGCCCAGAGTACCAGGGCATTGAGGGCATACCAATTTCAAACGAGGGGCCTGAGACACCCATGGAAACTTGGGGCTTGCTGCCCAGGCTCACTTCAAGTTTCTGCTCCCTACATTCTAGTGCAGTGTTTCTTGGCTACCCTAGCTATGGCTCTGGTGGCCCAGGTCCAGTTCAGGCAGCCCTTCCAGAAGGGCCTAAGTGGTAAATTTTGGTGACACCTACATGATTCCACCTCTGCATGTACACAGATTGCAAAAGCTGTGGAGGAATAGCTACCTCCATCTAGATTTCTAGGGAGTCCTTGGACCAGGTAGAGTCTTGTGGACCAGGTAGAGAACTGCTACAGAGGCAGGGGCACTCCAGAGAGTCCCCAGTAGGACAATTGTTCAGGGAGCCATGAAGATAGGGCCACCCTGAGACCTAGAACTGTAAATCCAGTATGCAACACCAGCCTAGAGGAGCCACAGACACCTGAGAGCTGTCACATGGGCTACACTCAGCTGAACCATGGGGGCGGGGCCACACAAGACCTTTGGGATCCAGTTCCCATCCCAGTTGTCCAGAAGGCAAGACCTGAAGTCAAAGAAGATGATTCTCAAGCCTGAAGATTTAATGTTGTTTGCCTTTTTGGGTTTTAGACCTTGGGACCTGTTACCCATTCCTTCTTCCATATTTCTCCCTTTTGGAATGGGAATGTCTATCTGATGCCTGTCCCACCGTTGTACTTTGGAAGTACATAACTTGTTTGATTTCACAGATTCAGACCTAGACATTAATTTGCCTCTGGATGAATCATACCTCGAGTCTCACCCATATCTGATTTAGATGGTATTTAGGTGAGACTCTAAACTAGACTTTTGGGTTGGTGCTGGAACAAGTTAGTACTTTTGGGGCTACTGGAATAAAATTAATATTTTTATATATGAGAATAAATTTTGGGGGATCACTGGTGAGATGCTATGGTCTGAGTGTGTTCCCTCAAAATTCATGTGTTGAAACTTAATCACCAATATGAAACTACCAAGAGGTGGGGCTTTTTGGAAGAGATTGAGTCATGAGGACAGATTCCCTCAAAAAAGAGATGTGAAGGAGCTGTTTGTCTAATTTGCCCTTCCACCTTCTACCATATGAGGACACAGCAACAAATCTCCATCTTGGAAGCAGAGACCCCTCACCAGACCCTCACCACAGTGCCTTCATATTAGGCTTTCTAGTCCTTAGAACAGTGAGCAATAAATTTCCGTTGTTTGTAAATTCCCCAACTTAACATATTTTTAATACCAGCACAAATGAACTAAGACAATCTCTAAAGGGATTCATTTTTTTTCAAACACCCATGAATTTACAAAAACTGGCCAAGGTCTCACACTATGAGGAAAATATCAAGTAATTCTCTAAACTACAAATCAAAGAGGGCACAGTATATAAAGAGTTAAAAATACATTCTTATATAGTGTTTGGCTTAAAGCAAAAACTAAAACCAAAAAGAGATTATATATAAATAAGTGACAATTAAAAAGTAATATCATGAAATCAATGAAAAGTGGATACCAATGAAAAGATGATACCAAGATGGTAATTTATACTGTTAAATGCATTTAATTTAAAGTGAAAGATTAAAATGTAGACAAAGAATGAACAATGAAGTAAACCTTAAGTTGGTACAAGAATTAATAACAGTTGTAAGAGAAACTAATAATTAGACCTACAAATATAAGAATTTTTAAAATGAATTCAAAACTAGTTATTTGAAACTTTTATTGAATTGCACAAATTTTCGAGAAGTTTGATGAAAGAATAAGTAAAAAGGAAAAAAAGACATTGTGAATGTGAAAGGAGTCTTGACTAAACTATCAAAATTATGTAAAAATTGTGACAGATCCATGCTACAGTTTTACATAGGTTCATTTGGGCATCTGAGGTTAAATTGATAGTTCTAGGAAAATATAAATGATCGAAATTGACTCAAAAACATATTCAAAAGGAAAATAATAAGTTAATAAGCTAGTTTAAATCAATTCTTTTTTAAAAAGCCACCAAATGTTATGAAAGAGAATTAAAGAAAGGACACAGTAAATATGAGAGCTTTTGAGAGAAGTTAGGAAGGGAAGAAGAGACAGAACAATAGCTGTTGAGGAAGAAGAGGTCTCCGGAGTAGGTGCAGTGCAAGTGTGCATGTGTGTGTATGTGTATGTTTTATTGAAGAGACATGAGCATATTTTATGCTGAGAAAGGCTATGGTTAAAAGTAAAAATGAATATGAGGAAGAGCAGTGATATTTAGTAGTATAAGGTCTCTGGAAAGGTAAGAATAGTGAACCAATGCATGTCTATTGGATTGGCCTTAAATATGAAGTGATACTATTCCCTCTTTGTAATAAAAAGGAAGAAAGATAAGACTCATACAAGTGTAGTAGGCTAATATGCTTTCTGGTGGGAAGATGACCATACCCCCTCTGGATACCTTTCATCTTCTGTATAGAGGAAAGCAGAGGGATGGGGGAGTTGGAGATCTGACAGCAATAAAGAAGATTTAAACAAATAACTGTGGAGTTTTTGAGACTGAGTGCAATAAGAAACATAATGTTCTCTAGGCAGTCTTGAGGACTTAATTGAGGTCAATAACCATAAATTCAGCAATTATTTTCAGATTTTCTTCATCAGAATTCAGCAGATCAGGTGCAAATGTCAAAAGAACAGATAATTAAAGTTCATCAAGAGCTGTGACTTCAACATAGGAATAAGAATAAAAGATTGAGAAATGAGACAGTGGAGTTTAGAATATTGGCAAAAGGCAAATCGTACTTCTGAAATAACTCATGAAATTCAAGGTGGATGAGGAGCAAAGCAAAGATAGGAAAAGACTGAGAGACTGAAAGTACAGGAAGTCCTAGTGAGGTCAAAGTATGGGCTGCAGTGACCATGCTGGCCAACCAGCACATTCTCTCACACAAGCAGATTTCCATGGGAACCAAACTGTAACCAAATGATTGCTCAGTAAGCAGGAAGTCACAATCTTATGAGATAGTTGGATGACTCAACAAGAACAATCCTCCCAAAAGACCAGAGTGTCACAGAGTTTGGGCACCAAGATACCCTTCCTTAGACAGTGTTTGAATGGGCTCTGCTAATTTCTGCTTTTGAGGATCTCTTTTTTCCTATGTGCTAGCTTATCCTCTCCCAACGTGTGTTCCACTAGTTTATCGAGATGTTCTGAAGAAAAGGGTTTCCATGAAATAACTGTGAGAAAAGCCATACATAACCTTTTGAGACAGTCCATTTGTGAGTTTTTATTTTTTTCATGCATGATGCAGCTATGATTGTGTGGTAGGTTAGAGTCAAGAGTTTTTCCTTTAGAGGGCACGCTATTGATTGGCTATAAAAAGATCATGGTAAAACAACAATAGAATGTCAACGTAGTTTTGGTGAATTACTCTTTCAAGAAAATGAATTGATTTTCATTATATTGGTCTGTTTCTGATAGAAGGGAGAGGCAAGTCTGTGATTCTCACCGTGAATTTAGTGTAGCCTAAATAATTGCCCAACAGTAAATGGAATCTGCTTTTTAGAACCAACTCCCTTCACAGTTTTAGCCCACGTTTTAGAAATATAGTTGGCTGCCACATAATGTTTTGGTCAACAATGGACCACATGATGGTAGTCCCATATGATTATAAATGGAGCTTACAACTTCTATCACCTTATTACATTGTAGTCATGGTAACTTTATAACATAATGCATTACTCAGGCATTTGTGGCAATGTAAATAAACCTACTTCTCAATAAGAATAAGTCCTTCAGGATGGATTCTGGAAGAGGACATTATTATAGGAGATGACAGCTCCATACATGTTACTGCCTCTGAAGACCTTCCAGTGGGACAAGATGTGGAGGTGACAGACAGTGACATTGATGATCCTGACTCTTGTAGGCCTAGGCTAATGTGTGTGTGTCTTAGTTTTTAACAACAACAACAAAAACTGTAAAAATAACAGAATCTTAAAAGGATATAAAGAAAATAATATTTTATACAACTGTACAATGTGTGTGTGTGTGTGTGTGTGTGTGTGTGTGTGTGTGTGTGTGTGTGTTTCTTTGAGACAGAGTCTCACTCTCTGGCCCAGGATGGAGTGCAGTGCCGTGATCTCGGCTCACTGCAGCCTCTGCCTCCTGGTTCAAGAAATTCTCCTGCCTCGGCCTCCCGAGTAGCAGGGACTACAGGTGTGCACCACCATGCCAGACTAATTTTTTTGTATTTTTCATAGAGACGGAGTTACGCCATGTTGAGCAGGCTGGTCTCAAACTCCTGACCTCAAATGATCCACCTGCCTCTGTCTTCCAAAGTGCTGGGATTAGAGGCATAAGCCACCTCACCTCGTCTACAATGTGTTTTTGTTTGAAGCTAAGTGTTATTACAAGAAAGTCAGAAAGTTTTAAAAACTTTAAAAGTTTATAATACATAAAAGTTACAGTAGGCTAAGGTTAATTTATTATTATTACTATTGCTTATTTACTCCTCATTAGACAGGGTCTTACTCTGTCACCCAAGCTGGAGTGCAGTGGCGTGATCATAGCTCACTGCAGCCTGGAACTCCTGGACTCAAGAGGACCTCCTGCCTCAGCCTCCTGAGTAGCTGGGACCATAGGTGTCTGCCACCATGACTAGATAATTGTTAATTTTTAAATTTTTTACAGAGACTGATTTTTGCTTTGTTGCCCAGACTGGTCTCAGACTTCTGACTTCAAGCAATGCCTCCTGCTCAGCCTCCCAAAATGCTGAGAATACAGGCATGAGCCACTGTGCCCAGTCTAATTTATTGTTGAAGAAAGAATTGTTTTAAATAAATTTAGTGTAGCCTAAGTATACCACACTTATGAGGTCTACAGTGGCTCAGTGCAACTTTGTAACCTAGGAGCAGTAGGCTACACCATACAGTGTAGGTCAGTAGTAGGCTCTGCCACCTAGGTTTGTGTAAGTACACTCTGTGTTGTTCACACAAGAACAAAATTGCCTAACAATGCATTTCTTGGAAAGTATCACCACCGTTAAACAACACACGATGGTGGAGGTTTACTTTAAGGCATGTTCTGAGATTCAGCATTAAAAATTAGATGTGTACTTCAGGCTTGCTTGGGCAATTGTCTGTACAGCCCGCAAACCAGCCCCCAGCTCTTTGGGACTCCTTTGTGTAACTTAGTGGTGATATGCAGAATAGACATATGATTGGCACCACAAGTCTCAGCTGACACACTTTATTGTATAACCTTACCCATAAGTTATTTTTCACTCACACTTTGCAGGCAATTTCTTGAATTACTTCAACAGAGGGCTAATGACTTATTATATCAAATGACCAAAGATATATATATGTTAATTGGAAGGTTTCTGAGAAGGGGTTATCTCATCTATGAATTGAGAACAAAAAGAAAATGTAGAATTTTCATAGTAGACTCATATCTCCATTTTATTTTGCATTCTAAAAAAAATTCTTTTTTAAGACAGGATCTTGCTCTGTTGCTCAGGCTGGAATGCAGTGTCGTAATCACGGCTCACTGCAACCTCAACCTCCCAGGCTCAAGTGATCCTCCTATCTCAGCCACCAGAGTAGCTGGGACCACAAGCATGTGGTCCACACCTGATTTTTTATTTTTTAATATTTTGTAGGAACAGGGTCTCCTTACAATGCCCAGGCTGGTCTCAAACTCCTCGGTTCAAGTGATCCTCCTGTCTTGGCCTCCCAAAGTGCTCTGACTGCAGGCATGAGCCACCCTGCCAGGCATCCCCAGCCCCGAACTTTTTTAATGGGTGCTACTACTATTTTTATCCAAATATTCTACTCAGCAGTCCCTCTAGTAACTTACATATTGTACCACATTTTTTAAAGTACCTATCCTGAAATTGTATGCTACCTAAATTTTGCAAGCATTTTAACGTTCTCTTGTTTAGCCATTAGATAGGGGTAAAGAAACTCAAACTGTATCTCTAATTTTGACTTTGTATCTCTAATATCTATTTGCCAACATTCAATTAAAAGAAATATTAAAATAGTAACTACATGTTTAGTAATATTTATCTTAAGTAAAATGAAGGGACAAAGAAAATATAATGTATTAAATAATGTAAAAACCAGTATCATGTGTAAGTGTATGTATGTCTATTATACATACACATATGTATGTGCATATTTTTTTAAATGTTAAGTCTGCACTTCTAACCAGAAGAGTTGCATTCAAAATACGGAAACATATTTTTTCCAAGTAGTTATGTCTAAAGGCAATATTTTAGTTCCTACTCTTTCTAAAATTCACACATTTAGTAATACATCTGGGAATTGTACTGACCTCACAAAACCGGTCTGTGGGCAAAGTGTTGATGCAAAGGACAACAGGTTCCCAAGCTTGTTTATTTAGCCAAGGAGTCTTTGTTCTCAGAGACTTCATCCATCTGGTTTCTGGAAGTCAAACTGCTTCCAGTAACTTTGAACATGGCAGAAGGAACCAGCAAATGGAAAACTAAATAGAACAGATTTCTAAAACAGTTCGTTAGGCATTCGGGGAGTCTCTACAATTTCTGGGCATTAAGTCTTAGAAATTGTGGTGACAGTGCAGCCAAGATCAGCGATGCCCTTTGGAATATTTTATAAAAGATCCGAGATACCCAAAGTGAATTTTAAGGAAAAAGAAGGGAGAAAAAGAATTTTTTTTGCTCTTGTGTGCAGTGGAAGTTTTTATTTTCCCTTAGGGATCAGTAGGGAGAAATAAAGTAACTTGTTTTTTCCAATTAGCAAATCTAAATATAATACAGACCTCTCAGTCACTTCATTCTCAAATATCTTTTCTCTAATTACGACAAGAAGACTACCATGCCAAATTATAAAGCCCATAATCATTTTTAGCCCACTTCCATCCTCCCCCATCACTGTGCCTCCTATTCTACCTAGGTACCCATGCTCTCATGCGGGACTTTGTCTAGGAAGGCCTTTGCCTCGCCTGTGATTGCAGGGTCTTCCGTGGAAGCACCAGGTCTGGTAATATGCTAATCAAGGAAAATAATCAACCAAAAAGAGTTGATTAGTTCCAAATGATAATTTAATGTAATATCATTCCTGTATAAAATATGTATTTTATGTAATGCTCTGACTGAAGTAAGTGAAGAGTTGGAGGTTTTCAAACACCCTATCAGCTACAATAATAAAGACATTTGTGCTCGTATCCCTTCTGTCTAGCTCTTAATCATTCTTGTCTTTTCAGCCCAGACCCATACCCACTATTCTGGGGCAAGAACTTGCCTTTCTATCCCTATATTGTCACCAAAACTTGACTGCAATCGCTTTGATGGCGAGGATCCACTATTATGCTTCTTTGGAATTCTTTAAGATTCCTTGAACATTTGTCCATGGGAAGAATGGGAGGAGTTTAGAGCTGGAACGTTATACTACTAACAGCAGAGGCATATCCAGCAATATGGCTTTAAAACTGCCTGCCAGAGTTGTTAGCTGTCCTGTGGTTGTCGTTTTCTGTCTTCTCAACAGTTATGCTGGACGTAAAGGCATAAGAATGACACAATAGACTTCAGGGCCTCAGGAAAAAGTGGGAAGGGGGTGAGGGATGAAAGACTGCAAATTGGATGTAGTGTATACTGCTCGAGTGATGGGTGCACCCAAATCTCACAAATCACCACTAAAGAACTTACTCATGTAACCAAACACCACCTTTTCCCCAATAACCTATGGAAATAAAAAAATAATAATAAAGAGTCTGGGATTGTAGAGCCAGACTTCTAATTTGAATACCATCTTTTCCCTCTTATTAGTTATATGATCAAGAGGGAGTTATTTAACCTCACTGTTACTTCGTTTTATCATCTGTACAATATGGATAATTACAATACATTTCTCAAAGATTTGTCATGAGGATTAAATGAATTAAATTAGTTAATATATGGAAAGCACCTAGGACAGGGCCTAATACGTAGTAAGTTGTGCAATGTTAGCTGTAATTATTATTGGCTGTATAATTACCAGCAGCTTTTGTCTTTGAGATCCATGGTGCTTCGAATTATTTCCTTGGCCCTGATGTTTCATCTTCTTGATGAAACTTAAGTATTAAATTTCAAAGTTAGATTTGAATCCTGGATAACTTCGATCTTATTAGGCTAACTGGTTTTTGTTTATTCTAGAGAAGTTGAAGATACACAAATTGAAAGTTAATTTTCTCTAGTATAGAGAAGGCATTCTTGTCCATACCCTTTTTTCCAGGCCCTTTGGCTAGGTTTAGGAACGATGACAGTGATGTGTGAAGTTAGGTTAGTTAGTCACTAGTGGATTTGTGATGTTTCCCATTCTTCTGTATGTCTGAACCTAGGATCCATTAAAAGTGAATGCTGGACCTACCTTGGAGATAGGGTGACAGCTCCAAGATATCTAGAAGTCAAAATATGATGTTATATTTGCAGGAGGAATTATTGTACAAGCTGCAGTGGCTTGCATATGTGATGGGTATGTGAGGCCAGAAAGATACATGACACATTGCTACCATTTTGAAACATATAAAAATTATAGCTTTCAGAGATGGAACGAATGAAAAGACAATCTTGTCCACTGACCCATTTTCTAGACTAGAAAACCACAGAAGCGAAGTAATTTGTGAAAGTTTATGCACCCAGTTTAGTAGAAGAATCTGGTCGAGAATGGAGTTGGCTGGCCGCCTAGTCAATGTTGATTCTATTATTCCGTAATTCACACCAACGCCAAAGAGAGTCTCAATATCGTATTTGTAAATAATATGCATTAATTAAAATATGTTAGCAATGTAAGAAATCTATGATATCAGGATTAATCATTAGATCATCCAAATATAAATGGTTGAAAATTACATTAATACCTGTGAATTGGTTATATGTATGGCACTTACCTAAAATTACTAGCATATATGAATTTTGTAATATCATTTAGCACAGTGTCTTCTGCATACAAAATTCTCGATGAACACTTAGAAAAAATTAAAACTTGAACATTATCTTAGTGTCTTAACATGAAATCATATAATATTAGTACTATACAAGTCAATAAAATATAGATTCCTTATATTGTAAATATTCTTTCTGTATTATAATTGTTCCAAATGTTCAACAGTCATTCAAAGTCTATTTCCAGGAGCATAAAAATACAAATTACATTCGTTTTAAAATGCACTAATTAAAATATTTTGTTTTTCCTTAAAATGTTTTCTTAATCTCCAAATACAGTGACATAATTCTGACTTATGATTTTTGTTAAGGTTTTGATCCTCTGAGCCTTGCTGACTTTTAAAAATTTGGTTATTGACAAGCCTAGCATCTACCACATTTGTGCTTTTGTTTTCAACTGACATTTTGTTTATGGTTCCAAACTTAAGATCTCTATCCAAATATGAATTCCTTTAAGATACTTATTTTTTGTACAAATTTTTTCCTGGAGGTGGCCTTGATTATTAATTATTTGCTAATGTAGCCATGTCTTTCAGCTTCACCAAATTGCTGTACTTTTTATGACAGCGAGTGTATTTTGCACTTCATTGCATTGCTCAATGCGATGACCAAAAAAAAGACACAACCTAGTTATTGTGAAATTTGCAAAGAAATTTGCAAAGATTTTTATGTCACCAGGGTTATTTAATAACTAACATGCTAAGATTTGGAAACTTTAATTCAACTCTCATCATTTTAACATTTTCACATAGCGACTTAATATATATCTGACTGTCTTTACTTCCTGGATAGTAAAGTGCCAGGTTCTGTCAACAGGGTCTCTCTAAGGGGCTCAGTGATCAATATTGAGTCTCTATCATAATACCAAGAGCATTGTTTACTAAGGATATCATCATCTCTGGAGGTGATATTGCCTATTAAGAAAAACAATCCTGACTGAGGGCCAGGCTTTGTCTACTTTATAAAAAGAAACCACAGCCCAAAGCTCTTGTAATTCACAAGCCTGAGGAAATCCTAATGTAAGTTGTTTGCTGTTACATTGCATCCTGCCTACTCTTGCTTTGAGGCTACTCTGAAAATTCTTCAGTTATAACCCAATGCTAAAACAGGAGGGGGCATATTTCACTGGAAGAGGGCTTTAAAAGTCCACAAATTAATTTGCTTTCTCCCTCCAGCTGTGCAATTCACCCCCACCTCCAGCTTTGAGCTGTAATTAAGTACATGTTTTTATAATAAAAGTAATCTTTTCCTGGTGCTTCCCCAGCTGCAAATTCTGACCCAGATTCCCACTATGAATCATGACTGTCACATGTGCTTGAAGTAAGTTTCATTTCCCTCTGCCCACCCCCAGCTGTTGGAGATTCTCACCCCTGGATTTAGCTCCAACCTTACTGAAGAACTGGAGAGAGGATTTAACTTGTAAGAGCCCTTTGAAATGCTTGTTCTTTTTGTTTAAAGAAGGAGACATCAACCAAGCATCCAGTAATGACAGCTGAGGGCAAAAACCACACTTGTTTAACCTTGTCAAGTAACACTAAAGCTGGCCACTGAGGTTAATTGGGTGCAGAATTAATACAACATTTTTAAAGTGAAGGCACACATCTCCAATAAGAGTTAAGGCCTAAGGAGGCTGTGTGTGGAGAAGACATGTGTTTATGTATTCATTAATTGTGTCTAGATCCTTTTCCAAATTGTATCTTTCATTTGAAGATCTTCAAGCTTATCCTCATGTGTTCCTTTTTCTCTATATCTTCACAAGAATTGCACTGTAGTCCAAGACACCTTTGAGCCACCATTGCCTTTATCTTACAAGAATCTTCTAACTGGCTTCCACATTCCCATTTTTGTATTTCTCTGATCCATCATTCATCGTCACAGGGCTCTTTGAAGCATGTAAATAATAATAAATTATCACTCTATCCCTAACACTCTCCATTGGTTTCTCATCATAGTCTGTGTGATCTGACACCTCGTAGGAGGACTGCTAACCTCTTCATTAAAAAGTTGTCTTTTCTGTTCTCCCTGGCACTAAGATAGGCTGTTTCCTAGTGGTGGGGAGCTGGGGGTCTCTCTATGACTGTGAGCCAATGGAATGTCAGCAGCAGAGGTGCATGTGACTTCCAGACCAGGAAAGCAAACACCTCCAATGTTCCATCCTCCATGTTCCTTTCCTTGGATGTCATTTGGAGGAAACCTGGAAGCCAAAGGTTGCACATGGCAGAGTTAGCATTCACCTGGGTCTCTGAATAACTGCATGGGGGCACAATGCTTCTGCCCTCTCTATAATGGAACCATATTGGATTATTACGTAAACGTGGTTTGTCTATCACATCACTATCCTAATACAATTCCCCATCTACTACTGCAGCCACTGAGTTACTCACTCTATCACACCACCATATCCTATTTCTATGCAGAGTACTCATCACTCTGATATGATTCCTATTTATTTAGTACATCTGCTTATTTATTTTTTGTTCAGTCTCCCAACTAGAATGTGAGCTCCTTGACAAAAATGACTGTCTTATTGTTCACAACTATGTGTCCAAAAAAAGACAATGCTTGACATATAGTAGTCTTTTTTTTTTTTTTTTTTTTTTAAGACAGAGTCTTGCTCTTTCGCCCAGGCTAGAGTGCAGTGGTGCGATCTAGGCTCAAGGCAACCTCTGCCTCCCGAGTTCAAGCGATTCTCCTGCCTCAGCCTCCAGAGTAGCTGGGACTATAGGCATGTGCCACCATGCCTGGCTATTTTTTATTTTTTTGTATTTTTAGTGGAGATCGGGCTTCGCCGTGTTAACCAGGATAGTCTCGATCTCCTGACCTTGTGATCTGCCCACCGTGGCCTCCCAAAGTGCTGGTATTACAGGCATGAGCCACTGCACCTGGCTGATGCTTAGTAGCCTTTTACTAAGTTTCTAATGAATTAATGAATACCATGTGGCTTTTATAGAAAAAAAATTATTTAGTTGATAGCCCTGAATATTCAGAAAAATCAATTTTCTCTGCTTACATTTTTTTAAAATTTAAAAAAACCATGGTTTTATTAATAATTAAAAATTCTCATCAAGATATCTTTTTGAATGAAACCCTCTTTTAAACCTTATCTTTTGACATGAAGTAAACACAAACATGCATTGTTACTTCCCCAGGTTTACTAAAATACTTTTTCATTTACTTAAAGGATTCTATAAAGACTGTATCCATCCTTTAAATGAACTACAGATTTAATTCAAATTAAAATGAAATATCAAGTCTGGCATGCTCTAGTCATTTGTTCCTCCTAGAAAGACATTAGTTCATACCAGTCCAAGGCTAACCTCTCTTCTTGTCTCAGGATCCTCTCTCCTCTCCTCTCAGCATTTGTTCTGCTCACATCCTTTCTTCTCTCTTATCAGACATCAGATTCTTGCCAAGGAGTCATCACTGCTGCCAAAAAGCCACTCCTCTTTCTTAGTTCTCTCTGCCTTCTCATTCCCTGAAGATGTTCTCCCCTTTCTTCTCTCTCCACCACTAACTCAGAGCATGATCTTCCCTTCCTGACTCCAACTAACAATTATCTTCTTCCTGACTAATTCTTCATATTCTTTATCTATCACATCCCTATCCTAATACAATTTCCCATCTACTGGAGCCACTGAGTCACTCACTGTCTATCATACCACCATATCCTATTTCTACATCACTCTGATATGTTTCCTGTTTATTTCTTTCTGTCTTCTAACAATTGAAATGTCTCTTCCAGAGATCCCCAAACACCAAAAAGAAAAGGTCTCTTAAAGTCCTCATCACATCCTCTCTTCAGTCCTACACCCTGGTAAGGTGTCTTCACCTCTTGAAAGTCTTTTCCCAGAGTTTCTAAAACATTTCCACCTTCCATTTTTTTCTCCTACCACCCTGATTGCTCATTTTAGTCATTTTCACTGGTTCGTTTCTCTGTAGCAGTCGATCTCAAAATTTACCTTCATAACCATCACCTGAATGGCAATTAACCCAAAGGGTTAAAACTCATATTGCTGGGCCCCCACTCCAGAGTTTTTGACTCAGTAGGACTACAGCTATGTAGAACTGTTTTTGAATTTACAGCAGGGGCAAGTGGTGGTGCTTATGGTAGCCAAATGAGGGGAGGGATGAGCTTATCCAACCAGTCTAGTTATAGCGGTCCTGCTAGCCAGGAGCTGAGTGGTGGTCATGGAGGTGGTTATGGTGGTCAGAGCAGTGTGAGTGGATATGACCAAGTTCTGCAGGAAAACTCCAGTGACTATCCGTCAAACCTTGCTTAGCTAGAGAGGGTACACTAAACAGCTACTCCAGATATAAAAGCTGTGCTTTTATGGGAGTTGAATGGAATGGGAGGGATGTCGAGTATATCCAGTATGATTGGTAGATGGGAAATATAATTGATTCTGATTACTCTTCATCAGCTTCTCTTTCTTTATCTTCTCTCTCTTTCTCCTTTTTAAGAAAACAAAAATTAAGTGTAACAGTTTTTGCATTACAGGCTTGTGATTCATGCTTACTGTAAAGTGGAAGTTGAGATTATTTTAAAACTTCAAGCTCAGTAATTTTGAACAGGGAAACATTCATCTAGGACATAATAACAAAGTTCAGTATTGACCATAACTGTTAAAATAATTTTCAGCTTTCCTCAAGTTGGTTAGGTTGTAGGAGTGTATCTAAGCAGTAAGCATTTTTTGGTTAATGCAGTTTCACTTACGTTAAATGTTGCTCTTATACCACAAATACATTGAAAACTTCAGATGCATGTTGAAAAATATGCTTTTCTGTGAAACTCAAATATAGGAACTGTGTCTACAATTCATAATAAAGACGTTTGGCATGTTTGTTAATTCCAGCTTTTTGGTTTAATATCCTGTAAGGCATGTGAGTGTACACTTTTACTTTTTTTTTTTTTTTTTTTAAAGCATATGGAACAATTTTAAGATGTAATACCAATACTTTAGGAGTTTGGTCATGTTGTTTGTATGAAATTCTGAGGCTTTGGTTTAAATCTTTCCTTGTATTGTGATTTCCTTTTAGATGTATTGTATTAAGTGAAACTTGTTAAATAAATCTTTCTTTTAGAAACTTTTTTTTTTTTTTTTGGAGAGTGAATGAGTTTATCAGATCCTTCCTGAAAATAGGTTTTTCTGAGAAAGGGTAAGTGTTTGCACACACAAACGCACTTAGCTCCTGGCCAAGGCAGCAGGCCAGCGAAGGGAGGGGAGAACAGAGCAGGGAGATGCTTGCTCCATGCTTTCACTAAGTCCCTAGGTGATGATGAAGCTCCTTGTCTGGAGACTGCATTTGAAGAATGGTGTTTAAATTTCCCCCAGAATTCTTCTGTACCTCCACTCTTTCTTGGGATCCTAGTTTATCGTTTTGCATCATACCAGCTCCGTGGAGGATGGCATCCAGAACTGCATATTCAGATATCACTTCTCTCTTAAGTCTGACCAGTGATTTCAACTGCCCATTTAAACTGAACTGTCACATGGTCATTGACACCCTGCCCAGCTCCTTGGTATTTTCATGTGCTGCTTCTCCTGCCTGGAATACCCTCATTCTTGTTGATTCAGCACAGATATCACCTCCCCAGGCACCCCACCCACCTAACAAATTCCATGTGTAATATACTCTACATAAGTAGATTAGTACTCTCCCATATTGCTTTTAAACTCTTCCTTCCCAACCTGAGATCTGCTATCTGATAGGTATTGTTGATACTGTTGTTTTTGCAAATTTAGTGCATAGCATGATGCCTGGCATATGCTTAATATGCAACTGAAAGTATATGAAGAGGTATCCTACTTAAAAACATATTCATCTTGCAGGTTTTTGCAAGACTAACTCTTCTTTTTTCTTTCTTTTTTTTTTTTATGATCTTTCCCTCTCTTAAGAAGATCACCATGCTTTCAGCTCTAGCTTTCTCCTGAATCTCCATAATCTTTGTATCCAATTAGGCAGCATATCATGTTATTTCATTTCTAAATTGTTTCTTAGAGTCATTTCCTTCTTTTTATAACCAATGTCATTGTGACTCTTGGCATTTCCACCTGGATTATGGAAAGCAGCTTCTTTCATGACCACATCTTTCTTTAAGATTACTTTAAAACATAAATCAATGGTTCCCATTGCCTACAGATTAAAATATCATGTATTTGCTTGATTGGCATATAAATCCCTTTGATCTTTATTAATGGTTTCAGTTCCCATGAGTCCTCCTAGCAAATACCTTTCTCTGTGGTGTTCCTAATGCCTTTCTGTATAGGAGGAAAACAAGTGTCCTCCCACTGTCCCCTGCCACCCCCATCCATGATAGTCACTTTATTTACGCGTGAGGAATTATCTTCCATATTTCAGGCTCTTACTTTGTTTCTTTGACTTATAGTATTCTTCCTCACACCAAAATTACTACTTGCATATGTTACCTTGCCAACCTTACTAATATACTCAGTGAGGTCAGGGATCCTGTTTTTGTTAAAATCTTTTGTGAAGTATAAACTGTATGTATGTATGTGTAGAGGTATGTAAGTTTTAAGTGGTCAACAAGTATTTGTTAATTTGCACTTACATAGAAGTATCTGTGAATGTGTGTATAATAAAGGAACAGAGACACAAAATTAGTTCTGAACACATTTATCTTTATATAATTATATATATATATAAATATACATACGTATGTATATTTATGTTAGTCCATTCTCACACTGCTATAAAGAACTACCTGATACTGGGTAATTTATGAAGAAAGGAGGTTTAATTGACTGATAGCTTCCTAGGTTTAGTAGGAAGTATGAATGGGAAGCCTAAAATCATGGCAGAAGGCAAAGCAGAAGCAAGCATATCTTAGCATGGTGGAACAGGAGAGTGAGGGAGGAAGTGCCACTCTTTTAAATCTTCAGATTTCCTGAGAACTCACTCACTATCAGGAGAACAGCATGGAGGAAATCCGCCCCCATGATCCAGCACCTCCCACCAGGTACCTTCCCACACATTGGGGATTATAATCTGACATGAGATTTGGGTGGCGATACAGAGTCAAACCACATCAATATTTGTGAACATATATCATTATAAATTTGTCAAGCATTCACTAACAAACAATTCTTGAGTATTTGCCATGTGTCAGTCTGTGTTGATTATTTTTCATTTGCACTCCAGGCCTCCCTCCTGTCTATTCATTCTCCACTCTCCCACACTCCAGAGGGCAGACACAGGTGGGCTGCATCACCACCAGCTTTCTCTCTGTCTTTGAGTTAAGTTGAGCAAGGAAGTTACTCTCAGGAGATCAGAGGGTAGCAGGAGAGAGAGATCTTCCCCACTTCTTTCTTGCCTCACCCCAAGGTTCAGGCAGTAGCTACAGTCTCACAAGTACAACATCTGTTGGGCAGAGCAGTCCAGCTCTTACTTTTATTATTCCAGTTAAACTGTTTCAGCACTCCACCACTTCTTGCCTAGGTATGTAACAACTTCCTACTGTTACAGGTCCCTGGAGTCTCACTCTGTCGCCCTGGCTGGAGTCCAGTGGCAGGATCTTGGCTCACTGCAACCTCTGCCTCCCGGGTTCAAGAGATTCTCCTGCCTCAGCCTCCTGAGTAGTTGGGACTACAGGCGCCTACCAACACGCCCAGCTAATTTTTTTGTATTTTTAGTAGAGACAGGGTTTTACCATGTTGGCCAGGATGGTCTCAATCTCTTGACCTCATGATCCGCCTGCCTTGGCCTTCCAAAGTCCTGGGATTACAGGCATGAGCCACCCACCACACCTGGCCTCCTCAACATTTTCTATACCTCTGTAAATAATGCCTTTTAAAAATTCACTTATTCTGATTGTGGCTTCTGTTTCTTGTCAGATCTATATACATTGCTTTAAAAATTATTTTCTGTTTCATGCTCAGTTCAAAATAAGTTCAATAGAAACAGAGATTTCTCTTTCTGTTTTGTTTTGTATCTGTATTTTTAGGACTTACATGAGGGCCTGTCTCATAAAAAAATGCATGGAAACATGAATGAATGAATAACATTTCTTGTTAAGTGTTTGAAATGTATTAATTTTGTGGCTTGTAATTAGTAAAAATTAAGTTCAAGCATTTTTTGTTAAATGGTAGGAAGATATTAATATATTTATGATTTGCTACTTTTAAAGATAAACTTGCCTTTAAAAATTGTATTTGTATATTTACTGCTGAGTTCCTTGGCACTTAGAATAAAACGTTGCGCTAATGCTCATTAAGTCTAAAAATTTACCTGGCTCTAAATATAGAATAGTTAGCAAAAATCAGGAGTTAGAGTCCTACATGGTTGTGTTATGGCATGATTCTACATTACAACCTTATTTTCAGCCAAGGATTGTAAGGCATTGGAAATACTATGACAATACTGCTTCTTAAATACTTCCATAAACACTAAATCAAACACTTAATAGTGAAATATTTTTCAAATATTGAGATATAATCCACATACCTGTAATATTTGCCATTTTAGAGTGTATAATTCAATGTTTTTCAGTATATTTATGGAGATGTGCAATCACCACCTTCTAATTCCAGAACATTTTAATCATCCCCAAAAGAAACATAATCGTCAATTTCCATTCTCCACCTACCCCATCCCCTGAAATCACTAATCTACTGTTTGTCTCTACAGTTTTTCTTATTCTTTTTTTTTTTTTTTTTTTTTTTTGAGACGGAGTCTCGCTCTGTCGCCCAGGCTGGAGTGCAGTGGCCGGATCTCAGCTCACTGCAAGCTCCGCCTCCCGGGTTTTTCTTATTCTTAAGATTTCATAGAAATGAAATCATATAACATGTTGCAGCATGTACTGTCACTTCATTCGTCTTTATGACTAATACTCATATATGTATTATATATGTACTTAAATATAAAATATATTATATAGTAAATATGTTTTATATATTATATATTATATATGTTTTATATAGTATATATAAAATAACAATTATATAATTGTATTGATATAATATATGATATATACTATATAAAATACATATTATTTATAATATATAATACATAACATTATTATATGTTTATATTCTGTATATCATATAATATACACTACATATCATTTATTATGTATATTATATATTATATTTATATATACACACACACACCCCACACATTTTGTTTATTCATTCATAAGTTTATGGTCTTTTCAGTTGCTTTCACTTGTTGGCTATTAGGAAAAGGTTGCTATAAACATAATGTATGAGCCTTTGTAAAATATGAACATAAGGTTTCAGTTCTTTGGGTGGGGTATATACCTAGTAATAGAACTGCTGGATCATATGGTAACTAGATTTTACCTTGCTGAGGAACTGCCAAATTGTTTTCCACAATGGCTGCATTATTTTACATTTACACCAGAAATGTATGAGCGTTCTAATTTCTCCACACCCTCACCAACACTTGCTATTTTTATTTTTCATTTAAAAAAATTACAGTCTTTCTACTATAAAGTGGTATCTTATTGTGGTTCAAGTCTGCATTTTCCTAGTGAAGATGATAATGATGAACATCTTTTCAGATGTTTATTTGCCATGTATCTACCTTCTTCATAGAGATGTCTATTAAATTTGTTTTGCTCGTTTTTATTTCAATTATGTGTCTTTTTATTGTTGAGTTTTGAGAATTCTATAAATATATCCTGGATACTGCACATTATCAGATATATAGTTTACACATATTTTCTTCCATTCTTTGATTTGTCTTTTCAATTACATGATACTGTCCTCTGATGCACAAATGGCTCTAATTTTGCTGAAGTCCAATTTATCTATTTTTTCCTTGATTGCTTGTGCTTTTGGTGTCATACATAAAAAAAAAAAAATGTTGCCTAATTAAGGTCATGAAGATTTACATCTGGTTTTCTTCTAAGAGATTTAGAGCTTTAAATCTTAGGTATTTGATCCATCTTGAGTTGATGTTGTATGTGCTGTAAAGTAGTTTATTCTTTAGCATATAGATATCTAGTTGTCCCAGCACCATGGGTTGAAAATACGATTATTTCTCCATTAAATTGTTTCTGTACCTTTTATGGGTTGAATTATGCTCCCTCCACAAAAAAAAAAAAATGTATATTAAAATCCCAACTCCAAGTATCTCAGAAGGCGATCTTATTCAGAAATACGGTTGAAATATGTTAGGTTGGTGCAAACGTAATTGCGGTTGTTGCCATTGCTTGCACCAACCTAGTAGTCAGTAAAGATGCAGCTAAACTGGAGTAAGGTGGACCCCTAATCCACATGTCTGGTGTCCTTAAAGATCATGGCCATGTGAAGAGAGACACATGGTGAAATCCACATGTGATGATTTGGGGATAAATTGGAGTTATGAAGCTCCAACCAAACAATACTAAAGATTGCCAAAAAAAAAAAAAAAAAAAAAAATCCATCAGAAGCTATGAAGTGGCAAGAAAGGATATTCCTGAAAATTTTAGAGGGATTGTGACCTTGATGATACATTGATTTCAGACTTCTAGTTCTCAAAACTGTGAGACCAAAAAAAAAAAAAAAAAATTCTGTTTGTTTAAGCCACACAATTTATGGTACTTCATTATGGCAACCCAGGGCTAATATAGTAGCCTTGCAAAAATCAGTTAACCCTGGGTGTATGGGTTTATTTCTGAAGTTTCAGTTGTATTATACTGATCCATTCATCATCTTCATGTTAGTAGTACAGTGTTTTGATTATGGTAGCTTTCTAATAGGTTTTGAAATCAGAAAACATGAGTCCTCCAATTTTGTTGATCTTTTTCAAAATTGTTTTGACTATTCTTTGTTTCTTGCATTTTCATTGGGATTTTAGGATAAGCTTGTTTTTGTTGTTGTTGTTTTGTTTTGTTTTATTTTTAAAGTAACGTTGGAATGTTAACAGGGATTTTGTTGAATTTGTAGATAAATTTAAGGAGCATTGCCCTCCTAATAATATTATGTCTTCTAATATGTAAACACTGATATCTTTTATTTTCTTTTATTTTGATCTTCTTTAGTTGCTTTCAATAATGTTTGGTAGTTTTCAGTGAACAAGTCTTGCACTTCGTGGTTGCATATTTTTCCTAAACATATTATTTTGCATGATACTATTGTAAATGAAACTGTTTGTATTTTATTTTTAGATTGTTCATTGGTAATATACAGAAATATGACTGATTTTTGTATGTTGATCTTATATCCTGTAACTTTGATGAACTCATTTACTAATTCTAAGAGTTATTTCTTTTGTGGATTTTTAGGGTTTTCTGTCAATAAGATCATATCATTTTCAAAGAGAGATAGTTTTACTTCTTCCTATGTAATCTGGATGCCTTTAGTTTTTTTCTTACTTAAGAAAAATCTCTAGTTCTGGCTACAGCCTCTAGTATATTGTTGAATAGAAGTAGGGAGAGTGGACATCTTGTTTTATTCTTAAGAAAAAAAAGCTTTCAATTATTAATCCTTAGGTAGAACAGTAGCTGTGTATTTTTCACAGATATCTTTTACCAGGTTGAGGATGCTCCCTTCTATTATCAGTTGTTGAGTGTTTTTATCGTGAAAGCATGTTGGATTATGTCAAATAACTTTTATGTGTATTGTGATGGTCATGTGGATTTTTCCTTTATTCTATTAAAATGGTATATTACAATAACTGATTTTCATATGTTGAACTGACTATGCAGGACTGGGATAAATACCACAGGGTCATGGTTTCTAATTTTTTAATATCTTATTGAATTTGGCATGCTAGTATTTTATCGAGAATTTTTACATCTACATTAAGATATTGGTATGCAGTTATATTTTCTCAAGATATCTTTGTCTGGTTTTGATATCAGGGTGATACTGGCCTCATAGATGAGTGAGGAAGTTTTCTATTTTCTTCTATTTTTTTGAAAGAGCTTGGGAAGAATTAATGTTAATTCTCCTTTAAACATTTTACATAATTAATCAGTAAAACTAACCTGGTTTTGGGCTTTTGTGAGAAGTTTTATTATTATTATTGCTCAATCTCTTTACTTGTTATGGATTTATTCAGGTTTTCTATTTCTTTACAAATCAGTTTTGATAATTGGTGTCTCCTAAGAGTTTATTCAATTCATCTAGGCTATCTAATTTGTTGGAATAATATTATTCATAGTATTTCCTTATAATCCTTTTTGTTTGTATAATGTCAAGAGTAATGTCTCCTATTGCATTTTTAATTTTAGTCATTTGAAATTTTTCTCTTTTTTTTCTTGGTTAATCTAGCTAAATGTCAATTTGTTGATCTTTTGAAAGGAATAATTTTTTGTTTCATTTATTCTTTCAATTGTTTTCCTATTCCCAATTTCTTTATCTCAATTCTGATATTTGTCTTCTTCTTTCTGCTTGTTTTGGGATAGTTTATTCTTCCTTTTCTAGTTTCTTAAGGTAGAAGTTTTAAGTTATTGATCTGAGGTATTTTCCCCCTTCCAATATATAAGCATTTTGAGATATAAATTTCCCTCTGAGCGCCATTTTGACGGCATCCCGTCAGTTTTGGTATGTTTCGTTTTGTTTTCATTCGCCTCAAATCATTTTCTAATTTCACTTGTGATTTCTTCTTTGACCCATTGAATTTTTAGCAATGTGTTATTTAACTTCTACATTTTAAAGAATTTCCTACATTTCTTTTGTTATTTATTTATAATCTCATTTCATTATGGCTACAGAACATGCCTTGTAAGACTTCAATTTGTTAAAAATTCAGTGTAACTGATTTTACAGACCATTATTAAGTCTATCCTGAGGAATATTTCATGTGCACTTGAAAACAATGTGTGAAAATTGTGATGGTGTTGGGTGAAGTGTTCAATAGATATCTGTTGCTAAGTTTTTATATAGTGTTCAAGTCTTCTATTTCTCAGTTTTCTGTCTAGCTTTTCTATACATTGTCGAAAATGGAATATTGAAGTCCAATATTATTGCAAAATTGTCTATTTCTCCTTCTTAGTTTTACCATTATAAAATGTACTTCTTTATCTTTGGTAACAATTTGTGTCTTAAAGCCTATTTTATATGATATTAGTATGTCTGCCTCAGCCTTCTTTTGATCACCGTTTGCATGGTATATCTTTTTATTCTTTTACTTTTGGCTAATTTTTGTATTGAATCTAAAGTATATGTCTTATATAGAGCATGTAGTTAGATCCCGGGTTTGTTTTTTTTCCCATTATACTGAAACCATCATTGCAAAATTATAACTGAGAAAACTATTGAAGTGAAAGAGATCTGATCTAACCAACTCCATCTTGCTTCTAACCTCCAAGCTGTCCTTGTTCATTCCTGAGTGTAGGCTGAACTAACTTTGGGAGAAATTTAGTTTATAGTTTAACTTGGAAACAAAGGTGGTAACAGCCCTGTCCCAAAACAAACCCCTTCCTGCCTGGAGACTAGACTGTCTTTTAGGACTAACAAATTAGCCAAAAGATTAGAAATTACTATTTGGTAGTCATGCAGCTGGAGGTTACAAGGTTCTGACCCTCCCCAAATTACTCCTGTGGCATAACATCACTATTGTAAAACCTAAAATCAGCGCTTGCGATATTATGAAGACCCTGCACTTGATGGATCAGCTGACACCATGTAGATAGATAAACTGGCTCATCTGATCTTGTGGCCCCCAGCCAGGAACCGACTCAGCACAAGAGGACAGCTTTAACTCCCTATAACTTCATCTCTGACCCAACCAGTCAGCATTCCTGACTCACCGGCCCCTACCCACCAAATTAAACTGAGAAACTCTGATCCTCAAATTCTTGGGGAGACTGATTTGAGTAATAATAAAACTCTGGTCTCCCACACAGCAGACTCTGCATGAATTACTCTTTCTCTATTGCAGTTTCCCTGTTTTGATAAATTGGCTCTGTCTAGGCAGTGGGCAAGGTGAACCCCTTGGGTTGTTACAATACCAACTCTGGTCTTTTGATTGGAGAGTTTAATCAATTTATATTTAACATAATGACTGATATGGTGTGATTGACATCTGACATTTTGCTATTTGTTGTCTATATCTTAGGTCTGTTTTGTTCCGCAGTCTCTTCTTTGTTGCCTTCTTTTGTGTTAGATATTTTCTGGTGTACAATTTTAATTTTCTAGTACTTTTTTATGATATATTTTTGAGTTATTAGCAATCAGTATAGAGACTGCCATTAATACCAACTTAAATTCAATAGTATACAAATACTTTGGTTCTTTTAGACTCCATCTCCTTACATTTTGCTATTATCACAGGTTACGTCTTTACACATTGTGTGCCAATTAAGTTAGATTTTTAATTATTGAATTATGCAGTTATCATTTAATTCAGATAGGAGCAAAATAGGAGATACAAACAAAAATATATTTATAATGTCTTTGAGTTTTACACATATACAAATGTAAATTATTATATTTACTGGTACTCTTGATTTCCTTATGTGAATTGGTGTTGTTGTCTAATGTACTTTCATTGGAACCTCAAGGTCAGTGAGGAATAAGAACTTAGGACCTCTCCTGTCTTTTGTGAGCATGTGCACAGCTGCATATAGCCTGTGCATGCACAATGCCTTCTAGATTTCCAGGGATATGTTGGAGCTTTGCAAAGCCCCTATGGGTATCTCATTCTGCAGCTTTTTCTTTTAAGCTTTTTGGCTAGTTTATTATTTGTCCCAACTTTTATCCATTGCTTCAGGCAGCTGTGATGCTAAAACATTAGACACACACACACTTCCCTGAGGCATTTAGCACTAGAGCAATTCAAGTAAGTTTGCATAAAGATAAGCTTTTGGAGTGGTGTTTTCCAGGGAACCACAAGACAGGTCAAATAATGGCAATCATTTGGGAATGAAGTCTGTTCTCCCTCAAGTGCCAGGAATATAGGCTGTGATTTTTTTTTTAAAGACTACCACTGAAATAAAAAACAGAAGATGAAACTAGGGTAAGTTGAAACATGACAGAGCCCACTGTTCTTACTGATATTCAACAGTTTCTCTTGACTAAACTCTCCTCTGGTTGCTGCGAGCCTTTTATTAATTCTCCAAGTTCTCAAAAAAAAAAAAATCAATTTTGGCAATTTTTGCTAGTTTCTTTTATTGCTTTTATGGAACGGTGAGCTTTCAGAGGTTCTTACTTCTCTGTTGTCACTAACGTCCTAACAGCATCCTGTGTTTTATGGAATATAATCACATTATATTGTATTGACTATAATCATTACTTTAGTAATTTAAGGAGTCATCAGTGTGAACAACGGTTATTTACATTATATGTATAAATCTACCTGTCCTAAATTCTTGTATTTGCTCAGAATTTAAGTGTAGCTCAGTTTCTGGTAGCTCAAGGTCAGTATTTATATGCAATCCATATTTTGATCTAAATATTGAACATCGTCTAATACTGCTGACTAGTTTATGAACTATGATATGGATTAAGTTCATCTACATGGAACTATTTTATAAATATCAAAATGAAATTAGTGTAGACAGTTGAGCTACAGGTAATTTGGACCACAAAACTAATTTCATGGCAATGTTTGAAAAGCTTTAGTATTATAATCACAGTTAAAAATGCTTTCCCCCCCGCCCACTCTTTAAATCAAACTCACACTATCAACAAAACACAGTATAATAGAAACTACTACTAATACTTTATTTGGGAGCAAAATAAGTTCAGAAATAACTGTGGAATGATGAGGAAGAGAACATAAGCCTAAAATTACTTGCAATTATTTTACTTATCTCCATCTAATCTTTTAACTTTGTTGCTTTACTAGGAGATTGCATCCTTCAACAGCTCTTAATTTTTCTCTAGAGCAGAGAACAGCTAGCCATAAAACTAATTGCTTACCCTGAGTGACTATTAGTTGAACTGCTAAGGGGAAGTTATTCTTGGAAATGTGGACACAAATGGGGGATTAATAAGTCTGAAAGCAGAGGCTATATCATATCATAATCTGCCTTTTCATTCTGTTGTCCCAGAATTCCATACGACTTCATATTCTTTAGACAATCTATCATGTACATTTCTTCTGTATCAAAATATCCACTGGAAAGACATTGCATCCTTTATTTTAGGATAAAGGTAAACAGTGACATTGTTCAAGAAGGAAGCAGAGATCTGCAATTTTTGAATAGCAATTCTTTCAATGATCAAAACATGTCTCTCGCATGAATTCAGAGTCACTCTGCAGTTCACAACTAAACTAACTAAACTGTCTGTTACAGTGTGAAGCTTTCACTTCTTGCATTGCTAAAGGCCAGATTGATACATCCTCTCCCCGTCTTGCCGTCTTGCTGTAGAACTTTGTTAATCCCTCCATCACAGCATTGTTCACATTGTATTATGGTGGCATGCTTGCCTGTCTCTTCAGTTACATTTTAAATTTACGTAAAATAAGAATCGACTCTTATTTATTTTTATATCTCACTCCAAGGGAATTTTCACAAATGCCATGAAAGAAAGGAACAGGGATTTGGTAAAAGAGTAATAGAGGTACTTATGTAAGACTATATAGAGGACAAGATCCTTCCACAGAGAAGACATTTAAGCAGATTCCTAAAAAATAAGACAAAGCTAAAAAGATAAAGTCAAACTGAGTAAGTAGGGCCTGGGAAGTATTTTTAGGTTGAGGAAACAGATCATGGAGTAGATGTAGGTTGAAAAGTAGATAAATGGGTTGTATGAAAATGCAAGGAGGCTGATGTGAATGTTGCTTTGTTTGTTCTCAAAGGGAACAAGAGAAAGTGTGGCATGAGAAAAGTTCAGCAGCCTAATCATGCAAGTCTTTGGAACAATGATAAAAAGTTTGATTCCAAATATTTATTCAAAGTGCAATAAATTGCAATTGAAGATATCGAGCAAGGGAGTGCAAAAATGTAATTTTCACTTTAAAGAAACCATTCAGACTGTTAAGTGAGAAAGTATTAGGAATGGTGATATGGTTTGGCTGTGTTACCCACCCAAATCTCATCTTGAATTGTAGCTCCCATTATCCCCATGTTTTGTGGCAGGGACCCAGTGAGAGGTAATTGAATTATGGGGGCAGGTTTTCCCATGCTGTTCTCGTAATAGTGAATAAGTCTCGCAAGATCTGATGGTTTCATAAAGGGCAATTCCCCTGCATACGCTCTCTTGCCTTCTGCAACATAAGACATGCCTTTGCTCCTTCTTTGTCTTCCACCATGACTGTGAGGCCTCCCCAGCCATGTGTAACTGTGAGCCCATCAAACCTCTTTTTCTTTATAATATAAATTACTCAGTCTTGGGTATTTCTTCTTAGCAGTATGAAAATTTACCAATACAAAGGAACATATTCCTCACAAAGTAGGAGACTAGTTAGCAGGCTCAGGCAGTACCCTCAGTGTTGGATGGATGAGTATTCAGGCTAAGAAAAACTTGGAGTGAGGTGGATGGATATGAGATATGCCCTGTAGATACAGTAAGATTTGTAAATCAGGTGACTGGATGTGAGAATCAAGGGAAGGGATATGTTAAGACTGACTCTTGGATCTTGGGCTTGAGCAACTGGGTGATGCCATACCCTAAGATGAGGAAGGCCAGGCAAGGAGCAAAAATGAAGAAATAGATCAATTTTTCTTACTGAAATGTCTTAAGTCTGGGGTGGAGAGGAAAGGTGAAGCATTCACATGTACATGTCTAGAGGTCAGATGGGAGGGTTACATTAGAGAGTCATCAGAATATGAATGTGATTAAAAACTATGGAGATAGTGGGGTTGTTTAAAGCTAGAATAGAAGAAGTCTTATCTGCAAGACCTGGGGCACTCTAACATTTACAAATTAGTTAGAGGAAAAGACCAAAAAGGTGAGAGAAACACAAGAGGAGGACAATATTATAGAAGCCAAAAGAAGAGAGGTTTTCAAGTCACAATTTTATTCATTCATTAATTTATAGTGTAGCATTAAGCTCTGGGTCTGGTGTAAGAGGTCCCAAGTTCACATCCCAGCTCCACTATTCACCTTTTTTTTTGCCTCAGTTCATAACCCATAAGATGTCATCAAGATTAAATTAAAACACACCTAAAGTATGTAGGACAATAGTCAATAAATGTTTATTGTCATTTTTACTATTTTTCATTCATTCAGTATAATTTATTGCATAATTTATCCATAAAAGTGGAGTACTGACAACTGGTAAATATCACTAAAGAACATGACATTTAGATGAGGCATTTGCCTGGGAAAGTTGACACTTGTCTTCTTGGTGGAATTAGGGAAATGAGATGTAAAGGTTAATAGAGATAATTTAGGATGAAAAAAGTAGTAGAAAGGAAAAGAAAAGAAACATAGATTTGAAAGAGCCTTAAAGGTAGTGAAGGTTATAAATTCTTCATTATGAGTAAATTACAAAGTGAAAGAAATCTGGTTAGATAGGCATGAACCTGACCATAAAAGAGTTAGTTTGATATGTAAAGACATTAAAATTGGACCTTGAGATCATGGGGAATTGTGGAATAAATTTGAGGAGGAAGAGACCATAGCAAACAAAAGTGGTTAGCTAATACAATAGCCATTGACAGACTGTACTGTCCCCTATTTTCTGCTACCGAGACTGGGAAGACTGATTCTCAGTTTCAAGCATCTGTTGCAACCAGAGATATCCACAGGATAATAAATTTCTGCACTGTGGAATGTAGGTATTACCTGGTACAATGTCTGGTTCATTGCCCAATTGCTGTAAAGCAAAGCATGTCGGACAATAACCTCTGCCTCGATTCATACTGGTACTAAGTCATCTTTTTATGGCTACGTTCTTACATAGGAGCAGACAATCAATGACTCCCATACCTTTGAAGAATGCCAGCAATATTAAAAAGTAAGACAAAACAAATGAAAAAGTAAATAGTCATAGATTGAGGAACACAAAATAAATTATAAAAATGTCTTAATAGTGTTGTCAAATTCAAGAAGATACTTGACAAAGCAAGAAGTATGAGTTATGAAAGATGAGCAAATAACATGAACAAGTTTCTTGAAATTGAAAGATGATTTTCATTAAAAAACAATCAAAGGAGTAGAAAATAATGTTGAAACAATTTCTCAGATTAAAGATAAAAAAGATAAAGGATCAGAATATTGGTTTATGAAGATATATATGATCTTAGAAATGTTTGCTCTTTTGCTGTCTTCTTTAGGAAACTAAGGATATACTATAGTAGCACTTAGGAAAAGATTAAGAAAGAGGAAGATGTGGAATCCATGAAACAGTGCTTTAGGAGGGCAGTGAGCTGTCCTCTGTGTAATAGGAGAATAGCAAACTTAAATAGCAACAAGTTGATATGGGAATATGAAGGTAGAAAGTTCTGGGAGGGAGATTTTTTTGGAAACAAGAAGCATTAAAACAGAAATAAAATTATGAATCTTTTAAGAAAAAGTGAGTATATTGTCAAAATGATTGATGGAGAATAAACATTTATGAATCCATTCTAACTTGACTATAATCATATCCCATTTTCAGTGCACAGAAGTTGTAACATTGGTTGTGTTTGACTCTGGAGTAAACACTCTGAGTGATCATCATACTGTAAACATCCTTGAATGCTTCTTAACTTTTAGATTCCACTTGCAGATGAATCATATAAAGCCCAAGTATATTTATTGAACACAATGTAAATATTATCAGCCTTATACAGGGATACCTCATTTTATTGTGCTTCACTTTATTGCACTTGGTAGATATTGTGTTTTTTACAAATTGGAGGTTTGTGGCAAGCCTGTATCAAGCAAGTCTATCAATGCTATCTTTCCAACAATATGTGCTCAATTTTTGTCTTGGCATCACATTTTGGACTATTTCAAATGTCAATATGATTATTCATATATTTCAAAATTTGCCATATTATTATATCTGTTATTTTGATCTGTAATCAATTATCTTTGATTTTACTGCTGTAATTGTTTTGAGGAACCACAACAAGCACCCATATAAGACAGCAAACTTAATCCATAAATGTTGTGTGTTCTGACTGCTCCCCTGATCAGCCATTTACCCATCTCTCTCATTCTTCTCGGGTCTTCCTATTCTCTAGACACAAAAATATTGAAATGAGACCAATTAATAATCCTACAATTGCCTCTAAGTGTACAAGTGAAAGGGAGAGTCACTCATCTCTTACTTTAAATCAGAAGCTAAAAATGATTAAGCTTAGTGAGGAAGGCATGTTGAAAGCCAAGAGAGGCCAAAAGCTAGTCTTTTTGCACTGAATAGTTAGCCAAGTTGTGAATGCAAAGGAAATGTTCTTGAAGAAAATTAAAAGTGCTCCTCCTGTGAACACATAATGATAAGGAAATAAAACAGTCTTACTGCTTGTATGGAGAAACTTTTGGTGGTCTAGATAGATGAAACCAGACACCACATTTCCTTAAGGTAAAGCTAAAGTAGAGCAAAGCCCTGACTCTTTTCAGTTCTATGAAGGCTGAGAGAGGTGAGAAAACTGCAGAAAAAATATTGGAAACTAGCAGAGGTTGGTCCATGAGATTTAAAGAAAGAAGTTGTTTTTATAACGTAAAATGCAAGGTGAAGCAGCAAGTTATCCAGAAGATCTAGCCAAGATAATGGATGAAGGTGATTATGCTAAAAAATAAATTTTCCATGTAAACTAAACAGCCTTATATTGGAGAAAATGCCATCTAGGATTTTTACAACTATGTAAGAAAAGTCAGTGTCCAGCTTCAAAGCTTCAGAGGTCAGGCTGACTCTCTAGTTAGGGGCTAATGCAACTGGAAACTTTAAGTTGAAGCAAATGCTCATTTAACGTTCTGAAAATCCTAGGGTCCTGAAGAATTACGCTGAATTTGCTCTACCTGTTCTCTATAAGTTGAACAACAAAACCTGGATGGCAGAACATCTATCTATTCACAACATGGTTCACTGAATATTTTAAGCCCACTGTTGAGACCCACTGCTCAGAAAAAAAAATGATTTCAAAATATTACTTCTTATTGACAATGCACCTCGTCAGCCAAGAGCTCTGATGGAGATATACAAGGATGTTGTTTTTGTGCCTCTGAACATAATAGCCATTCTACAGCCCATGGATTAAGGAGTAATTTCTAATTTCAAGTCTTATTGTTTAAGAAATATATTTTGCAAGGATACAGCTATCATAGATAGTGATTCCTCTGATGGATCTGTGCAAAGAAAAGTAAATATCTTCTGGAAAAGATGTATCATTCTCAGTGCCATTAAGAACAGTGGTCATTCACTGGAGCAGGTCAAAATATCAACATGAACAAAAGTTTGAAAAAAGTTGATTTCAACACTCATGAATGACTTTGAGGGGCTCAAGACTTCAGTGGAGGAAGTAACTTCAGATGTGGTGGAAATAGCCAGGAAACTAGAATTTAAAACGTAGCCTGAAGATGTGAATGAATTACTGCAATCTGAAGATAAAACTTTAACAAATGGAAAGTTTCTTCTTATGAATAAACAAAGAAAGTGGTTTCTGGAGATGGAATCTGCCCCTTGGGATGATGTGAACAGTGTTGAAGTGACAACAAGGGACATAGAATATTGTATAAACTTAGTTGACAGAGCAGTGGCAGAGTTTGGGAAGACTGACTCAAATTTGGAAAGAAGTTCTACTGTGGGTGAAATGCCATCAAGTGGCATCACATGCTACAGAGAAATCTTTTGTGAAAAAAAAAAGAATCAATTAATGCCAAAAACTTTTTTTTTTAAATTATTATTATTATACTTTAAGTTGTAGGGTACATGTGCATAACGTGCAGGTTTGTTACATATGTATACTTGTGCCTTGTTGGTGTGCTGCACCCATCAACTCGTCATTTACATCAGGTATAACTCCCAATGCAATCCCTCCCCCCTCCCCCCTCCCCCCTCCCCTCCCCATGATAGGCCCCGGTGTGTGATGTTCCCCTTCCTGAGTCCAAGTGATCTCATTGTTCAGTTCCCACCTATGAGTGAGAACATGCGGTGTTTGGTTTTCTGTTCTTGTGATAGTTTGCTAAGAATGATGGTTTCCAGCTGCATCCATGTCCCTACAAAGGACACAAACTCATCCTTTTTGATGGCTGCATAGTATTCCATGGTGTATATGTGCCACATTTTCTTAATCCAATCTGTCACTGATGGACATTTGGGTTGATTCCAAGTCTTTGCTATTGTGAATAGTGCCGCAATAAACATACGTGTGCATGTGTCTTTATAGCAGCATAATTTATAATCCTTTGGGTATATACCCAGTAATGGGATGGCTGGGTCATATGGTACATCTAGTTCTAGATCCTTGAGGAATCGCCATACTGTTTTCCATAATGGTTGAACTAGTTTACAATCCCACCAACAGTGTAAAAGCGTTCCTATTTCTCCACATCCTCTCCAGCACCTGTTGTTTCCTGACTTTTTAATGATCGCCATTCTAACTGGTGTGAGATGGTATCTCATTGTGGTTTTGATTTGCATTTCTCTGATGGCCAGTGATGATGAGCATTTTTTCATGTGTCTGTTGGCTGTATGATCTTTGACAAACCTGAGAGAAACAAGAAATGGGGAAAGGATTCCCTATTTAATAAATGGTGCTGGGAAAATTGGCTAGCCGTAAGTAGAAAGCTGAAACTGGATCCTTTCCTTACTCCTTATACGAAAATTAATTCAAGATGGATTAGAGACTTAAATGTTAGACCTAATACCATAAAAATCCTAGAGGAAAACCTAGGTAGTACCATTCAGGACATAGGCATGGGCAAAGACTTCATGTCTAAAACACCAAAAGCAACAGCAGCAAAAGCCAAAATTGACAAATGGGATCTCATTAAACTAAAGAGCTTCTGCACAGCAAAAGAAACTACCATGAGAGTGAACAGGCAACCTACAGAATGGGAGAAAATTTTTGCAATCTACTCATCTGACAAAGGGCTAATATCCAGAACCTACAAAGAACTCAAACAAATTTACAAGAAAAAAACAAACAACCCCATCAAAAAGTGGGCAAAGGATATGAACAGACATTTCTCAAAAGAAGACATTCATACAGCCAAAAACTTTAGTGTTATTTTAAGAAATTGTCCCAGCCACCCCACCTTTCAGCAACCACAACTCTGATCCTTCAGCAGTCAACAACACTGAGGCCAGACCTTCCTCCACTAAAAAGATTATGGCTTGCTAAAGGCTTAGGTGATTACTAGCATATTTCAGCAATAAAGTATTTTTAAATTAAGGTATGCATGTTGTGTCTTTAGATATAGTGCTATTACACATTTAATAGACTGTAGTATAGTGTAAATATAACTTTAATATGTACCAGGAAACAAAAAAAATGTGTGACTCACTTTATTGCAATACTTACTTTATTGCAATGGTCTGAAACTGAACCTCCAGTATCTCTGAGGTATAACTGTAATGTAAAATCATAGATGTAGCTGCGGCAATGAAGAGGTTGAAGGTGAGAACAAGAGGTAAAAGGAAAGTTGGCAGAATTAAAGGCTTCATCTTACAAAAGAAATTCTAAGTAAGTTTAACTGGACAAGAAAGGAAGAATTAACTTACCCTTTAGTAAAAGAAGTGACAAGTAAAAAACTGACAGTAATGTTTATGCTTACATTAGAAGGTCAGAGGGAAAGTAATGTTGTAATTTGCTAAATCCTAACATAGTATATTGGAAGATAATAGAATATGTATTCATTTTATATATAAAAGAAATAGTGCTATAATTTTTTATTCATTGCAATAGAAAAGAACCAAACAATTGAAAACGTGTTTGCCAGCCTTTCCCCACATGCCAGCAGGATTGGGATTGGTGAAACGTTGCTTTTTATTATATGTCATACTAGAATTTGATTTTAATTGTGAGCTTTTACTAGTGGGATAGTTTTTTTTAAAATCTTAAAAATGACTTTTTTTTTTTTTCCTGTAATGATAAGTAAGTGTAAGAGGGAGGATGGATTTTTGATTATTCCCAGATTTTGGCCTTGCTAGGTAGGAAAGAAGCAGGCTTGGAAATGAAAAAGGAAAGAATTAGGGGGGACATTGAGGTAGCAATATTAAGTAGGCCTATAGATAATCAGGTTCTGAGCAGTGGAGAGAAATTTGGGCAGGAGTACATATTTTGTAGTCATCAGCACATAGATGTTAATTGAGGTCGTGCAAATGAATGAGGTCACTCAGAGGATAAGAGCAAAAGAGACTAAGACTGAAGACTCCTAATTTATGAAGAAAAGAAGAAACATAAGTCTGTAAGTAGAAGAAAAGCAGGAATATAACAAAAATCAGGAGAAGGGGCACATACTCAAAATTTTCCACTTGTAGCTTTTATTTTTCTTTTCTTTCACTATAATTTGCATGTACATGATTATGCAGTTTCTTACTTTCTGGTTATACCAAGTAAAAACCTCATGTTCTGGAGTTGCAAATGATAGGAAATCTATTACACGTGGGCATCAAAGAAAAATAAGCATTTGGCAGTCATTTTATTCAGAAAAAGCTAACATTTATTAAACACTTGTTGTGTACCACGTGTTTCTAAATGCAGTAAACCATTCAATTCTCACCACAATATATGAAAACGTTATTATATTATTGATTTAGAGTTGGAGAAACAAAGGCACAAAAAACATGATTACTATAATTCTAAAATCCAGTAAACATCTTTCTTCCCATGCTAACGCATTATCTGCATTGTTTCTCAGATCCAGTAACCTAAACCTCATAGTTCATTGAAGTATTAATTTAGTCCAATGACTTCTACTTCTATACCCCTTGAAAAACCTTCTTTACCATAACCACTAGTCCTGGTCATGATGCCAAAATTCAAACTCCAGGTTCCCAGGCAGTGATAACAATCCCCTACCTTTCCATTACTCCCATTTCTAACTTCCACTAATTGCCCTCTGCAAACTGCTTAGGGCATCTCATCTCATAGTCTCTCCTATTTATTCTGTCTGTCTGAACCCTCATGGTTTTCCTGCAATGTCTGGACATCATGGGCAATTGGCTTTATGGCTCTTTTATTATACTTTTTTTCCACAATTTGACTTTTCATACCCTCCTTGGATGATCAGATCGCACTCTCCACTTGAGAACTTGTTTTTATATTTACTAATAGTTATCTCTAGGATAGTAAAGTTAATAGTTGACCTAACATTGATTTAAACGTCACAGTGAATGGTATTCCCTTATGTGATTGTTAATTTTGTGTGTCATCTAGACTGGGCCATGGAATGCCCAGATATCTGCTTAAACAGCGTTGCTGGTTTAGTTGCTAAGGATGTATTCAGAAGACATTAGCATTTGAATCCACAGACTGGGTAAATCTGAGTGCCCTCCCCAATGTGAGTGGGCATCAACCAATCCACTGAGGATCTGAATAGAACAAAAAGGCACAGGAAGATGAATTTGCTATCTGTCTGCCCAACGGTTGAGCTGGGACATCCATCTTCTCATCTTCTCCTGCCCTCTGCATTCCTGGTTCTCAGATCTTCAGACTGTAACTGGCATCTATGCTATTAACTTTCTCCTTCTCAGGCCTTTAAACTATACTATGGGTCTCCAGGTTGCAGATGGCAGCTCATGGGACTTCTCAGCCTTCATCATCACTGAGCCAATTCCTTGTAATAAATCTTACCTATTGAATCTTTTTCTCTGGAGAACCCTATTACATTCAATACACATTAACAAAATTGATATTTTTGCTTTTTCTTCCACATTTCTAGGCTTGGAATATGTATTGCTATTAATTATAATATTAATAGTTTTAACAATTTCACATTTCTTCTTTTTTTTTTTCTTTTTTTTGAGACGGAGTCTCGCTCTGTTGTCCAGGCTAGAGTGCGGTGGTGCAATCTCGGCTCACTGCAAGCTCTGCCTCCTGGGTTCATGCCATTCTCCTACCTCAGTCTCCTGAGTAGCTGGGACTAAAGGCTCCCGCCACCACGTCCGGCTAATTTTTTTTTTTTTTTTTTTTTTTGTATTTTTAGTAGAGACGAGGTTTCACTGTGTCAACCAGGATGGTCTTGATCTCCTGACCTTGTGATCCGCCTGCCTTGGCTTTCCAAAGTGTCGGGATTACAGGTGTGAGCCACCGCGCCAGGCCAATTTCACATTTCTTAGTATGAACTCAATTTGACATTTATATACAGCATTGTGAACATTTGCTGCAGCCATTTGAAACTCATGCTGGGTGTTATTTCTGTTACTCCCCTACATTCTTTTTGTATCAGAGCTTACTCATTCTGGAAGTTTATTTATTATCAGTATTAATCTGATATATCCCTTGCCTGCCTGGACATATATTTAGTTCATATTTTTTCAGAAAGTATATGTGTAAGGGTAAGCTTTACACTCTAACTCTTTCCAATATTTTTCTATTGCCCTCACACTTAAATAGCACCTTGAACTCTTAAAGAATTCATAGGAAGCACCCCCCCCACAAAACCCCCCCCCACTATCAGCACCACCTAGCGTTTAATGATCTAAAGGTATTACTTAGCTCTTTGTAAATAAATGCTTCTAATATTATTTTTTATTCTGGACGAAGATCTGTGATTCTTCCAATGTCCTAGAAATTTTTTTATATCTCCAGAATTTGTCACATATTGACATATTTTTCATTAATTTTGCTTATTACTCAGAGGGTTCTCCAAATATTCAGAAAATATTTTTGCCCATTCACAAAAAGCATTTTTCTAGTATATATTCTGTTACTGCTCCCATATTCTTACTTCTAGTCTCTTCTTACAAATAGCAATGAACCATATGCTTTTTTCTCTATTCTCTGTTGTATATTTTTATTCACCAAGTTGTTTTTTTTTTTTTTTTTTGGAATTTTTCCTTTGTATTTAGAGAAAAAATTTAAGGTTTTCCTCCCTTTCTCTGACACACTGATCATATTGTTTTATTTTATTGACCACTTCCAATGCTCATTTTAAGTACCTCTGTTTCTTTGTTCTCTCTGTATAGTTTTCTTTCATGCATTTCTCACTTTTTTCATTTTTAATTTGTCTCTGTTTCCTTTGTGTCCTTCTCTTGCTTTATTTAAATTATTTTCCTTTATATGTTGTTTTGTATGTACAGCAAGTGATATCTTGAATTTTATTGACAGTACAATGTGTCCTTTTCTAAATGTATTTGTTTCTTAAAAAAAATACTTTTCAAAAACTTGTTATTTTTCATTATTTGTTTTTTGTTTGTTTGTTTTTGAGATGGAGTCTTGCTCTGTTACCCAGGCTGGAGTGCAGTGGCGCCATCCTGGCTCACCGCAACTTCCAATTCCCTGGTTCAAGCAATTCCCTTGCCTCAGCCTCCCGAGTAGCTGGGATTACAGACGCCCACCACCATGCCTGGCTAATTTTTTTGGCTTTTTTTTAGTAGAGATGGGATTTCACCATGTTAGCTGGATTGCTCTAGAACTTCTGACCTCAGACAATCTGCCCACCTCGGCCTCCCAAAGTGTTGGGATTACAAGTGTGAGCCACTAGGTCCGGCCACATTACTTGTTCTTAAAGGAGGTTGGACCTTTCCAGGTCAGATGTTAGCCCAAATCACTGCGGGTGTTTTTCCTTAGTTCTTCATACATTCATCTGGGTATTATTGGCTCTAGTTAGTTATTTTTGGAAAACTGATGTTCATAGCTCCTGGACAAATTCCTGGTAGTTTTTAGTCTTTTATCTAGAGTCAATCTGTGGACCTATGCAAACACACTTCTGATGACCCTGGAAATTAGTTGAAGATAATCTGAAATTAGTTGTATTCATTCTCTTGCCAGAAAGAGGTTGGATTGTGGATTTCTGAAAGTAATCTGGGATCATTTCAAGGTACTTGGTTTTGAGAAGTTGATAATGCAATTTTAATGTTCCACCAGTTATATTTTTTCCATTAGCTAATTATGTAATTTAATAAACATATTGAATGAGTATTATGTGCCATGTAATTTGCTGGGGATATACAAAGAAATTATCAAATTTGCTTCTTGCCATCATGAAGCCTACATTTTTCAGAGTGGTACAATAATAATCAAGTACTTACATATCATATCATTCCATTTTATTTCATCATTGGTCTTAGCAGTATCTAAGATCAATGATGATATTTTCTAATTTATTTCTTATGTATTGTCTCTCTCTTCCCAAGAAATAATGTTCCATGAGAGTCTCTTTTTATTGTTGTTGTTACTAGATTGCTTTCTGCATGTCCAATGTTTGGAACACAGTTGGAACTTCATACATTTTTGTTGAATAAATGAACTTAAAAAATATCTGGAATAATTACAGATTTATGTTAGTGCTTGAAGGAAGCAAATAGGCTGTTATGATGAAAATAAATTTTATGTAAGAATAGCTTAGAAACCTCTTTATTTTGAAATGGCATACAAGTCTCAAAACCTTAAAAAATACAAGGGAGAGAAAGGAAGAAAGGAGGAAGATAGGGAGATAGGAACAAAAGGAGAAAGAAAAAACTGAGGTGTCGAAGGTGACATTAGAGAACTTAAAACTTTTCTCAGTGGTTTAAGAAATCACTGATGAACATTAAGCATGGGTGTTAAAGGACCCTGAGTGTTAGAAACAAACAGACTTCTTGTACATCCAGTATCACACTAACCATTTATCTCATGTAATGTAGGGGGAAGTTTGCTAAGTCCCCTAAAACTGAGATTTCCAATCCATTTAAGCAGGTTATACTAGGTGTGTGTGTGTGTGTGTGTGTGTGTGTGTGTATGTGTGTGTGTGTGTGTGTGTGTGTGAGAGAGAGAGAGATTTAACAGAAAACCCTTGCTCATGAAGCACTTGAGGATTCTATATGGTACCAGTAAAAAGCATTTGCCAACACACAAGTGCCCAAAGAGATCACTTCTTTAGATAGCCATGAAGTAATTGACTTAAAATCATGACAATCATGTTACAGTGAATATACTGAGCACATTAGTAGGGAGAATGATCACCCATCCTGTATCTGTAGTCCCAATATTGCATCCAATGTTTATAGTTGTCTTTCCTGCCTTCACTTTATAGTATTTTCCACAAATTTCCTGAAGGTTGGAGCTGTTGTGAAGAAAAGCTGGTAATACATATAATGTGAACATCAGTGACAAAGCAGGATTTAAAGTTTCTTTCATGAATTTCAGGATTAGATTCTTCTGACAAGTAGTCTTGGGAGATGTTCTCGGCTTGACATCATTACATGACACTATGGAAGAAAATAAAGACATACAAGTGCCACTGAACCACCATTTTCAGTTTATTTTATCATTGGAATTTGTATTTGTAATTTTTTAGCCTACTTTTTGAATGATTTCCCATGGGAAATAAAAGAATTGAGATTCATATATAAGAAGCCTGTTGAAGTGAGGTATTTGAAATAAGCTAATTTCTAAACATTTACTCTAATACGGACTTTAGATTTTCTGGAAGCAGAGGCAAAGATTAAAAAATTGGATTTTGTGATTTGCCTTTCCTTATTTTTTTCTAAGTCAAGTGTTTATTTTATGGTTTTATATGGGGCAAAGAGAAATAGAATAAGGAAACTTTTCACGCTCTGGTTTCTCAAGAAGAAAATGTTGCTCAAGTGTATGATTCTAATACCAACTATCAGCAAAGGCAAAGGGTACAATGGTGAATCATTTTAAAATACAGTATTTTTACCATCTTTATTTTCTTCAATCAGACATGTATTCATGCCTTTGATAGGCCAGGCATATGATAGTTTTCAGAGGTACAAAGTGAATTAATATACGATCTATGTTATTTGATAAATATTTATAAAGAGCCTAAACATTCAGTAAAATGTTAAAACAAAGTCTAGAGTCTGGTGAAGGTCCTTATGGGTTCTTTAATAAATTTGAGGATTAGATTTGTCTCATTTAACTATTTCAAGCAGTTAGAAAAGATCTTCATCTTAACCATTCTCAGAGATCTTTAGTTATTTGTGTAGATTCAAGTTTCTGTTACCATCTTCCTTCTATCTTAAAAATTTATTTAGCATTTCTTTTAATGCAAGTCTGCTAGTAATAATACTCCTTTTTTTTTGTCTTTAAAAGTCTTTATTTCACCTCTGATTTTGAAAGATATTTTTGGATATACTCACACTATTTATCTTGAAATGTATTGTCTGATAGTATTAGCCATTCCAGCCTTACGTTTTCTGTTTGCATGAAATACCACTTTCCTTTTGCTTTACTTTAGCCTGTATTTTACCCATATTTTTAGATTTGTATTTTTTATTTATACATGATATTTGTACATATTCATGAGGAACATATGAAATATAGTTATATGCATAGAATGTATAATGATCAAGTTAGGGTATTTACAATATTCATCACCTCGAGTATTAATCCTTTCTTTGTATTAGGAATATTTCAAATCTTCTCTTCTAGCTATTTTGAAATATAAAATACATTGTTGTTAACTATGGTCACACTACTCTATTTACTACTACATAATAGTAGTAGTAGAAATGCACAATACATTCTTGTTAACTATAGCCACACTACTTTATCAAATACTCTGCTACTGAATACTAACACTTATTTGTTCTATCTAACTGCATGTTTGTACCTATTAACCACCCTCTCTTTACCCCTCTCCCTAACACATCCTTCCCAGCCTCTGGTATCTATCATTCGACTCTCTGCTTCCATGATATCAATCTTTTTTACTTCCCACATATGAGTGAGAACATGCAATATTTATCTTTCTGTGCCTGGTTTACTTCACTTAATATAATGACCTCCAGTTCCATCCATGTTGCTGCAAATGACACAATTTTTTTAGTGGACAAATGGAATGTGTGTGCGTTTTTCATATATATATATATATATAAAATAATGTATATATAAATTATATATATAATTTTCTTTAACAATTTATCCATTGATGAACACTTAGGGTGATTCCATATCTTTACTAATGTGACTAGTGCTGTGTGTTTACATCAATGGGGTTCAGGTATCCTTTTGATATACCGATTTCCTTTCTTTTGGATAAATACCCTGTAGTAGGATTACTAGATCATATGGTAGCTCTATGTTTAGCTTGTTGAAAAATATCCATACTGTTTTTCACAGAGGCTGTACTAATTTACATTCCCACAAACAGCATATAAGAGTACCATTTTCTCCATATCCTCACCAGCATCTGTTGTCTTTCGTCTTTTTAATTATAGCCATTCTAACTGTGCTAAGATCATATCTCATTGTGGTTTTGATTTGCATTTTCCTGATGATTAGTGATGCTGAACAGTTTTTCATATACCTTTTGACTCTTTGTATGTTTTCTTTTTTTTTCTTTTTTATTTATTTATTTATTTATTTATTTATTTATTTATTTATTATTTTACTTTAAGTTGTAGGGTACATGTGCATAACGTGCAGGTTTGTTACATATGTATACTTGTGCCATGTTGGTGTGCTGCACCCATCAACTCGTCATTTACATCAGGTATAACTCCCAATGCAATCCCTCCCCCCTCCCCCCTCCCCATGATAGGCCCCGGTGTGTGATGTTCCCCTTCCTGAGTCCAAGTGATCTCATTGTTCAGTTCCCACCTATGAGTGAGAACATGCGGTGTTTGGTTTTCTGTTCTTGTGATGGTTTGCTAAGAATGATGGTTTCCAGCTGCATCCATGTCCCTACAAAGGACACAAACTCATCCTTTTTTATGGCTGCATAGTATTCCATGGTGTATATGTGCCACATTTTCTTAATCCAATCTGTCACTGATGGACATTTGGGTTGATTCCAAGTCTTTGCTATTGTGAATAGTGCTGCAATAAACATACGTGTGCATGTGTCTTTATAGCAGCATAATTTATAATCCTTTGGGTATATACCCAGTAATGGGATGGCTGGGTCATATGGTACATCAAGTTCTAGATCCTTGAGGAATCGCCATACTGTTTTCCATAATGGTTGAACTAGTTTACAATCCCACCAACAGTGTAAAAGCGTTCCTATTTCTCCACATCCTCTCCAGCACCTGTTGTTTCCTGACTTTTTAATGATCGCCATTCTAACTGGTGTGAGATGGTATCTCATTGTGGTTTTGATTTGCATTTCTCTGATGGCCAGTGATGATGAGCATTTTTTCATGTGTCTGTTGGCTGTATGAATGTCTTCTTTTGAGAAATGTCTGTTCATATTCTTTTACGAAATTTCTATTTATGTGCTTTGTCCATATTTTAATGGGATTATTTGTTGGTGTTTTTGTTACTGTCGGGTTGAGTTCCTTGTATATTCTGGATATTTAGTCCTTTGTCGGATGAAGAGTTTGGACATATTTTTCCCATTCAACAGGTTGTCTTTTCACTCTGTTGATGGTTTCTTTTTCAGTGCAGAAGCTTTTGAGTTTAACATAGTATGATTTGTCAATATCTGATTTTGATTGCTGTGGTTTTGAAGTTTTAGCAGTGAAATCTTCGCCCAGACCAAAGTCCTGAAGTGTTTCTCCTATATTTTCTTCTAGTAGTTTTATAGTTTCAAGTCTTATATTGAAGTCTTTAATCCACCTTGAGTTAATTTTTTTATATGTTGACAGATAGAGGTCCAGCTTTATTCTTCAAGTTTTTTCCTCTCTGTGCCTCTAATTGGAAAATGCATAGTTTACTAACTTTTAATGTCTTCTTCATTCTGCTCATTAGTCCATCTTTTATATATGTATATATACATATATTTATGTTTAAAGTGTACATATTACATTTTTCACTTTTAGAGTTTCTTTTTCTTACTTTATTATACTTGTTGGTACCACAAGTACAATATTGAACAGAATTATGATAGCACCACACTTGCTTTATTGCTGACCTTATAGGGAAAGCGTCCAAAATTTTATCATCACATGATGTTTTTATTAGATAAAAGAAGGTTTTTTTAAATCTAATTTTCTAAGGATCTTTATATGAATAGGGGATATTATTTATCAAATGATTTTTCTGAACTTACTGAGAAATCGTGTTTTTGTTTGAGGTAATTGTAAGTTCTGTGGCAGTTATAAGAAATAACCAAGAGATTCCATTTCTTTTTTACTCAGTTTCCTCTAATGATAACATCTTGCAAAAGTATAGTACAATATTACAACCAGTATATTGATACTAATGCAGTCAAGATACAGGACATTTCCATTGCCACAACAATCATCACTGTATAGCCACAATGTCTTTCATTCCACCCCCACACTCTGTGTAACCTCTGGCAATTTCTAATCTTTCTGCTGCTTTTACAATGTTGGCAATTCAAGAATGCTGGATAAGTGGAATCTTACGGTATATAAACTTTGGGAATTGGCTTTATTTTGATTATTATTATTATTATTTTTTGGCTTTGGGAATATGACTTTTCCACAATCCTCTGGAGATTCATGTATCTTGTTATATTTACTAATGGTTTGTTATTTTATATTCCTGAGTTGTACCTCAGGATATGGATGTACCATAGTTTATTCACTCATTGAAGGAAATTTGGATTGTTTCCTATCTGGATCTATTATAAAGGTGCTATAAACATTTGTGTACATGTTTTTGTATAAAATAAGTTTTTATTTTTCAGGGATAAATTATGGTGTATAATTAATGAGTTTTTGATTTGTCAAATGATTTTTCTGCGTCAACTGATATGAACATGTGGTTTATTTGTTTAGCCTGTTAATACGATGTTGTGTATTAATTATTCTTTGAATATTGAGCAGACCTTACATATTTGGAATAAACCATCTATGTATTGAGATGTTATCATTTAAATAATTTGTTCTGTTATTGTAGTGGATTATATTCCAGTCTTGAATAAACTCACTGTGGTTATAATAGGATATCCCTTTTCTATACTGTTGGCCTTATTTTGTTAATATTGTTAATATTTAATTTAGGAATATTACATCTATACTTTTGAGTAAAATTGTCCTACAATTTTCCTTGTTAAAAATTCTTTTGATGTCAGATATGTTATAAAGTTCATGCTGACCTTATAAAATGGGCTGGAAAGTATTCCTCCTATTTCTATTCTCTGGAAGAATTTGCATGTGTTTGTCATTATTTCTTTCATATATGTTTGGCAGAATTCACTGGTGAATTCTTTTTAGTCTTGGTATTTTGTGTTTTTCTAGGAATTTGTCATTATTTTCTAGATTTTAATTTTTATTGCTTTGAAGTTAATCATGATAGGTTCATATTATATTGTTTGATGTCTATGGTATTAGTAATGTAACTCTTTTCAGTACTGGCTATTTAAGCTACCTCTCTGAAATTTTCTCTATCTCTCCCTATCTCTGTCTCTCCTCACCCCACCACTTCTCCCTCTTTGTTGATCAACATTATAAGGGAATTATCAATTTTATTAATCTTTTTAATATGCTAACTTTTTTGGGTTTATTATATTGTCTACTTATTTTCTATTTTATTATTTTCTCTTCTTTATTAAATTTTCCTTCTACTTTGTGGAGTTTAATTTGATGTTATTATAACCTCTTGAGAAGGATTCTTAGATCATTGTTTTCTGCCTTTCCTTTTATATATTAAATGAATTTAAGGCTAAAATTTCTCAGTAAGCAGCATCTCGCTTGCTCAGATATATAATAGTTTTATTCATATTCAGCTAAATATATTTTACATTTTTATTAGAATTTATTTTCTGAAGTATATTTCTCTAGAAATATGTTTCTTAGTTTCCAAACATGAGGATTTCAAAGTTAATTTTGTTTTAATTGAATTCTAAATTAATTTCACTGTGATTTAGAAATGTACTATTCATTATTTAAATTCTATGACATGTTGAGATCTTATTCCTAGAAAATAATAAATTTTGTTAAATATCTTATGGTCACTTAAAAAACCTATTTTCTGTAGTTATTAGGTGAAGTATGTTCATGAGAACGAATCTGTAACTCTGTAGTCTGGATCATCTATATGCTTACTTTTTAATCTGCTTGTTCTATAAATTACTAAAAAGAGGCTTAGTAAAATCTTCCAAACTTAAAAGTTTGATGGTTTTTGCTTAGAGTGTTGTCAACTTTTTCTATGTGTATTTTAGCCTAGGTAATATGTCCGCATACATTTAAAATTGTAATTTTTTTGTTGGCTTGACCTTTTATTATCATAAAATATTCCTCTATTTCTACTAATTCATCTTTCCTGAAAGGGTTTGATATTAATTTAGCAACTTTTTTTTCTTTTTTACTGTTTACCTGGTATCCATACCTGGTATCTATTATTTTAATTTTACCATTTTAATCTTTACATTCAACTTGTGCTCTTTGTAAACAACATATAGACTAATTTAAAATTTCATTTTTACAATACTTTAGAGAATTTAGTTTGTTTACATTAAATGTAATTATTTCAATATTTAAATTTAAATCCATAATATTGCTATTTGCTTTATATTTGTTCTACCTATACCATGTTACTTTTTCATTTTTCTTATTTACAACTCATTAAATATCTTATTCTTCTAATTTGTTATATGTTAACTAGCCATTAGTGTAGATAAAATAGAAATATAAATACAGTAAATCTACATTTACTCTTTCTTTGTCAGTGAATTTACTTTAGAAAACTTTAACTTGACTTAGGCTCCTGAAAGTGAATCCTGCATTGACAGTTGTTTTCTTTTGTTCACTATTTCTACACAAAGAAGTCAAGTATTAGGTTGTTTCAGTTGTTTTTATGAAGGTATTAATATTTCTATTTTTTACCTACTTTTAAGATTTCCTCTCTCCACCCTTATTATTCTACTATTTTATTATGATGTATATAGGAGGTTTATTACATATTTTTAAATCTCATTAGAGAGGAAGATTATTTCTAATCATTTTAATATCTCTTCTCAAGTTTGAAGAATTTTCCACCATTATCTTTTCAGTTATTAGTACTGACCCATCCTCATTCTCTTCTCTTTTTCTTAGGCTCCCACTACACAGATAGCAATTTTATAGACAGGTTGCAGTAAAGTTGATCGTATCTAAGACCTTTTTAGTTCCACCCAGTATGACTCTGGCCTTCACCATGTGGCTTGCTAAGCCAGTGGAATGTTAGCAATGTTTATGCAAGCAGAGGCTTGAAGAAGTGTTTGTGAACATTCAATTTCAATATTTATGCCAGGGTAACTGGTAGCAGACTACCCCTTATGTTTTTAACAACCATAAAAAACACAAAATATACAAAGAAAAACTTTCAGTATTGGAAGACAGGCTCCACAAGACTGTGATCCATGAAAGAGGAGAGATTAGGAAAATTCCCTGGCTCTCTGCCTTGGGACAGTATTCCAACTGAAGAACGGATTTCTGGAGATTGAGGTGACTCTGACCATCCTAATGAGTGAGAAGATAGATATCAGAGTTCAAGGCAACCGATGCAGCTGGAATCTGTAGGACAGGACCTGAGACAACAGGGATACTGAATCAGGGTTATCTCAAAGGTCTACAGGTGGCTTCCTCATGAGTTCTGCACTGAAAGCTAGGTCTTACATGGAAGGAGTAATACAATACCTGACTTACCAGATACCTGTTCTACAGGGTTGAGAATGGAAAATTGATATTAGCAGTCAGTTAGTGATGTGGAACATGTAGATACTGCCTAGCCAAAGTGTATTTTTTTAAAAAGTTATCCCTTATTAACACCCTGGAGATACTAGAAAGGCTATTCTTTAGGAGTAAGGACAATGCCCTATAGTAAGCTCTTCTTTTAGCCTCATCCTAATAAACTTTAAAATTAAGTCTGAATTAGAGAAGACAGAGTTGTAGATTGAGTCTGTCAATGAGGATGTCAGAAATTTTGGGGAGATTTTTGTGGATCCATTCTTAAAAAACATAAAAATAAAGGCTACAGGAGTGTAAGTTTTTTTTTTTACCAGTAACTCAATTGCCTATTAGAACAAAATGAATAACAATTTTAAGGGAATATTTGAAGGAAAATCTAGAACATCTACAGTATATCTTTTACTTGTGTCCAGTGCACAGTTGATATTTACTATCCATGCAAAGAAAGAGAAAAATATAATTAATAGTCAAGGGGAAAATCAATAGAAGCAGACCTTGATGTGGCCCAGGTGTTGGATTTGGCAAGATGTTTGATTTCGCAAGCAAGACTTCAAAGCAACCAATATCAATATTTTAAATAATCCAATAATGCCTAAATAATCTAAGGAAGATATAAACTTAATAGAGAAAGAACAAGTAATGTGTGCAAAACAATTAAAGTTATATGAAAGCACCAGATAGATATTTTAAAACTTAAAAGCATGATAACTGAAATTATGTTTTTTCTTTACAGCCGCAAAGGCATATTAAAGATAGTAGAAGAAATTGTTAGTAAACGTGATAAACAATCTATGCAAATAACTTAATCTGAATAAGAAGGGGAAAAAAAAGGAAAAATGAAGCGAGCCCTCAGTGACCTGTAGGAAAGTATCAAGCAATTTAACATTAGTAAAATTAGAATCTCAGAAGAAAAAAGAGAGAAAAGGAAATAGAAAAACTCTATAAAAATAATGGCTCAAACATAGTTTATTTATACTAATAGTAATAATAATAATGACAATAGACAATGATACACATATTAAAGATTCTCAGCTAGTCCCAAATACAATACATATGAGAAAAATCACCTCTATGCACTTGGCAGTCAAAATGCTTTAAACAAATCACAAAGGTAAGATCTCATATGAAAGCAAGGGAATGAAAGGTCAGTCATATATACTGAAACGCTAATGATGATTAACACTGATATTTCCTTGGGGTCGAGGTGGTGGGGGAAAAGCAGCAATAAGGACAACAGAACAATTTAAATAAAGAAGGGGGGAAGTTAACTCAGAATTTAATATCCAGGAAAAATAAACTTCAAATGTTATTTAAATTAAAATACTGTCAGACAGATAAAAGACAAATGAATTTTTTTACCCATATACCTTCACTTCAAGTAACCCTAAAAGATGTTATTCAGGTTAAAGAAAATGATACCAGATGGAATCTTAGAGCATTGGAAATGGTAAGTAAAGAGGTAAATGTAAAACACTATTTTGATTTTTTTTATTATTTATTTATTTATTGAGATGGAGTCTTGCTCTATTACCCAGGCTGGGTAATATCTATTATCTCAGCCCATTGCAACCTCTACCTCCCGAGTGCAAGCAATTCTCATACCTCAGCCTCCCGAGTATCTGGGATTACAGGCGTGCACTACCATGTCTGACTAATTTTTGTATTTTTAGTACAGACGGGGTTTAACTCCATGTTGCACAGGCTGGTCTTGAACTCTGACTCAGATGATCTGCCCACCTCAGCTTCCCGAAGTGCTGGGATTAAAGGCATGAGACACCGCGCCCAACCTAAAACACTATTTCTGTCGGAAAAAATTAATTTTTGTAACTGTCTCAGACTAATTTAAGTAAAAATAACAATATTGTGAGGTAGAGCTTATAAATACAGCATATGATTAAGAGAACACAGAACTGTAATCCCAGAACTTGGGAGGTCAAGGCAGGAGGATCACTTGAGACCCGGAGTTTGAGACCAGCCTGGTGATGTGGCATGTGCCTGTAGCTCCAGCTGCTCAGGAGACTGAGGCAGAAGGATTGCTTGAGACTGGGGTGGAAGCTGCAGTGAGCTGTGGTTCCACCACTGCACTCCGTCCTGAATGACAGAGCAAGACATTCTCTTTCTCTCTTAAAAAAAAAAAAAAAAAAGATAAGATAAGAAAAAGAAAAAGAAAACAGCACAAAGGATAGAAGTGTGGGTAAACAGAATTATGACATTATTAGGTTATCACTTCTAGAAAGCATGATGTGTGAAATTTCAGGTATGAAATCAGAGGAAGAATCAAATAGGAATTGTAAAGAGTCAGGTATAAAATGTAAAATAATACAATATTGACGCTAATGAGATGTTACAAATATATTTATTTACAAATGCATATTATTCACTTCAGAGCATATGCTGAAAATATTTTAAAAGGTGTAGCTAAATTTCTGGTAGTGTGGAAATAAAATAAAACACTAAAAAGTTATCAATTAATGCAAAAAAGGCAACAAAGAGCCATAACACAAAATAATAACAAGAGTAGAAGAGACCAATGGAAAACTAGGTACAAGATATTTTCCTTAAATTAGAAGGTGTCAATACATAATTAAATATAAATGGATTAATTATTCTCGTTAAAGGGAACAGATTATTAGAATGTTCAAAAATGCACAACCTACTACATGAGTTGGAAGCATACAGTTTGTAATAATAAAGCTCATAAAGTCATACTGGTATCAGAAAAATGACTATAATGCAAAGAGTATTATGAGTCTAAAAAAGAAACATTTTATAAAAATGAAAGAGACAATTTACCAGGAAAACATAACAATCCAAAATATGTAGGCATCAAATAGCAGAGATTCAAAACTCAAGAAGCTAAAGAATGACAAAACTAAGGAAAAAATACATACATATAAAATAAAAGCAGGAAATTTTAACATCTCATTCTGGTAATCAATAAAACAAGTAGTCCAAAAATTAATAAGCATATAATATACCTAAACAGTAAACCAAATTGACATTAAAAGCATTTTCAAAATGCTACATAAATCAAAGCAAAGTACACAATATTTTCAAGTACACATGAAACATTTTTGAAAACGAAAGTTACATTGGACCACAAAGTGAGTATAAATAAATTTTAAAAGATTGAAGTATTTTGTAAAATATTATCATAAGACAATACACTTAACTTGAAATCAATAAAAATTCAGTATTCAGGGGATGCCCAATGATATAAGTTCTCATCAAGACACCATAAAAAGAAATTCAGATGTAAGTAGAAGGAAAACAAGTATCAGAGCAGAAACCACTGCAATAGAACACTGAAAGATAATAGAAAAAGTAAAGAAAAAGTTGGATTTTGAAAAGATGGATAAAATTGATAAGCCCTAGTAAGACAACATAACAATAAAGAAAGCACAAATTACCAATATCAAAATAAACACAGAAATACTATTATCAGTCTTCCAGATATTTAAAAGATAATAAAGATATGATAAACTAATCTATGTCAAGAAATTAGATGATGTGGAAGAAGTACACAAGTACCTTGAAAGATACAAGCTACCAAAACACATTCTAGATGAAATAGATAACCTAACAATATCATATATTTAAGAAATTTTGAATTGTGATAAATAGGTCCCAAAGGGCAATCCAAGAGTAGATTGTTTCACTACTTTTTTTGGTCAATTATTTAAGAATGAAATTCTTTCTGTTTATGAAAACTTAGGAGAAGAATAAGCAAAAAAACTTTGCTATTGATTTTTGTGAAAAGTTTAAGGTCTGTGTGTAGAATGTTTTTGACTTTTTAAATTTGCATGTGGATGTCCAATTATTCCATCACTATTGTTGAAAAGAGTATCTTTGCTCCATTGTAATTATAATTTTTTTTGATTCTTTGTAAAAAAAAAAAGAGTCGATCATATTTATAGGAATCTATGTTATGTGGGTCTGGGCTTTCTAGTCTGTTCCATTCACCTATTTGTCTACTCTTTCAGAGATACCACACAGTTTCAATTATTATTACTTTAGAGTAAGTTTTAAAGTCAGGTAGTGTCAGTTCTCTGACTGTGTTCTTCAGTATTGAGTTGACTATTCTGGGTCATAAAAGCTTTAGAATTGGGTTGTCGATATCCACAAAATTACTTGCTGGGATTTTTTAGTTGGATTGCACTGAATCTATAGATCAAGTTGGGAAAAACTGACATTTTGACAATATTGAGTCTTCCTACACATGAATATGGAAAACATCTTCATTTATTTAGTTTTTTGATAGTTTTCATCAGAGTTTTGTACATGCTTAATTGGATTTATATCTAAATATTTCATTTTGGGGGCTGCTAATGTGAATAACAATTTGCTTTTATTTTCAAATTTCACTTGTCCATTGCTGCTGCAAAGAATAATTACTGACTATATATTAACCTTGTAGTTGGCATTCTCCTTTTCCCCGGAGACGGAGTTTCTCTCTGCTGTCCAGGCTGGAGTGCAGTGGTGCCAGCTTGGCTCACTGCAACCTCTGCCTCCTGGGTTCAAACGATTGTCCTGCCTCAGCCTCCTGAGTAGCTGGGACTACAAGTATGCACCACCACACCTGGCTAATTTCTGTATTTTTAGTAGAGGCACTGTTTCACCATGTTGGCCAGGCTGGTCTCAAACTCCTGACCTCAGGCGATCCACCTGCCTTGGCCTCCCAAAGTGCTGGGATTACAGACGTGAACCACCACACCCAGTCATATTTTGCATTCTTGATATTGTTCTAGGAGGTTTTTAAAATTGATTGATTTGGATTTTATACATAGGCACTCATGTCATCTTTCAACAAATGCAATTTTATTTATCTTTGTCCAGTCCGTATACATTTCTTTTCTTTTCTTATTGCATTAGACTTCCAATTTGATGTGGGAAAGCAGTGGTAAAAGGAAATATCATTGCTTTTTTCCTGATCTTAATGGAAAGGCTTTGAGTTTCTCACCATGAACTATGATGTTAGATATACTTTTTTTTTAAATGGTGTTGAGAAAGTTCCATTCTACTCCTAGTTTTTTGAGTTTTGTCAAATGCTTTTCTTAATTGCATCTATTAATATGATAATGTGATTTTTTTCTTCAATGTGTTGATGTGATGGATTACATTAATTGATTTTTGAATGTTGAACCAGCATTTCATGCCTGAGATAAGCCCTATTTGGTTGTGGTATAGTTCTCATTATAAGTTATTTGTTTTGATTTGCAAATATTTTATTGGAAATATTTTCATCTGTCTTCACGAGAGATATTGATCTGTGGGTTGCTATCCTTATAGTGTCTTTGTTGGGTTTTGGTATTAGGGTAATGCTGAGCTCACAGAATACAGAAGTCTTGCCTATGTTTCTTTTTTGAGATTGTAGATAATTGGTATCATTTCTTTTTTAATTGTTTGGTAGAAATCACCAATGAACCCATGTAATTAACTAGCCTGGCTAGAATCTTATTAATTTTATTGATATTTTCAAAGAACCTGTTTTGGCTTAGCTTTAGTCCATTCAGACTACTTTAACAAAGTACCATAAATGAAATAGCTTATAAATAATAGAAATGTATTACTCACAAGTCTGGAAGCTAAGTCCAAAATCAAAGTGCTGGTAATATGACATTAGCTATGGGTTTGTCATATATGGCCTTTATTTTGTTGAGGTGTGTTCCTTCTATGCCTAGTTTGTTAAGAGTTTTTACTGGGAAGAGATGTCGAACAGATTGAGGAGAATTGGTGTGTTTTTTTTTTTTCATTGTAAGTTTGGTAGAATTCAGTAGTGAAGCCACTCAGTCCTCAGCTTTTCTTTGTTAAGGGCTTTTTGTTACTGATTCAATCTTATTACTCATTATTGGTATGTTCAGATTGTCTATTTCTTCCTGATTCAGCCTTCATAAGTTGTAAGTGTCCAGGGATTTATCCATTTCCTCTGAGTTTCCCAGTTTGTTAGTGTACAGTTACTCATAATAGTCTCTGATGATCTTTTGCGTTTCATTTATCAATTGTTGTGTCTCTTTTATAATTTCTGGTTTTGTTCATGTGGGTCTTCTGGGTCTTCTCTCTTTTTATTTTGGTTAGTCCAGCTAGTGGTTTATGAATTGTTTTTTTCCAAAAAATCAACCTTTTATTGTATCGATCCATTGTATTGCTTTTTAGATCTCTATTTGATTAGTTCTGCTCTCATCTTTATTATTTCTTTCCTAAAACTAAATTTGAATTTGGTTTATCCTTTTGCTTCCATGTGTGGGATTCCTTTAAATATTTCTTGTAGGGTCAGTCTTGTGGTAATTAACTCCCTCAGCTTTTATTCAGCTGGAAAAGAATTTATTTCTCCTTTATTTATGAAGGATAATTTTTCTGGTTATAGTATCCTTGACTAGCATTTTTTTTTTCTTTTTCTTTCAGTATCTTGAATATATCATCCTATTCTCCCCTGTCCTGTAAGTTGTCTGCTGAGAAACCTGCTGTTAATCTGATGGAGGTTGTCTTATAAGTGACTAGATGCTTTATCTCACTGTTTCTAAAATTTTCTCTTTGTCTTTGACTTTTAATGATTTGATTAGAATGTACCATGGAAAAGATGTTTATGAATGGTATATATTTTGGCATCTCTGAGCTTCCTTTATCTGAATGTTTAAATCTCTTGCTGGACTTGCAAACTTGTCAGCTATTATTTCATTAAATATATTTTCTATGCATTTTTCTTTCCCGTCTGGGCTACCAAAAATTTGAATATTTTGTTTATGGTGCCCTACATGTCATGTAGGCTTTGTTTATTATTTTTAATTATTTTTTCTTCATTTTTGTCTGACTAGATTATTTCAAAATACTTGCCTTCAAGTTTTGAAATTCTTCAGCTGGATCTAGTCTATTGTTAAAGCTTTTAAATATATTTTTTATTTTATGTAATGAATTCTTCAGTTTCAGGATTTCTGTTTGGTTCTTTTTTATGAAACATATCTCTGGTAAATTTATTATTTGTATCTTGAATTGTCTTTCTAATTTTTAAAAAAATTTCAGCACTTATTTTCTTCCCCAAGAAATTCATGGCGAGTGATAGCGAGCGAATGAGAGGGAGAGTGTCTGATTTTTTTGTATTATTTATCTGTGTTCTCTTGTATTTCACTGATCTTCTTTAATATCATTATTTAGAATTATTTTTCTGGGATTTCATAATTTTTTTTGAAATATGTTGCAAGAGAATTGTTGTGTCCCTTTGGAGGTGTTGTATTTCCTTACTTTTTCATGTTTTTTGTATCCTTACATTGATATTTGCACATCTGGTGTAACAATTGCTTCTTCTAATTTTTGGATTTGCTTTTACAGGGAAGGACTTTTTCCTGAAGATGTACCTATGGTGTTGATTGGGTACAACACTTTGCCTTTGCTTTTGCGTGTGTGAAATCATGTAACCTCTATACGATTTCTTCATTTATAAGCAGTGTCAATGATTTTTTTCTGTAGCTTAGGGTGTAATTCTCACTGGAGATTGTGTTTAAGTTTTACTGTGGGTGGGGATGCCAGGTGGGCCAATACTTGGGCCCCATTAGTGGCAGCAGAAGGCCAAGCATGCCTGTACCTGGGCCCCAAGGTATTGTACTCTGGCCCCAATTTTAATGGGCTTACATGGGCTGATTCTTCCAGGCATCTTGTGGATTAGTTGTGGAATGGGCTGGTAGGTGGGTCCTTGGGCCCCTAGGCAATGGACATGGCATGAGTGATGCCATGGAAGATAGCAGTGGCAGGACAACCTTCTGGTTTCCAAGCATCTATACTGGTGTTTGTGGTGGCTGTGAAAGGCTAAGTGGGCTAGTACTCAGGCCCACAAGTGGCATGTATAGGTGGGTGCCAACTGTGGTGGTTGCAGCAGGTTGGATGGACCTATGCTGAGGCCCCTGGGAGGGGTGCTCAGGTGTCAACAATGGCAGAATGGGCAGGATGATCTCCAAACTCCCAGATGGTGTGCTTAGCCACTGAGAGGGGCAGAACTGGGCCAGACAAGTGTGTCCTCAGGCTCCCCGGTGATATGTGCAGGTGCTTGCTGTGGTAAGTAGCCTGGGTGATACCCAGGCTCCTGGTAGAATGGTTGGGTGGGGGAAGCAGTGGTTGTGCTGCAGGCACGCTGCTGGTAAGAACAGGGTTGCTTTCAGTGGCAGTGGCCTTAGGCAGGCAGCTGAGGAGTTCTCACATTAGTCCCAGGGAGTGGCTTCAGGCAGAGTAATCTGTCCTTAGGGTTGCTGCCAGTAGCTCACACTTTGGCCTCAGAAGTGACAGCCAGCAGCAGCAGCAGCTACCGGTCAGGGAGTCTGTCCTCAGGGTACATGAAAATGTGAGTGGCGGAAGGACTGCTGCCAACAGCTCATGCCTTGGCCCTGGCAGTAGCAATCAGCAGTAGCAGAGGCTGCAGGTTGGGGATGTCAATGGGGCTCCAAGATTTTAGAGATGCAGGGGTTGTGGGACCCCAGGACAGGATGCAATCTTGTAGGAGTGGGGCTCTCTTTGTGCTATAGCATCTTGGAACTTGGGCGATATGGGACCCAGTTTGAATGCCTTCTCTGGAGCAATACCATTGTGTGGTTTCTAGGCAGCTTCCTATGTTAGTCTTAGGGCCCAAGGGTCAAGGGGCTCTCTTATGGCCAGGATTGCAGGAGTCTGCAGAGGAAATGTTGACCACTGCGGGTCTCTCACCCTCCCTTTCCCTGTATTGAGGAGCCTCTCCGGGCTCCCAGCTGATCCCAGCCAAGCAGGCTGCCTTACTTTCCTCTCCTTCCTTGCCTTAGGTGTTTCTTTCCAGCCACTTCCCTATTGAATCCATGTTCTCTCTTAGATGATCTGTTTGAAGTGTGATTATTTACTTGCTATTTTGGTTCTTTGTGGAGGAGGTGGGTTCCAGATGCCTCCAATCACCCATCTTGAAATCCCTTCTATACATAGTTATAGCAGTTTTAAGATTGCCTCTGATAAACCCAACATCAGCATCATCTTAGTAATAGTGTCTTGATTATATTTTCTCTTAAAATTTGCCACATTTTCCAGGCTTTTCAAATGTCTAGTGTATTGGATTTTATCATTGATGTTGTGGAGTTATGTTGGGCATGTTCTGAATTCTATTATACACATTTGGCCATGTTTGTTTCTTTTATTTTGCATGTAATTAAATTGGTTGGGTTCAAACTGTAAAGTCTGTTTCTTGGGTGGCAAATCAATCTCAGTACTGATTTTACATTTTGGAATATGTGCCATAGTTTAGTGTTTAGAAGTTAGGCTGAGATTAGACTAAATTTATGCACAAAATTTGGAGTTCTCCCTCTCTGACTCCACTTACCAGTGGCTATAATACAACAAATCTTTTCTTGTATTTCTGCAGGGGGAAAGTATGTGAGCTCCCTAGAATGGTTTTATATGACCCATGTGTAGACTTTGACCTGACCCTGAGTTAAAATGCATAAAACCTGATAACTCACTCATGCCAGTTTCATCTGCCAAATGTTACCTTCCATTATGAATTGGCCTGTGTATTAATCAGTACTCACACTGCTAATAAAGACATACCCGAGATTGGATAATTTATAAAGGAAAGATGTTTAATTGACTCACAGTTCCACATGGCTAGGGAGGCCTCACAATCATGGCAGAAGGCAAAAGCGCAAAATCATGTCTTACATGGCAGCAGGCAAGAGAGAGAGAGAGCACATACAGGGAAACTCCCATTTATAAAATCATCAGATCTCATAAAAGTTATTGACTATCATGAGAACAGCATGGGAAAGACCTGCCTTCATGATTCAATGACTTCCCACCAGGTCCCTCCCATGACACATGGAAATTATGGGAGCTACAATTTGAGATTTGGGTAAGGCCACAGCCAAACCATATTAGCTTGTTTTGGCTCATTCTCCAGTTCCTTTATGTCATTATGGGATTTTTGTTTATATGTTTGTTTGTTTATATTTTTAAAAAATGTGTAGCTTTTATATGTGTCAGTATTGGGTCCTTTAAGAACTACTTGGTCATACCAGAGGCAAAAATCTCTTGTTAGACTATTTTAACCCAATTCTCTTAAGGTAAAGAAAACAAAAATAACAGTGATGCCTTATGTTCCACTAATTTAAATATAGCATATAAAATATTTTAAAAATCAATTTTATATTTGCCTCTATCAAGTAAATTATCCCTTAGAAGAAAGGTTGAATAAAAATGACAAGTGTTACTAGTTCAGCGATTTCTTACATTACCTTTAGTCTTGTCTTTAGTTAACAATATTTGTCTAATCATCATTGATATTTTGGCTTGCTAACTTCAGAATATGTCCAGTGACGTCTTACCAACCACTGTTTATAAAGAGGACTGAGAATCAGCCTTTTAGGCTCATGCAATTAAATCCACTCTAAATTCAGCGCAATTGGCTTTTATTTGTTTGCTTTGTTTTGTTCTCTTTAATGATCTACACACAGATGAGTGGGCAGTAGATTTTTTTAAAGAGGCAGAGTATTTTCAAAAAATCTCTATTAAGAAGTTATAAATTTACATTTGTTGGTTTAATATGTAAACAGTACGGGCTCTGCTACAAGATAGGTCTGAAGTCCAATCCTTTTTCAGGTTATTTAATCAAACAGCACCCTTTTCATCAAACTCTTCTCCAGTCACCTTACCTAAAATTAAAACCAATAAACCCTTCTTATGTCTTATTTTTATTCCTACTTTACCTTCTTCTTTAACACACGTTACCTCACGAACTAACATATGACATATTTTATTGTCTTCTCTCCTAAAACCAACTAAAATGGTTGACAGAGATCATGATCTGTTTTATTTACTGCTATTTTTATTGCTTCTATAGGTCCTGGTATAAGATAGAGACTCTATTTGTTGAATCATGAATTTGGTCTCCCATACTTACTAGCTACATCATCTTGGGAAAGTTACTAACCCTCTCAAACTTCAGTTACTGCAGTTCACAAATGAGGATACTAATAGTCACATGCTTTTTTATTGAAAATGAAATGAAATCATTCATCTAAATAATTTTGTACATTATTTGGTCTAATTCAACACATGTATATATTTCATTTGATGCCAACTAATTCATAGTAACACTATTTTTAATATGTCCAAACTAGAAGCAATCCAAATGTCCATCTAGAATAGAATGGAGAAATACATTTTGATATACTCATATATTCAAACAATGCAATGCCATTATATAAATGGTACAACTTCCCAAAACATAAATGAAAATTAAAAACACTTAAATAAACATTTAATTAAAGATAAAAAATAGGCATATGTTGTCTATAGTGTGAAGAATTAGTGGAGATTTTATCCTGCAGAAGGGCAGGGTATGTTGGAGACTCATAGGGGTCTTTATGGGAGGCTGGCAGGACTTTGGTTTTTGATTTGGATGCTGGCTGCATAGTACTGTTCACTTTGTAAAACTTTACTGAGATTTATGCATGATTTATGTACTTTTCTGTAAACACGTTATATCTGAATGAGACTTTTACTTGAAAAACATAGGTACACACTTAAACAGCCTAGTTATTCTCTCACTTAAATGATTTCTTACATCAGCATAAATTCCAAATGTTATTGATTCAGTTTTTCTCAGGAATATTATATAGACAGTTTATTTTATTGTGGAACAAGCAATTTCTCTTTCATTGTCACCTTGTTATTGATAATTTTCCATGTGGTTTTTAATATATTTAAATAATCATTTATTAATTTTTACAGAATCTTTTTCAAAGATAGTTTCTGGTAACAAAACAAGGAGAAAAGGTGGATGACAAATTTTAAAATTGCAAGCAAGAAATACATGAAAAAGGAAAGTGACTGCCTTAGAAAAGTTTCTCAAATATTTAATTTCTATTTTAATATGTTAATAGATAGGATTCTACATATAAATAAAATTTCCATTAAATATTGACACAGGTAAACCATGTTCATTATTTTGTGCTATGTATTAAGAGTGTCTTTATCATATAATGGTTCTTCATTTACTTTTCTGTATGGCTAGTTGTGCGTTTTTACTTTTGAAACTCAGTTAGATTATAAGGCTCATTAGGGAGGAGATATTGCACGTGAGTGCATGCGTATGTGTTCAATTTCTTTCTTATTTTATTTATTTATTTATTTTTTGAAATGGAGTCTCGCTCTGTCACCCAGGCTGGAGTGCAGTACTGTGATCTCAGCTCACTGCAACCTCCGCCTCCTGGGTTCAAGAGATTCTCCTGCTTCAGCCTCATATTTGAAAAGCTGCAGGACAAGCATTATTTTCAGGACCTGGTGGTGATAGAAGAATCTAAGAACTGCATTCTTCCCTTCCTTTTTCCCTCTCTTTTTTTCTCCCTCCCTCCCACTCTCTCCTTTTGTTCCTTCCTTTCTCGCTTTCCTTCCTTTCTTCCTCTTCCCCTCCTCCCTCTCCCCCTCCTTCTCCCCCTTCCTCCTTCCCTCTTCCTTCCTTCCTTCCTTCTTTCCTTCCTTCCTCTTTCTTTCTTTCTTTCTTTCTTTCTTTCTTTCTTTCTTTCTTTCTTTCTTTCTTTCTTTCTTTCTTTCTTCTCTCTCTCTGTCCGTCCATTCCTCCCTTCCTCCCTCCCTCCTTTCCTTCCTTCCTTCCTTCCTTCCTTCCTTCCTTCCTTCCTTCCTTCCTTCCTTCCTTCCTTCCTTCCTTCCTTCCAGAATCATTACCTTCTTTCTGACCCTGTGCTTAGTAGTGAGGATTCAAAATTAAAACATATAATTCCTAATTACAATGTGCTCATACTAATAGGATAACGATTGCATAAATTGAAAATTAATCCATAAAGATGTACTATAAGCATAGGCAGTGTTCTATAGGGATTGTTGAAAAGAGTATAAAATCAAACCCTGAAGGGGAAAGGGTTGGAATTTCTAGGAGGAAACTCTTGCTAATTGATGGAGCTTGAAAGCTACAGTTTCTTCTTGTGTTTCTCAATAACAAATTTAAATTCAAATATAACCACAGAAAAAAGAATATAAAAATAGTGAAAGAAAATATTATAGAGGCCTGCATAAAGAATAAAATCAAACTACCCAGTCTCACTACTTTTCAGCCACCAGCTTTCCAATACTAAAGATGTTAAAATGTACCTCCCTATACTATCAACTATAATAATAGACAACTAGTGAATGCATTTGCTGCATGGTTTGTATCTTAGCTTTGCATCACTCCTGAATGTGAAAGGCATTTGGAGTGGGGTGAGGTGGAATGAAGAACAAGAACTTTCAGGAAGCCTACCCTGGGAAACTTGGGCACATATGTTGGGGAATTGCTGGAGCTGTTGTAGGTATGTAACACATATTTTTTAAGTACCTACTATGCGCTAGGAAGAAGACCTGGAGGTTGTGAAGACTCAGCTCTTGCTCTTAAAATGTTGATACATTTTTGGACTAAAAATAAAAAAGGCAAAGTAAAATAAATAAAAAAGGCAAAGTAAAAATAAAAAAGGCAAAGTAAAAAAGGCAGGTAAAAAAGGCAACTAACATACTGTAAGATGTGATACATGCAGAAGGGTAAAGAGGAGCGCTATGAGAGTGCACAGGAGAGCACTGAACCCATTATTAGCTTCTATGTCTCCTTCATTTATTCCCCATGGGGAGAACTATGAACATTCTAAAGGGATATCTTTACAAATAGCAATTTCAGGAGGAGGATCTTAGCATTTATTTTTTTCTCTTCAAAAGTACCCCTAAATATTCATTCTAAACTGAAGTATTTAATGACCTTTAAATTGGTCTTCTTTCTTTCACTTTTGTCCATTTCTCCTACAGTCTGTTTTCTACAAAACAAGCCAAACTTTTAAAAATGTAAATCAAATTGTGTAACTTTCATGCAAATGTTTAAAACTCTCTAAGGCGTGCGCATTGTAGCTGGAATCCTTACCTTGGCCTCTGAGACTCTCCAGACTCTGGGGCCTTTCTGTTTCTCTAACCTCATCCTCTCTATTGTCCCTTCCAGCCTCATCAACTTCTTTTTGTCTTTTGACCATAACAAACTCATGTCCACATAAAATTTTTACTTGCTGTTCAATTTGCCTAAAAATGTTCTTTTGTTGTGCTGTTGGATGGCAAGCTGCTTGTCACCATTGAAATATCAACTCCTGTAATCCCAGCGCTTTGGAACACTGAGGCGGGTGGATCACCTGAGGTCAGGAGTTCAAGACCAGCCTGGCCAATATGGTGAAACCCCATCTCTACTAAAAATACAAAAAAAAAAAAAATTAGTCAGGCATGGTGGCAGGCACCTGTAGTCCCAGCTACTCGGGCGGCTGAGGCAGGAGAATCTCTTGAACCCGGGAGGTGGAGGTTGCAGTAAGCCGAGATTGTACCACTGCACTCCAGCCTGGGCGACAGACAGAGCCTCTGTCTCAAAACAACAACAACAACAAAAGAAATATCAACTAAAACGCTGCTTTATTCTTTGAGCTGTAGCTAAAAGGAAAACAAAACAAAACAAAATAAAAATAAAATGCTGGTTCATCAGAAAGGGCTTTCCTGACCATCTTATCCAAAATACCTTTTCTCACTTCCCATCTGTCCTCTGTTTTCATTGCTTTGTTCCACCAAGTTCATTAGAACTTCTTAGAGACCAAAGGATAATCATCTTTATTGCCTCCCTGCCCTTGGCAGTAAGACTATGATAATATGGACCTTATTTATTATTTTTTAATACCTGCATACTGGCTCCAGATTAGTCCTGGACATAGTGAAGCTTAACCTAGGTTTAGCAAATAAATAAACAATGATTTCAATAATATATTTGATTGTATAATGACTGTTCAGTCAATCTATAATAATTCTGGTGAGTTCAGTGAAGAAGTAACCTTGAGCAATTTGCAATTGTTCGAATCCTCTGTTGACCTCAGTTTTTATATCTGTACAACAGAGGTAATGATTATACTTGTCTCATAGAGCTGTTACCAGGATTGAGTAGGTTAATGTATGTCTAGCTCATAAACTGTACACACAAGATATTATGTAACCTCCCTAAAGAAGGTCTTACAATCTATTAAGATACTACAACCATACATAAAATTAATCAGTGCGCTAACATTTCTCTCCCAGTGCTTGGTGGTTTTTCTAAAAGAGATTTTGTAAGTAAATTAAAGAAGATGCTATTTGATGCTCCAAACTTATGTACACTGGGTTAGTAATTTACAACTTCTATTTCTAAGTACTGTTTTGGACCTGTGATATAATCCTGCAGCTGAAAGGTCTTAGTGAAGAGATGCTAAGGAGAAAGGCCAGGTCATATTTTAAACACCAAACCAAATTAATCAAAATTAATAAGTCAAGCCTTATCTCTATTATGATTAAATGCAATTACTGTTATGTAAGTGAAAATGTGTTAACAGTAGTTATGCTGCTGATTTCTTAACAGTAATATTGACCTTTCACTTTAGGTATTTGCGTTTACTTGTATTAGTCTTTGGCAGTTGAATATGGTGGGGAAATTGCACTTGTTGCATCATTTGGAATGTGAGACAAGATAAATTTAAGGGCTGCACCTGCTATGAAATCTTTAGTCACCACTGACTGATTTGGTTTCAATATCACAGCTGCATTTCTATTTACGTAAATATTTAAATACTTTAATTAGGGAAAGGACAAGGCTTATGTAAGATGAACCATGTATGCTGTTTTATTTACTATTTACATATTACTACATTTCTTTGTATCTCAGGATCCTAAACTATAAAATAAGTGGATATGACTTGATTCTTAGATTCTTCCAGTTCTGAAATTCTCTAGATCCATTAAAATATGGAGAAAAACATTGGCTACTATCTAAATTGATGGACTGATGCCAGTAATTTTATACAGAGGGTGCATTCAAATTCCCAAAGCAATGCTAATGACTCAATGGATAACACAGATAAATGATATGACTAAATAAGTCATGCAAACATGACTAGAATTCAAACACAGTAATATGGTACCATTTTCTGAATGATCAACATTTAAAAAATATTGCAAATTCTAGTACTAAATGTTGATATGCTCATCAATTATTGATTACAGTGCAGTTACTAGTTATCTTTTGGAAAGAAATTTAAAGAATTTTTAAAACATTTTAATTTCAGGGAAAAAATACAAGCTCTGTCTAGCATGAGGAAAGAAAGTAGGATGGTGGTGGGTAGTTATTAGGGTCATGAGGCTCCATGTCTTAGCTGTGCCTTCATCTGTGTTGGGTTGATGCTCAGGCTGACCCTCTTTATGGACTTCATTGTTTTAATGTATATCATTATTTGTCTGTAGTGTCACAGATTTACTGTGAGAACATATGTAATAGCCAGTTCTCATGCTGCTATGAAGAAATGCCCAAGACTGGGTGATTTATAAAGAAAAACAGCTTAATTGACACACAGTTACACATGGCTAGGGAGGCCTTGGAAACTTACATTCATGGCAGAAGGCCCCTCTTCACAGGGTGGCAGGAAAGAGAATGAGTGCCGAGTGAAGGAGGAAGTCCCTTATAAAATCATCAAATCTCGTGAGAACTCATTCACTATCACAAGAACAGCGTGGAAGAAATCGCCCTCATGGTTCAATTATCTCCACTTGGTTCTGCCCTTGACATGTGGGATTTTTACAATTGAAGTTGAGATTTGGGTGGGGACACAGAACCAAACCATATCTACATATGTGTTTGATATAGGTCTCATGGCTAAACTTATAGCATCACCGTGGCCATGCAATATGAGACTCTGACAGGCTAGGCCTAGATCATGAGTCAACATTTGGATCTGAGTGACAGAACTATTCCTTCATTTATTCATTCATTCATTTATTCTCCCTTCAAGAATATATTTAACATCTATTCACTGTGCACCAACAATATGTTAGGCACTGTCCTGGGTGCTGAAATATAGAAATGAGCAAATCAGTTTTTCTTGTCTAGTACACCACATGCCAGTGAGGAAGGAAAGAAAATAAACAAAAGTGTTGGGTGGTAATAATTGCTGTAAAAAAAATTCTACTACTAGGTATATATCCAAAGGGAAGAAAATTAGTCTCAAAAAGCTATCTTATTGCAGCACTATTCACAATAGACAAGATATAGAATCAAGCTAACTATCTGTCAAAAGGTGAATGGATAAAGAAAATATAGTGTATATATACAATGGAATACTATTTAGCCATAAAAATGAATAAAATCCTGTCATTCATAGCAATGCAGATGAGCCTGGAGGACATTATGTTAAATGAAACAAGCTGGGCACAGAAAAACAAATACCGCATGGCCTCACTTATATATGGAAGCAAAATGTTTGAGCACATAGAAGTATAGAGTAGAATAGTGCTTACTAGAAGCTTAGAAAGGTAGGGAGGAGTGGAGACAGGAAGAAGTTGGCTATATAAATACAATATACAGCCATATTGGCTAATAAATACAAAAATACAGCTAGACAGGAGTAATGTGTTCTAGTGTTTTATAACACTGGAGGGTAACTATCATTCACAATAATATATTGTATATTTTCAAATAGTTAGAAAATTTTCAATGTTTCCAAAATGAAAAAAAAAATCATAAATGTTTGAGGTGATGGATATGCTAACTACCCAGGTTTGATCATTATACATTGTACACACATATTGAAATACCACTTTGTACTCCATAAATAGGCACAGTTATTATGTCAATTAAAAAATAATAAATGCTTAGCACATTTTTAAAAATTGGGGAGGCTAATAGGATAAAAGGGTTTGTTCATCTATTTGTTTGTTTGTTTTAGATAGAATGGTTAATACAGTCCTCCATGAAAAGGAGATATTTGAACAAAGACCTCAGTCATGTGAGGGAGTGAGCCATGTGGTTATGAACATGAGAGCATCCCAGAATGAAGAGACAGTAAGTTCAAGGGCCTTGAGATGGGATTGTGCTTGAGATGGGGTATTTGAGCATCTGCAAGGGGCTGGGATGGGGCCATAGCATGGAAGGAGCAGAGCTGGTGGATTAGAGTGAGAGAGCATGAGGTCAGAGAGGTACGTGGACACTGTTCTCTAGGCAAGTCTTGAAGGTTATTTTAAGGGCTCTACAGTTCATTCTTAGTGAACTGGGACACCTTTGGCAGATACTGTTATAGCTTATGGTTTTAGACTGAGAATGAACTAAAACTGTTTCCAGAAGGAAAATTTAAGTGCTAAAAGAGGAAGAGTGAATATTGGGAAAGAATATAAAAGTCATTGAAATTCCCAACTTTGGGTTTGTCAATAAATGTGAACTTATTTTAACTACATGTGATATGAAAAAATTTTTTATAACTTCAGCCTGATTTAAAAGAAAATTGATAACTGCAGCCTAATTTAAAAGATCTAGGAAAAATATTGACACGTAAAAAATCGATTAAATTATTTGGTCTACACCTATAGATATTTTCTATTTGTTGGAATTTAACTAGTTTTCTAGAAGCTTCTGATATCTACAATAGCACAGTTGTTCTAAAGTTTATAAAGCTACCCCTCAAATTGTATCATTTTGGAGGAGTTTATGTATATCGGACAACTCTAAATACAATTTTTGTCTGCTCAGGATCCTTTCCCATCTTCATTTGGGAATACCTTCTCCATTCCATATAATTTTGGTAGGAATTTCAGTCAAAATTCTATAGCATAATCTCCCATCCCTTTTACCCCTACCATTACAAGGATGTGTGCCTTATGTAGACTAGGCCACACAGAATACCACATCTTCCTACATTTTTAAGAGGCATCAGCCCAAGGGAAACTGCCTATCTTCATATTTCTGCTGGAAATAAAAAAGACTAACCTTTGAATTTTAAGTTTACAGAAAATTGTGTTAGAACTGTTATAATGAAGAAATCCAGTCAATGTAACAGAAAAGCACATAATGAGGTCAACACATACAGGATGCAGGGCTGAGAAATTATGAAGGAGAAAAAGAGAGAGCAGGTAACGTGATGACATAATTTGATCAAACTGAATCTGAAGATAGTCTGTCCTTGGACTTTTGGTTATATAGCAAGACTTTTTTCCTTTCCTATGGTTTAACATGGCTGAATTTGGATCTCTCACTTGCAACTGAACTAATCTTGACTAATACAGAGCAATAAAAGACAAACTGTAGAATGTATGGGAAGGTAGTTTCCAAAGCTGGAGAACAAAACGTCAGTTGTTCCTAAGAGAAAGGACCTCTGAAAAATAGAACTTTAGCAAGAGTAACAGTCTTTTTCTCAACCAGTGTCTGTGTTTAGTAAATACTGGTAAATCGTCCAAACTATACCCAGGTCAACTCTAGAGACATTAATAAGAAAACTCCTTGTTTGAAAGTTTGGGAACAGACTCTTTTGGGTTATGAAATGGTACCGATGGATTATTTCATTAGAGTGTGAGCTATCAAGTCTTGATGATGGCTTGGAGGCAGGATAGCCAATACTGACAATTGGAAGGTGAAATGAAGGTGAATGAAGATTGAACTCTCAAGAATGGGGTAGCACAAATGATGGACATCCCAAAATAATTCTTTAGGACTTTACTAAGGAGGAGCAAATGGCCTATTCCTTGTTAGTAGTAGGGTTTTATGAAGTCTCAGACCAGGAATATGAATAAGTAATATCTAAGGAAAAAATTGGGTCATGTGTGGTTACTCACATCTGTAATCCCAGCACTTTGGGAGTGAGTGGATCACAAGGCCAGGAATTCAAGACCAGCCTGGCCAACACGGTGAAAACCCGTCTCTACTAAAAGTACAAAAATTATCTGGGTGTGGTGGCGCGTGTCTGTAATCCCCCTACCCAGAAGGCTGAGGCACGAGAATCACTTAAACCCCGGAGGCGGAGGTTGCAGTGAGCCAATATCACACCATTGCAGTCCAGCCTGGTGACAGAGCGAGACTCTGTCTCAAAAAAGAAAAGAAAAGAACAAAATTGGAGGATAGAGTCATAGGAGACATGAGAGAGTAAGAAAAGGGCATAAGAAAGACAATTTGATTTAAAAGGGAGGATGTATGACAAAATAAACACATAAAATAATAATATATTTTGAAAAAAATAATGGAATGGCTCAAAAAATGGAAATGGCAAGGTTGGGAGGAGAAGAGAGAGAGAAAGAAAGCGAGAACAAAGCAAAAGTTGCTTTGATATAGGCAAATTTACACATTTTAAAAGGTGTTTAAATAGTTAGAAACTTCATTATATTATTTTCTCCTTGTCTGACATCTAGGTGTAATTATGGTTTGCTCTATACCAGCAGTTAAAATAAAGAAAACAATAGCAACAATTTCAGATCAACATTTATTTTTTAGAATAAGGGTTTCTCTTTGCTTCAAACTTTGTCGTGTAAACTAGAAATTCCATAAAAATATTTAACATCCACTATAAAATGTGGTTTGGTAGTCCTGTCCATAGGACATTAATTTAATAAACCAATTTTATTTAATTATTTTTTCCATTCTAGATTTTGACCTACTAATAGAGTTTTTTTTTTTTCACATTAAAATTGCATTTTAAAATTCTTCATCTTTATCAGCTGTTTACCAATGTTCCAGGTATCATTTTAAAACAAAGTTCTGATTTTTTTTTCATCATAGAAACTTTAATTTGAAACACTAGACAACTTATATTAATAGGTATGGGACATGTAATTGCCAATATCAAAATCCCTATGTATTATGTTGTAATGATTCATAGCACATAAATAAATGCCATTTTTGCTGTAAGAGAAATTGGGTTATAAATTCTGTGCATTAATCTGTTTATTCTTGTATCCCAATTGCCTATATAGAAGTCCAGGAAGTTCTCAGTTTTTTTCATGCATGATTGAATGAATGACGTCTAATATTTTATTTTACATTTATGGAAACTGAGACCCAGGAAGTAAAACAATTAGCCCAATGTAATAGTCTTTAGTGGAAAAAGTAGTGATAAGGTTTTACATTTCTTGATTCTTGGTCCATTTCTCCTTTCACAATTGCCTTTTCTCACCTGGGTTAAGAAGAAGAGAAAGAAAAAAGACACCTAAGTCTATCCAAGTTAATATTTCTTTAACAGCAAAATATATATTTTTTAATTACAAAAATTCTGAGACCACTTTGATGTTTCATCTATGTTATATCACATGTTCAGATATTTTTAAATGCTAATTGAATATATTTCACACTGAAGAAAACCAGAATTAAGTGTTTAATAAGCTCTTATAATCTACTTCAATTAGCTAATTTAGCTATGAAAATAATCTCAAAGGACTAGTTAATTGAAATGTTGTCGAAAATCCTGTTTATCATTACTAAACATCTGTCAGTTTTAGTACTTCCCTTAAACTTCTCCAACAGTCTTTGTATTTTAATATGTTTTTGAGATTTAAATGTATATTTTGCCATGTTTATTTCCCCACCAGGATTTTAAGTGGCTTGAAAAGTCTGTCTTCACTGTCCTGACTAAACATTTGGAATCACTGCAATGATCTCTGGGCTGAACAAAAAGTTTCTATCTGCAGTTAGATGAATGTTATTACCCCACCAAATACATTTAAAAATGTTTGGTTTCAGTGCATGTTTATTTCATGACTGATTTGGAAATGTGGAAATCCCCATAAGCCTTGGTGACTGAGGCTGTTATTCTCAACACAGAGTTAGAATGTTGTAAACATGAAATTTTATACAATAATGGGGTTGAAATTGGAACCAAGAGAGGGTGGGAGCTTACTAATTGGCTTGAATTAATGCTTTGCCTTAAGTAGGATACAGAAATACCAATTCCAAGAATTTTATAAAATAGGAAGAAAGGAAAGTATATGTGGAAATAAACATCAACTACCATAAACCAGAGCCTACAAAGCAAAAAGCATAACATCAAAGCAGAGTCTGATTAGATTGCCAAGTTTACAATCTCTCTCAGTATTAAATAACGTTCCCAGCTTCTGACCCAGTCCAACTCAGTGCTGAACCTTATGGCTTGACCTTTCAAGACTCTCACTTGTTATGATTTATTCTTCATCGGTTATAGACTTGTTGCATAGAAACATCTCACAAGAGAGTGTAGTTCATTTATCAGTTTCCCAGCAGGGATGCATCAGAGCAAACTCAAGCATTGGGGAAATCTAGCATGTTCATTCATTTCTTTAAGGAATTAGATTCTGTTTCTCAAAACAGAGTCTGGAGAATGATGCTCATTTCCAGTAACATTCCCATTTGAATTCATTTATTTTTATTTAGTTTTTATATTTTTTGAGACAAGAGTCTTACTCTGTCACCCAAGCTAGAGTGCAATGGTGGGACCTCGGCTCACTGCAACCTTTTCCTCCCAGGTTCAAGCGATTCTCCTGCCTCAGTCTCCCGAATAGCTGGGACTACAGGCATGCGCCACCACACCTGGCTAATTTTTTGTATTTTTAGTAGAGACGGGGTTTCACCATGTTGGCCAGGCTGGCATTGAACTCCTGGCCTCAAGTAATCCACCCACCTCAGCATCCCAAAGTACTGGGAGTACAGGCGTGAACCACCGTGCCTGGCCTCTATTTTGTTATTATTATTATTATTTGATTGTTGGTTGAAATTAAGAAAAATTGGTTACTGTATACTTCTTAATTCTCAAAGAATTAAGGGGTAGTGGTTTTCAACTTGTTTTATTCTCATAGGGCATTATACAGGTCTTAGTTTTCTATCGCAGCTGTAATAAATGACCATGCATTTACTAGCTTAAAACACAAATTTGTTATCTTACAATTCTGTTAGGTTAGAAATTTGATGTGGTTCTCACTCTGAAACCACGGTGTCAGGCAGGCTGCATTTCTTTCTGGAGCCTCTAAGAGTGAATCCGTATCTTTTCCTTTTTCAGTTTCTAAAGGATGTTCACCTCCCTTGGCTCATAGTTTTCTTCTCTCTTCAAAGCTATCAATGGCAAGTTAAGTCTTTTTCCCATTATATCATTCTGATGCTGACGCTCATACGCCTGTCTTTTCCACATTTAAGGATCCATTAGCACCATCTGGAAAAGCCAGGATAATCTCCCTATTTTAAGGAAGTAAGCATCCTTAAAATTAGCAACCTTATTTTAATTCCCCTTTCCATGTAACGTGATATAATCACAGGTTCTGAGGTTTAGGATGTAGATACCTTTTCTCTGGTGGAGAGTATATTATTCTGCCTTTAACAGATGACTCTAAATAATGTTTGTTTCTGTTCTATTCTTATAGTGCTACACACACACACACACACACACCCCCACACCCACACACCCCCATAACTTTAAGGAAAAAAATTAAAACAAAGTAAAAATATTCCCCATGCTTAGGTTTAGTTGATTTTGGAATATCAGTATTTTCACGTAACAGAAGTTGATGACGTGAAGAAGTAGATGACAAGATGCCCAAGAGCAAGAAGAGAAGGTAGTTAGAATACAAAAATGATGGCCGGGCGCAGTGGCTCATGTCTGTAATCCCAGCACTTTGGGAGGCCAAGGCAGTCGGATCATGAGGTCAGCAGATCAAGACCATCCTGGCTAACACGGTGAAACCCGTCTCTACTAAAAAAAGAAAAAAATAGAAAAAAAAAAAAAAGCCGGGTGTAGTGGCGGGCGCCTGTAGTCCCAGCTACTGGGGAGGCTGAGGCAAGAGAATGGCGTGAACCCGGGAGGCAGAGCTTGCAGTGAGGCGACATCGCGCCACTGCACTCCAGCCTGGGTGATAGAGAGAGATTCCGTCTCAAAAAACAAACAAACAAACAAAAAAAGGCCGGGCGCGGTGGCTCAAGCCTGTAATCCCAGCACTTTGGGAGGCCGAGACGGGTGGATTACGAGGTCAGGAGATCGAGACCATCCTGGCTAAAACAGTGAAACCCCCGTCTCTACTAAAAAATACAAAAAAAAACTAGCTGGGCGAGGTGGTGGGCGCCTGTAGTCCCAGCTACTCGGGAGGCTGAGGCAGGAGAATGGCGTGAACCCGGGAGGCGGAGCTTGCAGTGAGCTGAGATCTGGCCACTGCACTCCAGCCTGGGCGACAGAGTGAGACTCCATCTCAAAAATAAATAAATAAATAAATAAATAAATAAATAAATAAATACAAAAGTGATGATTACAGGGTTTCCCATTTATGTCATCACTTCCAGAAATTCCCACTGAATAAGTTGTAACAAGATATTAGAAGAATCAACCAAATATGTTTTCTTCTTTAGACAAGATAACTCAGAGTGACAAACAATTTTGGTAGTCAAACATTATCTCTCTTATGACTTTCATAACTTCCCTCTAGTTCTTGTAAGTATAAAGTCTCCTGAATAAGGAAAATCTCTACCAAAGCTCTTCTCTTAAAAATATTTCATTCTCAAGAAAAGAAAATTTATTTCTCAAAATGTGCTATTTTTAAATGCACTAAAAAAAGAATAGTAATGTTAATATAAAAATTTTGAACTTTATTAAAGTCTCTAAGGACTGCTGGCATGGGGCAGGTTTCTTTTGGCTGTATTTGTCATTTCCTGCCCTCCAGAAATAAGACACCTAAACATAAACACCCTCAGGATTTCTCTTCATGTCCTACTGCCAACGATAATAACCCTGTAAATGAGAGATACTGGCTGCTATAGAATATTTACATAGCAGAGAGTACTGCTTAAAAAAAATATCTGTTTATATGGGTCAAGAGATCCTTTTCTAAGAGAAATATAGCTTACAATGCAATATTTGAAGTATTAACTCTCTGCCATCATTCTTTTATATTCCAAATTGTTGTATAAAGATGAAGACTCCAATATTTGACTAAATTTGGGCATGTTGTTCCCTTTTTATTTAGTTTGGCCTCAGCTTCTAATAAGCTTTTTTTGAACTAAATATAATAGGTCAAAACACAAATACTTGTACATTAAGTGCTACATGGAAATATCATGGCACAAAAAGTGCTGTCTAAAGTTATATTCATTAGTATATTCTAGGTTGTGCTGAAATAACAATCAAAACAAGTTAGTGGCTTCACAGCCCAGAAGTTTCTTTCTGAGTCATACTAAGTTTTTGTCCATCCAAGTAACTCTCTCAGGCAGGTTTCCTCCAAGTAGAGATTTTGTTGACACATGAACCTTCAAATCCATAGTTCCACCAATAGAATATGAGTCTTCTTCCATGATTATCATAGAGGGAAAGAGTGCGTAGAGATTCATATCAGCAATGAAATGCTTTAGCCGGGAAATGATCCATGTCACTGCTGGTTGTTTCCAGATCAGAACCGGTTGCATGTTACTACCTGGATGTAAGGGTCACAAAGCCTAACCATTCCAGAAACCTGGAAAGGGAAGATAAGTACATATGTGTGAGTACTACAGGCTGTACCATAGCTGTCAAAGACAAATAAAACTAATTTATGTATGTTTTTGTAGTCTCTTTAAATTATTTCATTTTTCACATAGAATAGAGTCACTATGTTGAAGGCAAATTTTCAGTCAGCCCATTGAATATAATATTTTTCCTTAAAAAGTCATAAACCATTCTGATGTGCTTTGCAGGAGTGTATTTCAATGTTATTTATAACCAATAAAGAGTGTTTTTGATTTAGTGAAGCAAAAATTATCTATTCAGTTTCTATTTAATCTGTCAAAATAACAGCTGACAGTGACAAGTATATATATAGTCTATATATAATAATTTTACATGCATATATATGTATAATTTCTTCAGATTCATGATCCTAGTAGCTAGTATGGGCAAAAAAGCATAATGTTTTGTTGAAAACTATCTTTCACAAAGACGGTAAAGAATTTGAACTTTCCAGACAGGATTTATGTTTGTATCAAAACCTGTATATCTGTCATGAAAATAATTTATATAAATATTTTTTTCTGAAATCTCTCCTATGTTTAGACTTAAAATTATTCATATAAAACAAAATAAATTGTCTTGGTTAGAAGAACTCAAACATCATTATTAAATTATTTTATAATACAGGTAAATTTTTTCTAATATTAAACTTACATGCCTTATACAAGAAGGTTAATTAAAATTATGTATTTTGATTTGCTCCCAGGGTTGGTTCTAATCCACTGTATAATGACCATTGCCCTAAACTGTCACTTATGAAGTGCATATCACACATAGTTTGCTCAGGACCAAAAGCCACTTATGCCCTGAATTCTGAGTTTTAAATATCCTGGGTAATTTATTCTTCTTTCTTCTGACATGTATTTGCTCCAGACTTTTTCAAAATAATTTTTATTCACATATCATTTCCTTGGATATTTCTCCTGGGCCTGTATTCTATTTGTAGAATATTGGGCTTAGTCCTTCTTCATTTTCTTTTTTTTTTTTTTTTTTTTTTTTTTTTTTTTTTTTTTTGAGACGGAGTCTCGCTCTGTCACCCAGGCTGGAGTGCAGTGGCCAGATCTCAGCTCACTGCAAGCTCTGCCTCCCGGGTTCACGCCATTCTCCGGCCTCAGCCTCCCGAGTAGCTGGGACTACAGGCGCCCGCCACCTCGCCCGGCTAGTTTTTTTTGTATTTCTTAATAGAGACGGGGTTTCACCGTGTTAGCCAGGATGGTCTCGATCTCCTGACCTCGTGATCCGCCCGTCTCGGCCTCCCAAAGTGCTGGGATTACAGGCTTCAGCCACCGCGCCCGGCGTCCTTCTTCATTTTCATCTGCTGTAAGCATGTGGATAATATAAACCTGGGTATCTGGGAGCAGTTTCCTAGGAAACAGGAAGGGCAGCCCCTATCTTTGCTATATTCTGTCCTCATCACTTACCCGAGCCCTTAGCAGTATTTCCTTTTATCCCCTCCTGTGTCTTCCTTCTTTCTGCTCAGCTCCAGACTCATGTTTGTAGAGCAACAAGGTGAAACTCATACTCTCTAGCTGGCCCTATTACTCTTCCAATGCTCACCTCCCCGATTATCACTCCTCCTGAGTTATGTGTTTCCTAATACCAGATAGAGGCTGGGGCTTGGGAAAATGCTATCAAATTTTCGTCTCTAGATTTATACTTTTCTATCTGATTAAAGCAGCCATAGCAACTTGGTATACCTAATTATTAGGACACAATCACAGAAGCCTTGTTTCTGGTACCATGCATGTTTTGTAAACATTTTCAATTATCATCACCATAAAAAAATGAAGACTTATGGTAACAAAATACTTATTTGTCTTCTTAAGTGCTTGTTTGTAATTTAGTTTAATGATGCTACACTTTCTTGTGCTCTCTCTAGGCCTCAAGGGCCATTTGTATTGATTTAGCCATTTGGTTTGTTTCAGTAACAGCCACATAAAACAGAGTGGAAAAAGGAACTTTTCTGATGTGGAAATTCACACTTATCGGTGTATTAGAACTTTTGATTCTGGGTGACATCTAGGAAAGTATTCTAATTCTGTAAATATAAATTTAGATGAACATTATAAAGGTAAACTTAACTTTCATGGTTACTCATTTTCTATTTTTAGAATTATACACACAAACACACATCAATTGATAAATAAAGCTTGTTGAATTGTTTTGCCCTGGAAATCCAGGTTTCTTATATTATTTCTGGTTAATATTTAAGACAGTGGAGTAAAAAATGAATTAGGACAAGACAAAGCAAATAGGCTAAAAAAAAAAAAAAAAAAAAGGACATGAGAAATCGACTAATTAAAGTCACCCTTAGATTGTGCCTCATTCTTTCTGGTATAAAGTCCCCTGAGAAAATATTACTTATATTTTAACACACAGCAAAGTGATTTTTTAAGTTATTTTTGATTATGATGTTCATTGAAATGATCATATTTTTCTTTACATGTAGCATCCTTAACTTAGTTAACTGTATAACTCAAATCCAAGAGAACTGGAATTTGAAATCACAGAGAGCCTGTCATTTAAGGTACTCAAGCACTTCACTGCAACTTATTATCCATGACAGGTTTTTCATTACATTTTTATGGGGTTGAAATATTAAAGCATTCATTTGGATACATGTATCTAGTTGAAAAATGAATCCAACTATCAATCATGAAAAATCCCCATAAGACTATTGCACTGCAAGGGGAGGATGGGGTCAGAAAATACTATTCTGTGAAAATTTATAATACTATATATATAGTACCTGTAGAAATGGTATGCACGCATGAGAAAAAAGAATCATTTCATGCTTATTTGCAAATGACCAGAGAAACATTTGGGGTCACTTCAAAGCATTAGGACCATTAACTGTGATTTGAATTAAGAAAATGGAATTTAATAATCTTTGATGAGATGCCTGATAAGTGCCAAGGACTGTGCTGGGAACAATGAAATGAATAAAATATGGTACCTTCATTTCGTGAGCCCAAAGTCTATCAGAAGAGACAGACACACAACGAGGACTCAATACTCTTTTGCCCTTGTGGAAACTGACAGAGCTCACCTTCCATTACCAAATCAATCTTCTGTGTGTCTCAGCAACACATTCAGCTGGTTTCCTTTGTCGCATCAATGTTCCTGAAAAGATCATGCTGGAGATTTCAGATACTTTTCCAAAAATGAGTTTCCAAAAAGTTTTTTTTTACATTGGCAGCAAACTTGGATAAAAATATAAGTAAGATTACAATAAATATAGTTCGTTTTGATGTGTACATTCTGTTAAGTTGACTTTTTAAAATTATCGGTCCTATTTGCTAGAAGCAGCATGGTCCAAAAAAGAAAATTAAAAATTGAATAAGTAGATCTCAGTCACATTTTTATTCTAATAAAGGTATTCTGGGCAATGCTGAAAATATTTTTTATATTTTTCCTTATTGATAGGCAAGAAAAGGTACTTTATCTTTTCCTTTTCTCAGTGCGAATATATTATAATTAGCCTATTTAAATGTCTCCAAAACAAAGTTGGCAGAATTTCTCAAGGTAGGCACCAGAAGGAAATGCAGTCTCATCTCAGCCAAGGTTAGGTTGCAAAGCCAAGAGTATCAGGGAAACATTGCATGGGGTCAGATCCCCCTTGAAAATTGTTTGGAATGTTTCCATGTTTCAGACAGTCATAAGATATCTAAAAGCCAACACCACTGCATGTGTAACTGTGGATATTTTGTAGTTCATTTCTTTCGTTTTTATTCTAAAGTAGAATACATAGATATTTCTTTAGATGATGAGAAATTAAGTAGTTGTCTTACAGTTTAGTGTCTTTGTTTATGAAAAATATCTATCTTTAAACATTCAAACTTCACCAAGAGTGGCACCCAGGGAGAAATCCATTTAGAAAACATGCTCTGATCTCCATGTAAATCTCTTCCTGTCCTCCTTTTATTCCCTCTAGTCTCAGAGAAGGAAGCTGATCCACTTCTGCTTACGAAAATGATTTCCACTTCCGTTCAGACCTTGTTCCATCTCTCTTCACTCTCTGTGGTTGAATTAGATTTTACCTTTGTTATCCACTGAATCCTCCCATGAAGTCTATGAATATATGATTCCTCTAACGAAATGTATGATCTTGATTTCAGAATTTTTTATAATAAGAAAAAAACTCTAAATATATCATATAAACAGGCTAATAACTGTCATTTATATCACAGAGAAAAGACATGCCAATCCAAGGTTCTATATTCAGCAAAAATATCCTTGGGAATGAAGGGGAAATCAAGAACTTTTAAGGTGAAGAAAAACTAGGAATTTTTTTTTTTTTTTTTTTTTGGCCAGCAATTTAACCCTTAATAAATGACTAACCAAAGTTCTCTAAATAGACTATAAATGATAACAGAAGAATACCTGAAACTCCAGAAAGGAAGGAAAACCATGGATATTTATAAAAATGGGAGTGATTGTGTATTCCTTTAATTAGTTTATTAAATCACATTTCATGGTTGTAGCCAAAAATGTAACACCATCTTACATGCTACTCAATGGATATTCAGGAAATACTTAAGACAAACAACTGTATTTTAAAAAGTAGAGAGGGCAAAAGGAAATCAATGAAAGTTTTCTACACTTCACTTGAGTGACAAGACATCAGTGCCAATAATGATATAGGTTACACATGTATACTGTAAATTCTAGACAAGTCACCAAGAGAATTATACAAAGTGACACACTCAAGAACACTGTAGATTCATAGGAAAACTTTCTAAGACATGTTCAAGAAACCAACAGGTAGGCCAGAAAAGAGAAACAAATAAATTAGAAACAGAAAATAAATAATAAAATGGCAGATCTAAGTCTTGATATATCAACAATTTCCTTAAATGTAAGTGTTTAAATACACCAATTAAAAGATAAAGTACATTTCAGATCAAATAAAATGGCTAGAGACAAAGAAGGACATTGCATAATGTTAAAAGGACCAATCTACCAGGAATTTGTAGGAATTCTAAACATGTCTGCCTCAAATAACAACATAGACTGCCAGGCAAAATCATTGTTACCAAAAAAGAAAAAAAGTTATAGAAATTATTAATAAAATTTATACTATCCCCTGAACAGTCAAGAATGTTAATACGGCAGGTGGCATTGCATCTAAAAGTAGAAGAAGGCTTGGATCATCTGAATGAGAATCCTCTGGGTGCTTTGCAAAAGTCAAAATAGTTCACCCAAGAGCAGTAGACCTTGAATGGGAGAGCTAGGAGTAGACCCATGGAATTCACAATTTGAACAAGCTGCCAGATAATCCTTTTTGCAGCCTGAAGTTTGAATTCTGAGAGTTAAGAATCATGCATTTGGCATGACTGCAGCACAGGACTTATCATCCATGAAGGAATAGTTGGTACTAAAGAAAAAACAATCATTGTATTTGTGACTAAGGTAGAGGGAGGGTAGGGCCTTGGTTATGGTTCTAGTTGAAACTGATAATATTTTTGTTCACAATCAATACATTTATTGCCAGAATGTAGGACAGAGCAAATCAGTGAGTGAAGAAAGGCAGAAAGAGAAGAGAAGCATTTTACTGGGAGCCTCAGGGGTAGATTGGCACGGAGGGGTTGCTTCATGGAGAGATGGCCCATGATTGAGGGAGGGAAGGAAATCAGGCATAAGCAGGTGTCCCATTACTTTGCTTCTGTACTTCTCTGTGATCAAGCAAGCTAATAATACAAATAGTGTAGTTGGCTCTGACTCAGTGAGGTAGCAAGAGAACAGAGTGGTTTCACCTGTGAGTTCAGCAGTGTTGGAAGTCCTAGTAAATATTATCCTTGTTGTGAGCATCACCAGTCACAGGTGGCCACAGCAGGCATGACAGAATAGGGGACCACCTTTAGCAGAGAAACAGATAAAATAACTGCCCATTTTCTATACTATAAGAAGATAGCATTACTTCTTAAAGTCTGTTGGTAGTTAGTTTGTGGGTTCCAAAGTTCAATGTGATGTAAGTGGGATTAGGACCAATGAAATGTGGGTACCTTGTTAATGTGAGCCTTGTTTATTGCCTGAGATAGCCATCTAGTTATCAAATGACTGAAAAAATAGAATTATAAACCCAAGAAAAATGATGTGTGTGCTTACAGTGTACCTTGTGGAACTCAGTACTATAGTTTGAATAATTGCACTTTCCAAAATTCAACAAATTAAGTCTGCCGTGTGTCATGGAAGGTTAATTCCTTTTAATAAATAAGCAAAAGAACCTCTGTATTTTTAGAACATGTAAAGGTACTGAAAGAGTGTTGGCTGTTTAAATAGTCTGAAGTTAAAAAAAAGAAACACTGAAAACAATAATACAAATATGTTCTTCAAGCTATTTTCACATTCTCATTGAGCAAAAACAGTAAGTTTAGTAAAAGTCTCAAGAAAGGTCATAAAAGGGCAGTTGTTCAAACCTCTGTTGCTCTACTCAGTTGGGGAATTATTGGAAAGGCCTTGAGTTGCAGTGGACTGACTTGTACAGTCCAGGAATGACATCTGAAATGATGAGAGTTACCATCTTTAGTATAAACCTCAGGACTCAAAGAGATGCCAAGAGATGGACACATTTTGGGTTGTTTGGCTCCAACAAGTCTTAACTGACAGGCATCTATCAGAATGTGAAGTTTCTTAATGCTTTATGCAGGATTAAGAAACAACTTTAGGACCTGTAGAACTAACATTTAAGAGTATTTAAAATATAGAGAAAGGGCATTCTCAATATAGTAAACTTTGTGGAATAATCCCAGGCAGGTCTGGGTAAAATGCTTAGTTTGTAAAATTCATCTGAGTTTATTAATTCACAAAATGTCTTAAGTCTGTTGGGACAAAGTACCATACATTACATTGTTTATAAATGAAAAACATTTATTTCTCACAGTCCTGGAGGCCAGGAAGTATAAGATAAAGGTGGTAGCAGAGCTGATAAGTCTGTTGAGACCCATTCCTCAAGGACAGCAACTTCTTGCAACATCTTTACGTGATAGAAAGGGCCAATGAATGAGTTCCCTTGGGCCTCTTTTAAAAAGGCACTAATCCCATTCATTAGGGCTCTGACATATGACATAATCACCTTCCAAAAAAGCCTGCATCTTAATACTGTCACCTGGGAGGTTAGAATTTCAATATGAATTTTGAGGGGACACAAACATAAATACCCCAGCCCATGACATAAGGGTAAAGTTGTACATATAGAAGTAATAAAATTATTCTAGTGAAATGATATATGGGCAGTGCTCTGCATGCTCAAAATAAGAACACAGTAACCAGGTATTTAATAAATAGATGGTTTGTGAATGAACACCCCAAGAGTAAAGACCTTCCTCCCCAAAATGCAACTGCACAATGACCTACATAAGCTCTGGAAGTTCTGTTGAGTTACCTTTAGAAGACACATTTGGAATCAGAAAATGTTGCCCCCAAAATCACCTGCCTAAAGAGTACAACCATAATTTCAAAACAGAGTTAAAGAAGACATCAAGAGCTGAGGAGCATAACTGAAGACAGCTTATTTCTTGCTCAAGCCCATGCTTAATTTGGACAAATTTCCTGGGCAGCCACTGATTCAGAGACCTGGACTCTCATCAACATATGTCTCCACCATCTTGGAATCCTTTGCTTCCGGCCACAAAGTCTGGGGAGAGATAGCATGGAAGATTGTGCAGGATGTTTTATGACCATGTCTGGCGTGAGAGAAACAAATACTACCTCTTCTTGTATTCCAGGAGCCAGATGCAGGAGGACTATGAAATGTAGCATTTGTGCAAAAAAGTGAAATGGATGCTGGCTATATAATTCTTATAGTCTGTATTTCATAGGTTTGTATTGGTAAAGTTATCTCAAACTGTGAATTTAATGACAGATAGCTTAATAAAAGCAGTTATAAAACATAAGCAAAGGGGAAAAACTTCTTTTACCAAAAGAGACATGACATTAGAGGAATGTAAGAGCCAGTTAGACATGTTGGACTTTTTCTTAAAAAGTTCATATATGTAACTAGATAAGCCAAACAAATACACACACATACACATACACACATGCAAACACAAAACAAAAATGTAAAGATAAAATTAAATACACTTATATTTATGTATCAAAAGCATGGTGTATGCACATGATTTACTGCATCTGGGGTCTGTAATTTAGAGATAAATCCCCAAATTCCCTAGCAGAGCATCCAGTTTCTGCAGGCATGCTGGATATAGCATCTCTTACACCAAATTTCAAATCAAAGGAAACTTACTTTTAACTCTTTTATTTTTGGTGGACACATAATGATTAAACATGTTTATAGGGTTCAGAGTGATATTTCAATACATGTATATGTGTTGAGATGTGTAATGTGTAATGTTCAAATAAGAATAATTAGCATATCCATCGCCTCAAACATTTGTCATTTCTTTGTATTGGGAACATTTGAAATCCTCTCTTCCAGCTTTTTGAACATATACAATAAATTATTATTAACTATATATACCCTACAGCACTATAGAGCACTAGGACTAATATCATACTTAATACTTTAGCTCATATGGAGGATGTACTTAAAATTCCAAAGAATATATGTGCATTCAGTCTTCAAAAGTATCCAAAATCATTTATTTGAATACAAAAGTCATCCTATGTGATGGGTCTTAGTAAGAATAGAGATCGACAGTGCATTTCTCTCTCTCAAAGTTATGTAATCAATACCTCTTTTAGAATTATATGTAAAGGGCTATGCCTAGCAATGTAGGCGAACTCCACCCAGAGCTCGTGGCCTTACTTGGAATGAGAGGTGGGTTTGGAAGCCTGCTAGAAGAGAAAAGGATCATTTATTTGCCTGCATAAACATATATTCATTTAGTCTGTTTGTGCATAGACTACCTCTATCCCTACCTCCAAAGAGAAGATCAAACACAGCAGATTGCATGTTTTACAAAAACCACACACATCTAAATCCATTTTTACTAGCAGTGGGTTAAATTTACTTTGCCTTAATGTGTAACGCATTATCTGATTGCTTTCAGTGACTGATCCATCCAGCCTCCGTATCAGATTTATAGGAATATGGGGGAAATACTTAGAGTGAATCAATTTAAATGCGACGTTGAAGAAAAAGCGACCTTTGTGTGAAATCCAGATTTTATGAATGTGCTTTGTTTCATGTGAGCAGAAACATCAGTCATACGTATAACATTAGCATAAGGAGTCACACAGAACATTAAAAGCTTTAACAGGAAGAGCGCTTGAAATAATTTAGTGCTGATAAACAGCACTGCAGGCAAGGTTTTGGCAATTTGTGATAAACCACAACATTTTAAAAGACTCACAGAAATCTTTCTAAATGTGCATTACACTGGAGTCACAGTGAGTTCATGGGGGTTCTCAGAAGAGTATTTTCAGAGCCGGACATTTTGCCATGGTTAACAAGAAAGTCGTTTCAGTAAACAGTGGGAAGTCTGCACACTTCAACAATGTTCCAATTCTGGATGCTGGCAAACTAAGACACGTAGTAACAGCTCAGTCAATCAAGGTTGTGATTCTTGATCATGGCAAACTATAACAGATAGTAATGCTTTTTAAAAACTAAAAGTAGGGAGAAGTTTAGTTTAAAAAAAAAGTAAAAATTCTTAAATGCTGGATAAGTTGACACAATTTTCTTACCAATTTTGTTTCTCTGTACATTATCTTTTACCACTTACCCTGGGCATTTGCAAGACACATTTCAATTCTATTACAGTTTCTATTAAAAAATCATAAAATAATTAATTTCCTAGAATAATTTTTAAAAATGGTGAATGCCTTTAGAAAAATTCATGTGATGAAGGAAGCTATTACATTTTTGTATAAGGAAGCCTCGCTGACTACAATATCTGAACCCATAGTTACTGGGCGCATAGTCAAGAATAATCCTTTTGAAATTTGATGACATAGCAGTCTCTCATGGGCATAGTAGTTTAATTCTAACTAGAATAGGACAACACAAAAAACAACAATTCATGACTTCTGGAAATAATTAGTAAAGGTATAATCATTTTGGAATTTTTTTACTTTAAATATTTTTTGCATTAAATCCTTTTTGTGGGACAGATAAGATAAAATTGATTGCATTGGGACTTTAGCACATTTGGGCTTGTATCTTTCTTTATAGAAGTGGATATAATGGCATCCTCTCTAGATATAATTTGAACAGTATGGAAAATATGTAATTTATTGGAATTCTAGGAAGGCTGGGGAAAGATAGTCAGCCAGTTGGCACTTATCCTCAAAGAGGAGAAGGGAACAGACCAAATAATCTAAATGATCATGCTTTCTAGGGATGATGTAAAACAATGGTTATTCACTGTCAGTACATCCCTGCAAAGACAGTGGAATATGAGTGCAATCCTAGAAACAGAACAAAAGAGTGCAAAATAGAGGAACCCAATTGTCAGAGAAATGCTGAGATGAACAGAATTGTCAAATGGGGTGTTTGATCAGTGTTTTGCTCTGTAATGTGAATCTTCCTGCCTCCCTTGAATCTTTGGTACAATCCACTTTAATCCTAAATGCTTTTGCATGAGCATGTTCTTTACTTTGAATGTAAAGAAGTGCTGAGTCTGTTTTCAATGTTAGTATCAAGTGAGGAAGGAGGCTATATATAAGATCACCCACATTTTGAAACATTATCCAAGGCTTTTAATTTATGATGCAGTGAAAGTTCCATCTTTGATTAAGTATTCCCTTTCTATTCAATTAAGGTGCCAGGGTGCACCTTCATTGTCACCATCAAGCTGTTGCTCTACTGATGCACAAAGATGGTTGCAATCAGGGAAATGATTCTGAGATCACTATTTCATTTTCTTCTTCTTGTGGCAAGAACATATAATGTGAGTTGCACTCCTTAACATTTTAAGTGTACGGTACAGTATTGCTAATGATCAGTACCATGTTCTCTTCGGGGTCTGCTCTACCCTTGACTCATTGTTTCAGAGAGAAAGTAGGACAACTGTGGTATTGTGTGAGCAAGTCTTAAAACATACCTTATAAAATCACCAGCTAATAGTCAATGTTTAATTCAGTATTGACTGTTATCCAATATCATAAGATGAAATTCTTCCTAGAAGCAGAAGAGGTACCTATTATGGATTTGGAACTCAGAATCCACTTCACTTGATTAGACAGGATTTTCTCTAGTCTGAGTTGAAACGTGGAGTTGTCCATCAAATATGCATGGAAAACCCCATTTGACAATACTTGTCACCAGTGACCAAAGCCATTTGCAAAGCATGAAATGGTTATTGTAAGAGAGTACCACTAAAATCCTGCAGGAGAGACAGAGATGCAATGGAGGTTAATACAATGTTCACAGGTTCAGTCTTTAGGAATAATATGTGGACATGTGGCTGCAAATGCCTCTCTCTCTGTGGGAATACCTACAAGCGCACCTATGGTATGTGGTTATGCAGACAGCTGCTGTGATTTCTATCAAGTTTGTGATCACTAAATCATGACAGAGAAAAGAACTGCATGTGCGTGTATTCGTTACATTAGCAGTGGTTTATCGAGTGCCTTTTATGGCATACAATATTGTAATTGTAGGACATATGGTAGTGAGAGAAAACAAAACAAAACAAAACAATGTCCTTGGCCATATAGAGTTTTCATCTTATTCTCTTTTTGTGTGTAAGGCTGTAAAACAAGTTAGGTTGACTGAAATTCTTTACTAAAGAAGCGCCTTATGAAGAAGCACCTTATGGAGAAGCCCAATTGTAGAAATTCAGAATTCGCTGAAGAGAGTTGAACTACTCTGTGAAAGCCTGCTCTTAGTGAATTAAATTTGAGACAAGAAAGAAAAGAAGGCAATAATATACTCAGTGTGTAGGACCAAATCTCTGAGGTTGAAAATTGGTTCCAACCTGGTGAACTAGAATAACTGGACTAGGATCATTTCCCAGATGCCACATTCTGATGAGAAATATTGGAGCAGCAGGACAATTCAGGTCTCTCATCTCTGTTCAGGTGTCTCCTGAGAATGCATCTGAAACTTTAATTGAAAACGTTGACCATTAACTCATGTGGGGAGTGGGTAGGAAGGTGAGTTACAAACAGAAGAACAGGTACTACAAATAGAACATGTCTATCGGGTGCCAGAGTGATTACAGCAAGATTACAGAAGAAGCAAACTATTGTCTAGCTGTCTATGGAGTGAGAATACTCACTCATTTGTTTTTATTCATTGTTTTGGTGGCAATGGTCTATGACTTGAGTCTCTTTGTATAAGTGAAGTCTGTCTTCCTCCAAAATTAAAGTCTGTAATTGAGGGAAACTAAGAGTGACTAGCCATTCTGCACCAAGAACAGAATTTCTGTGGACACCTGCACCCTTGAGGAGACAGAGTCCCTGACGCAGGGGAGGAAGTGAGCAGATACTCAGCAAAGATGGATGCACTTGGACAATAGGTGACACTGGGATGACTCTGACAATGAGAATGGAGAGAAGTTAATAGAAGATCCAGGCTCCAGATCTAGCTCCTAAAAGTCCAAGTACATGAACAGATGACTGGATCAACAAAAAGTAGTATATACTTAGAATATTATTTAGCCTCATAAAGAAACTGAATAGACTTTTGGTTCCAAAATGGCAGTGTAGACGCAAGCTGGCTTTACTACTCACCCTCAAGGAAAACCTGTATATACGTAAATATACACACATAGTGCTGACATCACCTGCAATATCCTAGAACTCAAGTATGAGAATGAGACAGTTTCTGAGGCCACAGAGAAGTAGAAGTAAAAAGACTACAAACAGACAATGAGAGAATCAGACTTCCGTAGGGGCAATGCCTCTTGTCCCAAACTGCCTGGCTATAAGCAAATGGATAATTTCCCCCAACTCATGGTTTTTACACTGGATAAAGTAAGATATGACAATCAGCTTCCCCACCATCTTGAGTTCCCTGGCAAAAGACTTGTCTCTGTCTGAAACCACAGGAAGATTGGGAATGTCTGAAGGGAGAAATATCCCTGAGGACAGCCAGAGACAAAGGGGGACATGGTACTACCATTGCCATTCCTGGAAATTCTGCTCTGCAACTCGACCAAAGGAAACAACAAGTCAGAGTGGCTGTTTAGCAGCACCATGCTGTAGGAGGTTCGCTCCACTGGTGCCCCGGGCATAGACACACAGCCAGCCTTCCCACAGTACCTATGTATCACCTTTGGAACTTGCCTCATTCTTAACAGGCAGTACTCTGATTGTTTACTAGAACTGAGGCAAACCTGGGCTTAAGGCACCATGTAGTCCTGAACAGGAGGCAACAACCTGGGGGATGGGGGGAAAGAAAAGAAATAACATGAACAAGTAAATTACAACAAATCTATAAGCAAACATATTCAATAAAACCCAAAGCAATCCAGACAGAGAAGACTTGGAAGAAATAACAAATCATTTAATGCAAAGACATAGATGTACATCCCCAAGAAAAATGATCTCCTCAAATGGACAAAACCAGGAACCAGTGACTGACCTTAACAAGGCAACCATATGCAAATTCTGACCAGAATTCAAAGTAGAAGTTCAGCGGAAACTCAGTGACCTTCAAGGTTACAGAAAAGCAATTCAGAAATGTATCAGAGAAATTTAACAAAGCCATTGCAATAATGAAAATAAAACCAAAATAAAACCAAACAAATCTTGGAATGGAGAAATCTGCTTGTGGAGCTGAAAAATTCAATAGAGGCTCTCAATAGCAAAATGGGTCAAGCGGGGAAAATAATTAGTGAGCTCAAAGATGGACTATTTAAAAATAAATATTCGGGGGAAAAAGAATAACAAGGAAAAAAGATCACCCACAAGATATAGAAAATTATCTCAAAAGATCAAATCTAAAAAGCATTGGTGTTCAAGATGGAGTTGAGCTAGAATATGAGGCAGAAAGTTTATCCTAAGAAATGATAACAGAAACCTTTCCTAAACTTAAACAAGAGATAAATATCCAGGTACAGGAAGGTTTGAGAAGACTAAACAAATTTGAGCCAAATAAGAATAACCCGAGACAGATAGTACTCAAATTCTCAAAGGCCAAGGACAAAGAGGGGATCCTAGAAGCAACAAGAGAAAAGAACCATGTGACATATAAAGGAGGTCCAATTTATCTGGCAAAGATTTCTCAATGGAAACCACACAGGCCAAGAGGGAAGGGGACAACATTTTCAAAGTGCTGAAAGAAAAGGACTGTCATCCAAATTGGTGTACCCATCCAAGCTACCCTTTAAGTATGAAGGAGAGATAAAGTATATCCCAGAAAAACAAAAACTGAACAAATTTAGCACCAGCAGACTCATCGTATAAAGAAATGCTAGAAGAATTCTTCCATCAGAAATTTAAAAAAAAAAAAAAAAGCTAACGTGAAAAGTGAAGATATTTGAAGATATAAAGCCAATGGATAAAATTAAGTACATGGACAAACCTAGATACTCTAATGCTAGATTTGTGGTGTTCAGTCCACTCATATACTCTAGTATAAAGACCCAAACACAGATCAAAAATTATCCACAGCAACTTAAGAAATAGGCAGTATAAGATTATGTACATTGAGAGAGCACAAAGTAAAAATGGATGGAGTGAAAGTGTAGAGTGAAAGTGAAAGATCTACAAAATACTAATGAAAGAAATTGAAGAGGACACAAAAATAAAAAGATATTTCATGCTCATGGATTGGGAAAGTTATATTGTTAAAATGACAATTCTACTCAAAGCAATTTACAGATTCAATGCAAGCTCTATCAAACTACCCGTGTCATTTTTCATAGAAATAAAAAAGTAATCCTAAAATTCATATGAAATCACAAAAGACCTAGAATAGCCAAAGCAATCCTGAGCAAAAAGAACAAAGCTGGAGGTGTCACATTACCTAATTGCAAAATTTACTACAAAGCTCTAATAACCAAATTGGTCAGCATGGTAGTGGCATAAAAACGGACACATAGATCAGTGAAACAGAATAAAGAAACCCATGTATAAATCCATGCATTTATAGGCAACTCATTTTCAACAAAAGTTTCAAGAACATATAACAGGGATAGGACAGTCCCTTCAGTAAATGATTCTGAGAAAACTGGATATCCATATGCAGAAGAACGAAACTAGACCCCTAACTCTAATCGTATACACAAATCAAATAAAAATGGATTAAACTATGAAACTATTAGAAGAAAACACTGTGTGAAATGCTCCAGGACATTGGCCTGGGCAAAGATTTTTTGTGTAGGATCTCAGAAGCACAGGCAACCAAAGCAAAAATAGAGAAGTGGAATTACATCAAGTTAAACAGTAAAGGAAACAATCAACAAAGTGAAGAGATAATGCACAGAAAATATTTGCAAGCTACCATCTGACAAGGAATTAATAAACAGAATATATAAGGAGATCAAACAGATTTGAAAATGGACAAAAGACTCGAATTGACATTTCTCAAAAGAAGACTTACAAATAGCCAAGTACACGAAAAATGTTCAACATCCTTAATCATCAGATAATTGCAAATCAAACCACAATGAGATATCATTTCACCCCAGTTTAAATGGCCTTTTATGAAAAAACAAACAAAAAACAAAACAAAACAAAAAAACAGAGACTAACCGACAGTGGCGAGAATTTGAAGGGGAACCCACATACACTATTGCTAAAAATGTAAATCAGCACAACCACTACAGAAAACCATATAGAGATTTCTCAACAAATTAAAAATACAACTACAATCTACTATACTGGTTATATATCTAAAAGAAAGGAATTTCACATATCCAACAGATACCTTCACTCTCATGTTTATTGCAGCACTATTCACAATAGCCAAAATATGGAATTAACCTAAGTGTCCATCAATGGTGAATAGATAAAATGTTGAATATATACATAATGGAATACTATTTAGCCATAAATAGAATGAAATCCAGTCACTTGCAACAACATGGATGGAACTGGAGGCCATTATATTGAGTGAAAGAAGCCAAGGACAGAAAGACAAATACCACATTTTCATTCATATGTGGAAGATTAAAAAGTGGATCTCATGAAGATAGTAGATTGCTGGTTACCAGAGGCAAGGAAGGGTAATGGGGAAGGAAGAGGATGAAGGGATGCTGATCAATGGGTACAAATATACAATTTGGTAGAAGAAATAGGACCTAGTATTTGATAGATCAGTGAGGTAACTATACAATAATGTATTGTATATTTCAAAATATCTTGAAGAGATTAATTTGAATGCTTCTAGCATAAAGATAATTATTTAAGGTAATTCATATCCCAATTACACTGATATTTTAAAATTATATAAATGTGTTAAATTATCAGTTGTACCCCCAAAATATGTACATCTATTTTCCATCAATTAAAAAATAAAAATAAAGTAGAGCACTGATACACACCACAATGTCGATAAATCTTAAAAATATGATGGTAAATGAAAAAGCCAAACTCAAAAGCCCAGCTATTGTATGGTTTTATTTATATTAAATGTTCAGAATGGTTAAATCTATAGAGAAAGTAAGTAAATTAGTGGTTGTCAGAGGCTAAGGGTCAGGGGAAAAAGAGGTGGAGGGTGACTGCCTCATAAAGATTAGATAGAGTTTACTTTGGGAGTGATAAAAATGTTTTAGAATTAGATAGAATTGGCAGTTGCATAACATTGCAAATAGACTCGATGCCATTGAATTGTGCACTTTAAAATGGTTAATTGTACGCTAAGTAAATTTTTCTTAAAAAATGTAGCTCATGTTTCAGATAACTGTCAAATCCTAATGCTACTGGGTCTCATCTGATGGAACCTTACAGCTCTGAGTGTCCTCACCCTGTCCCAAGCCCATAAAGGAAGACATAAGGCTTGGAGGAGATGAGACCCATTTGGGATCTTGTACTGCCCATAAGGAGATAGTGGTGCAATCTCTTTGTGTGTATATAGACATGATTGACACCCATGAGAACACCGGAGACACAACAGAGTGTGAGCTAAGGGGCCTGCAGCTTCTACAGTGTGGGAGGGCTTCTTTAATAAATAAAAACAATATTTTGAATACGAAATTAGGAACCAATGTGAATATTTATTTAGAATAAGAAGATATCAGAGAATTGTACATTTTAGAATGCTGAGAAACTTACAATATAACAAAATCCATAAAAATAACATAATGAAAGTCTTTAATACATAATTTGGCAGAACACATCTTCATAAAAAACTCAAAATATTATTTTCTGTGAAGAAATAAAGAAACTATTCACTACTGTGACTAAAAATCTGTCTCTTTCTCTTAAGGAATTATTACTTTTGACAAAATCTGTGTATATTTTGGCTATAATTTGTTCTCAGTATGAGAATAATTTCAGTTAATTTCATTGCTTAACTTTATTACTTTTGTTTAAAATATCATTATTTTATATGAAATTTCTTTCAACTCTTGAATCAATATATTTAAATTTGATAAAGATAGTACACACCATACAGATATAAGCCAAATTTTTGTATTTTTTAAACTATCTCAATCATCTTTCCAAATTGGAAGTCAAATGATGTACTCAAACTTTATTAAATATTTTGTTTCCAGTTAAAAAAAAGTATTGTGAATTTTTGATTGAATATACTGCCTTACTCATAATATTGCTGAAAATAGAAATTTTTGCTCTCAACCAGGCTCTAATGAGAAACACATTCCCTGATTGTAATTTTATATTTCTGATTTTGTGAAGACTTTTCAATAGCCTCGCTTCCAACTCTATACATTTTAACTCATTTGCCTCTTCCTACCTGCTTCTGGGACTGGGTTCCATGATTCTCATTCACAGCACAATGCAGGGCTGGCTTTGTATTCCCCCAACAGGTGAGTGGCAATGGACAGCAGTGGGACTATTCGCAGAAACTGTCCCCAGCTAGCGTACAGAAGTGACAGGGACCACATAAAAACATCCCACTAAATAGAAGTAAAAATATCCCTCACTCAGCTTCCCCTTAGCTGAATCTCCAAAATGCCATGGCCAAACAAAAAGCAGAGAGAATCTGGAGTGGTAAGTAATAGTTTTCTTAACTAGATATTAACAAAATATATGACTTTTGCAAAAATTGTATAAACATAAGACCATGTGAACACACAGAAAGGGCTCATCCTAGATTCCTGGAAAATGTTCTGCAAGTAAGGAACTTTGAAGCTTATTCTTTATTTATTTCACAATAAACCTGACTGCAGTGGGTGGAATTCTAAGACAGGCTCTCCAAGATGCTCAGCCACTGGTGTACAACCCTTCTCCCAGTTAATTAGCATACTAATCTACGTACTGCTATGAAGGGATTTTGCAGATATCATTTAGGTCTTAAATCAGTGAACCTTGAGATGAGGGAGATTATCCAGGTAAGCCTGAGCTAATTGCATCAGCCCTTTAAAAGCCGCATCTTTTCTCTGACCAGGCACAGAAATGAAAATCAGAGTCATGCACTAGCTGACCTGGAAGAAAACAAACATAGGCTGTAAACTACCTATGGGGCCCATATGGCAAGGAACTGCCAGCAACCTCTATTTGCTGGGAATTGTCTTCAGCCAACAACTGGAAGAAAAATAGGGATCTCCATCTTGCAGCTTCAGTGAAATCAATTCTGTTGACAGTCAATGAGCTTGAAATAGAAACTTGAGCTCAAATGAGACCACGGCCCCAAATCATAGTAAAATTTTATCCCCGTGAGATCCTAAGCAGAAAATCTAGCCACACTATGCCCAAATTTCAGACCCATGGAAACTATGAGTAATGAATCTGTGCTATTTTAGGCTGCCAAGTTTGTGGTAATTTTTAAAATACCTTTCTTAGCAAGAATTAGGCATAGGAAGTAGGTTATAAGTTGGAGATATACAAGCTTATACATGCAAAACCAGGGTGTGAGAGAGAGAATGCATAGCAAAATGAGATGGAGAGGACTTTATTTACCACAAGTAAATTTGGTTTAGGGATGACTGGTGGGTGCATGGAGACTGGACCCACCTCCCCATGGATGTGAAAGCAGCTCAGAATCATGAGTCAGGAGGGCTGGTCTTCAGAAGGCAGAGCATTGTGGGTACCTGGATTCTGTAAAGGCTTCTTTGAGCACAGCCAACACGGAAGTTCAAGGTGTACAAAAATAATGAACAAGTCAAATAATGTTTTTTCTGTGTGATTTGCACACAGACTCTCCAGGTCTCCTCCACAAAGTCTTTGCACAATCTACCTATTTAAGGGGGTTTTGTTGCAAGTGAATACTCCATGGTGAGAGTGCAGAGACCTAAAATTGGTTTCAAGTTTGGGATGAGGCCAGTGCAGAGAAGCATGAGAGCCCCTTGTGCCCAGGAATAATTAACATCCTTGTTCTTGGACAAGGAGGTTCTAGGCATCTGCTAACTTCAATCATGACCTCAAATTGAGGGTGCAAAAGAATTGTGAGTAAAATATTCATAACAAACACATGTACCTGTAGATGTTTGAAAAAGGACATGCTGTGAGATCAGAAGTGCCATCAGGGAAACAAGGTGGCATTTGCTTTGATGAATTCTCTAAGGTTCAGGGTTGAAACTCTGCTTTCATCTCAGAAGCCTGATTTATACAGCAGATGAAGAGGGTCTGCATCTCTGGGGAGAAGCAGGGGAGGGAACTACACAGTAATCAAGCACCTGGAAATATATTTACACAACAATGTAAATTGACAATAAAAATATAATGGTATATATATTTTTTCTTGTTTTCTCTTTTTTTTTTTTTTTTTTTTTTTTTAGGAGGAGTCTCACAGTCGCCCAGGCTGGAGTACAGTGGCGTGATCTTGGCTCACTGCAACCTCCCTTTCCCAGGTTCAAGCAATTCTCCTGCCTCAGCCTCCCTAGTAGCTGAGATTACACGTGCCTGCCACCATGCCTGGTTATTTTTTTTTTTTTTGTATTTTTAGTAGAGACAGGGTTTCACTATGTTAGTCACGCTGGTCTAGAACTACTGACCTCGTGATCCACCCACCTAACCCTCCCAAAGTGCTGAGATTACAGGCGTGAGCCACCACGCCTGGCTGGCCACTGGTATATTTCTATTGGAATGCCCATAATGAATGACAGATGAACGAATGAAGTCTACAGGTGATATTTTATATACAGTCTCCTTTTTTTTCACTCATTTTTCATTCTTCAGAGGGCTTGATATATTTCATTTTTTTCCTCTAATCAAACTCTGAGATAGTTGGCATCCGTTCTGTATTCTGCAGATGTGCTCAGCAACCTGTAATTTTAAAAGTAAGTAAACATCTTTGTTCTATCATCTTTAAAGTGCTCTTTAAGTGTACAGTGTACAGTTTTAGTAGAATCGCTTTCAACATAGATCCACTCCAACCTAGTTTGTCTTGGTTGTACATACACTGTTCTTTAAGCATGTTTACAGAGCATGTAACATGTTTATGCATTTTTTAAATGCATAAAAGAAACACCAGTACTAGTAGGGAATGTAAACCTTAAAGGAGCTCAAATTTTATAAGTTAAAAAGTTGCCTTATCCTCATTGTATCTTTGGAGGGCATTTGATACAACTTAAAGATAAGCAAAACAAAAAAACTTACAAAAAATAGTTCATTGCTTTGTGGTCAGTTACCACTATTTTAATGAAAGAATTAGGTTCTAATATTTTTTATATTGTAATAACTCAAAAAGATTTCAGGAAGGAGTTAAAGAGTGACCATGAGATACACCTTAGTTACTCCCCAAGTCTGTACAAAAATTCCAGGATTTGTCTTTATCTATGGTCAAAAGAAAGAATAAATTATGTATCATTACTTTCCTTTAAAATGAAGTTTATCCAAGACACTGCCATTGGTGAGAAAGGGGGCCCTGGTCATTCTCTTCACAGATATTTGTGGATTACCTATTGGGCAACTAAAAAATGAATCAGAAATTATTATGACTCTTAAGAGACACAGTCTAGAAAAAAGAGAGAGATGTTTATGTAAATAAATGAAGAGTATTTCAACCCAGTTGAAATCTATATCCATCTAACTAGATTGTCATTCAAGATAATGCAAAATTTAGACATTTTTCAGATAAAGGTGAGACAGTTAATGACTCAAATACCGTTTCTGAAGGAACTTTAGAAGAATACACGTAGTAAGAAATTGAATTCATAAGGGAACATGATGCAAGAACTTGTAACAGGAAAAGAGGTTGGTAAACTAGTTGATAAATCTAAATATGACCCTTTTGGCAACTACCAGTGTATTCACTACCTCCATATGATCAACTTTTTGGCTCCCACACATGAGTGAGAATATGAGACATTTGTCTTTCTGTGCCTGGATTACTAAACTTAACATAATGCCCTCCAGTTCATCCAGGTCGTTGCAAATGACAGGATTTTATTTTTTATATAGCAGAATAATATTCCATTGTGCATCTTTTAATCCATTCATTCATTGATGGGAACAGCTGGGAAATGAAGTTGAGTGGGCCTGGTGGTGGGGGGCAGGTAGATAAAGAGGGGCTGGTTAATGTATAAAGCTGTAGTTAGATATTAATAGAGGGAATAAGATCTAGTGTTCACCAGCACAATAAGGTCACTATAGTTAACAGTAATTTATTGTATATTTCAAAATAACTAGAAGACTGGATTTAGACTATTCCTAACACAAATAAGTAACAAATGTTTCAGGTGGTAGATATACCAGTTAGCCAGATTTGATCATTATATATCGCATGCTGGTATCAAAATATCACAGGTACCACATACGTAAGCACAAATATTAGGTATCTATAAAAATTAAAAGTAAAATAAACAGAATATTTTGAGAGAAAATAATGACTAAGAAGTAGCAGAAGTTAAAAATAAGCTGAAACTAAAATACTGGACTGAAATACACATTTATCAGTAAAGAAAACAACAATTGAAACAGAAAATTATGTCTTACAAAAAAGAAATTCTCAGTTTTGATTCTCAAAAAATCCAGCTATAAGCTGCTTAGAAGAGACATGTCTGAGGTAGGCTGACCTACAAAGATTCAAAGTGAAAGGTGAAAATAAGATATAAAGCAAATCTTGTAAATTAATATTAATGTTGGATAAAAATTAACTTCATTATAAATAAAAGTCATTCCCAACTTAAAGATAAAATGAATACTCACTACAAAATTAAAATTTTGAACTTGAATGCAACATAATCTTAAAATATACAAAAAATGTTTGACGAAATTATTTTTCAAAATTGGAACATACAAAATTAGTGGAGATATTGACATAATTCAGAAAGTTGGCAGGATAAGCAGAAAAATAGTAATAAAAACACAGATTTGTAAACAACATAATGATTAACATTTATTTGAAGGAAATATGCCAAGTTTGCATGCCAGTTTTAAAGAACACAAATTATTTTTTAAACATGCATGGTGGAATCTTTACCCCTTCCAAAAAAAGATTTTAATTTTTTTTAATATTTTAATATTGACAAGTCAAGCAACAAAAAGCTAGTGAAAATATAGAAGTATTACATGACATAATTAATACTCTTGATTTAAAATAAACATAAAGAAAAATTCACTTTACCTTTATGTAACACTGATTATTTTTCAAGACATATGGGACCTTCACAAAATCTGACCAGTGCGTAAGTCACAAAATTAGTTTCAATAAACTCAATGATCTCCACCACTGACTTCACCCTCAAAGTCCCATCTTATATGAACTTTGTTTACAACAAATGGTCACTTGGAGATTTCATTGCCAATGATAATTTAGTATCTGTAATTTATCATTTGATCTACACAAATCATTTCTTCTACCTGATTTCCTACCTTCTGTTTTCTTATAGTCTACCTAGTTGTCATGTATTTTTTTTGGTTTACTCCTTTCCCTTACCATTAATTTCTACCTACAATCCATGTTCACTCTTAATATTTCATTATATTTCATAACACATGTCACATATAACCTTCTTTTTTATGCCAACTACTTCCACCTTGGTTATGGTATTTCAACAAGTTTAGCCTTTCTCCCTTTGGACTTCTCTCCTCAATACATCTTACATTAAACTACTGGTGCACTTTGCTGTTACAGTTTTTTAATCTTGCCACTTAACTGTTCAAATAATGAGTCGTTTCCAGCATTTACGGGACAGACACTGGACCTAGACTCCAGCATTTAAAAAAATCCAGTAATTCCACAGATGCCGCAAATGACCTTTCCAAGTTTATATTTCATGATGTTCCTATGTGGATATTTTCCCTTGAGAGTCAGAAGCATGGAACTGTCTCTGCTGTGCATAGTGTATACATTTCTCTTTTTGATTTTGTTTTCACCAGTTTTTTTCCCACTATCGATGTATTTCCCACCCCTCTTTCCACTCATCTTTCAAGGTGCAAGTTTCTGCTTGATGTATTATCTGAACACCTCCTCCGAGGGATACAGCTACCTCTTCAACTCTTCCAGCACTTATTGTTTATATTATCAGTCTGTGTCTTCTTTGGAGTCTGTCGTGTGATCTCTTACATTGTATTAACCACAATATCATTCCATGTGTTTTTCTTATTTATTCTCTAAGAAGATGAACCTATAAAAGGTAAAATAGAGCGTGTCAGAGCTGAAAGGTGATGTTTTCTTTATTCAACAAGTTCTTACAAGTTCTTACTCTCACAAACCTATAATGATAAACGTCTCAGATATTGTCTCTGCCTTCATGGGTTTTACAGACTGGTGAGAAGAAATACAGGATACAAATAATAATCTACTTAGGGTAAGAGCTCTGAAAGAGAAGTATATTGTATGTACAGAAAGTATTAACAAGGAAGGATATTTTAAATTGAAAGGGGGAAGGCCTGGTAAGGGAAGATTTCTCTTGAGTGTATGACATTTACTAAAAGTTTAAGTATGTATAAATCTCTTCGATCCAAATTTAAAAAATAATGAATATATTGTCAGAGAGACATAAGATTCAGCCAGTTTTAGAACTCTGAATGTGTGTGATTTTGGGCAAGAAAATATCATAGGGAATGATCAAGAGATTAACAGCTATAGGTTAAAGAAAATAGTTTAATCCAAATAAGACATATTTCAAGAAAAAAATATCTTTCTCTTGAGGGATTGGTAAATAGTTTTTATACATTACTATCATTTAATACTTCTCACATTTTTAGCAAAGGAAGGGGTATTTCCTACTTTTTACAAAACAGCACAGTTATATTGGAGGTGTAAAGAGTCAGTAAATGTTGGTTATATCTCTGTGTTGTGGGGCAGGGATGAGGTACTTACAAGGTACTTAAATGTGGAGGGTGATGCCTACCAATGACCAGCAGAGAGGGACTCTCACAATCTCTTCTGTCACATTCTTCAACTGTTTTGGGAACACTCATATGCCATGTCCTGATTTATGCTAAGGCTACTTGTTGCATATTCATTAAGTCAGGTGAGATCTTAGAAGAGAGCATAGACGAGAACATAGCAGTCAGATGACAGGTTACAATCCATTCAACAACGTCCTTTACAATCCTTTAGCGATGTCCTGGATCTTAAGTTTCCTCAGTCATAACATTGGGGATGTTTTGGCCAAGATTATCATTAAAGTCTTAGGTAACCCTAAATGTATACTCTCTTATAATCAATCAGATGCTTATAATCAACTTTGTTCTAGAATATAAAACAAAAGGAGAAAGCACTGAAGGGAACAAGTCACGAAAATGAAGAAACACACTTTGGAAGAGAAACATGCCTAATAAAATGTATTACAATTGAAGTTATAGAAGTATTTGTTGAATTGTTTTGTTTTTGTTTTTGTTTTTTGTTTGTTTGTTTCTTTGCCCATGGGTATTATTCAAAAGAGGATGTCCTATAAAAACTGGTAATTTTTTCTCTAATATTTCAAGGTAAGCCTGATCTCTGGGATTATTCCAAATTGACTCTAGTACCCAGAATATTCTTACACTCTTCATCAGCTCGTACAAATAGCATAAGGGTTTGCAATTCAATCACTGTCCTAGACCTTTGAAGCCTAAGAAATTTGCTCCAAATATCATTGAAAATAAATATTTAATTTATCTATTTTCCTGAGATTGCTGTGAAAAGATGTCAAGTTCAATCATCTCCAAGACTTCATTATTCCCATATCTAGATCCTAGCCTGGGTTGACTTAAACAGCTATGGAGCTGGAACTTCTGGGGCTCTTTGGACAACACTCCTTATCACTATGTAGTTTCTCAGTATGATTCCTTCCGCATAACAACTTCATAATGATTAAACTTATGTGATGGCCCAGGACTTCAAAAATGCAAGGAGAGAGAGAAAGAGAGAAATTGAGATTGAAGGCCAGATAGAAATTAGCAGAAGCTAATATTCAGAACTGCACAGCATCATTTCTATAAAGCCTGCACATGTTCAAGGAGAAAAAAGCTGAACCCAATCTCTTGATGGAGGAATGTTAGTGTTGTATTAAAAGAAGAGACATTTTTTAAAAAAATACATACTACTATACTCACAACTCATTTGCCGTAAGTGGGTACCTGACCCCATCCACTCACAAGGAGGCAAAAAAGAAGAACCAGATATATGTGTTGAGCCACACTAATATTGACTTTATGAGCCCCCCTCACAGACTTCCTTATGATGCACTGAAGTGCTAAGATCATGATATGTCTTGTTGGTTGGAATTTATGAATTTATACTTTATTTTTTATTTTTTTGGAGGGCCTGGGTTTTTATTTATTTATTTTCTTTGCTTTTTATTTTTATTTTCATGCTTTTTATGATTTCTATTTTTAACTGTTGTGGGTATATAGTAGGTGTATGTGTTTATGAGGTATTAAGATATACAAGATATTTTAATACAGGCATGCAATGCACAATAACCACATCATAGAAAATTTTGTATCCATTCCTTCAGGCATTTATCCTTTGTATTACAAACAATCTAATTATACTATTTTAGTTATTTTAAGATGAACCATTAAATTATTATTGACTATATTCCCCATATTACGCTGTCAAATACTCGGTCTTATTCTTTCTATTTTTTTTTTTTGTACCAATTAACCTTTCTCACCTCCCACATAATCTGCACCCCACTACCCTCCCAGCTCTAGTAACCATCTTTCTATTTTCTTTTCCTTTTTTTTTTTTTTTTTTTAATTTGAGGCAGAGTCTCACTCTGTCACCCATAGTGGAATGCAGTGGCATGATCTACACTCACTGCAACCTCTGCCTCCCAGGCTCAAGCAATTCTCCTATGTCAGTCTTTCCAGTAGCTTGGACTACAGGTGTGCACCATCATTCCTGGTTAGTTTTTGTGTTTTTTTGTAGAGATGGGTTTTGCCATGTTACCCAGGCTGGTCTCAGACTCCTAAGCTCAAGTGGTCTGCTTGCCTGGGCCTTCCAAATTGCCAGGATTACAAGTCATGAGCCACCGCACCGGCCCATCCTTCTCTATCTGCGTGAGTCTCTATCTGCATGTTTTTATTTTTAGATCCCACAAATAAGTGAGAACATACAATGTTTGTCTTTCTGTGCCTGGTTCGTTTCACTTAACATAATAACCTCCAGTTTCATCCATGTTGTTGCAAATGACAGAGTCTCGTTCTTTTATTATGGCAGACTACTACTGTATTGTGTATAAGCACCACATTTTCTTATCCATTCATCTGTTGATGGACTCTTAGCTTGGTTCCAAACCTTGGCTATAATGATAGTGCTGCAACAAACATGGGAGTGCAGAGAGTTCTTCATAAACTGATTTCCTTTATTTTCGGTATATACCTAGGAGAGGGATTGCTGGATCAAATGGTAGCTCTATTTTTACTTTTTTATGGAACCTCCAAACTGTTCTCTATAGGGTTGTACTAACTTACATTCCCACCAACGGTGTACAAGGATTCCCTTTTCTCCATATTCTCACCAGAATTTGTTATTGCCTGTCTTTTGGATATAAGCCATTTTAACTGAGGGGCAATAATTTCTCCTTGTAGTTTTGTTTTGCATTTCTCTGATGAACAATGCTGTTGAACACCTACCTTTCCATATGTCTATTTGCCATTTGTATGTCTTCTTTTCAGAAATGTCGATTCAAACATTTTGCCCATTTTAAAATCAGGTTATTTGATTTTTTTCCTGTGGAGTTGTTTGAGCTTCTTAAATATTCTGATTATTAATCCCTTGTCAGAGAGGTAGTTTGCAAATTTTTTTATCCCATTCTGTGGATTGTCTCGTCACTTATTTTTAAATTAAGAGATTAACAGAGAGTTAAAGAAAATAGTTTATTTAATCCAAATAAGACGTATTTCAAGAAAAAATATATTTCTCTTCAGGGATTGGTAAATAGGTTTTATACATTACTATCATTTAATACTTCCCACGTTTTTATCAAAGGAAGGGGTATTTGCTACTTTTTACAAAATAGCAATTATATTGGAGGTGTAACAAGTGAGTAAATGTTGTATCCTTTGCTGTACGGAAGCCTTTTAAGTTGATACGATCCCATTTATCCATTTTTGCTTTGGTTGCCTGTGCTTGTGGGGTATTGCTCAAAAAATTTTTGCCCAGACCAATGTCCTGGAGACTTTCCCCAATATTTTCTTGTAGTAGTTTTGTAGTATGACGTCTTAGATTTAAGTCTTTAATCCATTTTTATTTGATTTTTGCTTATGGTGAGAAATAGGGGTCTAGTTTCATTGTTTTGCATATGGATATTCAGTTTTCCCAGCATCATTTATTGAAGAGGCTGTCTTTTCCTCACTGTATGTTCTTGACACATTTGTCAAAATGAGTTTACTGTAGGGGGTGGATTTGTTTCTGGGTTCTCTATTCTGTTCCATTGGTCTGTATCCTTTTTTTTTTTTTTTTTTTTTTTTTTTTTTTTTTTGTCAATACCATGCTGTTTTGGTTACTATGGCTCTGTAATATTATTTGAAGTCAGGTAATGTAATTCTTCCAGTTTTGTTCTTTTTGCTCAGGTTACCTTTGGCTATTGTGGGTCTTTTGTGATTCCATATAAAATTTAGGATTTTTTTAGCTATTTCTGTGAAGTATGTCATTGGTATTTTGGTAGGGACTGCATTGAATCTGTAGATTGCTCTGGGTAGTAGAAACTTTTTAACAATATTGATTCTTCCAATCCATGAACATGGAGTATCTTTCCATTTCTTTGTGCCATTTTTAATTTGTTTTATCAGCATTTTGAAGTTTCACTGTAGAGATATTTCCCTTATTTGGCTACGTTAATTCCTAGGTATTTAATTTTACTTGGTCTATCTTAAATAGGATTACTTTTTCAGATTGTTCATTGTTGACATATAGAAATGTTACTGATTTTTGTATATTGATTTTGTATCCTGCAGCTTTGCTGAATTTATCAGTTTGAATAATTTTTTGTGGATTTTTTAGATTTTTTTCAAATAACAGAGTATATCATCTACAATCAAGGATAATTTGAATTCTGCCTTTCCAATTTGGATGCCCTTTGTTTCTTTCTCTTGTCTGATTGCTCTAGCTGGGACTTCCGGGACTATATTGAGTAACGGTGCTGAAAGTGGGCATTTTTTCGTGTTCCAGACCTAAGAAGAAAGTCTTTCAGTTCTTCTCCATGCGGTTGTGGATCTGTCATATGTATATGGCTTTTATTATGTTGACACATGTTCCTTCTATACCCAGTTTTTTGAGGGTTTTCATCATAAAGAGATGTTGAACTTTATCAAATGCTTTTTCAGCATCAATTGAAATGATCGTATAGTTTTTGTCCTTCTTTCTGTTGATATGATGTATTACATTGACTGATTTGCATATGTTGAATGATCCTTGCATCCCTGGGATAAATCTCACTTGGTTATGATGAATAATCTTTTTAATGTATTGTTGAATTCATTTAGCTAGTATTTTGTTGAGGATTTTTGCATTAATGTTCATCAGAGATACTGGCTTGTATTATTTTTTTTATGTGTCTTTGTCTGGTTTTGATATCAGAGTAGCACTGTCCCTGTAGAATGAATTTGGAAGTATTCCCTCATTTTCTATTTCCCAGAACAATTCTAGTAGGATTGGTATCAGTTCTTCTTTAAATGTTTGGTAGAATTCAGCAGTGAAACTATGGGTCTTAGAATTTACTGGGAAACTTTTTATTACAGCTTCAAACTCATTATATGTTACTGGTCTGTTCATGCTTTGGATTTATTTGTGGTTCAATCTTCATAGGTTGTATGTGTCTAGGAATTTATCCATTGCTTCTAGACTTTCCAATTTATTGGCATATAGTTGTTCATAGTAGCCACTAATGATCCTTTGGATTTCTACAAAATCAGTTGAAATGTTTCCTTTTTCATCTCTGATTTTATTTATTTGGGTCTTCTCTCTTTTTTTCTTAATCTGGCTAAAGACTTGTCAATTTTTGTAATCTCTTTTTCTTAAAAAAAGATACAGCTTTTCATTAATCTTTTCATTTATCTTTTGTGTAGTATTCTTAATTTCAAATTTATTTCTTTCTGCTTTGATTCTTATTATTTTTTCGTCTCCTAATTTTGTGTTCAGTTTGTTATTGATTTTCTAGTTTTTAAAGATGCTTTATTACATTGTTTATTTGAAGTTTTTCTTCTTTCTTCATGTAGGCACTTATATCTATTAATTTCCCTTTAGTACTGCTTTTGTTATATCCTATAGCTTTGGTATATTATGTTTCCATTATCATTTGATCCAGTAATTTTTTCAATTATTTTCTTAATCTCTTTGTTGACACCCTGGCAATTGAGAATTATATTGTTTAATTTCCATGTATTTGTAGTTTCCAAACTTCCTCTTCTTAGTGTTTTCTAGTTTTATTCCATTGTGGTCAGAGAAAATGCTTGATATTATTTCAGTTTTGGGGGGTATTTTAAGACTTGTTTTGTAACCTAACATATGGTCTATCCTTGAGAATAATCCATGTGCTGAGGGAAAAAATGTGTATTTGGCAGCCATTGAATGAAATATTTTGTAAATATCAATTAGATCCATTTGCTCTACAGTACAGATTAAGTTAGATGTTTCTTTGTTGATTTTCTGTCTGAATATCTGCCCAATGCTGAAATTGGGGTGTTGAACTCTCCAGCTATTATTTATTGGGTTCTATTTCTTTCTTTACCTCTAATAGTATTTGCTTTATATAACTGGGTGTCCAGTGTTTGGTGCATAATTATTTATAATCATTATATTCTCTTGTTGAATTGATGCCTTTATCATTATATAATAACATTCTTTGTCTCTTTTTATAGTTTTTGTCATGAAATCTACTTTGTCTGATATAAGTATAGCTACTCCTGCTCTTTTTGGTTTCCATTGGCATGGAATATCTTTTTTCATCCCTTTATTTTCTGTCTATGTGTATCTTTGTACATGAAATGTGTTTCTTGTAGGCAACAGACCAATAGGTCTTGTTTTTTAAATTCATTCAGCTGCTTTGCATCTTTTGACTGGAAAGTTTAGTCCATTTGCATTCAATGTTATTATTGATAAGTAGGGGCTTACTCCTGCCATTTTGTTAAATGTTTCCTGGTTCTTTTGCAGCCTTCTCTTGTTTCTTTCCTTTCTTCCTGTCTTCCTTCTAGTGAAGGTGATTTTCTCTGTGTGGTATGCTTTAATTTCTTGCTTTTTATCTTTTTATGTCTCCATTGTATGTTTTTTATTTGAGGTTACCATAAGACTTGCATATACCATCTTATAACCTATTAATTTAAACTGATGATAACATAACACTGATTACATAACACGAAAAAAGAAAACTAAGAACTCTATACTTTAACTTCATTCCCTGCTTTTTGACTTTTTACTGTTTCTCTTTATGTCTTATTTCACCATGTCTTGAAAAGTTGTTATAATTTTTTTTTGATTGGTTGATCATTTAGTCTTTCTACTTAGGACCAGAGTAGTTTACACACCACAATTACAGTGTTACACTATTCTTTTTCTTCTGTGTGTTTCCTATTGCAAGTGAGTTTTGTACCTTCAAATGATTTCTTCTTGCTCATTAACTTTTTTTTTCAGATTGAAGGACTCTCTTTAACATTTCTTGCAGGATATGCCTGATGTTAATGAAATCCCTCAGCTTTTGTTTGACTGGGAAGGACTTTATTTCTCCTTCATGCTTGAGGATATTTTTGTCAGATACACAATTCTAGGATGAAAGTTTTTCCTTTATGTCATACCACTCTCTCCTCGATTGTAATATTTCCACTGAAGTCTGCTGCCAGACTTATGGAAGCTCCATTGTATGTTATTTATTTATTTTATATTGCTGATTTTAGGATTCTTTCTTTATCCTTGACCTTTTAGCGTTTGATTATTAAATGCTTTGAGGTAGTCTTTTTTGAGTTACATCTCCTTGGTGTTCTATAACTTTCTTGTGTATGAATGTTGATACCTTTCTCTAGGTTTGGGAAGTTCTCTGTTATTATCCCTTTGAAAACCATTTTTACCCCTATCTCTTTCTCTATCTCATCTTTAAGGTCAGTAACTCTTAAATTTGCCCTTTTGAGGCTATTTTCTGGATCTTATATACAGGCTTCATTGTTTCTTATTCTTTTTTCTTTTGTCTCCTCTGACTATGTATTTTCAAGTAGCTTGTCTTCGGGCTCATTAATTCTTTCTTTCGCTTGATCAATTCTGCTGTTAAGAGGCTCTGATGCATTCTTCAGCATGTCAATTGCATTTTTCAATTTAAATTTATTTGATAGAATTCTAAATTCCTTCTCTGTGTTAACTTGAATTTCTTTGAGTTTCCTAAAAATGGCTATTTTGAATTATCTGTCTGAAGGGTCATATATCTCCATTTCACTGGTATTGGTCCCTGGTGCCTTATTTATTTCATTTGGTGAGGTCACATTTTCCTAGATGGTGTTGATGCTTGTAGATGTTCATCAGTGTCTGGGTATTGAAGAGTTAGGTATTTATTGCAAGCCACTGGCTCTAAGCCCAGCCTATCCCTAAGAGTTGCCTGGGAATTGCAGTCCTTGTGTCCTACACTGCATTTTACCTTTACCTAAGACCCCAAAACACTTCACCACATGGTGGTGAGGCTTTCTGAGAAACTCAAATTCTAACTACTGGGATGGGCAATTCCTCACTGGCTAGGGCTGGCCCATCACTCCTTGCATGCATGGACACTGGCTGGGTCCAGCATGGCATTTTTTGTGTGTAAATCGTTGTTAAAATTTGTTATTCTAGCAGGAGGAATGAATGGTGTCAGCTTTTATTCTACCACCTTGCTCCATCCATTGAGTTGTACTTTAATAGTTTGGTTTTTGCCTTGTGACCAACAATGTTCATAATGAAAAGTAGCCAGCTATGTAAAATTCATGTTTGTGTTTGCCATAGAAATATCGTTGAGAATGCTGTTTATCACATCAGTATGGCCTATGTAAAACTTCTCATGAGTTATTTCTTTTACATTTGACACCAGCAGAAAACTTCTCTCTACTTAAGTACTGGCTTGCTTCCTTCTTTCTAATAATGAGGACTATGCCATTTATCTATCATGTTCTCTTTTGACTGTCATGCCAGGAATTTCAGAGCCAGTTCTGAAACATAGCCATAGTGACTATGTTGACCATTACTAAGCTTAGCATACTATGGTTTTCTGTTTTCAATATTCCTAATTTTGTATTTGTGTTTTCTTAGCCTCGTTAGTACATATGTTGATATACATCATGTTAAAGCCTTTGGAAATAAATGCATATAGATAAATTCAATACATAAATATCATAAGTTGGAATATTACTCAGCAATAAAAAGAACAAGCACACAACAAATTGGATAAATGATTTTTAATGAATCGTAAGGGCATTAGTTGAGTGATAAAAGCCAGTCACAAAAAATCCACATTCTGTATCATTCCTTTTATATAACATTCTTGAAATGATAAAACTATAGAGACAAACAACAGATTATTGGTTACCAGGTATTACAGTGGTAAAAGATAGGGTGTGGAGGTAACTACAAAGGAGTAGCATGATGCAGCTTCCTGTGAATGTATACTAATTACAAAATTTTTTAAAAGTTTAAAAAGAAATCTATGTACTTCCTGCACCCACACATGCATAGCCTCCCTTATTGTCAACATCCCCCAGTAGAGGGGTACATTTGTTACAATTAAGAGTATATGAGAAATCTTTAAATTTTCTTCTCAATTTGGCTGTAAACCTAAAATTGCCCTAAAATATAGTTTATTAAAAAAATTCATCAACCTGTACATTTTACATGGGAATTTTAGTGTACATAAATTATACCTTAACTAATATTAGTTAAATAATTCACAAGAATGACACTATCTACTAAATAATGAATTGATTGATTCCATTGATTAGCTATTGGAGGGACCCTAGGTTTGAGTTCCCTAAGAAAATAATTATCCTGGAGATAAGTTGTTTGCAGTTTGGTTGGTCAAATCATCTCATGAAAAGCCCTAAAGACATTTACACTCAGCCCACTTGTATAAGTGAATATAGTGCTGACCGCATAAAGCGTAAGTGGCTGGCCTGAATCAGATGGGGTTTATCTTCTGGGTACAGAATGATAGAAGTGCAAATAAGCAGAAAGGAAAGCTCTCAGAGTGAAAACAAAATGCTTTGTCTGCTCAGCCAGCAACACCAAGGCCAGTATCCAAGTAGATGAGCGCAGGTCACCAAAACCCACAGACCATGTAGGCATGCATAGACACCTGTTAAGTAAGAGAGGGGCTTGTGCAAAACCCTGCACCCCTGCCACCTGTGATTGTTCCAAAGCCATGAATAAGTACCATGAGGAGTTTGTCACTTTCCCAGACCCTTGAAGGGAATGGGTGATGCTCACAACCAGAGAGTTTCATCTACAGTGCAGCCATTAGGTCCATCAAATGAGGTGACAATATTCATATGTAATTTTTAAGCATCCCCAATACTCTCTTTGAAACATCTCTTGTTAATGGGCTATTTAGAGAGAGTATCTGAAACTTTTGAGGCCCAGGGCTGTACCTGCTGCCTTGATGGCACTGAACCACCAGGTTCTGAGATGCAACGAAATGTTTCTTCTAGAAACTGTTCAGTCAGCATAGATAAAAAAGTGTGCTGATTTGACTTGATTTCTAAAGATCAGGCTTTGGACACAGGAAACATGTAGTGCTGTGTTTCTCAAAGTGTGGCCCCCAAACCCAAGGGATTCCCAGTATCAAATATAGATTTCAGTTCCAGACCTGCTGAATCTCAGGAGGCAGGGCCTGGGAAGCGGCATTTTAACAAGAATCCACATTACTGTGTATGCTGAGAATCACTGGTAGAGTGCAATGGAAAGAAGCAGATTGGTCAAAAACATTTTCACCAATAGCGTTTCATCATCCCTTTATTAATTTGTAGATGGCTGGTAGAACAAACCAGATAAAAACTCGCTCTTTTTCCCGCCACATTGCAGGAGCCAAAAATTGGAAATCACCGGGAGGCAGGTAGATGAGAGCAAACGACCATCAAGGGGCCCACTATTTCCACCTGGGTAGTAGTTGGCTTCTGTGTGACATAGCATTACTAGATTCTAAAAAATCTTTGAAGTGCACATGGCTCAAAAGAAACTAATAATGTAATTCTAGAAGTCCACATTTGTTTCCTTAGATACATAACACTGCCCAAACAATTTGGTTGCAATTTTGAGGCAGTGGTTTCACAGTTACTTGATTAAACTGTGGTGCATTTTTATAAGAAGGAGATGGACTGATAGCACTCGAAGGTTTCTGCAAGTACCACACTTGAAAATTATAACTTTGCTTGCTTGTAATATTTTCAGCTGATTCCTCCTGTTTATAAATATATTTCCATAAGATTTTCCTCATGATCACAGGGGCTTCTTTATCAACTAAGTTAATATGCAGCTTTTCTGAGACAAAAAAAAAAAAAAAAAAAGAAAGAAGTGTGTGTCACATTTAGCTTTTGAGAAAAATGTGTCATCAGCAAAGATGATACCTCTACATTATTGACAAGAAATACTTCCACAAACCATGAGCTTTCCTTACAGTTGACCGTCCTTCCCAAACCCCTAACATCTTCAATTAAGTAAGCTGACGTTAGGTGCAAAAGGGAAAGGGACTGAGCTATGAGATTCAAAGTAAGCAAGCAAGCAAGAAAGAAAGCTGGAAAATGCTGATGAATCACTGTGTATTCTGAAAGGGTGAGGTCATGCATTTTTTCCCATGAATAGTTATCTCCCTTTTTACTATGGACTACATCATCCATTTTATTTGGGATTATTTTGTTTGGGTGTCAGGGATATTTGTTCCTGTGACCACCCTCCCCCCATAGAAACCAAAATTTTATCTATAAACACAAGGCACCGTATCCTTTGAAGCAGGTAGCCCCTGGAGCCCCTGGAGCTGCTCAGCTGTTGCCCTTGACCTTAAGAGAACTTTTATTTTTCTCTCCACTTCTCAGTCCAGATTCTATTTTCATGCCAACGTGACATTGTGGCCTTTCTTATGAAGGGTTTGCCAGTTGCGCTGAATAGGCAAAATTGTACCAAGTATTTGATATATATTTAATACATGTCATGTTGAACTGTAAAGAATTAGTTTTGTGGAATACATTGCCCTTGACAGAGCAGGCAGCTTGATCTAAGCCAGTTTAAATATGTATAAAAGTGTGTGTACATTTATTAAGAAACATTCATAAACTGGAAAGCTTTATCTTGTTCTTTTATTTTCAGCTTTAGATCTAAAATAGAAGCAAAGCAAAACAGAGTGATTCATTCAATACAAATTAATAGTTACATGTTAATTTGTTGTTAATTATTATCAGCGAGTGTGTTACCTTTAAAAAATAACAGTACACTTGAATTTTTTTTGTTCTAATTTGGGGAGAAGACAGCTACTCAGAGAAGCAAAATAAAATAAAATAAATATGATTAAAATGATCTGTTCCTGAAAAGAAATTCAGATTCTACTAATATTCCCTAGATGTTTGCGTTATTGAGGCCGTGTATTTTGTTTTTGGGGGGAACAAACTTTTCATGTTATAAAAGTCCAAATATCTGTTTATTCTCTCCTAAAATGAGGCAGAGATAACTGCTTGGTGATGAAGACTGTATATAAATACACTTCTTTCTTCTTTTGTTCCTTTTAAAAATAAATTCTGAAATGCTCATTATATGCCATGTAGAAATGCAAAGTCTTTGAAACACCTCCATTATCATTCAATAATTGCAAAGGTGACCTATTTAAACTAATTTTTGAGAAAGTACTACCTTCCCTGTGATAATATAAATAATGTCTCTAGAAAGATGAATTAATATATTTTATGGTTTATAGAAATGTGAGTAACTAAAATAATAATTTGCATTATGAAAACTGATTTCAAAATACAACAGAAATTAACATACTTTTCTGTTAGGAAAGTCATTTTTCAATGTTAAAGTAAAAAGTTTGTCAAGAGATAATTCTGATAACTTCTGATGATCATACTATTCTGGATGTCATCCATGTTCTTGTCTAGATCTATATACCATCCTTCCTGGTTCTACCCTATGTTATAGAAGGCTGACGTCTATGGACTGTATCATTGGGCTACCTTGCCCTTTGGCTTGCCAGTGGGGTGGATCAGTGAGAAGCCCTGGCAGTAGATCAGCTTGGAGGAGGAGAATGTGGTCACCCTTCTTACCAAGTGGCCACTGGTTAGGTGTGTTACTCTGCCAAAGGTCAGAAGCTTCCCAGGCAGTCCTGTCGATACATCAAATTTCTCCAAGTTCTGGTGACCCCTTTCTCCACTTCAGGCCTATGGGTAATAACAGCTACCCACCACTGCTAGCCCTGCGTGGGCTGAGCCATCTCTTGGTTTCTCTAAACCCTGGCCCACCCATTTGTAAAGAAAAGGGTTATCTTTATTAAAAATCTCTGAACTATGGTATTTGAAACAGGTATTTGTTTCTATCCAAACATGAACATTGACAGACATATCATGACAGACATATTGATTATCAGAATTAAGTTCAAGCAGACCTTACAGAGATTTAATAAAAATAGAAACTTCGTATCAGTTCTAGTTTTTTTTTCCATATTCTCAACAACCTAGGTACATTTATCAAAACTTAGCTGTCTTTTTAAATGAAATGGTTAATGTCCTAATAAAAATATATTCTATTTGCTATGGTTGGCATCATTACAGTGCTTTTAAAAAGCAGATTTTATTACTTTGGTTAAAGAAAGATATTAAATGCTGTGGAGAAAGGCTGTAAAAGCAGTGGGGTCAAAATATCTCCAAAATATACAATTTATTTTATTTTATTTATCTTATTATTTAAATTGTATTTTAGATTTAGGGGGTACATGTACAAATTTATTACTTGCGTATTTTGTGTAATGGTGAGGTTTTGGACTTCCAGTGAACCCATCACCCAAATAGTGAACATTGTACCCAATGGACAGTTTTTCAACCCTCTCCCCGCTCCTCCCTTCTTCTGTTTTGGAGTCCTCAATGTCTATTATTTCCGTCTTTGTGTCCACAAAACATAAAATTTAGTTAGAAGTATTAGCCTTTCCCGTCAGTTCAAGTGTCTGCTTCATGTGGAGGACAAGAAGTGTTTTCTTCATTGCTGTATTCCAAGCACTTACCAGAGGTTGGCTCATGATAGATTCTCAATAAATATGTATTGAATTTGTAAATAAATCAAAACTTACTCTATTTTCTAATATAACTGAAAAGGAGGATGTAAAAATATAAAATCAGAGTCTAATAACTACATATTTATTTTAAAAATTAGGTTATACCTATCTGTGATGTAAATTTCTCTCTATAATTACTATTACATTAGAAATAAACAAATTTAATTGAGTCATCATGATAAGGGGATTAGATTGAATACCCGACTTTGAGTTCCAGAATTGAATAATAGGACCTCATACTTAAAAGAGTTCTGCAACAAATCCAGCATAGAATTGGAAAATCCCTCTAGAATTTGAAAATTGAGACCAAGAGAATGTAAGTGAATCATCCAAGATCACAAATGATTTAAAATTTAAATACTTTCCAATTTTACAGCCCAAGTGTAAGCCCCTGGATTTTGATCTGTAGTCTCCTAGAGAATTCCAGCTGCCCTGTGGACCAAGCACTCAATCTATGCTCTGAGAAGTAGATACCTTTTGGGAGAAAAGGACCTTTGAAGCTACTAGAATATCGTATTGTGCAAGGAAAGGGACACAGGGTGAGGGAGTTGTCTCACCCTCCTCTCTTCTCCGGACCTGCAGAGCAGGGGCTGATGCCTGGTTAGATCCTGGCTAGATTCCCAAAGACTTTAAAGGCTGATTGGTTCCCAGTGAACTGCTAAGAAGTAGTCAGTTCGCTATTGGGCAATGGGTTCACTGGAAGCCCAAACCTCACCATTATACAAAATCCGAAAGATGAGAGAGAGCTAAGACAGGGGATCCCAGACACAATACTCTTCAGGGGTGAGGGAGAAGCCCAGTTATCCTTTTTGCTGCTCATTCCATTCCTCTTTGTCCCTCTGTTCCTCTCTTCCTTTTGTATCTCTCTAATCTCTCTTTTTTTCACAAACTTCTCTCTGTGCCTCTCTTTCTCTCTTATCACTGACATCCTATTTCTCATTAAGAGCTTATCAGAGCTGTACCATTACTCCTTCCACTGATAACGTCAGCCATATCTATCTCTTTAATTGGTAGATTGGCAAATGGAATTCAATTTATGTTAACCAATTTTTGTTGAAGGCCAAACAGTGTTTCTAGGAATAAGTCATAGTTGCTAACGTCAGTGACTTTAAAGTCTAGGCAGACAGTTAAGACCTTAGGTAAATAATGGCTCTTCAATTTCCTTAAGTAGGAATAGATTTGATGACATCTACCTGAGTGAACCAGAACAAGCATATGATGTAAGTAGGTAATATTTAGATTGAACAATTATTTACCACAATAGGTAAGTGGGGGGAGAGACCTTAGATTGTTTTTCAGTTGTTAGGGGAAGAAAAGACTAGATAAGGAGGATGAAACTAGTTTGGGGAGAGATTTCTATGCTAGAGCCCGAAATTCCGAGATGATTAGGTAGTTAGTGATGATTCTTTGAAAATACATTTAAATAAATAAGTGACATACAGTATTTGTTATATGTAACTTAAGTGACCCAAACTGACTAGAATCAACTAAAAAAAAGATAATTCATGAAAATAAAACAAAAGCAGATGGAAAGTGGGGCACACTGCCTGTTTGTTTGGTTGCTTGCTTGTGGTTTTTTTTGTCTACCAAAATGGTTATTTATACGACATATTTTGAGAATCATACGTTTTGCCAAAAATTAAAATAAAATAATTACAAATTGAAATAAAACAAATGAAATTTAAAAGACATAGAAACTTAGGCCTCGTATAATTTTAAAAACTACCAAGAAAGCAAGCATTTATTTAGTAAATATGCAAGAAAATAATCAGATTCTGCTCATCTTTCATTCGCTCATTCATTTTTTTTTTTCAACAAATAAATACTAATTGTTTTGGCTAGAACTATTTCAGGGATGAAAAGGTATCCTTTTCTTCCTTACTTTAGAGAAATATAGATTTTGTGGCAGAAGCTCAGCATATCTAAACACACCCAGATAGAATATATTCTATGCCACTTTGAAGTAGTTTGAGTATCACCTGAATTGGGATATTACTTCTAGTCCATTTCAGGTCATCTGTTGTTTTTTTTTATTTTTCACTTTTCCCTTATAGACTAAATATTATCATAGTATTAGCACATATAGTATATATGTCAATCTATATAACATATGGTGTTGGAAAACGTTTTCACTAGTAAGGATATTTACAAGAGAATTACGTCTCATTACTTATGTTCACAAATTTTAATAAACTGTTTCTGCCTATTGCCAAAATGTTTCCTATCCTCTCAAGAAATAAAACTGTTACTTTGTGTTTGGTTGAACTCACAGAATATTTTCTTTCTTGGGGTAAAATTATTATTTTTCTTACATAAGTAATATCCTAAAGTCATATGTTAATATATTGAATTCCATACCTCACCAACTGGGATATAAATGATATAACTTATGTTTGAAGTGGAAAAAAAGCTGTTAAGGTGGGCTGATGGCCATTGTCTTAAATATCACTTTCCCAACACCAAGGGTTACACCTGGAAACTGTTCATCATAGCCAAAAAGGCAGGGCTCCTTGGGATGTGGCTCATCAAAATGACTAATATAAAGTCACTTTTCTCATAAATCTGCCTATTCTCCCACCATCTGCTATTTGCATTTTTCCAGAAAGTTAAAAAAAATACTGATGGAATGTTTTGACCCAATTGCAGTTAAGTTCACATGGTTTACTCTTTTAGTTCCCAAGATGACATTTCAGCCAAGCCCTATAGTGGGGTATTGCATCAGAAGAGCTTCTATTATACAATGGGAATTCCAGGTGAGACATCTAGAGGCAAAAGGCGGAACTGCTGAAAAATTCAACTATCATTAGTAATATTTTGTTTCATATCAATTTTGAGCTATAAAAAAAAAAAATCATCTAACAAACTATGTTCCCATCACTGAATTACTACCCTCTGTTCAACTCATAAAACTTTACATGTTTTAGCATGCCAGAGCTATGAGCTTAATAGTTTTTTTTTTAATTTACAATGATTTGATAGAATGATTTGCATAGATTTTAAACTATCAGCACCAAAGCAGATGCATATTTCCAATTCAAGGAAAATGTATATATATAGAATACATATTATGTGTTATGTCTGGACATGCACACAGACATTTGAGCTTAGACAAAGGCCAGGTCATGCCTGTTTAAAGCTATTAATCTAGATGATGTTTCATTAAAACCAAAGGCATACATAACATTTGTAATAAAAGCCAAACAAACAAATAAAAACTTATTTGTCTAATTACATCTGAGACATTCTACTGGATACTGAGCTATTAGTAGTAAAAAAGGCAGAGATGGTCTCTGCCCTCATGGAGTTTATAATCTAGTATGAAGAGAGAGATACTTCAAAAAGCAACAATAACAGGATGGATTATTACAAATTAGAGGAATTGCTATGAAGGAAAGCAGGATATAAACTCATGGAACTATAGATGTTCATTGACAGAGTGGCTTTAGACATCATCTAGTGATCAAATATGATATTTCACAAATAACTAATATATTATTTGTGATACAGTTGTGATATAATTGTGATATAGTCTAAGGTGATTACAGGATCTGTCCAAGGCCACGTAGCTATAGGGGGCATGCATCAAATTAGACACAGAGAAAATTGACAGTTGATTTTTTTTTTATCACAAGAAGAGTTTGAAAATTTTTAATTAATTTTTTGACATGATAGATGTACATAATTCTGGGGTATCTGGGGTAATATACTTTCATATAATTTATAGAGATCAAATCAGTGTGTATTAGGTTCTCCAGAGGGACAGAACTAACAGGATATATGCACATATGAAAGGGATCTATAGGATACATGCATATATGAAAGGGAGCTTATTATAGAGAATTGACTCAAAAAAATCACAAGGTGAAGTCCCACGATAGACCATCTGCAAGCTGAGGATGAAAGAAGCCAGTAATGGCTCAGTCCAAGTCCAAAAGCCTCAGAAGTAGGGAAGCAGACAGTGCAGCTTCAAGGCCCAAGAGCCCCCTGGCAAATCACTGGTGTAAGTCCAAGAGTCCAAAGGCCAAAGAACCTGAGGTCTGATGTCCAAGGGCAGGAATAAGGGATGGAAGCATCCAGCATGGGAGAAAGATGAAAGCCAGAAGACTCAGCAAGCCCCCTTCTCCCACCTTCTTCTGCCAGCTTTGTTCTAGCTGCATTGGCAGCTGATTGGGTGGTGCCCACCCACATTGAGGGTGAGTCTTCCTCTCCCAGTCTAGTAACTCAAATGTTAATCTCCTGTGGCAACACCCTCACAGACATGCCCAGACCCAATACCAGCTATTTAGGCATCCTTCAGTCCAATCAAGTTGATGCCTAATATTAACTGCCACACAGTGTGATTGGGTATCCATCACCTTAAATATTTGTCTTTTCTTTATGCTAAAAACATTCAAATTATTCTTTTCTTGCTATTTTGAAATAAACAATAGAATCACGCTACCGATCTATCAAATGTTAGGTCTTATTTTTTCTATTTAACTGTATATTAGCACCCATTAATCAACTACTCTTCATTCTTCCTCCCTTCTATCCTTTCCAGCCTCTGGTGACCGCCAATCTACTTGCTATCTTCATGAGATACACTTTTTTTTAAGTTCCCACATATGAATAAGAATATGAAATATTTGCTTTTCTGTGCTTGTTTTATTTCACTTAATGTAATGACCTCCAGCTCCATCCATGTTGTTGCAAGTGACTGGATTTCCTCCTTTTTTATGGCTGAACAGTATTCCATTGTGTACACATACCACATTTTGTCTATCCAGTCATCCACTGATGGGCACTTAGTTTGATACCATATGTTGGCTATTGTGACTAGTGCTGCAATAAACACGAGAGTGCAAGTATTTTCTTTCTTTTGGATACATAACCAATAGTGAAATTACAGAATCATATGGAAGTTTCATTTTTAGTTTTTAAAGAACCTCCATACAGTTTTCAATAGTGATTGCACTAATTTACATTCCTACCAACAGTGTACAAGTGTTTCCCTGTCTTCATATCCTCACCAGCACCCCTTATTTCCAGCCTTTTTGATAAAAGCCATTTTAACTGGGGTGAGATGATATCTCATTGTGGTTTTGACTTGCATTTCTCTGATGATTAGTGATATTGAACACTTTTCATAGACTTCTTGGTCATCTGCATATCCTCTTTTGAAAAATATCTATTCAGATATTTTGCCAATTACACAGATCAGATTATTTGCTTTTTTTTTTTTTTTTGGTATTGAATTGTTTGAGCTCCTTATATATTTTGCTTACTAATTCTGTCAGACCAATAGTTTGCAAAGATGTTCTCCCGTCCTGTGGGTTGTCTCTTCACTTCATTCTGTTGATTGGCTCTTCATATGTTGTTGTTTCTTTAAGGTCAGCCACTGGTTTCTTTCTTTGTCCATTTTAGGAGGTCCCTGTTTGCTGCTGTTTCTTGTGGATGTATGTCTATGTCTTTGCATTAAAGGATGAGTTATTTATTCCAGTCTTCTTTGTCTGGCTTGTTTTGGTTTTTATTGGATATGTTTACTTACAGATTCTTTGTAATTTACCTGTTGCTTTTCTTTCTTTTCCTACAAGGTTGATGCCTCCTTTTAGCCCCTAGATGCTTCTTTAAACTCACATTTGCCTAGGAGCTAGTAACATATCAGACTGTGCCCATATGAATGGGGGAGGTCCCAAAGGCAATATCCTGGAAGGCTGGCTAGGCATTCCTGCCAAGAGGCATGTAGAACAACCTTCCTGCATCATGCTGCTGTTACACGACCACTCTGATCTCGCTTCTCCTTTGGCCAAGTTACAGAGCAAAGTTTTTGGGACTGGGTATGATAGTGCTGCTTCCCCACTTTGTCTCTGAATATTCCCAGAGATATTTCTCTCTTCAGGCACTAGCAATGATTCCTGTGGGTTGAAGCAGGGAAAAGTTTGTGCTACAGAGTCCAGGATGGTGGGGAAGCTGGTTGTCCACCTTGATCCCACTTTGTCCAGCGTAGAAACCGTGAGTTAGTAGGAAATTGTCACTGTACATTTTCCTGGGCAGAAAAGGGATAGGACACTTGTGGATACAGGAGTCTGATTCTGTTCTGCTCAGAGTTTTTCATCTCTCTGTGACCCCAAGGACTCTCTCATTCTCACGTTTGAGTTCTGGGATATTGCTCATGATAATTGCCATGTGGTATATTTGTTTTGGCTTGCTTCTGTGACGCCATTTTGGAACTGGAAGTGAAAGACGGTTAATTTTATATACGTAAATAGTATTATATTAAATTTAAATAAACCTTGATTTGCCTAGCTTTTCTGGAGTAAAATGAGATTAGAAAAGCTGTAGAGGAAAGGATTCTCCTTGGTTTACAAATGCCAAAAGAGAAATAAATTTGGTGATCCTTTTCAGGAGGTTTATCAGTCAGGCTAAGTTATATTTTGATAACAAATAATCCTAAAATTTTAGTGCAACACATCAAGAAAGATCTCTCTCTCTCATGTCCCATGTGTTTCATAGGTTGCCTGTGACTGTACCCCATTTCATCTTCACCTCTGGGAACCAGGCTGATGGAGAAGTCTTCTAGCAGAAGTACTACTGGTCATGATGGCAGAAAGAGGAGCAAACTTGGTAGACCATGTGCTGGCCCTTGATCAGTCTACTGAGATGTGTCACATATCTCTGCTCACAAGGTGAGTCCCTGGTTTCACCTGAGTATAGTTTTATTGTCAGGAGAGGCACCAAATATGGGAGAATAATATACTACCTACCACATGCATGGAGTATATATGTTTTTTATATAAAGACTCTAAGGGGTGCAATATTTTAATGAAAGGAACACACTGGCTGCTTGTCTGGATTAGTTCTTAACAGTTATTTACGCCCTCAGTTTGAATCTACTTCTGGTAATAGCTCACTCATTTTTTGCTTGTGGAGGTCCCTCCTTCTCTCTTAGCCCAGGAGATCTAAGGCCCACCTCCAACTTTAAGAGTGAAACATCTAAGCCAATCACTACTTTATATTCTAGTGGCCATGAGGATTGGGTCAGAAGTGGGGACTTTATCTACAGCAAGTCTAGTTAAAGCAATTTTCATGTTTTTTGTGAAGCCACGGGTAGATGGTAGCATAAAAGAAAACTTTTTCCTGTGGGATCTGGACCTTGAAGCATGTGAAGCAGAAGCTTCTTGCAGTCACCATGCTCATACTTAGATCTCAAGGGTGAAGCCCAACATAGGGAAGAGGAGACTACTGACCTGAGATGCGTTGAGAATCAAAATCCTTGCAAAATGTCTCAGCTCCTGAATGCAGCTATTCCTGAATACAGCATTGCTCTCAGGCTTTATAGTTACTGGGGGTTTTTGTTGTTGCTGTAACTAATTTATTTGATTTGGGCTTTCAATACGTGCAACTTGAAAAACATAATGCATATTTTGGGAAACTTGTTGTGAGTCTATGCCTTCTTCCCTGTTTAAAGAAATAAGAAGAGGATAATTGAATTAGATGACATCTGGATTTAGCATTCCATAATTTCATAATTTAAGACACCTTATTTCATGATTAAGATGTTAGTAAAAGAATATTAATGTTTATATCCAATTGAGATTGGATTTCTAGCACATCTCTAATACTGTTGGTGACAAAAGTTACTCTTTTCCATGGTAATGCAGTTTTATCCTATGACATAGGCACTTTACAACCACTTCTCAAGGGTCAAGAAATTATCACAGAATAAATCTGCTAATATAGTTTTAATTGTTGTTGAGTCATTAGCTTGAAAGTTTCCTAAGTCCCAGGCCCCTTGAATGCCACCTCTTCCCCTAGTGGAGCTACAGTAAGGTAAGAAGACAGTGTATAATACATGTAACATACAAAATGTATGTTAATCGACTCTTTATGTTATGGTTAAAGCTTCCAGTCAACAGTAAGCTATGCAGTTAAGAAAATATTAGTTAAAAATCATAAGAAAGAGAAAGTATATTTACTTTTCATTAAGTGGAAGTGAATCAGCATAAAAGACTTCATCCTTGTCTTTGTGTTGACTAGGCTGAGGAGGAAGAGGAAGAGGAGGGGTTGGTTTGGTTGTGTCAGGTATAGTAGAGGTGGGAGAAAATCCATGTATATATGATTGGACCTGCACAGTTCAAACCATGTTTCCAGGGTCCGCTGTACAGTCACATGTCACTTAACAACAGGAATATGTTCTGAGAAATGCATGGTTACATGATTCTGTCATTGCATGAACACCATCAAGTGAACTTACATAAACCTCGATGGTACAGCCTACTGCACATCTAGCCTATTGTGTAAAGCCTATTGCTCCTGGCACAGACTTGTGCAGCATGTTACTGTTCTGAATACTGAAGACAGTTGTAACATAATGGTGAGCATTTGTGTATCTAAACATATTTAAACATTGAAAAGATACAGTAAGAAAACAGTAGAAGAGATAAAACATGGTACAGCTGTATTTACCATGAATGAAGCTTGAAGGACTGGAAGTTGCTCTAGACATCAGTGAGTGGTGAGTGAATGTGAAGGCCTAGGGCATTACTGTATGTGACTGTGGGCTTTATAAACATTGTACATTTAGGCTAGAGAAATATATTTTTCTCTCTTCGATAATAAATTAACCTTAGTTGACTGCAACTTTGATATTTTATAAACTTAATTTTTTAAACTTTTTGACTATTTTAATTACACAGCTTAAGACATAAACACATTGTGCAGCTATACAAATATTTTCTTTATATCCATATTCTTTAATCTTCTTTTTTCTGCTTTTGAAATTTCTCATTTTTATTACCTTTTACTTTTTAAACTTTTTAAAATTAGAAATGAAAACCCAGACATACACATTAGCCTCAGATTTAAAAAGTGTCACTGTTTTCCACCTTCATATCTTATCCCACTGGAAGATCTTCAGGGGAAATAATGTGCATGCACCTGCCATCTCCTGTGATTACACTACCTTATTTTGGAATACTTCCAGAAAGGCCTGCCTGAGATTGTTTTTACATCTATTTTTTTTATAAGTAGAAGAAGTACACTCTAAAATAACAATAAAAGTATAGTATAGTAAATACATCAACCAGTAACATCATCATTTATTGTCATTATCAAATATCTTGTCCTCTACATAATTGTCTGTGCTAATTTTATATGACTGGTAGTGCAGTAGGTTTGTTTACACTAACATCACCACAAACATATGAGTAATGCATTGTGCTACAACAGTATGATGGCTACAGCATTACTAGGTGATAGGAATTCTTCAGCTTCATTATAGTCTTATGGGACCACTATCCTATCTGCAGTCCGACATGGATTGAAATATCTTTATATGGCACATGACTATAGCATTTTTTGCAACTACATGAGGAGACATTAAGCCCAGTAACATGCTACACCCATACCTGGTGGCAATTCAATTCCACAAATGATACTAAGCTCTGGTACTGAGCTTTACATACATGAAAGTGTCATGTTAAATATGATAGGGACATGCAGATAAAATCAGTTATTTACACTCAGTGAGTTGGCACTGCCTTGGAAGATAAGGCAAGCATCAATAGATAGAGAGACGGGTTTCAAGGTGGAAGAGGTCCCACATTGTAAGGGAAGGGGAACTGAAAGTATTTCCTGGAGGAAATAAAAATTGAAGCCGATTTCATGAAGCTAAAAACTCAAAATGGTGTTGATAATGATGACGATGATAAACAAATAAAAAACTAAACAGCTAAAATAATAAGGAATGTTTATTAAAGTATTACTTATGAAGTCCAGTAATAATCCTATGAAGATCATATGATTAAATCCTCATAATGACATTAAGAGGAGGTACACCTTCTTCATATTATGGTCATATTATTTCAAGTGTGTTGAAATAACTTGTCTGTAGCTACACACCTAGTAGTGGAGGAGTCAGGATTCATATCCAGGTTTATCTCATCCTAGAGCTTGAGCCCTCATCTCGCATCTTGTCTCCCTGCCTTCGTCTAATACTCCTTCTTCCTTCTCAATGTGTCCCACCCTCACCCTGTTCTAGGCTCTAGGGCCTCTGAAGGAAGGAAACTGGTCTGACTTGCTCTGTCCTAGGACTCCAACAGTCATAACAGAGTTATGCTGATGCTGACAATGCTGACAAAGTGGAAGTAACCCCACAAGGGCCAATGTCTTACCAAGGACTGTTCCAGTCCAATCACAGAGCCCAAGGGTGGTCCCAGGGTACTCTGAAACCCCTTGCAGTGGGAAATTTCTTCCATGCTTCTTCATCCTTTTACCTTCAGCTATTAAATATCATTTATACTCTCAATCAGATGATGTGGGAGTCAACTAGTGGTGAATGCCCCACCAAAAGATGCTGAGTCCATTCGTTTCAAATATTTAAGTAAGGAGAAGAACCAGAAAATCACTTCTTCATATATTCTGAAGTGATAATACTTGTATTAGAATATGAATGGTGTTGAAAGTGTGATGTCCAAGAATATGTCCTGAAAATCTTCCCAGTTTTTGATGTGCTAGCCTTAAAATTCTTAAGGAGTACAGACTACTTTGTGACTATGATAATTTAGGTGTTTCTCTTGGGAAACTGCTTTTGACAAATATATTTGAAATAATCTTGTTGTACTATGGCATTCTGGTTATAAAATTTTCAAAGAACGATAGATTTATTAGCCTAAGAATTTTGTGAATTAAATCTAGAGACTGTCATGAAAAATTGCAGTGTTTGGCTTTGTTTTTTAAAGACACTGAAGGCAAATAAGTCTTCACCTCTCCTGTGGTGACCACTTCCCGACAAGGGTTTACTTTCTCTATTGGTTGCTGAAACTCGAAGGTCTTCTGGTTTTCAGTCTTATTTTTATATGATTCTGTTTCTTTGTCATTTAATTGTTTCAGCTTAGAATTTGCCTGTGGGCCCTTTGAGTTGTAACAAAACAGCTGGCACATGACAAGTTGCTAGAGTTAACAGCCGCCCGTCACACTCCATTGCCAACTGTGACACCAATGATGAACGCAATTCCAGTTTTAAATGGACCCATTTTTTAACCTTGGAAAATTGTCCTTGTGATTTTGAGCTGTCAAGAGGAAAAGAAAATATCCACAATAACCTATATTTAATTTGTCATTTCTTTAATGCTTTTCTCATACTGCTTTTTATTGATAATCAAAAGGTCATATCAGTTAAAAATACAGATTTAAGAAGCATATGAAGAAGAAAGCACATTATTAAGGAACCACATGGAAAATATGACACATTTTAAGGGAAAAATATGAATACCTCATCTCATACTTCCTAGGACATGAAATATCACAATATACTAAGTAAAATACCATTACAAAGTAGACTATAGGACTGGGCATGGTGACACATACCTATACTCCCAGCTACCTGGGAATCTTGGGCTTAGGCAATTCTGAGCTGTAGTGCACTATATTCACGCCTATGAGTAGCCACTACACTCCAGCCTGGGCAATATAGCGAGAACCCATCCCCAAAAAAATCAAATGAAATAAAAGTAGACTATATGTAAGAAGGTATAAAAGAAGGTTGCAAAATTTTAATCAGAATTTATATTATACTATCACATTTAAGTCAAAGATTGCTACACTTGATGTTTTACTAGTCACCAAATACAAATCACTCATCCTTAAAGAATAAAGTTCAAACGTACTAATACCATATTGTGATGAATTGGAAATTAAACATGTAAGAATCTATTCTGGTTTTTTTTCAGTATGAAACAAGCCTTCTACAAGAGTCCAATAGAAAAGTAACATTTCATACAAAAAGTCATACTTTCTTTACTACATGAGGATGAAAAGATAAATTGAACAACACTGTTACAAAGCAAAAGTTAGAATTTGAGTAATATAGAAATAGAAAAATGAGGGGGGTGCGCCCAAGATGGCCGAATAGGAACAGCTCCAGCCTCCAGCTCCCAGCGTGAGCGACACAGAAGACGGGCGATTTCTGCATTTTCAACTGAGGTACCAGGTTCATCTCACTGGGGCGTGTCGAGCAATTGGCGCTGGTACACGGGTGCAGCCCGACCAGTGAGAGCTGAAGCAGGGCGTGGCATCGCCTCACCTGGGAAGCACAAGGGGGAAGGGAATTCCTTTTCCTAGCCAAAGGAAATTGAGACACAAAACATCTGGAAAATAGGGTAACTCCCACCCTAATACTGCACTTTACCAAGGGTCTTAGCAAATGGCACACCAGGAGATTATATCCCACACCTGGCCCAGAGGGTCCCACACCCATGGAGCCTCCCTCATTGCTAGCACAGCAGTCTGAGATCTAACTGCAAGGCATCAGCGAGGCTGCAGGACTGGCGCCCGCCATTGCTGAGGCTTAAGTAGGTAAACAAAGCTGCCGGAAGCTCGAATCGGGTGGAGCCCACCACAGCTCAAGGAGGCTGACCTGCGTCTGTAGACTCCTCCTCTCTGGGGACAGGGCATAGCTAAACAAAAAGCAGCAGAAACCTCACCAGAGGTAAATGCCCCTGTCTGACAGCTTTGAAGAGAGCAGTGGATCTCCCAGCACAGAGGTTGAGATCTGAGAACGGACAGACTGCCTGCTCAAGTGGGTCCCTGACTCTTGAGTAGCCTAACTGGGAGACATCCCCCACTAGGTGCAGACTGACACCTCACACCTCACGCCCCTGAGACGAAGCTTCCAGAGCAAGAATCAGACAGCAACACTCGCTGTTCAGCAACATTCTATCTTCTGCAGCCTCCGCTGCTGATACCCAGGCAAACAAGGTCTGGAGTGGACCTCAAGCAAACTCCAACAGACCTACAGCTGAGGGTCCTGACTGTTGAAAGGAAAACTAACAAACAGAAAGGACACCACACCCAAACCCCATCAGTACGTCACCATCATCAAAGACCAAAGGCAGATAAAACCACAAAGATGGGGAAAAAGCAGTTCAGAAAAGCTGGAAATTCAAAAAATCAGAACACATCTCCCCCTCCAAAGGAATGCAGCTCATCACCAGCAATGGAACAAAGCTGACTGGAGAATGACTTTGACGAGTTGAGAGAAGAAGGCTTCAGTCAATCAAACTTCTCAGAGCTAAAGGAGAAACTACATAACCAGCGCAAAGAAACTAAAAACCTTGAAAAAAGAATGGATGAATAGATAACTAGAATAATCAATGCAGAGAAGACCTTAAAAGAACTGATAGAGATGAAAACTATAACACAAGAACTACATGACAAATGCACAAGCTTTAGTAACGGACTTGATCAACTGGAAGAAAGAGTATCAGCGATTGAAGATCAAATGAATGAAATGAAGCGAGAAGAGAAGTGTGGAGAAAAAAGAGTAAAAAGAAATGAACAAAACCTCTAAGAAATATGGGATTATGTGAAAAGACCAAATCTACATATGATTGGTGTGCCTGAAAGTGATGGGGAAAATGGAACCAAGTTGGAAAACACTCTTCAGGATATCATCCAGGAGAACTTCCTCAACCTAGTAAGGCAGGCCAACATTCAAATTCAGGAAATACAGAGAATGCCACAAAGATACTCCTCGAGAAGAGCAACTCCAAGACACATCATTGTCAGATTCACCAAAGTTGAAATGAAGGAAAAAATCTTAAGGGCAGTCAGAGAGAAAGGTCGGGTTACACACAAACGGAAGCCCATCAGACTAACAGCAGATCTCTCGGCAGAAACTCTCCAAGCCAGAAGAGAGTGGGGGCCAATATTCAACATTCTTAAAGAAAAGAATTTTAAACCCAGAATTTCATATCCAGCCAAACTAAGATTCATAAGTGAAGGAGAAATAAAAATCCTTTACAGACAAGCAAATGCTTAGAGATTTTGTCACCACAAGGCCTGCCCTACAAGAGATCCTGAAGGAAGCACTAAACATGGAAAAGAACAACAGGTACCAGTCATTGCAAAAACATGTCAAAATGTAAAGTCCATTGATGCTAGGAAGAAACTGCATCAACTAGTGAGCAAAATAACCAGCTAATATCCTAATGACAGGATCAAGTTCACACAAAACAATATTAACCTTAAATGTAAATGGACTAAGTTGTCCAATAAAAAGGCACAGACTGGAAAATTGGATAAAGAGTCAAGACCCATCAGTTTGCTGTATTCAGGAGAACCATCTCACATGCAGAGACACACATAGACTCAAAATAAAGGGATGGAGGAAGATCTACCAAGCAAATGGAAAACAAAAAAAAGCAGGGGTTGCAATACTAGTCTCTGGTAAAACAGACTTTAAACCATCAAAGATCAAAAGAGACAAAGAAGGCCATTACATAATGGTAAAGGGATCAATTCATCAAGGAAGAGCTAACTATCCTAAATATATATGCACCCAACACAGGAGCACCCAGATTCATAAAGCAAGTCCTTAGAGACTTACAAAGAGACTTAGACTCCCATACAATAATAATGGAAGACTTTAACACCCCACTGTCAACATTAGACAGATCAACAAGACAGAAAGTTAACAAGGACATCCAGGAATTGAACTCAACTCTGCACCAAGCAGACCTAATAGACACCTACAGAACGCTCCACCCCAAATCAACAGAATATACATTATTCTCAGCACCACATCACACTTATTCCAAAATTGACCACATAGTTGGAAGTAAAGCACTCCTCAGCAAATGTACAAGAACAGAAATTATAACAAACTGTCTCTCAGACCACAGTGCAATCAAACTAGAACTCAGGACTAAGAACTACTCAATCAAAACCGCTCAACTATATGGAAACTGAACAACCTGCTCCTGAATGACTACTGGGTACATAATGAAATGAAGGGAGAAATAAAGATGTTCTTTAAAACCAATGAGAACAAAGTTACAACATACCAGAAACTCTGGGACACATTTAAAGCAGTGTGTAGAGGGAAATTTATAGCACTAAATTCCCACAAGAGAAAGCAGGAAAGATCTAAAATTGACACCCTAATATCACAATTAAAAGAACTAAAGAAGCAAGAGCAAACACATTCAAAAGCTAACAGAAGGCAAGAAATACCTAAGATCAGAGCAGAACAGAAGGAGATAGAGACACAGAAAACGCTCCAACAAATCAATGAATCCAGGAGCTGGTTTTTTTGAAAAGATCAACAAAATTGACAGACCACTAGCAAGACTAATAAAGAAGAAAAGAGAGAAGAATCAAATAGATGCAATAAAAAATGATAAAGGGGATATCACCACCGACCCCACAGAAACACAAACTACCATCAGAGAATACTATAAACACCTCTATGCAAATAAACTAGAAAACCTAGAAGAAATGTATAATTTCCTGGACACTTACACTCTCCCAAGACTAAACCAGGAAGAAGTTGAGTCCCTGAATAGACCAACAGAAGGCTCTGAAATTGAGGCAATAATTAATAGCCTACCAACCAAAAAAAGTCCAGGACCAGAAGGATTCACAGCCGAATTCTACCAGACGTATGAGGAGAAGTTGGTACCATTCCTTCTGAAACTATTCCAATCAATAGAAAAACAGGGAATCCTCCCTAACTCATTTTATGAGGTCAACATCATCCTGATACCAACGTCTGACAAAGATACAACAAAAGAAGAGAATTTTAGACCAATATCCCTGATGAACATTGATGCAAAAATCCTCAATAAAATACTGGCAAACTGAATCCAGCAGCACATCAAAAAGCTTATCCACCATGATCAAGTGGGCTTCATCCCTGGGATGCAAGGCTGGTTCAACATATGCAAATTAATAAATGTAATCCAGCATATAAACAGAACCAAAGACAAAAACCACATGATTATCTCAATTGATGCAGAAAAGGCCTTTGACAAAATTCAACAGCCCTTCATGCTAAAAACGCTCAATAAATTCGGTATTGATGGAACGTATCTCAAAATAATAAGAGCTATTCATGACAAACTCACAGCCAATATCATAGTGAATGGGCAAAAACCGGAAGCATTCCCTTTGAAAACTGGCACAAGACAGGGATGCTCTCTCTCACCACTCCTATTCAACATACTGTTGGAAGTTCTGGCTAGGGCAATCAGGCAAGAGAAAGAAGTAAAGTGTATTCAGTTAGGAAAAGAAGAAGTCAAATTGCTCTGTTTGCAGATGACATGATTGTATATTTAGAAAACCCCATTGTCTCAGCCCAAAATCTCCTTAAGCTGATAAGCAACTTCAGCAAAGTCTCAGGATACAAAATCAATGTGCAAAAATCACAAGCATTCTTATACACCACTAACAGACAAAAAGAGAGCCAAATCATGAATGAGCTCCCATTCACAATAACTTCAAAGAGAATAAAATGCCTAGGAATCCAACTTACAAGGGATGTAAAGGACCTCTTCAAGGAGAAATACAAACCACTGCTCAGTGAAATAAAAGAGGACACAAACAAATGGAAGAACATACCATGCTCATGGATAGGAAGAATCAATATTGTGAAAATGGCCTTACTGCCCAAGGTAATTTATAGATTCAATGCCATCCCCATTAAGCTACCAATGACTTTCTTCACAGAATTGGAAAAAACTGCTTTAAAGTTCATATGGAACCTAAAAAGACCCCACATTGCCAAGACAATCCTAAGCCAAAAGAACGAAGCTGGAGGCATCATGCTACCTGACTTCAAACTATACTGCAAGGCTACAGTAACCAAAATAGCATGGTACTGGTACCAAAACAGAGCTATAGAACAATGGAACAGAACAGAGTCCTCAGAAATCATACCACACATATACAGCCATCTGATCATTGACAAACCTGGCAAAAACAAGAAATGGGGAAAGGATTCCCTATTTAATAAATGGTGCTGGGAAAATTGGCTAGCAATAAGTAGAAAGCTGAAACTGGATCCTTTCCTTACTCCTTTTACGAAAATTAATTCAAGGTGGATTAGAGACTTCAATGTTAGACCTAAAACTATAAAAACTCTAGAAGAAAACCTAGGAAATAACATTCAGGACATAGGCATGGGCAAGGACCTCATGTCTAAAACACCAAAAGCAACGGCAACAAAAGCCAAAATTGACAAATGGGATCTAATTAAACTAAAGAGCTTCTGCACAGCAAAAGAAACTACCATCAGAGTGAACAGGCAACCTACAGAATGGGAGAAAATTTTTGCAATCTACTCATCTGACAAAAGGCTAATATCCAGAACCTCTAAAGAACTCAATCAAATTTACAAGAAAAAAAAAACACAACCCCATCAAAAAGTGGGCAAAGGATATGAACAGACACTTCTCAAAAAAAGACATTCATACAGTCAACAGACACATGAAAAAATCCTCATCGTCAATGGCCATCAGAGAAATGCAAATCAAAACCACAATGAGATACCATCTCACACCAGTTAGAATGGCAATCATTAAAATATCAGGAAACAACAGGTGCTGGAGAGGATGTGGAGAAATAGGAACACTTTTACACTGTTAGTGGGACCGTAAACTAGTTCAACCATTGTGGAAAACAGTGTGGTGATTCCTCAAGGATCTATAACTAGAAATACCATTTGACCCAGCCATCCCATTATTGGGGATATACCCAAAGGATTATAAGTCATGCAGCTATAAAGACACATGCACATGTATGTTTATTGCGGCATTATTCACAATAGCAAAGACTTAGAATCAACCCAAATGTCCATCAGTGACAGACTGGATTAATAAAATGTGGCACATATACACCATGGAATACTATGCAGCCATAAAAAAAGGATGAGTTCGTGTTCTTTGTAGGGACATGGATGCAGCTGGAAACCATCATTCTCAGCAAACTATCGCAAGAACAGAAAACCAAATACCACATGTTCTTACTCATAGGTGAGAATTGAACAATGAGATCACTTGGACACAGGAAGGGGAACATCACACACTGGGTCCTATGTGGGGACGGGGGAGGACAGCATTAGGATATATACCTAATGTAAATGACAAGTTAATGGGTGCAGCACACCAACATTGCACATGTATAAATATGTAAGAAACCTGCACGTTGTGCACATGTACCCTAGAACTTAAAGTATAATAATACAATGAGAAAAGAACAATAAGTAAATGACCAAAAAAAAATAGAAAAATTGAATGAGCCTTAAAAAATGACCAAATGTGATTGAAAATATTACTGTATAACCCCTTTGGTTTGTTCAAACTTTATTTTAAAAGTTAAAAACACTCAAATTCAATCATAAGGCAAAATTCCCGGTTAATACTTGTAAGACATATAGCTAATCCAACATGGTCCAGAAATAGAAGAAATGATGAGATGAATAAGACACTACAGGCATACAAATGAAAAAATGAAGTAAAATAAACACATCATGGTAAAATTAGGGAAAGAATATATTCAATCACCAAAGGGCTTACCAATACTGATCAAAGGTACACCCCACCATGAAAATATAGTAGCCACGCACATTGAAATACTGAGTAACATAAAATTAATGTGAGAGGTTGTCCAAGATCACTGAGTGTGTAAATCATAGAATTAGAACTTATACCACATTTCCTGTAGCTGAAAGTCAGTGCTCTTTCCAAGCTGATCAAGTTTTCAAAATATGGTTAGTTGTGGATGCCCCAGTTAGATAAATTTCATTAACATGACTTCATGTGTGTACCACTTTAAGGCTCCACATGTACCATGACAAACAACCTGTGGTCATTTTCAGAGATTAAAAACACTATTACCAATAGCAAGCTGCAGTGCAAAATATGGAAATTTAGCCTCTGAGATCCTTTCCCCTTTCTTTCTCGACCCCAAGTCCTCCAAGGCCCCTTCCAAATGCCCTCCTGTAATATTCCTTCTCACCAGGCACTCTCACTGGTTATTGTAAGATATACTTTTTAGCATGATCTCTGCATCCTCTCCTGTACCCTTCATGAGAAAATTTTGTAAATGTTTTGCCCAAGTCAGGTACACCTAGGCAAGGAGAGACTCTTAGAATATCAGCTGGTGGCACAGTGCTGCTTTTGGTTCTCTGCAAATTCAAGGCTTCTTACTCTAGAACACAAATGTCCAATCTGCTGGCTTTCATGGCCCACCCTGGAAGAAGAATAATTGTCTTGGGCCACTCATAAAACATGCTAACACTAATGATAGCTGATGAGCTTTTAAGAATTGCAAGAAAAGCTCTTCATGTTTCAAGAAAGTGTATGAATTTGTCTTGGACTGCATTCAAAGCTGTCCTGGGCAACATGAAGCCCATGGGCCGTGGATTGGGCAAGCTTGCTCTAGAATGAGTGAAGGTGAGCCTGAAAAGCTGCGAAGGGAGAAGTCATTATTCCTGGCATAGGACAGAGAATGAACTTGGCTTTCCTGTGCTCAGTATGTTAGGAAAACCAAAGTGCGTATGCGTACTTCACTTGATCCCCAGAGTGTTCCAACAGGTATTTCTTTCAGTATCTAAAGTAGCCACCCCCATCAGCCTAACCCCTTAACTGCAAAAGTTTTTCTTCATATTATTTGTTTTCAGTGTTACATACTTACTGTTTTAACAGTCTTCCCTAATAGAGTATGAACTGCATGAGGGCAAGAATCACGTCTGTTTTGTTCACTATGTCTCCAGGCCACTGGCACATAGTAGGGACTCAACAAACATTTGTGGAAGGAAGGTTGGAAAGAAGGAAGGAAGGAACTGAGGAAGAAAGGAAGGGAGGAAGGGAGGGAAGGAGGAAGGAAGGGAGGGAGGGAAGGAGAAAGTAAGGAAGGAAGTGAGGAAGGAAGGGAGGAAAGAAGTGAGGAAGGAAGGAAAGAGGGAGGGAAGGAAGGAAGGAAGGAGACATGAAACAAAATGAAAATAAATGGAGAATCTTTTTTTTTTCAGTGTGCTTTTCTGGAATCAGAGAAAATTCTAGGCTTCCACATAAAACTAATGATCTCTATTTTTCCACAATATTTTACCACGCTTTTTTAAAGTAATTAAATTTGTTTTACATCTGAATGTCTTTCTGAATGCTTGCCTAAAAAGAAATCAAAACTAAATTACTTCTATAGTGGAGATATAGCTACCCTTACTAAGCAATCAGTTTCCTTTCACATGTTTTATATATAATGTCGAAGAATAGTTAAAAAAAAAAAAACAAATTAACTTGAAACATCATGATAACTGGTATTTTTCTGCCAGATGCTGAAGCAACCACTAAGAGCTTTTCTTATCTTCTTTCTTATTGGCATACACTTTAGGTTAGCTGTGTTCATGGCATGTACATTGATATAAAAACACGTTGCCCTTGTGTAAAGGGTCAATGAAGCACATGACTTTTGGTGGGTAGCCTTCAATTTAGTTTTCGAACCATCTGTATAATATAGTAAATTTGAATTTTTATGCAAAATAATAAAGGGGTAGAGAGAAGTTAAATTGTTGATATTTATGTATCAGAATGTCTTCCAGATAATATTAAAGATATTATTATAACTTATGCTTTAGCCCAGAGGGATTCAGATACTTTATAAAATGATCCAATTAGTTTTCCCAGAATCTTTTTTAAATAGCCAATGCCATTAGATAGCAAATGATTCATTTCTATCAGATTGCATCTTAAGGCACTTTTCATTACTGGATGCTATTTACCTGGCCTCTTTAGGTTAAATTAACATAATATCATGTATTATAATCAGGCAAAGTCCTTTTAATTCATATCTCTATCTAATGTGGTTTTCTAAATGCTTAATAAAGAAAATAAAATGTTACAAATTACTAGGATGGTAATCAAAAACAGATTCATGTGAGATGAGAGAGGGCCCTGAGCTCCAGATGAGGAACTCCCCCAAGCTGATACCTTGATTTCAGCCCATGAGACCCTGAGCAGGGAACCCAGTGGCACTGTGCCTGGACTTCTGACCTATAGACACAGTGATATAATACATGGATGCTAGGTTAAGCCATGAAGTGTATTATTATTTCTCATACAGCAATGTAGAATTCTTTGTGTACATGAGTTTAATCCTACAGACTTTTGCATGTTTGACTATTTTTTGACACATAAAATAATGGTAATTTCGTAGAATTCAATAATAAATCCTCATGCTGATTAGCGATTTGTGGTTGTAAGACTGAGACTCCTAGCAGCTAGAAGACACCTGCAGTTGCCTGCCACATAACCCTCCCCATAGGCAATTACATGGCAGTTTGTTTCTGCAAGGCCAGCAGCGGAATCTGGCTGCTTGTATGTGCAACCTCTAGACCCTCTTTTAAAGGGCTCACCTGACTGGGGAGGGGGGTTCACCCAATATAATCTCCTTTTCAATTAAACTGAAAGTTAACTGATTTAGGACCCTAATTACATCTGCAAAATTCTTTCACCTTTCCTATAATCTGTTGGTTAGAAGCAAGTCACAGGTCTCACCCATACTCGAGGGAAGGGGATAACACAAGGAGGTGCGCCATTATCATTTAAAATTACTCTCATTCAGAAACTGGTGAATTCGTTAATACGATATGGCTAAGAAAATGATCTGTAATTACTTATCCAGAAAATCAAAGTCTGTTTCTGTCTCTTTTTGTTTCTCTCTCTCTCCATAGTTCAGTTGCTATTTATTTTAGTCTGTATATGACAAGCGGTTTTTCCCTTACACAACTTTGTTAGTTGTAGATAATTCTTATTCTTTACCTCTTCACTACTATAAAGTCTGTAACAATTTTATTGCTGAGCTTTGTGGGGATTTTTGCTGATACACCTTCTGCTAAATGCCTGAGGCTGCTTACTCATGCCCAGAGATATTTTGTCTATTTACATGATTATGGGGCTTTATATTTTGTTCACATTGCTTTGGTGTGCTTGCTTCCTTAATTCATTTATTTATTCAAAAATGTTTCGGAATCCTACTCTGTGTCAAGGGAGATGAATATAGGTGTACTAGCTTATAAACTAGTAGAGGAGACAGCTATTAGTCGAATAATCATATAAAAATGGGTAAATTGTGACTGCAACAACAGCTCTCAGAAAAAAAAAGTGCATGGCTTTACATTTGGACAATCTGCCCAAGTCAGATGGGTTGGCTGCATTTCCCTGAGTTAGGAATGTTTCAAGTAGGTCTGAAAGGTGAGAAGAAGGAATAAAGGCTAAGTGGAGGGAAACGAACATTATGCACATGGGACAGTGCATATACCAAAGCCCTGTGGTAGAAGGGAGCATGATGAGGATGAGGGCCTGAGAGTAGCCCTGGAGTGAAAACAATGGTATAGGATGAGGCTGGAGGAGAAGCTGGGGACCAGATCCTACAAGTCTGTATTAAGTTCCATTATTCTGAGAGCAACAGGACATTCATTCGAGAGTTCCTAGCAGGGGAAGTGTAGCATTCTTCAATATAGTTTTGTGCTGCGCAGTGCAAGAAATTAGAGGATATTCAAGGTGGCTCTGCTTAGATCAAGTAGGAGGCTATTTAAGACCCATTGTGAGAAGGGGTGGTAGGTAGAACTAGGATAGAAACAAGGAGACTGACAAAGGTGGATGGATTCAAGAGGCATTAGTGAGGTAATATTGATAGACTTGTTCATCGGTTGGATGTAAGGTGGCCAACTGTTCCAGTTTTCCTGGAACTGAGGGAGATTGTGGAATATTAGTTTGGATGGAGGACTTTCGGTGCTGAAAATGGGAAAATCCCTGCCAAACCTGGATGAGTTGGTCACCCTAGAAGGGAAAGTGAAGGGTGATTGCATTGGGCTTGAAAGTGCTTCTACCCATTTGGGCAGAGGAAATAATCTTCAGAGCTATCTCCCACTGGGGAAAAACTATGGGCATGGAGCAATTGTGTAGGTTGTATTGATAAACATTTTCCAATAACTTCTTTCCTGTAACTTCTCAGTATTTTACTGCTCAACCATTTTGTGTTCTTTTATCTGTGAGTTATAATTCATTCATTTATTGAGTTAATATTTTATGGAGCTTCTATTAAGCCTATGGAGCAGAACATTCTAATGGGGATTCGAGGGAGGGTACAGGCATATATATTAGAATGTCAGATTGCAGTAAGAATTACGGAAAATGATTCCCCATGATGAGGATTCCCAGGTGATATGGTTTGGCTCTGTGGCCCCACCCAAATCTCATCTTGGATAGTAGTCCCCATGTGTCAGAGGAGGGGCCTGGTGGGAGGTGACTGAATCATGGGAGTGAACTTCCCCCTTGCTGTACTCCTGACAGGGAACGAATTCTCATGAAATCTAGTTGTTTAAAAGTGTGCAGTTTTCCCCCTTCACTTGTTCTTTCTCTCCTGCTGCTATGTAAGACATACCCTGCTTCCCCTTCACCTTCCGTCATGATTGTAAGTTTCCTAAGGCTTCCCTAGTCATGCGGAACTGTGAGTCAATTAAACTTATCTTTATATATTACCCAGTCTCAGGTAGTTATTTATAGCACTGTGAAAATGGACCAATACACCATGAATAGTAGTGATTCAGAGTTTACTTTTTATTTCTAAATAGTGTGTCCAAGAAAAGCCTAGCTACAAAGGCAGCAATTTGAGCAAAGCGAATTATATTAGCCTACCACATGGAAAGGAGCATTTATTAGAGAAGAAAACAATGCTAATTCCTGAGGTAGGAATCTGCCTGGAAAATTTGAGGGCTTACAAGGAAATCCCAGGGTTCAAGCATGATAGCAACGGGCTATCCATAGGCTATAAAGGGCAGGGTGATAATGTGCATGCAGATTGCACAGTTCATCCTGATGAGCTGTCTTGATAGAGGGCACTAAAAGTACAAACTATACTAGATCATTTTCTTTTTAGTAATGCCATCAGTGCTTGTCTAAACCAGCTCTACACTTGATTATTGAGGATATGGTGATTTCTTTCTGCCTTTTTAGCTTTGCTCCAAAATGATATTTAAACTGTAAAATGAGTCTTTTCTTCTCTTACTTTGTGTGTGCATGTGTGTACATGTGTATATTTTAAGATGGCAGAAAAGGGACAAATGTTTCCTATGGATTCCTACATGCAAGGCACTATCCTAGGCAATTTTCATGCATTTATTTTCATGAATTAGAATAGTTACCAAATTATCAGAATATTAGGGATGAATAAATTAGGATACCAAAAAGTACTAATACACACTTGCAGAGTGGAGTTTCATACTCAAACCTTCGTATGGTGCTGGATGATGCTCTGATTAATTTCACCTATGATGACTACAATGCTAAAAATGTTCAAAGGAAACACCAGTGAATAGAGACAGCTAATTTCTTAATAGATATAAAGGGTGTATATTGGTGGGTAGATAATTTTATCTGGCATATAGTTCGATGTGCTAATGAAGTTCAGACTCGAATAAGGAAAAATAAATCGCAAGCTATTAAAAAGTTGGGAATCTCTGCAAACCAAGTGTATTAGTCTATTCTCATGCTGCTAATCAAGACATGCCTGAGACTGGGTAATTTATAAAGGAAAGAAGTTTAATGGACTCACAGTTCCTCAAGGCTGGGGAGGGCTCACATCCACCACACATGTGGATGGCAAAGGAGAAGCAAAGGAACGTCTTATATGGTAGCAGGCAAGAGGTTTTGTGCAGAGGAACTCCCATTTGTAAAACTATCAGGTTTCAGGAGATTTACTGCCATGAGAATGGTATGTGGGAAACCACCCATATGATTCAATTGTCTCCACTCATCCCTGCCCTTGACACATGGGGATTGTTACAATTGAACGTGAGACTTGGGTGGGGACACAGCCAAACCATATCACCAAGGAATAGAACCTTTCACATTGTGGGGATTCATTGGAAAGGGGAGTGGTCATGAGAAAGGCTCAGCCCACAAGCCTTAGTGGCCCTTTAACTCAGGCAACTCTAATTGAGTCACAGATTCCACTCCCCAGCAAGCTAGTGCTTTTTACATTTTATCTGTTTTTCTCTCTCTTTATCATTAATACATTTTATCATTAATACATTTTTGTTAACGTTAATACATCTTTATTAAGTTAGTTCATTTCTGTTAAGCTAGTTTTTTTGATGAACTACCTTGTCAGGATGATCACTGATAGCTTAAAAAAAATATTGAAATCTTACATCTTGACTGTGGTGGCAATTACAAAAATAGCCCTATGTGACAAAGTTACACACACACAGCCCTACAAATAAGTGCACATGAAACTCTGAAATCTGAATAAATCAGTGGATTGTACCAAGGTTAATTCTCCTGCTATGATATTATACTAGAGTTATGCAAGAAGTTTTCATTGTAGAAATTTTGTGAAGGGCAGAGGGATTTCTCTGTACAGATGCTCCTCAATTTACAATGGGGTTACAGCCCAATAAACCCACTGTAAGTTGAAAATATTTTAAGTCAAAAATAAATTTAACACACTTAACCTACTGAACATTGTAGCTTAGCCTACCAAATTAAATATACGCAGAGTATTTATAGTAGTCTACAATTAGGCAGGATCGTGTAACAGAAAGCCTATTTATTTATTTATTTTTTAGAGACAGAGTTTTGCTCTTGTTCCCCAGGCTGGGGTGCAATGGCACGATCTTGGCTCACTGCAACCTCCACCTCCTGGGTTCAAGCGATTCTCCTGCCTCCGCTTCCCAAGTAGCTGGGATTACAGTCATGCACCACCACGCCCAGCTAATTTTGAATTTTTTGTAGAGATGGGGTTTCTCCATATTGGTCAGGCTGGTCTCGAACTCACGGCCTCAGGTGATCCGCCCACCTCAGCCTCCCAAAATGCTGAGATTACAGGCATAAGCCACTGCACCCAGCCCACAAAAAGCCTATTTCATAATAAAGTATTGAATATCTCACACAATTTATTGAATACTGTACTAAAAGCATATCACTTTTACACCATTGTAAGTTAAAAAAATCATAAGTGGATCCATCATGAGTCAGGGACTGTCTGTATTGCGTTCAATTGCATGTAAATATGTAATTACCCCAAAATAAAATTTTAATAAATTATTAAATTATTAGAAACCAACATTAAAGAATATTTAATTTATTAAAATTGATAAAATTTTAATAAATTATTAAATTATTAGAAACCAACATTAAAGAATATTTAATTTATTAAAATTGATAAAATTTTAATAAATTATTAAATTATTAGAAACCAACATTAAAGAATATTATTGGAATCAGACTTGACAACAAAAACGAGTAGAGACATTTTAATGTTCCAAGGATATGACTTTTAATTTGTTGGCCAATATCTCTTTTGTTTAAATTAAATTAAAAATAACATTTACCAGAGCAACCAATAGAGAACTGTTTCTTTATTTTCCTTGGTCATATATGATAGTGATGGAATATTTTTGTTTGCAACTAATTGTTTCCAGTAGACATTTTCTTTCTTTTTGACTATATTATACATATATGAATTCTATATGCACATCTAATATGTTTACTGAAAAACTAAGGAACTCATTTTTTTACTTCTTTTTAAATTCTTTTTAAAGTATCCATAGAAAAGGAAAAATGAACATAAGCAATATATGTGTGGTTTGTGAGTTCACGTATTTAAAAATAAAGCACGTTATAAATTTAATATGTAAAATACTTTTTAACATGATATCAGTCAACCCATTTTAAATTCCAAAACCACAGAATATTCTTTATCTGATATTAAAACAAGTACCCTTTAGGTAGATATATAGCTTGAATGTTGCAGTGGTTACTTTTATGTGTTAATTTGACTGGGACAAAGGGTGCCCAGATATTTCGTCAAACAATATTCTGGGTGTGTTCGTAAGTGTATTGTGGATAAGACTAACATTTGAATTTGTAGAGTGTGAAACGAAGATTTCTCTCCCTGTGTGGGTGGGCCCCATTTAATTAACTGAAGAACTAAATAGAACAAAAAGATTGGCCCTTCTATGAGTAAGAAGAAATTTCCTTCTGTTTGACTGCCACCAACTGGGGCGTTGTTTTTTTCAAGCCTTCAGACTCAAATGGAAGTGCCACTCTTTTTGGGTCTTAAGTCTGATGGCATTTGGACTGGAGCTACACCATTGACTCTCCCGGGTCTCCAGCTTCCTGACAGGAGATATTGGGACTTGTAAGCCTCCATAATCCAGTGACCCCATTCCTTATGATAAACTATGTATCTGTATATCCCATTTGTTCTGTTTCTTTGAAGAACCCTGACTGATACAAACGTGCACTATATGTAATATTAAATTCTTAAAGGTTAAAGCATATAAGCTTTTCTGTATATATGTGTACATTTATTTGATACACTATGTCCTTCTTGATATTCTGCTCACTATACCCACAGTACATAAAATAATGAGCATGAAACAAGTATGGCAGAAATTTAATCCCCATCCTGAAGCAACTTTCATTTTAAAAGAAGAGGTGTTTTGCATGAAGTAGGAAACAAATGTAGACTATATATATAATTTATATACATATATCATGTATATACATATATATCATATATATGAATACATATACACTATATATTTTTATATATAAATATACATGTATACATAAAATGCTTAAAAGTGTGATACAAATAAATGATATTACCAGATTAAAATAATATTTGGTAGGAAAGTCTTCCAGATGAACAAATAATAAAACTAACTAAAGTGATTAACTAGAAAACTACAATAAAACTAGAAAGAAATTACTTTCACAAATTACTTTCATCAGTTGTCTGAAATTATGGAAGATCTGGAGTTGTGACTGAGGGAGCTTAAGAAATGGAAGTCAGAGAGCATTCCAGCCCAATTAACTTGTAAGATAGAAATGTGGTTTCAGGAACCAGCAGATAGTGGAGGTAGGCAAGGAAGGTGTGGAGGGAGGGCTGCTAATAGGAAGGGGAAGAAACAAGATGGTATTTAAAATGCCACGGAATACATCACTAAAACTCTATACTCAGCCTCTAGAATGGCTTCACCACAGAGTAAAATTATAGAAGACTGTTTGAGCAGTTTTTATTGGAGTATTCTGAATATTAACAACCTAAGTCAATGTCAGATGCCCATCGTATTTCTTCCAGCTGGGCATCACATCTGGGTTTGATTATTAACATGTCTTTATCTGTTACCATTCTTGGATAGTGAGTACTACCAGGGACTTCATGGCTTGTTAGTCATTGGGTTGGAATTTTAAAATACCTGGGGGGAGTTTTTCTCTCACTCTACATGTAGCACACTGAGATGTAGTGAGTTTATTTATTAGCAAATCTGCTTCCTGGGAGCCTGACGAGAAACTTTTCAGAAAGTTTAGACAAAAGGAATGCAAAATTGTAAAGACACAGAATGCTCTGATATGCATCCACAAAGTATACTTTCCTAATTTATTGAAGGCAAATTAAACTGCCTGCTTCCAGTGCTCCTGAGGCTGTGGTAGAGATTGTGACTTCAAGGTACAGTGATCACAGCTCCATGGTTACTAGGATGCAGGATCCAGCAAGACAGAGAAGAAAGCAGCCACTTTTCTGCTGGAAGAAAAACCAAAACCTCCTGGCAATGATTGTTAATACTGGAACTGGATTTTAGATAAAATGGTGTAATCTAATGGAGGTCTTTATAAGCAGAAATGGGTTTAATATGTGCAGGAGAGTACATAATAAATAAAGTAGACTATAAATTAAATGACTCTTGTAAGTTTTTACCATGGCCAATTTAGTTTCAATTATTGATAATATAAAAATCCCAAATTAATGTATATTATAGAAATAGATGACTGTTGCTCACTCCTTAATCTCGTTTATGGCTTTCGGTTACCTACAGTTTATAGTCACATTTCGTCAGCATAGACTCATCCTAACCTGTTTTTCCAAACTTCTAAACTCTCCCCCAACCTTGCTTTCTTCTCCAACATCACATATCCACTCTACAATAGCATTCTTAGTTACTTAATAATTAGTTCTTTATATTTATATGTTCATATTGTTTCTTGGTAGCATTAGAGACTGAATTTGTATTTCATATTGTAGTCTTAGCCTTTATTCTCTCTTCTTTTGATACTTCTAGTCCCAAATTCCAGGTTACTTTCTCAGGGAAAGTTCTAATTCCCCACTGTCCATGATTCTATATAATTCTTATGTCACTTATTTTCATGGTGTCTTTGAGATATCTGCATACCTCTCTTAACAGTGAACTGCACAAAGGCAGGTAAAGATTATATTTTGCTCATCTTCCAATTACAGTTTAAAAACCATGATGCATACATAAAAGCATTAGAATGATGTGTATTTTCCAAGAGGTGCTTAATTACATATGCATATTCAGTATACTTATTGGCAAATTCTTTCAGAACACCTCCTGAATAACCCACATAATTTGGCAGGTAAATCATAAATTCTACTGTGGAAATGTGCCATGACTTTTTCTCATTCTTTCTAATCTCAGTGTCTAAGGCTCCCATAATTTTTACCTAGATTTTAAAAAATTGTCTCCTAACTAGTTTACATGTCTTCAGAGATTCCTGCTTTTAATACCTCTTTTACAAAGTTACCATAGTTATTATTTTCAGGTGATTAAGATGTATCCCTGTCTTGTTCAAACAAACAAACAAAAATAAACTTTGATGTGTTTTCAGTAGATAATCAGCAAAGGAGAGATTGATGACTGGGGACACACTGAACTAAAAAGTTAAATCAGACTTACTGGCAACTGGTGAAAGTAAGGATAAGCCTTGCTGACAGTATTTTCATCAGAACATGAATGATACTCAAACCAGGACACAGACAAAGCCATGGTACTATCACAACATGACTACACATTCCTCTCTTCTGGCCAACATGAGTGATTGCTGCTTTTTTTTCCATTACAACATGAGCCCCATTTTGATCTTCCCACTGCAGCAACACATTTATTAAGATTCCCAGTTACTGGCCAGGTGCGGTGGCTCACGCCTGTAATCCCAGCTCTCAGGGAGGCAGAGGCGGGAGGATACCTTGAGCCCAGGAGTTCGAGACCTGCCTGGGTAATATAGCAAGACCCCGTTCTCCATAAAAAGGAAAAAAAAAAAAAAAAAAGACAAAAAAAATATTTCCAGTCACAAACTAGCCCCTGTGACTTCACATTGCCCTATTCAGAACTAACTTTGGCTTCCCTAATTCCTCCTAAAAATCACTGGACATAAATCCAAGACTCATAAAATGTCCCTCCTTAATCCCACTACATAGTCCTGTCAACTTTCCTTTGGAGTGTGCTCACCATTGTTGCAGTCAGATAAGTACACCTAACTCTGTTTGGCTACAGCAGTGCTCCTGGTACTTTGTTGTTTGTTGAACCTTGATGGACATATTAAGAACCTTACAATTACAAGTTATAATTTTACCCTCCCATCCCAGGGTACTTTCTATTCCCACAGAGATAGTCATGGTCCATAATGAGACTTAGTCTTGATGAGAGAATATTACTCATGGATGGTGTTTGGAGGCAGAAATGGTCAGTCAATCTACAGAATTAGTAAGCACAGTATTTAAGGCACTTGGTCGGTTATCAAAAACTCTACCTTTCTATCTCCTGGCTGCAGATCTTAAGACATCCCCATACCAAAAATATGCTCTTCCCTCACACATCGTATACTTTCTTATGTGATATTGCCATGCATATTCTCTCCTTTACCAATTCCATCACCAATCCTCTATGTGTTGACTGTGTAAAGCCCAGCACAACTCTCATCTTTTCTGGGAAATTGTCTCCAGTTCCAACATTCAGAAGGACCCACCTTTTCTTCTAGATCCCATAGCACTTTAGAGTTTGTGTATGTATCCATTTCCTGGTATGGATTGTGAGCCCATTGGGGGTTATGAGTCCACAATTTTTTATTATTGCTCAACATAGTTGCTTGACTGTAGGGCTGCTCAATATGTATTTAATGGATTTGGCTCAGAGGCATTGACCCATGTAAGCAAATTCCAAGACACTGGTTAATAATCCAGGATTCCAAGTTAGCGTTTCAACATAGGAGTCACATCTAGCTTGAAACCTTGAAGTCTAGCTTCCCAAACGATTTTTGATAGGAAAGTTGTCTGAGGAGGCCAAATTATAGATGCAAATATTACCATGGAGCACCATGTTACAACGGAGAGGAAACTTTTTGGAATTCCAGTTCTAATAGGTTGTATGATATCCTAATGTACAGTCTTCTTCCACTCAGGAATATTGCTAGGGAAATAACTGCTGTATTCAGCAAAAATCCAGAGCATTTGCTTCCCTGAGAAAATTAGAAAAACACTAATGTTCTTGCTTTTGTGACCCCACCACTCTGGAAGATTGAATATATTTGGTTGAACCACATAACATTTCCATTTTTTGGTCAAAAATGATCAAATATCAACAACACCATATGGTCCAAACCAATATATACCTCCTAACTCTAAATCGTGCTATGACAATTGAATTGATTAAGTTGCAGCTTCCTTTTGTTTCATTTTACTTTGGATGATGTGCTCTCATCATGAAGACTGAACTTAGTTGTTCCCTATCTCCTTAGCAACAGATACACACATCACTGCATAACGGGGATTCTTCCTGCAGATGGTGAATCTTAACCAGTTGCTATTTAATTTTACAGGTTCAAACCAAGAGTTATTTTTTTATCTTGGCCTTAAATTCACTAATAAGACCAAAACCACCAGACTGACTATAGTTACCATTTTAGATACTTTAATCATAGTGCTGATCTAGGAATATATTATTAAAGTTTAAAAATTAAATCTAATCATGACGCGCAACGCACTTTACTGCAGCGAATCTATCCTAGATCACTGCCTACATAATACAGCCTGTTTCTAAAATATCAAATAGGGCTTGTTCTGATTAAAAATTATTTCACACATATAGAGATCTCACAGCATGCATACTAAGAACGGAGCTGTAGGCAGCAATCAGTGTACGAGTCCAGCATGGTTGGTAATCTCAACATTTAAAAAATCCTGTATAATAATATTTGTAACACTAAGTGGTACACTTTACCTATTGTTGAAAATTTGATTTTTCTAAATTGTACCACCTGGGAAATATCGCCACCTAGGAAACTGATTACACTTAGGTATCTTAACATTTACAGATTTCCTTTATTTAATTTATTTGCTATTTCTTTCTCCTTAGAAATCCTTGGCTCAAACATTTCAGTTTATTTTTCATCAATTATAACTATAAGTTGAAAGGTGACAGCAAAGTTTGTATAAGCAAGTGAGATGGTGAAAGAACAAGAAGGCCTGACATATTGGTGGAAAATGATGAATAAAACATCAATATACAATGCGAAATAAAAAATGGGAGTCTTAATTACTTTGTAAGCACCTGTGCTGCCAATAATATCCCCGCTTCCCGCAGTCCACATCAGCACATTTTAAAATATATTTCATTTTTAGTTTTTGTGAGTACATAGTACATGTATGTATTTATGAGGTATGTGAGATATTTTGATACAGGCATGTGATACATAATAATCACATATGGAAAATGGGTATCTACCCCCTCAAGCATTTATTCTTGTGTTACAAACAATCCAGTTATACACTTTTAGTTATTTTAAAATGTACAATTACATTATTTTGACTACTGTCACATCAGCAATTTTCAAAGGCTCATATATTTAAGTTTTTGGAAGAGTATTCTTTTAAATAAAACATTAAAAATAGTTTTAGATTTATAGAAAACTTGAGAGTTCCCACCTATCTGACACCTAGTTTTCCTTTTCATTAACATCTTAAAGTAGTATAATATATTTTCACAAGCAATAAACCAATCATACTAGGTTATTAGTAATTAAAGTCCATACTGTAATCCATTCTTCCGGTTTTATTTATTTGTTTATTTTTTACCATATGTCATTTTTCTGTTACAGAAACCCATCTGCAATACCAGATTACATTTAGTTTTCAGACTTCCTTAGGCTTTCCTCGGTCGTGACAGTTTCTAGGACTTTCCCTGTTTCTGATGATGATAGTATTGAGGAGTATGGGTCAGATACTTTGTATAATGTTTCCAACCGGGATTTATCTGATGTTGCTCTCATGATTAGGCTGCATTGTTTCGAGAAATAAGTGCTATTACATGTTATCAACTTGACTTATTGATGGTGAGTTCATCTTGATCATTGACTGAGTGAGAGTTTGTCAGTTTTCTCCACTGTAAAGTTACTTTGTGTCTTAATTCATTTTGTGCTGCTATAACAAAATACAGAAGGCTGGGTAATTTACAATAAATAGAAAGCTTATAGTTCTGGAGGCTGGGAAGTCCAAGATGGAGGGGCCAGCATCTAGCAAGTACCACTTGTTGCATCATCCCATGGCAAAAGACAGAAGGACAAGAGAGGGTGAGAGAAAGGTGGGGGAGGAAGAAAGCCAAAAGAGGGCTGAACCTGTCCTTTTATGAGAGACCCATTTCTACAATAATGGTATTAATCCATTCAAGAGGCAAGAATCTTCACAGCCTAATCACCTCCTAAAGTCTCACCTCTTAGTACTGTCAAATTGGAAATTAAGTTTACAACACGTGAACTTTGGGGGACATATTCAAATCATAGCACTTTTTTATCCTCTTTTTGTACTGTACTCTTTAAAAGGACATGACTATGTGCAGCCTGCACTTAAGGAGTGGGGTGTTCAGTGTGGGCCCTTCTTGAGAGCAGAGTACTTACATCAATTATTTATAATTATTCTGAGTAGGAGGTTTGTTCTTACTTCTCTGCGAATTTGTTTATTCAATTTTTTTTGTAAAAGCCTAGACTTTTGGCTATTTACTGTTTACTTTGGTTTTAATCCAATACTATGTTATTTATCTTATTGCTAAAATTATTCTAGCTTTGGCCACTGGAAGCGCTTTCAGTTGGCTCCTGTATCCCTTTGACATATCCCATCATATATCATGTGTGCATTTGCGTGCATGCACGTGTATGTGTATTTTTTGAAAGCACCTCATCACTTTTTCTGGCACTGCAACATGCTCCAGGCTCATTTTGTGTCCTCTGTAATCCAGATCTAGAATAAATAATTTCTCAGGGGGTCTTTGGTTCTTTTTTGTTGAAGAATGGTATTAGAAACCAAGATATGGGCAGAAGTTGTGCTCATTGCTACTGGATCATAGTTGCCTCCAGACACTTTTAGCTGAAAAAGAGCAAGGAAATATATATGTATATACTAGCTCATTTACTTACACATACGTATTTTTTTCTATATATATTCTTTGCATATGTACTTACTTTCTATAACTGTATATTTATAGAATATATATTTCTATATTGATATATCTATATTTATATTAAGTTAAACATGTTTATATTGATGTTTCCAGCTCTAATGCATTACCACATGCATCATACTAGATTCTTTCTTTTGCTCATCTGTAACCTTCCACTCCAGCATGAGAAACCTAACTCCTGCCATGTGCCATTTATTAAGTTAATTGTTCAGTTCCCGCATATGTGCACAGTGGTTTCAAAATTGTTTACGGATATATCCCCATGGGAAATAACTTTATCAAACAAAGTGCAATACTTATGTCCCTTTACTCTTTGTTTTATAGTCTCTATTCATTTTCAATGTTACTTAGAACTCTTACCCTCAACCTCTTCAGAGAGATTATTTATAGCATTTATAATATGGTTCCATACTTTTGTCACAGTCTGCCTTCCATTTGGGATCCCCCAACCTCCTAAATGAAAATTTAAATATGCATATATTAAGGTTAATTTTTTTTCACTGTGTAGTTTTATGGGCTTTAACAAATACAGAGTGTTCAGGTACCCACCATTATGGTATACAAAACAGTTTCACGATCTAAAAAGTCCACTATGCTATATTTATTCAACCCTTTCTTCTACCCAAGTCCTTGGCAATCACAGATATTTTCAGTTTGTATAATTTTATCTTTTCCAGAATGTCATAAAAGTAGAATCATGCAGAATACAGTGCTCAAAATGACTTCTTTGGTTAATAAATATGCTTTTAACATGCATCTATAATTTTGCATAGCTTAGTGGCTCACCTCTTTTTATTGTTGAATAGTATTCCATTGCATAGATATATCACAATTTACTGAATAACATCTTGAGCAACATATTATAAAACATCTTGAATAAAACTGCTATAAACTTTTGTATGCAAGACTTCATATGGGCATAACTTTTAAAATTAATTTGGTAAATACCTAGGAACACAATTGCTGGATTATGTGGTAAGACTGTGTTTTACTGTGTAACAAACTGCCAAACTGTCTTCCAAAGTGACTGTACTGTTTGTATTCTACCCAAAATAACTGAGAGTTCCTGTTATTCTGCATCCTTGCCAGTGATCATTATTATCAAGTTTCAGAGATAAACCATCCCAATAGATATGTCTCAGCATTTCATTGTTGTTTTAATTTGCATTTCTCTAATGACAAATTATATTGAGCATTTTTTGTGTGTGTCCTTGTTTGTCCTCTGTATATCTTCTTTGGTAAAGCGTCTATTCAGATACTTGGTTGGGTTGTGTGGCTTCTTATTGTTGACATTAAAGATTATTTACATATTTGTATACAAGTCTTTCTTCAGAAATATATTTTGTCACTATTTTCTCATAGATTGTGGCTTATCTTCTCATTCCCACAACAGTTTCTTTCACAAATGTGAATTTTAAATTTAATAAAGTCCAAATTATCCATTTTTATTTTATAAATGGTGATTTTGTGTTGTATCTAACAATCCATCGCAAAACTGAAAGTCAACTACACTTTGTTATGTTTTCTTCTAAAAAAAGTATAGTTTTAACATTTACATCTGTGATCTGTTTCCAGTTAATGTTTGTGTGATATGCAAGGGCTGCGTCTAAGTTCATTTACTTTTTAAATTTTTATTTATGCATGTGGATTCCAATAGTTCCAGCACCATTTGATTAAGAGACCATCTTTTCTCCATTGAATTTTCTTTGCATCTTTGCCAATTATTTGAATCTGTTTGGGTCAATTCGTTGGGTTCCTTTGATTTAAAGGTGTATTGTTTCACTGTTACCACTGTGTCTTGATTATCACAGCTTAATAGTATGCCTTGAAGTTGAGGTGTAAGTTGCCAACTTTGTTCTTCTTTTTCAAAATTGTAGTTGTTATTCCAGTTCATTTGCCTTTCCATATTAATTTAAGAATCAGTTTGTTGATATCTACAAAATATCTTTCAGTTAGTTTGATTGGGATTGCATACATTCTGTAGGTCAATTTGGGAAGAATTAACATCTTAATATTGAGTCTTCCAGTTTATATACAAGGAATGGTATGGTTTGGTTGTGTCTCTATCCAAATCTTATATTGAATTGTAACTCCCACAATCCCAATGTGTCCTGGGAGGGACCTGGTGAGAGGTAATTGAATCATATGGGCAGGTTTTTCCCATGCTGTTCTCATAATAGTGAATAAGTCTTATGAGATCTAACAGTTTCATATAGGGCAGTTCCTCTGCACACGCTCTCTTGCCTGCCACCATGTAAGATGTGCCTTTGCTCCTCCTTTGCCTTCTGCCATGATTGTGAGGCCTCCCCAGCCATGTGAAACTGTGAGTCCATTAAGCCCTTTTTCCTTTATAAATTATCCAGTGTTGGGTATTTCTTCATAACAGTATGTAAATGGACTAATTCATCTAAAAACAGATTTTTGCACATATGTTGATATATTTGTACCTAGATACCTTACTTTGGTGCTATTGTAAATGATACATAGTTTAAATTTCAAATTTCAATTGTTCAATACTTGTATATAGGAAAGCAGTGCAGTTTTGTATAGTGTTCTTTTATGTTATACTCACTTATCAATTCAAGAAGTATTTATGTAGAGTCTTTGTAGCTATCTATATAGACAATGTTGTCATTGTCAAATAAAGATAGTTTTGTTTCTTTCAAATCTCTAATTTTTTAAGTTATCCTGGGGCTTCCAGTATGATATTGAACAACAGTTGTTAGAGAGGATATCTTTCCCTACTCTCCAGTCTTCGAAGGAAAGCATCCAGTCTCTCACCACTAAATATGTTACTTGTAGAGCTTTTTGTTCTTGATGAAGTTGAGAAAGTACCCCTCTATTCCTAGGTTGCTAAATGATATTTCATTTATGGGTATGAGATTGTTTTGAATGGTTTTCTCATGTCAGTTAATATAATCATATAACTTTAACTTTTCTTCTTTAGCCTGTCAATAGACCAAGAACATTAATTTCTGAAAACGGAAATAGCCTTACATACCTAAATAAATGTTTCTTGGTTGTGATGTAAATTTTTATGCATTGTTGGACTCAATATACAAAAATTTTGGTAGATAATTTTGCATCTATATTCATGGTAGTTATTGGTATATAATTTTATTCTTTTTTCTTGTAAAGTCTTTGTCTTGATTTCAGTGTTAGGGTAATGCTGAGCTTAAAGTATGTAGAGGACTACGTGCTCGCAAACGAGGCGTTCCCGGTAAGTCCTGCTCTTGCAAATGAAGCAGGGCGTTGGGGGCTTGTTTATGTGTAAACATCTTGAAAATCCAGAAAGTCAGGGAAAGGTCAGAAAAACAACAATGTGTCTTGTGACTTGGCAACGTTCCACAAACGACTGTATAAAATAAAGCAGAGCACGCCATTCGAGGCGGCCGCCATGTTTGTCTTGTCTTGTGTTGTCTTGTGTGTTTATTCCTTTGTTTAGGAAACAGGCGGACCCCAACAAAAGTATGAGTTAGGAAGAATACCCACTGGTTCTATTGTATGGGACAAATTGTGGAAAACAGTGTCTGTTTTTTTCCCTTAAATGGTTGGTACAGTTCAAGAGCGAAACCATCTGGGCCTGAAATCATTTATTTATAGTGTAAATATTCGCCTAATCAGGTTATCAATTTCTCTTTGTGTGAATTTTGATATTTTGTGTGTTTCAATAAATTGGTTCATTTCATTTAAGTTTCACTAAGTTATCAAATATGTGGGTATAGAAATGTTCATAGCCTTGTCTTTTCTTTTCTTTGTTTGAGACAGGGTCTTGCTCTGTCATCCAGACTTGAGTGTGCTGTGGATCACCACAGCCTTAACCTCCCAGGCTCAATCGATCCTCCCACCTCATCCTCCTGAGTAACTAGGACTACAGGCACGGGCCACCATTCTAGCTAATTTTTATATTTTTTGTAGAGATAAGATCCCCCTATGTTGCCCAGAGTAGTCTTGAACTCCCAGGCTCAAACAATCAGCCTCTCAAAGTGCTGGGACTACAGGCCTGAGCCACCATACCTGGCCAGTATTTTCTTATCCATTTTATGTTTTTATTACCCATGAGATCAGTGTGGATGGCTCATCTACTGTTGGTTATTGTGTTTTTTCTCTTTTATTCACTATCAGCTAGAGTTTTGTTAATTGTTTTATCTTTGCAGTGAACTAAATTTTGTTGATGTTCTTTACTGTTTTCTTAATTTCAATTTCATTGATTTCTGCTCTAATTTTTATTTCCTCCATTTTGATTGCTTTTGGCTTAATTTATTCTTTTTTTCTCTCATTTCTTAAAGTCAAAACATAACTTATTGATTTAAAATCTTTCTTATTATCTTCTTAATATATACATTATATATATTTCCCTTTGAATACTGTTTTCACTGAATCCCACAGATTTTGATAGGTTGAATTTTCATTCATTGAGTTCAAGATAATTTTTACTTTTCTTGAAATTTCTTATTTGACTTACAGGTTATTCAGAAGTGTATTCTTAAATTTCCAAATATTCAATGATTTTCCAGCTACCTTTCTGTTCTTCATTTCTTTTTTAATTCCAATGAGGTCTAAGAATATATTTTGTATGATTTGTTGTCTCTTAAATTTTTAAAGATATGCCTATGACCCAGAATATGGTCTATGCAACTGTTCCATGTGAGCCTGTAAAGAGTAGATGTTCTGTTGCTGAAAAAAGTGTTCTGTAAGTGTTAAATTTGAAATATTCTGATACCTACATTATATGGTAAGCTGTATAGAATTATTTTAAGGCACACTGGGATAAGTAAGTAGCATATACTGTAAGTTGTAGCACAAACACTTGTTTTTTTAAAAAAAAAATATGTAATTGATAATCTGAGAGAGTAGGTAAATTGGAATCATATAAAGTGCTTACTGAAGCCAGAGAAAGTGAGAAAAAAAGTTAGGAGGAAGAAACAAGGAGCACATGGAATGAATAGAAAGCAGTTACAAACATGGTAGATATTAACCCAACTATCTCAAATTCATTCCAAGTGTATGTTATAACATTGCACTCATTGATTTCACTTATCCATGTAGGTATAAACATAAAATACAATGCTATTGTTACTGTTTTGAACAAAAAGTTGTTTTTTAAATCCGTTAAGACAATTGAAAATAAGACTACTTCCTTATTCCTTCTTCAATGTTCTTCCTTTCTTTCCATAGATATGGATTTCTGACCTATACCATTTTTTCTTTGGCCTGAAGAAATTTTTTAAAATTTCTTCTAGGAAGGGTCTGCCAGAGATAGAGTTGTTTTTATTTGTCTAAGAATATATAATTTACTTCACTTTTGGAGAAAATTGTTGCTGAATATAGAATTTTAGTTGATTTGTTTTCTAATTCTTGAGATATTTCAGGCTATTCTCTTCTTGCTTGCATGGTTTCAGATAAAAATTCACTATAGTTCTTGTCCTTGTAGTTAAAGTGTTTATTCCTTCCGGATTCTTTAAAGAATTTCTCCTTGACTTTGATTGATTGTAGTTGAAATATGATATACTTAGGTTGTTTTTGTCGGTTTGTCTCTTTTTTGGTATTTATAATTTTGGTATTCTGTGAACTTTCTGAATATATAGTTTGGTGTTTGTCATTAATTTTGCAAATTTCTTAACTATGATTGCTTTGTCTCTTCATATTGCATTTTCTTTTCTTTTGTGGCATGACTTAGTTTTCTTGTTGAAACCTGAACATACTCTTTGGATTACAGGGACTGAAGTAAACTTGCATTTATTGTGAGGGTATTTGTTACTTTGGCTAGACGTTAGGTTGCATTTATGTATTGCTGTAGTTACATATACATAAGGTTCCAAATATTTTTAGTGTCATTGTTTTTGTTTCCTCTTTTAAGTTTGGGTTTTCTCAAATACTTCTCCTCAGAGAGAGTCAGTATATTCCAGCTCTTTCAGCTGCAATTTGTCTTTATTATAGTTGAGCTGTGTTACATGGTGGTAAAGTAAAGGTGAGGAGAAGCTTTTAAAATGCTATAAATAAATCTTCAAACTTGTAGTTGGCATCTTTCTCAGACCTATGAGCTTTACAGGTGTTTCTTCACTGTTATAGCTTTCTTCTCTGTGCCCTTAATTCTTCCCTGGCTGCTACGTTGTTGATCTACTTTTTTTGAGACAGTTTCACTCCTGTCACCCAGGCTAGAGTACAATGGTCAAACTCGGCTCACTGCAATCCCTGCCTCCTAGGCTGAAGCAATTCTCCTGCCTCAGCCTCCCAAGTAGCTGGGACGACAGATGCATGTCATCACACCCAGCTAAATTTTGTACTTTTTGTAGAGACATTGTTTTGCCATATTGCCCAGGCTGGTCTTGAACTTCTGAGCTCAAGAGATCTGCCTGCCTCAGCCTCCCAAAGTGCTGAGATTACAGGCATGAGCCACCACACCTGGCCTATTGATCTATTTTGCTGAAACTCAGATCCCTGGTAACTGTATTTTTTCCCTCATTATATATGATAAGACACACTAGGACATATCATAGTCAAACTTATAAAAAATAAAGACAAATAATCTTCAAAGCATCCAGAAAAAAATAATATGTGATTTATAGTGGGAATTAAAATGGAAAGTTAGTTTCCAACTAGAAACCATGAAGTCCAGAAAGAAGCAGGGTATAATTTTTCAAGCGCTGAAAGAAAATAAGAAAATAACTGTCAACTCAGAATTCTATATCTAGCAAAACAACCTTTATGAATGAAGAGAAAGCAAGACATTCTTAGATGATTAAAAAAAGGGAATTTTTTACTAGTAGACCTTCTCTTTTAAACTATGGCAAAATGAAGTTATCTAAACAAAAATGAAATAATAAAAGACAGGATGTTAGAATATTTTGAAGGAAGAATTAGTGAAAAGAGGAAAAATATGGTAACACAATAGATTTTTCTTTCTTCTTGAGCTTTCTAAATTACATTTAGAGTGAAGCAAAAAATTATAATACTGTGTAATGTGATCCTCAGTGTTTATACAGTATTTAAGACAATTATATTGAAAATGGGAGGGAGTAATGATCTCTGCACTTTACTGAAATTATTAAAATACTGGTTGACTAAATAAATCAAGATGGAAGTCTAAATAAATATTCAGCTAACTCAAAGGAAAGCAAGAAAACAAAAAACATTAATAAGAGAATGAACAGAAATAAAAAATAAATCACCACATTTGAGCCATAATACACAAATAATTACATTAAATATAAAAGGACTAAATACATCAATTAAAAGACAGAGATTGAGATTGCAGTTGGGTTTAAAAAATGATCCAACTATATGCTATCTACTAGAAATGCACTTTAAATATAGTGATATAAGTAAGTAGAAAATAAAAGGATGGAAGAAGATATATAATACAAACATTAATCAAAAGAAAACAGAAGTGACTACATTAACTTCAAATAAAGCATATTTTAAAATAAATATAATTATCAGAGACAGAAAACATGTTACGCAATTTTAAAGGATGATTCCAAAAAAGAAGACACGAAGATACAAAATATGTATACACAAAGCAACGGGTTTGCAAAATGTGTGAAGTAAAACTCATTAAACTGAAAGGAAAAATGGACAAGTCCACAATTACAACTAGAAACTTAAACACTATTCTCTTAAATGTTGATAGAACAGTTAGAAAATCAGCAAGGATATAAATAAACTTAAAACACTATCAACTAAAAGATCTTATTGACATTTATAGGACATTCTATGAAACTATAGCCAAATACACTTTTTAAAGTATCTATAGAATATATACTTAGGTAGAACACATTATTTGCCCTAAAACAAACCTCAACCAACTGAAAATAACTGAAATTATACAGAGTATGTTATCTGACTACAATTAATTGAAAATAACAGAAATATAAAAGAAAAATATCCAAAGACTTAAAAACTTAATAACATACTTGTAAGTAACCCATGGGTTAAAGAGATAGTCTCAAGGGAAACTTTAAAAACTAGAAGAAAAATAAAAACTAAAAGAAAATGAAAATATGGCTTATCAAAATTTGTGGGACACAGCTAAGGAAGTACTGAGAGGAAAATAAATAGCATTAATTGCATACATTAGCACAGAGAGAAAATCCTAACCATTTAAGTACTAACCTAAGGAACCTAGAAAAAGAAGAGCAAAAATTAGCGTAAAATAAGCAGAAAGGGGAAATTACAAAACATAAAAACAGAAATAATGAAATTAAAAACAAAAAATAGAGAAAAACTAATGAAACAAAAAGCAGGTTCTTTGAAAAAGACCAATAAAATTGACCAAATTCTCACAAAGACTGACAAGAAGAAAAGAAAGAATACTCTAATTACCAGTACCCTAAATAAAACAAGAGGTCTCTGCAGTCCTCTAAGACATCAAAATGATAATAGAAAAATGCTCAGAGCAACTTTATATACATAAATTTGCCAACTTACATGAAATAGAAAAAAGTATCAAAATACAAATTAATACATCTTACCAGATATGAAGTAATTTGAATAGACCTATACCTATAAAGGAAATTAATATTTTATTTTATTTTATTTTATTTTGAAACAAAGTTTCGCTCTGTAGCCCAGGCTGGAGTTCAGTGGCACGATCTTGGTCACCGCAACCTCTGCCTCCCGGGTTCAAGCAATTCTCCTGCCTCAGACTGCAGAGTAGCTGGGATTACAGGTGTGCGCCACGGCACCTGGCTGATTTTTTGTATTTTTAGTAGAGATGGGCTATCACCATGTTGGCCAGGCTGGTCTTGAACTCCCAACCTCAGGTAAGCTACCCACCTGGGTGTCCCAAAGTGCTAGGATGACAGGCGTGAGCCACCACGCCCAGCATAATTTTAAATATCCTGAAAAAAAATTTCCAAGCCCAGATGGTACCTCTGGAGAATTTTACCAAATAATTAAATAAAAATTCAGACAAATTTCATATAGTCTCTTTCAAAAAACAAAAGAGGAGGGAATGCTTCCTGACTTATTATAATAGCTAATGTTACCTTATTACCAAAACCAGACAGTGCACACACAAAAGGAAAACTACTGACCAATATCTTTCATGAATATACATCCAAAAAATTTAACACAACATTATAAAATATGGTTCAGCAATGTCTGACCAAGTGCGAGTTGTAGCAGAAATAAAGGCTAGTATAGTAGTTGGAAATTAGTGTGATCCAAAATATAAGCAGACTAAAAGGAAAAAAAATCATAACATAATATCAATTGATGCAAGGAAATATTGACAAAACTCAACACTCATTCATAATGAAAACTCTTAGGAAACTAGCAATAGAGAACTTCTTCAACTTAGTAAAGAATATCTACCGAAAAAAATTAGAGTCAGGAAGTTAGAATGTTTTCTCTCACCAGTACTATTCAACATAATACTAGAAATTCTAGCCAGCACAAGAAGATTTTAAAGAATAGAAAGCACATAGACAGAAAAGGAATTTTTTAAAAAGAAGACCATCTACATATAGGCAGATGCCATAATAGTCTATGCAGAAAATCCCAAGGAATCTACAAAAATCTTCTAGGACTCAGTGAGTTCAGCAAGTTCCCAAGAAAAAAGATAAACATACAAACATCAACTGTATTTTTGTATCCTAGCAATTAACACGTGGAAACCAAAATTTAAAATTCAGTACTATTTACAATACCTTGAAAATAAAATGCTTTGGTATAAGTCTAATAAATATGTATAGGACTTCTATGCTGAAAATGAGAAAATGTTAATGAAAAAATCAAGAATATGAGAGACATTCCGTTTCCATGGGTATTAGTAAAGATGTGACTTCTCAAATTGATATACAGGTTTAATGTAATTCCAATCATGTCTCAGAAGATTTTTTTTGCAAATGAGACTATACTAAAATTTATATGAGAAGGTAAACTAACTAGAATAGCTAAAATATTTCTAAAAAAAAAATGAAGGGAGAGGAATCATCCTAACTGAATTTAAGATTTATTATACAGCTACCGTTATCATATGGCTACAGTTATATGACTCTTATGACATGGCTGTGTGGTGTTTGTGGAAGGATATCCATATAGATCAATAGAACAGAATACTGAATCCAGAAATAGATTTATACAAATATGCCTAATTAATATTTGACAAAGGAGCAAAGCAATTCAACTGCGACTGGATTGCTTTCCCAATAAATGATACTGGAGAAATTGAGCATGTATAGACAGAAAAAGTACACTTTATACAAAACCTAAACTTCATGCTTTATACAAAAATTAACTCAAGGGCCAGGTGCAGTGGCTCACGCCTATAATCCCAGCACTTTGGGAGGCCAAGGCGGGCGGATCACAAGGTCAGGAGATCTAGACCATCTTGGCTAACACGGTGAAACCCCGTCTCTACTAAAAATACAAAAAATTAGCCGGGTGTGGTGGCGGGCGCCTGTAGTCCCAGTTACTTGGGAGGCTGAGGCAGGAGAATGGCATGAACCCGGGAGGTGGAGCTTGCAGTGATCTGAGATCGTGCCACTGCACTCCAGCTTGGGATAGAGTGAGACTTCATCTCAAAAAAAAAAAAAAACAAACAAAAAAACAAACAAACAAACAAACAAAAAACAAAACAAAACCCAAACCTCAAAATGTATTATGGAGCTAAATGTAAAGCCTAAAACTATGGTACTACAGTGTGAAGAGTTTTTAGATGTGAGACTGAGGGCATGTTCTATCAAACAATTAACTGAAATGTGTCATAATTAAACATTTTTACTCTGTGAAAGATACTGTTAGAAAAATTAAAGGATAAGCTACAAGAGGTAAAAAATAAATTGCCAATCACATAGCTGGCAAAAGACTCACATCCAAAATATATAAAGAACTCCTGAAACTCAATAGTTAATGAAAAAAGTCAATCCAATTAGAAAATGAGTAAAAGACATGATGACAAAAATAAGCCTAAAACAGGTGTTTAACATCATTAACTGTTAGGAAAATGAAATATCACTGCTCTCCTATTAAAACAGTATACAGTTGACCCTTGAACAAAAGTGTGTGGGTACACTTCTGCATAATTTTTTTTTCAATAAAAGTTATAGTAAGTATGCTTGCTTCTCCTGCCTCTCCTTCCACCTCCTCCACCTCTGCCACCCCTGAGACAGCAAGGTCAACCCATCCTCTTCCTCAGACGACTCAACATGAAGACAGTGAGCATGAAGACCTTTAGGATGGTCCACTTCCACTTACTGAATGCTGAATATATTTCTTCTTTCTTAAAATTTTATTGATAACATTTTCTTTTCCTAGCTTACTTTACTGTAAGAATACAGTACATAATACACATAGCATATGAAATATGTATTATTTTGTTGTTATTGGAAAGACTTCTGGTCAACATTAGGCCATTATTGGTTGAGTTTTTGAGGAGTCAAAAGTTATACATGGATTTTTGACTATGCGGAAGGTCAGTGCTCCTTGCCCCCATGTTTTTCAAGGGTCAAATGTATAAACACACACACACGCACATGCACACACACACACACGCACGCATGCACGACCAAATACCAAATATTGGTGATGGTGTTGAAAAACTGGATCTATATCCATTGCTAGCGGGAATGTAAAATGGTACAACCACTCTAAAAATATTTTGGAAATTTCTTTGGAAAACACTAAAAATACAATTATCATAAACTCAGCAATTGCATATCTAGACATTTATCCCATAAAAACAAAAACTTATGTTCACACAGGAACCTGTACACTATTTTTTGAAACAGCTTCATTTGTAATAGCAAAAAGCTGAAATGGCCAAAATGTTTCTCACTAGGTGAATGTTTAAAAGGTGGGTCAGCTATGCCATGAACTTTTATTCAGCAATTTTAAAATAACAGAATACTGACAGATATAACAATTTGGATGGATCTCAAGGATATTCTCCTGAGTGAAAAAGGCCAATCCCAGAGTCGCATACTTTATAATGTAATTTCATTTATGTAAGATTCTCAAAATTACAAAACTATACATGTGAGAAGCACATGAGTGGTTTGCCAAGGGTTAGCAATGAAGAAGGGTGGAAGAATGTATGTAGTCTTAAGAGGTAGCACAAGAAAGGTCTAATGGTGATGGAATAGTTCTGTATCTTCATTGGAGTGATTCCATAAATAGGCACATTTGATAAAATTTTTTAGTTTCTGCATGCACATTTTACCAAGGTCAATATTCTGGTTTTCATCTTGTGCTGTTATTATTTAAGATTTAATATTTGAGGGAAGACACTGGACAAGAGTACATAGAATATCTCTGTATGTATTATCTTTGCAACTTTTGTATATCTATGACGATAAAATAAAAAATTTAAAAGTTATAAAATATTTTCCTATGACTTAAACTTTAAAAAGGTACTTATTAATTCAACAAATGTTATTAAATGCTTCTTTTGGCAGTTATTACTGTAAATGACAGGAATTTATCCATGAATAAAGCAAAGCTTCCATTTCCTTCAAGTCTCCATTCTACTTGGGGGACACATAAAATTGGTAAATAAGCCTATATGTGATATATTTTGTGATTAAAGTTGCTATAAAAAACTAAAACAAAGTGAGGGGATAGAGAATGCTGGGCCAATGTGATAAGGTATAACTGATCTGAGCCCTGAAGGACGGACAGGCACACCTCATTTTATTGTGCTTCACTTTATTGCATTTCACAGATACTGCATGTTTTACATGTTGAAGGTTTGTGGCAACCCTGCGTACGGTGAGTTTATTGGTGCCTTTTTCCAATAGCGTGTGCTCACTTCATGTTTCTGTGTCCTGTTTGGGTAATTCTCACACTACTTCAAGCTTTTTCATTAGTATGGTATCTTTTATGATAATTTGTGATCAGTGATCTTTGATGTTTCTGTTGCAGTGGTGGTGGGGCACCACAAACCGCGTCCGTGGCAAATGTAATCAATAAATATTTTGTACATTATGACTGTTCCACTGACTATCTGTTCCCCCCATTTTTCTCCCTCGCCTTGGGCCTCCCTGTTCCGCGAAATACAACAATATTGAAATTAGGCATTAATAACCCTACAATGGTCTCTTAAGTGTTCAAGTGTAAGGAAGAGTCCCATACCTCTTACTTTAAATCAAAAGCTAAAAATGATTAAGCTAAGTGAGCAAGGCATGTCAAAAGCTGAAATAGGCTGAATCTCAGCCTTCTTACAACAGCAAAGTCATGAATGCAAAGGAAAAAAATCTTGAAGAAAATTAAAAATGCTACCCCAGTGAACACACAAATCATAAGAAAGCAAAACACCCTCATTGTTGATATGAAGAAAGTTCTGGTGGTCTGGATAGAAGGTCAAACCAGACACAATATCACCATAAGCCAAAGTCTAATCCAAAGCAAGGCCCTATCTCTCTGCAGTCCTATGAAGGCCGAGAGAAATGAGGAAGTTGCAGAAGAAAAATTTTAAAGCTGCAAAGTTTAAACCTACAAATGTTGGTTCATGAGATTGAAGGAAAGAAGCCATCTTCATTAACATGAAAGTGCAAGATGAAGCAGGAAATGTTGGTATAGAAGCTACAGTAAGTTACCCAGATGATCTAGCCAAGACAGTTTATGAAGGTGGCTGTGCTAAATAATAGATTTTCAGTGTAGACAAAACAGCTTTCTATTGGAAGAAGATGCCACCTAGAAATTTCACAGTTAGAGAGAAGAAGTCAATGTCCGGCTTCAAAGCTTCAAAGGACAGGTTTACTTTCTTTTTAAGGGATAATACAGCTGATGATTCTTAAGCTGAAGCCAATGCCCATGTATCATTCCCAGACTCCTGGGGTCCATAAGAATTTTGCCAAATCTACTCTGTCTGTGCTCTATAAATGGAATAACAAAGACTAGATGACTGCATATCTGTTGACATCATGGTATACTGAATATTTTAAGCCCTTTGTTGGAGCCTACTGCTCAGAAAAAAAAGGATTCTTTTCAAAATATTAGTGCTCATTGACAATGCACCTCATCTCCCAGGAGTGCTGATGGAAATGTACAAGGAGATTAGTGTTGTTTTCATGTCTTCTAACACAACATCCATTCTGAAGCCCATGGATCAAGGAGTAATTTCAACTTTCAAGTCTTATGCAAAAAATACATTTTGTAAGGCTATAGCTGCCATAGACAGTGATTCCTCTGATGGTCTTTGTAAAGGAAACTGAATGGGAAAGATTCACCATTCTCAGTGCCATTAAGAACAATTATCATTCATGGGAAGAGGTCAAAATATCAACATTAACAGGAGTTTGGGAGAAGTTGATTTCAACACTCATGAATGACTTTGAGGGGCTCAAGACTTGAGGGGAGGAAGTAACTGAAGATGTGGTGGAAGTAGCAAGAGGAGCAGAATGAGAATGGAGCCTGAAGATGTAACTGAATGGCTGCAGCCTCATGATGAAATGTTAGTGGATGAGGAGTTGTTTTTTATGGATAAGCAATAAAAGTCATTTCTTAAGATGGAAGCTATTTCTGGTGATGATGTTGTGAACAATGTTGAAATGACAACAGACGATGTAGACTATTACGTAAATTTAGTTGATAAGGCAGTGGCAAGGTTTGAGAGGATTGACTCCAATTTTGAAAGGTGTTCTTCTGTGCATGAAATGTTATCAAATGGCATCACATGCTACTGGGAAAACTTCTATGTAAAGAAGAGTCAATAAATGCAGCAAACTTCATTGTTGTCTTATTTTAAGACATTGCTTCTCCGTCACTTAGCAACTACCACCCTGATCAGTCGGCAGCCATCAACATCTGGCAAGACCGTCCACCAGCAAAATGTTTACAACTTTCAAAAGGCTCAGATTATCATTAGCACTTTTTAGCAATATGGTATTAAGTACACACCTTAATTAAGGTATATGCATGGTTTCTTTAGACATAATGCTAATGCATAGTTAGTAAACAATAATACAGTGTAAATATAATTTTTATATTCACTGGAAAGTCAAAAATGTTTGCGACTCACTTTATTGCCATATTTTCTTTACTGAGATGGCCTGGAACCAAACCCACAGTATCTGTGAGAGTAGATGTGGAAAACTGGGATACAGCCTGTAGCATTGTTAAATTCTGAGCACCACTGATCTCACATTATTGAGCAGAAGTACAGCCTCCTTGAACAGATTTTTTTTAATTTTTTTAATGTATAAATAAATTCATACATTTTATTTGTTTTTAACATGTTGATGACCTTTAGTGGATATATATAATTTGTATAATAAAATAAGTGTAGGTGCCGAGAATATGGCTTACATGTGGCTCAACAAATAACCTGATGATGACAAAACAATTACGGTAATGATCCATCTCGAAAGGTGAACCCTTAAAGATTACCATCGGAGGCAGCTTTGAAGCCTGCTTCACTATCACGCTATCAGTACCCTTAGGAGGACATGGTAATGTGCTAGGGGCATCTCAACAACAGAGTAAACGTTACATGTCTCCTAGAGCATAAAAATTGCCCAAAGTCCTGTAAAAATAGCAGTATCTATCACAGAGATAAAAACCAAACATGAGTCTTTCATAGAGCTGAATACAAGTATCTGTTAATGTTTTAAATAGACTACAAGGTCTAGAGATATTTTTTGCACTTACAAAAAATCTGCTTAGATGCTACCCCCTCAAAGATCTGATGAAAATATATCTTTCAAGTTCATCCACAGCTGGGAATATTTATGTTTGAACAAGACTTCCTTATGAAGTTTAAAGCTTGAAAGCTCAGAGGGAACAAGAAATTGGATCTTGCCCAAGATACAGGTAGCATAAATTAATAGCTCCTCTTTTAAGGTCTTCAATTTTGAGAAAAATCAGCTCCACTCTTCCATGCCCCACCTGCCACATCCTTGTGTTGTTTAGATTAAGATTTAAACTGTCAGGGCAGAGAGTATGCTGAGCCAAAGTGTTCACAGGCCCACTGTTTAGTGGGGCTCTTGGACACCTTTACTGGTAGTTTGGGAAAGGCATCATTTGCACCTCTGAATATATGTCGGACTTCTTTTAACTACATCAAGTCACTTCGCATTGCCTTCTGACTTTCTTCTACTAGCTCCATAGTTCAGTCAGTTTAGACTTACTGAATCGAGTCCATTATTCAAACAAGATTGTTTTGTGTCTTTAGTCTTTTGCACACTTAGTTTTTTCACATATTTAGTTACTGAAAACCTACAAGGATGTGACCTACTGCCACATAAAATTGAAGTTTATTTGAAAAAATTTTTAGTCAAGTCATTTAACATGTTATATGCAAACTCAGTATGATATCATGAAGCACAGACTTTTACATTCAGAGTACAGCATATTAATGACAAACATATAATAAGCTAAACTATTTACACATAGACAATATTTAATAGATGTGCTTTATAGTCCATCATTTGCTAGAGTTGAAATTTCTTCATGCCTTACTTTCTTCAGCAGTAAATTAGAAGATATACTGTACTTTGGTACAGACTGTCTAGCTACTTACCAAATATACCCATTCCTCTTGGGTGCAGAGCTAGGTAACACTTTTCCAGCCCCCTGTGCAATAAGATAAGGCTGTGTCTCTGAGGTCTACAATGTATGCCACTTCCAAGCCTGGCCAATGAAATTATCCCATTTGATTCTCTACTATTTCTTCCTTCATCCATTTGGTGGATTGTATTGCCTACAAAGATCACTAGAATCCACATAATTTGTATATGGCTGTGCCTCCTTCAGCCTGAGTCACCCGAAAGACTGTATAGAAAAGACACCTTGCTCTGCTCCCAAGTACATAACTGTGCTTTACATGAGTGAGAAAACAATATCTTTTTTTAAGGTACTCAAATGATGGGGTTTCCCTGTTACAGCAGTCAACTTCCTTTTAGCTAATGCAAATGCACACTACGTAGGGTTGTTGCAAAATTTAATTGAGATAGGGCTCACAAAGAGCTTCATAGATTTCCCACACATACTAAGACCTGCAATAAATGTTACTGCTAGAGCTAGATAATCCATATTTCGCTGAACAGGAAGAAGACAAAACATATCCAATTATTTTCCAAAAGATTATTAGGATTTATTTATCTGAATACATTTTTACCTAATTTATTTTAAATTTGCTATTTTAGGTCAATGCTTAAGTTTACAGTTACCAAGAATTAAAAAGTCAAAGTATGAAGCTGAACCAGAATCACCTTTAAAAAAAAAAAAAACTAAGCATCATAGTTCATTTCAAAAATTTCTTCCAAAAGCTCTTTGAGGTCTATAATGCTTTTTTCTTTATTTGTATCCAAATAAATCTTTATATAGAGATTGATAATGTTAACTATTAAGGGAAATTGGTGTGAAAATAAATCATGAACAAGGCATCCTGGACTTTTATTTTTTTAACTCATGCCATGGAGTTAGGTGCCATGGCTCATGCCTGTAATCTCAGCACTTTGGGAGGTTGAGGTGGGTGCACCACTTGAGCTCAGGAGTTCGAGACCAGCCTGGGAAACATAGTGAAACCTCGTCTACGCAAAAAATACGAAAATTATCTGGGTGTGGTCGTGTGCACCTGTAGTCCCACCTACTTGGGAGGCTGAGGTGGGAGGATGGCCTGAAACCGGGAGGTAGAAGTTGCAGTGAGGTGAGTTCGTGCCACTGCACTCCAGCCTGGGAGACAGAGCCAGACCCTGTCTCAAGAAATAAAATAAAAAAAATAAATAAATAAAATAAAAATAAAAACTCATTTCATGAGTATTGAATTAAAAAAGAAAAAACAAAAATGAAACATCTTTCAAATCAGCAACTTCAATACTTTCATGAGTTTACTGCTTCCTAAGAAAACCTACAAGTCAAAATTCCTTATTAAGTAGTCATCAACAATTCCAGGCTATTTGCCTAGATTTTGAGAAAATATTTTACTGCCTTTATTCGTCATCATCTAATGACAGAGAGTTGGAGAGAAAAGTACCTGGTCAGATGGCAGCTTAAGTTGCATAATTCATTTTCCATACATGAACAAGGAATTAAATTCCAAAGTGGCATGCACTATTCCATAGTGAACAGATCCAAATTCCTAATGATACTTCCATGTCTGAGAAATACAAGTATAATTTTTCTAAAAGGAAGATGGTACTTGACGTAATTCTGTTTGGTAAGATACAGAATTTGGCATAAAAACATGATCTCGATTGTGCCTCACGCACGTGGATTTGGCTGCTTAATAACCCTAACACCATGTAGGTGGTCCCATAGCATGGGCTTTAAGTGTTTAATTAGAGCAATGTGTGGCCACAACCCTGATCTTGGAACTACTTATATTACAAAAATATATACATATGTAATCAAAATTATGTTTTTCATAGTTTTCTATGCTTACACAATTCCTTGTACAAACATAATTAGGATGACCATCACATTGTATTCTGTCTGAGCCTGTAAACATTTTGAGAACAGGCTTGTGTTTTACTGGTCCATCTGTGACCAGCAAGTGTTCAAAACTTGGAACAAAATCTTTGTCTAACTCAATGTTTATTTATTGAATGAGAGAAAGGCATTTATCTGAATAATCTGTTTTGTAGAAACTCCTTTGATTGCAGAGATTGACTGTGAAGCTCTTTATGAAAAATGATATTTATTTTTGTTTGTTGGAAATAGTTAAACACTACCTGGGACCAAAGTAGAACTGGAAATGAAAGGCTTTGCCTGGCAATGTTCTGTTTGATTCTTTATACTGTCTTTTTGCCTAAAATTAAAATAACTGTTCAAAAGATAAAAAGATACTAACCTGATCCTATTAATTTATAATAAGTTGCTGATACTATAAATCTAGTGACTTTGATACAAGCAATAGATCCTCCAAATCCTAACATGTACCTTAATCCAGATTATATATTTAAAAAAGACTTTTTTATATCTTTTAGTAAATTTGCAGTCCTTTAAACAAGATAAAGTTATAACTTTAATGTACTTTATGAAGTTCACCTAGAACATTATTTTAATGTTTCTAAGGACACTGTGTTCTTTGCAAGGTCACAATGACATGAACAAAGCAGCATGAATGACTAATAGAGAAATCTGTAGTGCCTCTGCACAGATTTGTCAATGTGAACTGCTGGATTTAACATCGGAATTCAAAACAAAATCTGTTTCTGATTAGATACAATTAAAAAGTTTGTTTTGTGTCAGGTACAAACTATGACCCAATACCCACCCCTGCTCTGCTTTCTTGGAATTAGTGAAATTCAAGCTTTTGTGTTTATAAAGATGACAGTAAAAAACAAGTCACTTGTGTCACAATTTTCTGGATAATTAAACAAGCAAGCAAGCAAAGCTAGGAAATGAAGTAAAAATCATCGAAATGCCTCTTTTAACCATTTGATTATATTTGCTCTAAAGAAAATGGTATTTTAAAAGGTAGCCTTCAATCTGAATACTAATTTGCAGTGGAGTGGTGAGTGACTATTATGTGTATGCTTTTGTGTTGGACTAAAAGAGTCAGTTCTCAACTTGCAATTAAAGCAAATGGTAAGGGCTTCCTGATGGAGTAAATTCAGCATTTTAGCGATGGTTGTGGGTTTATCAGCTAGCTCCCAAGTCTGAGCTTAAAAGCTAAAGCGTGTTCCTTCCCATAGAATTTCAGATCTTCGTATCATCAGACAGCATGGAATTCTGAAACCTGGATCCCAAATTTTCAGCTTGCGAGTATTAAACTTTGTTATTTTTCTGTTTGTTTTTGAAATTATTAAAAGCGATGTTACATTTCCACCCTGATATGTATGTAACTGTACAGATGTGGTCAAATCATACATATGCTTTTAATGTAGTACTTTAAAATGTGTTTTTGCTTATGTCCTGTCTTTTCTTCTCCTTCCTGTCCATGCCCCTCTTGTCTGGTCCCCCATAGCCCATGTTAACAACATAGAAAGCAGCCTTTTTTCTTTCTCATGCTCAATAATCATTTCAATTGATTATTTGATTTCAATTGATTCAATTGATACGAAATAATGAATATATATGTATATGTGTTATAAATATTTGTGATTTCTATTTTCCATGCATATAAATACACGGTTTTGATCATCCTTTTAAAGAAAAATCGGATAATATGACAGACCTATTTTACATTTTTCCTTTTTTCACTCACCAGTACTTTGTGGACATATCTCCAAGTTAATTGGCACATAGAGGGATGCCAAGGGCAGGGAAGTGGCAGGGAGGATTTACTCTGGTGGGGAGCAGTGTATTGTCTTGACCTCCTGGCCTCAAGTGATCCTCCCACTTTTGCCTCCTAAAGTGCTGGAATGACAGGCATGAGCCACGGGGCCTGGCTGAGAAGTATATTATCAGTAAGATTGTTTAGAATTACCAGCAGCATATCTTGATGTAAATAAGCAGAGCGTCTTCTATTTGAGTAAATGTGTTACAGACAGAAAGCCTCCTTATAACCATTATCTGGGAGGACTGGTCTCCCCGCCTGTCCCCGAATCTACTTAGTACACTGAGTGTACACTTAGCTCTCATTCATTATTTCCAATAGCCACATAATATTCCAGGATGTATATGTTTCATAACTTGTGTTTCTCTCTAATTTGGCGTTGAGGTCTTTTTCTTGAAAGTAGCTATAAACTCTAGCCCTGCCCTGACTCCAGAGGATTTGGTCATGAATGTTTACAGTGTGCTTTTCATCGGATATTTCTTTAACCTCGCAGATGGCCTAATGCCTAAGTGTTCAACCTGGGACCAGATGTCCCTTTCATAGAAAACTTGTTTATACTGGCAGACACCCATGTGGTTCTTCTCTGATCTGTGTCCAGTTTACTCCTGCCAAGATAGTCAGTGTCTAAGAGAACACTCATCTTGAAAAATGTTAGGTTTGCAGATTGGACACAAACTGCAAGCAACTCAACAAAACAAATACAAGCAACTCAACAAAACAAATACAAGCAACTCAACAAAACAAATACAACAACAGGAGTAGTCTGTTACTTACAGATCCTAGAAAGAAGACGGCAGCATGCCTCAGAGGGCCAAAGTAAAGGGCAGAGCCATTCAGGACATGCACACTCAACCAATGGGTGGGGGAGCCAGAGAGAGATGGACCTATGAACCATGACCTTTATTGGGGTCTGAGGTATTATCCAAGCAGGTTTCCTGCAGGAAGTTCTAAATGGTGAGTTTAGAGCAAGCAGGCACATGTTCAATGGAGTCCCAATGACTGTGGCATATCTATATAGTCTATACGGGGTGTAGAAACTATGTAGGTTAGGTCACCAGGAGGCAATTTTATAAAAGTTGGTTGATTATACTGAGGAACTGGGAGGAGGTGGAGAAATGAAAACTGTCAAGGGTAAATAAGCCCTGCTTCTGGTACAAGAAAGTTAAAACCATATTCAAAATGGATGCCAAGGCAACATAAAATTATAGGAATTCACTTATTGAACTTATTAACTTGCTTTCCTATTTAAGGTCATTCACTTTTCTTTTCTTTTTTGTCACTATAATATTACTCTAGATACCTGTGTTCCCATGTTCTGTTACTTCTAGCTGTCAAATAAAGTCTCAAGATAAAATTACTTGTCCAAAGGAATATGTATTTTTAATTCATATTATTAGAATATTTTAAAGATGCTCTATGGAAAACTGAAACAATTCAATTCTTACCAGTAATAGGTGTTTTTACTCTTTTTTATTTAAATTACTGCAATGGATATAAAAACCTTATTATATTATAGTTTACATTTCCTTGAATTTTATTGAGCTCCAGCATTTCATTTTTTCATACATCTGTAGTCTCTTGAAGTTTGCTCTTCTATATTTACACTTTTTGTTTTGGTTTGTCTCTTTTTAGTCAAAAAGTAATAGCCTTTTGAATATTATACATGGAGCTCTCTGCATCAAAAATATTTTTCATCAAAACAAGTGTTTGTATATAGAATTAATTTTGCTATCACTTAGTCTGTAACATGACAAAGGCCTGTTTGAAACAGATTTAAAGAGGAATTAAAGGAGAAAAAGAAATAAGCTGAAGTAATTTTTATACAGAATAATTTAAATTATATTAATATATGTCCATTTTTTCAAAAGTCTATCTCCTGGGGTTCCCAGTCTTGGTTAAGAAGGTTTCTCCCATTACTAGATAGGAAAATATAGCTTCTCAGATAGTCTTACTATACTTTTACTTGTATTGTTTATTTCTTTATTTTTACCTATCCATTGATAAATAGAGTTTAAGATTGGGGTCTGTCACAGGTTAGAATCCCTAGGAAGCTGACTCTAGGCTGAAGACCACTAGCGCAAGCTTTGTCAGGGAGTACTATTAGGATCATTACCTGCAGGGAGGGAGGAACAAATAGGGTTGGACAGAGAGAAAAGTTGGATCACCATAATGTCTCATGAAGACCTCAGTCCGATCCATGGAAGCTCTGAAACCAGGATGGCTCTTCAAAGGTCTTACGAAGTATGTCTCACTTGATTTTAATCAACCTAGAGTCATCTCAAAGTCTTCCTCACTCACATGCTTGCTGCTGATGCAGACTGTCATCTGGGACTTCAGTGGGGAATGGCAGCTGGGACATCTACACATGTCTACTCTATTTTGCCTGAGTTTCCTCACAACATAGTGGCTGGATTCCAAGCATGAGTATCCCTTGGGAGAGAGCAGAGGAGCCATGTTCTTTTTTAAACCTTGTCCCAGAAGTCACAAAAGTGTCACTTTAACCACATTCTGTCTGTCAAAGAAACTACAAAATATCCGCTTGATGAGAGAGTGTCAAAGAATTTGTAGACATGCTTTAAAATTGCCTCATTTTTTCACTCTTCTTTCTTCTTGGGCTTCAGTTAAGTTATTTTTTATTGACCCATCTTCAAGTTCACTGATCCTTTCCTGTATTGTATCCAATCTGCTGTCAAGTCGATTTAATATTCTTTATTTTTGATTTTGTATTTTTCATTTCTACCATTTCTACATTTCTATTTGGCTTTCTCATATTTCTGTGAATATTGTGAATCTTCTCAAGTATATCATTTAACATATTTTACAATAGTTATTTTACAGTTCCTATCATGTAATTCCAACCTCTGCGTTGCCTCTGAATCTTCTTTAGTTGACTGTTTCCTTTCTTGGCCATGTTTCACATTTTCTCATTAAATATATATATATATATAGCATGTTGAAAATTTGTCTCCAGAAAAAAAATCACACTTTTTTCCATTCAGGCCAAATGGGCGATTATTGGAGCTGGCTGAATAACTTGTTATAGCTTTAGTTTGATTCAGTTCATCACCAGATTCAAATGTTTGTGGTCAGTGTCAGGACCTTCTCTCTAGCAAGGCCTGGGGGCTGAGCACTGACAAGCCCCCAGAGATCTCTGTGTGCTTTATAATGAAGAAGCCTGCTTTTTTGGTTGCTGGAGACTTCCCTTTGCTCTCCAATTTCCAACTCTGACATTTTGCTCTAAGCCTTAGGAAGGAACTGCCTTGCAATCCCTGAGTGCTCAGAACTCCTTAGAGATGTTTTCCCCAGTTCTCCTGTGCTTGCTCCTTTCTTGGTAGGTGAAAGCTGGGAGGTCTCAAATTGCTTTCTCTCAACTCTCTTTTCCTGCCGTAGTGTCATAACTGAACGCGAGTTCTGTTGCTCACCACTTGCAGAACCCAATTAACAAGAGTGAGGGATGGTAGAAAGAAGGTGACCTTATTTCCAAAGCTAGCAAACGGGAGGTGACTGAATTCCCATCTAAAGCACAAGAGTGAGGTATAGTAGAAAGAAAATGACGTTATTTTCAAAGCTAGCAAAGGAGAAGTGGCTGAATTCCCATCCAAAGCAACCACTTCAAATTTTTGGGGGGAAGGCAAGAGTTTAGAAAGAAAACTTGATATGCAAGGGCTGCAAGAATTATGCCAAATGCAATGCCTGTGTGTTTTGTTCTGGTGGCTATCTTGGGTCTCAGATCACCTGGAGCATGGGCTGGCATCATCTCAACAGTGGCTGGGTTGTTGACTAGCTGCCTTGAGGTAATCGCTGGAATTTTGCAGCTGGGTCTCTAGGCTTGGTCTAACTGTCTCAAGATTAGCCCCTGGAACTTCTAAGAAGGCACATAATTAGATACTAGCCTGTAGTTAGATAAATGTAAAGGGAGTATATGCAGTGAGAAAGGGAGCAATATGGGGTTTAAGGCTAAGTGAAAAGACTTCTATGGTTTGCTTCAAGAAACCCGTCTTTGCTTCAAGATAAACCCTTCTATGGTTTATCTTGAAACCCAAGAGAAAGGTGTGGGGGGAAATGCTTTAAAATGCATTTTCAAGTTAAGCTGCCTGGTTACAATCTTAAAGGTAGGCGAGGGACTTGAGTACCCCAGATGGGTTCCTCTCACCTCACGTCAACCCTCTTACTCTCCCTTGTACCTCCATTTAGGAAACAATGGCTCTGCACTTGGGAGAGACCCCATGTATCTGAGTGGGATTTGTTTCATCCACTCCCTTCTTTCCAGTGTCTGGCATACCAGCCCCTGATAGTTGTTGAAGACCCAGGGGTAAAAAAACTAAAGTGTCATTGTGTGCTGGGCTCCTCAAAATTCTACTCTGGTCCTCCATCCATAAGCAGCCGTATGAATTTGTTATAAACTAAAAGTTTTTCTATTTTATCCTTCCTCCTGTCTGTCATAAAATCTTCCCCCTTCTCGTGAGTGAGGATGGCTTCTTTCCTATGTGAGAAAAGACTTATTTTTTAAAAATGTAATTAGCTTAGGTTTTATTGCATTCTTTGCTCTGTCACAGGTTAATACAAATCTGTGGGTGTGATACTCATCCACGCTGCTATGGCTGTTAGTATGAGAGTGGCTGTTCTTACTATTTTCCATATTCTAACTAGATACCTGACCTCATAAATGGAAGTGATTATTTCCATTATTGTAAGTTTCCATGTGTGCTTAAAGATTACATTATTCCAGTTTTCTTGTTTTTTTTTTTTTTTGACTTTTCAAAAGAAATTTTGGGTTGCTTTTGTTTTAATATTTTTGTCACAGAAAACGTACTTTCTTGTGCCACATACTGCCTCCCCACACCAAGCAGACAGGTTTCCAACTTCATTTGAATGATGTACTGCTGCTTTGCTAGCCTGATGAGATTCTGTGGGGGGACCTCTCTTGAACACTTGTGGGTCAGATATTCTCCTTTGAAAACACTGGAATGTATAGAAACTAGCAGAGAGTTAGACACTACAAATAACTAAGTCCCAGTGCAATGAATCATCTTTTGCGACTCGCCTCTGAGTTAGCAGTCCTAGAGACCAGGACCACACAGCTAAAATGTGCTGATCCTTCCTGGCCTCCAACGAAGGCCAAGAAAGAATGTTGCACTCTTCAATGTGAATTAGAAGACCGAATTCACTAAAGTTTCTATATTAACAGCAGGGTGTGATCTTTCGTATTGGCAGAGAAGAAAAAATCAATAAGACATAATGACCTTTTTGCATTACATTTATTTTTGTGAAATGACTTTTTGTTTTACAGTTTTTTAAATCAAGTTTTTACACAAAAGTGTCATCTTAGAAGAGATAACAATTAACAACTCCAGCTCCTACTGGACATTGCTGAATATACATTCCTATTAAAAAGAACCAGATACAGTGATTTTGATCTGCTGTATGTGTTTATATAATTACAGAACACTGATTGAACAGACCATGTAAGTTCTTGGAGGTGTAATTTCTTCTTATTGGAAATGAAATATATAGGAGTGGGAACTTTTATGTGAGGTCACTGAACTCAGCTTTAGAGTCCTGGAAGACCAGGATACAGTTTTCTCGGGAAAATTATCAATTATCTTGGAGAGATAATTGATAGTGTGATGGTTAATATTGAGTGCCAACTTGATTGAATTGAACGATATAAAGTATTGATCCTGGGTGTGTCTGTGAGGGTATTGCCAAAGGAGATTAATATTTGAGTCAGTGGACTAGGAGAAGCAGACCCCCCTCAGTCTGGATGGACACCATCTAATCAGCTGCCAGCTCAGCTAGGATAAAAGCAGACAAAGGAGCACGGAAGGACTAGACTGGTTAAGTCTTCTGGCCTCCATCTTTCTCCTGTGCTGGATGCTTCCTGCCCTCTAACACGGGCAACTTCTTCAGCTTTTTGACTCTTGGACCTACACCAGTAGCTTGCCAGGGGCTCTTGGGCCTTCGGCCACAAACCAAAGGCTGCACTGTCAGCTTCCCTACTTTTGAGATTTTGGGACTCAGGCTGGTGTCTTTGGTTCTCAGCTTGCAGATGGCCTATTGTGGGACTTCACCTTGTGATCGTGTGAGTCAATGCTTCTTAATAAACTGCCTTTCATATATACATCTATCCTATTAGTCCTGTCCCTCTAGAGAACCCTGACTAATACAGATAGCTTTCAAGAAATGTTCAAATAAGTCCATGGCTCAAAAAATGGTTTGGAAATACTATCAGTATATTTGGATGCTAGATTGTCCCAACATGACTTCTTGGTATATATTAACAGGCTTTAATAGTAAAACATAGTTAATCTGTGCTAATGTCTTCTAAAAATTAATAGTTATTGGAAGCATACCGTGTTCTAGGAATTGAACATGTGTTATCTCATGCAGTCTTCATAGTATGAGAAAGTGGGAGTTAATACCACTCTCATTTAATAAATGAGAAATTTGTGGCTCAAAGAAGTCAGGTTACTTCCCATGGCCATGTGATTTGTAAGCTGTGGAGTTGGAATCTGAGGCCAACTCTTGCTCCATTCAAAAACTCTTATGAGCTTTGTGCTTGAAGTGTTTGGGGAGGATAAGTTACAGTATTAATGTCTTACTGAAATAAAGGAGATGGGCAAAATCATAAGTAATCACAAATCTATACATATTTAATGAAAAGATAAAATACTAAATTGAATTCCAGCATCCTTGGGAGATCAGGTAAACCTAGTTATCTAAACAAATACTTGGTGTCACTGATTCTGCCTTAATCTATTATTCTTAACTTTGCAAAGTAGTTTTTAAGTGTCCCTCAATGAGGCAAAAATCCCAATTATCCACTGCTTGCTGTAAGGAAAATTCTAGATGTTAATGATTCTGCAGGGTGGCATAGGCAGGAACAGGAGTTCCCTCCTAGTATTTAATTTTTGGATACTATACTTTAAATACTTTAAAGAAGACACGACTACTTTGGGAAAATAGACATGAAATTAGGATGATCCACAGGATCTACAGCTTGAAAACTCATAGAGGATACAGGAACGAATAGTAAGGGATACTCAGTAGATATATATGTATTATTATCAGGAGAGACATCCAGGGTATTATAAATTTAGGTGGTAAAATCCTTTCAAAAGGCAATTTGGCAACTAGTTTGAAAACCTATAAAAACCATTACACCTTTTGACCCAGTAATATCTCTTCTGAGATTTTATCCTAAGGAAATAATTTTAAAAATAGAATACAACTGTATGCATAAACTTATTAATTACAGAATTTACTCTACCTGTGAAAAAAAGAAAACTACCTAAAAATCAAACAATTGACGAATAGCCAATTATGAGACATTAAATTTTAAAAAATAGGCAAAATTGCAACTGCAATTATGAAACTGAAGCAACATAAAAGATACACGCAATTGATTTAATGAAAATAATGACTACCAAATTGCAGATATGTAGTGATTAAACCCTTTTTAAAAGGCAATTAGTTACACTTGGATAAAGAGTTTAAAAGAAATAGAAGAAAAGGAAAACAGTTGTGTATCAGGACAGTGGAATTCATGGCAAAATCGGTCTCCTATTGGCATATCGTTTCCTACTGCTAGTAGCAAATTGTGTGCAATAACTGAAAATCAGCAAAGGTCTTATATGTTCATCCTGCCTCTCTGGTATTTATCAGAGGTCTGCAACAAAGGCCCAGTGGTTACCAGTATTCATGGCAGAGATATTTTAAAACTTGTTCTCTGTATTTTGGTGATTTTGAGTTGTTTGGTTCATTAGGATAAATAATATTAAGGATTATGGATTTGTTTCCTCTTTCTTTTGGGTCTTCTCAGCCTCATTTATCGCAAACTCTTAAATGTGTGATTGTTACATTTATTTCAAAGGGCATCATAAATCACTTTCAGCTTAATGCCATTAAAGTAAAGTAAAATTCTGCTATTACAAAGTTTATATGCAAAGAAACACTAGGATACATAATATCAAAAAAGATTGCTTCTCTAGATCTGTTTCAAGGTGCAATTGTTCTGGGGAAAAAATAAACATAAATACAACAACTTTCAAGATAGTAATTTCCCAAATTGTTTAATGATATTTTAGTTTTATTCATAAGAGCAAATTTAAGCAAAATACTATTTAATTTTATTATTATCTGTACAGCGCAGTTGCACAATACATTATTGAAAACATACAATATTTTTCTATAAATATTTTCTTATAGTAAGAGGGTTTAAGAAAGTACCTGGGTGCGGTGGCTCATGCCTATAATCCCACCACTTTAGGAAATGGAGGGGGGTGCTAGAGACTTGTCTGGGCAACAAAGCAAGACTCTATAGTTACAAAGAAAACAAATCCTTAAAAAAATAAAATAGGAAAGAAAAGTGGACATTTTTAATGAAAATTTAGATATTTTGACTATTTGTATAATATTAGACATATCTAAATAGCTAAAAATGAGTATGGTTTTCCTAACTGCATATGCATTAAGTACTTTTAGTTATTCTTCATTTCCTATTGGGTTAGTAACTAAATCCCTGAGTCCCTACTTTAGTATGTTCCATTTTCAGATGCATTTTGTGAAAGTGTGAATATAAGCCTATATACATTCTTTTAAAATTATTTATTGAATATCTAATATTTTGGGGGTACTATATCTCTCTCCTATGCTTACAGGAGAAAAAATCCTTTATGTTGTATTCAAGGAACCTCAAAATCTATCCTTGTGTCCTTTGAATCTCCCATGAAACTTTGCTTTGTGTGACCAAGAAGCGGTACTTGCCATCATAGCACACCACTTGCAATTTCTCATATCTGTTCCTTTACAAGCTTAAAAACTCTACACACACCTAGTAAATCTCCCTTCTCTGATCTCTAGGTATTTAAATCCTCTCTATTTGTCAAGGCCCAACTAAGCCCTTTCTTCTACCAGAAGCCTTTTCAGAAAATTCTGCTGTAACTGACTTTCTCTTCTTTGAAATCTTATGTCACTGCAATTTGACATTACTTATATTGTTGATGTATTATTATACACTCAATGCTGCATACTTTTACGCTTTGCATGTCTTTATTTCGACAAGCAGATTATTAGGACTATAAAGACAGGAAACTAAAACCCCATACCTTGTAAAAGTAGGTATATATAAGCAACCAATGCAGATGTGAATTAAATATTTGCCATCTGGTTAGAACACATTTGGCATTGGCTTAAAAACTTAACCATCTCTGAGTCCTATCAAACTTTATCTAATACTCCGTTACAATACATTACCCACAAATACCAAAATAGTAAAACTGTTTTATATCCTGTCCCTCTCTCAGAGGCAACATTCTTGCATCCAAAGGTACAATCAATCCATGTGTTATCTTTTTTTGTTTACCCCAAACATAAACATGGCTTTTGTCATGGAGAAGTTAGCTGATATTTGCTGAACTTCACTTCCTTGGAGTATCTTATTATTATGTATTAATTTTTTAAAAATGCATAGTATCCTCTTGGAGTTTAGAAACAATAAATTACTGTACAAAAAGAAATAAATAATGTAAGAAATGAAGAAACAAAAATTTCTCGAGAGTTCTCTTTATGTAAATGCCTTAATATACATTATTTTATTACTAACAAAAATGCCTACATTTTTGAGTGTTTAATATGTGCCAACAACTATTACAAAATCTTTACATGTAGAATTCTATTTGATTCTCACAATACCACTGTGTAGATACAATTATGCACAGATAATGAAGCTAAGGTAGCAAATATTTGTAAGTGGAACACTTGGTATTAACAAGCAGCTGGACAGTGTAAATGCTAGAGAAATTAAACTTTCCAGAAGATGACAAATAACAGAGAAAGGGTTAAATTTAAAATAAACTTAATTCATTTGTAAAAGGAAAGGTAATGATATGAGTTAATCCCTGAAAAACATATTTTACGTATATTATAAGTTGCTTTTCATTAAACCTGCTATGGTTTCATTGAGGGCAACATAAAAATAGATTTTAAAAGAAATATGAGAGGGCTTCAGAAAAGTTTGTGGAAAAATTACTTTAAAAGATAATGAAAAATATATAATTTGTTTCTCAATATAAGCTTCAAGCTCAATACACTTTTGTAAGCAATAGTACAAACCATTTCGTCAATCCCTTAAAGAACTATGGGACCAGGAAAGTAAAGATGTCAATGCAATGTTTGTTACATTACTAACTGAAAAAAAATGGGTGCCCTTTACAGATTTTCTTAAGATTAGGAAAAAAAAAAAAAAAGTCAGAAGGAGACAAATCAGGATTGCAGGGTGGATGCCTAATGATTCCTCATCAAAACTCCTGTGGAGTTTCCCTTGTTTTATCAGAAACATGAGCAGGAACCTTGTTGTGATGAAGAAGGAATCTCTGGTGAAACTTTTTTTTTTTTTTTTTTTTTTTTTTTTTTTTGCTGTTTTCCTGATAAAGATTTGGCCAACCATCTCAAAACACTGTCATAATATGCAGACATTTATTGTTCTTTGGTCCCCCAGAAAGTCAACAAGCAAAATGCCTTGAGTATCCTCAAAATCTGTTGCCATATAACAAACCTGTATTTTCTGCACATGTATCCCAGAACTTAAAGTAAAAACAAACAAACAAACAAAACAACAACAACTGTTGCCATGTCCTTTCCTCTTGACCCGTCTGCTTTTGCTTTGACTGGACCACATTCAGCTCTCGGTAGCCATTGCTTTCATTGTGCTTTATCTTCAGGATCATACTGGTAAAGCCATGCTTCTCCCCTGTTACAATACCATGAAGAAATCCTTCAGGATCTTGATCCCACTTGTTTAAAATTTCCACTGAAACTCTGATTTTGTCTGCAGCCAATCTGAGCATAATATTTTTGGTACCCACAAAGTGGAAATTTGCTCAAGTTTAATTTTTCAGTCAGGATTATGTTTACGGAAACAATTGAGATTTCTATGGTGTTGGCTATTGTTTTTGCTGTTAATTGTTGGAACTCTTCAATTAGGGCATGAAAAAGATGATTTTTTTCCTTGCAAATTGATGTTGGTCATCTGCCACTGCAGGCTTCATCTTTAACATTGCCTTGTCCCTTCTTAAAATGAATAACCCATTTTTTTGTTGTTGTTTTTGGTTGATTGTCTTTTGTTTGTTTGCTTGTTTGTTTTTATTTTACTTTAAGTTCCAGGATACATGTGCAGAATGCACAGATTTGTTGCATAGGTATACGTGTGCCATGGTGGTTTGCTGTGCCTATCAACCCATCATCTAAGTTTTAAGCCCTGCATGCATTAGGTGTTTGTACTAATGCTCTTCCTCACCTTGACCCCCACCCCCTGACAGGCTCTGATGTGTGTTGTTCCCCTCCCTGTGTACATGCATTCTCATTGTTCAACTTCCAGTTATGAGTGAGAACATGTGTTATTTGGCTTTCTGTTCCTGTGTTAGTTTGCTGAGGATGATGGCTTCCAGCTTCATCCATGTCCCTGCAAAGGACATGATCTCATTGTTTTTTATGGCTGCATAGTATTCCATGATGTATATGTATCACATTTTCTTTATCCAGTGTATAGTTGATGGGCATTTTGGTTGGTTCTGTGTCTTTGCTATTGTAAATAGTGCTGCAATAAACATACATGTGCGTGAGTCTTTATAGTAGAATGGTTTATATGCCTTTGGGTATATATCCAGCAATGGGAATGCTGGGTTAAAAGGTATTTCTGGTTCTAGATACTGAGGAATCACCACACTGTCCTCCACAATGGTTGAACCAATCTGCATTCCCACCAACAGTGCAAAAGCATTTCCCTTTCTCCACAGCCTCACCAGAATCTATTGTTTCTTGGCTTTTTAATAATCACCATTCTGAGTGGTGTGAGATGGTAACTTATTGTGGTTTCAATTTGTATTTCTCTAAAGATCAGTGATGATGAGCTTTTTCTCATGTTTGTTGGCCACACAAATGTCTTATTTTTAGAAGTGTCTGTTCACATCCTTTGCCCACTTTTTGATGGGGTTGTTTGTTTTAGTCTTGTAAATTTGTTTAAGTTCCTTGTAGATTCTGGATATTAGACTTTTGTCCAATGGGTAGATTGCAGAAATTTTTCTCCCATTCTGTAGGCTGTGTGCTCACTCTGATGCTAGTTTCTTTTGCTGTGAAGAAGCTCTTTAGTTTATTTAGATCCCATTTGTCAATTTTGGCTTTTGTTGCATTTGCTTTTGGAGTTTTCATCATGAAGTCTTTGCCCATGCTTATGTCCTAAATGGTATTGCCTAGGTTTTCTTCTAGGGTTTTTATAGTTTTGGATTTTACATGTAAGTCTTTAATCTATCTTGAATTAATTTTTGTATAAGGTGTAAGGAAGGGGTCCAGTTTCAGTTTTCTGCATAGCTAACCAGTTTTCCCACCGCCATTTATTAAGTAGGGAATCCTTTCCCCATTGCTAATTTTTGTCAGGTTTGTCGAAGATCAGATGGTTGTAGATGTGTTGTGTTATTTCTGAGATCTCTGTTCTGTTCCATTGGTCTATATGTCTGTTTTGATACCAGTACCATGCTGTTTTGGTTACTGTAGCCTTGTAGTATAGTTTGAAGTCAGATAGTGTGATACATCCGGCTTTGTTCTTTCTGTTTAGGATTGTCTTTGTTATATTGGCTCTCTTTGATTTCATATGAAATTTAAAGTAGTTTTTTTCTAACTCTGTGAAGAATGTGAATGGAATAGCATTGAATCTATAAATTACTTTGGGCAGTATGGCCATTTTCATGATATTGAGTCTTCCTATCAATGAGCATGGAATGTTTTTCCATTTGTTTGTGTCCTGTCTTATTTCCTTGAGCGCTGGTTTGTAGTTCTCCTTGAAGAAGTCCTTCACATTCCTTGTAAGCTGTATTCCTAGCTGTTTTATTCTCTGTGTAGCAATTGTGAATGGGAGCTCATTCATGATTTGGCTCTCTGCTTGTCTATTGTTGATGTATAGGAATGCTAGCAATTTTTGTACTTTGATTTTGTATCCTGGGACTTTGCAGAAATTGCTTATCAGTTTAAGGATTTTTTGGGCTGAGACAATGGGGTTTTCTAAATATAGAATCATGTCATCTGCAAACAGACACAGTTTGGCTTCCTCTCTTTCTATTTGAATACCCTTTATTTCATTCTCTTGCCTGATTTCCCTGGCCAGAACTTCCAATACTATGTTGAATAGGAGTGGTGAGAGAAGGCATCTTTTTCTTGTGGTAGTTTTCAAAGGGAATACTTCCAGCTTTTGTCCTTTCAGTGCGATATTAGCTATGGGTATGTAATAAGTAGCTCTTATTATTATGAGATTTGTTTCAACAACACCTAGTTTATTAAGAGTTTTTAACATTAAGTGACATTGAATTTCATCGGAGGCCTTTTCTGCATCTATTTAGATAATCATATGTTTTTTGTCATTGGTTCTGTTTATATGATGGATTACATTTATTGATTTGCATATGTTGAACCAGCCTTGCATCTCAGGGATGAAGCTGACTTGATCATGGTGGATAAGCTTTTTGATGTGCTGCTGGATTTAGTTTGCCTGTATTGAGGATTTTCACATCAATGTTCATCAGGAATATTGACCTGAAGTTTTCTTTATTTGTTGTGTCTCTGCCAGGTTTTGATATCAGGATGATGCTGGCCTCGTAAAATGAGTTAGGAAGGGGTCCCTCCTTTTCAATTGTTTGGAATAGTTTCTGAAGGAATGATACCAGCTCCTTTTTGTACCTCTGGTAGATTTCACTTGTGAGTCCATCTGGTTCTAAGCTTTTTTTTGTTGTTGTTGTTAGTAGGCTACTAATTACTGCCTCAATTTCAGAACTTGATATTGGTCTATTTAGGAATTCGACTTCCTGGTTTAGTCTTCGGGGGATGTATGTATCCTGAAAGTTATCAATTTCTTCTAGATTTTCTAGTTTATTTGCATAAAGTTGTTCATAGTTTTCTCTGATGACAGTCTGTATTTCTGTGGGGTCAGTAGTGATATCACCTTTATCACTTTTTATTGCGTCCATTTGATTCTTCTCTCTTTTCTTCTTTGTTAGTCTAGCTAGTGGTCTATCTATTTTGTTAATTTTTTCAAAAAACATCTCCTGGATTCATTGATTTTTTGGAGGGTTTTTTGTATCTCTATCTCATTCAGATCTGCTGTGATCTCAGTTATTTCTTCTCTTCTGCTAGCTTTTGGATTTATTTGCTCTTGCTTCTCTAGTTCTTTTAATTGTGATGTTATGGTGTCAATTTGAGATCCTTCCAGCTTTCTGATGTGGACATTTAGTGATATGAATTTCCCTCTAAATACTGCTCTATCTGTCTCCCAGAGATTCTGGTACATTTTATCTTTATTCTCATTGGTTTCAAAGAACTTATTTATTTCTGCCTTAATTTCGTTATTTACCCAGGAGTCATTCAGAAGCAAGTTGTTCAATTTCCATGTAGTTGTGTGGTTTTGAGTGAGTTTCTTGATCCTGAGTTCTAATTTGATTGCACTGTGGTCTGAGAAACTGTTTGCTATGACTTCAGTTTTTTGGCATTTGCTGAGGAGTGTTTTACTTCCAATTATGTGGTTGATTTTAGAATATGTGCTATGTGGTACTGAGAAGAATGTATATTCTATTGATTTGGGGCAGAGAGTTCTGTAGATGTCTATTAGGTCCACTTAGTTCAGTACTGAGTTCAACTCCTGCATATCCTTGTTAATTTTCTGCCTTGTTAATCTGTCTAATATTGACAGTGGGGTGTTAAAGTCTCCCACTATTATTGTATGGGAGTATAAGTCTCCTTGTAGGTCTCTAAGAACTTACTTTATGAATCTGTGTGCTCCTTTATTGGGTGCATATATATTTAGGATAGTAAGCTCTTTTTGTTGCATTGATCCCTTTACCATTATATAATGCCCTTCTTTGTCTTCTTTGATCTTTGTTGGTTTAAAGTCTGTTTTATCAAAGACAAGGATTGAAACCCCTGCTTTTTTTTTTTCTTTCCATTTGCATGGTAAATTTTCCTCCATCCCTTTATTTTGAGCTTATGTGTATCTGCATATGAGATGGGTCTCCTGAATACAGCACACCAATGGGTCTTGACTCTTAATCCAATTTGCCAACCTGTATCTTTTATTTGGGGCATTTAGCCCATTTACATTTAAGGTTATAATTGTTATGTGTGAATCTGATCCTGTCGTCATGATGCTAGCTGGCTCTTTTGCACATTAGCTAATGCAGTTTCTCCAGAGTGTCACTGGTAATGCTTTTAAGGCAAGCCTGGTGGTGACAAAAATCCCTTAGAATTTGTTTGTCTGGAAAGGATTTTATTTCTCCTTCTTTTATGAAGCTTAGTTTGACTGGATATGAAATTCTGCATTGAAAATTCTTTTCTTTAAGAGTGTTGAATATTGGGCTTCACTCTCTTCTGGCTGGTAGGGTTTCTGCTGAGAGATCCACTGTTAGTCTGATGGGCTTCCCTTTATAGGTGACCTGACCTTTCTCCCTGCTGCCCTTAGTATTTTTTTCTTCATTTCAGCCTTGGAGAATCTGATGATTGTGTGTCTTGGAGTTGATCTTCTTGTGGAGTATCTTAGTGGTGTTCTCTGTTTCCTGAATATGAACGTTGGCTTGTCTTGCTAGGTTGGGGAAGTTCTCCTGGATAATATACTGAGGTGTGTTTTCCAACTTGGTTCTCCCTGTCTCTTTCAGGTACTCCAATTAATTCTGTGTTTGGTCTTTTGACATAGTCTCATATTTCTTGGAATCTTTGTTCATTAATTTTCATTCTTTTTTCTCTAATATTGTCTGCATGCCTTATTTCAGCAAGGTGGTCTTCAAACTCTGATATCCCTTCTTCCACTTGATTGATTTAGCTCTTAATACTTGTGTATGCTTCACGAAGTTCTTGTGCTGTGTTTTTCAGCTCTATCAGGTCATTTATGTTCCTCTCTAAAATGGTTATTCTAGTTAGCACTTCCTATGTTTTATCAAGGTTCTTAGCTTCTTTACATTGGGTTGGAACATGCTCCTTTAGCTCAACAGAGTTTGTTATTACCCACCTTTTGAAGCCTACTTCTGTCAATTCATCCATCTCATCCTCCATCCAATTCTGCACCCTTGCTGGAGAGGTGTTGCAATCATTTGCAGGAGAAGAGGTATTCCGACTTTTGGAATTTTCAGGGTTTTTGTGCTGTTTTTCCTCCTCTTCATGGATTTATCTACCTTTGATCTTTGAGGCCAATGACCTTTGGATGAGGTTTTTAATTTTTTTTGGCGGGGGGGGGGGTCTTTTTTATTGATGTTGTTGTTGCTTTCTGTTTGTTAGTTTTTCTTCTAACAGTCGGGCACCTATTCTGCAGGTCTGCTGCAGTTTTCTGGAGGTCCACTTCAGACTCTGTTTGCCAGGATGTCACCAGTGGAGACTGCACAACAGCAAAAATTGCTGCCTGCTCCTTCCTCTGGAATCTTTATCCCAGAGGGGCGCTGGCCTGATGCCAGCTAGAGCTCTCCTGTATGAGGTGTCTGTTGACCCTTATCAGGAGGTCTCTCCCAGTCAGGAGGCACAGGAGTCAAGGACCCACTTGAGGAGGCAGCGTGTCCCTTAGCAGAGGTGGTGCACTGTGCTGGGAGAATCCCCCTTGTCAGGATCAGCCATTCTCTTCAGAGCTGGCAGGCAGGAAAGATTAAGTCTGCTGAAGTTGCCACTGTAGTCGCCCCTTCCCCGAGGTGCTCTGTCCCACGGACATGAGAGTTTTGTCTGTAAGCCCCTAACTGGAGCTGCTGGATTTCCTGCAGAGATGCCCTGCCCAATGAGGAGGAATCCAGAGAAGCAGTCTGGTCACAGCCGCTTTGCTGTGCTGTGGTGAATTCCATCCAGTCCAAACCTCCCAGTCTTCTTAGCACTGTCAGGGGGAAAACAGCCTACTAAAGCCACAGTAAGGGTGGTCACTCCTCCCCCCACCAAACTCAATAGTCCCATTTGACTCCGAACTGCTGTGCTGGCAGTGAAAATTTCAAGCCAGTGGTTCTTAACTTGCTGGGTTCCATGTGAGTGGGACTCGCTGAGCAAGACCACTTGACTCCCTGGCTTTAGCCCCCTTTCCAGGACAGTGGAGAGTTGTCCTGTCTTACTGGAGTTCCAGGCACTGCTAGAGTATGAAAAAACTCCTGCAGCTCAGCATCTGCCCAAACTGCTGCCCAGTTTTGTGCTTGAAACCCAAGGCCCTGGTGGTGTAAGTTCACGAAGGAATCTCCTGATCCTCAGATGGCAAAAATCCGTAGGAAAAGCGTAGTACCTTGGGCAGGTAGCACAGTCCCTCACTGCTTTCCTCAGTAGGGGAGGGAGGTCCCCAGCTCTGTGTACTTCCTTGGTGAGCTGATGCTCCACCCTGCTTCTGCTCACTCTCCATGGGTCACACCCACTGCCTAACCAGTCCCAATGAGATGAACTGGGTACCTCGGTTGGAAATGCAGAAATCACCTGCCTTCTGTGTTGGTCTTGCTGGGAGCTGCAGACCAGAGCTGTTTCCATTCAGCCATCTTGTCCCCTCCTCTGACTTAATGACTGCATTTGTAAACTGCTGATTCTTGGGGGAATTATCCCTATACACTTTTCATAAAGCATCAATGATTTTACCGTTCTTCAATCCAAGCCTCACCATCGATTTAAGATTTGTTTTTGTTCAATTTTAGCAGAATACATGTTGCTTTCATAGGGACTATTTTCAAACTAATGTGCCATCCTTCTCACTGCCTCAAACTACATCCTATTCTGGCATATTATAACCAGTTAATATGAGTTTATTTCAGTGCAAAAATGTTTTGAAATCCATGCATAGTTTCTTCACAATACACATTTTCCATGAACATTTTGAAGACTCCTCATATACTTTTCCAATTCTTAAATATTTAATATTATTTGATTAAAAATCAACCTGGTTTTTGTGAATTAGACTTTTTTCTTTTTTTTACAGATTGATTTAAACCACACTCAAGGAATGGTATGAATCAGGATATTAGTGAAAATTTAGTTATAAGATTTATTTGCTCTCCAGAGTGTTGATAAGCAAGCACATTTTTGCGTTTTTTTAAATCTAAAAATAGCATTTTTAGACTTCAAGGAAATACTGTTAAGTAGGTTTATTCATTTTATTAGCAGTTATAAATGACTAACTAGATCAAGCTGATATTTATTTGACACTTCTAATGTTTAGTTGATAAATTGAGTCTATTTCTCATTAGAATTTTTATAGCCAAGTATATAATTGTGCTCTACAGTGTAAAATAATTTTAGACATATCCAAAAGCATCACAGCAACATCTACTGTTACTAATGGTTAGAAATTTTGTATTCATTTAAATGTACTTAAAATAAAATGAATAACCATGCATTTATTCAATTCTTGACTAAAAGATGCTAAATTATTCAACTTCCACCCCGCAGTGATACCTTGATTAATATATCCTCTGGGAAGAAGGCTCAGGATCATTTATATCAGCTGAACTGTTTTATCCTAAAACATCAATTGGAAGATGAAAGAAAGTGTCTTTCTAATGGAATGTCATGCATCAACAAACCAGAGGAAACGGTTTTTGTTATTGCTTGTTTACTTACATGCCTTTTCTTTTTCATGAAGGCCCTGGAGTAACAATACCTTTTTTCTGACTTGTTCTGAAAACAAACCCAATTTGGTCCTTTTTGGAAAAAGGGATCACAGTGGCTATAATGACAGAATGAAAAATTCGTGATTTCTCATCTCATTTACTTCTACCTCTGATGCCCGCCCCCCCCCACCCTTCTAGTATCAGAAAGCTACACAGCTGATAGAAGAGAAGAAAAAGGGAATAAACTTATCACTTGTAGCTGCACTCCCAAATCAGCACGAGGCTATATAAAGACAGCAAGTTCTGGAGTCAGACAGACCTGGTACTCATACTTTAATGTTTGTTTTATTTAGCAAACACTTATACAGTGCTGGTTGTATCCTCAGTACAGTTCTACACACTTGGCTAATGTGAACTAATTTAATCCTTATAGTAATTCAAATAAGGAAAATACTCTTCATATACCCATTTTATAGAAAAATAAACTAAGACACAGAAGGGTTAAGCAACATGCCGAAGATCATAAGCCAGCAAGTGGCAGAGACTGGATCAAAGAAATATAGTTGGAGTATGTGATCTTTACCATGATGTTCCTGAGGCTGACTCTCCAGATCTTAGCCAAACCACTTAGTGGCCACGCCCTCTTGGGCACTTAACTTTTCTGAGCTTCGATTTCTTCACTTGAAGAACAGGAACAGTATCTGCAGCCAGTGGCAGTTGTCAAAGTGTATATGACACTTTCTGATGGTCCTGTTCCTTACAATTATCTTCCCAGAACAGATCTGCCCAGCAATGTTTCCTTCTCCAAATATTGCCACACTCAAATTTCAGCTGGATCTTGCCACCATACTTTTAATTCACAATCACATATGTATTTGGGAATGGTGACACATTCAACATTATTAGAGTTAGTATTTAATGGCATTAATACTAGTCATTTAATGGCATTCATACAGTAACACATATTATATTCTAAAACATGTCCCAATATTTCTTATTTATTTTGCACATCTCTCAGTAGACTGGTAGTTGCATCAGCATAGGAAAATGTGTCTAATCTATTCTAAACTCTATCCAAAGCCCACAGAGGGCCTGGAAAGCGGGAGGAATTCAAGAGTTATAATGTCATAAAGAAGTGAGTGAATGGTTTTCCTACCACCTATAAAATTTCCGTCAACAACATGTGCTAGTAAATGCATCCTCATTAATAGGCATGCTATCATAATGACAGCATTTCCAAGGAATGATAGCAATACAAATGAGCCAGAAGAAATGTTTAAAATAAAATTCAAAATTGTGCAAATGGAAAAACAAAGGCATTTGGCAAATTCTTAAGTTATTATATTATTGTGTCAAATTAATGTTTATTTTTTCCTTTAAGATAAAATATGAATTATAGTTGTGAAAATCAGACCTACTAACAGAAAAAGAAACCCCAAACAACAACCACAATCAACAATCAAGATCACAAAGCAAGATATTTAAATGACATTTTTCCAGCGCCGTGTTCCTATCTGAGCGCGGTGAGATATAACTCTCAGAACCACATGCTCTGGAGGCCGACCCTGTTCCAGAGAGCTGAAGGTGAAGGAAATCCCCATATGTGATTACCAAGCATCTTAAAGAGCCACATCTCGCATTAAATTGCATTCAGGAGACAAAGGTTTGTCTAGTACAGCCGCTGCTCACAAATGGCTTCCATATGGTGATGTCTTCAAGGCAATAGGATCCTTAGTTCTCGCCTGTGACTCCCCTTTCTACAACTTGAATTCAGAACTGAATTAAAATTAAAGCTTAAAGGTAGCCGGGCGCGGTGGCTCAAGCCTGTAATCCCAGCACTTTGGGAGGCTGAGACGGGTGGATCACGAGGTCAGGAGATCGAGACCATCCTGGCTAACACGGTGAAACCCCGTCTCTACTAAAAAATACAAAAAACTAGCCGGGCGAAGTGGCAGGCGCCTGTAGTCCCAGCTACTTGGGAGGCTGAGGCGGGAGAATGGCGTGAACCCGGGAGGCGGAGCTTGCAGTGAGCTGAGATCCGGCCACTGCACTCCAGCCTGGGCGACAGAGCATGACTCCGTCTCAAAAAAAAAAAAAAAAAAAAAAAAAAAAAAAAAAAAAAAAGCTTAAAGGTAAAATTGTCATGTCTCTTCTATTTTTATGCTAAAATATTTTATGAAAAGCAGCCTTTTTTCCTTAGTTTGGAGAATTGTATTTTTATTCATTCATATGCTAACAAGCTGGATATAGAAAATATATCACTATGCTAAGTGTGAGACCATATACTGACTTTCCATGTAAAAAAAGAAAAAATTAAGAAAAATACATGAAACCTTTCTAAAATGAACAGTGAACCTACAGAAGGAAACTCAAATGCTTTTACAAAATGGGCTTGAAGGCAAAACCAAAAGATAAATGTACGGGTTTAAAATTACTAGTGGGCAAGGTTCCCATCTTAAATATTTGAAGTATTCAGGCCTCCAGGCACCTGTTCAAGTTTGTGCTGATTCTCACCCCAGGCAGCTGCCTCACTTGCCTCTGCCTCGGGCTGGTCCTGAACGTGGTCCAGGATGCATCTCTGATGAGCAAGTTCAGCTGGTGCTCAGTGACAGGTGTGGGTCCTGATTGTCTTCAACAGCATGGCATGTTTCTTAAAGAGGGAAAGAAAGCCATCAAACACTTGCTTCTCAAACCCAGCTTTTTAATGTGTGAGATCAAAATAAAAGCATACGCTAGTAAAATAATAGGCCAATATCAGGTCTATAGAATACCTTTTTAAAAAGAAAACTAAATTATGGACAACTGTGGCAAAGCAAAGAGCTGACATCACTGGTGGGATTTGAGGCATTCTATAAGGTCCAGTAACTCACAGGACATGCCTTTGTGAACACTAAAGCCTTGAATCCAGGTAGATGATGGACTCAAATGTCCAGACTCATGAAGAACTATAAGATCCCACTGTGTTGGCCTCCAGGCTTCAGAATGTGAGTCACTGATGACATGGGCATGTAGAGCACTGTCAATAAGGGTATTGGGCTAAGAGTGATGGTTCTACAACTAGATGGCCATATAACCCTCCCAGTTCCATCCCAGAACACAGTGGGATTTTTCTGTGTGGCAGGATACAGCAAACTATGACCCATGGGCCCAATCCAGCCTACCACATGCTTTTATATGCCCATTATACTAGTCCATTTTCACACTGCTATGAAGAACTGCCTGAGACTGGGTAATTCATAAAGGAAAGAGGTTTAATTGACTCACAGTTCAGTATGGCTGGGGAGGCCTCAGGAAACTTACAGTCATGGCGGAAGGTGAAGGGGAAGCAAGGCACCTTCTTCACAAAGCGGACAGGAAGGAGAAGTGCCAAGCAGAGGGGGAAGAGCCCCTTATGAAACCATCAGATCTCATGAGAACTCACTCACTATCATGAGAACAGCATGGAGGAAACCAACCCATGATCCAATTCCCTCCACCTGGTCTCTCCCTTGACATGTGGGGATTATAAGAATGACAATTCAAGATTCATCTTTGTTTCTTTGTTCTTAAACTGGATTGCCTGGTCACAGTGGGGACACAAAGCCTAACGCATATCACCTGTGACTAAGAAATTCTTTTTTGCATGTTTGAAAAGAATCAAAAGAAGAAGAATATTTAATGACATTGAAAATTATATGAAATTTAAATCATAGTTGCTATATATAAAGTTTTATTGGAACACAGCACATCTATTGTTTACATATTGTATATGGCTGTAGTGCACTACAATGACACAGTAGTTGTTACACAAACTGTATCATCCACAGAGTCTAAAATATTTACTACGTGACTCTTTAAAGAAAATGTTTGCCAGCTCCTGGTGTAGCCCCTTATCAGCTGTGGTAATGGGTAATTTACTAAGACACTACACTTTGAGTCTCAGCTTTCCCACTTGTAAGGGTATATGAATACATGTAGTGTTGTTGTGAATGTTACAGGGGATAAAGTGTCACAAAGAACCTAAAATAATGGCAACAAATGATTGTCATTTCTATTCTTAAGGAAATGGGAGGGAAAGAAGTATTTCCTGGTCTCTTTTGTGATTATAAACAACGGAAGTGGCCACCAATCTCCCCTTGGTTTTAGGCTGCTCAGTATGTTGGATGTTGTTGAGTTCTCAGCAGCTATTGCACTATTTCTCCAATATGTAGCAACATTTGGTTCCATAAGCTTTAGGAAAGAATCCTGATTAGTCTTAACTAGTAGGGACACTCTTCCCTCAGAGTCAATTAGAGAGGGGCACTTTTAGTTGTCTCAGTGACTAGAGGGTGCCATTGACACTGAGTGGCAGCAAGCAGAAATGCAAATGATTACACACAATAGGGAAATGTCCCATCAAGAAAGCCCACAACTCCCCTCATGAGCATCACCCAGGGTAGCGTAGCTCAGCTTGCCACATGTTTGGGCAAGTTAGGCCTTAGCCAAACACTGTTTCCAATCAGCACAGATTTCAGGACATTTTCTGGGAATTGTGGACACCAATGTTCTCTCTCATATACAGTGTGGTGAGCAGTTGTGAAGCCTAAAAGCTCTTTATAGCATGTTATGAACATCATTTCATGACAAGGCAATCCAGTTTAAGAACAAAGAAACAACAGAGAGCAGAGCCAAACTAGAAGAATCAGACAGGAACAAAACAGCTCTCTAATCAAGCCACATATCTAATCAAGCCACACCTGTTCCATTTCCTACCTGTGAGCTTCTCAGAACTTTAGCATTTAAGTCACACTGCATTGGATTTCTTGAAACTTGTTGACAAGATCAACTACTATAAATGGGACCTGCATGTAGATTCAGATTGAAGGTGTTGCACAGGTGATCCTAGTTTAGAGCAATAGCCAGAGAATCAGGACACAGTGATTCAGAGGTGTGCTACATTTTTACACGTCAGGATCCACTCACAATTTATAAGATATCTCAAATATATATTGCTTAACAAATTCAGTTTTTTACTTAGTGCCACTATGTGCAAATCTGTTTGCTCAAGCTGTAGGAGATGCAAAAATGAATCAGGCCCACTACCACTCCTCAAGGAATAAATGACTTCATAGAGAAAAAAACCACACAAACTACACAAGATGTTAAAATAGGTGTTAGAGGAAATATATATGTGAGCTCTGCACGACATTAGAGCTAGAGAAGAGAGGTTATTGCCCTCACCTGATTCTCACAACAGCTCTGTGGGGGAGGTCAATAAATGTTTTTATCCTCAATGTTACGTATTTGGAGATTCAGAAATGTCCAGTGTGCCTGGGCTACGTGGTGATTCTTTAACTGTGCTCAGTAATTCTCATTGGAAGCCCAGTATCTTTTCTATTCCTCCATGCAAATTTTTCACAATAATAACACAGAAAAGGGCTATTGTTTATTAAGTACTTCATAAAGGCTCATGTTTACTCTGTTTTGTGTTACCATAACAGAATACCACAGACTGCATATTTTACAACAAGAAGAAATTTATTTCCCACAGTTCTCTGGAGTTTGGGAAGTCCAGTATCAAAGTGCCAGTGTCTCGTAAGGGCCTCCTTGCTAACTCAAACAGTGGTGGAAGTTAAAAGGGTAAGAGAGGGTGAGCATAAAAAGGATAGAACTCGTAGCTTCAGATCTCTTTATAATCTCCATGAATTTGTTCATAAGCATGGACTCTCATGACCTAACCATCACCCACCAGGCCCCCAACTCCCAACACTGCTGACTGGAGATTAAGTTTTCAGCAAATGAAATTTGGGGCCACATTCAAACCAAAGCAGATCACAAAGAGAAACCAGGCATATACTGTCAAGTCATAAAATGAGAAATATGTAAAATAATAGGGAGAAATGGGGACTTTGAAAAACCAGAGGCCACCTGATCCAATTAGAGGAAACTATCACTCAGATCATGATTGGCCAATATTGTCAGAACTTTCCATTTGAAAAGAGATCCAGAAATATAACTGCATGACAAATCTCATAAAGTATTTTAACATTTCATCAACCCCTGTTACTTCTTTCTCCAAAATTCTTGCTCAGCCACTTCCTTCCATGTCCTAGTGATAGCCCCTAAGTGATCCTCTAGATTCCAGTTGTATCTCTTTTAATACATCCTCTAGAGAGCAGCCAGTGATCAATTTTAAAAATAAAGGTTATCATCATTCTATTCACCTCACATACTTATCAATAAGGATTCAATCATGAAAGCCTGGCCATTATGGGCATTATGGGAATAATTGACTCATTATAAGGATTAGACCTTGGACAAATGTGTGAGGAAATGGGGATGAGAAGGAGTCCAGAAGCTGAAGTAAAAAGTCATAGAAAGAGTCACTGACCCATCACAAAAACCCCTGGTGTAGGTGGAAACCTAAATCTGTGTGTGTGTGTGTGTGTGTGTGTGTGCACGCGCATGTATGTACATGTGCATGCGTATGCATATGCTTGCAAATATGTTTGTATGTGTATATACATGTCGCTGCCCAGTGGGTTCATTTTGTTTGCTGCCCCGATAGAGTCAATATAGACAGGTGAATTGCAATAGAGAAAGAGTTTAATGCACATAGAGCAGGCCAAAGGGAAGATGGGAGTTTTAATTATTACTCACATCAGCCTCCTCAAAAATTCAGAGGCTAGGGTTTTTCAAGGAAAGTGGGCAGAGAGCTAGGGGACTGGGTGCTGCTGATCAGTTGGGGATGCAATAGTAAGGGTGTGGAAAATAGTCCTCATGTGTTGAGTCTGCTTTTGATTGGGTCATCCAGTCAACAGAAATGCAGAGGCCTGAAAGGACATCTCAAAAGGTCAATCTTACATTCTACAATAGTGATGTTATCGGCAGGAGTAATTGGGGAAGTTGCAAATCTTTTGATCTCTGCAATAATGCCTGGTGTTCATTTACACCTACATCTTAGCAGAATTCAGGCCCCTCTCATCCTCCTAACCTGGTCATCTTTCATTAGTTTTACAAAAGGTGTTAGTTTGGGGAAAGGGCTATTATCATTTAAACTACTTTTCTCCCAAAGTTAGCTTGTACCTACCTGAGGAATAACCAATGGAAGTTTGGAGGTTAAAGGCAAGATGAGGATTGGTTAGGTCAGTCTCTTTCACTGTCATAATTTTCTCATTGTTATGATTTTTGCAAAGATGGTTTATACACATATATAATTTTCAGTGAATACCTTTATTTTTATGAAGTCCTAAGTTATATAATTTATTCCATTATGAAGACATGTACATTTACTAAGATTGATAAATATGTAGACATAGATGTAAGTAGATTGATATTTTCACAAGAAAGTTCGGACCTGAATATCAGATGAAATTCTGACTCCTGGCACATGATATAAGCAATATCGCCTACAGAGTTCAGCCTCCACACAGCTCACTTCCAGAAGCAGGAACTAGATATTTGACATTTAAAAGTAAATGGCCAGCTCACCCATTAGTTTCTGAAGGCATCATCATAGAGATCAATCCTTATAAAAAGACTAACATGTCAAACTAGAAAATTCATATGAAATGGTTAACAAATTATTTACCCTAAGAACGGAAGCACTCTGCCAAGAACATGTTTAAGCTCTTCTACCTATTTGTTGTTTCTAACCACAAAGTTCTCTTATTCATAAACCAGAGAGAGTCACACCATCTAACTTCAGGCATTCAGACTTTGGTCCCATGAGTTTTTGTACACTTTATCCTGATTTGATGAGAAGTAAAAAGTTGCACCTAACCTTCTGATGGGAGATTTAGGATTGCAATGCTGTTAAAGACTTGAGATCACTGAGGGGCAACCTCAGAAACAGCCTGATCTTATGGACCCTCACACTGCTCAGAGGGAATCGTAGAGGATTGCATTTGTCTACATGAAGTCTCATAGTGTCTAATACAACCTGTGTGCATAATAAATATTTGTTGAATAAACTATTAAATGGAATAAATAAAGAAGAAACAGATGTTGATACAAATATGAGATTTTATAGAATTTGGAGCTTTGCTCTCTGGTGTGGCTGAGCAATAATAGAATATAACACCAACGTGCTTTCCGTCCTTAACACTGAAGTGCTCCTCCAGGAAGTGGAGCCTGGGTTGCTGGTAATAACCTTTAAAGAGCACCAAATATGTTCACAGCACTGAGATAATGCTGGCCATTCTCTTGTACACACAGCATACACGGGCTCAGGCAATCTTCTCTGTATACGTTGTGATTCTTCACATACTAGGTACTTGATCTGGATGTGGTACTCTTCTTTAACCAGCACAGCCATTGTTAAGCCCAGCCTCCCTTGTCAAGACTGGCTTTCATATATAGCACTCTTCAGCATGCTGTTGCAGGCACTGCCTTAATCTAGCATTCTCTCCACCAAGTCAAACATGAGACACACAATGAAATAACAGGTCGGAATTCCAGCAAAGTTATTTTTCTTAGTATTTATCCACAGAGAAGTGTAAGAGAGAAGAAAAAAATTGTAATGCAAGAACAAATCTTGACACCTTTCAGACGAGTGAGAACTGAATTAAATTCTCTTCTTGTCCCTCTCACCACTACAAATAGAAAACATATCCAAGAGCTCTAATGCCTTTGGACATTAGATTACATGCATGTCAAATTTTGTAACTGATTATAACTCATTTCAAAATAACACAGGAATTTCTCCACAACTAAATAATTGGTACTGTACCTTGTGAATGCCAAGTGGAGAGACAAAAAGAATGACAATGTTACAGATCATGTGGGTAGCCGAGCAAAACCTGTTTATGCCTGTCAAGCTGTGTAACTGATTCATTTTTTTTCTTTTAGACATATTTGAAATTAAATCAACACAAGAATATGAGAGGAAAATCTGTCTCCTAGGGTTACTCAGCATAAATAAAGCATAATACAGGAGATTGGGATCTTCTTTATAGATTCTGTAAGACTGTCTGCTCAGACTTGTCTCCATAAAGATTACTGGATGAAGTTGGCTTTAAAATGTCAGTAAAGTCAAACAAATATTTGTGATCTTCATCAGTTGCTCTACCCAGATTATAGTTTTTTATATACCTGAAACTATACCCGTGATACCTCCAAGATTTTTCAGGTATTCCCTTCTATGAGGAACTGATAAGTTCTACCATTTTTGTTTTCTGCCTCTTGGGAAATTCTTCTAAATCATTGTGGTCTTTAATTTTATCATTTAAATAGCATTACTACTCTTTCTTCTCTATATTGTTATCACCTGTTTAATTTTCTTCTCCTTTTCTATATCTCTTTCTCCTCTCCTCCTCCTTCTCTTTCTCCTTCTTATCTTTTTTCCTTCTTCTCACTTTCATTTATCCCTTAGTGATGGTCTGCAAGGTTCTGTGTGACTGGCTCTTCTTTGTCTTCTTCAACTCATTTTTTTCCCTCATTATATTCAACTCTAGCCTTAAACTTATCTTGTCCAACTCATGTGCTTCATATTGGCTCTTCCTTGTGCCTAGAGTGCTCTTCCTTAAGTTGTCTTCTTTCCCATCAAGGCTACAATATGTGGCTATGCATTGCGTGCAGAAAAACCCCAGGGGCGATACTCAGATTATGATGTAACTAGCTTCTCCAGAACTTGCAATATGGTGGCATGGTTTTCTATTCTAAGGAACTCAGCCTATGTATTATACGTTTTTCCAACTCTCACAGATGAAATTTTATTTTTAAAATGAAATTTTAAAAATAAAAATAAGGCAAAAAGGACAAATTCATATCCCGTTTCTCATACTACTTTTAGAAATGGGGAAATTTTTCATCAACTTTCTTGCCCTATTTTTAAAAAATTGGTGATTTATAAATTCTTATCATCTTATGAGTTAATGTTAATAAAGAATACCTCTCTATGCTAGTCTTCCATGACTCAGCTAAAAGAAGAAAGCAGAGCTAAATACACTGATGTGGGAACATTCCCAAAATATATATATATGGAGAAAACAAATTATAGAATCATATTATTGCACAAGCTGAATTATATTGGAAACAAACCCACAAATTCTTAAAACTATACATATGTATATGCATATACATACACAAACATATATTTTATATCATACATATGGGAAAGCTAGGGTGTGTATAAATATAGCAAACATTTTGAAGAATGCACATAAATTTTGGGTGGAACACTGGTTAAGGCTATAATTGATGGGGGTCTCACTTTCTGCTATATATCCTGCCCCAGTTTGTGTATTTTATGGTGGTATATGCATCTATTCATGAATTTATTAATAATAAACAGAAGGTAGACCACGTGTCCATATTTCCCATCCCTATTATTTTATATGTGGCATTTCTCTGTGCAAATTTTTCAGTCTACACCTGCAGCAGAAATAATTTTAATGTAGAGACAAAACAAACTGTTGTTTTATTTTATTTTTACTGTCACAAGATATAGGACCTGGGCCATGAGAATCACTCAGTAAATGTTAATTGATTATGTTAAGGAGTAACTAAATAAGTGATTGATTGAATACAGATATTAAAGCTCCAATCTCTATAACCTAAGCCTATCATCCTTATAGTTGACTAGCAACATGGTGTCCAATACAATCTAGTAGCTGTGGATGACCAGTCTTAATGAGGTTCCTGGAAACTCACTTTTAGTTTCTATTTAGTTTCTGTATTAGTCTGTTCTCACACTGCTGATAAAGACATAGCTGAGACTGAGCAATTTATAAAAGAAATTTTGAAGTTTAATGGACTAACAGTTCCACATGGCTGAAGAGGCCTCACAATCATGGCAGAAGGTGAAAGGCACATCTCGCATAGTGGCAGACAAGAGAAGAGAATGAGAATCAAGCTAAAGGGGTTTCCTCTTTTAAAACCATCAGATCTTGTGAGACTTATTCACTATCACGAGAACAGTATGGAAGAAACTGCCCCCCATGATTCAATTATCTCCCACCGCGTCCCTCTAAAAACACTTGGGAATTATGGGAACTACAATTGAAGATGAGATTTGGGTAGGGACACAGCCAAACTATATCAGTTTCCATATCAGTTTTGTAGGGTTGAACTATGACTAGAAAAGGAGGTGAGATGTTGTGTACTGACTTGAAGATGGTGAGATCAGTTGGTTTTCCAGGAGCACATTGAGAAAATTTAAATGTCTATATCAATTTTAGTCATACTCTCATGAGAACTATTTGGAATGACAAATTCATTTTATTTTAGTTGAGTGCCTCGTAATCCAGTATTGCTCTGGAGGTGATGGCTGTGACGAGAAAACTGCTAAGGCAAGTAACCACCCATGTTCAGCTGGACAAGACTCACTTTATATATCCAAGTATTCAAATTTCTGGCTCACTGTTAAATAAATTATGCTGTTTACTGATCAGCAATGTTCCTCTATTCTTAACATACCAAATATCCACTCTCCAGGAAAGAGAAATGGCCAATTATAATGTACCATGGACATCAGTGCTGTCAGTAATGTTCAGAAATTCTTGAGAAAACCCATCATCAGATACCTCTCTGGAATCATCTGTATTCTGCATAAAACTGTGAGAGTTACGTGCTAGTAAATGATAGAGCCAAATGTGAACCCAGGCCACCTAACTCCAAAGCCATTTAAATATTAAGTAATGTTAAGTAAGTAAATAGTCATCGAATCAGATCAAACTTAAAATGTTTGGCAAAAAGCTATTATAGTCAAATCACTGTTTTAGAAGAAACTGGTCTCTATGCATTTTAGTAGAATAACTCAGAATAATTCATGGTATGGATAATGGTGGTGCTATGCTCACTGATGTCATAAACATGTTCAAAAAGTTGAAAAAATGGATGCTAGATCAACAAGTACAACCCTATTGATATGGTTTGGTTATGTCTCCACCCAGAATCTCATCATGAATTGTAATCTCCATAATCCCTATAATCCCCACGTGTCAAGGAAGAGACCAGGTGGAAGTAATTGAATCATGGGGGTGGTTAACCCCATGCTGTTTTTGTGATAGTGAATGAGTTATCGCAAGATCTGATGGATTTGTAAGTGTTTGGTAGTTCCTCCCGCATTCATTCTCCTTCCTGCTGCCTCGTGAAAAAGGTACCTTGATTTTGCCTTATCTTCTGCCATGATTGTAAGTTTCCTGAGACCTTCCCAGACATGCAGAACTAACTGTGAGTCAATTGAACCTCTTTCCTTTACAAATCACCCTGCCCCGGGCAGTTCTTTATAACAGTGTGAGAAATTGACTAATACACCAAGAGTAGTAGTGATTGGGAGTTTTAACACGCTTATGATTATTATCCATTTTCAAAATGTCCAGAAATGACATCAATATATGATGGGGCCAAGTTCATTCTTATGAATCTTCAAGATAACATCACCCAAAGTATGACACAGGGAGTTTTTTATGATTTCTTTTTTATTAATGTTGTTTGGTTTCTCAGGTTATAACATTCAGAAAAAAATCTGCTCATGTGTATGAAAATCTTCATAACAGGACAAGTGTAACAATAAGCACTGAAATTTCCTTCTGTGAAACTTACATCTCTATATGTACAAGGTGGCCTTCTCGTGCTGTACACACATGAATAGGCTATCTGATTAAAACAAGAGAAACAGCCATGCCCAAATCTTACCATCTCTGAGTGCTTTGATGGCTTACTTGAATGAATGTATTCTCCCCAAAATAATTAAGAAAAAATTTTACTTGACAAATACTTAAAACATCTAATGTGAACCATTCTGTTAAACAGAAAAAAATAAAATCAATTGCAAAAAGTAGAATAAATCATATATGATATATATGTAAAGTGTGTGTGTGTGTGTCTGTGTGGTATGATGTGTGCTATAAGGACAGCAGGTTAGATATAAAACACATAAGCAGAGGGGACATGAAATGCATTCAGAGTAACATGGTTATCGTTAAATGTTTTCATATTTTAAGAGGGGTTGAAAAACATACATATTTTTTACTAAATGATATCTGGACCTTTATAGGAGGGCTTTTCAAAAAGTCCTTGGAAAATGTATATTATGAAAAAACTATGCCTGGATTTCAAAAACTGTACACCAAGATAAACTCATACTATGTTGCTATAACATGTTCGAACAGAATCTAGTTTGAAGCACCAAGGAGAATGAGATATAAGTTTGAAAAGGGCCCCTATCAGGGCAACATGTATTCTGCTAAAATAGAGACAAGAACAAACATCAAACTGATGACGCTTCAGTGGAAGAATGGTTAAATCATCGATGCTTTCTGAAAAGTTTACAGGGACAATGCCCCCAAGAAATCATCAGTTTGCAGATGGATTATTTGTTTCAAGAAGGAATGAGGCAATGTTGATGATGAAACCTGCAATGGCAGACCACCCACATCAATTTGTGAGGAAAAAGCTCAGTTTATTCCTTGCCCAGTTGAAGAGGACTAAAGATTAGCAGCAGAAACAACAGCCCATACCATAGACATCTCAATTGGCTCAGCCTACACAATTCAGATTGAAAAATTCAAATTTAGCTTATTTTCCACTCAATGGGTTCCAAAACCATTGCTCTCAGATTAGCTGCAGACAAGAGCAGAGCTTCCAATGGAAATTTTAAATAAGTGTGATTAAGATCCTGAATCATTTCTTTGAAGAATTGTAACAGGCGATGGAACATGGCTTTACCAGTACAATCCTGAGAGCAAAGGACACTCAGAGCAAGAGGTAGAAGTCCAGTCAAAGCAAAAGCATACTGGTCAAAGTAAGGGTCAGCTTTTAGGGATGCTCAAGGCACTTTGTTTGTTGACTTTCTGGGGGACCAAAGAACAATAAACTTCTGCTTATTATGAGAGGATTTTGAGACTGTTAGCCAAAGCTTTATCGGAAAAATACCCAGGAAAGCTTCACCAGAGAGTTCTGCTCCACCAGGGCAATGCTCCTGCTCATTCTTCTCATCAAACAAGGGAAATTCTGCAAGACTTTTGCTGGGAAATAATTAAGTATTCACCATACCATCTGATTTGGCTCCCTCTGACTTCTTTTTCTTTCTGTTTCCTAATCTTAAAAAAATCTGTAAAGTGCACTCATTTTCCTTCTGTTAATGATGTAAAAAAGACAGCATTGATATGGTTAAATTCCCAACAACTTCAGTTATTTAGGGACAGGCTAAATATCTGGTATCATCATTTACAAAAGTGTCCTGCACTTGATAGAGCTTATATTGAAAAGATTATATTTTTATTTTTATCTTTTAATTTTGTTTCCCATGAACTCTTGAAGCTCCTTATGCCTCTATTATATTATTATATTCTAGTTGTAAAATTAATTTACTTAATAGGTAATACATGTTTTTATTTAAAGAAAAATTTAAGGGTATTTAAGGTTAAAAGAGGAAAGAATTATTACCAATATGACTTCCAGCCCTCCCCACCCCCTCAACCCCTGCATTAGTCTCTATCCTTGGGGAACACCATTGTTCCCAATTCTGGACTTTGACTTGCAGATTTTCTGTGCCTATACAATTGTCTGTCAGGACAAAGGAAACCTACTTATTTTATAATATTTGAGTTTCATAATATTCCATGATATAATATGTTACATTTTACTTTAATTATTAGTGTACTTAATTAATTCTTCACTGGAATAAAATTTAGTGCCTTTGTCTTACTGTTGTATATCTCCATCTGCAGTGCTACTCAAAGTGCTACTCAGAGACTTCACCTTTAGATAAACTACCACTGATCTGCAACAAAAGTATATAAACTAAGCATTAGTATTTAGAAACTGTAATAGCAATTGATGTTGTTGCAGTAACAAAAGATATATTCACTGTATTTTACAAAATTATCAGCTTACAACAGATTGTTGAGGGAAAATCCAATGGTTACAGTTTGAGAAATACAGCACTTGACTCAGACTCATGAACAATGGCTAATACAGTGTAGGCACTAAATAAATATCTGTGGAAAGAATAAATATAAATATAGATTCTTACATTTAGAAAATTAAAGCCTCTCCAAGCAGTTATTATTCTCCCAAAATGTGAAATGTGACCAAAGGAACAGGATAGAAGTTCATCTTTAATTGAAATGAAATTAGTTTTATTTTGTACTAGTCGGAACTGATATGTAGGAGATTATGTTCCACAACCATTTAAATAATGTGACTAATGCATTATTTAAGCTAATAGACAGCACTGCTACACAGGACTGGATTGCCAAGTCATACAGAAATCAGAGCTCTCACAGGATATCAAGCTTTATTAATACAGGCAACCAAGGATATCTTACAATTAAGGATATAAACAATTGAGAGGGTCAGAGGAGCAGGAGGAAGTTTGGGACATTGAGGGCATCTCTCCCTGTCCTTCTTTCCTGCATCAGACACAGACTCTCTGGCCCAGTCTCTAAGTTGAGGTCATTACCTCCCACCATAGAGCATATGTAGTTTATGAAATTCATCCATTTTATACCCCAATTTACATGACATTTTCCAGGGAGTCAAGCCTCATAAATACATACATTTCCTCTTTGTTTCAATGCTTAACCAGGAATATTCCATAGATATGAACTCCTTACTAAAAATGTTATTAGTTTATTTATCTGGAAGTCTGGCTATCACATTGATAAGGCAATTGGATAAAGTCAGTTGACTTTTTTTCCTTCCTCAGGGTGTGTCCTCCATTAAAGAGAATGTATAGATCATAGACAAGCCACCTTAGCTCCTTCCTCCCCACAGACTAAAGTCAATATTTAATAAGTATTAAAAGTCTGTACAAGTGGTCTAAATATCAACTATGTCTTGACAGTTGGGAAAAAATGTAACGAAACATCATAACTGGTAATTCACTCTTTGTAAAATGAGTGCACTAATGGCTCAATTTTTACACCTCGGTGAATCCACGCCCATGGGTAGTGCCCTCCCACGCTGACTCAGGTTTTCGCCATCTGACTTGCTTTGGAATCAGAACATGTGATGTAAACTGAACTTTGAAAACACACTCAAATTTTCCACTCTCCTTTCAACCCCTGCCATGTGAACAAGATTTGGCGGTCTTACTGGAGGATGACAGACAACATAAAGAAAATCCACTTCATCTTAGCTGAGGCCATCCTAAGTCAGTTGCATTGAGCAGGTCAAGGTTAGAACAGCAAAGTGGCTCAGATCAGCAAAACATCGTAATCAGCCCAGAAGCTCTCCTGAAGGAGAGAGAGAGCAAAAGAGCTAGAGCGAGAGCATGACAGAGAGAAAGAGATAGAGTGTGCACAAGAGAGAGTTGTTTTAAGCTCTGAAGTTTTGAGGTGGTTTGTTACAGAGTGTTTTAGCTTCCTAGAAGTGCGCTAACAAAGGGTAACAAATTGGGTGTCTTAAAATAGCAGAAATGTATTCTCCAACAATTCAAGGGAGCCAGAAGCCCAAAGTCTTTTTGATATTTGGTTCCTTCTGGAGGCTCTGAGGGGGAATCTGTTCCATGCCTCTTCCCAGCTTCTGGTGATTCCAACAGTCCTTGACTTGGCTTACAGATGCATCATTTCAATTTCTGCCTCCATTGTCACATGACCCTCTTCCTTGGGTGTCTGCCTCCTCTGTTTGTGTCTCTCTGTGTCATGCCTCTTCATTTTTTTTTTTTTTTTTTTGAAACGGAGTCTTGCTCTGTTACCCAGGCTGGAGTGCGGTGGCCGGATCTCTGCTCACTGCAAGCTCCGCCTCCCGGGTTCACACCGTTCTCCTGCCTCAGCCTCCCGAGTAGCTGGGACTACAGGCGCTCGCCACCTCGCCCGGCTAGTTTTTTTTGTACTTTTTAGTAGAGACGGGGTTTCACCGTGTTAGCCAGGATGGTCTCGATCTCCTGACCTCGTGATCCGCCCGTCTCGGCCTCCCAAAGTGCTGGGATTACAGGCTTGAGCCACCGCGCCCGGCCCATGCCTCTTCTTATAAGGCCACCAGTCATTGGATTTAGGAACCATCCTAAATTCAGGAGAATTCCATCTCAATATCCTTTAATAACATTTGAAAAGACCATATTTCCAAATGAGGTTGCATTCAGAGGTCCCAGGCATGAATTTTTGGGGACACTATTCAAAGAACTACACAGAGCAATGACTAACTGTATTGGAATATGTTGTGATTAAATATGCACAATAATTAAGCCCATAATTAACTGAGAATGAATGAAGTATGAAAGAGTTTGCATACCAGGCTCATTAGCAAAATCTCTATATACTCAACCTTTCCTCAAAAATGTTCCATTTACATTGTTGTCACTGAAAGCTAGACATTTCTTGCTTTTCACCCTGCAAGTTGCAAGTATTTTTATCTCTAACACTCCTCCTTTGCCTGGAGATAGGGGAGCTATTCTTCATGCTCTTTATTGCCAGGGGCAGACCACTTTGCTCTCTCTGTCATCTCTTACTATTCCAAGTTTAAATCTTTTATTATGTCTTGCTTGCTGCAATTATCTGCCAACTCCATTAACTTTCTTTCATTCTTCTCATATTTGAGCTTCTTGTTCATTATCAGTCTTAAACCATCACTCCTAGTCTACAACTTGGTAATTTTAATATCTGCATAGACAGTTCTTCCTACATCTTGCCCATTCAGATTCTCCTCAATAAATTTTGTGCACTCCTATCTCAACTCATCATAGAAATACCATTAGACTGTGTCATTACATTAACCACATCCCCTATACAATCTCAATTTTAAGCAACCAACTAACATTTTCTATTTTCCATCTCACTCTTTCTAGTCCCTAAATCCTGAAAATCCATTCACTACCCAGAATCTTTGATCCACTGATTCTACACATTTTCATTCTCCCTCAGTTTCCTTCATGTTCTCACTGCTTTTTTATGCAGTCTAAATTCCAGAGGCTGTCATCATACTTACGCACTGCATAAATCCCGAATTATCTTGCTACTATGTCATTTCATTGTAATTGATGGCAAAACAACATGATTTTGCTCATTTGTGCCTGTAGCTACACAGCTGAACAGGGGTGGAGAATACATACAGTCATGCCGACTTTTCTTAGGTAAATTTTGTGGCCAGTAACTTCAAGTGCGACCTTGGTACTATCTAGCAATTTTATCAAATTTAACTAGTTCATTCTCTTTCATTCTCCACAGCTTGTATTGCTGATTTACCTCTCTCCTCAATCTCTTAACACACACACCTTCATAATCACTCCCAGTTGATGATGTGGCCTCGTATTTTACTGAGAAACAATCAGTGCAAACTTTCACAATACCCTACCACCACCACTAACCACCTACCTGCACACAGGTAATGGCCATTATATATGCTTCTCTTCTCTTACTATGGATAAACTTTTCATGCTTGTATCCTTAGTCACCTCTTTATTTGTGCACTAAATCCTATTCTAGCTCATTTTATGAAAATAATATCAATTCAGCAAAGCTTCTCCTGTTTTTCCTGCATCACCAGCTTTCCCTGGCTATTGGGTATTTCACATCAGTATAAAAATATGCTGTTTTGGCCCGGCGTGGTGGCTGATGCCTATAATCCCAGCACTTTTGGAGGCCGAGGCAGGTGGATCACCTGAGTTAGGGAGTTCGAGACCAGCCTGACCAACATGGAGAAACCCCATCTCTACTAAAAATACAAAATTAGCTGGGCGTGGTGGCACATGCCTGTAAACCCAGTAACTCGGGAGGCTGAGGCAGGAGAATCACTTGAACCTGGGAGGCGGAGGTTGTGGTAAGCCAAGATGGCACCATTGCAGTCCAGCCTGGGCAACAAGAGCAAAACTCTGTTTCAAAAAATAAATAAATAAAAACAAAAATAATTTTTTTTTTAAAAAAAAGATGTTGTTTTGTTGCCTTCCATCCTAAAACAAAATCTGCATTACCCCAGTTTGTATCCTATATTCCTGATTCCCTTTATAACAACACTCTTCTAAAAGTTTTTTTATATACTTTTTGTTTCTAATTCCTTCTCTCCAGAGATTGAACTGTCTAACATCTCTACTTGTGTGTTAAATGTGCATCTCAAACTTATCTCTAAAACAAATCTCCTGATTTATTGCCCAAAGTTAATCTATCCAGTCTTCTCCATTTTAACGAATGACTATTCCGTTTTTCCAGTTGCTTAGGACACAATAAAACAAACAAATAAAACTTGGATTCATCCTTTATTCTCTTTAGCCGCATAGTCAACCCATTAGCAAATATTCTCAGCTTTTCCTTCACAATATATCTAGAAATGAGTGTCTTCTCAACACTTCCACAAGTGGCCCAAGATTTTAGTACCTCTCACATGATTATTGAGGTTCCTTATTCCTGCCATGGACCTCTGTGGTCTGCTGAATACGGTAGCCAGAAGGATCCTCTTTCAAATCTAAGTCGGATGATTTGTCTCCTCCGCTGAAAATTCTCCAATGACTGTCTCCATATTTCATTCACAGTGAAAGCCAAAAGTCCTCACAAAGCCCCAGCGTAACCTGGCTTTCCATTTTCCCTTTTATTTAATCTTCTACCATTTTCTCTCTCTTACTATGTTTAAGTTACTTGGCCTTTGTCCTTTCCATTCCTTCTGCCAAGAATGATATTTTCCTAGTTATTCGCATAGTTGGGTCTCTCATTTCCTTCAGGTATTAGATCAAATGTTACCTTTGCAGATATGACCTTTATTACCATCTTATTTAAAATTATACTTTGGCTGGGTGCAGTGGCTCATACCTGTAATCCTAGAACTTCAGGAGGCCAAGACAGGAGGATCTCTTGAGCTCAGGAGTTCGAGAACAACCTGGACAGCACAGTGAGACCCCATCTCTACAAAAAAAAAATTTAAAAATTAGCTGGCCATGGTGGTAAATGCCTGTAGTCCCAGCTACTTGGGAGGCTGAGTTGGGAGGATCTCTTGAGCCTGGCAGGTAAAGGCTGTAGTGAGCTGTGATCAGGCCACTCACCACTGCACTACAGCCTGGGCAACAAAGTGAGACCCAGTCTTAAATAAATAAATAAATAAATAAATTGTACTTCTTCAGCATACCCGCTCCCCAGTGCTTTACTTTTGACAGAGATTTTTGTTTCTTTTGTCCACTGTTGTGTCTTTCAGAACAGTGATATTAAAAGTTTGGTGTTTGTTACTGGTCCAAGACATGAGAAGTATAAAGAAACATTTAAAAAGGTTTTATAGTCTTTTGACAGAGTAGTTTTATGCCTGTTGAATCCAATAATTTTTTTAAAAAGGCTTATAATTTGTATGTCTTTTTAGATTTACTTTAAAAAATAATTCTGTTTTATTTTATTTAAAAATGTACCATTTGGCAATAAATTTAGAATTTTAAAAACAAAGCTAAACTGATCTTTCTCCTGAGATAGTTTTAGAATTATTGCCCTATAATATTAGCTGATTGAATCAAAGTCTTGAGTGGCATAAAACCACATGAAGTTTCTAAGGCAAAGTACAGTTAGCAAACTGAAAACAGTAAAATATTTTAAATGCATTTTTAAATGGTTTATTATTTTTATGAAATTTTTATATCATGATTAATAGACAGATGTAATACAATACCCAGTAAACATTAAGAAATGTCAGCTTATAGAAATTAACCAATGGGTATAATCATACTGTTCTACCATCATTTCAAATTTGGTACTTATGGACTCATTGTTTTCTTTAGGATTTTTATATACTGTTTAAAGATACATAACAAAATAATTTTTTTCTAAAAATGTATACATTTTTTCATCGACTTATTTCCTCTTTAAAAGTTAACCGATTTGTTTCCTTCTCTTACATATTTATTAAAATAAACATGTTTCCTTTATATTTAGCATATGTATAGGATGACATGTAGCATGTTATAGATCCCATTTTTAAATGTCTTTGTGATTTCTTATTTGTTTGAGAATTGTCTATTACTTTTTAAGTGGACAGTCTTACATACAGTAATTTATTGGTAAATGCTTCCTGAAGATTAATTGACTGAATGAATGGATTACCCAACAGATGAATTGTTATCTCACAGACTGTTTACATTCAGGTAATGGAAAAACCATCTTTTACCTGTAGAAATTAAACGCTCATCTAAGACATACTTTCTTAAAGAATTTTGTTATTCTAATCTAATATATTATTAAGGTGTTTTACACAAATGTGATAGTATTTTGATGCAATTTGAAAATTGTATTAAAAACCCAAATTATGTTTTTACCAGTGCTTTAGAAAAATTGTGTGTTAATCTGGAAATGTGAGTAATCATTGATATGTTTATGAGAATAGGTCTGAAAGAACAAGTTCACTACAGTATTTTAAAACATTATTGAAACTGTTGCAAAAAGGGATTCAGCCTATGCTTGATATTTAACTAATCTGTTAATTAGCATCCTATTTGGCTATAATACTTTTGATTAGTTTAGAATACATTAATACAAGCATCCTTTGTTAATTAAAGGTTTAATTTATTAACAACAAAGGGGACTGTATTTGTCCATTCTTATGCTGCTATGAAGAAATACCTGAGACTGGGTAATTTATAAGGAAAAGAGGCTTAATTGATTCACAGTTCTGCATGGCTGGGGAGGCCTCAGGAAACTTACAATCACAGCGGGTGGCACCTCTTCACAGGGCAGCAGGAAAAAGAATGAGTGCCAGCAGGGGAAATGCCAGATGCTTATAAAACCATCAAATCTCATGAGAACTTACTCACTATTACAAGAGCAGCATGGGGGAAACTGTCCCCAGTGATTCAACATGGGGGAAACTGTCCCCAGGATTCTCACTGAGTCCCTCCCATGAAACATGGGGATTATGGAATTACTATTCAAGATGATATTTGGTTGGGGACACAAAGCCAAACTATATCAGAGATCTGTGGCAAATATGAAAAGACATTAGGACCAAAATATTAAGTCCTGTGTAAATTTGTTACCAAACTTTATAAATATGAATTACATTTCTCATTAATGAATAAATAGCTAGACCATTAATATCTTTGACATATATTTCATTCTCTTCATGTTCATAACCTAATCTTAAAAAGTATAAATCTCTAAAATATTAGCGGTCATTTAATCATTTTTTTTTAATGGTGTGGGACTAGCTCTGTGCAATGGGAGATACAAAATCTTATAAAACATTGTTTCTGGATTCTGATAACATAGAGGAAAAAAAGGCTGATAAAATTTTCAGACATTTATTTTCAACATGAGTAATATCGGATTCACATATATTGAGTTTATGAAGCAAGAATCTATTAGCCAGCAGGTGTGCCATGGGAGAGTGTTTTGGACCAAATTGTGTCCCCCAAAATTCATACATTGAACCCCTAAACCTCAATATGTTGAATTTGGAGATAGGGCTTCTAAAGAGGTAATTAATGGTAAGTGAGGACATAACAGTTGAGCCCTAATCAAATACAACTGGTGGCTTGTAAGAAGAGGAAGAGACACCAGGATGATGCACTTGCACAGAGGAGAGGCCATGTGAGGACTCAGTGAAAAGGCAGCCATCTGCAAGCCAAAGAGAGAGACCTTAGGAGAACCAAACCTGCCAACACCTTGATCTTAGACTTTCAGCCTCCAGAACTGTGAGAAAATGCAGTTATGCTGTTGAAGCCTACTGTCTATGGTACTTTGTTATTGCAGCCCTAGCAAATTAATAAAGAGGGAGGAATTTCATTAAAGCTCAGATATTGGAAGGCTAGACTGCTATGCAGGGAGAGCTCCTTCATCCTAGAAATGATGGTCCTCCATTGTTTCTGCTTCGGAAATGGTATCCACCTCCACCTACATGCTGATCAGAAGCCTGGAATATAGTCTCATCTCTTCTACTTTCCTCACTCAGGTATGAAATCTTGCAGTAAATATTTTCATCCTTCCTCCTAGATATCTTTTAAATTCTGTGCTCCTCTTCATTCTCATCACCATGGGTGAGTCTAAGCCTTTATGGTCTCAACTCAGAACCACTTCCTTCTTTCCGGCTCCCAAACAGCTCTGGCTTCTAAGTGACTTATTTTTCAAATGCAAATGGGGCAACACTTTCCCTTGTTTGCAGCCTCTTTGGGATAAGACGTAAAATCCTTAATTTGCCCTATATTAATCTGATCGTCACCTCTCTCTTAAGCCACCTTTTACCCTCGTACCTGTGTTCACTCCACCTATGATGGAATCCTTCCATTCTGTGAAGATACCACAGTCTCTCTACCCTGCAGATCCTCAAGTCAGTTGTTGTCTCTGTCCTATGAAGTCCTCTCATGCTTGTTTAATTTTAAGTCTCAGTCACATATTTCTTCCACCAGGAGGCCCCATGACTTCCTCCTGGTCTCTTACCTACCCAGAACAAATTGGTGTTCCAGTTATTAATCATTTGATACTGTCTAATTTTTTCCCTTAGCACCTGCTTTATGTTTATATAATTATTTTTTAAGTTGACATTTCCCCTCTCACTGAAAATTCCATAAGGGTAAGTAACTAATCTGTATGTTCACTATTTTATTACTATTATCTAGTAAATAGCATAACACAATAAATATTAATTAAGTAAAGAAGCAGTGACTTTAAAAAGGGGGAAAATGTGTGGCTTTAATATGAGATTAAATTGGGGTTTTCTATTAGCTCTCCAAGAATTCTAGACATTGGGGCATGACTCTGTCTCAAACACTCCACTGGTCCCACAAAGGGTCGCCATCTGGTGAACAAACCCAACTGCAAACATATAGGGAGCATCAACACGTGGCCCCACTGCCTACTTTGGGAAGTCAGGCTCTCAGCCTTGACTCAATGGGTCATAGAGAATGAGACAGTCAATGGTCCTTCCAACCTGAACACAAAAGTAGCAGCTCCAGAGAAAACAATAGATGTTGATCCAGTCTTGCCTCGGATAGTGATCATGAATTAGCCAGTCCACTTTCCCTGAGTAAGTAAGAGTGAAAGGTTGTTCTTCAGCACTTCTGAGAAAGGTGAGGTAGTGATAGAATGCTTCTCTTTGCAGGCTGATACTGGAATGTAATAAGAATGGGGAAAGTGTTTCCTCTTGTGTAGGGTAGAAACAAGTCCAGATCTGCATCATAGAATGAGTGGAAAAGGACAATTATTGTAAATGAAAATGTAGAGGGAGGTGTAACCTAGGAAACACCAACACTTAGGGAATAGAATGAGAAAGACGTGTTCGTGAAAAATAATATGTATATATTGACCATGACAAATAACTTTTATTTAATATTTCAATGCCAAATAGTATTAACATTGATAAGATCACTCTTTAAGAGAATAAAAATACTTTTTAGATCAAACGATGCTTTTAGCATGCATGAAGCTATATTTGCTGAGAGTCTGCGGGGAGAGCTGCTGTTCCTGCTGAGTACAGTACACATTGTTATTAAATAAAGCAAACAGGTATTAAGCACCCAGTCATTCCTGCTGCCTCAAGAATTCTCACACCCACCATTGAAAATGTCAGACTCAGTTTTGAGCCTATAATTCATATTTACAAAGTTATTATTTGAACTTCTTTGGCTTTCTGTTAGCACTGCTTCAGAAAAATAATTACTAGGTGCCTGAATAAATACGGAGATATTAATGAATCATTCAATAGTATGCTGGGAAAATAATGGAAAAATATTTTATTTTTTTAAACAGACAAAATTATATAGGCAAATCAATCTTTTAGTGTGAATAGAATCCCGAATCATGCTATTCTGGTCAAAGATCTTTTGCTAGATGGTTAACACTATTTCCAAATTTAGAACACATGAGATTCTTTGGTTTCTATATTATTTAGGGTTTAATTGTGGCTGCTTTAACTGGGTCTGCAAATGGCAATCGTTTAAGAAAGTTTATTTCCCTCCTAGGGAATGATCATGGGAAAGGAGCCTCGGGCTTACATGGTGGCTCCATGATGTAGAGAATTGGAACTGAGCCTCTTTCCATCAAATTACTCTGCAGTCCTTGGGTACTATCCTAATTCTCATGGTTCAAAGTAGCTCACACACATTTCAGCCAGTGTGGAAGGGGAAATGTAAGAGGAGGCCATGTGCTCTTTTAAAAAGGTATGACTTCATTCTGCTCACCTCCCAGGTTGCAGAGTTAAGTAACATGGATAAACCAGACTACAAGGGAGGTTGTCAAGTGCTCTCTTGCTTGAATAGCCATTGGCATAACAAAGACCCAAAGGCCCTATCACTACCAGAAGGGAGCAGAGCAGGGATCTTGGGAGACAGGTCACAGTTGCCACGGCAATTGCTTGCTCTAAATGAATGTTTGGCTGCTCCTGGGGAATGTTTCTCCAGCAAAATCGTCAACTCTGGACCAGTAAAAGAAAAAATAGTTTGTACTTGACTATATAAAATTATAGAATTGTGTAACAAATCAATTCACAAATGATATATTTGCAGAAAAAAATAGATATAAATAAAATTTAAATTTAAATAAGTTGGCAGAAAAAATATATATAACATACATGCTAATGAAGGTTAAACATACTTACTATGCTCCTGGGGAATGTTTCTCCAGCAAAATCGTCAACTCTGGACCAGTAAAAGAAAAAATAGTTTGTACTTGACTATATAAAATTATAGAACTGTGTAACAAATCAATTCACAAATGATATATTTGCAGAAAAAAATAGATATAAATAAAATTTAAATTTAAATAAGTTGGCAGAAAATATATATATAACATACATGCTAATGAAGGTTAAACATACTTACTATCCAACAGATTCATGTGAATTGATAGGAAAAAGGCATCTATCACAATTTAAAACAAGTCCAAGTGGCCAAAGAAGGATAAAAATGTGGTCAAACCCATTAGTGAGGAATGTAAGAGTAAGATATCACTCCATACTCATTGTGCTGAAAGATTAAATACAAGCTTCAATACCTGTTCTGGCAGAAATGCAAGAAAAGGACTATGCCTGTTTACTGTTGGGGAAAAGACAAATTGTTGTAACTGTTTGGAAATTAATCTGGTAACACCTAGGAAATTTAAAACACATATACCTTTTGATCCCACACCTTGGAATCTGTTACATAGATACAAAGAACTAGTTGGAAAAGGCACTAAGGCACTTAGGGCACTTTAGTTTGTAGTGATGAAATCTAAAAAACAGTGAATGCCCTTCATTGGCAAGCAGTGAATAAATTTTCAAGCACCTATACCATGGAATATTATACAGGCATTAATAAATGTGTTAGAGCCATAGCAATTGGCTTCAAGGAATTTCCATGAGGTATTATTCTGTGAAGAAAGAAAGATGCAGAAACTACATGTGTATGTATGTACATATACGTTCTGTAAACAGCTCTTAGGGGTTTAATTGTGTCCCTCATGAAAATATATAGAAGCCATAACCCTGAAAACCTATGCATGAGACATTATTTGTAAATCAGGTCTTCACAGATGAAGTAAAGGTCATATTAGATTAAGACGGTCCCTAAATCTAATATGACCAATATCCTTATAGGAAGAAAAGAAACACAGACACACACAGAGGAAAATGGCATCTGAAGACAGAGACAGAGATAGATGTGGTGAATCTGCAATTCAAGAAACACCAAGGACTCCTGAAAACCACCAGAAGGCAGCAGGATGACGTGAGACAAATGCTCCTTCAGAACCTCTATAAGAGAACAATCCTGGATTTGGAACTTCTTACCTCCAGAACAGGGAGAGAATAAATTTCTGTAGTTTTAAGCACCCAACCCTAGGAAATCAACAGAACACCTAAATACCATATATTTTTCCATATGATCTTGAGAGAGAACGTGCAGGGGAAGAAGAAAAAAAAATGGCAACAATGAAGTTAATGATTTTAGAAAATAAGAACCAAGTAATTTAATGTAAATGTGTATGGATATAGATGTTTTAAATTAACAACCTAAAAATACAACACATAGAAGCACACACTCCTTCGCCTCAACTATAAAATTTTTACTATGATGGTACTGTGTTTGGGTGAATGGGCTTGTCTTCTTTTTGCTTGCAGCCTTTGAATAATATATAAATAAATAACTTCATCTTTTCATCATAGAAGATACCTAGAGACTATACTCATTCTTTTTTTAAGATTCTGATCTGAGATCATGTTGAGTTAGGAGGGATAGAAGGTTTCTATAAACATTTAGTCTCATAGGTTTTTAATGGAATATTGGTTAAATAGCACATTCACAAATGTCTAAAGTAAATGATTATTTCACATGTCAAGCTCACAAAAGAACAAATTTCTGTGAAAGCAACTATTATATTATCATTAATCCACATCATGATGTTTGTACATCAGGGTGAAAAATTCTTGAAGCATTATTCAGTCCTCTTAATAACTTGTAATGGTAGTTTATTTGGGTTGAAAACCTATCTTTCGTTTCTCTTACTTTTACTCTTAGAATATCTATGAATGTCTCTTCTTTTACTATTACCATTCTCCTCCACTATAAAACATCGTTGTGCTTTTAGCTTTATACTGAGTATGTTTTATGCCGTTACGATAATGAAATACAAGTATATATAAAGTTTCACTTCTGGGACTGACCTAAATCTATGCCACCTAATTGCCCATTGGTTAGTTTAAGAATGTTCCTGTAGAGACAGTGATATTTGCATGTTTGTAACCTGCAGAAAGAGATGTTAGCCTGAACTTTTTTATTCTACTAATGAGGGTTCTGAACAAAAAAATATGAATCTATAAGATTCTAAAATTGTTTCAAAACTTAAACGTTAATATGCTTAATGTTCAAAGTAGCCAATAAAACGAATCAACAAGAATCCAAAGTTGTTAAATAATTGAATATCTATACACTTCTTGTATAGAAGTGCTATCGCAAATACAAAACAAATAAACAAATAACTGCAAATTAGAAATAAAAGCGAATACACCAAGTATCAATGACTAAGAATTTATTTTAACAATTACCGAATGCACTATTATGAAAGTATTACTACGCAGGTATATTGTAGATTTCAGAAGACCAAAGTATTTTCCAGATTTTTAATTAATTTTGGTAACTTCCCTTTAATGTAGAGAAGGAGCAAGCATTCACTTCATTATATGATGTGATTTTTAAAAATCTGGTCCAGTGAATATTCAACAGATTTGCTGCCCAGAGTTAACATTTTGTGTGTGTGTGTGTGTGTGTGTGTGTGTGTGTGTGAGTGTGTGTGTGTTGGTGACCAGTCATTTTCCAAGCAGAGTTTTCACATCAACATAAAAATCCAAAGAAATATTACAAAATCACAGTGTAGGATTACAGCATATATCAATCACTCCTATTACCACAGAAGACTATTAACATAGCTGAGCCATCAAGGCTACTACTTATGTTATTCTATCACCCAAACTGTTAAGGGGCTAGCACGTGAATTTCACTAGGATATTTTATGACAAACATCTTTTACTGCAAGGAAAAGTCAATTCTTGGTCCAGCAAGAAAGATTTGTATCAGTTGCATGTTGAACTCCTTAAATATTGGATGCATTAGCAGAGAGGAGTGATAACCTTTAAAAGTAAAAGACCTAGATGATCTGATAGCTGTAGCAAGAATCACGGTGATCAAGATGCCCCCTGAGTATTTTGAAGTGAAAATATTTTAATGGAAGCACAATAATTGATCAAAGAGACACTCAGGCCTCCTGGGTCTGGAGTGAGTCTCTTCCAAGTCCTTAAATCTGCCATAAAGCTCTATTGGACACCCAGGGGGACACTTCTGACAATTTATTTTAGTTTAAGTGAATTCCAGAACCTTAAATTATCAGAGATAACCTAGCCACTTGCTATAGTTGATTGCATTTTCTGTTTCTTATTCATTTATGGATCAAATTCAAATTTTTCATTATTAATACATTTGTGATCAGCATCAAATAGCTAACAGCTATGTCATTGAATAACTCCTAGAAGGGAAAAAAGTTTATCTACTCAAAGGGTCTGAATTTTATCGTCTATGCATGTTTATAATCCTTGGTTCAGGCTCTTAAAATACTCTCTCATTGCCTGCTCAAACACTAGCTCAAGCCATCCTTTATGCTTGTATGTTTCATGTCTTTTAAAAAAATTATATATTGCTTATGTAGTAGTGCTATTAACTCACAATATTAAAAAACCACAAATTAATGTTAGCCTACTAGCATCTGAATAGAATCTTAAAATGAGAGACCTCTCTAAAATTACTTCATTTTTTCAGGCATCAGCAAAACAATTGAGGAAAGAAGTAAGTTTATTGCCTTACATAGTATGGAGAATCTTCTTCCAAATAGCCTGCTCAAGTATGCAATAGTTTCCAGTCACACCATAACAAATTTCTGGAATAGAGCTGCCATTGATTTTATTCTTCCAGCTAAGCGGAGGAGAGTATATTTTCAAATAAAAAAAGAAAGAAAGAAATTAGGAGCCCAAAAGGCAAATGTTTAAGGCACTTTAGGTTTTAAAGATACGCTGTGCTAGTGGTAACTAACCCCAACCCCCATCTCAGATTCGCTTCCTTTGAGTCATCCAACTGATTAAAAATAATTTATTGAACACCCACATAAGCTGAACACGTTGAAAACTCACTCCTTCTGTCTCTGCAAAATGCATGGCTAAATGTACAAATCTGAAAACTGAAAGAATCTAACAGAAAGGAAGGCCCCTTGGAAATCATTTATGGTTTTCAAACATGGATGTTCATAAACTGTTTTAAATTACTTTTTACAAGTTACAAATTTCATACGGTAAAACTAGCCTATTTTAAGGTCTCGGTTTGATGAGTCTTAGCAAATGTACATAGTTTTATAATCACTCCCACAATTAGGATATAGAAGATTCTATCACCCCAAGAAGTTCTTCCATGCCCAATTAAAATCAATCTGCTCACCTCACCCTTAGCCCCTGGAAAACACCAGTATGTTTTCTGTCACTAAAAGTTGGCTATTTATGTAACTTCATATAAATGAAATCATAGCCTGTATAATAATTTGTTTCTGGCTTCCTTCACATAGCGTAAAATTGGATCTTGCTACTTTATCCAGTGTGAACAACCTCTATTTTCTCATGGAAGCACTTAGACTATCTACATTTATTGGAAATTATCCATATGATTACTATGTTTCCTATTTGTTCCATACATTCTTTATTATTTTTTTCCTCTGTCCCTGCTTCCTTTTATATGAATTAATTATCTGTAAGTTTATGCTTGCTGCTACTTTTATCAGCAATACTTCTTTTTAAAAATTTTTTGTAGTTGCTCTGGGTTATAATGTACCTGTTTAATTTTTTATAGTCTATATTTAAACAACATAATGCCTTGTAATATATAACCTAGTGCCTTACAAAGTATCCTTCCATTTCCTCCTCCCTCTTCCACTATATTATAAAATCTATAATACATTGTTATTATATTTGCTTTAAACAGTCAAGTATCACTTCCAGAAATGAGAAAATGCAAAGCAAAATCTGTTTTATTGATTTACTTATTAATTATTACTGCCACTTTTTGTAGATCTAAATAAGCAAGAGATTCTTTTTAACATTGTTAATATTTAATATTTTAAAATATTAAAACAAACTGTGAAAGAGAAAAATTCAAAAATTATATTAATCAATGATTTCTTATTTCTGAATGAAGAAATATTTTATCACAATTAGAAAGTATATTGTGTGAAGCACTTTTGGGCACCTTTAAACTTATATTCTATTAATAAGTGTAATATAATATTTGCTTAATTTTCAGAAAACCCACTGTAACTAATTTACAATTTTCTATTTAACAGGTAAGAAAACAGACTTATAGAAACTACTTAACTTAAATAACTAATTTATATAGCTAATCAATAGTAGAGCATGGTCAAGAAGCTACATCCATCTGACACAATAGTTTATATTTTTCATTTGATTTGATTCCCATATTAGTTGATATTTGCAACTCAGAGAGTTTAAGTAATGTGCCCATGGTTAAATACTGGTATGTGGCATGAGGAGAATTAAAAATTTTGCCTGCTTGATTACAAACCTTTTGCTAGAATCCATTACATTATACTAATATCCAATCAACTTTAGAGACATGTGATCATCTATCTACAGTAAAAGACAATTAATAAAATTATGCATTATAGTTCTATGTGCATTTCTAATATAACCTCAAAGGAAATTATTTTAATAAATTCTTTTAATTTGATGTCATCTAGAAGCAATTATAATTCTGATTTCTCCCCAAATATCCTTGGAAGCATATTAAAAACTAATTATTAAAAAATCAAATACCACAAGAGGAATTTAAATTAATATCAAAGTATATGTGAATTTTAAAAGATCAAATGAGTCTTTCAGCACTTCCAAATGTATCCTATTAATCAAAGTAATTCTTACCTGACTTTTGGCTATAACTACATTTCATTTAGATGGTATTTTAGAAGGTTAAAATTCCACTAGTTTAAAAATTGCTAAATTATTTTTTAAAAGTAAAATTGTTCTGAAAATTAATTAATAAGATACAACTGTATGTGGCATATAAGAAACCTAATTTGAAAAGCTGATTCTCTTAAAGCTTAACATATCAATCAACTTCTAGCCAGGCTAACCAAGAAGAGTGGTAAGAGGGTTCAAATTAACAGTATCAGAAATGAAAATAGCATCATCCCTATTGATCTCACAGATGTTAGAAGGATAATAAGGGAACACTTCAAACAAAACTATGACTACATCTTTTAATAACTCAGATAAAATGGACAATAGCTTGAAAAATACAAACTTCCAAAATGCATACAAGGAGAAAGAGTGACTTCACTCATGCTATGTATGTTAAAGAAATTCAATCAATATTTAATAATTTTCCAAAAAAGAAAGCACCAGGCCCAGATGGTTTCAATGGTGCATTCTACCAGACAGTCAGAAAAGAAGTAACACTAACTCTCCACAGACTCTACCAGAAGATAAAAGCAGAGGGAACACTTCCTAACTCATTCTATGAGGCCAGCATTTTCCCAACAAAACCAGACGAACACATGAGTAGAAAGGAAAACTTTAAAGAATAATATCACTCATGGGTAAAGATGCAAAACTTCTCAACAAAATATTAGCAAACAGCATCCATCAATGTATACAAAGAATTACATACCACAAATGAGTGGAATTTATTTCCAATACGCACACTGATTCAGCATTTAGAATTTAGTCAATGTGGCCACGTGCAGTGGCTCACGCCTGTAATCCCAACATTTTGGGAAAGCTAAGACAGGCAGATTACATGAGGCCAGGAATTTGAGACTAGCATGGCCAACATGGCAAAACCCCCTCTCTACTGAAAATACAAATATTAGCCAGACATGGTGACACGTGCCTGTTATCCCAGCTACTCAGGAGGCTGAGGCAGGAGAATTGCTTGAACCTGGGAGGCAGAGGTCGCAGTGAAAGGAGATTGTGCCATTGCATTCCAGTCTGGGTGACAGAGCAAGACCCTGTCTCAACAAACAAACAAACAAACATAAAAGTCTAGTCAATGTAACAAACCACATCAACAAGCTAAAGAAAAAGCATGTGATCATATAAATTGATGCTGAAAGCACTAAAAAAACTTCGATATCCATTCATGATTAAGGGAAACCTCTCAGCAAACTAAGAATGGTGGAAAACTTGCTCAACTTGCCAAAAAAAATCTCATCTACAAAAATCCTGTAGCTAATATCGTACTTAATGGTGGGAAACTTTCCCATTAAGATTTTTTCCCCTGAGACTTGGAACAAGGTAATGATGTCTCTTCTCACGACTCCTATTCAGGATGGCACTGGAAGTCTCTGAAAATAAAATAAGAAAAGAAAAAGAAAAATATACACGTATACACATTGGCAAGGAAGCTATAATACCAAATTTATTTGCTAGTGATATTATATACCAAAAAAAGGAAAAAAAGAAAAAACAACAACCCCGAAACTAATAAGAAGGTACAGCAAGATCATGGAATAAAATGTTCACTTGTGCAAGTCAATTGCTTTCCTGTATATGTGCATTGCACTATTAGAATTTGCAATTAAATAAAACTACCATTTACAAGAGTATCAAAACAAAGAAAAACAAAAACAAGAAATTAAGTTATTAGGCATAAATCTAACAAAATATTCACAAGATCTATTTGCAGAAAACTATCATACGTAGGAAAAAAAGATTATCTGAAAAAGTAAAAATATATTAGATGTTCATGGATTAAAAGACTCAATATTGTTAGGATGTCAGTCTTTCCTAACTTGATCTATAGATTTAATGCAATCTTAATAAAAATCCAAGTGAGATATTTAATAGACTATGATAAATTTATTCATAAATATTTAATCAAAGACAAAATAATTAACTAAGATTTTGATTGAAATTTTATTAAATATGTGGATCAAGTTGTGAAGAACTGATGTCTTGACAACATTGGAGTCTTACTGTCCACGTTCATGGACATGGTAAGAGGGTTCAAATTAACTTCACTTAATTAAATCTTCTTTGATTTCATTCATCAGAGTTTTATAGTTTTCTTCATAAATATTTTACATTATTTTAGACTAATACCTAAGTATTACTTATTTGGTGCTAATGTAATGACAATTATTTTCTTATATACCAGGAATAAAAAATTGAAATCCCAATTGTCAATTATTTTCTTAGATACCAGAAATAAATACTTGGAAATTCAATTGTTCATTCCTGGTATCTAAGAAAATAATTGACTTTTAAATATTAACCTTGTATCCTGCAAGCTGGCTATAATCATTTAGATCAAGATTTTTGGTTTTGCTTTTTATTCTTTAGGATTTCCTACATAGACATTCATACAATCTGTGAATGAGGACAGTTTTATTTTTCTTTCCTAATCTTCTGTTTACATTTTTGTATGAGTCCAGGTTCTCCAGAGAAATAGAATCAATAAGGTATACATACATATACACATGCACACATATACTCTGTTGATTCAGTAAGTGTTTTCCCGTCCTTAGACTTGAATCGAAATATCTGCTCTTCTTCAGGTGGAAACTACACCATTGACTCTCCAGGGTCTCCTAGGTCAGCAGCTTGTCAACTCAAACTGTGGATCATTTATATACACATATATGCTCATGTATGTGTGTATGTATATGTATGTGTGTGTGTGTGTGTATATATTTATATAAAATAAGGAATTGGCTGTCATATTTTCTTAGTCTATTTGTGCTGCTATAAAAATACATACAAAATACTGTAGCTTAGGTAGCTTATAAATGACAGAAATTTATTTCTGAAAGTTCTACAGGCTGAGAAATCCAAGATTAAGGTGCCAGCAGATTCAGTGCCTGCTAAGGGCCCTTGTGATAATTAATATTGAGTGTCAACTTGATTGGGTTGAAGGATGCAATGTATAGTTCCTGGGTATGTCTGTGAGGGTGTTGCCAAAGGAGATTAACATTTGAGTCAGTGGACTGGAACAGGCAGACCCACACTCAATCTGGGTGGGCACCCTCTAATCAGCTGCCAGCATGGCTAAAATAAAGCCGGCAGAAGAAGGTGGAAAGAGCAGACTCAGCTAAACAGTGCCATCTGTGAATGAGAAAGAAGGCTGTATTGTCAGCGTTCTCTAGAGGGACAGCACTAATAGGATGTATGTATATATGAAAGGGAGCTTATTAAGGAGAATTGACTCACATGATCACAAGGTAAAGCTCCATGATAGGCCATCTGCAAGCTAAGGAGCAAGGGAGCCAGTAGTAAATGAGTCCAAGTCCTCAAACCTCAAAAGTAGGAAAGCTAACAGTGCAGCTTTCAGTCTGTGGCCGAAGGCCTGAGAGCCCCTGGCAATAAACTAGTGTAAGTCCAAGACTCCAAAAGCCAAAGAACGTGGAGTCTGATGTTTGAGGGCAGGAAGCATCCAGCGTGGGAGAAAGATGAAGCCTGGAAGGCTATCTTCTTTCAAGGAAGAAAAATCCCTGGTGATCTCCTCAAGTCCACAAATCTTGTGGAGTATGTTTTCTGTTTAAACCAATGTTGGTGTTTGTGCTTTTCTTCACACCTCTTTCTTTTAAGAATCCTTCAAAGGAAAGACATAATTACATGTTATTTTAACTTGCCTGGAGATTTTAATATCTACTAATCTCCGTTTTAGGAAAGGTGCTAAATTGAAGGAGAAGAACAGAAGGGAAAATGATGTGGTTCTGGAGTTACTGTGATGAACAAAGGATCAATCAAACTCTTCATAGTTTGTCTAAATAAAAAATTCAGTAATCAGATCATAAAATTCTATGTTCATCCATAGAGAATCTGTAATCCAAATGGAGCCTGTGCCAATTTTATTTAAAACTTCATTTAGGCCAGGTGCAGTGGCTCACACCTGCAATCCCAGCCCTTTCAGAGGCCAAGGCGGGAGGATTGCTTGAGTCCAGGAATTTGAGACCAGCCTAGGCAACACAGGGAAACCCTGTCTCTACAAATAATTTTAAAAATTAGCTGGGTGTGGTGGTTTGTATCTGTAATCCCAGCACTTTGGGAGGCTGAGGTGGGAAGATGGCCTGAGTCCGAGGAGGTTGAGGCTGCAATGAGTTGTGATGGCACCACTGCACTCTAGCCTGGGTGACAAAGCGGGACTCTGTCTCAAATAAATCCATACATACATAAATACAAATAGATGTATTTAAAGCTTTGTAATTTTTGAGGAGGTCAGGGGGTGTTTGCCAGAGGCTGGAGATGAAAGTGAGACATGGGGAAAGGGAAGATGGTGGCCAAAGGGTGCAAAGTTTCAGTTAGACTGAAGGAATACATTTTATTGAACTGACTGCACAGTGTAGTAACTGTGCCACCGTCAATAATAATGCATTGTGTATTTCCAAAATGCTAGAGGAATACATTTATAATATTCCTAATCACAAAACATGTTGATAAGGTGATGGACATATTAATTAGCTTAACTGAATCTTTCTACAATGTATACATAGATCAAAACATCACACTATAGCCCCTTAAGTATACACAATTATTATTTGTCAATTAAAATACAATTTAAAAAGTTTAATTTTAAAACAGACTTTGAAAAGGAATCACATAATTATAATCTATAATATACAAATAAATAAAACAGCAATTTTAAGGAAAAATCTTGTAACTGATTTATAAAGCAACAAATTTAGGTGTATTTTCTTTCATAAAAGTATAAAAGAGTTCTTTTAATTAAATAATATTAAATATGTATAAAAAGATATTTGACTTTAAAATGTCAGCGTATTCATGTTTTCTGAAATACATCCAATTGTAAAAAAAAAAAAAAAAAAAAAAAACTTGTACGTGTAATTGCTAACATGATAGATATAAGCATTAGACTCCTTTTTAACCTATGAGAAACAAATTTATTTCTACTGAAATTGCATAAATTATATTATTATGAGCCATGGTTGTTTTATGGTCAAGTTGAAGGTTTCAGACCATACATATGTTTATCTGTCAACTTTGGCTTCACCTACTCGTCTTCAAAGAGAGAGAGAGAGAGAGATCCTACACAAAGTTGAATATTTGCATACTGTAAAATGTATGTAATGTCTTTTATCTCAAAGTGCTAACCTGTTATATACTAATAAATGAGTATATGCCTCAGAATAGCTACTTCAAAGGAATCACTGTAAACTGTTCACAATGGGAGCGTTTAGAGTACTTTTTTTCCAATTGACAGTCAAAGCAAAAAATCATTTTAGATTTTTGACCAGCAGATAAGGAGGTTCTAAAATAGCTTCAGAAACTAAAACAATCTACAGGGAGAGGTTTAAATAACACTTTTCTTTTTTTTTCTTTTTTTTTTTAAATTTATTTATTATTATTATACTTTAAGTTGTAGGGTACATGTGCATAACGTGCAGGTTTGTTACATATGTATACTTGTGCCATGTTGGTGTGCTGCACCCATCAACTCGTCATTTACATCAGGTATAACTCCCAATGCAATCCCTCCCCCCTCCCCCCTCCCCATGATAGGCCCCTGTGTGTGATGTTCCCCTTCCTGAGTCCAAGTGATCTCATTGTTCAGTTCCCACCTATGAGTGAGAACATGCGGTGTTTGGTTTAAAAAAATAAATAAATAAATAAATAAATAACACTTTTCATACTAATTTTTTAAAGAAAACAAAATCTTTTCTGGGAATTATTAATAGTGGCAAGAGGTATTCCAACAACTTTGATGAATATACTTAAGAAATGGTTAAAGCAACTGCTTATCTTATTTAAGTAGGTTCTGGGATTCAGCTCAACTACAAGGACATTTAGTTTCTGTTGTAAGATAGTGGAGCAAAACAGGCTCCAGAAATGAGAAACTGCAGACACTGCTTTTTTTAGGTCATAATGGATAAATTATGAACATCAAATTAAAAAATGAAGCTGGGTTCTCCAGTGCTTTTTTCCCAGCAGGTTTTTCTTTTCATTTTAGTTGGTATTTATTTCCTCTTTGAACCCAAGAAATTGTGAACATCTTCCTGGCCTTTCATATTAAAAAGTATTTCCTTGTTCATTATCCATGGTCCACCTAAACAGCGTGTGTGTTTTTGAGAAGACATAATATGCTCATTGTAATAGAGTTAGGAAAGTTTCAACCTTTAGATATAGCAAGCCATTTCTTAGCGAAACATACCTCTTGAGTGTATTATCTCTGTCTCATAATCAATATGAATATATCGTTTTAATGCTGCTTTAGGCAATTTTACTTTGTAATTTGTCTTTGAAAGCTTTTCCATATATATATATATATATAAAATCATTCTGTATTTTTATACATACATGTATGTGTGTATATATGTAAGTGTGTGTAAGCATATATAATATGTGTGTGTATTCACATACATGTGGACTATTTTGAACTTTCAGTAATTGAGAGCTCTCAAGGCAATATGTTAGAAATTTTTAGGTATTGTCTTATTGTATTTTAATATTTATGTTATACTTTCCTGACCAATAGGTATTACAATACCACACATGCTCTCAGCTGATAAGTACTTTACTACAATCTCATCTTGACTCTGATTACAGTATCATGAGTGTATGTAAATATACATATAAACTTATCAAATTGCACATGTGTATTGTATGTGGGTTAAGGTAGGTCAATTAAACCTCAATGAGCTTGAGTAAAAGTGGTTGTGGATAGGTTTGGGTGGGTAAGCAGGGAAAGAAAATTTCTGTCCTGAAGGAAATACTTGCTATTTTGCTTTGAATGGTAGTTACAAATTTATTACACAGTATATTCAAAATATGAGTAAAAAATAAAATAAAAAATGATGAAATAACAAAAGAATGTAGAGACCACTGGAAAATGGGCATACTAAAAGGGCCATAAGTATCACTGCAGTCTGAAATTAATGAGGGCAAATTGCAGGGAAGATCACTGGAAGAAACTATGGACAAGGCACGTCATGACCACTCAGGATTTGAAGAAAACAAAAGCAAAATTTTTAATTTAAAAGTACCAGAGATGTATTTACCTAGAACAGGGGTGTCCAATCTTTTGGCTTCCCTGGGCCACATTGGAAGAAGATTTGTCTTGGGGCACACATAAAATACACTACCACTAACAGTAACTGATGAGCTAAAAATAAACAAACAAAGTTGCACGAAAATCTCGTCATGTTTTAAGAAAGTTTATGAATTTGTGTTGGACTGCATTCAAAGCCATCCTGGGCTGCATGCAGCCTGTGGGCTGCGGGCTGGGCAAACTTGACATAGAGGATATGTAATATATCTTTCATGACCAGGAATTCATCCTCTGCACCAACCATCTAAAGACATTAGGTTCCTAAGCACTGGATTCAGTGGCCAATGTGTGTACAGCCTAGTCATAAAGTACTTGGAGATGTCAGTTTAAAGCTCTAGATACTCTTCAAGGGTTTCAAACTGAGGATTTACTAAAACTTTTAGTGTCGGCAAGCTTACAAAGTACCTCTTCTACTAGATATGAGGGATAAACCACCAGAAAAATAAAATCTAGGGTTTAATTTATACATTATACTCTGAGCACCACCAAGGAAACCTAATAAGACCTCTGATTATGTGATTACTTTTGGTCTTACACAATTCAACAACCCTGCTTAATTAATAATGACATTTAGTTGGTCAACTGCACCAAGTACTAGGAAAGGAATTTTTTTTTGCCTATGTTCTCTCTATGCTTCAGTTTCCCCTTCAGGAAAAAGAGAATTATAATAAGGGTAGCAACACCACAAGGATTATAAGTATTACATATGTAAAGAGCTTAGACATGTACCTGGCACACAAAATATGATATATCAGAATCCATTGCTGTTGTCATGATGGACATTTCATTTCACACAAGCTAAATTAGTGAAGTGACCATGAGTAAGGTGTTATGCCTATGTGGCATGAATGTCAGACATAGACTGTAGTCAAGTCTGGGGAGGAGAGGGATTTGTAGCCATGCCAAAATGTGGCCCTAGCATTGCCGTTACTAATATTTACATGAGAAGCTAAAATATATGATTTGCACGTTGAGTCTCTAAATTTCCAAGTTTTGGTTCAAATTCAGAAATTCCATAAAGCTCAAATAAAAAATATCTTCAGCTCAGATCTGCTCTTGAGTCTGTCATCTTTCAAACTCTGTTGCAAATATTTACATTGACTGTTTTTACTTAAGCGTTTACCAAGTTGACTTTTTGTGCACAATCCCCCAGGAAAAAAGTCTTCTGTTGTTATATTACATAATATTTCTTCCTTGTACACAAACATATTTTCTGTCATTCCAGAAAATTAAAAGTGTAAGAGCTGGTTATCATAAATAGAGTAGGAATGCTACATGGGTGAGCTTGGTGTAACACTTATTCTGGAGGGAGGGAGGGAGGGAAGGAAGGAAGGAAGGAAGGAAGGAAGGAAGGAAGGAAGGAAGGAACGAACGAACGAACGAACGAACGAACGAACGAACTAAGGGAGAGAGGGAGGGAAGGAGAAAAAGGAGGGAGGAGTAGAGAGGAGGGAGGGAGGGAGGGAAGAAGGAAAGGAGGAAGGAAGGAAGGAAGGAAGGAAGGAAGGAAGGAAGGAAGGAAGGAAATAGGAAAAGGGAAGGGGGAAGAGGGAAGCAGGGAAGGAAGAAAAGGAGGAATTGAGGAAAGGGGAAGAAAGGAAGGAAGAAAGGAAGGATGGAAGAAAGGAAAGGGGAAAGGAAGAAGGGGGAAGAAAGGAAATGGGAAGGGAGGAAGGGGGAAGGAAGAGAGGAGGAAGGGAGGAAGGAAAAAGGAAGGAAGAAAGGGAGGAAGGGAGGAAGGGGAAGGGAGGAAAAGAGAAAGGGGAAAGGAAGGAGGGGGGAAGGGAGGGAGAAAGGAAGGGGGAAAGGGAGGGAGGAAGGGAGGAAGGGACAAGGGAGGAAGGGATGGGGAGAAAGGGAGGAAGGGAGAATGGAAGAAAGGAGGAAGGAATGAGGGAGGAAGAGAGGAGGGAGGAAGGAATGAGGGACGAAGGGAGGAGGGAGGAAGGAAGGGAGGAAGGAAGAAAGTGGGGGAAGGAATGAAGGAACAAAGTGGAAAAATGAGGAAGGAAGGGAAGAAGGGAGGGAGGAAGGAGAGAGGAAGGGAGAAAGAAAGGAAGGGAAGAGGGAGGGAGGGAAGAAGGGGAAGATAGTAAGGAAGGAAGACAGGGAGTAATGAAGGGAAGAAGGGAGGAAGGAAGGGAGGGAGGAAGGAAGGAGGGAAGGAAGGGAGGGAGGAGGGAAGGTGGAAGGGAGTTATGGAGGAAGGGAGGAAGGAAGGAAGCAGGAAGGGGGAAGGAGAGAAAGAGAGAAGGGGGAAGGAGGAAAGGAAGGAAGAAGGGGGAAGGAAGCTGGTGGGAAGGGAGGAAAGGAGGAAGAGGAAAAGGAAGGAGGGAAGAATGGAGATAAAGAGGGAGAGAGAAAGGAAGGAGGAAGGGAGGGAGGAAGGGAGGAAGGGATAAGGGAAGAAGGGAGGAGGGAGGAAGGAAGGGAGAAAGGAAGGGGGAATGGAGGAAGGAATGAAGAGGGGAAGGGAGGAAGGAAGGGAAGAAGGGAGGGAGGAAGGGAGAAGGGAGTGAGGAAGGGAGGAAAGGTGGAAGGAGGAGGGGTAAGATAGGAAAAGTGGAAGAGAGGGAATAAGAGAGGAAGGGAGGGAGAGAGGGAGGGAGGGAGAGAGGGAGGGACGGAGGAAAGAAGGAAGGTAGGAAGGAAGGAAGGAAGGAAGGAAGGAAGGAAGGAAGGAAGGAAGGAAAGAAGGAAGGAAGGAAGGAAGGAGGGAGGGAATGAAGGAGGGACAGAGGAAGGGAGGGTAGAACAGGCACAGTGAGTACCGCTCTTTGGTGCACTAATCTGGTTTGGATCCTTATACCCTGACTGATGAAGTCTGCACTACCTGAAGATGTGCAAATCACTTTGATGCTTTCCCCAATAGCTCAGCAGCCTCAATCCAGGCAGATTCTGCTATCAGACAAACTGATGATCAGCAACAGAATTTATTAACCCAAAAAGATTTTATGGATATAGAGAGCAATGGCTGACACTGCCTTATAACCTTACAATCTTTCCAATGTTTATCACTTACACTATCTCAAAAGCTGCATTTGTAGATATTGTCTTTTGAATGGTCAGCCAGAATGTACTTTTCAGAGTCTATCTGCTGAACTGTAACAAGAGTTTATTGAATAATTAGGCACATAGGTAAGTAAACAAGACTCTTTAATAAAAATGTGGTTCTTGTCTATCAAATTCCCAGAGAATATTATGCAAAGTATAAATCCTCATTCTAATACTTCTCTGTCAAGCTTATATCTGCAGTTTTTTATTGCTCTCTATGTGTCCACTTTAATGTTTCTTATTTACTCAGGAAACTGCTAAATAGGGATTATTAGAATCACATGCAAACAAGAATAACTAGGAATTAGTGATAATTGGGAAGCTTGCCTAGCAGTGGGCATTTAGGCAAATTATAATAGCCAGATATCATATTTAACTTAGATGTTGGGAGATTTTTAAAATTAAATTATTTATTCTCAGTTGTGTTTCGAAAGGTGGACTGACCACTTACTCGTTTCCAGCTAGAAGGACTGTCTCTAGTGCAAACATTCACTAATTCACACAACACTCTTGCCTTTAAGACTCATGATGAACTTCCAGAATTTCCAGGCCCATGAGAGATGGATGATACAGAATTGGACAAGAAACAGACTGATAGGCAAGCAACACTAACAGACAAGAATATAAAATCATATAAGGTGCAAAATCTTTAGTGCATTCCCTGAATTAATCTAATGCCAGATTCTCAGTGTGTTGATCAATTCAAGGACAGCAGCCCTATTTTATTTATCTTTATACACTAACACATAGCAAGTTATTATTGTAAGACTGGGCAGGAAAAGTTGATAGACCTGAAACTCACATAGTATTGCAGTTTAAGGACTTATTAACTCCAGGAAACCAGGTACCCTCACTCCAATGCTACATGCACTCATTCAGATACAATAAATGGCTTCACAGTTTGTGCTTCTCCTGGGCTTGTGATTAAGGTGGAGGAGAGGTTTGTGACATCAGCTGTTTTGTAAAGAGAACTGCCCAGTAAGGTTCCCTTGGAGTGATCTTGCCATTACTTGGCATAGTGGATAGAAGAGTGACCCTCAAAAAGATAAGTTCACTCTTCATTCCCGAAACCTGCTAATGTTACCTTGAAAAAGAGCCCTTGTAAGTGTAATTAAATTAAGGATCTTGAGATGAGGAGATTATTCTTGATCATGTGAGTGGTCATTATTTAAATTAAAAGTGTCCTTATAAGAAAAAGTCAGAAGGAGATTTGAGTCAGACAGAAAAGGAGATGACACAAACAGAAGAGGAGGAAGCATTGTGATCACAGAGGCAGAGATTAAAGTGATGCAACCACAAGTCAGAGAATACCAGCAACCACTAGAAGCTGGAAGAGGCCAGGAATGGATCCTCTAGGGACTCCAAAAGGAGCTTGGCTCTGCTAACACTCTGAATTTGGACCTCTGGACTTTAGAACTGGGAGATTAAAAAAAATTCTGTTGTTTTAAGCCACCCAGTTTGTGGAAATTTGTTAGAGTGACCACAGGAAACCAGTATGCCTGGGATTGTTCTCTGGTTTCAACTCATAATGATGCCAATGCATTTCTGTCCTTACAGAGCAACCACTCTCTTAGAGTGCGTGAATTCCACATTCCAACTCACATGTATGGAAATTATGTTCATTTAGGTCTTTCATTTTTAAAGAGTTCCAAGTTGGCATTATTTTTCTTTAGGAAAGGCATGTTTAGCTCATGAAAACCTTGCAAAATGCTTCAGAGATGGCCACCTTGGAAAACAAAGTCCTTGCTTTCTGCTGACTTAGAGGCTACTTTGGAAATTGACATTTTGACACCCATATCTCCTCATCTATATCCATGCAGAGAATTGTGGGCAATCATTGCATTCTTTCACTTGAATAGATCTTTGCCATCATTTTTATTTGTTTGTTTTAGGCAAGAGACACATTGTGGAAGGCTCTACAGCAATATAAGGTACTCAGTTCAATAATGACTGAACGCATGATGTGATATAATAAATAAATAAATAAATATTCATTCAAGACCTGCCTTCTTTATGAAAAGTTTGCTTCTTCAACACTCCTCTATGAAATGCAATTTGGCTTCAAGTTAAAAGAACGGTCACCAAGGTTGAAGAAACAGGGTTAAATCTACTGCCCACCTGCTGGGCAATCTTGCATGCATTACTTAAACTCTCTTTGCTTCAGTTTCCCCTTCAGGATAAAGAGAATTATAATAAGGGTAGCAATATCCTGAGGATAAAAAATGCTACATATGTAAAGCACTTAGACAAGTACCTGGCACACAAAATGCGGTATATCAGAATCTGTTGCTATTATCATGTTGGACATTTTATTTCACACAAGCTAATTTAAAAGCCTACCTCTACTGGCTCAGTAGATTAGACATGGAATTGGATGGTGTCACATTCTCTGGGAATGGGAACCCTTCGTTTTACTGTAAATACCAAGAGCTTTCATCCTCAGTGTCTGATCTCCTAGGCTTTCATACTACTTGGAGAAATTGCAGAATTTTTGAGGAGAAATATCACTTGTTCATTTTGCATCTCTCTTTACAGTATAGAGTCCTGTCCCCAGTTGCTTTGTAAAGGTAGATCTCGAAATAAATTGATTAGATTAATTTTCTTCTTAAAATTTGTTCTTAATAATTGTTCAGGGGACTTGCTGTAGCTTCTTGGAGTTTTAAAAAAGACTAACCATCATGATGAGTGGTAATGATGGCTGCTTTTGCCAGACCCATTTTTTGTCTGTGCACCAAAAATGTGACTTGGGGCTGGTTTGGAAGGACTTTGAAGTGACAGAATAGCTTGAAAGCCTTGATTAAAGAGGACTTGTTTACAAAACAAACTTTAAGATTATAGGAAAACTTCCTCAGTGACTTTTTTAGGTCTTTGATTCAATGAACCAGATCCTTCTTTTCTCCCATGGGGTGAAGCTGCCCTAGACCACAATAGAGAAAGTCTCGCAGATAAGCTTGCCAAATCCATGCCCGATACAATTAGTGGGAAACAAACTATAATCTTTAAAGAGCAGGTGGAGGAATGATGAACAAAAACAAAACCCGTGTTTGGCCATATATCCTGTTTTACTGACCATTCATATTTTTTGCAAACATTTAATTAAAGAGAAGACTTTTTTATTTTATTTTTCATCTTGGAGCTATAAATACTGTACTTGCAATCATAGATATTCTTGGAGCAGGTGATGAAACTAAAATGTCAAACCAAAAAGAAAGACCTTTGAGTGTCTTATAATTTTTAGACTTCCTTTCTCTGTTTCTCTCTCTCTCTCTCACTCACTTTTGTTATTTGTGTGTGTGTGTTTGTTTTTAAAATCTGACTGCTTTATTTTCAATGATATTTCTCATGGAACCACATTCTTCATTCCTGAGGGTCAGTAATTCTCAAAGGCTGCCTTCAGAGACATGTGAATAGGCTGTTTTTCTTAGCATTGTGTTTCCCACCTCTAGTCCACAGCATGAAACATTATACACACTCAGTAAATAGTTGTTGAATAAATGGAATAAAAGCCAATAGGATCTTGTCTTCAGGTGTGACCTTTTTTTTTTGACTTCCTTTTCATGTGCTAGCCATAAAAGCATTTTGATAAAGCTGTGAATAGACATTACTATTAGCACGTGTAAAATTCTTTCTGAAGGTTTCTTACATTTATTTACTCCATCTCAATATCTTGCCATTAACAGATTTTCTGTTATTTTTCAGAATTTTTTAGAATTTCTCTGACTGCTTTAATCACTGTGGTCCCTACCACTCCACTTATTCTCCATTGTATTGATTCTTTCCTTCTCTTCATCACACTTAGTGTGATAGGAAATGGGACTTTTACATGTTTACTGCCTGTTTCCACCACTGAAATGCAGTTCACTAGGTCTAAGTGAGCAGGGACCTGGCCTCTCTCATTCACTATTCTACTGCCAATATTTAACATAGTTCTGAGCTCATCATAAGAGCTTAATAAATATTTGTTATAAATAAATTTTTGCATTACAAAACATAAACGTTTCATTCAGTAAAGTTAGCATTCATTTGTTAATTTTAGAAAAAGCTTTTCAAAATAGCTTTAAGTTATATTTCATCCACATGATATTTAAGGTATATAAATTATTACAGAATATGAAACAAACATTGTGATTTCATCTCGACTTATCTATTTTATTTTCTATTATGGTTTGTTTTAATACATAAGACTTTTCTGTGTTATATGTACTATGTTCAGGCTGTTAACTAAAATAAGCTGCAAGAATTTGCGTCAGAATAGAAATACCTGAGATAAATACTTCATTACATTTGCCTTTACACTTATAAAATTCATCTAAGTAGGTATAATTAAAAGTTTTGATTTGTATAAAATGATCTGAAGAAAGACCAATTGCAAGAAGCAACACATAAAATCAGAAAAGGGGCCAAAAATTAGATTTATTCACTGTTGGCTTTTTTTAGTTTTGTGCATGTCTTAGTCCATTTGGGCTGTTATAACAGAGGACTATAGATCAGATGGATTATAAACAACAGAAAATTATTTCTCACAGTTCTAGAGCCTGGGAAGTCCGAAATGAAGGTGTCAGCAGATTCAGTGTCTTTGGAGGGTTCATTTCCTGGTTCGTATCTAAATGGCGGTCTTCCCTTTGAGGCTTCACATAGCCAAAAAGCTAAGGGCACTCTCTAGAGTCTCCTCAATATGAACACTAAGGACACTAATCCCATTCATGACAGTGAAGTCCTAATAACCTAATCAACTACCAAAGGTCCCACCTCCAAATATCATCATATTGGGGGATTAAGATTTTAACATTTAGATTTTGGGAGTACACAAAATTCAATCTATAGCATTCCATCCCTGTCCTCTCCAAATTTATATCTTTCTCACATGGAAAATATGTTAATTACATCCCAACAGTTGCAGCACTTGTTCCAGCGTCAACTATAAAGTAAAAACCCAAAGTGTAATCTAAATATCATCTAAATATCATCTACATCAGATATGGGTGAGACTCAAAGTATGATTTATCTTGAGGCAAATTCCTCTTCAGCTGTGAACCTGTGAAACTAAACAAGTTATATGCGTCCAAAATATAATATCGGGACAGGTGTAGTTTAAAGATATCCATTTCAAAATGGAAAAACAGGAAAGAAGAAAGAAGTAATGGATCCCAAATGAATCCAAATGACAAGGCAAACTCCATGAGATCAAAGGCTTAAAAATAATCCTTTGTGACTTGATATGTTCTTCTCCAAGTCCAAACGACAAGGCAAACTCCTTGAGATCTAAGGCTTAAAAATAATCCTCTGTGCCTTGATATGTTCTTCTTCAGGTCCACTGGGCTGAAGGTCGCACCATCAAGATACACTGGGGTGGCAGTCTTGTTCCTGCAGCTTTCCTGTTCGGAGTTGGGCATTCAGAGCTTTGATCAGCCCTGCCTTCAGTGGTTTTGGACAGAAGCCATCTAGTATGTTGAAAGGAAGGCAATGGTCCCTTCCATTTGAAATTGAGGAGGTAGCCTTGATTATCTCTAAGTCACCTTTAGGCTCACACTTGTCTTAAGGAATAGCATCTGGTTTCTGTTGGGATTAATAATTAGCCCCATGATTCACATTCATACTTGTCTCCACATCAATGGGTCAATTGGCCACATCCTTAATGTCCTTTTCTGAACACACTTTCTCATGTTTTGCCATATGAATTGGTTAAAAACTTCCAAAATTTTAAAGTTCCAATTCCTCTCTGCTTAGCAATTCTGCCTTTAAGTCAATCCTCTCTCATCTTACCATAAGCAGTTAGGAAGAGCTAAGCTTCACCTTGAACACTTTGCTTAGAAATCACTTCAGCTAAATATCTAATTTTACCACTCACAAATTGTAACTTCCACAAAACACTAGAACATGGACACAATTCAACCAACTTCTCTGCCACTTTATAAAAAGAATCTCCTTCCTTCCACTTTCTAATAATGCTTTTGTTCAATTAAGAACTCATCAAATGACCGTCCCTATTTGTACCAACACTCTGCTCATCACTGTTACTATGGTTTGAGTCTGGTTTGTCCCCTCTGAAACTCATGTTGAAATTTTATCCCCAGTTCAGCAATGTTGACAGATAAGACCTTTAATAGATGATTGGGTCATGAGGGCAGGATTAATGGATTAATGGGTTACCATAGGAGTGGATTAGTTTTCAAGAGAGTAAGTCTGTTACAAAAGCCAGTCTGGCTCTCAGTGCTCCCCTCTTGCCCCGTGATGCCTTCCGCCATGTTATGATGCAGCACATGACCCTCACAGGAAGTCAGTCAGATGTGGCTGCCCAATCTGGACTTCCCAGCCTCCAGAACTGTGAGAAATGAACCTCTTTTCTTTATAAATTACCGAGTCTCAGGTATTGTGTTATAGGAACAGGACTAAGGCAATTACTTAAGTATTAAGAAGATTCAGGCTTTCTCCATAACTCTCCTTTTATCTCTTAGCCCTCGCCAGAATTTCTTCTAAAGTTCTATTCACAGCAATGTAGGGTTTCTCTAGTATGCATTTCCAAACTCTTCCAGCCTCTACCCATCACCCAATTTCAAAGCTGTTTTCACATTTTTAGGTATTTGTTACAGAAGCACAACCACTTCTCTGTATCAATTTCTATCTTAGACTGTTTGGGCAGCTGTAATAAAATGCTACAGGTTAGGTGGGTACTTTGCATGTGAGGATGTAAATTCTGGGAGTCCAGCAGTGGAATGTTATAAATGGAATGTTAACATCCCCCTAAAATTTGTATATTGAAATTCTAACCCCTTTGTACTTGATAGTATTAAGAAGTGGGGCTTTGGGTAGGTAATGAGGACATGAGGGCTCCACCCTTGTGAATGAGATTAGTGGCCTTACAAAAAGACTTCTGAAAGCTCCCTTGGTCCTTCTACCATATAAGGACTCAGCCAAAGATGGCTGTGAACCAAGATGTGGGCCTTCACCAGATACTGAATCTGTTGGTGCTTGATCTTGGGCTTCCCAGCCTCAAAAACTGTGAGAACTAAATTTCTGTTGTTTATGAGTCCCCCAGTCTATATATAGTATTTTCTTACAGCAACCCAAATGGACTAAGACAGTGTATTTTGATATATTAAAATAGACTATTAGACAATAAAACTATAAATAATGTGGTTTTATTGAAATGTAATGACTATAGAAATGAAAACTTCCCTAAGGTATTCAGTTTTAATACTTCGTCATATTAAAATTTTTCTTAAATTAAAAAAATAAATAAATGTTCAAGAATCTTGGGACTGGATATTTAAATAATTTCACAGAAAAAAAGAATTAAAGCTTTCTTAGGATAAGCTGTGATGGTAGTGAAAAACTTATTTCTCTTACCATACAGTTTTGCATTTTTTTCCCACCAGTTTTCTTATCCCAAATTATCATCACTCTGGCTACACCGTTCATGTTATATTATTTTCTAAGTAAGCATGTAATAGTCACATTGAATATAATACAAACTTTATTGAACATTTTTCAATGTTTAATAAATGCTTATGATCTTCTTTATGATTGAAGATCACTGATATGATTGAAGATCATCCAATAATCATTATTGCTTTCTGCAGTAATAAAAGTGTTTTATTTTTATTTGCCCAATATGGTAGCCACTAGCCACATGGTAGCCACTTGAAATGTGGCTAGTGTACCTAAAGAAATTAATTTTTAATGTCATTTAATATTATTAATTTAAATTTAAATAGATACCCATGGCTAGTAGCTACCATATTGGGCAGCACAGATATAAGTTATGGATTTGAAATATTTTTCCTGCTTTCACTTCCCAACTCACAAAAGACCAATTTTAGAAGGGCCAATACAGTGTTAGTTCTCAATATTTCTGGAGTTCATCTGGCATAAGGACTTAAAGATTACCACTAAATTACAAAAAAAAATTATGCTTCTCACTTAAAGTTACCCAGGCTCTGTCTTTTCCTTTTTCACACTAAGGTTTTGTCTGGGTTTAAAAATCAGAGGGTCAAAGTAAGGCTGATTTTGCAGGATTCCATCTGGGAGTGGAAATAATAACGGGTGAGTGCCAGATATCTCAAGAAGGAGCCAGCACTCATGAGATCCACAGCCAAATTTACCAGATAAGGAAGAAGACAGAATGACAGAGAAAGAGAATCAGACAGAACAATATTAATAAAACTGTTTTGTTTAGCTAGGTCTGAACAAAATGGTTTTATTTATATCAGTCTGAGGTTCAAACTGGGTAGGAATCTCACCATATAAAAAAACAGATGTTTTTGGGGTTTGGGAGCAGGGGTTTTCATATAAGAAGAAAATAAGATAAGAATTTTAGTTTTTTGCCAGGTGCGGTGGCTCATGCCTATGATCCTAGTACTTTGGGAGGCCGAGGCAGGTAGATTGCCTGAGTTCAGGAGTTCAAACCAGTCAGGCAATATGGTATAACTCCGTCTCTACTAAAATACAAAAAATTAGCTGGGTGTGATGGTGTGCGCCTGTAGTTCCAGCTACTCGGGAGGCTGAGGCAAGAGATTTGCTTGAACTCTGAACCTGGGAAACCGAGGTTGCAGTGAGCTGAGATCATGCCACTGCACTCCAGCCCAGGCGACAGAGTGAGACTCTGTCTCTAAATAAATAAATAAATAAATAAATAAATAATTTTAGTATTTTTAAAAATATGGAAAAAGTTGTTCTTTTACTTCCAGGAAACACACCTATTATTTTTGCTTCCCGTAAGTCATAAGATTTGGAACAGAACACATTATATTCCAAATTGAACTACATGAATTCATAATTGCCTATTTTCTTAGATATCATTACCCACTTGCCACACACTTGAATATGAAACAGAAATTAAATTTGTGGATTTCCTATAACTGTAAAAGTTGTACATTTCTAAAAGCGTTTAACTCACCACAGAAATTATCAACACCTTTCGGCTATTAGGACCCATTAATCTCTGTCATATTTTGCAGATATATATCTGTCAGCTATGCTCAAAAGTTTGCTGTGAAACAAATACGTGTATTTTACAAGAGAAAAGCACCTTTGGAAACCACTTTTATAATGAACACCTTTTTCTTCAGGCTCATTTTTTGGAGTTTAGAACTCCAAGTAATGGAAATGGACCTGTCTGCTATTGTGTAATGTAACAAATCCATAGGGGAAAATAGAATGAAATCAGAAGCACAGAAAACCAGCTTCCTGCACTTCATCACCCTCCAAAGGAAACAAGGTGATATATAATACATGTAATAGAGTCTTGTGGGCCAAAGACAAATAGAACAGGCTGTACATTCCATTTTCACTCAAAAAGTTCTATTAGAAATATCACCAAATGAGCAAACTACTTTTTAAATGCCTGAAACAGAAACCAAGAAACAGTAGGTATGTTTGAAGACAGAGATCTCTAGTAGATGCACTAATGAAATCTTCATTGAAGAGGATTATAAAAAAGTTCCTCAAGTCAGTGACCAGCTAATTTATCATCCAAACTGAGGCATATTGGAAAGTGAAAGTTGGTGCTATTAATAATTAAGTGACTCTTCTAGACAAACCAAGACGTGTGGCCATCCTAATATGTGTCTCTCTTACTTAGCCCATTATTCATCCTTCCTGGTGCCCCTCCCTTACCCAAATACCACCATTTTTTAAGGCACTGTTTAATTCCTACTATAACAGTAGTACTTTCACAAACTCTTCAGCCCTCTTGGATATCTTCCTTGTTTATGCTTCTGCAACTCACAATCAGTTCTACAGGTTTATATTACATTTATCATTCACTTGTATGCAAGTTCTATTACTATAATTACACTGGAAGCTTCTGAAACCAAGCACCTTGCTCTATTTTTCAAATCTCCCTAAAGCCCAAAACAGTCCCCTGGAAAGAGTTGCTCAACAAATAGTCCTCTTCTTACTAGTTTCCTATATTTTCAAAGCCCCACTCAGGTCTTTCTTCTCCTATGAGGCCTTCTCAAACCAAAGCAGAGATAGTAAGCACTCCTCCTCTTATGGATTGTGGATATTGCTGGCTAAAACATAGCAATGCTTCATATATCAATACTGATTGCCTTACACAATATGGTATCTTTCCAGCTGGATGACAAGGGCATTGAGGGTAAGCATTATGTCTTACCCTTTTTCCCATCTCCAGTGTCTCTCACCACACTTACATCTAGTGATGCTAGGAAACATGTAATATTGAACATTCACAGCAACATCACAGTGACATATAGGTCATATGCAGCAGCATTTAGCATACATACAGGTCATATGTAGCAGCATCTGGCAAGGCCAATTTAAGTAAAAATGGCCCAGATAACATAGAACCAACCACGTCTTGAGTCATACATCTAGCTCCTACAGTAAAGGGGAGACGCTCTGGTCTCCCAGACACACTGGGACAAGCATAAAAATAGGGCTGAAAGGGATAAGAAAAGACTGAAAGTTGACCTGGCTAGAAATAGAGTTCATTGTTATTATCTCCTGATCTCGCTTCAGTACAGGACTAAAGGAATCTCGACTCAGTACAGGGCTAAAAGAATCCAGCCAGCCGCCCAGTCTGACAATGAAGAGAGACTCTGCGTGACCCAGAGAAAGCTCAAGCATGGATCAGGCGAGTGCAGTAAAAGGTGGTCCTAAACGGCGATCAAGGTGAAACTCCAGAGAGGCTAGGAGAAGGGCAACTGCAAGGCAGGAAGCACATGAGAAAAAGCTGGTTCTGGTGCTCCAAGGAAGAAGACTGTATTAGTTCATTTTCATGCTGTTGATAAAGACATACTCGGGACTGGGCAGTTTTCAAAAGACAGAGGTTTATTGGACTTACAGTTCCTCGTTGCTGGGGAGGCTTTACAATATTGGTGGAAGGTGAAAGATAAGGAGGAGCAAGTCACATCTTATGTGCATGGCGGCAGGCAAAAGGAGAGCCTGTGCAGGAAAACTCCCTTTTTTTAAAACCATCGGATCTCGTGAGACTTATTCACTATCACGAGAACAGCATGGGAAAGACTTGCCTCTATGATTCAATTATCTCCCACCAGGTCCCTCCCACAACCCATGGTAATTATGGGAGCTACAAGATGAGATTTGGGTGGGGACACAGAGCCAAACCATATCAGAGACTGTTGGAGTTAGGCTAGTTTAAGGACCAAAATCAAGGCAGGACTCCGGACCACTGAGAGAACATTGTAGGAGAGGGGAGAGAGTGAGCAAAGCTACCATCGATGCAAGAACAGACTGTTTCTTCACCCACCAGATAATGAGGGGAATCAGGATGTGATTTGAGCCCTGGCTGCAGTGCAGCAGCAGCAGCTGGGACTGTTTTGAACCTATGATGATGGGTGCAGAAACTGCTCTGGCCTGGACACAGAAATGAAACCTGTTAATATCCCCAGCTGAGAAATACTAAGAGATAACATGAAACAGGAATGGAGAAGTCCATGGATAGAAGATGAGCAGAGAGTATACTTTCCCTATGGGCATTCTTTAGGATATTAAGGATAGAAGAAAGGAGAAAGTGGCAGGGTAAGTGTTGGAAAAGCTGGGTTAAACATAATTAACCGTTTTCTTTTACTAAATAGTCCCATGTGCACTATCTCAAGACATGGCTCTCTTATGCAGTAAAACACTAAAACATCATTTCTAAACAAGAGAATAGAACAGAGCCTGTATAAAAATGTTGCCTCAGGCACACTGAACCCATGGAAGTGATAGAAAGTGGAGGGATGGTATACATGGAGCAAGTCCCTGGTTCCCTGGAGCAGTATTGTTCATCGTCTGCATTGCCTCCCACCACTTACTTGCCAGGAAAGTATTTGGGGGAATACTTTTAAAAATTAAAAAACATACAGACATAGATTTCATATAAATGTGTGTGTGTCTATATATACACACATATGTGTGTGTAAATATACACACATACACACATATATATATGCATGTGTGTAAGCACTGATTGTTTATTTGCCTTACCAGCCTCCCAATCAATTACTCACTTTATAGCACAGATAATAGTTGGCTTGTAAAAAAAGAAAATGTGAAAAATCTGCCAGTAATTGTATAATGCATGAGTTTCCTATTCATCTCAGTAGTTTTTTCATATAGTCCTTTTCTTTTCTTTTTTGCTTCTTTGCTGCTAGAAAAAAGAAAAATAGTCTAAGGTAGGCGTTCCTGCAAGAAAACAGAAGGAATAAAATGAGTAATGCTAAATGATGAAGCAAGTTATATCAAGTTCTCCCAGCAAACAGTCACATGATGGGGAATGGTCTCATGTAGGCTCCCTTTGAAGTGACTCTGTGGTTACCACCCAACAGATTTCTTACATAAGTTGTGTGAGAGCCTCTGCAGCACCATACAAGGAGGCAGTGGCTTACGGAGTATGGATCTGACTGAAACCAGCTCTGTCACTTAAGACTTTGTGCTCATGGATTTGGCATCATGGAGAGACATCTGGGTATCTCCCTATGACCAAGGCATTTATTCTTCCAACAGCTGCTAAGTGTGGGCTTCTGTAGGCTCTCACCTGAGAACACCCTGGAAATCGTCCTCCCCCAGAGGGAGCTACTTCACCCTGAGTTGTGTCCCCTTCCTGGACCCTTTCATATCCAGTGACTGGTCAAAGCACAGGTGCAAAGGCCTAGACCTCTGTCCCCAAAGGGAGACAACTCTGAAGGCCATCCCAGCTCAAGGCTCCTGTGGCATCAGCTGAGTTCTACTGCCTCTGCATCACAGCTGACATCTCTGCTCAAACCAGCTCCCCAACTCCCCCACAGGAGTTGTTGCTAAGAGTGTCTTCTAATAATTTTTCTGCACATGAACCTCAGTCTCAGAGTTAGTTTTCAAGAGAACTTGGTCCACAACAGCCGGTTCACTGACTTCTCCAAGCCTCAGGACCCTCATCTGTAACATATGAGAGATATTAATAGCTCATTGAGCTATTAATTGCATGGAGTGGTTACCATGTGTTGGGCTCTGTTCTAAGCATTTTTTAGGGATTAACTATTTTAATTACTCAACCACCTTATAATATACTCACAGAAATCACTTAGTTGTCCCAAGGTCCCAAACCTAGTAAGTGGGGTTCCTGGGATTAATTTTATGACTCTGATTCCCTCACAGGACAATGGTTAAGATTGGAGGAGAATGTATATCCTATGTCTATTACAGTGCCTGAATATAGCATGCAATCAGTAAATCTTCATTTTCTTCAATCTGCATATACATCTAAGTGATGCAGGGTCACGAAGATGGCAGAAGATGATAGCATGCCATGATATGCATGGAAAGTCTGATCTCCAACTACAAGTGACCAGTGCTAATTTTCCAATGGTGGCACATGACCCTGTGGTAGGAATGTAAGTTTTAGAGTGAGATTCTTCACATTTGGAGCCTGGATCCTCTGTCTGCAGTTTCGGTCTTCTGAACTTTGGTTTTCTCATCTATTAAAAAGGAAGTAATAATATTATTTACCTTGTAAGGTTGCTGTGAGAATCAAATTAATTAGTATAGTGTTTAACACATTATCTGATGCATAGTAAAATTGAATGAATAAATGTTAGTTGTTATTATAATTGTTATATTAATTATTTATTATTGTAGTATTATGGTACTTTTTTACTTAGGATTAGGCTTGTTTTCACACGGCAGTAAAAAATTGAAATAATTAGTTTAAATAAGAGGGAACTTAATTTCTCTTTCTTGTAAAACAAGTCCAGTGGTAGGTAATCCTATACTATACAGCAGGTCCATTAAGGCACTAGATACCTTTCAACACAGAGAACTACTAGCCTTGCTATTGCCTCATGGTCCAAGGTAGCTGTTAGTGCTCCAGCTATCACATTTGTATTCCCAGCTATATGCTAGAGAAAGAGGGAAAAAAAGAGGATTATCCTTCCTTTGAAATGTGTCCCACCAAAAATATTACTCCTAATTTTTATGGCCATCTACTAGCCACATGCCACATCTAGTATGTATAGGAAGCTGTGATATGTGGACTCTTATTCTCAGCAGTGATGTGTTGGCTGAAATCAGGATTCTGTGACAGAGAAAAATGAAATAGATCTTAGAATTGCATCCAGCAGTCTCCACTGCAGGGGATGAGCTCTTGAGGCATCCAGTTATTAAATTATAACATTTTTCTGATTGCCTTTAGGGAAAAAGAAAAATTGTTATTTTAGGTAATGCAAATATCCAATGTCAGTTAACTTAAAACCTCAGAGTTTTAATTCTAAACCTAAACATTTTCATTTGTTTCTGTAATAGTTTACTGACAATTCTAATTTATACAGCAAAGTTACTATAGAAAATGTTATAAAATCATAAAGTAAAAATTAGTGACCCACACTAGTTCTTGCAGGTGTCTCAGAAATAACACATTAAAAATATTAATTTAAGAAGTACAAAGCTTAAGATATTTATGTTCGCTATACGAATGCATTGTCATGAAGTTCAGTGGAAACTAATTATATGGAAAATAAATAAATAGGACCTTTGAATATTCGGGACTAGCCCTTTGACACCTAATATTAAGAGACAAGGAGTGAGAAATTGCCAGCAACATTTTCATTATGTACAATTAATAAGAATTAATAGCCTTGAAATTATTTAAGAAATTTACAATTAAAAAAAATCTCTGTTAATTCAACTTACTTTCTTCACAAATACACATAAAATTTCAAAACAACAAGATGTTAACTAATAAAAAATGTGCAGAGGCAATCAAATACAGCTTATTTATAACAAGGAAGAAATCATCACATGAAAAGAAGCATGTCACTGTAATGTGACGAACTGAATACTTTCTCCATTCTAAGAATGTGTTAGAAAGAAACCACCCACAGTTTTCCACAGTTTTTTAAATTTGACTTCACCATGAAGCCAGCCAGTCAAAATACAAAGTTACGGGAACGTGATTTTCAGCTATACCACAAACCTGGAGAAACAAATGTTATTCTGAATCTATGATCTCATCACAGACAAGGATTACATAACAGGAAACAGCCAAATGGCTGATCGATCATTGACGAGGCTTTATTATTTACAAGGATGTAGTTTACTAAATGCATATTCTGCCCAGTGTCCAAATGTGTTCTGCCTTGCTTCATTGGAATCCAAAGAAAATAGCTTGCGTAAAGAAATCATTCTGAACCACAGTTGCACTTTTCAAATTAAAGAAAATAAAAATTGCAAAGAACAAATATGAGTGTTTGAATTTCTGAGAAACGGTAGGCCTTGACTGACTCTACAGAAAAATGAAAACTACACACAGCTGATAATCTGAACGTTGGGTTAAGAGGCTCCCAAAATTAGACACAATGTAGATCACCTGATTGCTTTATATTTTCTTGTCATTGAGTTGGAAAGATTGGCTGGTGGTTAGTCAGCAGCGTCTACCTTGGCCTAATGGGTAATCAGCTAAAGAAAAGGTGATTTGTTTATATAATATTGTAAAATATGCACAGCTTTTATTTCTTTTAACTTCAGTGAAAATGTAAAGCATGGGAAAAACGTAATGTTCTAGGAACTCTTCCAACTGAAAAAAAAATTCCAAACCAAAGTTGCAAATATTATTTTTTATTCTCTTCTCTCTCTCTCTCTCTCTCTCTCTCTCTCCCCCCCCACTCTCTCTCTCTCACCCTCTCTCTCTCTCTCTGTCACACACACACACACACACACACACAAGCACATACGTGCACAGATACACACAGAGTCCAGTGTAAAAGTGAATATAAAGATCACAGTCTTTAGAATATTTGGGATGAAAAAGAAAGTCTGAGGTTAAAGTTTCTGTGATTTTCAGATGTTACCTAATGTGTTAACCCCTTTGGGCTTGTATAACAAAAATACAATAGACTGGGTAGCTTTATCAACAAACATCTATTTCTCTCAGTTCTAGAGGCTGAGAAGTGCAAGATTAAGGTACCAGCAGATTCAGTGTCTGGCGAGAGCCCATTTCCTGATTCATAAATGTTCCTTCTTGCTGTGTCTTCACATGGAGAGTGAGGGAGTTCTTAGGGTTCTCTTTCCCCTCCAGACTTAACCACCTCCCAAAGATTCCACTTCCAAATACTATAACACTGGGAACTAGATTTCAACATAAATTTGGGGACATACGAACATTCAATCAATAGCTCCTAAACTCCCTGACTCTTAGCTGCTTCAATTGAGAAATTAGGATAACACCTGTATTAATCAAGGTTCTTCAGAGATACAGAATCAATAATATGGGTATAGATATGTAGTTATAGATTTATCATAGGAATTGGCTCACACGATTATGGAAGCTGAGAAATTCCACATTATGCAAGCTGAAAGACGAGAATGCCCTTGGTGAAATTCAGTCTGAATTCAGAGGCCTAAGAACAAGGGGAACCAATAGTGTAACTCCCAGACCAAGGAGGAGGTCCTGAGAACCCAGTAAGAAGGGGAGTGCTAGTGTAAGTCCCAGAGCTTGAAGGTCTGAGAACCAGGACCTCTGATGTCTAGGACCAAGAGGAGATAAGACACTCCATCTCAAGAAGAGAGGAATTTACCCTCCTTCTGCCTTTTTATTTTTTTCAGGTCCTCAATAAATTAGATGATGCCTCACATCGGTGAGGGCAGGCTCATTTCTTCCATAAATACCCTCACAGTCACACATAGAAACTGTTTTACCAGCTATCTGGGCATCCCTTAGTCCAGTCAAGCTGACACGGAAAATTAAACATCACAACACTTATTTTAAAGTCATATCGGAAAATAAAGAACATGAGCTTTGCAGTCAAAAAGGCCCAGTTAAATCTTGCTCCTAATCTCTCTGAGCCTAGTGTGTCACTGGCACACAGGGGTTATCTGTCACCTTTCTTATTGGGTTTATTGCTGCAACTTTAAAAGTTTCTGAGGCCAAATCAGTACACACAGATCCCACAAAAGAACATTTTTGTTGAAACCTAGCATTATCAAATGATCGACACCCCACAATCGTGACGTTTTCTCAGCCCCCTTAGTTGCAGAGCTTTCCACCTGTTTGTGTCTACCAAGTATTTTGATCGTCATCTCTGGTTTGTTTTCTCCATGTCTCAGATTTCAGGTTGAATACGAGTCACGGTTCTTATTGGCGGCTATCCCACATTCTGTGTAAAAAAAGATGCTCATGGACAGCAGTCTCATCAAAGAAATGATCTGTATTGAAGCAGTATTTGTTATATAGCTGTTTTTAATTAAAAAGATCCCTGGCTGGGTGCTATGGCTCATGCCTATAATCCCAGCACTTTGGGAGGTTGAGGCAGGCCGATCACTAGGTCAGGCGATCAAGACCATCCTGGCTAACACAGTGAAACCCCGTCTCTACTAAAAATACAAAAAAATAGCCAGGCGTGGTGGCATGCGACTGTAGTCCTAGCTACTCGAGAAACTGAGGCAGGAGAATTGCTTGAACCCGGGAGGCAGAGGTTGCAGTGAGCCGAGATCCAGCCTGGGCAACAGAGAGAGACTCCATCTCAAAATAAATAAATAAATAAATAAATAAATAAATAAATAAATAAATAAATAAATACCTGATTCTCTCCAAGCACACTGTGCAAGACATTTCCTCCTTGTTCTCAACTGTCCCGTGCCTGCCACCTATAAGGTCAGGGACAACTAGAGATGCTTAACCCACCCCCCATTCCCAAGGGCCCTGTAGAATCTAAAGTTACCTCCACACCAAAGTAAAAAAGGCTGATGGTGGCTTAAATCCATAGCCCTTGGGCATGGTGTTATTCTGGAATCTACTTTAGGAGGAGCAAGCCTAGAGCCCATAATCAGCAGAAATCAAAGCTTGACAATGTTTTTAAGCATCCTCTTTTCCAATTACCCCTTAATGCTGCCTATGCTCCCATCCCACCCGGGATATGTAAAGTATTATTTCAGTACTATCAGAACATATATAAATAAGCGGATATGATTTTCTGTATTATTTATGATTTTTTTGTCTTATTTAAGAAAGATTTCCTTTTCTGTATTCTTAAAAATATGCTATTCTATAATTTTAAAAATTTGCTTTTCTACTTAGACCGTGAAACTATCAGTTGGTGCAGATCTACAAGATTTAAACTTCGAAAGTAACGGCAAAAACTGCAATTACTTTTGAGATAGAGTTTCGCTCTTGTTGCCCAGGTTGGAGTGCAATGGCACAATCTCTGCCCACCGCAACCTCTGCCTCCCGGGTTCAAGTGATTCTCCTGTCTCAGCCTCCTGAATAGCTGGGGTTACAGGCATGCGCCACCATGCCTGGCTAATTTTGTACTTTTAGGAGAGGCGAGGTTTCTCCCTGTTGGTCAGGCTGATCTCAAACTCCCGACCTCAGGTGATCCGCCCACCTCTGTGTCCCAAACTACTGGGGTTACAGGCTTGAGTCACTGCACCTAGCCACTTTTTGTACCTTAAATTTATGTGTGGTAGTGAGGTGAGAATCACATATTATTTTCAATGGAAACATCAATGGAAACATAGGGTCAATAAGTTAAGGTGTTTTTTGTTTTTTGGATTTTTGTTTTGTTTTGGTCACTTGTAGCAAACTTTTTCTGTGTGAACTTTCTCCATGTAATCTAAGGTTTCAAAGGTATTGTGTATGTCTATAGTGTCCCATATCTACACATGTTTTTTCCCACAGCTGGTTTTGTGTTCTTCTTTTTTCTTTTTTCTTTTTTTTCTTTTTTTTTTTTTTTTTTTTTTTGGTAATAAATCAATTTGGGCAGGAGATTATTATTTTATTAGTCTCTAACTTTTATTGGGTCCTGTATTAGTCAGGGTTCTCCAGAGAAACAGAATCACTAGGAAATATACATAATGGGAACTGGCTTGTGTGATGATGGAAGTCTTATGATTTGGTGTCTGCAAGCTGGAGCACCAGGGAAGTTGGTAGTGTCATGCAGTCTATGTCCAAAGGCCTGAGAGCCAAGGGAGCCAATGATGTAACTTCCAGTGGAGTCCAAAGGCTCAAGAACCAAGAGCTGTCATGTTTGAGGGCAAGAGAAGATGAAATTCTAGCCTGAGAGGAGAGAGAAAATTAGCCCTCCCTCACCTTTTTGATCTCTTGAGACCCCCAATGGATTGGATGGTGCCCACCCACAGCGGTGAGGGCAATCTTTGCCCATCCTACCAATTCAAATGCCAGTCTCCTCCAGAAATCCTCTCACAGACATACCAGAAGGTCATGTTTCACCAGGCATCTGGACCTCTCATGGTCTAAAGTTAACATAAATTAGCGATCTTAGCTCCTCTAGGATTTGTTTTCTATTTCTTTGCTTAGGGATCTAATTTTTATTCTTTTCTTTGGGTTTGCTTTATGTATTAGGCTTCTCTAGAGGGACAGGACTGACAGGATAAATGTATATATGAAACGGAGTTTATTAAGAAGTATTGATTCACACGATCACAAGGTGAAGTCCCACAATAGGCTGTTTGCAAGCTGAAGAGCAAGGAAGTCAGTTTGAGTCCCAAAACCTCAAAAGTAGGGAAGCTGACAGTGCAGTAGTCTGTGGCCAAAGGCTCGAGAGCCCCGGGTGAACCACTGGTGTGGGTCCAAGAGTCCAAAAGCTGAAGAACTTGGAGTCTGATGTTTGAGGGCAGAAACATCCAGCACTGGAGAAAGATAGAGGCCAGAAGACTCAGCAAGTCTGCTCTTTCTATTTCTGCTTTTATGCTGCCAGCTGATTAGATGGTGCCCACCTAGACTGAGGGCGGGTCGGCCTCTCCCAGTCCACTGGCTTAAATGTTAATCTCCTTTGGCAACACTCTCACAGACACACCTAGGAACAATTGGATGCTTCAATTAAGTTGACCCTCAGTATTAACCATCACACTTTGTGTTCCTTTTCTAACCTCTTTTTGTTTGTTTTGTAGTGATAATATCTTGCTATGTTGCCAGGCTGGCTATTCCCAGGCATGATCATAGTGCACTACAGGCTTGAACTCCTGGGTGCAAGTGATTCTCCTGAGCAGCTGGGACTATAGGCATGTGCCACTGCACTCAGCAATCTTTTCTAATTTCTTAATTTTCAATTTTTCTTTTTTTTCTTCAAGCATATGGATGTAATGGGATATATTTTCCTGCAAGTACTGCTTTTGGCTGTGTCATACATTCTGGAAAGATGGTTTAATGTCACTCTGTTCCAACTACTTAGAGTTATGATTTTTTTATCACTTAAATTATTTTAGGCCGGGTGCGGTGGCTCAAGCCTGTAATCCCAGCACTTTGGGAGGCCGAGATGGGCGGATCACGAGGTCAGGAGATCGAGACCATCCTGGCTAACACAGTGAAACCCCATCTCTACTAAAAAATACAAAAAAAAAAACTAGCCGGGCGAGGTGGCGGGTGCCTGTAGTCCCAGCTACTCGGGAGGCTGAGGCAGGAGAATGGCCTAAACCCGGGAGGCGGAGCTTGCAGTGAGCTGAGATCCGGCCACTGCACCCCAGCCTGGGCGACAGAGCGAGACTCTGTCTCAAAATAAAATAAAATAAAATAAAATAAATTATTTTAAATAGCTTAAAAGTGGATTTAAAAAATTTAAATATATTTTGGAGTTATAGTCCTACCTATGTCTAATGTTACCATTTTTTTTCAGATATCATGGTCATCATATTGAAGACTTCCAAGATTTGAAGTATAGAAGGTGATTTTTATAAATGTGCCATGGTCTTTGAAAATATGTATTTTCTAATTTTCTAGTGCAGCTCACTATGTATACACACATACATATGTATCATATTTATGTTGTCTATGTAATATATGTGTATCATATATGTACCTACACATACATAAATATATTCTATAGGTACATGCACACCTATGTGTGTGTGTATTTCTCTATTAGGCAAAGCTTATTATGTTTTTTGTTCAAATTTTCTTTATATTTATTAATTATTTTCTAACCTATCAGTTACTAACAGAAATTCTGAAAACAATTTTAAGAACTCTTTACCACACCCCTATGATTTCATCCCCAATCAACATTTCCCATTTCCTAGTCCCCTGCCTACCAAACTATCCTTGAAAACCCCTAACCTGCGAGCCTTAGGGAAGATTGATTTGAGTAAAATCTCCATCTCTTTCATGGCCTAGCTGACCTAACCTCAATTACATTCTTTCTTTATTTTAATGCCATGGTCTGTGCAGTGGTCAGGAAGAACCTGTTGGTTGATTACATGGGCAGTTAATGTAAAGTTGGTCTCTGTGACAACTCATGGTGCAGACTTGCCTGCTCAGTAAAGGCAATATTTCCAAGATCCCCACTTTGGGAAGAGGTCTCAGTTCTGTTTCCTTGCCTTTTCTCCAGCTCAATATTATTTCTCTTCTCCCTTCCTAGGGGTTAAAATTTTAAGTGCTAGAATAAGGGCTTCTCATGGCTTACTCCCTTGATAAGCCATTTCAGCCCAACTCATAAAATTAAGCTTTGTTCTTCATTTGTGCTTATTTAGAATCTCCAAAGCTATTTTTCATCAGTTTCTCCAGCATTTTTATGTGTTTTGGGTAGAATTAGAGTTTTGCCTTTGCCTGTCCCACCATTTCATCCGAATTGGAACTCTGCAGCCAATTCTTTAAGAATGATCATTCATTGCTCCCTACTATGCAGGGGAAGATAGATAACAGATGATTGCTGTCCTCATTAATCTAGGGGAAGAGAGAGAGATTTGCCCTGAATTGTGTGTGAAGGAGCTTCATGGAAAGGCCTGAGGAGGCACAAAGAAATAACTCATTAGCTGGAATCTGAGGATTGAAGAAGGCTTCCCCAAAGAGAGATTTGAGATGACCTCTACAGGGCGTTAGGGAGCCCCAGGGTGGAAAAACCAAGAGGAAGACATTCTCTTAAAAGGACTGAATGTGTAGCCTCAGGATGTCATATCAACATAGAGGCGAGAGTTGAGGCTGTAAGACCAATGAACATAGTCATGCAGAAAGCATGGGGTAGAAGGAGAAAAATTAATGGCATGGAACTTGGGAGAAACGAAGTTGAACAAGAACCATCAAAGACCCTCATGTTCTATGGTTGAACAAAAACCTCCGTTGAAAGGAAGTTCCAATATTGACGGAAATTACAAGCAAAAGAGAAGGCCTTTGTGGGCCCAAATGAAGCAATGAACTTTCCTGTTTGAGCAAAACATGTTTTAATCTTCTGTTCTCAATAAGGTGGTTTTAACCTTCTCATAACATTAATTGCAATGCTTAACTAGAGTTAAGGCTTATAGAAATCTCATACATAACAAATCATAACTAAAGCAAACAGAATATCACAAGTTTGGTTACTGCATGACAATTTCTATAATTTTTTTAATTTTTATTTTATTTTCTACAAGGCTAAAAATGTACTTGCCTTTATTTTACCACATATACATCCCATGATCATCCAAAATGTCACTGTGAGCGGTTAGCAAAGAAAGGAAAAAACTAATCATCCATCTACTGAATGAAGAAAATGCCTAAAGGGTCTCTTAAACTTCCTAAATCAGCATAATCTTCTCCTTTATCTTCAGAATTCCATGAGCTTCTATTATAACGTAGACTCCTCTTGATCCCCTAAAGGTTTACAATCAGTCTAAAGTTTCCTCATTCTAAGCCCCAAAAGGGAATTTTACTTTTTAACTATCTGCACTACACAAAAAGTTAATTCAAGGAATTGACTTCTGTGGCCTCAAGAATTGAGTAATAAACCCTCTTGTCTCCATTAAGATTCTTTGAGAGCGAGAGTTCCCCCAAAGCACCAAAGGGCAATTATTGTAAATCTACCTGGACAGAGCTTTCAGCATCGGGAAAATTTAATTCTCAGCTTACTCAGAGGTGAAAAATGGCCTTACTGAGAAGGATGGCCTTTCTGAGACTCTGCTGGTTCCATATACAGCACCCACATTATACTACACTCCCTCTGACAACTAAGCCCAATTTGAAACCATGATTTTCCCTGAACATATGTTATTCATGGTTCTCATGCAGCAGTGTTTACTACACAATAGGTACTAAAAAATGTTTATCCGGGTTAAAGCATGAATAACTGAGTGAAATACAAATCTTTTAGTTGAACAATAATTGAAGATGAAGAAGCAGTTTCAGGGAAGTTGGTGGTGGAACTGAGTCTAGGATGGATGCCTATATCTGACTTACCTTCATCACAGTCTGCTTCAAATGAAGGACAAATTCAGTAGTGAAGGCACACTGAACTTAGCATGTTCAGAACTTAGCTCATTCAATCTCAGACTTTAGCAGTCAAGGAAATACCTGAGAAGCTGACTAAAATTAAAATTAACTGCTTTCATACCCAGATGTTATGATTCTGTAAATCTTGTAAGTACCACAGGACTCAGGACTCTTCTCTTTTTTTTTTTTTTTTTTTTTGGAGACAGAGTCTCGCTCTGTCACCCAGGCTGGAGTGCAGTGGCGCGATCTCGGCTCACTGCAAGCTTCGCCTCCAGGGTTCACGCCCTTCTCCTGCCTCAGCCTCCCAAGTAGCTGGGACCACAGGCTCCCGCCGCCACACCCGGCTAATTTTTTGTGTTTTTAGTGCAGACGGGGTTTCACTGTGTTTAGCCAGGATGGTCTCTGTCTCCTGACCTCGTGATCCACCTGCCTCGGCCTCCCAAAGTGCTGGGATTACAGGCCTGAGCCACCGCACCCAGCACTTTTTTTTTTTTTTTTTAATATGCCTGGTGATTCTGATGAGATACTGTGTCAGAGATATAGGTGCAAAGCCAAATAAGCCACTGTCCTTATATCCACCATGAAAAATTTCACCACACACTACTAGAGAAACCTTCATATAGCTGTCTTCGTTTTTGGAACAAGTATACTTGCTTAACATCAGTTATTGCATATAGAATCTTCTTCCATAGCTAGCTGACTCTACACAATTTAAGCACTTCATTTGAGAATCAATAATAGTTTTGTATTAACCAGTGGTACTAAACCATTTTCTGTCACCCATGTGTCTGAGGACATAATACTTTCATATCATTTGCAAGGACTTTTTCATTCAGTAAACAGCGGAGACACTTGAGATGAGTCAGAAGAGGAGTACATATCATTTGAAAGGACCTCACAGTTAATCCTAGTGCCCATTAACGTTTAATTTGGATTTTTTTGTTCTGAATTAAGAGCTACCATGTGCTTTTAATATTTAGTCATTCTCTTATTTTTCAGCTTTTCTGCTCTCTTTTCAATGCCTGGCTTAAATTATGCCTCTTCTCTGAAGTCATTTTATTTATACCTCTAAAATTATTCTATTCATTTATGCTTTTCAGCATTTTGTCCAAAACTCTGCATAATATAGCATATAATATATAACAAAAAATATTGGAACTTTTTGTTTACATGTACATTTCCTCATATGCTATAGCAGAAGCCTGTCTTACTCATCTTTACATTGTCAGCTTTTAGCAAGTTGTGTAGCCCAAAATATTGTTTCAATACATATTCGTGGATTAAATAAAACTGGCAGACAGGCACATGCAGATGTCCTGAGGCTGATGTTAGAAACTCTCTGCACACAGACAAGGAAAGGCCTAGTCATTAGACTATGGCAGTAGACATAGACAAGGATAACTGGATGAAAGGTTCTTCTGAGTCTAATCGTCAATAACTTTGTAGTCAGCTAAACCTAAATCCTTGAATGTCTTTTGGATGGTTTCAGTTTAAACATTACATATTGTAAAACTATGATAGCTTTACAATAATGACATGCGTGTTGGATAAATTACACATTTTTTGACGACCTAAAGCAACTAGCATATAATGTTACTCGGTAAAGAAATGTTTTAGAGATTTACTTTAAAAACTGAAGATCCAATAACTTTTAAAAAATAATATTTCAGAAGAACAAAAGCCTTCTCAAACTCACACAATCGTTGACACTTTTCTCCTCACCATGTACGAGGTTTGCAAATTTGTTTTTATTGATTAAAGTCTGCAAAGAAAACACAGTTATTTAGATTGATTTGTGAAACTGGCTGCAGTAATGGAATACCGTACTACCTGTTTCAGTATTGGGCCCTGAAAATCAATTACAGGGCACTGAGCCATTATGTTCCTCTTGTAAACAAAGTTTCTTTAAACTACAGAACATACCCATTATGTTAGAGAATATGAACCAAAGTATTGCATTTAAAGAAGGTATGCCAACATTTTCCAATTTAGATTAGGTAAATGCCATAAAATTAATATCGGCTGATTCTGAATTTTCCAGGTATTCTCAAATGTACATATTACTAGAATAACAAAACAACAAAAGTCCTATGTTCACAATGACATAAACTTAAATGCCACTCCTTAAAATAAGAGGACTTTAAAGTCATTTCAAAAAATAATCTAAATTCTATGAAATGTCTTAGTCTGTGTAGGGCTAGAAAGGGATCTTCCCTCAGTGTGGGCCACTTGGCTGCAATGAAGGAATGTCATGGTCTTGTGGAATTTCCGGTTCTAGCCACTTAGAGTTTGACCAACCCTCAATCATGCAGGTTTCACTAGTATTTACCAGGTTCTTTAAAAACAGATTTCTTCTTTTTCTGGAAAGATCATTTACAATTATATCCAAGGAACAATGCTTAGAGTTTATTTTTAAAAAGAAGAGGAAGTGTAGGTCAAGATTAAAGCATACAACCACGGTAAAGTCTCCACCCAAAGAGGCCCCTTGCATCCGAGTTCTAGGCCTTCTTATTATACTTCCTCACGGGCTGCTTTGGAGTCCTTTGTTTCTTCCTCTACAAAGAATGGAGGAAAATTCATGGCAAAAGGAAGCTGAAAACCCAAACATGAACTTTTCAAAACCTTTGGAAAAATATACCATGTAAATAGCTGATTTTCAATAAGGCTTTAAGATTCTCAAAAAGCAATCCCATGTTTGGAAAAAGGGTTATCAGTAAGGATCAGTGCATCTGCATATTAAAGTTAATGTCAAAAGGATTGAAAACTGGTAATGAGCATTATAGTTTTAAACAGCACCTGAGCTACTTCTTTTTAAGAAGTACTTGCGAGAGCACCACATGACATCCACACATGTAGAGCCTGCAATTGTACAAAGCAAACTTACCTATGGTGTTTCATTTCACTTTGTCATCAGCTGTGTGACATAGGAAGGTAGGATTTACACTCCTTGGAGAAGTCTCTGAATCTCTGTTTCATCATTTGTGAGACTGTGATGATAAATAACAGCTGTTCTAATTTTTTCTACTATAGAAAAAGAATAAAATGGTCTATATGACAGATAGCAAAATAAATAAAATGGGAAACTAATGTACATTCATGTCCTTAAGGAGAGAATTTGGGTTTTAAGACTATATACATATATATATAAAAAATTGAAGAACTGAAATAAACTAGATTGTTAAAATTTGTTACCTAAATATACACACATGTATATATACACATGTAAGACTATATATGACATATATATGACTTACATATATACATTTATATATACATATATAAGACATATAATATGCCTTTTATATATGTCTTATGTCTTATATATATAGTCTTATGTCTATATAGTCTATATGGTCTATATAGCCTATATATCTATTGTCTATATATTGTCTATATCTATAGTCCATATATAGTCTATACATCTATAGCTTATATATAGTCTTTATAGTCTATGCATATAGTCTTAAACATATATATAAGTATCTATATCATCTTACATGTATGTATACATGTATCTATATAGTCTTACATGTATATACATACATATATAACAGATATACATCTTTTAAATAAAATATATAAACAAATATGTATATAAACATATATAACAAATATATATGTTTTTTATATATGTAACATATATAGATAACAAATACATATATGACTATATTTATATGGTCTTTTCCTGCTAATGTTTCACAGCCTGTGGAACTATAAAATATTTGCTTTATGCCTATTATTGCATCTTTAATCCCCTGAGAAAGAGTTTAATAAATGAATGGAGAAATGAACATAGCAATCTATCCAGAACAAGGAATAATTAGATATAGAGAAAGACCATATTCTGTGCCATAAAGCAAGCCTCAATACAATTGAAAGGATTGAAATCATGCAAAATATTTTCTCTGATCCCAATATAAGTTACGTTAGAAATAAAACAAACAAAAATAGCAAAACCAATCAAATATTGGAAATTAAGCAACTTAATCTACTTTTAATTAATCCATGAGTAAAAGGATATTCAATAAAAACTACAAATATTTTGAACTTAATTTTAATGCAAACACAATATATCAAAACTTGTGTTATATAGCTAATGGTGTAAATAAAAAGAAATTTTGTCATCTTAAATGCATATATTTGTAAAGAAGAAGTGTTACAATGAATAATTTGAGACTGCATGTTGAGAAACATTTTATATAAAAGTTATATATATATATAAAAGTTATAACTTTTCTCTTGAGAAAACTTTTCTTTTGTGGAAAGTTTTTTCCATCTCCCTTAATTTGATCTTAGTAATATTTTTAAATTTATTTTGAAACTGTACAGTTATCATTTTGTCAAAGGATAAAGAAGAAAACCATATAGGTAGCAAGGTATACATTCACTAGTTTCTCTATTTCTCCTCCATCCTTTCCAAGTTCCAGCTGCAGTGGTCTGGCATAAGGTAAGAGGGCCAATTACTTGCTATGATTACTTGTTGTGTGGGTTGGGGAGCAAGAATAAAATCAAGGGCCACTTGGGTGTGCTGTTTGTAAATCCCATGTCCTGATAAGAGACTGTGTGGTCCTAGGTGGCTGCTAATTTGTCTGATATTCAAATTTCACTTGGCCCTGTCTACACACTTGAGGATAGCATTGTGCCTTTTGTTGGCCCTCAATAGATGAATGGGTTTTTGTTTGATTATCCTTCAAAGATAGTAACAGAAGCTATTCTGTATGAATCTAGAGCTCTAGCATTCATCAGAATGACTTAAGAACTAGTAAAATGCAGATTCCTTGTTTCTAACCAGAGATATTCTAACCAACACACTGGGTCTGGGCAGAGCATCTGCTGTTTGCACATCCCAAGGGATCCTCATATTGATAGCTCACAATATATGAGACTGTGAAGAAGTCATGATGAATATGCAGGTAAAAATGAAGTGCTGTTCCCTTTGTTTGATTCTAAAAGTTTTCTCAAGTCCTTCTAGAACATCGGTCTATAGAATGGTCAGTTCTTAATGCTCACTTTGCCAAAAATCCAGAGGTGGGCTAAATTAATTTCCTAGGGCTGTCATATCAAAGTGTCAGAAACTGGTGGCTTAAAAAAACAGAAATGTCCTCTCTTATTGTTCTGGAAGTAGAAGTCCAAAATCAAGGCATGGGCAGGGCCGTGCCACCTCCTGAGCCTTTGGGGGAAGATCCTTTTTTGCTTCTTTCAGTTTCTAGTAGCCCCAAGTGTTCCTTGGCTTGTGGATGTATCACTCTGATCTTTGCCCCAGTGTTCACAGGGCTGTCTTTTCTCTGTGTCAGTGGCTCTATGCCCTTGTATCTCTTCTTATAAGGACACCAGTCATATTGGATTAAAGGCCCACACTATTCCAATGTGACTGCATCTTATCATTATAACTGCAATGACCCTATTTCCAAATAAGGTCAGATTCTGAGATTTTAGGAAAGACATGAACTTTGGGGTGACACCATTCAACCCAGTCTACAAGTCTTAAGCTATTTAATTACGTATTTTCTTAAAATAATGTTAAGTTCTTCACAAGAAAATGAGAACATGCCCTTAATCTCTCAATTCTATTTCTTTTAGTTTTATTTTTTTATTTCCAACTTTTTATTTTAGGCTCAGGGGAGTACACAGGCAGGTTTGTTACATGGGTAAATTATATGTCATGGGAGTTTGGTGTACAGATTACTTCATCACACAGGTAATAAGCATAGTGCCCTACAGGTATAGTTTTTTGATCCTCACCCTCCTCCCATCCTCCACCCTCAGAGTAGGCCTCAGTGTCTACCATTCCCTTCTTTGTGTTCATGTGTACCCAGGGTGTAGCTCCCACTTATAAGTGAGAACATGTGATATTTGATTTTCTGTTCCTTTATTAATTCACTTAGAATAATAGCCTGCTGCTCCATTCATGTTATTGCAAAGGACATGATTTTATTCTTTTTTATGGATGCATAGTATTCCATGGTGTATATGTATCAATTTTTTAAATCCAGTTTATCATTGATGAGCATTTAGGTTGATTCCATGTCTTTTCTATGGTGAATCGCACTGTCATGAACATACGCATGCATCTTTATGGTAGAACGATTTATATCCCTTTGGGTATACATCCAGTAACGGGATTGCTAGGTTGAATGACAGTTCTGTTTTAAGTTATCTGAGAATTTCCAAACTGCTTTCCACAATAGCTGAACTAATTTACACTCCTACCAGCAGTATATAAACATTCCTTTTTTTCTGTAACCTCGCCAGCATCTATTATTTTTTGACCTTTTAATGATAGCCATTCTGACTAGTGTGAGATGGTATCTCATTGTGGTTTTGATTTGCATTTCTCGAATTATTAGTGGTTGAGCATTTTTTTCATATGCTTGTTGGCCGCATGTATGTCTTTTTTTGAGAAATCATTTTATTAAGGTTATCTTTTATTGCCGTGTTAATTCTTTTTTAAGTTATTTCCTTTTGTCTGTTTTTCAGAGGACAAAGCTATCATTCACTTTAGAATTACCTCATTGCTGTCTCTGCCAGATTTGGCACATCCTTAGAAACTAGGGATTGCTTCAGTAATATGTCTGTGTGTGCATACATGTTGGGGGAATAGAATAAACATCCCCAGGGAAATCAATGCTCCATTATCCTTTGGTTGCCAAAAGAAAGAACTTTTGCAATGTGATGAATGGAATGACCTTCAGAAGAGTGAGAAATAAATCTCCCTAACCTTGTTGAACAATGCAAGCCTGATAAGCATTGCCCATTAACTTTCTAAGAGAAAAAGCAAAGCCGAGTCATAACAATTCTGAAAAATAATGCTTTTTTTTTTCTAGGACAGACAAGGGAAACTCTTGAAATTCCAGGGAACTTTATTTACTGAAGCCAAAAGACTGCAATAGTCATGAATATTGTCATCTCCAAAAAGCTCAGTTCTCAATGGCAGCATTTTCAGGGTGGAGAGATGTGGTAACATGCAACAGCAATAAAAGTTACTCACAATTTAAATTGTTCTTGATTTTTTCTCAGCATCACATAACCTCATGCGCTTCATTCTTTTCAAAGAATAGAATTGAAGCTTCATTTAACTCAGAGAAACTCCCTTAATATGTGTTTTAATTTCTATAAGCCTTTGTTCTCAAGCTGCATGTCTCTTGTATAAGCCTCCGTGGAGTCTTCAAGGTCTGCAGCCATCTCCTTGTGACTCACAGTTGCTCTATGTATCCAACATCACCATAATCTATTACATCACAGAAATTCACGAACTGTCCCAGAAACTCACATTTAACCAAAAGGCACTGACACCTATAGTTATCACTCACTATCCAGGAGCCATTGGTTCCAGGACCACCCTCATGTATATATCTTCCTGTATACCTTAAATCATCCCTAGATAACTTATAATACTGAGTATAATGTAAATGATATGTAGATAGTTGTATCTTTTTTTAGTTTGGATTATTTATTTTTCTGAATATTTTCAATGTAAGCTTTGTTGAATTTTTGGATGTGAAATTCATGGATATGGAGAGCCAATTGCACGCTTGTTCATTGTTATATTGAAGTTTCCAGGATATTTCTGATGCTATTACTTCTGCGTTTTGCCTTTAAAGGATGGCTAAGGCACAGATAAACCCTTACAACCAAGCTTTCATGAAACAAGTGGCTGTGCCCTTATACATTGTTCTTAACCATAATTTATAAACTTGGATACTGAAGTATCTTCATAATGCTATCCAATGCTTTTGGTCAGAAATATGTATATGTTAGATAGTTTAGTAATTGTGGGCCGGGCGCAGTGGCTTTCACACCTGTAATCCCAGCACTTTGGGAGGCTGAAGCAGGCAGATCACAAGGTCAGGAGTTCGAGACCAGCCTCACCAACATGGTGAAACCCCGTCTCTACTAAAAATACAAAAATTAGCCAGGCTTGGTGGCGCATACCTGTAATCCCAGCTACTCAGGAGGCTAATGCAGGAGAATCGCTTGAACCCAGGAGGCGGAGGTTGCAGTGAGCCGAGATCGCGCCACTGCACTCTAGCCTGGGCTACAGAGCAAGGCTTCCATCTCAAAAATAATAATAATAATAATTGTGGGTCCTGAAACTAGTCTTTTATAGGCAAGAATTTTCCATTTATGGGTAGGAGAAGATGATCAGGCATATGTTTTTTAAAAAATAAATCTTCCGCCAGCATTTTCAGGCCCCATTGATCACAGAGACAGTTGGATATGTGGTATGAATTCACTCTGCCATGGAAAAGTACATGCATTTTTTAGAAAATGTCAAATAAAAAATAATTGTTAAGGAGATATGATCAAAGTTATGTGTTTTAGATAGCGTGGTCTATAAACTAGTGTGTGATAATTCTAACTTCTTCCACATAGACCATTAAATGAATCAGTGCAAGTACCATGACTGAGGCCTCTATAGGTATTTGGTAAAATATAAAGTAATATTCATATGTAAGTTCCTTTATGGTACTGGTTCTCAACCCTTGCTATGCTATTGGAAGCTTTTAAAGAGTTCAGATTGTTGCATCGACCAGTGAAGGAAGAGACAAACTGTAGTATGATCATACTATACAATACGGCTCAATATTCTCAATACAGTTTAAAGGAATGGTCTTCTGACACATGCAATATGATGAATATCAAAAGAAATATGCTAAGTGGAAACCAGGCAAAAAACACTACGTGGTCTCTGATTCCACTTACATGATATTCTGGAATAGGCACAACTATAGGGATAGAAATCACCTTCAAATGATATTTTACTGTAGTTAAAATATGTATAAGTCAACAAAGCTTGTGGAAAATTCAGATACTCAAGTCCTACCCACAGAGATTCTATCTCAGTTGTGGAGGAACTCAGGCAAGAGTAAAATTTAAACACTCCCCAGGTGTGTGTAATGCTGGGATTGAAAACTATCACTTCACTGTATTAATTTTAGACACCCCAATCCATCGTGACTGTGGTATCACAAATCTTATGCAGAAAAGACAGCTACCTGAAGTGTTCAAAATATAAACATCACTTCTTCTCTACAAATAGAATCATAATAAAATTTCCCTTATCAATGAACATACACTGATTGATTTATAATGCACTTATGACTAAATACAGTGGTTTTAAAAATATTGTTCCTCACTTTTACACTGTTGGTGGGACTGTAACCTAGTTTAACCATTGTGGAAAACAGTGTGGTGATTCCTCAAGGATCTAGAACTAGAAATACCATTTGACCCAGCCATCCCATTACTGGGGATATACCCAAAGGATTATAAGTCATGCTGCTATAAAGACACATGCACAAGTATGTTTATTGCGGCACTATTCACAATAACAAAGACTTGGAATCAACCCAAATGTCCATCAGTGACAGACTGGATTAAGAAAATGTGGCACATACACACCATGGAATACTATGCAGTCATAAAAAAGGATGAGTTTGTGTCCTTTGTAGGGACATGGATGCAGCTGGAAACCATCATTCTCAGCAAACTATCACAAGAACAGAAAACCAAACACCGCATGTTCTCACTCATAGGTGAGAATTGAACAATGAGATCACCTGGACACAGGAAGGGGATCATCACACACCAGGTCCTATTGTGGGGAGGCGGGGGGGAGGGATAACATTAGGAGATATACCTAATGTAAATGACGAGTTAATGGGTGCAGCACACCAACCTGGCACATGTATACATATGTAACAAACCTGCACGTTGTGCACATGTACCCTAGAACTTAAAGTATAATAAAAAAATTTAAAAAAATATTGTTTCTCTGTGAGGATCACATTCAGGTATAAGATTTAACTTCATTCAAGAACATTGGTGAAGGCTGGTAGTCCCTGTGTAATACACAACACCACCAGACTAAATCCATTTACCTTATGGTAACGCATAATTTTGGTTTCATTCATACTAAGACCTTTTTGTGAGTCAAGATTTTGATGTAATCACTCAAATAGCTAAGGCAACCTCGGTTTAACAGGAAATACCATACAAATCATCTTGTATTTAAAAGGCACCATCACCACCACGACTACCATACCCAGAACTTTAACTCTTGTGTGAGAAATAGGTTATGTCCATTCAAAACTAGAAAAGATGGCAGGTACCAACTGGTAGCAATCATCTCTACAGCCACAGGGGGAGGTAAAAGATTCCCCCACCTCTAGTGCTCAAACCTGGTTAATCTCCTGTTTTTCAGACATCAAATCCATCCACCACATGAACACAGGATTCAATTTCCTAATCTACAAATTTCATCTGTGACATCCCTGCCTTAAATAATTCCATGATGCCTCTTGACTTACAGGGTAAATACCAAATTCAACATGCAGTATAAAACTTGGCTTGATCTGGGCTCTGTTTCTTATACCAGCTTCATCCCACTCCTTTCCACTTTCCCCTCCCCAATTTCCAAATGTGTTTCCACATCCCAAACTTAATTAACACTACATTTAGGGACGGTAGAGGGGAAATCTGAAAGTTTGTTGATCATCTGCTAATTTATGCTGAGCTAAGTGCAGGGCTGATTTCATAGGCTCGAAACCTGTGCAGTAGCCCTACTCTGAGAAAAACCCTTCACTTGGTTTAATATTTTACTCTCAACATTTTGGAATTCTTAAAAATTTTATATTTGACTCTGTGTTTTGGAAGTAAAATCCAATAGGACAATGGAGCATATGTGTAAGTAGAGGAGATAACCCAGGCGGCACCATGTGCTTGTGTAGTTGGGTCCAGCAACTGCAGATAGTAGTTGGCCCCGCATGCAAGCTCAGACTCCAGGGAAATACTGAGAACCCCTCTTTGTTTTTGCGATGATGTTTTCTATGCCTGAAATGTGATTTTGCAACCCCCTTCATATTTGCCAACTTATCGTTCCTCTGCTAAATATTGGAGAAACTCCTAGGCATTCTCCAAGACTCAAATGGGCCCTCATTTCTTCTAAGAAGGCTTTTCCAAGCCTGCAGCAGTTCATTATTTCCTACTTTAAGCCACTGCTCGTCCTAGCACTAACTGCTATTCCAGCATGTATTATGAATAGTATATAATCCTTCACAGTTATTTCAGCCCTCACTAAATTGTAGATCCCTGTGGGAAGTAACTCCTTTTACTAATCTCTGTATTCCTGATACTTAGCACAGCGCTCACTGCTCTCTCAGTAAGTGTTTATCTGAATTAAGCTGTTGACTTTACTTAGTAAGTGGGCTTCCTGCTAATGGAAAGTGAATGTGTGGTCAAATGGTCCTCTTTATAAGCTGGGAAAGGCATAGTCAGAGGAGAAGTTCTGTGTATTTGGAGAATTCCAACCTTTCCAGCAATCCACCAGCACCCACTCTGATGAAAGATGGCTATTTGCACAACAGGGAGCCTACCCTTTCCATCTGCTCTGTTCCCTTTGCCTGCCACTTATTCAGAGACCCTTTTATGTGAAATTAAACAATTTCTCAGATCCACTGGGGAGTAGGTTCCTCCCAGTTGATTGTATTTAATATTGCAGTGTTTACTTTCTGGCTTTTTGTTGAGTGTTTAAATCCAGGTGTTTATAATATGGGTTTCTTCTGTAATTTGTGTTTATCTCAAGTGCAGATATTCTTAAGCAGCCGGTGGCACATATGTAAACAAAATCAAAATATTTGTTTAAACTTTTCTAGGGTTTTGCATCTACTGGGCCTAGTGATAGAAGGTGTTTATTTTACAGATGACTGTGAATGATGTAATAGAGATTGTAGTGCCTGGGAAATGTAAAACAATTGAAGTGGGATTTTTTTAAAGAACACTAATGATTAGGGTGTATTGGTATAATTATTGGAATAGTTATTGGGATAGTGGCTGAATGAAGCTGAAAAAGGCATATATTGATATTGATATAGGTAGCACATTTTACTCAGCACCTATTATGCATGAATAGTAAGTGCAAATCAAGAGAATATGCCATGTGCTTTGGTAGTTGGAGAAACTAGGTACTCATTTTTGGGCCAGGTTGTAAATTTGTACATTATTTAGGCATAGCATATTATTTAACTGATCTTAAATAATACCTAATCATCATGACTAATTTTCTTAAAATATAATAATCAAATTTTCTTTCAAGAAAGACTATTTGGGCCAGGCACGGTGGCTGACACCTGTAGTCCCAGCACTTTGGAAGGCCAAGGCGGGCAGATTGCTTGAGTCCAGGAGTTCGAGGCCAGCCTGGGCAACATGGCAAAACCTCATCTCTACCACAAAAATTAGCCGGGCATGATGGTGCATGCCTGTTGTCCTAGCTATTCGGGAGGCTGAGATGGGAGAATTGCTTGAGCCCGGGAGGCAGAGGTTGTAGTAAGTTGAGATCACACTACTGCACTCCAGTGTGGGCAACAGAGCAAGATTCTGTCTCAAAATAAAAGAAAGACTATTTGGCTTAGTAGAAAGGATGGATAGCAGTTAAAGGCACAGCCAAAGCACATATGTAGACACAGGGTGGGCATGAGGAAGCTTTTCTTAGCCATTTTCTGAACTCAACACACCCATTAGCAATGTGTCAGGCACCGGGCTGGACACTGGAGTGCAGTGCGGAATGAACCAGGCGTGGGTCTTGTCTGTGGCAGTATCTTGATATGTATTAAACAATCAGAGTTCTAACAAAAATTACACCTGCATAAAATGCTCTAAGGGAGAATTATATGATGAGATTAAAGCCTGTGCTAGGAGGAGATGATGTCATCTGGAAATCTTGACGAGGGAAGCAGATAAAGGGAACAGCATGTACGAAGAATAGCAGGTTTGAGGGCTAGGGCTAGACTCTGTGGGGCTGATGTGAGGTGGGGTCATGGAGGGAGGCTGGGGCCTGTGGAGCATGCCAGGAATTTCAATTTTCATGTGAAAAGTCATGGGAAGCCCTTGCCCTTTAGCAGCAGAGTAAACTGATCAGCTGAGCAGACCTTGGAAAGTCTGTCTGGCTGCAGAGGGGGGAAATATTGAAGATAAAAGGACAAGAGAAGCCTCTCTACCACTGCATTGTTCTCAAAGGCTCTTATCTTAACTCAGCATCCAAATGCAATGGGCAACATGGGGTCAACTGTGGATGCTATTTTCTATTTATATATATATATATACACCTACACACACATATACACACACATATATATATAAACACACACATATGTATGCATCTATCTAATATATATATATATATATATATATATATATATATATCTTTCCCTTCTGAAGACCTAGAATTGGCCATAAACATTAGTTAGTGGTGGAAAATATTCCTACCTACAATCTAAAAGCAACTCCAGGGACATCAAGGCCGAGGCTTAGGGAGGTCACACAGCTGTTCAGCAGAATGTCTCTATCTTATAGGCCATGACCCCGGTATAAAAATGAAAACAACCTTGGGCGTTCCTTAGTTAACCTTGTGGAGCCTGGCAGCCATGCACAAGGATAGGCCAGCCAGGTTCAAGAAGCATCTGTGAGTTTCAAGGTATGTATAGAAATGTAAGCCAGATAAGCACTTGATTCGCTTTTGTAGGTTCTGACTGTGGGAGCACATATCTGTATGACTGTGTATTTGTGCTTCTTGCTAATCAAAAGCACCTGAATGGGGGAAACACAGAAGTCATTTCCTAATTGAGAACAGTTTGGGAATCTAAATACTGGCGTTGATCCACCCCCACGCTTCCTAATGAACTGCATGGAGCTTTCCCAGCATATGGAAGAAGGAGTGGAGCTGCAATAACCTTCTGCTGAGCTAAACACCAAACATCGTGCCAGGCAGGAAGGTTACAACTCATTCCTCACCCTGGATTGCAGGGATGTGAAGTTTTTCTGTAATGAATTACTGCAAATGTTGATAACTTAAATCTAAGCAATTTTACTCTAGTATGATTACGTTTTAAGACATTTTAGTTCAACATCTATAAAATAATTGTGAAATTTATCTATCGAGTTCCTTCCTTCAGCCTATATTTCTTGTACAACACATCAAAAGCTACGATCTAGACCAGTTTCCGGAGACATGAAGACAAATGACACACAGATCTTGCCCTAAGGAGTGTCTACACTAATGGTAGAGACAGACTGGTAAACAAGTAGGAAAGTTGATAGAAGACTGTGGTTAGTGTTACATACGCACAAGGTGGTAGGGGTGACAGGAACCATACTCTTTATCTGAACCTGGTGAGTTTCCCTTGTCTTCTATTCTCATCATCTATTTGTCTTATTGCAGATGGCTACCCTTGCATTTCATCAGGGCTCTGCTTGCAAGAATTGCAAGGCAGATCAAGCCCAGAGGCTTAAGATAAGAAGACTATTCCCCACCAATCTTGCAGGAAAGCCAAAGATAGGAGTCCAGTTATTCTCTAACCCTTCTCATTCTCTATCCTCCAACCCCAAGGATGACTTGCCTTATTAGAAAAGAGAGTGAAAGCATGTCAACAGAAAGTAAATTTAAAGCATATTTTTCACGTTTTATGGGCTGCAAATCTCTGTCTTGCCAATCAATAAAGAAGACTCAATCTGTACCTTCTATTTTAATTGCTTATATAGTTGTATACCTATATTGTGTATGTTTTAATTTATCACAGTTTACACAGAGCAAGGCAAATGAAATGATAGCTTCATAACTGTATTATAACATAATTGTATTAATAATCATGTAAATGTTATTGCAAATGAATACCTTCTTAAAACAGTCAAGAAAATGTGGCAAAGTACCTTGTAACTATTACTTGGTGATAAAATATGAATAATGTGAATATCACTGATGTAGAAGAATCAACAGTAATCTATATATACACACAAATATGTGATATATATTTTCTATTTTTATTACTGCTTTAAATCTCTTGGCCTCTGATATTTATGTGACTACTCCACCTCCCTTCACATAAATCTACACATATGTATCATTCCTTCGGTTATCCTCTTCACTCCTACATCTTGAAAACTGAGTGATGCAGGACTAAATTATATTATTGCACAGTTTGGTGCTGATACATCAGGTTTTTCGGTCTCATCTGGATCCTCAACACCATTTGTCAGTCTTTTGTCTTATTCCAGTAATTAGCCCCCTTGATTCCATTAAACTTTGGCTATGCTCCTCAAAAAACCCTACACCAAATACTCGCCTCTAACTCTAAACCAATGTACTCACCTAAATAAATCAATAAAGCATACCAGATAGAAGCCACCCTGTCTTATAATACTGCTCTCTCTGAACCAGTCTTCTCCTTCTCAATTCTCTGTTTTCATAAGCAGATATCTTTCCTCTTTCTGCATCTTAAAGATTGGTGACCTACAGAATTCTATTCTGTCTTCCTTCTCAGCTGTCACTCAGTGACTTTTCCCAGGGAAAGATAGATGTGACTGGACCAGAGCTTTGTTAGGGTGTTATCTGGGATTCTACACCCGCGGACAGGAAGGGATCAGAGGGACCTTTCAGAGCTTCCCTATGTTGGAGAGGGAAGGGCAGGCTTTTCTGTGTTCCTGTCAGTCAATCACCAGATGCCTAGTTTGCTAGGAAGCAAGTTTGACCTTGGAAGCGGTGAATCTCTCCAGTAGGAGAAATCTCTACTGTCACTTAGAGGGTGACAGCAACGCTCTCAGCAGTTGAATAGGAGTCTTTCATTCCTGAAGAGGGATCTGGGCAGTGGGTTACATCATTGTGTCCACCACAGATCGCTGCCCTGGACACACACACACACACACACACACACACACACGTGCTCACCATCACACACACCAAGACCTTGCGACTTTCAGGTCTTGTCTGTATCTCAAATATGACCTACTCTACCACGCTAGTATCCTCTTGGGCACTGAAGATGAAAGATTCAAGGTTTAGGAGGTGGTTTTCCTGCTCCCTTCCTCTTGGAGAAGGGTCATCCATAAGAATGAATCCTATATTCAGGGAGAAAAGTTCCAGTGCAATCCTCTCTTTTCCTCAGCTAATTCAAGTAGTGCTTCTGATGCTTGGGACTGCAAGAAATCTTGACTAATACAGAAAATAACCACAGGCTGAGCTGAGCCAGTTCCTGGTGGGTCATGATGCCCTTCAGGTTAGGCAGTACCTGCCCTGGAATCTGCCTTGTTTTGTGCAATGTATGGCTGGCTTGTGCCAGTATGATTCATTCCCACCATATTTTCTCTACAGCCATACTTTCTTCCTCTTCTTTAATTTTATTTTAGTATGTTAGGTTTAAATAAGGAAGCACTTGCATTTCTCATGCAGTGACAGGATGATTCATTTCCCAGAAATGTTTATACCTCCTTTATCAGAAAGAAAAGACAAAGAAAGCTTTGGAATTACGTTCCCTCACTTCCTTCCCCACTCCCAAGATTTAATTGCTCAGAAACACTCTTAAAGAACTATCTTTCAGCATGGATAGCATATATATAGTTAGAGGGGAGGTCAGAGTAGCACATCTGACTCATCTTTTATAAGGTAAGAATTTAAAGGAATGTTACTAAAGAGGAGTGTGTGTGTGTGTGTGTGTGTGTGTGTACCTGTGTGTGTGAGTGTACATGCATGCATTGTAATAGGGGCTTTTTGGGATAGGGAGTCTCAGAAGTGGTCTGACTGTCTTAACAAGCCTTTTCCATCCAACAAACTGTCCATTCTCTTGTTAGAGGTTAACTGACTTCGATAGAGGCTGCACAACCTCTACTTTAGGGTCGAGCAAACATGGAAGTAACCAATGCCTCAATAATGCTGATTGTTGAAACAACAAAGCAAAAAGATGTGGGAAAGAAACAACTTCAACTCATTGACTGATATTTAACTTGCATTCACTTTAAACCCACCTGTCTCCCAGTCATTAAGGAAAACATTTTCCTAGAATAAAGGATTAGAAGGACTTCATCCCCACTGCTTCTATTATTTAATTCTGAGTTCCAGTTTACACTTTATTTCTAAGAAACACAAAACAAATCACATTGGTATAGAACTTCATACTGCATTTTTTCACATACTTTTTTTTCTTTTCAGTGCTATATGATATTTTGAAAAGTAATTATTAACTTTCCCAGATTAGAAATTTTAAAACTTTAAAGGTCAAAGGAGGTTAAAATTTTAAAGCCAAAGAAGATCAAAAGAAGTGCCCCAAATCACCAAATTACTAGAAAGGGGAGAGTTAATATAACTTGAGTTTTCTGCCAGCAGCAACAAAAATTCATATAACACAAGGAGACAATAAATAAATGGGGAAGATTTGAGTTTCTCTGAAACAATATAAACCCAAATAAGCCTCACATGAAAGAAAAATAAAAATAATATGTATCTAAGAGCTAGAGAGAATTCATTCAACAAATATTTATTGAGCCTTTATCATACACCCACTTATTTTCCCAATGTCCAACAGCCTTGGCCTATTTGACAGCCTTTGTATAAAGTGGAATCCACATACCATTAACCCTTTTAGAGGCTGCGAAAAAAATGCCTGTTGCATCAGAATCCATAGTAGGAATATGAACCTTTAATATGTGGTCTAGGTGATTCTTATGGATGATAAGGCTTAACAATCCTGATTTAAGAATCTTGATTCAGATTCCCAAGTAGATTCAATGCATCCTTTTCTTATTTCCAGTACACAAGGTAAATACTTCCAGAGAAGTGAGTGCCACTTTCTTTATCCTTCTATTATTTGCATTGAAATAATACTTTCACTCAAATAGTTCTCTTCTGAAACAGTGAAATGATAGGTGCTGGAATTCAGAGCCTTAGAATCTAGTCACTAAACACAGCACTATCTGTCTGGGTTTGTTGGAGAAATCTACGAGGGTGGCCCAACTGCAAGATTTTTTTCTTTGGCAGCAATCCCATCAGTTTGTCTGACTAAAGTTTATGCCTATATTTTAATGACTCATATTCTCCTTCTGCTCTGTCCCATGAATTACTTGGCAGAATTTCTGCTGATTTGGAACATCACATGTCAAGGGGAAGGTATCAGATTGTGTGTGTGTGTATTTCAAACTGAGCAGATGCAAACGTCTGAACTATTTGCTCTTTTGCAGACCTCTCAGGATGACCTAATTTTCCCAAAGTCTTAAATTTACAATCATAACATGCACTTCATATTCCTTAACATAAACTTTAACCTTTAAAACTTTCAAAGGATAAAATGACAAAATAACAATATTGACAGGGAGTTAGGGTGACAAAAAATGCTGTGTACATCAAAGGAGGGAGACGAAGGGAAATTTACTGTTTAGCTCATGACGATCACTATTCCCTGACCTGTGAATTCTGCCCTCCAGAGATCTACTTCCCCTGGGAATTAATCCTTCATAAAGACCCATGTAAGGAAAGCAAGGCAAGAACTCGGATCAAGAACTCATGAAGTATATAAAAAGATCAAAGCCACAAAATATGTCTGAGACAAAAGTGCCAAACCATTCAACTATTGTTCATTAATAATATAAATCTCAAGTCCTTTTTTGCAATCTGAAATATTACCTTCTTTCCACTTCAAAGCTTTCGTTATACATAAACTAGCCCCTTCACTGTTTGAGGTGTGGAGTGGGGCAGTGAGGTTTAGCAAGGGAGGGCTGAGCGGGAAAAAAAACAAAAGGGGGAGTTCCTGAAACCACAGGATGTAGAATCTTTTAGAACATGGAGAAGGGACATTTTCTAAAGTTCTGTGTTCAATGCCAGGAATTTAAATTGCATCCTGCTGTAATTGAAAACACGTATGTCTAACCTAGGGTTTCTTAACCTCAGAACTATTGACATTGGAGTTGGATAACTCTGTTGTGGAGGCTGACTTGTGCACTGTAGGGTGTTTAGTAACATCTCTGGTCTCTTCCCCCAGATGCCGGTTGTCCTCTTGCCATTAAGACAACCAAAATGTCTCAAGACATTGCCACAGGTCCCCTGGGAGACAAAATCATACCCTGTGGAGAACCACTGGGCTAACTGGCCTGGATCTGCCACGTGGGTGACCCTCTACATATGAAGCAGTACCCAGCCTCTACCCAGTCCACCTTCCACCCTCAGGGAGTACCTGCTGCCCACTCCACCACTGCTGGTTCAGTCTTCCCTGCTGTTGTGCTCCAGCCAGCATCCTCTCCATACAGCTAGTGCAGGTGAAACTTCTCACTAAAAGTTGGAGGTGGTGAAAATTGTTGCTGTGCCTCAGCACAAAACAAGAAGCAAATTGTCAATATTTGATATCAAAATGAATTAACTATATTGACCAACTCCATTGCAGAGAAGTTCTCATGAGCTATCTTTTTCCTCAATCTCTGATCTCCTACCTTGGTCTAGGTTTCTTCCTCTCCCCAAAGAGTCCTTCTCTGGCTCACTCTTCTCCTCATACCAGTTTATGAGTTACTCCTGACTTTCCTTGCTACCATTACATAACTACACAGACCAATTTTACTCTATGAGTATATGTATGTATGTATATATGTATGTATGTACATGTGTACCTATCTATTCATCTATCTAGTCCCAAACTTCAGGACCTATCTTTGCGTGGTAGATAGATAAATAGGTAGGTACACATGTACATACATAATACACATATTCACTTATATATAAAGCATGCATATATATGCATGTATATATATTAGCATACATTTGCATAGAGGAATATCTGTATCAACACACTCATGCAGAAACAAAACCATATTTGCTAAACGAAAGAGTTTAAATTGTTTGACGATCAATATACTCTTGATCTTCATACCTAATAAGCATAGTATTTTCTCTTTTTTATTTATTTTATTTTATTTATTTATTTATTTATTTATTTATTTATTTTGAGATGGAGTCTTGCTCTGTCGCCCAGGCTGGAGTGCAGTGGCATGATCTCCGCTCACTGCAAGCTCTGCCTCCCGGGTCCACGCCATTCTCCTGCCTCAACCTCCCAAGTAACTGGGACTACAGGTGCCTGCCACCACGCCTGGCTAATCCTTTTTGTATTTTTTTTAGTAGAGACGAGGTTTCACCGTGTTTGACAGAATGGTCTTGATCTCCTGACCTTGTGATCTGCCCACCTCTGCCTCCCAAAGTGCTGGGATTACAGGCGTGAGCCACTGTGCCCAGCAGTATTTTCTCAAAATATCTCAGGTAAATGTTTGTGTAGACCCCCATCCCCTACCAAGCCAAGGAAACCTCAGGGATCAAAGAACAAGTGGTAATTGTTCTGATTGCATAGTAGAGCAAGTAGGTTTTATCCCTTTCTACACTGAACACAGATCCTCACCCCATCCAGGCTAAGGCAATAGCAAACATTTCTTCTATGATGCAGTGCAAAGCAAGACAGGGAAACACCTAACAGGAGACAGGCGCTATTCAAACAGGAGGTTAATCTTCATTATGTAAAGATCTGATTACCATTAAGTCCCCTTGCATCAAAGTCATGCTATAAGTTTACAGTGAGGTCTTGCCCCATTTTCCTTTTTCATATCAAGGTCTAAAGTATCCCTTCCTCCCGTGGAGCGGCAGCTCTGGTGCAGACTAGGGAGGTGCCTAAAACAAGATGCCTGTTAAAAAAAGGCAGGACCTCACAGAAGAGAGAGGCTGGGGGAAAGGTTGAGACCCTGCAAATAGATGCTCCCTGACAACCATAGGGTAGCTGCAACTGGGTTCTCTACAGTCCTGTGCTCAGATGACAGGCCTAGAAACAGAATTCAGGGAGAAGTAGAATAGAATAGGCAGACTTTTTCAAGTTGAAATTTGTTGCCTGAACTTGAAATAAAATCCTGATTAATCACTCTGCAAATTTTACTGGCAGCACCGTCTTATTGAGCAATATGAAACTCCTCCCTTCCATAATTAGGGAATCACATCAACAAGTTTATATTACACTTAGAATATCTCCGGCATTCTCTTGCACCATATTGGAATATCTAATAACTGGGGTATTTTGGGAGGTCCCAGCACCATAGGTGACTAATTAAAATGAAAATTAAGGGATTTGAATCGTTGCAGGCATTTTAAACTACACCTATGACAAACCCAGGATGTAACACTCCTTCTAGGTGGGTTTAGTGGTGTTGGCTTGGGTTTTATTGCATCTCATATATTTCATTTGAAATCATGTATGATCTGATGGAAAGAACTTTCCCTGCTCAAAATAATAGAAAGCATTCCTAAAGGGATGTGTTTTAGTCAAGGGAGAAAGGATTATGCCAAGGGATGTGAGTTAGTTCATGCAGCTTTGCACATCACTCTTATAGTCATGCTTGTGTCATATGGTTGTTTTATCTTTTTATTAGCACATTTAATACACTTGGATTCTATGGTTTAAAACTTTGAAATCTCAAATGTTTCCTTACAGGTACTGGAAAGGAATCCAAATTATATTTAGGAGAATATCACAAGTAGGATTTATCTCAAATTCACAGGTCAATCAAGAAATTTATACACACACACTCGTACCTATATATACACATATGTACATATATATAACTTATATATACATATTTACTATATATGGTATATGATAGTTGAACCTTCACTATTATGGACATAGCATAAGCCATTGTCTAGATTGCTAAGTCAGGAAAAGGACACCCATCAATATCCTGTACAGTATATACTCCCTGCCCATGGAAATAATTCAGTCCATTCTTGTTGTTGAAGTAGAGAATCCAAGTCATAATGCAGTACCTAGATATGGAGTCTAGAATGGATCTCAAAAATTCCTTTGGGCTGCAAGTAATTTTAGAACCCTTGTTGAGTACTGAAGACTTTTCTTGATGCCTCTTTTCCTTCTCTGATGTGTTTTTTTTTTTTTTTCCTTAGCTTTATGTCACCAATCAAGCTTGCCTTCTCATTTTTCTCCCAGTACCCCCATCCATCCTGGATACACGATCTCATGAGATTAACTATTGACCAATTAAATCTAAACCACAGCTTCCTTTTCTAAGCTTCAGGACTACCCATCCAAATCCCTCTTTCATATTCCTATCTGAATGCCCTACAGACTCTCATGTCAACTTTCTGAGGATCTTTCTATTCATGTCTCTCCTACTTCTCTCTTCGAATACAGTGCATCACCAAAAGTAAGTGAGAGCCTGTCAAGGTTAATTTTCACATAGTTTGTTGAATGAAAACAGTAAGTCAGGTAACTGTGTTTTTTAAAGTCACACTCATCCCGTCGATATTCTGATGGCTCACCCCTCTCCCAAAGGAGAGTTTCCTGCCATGATGAAAATTGCTGCGTTTGGCTATCCTTGGCTTCAGGGTTGTCCTTCTCCATGTATCATCCACGTGCTGCCAAACACCTGTCAAAACAATCCAGATAACAAATCTTCTTGATTCTTCTGTTTAAACCCTTCAATGGTTCATACTGGTTTAAAAGCTTTTTCGCTCACGTCCAGCAAAATCCTCTTGAGAGCAAAGTAGGTACTTCTTTCATGGCTTAACCAGAGTAGTTCCCAAATTACGGAAGGACTATTTTATATTGCTTCTAACAGCGGGCAACATAGGAGAAGGAGACAGATTTTTTTTTTTTTTTTTTTTTTTTTTTTTTTTTGAGACGGAGTCTCACTCTGTCGCCCAGCCTGGAGTGCAGTGGGTGATCTCCGCTCACTGCAACCTCCGCCTCCTGGGTTCACGGCATTCTCCTGCCTCAGCCTCCCCAGTAGCTGGAACTACAGGCGCGTACCACTATGCCCAGCTGAGTTTTCTATTTTTTGTAGAGATGGGGTTTCACCGTGTTAACCAGGATGGTCTCGATCTCCTGACATCGTGATCCGTCCGCCTCTGCCTCCCAAAGTGCTGGGATTACAAGTGTGAGCCACCGCGGCCAGCCAGAAGACAGATTCTTTAAGCAAAATTTTCTTTCTTTTTCTCCAAACCAGTCACTCTTGGCGAGGTAAAAGATGCTTGAAACCAAGGAAACAGTAAATTGGTATGTCCTTATCTTTTTTCTTCTTTTTGTAGAGATCCAGGGCTGCAGGATGGAGAACATCCCAGGTCAGATCAGGGATAGAGACGGTAACGAAAGGACCCATAGAAAAGTGAGGCCATCTTGAGGGTAGCATTAGGGAATGGAAAATTAGGGTCTGCCTTGGGACCTGAGCAGTGAATGAAGAAAGCAAGAAATGATCTACGAGGTATTCCCAGCTCCCTCCCCAAAGCAAACTCTGTCCAGTCCACACCTGAAGTAAAGACCCATTCTCTGAAGTCTTTGGTGCTCAACATGTGAGGGATACACTCCTTTTCATTGGGGAGGGGAGGGGAACGTGAGATGTACCTTTCTAACTTCTTAGTGCCAAGCATACAGAAAAGGCATGGTGAATTTTTGAAAAGTCAAGCTTCCCAGCAAAGCTTTTCATATCACTGTCTTCATCTGCCTCTAAATACTCATTTTCTGCCACCTACTGCTTGAACACTTTATGAACTGTCAACAATGCCTGAACTTCACAGTTGAAACACTACACCATGATCCGTGCTTTTGCTTGTGTGCCCCTTTGCATGAAATGTTCTGTGTTTCTCCACTCTGCCTTGAACTTCTAAACCCTCCTAATTTTTTTAAGACTCAGCTGATCCTCTACAGAAATATTTATCTCACGTTTTCTCTCAAGTTGAGTTTGGTGCTCTACAATATTCATGCTGCAATATATCATCATTGCAAGCAGATCTATTTATCCCATTCACTAAGTTGCTAGTTGCTTGTATAACTGTATCCTATTAATCTTTCAGGTAGCTTCTTTAGCACCTAGTGGATATTCAATAAATTTATTGAAGAAACAAATACTGGAGTTATATACATATTTGAATTTTTTTCCTTAGAATAAATTAGAGTTTCTTTTTCTTATAAACTAAGGGTGATTCAGAGAGTATAATGACAGGGCATTTTTCCAGCACCCCTAAAATCTAGTCATGATACAAATTCATTGAAGATCACGGCGATCTGGGCAAGGAGCTACTTCAAGTACTCTTCGAGTGACAGCAGTCTTCTTCCTGAGGCCAGGTAGAGACCTGCCCCAGCAATCTGCCAAAAGCACAGCCAAAACTGAATTTTTGCCACAGCTACCTCATTTAGTTTCTGAAGAATGATTTACATCTTTCGATGTTCTAAGAATCAAGTTGAAATGACATTATGAAATGCGTATCCAATGACTTCAAGGAAGCATTTATTCTCAAGTGTCTACAGGCAGTATCTTTGTTTTGACAACCCACAAATCTCAGCACAACGAAGTAATTTCTGTGAAAAATTAAACTTCTAGTTCCCAGTAATAGTGATTTTTATCTCAGTCTCCTTATAGAAGAAATATATCTTTGAATTTTCTTAAATTTAATCCTGACTTTTAAGGATTTTTTTTTATCATGAGCCCATTCCCAATTATTAAATGTCCACTTAATTATTTAAATATATTACAAAATATGGATAAGAATACATTAGATTGTGTTTATTGTAGCATCCTTAGATGAATATCACCTATGATATTAAAGTGACTTAATTCAATCCTGTTATAAATGGGCTACTGCCTATTATAAGCTGAAGGTTTTTCTGGATAAGATCTTGAGTCCATGATCTGAATAAAATATCTATATAATTCACCTTCACATAATCTGCAAATTTATGAAATAAGAAAGAGATACCTAACTTAAAACACTGAAAGAGAGGGGAAAGGGAAAATGCCTTGAGTGGAATTTGGTGGTGGTATTTGGGAAAAAGGAAAAACAAAGTGGATTATTCACTCTGCAAAAATTCTCAAATACTAACTCTAAGGATTTTTCTGGAAGGCCTTGATAACGTTATGATTTATATGCAGCCCATTTGATCATTCTAGCTCCCCTCTCGCTTCTTGTCAGGCAGTTTTCCAGGAGCTGGAAATGTGGCAGTAAATGAGACAGACAGGACCCTTACTCCCATGGAATTTTGAATTCTAAGATGGTGGTTCAGAGAAATAAATGAAGAAAATATTTCTGAGAAGTGCCTTCAAGAAAATAAATACAGTGATGTATAGAGTGTTGCTTGGAGCAGAAGGGAAGGACCACATATCAAATCACATTCTCAGGGAAGGCCAGGAAGGTGACTTCTGAGTTCAGATCTGAAAGATAAAAACCAATAAGATTTGCTTAAAAGCAGTTGAATAATGAGAAACAGCAAATACAAACACACTGGAGAAGAAATAAACTTGGCAAGAATGTAGTCATGAGGGCTGAAACTTCATGAACCAGGAATACATAGGCAGGGACCGGAGCAAATAGGTATGTATGGATTAAAATGGGAAATTGGATTTTGTGGCAAAGGCAAGAAATCACTGGTGATTTCTAAGCCATAGAATGACATGATCTTAATATTTTTGAAATATCTCTCTCTTACTAACAATGTTAAGGTCCAAACACAATTCCAAAACAATAATATTCTTTTACTTCTGACAATTTTCTAATCAGTAGCATATCGAGTATTATTAGCAGTTTTAAGTGTGACTTAATTTCCAGAGCCTATCTCTGTATTTTATTTTTATTTTCAGTCATCACCATCATAACCATTAATGTCATCCATAATCTCAGGCATTCTTTCTGTGCTACAAAAAACATAATTCTAAATAATTAGAGTTTTATTATACTTTTATTCCCCCAAATATGGGCCTTAATATTTTAATTATGTCTATAAAACATATTGTCTTTCTTTTTTGACTGTCAATGAACATTTACTTTTTTATACAGCTGTAAACCTGTATTCAAGTAGATAAAACGCACTTAAAGTTTTATGAAATCCTTTAAAAATAATTGACCACTGAAAGTACAGAACTAATCTTTCAAATCTCCAAAGCTCATAAAAAGCAGTAAGTTAGAATCATTGAAAAATAATTGATAGGGCAATAGGTTACATATAAATATGCAAAAATATTATTAAACTTTTTTCATTGAAAATGTTTATAAAATTCGTAATAAAAACATGTTCTTTCTCTACAATTGTATGTTTTCAATTTATATATATTTCAAACTCATTATAAGGAAGAGCTAGAAAGTGGCACAGGTAAGGTATGAAAATAAAGGAAAATGAAGGAAAAGAAAATAAATACTCATGGGTCACAAACACTTATGTTAAAATCTCGGTCAACTAGATCTCTATATCCAAACAGAAAATATCAGGAGGCATTAGAAAGTCAAAAAGAGAAATGTTCCAAGTTACTTTGCTTTGACCTGCAAGAAGTGTATTAGTCAGCATTCTCCAAGAAGGACTTATTGTAAAGAATTGGCTCACATGATTATGGAGGCTGAGAAGTCCCAAGCTCTGTATTTGGCAAACTGGAGACCCAGGAGGGCTAATGATGTAGTTTCAGTCCAAAGGTTGGAAGGCTTAAGATGCAAGAAGAGCTGATGCTTCCATTCAAGTTCAAAGACAAGAAGAAAACAATCTCCCAGCTCTAAGGCAGTCAGGCAGGAGAAATTTCCTTGTATTCAGGGAAGGGTCAGCCTCTTTGTTTCATTCAGGCCTTCAACTGATCAAACAAGACTCACCCAGTTTGGGAAGGACAATCTGCTTTGTTCAATCTATTGATTTAAATGTTAAACATCACAAAACACCCTCACAGGAACACTCAGAATAATGTTTGACCAAATAACTGGGCACCTCATGGCCCACTCAACACATGAAATTAATCATCATAAACGGTAAGGCAATCTTTATAGCTCAGGCCAATAGTCACTTATTTATTCATTCTACCATCATTTGTTGATACCCTGAGAAGCATGAGGTCTATTTTACGTGGTGGGGATTCAGTAAGATATAAGAAATTATCTCTGACTTCAATAGATTCATGGTCTTTGGGAAAAAGGAAAATACATACATAAAATGCAGTGAGACAGTTTCCAAACAGAATAGGTTAGAAAGAAACAGTGAGGTCACAAGTCACAGAAGGGATGTTCAAAAGTTTTAACTCTAAAATGTAGAGAAAGGTGGTGAGATTACTTGCAAAGAGGAGATAAGCATTCCAGGGAGAGGCAGCATACTGACAAAAGCAATGGAGACAATCAGGAAGGACAGAGTGGGAAATGCAAGTGGACTGGGAAGGAAGAAAAGCCTGAAAGGTCAGGAGAAGCCCACGGACAGTGGAAGGTTATGTCATCAAAGGATTTGTATGTCCTGAGCAATACATTGCTCCTTGATTGTTACCAGGATCCAGTATAAAATGTCTCCTAAGTAAAAGGGAACTCAACAGCTCACATTTTCCCAAAATGAATAAATGAATTTATTTCATTTTGGGAAAATTTTAGCCAGTCTTTACTTGAGTTTCACCAAATTGTTTTTTGCAGTTGCCAACTATTAATACTCATGCTGTCCTCTGATGACTTTTTCTGTCCAACTTTTTCTGTTAGTCTTCAAATGCACATCATTACTCTTTTACTCAGCACCCATTAATTAAGCATAAGTTATGTCAGGTACCATGCTACGTGCTGATAGATTAGAGTGGACGGAACTGATGTAACCCCTTCCTCATGAAGCAGAACAACTTCTAGAGGAGAAAGTAAATAGAGAATTACAAAAGAAAAATACATACTTTTAAAATGTGATTACTGCAATGAATGTAAAGTACAGACTAGCTGGTTGCCAAAACTTAAGTCAAAATCTTGACCGGATGAAAGAATCTCAGAGAGACCCGAAGAAATTTGTTTTATCTCAGAGTTCCTGTATCACAATTGTTAAGGTCCAAATCAACCCTTAGGTCACTTTAAAGTATGCATTAACCCATGGTCTCATCCAGGAATAGAGCTATTATTCTTGTCGGGAAAAAAGAAATAAATTTTAAGTTCCTTTTTGATTTCAGGGTGAGATTTATTTATTCATTACTTCCATTGAGTATTACTGACTGACTTAACCACTCCCTTTTCAGTGGTGTTGTTTAGTTCACTTTGAAATTATACCCAGAGCTCATGCTGTCAAAATCCAAGAAGCAAAATAGGGAATAAGAATAAGGTTTATCACAGTTTTCTGCCTCTAGGCAATTAAATTTTTATACTGCCTTCTTATAACTAAATAGGAGACATAAAACCCTGTAATTGAAATGAGATAAACTCATTTGCTTTTCTAAAGTTCAAACTGGTTTTCATCATGCCAGCTCCATTCAGAGGCTCCCAATATCGCCATCCTCAAGCAGAAAGCAGGAGATGTGCCCCTCCAGTCTTTGGTAATAGTTTTGATATTGAAAAAGTGAGGGGGAATAAAAGAAACTCAGAAGCTGGCTCATATTCACTAAGCTTTGGCCCAATTCTCCAGGTTAACCTGGTATTTTACAGACCAAACAATGTATTGAGGCTTTCTCTTATCAGCCTTTTACATACAACCAGGTCTTTCCACTGCGCTTCTCTCCTTGTCTTCCTGCTGTTGTTGGATTCCAGTCATTACTATTTACCACTCCACATTAATCACACACCTGCTTTAAACTGTCTGGGCCCTGGTCGACTATGCTTTGAAAAGATCTGCCTTCACAGCATCCACGGTCACAGGTGATGGGACTAAGGCCCTTTACAACTCCTGGTGAGCTGGGATTCGCTGTACCATTAGCATAGTAAGAATATATGAAAGCTGGAAAGGAGACTAATGTTTGAGATGAATGTTTTTAACAGAGTAAAAGATTCTATACACTGAGCTGTAATAGATAAAACATTGAATACATTATTTTAGGCTCTCGTTTTGCATTTAAATATCACCTATTTCAGGAACACCAAGACATTTAACTATACTAGAGATTGCAGTTTTTAATTCTAAAAAAGTGAAAATTCAAATACAGCTTGCAGTTAAATTCAATTAACTTTGTTTAATAGGCATTATTGAGCTTAGAGTGAACACACATTAATTCATTCATCCATTTAGCCTTTCATGTATTATTTAATAAATATGTATTTAGGATAAATTCTGGGTAAGACTATGAGCCCCAAATGTGTGGAAAAAGATTGGTTTTTATTTTCTAATATTGCATTTATATCACACAGAAGTCTATAAGTGTAATTTTTCAGACTTTCAGGATGAGAAAAAATGCTATCTATTTCTAGAATCAAGCAAACAACAGCGTTATTGTAGTTCTATTATCTCATTGATTCATTCATTCATTCAATAAGCAGGTACTGAAATCCTAGTATCTATGTTGGATGAAGCTCAATTGCTATAGAAAGAAATTGTTATCTCAATAGATTTTTTGGATAAACACAAAAAATTAGCATGGCTCGCTCACAAGATGTTAAGTTCAGAAGGCGGGAGAACAAAATAGATTTGCTGCTTTACCAAGAAGTGGAAACTCTCCTTGGGCAATTGAAAATAATTAAAGACTTTAATAGAGAAAGAGGAATCTGGTCAAGTTAGCAAGATCTTTTGGTGGAAGTTTAGAGAAGGAGTTAGGAGAGGAGAGAGGACTGGAAGGGAGTTACTGCAGTGAACCCTGTGAGAGACAGTGGGATCTCAACCTGGCACTCAGGCTGTGGGATGAAGAGGAAGAAACCCATTTGGAAGAAGTTGTTATAATTGTATTAGTCCAGGTTTTTCAGAAAACCAGAACCAATAGGAGATACATGTAGGAGATATATATACATACACACACACACACACACACACACACACACACACACATATACACACACACACATATTCATTCATTTATATCTATATATATACACAGACATATATTACACACCTATATGGATATTTATTATGAAAAATTGGCTTACATTATTGTGGAGGCTGAGAAGTCCCCCATCTGAGATCTGCATGCTGGAGAACCAGAAAAGCTGGTGGTGTAAGTCAGTCTGAAGGCCTGAAAGTCATGGAATCAGTAACGTAAACCCCAGCCCTAAGAGAGGAGGCTATGAGATGAGATGTCCCAACACAAATAGTGAGTCAGGAACAAAAGGGGTGCGTCCCCCTTCCACATTCCAATCTATTCAGACACTCCATGAATTGGACAATGCCCACCCACATTGGGGAGGACACTCTATTTTGATAAGACCAGTAATTCAAATGCTGATCTCATCTGGAAACACCCTCACAGACACACTAGAAACAATGTTTAATGTGAGCACCGTGTGGTCCGCTCAAATTAATACATAAAATTAACCATCACAAACCCCAGTTATGTGGATTTAGGAATCACCATTATGTAGACAAATATAAATCTATTAAGGATCAGAAGTGCTAGGCAGTAAAGCCTAATATTTCCATAGCATTTACTGTATGTCTAAATGCTGTACACAGATTAACTTTCGGAGAACAGACTCACAGATTAAATCCTTGCAGTGAACCTAGGAATAAGCTACAATTTATCTCTGATTTTACACATGAAGAAACTAAGATGAGACGGGTTAAAGAAAGTTTCTCAAGCCTCTGAATAAGTGCTAGATTTAAAAGCCAGGAATACTCACATCCATGAATTTAACCACTACCCGAATGGTATTATCGTTCCTGTCATTGCATCTTTATTATAGTAATTCTTGCTCATAGTAACATTAAATTGTACAGAAAAAAAGGAGGCTAAAGTATAACAGTGGTCTCTTTCTTTCTTTCCTTATCCATGCTCTGTGAATCTCTTTTCATCTTGATTGTTTTTAGATCTTATGATGGTTCCCTCTGTAATTGTCAATGATATGCTCATTGACACTCTAATAAAGGTGACACTTGTTTTCCCCTCACTCTGAAAGATTAGTCAGCTTACATGCACTTCCTCCCACATTCTCCATTCCTGGTCCCAAAGTCTGATAGTTGTGATCATTGCTCTTAGCTTTTATACTGACCATTTAAGACACTAGTAATGTACGTATGTATTGTTCTATAGCACTCTTTTGGGATCTGTTGGCCCTTACCCACTTCTGATGATGAAGTTGTCATAACCCTCACCCCTACTTTCCTGATATTCCCACACTTTCCTTGCTCTTTCATCTCCTGTTATGCTACTGAAATTTTTCCTTAACTTTACACCTCCATGGGACCCTTCTGGCCCTGGGTCATATGTAGCAGACTCTTTAAAGCTTGTTAGACTCTAGGGTTTTTGATAGAAATACCATAAAAATCTTTCTGTGTTTGACTTCCCCAAATTCCATAGAAATTCCAACACCCCCACCCTCATCCCCAACCCCACCACACTCAAGAATGTAAGCTCTGGAAGAAACTGGGAGGCACAAGTCCTTTTACCAAGGACGAATATCAGTGATTTATTGTATGCTATTTTTTCTGAACTCTCACCCTTTCCCCCCAGTTCAGAGCATTCTTAGCTGCTGGAAAGATTCATTCTCTATGATTCTTCCAAATCTCTCATTTAGAATTGCCCTTCAATAATTAGCGTATTTTATCTAATTTTGCTTTTCTTTTTTTAACTACCCTTCCCCGTGTGTAGAAGATCCTTTAGACCAACCTCTCCAGAAAATTGATTCTTCCAATAACTTCCTGGGGATCAACGTACCACACTCCAAAAGTGCCTGAATCTTAATTCCAACTTGAGTTGGAAAATAGTTCTACAGAATAGCCTTAATTAATAAATGAGTTTTATCAAACATTAAACCCATGCTTTCCTAAAGCAAAGCTGGAAAGCGAAACTGGCCAAACAAAAATATTTTCGAAATTGAACCTGACCCTAACTGATAAATCTTTCTGGTTTAGTTCCTCAAAATAGAATTGTTTGTAAATTTGACCTCATCTCAAGATGTTTGGAGACAAAAACAGCTAAAGATACCCGTGCCTATTAATTCTCACCTCAGGTCGCCCACATATTGTGGGCATCTGAAGGTCAGTCCTGTTTATGCCATGTCTTTCATCTCAGCCCTTCAGGGATCTGCTGGAGAAAGTGGGCTTTTAAGAGGATGGCTGAGGAAGCAGAGTTTCTGCCACTTGGGAGGCTGAATTCCCATGTGCTGCTAACTCCGATGAACTGGCAGCTTTTAAAGGCTGTTCAAATTCATGCTCAGTCCTCGGGTGGCCTGCAAATATCAGACATTTTTTTCTGATTTTTTTTTCTGGTTTTCTCCTTTTTGCTGTCTTCTCTCATTGGAAGACCATTTAAATGGGTTAAGTCGGAGCGGTGGTTATTTTAAGTAGATGCTCTAACGGTTCTCATTAAAGTTTTAAGGATCTTCTAGAAATAAGGCAGTAGTTATTAGCAGGTATTTCATGAATTTTTGAAATGAGGAGAAAGACAAATCATCAAAATGTCCCAGTTTTGTGCTTCAAAATATGATAAACCTATTTTATTATTGCTACATGCTGCCATACAATACTTTTTTTGGTAAATTCTTAGGGAATCCTGAGGGCTTTTAAAATATTATGGAATGGATTCTTACAACCTGAAACCATTGAGGTCTAAATATGGAAAGAGTGCTGGCTACATAATCTTGCAAAATCCTCTAACCCTTTAATGCTTTGATTGATGAATCTGATATTACTTTGCTTCAAGCTTCAGAGGTCCATTGACTATAAATCAGGCTTAATAAATATAATTCTACTTGAAAATATTAAGTACCATACAATTATTGCCTTGATAATTTTTAACTAAGTGCATTGATAAGAATTTCAGACAGTCTTCCTGAGCAGTGATCATTCAACAAAACTTTTTTTCTGCATGGAATATATCACCGCCAATTTCCTTAGAATTATATTTCCAGAGGTTTTCCTATTCATCTATAATCCAAGATGAAAAGTTAACTAGGTAATGAACAAGGTTTCTTAATATGACTTACAAGATAAAAGCTTATGAAGAAAAATTCATGAAGGCAATTTATTCTCTGAAAATTCAAATAAATGAGAGTTGAACAATGAGAACACATGGACATAGGGAGGGGAATATCACATACCATGGCTTTTCGGGGGATGGAGGAAGAGGGGAGGGATAACATTAGGAGAAATACCAAATGTAAGTGACTGGTTGATGGGTGCAGCAAACCAACATGGCACGTGTATACCTATGTAACAAAACTGCACATTCTGCACGTGTACCCCGGAACTTAAAGCATAATTAAAAAAAAAAAGAAAAGAAAAGAAAATAAAGTTTACTAAGTAAGAGGGCAAATCTATTTTGATAAACATGGATTAGCTAATTGGGCAACATGTAAGTAAGAATACACTGGCTAAACTGAAAATTTAAGGAATCAGTTAGCTTCTTTAGTGCTTAATGCCACCAAGGGGAATTTCATAAAATGTTCTTGAAGCTTTTTTACAATTTATTTAAGAACAGGTTAATTATTGCACAGAGAGCAAGATATGTAAAACTGAGCACAGATTTATCATGACATTAAAATATAGATCCTGATAGGCTTACATATGATAAAATGGTGAGAGGATAAGCATGGTGGCTTACACATTTCTACAATCCAGTTTTTACAAAGTTAACATCTAACTAAACTAGCAGTTGCAGAAGCAAGTTCATTGTACTATCAGGCTTCTGTGATGGTTAATTTTATGTCAACTTGACTAGGCCATGAGGTAGCCAGATATTTGGTCAAGCATTATCCTGGGTGTCTCTGTGAGGTTTTTAAAAAATTATTTATTTAACATTTAAATCAATGGACTGAGTAAAGCAGGTTGCCCTCTCTAAGGTGGGTGGGGCACATTCAATCAGTTGAAGGCCTGAATACAACCAAAAGGCTGACCCTTCCCTGAATGAGAGGGAACTCCTCCTGCCTGACTGCCTTCCAGGTGAGACATTGTTTTCTTCCTGCCTTCAGACTTGAATGGAAACATCAGCTCTTCCTGGGTCTCACCCTGCCAATCTTTGGACTAAAACGACATCATCAGTCCTCCTGGGTCTCCGGCTTGCCAATCACTCTGCAGATCTGGGAACTTGGGACTTGTCTGTCTCCATAATGACCTGAGCCAATTCTTATAATAAATCTATTCATATCATATAAATATATGTGTGTGTGTGTCTGATATATATGCATATACACATCTATATAGATATACACATATATACACATCTATATAGATATCTGTATGCAAATATATACACATATACAGATATATACATACATACATAGATATACAGATATCTAGATATGTTAGATATACACATATATTAATATATATATGATATCATATATATGAATTAGCTTAGGAAAATCCACAACCCTGTGTGTGTATGTTAGGGGTGTGTTTTGCTGGGGGGTGGTAGGCATGGTGTTTCTCTGTGTGTGTGTGTGTGTGTGTGTGTGTGTGTGTGTGTGTGTGTGTAAGTAGAAAGTGATGACTGTGATGACTATTGAGAAAAAGGATCAGGATTTTTTTTCCTAAATAACTCTTTTATTTTAAGAAATGGAGAGCCACAGGGAAGAGACCAAGGGCTAAAATGTCCTGGTAAAATATATTTTGGTCTGATAAAAGTTAATGACTCCTTTATTTGGGAACAGCTAATATTATAGAATGCATCTTCACCAATCCACACAAATATTACTTGGAACATAAACAATATAGAGAGTAAATTCACACAAATATTTTTTGGGAAATACAAGATATAGATAGTAAATCTACACAAATATGTTGCGGGACTTACAAGATGCAGATAGTAACTTTATTTTTCCAGTTCACCTCTTGACAATTATTTTTTTCCATCTAAAGAAATGGGAAAAGAAGGTCCGAGAAACTTTGGTGACTTTCTTAAATTAGTTTTCAAATCAAGCAAGCAATATTGATGCATTCCTACAATTATATTTTGAGAAGCATATTACAGTATATAAAGTAAAAATGTATCTCATCATTCCTCCCAACCAACGTTGTGCCACAATCTTCTTGTTAATGGTTGGTCTTACAATTTCAAAACTTCGTCAGTTCATTTACATGAATGACTATGTACATATACAAATATATATGTTTTCAAGATAGCAATGGAATTTAAATACACTGTGGAACTACATTGGAACTTTTAAATTAAGACATGAACATATTTGTCTGCCTCATTCTTTTTAGGTACAATATATTTTTATTCCACGGAGTGGTAGTTCCTTAATTTCTTGTACTTCTCAGAAACACACAGTAGATTTAATTTGCAGTGCCCTTGAGGTTAGGTATTTCCCTGTGAATGATATGTGAGTGGGAGAGACATGTTATCATTTTTAAGTGGAAGCTTTAAGAGCTGTCTGCAAGGCACCACACCCTCTCTTCTCCTAGGAATACGGTATAAAACTCCATATTGGTGGCAGCACTGTCTGCCTGGCTCCTGGATGAGAACACAAGGCAGAGCCCCAGCTGACCTGAGAGGACCCTGTGTGAGCAAGAAATCACCTTTTGTTTTAAGCCACTAAGATTTTGGAGTTGTCTATTACTGTGACATACTCAAACACTTCTCAACTCATACCCAGTACTGATATACAATCGGTATTGTGGGCTAGTTTAATCATTTTCCTAATAGAATTATTATTGCTTCCAATTGTTCATGAATACAAAATAATGGCTATACACACATTTATATTTATACTGTACAATTTTATACCCACAGGCAGATTTTTGTGTAGGCAGTTTTGACAAATATTGCTGAACCATCCTCTAAAAAGTTGTAGTGGCCGCACGTGGTTGTTCACACCTGCAATCCCAGCACTTTGGGAGGCTGAGGCCAGTGGCTCACTTGAGGTCAGGAGTTGGAGATTAGCCTGACCAACATCGTGAAATCCCATCTCTACTAAAAATACAAAAATCAGCCGGGCATCATGGCAGGTGCCTGTAATCCCAGCTACTCAGAAGGCTGAGACAGGAGAATCGAATCGCTTGATTCCAGGAGGTGGAGGTTGCCATGAGCTGAGATCATGCCACTGCACTCCAGCCTAGTCAACAGAGTGAGACTCCGTCTTAAAAAAACATAAAAATAAAAATAAAAAGGTTGTAGCAATTTATTCTATTAGAAATGGTCCATGCATAGGCGATATAGAGAGACCCTGTCTCTACCCAAAATTTCAAACAAAAAATTTAGTCAGGTATAGTGGCCCACACCTGTGGTCCCAATTACTTGGGAGGCTGAGATGGGAAGATCATTTGAACCCAAGAGGCTGAGGCTTCAGTGAACCATGATCATGTCACTGCACTCCAGCCTGGGTCACAGAGTGATACCTTGTCTCTAAAAAACAAAAAAGAAAGAAAGAAATGGTCATGAGAATACACATTAACTCATAGTGTAGCCAATATTAGATATGACCTATCGATCATGTTAATTTGCATAGGATCTGATAATCTAGAACTATCTACCAGTGTTGGTTAGTTTGTATTTTCTGATAATTGATTTGACTACATTTTGTGTATTAGCTATTTGTGTCTACTCTGAATTGCATGTTTCTGTTATTTTGCTTTTCCATATGGCTATTTAGGGGCTCTTATGTGTTACACATTTTTACTTTGGGTATGTTGTAAATTTTGCTATTTTTTTTTCTGGACTAACTTTTGCCTTTTGATTTGATTTGTGTGTATTTCATTGCACATAGTTTTTACTTTCGTAGAGTAAATCTATCACTTTCTTGATAGATATGGAATCTGAAATTTGTTGCATGTAAGAACTCTTTCCCCACTCTGCAAAGCATTATGAAATGTATTATATTCTATTATAACTTAAATTATTTATAAAATGCCATTATGGTTTTGAGGGGTATTTTATGTTTATTCTTCAATGTAACTGGAATTTATTTTAATAAAAAAGAGACCAAAATGAATTTTTCGTTCCAATGAATAAGCAATTATGCCCACTATTTGTCGAATAATCTTTTTTTCCTGCTGACTTGAATGCCACATGAATTCTATATTTATTCCATATATATACCTATATATATGCACACATACACACATATAGATATAATATACTTTGCTCTCTCTGACCTCTATTCTGTTATTTTTACCTCCCCTAGTCTATTTTTTTGTGTCAATATGACACAATTTTAATTATTGGACTCTCATAGAGTGTTTTAAAACCTATCAGGCCAATTTCTCTCCATTTGTTCATTTTCAAAATTGTATTGCCTATTCTCTCACATTTTTAAATCTAGATGAATGTTAGAGTCAACTCATCAAGTTTGATACAGAATCTTGTCGGATATTGAAATTTTAGATTAATGTGTGTGGTAGAGTCAAGGTGGTGCCACTCAGGTCCCCATCAAGAGGACTTCAGCCCATCTACAGAGAGTGAGGGCAGATGTTGTCTCCAGCTATCCACTCCTCAAGGCTGTTTCCACAGCTATTGCTGGAGCTGAGAGGTATAAAAAACAGACCATTTGGACCCAATATAGGACCTTTCAGAGCTCCAGAGCTCCCTTCAGGGCCTCTTGCCAGGTTGGCCAAGACTTTGTGGGGCCTCCATCACTGTTCAGCTTCATCCTTGGCCCAGTCCTCTTCTTCACCCTTCCCTTCACATTTGCTGATCACAGACAAAGACCTTGCATCCCAAATTCTGTCTCAGTGTCTGCTTCTGGAGGAGCCGAATATGTGGAAATTTGGAAAGCACTGATATATTTACATTATTGGCACTCAGTGGCTAATGTGTGGATATCATTCTTGAGAATAGTTCATCCTTATCCTCATAAAACCGTTCATCCTTAATCCTCATAAAACCAAGTCCCATGAAGCGAGTCTGTAATCACTGTTTGTTTATTAACTCCCAGAATGCACACCACCATGAGGGAAAACCAGCATAGTACCAGAAACAGAGTTCAAACAGATGTCAAGCTGGTAATATCACTGAATGAAGTGGAACTTAGGAAGACAGTGGGGCGGGGGAGGAAAGTAGAGCAAATGGGAGAGAATCTGCTTTGGGTACAGATGGGACACTCAGCTTCAGCCTTTCCCTGCCATGTGGACACTTGGGCCCAGGGAGGTTCCTCCCCCAGTTTTATTTTTTCCAAGGGAATACTATATATCAATGTATTACATACTATTTCTGGTTGCCTGATCTAGAATATGCACAAACATATTTCCAACCATTTTTTTTTCCTAGAAGGAATAAGGTTTCTGAAACAGAGAAAAAAACATTGCTGTATTGAATATGTATTAAACCTTAATTTATCCTTAACAATTTGCCTGTTTTCAAAGTCATGAGATATGAGATGACAATATATTACCAAGGCCAATTGTCTGCTGCTAGGTTCATCAACTTTCAAATACAAGCAGATCAAAATGCATGCCCTCCGTGAGACACGGAAGACATTTGAGCCAGGTTTTTGTCCCAAACCAAAAATTATATGATTCCTTCTTCCCTAAGGAAGAATAGAGAAGGCAAATGAGAGAGAAGCCAAAAAGTTATTGGATGCCCCTTGCACAGAGAGAAATATTACACTGGAAAATAAGTGTTATGCATTGTATTAATGCAATTATACTCTTTGATATTTTAGAAAATAATGATATGCTTAAACCCAGACAGTATCAGAACAGCTAACTTTCACATTCTGTATTTAAGTATTATAAGTAGTAAAATATTTACATTATTTTATTTTATAAGAAAGAACAATAATTATATAGTTCTTGGTGTCATCATGGAGTCTTTTCTCCAGAAGAATACAAGCTCTACTCTAATTTATCATTTATTCATTCATACATTTTTATCTGCTATAATCATTTATAATGTAAAATGACAGAAGATAATGTTATTTCTTATAGAAAAATCGAAACAATACATATTTAGCTCTTTTACCATATTACTGCCTTCTATGGACCAAGCCAGTTATATTTGTTAGGGCGGGGGTTGAATGGTAGCTATGAACTGAATATTTGTGTCCCTCCAAAATGTATGTGTTGAGACCCTAGTTCCCAATGCAATGGCATTTGATAATAGGGCATTTGGGAGAAAACTAGATCATGAGGGTGGGGCCTTCATGATAGGACCAGTGCCCTTATTAGAATAAACACTAGAGAGCTGGCTTCTTCTCTCTTCCTCTCCACCTTCTGAGGGTATAAACAGAAAGAGGACCCTCACCAGGAGCTGAATCAGCTGGCAGCTTTGATCTTGGACTTTCCAGCCTCTAGAATGGTGAGGAATAGATTTCTGGTATTTAAGCCACCCAGTCTATGTTATCCTGTAGCAGCCTGGACTGACTGAGACAATGGTACAACAAATAGATTCACACAGGTAACAAGTCAATATAATAGATTATTTTCCCTTTCTGTAAAAGTCCAGGGTAGTTCCAAGTGAAATAAATGTGCACAGATGGGGAAGAGGTAACTCAGTTTTATATACTGATGCAGAAACTAGTGGAAGGACACTATACCATCTTCAGTATGTGGCTGCCTAAGTTGCCTAGGGTGGGAGCTGAGGGAGCCCACCCTAGTCAGCCTGGAGAGGTCGAAGTCACTACAGAGCCTGTCTAAGTGGTTTCCATAGACCGGGCTGGCATGGATGCTCATCTTTTCTATTAACATTTTAAATTTGGTCAAGGGCCACATCCAAGTGTGATTCTGGAAATGCAATTCAGTGGTATACACAGAGAGAAGAGAAAAAATGGATTTTAAAAAAGGATTAGTCTCTGATCTCTTTCAGGTCTAAACTACTGTTACACAGCCAATGTAATAACCACCTAGCAGATCAGTCCTGCAGTCTGTGCTCCCTAACCAGTCCCACACTGAGGGCTGAGGGACACTATGGAACAGCATCCTTGTACAAACAGCATTCTTAGGAAGATGGGAAAATATTTTATTTAACCATTGCCATCTCCCTCTTTGTTGTGCTCATTCTCATCAAGTCTTCTACCTTTTCTGGATAGCAGATGACCTTGTATCTTTCTGTTTGGGGATAATTAAGAACATAGGACAGAAAGTCACCTAATATTCTGCCTCATTCTCAACAAAATTCTTCGTATCTTTATCCTTTGCTCTTTCTTTCCAACTTCAGATGATATAAAGCCATTTGTCCACCTCAAGACCAACTCTTTTACCTGTGTTCAGTTTTATAAAGTATCAAATGCATTAAATTTAATGTTATTTAGTATTAACAAAAATCTTGAAAGTGAAGGGAATAAAATTGGAGAACTTGCCGAATTTCAAATGTCTTTTATTTAAAAGCAAAAGATTAAGAATACCCCAGTAAAGTGTATACAGGATGTATTAAGACATCTAAGAAGTAAGTAGGACCAAAATCAACCAATATTTGTTTTGGCTCAAAAAGTTTATCACAAGTTTCAGTGCTTTGCTGTCATCAATAGTAAAGTAACTACAAGATTTATAAAATGCATATTTATATTATGGTGATAGTAGAAATAGTTTATGAAACTGTTTATAAAAAATGAAAAACACAATGATAATAGTAAAGAAAAATAAAAAGTGTATCATCAGAATTCAACTAGGAGACAAAAACTACACAGTAATTGGAATGGGAAAAGTTTGAAGTAAAGAACTATTAACTCTAAACAAGAAAATCTAAAAAGCAGTAAAAAGAATCCTAAACATTTCCCTAAGATAGGGGGAGATTGCTCAAAAGAGAAATACATATAGGGAAGGTGAGAGTCCCTTCCTCAAGGCTGGGATCCAACCTCAGGAGACAAATGTGGTTGTGACCCACTGGATGGCAGAGATGTTTTCTAGGTTCCCTGGGACACACCTGGTTCATAGTCCCTAAAAAAGCAAAAAAAAAAAAAAAAAAAAATCCCTTTCGGGTTCCATTGAAATAGGATGGAAGTGCACACTACAAATGACTCACAAACATCTTGCTGGAAGCTGCACAATAAGAGTAAGAAGTAGGTGGTAAAAAGAACCAGGAAGAGAGGACCTTATTCCTGCAGTGTCTCTCCATCACCCTCTGCTTACAAAGCTTAACATCGTACCAGCTATATAGAAAAACTATGTAAAGGGCCCAGCTAGATTTTTATACAGCAGGCAATGAAGGGTAACTTTTGGAGCTGAGAAGGTGTACATTGATCATTTTAAGCTATATATAACTCTCTTTCTTACCTAGTCATTTCTATGTGAACATATGTGCTTAACTTTCCAAATAGATAAATTTCATCAATTCTCATAAATATTGCAGCAATCATATGGTAAAGGAAATGAGCATATTCAGGAAATGAGACTACTTTGGTAATGTATATAAGATGCTTAATATAGCATTTGGGCCTACGGGTTTCCTAGATATCCAAATCATATTTCCCTGAAATGGTTGGTAAAATGGCTCTACTCTTTTAACTACACATTATCTCTTGTTTGTTTTTTTTGTTTGTTTGTTTGAAGGGATGAGGGAAGGGCAGGCAGTTGAAGTACCCCATATTTCATGAATTTTATTTTTTCTGATTTATTTTTACTTTTGCAGTTTGTTTTAGTTTATGGAAATGATATCCCTTTGGATATCTATGAATATCTATGAGAATGAGAAGCAACCCCAAATTTTGTGAGGACTGAAGCTTATATAGATGGAAGAGGGATGTTTTTAACAAAAAAAAAAATACAAAATTATGAATTCTGTGAGCCATATGAAAATACCCTGCTAAAGTAAAAGTATATCCCATCCAAGTCCTTCTTAGACAAATCCCCAAAATTCCCATAGCCATTCCAGTAACCCCAAAGCAAGGAGAAGCAGGATGGAAAGTAATTTAGAGTAGAAAAAGGTATCACTCTCAACTGACCACAGTCAAAATAGCCTACTTTTACAAATTTTACCAAATTGTATGACCACACACAAACACATTAGTAGGGTCTGTCACCTCATCTTAGAGTAGCTTTAACATGTGTGTGACCACTAAAGTTAAGCTTCATTAGTTTCACATTCAATCCACCTCTGGCAATCAATATAACTATAATTTATTAAAGATCTTTTCTGTTCTTACCTATTTTATTTAATTTCCTTTTATTCATAGCATTAGTTTTCATCAAATGTTTGGTGATTCTTGGTCTTCTGCCCACACTTATTAATAAATATGTCAATCAGTTAAGGAAGGGGTAATGAATATCCTCTTTAGTAGATCCATAAACTCTTAAACTTCACCTATGACTTTGGTTTTTATAGATAAGTAAAATGTTTTCCACAGTGCCTGCATATAAACTCCACAATGCCTACATAATCTGGCTCTTGTCTCTCTCCCTGACCTCACCTTTATGATATTTGTGACCTGTATGGTTTCCCAACACATCAAGTGCATTTTATCTCAGAAAATTTAAATTCCCCAAATATCTAAAATATTCCCTCAAGTATTTGCATAGTTGACTATTCATTGTTTATATCCCATCTCACCTTCTTAGATTTAGTGAATGATGCATTGATAAAGCAGAAAGAAAAAACTATGAGAAGTCATCAGAAAATAAAGTGGCCAATCAATTCTTGGCCTTACTATTTCTTGTACTAATTTTTCTTCATTTTTATGCATTGACTTGTCTTACTTTCCTTTCCAAACCACTCTGATGAAGTTCTTCAGTGGTATAATTTTTTAAATTCTATATATTTATTTGAAAAGAATCTACACATTCAAATAAAAATGATATAAACTTCTTTAAAAGATTCCACCAAACAATATTTGAAATGAATTATGTTTTCCAGAACTAGATAATCTTAATCTTATTTTTTAGCTTCATAACATCCCTACCTTTGTGTCTTTCCCTGGCAAACTTTATACCCTCATGTTGAAGTTTGTATTGCAGGCTACCCTCTCCTCATCCTCCAGTTTTTCAATCCATACCTTGCTTATTGCCTGTCGCAATATTTGATGACAGAAACTTGCCTCTCTTACATACAATAATTTGAATTTGAGATCTTTGAAGCATGATCCTGGAGTCTGGGAGGAGGCAGGTGTTTCTAGGGACTTATATGTAAGATACTGGGTTGATAGGTTTCAGTAACCAAGAGTGGGATGGTTTGGAATCTGAACAATGTGATTGGCATTTGAAGGCTATGAGAAGTCAAGAAAAGTTTAGAGTAGGACAAACATGTGGAACAAACATGTGAATTCTAGTCTCAGAAAAAGTCTAGAGGATCCTCAGGCAAACAGACCATTTTGAGAGAATTAAACTCATGGCTATCTAATGATCTCCAAAGTTATTTCAGGCCTCTGTATCATTTTCTTCATAGTCTTCTTATTGTGAAGGAAAAGCATATGTTTACCAATGAAACAGTAAGTCTATATGTGTAATCTCTGACAAACAGGTGTCAAACCCCAAGGGAATGAGGAGGATGGGCAAAATAATGCCTCTGCTAGCAGTGTATAATCTTCTAGTCTCAGAGCAGGCTCCTTGCAGCTGTTTGAATACTTATGAGTTTTGCCACATCTGAGTAGCACTTGAACATCATACCTTATAGTTCTTAAGGTGAAGGTTGGGTTAAGTTGATGCTAACAACTTCAACATTGATATAAATAATTATATCCATTATATAAGCTCAAAGATAAGTGGGGTTGCCATCTTTTATTCATGACCATAGCCTGATCACTGGTCACCATGGCTGGTATTATAACAAGCATTCAAGAGATATTTATTCAGTGAATGAAATAAAGTAGTTTAATACGTTAGCTTTATATTCAAGTAAAAATTTCTTAACTATTAAAATTAAAAAGTGTGAATTTTTTTTGAAGTGCTATGAGTAACACCTTTCAAGGACCCTTGTGAGAAAATATTGTTAGAGTATGGAGGCACAAGTGCCCAGTGGGATGGGACATTTTAACTTACTACCAAGTCTCTCTCTCTCTCTTTTTTCCCTTTCCTTAATAAATGTGATATCATATGGTATATTCACAAAGAAAGACAAAATTTTAGATTAACGAATTCTTTAAAACAAAATACCTCCAGAAGGCAACAATAGTTACCCTAAGTAAAATCAACAAGCAGAATCAATTTAAAAGACAACTTACTATTTGACCCTAGCAAATTGATTTGTTCCTCATTGAAACCAGCTAGAAGATCGATAAGAAATTATTAATGACAAAGATTTTAGCAAGCATAACGTCCCCTACACTGATCTGTACTACCTATGAAGTTCATTGTATTGCAGAGAAAAATACTGCTTTTTTAGTGATGAGTATATATACCTAAGTTCGATGGGTCACTTCCATTCAGGCTACATGGAACTGCATAGTGATTAAAATGTCTTTGAGTATCTGTATATGATGAATAGCAAACTAATAAAAATTAATTTAAATAAGATTCTATGTTGCATTGGTTGTGTTTTCAATTCAGATAAGCCTGGTTTGAATTTCCACAATCAATTACTATTGTGCATTACCTTGGGAAAGTTTTCTAAACCTCAGCATCTTTACCCAGAAAATGAACATATTCATAGGGTTGAGATAAGAATTGAATAAGATGTTTTAAAAACTTAGTTCAGTGTTTTGCATAAAGTAAGAAATAAATTGTAGTGGTCATTATTATTGTTATTGTTAGTCTTACTATTATAATGAATTATAAACCCATAAATAGTGATACTTATGGTATCATTGTATGCATTTTGTGAACTAAAATTATTCCTGATTGGTTTTATCTCATGCTCCGACTGTGTTTCATTCTTGTTAAAATTCTCACACATTTCTAATGTGTGTCACCTTGCTATATTTGCACATTAATTACTATTGCTTTATATGGATAAAAAACAGGGTTTAAATAAATATATAGATATAAAACTCCCTAAATAATACTCACATGTATGACATGTATGTTTAACAATTCTGGCATATAAAGTGTCCCAGGGTCTCACCCAATATTTGTTTCATATAATGAGAGAGAAGAGCAGAAAATACAATCTCAAAAAAATATATAAATCAATTAGAATCAAAGCTTTACAAGTATACTGAGTTTGGCCTGTTATGCCCAGAACAGTGCTTGGTATGCAGGTGGACTTCAGTTAGCATTTGTTGAATAAATACATAAATGAAATAAATGAACATTTTCTAATAGTTTTATGTGCAGAGCAATTGGCCAGGCACTTTGTAGAATACAAGATTTATAGCAAATAAATGTAGCTTCTCTTTCTGGAACTCACCATGTAAGTAGAGAGGATAAATTCCCAAAGAAATAACTATTAGAAGACAGATGGCATTGTAATGAAGACCCTAGCACAATACTGTGTATCAAGGTAGTGGGGGTGTTTGAGGAGTGTACATTAATTCCAACTGGGGAAAAACATGACACAATCCTAATACTGTTATCAACAATTCAGAGCACTTGACATTAATTTCTAAGCAACATTTAGAATAATTTAAATATAAGCCTGCTCTCATGAAAAATATTGGCCTCCTAAAATGAGCGATGGGCACCAATCACAAGGAGCTAATTTAACCAAAAGCTGGGACTTTTATTTCACATCACTCTTTACCCTGAAGTACCTGAAAGTCATTTTGATGAGGAGGGTTATGAAGTGGTACATTCTTGTGTTTGGCCCTGTGGATGAAATGTTTATTTCTGGGGGAAATGATGCAATTTCCAATGTATGGGACAGAGTTGATTCTCTAATATAGCTTTCTCAGTACCAGCTTCATATTCTAATCCCCTAGGGGTTTCTGGGAAAGAAAGAAGAAAAGAGAAAAAGGTGGAGGAGAAAAAGAAGAAAAAGTTGTCTAGCCCTAACCCCAGACTAATAAAATCATAACCTCTGAAAGAGGGGCCCAGGCATCGGCATTAAATAAAAATCTCCCAAGAATGTAATGTGTTGCCATGATTGAAAGCCTACATTGGTCTAAGACAATGCATCTCAAACTTTGCTGGGCATAAGAATCACCTATATGGCTTGCTGAAACAGGATCCATGAGCCTCAGCCCTAAAGATCTATCGGGGATAAAGGTAAGGTTTTCCATTCTAACAAGTCCCAAGATAATGCTATGCTGTTGGTCTCTGAAGTAGGCTTTGAGTGGCAGTGCTTTAGGCAATGGCTACCAAAGGCTCCCTAAGTATAGGCAGAGAAGTGAGTTGCCAAGGAGTTGCTGCTCAAAGGGTGATCTATGGACAGGCAGCATCAGCATCTCCTGAGATCTTGCTAGAGATTCCTACTCTCAAACTTTTCTAAATCAGAACCTGTATGCCAACAAGATCCTCAGGTGGTAAAAATGTACATTCAAGTTTGAGAAGCACTGCTTTAATACTCAAATTTGATTCCATATTGGACTCATCTAGTAGATTTTTTTTTAAACTACCAGCACCTGTGTACTGCTCCAGGCAGCCTTCTGGACATTGGGAGTTTTTAAGAACTGACCAAGCGATTTTTTTTTTTTTTCACGGCAAGATTTGAGAAAACCACCACTCTACAAGGCATGAGGTGAGGTGATGTTATGCAAAATTTTCTCTAAAGTTATGTTCTTCTGATCTCCTGGTTTGTCACATTGCCTGACATTCTAATAGATACTCACTCAGGCATGTTAATAATAATCTTCTCAAATACAAATCACTATAGGATGAACATTGTTTTATCAGTCATTCACATCATTGTGTCAACATAATTTAATTAGAATCTGAGATCACAGAGCTGGAATAAAACGAGTTGTAATGGGGGTTGGGAGAATGGAAAAGACCAATAATTTCAAATATTGGGGAGCTTTTTTTCATGGCCTGAGATGGATGGAAGGTTGGACTGTTGATGGTGGTGGGGTGGTGATAGGTTAGTTCTTGTTCAACCAAAACGTAGAGTAGCACACCGAGCATTTGAGTAGCTGGAAGGGTGGGACCAAACAATGAGAATAAATTTATTTCTTTTTATGAAATGAACATGGAAATAATTGGTGAGGAATTATGAAATTATAATTAATTATGTTGAGATAGGATATAAGAGTATGTAAGTGGTTGATGAAGTAGCCATTAGAAATTATTAGAAGTCTCTGCATTATTTTATGAGCATTTTTTGTAAACTGACTGAGCTCCAGAATCTTGTCATATATATACCATGCTCAATGATATTTTAGATATTGATATCCTAGCAACACTATACATACTGACTTGCTCCTGACTTAAGCCAGGTTAACTCTAAAAGTACGACTGAATAAATGAATGTGCTAAGTAGTACCCCTCCAATAAATATCTTGCCTACATACACAGGTCTAGGACTGCCAGCATTTTCTCTTTCATGCCACCAGCACACCTTCGATGCACTCTGAGTCATTTAACTGGAATTAGGTACATATGGAAGAAAGAGAAGCATCAATGTTCCTCTTACCTAATGGGTCACCTTGAGGGAGAAGCCAAGTAGTGATTAAGGACAACTGGGGGTCACATAATAAATTAGAAAGTCTAGACCCTCAATACTCACCAGTATTAGTCTTCTACAATACATGCAATCTCATGGTCAACTGCAGAAGTTGAAAAATGTTGTATTTTTCTTTGAAAAAGTTATTATTTTGTTTCTTGATTAAAAAATACCAGTAACGACAAAGTCAACTAATTTAAACTATTGCTTTTATTAGAATTACACGGGAGCACAAATAAATAAGCACAAAAAGTATTGTAAAATATTGTCAATGCACTAAAGAAAACAATTTATTTTCAAACAACAACTGGTTACTTCAGTAGTATCAAAGTACATTTATAATTACATGTTACCTAAAAAAATCAAGTACAAAAATTAAAAGACATTAAAACATCAGTGTTTATATTATTATGTATATAGAAATCGCTAATAACACATGAGTAGAGAAATCTGTTATCTAATGCTTATTTGCACAATTTTTCAGGCACATACCTGACATTTCTAATGAATTATGAAAAATGCAATATGACATTCAAATTTTTAGATATGGTAAACATGTTATATTGGAATGGATGTTAAATGGTTTTCTTTAAAAACCCTGTCTTTTAAAAATGTAGTGCCATTATCCACTAAAAAACATATTATTTTATATCATCTTCTCATAGCTATTTGTTTCAATTGTCTGAAAGAGCAAGAAAGTAAACATACAACTGCTAAATACGTAAACACATTTTTAGTGCAAGATAACAAGACCTGTGACTTTACTGTGCTTTGCTTTTTATAATCACAGTGCACTTTACACAAGTTGCTACACTATAAATGTTAACTTAAGGAGTTCCAATCAAAAGAAGTGCATACTAAACATTTTCATATATATTATATACAGTATGTATACTGTACGTGGGTGTATACATGTGTAAATGTAGACGCTTTTAGGGTGGGCAAACCCAGTTATATTTGGGAACAATTGAACACTTCAAAAGAATTTTCACGTATGTTTGGTTGAGATAAATCCAACAGCATTTCTTTAAAAAAAATTTCCCTTAAATTTGAAATTTCATAATATTTAAAGGGAAATGTAATCAGACATTTTTTCCATATTACACACATTTTGCTGCAATGTAATTGACCCAAATATCAAAGAGTTTTAAATCATCCAAACCCCAAGTCATAATGTTCAAGTCCAACATGGCAAAGTGTGTTATCCTTTTAATGATTTACATAGACAGCAGTACATATTATATAAGCACACATCGAGGCTTACACACAAACATATTCTATACTTAGACATTAAGTTTAGTATGTTTAGAATTTTACCTTGACTATACACTTGATCTGAAAAAAAGAGAAGTGTGTTAACACAATTGTATATCTTCTTAAAAACAATTGACTTTATTTTGAAAATATTGATGATTGCATAATTAAGCTCCTTGAAGGGTGGGACGACATCTTTTTCAATGTTTAACACCCAGTGCTTTAGAATTTTTTAATGCCTGATACATAAGTTGCTCAATAATGGATTAATAACAAATTGTCCACATTCTACAATTAGCTGTCTATTTTGCATACATGGAGGATGTAGCGACATAATGTTAAATGCTATAGGTACCATTTTTCTTTTGTCCCACTTAAGTTTGGGACACAGTGAATTATGAATTGCTATCTATTCTACTTCTATTTATTTGCAAGTGTGAATTACCTCTCATCTCTGATTACTTACTGCTTACATCGTAGGAATCGTTTCTCAATTTCACATGTGAGTGTGGTTATTTTACAAGCTCTTCTACTTTAGGAAACTGACTTGTCTTAATATGGAAGTGATATTAAAATTGCATTTGTATGTGCATTGTGTTGATATCTTAATTAGTTAAAACAATAACCCAATAGCTTTGTTTAGTTTTATTGACGTAGTCACTAAATTTGCTCAAAAGACTCAAACTAAATTCCATGTATAGGCAAGACCTGCAACAAAATGTAGTAATAAAAACCTTCTTTTATTCTCTAGAAGCATTCAAAGACAATTTTGTCACTACTTTGGAAAGTAAAGTTGTATCTAGTTGTCTACAGACAATTGGCATGTGCTTGAATATATAATACTTTAAAACTACAAATTTTAATCTCCAGTTGTTTTACTTTCCTAATTATTTTACATGGGTGGGTATTAACCTTCATTTACACAAATCCATCACATTTGATGCCAAGCTTGCTTCAGTAGCATAAACATGGGAGAGATGCGGGCGCTGTTTATGTAAAAGATTACTCTTATACCTCAGAGGATGCTGGCATCTGCGATCGAAAAAAATGCAGATTTTTATATTTTCCTTTCATCAATTCTAAAGAAATTTATATCTTCTCTGCTGAGTGTTTCACATGTAAAAGCATCTTGTGACATCCAATAAAATTCTGTTTCTATGAAATTTGCTGTGAGAGGACCATTTTTCGTAAGTATGAGCTCTTTCAACCTGATAACCATGCCATGAGATTATTTGTTCTTTGGCACTGCTAGAAATATGAGCTTCATCATAGCATAGTGTTCTGGCTATCTATAGGCTATCTTCTGACCGAATTAATATGTTGAAGTATCCTGGTTGATTACTGCCAGAGAGTCCGCTTATTTTTCTCTATATACTAATGACCTCCTTTTCTCCATTTAGAGAAACACTACACAAAAAGGAAATTGATTATGGAATGATCATTGCCACAACAGACAATTGTATAGGCACAGAATAACAGTTCTTGAGTTAAATCTCAGTGAAGCCACTTTTCCAGATCTTTCAGGCGCTTTCCACTTAAGTAGAGATTTGCGGAAATAAATGAAAATGGTTGCCTAAAGTCAAATTTTCAAACAAGTTACCGCCTCAGAAAATAATGCATTTGAAAAAGGAGTGCATGAAACCTAGCCCTAGCGTGAGTTTGATAGAACAAATGGGAATGGTTTAATCCAACACAGATCATGTCAGTACTTTTGTTTCCTTCTTGACAAATGGCCAACATTAAATAAACCTTCTGCCTAAATCAGAGTGATAGGGGAAAGACAGGCATCTGAAAAACACATTTGCATCTCCCCACAGAAAGATGTTCCCTAAATATAAATGTTAAGGGAGGGTTAATCATCACCATACTGAGCCTGAATATGTACGTTTCACAGAAATGCTGAGAATTAGTATCTTGTATCTGACTGATAGGCTTGAGTATATGTGGTCATAATAACTTAAATCAGGATAACAACTGGGGTCATAAACACATTTTATTTCCATTCTGATTTTATCTGAACACATTTTCATCACCCTTAGATTTGTGCTCCATAGATTGTTGGGTTTGAAACATAATCTATAGCTGGTGAAACATGCTGGTGGGTTTTATCTAAGCTACTTAAGATCCCTTTGTAATTTCCTGCATTTGTGATCCCGGTTTTCTACCACCTCAATTACACAAGCAGAACCTGCAACTTCAGTAAGCATTTTCTGTATACAGTTCTCCCACTGAGTATTCTTTCGTGTACACACACACTCACACACACACACGCACGCACACAGACACCCCAACCGTACACTGCTCCCACTTACCTTTTTCCTTATTCTTTCAGAATTTGAATTGGACATCAAAATACACATTAATTATAAAATATTAGAAAATCATGTTATAACATTGAAAAGGCTTTTGAAGGAAACTATTACTGATAAAGCATCACTAGGTTTGTAGCAATATAGATTACAAAAATTCTCTAACTCCTGTTATATTTGGTTTTATTGAGCAGCACTGAACTATTGCTGTCAATACCCTTACAAGAAAAACTGCTATAACAATAACTTCAAAAACACACCTTTTCTCTCAGAAATATAATACTAAATTGATTGTTAACAAAGAACCACATACTATCAATTTTAGGAGGCATAAATAGTAATTTAAATATACAAAATATATGCGATAGTTTCTTTTTTATTCATTCGTGGCAATATTTATATTCAACTAACAAGTTCTTCTTAAAAGATATATATGATTTTTTTAACTTAAATTTCACCACCACATAAAATTGAATCCACCCCATCCCTCATCCCCTGCATTTCCTGTTTCTTTCTTGAAACAAAATAAAATAAAAAATGGCCATAATTCTTTGGTCATGGTGTCATAATCAGTGAGAATGGGTGTGATGATCACATACAGAAGATTATGACCCAGAAATGTGGTGATAACCAGTTTGAAAAAATTAACAAGAAATACATATATTTTATTAATGGATCTAAACTTTTAGAAAGATTGGCATTTAGTGCATTAAAATATGTAAACTGGTCTAGTTGAATGTTTATTTCTCATTTTCTTGGGGAAACAAGCACGCACATGAAAAGTTACTTAAATATAGTGATTAAGGTGGCTATAATGCCACTGGTCCCACTTTCTTGAAAGCAGTCATGCTCTTGAGCTATTAATTCCTTGTTCCTTCCATTGTCACAGTGAACCCTGGTCTCCTCCCATCAGATCAATGATGCAAGGACACATGTCCCTCAAGTCATTTCTGAAGGAAATGTTTTCTCTGGGATGTCCAATATAACCTAGTAACTTTCTCTGGAGTCTGACTAACCATTGCTTAGTTATTACTAAGTCAGACTAATGGTTAGTCTAACCATTGCCAGAGGATACTAAAGAGAAATTCTTATAAAGCCAAAGTAGCAAAAATATTGTTGTCAATGTAACTTGGACGTCCAAATTAAGCATCACATTTGCATTCATTTCCTGTCAAACCCTTGAAACTTAAAAAGCACAGATGCTCTTAACAAATATGGTATTCAACTTCTATGTTACTAGCACCAGATCATATATTATGTGATTGAACATGATTTATACTTGTGAGCTCTTGTACAGAAACCAGATGTGGGCAAGGGAAAAAAAAAACATTTTAAATGCAAAAATTAATAATAAAAGGCATCAAGGGATTACATATAAAAGAGATAACAAACCAGTTAATACCGAAATGATATCATATAGTAAACTCTTGATATTTCTGTAATTTATATACTTATAATGTGTATTATTTCAGGTGTCACCCATAAACTAGTAAAATATTTACATTTTAATATCTTCTGGATTCAAAATAATCCGGGATAAATAAGTGCGCCTTCATTGCAAGGGCATATGCATTTTATCTTGAACTTGCCACGAATAGGCACAGCTTCCCATGGCATTCCACTCCCACAGAAAAGATATGTAACAGTTCATTGTCATAGGACCGAGTCGACCTCCCTCTTCATATTAAGAAATGTGGAGCTCACACCATCCTGCGCACACTCATATGGCAGTATCCCAGAATACCGTTTGCTGTTTAGAATAGGGTGGAGGGCTGTACTTCTTGGCACCTGCATTCTTCTTCCAGCTGGGCAAGATAGGCATGCTATCCTGTTTGCAAAGGCCCTTTTCCGTTTTCTGTCTAGCCTTTATTTCCTTGCACAAGCAACGCTTTTTCTCAATCATCTCAAGCATTGTATGGTCTCCATGAAACCACTGCATGCATGCCACCTAGCAAAAAAGAAAGAGTGAATACAGAAGAAAAAAATGGAATGAAAGCATATTTCTTTTGCACTGTGCTAGTAGTTTCATAGAACAATGTCAGCTGTTTCTATATCTCTTCTAAAATTCTTTTTTGTTTGTTTTGTTTTGTTTTAGACAAGGTCTCACTCTGTCACCCAGGCTAGAGTACGATGATGCAATCACAGCTCACAGCAGCCTCGACCTCCTGGGCTCAAGTGATCCTCCCACCTCAGTCACCCCAGTAGCTGGGACTACAGACACATACCAACATGCTCAGCTAATTTTTTTTTTTATTATTTTTGATAGAGATGAGGTCTCTCTATATTACCCAGCGTGGTCTCAAACTCATGGGGTCAAGCAATCCTCCTGCCTCAGCCTCCCAAAGTGCTGGGATTACAGATGTGAGCTACTATGCCCAGTCTAAAAACTCTTAAGATAAATTAAGAGATAACTCTTACAAAACAAAACTGAAAGAATGGAAACCATATACAAACTTTGTACTTAAATTAGTAAACATCGTGATATTTAACAACAATTTGGGCATGAATATTTTTCAATATGTTCTAAAAGTTCATGATACGAAAGTTAAATCTTTTACACTTTTAAGCAATTTTCCAAATATTTACCTGTAACTTTATGTTGGCTCCATTGTCTCATTGGTTCCCATATTTTTAAATTCAATAATTGGAATTACATTTCAGTGAGGTCTAATATGAATGTGATATGTTTTAAAGATTTTAATGAACATTGTTTTATTCTTGAAATAATTTTTAAACACTTAGGTTTATTTATAAAGAGAATGTAGTAGAATATTTTTATTTTTATTTTATTTTTATTTTTTTTTTATTAATTTTTTTTTTTTTTGAGACGGAGTCTCGCTCTGTAGCCCGGGCTGGAGTGCAGTGGCCGGATCTCAGCTCACTGCAAGCTCCGCCTCCCAGGTTTACGCCATTTTCCTGCCTCAGCCTCCCGAGTAGCTGGGACTACAGGCGCCCGCCACCTCGCCCGGCTAGTTTTTTGTATTTTTTAGTAGAGACGGGGTTTCACGGTGTTCGCCAGGATGGTCTCGATCTCCTGACCTCGTGATCCACCCGTCTCGGCCTCCCAAAGTGCTGGGATTACAGGCTTGAGCCACCGCGCCCGGCCAGTAGAATATTTTTAATAATTCATCTCATCAAAATGATTTTAAGTGCACACCATACACTTAGAATGTAAATGCTTAAATATTTCTTCTGCAAAGAAGTTTTTGCTATAGTTTTTGATGCTTCAGCAAATCTCTACATTAGAATCATTGGTCCCTATAGTCACAATGACAAGGATCCTAATCAACTTCAAAAACTTGGAAAAATAGATTCATGAGGTCAAGTTGGTTACCAGGAGAAAGTTCGGTGTGGACTATATATTGATACATACACACACATGTGTACATATTACTGGACAAGTAACCACTGCTTCCAATTATATGTGGCACCATGTCTACCAGTAACTGTTCTTTGGAACAGAGCTAGCGTGTTGAGTCTGTCACACAAGGGCGGCAATAAAATTGGGCCCATGAGCTCAGCTAGGTTGTGGAAGCTTCCACATAATTGTTTAAGCAAATCTACTCCATGACTTGAAGCATTAAAATAGTGCACTTGAAGTCACTGAACTTGCTGTTACAATTTTAGGGTGATAATTACAACAAATACTTACATAATGCTTACTCTATATCAGATTTCATGCTAACTACTTTGTATAGTTTAATTCATCTATTCCTTATCAAAATGCCCTGAAGTTTTACCATTTATTAACCCATAGTGATGAATAAAATGAGACTTAAAGTGATTTGGTAACTCTCCCAAAGTTACAGAGCCAACAAATGGCAGAGTCAAGATTTGAACCCAAGAGTTTATACCCAATACCCATATTTTTAACAGCTACACTATGCTGCCTCTCAATGTATGTATACATAGAACTGAAAGAATTGGGAGCATGGATTAGTACAACACTCTATGCATAGATGAGGAAGTTACATATCTAGTCTAAAACCAGGCAGGTAGATTTTGGTGTGAACAAAGCTAAATCAAATTCTCACAATTCTTAATCATTTAGGGAGAGGGCAGGTCCTAGACCTAGAAAACATGGATTTAAATCCTCATGTGTCAAATTTCCATTGGTCACTGGGCTTCCTGGCTTCTTTATCCGAATGAGTGAATTGATAAATTTGGTGTGAGGTTTAAATAGGATAATGAAGGTCAATTCATTTTAAAAAACAGTAAAGCATTGCCTAAGTCTCAGTATTCTAACACTGATGAATACCTAGCAGTTTTCCATACCTACACTCTGCCAGGCATGTGCAAAGAGCTCTATTTTATGTTAAATCCTCCAAGCCACACTGAAAGAATTTATCTACGTGCTACAATTACAAAACTAAGTCTCAGAAAGTTTAAGAAACTGGGTCATGGTCATAGCTAATAAATGATACAGACCTATATCAAACTCAGGTCTGTCTGACTCCAAAGTTGATATTCTTTCTATTATATTATGCTCCATCACCTAAATTTTACTTATAAATTATAATTATAGTTATTGTTATTTGTATTACTGTTTCCAGATGCTATTCAAAAATACAACTATATTTGTGGCTTTATCAGTGAATAAAAACTGCTTATTAAATAATTAAATCAAAGTTACTAGCTTGGACTTGGAGCCCAGAAGATGATACTTTCAGATAAATATCTAGCTTGTGCCTAATTTGATAGAAAGTTCCCTGAAAAGATGGGCTGTATTTTATGCCTTTTAGTGTCCTCTAGTTCCTAGCTCAGGACCATAGACATAAGCATTCACTTTTTAAACAAAATTTTAGGTGTTTGTTGAGTTAATCTAATGAATAAGTTTGTGTTCCAACAGGAGATTGTCAAAGTGGCTCAGAAATTTTTCAAAAGACTTACAATATTTCATAACATGATAATCTGTGCAATAAAAATGCAGTAACTCTATTTTGGTGAAAATGCAAGAAAAATTTATTGAGTGACTACAAACTGTCATAATGAAATTTATAACACAGAATTCCCAGAGGACAGGCTTCAAATCTCACTCGTCTCGGTGGTCCCAACATGTAGAACAGAGTCCTAGGCTTTCAATAAAAGTTTTATCAGTTAAATAGAAGCTGCCATCATAGAACAGTTTTTGTTGTCTCTCAAAAAAATAAAATAAAATCCAGATAATCTTCTTAGTAAAATATTCTGGGTTCTATACATTTCAACATCATTGCAAAACCTCCAAACTTCTTTAAGGCCCAATATTTCTTACAGCATCACTTCTATTTTTTTTTATTAAATTTATCTATTTATTTACTTGTCTACACAAACATTGAGTCATGTGTTACTTAATTCCCTTTAATATTTTTATGGCATAAATTGGTACGTGCAACTGAAAAATAATTTTTCTGGATTCCTTTGACAACAGGGTCACCGATATATTTCATAGTTGCATAACATTTCATATATGTATATACAGCGTACTGTATTATCCATAAAATATGTATTCTGTGTCACACAGAAATGCATGCTACAGAGGTGTGTAAATTTATTAAGAATACATTTCTTAAAACTCTAAAGAATAGAGGAATAAGAATAAAAATTATAAAGCTTGGCGTTTTATTATTTAGATTTTTCTTTTACATTAAATAGTTATATGTCAACTTGATGGATAGAATGGTCTGAAATACTAGGAAAAGAAAATTACTCTATAATATTTAACTAATCTTTTGGAGACATGAGCAGTGAATGAGAAAGTGTTGCCCAATACATAAAATTCCATGAAGAAAGCATTGCCCAATACATGAAAGATGGCTAGGTATAAGACGATAATTCAAACTCAGGTTGCTGGAAGATGGTCAATTCAAAATATAAACATATATTTAAAAAGATCTTAACAAACATATAGATTCTAGAAAATATCTTCTTATTTAATATCTGCTATCAATTTGTTTCCACTTAAACTCCCCCAAAAATATTTCTGTTAAGATGTGATAAATAGACATAGAATATAATTATATTGTAGGAAGATATATCTGCTTCCCACATTTATTTTTAAATATCACATGTTTTGGTGCATAGTCTTTTTAATTCTCAAAATCGAACTTCAGTGTTATTACTGTAGCCATCTGCATCATTGAATCACCCCCAAAATATATCTAAATATTATTTTTTGCTGATAGTAAGATGTCATGCTTTCATTCATTGTTTTGGATATAATAAATAGCATGTTTAGCAAATATATGAAGTATGTTAAGAACACTACTCTTAAAAATTTGCATCGCTTTTCTATTTTCTTTTATCACAAAATTCTTCATATTCTTAAAAGAAAAAAAAAAAGACATGTAAAATCCCATTCCACCTCTCTCTGGAACTGAAAGAACTCTGGGAATTAACTATTACAACAAATTTGAAACCAAGCCCAGTAAACAAATTCTTCTAATTTAGTTATTTAATTCAATGGCCTTATTTCTTATCTTTAATCCAAAGGCATTTATTATACTGTTTATCCCATGAAGAAAAGAAAAAAATGTATACATTAGTAGGTAAGTACACATCAAAAGATAACAGTAGGACAATTGTTCAATTAGTATGAACACATATCTCTAGGACAAGATTTTTATACCAGCATGATTCAACAGAAGCAACATCCTTGGATAATAAGTTCATGAAAATAAAATCAAGTGAAGCTTCCTGTCCAGGAGGTAAAATTTCAATCTCTACCCCTTTTATGTAGGCTACACACAGTGACTTCTTCCTAAAAAGTACAGTATGGAAAGCGAGGAGGGAAGTAACTATACATTGGAGGAACCCAGTGTTATGGTCTGAACGTTTGTGCCCCCTTAAAATTCTTATGTTGGGATCCTGACCAACATAAGATCCTGACCAACATAGGTGATGGTACTAAAAGGTGGGACCTCCTCAAGGTGATTGGGAGGTGCATGGGACTAGTACTTTTATACAATAAACCCAAGAGAGCTCTTCCACCCCTTCAGCCATGGTGCCAAAACAGCAAGAAGTCAACAGTCTGCAACCAGGAAGAGTGTCTTCACCAGATCATAACCATGCTGTCACCCCGCTCTTGGACTTCTCTCTTTCCAGAACTGTGAAAAATAACTAACTGTTGTAGTTTATAGTGTTCTGTTCTAGCACCCCAAACGGACAACACACCTGGCAAACATCGCCCCCAACAGGTGATCAACAGTAGTAAATTATACTGTCAGTATGTATCCTTGGTATAATGTGATGAGACCAGAGGCACTTTTACCCCCGCCATCTTCCTCCTCAAAACCCGTAACTCCACTCTAATCATGAGAAAACACCAGAGAAACCCGAATTGAGAGACAGTCTACAAAATACCATACCAGTACTCCCCAAAGCTGCCAAGGTCATCCAAAATAGGGAAAGTCTGAGAAACTGTCACAGCCTAGAGAAGGGTAAGGAGACCCAAAGACCAAGTGTAATTAATTTACATGCTATCCTGGAAGGGACTCTGGAGCAGGAAAAGAACATTGGATTAAAAACTAAGGGAACTGGAATACAGTATGGATTTAAGCTGATAATGATGCTATCAATATTGGTTCATTAGTCATGACACATGAACCATGATAATGTAAGATACTAACAATGGGGGAAAAATGGGTGTGGAATATGTGGGGACACACTGTGTACTCTTTGGAACTCTTCTGTAAATTAAAAACACTATTTTAAAATTAAAAATATATATGTACACACACATGTTTGTGTACACATGTTTGTGTGTGTGTGTGTGTATGCTTAAAGATCAAGTGAAGAAACTATATTCTTTTCAAATCTTGATTTTAACTGTATCTTTCATTCTTTAAAAGGAAGCAACATGGTATCATGGAAAGAACTAAATGACTTGATTGGGATCCTGATCATTGTGTGACATTGAAAAGTCATGAATATCTCTGAATTTCCTAAATACTGTATATTGAATGAATATTGGTACATAATTCATACATACATAGTATATAAATTTATATATGCTTCACATATACATCTTATGGATATTGTACTGTGTGTATATATATAAAAAACATATTGTTACACACTTCACACTTTACGTGGTTGTAGAAGGCAGAGAGCTAAAGCATATAAATGGAGAAAGCCCCATATATTATAACCATCTCATCTAATAATCCTTCAATGCATGAGGAGTAACATAAATGAGAAAGAACCTTTAGTTCACTTCAATAATTACTTTCTCTAGGAAATAAAATTAATTACTTCCTGAGATTAAGAGTATATTTTCTCCAAAGAACAAAGTAATATCAATGCAGTGCAATAATAAATCTCCATAATATGTATTTAAAATATCCCATTTTCCAAAGTAGATAAATCATCAAGAGAAAAAAAAATACCCTGAAATAAGCACTTGGAGCATTTCAATATTGAAAATGATACCAAAATAAAACCGATACAAGCATGCATATCTCCACTGATTTTGATTTTTGTGCCTCATTAGTTAGCATGGGAAAACAATAATCTATCAAAGGCCTAGGAGACACAGCACAATGCCAGGCAAGTGCCTTGTTAACCTTGGAATTAATTTCAGCTGCGAGTCTTGAGCCTTGTCGTGAGAGTAAAATTTAATTTCTTGAACAATAGGCACAGCAATCAATACTAATTTTCAGATGATCTGGGGCAACATTGTCAGTCCTGTGTTGCTGTTTCTGAGCCAACCTCTCCAACTTGCATTGCCTGTTTTGTGAGAAATTGTCATTTCCTGCATAAGGAGTGTAAGTTTAACCTTACTGAAAAGGAAGCTGGAGTTCTCAAAGTTCTCTGGATTTTCTCTTTAAGGGAAGTTTCTCCGGGAGACCATGGATAGCATTGGTGAGGGAACAAGGAAGAGAAGGCATGCAATCCAGTGTGACTCAAGAACGGGAGCCAACATCTTCAGAAATTATGGGAGGTCGCGACTTGCCTGCAACTGTGCTCGCCCTGTCTTTAGGAGCCATGAAGTCGGCCAGGGTGGTTATTGCTTTCATTGAAAATGTTCTTCCTTTCCCATGTAGTGGGCAAAGAGGTTGATTTTTGAATTATAAAAACATACAGGAAAAAATAAGCATGTAAACACTATGGCTTTTTTACATGTATCTTCAAGATAATGGATAGGGGTCGGCAATCTACAACCCACTGGCCAAATACAGCCCACTGCCTGTTTTTGTACTGTCCATGAGCAATAATTTCTTTTCATATTTTTAAATAGTTAAAAAACTAAAATGAAGTATATTTCATGACACATGGACATTACATGTAATTCAAATGGTGGTGTATACAAATCAAGATTTGGGGCACACAGATTGACCTATTTGTTGATGTACAAGGTAGAATTGAGTAGCTGGGATAGAGACCACAGCCTCATAGAGTTGAAAATATTTACAACCTGCCCCTTTACAGGGGGAAAAAAAAGCACTCACTCCTGAACTATTATGTAAGATGAAAAATAATAAAATTATAACTAACCATTTTGCTATGATGCATAAACTATCTGAAAAGGTCAAATAAATACTATGCTAGACCTGTAAAAAGTGGGAAAATAATTTTAATTAAACATCTAAAAACTTGTTAAATTTCCACTTACCTGAACCTTAGTTAATGGTTTTTGGAACAAACTACTGTTACCCTAACATCACACTCTTTCCTAAACGTGTTTTCAACTAAGTAAATGACCATTTGATCCTTAAAATAAGTCTCTATTAGAATTGTCTGATAGAAGGCAGAAAAAGATAATGTTAGTATTGGTGCTATATAAACAACTATAAAACAAAATCAAGAGTATTGATTCACATGGGCTTACGATATTTTTCATATTGAGTTGGGCCCATTAGATAAACCAGAAATGATGAAACCTAGATTTGAAATCAGTTATAGAAATTAATTTAGAAAAATTCTCTATTCTATATATGTCAATTACATATTTTATAATTCCATCATTAGAAGGAAAAGCAGTATGTTAGAATTAAAGAGATAAACTGATAAAATTGTATAGATAAGAGATTTAATACTAAGTCAACTCTTTTTAATAACCCTGCAGAGGTTGTTTAGTTGCCTGTGATGTGTTACTGTGGTGACTTAACCTGAAAAATATAAGTTTAATTTGAGAACTTTCCCCCTAGTTTTAGTGAATTTATTTCAACTATATTTCGGAAGGTATGGGTCAACTTGACATAATTTAGACAACAACATAGCCCTCAATAAATCTTTTGAAATTGATATAACACAGAGCTGAAAGGATTATGATTTTCTGCACTTGTCAGCATATTCAGTAATAAAATTGCTTCCTTAGTTATCAAATCACAAGTCTTTCAAATGATCATCACACAGAAAAAAAGCATTTTTTTAATGAGCATATTTGACCCATGTATCTGTTATAAAATAATTGATATTTTGGAAACATATAGAGGCAACACTACTTCTCAGAATATTTTACACAAAATGTTTAAAAGGAACAGTAAAATAATTCATATGGATTTACAATTAATTATAGATACCATTTATGCCACTTTAAAAAGTATAAATTCAATGCTAGGAACATGATTCTGCACTAAATAATTTTCCCCCTTTTTATGAAGGCCAAATGAAGCTATTTGAACAGATAATCTAAGTGAGTAATACCAAAATAGTAGGGACTTTTCAATCCACCGTGGTCGGAATTTGATTTTAGGCTGTCTGGATGACGTTGTATAAGTTACTCATTCGGCTTTCTTGAATAACATGACAATTAGGGATTATATATAAAATGTACCTAACTTTCAGACTTTAATATTATTTGAAATAATATGCACCTTTGTCATAGCTTTAGGTTTTTCCATAGTCTTTCTCCTGTATTTTTTTCCATCTTTAACTCTAATCTACTGATCAGGTATTTCTTTAATTGTCCCCTTATAATTTTCCCTCATTTATCAGCACTGATGACTCAGAACGTATGTTTTATGAAAAAATTATTAGGCAAGTCTACACCTGAAGCATGTACTGGAATTGCAGTGTTTATTTCCCACATCTAAATTTAGTTTTGAGATATAGATATATTGATAAAATGAGAACCATGTCTTGATTTCAGAGTTGCTTTTGAATGCAAAGTCATGGGTACACATTAACTCCTGCTCTTCTTCTAGATCTAAAAATCACCCTAGATGTACAGTCTCTGATCAACTGCCAGGCACATAATAACAAACATCACATGTTGATATTTGAAGTTATATATATTTATTGTTATGTATCTGGGCTTGCTTTCCTTACCAATTACATAAAAGTCACTCATCAAGAAGATTTAAAAGTTATAAATGAATAAGACTTATAATTATGTGATTATAAAGAAAAATAGTTTCAAATTAACATCTATTGCTCATTCAAAACATCTAATGCTTCAATTTTACAGTGATATCCTTTAAGCAAGACCCATTTCACAAATTACTTTCAGGGATGAAAGTTGGTTTCAACTACCATGCTGAACAGTGGCAATTATAACTTATTTCAAGCTCCTAATACAATGCATATCCCTTTTTAAATATGTATGTGTGTGTTTGATGTTCTATTTTCAAGCTGGGCACAGTGGCTCACGCCTGTAATCCCAGTATTTTGGGAGGCCGAGGTGAGCGCATCACTTGAGGTCAGGAGTTCGAGACCAGCACGGCCAACATGGCAAAACCCCATCTCTACTAAAAATACAAAAATTAGCCAGGCTTGGTGGTGCATGCCTGTAATCCCAGCTACTAGGGAGGCTGAGGCAGGAGAAGCACTTGAACCCTAGAGGCAGAGGTTGCAATGAGCCAAGATCGCACCATTGCACTCCACTCTGGGTGACAGAGAGAGGCTCCATCTCAAAAAAAAAAAAAAAAAAAAAAAAAGTTGATTTTCTATTTTCTGAAGAGACAGTATAAGATGAATAAAATGGATAAGATGACCTGGTTTTTATCACTTAATTGTATGTGAGATCAAAACAAGTTACTTAACCTTTCATTTTTTTTACCTGTAACATGAAAATAATAAAACCTCAGGTTTCTTGAGAAGAAGATTAAATGTTCTAATTTGGCATCTACTGAAAGTGGACACTCCTAAAAATATAAGCTTGTCTATCCCAGTAGGCAATGAACTCTTTGAAGACAGGGACTCCGTTATTAATCTTCATATTCTTAGCTTTTAACAGAGTAAAATTTTGCAATAAATGTTCATAAAATAAATGAATGCGTAAACAAATGGATCACACTAAGTGTAACATTTTCTGAGTATTTTCAGGAAAGGTGCTTTTGAAATCCTTGATTTCATGAATGAGTTCATTCCACTTTGGCTCAACTGAATCCAACAATACCTCAAATTGTACAAAGTTAACAAAAATATTGCCTGGGCTTTATAAACCCCAGGAGGCATCTAACCTGAAACTCAGTCCTCAATGCCATGTGAGTCACACCTGGGTGTTCTATGGCTGAGAACACCTCTTTTTCAAACTCTGGACATCAATCCTCGGCCCTTTGGCTGAAGCAGAGACACAAATCAATGCTCCCTAAGCCTTAGTATGCATTCAACCAAGGAAGTATGCAACTCCCTTGGGAGTTTATTAAAATGCAAATTCTTAGGCACCAATGTCAGAGAATCTGACTCTAATTCTAGATAAGGTGGGTCTTAAGCAGCTATAGTTTTATTAGGCTTCCTAGTGATTCTGATGGATGACAGGCAGAGCATCACATTTTGAGAGATACCCAAATTCTAGTTAAAAATGATAAGAGGTTGTACTCATTCAAAAGGGCACAGAAACCTTTTTTCAAGATCTGACCCTTCCCATTCTCTGTCCATACATGCTTAGGGCACAACACGCAAGTAAAGAATCAATTGAGATTTTGAGAGAAGAAGTCAGACAGATTTTTGTCTTAGTAAATTATTTCAAGAACAGTCTATCCATTCTGCATATATTTATAAATGTATGCATGTATCTGTATGCATATTTACACATATGTGCATATATTATACATTTATAATTAAATCATTGAATCTTTTTACAGGTCTCTTAGTTAAAATGTTACTTAAGAAATAAAATAAAATTGCAAAAGTGTCCTAAAGAATATATATGTCAATAATGTCATCCAAGAAAATGTGGTGGTCTAAAGTTAATAAGGTGCCAATATATTGAGATTTTTGATTGATCTAAAGGAATTACCCCAAAACATTCTTCAGTGACATCATAAAAGTTCTAAGATAAATTGGCAAGTTATATGCACCTTTTATCACGTGACTTTAGATTGTCACAATCTATAAAATAAACATAGCGATATCAACAATGTAGTAATACCAACAACCATGATTTATTGCACATAACCATGTTCCAGGCACTCTATGAACCCTGAACGTATCTCAATTCTCTTAAAGCTTAATAACTCTTAAGCATGCCCTACCTATTGCTATATTTCAGATTATAAAATGAAGCTTGAAGAGATTAAATTACATCACATGCCTAATAGAAGGCAGAATTAGAATTGCAATTCAAGACTAAATATATCATATGCTAAATAAAAATTTCACTCAGTATTATAGCAGATTGCCTCACAGCTAATTGTGAGTAAAGTCGTTCTTATTAGAAACACATACACACAAACACAATTATTTCCCTTCATATAGCCCATGACATGGGAAGTGCACTTGATTAAATAAAAGCTGTTAAGTTTGCTGCTGAAAGATAAGAGGTCTTATAAACTATTAATAAAAACTGATAGATAAACGAAACTTTGATCTTTTTATTTGTCATTGTTGTCATCACTACCATTGTCTTCATCTGCATTATTATCAAGATTCTGGGCACAATAACCACAGTGTTTCCTCACAGTGGGCAAGGCACTGTGTAATCACTATGTCTGCTCCATCTTATCTCACCTCCAAATAGCTTACTCACTGGTAGAACCTCCATATACTTGTGTACTGAAAATACATTACCCAATGAAGGTAAGTTTTTAAAATTTTATTTCATCAGCCACACTGTGGATCATTTCAGTAAACCCTGTTTTCCTCAGTTTCGTGGTAGCAGACAAATATAGTACAATAATCCTTCCATACATATTTATGCTTCTGTAAGTATATTCGCAAGTATGGTGAGATGTTAGTGTCTCTCGGGTTACATAAAAGTGTTAACTGATACACTGAATTGTATTAGGAGAAAAAGCCAGGGAGAAAGTCTTCACCGGGGAAAAAGGTCAGGAATGGTTTTCATCCCTCCATGAAATAAGTGGCTAGTTGCACGAAACCATCATTTTACAAACTCTTGCTGTAGTGAAATTTTAGAGAATGAAATTTCAAAATCTAGAAAATACATCACATTTGTATATTATAAGATGACAACTAATGCAAAAGCAGAATAGAATGTTAACTTTGTATCTCTTAGAAGCAAATGCAAAGAGCAAAATGGAAGCGTATATGATTTAGCACATGTTCTCTGGTGAAAGACTATGACCAGACATGCAATGAAAACCTTCCCATTAAACAGCACGCCACCCATCGAGGCGTGAGTGACATGGTATTTGCTTCTTTATGCATGTATACAGAGCAAAGATACAGGTGTAATAAATAAATTATTATGGGTAAAGGTACAGGAAAATAAAATGACAGAAAAAATCATAACATTGCATGAGAAAGAGTTGATTTGTGACTTAATTCTTGTGTGTCCGAAATTGGCTAAAAGTTTTGTTCCATTGAAATTTGTATAAAGTTGTGAAGAATATCTAAAATAAGCATGAGTGACATGTGATGCAACATACTTATATATTACATTGTAAAATGAGGCTTTTCAGAAGATTCACGCTAAAATATATTTTTAAAATTATGTTTGTGTACACATACAGAACCATGGTCTAAGCTTTAAAAAGCAACGTATGATTCTTGATTTGACTTTTGACTGTTTTATGATTATAAAGTCTTTGCCCTTAGAGAGTAAAAATGACTGTAGAAAAAAATGTGATATATTATTTTCCAATAAAGAAGACACAACTTATTTCTCAGTAATTAAACCTAGTAATGACTACAACTACAATTTCAGCTATTACTTGATTAAGCTAATTGTTTGTAATAAAGAAAAAATCCTCTGAGCAGATTCCTAATTTATATGTTTTTAAATGAGCAAGAATTCTATAAATAGAAGGCCTTCTAAAGAGATAGTCCCTGAAGGAACAAGCAGTATTACAAGATAAAATTCAATTATAACAAAAGTATTGATATCTTTCGCTAAGTATATTCTCTTAATCATTTACATTAGCATTAATACAATTTCAAGTTTAATTTCATTATAAAATATTGGTTTCTAATAGTATATATGGGCTTGACCACAGATAAATGAGGAGAGCCACTTCTCAGTAAATGTGGTTTATTCAGCAAAAGAAAAGGAAGCTCATAGGCAAGCAAAATATACTAATACTCAAGAACAGACTTAAATAATAATTGCTTAAACAGCTAAAACACATTTTGAGTTTTTATAACTTTGAATTGAACTGCGGAAGTACCTGTAAAATATGTTTTTTCTCCACTAGAATGCATTTCCCAAAATGAGCGTAAGTACGTTGTAAAAGAAGAAACACACTGGCAATCCCAATAATTCTGTTCTGGAGCCGGTTATTTTGCTAGCTCTGGGCAAGTCACGTCACTTCTCTTGGCCTCGGGTTAGAACGGACCAGTGGGTCCAAACTGTGGAACATATCACACTCACAGTTGTGTTTTGTATAAAACGCAGACTATTTGGCTGGCTGTGGTGTCTCACGCAATTGGGGTTGTGCATAAATGCAGTGAGATTATGGATATTTTATATCATGTATCTACCACCATTCCTGGAAAACAGCACGTGACCAAAAGTGCTCACTTTCTTTTTCTTCTACAGATTGAACAACTGAGGCTTGGTGGAGTTACATCACTTGCCCAAAGAGATAATGCCAGTGAATGGAATAGCCGGAACTAATTCCCGAATCCGTAAAGCTCCACTGCTTCTCTCTGAATGTAGTAACCCATCCACAACCCTAAGATATTAGACACATCAGTGATCACTCCATCTGTTTTTGGCCCATTGCTGCTGTCAGGATTTATGCATTTATGTCTGCAATAATTATTTATTAAGGACCTTCTCTCTTGCAGTTGCATATGGCCTTATAACTGAATTCTGACTTTGTGTCTCTCTTGGGAGAGACAGATAATCATTTTTCATATGTGATGTTCTTTCTGTCCCACCTCTCATCTATGAGCCTGAAACAGCAGATTCAGTAGAACAGTCAGAGTTTCTTAGGAATGGCAGAGCCACAAGTTGGGAGGAGCCCAGATCTGTCCAACAATCTGGAACATCCATCAACCAGGAACACTGTTACACCTTATGTGACTAAGAAACATATTTTAAGGAAAAAGCACTAAAATTTTGGGTTATACTTGTTGCAATAAGTGTGTTACTTACCTAACGCACAATCACAAGTGTAAAATGCACACACACACACAGAGTGTGAGGAAATATATTGTTATTGGACTACTTGTAGTCTATTTAATTTTTTTATATAGCTATAGCCAGATCCGGGGTGAAATGATTTAGAATAATAATTTCCAATAGTATATGCATCATACCTTTAAAAAGACTTTTATGGATGGATAAATATCTAATTATGGCACTGCACTGCAACATAAGTCATGAGAGAAACTCTTTACATACGCTTTGGTTTTTTCCTGAATGCATAGGCTCAGAATTACTAAACAAACCCTCATCTTTTGATAGCCAATAATCAATCTCTTGTTTTCAGGGAATAGAATTGTATTAGAGGGGACATTGGGGAAGTTATATACTACCTTAGCTTTCTGCTATAAAAAATAAAACTACTAGTCTGTATTAAATTTGATTTTATATGTTCAATGAAATATATCCTTATAATAAAGTTATATAAATGTAAGTTGCAATGACTATCTTTATAAGATTTACTTATCATAACATTCCTTAATTATTTTTAAAAATAATTTCTTGAGAACACTGAACACTAGAACTCTAGAAAAATGCAAATGATTGCCTGTAGGATAATGCAAGGAGCAGTGCCCCACTTGGTATTCGTAGTTGGACAGAATCTACTCTATAAGATTGCAACCCCTTTCTAGGTGTAACACGAATCAACTACATTCTCTTAGGCTTTATTGGTATTCTCTTATAAGAAAACTGAGAGCTTTTCCTAGACTTCTAAACTTAAGCAACACATTACATTCTGCCAGAGATACCCTTGCTTAACAAGGGGGAGACTTCTTTTTTCAATTTTCATAAAAACAACATTTAATGACTTCTGCTGACATTTTGATTTGATGCCTTGGAGCAAGTGAGTAGCTAAACTGATGAATCCAAGCTCTCATTGATTGTGTGTGAGAAATAGGCAACAAGGGAAAGTGTGAAGAGGGAAACTGAACAGTCATAGTATGTTAAACCCGGTGCTATCTGTCCCATAGATTATCTCATCTATTCTACATGCAAATACATTATTTCAAATTAGAATAAAGATAAAAGTCAAAAATAAAATAGATTAAAAAATTAAATCAGGCCGGGCACGGTGGCTCACGCCTGTAATCCTAGCACTTTGGGAGGCCGAGGCGGGTGGATCACAAGGTCAGGAGATCAAGACCATCCTGGCCAACATGGTGAAACCCCGTCACTACTGAAAATACAAAAATTAGCTGGGCATGGTGGTGCGTGCCTGTAATCGCAGCTACTCCGGAGACTGAGGCAGGAGAATCGCTTGAACCAGGGAGTTGGAGGTTGCAGTGAGCTGAGATCATACCACTGTCCTGTAGCCTGGGAAACAGAGCGAGACTCTGCCTCAAAAAATAAAATAAAATAAAATAAAATAAAACAATTAGAAACTCCACTCTGTAAATGAGAATGTATTACCAAAGTGTTTGCAATATTTAAATTTTGTTTGAAATTCTGTTGGAAAACATAGAATTACTTCAATTAAATATAATTATCATATGTGTTAATGATCATTCTAGATAATATTGTTGAAAATACCAAGATGCTCTCTGTACCATATATAATTAATGCAAAACATCTCAGTGGTTAGTTTTAATTTTGTTCTAGGACCATGACTTCAAATTATACAGTGTTATTAATATTTTCTTTTCTACCTTTTTTTTCTGAAATAAAGTACTTACTTTTATAAAGCATTCCTCAAAAGTGAGAACATGATTCCAAAAGCAATTGTTATTATGTCCATACTTGTTAAGCTACATTTTCCTCTGAACAACACTTGCCAAGTTTCTTATACAATATACTTAATCTCTTTTTCTTAGCTAGGATAAGAGTACAATAATGTATTCACTGTCCTTTGAGGATTGAACAATGATAAGAAAACCAGTGATGTCATCAATCTACTTTATCATAAATTACCATTATCCTCTACTCTTTAGGACTCTAATTACAGCTCATCTTAATTACCTCCATTTTTCAAATAAGGCACCTGAGTCAGAAAGGTTAAATAATTTGTCCATGAAACTCAGCAAGGGGATAATGGAGCCAGGATTAAACCCAGAAATTCCATATATCTGCACATTTACATCCAATCTCACTGCTTCATGAACAATGCATTTCATAAATTAGTATTTCAGTTGAAATACCTCTTGGCCCCTCAACCTTGTATCTCATACCTTATCATGCAATTCAAGTATATGTAACATCCAAGAAAGAAACAAAAAGTCTTTCTCTTTACTTTTACTCTTTAATAAAATGCAGCATATTGAAGAAAATATTGCCTTCTTGCAATAAAATTTTAGAAAAAGGACTGAAAGAACTTTATCTTCAAAGATACTACTATTAATTGGTCTTAAGTTTTGTGAAGCATAAGAGATGCAATGAGAGGAACTAGAAAAAGATCAATCCAACCACACAGCTAGTAGAATTAAATACATAAATAAATAAAATCTGAGAAGAACTCAATGAAATTGAGACCAAAAAGTTCATACAAAAGATCAATGAAACCAAGTTAGTTCTTCAAAAGAGTAAATAAATTGATAGATCATTAGCTAGATGAACAAAGGGGGAAAAAAGAGAAGATTCAAATAAACACAATCAGAAATGACAAAGATGACTTTACAACTGCTCCCACAAAATACAAAAGATCCTCAGAGACTATTCTGAGCACCTCTATGTAAAAATTAGAAAATCTAGACAAAATAGATGAATTCCTGAAAAACACAACCTCCAAACATTCAATCAGGAAGAAAGTGAAAACCTGAATAGACCAATAAAAAGTTTGGAAATAGAATCAGTAATTGAAAAAAACAACTAACCAAAAAGAGACCTAGACCAGATGGACTCATAGCCAGATTCTATCATATACACAAAGAAGAACTGATATCATTCCTGCTGAAACTTTTCCAAAAATTCAAGGAGGAGGAGTTTCTCCCTAACTCATTCTATAAAGCCAGCCTCATCCTGATACCAAAATCTGTCAGAGTCACAATGAAAAAAGTAAACTTCATGCCAATATCCCTGATGAGCATAGACACAAAGAACCACTACAAAATACTAACAATCCAAATCCAGTAGCACCTCAAAAAGTTACTTTAAGATGATCAAGAAGGTTTTATTTCTGGGATGCAATGTTGGATCAACATACACAAACCAATAAATATGATTCACCATACAAACAGAATCAAAAACAAAAACCATATGATCATCTCAATAGATGCAGAGAAAGACTTCAATAAAACCCAGTATCCCTTCATGATAAAAATCCTCAGCAGATTAAGCATTGAAGGAACATACTTCAAAATAATAAGAACCATCTAGGACAAACCTGCAGTCAACATCATGCCAAATGGGCAGAAGCTGGAACCACTCCCCTTGAGAACTGGAAGCAGATCAGGATGCCCACTCTCACCACTCTATTCAACACAGTACTGGAAGTCCTAGCCAGGGTAAATCAGAAAAGAGAAATGAATAAAACACATCCAAACAGGAAAAGAAGTGAAACTATTCTCTCTTTGCCAAAGATATGATTCTATGCATAGGAAATCCTAAAGACTCCACCAAAAGGCTCCTGGAACTGATAAATAATTTTAGGAAAGTTTCAAGATACAAAATCAATGTGCAAAAAAGAGAAACATTTTTATACACCAATAATATTCTAGCTTAGAACCAAATCAAGAACATAATCCCATTTATAATAGCCACAAATAAAATGAAATACATAGAAATCCATCTAACCAAGAAGGTGAAAGATCTCTACAAGGAAAACTACAAAACACTGCTAAAAAAAAATCAGAGATAACACAAATAAATAGAAAATTATTCCGTGCTCATGGGTTGGAAGAATCTGTATAGTTAAAATGGCTATACTGCCTAAGGCAACTTACACATTCAATACTATCCCTATCAAAATACCAATATCATTTTTCACAGAATTAAAAAAATCTATTCTAAAATTCATTTGGAATCAAAAAAGAGCCCAAATAGTCAAAGCAATTCTAACCAAAAAGAATAATGCTAGAGGTATTACATTTCCTGACTTCAAACTATACTATAAAGCTACAGTAATCAAAACAGCATAGTACTTGATATAGTTTGACTCTCTGTCCCCAACCAAATCTTATCTTGTAGCTCCCATAATTTCCACATGTTGTGAGAGGGATCTGGTGGGAGATGATTGAATCACAGGTGTAGGCCTTTCCTGTGCTGTTCTCATGATAGTGAATGGGTCTCACAAGACCTTAGGGTTTTTAAAATAGAAGTTGCTCTGCACAAACTCTCTCTTTGCCTGCTGCCATCCATAAAAGATGAACTTGCTCCTCCTTGCCTTTCACCATGATTGTGAGGCCTCCCCAGGCATGTGGAACTGTAAGTCCCATTAAACCTCTTTCTTTTGTAAATTGCCCAGTCTACAACCATATAATCCCCAACAAAATTAACAAAAATAGGCAATGGAGAAAGGATTCTCTGTTCAATAAATGGTGCTGGGAGAATTGGCTAGCCATATGCAGAATAATGAAACTAGACCCTTACCTCTCACTACATGTGAAAAATAATTAAAGATGAATTAAAGATTTAAAAGTCTGACCTCAGAATATAAAAATTCTAGGAAAAAAAAAAAACAGGAAATACCCTTCTCAACCTAAGTTTTGGCAAAGAATTTATGACTAAGTCCCCAAAAACAATTACAACAAAATCAAAAATTGATGTGGGGCCTAGTTAAACAAAGAGCTTCTGCAGAGCAAAGCAAATTACCAACAGAGTAAACATACAGCATATAGAATGAGAGGAATTATTCATAAACTGTGCCTCTGACAAAGGTCTAATATCTACAAGGAACTTAAATCAACAAGCCAAAAACAAAAACAAAAAATCCCAATGAAAAATAGGTAAAGGACATGAATAGACATTTCTCAAAAAAAGGCACACAAGTGGCCAACAAACATATACAAAAATGTTTAAGATCACTAATCATCAGAGAAATGCAAGTCAAAACCATGATGAGTTACCATCTCACATCAGTTGGAATGGTGATTATTAAAAAACCACAAAACTACAGATGTTGGCACGGGTGCAGAGAAAAGAGAATGCTAATACATGGTTGGTGGGAATAAAAACTAGTTCAGCCACTGTGGAAAGCAGTTTGGAGATTTCTCAAAGAACTTATAATAGGACTACCAACTGAGCTAATAATTCCACTACTGGGTGTATACCCACAGTAAAACAATTTATTCTATCAGACACATGCACAATAAAAAATCATTGTAACAGCAAAAAAAAAAAATCATTGTAGCACTGTTCACAATATCAAGGAAATGGAATCAACCTAAGTGCCCATAAACAGTGGATTTGATTTTTTTTTAATGTAGTACAAATACACCATGGAATACTAGGAAGCCATAGGAAAGAACAAAATTATGTCCTTTGCAGCAATATGGATGGAGCTAGACGCCATTATCCTAGGCAAGCTATTGCAATAACAGCAAGTCAAATATTGCATGTTCTCACTTATAAGTTGGAGCCAAACACTGAATACACATGAATGTATAGATGGGAACAATAGACACTGGGATCACTAGACAGGGAAGGGAGGGAGGTGGGGATGTGAGCTGAAGAGCTGCCTATTGGGTACTACGCTTACTGCCTGTTGGGTACTACGCTTACTGCCTGTTGGGTACTACGCTTACTGCCTGGGTGATGAGATTGTTGGGACCTCAAGCCTCGGCATCAACAATTTACCCATGTAATAAACCTGGACATGTATACTTTATAATAAAAGTTGAAATTTTTAAAAAGTGCAATGGAAACTCTTTTACCACTAGTAAACAATAAATTATGAAAAATCACTAATATGACACATCTGGCTTGTAAAATATTTCTAGTTAAATGATTTGAGAAGGTAGTAATAAATAATCTTTCATTTTACTATAGATATTAAGAATTTCATTCTTTCTTTCCTGTTAACGCATAAGACTGGGGGCTTGCCCCTCACTTTGCTGATACATGACCTACTCTAAAATCAGTATGTTACTGGAAATACAACATTCAAAATACACCCCTTTTTCAAATTCCCTGAATACTGGTGACCTCATGCCTTTGGCAAATATCGACAGATCTTCCCAACACTCCTATTGTGACCAAATTTAACCTCCTGTTCTCTCAGCATACTGCTTCCAGGAGAATCTACAAACAGATGAGATTCAGGATATGTGATAAAACACATGTTCCACTTTTGACAAATATTGAGGGGCTTCCTGGTCTCCAGGAAAGGAGAAAAATCCACAGAGCAATGACACGTCGGGGGTCATGGTCATAGCACGGTGATTCTGGATTGAGGGCAGTTTTCTTGCACCCTGTGCTGACTCATTTTGCACGTCTCTAGCTTCTTCGCTAATCACTGTAGCACCTTAACACGTTTGCCCCTCACGTACTCACAAGTCAAAGTCCCAATGGGCAAATATAAACAAAGATTTCCTGTCAATTTTTCCAAACACAGTAACCATTCCTACAGCCACAGCAAAGCTTCTAGGTAAAGGGATGTTAAACTCTTCTGAGGGGAACTAGTAAACCCTCAGCTATTCTGAAATTAATTTCACTTGCAAACACTAGAAAACATAGGCCTTCTTTGTACTGCATGTCAGAACACATTTTTAACCCCCAATTCCAAATACCACAACCTAATATATAATCAAAGCCCCAACTCTATACAAGTTACATTCTCTTCAAATCCCCAGTCTCCTCATCAAAGTCTTGCCAGAAGAAATGAAAGTTTTTTACTTTTTTTTTCCTCTCTCTCTCTACCCCACAGTTCTCAGAACAGAAAGCTACTTACTGAAACTCTTTTGGACTCAGCTCAGGAGATATAAGACTTTAAGCTTTGTGGCTTCCCCTGATTTCCTCAGCCCTGAATGGGGTCCTCTGCTCATCACAGGGCAAATTTGTGAGCTACAGTTCTGAAGTCCATCTGGGTCAGGAACAGAGAGCCTGCTTTGTCATTGTACCCAAGATAAAAGGGAAACAGAGGACTGTTGGTAGTGAGTACACACAGGACTACAGACTGCTTTGTTCTTTTCATACTCCCTGCCAGGGAAGAGTGGATAGGAGGTACTACTGCTGGAGTCACAGGCTCAATGTTCTTGTTTTACCACGCATCATTTCTCAAAGAAGACTGCTTTCTGACTATCCTGCAGATCTAAAAATTGCTCATTAATACCAGAATCCTAGCCCCCAAAGGATTATATGACCATAGCATAAGACATTAATTTGATTCACAGTGGTCAAGGTAAGAACCATATCACCTATCACTGCCTAAAGAAACATTTAAAAAGTGTAGTTTGTAATGAATGCACAGCAATAATCCACAGACTGTGTGTATTTTTCTAAAGAAATGGTTACATAAGCTTACCTCGTTTTATTGTGCTTTGCTTTATTGTGTTTCACAGACATTGCATGTTTTTTAATAAATTGAAGATTTGAGGCAACCCTCTGTCAAGCAAGTCTGTTGTCACCATTTTTCCAACATTATGTGATCACTTACTGTCTCTGTGTCACATTTTGACAATTCTCACAGTTTTTCAAACTTCATCAGTATTATCATGTGATATGGTTTGGCTGTGTCCCCACCCAAATCTCATCTTGAATTCCCACGTGTTGTGGGAGGGACTCCCTGGAAGGTAATCGAATCACGGAGGCAGGTCTTTCCCATGCTGTTCTCATGATAGTGAATAAGTCTCACCAGGTCCAGTGGTTCCATAAGGGGGAGTTTCCCTGCAAGAGCTCTCTCTTTGCCTGCCGCCGTCCATGTAAGACATGACTTGTTCCTCCTTGCCTTCCACCATGATTGTGAGACCTCCTCAGACATGCGGAACTGTAAGTACATTAAACCTCTTTTTCTTCCCAATCTCGGGTATGTCTTTAATAGCAGTGTGAGGACAGACTAATACATCATATCTGTTTATGGTGATCTGTGATTACCTTTAATATCACTATTGTAATTTCTTGGGGGTATCATGAACCATGCCCATATAAGATGGCAAACTTAATCAATTAATGCTTTACGTGTTCTCACTGCTCCACCAACCAAATATCCCCTATCTCTTTTCCTCTTCTCAGGCCTCCCTCCTCCCTGAGACATGACAATGTTGAAATTAGGCCAATTAATAACCCTGCAATACAATGGCTCCTAAGTGCTCAAGTGAAAGGAAAAGTTGCACATTTCTCACTTTGAATCAAAAGGTAGAAATGATTAAGCTTAGTGAGGAAGGCATGTCAAAAGCCAATATAGGCCAAATGCCACATTTCTTGTTGCCAACAGTTACCCAAGTTGTGAATGCAAAGGAAAAGTTCTTAAAGGAAATTAGAAGTATTACTGCACTTAATATTTGAATGATTAAAAAGTGAAACAGCCTTCTTGCTGATATGGAGAAAGTTTTAGTGGTGTGGGTAGAAGATTAAACCAGTCACACATCCTCTTAAGCCAAAGACTAATTCAGAGCAATGCTTTAATTCTTCAGGTATATGAAGGCTAAAGTAGGTGATTGACCTACAGAAGAAAACTTTGCAGCAAGGAGAGATTGGTTGATTAGGTTTAAAGAAAGTAGCCATCTTCATAACATAAAAGTGCAAGGAGAAGCAGTAAGTTATCCAGAATATCTAACTAAAATAACTGATGAAGGTGGCTATACTAAAAAGACTTCTGATGTAGAAGAAACAGGCTTCTGTTGGAAGAAGATGGCAGCTAGAACTTTCCTAGCTACAGACAAGTCAATACCTGGCTTCAAAGGTCACGTTGACTATCTTGTTAGGAGTTAATGCAGCTGGTGACTTAGCTGAAGCCAATGCTCACTTACCATCTCAAAAATATTAAGACCCTCAACAATCATGCTAAATCTACTCAGCTTGTGCTCTATAAATTAAAAAACAAAGTATGGATGACAGCACATCTGTTTACAGCATTATTTATTGAATATTTAAAGCCCATGTTGAGACCTACTGCACAGAAAAAAAAAAAAAAAGAATTCCTTTCAAAATATTACTGTTCATGGACAACGCACTTGGTCACTCAATAGCTCTCATGGAGATGTACAAGGAGATTAATGTTTTTATGCCTGTTAACATTCATTCTGAAGCCATTAATCAAGAACTAATTTTGACATTTGAATCCTATTTTTTAAGAAATACTTTTCATAAGGCTACAGCTGCCACAGATAGTGATTCATCTGATAAGTTTGGTAAAAAAATTACCTCAAAAACTTCTGGAAAGGATTCACCATTCTAGATACCATTAAGAACCCTTGTCATTCATGGGAAGAGTTCAAAATATCAACATGAACGGGAATCTGGAAGAAGTTGATATCGACTTTCTGGATGACTTTGAGGCATTGAAGACTTCAGTGGACTGCAGATGTGGTAAAGTATAAATTATGGTAAGAGAACTAGAAGTAGAAATGCAGCTTGAAGAAGTAACTGAACTGCAGCAATCTCATGATAAAACTGGAACACATAATGAGTTGCTCCTCATGGATGAACAAAGAAAGTGGTTTCTTGAGATGAAATGCACCCCGGTAAAGGTGCTATGAACATTGTTGAAATGACGAGAAAGGATTTAGAATATCACATAAGCTTAGTTGATAAAGCAGTGTCAGGGTTTGAGAAAAAATGACTTTAATTCTACTGTGGAGAAAATGCTCTCAAACAGCATCACATGGTTTAGCATAGGTAAAGGAGGGAAAAAGAAAAAACAAAAACAGCATTGCATTCTACAGAGGAATCTTTTGTAAAAGGAAGAGTTCAATTGATGTTGCAAACTTCACTGTTGTCCTATTTTAAGAAATTGCCACAGCCACCCCAACCTCCAACAACCACCACCCTGATCAGTCAGCAGCCATCAACACTGAGGAAAGACTTTCCACTGCAAACACTTAGGGCTACATGCAGGCTCAGACGCCCATTAGCATTTTTTAGCAATGAAATATTTTTAAAATTAAGGTATATACATTGTTTAGACATAATGTTTACACGTAATAGACTGGATTATAATGTAAACATAATTGTTCTATGCACTGGAAAACCAAAAAATTATTGAGACTTGCTTTATTGCAATATTCACTATATTGCCATGGTCTGGAACTGAACTTGTGCTGTCTCCAAGGTATGCCTGTAAACAATTCAAATAAATCTTAGCAATACTGATTTTAATACAGATCCCTGTAATTCCAAAACACATGATAAACAGTGAATTACTGCTTGATGGTGCCAAAATGATTGCTGAAAGCCTACGTAGGATTTTTTTTTTTTTTGGAAAATACTGAAGACAGTTTCCCAGGAGGGACATAAACTAATGCAACAGCACCCCTTTGTGGTGACATAAGGGTATAAAAATCATAACCAAGACCATTAATTTGTAAGGGTCTTTTTTAGAGTTTCCTACAGAACTACATTGAAATGGCCTAAGACTCATTTAGTAATCCTTTCCCTTATCTTAGGCAGAACCACACTAGTATTATCTCACCAATATGGAAGTGAACTGTGGTTTTAAAGGTCTCCAAAGGAAAGATTCCATTACTTCTCCCCATAAAATAATCCAGGGTTCTGCTTTCAGGTCTAATAAAAATAACCTAACACACGAGCATGCACCCATTTCCTCTAGTTAAACCTGCCTCTTTGGTTGAGATGAGAATCAGATGGTTGTTATCCTTTTTATTCCTTGGCATCTATGTACACCAAACTTGAAGGCCTAGGATACAGAACCATAGCAAGACTGTACAAAATGGATTTGGTCAGAGGAAGTCATCATGACCTATCTATAAAACCTTCCAAAGTAGGACCTGCAAATACCACTTCTGTTTGGAGCAGAAAGTGTTTTAATGGGCCAGAATGTGCAAAGCACATTTTTTCATTTGAAGAGCTCTTCGTCTTCCCCTCATGTAAGGTGAATCGCTGCAACCTGGGTGTACTTTATTTTTTATTTATTTATTTATTTTTTTTAATTATTTATTATTATTATACTTTAAGTTGTAGGGTACATGTGCATAACGTGCAGGTTTGTTACATATGTATACTTGTGCCATGTTGGTGTGCTGCACCCATCAACTCGTCATTTACATGAGGTATAACTCCCAATGCAATCCCTCCCCCCTCCCCCTCCCCCTTCCCCCTCCCCCCTTCCCCCTCCCCCCTCCCCATGATAGGCCCCGGTGTGTGATGTTCCCCTTCCTGAGTCCAAGTGATCTCATTGTTCAGTTCCCACCTATGAGTGAGAACATGCGGTGTTTGGTTTTCTGTTCTTGTGATAGTTTGCTAAGAATGATGGTTTCCAGCTGCATCCATGTCCCTACAAAGGACACTGATGAACATCGATGCAAAAATCCTCAATAAAATACTGGCAAACCGGATTCAGCAACACATCAAAAAGCTTATCCACCATGATCAAGTGGGCTTCATCCCTGGGATGCAAGGCTGGTTCAACATTCGCAAATCAATAAACATAATCCAGCATATAAACAGAACCAAAGACAAGAACCACATGATTATCTCAATACATGCAGAAAAGGCTTTTGACAAAATTCAACAGCCCTTCATGCTAAAAACGCTCAATAAATTCGGTATTGATGGAACGTACCTCAAAATAATAAGAGCTATTTATGACAAACCCACAGCCAATATCATACTGAAGGGGCAAAAACTGGAAAAATTCCCTTTGAAAACTGGCACAAGACAGGGATGCCCTCTCTCACCACTCCTATTCAACATAGTGTTGGAAGTTCTGGCTAGGGCAATTAGGCAAGAGAAAGAAATCAAGGGTATTCAGTTAGGAAAAGAAGAAGTCAAATTGTCCCTGTTTGCAGATGACATGATTGTATATTTAGAAAACCCCCTTGTCTCAGCCCAAAATCTCCTTCAGCTGATAAGCAACTTCAGCAAAGTCTCAGGATACAAAATTAATGTGCAAAAATCACAAGCATTCTTATACACCAGTAACAGACAAACAGAGAGCCAAATCAGGAATGAACTTCCATTCACAATTGCTTCAAAGAGAATAAAATACCTAGGAATCCAATTTACAAGGGATGTAAAGGACCTCTTCAAGGAGAACTACAAACCACTGCTCAGTGAAATAAAAGAGGACACAAACAAATGGAAGAACATACCATGCTCATGGATAGCAAGAATCAATATCTTGAAAATGGCCATACTGCCCAAGGTAATTTATAGATTCAATGCCATCCCCATCAAGCTACCAATCAGTTTCTTCACAGAATTGGAAAAAACTGCTTTAAAGTTCATATGGAACCAAAAAAGAGCCCGCATCTCCAAGACAATCCTAAGTCAAAAGAACAAAGCTGGAGGCATCACGCTACCTGACTTCAAACTATACTACAAGGCTACAGTAACCAAAACAGCATGGTACTGGTACCAAAACAGAGCTATAGACCAATGGAACAGAACAGAGTCCTCAGAAATAATACCACACATCTACAGCCATCTGATCTTTGACAAACCTGAGAGAAACAAGAAATGGGGAAAGGATTCCCTATTTAATAAATGGTGCTGGGAAAATTGGCTAGCCATAAGTAGAAAGCTGAGACTGGATCCTTTCCTTACTCCTTATATGAAAATTAATTCAAGATGGATTAGAGACTTAAATGTTAGACCTAATACCATAAAAATCCTAGAGGAAAACCTAGGTAGTACCATTCAGGACATAGGCATGGACCTGGGTGTACTTTATACCAACCCAACTCTCCTTAGAGGAGGTGTGCTCACAGTGCTTTCAAACAGCTTGAAGCTTTGGAACAATCGTATCTATTTATTTAACCTTCTTGTCCTTTGCACATCATCTGACTGCTGGACAGAACTGAAATACAAGTTGTTATTTTTCTCTTTTTAAAGTCTAACATAATTAAACATTTTCTACTACTGAACTAAATGCTACTTTGAATTTTCTCCATCTCAGCATTTTAAATATTAATAAAATTTTGATTTTTCTGTTATTCACTTGGCAGTGCTTTTCAAATTCTAGAACAAACTGAGCTCTTCCCAGTACATTCTGGACACTTGTTTTCATAGGGCTGACATTACAATACTGTGTTTCTTTCTTTCTTTTTTTTCTCACTAAATGGTTTTTTAAATTGTAATTAAGAAAAATAAGTAGTTGAAAATGTAAGCTTCCAGTTTTATCTCTAGATAGCGTTTATTTTCATAACACATAATCAGTTGAAATATATAGAGATTAGCTTTGCCCATTTTTGTCCATAGGAATGAGCTCTTAAGGGATGAATTAAACAATCGTATCTTATTTGTGGTAGATAAAGATGTGATGTGCAGAAACCTATGTTGAGGCCTTTAATTTTAAAACAATACATGGTAATAAAAGCCAAATTCATGTGCCATAATGACTTTTGATCTCTTCTGTAAAAAGGAAGAGATAGACTCATGAAAAATAGTAATAATTAACATCTGCTCTGTAAGTTCATGTACCACATGCTTTATGCCTCAAGTAGATAACATATATTGTAAAAGAACAACCAACTGCATGTTCCTGCCTGAAACCTCACTGTAAATAAAATATGAGTCAGACATTCATTATGTAGTTTTTTTGGTTTTCATACTTGTCCTTAATCATCCTCTATTATGTCTGTAGTTGATGCATATGCAATCAATTTTAAGCTATTAGCAGCAAAAAAAAAAAAAAAAAAAATTGCAGGGGACACCAATTAGGACACAATATTTTTTCTTATTCATTCCTGTGTATGTAATTACCTTGCATTAATAGTTTGACTTGTCAAATAATTTCTAGCCCAAATGAATGTAGACGTGTTAACTTTGGAGATCCTCTTCCTCCGTCTAGTGGTGATGAACTGCATAGGAAATTTTCACTATATGTTTGCTCTATAATACCCATGAGAGTGCAGCTGACACACACAGGAAAGAACAGTGCATTGAGAATGACAAGAGAGGGGTTCAAGTCCCAGATCTGCCATTACTCACTCTGTGAACTTGAGATTTCACTTGACCTTTTGTTTCTCAGTTTTCTCATCAGAGATGGAGTAATGATTATGATTTGCAGGACTGTTGCGATGGTCACACGAGAAAACATTAGGTCAAATATATTTAGACATTGATAAAACATATTTAGATTTCTTCTTTTTCTAAGAGAAAATATAAGAAACATAATATACTCAATCCACTGATCTGATCCTCTAATGGAAACCTCTGAGGCAGCCCCCATGGCCTCAGCCTCCTGGTACACAGAGTATTTAGAGTGGACAAATCTAGAGGAGAGAATCTTAATGATGTTGTGTTCAAACATCAGCCCCAGTGATGAAACCAACTGATGTCATCTGCTGTGTGACTCTCGGAGAAGGCTGTCACATGTAATTTTCTTGCCAAGCATGGTGAACTCAAATGTAATCACAAAAGAACAATCAGACAAATTACAGTAAGGGACATTTTGGAAAAAAAGCAAAATTGTTCTGAACTCTGAAAATGTCAATATCTTGAAAGACTAATGAGGTTGGGAAGTATTTGTGATTCAAGGAGATTTGGAGAAAGAAAGAAAGAAATTGTGAAAACGATATGTAATGTCATATCCTTGATTGGATCCCAAATTGGGGAGGGGTGTAATATTGGGGCCCTTGTAGAGATTTGAAGATTCCCTTTATATTAGATGATAGTAGATAGCAGTGAATTATTATAAATTACCTGACTGCTTTTTTGAGTTTGATTGTTTAGAAGAATACACTTGGTCTTAGGATAGTCATGTTCAAATATTCAGAGATGTAGTGACATGATTTTTTTAAAAAATATCGTGTGTGTTTAAAAGAACACACATTATACTAGTCTTTCAACTGTGCATCTGTAAAGAATGTCTATTAAGTTATCTCTATTAAGTATTTTCAAAAGGAAAATATGAAACAAATGATTGCTCTTAGGTATTCTATCCATTGAAGATTCGTTCAGTTAAGAATGCCCTCTTTTGTTATGCTAATTGTTCAGGGAAGGGCTCTCTTCTACAATCCCCCTGTCATCTGAGGCTTAAGTGAGATGATCTCAGGGAATCAGAATTTAAATTAAAAGGAGAGAGCTCCTTAGCAAATTTCTGTTGACTTGACTTTCTGCGTGAATCAGCTTCCTCAAGCTGGGAGTAAGAATGATCATGCTTATGGTTCCTAATTCTCCCAGAGCTTTACCACATGCTCTTCATCCCCTAATCGTTTTTCTACAATTTTTCCCACCTCAACATTTGTTAATCCTATAATGCTAAACTGCTTGCATTTCTCTATCAAATTGTATGACTTCAGACTTCTCACTCCTTTGTAAATTGTCTTACATCTGACTGTAAAGGTCTTCCACTCACTCTTATTGAATATAAATTATATTATTTATATATTCACACACACGTATTTGGCTTCTTTATCAGGCTGTAATTTCTTTGAACACAAGAGTTTGTTGTAGCAACCATCTTCAAACTCAAGCATCTAGCAGAATATCTGGTGTTTAGCAGTACACAACAAGCATTTGTTGGCTCAATACATGAAGGCAATTTATGAACTCTGAAGTATGAGGCCTAAGCTCTGATTTTTTTTTAGCTTGCACAAATTCCTATCTAATGGGTCTGGAGAGTCATGCCCTACAAACCATAAATTCTCATCAGAATGGTTTATATTTAACCCTATATACCATGACTTACTTTCCAATCTGACCCTGGCATAACATTACCTGACAAAGAAGAAAGTCAAAATATTTTACCCCAAAACATGTTTCTTTGCCATGTTTTGAAATGGTCCTGCAAAGCTGTCCTGTGTGTGTCGTGGGGGGTGGGGAGAGTGGGGGGAGTGGGGAATGTGTATTTGTAAAGCATCTCTGTTAAGGTAGCTAGATCTTTTTCTTCCAGGCCCTCCCAATCCTGAAAAGATTAAGTAAGAATCTTTAAAAGTCCGAAAAGGAAACATTTGTCATCCATTGTCTCTAAGGGCAGTCACTGTAAGACTTTGAAAGAACCTTGGTCTCCACAATCTTTTATCTTAACCTGAATATTTCCTTTCTATTGATCTCAAGTGTTTAAACAAACTCAACCAATTATCAATCCAAAAATGTTGAAATTTACCTGTAGCCTGGAACCAGCCCCCCAACACCGCCCAGCCTTTGAGTTGTCTCGCGTTTCTGAACCAAACCAATGTATTTTTTAAATGTATCTCACTGATGTCTCATGCCTCCCTAAAATGTATAAAAGCAAGCTGCATCCCGACCACGCTGGGCACATGTTCTCAGGATCCCTGAGGGTTGTGTCACAGGTCATGGTCATTCATTCATATTTGGCTCATAATAAATCTCTTCAAATATTTTACAGAGTTTGACTCGTTTTGTCAACAAGTACTAATGCTGACAACTGCAAAATGTCAATGACAGTGATATATGTCAGTTATTGGTGTTTGCTTGGTGGTACAAGAGAAGGTAGGCTACACAATTTGGCATAAAAGTAGGTGACTTTAGCGCATGGAAGCTTTGGAGAGAGAAGAAAAAGCTAAATTGGTGAAAAGTCAATTGTACTCACACTACCCTTTTGCCGAGACCCCAGATTATTGTTTTCAGAGCTGTGGCATCTAAGGTTGCCAGAGCACCATTAGAAAGTTTGCACCTAACAGCATCCTCCAGGGTATTTTTCCCCAGGTCCAGCCACCCCACTCAAAGCCCCTGGGAGTAGCTGAGAGGGAGGGACCGCGATAAGAAGGAAAGAAGGTTGTGATGTACTCTACTCTAGGCCACTCCCTTGGCCTCACTTCCTCACCTCCTGTCTATCTGGGTGGTGGGCTTTTTTTTCTTTTTTTCTTTTTTTTTTTTTTTTTTGACTGAGTCTTGCCCTGTTGCCCAGGCTGGAGTGCAGTGGCGCAATCTCAGCTCACTGCAACCTCTGCCTCCCAGATTCAGGCGATTCTCTTGCCTCAGCCTCCTGAGTAGCTGGGATTACAGGCATGCGCCACCACGCCAGGCTAATTTTTGTATTTTTAGTAGAGACGATGTTTCACCACGTTGGTCAGGCTGGTCTCGAACTCCTGACCTGGTGATCCTCCCGCCTCGGCCTACCAAAGTGCGGTGATTACAGGCATAAACCACCGTGTCCGGCCGGGTGGTGGGTATTTAAAAATCCCACTCCTGCTGTGACGATACATAGAGGACTCCTCCCTGCTTAAAAAGGAGCTAGGGGCTGGGCGCGGTGGCTCACGCCTGTAATCCCAGCACTTTGGGAGGCCAAGGCAAGCGGATCACGAGGTCAGGAGATCGAGACGACCCTGGCTAACATGGTGAAACCCCGTCTCTACTAAAAAATAGGAAAAATTAGCCGGGCGTGGTGGCGGGCGCCTGTAATCCCAGTCCCAGTTACTTGGGAGGCTGAGGCAGGAGCATGGCGTGAACCGAGAGGGGAGGTTGCAGTGAGCTGAGGTCGCCCCACTGCACTCCAGCCTGGGCTATAGAGCGAGACTCGGTCTCCAAAAAAAAAAAAAAAAAAAAAAAAAAGGAGCTAGGGAAAGATGGTGTGCTGCCCTCTCCTGGCAGCTTTGGCAAATCTTCACGTAGCTCATGAGACTTAATCAGCTGTGTTAAAACGTTCCAGTTTTGTGACTCATATTGAGAAGACCAGCAGGACAGGAAGGGGAGAGACCTTCTTTCGGTTCAATAGACTGCAGTAGCGAACAGCTGTTTGTCACTGGGGATTTTCACACTTAAAAACATTTTTTTTTTTTTGCCTTTGTATTTGAATTTAGCTGCAAGAGTATTTTTAAAGATTCTGTAGGCATGTAACAAGTGCTAAATCACCCAAGGAGGAGGTCTCCATGTGTTTAGTGAAACTGTTCAGCAAAGCCAGGGCAGAACTATAGAAAAAAAGAAAGAGAGAGACAGAGAGAGAGAGAGAGAAAAGAGAAAAGTTCAGCTTCAATAAACTTACGCAAAATTTTGTGAAGAGAATATCTAAATAAAGTTAAGTAAAATTTATGGAGAAATTATGTAATATTTGTGCTATTTGCAAAGATAAAATTCTATATTATTTGTGGAGAGAAGGCTTCATAATCCCTTCTGTTCTCAGAGACTGTTGTATCACTCAAGTATGGAATGTCTTTCTATCTTTCTAGAATGGTTTCCATGATATAGTTTCTCCTAATATTCAGAAACCTTTGTTTGTTTTTGTTTGTTTTTGAGATGGAGTCTCATTCTGTCTCCCAGGCTGGAGTGCAATGGCACAATCTCGGCTCACTGCAACCTCCGCCTCCCGGATTGAAGCAATTATCCTGCCTTAGCTCCCCATTCCCTGCCCCCGGTGACTGGGATTACAGGCTGCCACCACGCCCAGCTAATTTTTGTATTTTTAGTAGAGATGGGGTTTTGTCATGTTGGTCAACCTGGTATTGAACTCCTGACCTCAGGTGATCCATCCATCTCAGCCTCCCAAAATGCTGGGATTACAGGCATGAGCCACTGCGCCCAGCCTAAGTCTGCTTAAAAGAAAAAAAAAATCCATTTTTAGGAATGAGGCCTGGCATGGTGGTTCATACTTGTAATCCCAGCACTTTGAGAGGCTAAAGTAAGCAGATGACTTGAGGTCAGAGTTCAAGATCAGCCTGGCCAACATGGAGAAACTCCATCTCTACAAAAAAAAAAAAAAAAAAAAAAAAAAAAAAAAAAAAAAAAAGCCAGGCATGGTGGCAGGTGCCTGTAATCCCAGCTTCTTGGGAGGCTGAAGCAGGAGAATCTCTTGAACCAGGGAGGCAGAGGTTGCCTCCCTATGAGTCGAGATCGCACCACTGCACTGTAGCCCAGGCTATGGAGCAAGACTCTATCTCAAAAATATGCATAAATAAAATAAAAATAATCATCAAGTAAATTTTTAGAAATGAGTTTAGAAGAGATTTCTCTTCCAATGTGAAGTGCAGTCATTGCGTTATCACTTTGCATTATCACTCTCAGTGGTACTTGCATTTCAGTTCTATTCTCTAATTTTTCTCTCTCATCCTCAGTAAGTAGGTAAAACTGGTAAGTAACTAGCTGAGGTGGGCCTATGTGATGACTGTGCAGAGCCACAGTCAACAGTCCCAGTGTGTCTGCAAGTTATTATAACAGTTATACAATGACATGCTAGTTCATTTCCACCCTTAGCATTTATTTATTCATTCAATATGTATTGAGACAGCAAGAAATTTCCAGGATAAAAATAGACATTCTCAGGCCTCAAGAAGCCTCCATTCTAATGCAAACAATTATAAGCTGAATTTTTGGAATCAATACATGCTCCTTGGAAAAATGAAAAACACATTCCATGGTCAGATACATTTGAGAAACATAAGCAATATTATATCCCTTGCTTTGCAATTTCCACTGCACATCAGCACATTTGAAACGCAGATAGTAGAGAAATTTACTTAACTTGACTTTCCCCACACTGCTTTACTGTGTAATAGAACAAAGGGTAATATTCCTCAGACAATGTTCCTCTCTGATACAAAAATAAGGCCTTTCATGGATATGACAGTAAGTACAGGGAAGAGACAGAGAAGGGAGATGCTGCTTGGGAAAGATAAAAAAGCCTTGTGGATAGGAGAGCACACTGATCCCAGACTTGAAAAATAAGCAATAGTTTGCCAGGAGTCAAGGACTAGGGAGGGTGTTCCAAGAAGAAGGAAGAGTCAGGCAACTCTTGGAGGCATGCCAGGAATATTTAAAAGTGAGACAGGGCCGGGCGCGGTGGCTCACGCCTGTAATCCCAACACTTCGGGAGGCCGAGGCAGGTGGATCACAAGGTCAAGAGATCAAGACCATCCTGGTCAACATGGTGAAACCCCGTCTCTACTAAAAATACAAAAATTAGCCGGGCGTGGTCATGTGTGCCTGTAATCCCAGCTACTTGGGAGGCTGAGGCAGGAGAATCGCTTGAACCCGGGAGGCGGAGGTTGCAGTGAACTGAGGTCACGCCATTGCACTCCAGCCTGGGATAACACAGCAAGACTCTGTCTCAGAAAAAAAAAAAAAAAAAGTGAGACAGAAATAATTGTGGCGGGTATGTCCATGAGCCTGAGGTGTAGCAGGTGAATGGAGACAGGTCATGGACAAGCAAGCTGAACAGGAAGAGCAGAGCCAGGTCACACGGGGCCTTGAAATCCAAGCAGAGTTGTTCATGATTCATGCTGCCAGCAGTGGGCACCCTTAAGTATTGTGCATGGAGAAAGTCAACTCTGATCACTCTTTTGCTGCTGTGAAGAATGGATCTGGGAACAGAGGGTGAGTTTAGAAGCTGGAGCTGGGAAAACGGGTGAGAGACACTAACCCTGTGATCAAACTGCAGAGTCATCTTGCGAGACTGTTTGGATTCAAGAGAAAAAAAGCACAAATCATAAAGATGCTGGATTGGCCCCCGTCGCCTTCTGTACTGGTGTCCTGGGCACATCCTGCTTCTCCCTAGCGCTCCATGCATGCTTACAGTAAAAACAGTGCTTTGTACTTTTTTGCTCAAAGCAAATGTTAAACATAGCCCATGTTTTGGATAAACGAATGACTGAAAATGAACACATTTAACCCCTTCTGGTCTAAAGTGTGCTTTTGTAATTCATTATTTATTTTATATGGATGTAGAAATCAAAATCCTTGGAAATTCCACGAGGCCTGGAGACTGTGATCGTCGGATATGAGTGTTCGGTTTCTCCAAGGGTAGGTCCCTTGTTTCATTATTTAGGTTTATATCAGACAAGTGACAGTACAGATTGTGTTCCTTCCTAGATCGTTCCTTGAATGATAAGCAACTTTGGTTCTGTTGGTTTCTCCCGAAAAGCCTCCTCCCCTTTCATATGCAAAGTTGATTGGGTTGGTTAGGATTACTCTTGACACCTTTTGGTCCTTCAAATAACTTTCTCATTTTCTGGGAACGAAGTCATTAAATGCAGCATTCCAAATACCATCCCTGTCAAAATAACTGACAACTAGGGATTATTAACTAGCTGTAATGCAGCATTTACTTTAGAAAACAAATGCTTTGAAGTGACAGTACAGTTGGGGTTCCCTCCCCCCACTTTAAAGTGTCTGTCCATAGGATCCTGGGGAAATCCAGAAGCCAGATACATTTTGGTGAATACATCTTGGTCTTTTGTGTTGTTGGTTAAATCTACACCAGTACTCTGGAAGCTGATATCTATGTGTGCATGTGTGGGCGAGGATATGTTTTCTTTTCAGAATGTGGAAAGTGTTTGATGTGCTCAGGTGTTAATATTCACAGACACTTGTGCACATGCGCAGCTGCAGGGCTGATGTCTTACCACACTAGTCCATGGTCCACAAAAATATAATAACCAGTGAATGGAATTTAGCTTTCTTCCAGGAGTTACATTCCCAACCTCATCTCAACCTTGGAGATTTTGCTCCTAGGTGGCGCTCTGCTTAGTTGAAGTCCTAGTTGAACTTGTCCTCTCCTGTGAAATTTTAGTCTCGAAAAGTCAAAAGTTAAGACCTGGGAAATTGAAGAGTGATTAAATCAATGATGAATGAAAGTGAAGGGAGGTAAGTTTTCAAAAGAGAGCAAATTCAGGGACAGGCACAGTGGCTCACGCCTGTAATCCTAACACTTTGGGAGGCCGAGGTGGGTCGATCACTTGAGGTCAGGAGTTTGAGACCAGCCTGGCCAACATGGTGAAACCTGTCTCTATTAAAAATACAAAAATTAGCCGGGTGTGGTGGTGCAGGTCTGTAATCCCAGCTACTTGGGAAGCTGAGGCAGGAGAATCATTTGAACCCAAAAGGTGGAGGTTGCAGTAAGCCAAGATCACGTCACTGCACTCTGGCCTGGGCAACAGAGCTAGACTCCGTCTCAAAAAAAAAAAAAAAAAAAGAACAAATTCAAAAAGGAAGCTATATATGAGGCAACTATGCATAAAGCGGGGGTTTGGTATATAGAACCACCTGGTTTTACATCTTAAGTCCATAAAGCCACTCAGTAGTGTATAAGACGTTCAATAGGTAACAGAAACTCTCTAGCCTCAATTTTCTCATCCGTGAAATGGGTATAATATTACCTACGTCAAAAGTATGCTGTAAGAACAACATTAGATAATACAGCATTCTGAGCACTGTGTCCAGCACAAAAGATGTCCTCAACAAAAGCTATTTTAGGAACCCGATTTATCTGGAGAAGTGTTTTTGACATGAAGGATAATGTTCATTTGTAGCACAGAATGAAGGACAAAGATTTGTCCAACAGGTGAGCTGGGTGCTAGTGCTAAAGATCTCTAGTGCTTCTTGAGTGAAAAACTTATGGCAAGGATGTATTTATTATTCTGAATGAAGTGTACAGCAGCTCTGAGCCAGTACTGACAGCATGTAAACATTTATTCCTAATGCACATGCAATTTAAGTTGGAGGTAAATTTACCCACAAGTTAGAAAGAATACTCCTTTCCGGAAAGACTCTCAAGCTAGCTGTTTCAAATATGTTAATGGAAAACAAAAGAATCAAGAAGGAATTCTTCCATTTAACCAGTCATGATTTTTCTGTTCTTTTCCTTTTCAGTTGACAAAAGAGGGATAATGATCTCCTTTCCTGGAAACTCAGGTTGAATTAAGGGATCTACAATGCACAGAAGATGTCATAAATCCTAGTGAAAACAGCTGCACATATTCATAAATAATGCATAGCACTCTGAAATCACTAGCTGTGATTCATTTTTTCCCCTCCTTAAAAAGTATTATTTTTAAAGGCATACTACTTAAAAGTTAGAGAACCTAAAATTGCAAGATTAAAGTAATGAAAAAAAATTCAAAACAAACATCATCAAAAGATTTTGTCATAGATTTCTAGAGGCATTTTGCTTATTATCCCGAACAACACATACATCTTCTCTGTCATAAAACAGTTTTGTTTGGTTCAATTTTTGAAAGCCAAGTATAGATTGCAAAGTGCACTTCACACGCTAGGTGGCGCCATGTATCCACCTAGTGTTATGCTACTTTTCCACAGGCTGGGTTGGCCCGCCCCGTCTGAAGCCAGACATTCGTTTTAATAGTTAAATCGATATATTTTATAATGTGAATGCTTGCAGGCATTAAAAAAAGAGGCATTTAAAACTGGTATGGGGAATATTTAAGTAAATGCTGAGGTTGGCAAAAAAAAAAAAAAAAATGTGTCCTGTGTCTCTAATACCTGCTGTCCAGACCCTAGAAGATAATAACTTCCTCTATAGACTTAATGTTTTCATTGTATTTACTCATACCTTAATTTGAAGAGGTGAGTAAGTAGTATTGGGGGCAGGAGAGCTGACAGTTCTGAAATGCTACCTGTAGCCAATTTCTACTTACTTTGCCTCCAACCCATATATGAGACCTACAAGGTAAGAAGAAATGCCAGACCTAAACTCCCTATTACATGGTAAATAACTGAGTATCTAATTTTGTAATTATGAAAGAAGGAGTAATGAATATAATCGGCTCGAGTGGGGTACCAAGAATAACGTGGGGGGAATCAATTTGCCTCAGGTGCAGGCAATAATGAGACGCAGGGTCTATGGAGAACTTAAAACCAGTGATAGAACCAACTAGAAATCTGTCTGCTTTTTCTTATCACCATGCACTAGCAGTTCTATACCAGGTGGGTGATAGTGGGGTGGGCTAAGCATTCCTTCAGTGACTATTGCCTTTGGAATACCACCGACTGAACTACTTTCCTCTTTAGAATTTTCCAGCAAGCAGAAAAGTTGAATCTTTTGGAAAGAGGAAAAGCTGTTAGGAAAAGGAGAAAGAATTAGTATTTTTCCAATGGGTAATGTCTATCCAGGACTTTACACACCTATGTTATCATGTTAATCCTCAACAACAACCCCAGACTCAGAAAGGTTCACCAACATATTCCAGGTCTCACAGCCACTAACCGGTAGAGCTAGCATTCTAATAAATCTTTACTTCCTGTAAGTCTCAGGTTCTTGTCTGTCTTAGGTTTTCCAGTGGTAAATCTCAGGTTTTTGAGTGGTTAATAGCATAGCCTTTGACATTTAATAAATACAAAACCTTGGATGAGGTATGTAACCTCACTCACTTTGGTATCTTTGATTGTGATGTGGGATAATAATAGTACCCATCAGTGAGGACTGTAGGGAACACACGTCCAATAATGCAGGCGTGCTCTCAGCCCAGTCCTGGCACATGGTAAGCACATCAGAGGTGACAATAAATGGCACATAATGTTCATTATGCAAACTTCACCTAAGAACCTTGAATAACATTTTGTCCCTCCCAGACGGTAAAGGATGCTGGAGTACGTACTTCTGCTACTTCACACCTGTAGCTTTGGTGGTTTAGTTGATAACTCTGACCTTGGATGCTGAAGAGAGGGACACGCACAGGTACCAGGGACAGCAGAGTCAGATAACAGGCACCCTCAGAGTCCACTGGGCCCAATCCCCACCCTTATTTGTCAATTGGCTCAAGACTTTTTTGAGAACATCTTCTTGCTTATTATATCCTCCTTGCTCTGACAGAATAAATGACAAGGTTGTTGGTGGCAGGCATGAGCTTGTTTTGTTTTATTCCACTCTATAATGGAGTTACTGAGAGACTGATCATGGAACTTCCGGACTTTAAAAAGTGACCCCCAAATATTCTGCTGCATAAAGTATGTAAAAGTGAATAAGCATGTAATGGCTAAATAATATGTAAGTTACTTAGCCCATACTGCGGCTCAGTTGTAAAGAGTTACCACCCTCTGAATTCTTTGTATTAAGGTAGAAAGGAAATAATTCCAACATTTCATTTTACATATTCCTTGAATCAGCTGCCATTTAAAAGTAATAACAAATTTTATTTTCTGCCTTAGATATGACATTAATTAAAGTTTATAGAGAGCGCCACAAAGAACTAAACCTAACATTTTTATAAAACAATCTGACAGGACTGTAGAAAGCACACATACGATAATGCTTTTTATATATTTTTTGCACTTGCATTGTTTTAATGCAACTATGCTATAATACTTGGTAACAGATCAACTTAGCCACTGACGTTCTTATTTGTAATATGAATTTATTCCACATTTCACAGGGCTAGATCCAAATTCTTTGGTAAATATCATTTTTATAACAAGCATAATTTATTTGTAACATAATCTTTGTTAACATAGCACTTTATTCCACAATTTAAAGTTAGTACAGAGGAACGCTTCTCAAACATGATTCTGATGTTGTACTGTGAACTTGGTGAGGGTGTTCCAAGTCCTCCCCTTAGGGTTTTTCATGTTTGGAAATATACGTAAGATTGACATGTATGCAGAAGGAAGCGAATAATAAGAGCCAATTTTAAGATGTATCACACAGCCTGATAGAAGCCGTGTGGTGGTGAGAAGCTGTGTATTAATGAGTTCAGATTTTGCTGGTTCTGTTCTGTGTGTTGTTTCTGCTTTTCTTCCATTTCCATCATGTGATGTAATCATGAGCATAGAATCAAATCAGGTGTATAAATGTACAAATGGCATGGAAAACATGTTCCCAGTTCAGGTCTGATAGGAGAATCTGGAATATCACAGAATCTCAGAAAAAAAAACAAACAAACAGAAAGAAAACACATTTGTCCAACACTTGAGCAACAGATGATAGAGAAGGGGCCTTTGGTCACACAGAGTCAGGGTGGCACATGCTCTCCCATTACATATTCTGTGGCTCTCTCGTTCCCAGCACTGCTTACTCCTGTCCACTGTAGAACGTTAGTCTCAAAGAAGGAAAGACTTGAAATTGTATCCAACTGATCAGATAAAATGTCCTTGGTCTATAGGACAAAGGGCTAAATTAAAGCATGCATGACTTTGGCAAAACAAGTCATCTCCGTGCTCATAGTAGCCTGAGAATTCTAAAGAGAAAATATTTTTGAAGTTTTTCTACTCTTACATTTTACGGTGTTTTGGATTTTGTTTTTACTTTTCTTTTCCTTTTTTTTTTTTTTTTTTTTTTTTTTTTTTGAGTAGTTTTAGGTTCACAGCAAAATTGAAAGAGGTTTCCCATATTGCCCTTAGGACTTGTTTTTGTTTTTCTGCTTGATCCTATTGAAGGCAAAAATTAAATGAAGATGCAGCTTTGCAGCCTTTAAGATTACATTATTTAGAGTTGGGGTGGGCACCCAGGAGATGAAATTAGATTTCTGGCTGGGCGCAGTGGCTCACGCCTGTAATCCCAGCACTTTGGGACGCTGAGGCAGGTAGATCATGAGGTCAGAAATTTGAGACCAGCCTGGCCAACATGGTGAAACCCCGTCTCTACTAAAAATACAAAAAAAATTAGCCAGGTGTGGTGGCAGACACCTGTAATCTCAGCTACTCAGGAGGCTGAAGCAGGAGAATCGTTTGAACCTGGAGGCAGAGGTTGCAATGAGCTGAGATCGCACCATTACATGCCAGCCTAGGCAACAAGAGTGAAACTCCATCTCCGAAAAAAAAAAAAAAAAGAATTAGATTTCTGATTTCACACTCTAGGCCTTACTCTCCTGCCTCCCCTTATTGTTAGCCTTTCTCACACTCTCCAGGCTCCTAGGCATGTTTCATGTGCAAATGTCCTATCTGGAAAGTTCAATGAAAGCTCAGAACTCACAGACCCTGCTTTGGAAATATTAAGGACTGAAGAACAGGAACGAAATCAAACTGAGAAAAAAAATTTTGAAGCATATATACAGGAAGATGTTTATAGAGAGAGATGCTGAGTAAGTCAACAAATGATGACTGAGGGCCCCACTTTGTGCTGGGCATTGGCGGAAGACCTCTGAACTAAGCACAGTCCTAGCAAAGAAATTCACCTAAGTCCTTCACCCTAGTCTTCACATGTACTAACCCCACATCCCTATCTTTGGGTTGTCTATCTTCTTTTTTCAAGTCTGTAGAAAACAATTCTGGCATCTGAGCATGTTCAGAAATACACTCTAGATATGCATCAAGCTATGGACCCCCTGACATGTTCCATTATCCAGGAATGCCGGCCAATGCTGGTGTAATGACACACCTGTAGAGCCCATGGAAAGAGAGAACCCGCCTCTGCTCCAGAGGCAGCCCTGGCAGGCTCTCATTCTCCAGCAAGGTCGTCAAGCAAAGGGGATGTTAGGAGCTTGGTGAGAGGCCAGGGGGCTGCTATGAAAAGGAGTAAGCATTTGCTAAGTAATCCTGAAGGGGCAAGTTGAAAGGAACGGTGCTTACTCGCCTGGATAACAGCTATTAAGTATACAGAAGGGACTGGGTTGGGCAAGTTTTGTCCTGGGTGGTGAGGACACAGGTATCATCACACACAGGACCCACAGAGATCATGGCTTCAGAGGCAAAGCCCTACGTGGTTTCTAAGCACTCTGTGTAGGTTTCTAAAGAGATTTGGTCTGTCAAACTTTGGAATGTGTGTCCAGAGGAAATTACAGGTGACCTTTTCTTACCTCCCTCCTCCAAATCAAGGATGATCAGAGATAATTCAGTTTAGAGTGACAAGCCTCTGAAGAAGTTGAGGTTTCAGTTCGACACTTGGGTCACTCTTAGCTTTGTAATTCCTTGACATGAGAATCTGCTAGTAAAAAAAATATGTGTGTGTGAGTGAATGTGAGTGTGATTGTGTTTGTGTGTATGTATGTATGTGTGTGTGTGTGTGTGTTAGTGGAGGCTGTGGCTCCCACGTCCTTCCTTCCTAGAAAAACGAATTCAAACATGTCTTGGGAACATTTTTCCAAGGAGAGCTGCAGTTCTGTTTGGAGACACATCTTAGCTGCTCCATTCTTGCAGGAAAGCATGGTTTGATATGGCCTGTACATCAGCTGCTATAGCATCCCCTGTGCAGCAAGAGTATAGATGGCACTGTCTCCAATGGGGCCACTGAAGAAGGAGGCTGAGATCAGCCAGAGATGGAGGAATCACATGAACATCATCATCATCTGCTGTGTCTAAGAGCATTCACATCTCTTTCTTCTGAGTACACGGCTTTCTACTCTATTACAGAGGATACAAAAGAGAAAGTAACGTGCTCCAAGTTTAATACATGACTCCTGTGCAGTTTGACTTTATTTACTAAGAAAATAAATTAACTTTCTAATGGTAGGCACAAAAATTCAGTCTGATTTCCAAAGATTTCTATGACAGTAAACGCAGAAACATGCCTGCATTATAAGGAAGTTCCAAGAAAATGTGCCTAATTGCCCCACGTCTAGTCTATTTACTCAGGAGCAAATTAAGAAAGAATAAAACCTTATTTTTATCTCTCTGAGTGTCAGAGAATAATATGTCTTTCCGGGCAAACTCTAAATGCTTTAGAACTCACACTTTTTTCCAGAGTTTCCCATTTTCTCTTACATATTTTGAAGTTCCAGTCAGATACAATGATACATTTCTACAGATCTTGTGTCCGCTGTAGTTACCTGAAGCTAAAACTAATTGCAAAGGCAAGCAAACATACCTTCCCCTTTGTTTATACACAAACTCTGGTGGTGGGCTGTCACTATTGGCCCCAGGTCCATGGAGAATGGGGACCAGTCACTTTGGTCACCTCTGTGAATCTCTGCTGGAGTAATGTCAAGCCCTTCTACCTAACTCCACTTGCAACAATTCTCAGACAGCTCCAACCATGACATGAAAACGGTGAGTGACAAACGAGGACCAAGAAAACTGAATAGAGATGGGATGAGAACAACAATCTGAGAAGTAACACAGATCTTTCTGTATGGAGGGTAATGCCCCATAATGTGGCTGGAATGTCACAGCCTTCGTAAGGTCAGATTCCTCCATAGACAAGCATCACTAGAATTATTTAGAGGTGAGTGACTGATTTTGTTTGTTTTATTTATTTTTTATTTTATTTTTTTGAGATGGAGTCTCACTCTGTTGCCCAGGCTGGAATGCAGTGGCACAATCTCAGCTCACTGCAACCTCTGCCTCCCAGGTTCAAGCCATCCTCCTGCCTCAGCCTCCCAAGTAGCTGCGATTACAGGTGTGCACCACCACGTCCAACTAATTTTTTGTATTTTTAGTAGAGATGGGGTTTCACCATATTGACCAGACTGGTCTCAAACTCCTAACGTCAGGTGATCCACCTGCCTCGGCCTCCCAAAGTGTTGGGATTACAGGTGTGAGCCACCGCACCTGGCCTTTTGTTTGTTTTCATAGATCATGTGGATTCCAGTGATTTTCCTAGTAAGAAGTCTACTAATCTCCTATTAAGAATTCTGGGTTTTAATAACTACCAGGAGTCTTGGTGTTGTAAAAACTGCTTAAAAAGTGACCAGAGGGATTGTTTGTTTGATAATGCTAGGTGTTCCCTATCCTTGTTTAGGTATGAGTAGTCACTGTTAGATTCAACAGTTTTACATGTTTTTTCACCGTTGTCTTACATGCCTGAGCACAGGGCAGTGCCATCCTGGTTGTAATTAAAAGAGACATCTTAGTCAAGACTATGGTTGAGGGCATGGGAATTAGGTGAGAAAAGGACTTTTAATTTTTAATTTTTTTTTTTTTTTTTTGAGATGGAGTCTTGCTCTCTCGCCCAGGCTGGAGTGCAGTGGCATGATCTCAGCTCACTGCAAGCTCTGCCTCCCAGGTTCACCACATTCTCCTGCCTGAGCCTCCTGAGTAGCTGGGACTACAGGCACCCGCCACCATGCCCGGCTAATTTTTTATATTTTTAGTAGAGATGGGGTTTCACCATGTTAGCCAGGATGGTCTCGATCTCCTGACCTTGTGATCCGCCCACCTCTGCCTCCCAAAGTGCTGGGATTATAGGCATGAGCCACCGTGCCTGGCCAATAAGTATTTGTTGACCTAAGTTGAATGCTAAGTCAGAGGAGCTCAGAGCAATGTTCACATGAGCTCTGCTTACCACTTCATCTCTAGAGTATAGGAATGCATGTATACTACAACTGGCCATAAGCCACAGAGGAGAAACCCAGAAGCCAGCCTTCTAATTTATAGTTCTGATAGCCCATGTATGATTTGACTGTGTGTCAGAATCTCTATCAGCAGGTAAGGAAACAACAGCATATAAAGGCATCTTGGACTTTCTCCCTTGCTATATTTTGAAAAATGAAGAACTTCCCATCAGGTGAGCAAAGAGTTGATAATGCAAAGGCACAAAGGGTATACCTTGTTTCTATTCTGGAAGTCTATCCCAGGAACCTGCTTTCACTGAGAGTTTGAAGGGGCTTAGGGTGAAACAGCTATAAAGACAATTAGGAGAAAAGCAAAACAAAACAAATAATACAAAACCTCTCTGAGATATTGAAGATAATATACTAGCAAGGGTCATAAACTTGAAAACCTGATTGTATTAGTGCAATCCTCTGCCAATTAGCTAAACTTATCTTCTTTCAGTACCCAATGATTTTAAGCTTTAAATGTTGGTAAGTACAATATTTTTGGAACAGCTTTAATCAGCTAAGTTGGCAGTTTAGCTTATTTATTTTATTCAGTGTCTTACTGTTTCTACTTCTTTTATATCCAAAAAGTGTTTGAGTTGGTACATTTAGTTATAAAGGCATTTAACATTTATATAAAGGCATTTACATTTTAAATTAAGACACAAGAAATTCTAAATGGTACTTGAGATACCCTTGAGAGAAGCATCTCATTTCTTGTATTTGCAGATACCTCATATATTTATAAATCAACTCTTTTGCATATTTAAGTCAGACAAAAATACAAAGAGGCACAATGTCTCTCATTAGAGAAAAATGCAATTATTCTACTTAGTTATGTTTTTAAAATAGCCTGACATTTAAAATAATAGATGAATATATAATTTGCTCAGCAGTAATGGGCAGTTCCCTTGGAGGTATCATCAGTGTTTTATAAGTTACTATTTCAGAGGAGTTTCATGAATGCAAAGATTAAAGCTAGGAAGCAGAGAGAAACCACTCCAGAATGACACCACCCTACTTAACACCCATAATACTCAACAGTAACAACAATTAAACCTCACAAATTAAGTCAATGTATTGAATTCCTATTGGGTGAGCTAAAGATAGGACATTTATGTGTAGTGATTTTTTCCCCATACTAATTCCGCATCCACAACCACGTACCCAAACAAACATCACAGCAATATATTATACTGTAAGGTATTAAATGATATTTCAGTGTATGCCTTTATTTCTTGTCTCATTTCTCCAAGTGATAATTGAGATCTCATTTACCATGCATGAGCACTTACATTCCCTTTCTGAGAACATTTCTGATATTGTCGGTATAAGAGAGAAAAGTCATTTATTTAAAGGTTGCCTTATTAATAATCTGTAGTTTTTGTTAAATATCTAGATTATCTGGCCAGTCAATTTGTCTCTATAGACTAAGAAAGAAGAAAGACTAGCTGCCATACTCAATCCAAATGAATCGGGGTATGAATATTCATAAGAACATCAATATTCAACAGTGTCTTACAGTCATGCTCCAAGCTAAATAAAAATAAAACCACCAGAAACATTACAGTATAATAGGATAAGAGCTAAGAAATATGTACAGATTCATTGACAACATCTGTGCAAGTGTTGTGGACAAAACATTTAAAAAGAAATCTACATAAAACAAAGTAGATAAATTTATCAAATATTGATAAATTTTCAGAGACAATATAAAAGTACACAAAACATGAAAGAGAGAAAGGATTTAAAAAATAACCACTAAGCCAATACGTATAGTACAAGTTTACAACATTTATATTACAGAATGATGGAAACCAGAGACAAAAACGATTTGGTAACAAACAGCAAAGAAAGTCTCACCACCAATCACAAGAAAGAAAGACATTCTTTTTCAAATGAAAACAGACTGCCAGAGCTCATCCCCCGCGTCCCCCAACCCATACACACATAGAAAAACAAAAGCAAATGAGAAAGTTGTCTACAGCAACAGGACAGACAGAGGTGGGAAGCATTTGGCAAGTTGCATCACAGGAAGTCAATCACGATTGGCTAACGATGATGGTACCTGGCTCTGTTGCAGGTCACTGGTTTGCCTGAGAGGAGCGACTGATGGAGGAGGCACACCTGACGTCGACGCAGACCGGCCTAATTTGCAGCTTACTTTAGGCTCTGGAAACAAGGGGGAAAAGACACGATATTAGCTGACTGACATCTGAAATAATGAAGTGGCTTTTCAGTCTTCCAGTTTGTTTTGTTAGTTATTCTTGGAATATACAAAATGCTCCTATGTTTGCTAATCATTAGCGGGAGATAAAACCCTTTCATAACAGTTGACTCTAAAAGGAGCTTTATTCCCAGATCAGCTTCTGGGGAACAAATCTCAGAAGCACAGGCCTTGTGCCCTTGCACATTTTACCCCACTTAGGGTTGGTTTCTGTGGAGTCATCCCTGGAGCAACAACAACCCATTAGGGGAACAAGCAAGTATCATGACTATTTTGAGTGTTCACTTTTAGCTTTGGTCCCTAGGATTTCTGTGTCCTAAAATGTCTTATCTCCCTTCTCCAAATGTTCTGCTTTCCTTCCTTCCATGAATGCTATCATCATGTTTTCAGTGTAACATTTCTTCAACTTATCTTGATTTGCATTAAATTTTATAACTGTCTTCCAAGACTTTTGCTATCTTTCATAATATTATTTTTCCAACTTAAAAAGCTTTCTCCTACCTCTTATCTAATTTGAGGAGCCCAAATTAGCTGCCTAGGCCACTGACAGGATGCTTTAGAGGTTACAATTTGAGGACTGAAAGAGTTCCCTTCATCCAGAAATTACAGGATATATGGGAGGTAGAGATGATGAATTTAAAGTCATATTTGAAGATATTTGATCAAGGAAAAAGAAGTCATAGAAAGAAAAATGGACATTTGTATTTAATCACAAACTTCAATGTGAGCTGCTGGTTTTTAAGTGCTTAGTGCATTCCAGCTTCAATACCCTCAACTTACAAATTAGAAACCTAAGGTTCTCCAAGTTCTGTCTTTGCCTAATAAATAAACAGGTGCTTTTCAAAAAGTCTTTCTTTATAAACTTGACCTAAAAATTAAACTCATCGAACAACTCATTTTAAATGATATGACATAACTATGGTACTGAGAACGGACACAGGTGCCAGAGAACCAGAATGTGCTCAATTCTGTTGGAAGAAAAGAAAATGTGTTGCTCACGCTGGGGAGGTGCACTATCCTTATGCCATTTCTATATGAATCGCACTTCAGAGAAAAGCATTGACTATATCTGCATTGCATGAATGGTTCACTGCCAACTTCAGTTTCCATCAATTGCCTTCCACTCCTCCACTCCCAACCCCTCTCAGACACAACATGCAGACACACAGAATGAGTAAGCTTACGCCTACTTACACACAGACTCATACACTCTCACCCATATGCACCTTTCCTCTCTCAGTCCTGTTTCCACCTATTCAACAGTGCTTCACCTATTAAAATTATTCTCCTAAGGGAACTAATAGTTTTCTTTCTTGGCAAATCAAATAGTATTTTCTCTGTACTTCTGATTTAGAGGAAAACAATAAAAGACAATAAACAAGGTTTGGACTTAGAGCTAATTTTGAATCTGACTCTGCTAGGTGTATGATCTTAGACAATTGTTTTCATTATTTAAGTTTTAGTTCTTCTCAAATAAAATGAATTTAGTCACTTACTCAACATTCGTCATCTATATATTCTATGCCTACTATGTGCCAGGAACTTGCCAGAGAGTAGTGACCAAAATCCCAGTATTACCTTATGGCAATAGTGCAATCTGCAATATTCAATAGGGAGTGCACAGTCTATGCAGTAAACATAGGCATTAAACAATAAATGATGGGCCGGTCACGATGGCTTACGTCTATAATCTCAACACTTTGTGGGGCTGATGCAGGTGGATCACTTGAGCCCAGGAGTTGGAGACTCCATATTCTAATGACGTTTGTGTATTCTCAGGGGAGAGACATTAAATCTAAAATCATTTGCTGAAAATTAGGAAATATGTTAGAAGGAAGAAGTAGAGAGTGCCGTGGTATCATTTATCAGAGTATCCACTGTGTTCTGGGGAGCAGGGCAAGGAGAGACCCTGAAGAAGCTGCAGTAATTAACACCTGCCAACAGGACTGAATGGGCAGCAAAATCTGAAGTGGGAAGGATACTAGATCCACAGACTTACTTTCTGACTGATCCAGAGTCAAAAGCATTTCAGAATTTATTGCTTGCATATTATAAGGAAATAGTAATAGTGAAATGTCCTGGTTTCCAGGTTAGTGGAGAAGAGTTGAACTAGTGCTAAGTAAACAGATAAACTGAATTACATGCAAAATTCATAGAAAAACACCAGACACATAACAAGTGCTTTTAGTGAAAGCTGGCTCTCATCCCCTACACACACACATGTACACACGCACTTGCACATGTATGTGCATGGTGACCCTTACCTCTATTCCTCCTTCTACTTTTAATCAAGTCGACCACATTCTCTTTCTGGAAAATGACTCCCTTTCCATCTGTGATATGCATTCCTTCACCTCACTCTCAACCCAGTGTCATGTCCTTTTAGCTTTACCAACTTGTGCCTTGCTTGGCCTTTTTCCTCCGCACCTTCTCTCTTAAGAATATCAACATTCTCATGGTTTCAAATATAGTATTTTCCCTTGGAGTCACATGTAGGTTTCCATAGCTCTGTCCCCTTCCCATGCTCCTGTTTGATTTTGAGCCCCTGTGCTTCCTGGTCACTAGGCTGTCTTCATTGTCTCAGGATGCAAACCAAGTTCTAGCTTCTTCTCAATATCTTGGATCTTCCTTCTACTTTTCCTATGTATAGTAAAAACATCACCTCCATTTTCCTAAAGGCTTAGGGTCCAGATCTTGTCCTTTTTCAGTTCAGAGCTTTCTTTTCCTCTCTCTGTAAATTTAATCCTGTTGGAATTTGCTTTTTTTTCCTCCTTGCCATGGCTCCTGTAGTTACCTCAACTCATCTCAGAAACCTCCCCATAATCTCTATGCTCAAATCTGACTTGGACACGATGCAGACTGTGTTTCCTAGATTACCATAGGCCGCTCATCTTGTTAAAAAACGTTCAATTGCCTAATTTCCAGAGGTCCTCTGTGACCTGGCTCCACCTGATCGGGTCCACTCTATTTTCCACTGCTTCTTGCTTCCTAAAATATATACGATTTGTGCCCGATGCAGTGACTCATACCTGTAATCCCAGCACTTTGGGAGGCCAAGGCGGGCAGATCACCTGAGGTCAGGAGTTCGAGACAAGGCTAGCCAACATGGTGAAACCCTGTCTCTACTAAAAATACAAAAATTAGCTGGGTGTGGTGGTGGATGCTGGTAATCCCAGCTACTCAGGAGGCTGAGGCAGGAGAATCACTTGAACCCAGGAGGCGGAGGTTGCACTGAACCAAAACCATGCCATTGCATTCCGTCCTGGGCAACAAGAGCAAAACTCCATCTCAAAAAAAATAAATCTTATATATATATATACACACACACACACACCCCTATATATATATATATACACACACACACACATACACACACACACACACATACACATATATATAAAATTTGGTCTACCCTCTTGGTATCTACTTTTGATTCTTCCATCTTTCACCTCAAGTTGTTGCCAAGCATGGACTTCAATCAAACCATATCTTACCATTTTCTAAGACCTGCTTCAAAGTGTACTTTTATTATAAAGCATCCTGTGGTCTTGTTTTCTTCTCTCTCTCTTCTGAACTGCCTTATCACTTAGATAGCATTTGCACTGCTTGCTGTGGTTTTTGGCATTTTTGCTGGTGGGAACCACCTAGTAAGCATTCTATTATTATGTATTATTCTTTCACTGAAGATACTCAGATTAACCTAGTAAAGGTGACTGCAACTCCTCAAAGCAAGGAGGTCATGACGTAACAAAGAATATGTTATAAGACCTAGTTTCAAGCCTCTCTCCCCTACTTATTAAGGCAGTGATTCCAGTTAGAGGGGGTGTGACCCTCTGGGCTCCTACAGAGGAGGTATGGCATTTGAAAATTCTCCCTTGATTTTGTGCGGGTGTTTAATGTCTGCCCAGCCACTCTTGAAAATACCACTGGACTCTCTCTGAGGCTGTTTAACCACAAGTGTATCATATGATGACATAGATATAATATCCTGGTAACTTATAAATTAACCTCATTTCCCAGGATGCCTCAATCCTTGCATACCTTAAGGAATCATCCTTCATTATATAAAACAATAAGCAAAGCATCCATCAGAACCCTGGTTGACATGTTTCCATAATAAGCCAATATTTCCATACATGCCATGACTAGCTTACCACATGTAGTCACATGGAATGAGAAAATTCAGTATTTTTTTTTTCCTAGAAAAGGATGAGAATAAGAATTATTTGCTATAGAGATTTTTTCCAGTTTATGTTGAAGATATTATCATCTGATGAAAAAAGATTATCTAACCAGATAAAAGGCTTATATATCACCTAAGGTACCTAAAGATTAATTTCCCCTTTTGTGGGTTTCTGGTCAGACCAACTTAACCTGTTTCCATTGTAGACAACATTATCTCCAATGCACAGACTATGCCTCACCAAAATTCAAGCAAACTCCCAATTTCACCCTGACCTGGAAACATCTTGCTTTACCCCCATAGCATGCCAGTCCAGATCATGTCTAGGTTCATCAAGTCTCCTTAGGCACTGCAATATAAACCACTAACCACCCACTGAACATGGCAAATCAAACTACTAGCGAAGCACCCTGTGTGGGCTAGTTCTAGAGTCAGGTCACCCAGTGGTCTAATGTTCGATCCCAGCATAGAATATGACTCCACATGCAGCGACAGATGAGGATCATTACCATATATTCATAATGTACACACACATACACAGGCAGATACACACACACACACACTCCATAACACTGCAGCTTAATGGTATCTCATGGCACGTTTGGTTTTTTGTTTGTTTGTTTTTTGAGATGGAGTTCTGCTCTTGTTGCCCAGGCTGGAGTGCAAAGGCACAATCTTGGCCCACCACAACCTCTGCCTCCCAGGTTCAAGCGATTCTCCTGTCTCAGCCTCCTGAGTAGCTGGGATTACAGGCAGGCGTCACCACGCCTGGATAATTTTGTATTTTTAGTAGAGAGAGGTTTTCTCCATGTTGGTCAGGCTGGTCTGGAACTCCCGACCCCAGGTCATCTACCCGCCTTGGCATCCCAAAGTGCTAGGATTACAGGCATGAGCCACTGTGCCCAGCCAGCAGGAACATTTTTTAAATGGTGAGATTTTTGTTTATCTCACTTATTTTGGCTCTTCTTTCAGTTTCACATGATTCTTAACCTAAATATATTTGGAATTTCCTATGGTGTTTCTGAGACAGGGATGATGAAACAAATCCTTACGAGGTTGCATCCACCAAGGTTTCTTTGGCCAAAAGAATTATCTGAAGCAATCATGAAAATTCTAGAAAAGATTCTAATTATAACCAAGTCTTTCAGAGATCCTTTAGGCCTGTGACATCAAAGTCCAATTGTTCAGCTCACCTACCTTTGACCAAAAGAATTACCTGAAACAATCTTGAAAATTCTAGAAAAGATTCGAATTATAATCAAGCCTCTCAGAGACCCTTTAGGCCTGTAACATCAAAGTGCAATGTTTGGCTCACCTACCTTTGGAAATGCAATGCTCTTTGAGACTTGAACAGTGAGGCTAAGGAGCCATGACCCTGAAAACAATAAGTTTTGATCTGGAATTTTGACAGATAATTGCCAAGAATTTTGGGGTCTACAAACAATGGGCACATGCCTGCAAAGAGATCTAAGACAGAGCTTTCCTACCCCAAGGAAAATTCACACAATTGAGAGATTAATTATTAACTAGAAGGCACTTGTTCTTCCTATGTCCAAGGAAAATTTTCCTTTGAGAACTCTTCTAGTATCATCCTAGAAGTAAAAGTTGACTCACTTGTGCATTTTAGTGAAGATCAAGTGTAAAGAGAATGAGAAAAAAATGAGAAAGAGGTTGATTGAGAGAGAGAGAGAGAGAGAGAGAGAGAGAGAGAGAGAGAGAGAGGAGCTGGAGGAGGGAAACAGAAAGGAAGGAAAAGGAAGAAAAAAGACGGAAGAAAAAAGAAGGGAAAGGACGGAAGGAAGGAGAGAAGGAGAGAGGAAGGGAGGACCACAGTTTTTGTTTTGTTTTGTTTTGTTTCCCGCCCAGGCTGGAGTGCAGTGATGTGATCGCAGCTCACTGCAACCTCCGCCTTCTGGGTTCAAGCAATTCTCTTGCCTCAGCCTCCAGAGAAGCTGGGACTACAGGTGCTTGCCACCATGGCCAGCTAATCTTCTGTATTTTTAGTAGAGACAAGGTTTCATCACGTTAGCCAAGCTGGTCTCAAACCCCTGACCTCAGGTGATCTGCCCACCTCGGCCTCCCAAAGTGTTGGGATTACAGGCATGAGCAATCATGCCTGGCCTTTCTTTTTATTCTTAATAGATATAAACTTTCATTGCTCTTTTTTTTTAAGATAATCATTTGTCATCTTTCCCTTAAGGAAAATTGAATTTTTGTTCAGTATTATGTCATTAGTATTGTTATAGGATCATCTCCACAGCGTCTGCTGCTATTACTGTGAGTATTGGAGTTCTATTTGTTTCCAGAAAAAAAGATAAATGACCATTCTCAACCACTGTATTTGCATAACCATATAAGATTGGTGTATTTTCATACACGAAAGAACAATTTCATCTAGCATTAAAGAAATAAAATCAGTCAAATTCTGAGGACACATGTTTTTTCCATTTTTTTTCAATACATAACATTTTTGCTGTACTAGCAAAGACATAATGATTCCCCCAAGTAGCTAATAATGCTGAAAGTTTCTAATCAATGATTTGGGTTACATAGAAGTCACAGAGTGGCTTTTAAAAATTTATTTATTTATTTAATATGCCAACATATGCCCATTGCAAACTGTAATTTCTGGAAAAGAGTTTTGTTTTGTTTTGTTTTGTTTAAAAAAAAACACATGTGCTATTTGAGATAAACTGACACCTGAATCCAAAGGGGCAGTTTTGCCAGGACTGTATTAAAATTTTCCAGCATTCTGAACACTTCGTTTGAGGCTCCCATCACACATCAAGGTGAACATAGTAAGATGCCCTTGTGTCCTACACTAAATGTAATTTTTTTTCCTGAATATAATTTGAATTTTTATTTTTTTGAAATTGTTAGACTGTGAATAATCCAATTAATTATGATTGGCTATGACTTCTAAACAGTAATTGTGCACACTCAGGAATCCTTACAGGATTTGACAATGTAGTCTAGAGATTATTTCAAAATTGAATGGAATTGCTTTAATACTAAATTTAACAATTACGTTGAACTATGTCACACTTTTTTACTGATTTAAACAATGTGAATGTGGCAGTTTTGGAATTTTGGTGCTATGATTTTTAAAAAATATTAAGTATTTTATAGATCTCTGAAAAGGTGGTAGACCTGGGCATAGTGACTATGGAGATGAAAAGATAAAACTAATCTGATAACTGCCATGATCATTTTGTGACCGTGGAGAAAAGAAAGAAAACAGGATGCAAGAATCTATCTTGGGAGTAGCTTCTCTCTCTCTCTCTCTCTCTCTCTCTCTCTCTCTCTCTCTCTCTTTCTCTCCTCCCCCATCCCCACCCCTCAGCTTTTCAAGGAGTTTTCCTCTGGGAAGACAGCTGAGATTTGCATAGCTGTGAATGATGCCTGGGATCCTGTAGCCATGGACTGAGGTCCTAGTGTTATTTAGGACAGAAGGGTTGAATAGTAAAACTATTGATTTTGGAATAATTGATATCTCTTTTTGGGAACACTAGAATTCTACTGAAGACCTGAAACCCAGAGAAAAGTAAGGTGGCAATGTGGTGGCAGCTCATGATCCAATGTACCAATTACATTCCTTGTCTTCCATCTTTTACGTACAGAGCATATAAATCATAGTACACAAAACACAGGGATGCTCAAGATACTGCAATGCATAGCTGGTTTCATCCAAGGCAACATAGTGTAGTGAAGCATTAACATTTTTTTATTTGACAGCCTCTTTCATAATAATATATAATTTCTAAAACACCTTGGGATATTCATCACTTTAGCTGAATATGAAAATGTGCTTTTATTTTCAAATAATACTTTTTTCACATTAAAAGTGAATTAAAGTATATATGAAAAAACAACATAATTTCCATTTAACAGGTCAATCATGCTCCTTAATTATTTTAAAAATCATTATGTAAGGAAAATCCATCAGCTTCAATATAAACTCAAAAAGTCGTATCATAGTTGTAAAGGATCAAATACATATTCCCATGAAGACAGACATTTCACTTTGTTTTATGGCATCAAAAATACGATATACAAACAAACAAAATGATTTTGTCACCTGATGTTATAAATGAATGCATGACAAGAATCACTTGACCTATTTAAAAATACATTATATTTTGCTTCTAAGTAATAAAATCATAAAAAGGAAATGCCAAGGTTACATTTTGCAGATAACCCACCTTGTGATGTGGCAAGTCTTTACTCTTAATAGGTGAAAATCAAAACTGGATATAATACTAATGGTATTTCCTCTTTATACCATTGAATTTTGTACTTTATTAAAGAGCAAACATTTTGAGAGAAAGTGTGACCAGTTATTATAACATTGATGGTCCTCATTACTATGTTCTATTACAATGGCCATGTTCCTTATACTTTTGCCTTGAGCCAACTGACAATTATAGATATAAACTAAGCAATGTCTGGCTATGAATAAGCCTAATCTAAGACTGTACCCACTCAAATCCTCCATGGCAGAGAACTTCAACCTGATCTCCAGTAGTGGTTATGCTTGTTCACTTTATAGCAGAAGTTCTGGGGGTCTCTAAGATGCTTTGGGGGACAGAGCATAAGGTCAAAACTGTTTCATAAAAATATTAAGATATTATTTGCTTTTTTACTGTATTGACAAATACACTGAAAATCTCAAAGCAATGGATAAATTGGCTGCCACTTTCACACATCAAAGGAGCGGCACTAAACTATACTAGTAAGTATTTGCTTCCTACTAACAAATAGACTTGGATATTTGGTAGATTTTTTTTTTTTTTGGAAAATGAATGGAGTGAGTCTATTTCTTCAAAGAATGCAACTGACAGCATCTGTCGACAATAATAAATTTGAGCTTTCAAGCAAAAATTAAAAATTTGAAAAAGTTTTTACCCATTACTCTGAGCTTGAGATTATCCTTATACTTAAAGGCTGGTTTTATGAGATCACTAGTGATATTAACACATGTGATATATTGATTTTTATAACAAAATGTGTCAACACATGGAAGATCCATATGACTTAATGAACTGCTATTTTCTAAATGCACGATGTTATAAATCATGAGGGGTAAAACACTGCATTTTACAGTTCAAGATAGAGCAATAGATTTAAATGTAAGACAGCATGGTGAGTTTATTGATATACAGCTAACATTGCCACTAACCTTTAATAAATTACTATTCATTTAGTTCTGGAATGGTATTAAAAAAGAATATCCACAATTATATAAACAAGCTATTTAAGTATTTCTCCCTTTTCAACTACACATCTGTATAAGGACAGATTTTTATGATATATTTAACCAAAGCAAAATATTACAATAGATTGAATCCAAAAAAGATAAGAAATGCTATCTACGTTCTCTTGAATCAGACATTAAAAAGACTCTCGCAAATGTAAAATGAATTCAACCTGTTCACCATTTGTCATAGTTTTAGAAAATACAGGTTTTTTTTTTTTTGAGAAAAAATGTTATTTATGTTAATATACTATGGGTTTCTTTTTAAATTTTTAATTATTAGATAATATTTTAAGTTTCCAATTTTAATTTGTAATATGATAGATATTATTATACCTTTTTTCTTATAAAGGAAAGTCTTTGGGGCCCTCAGTAATTTTAAGAACAAAAGGTGTCCTGAGGCCAGAGTTTGAGAATCGTTGCTTTACACAGTCTGTCCCCAAAGAACTCTATTAAAAAGGTAACTTTTTATACAATTAATTTGCCAGTTGCGTATTTTAAATCAACAAAACATAGGAAAATGTCATGTTTAAGCACAAGGAACATGGGAAATCCTTTGAAAATTTCAAGGGATTTGGGAACCACCAGTTAGGAAATGCTTTCCTGGAAAAATCTCTATGGCAAAATCCAAGAAACACTGTTTTCTGCCCATGATACCTGAGGGAAGTTATACGAACTCTCAGGGGATTTTTTATCATCTATAACAAGAAGCAAATTCCAAGGTTCTACTCATTGATTGAGTCTAGTAAATGAAATTTGTTAAAATAATTGAATGACCTCAAAAGTTACTCTTGATTAATCATGAGATAGTTTATTAAGGGCTATTTCTTTTACTCTTTTCTGGTCAGCATTTTTGTTTTTGTTTGTCTGTGTATTTGTTTTCTAGTAACAATGTTGACAGAATTATGCATAACTCAAGTTTGCTATTTGTTAAAATGTTCTAACGCTGTTGATAAAATTTTGGTAGTAAATAGTTTTTAAACACCCATAAAAATTTATTTAAAAATAAAAATGTACGAGGGATAATGGTCATTTGTCATTTTTCTCTGTCTAAAATCCATTTCCTCTTTTTCTGCAATAGTAATTTGATTTTTCTTCAGAGAACAGGATCACCAATTATCTTAGTTCTTATGATTCTGTAGTAAGAGCTGACTTCAACTCTAGCTCTAGAATTGGTCACATGACTCAAGTCTGTCCAATCAATCATTCTATCCCCTTGGTCTCATTGACTGGTACAGGGATGGACATGTGACCCAAGTCAGTCAATGAGAGTGGCTTTCATACTTCTGCTGGAGCTTTTGAGAAAGAGGTATATCTTTTCACAAGGTCTGCTAAACTCTCATCACCTCCTAGCTGAATGACCAGGAGAAATTTGCTTGACCTTTCTACACTTGTTTGTTCACAGATAAAATGGGAGAAATAATGGTACCTAGTTCACAGGATTGCTGTAAGAATTAAATTAGATAATAAATGTTAAGGTTTTTCCATGGCAAAAAGCATGTACTAAAATCGCAAGAAATGTTAGTGGTTTTTATTACTCGGGGGCCAATCTGATCTTTTAGCTTCCCTGCTTATAATAAATTACACACCACTTCCTCACACTGGTACACACAGCTTAGTTTATACAACCAGCCTCATCAGTAGTCTTGCCCCCAGCACACTGCATCAGGTTATCCTAAGCTCCCTGCTTTCTCTTACTGTAGGATTTTAATCATGCTACTTCACTCCACCTGGTACACTTGGTCCTTCCTTCCCTTTCCTCCTCTACTAAACTCCATGCTCTTTGAAAGCAGGAACCATGTCTCTTTCCTCAGACTATTTCCCTGAGTAACATGATAACTGATCCTTAATAAGGACTCATTAAGCATTTATTGACTGAATTATTCTAAACAATATTTTAAAGAATGAGGCCACTCTAAAAGAGGATTTGTATGTTTCACATGGATAAAAAGCCATGTTTCTCCATCTCTTCACCTTCCCCATGTTTCCAGGAAAAAAAAACTAAAATACATTGATCAGTTTTCTCTTTTTTATTTTTTGAGATGGAGTTTCGCTCTGTAGCCCAGGCTGGAGGAGTCCAGCGGCGCTATCTCGGCTCACTGCAACCTCTGCCTCCCGGGTCCTGGTTCAAGCAATTCTCCTGTCTCAGCCTCCCAAGTAGCTGGGATTACAGGCATGTGCCCAGTTAGTTTTTGTATTTTTAATAGAGACAGGGTTTCACCATGTTGGCCAGGCTGGTCTTGAACTCCTGACCTTGTGATCCGCCCACCTTGGCCTCCCAAAGTGCTAGGATTACAGACATGAGCCACCGTGCCCAGGCTGCATTGACCAGTTTTCAACTGAGTGCTTCATAACCAAGGAAAAAAAAAAAAGCGTGTGTGTGTGTGTGTGTGTGTGTGTGTGTGTGTGTGTGTGTTTGAGGGATTGCAGTTCCTATGTTGGACAGTAGATGGCAATAAACATATTATTTATTACCTATTCTGGGCCGATTACAAAACTTCCAGACTAGTCTCTGTAAATGCCTAGCATAAGTCAGACAGAGTCTTCTATTTTATGTATTTTGTGGCTTTTCACAGCAACAGAAAGGGCATTCTTTGTGAACACTGTTGCTGCAGCATCTCCACAGGGCCTTTCCAAAGGAAGCCAACAGCTGCAGTCTAGGAGCAATGTCAGGGCGGACTCTACCAGGAGACGGCACAGGGTGGAGCCACCGCCCTGCAGTGACAGACACCAGTCACTGATGCTACAGTCAAAACTGGAGCCAGCACACTGTCATCGTGGTTCTCAAGCAGAATTAATCTTGTATTGAGAGGCAAGGCAAGGAAAGGCACTTTCCGCATTATCTGAATGGTTTCTACCTAATTATTTTCCCCAAAAGAATCAGAGAATAGTTGGAATTCAGAATTTCTCTATTGAGAACGAAATTACTATCAAGTTGTATTTTTTTCTAGCAGTGTTCAGGGTATCTATGGTATCTATACAGTATACAGTATCATATTCTATGCATGTGTTTAGCAGAAACCAAGTTAAAGGGGAAATATGTGTGTGTATGAATATAATGCATATATAAAATATGGTAATAGGTAATTAGCTGACTGTGCAAATCTAGTCATATGAAACTTATGTTTAAAACCCGTAAGTAGCCTCATGGCTTTATATATGTACACACACATCAGTTAATATCAGCAAATTCCTTGACTCTAGGCTGGTCCCGTAACTTTAGCTAACTACCTTCCTCGAAAAAAAAAATGAGAACAAGAACACAAAGAGTTTGACGAAATGTTACAAAATGCTAAACAGCAAAGACTTGGACTAGTTCCCTGTTTTATGGAATCAGAGGCACTAAGGACCCCTTGCTGTATAAAATCAACTGAGATCATAGGCACAAATAAGCTTCTTGAAGGCAGGGGTCATCCTTTCGTCACCTCATAGTGTTCTCACAAGAGTGAGTAAACGACTGGACCAAAGAAAGACAAGCATACACAATGTTGCTGATGTTTGAAAAAACAACAAAAACACATGTGTAACACGGCTGCTCAGGTTCTCAATAATTAATTTTTATAGATACCAACAATCAGTTAAAAACACCTCTCAATGAGCTGTAGGAAAGGTGAAATCTCATTCAAGAGCAGAGATAACAGTTCTCCTTCGGATTTATAAGGTAGGTTATTTGGGGCAGCCTGTTCATGTTGATCTTCATAAATCGGTTTCCCTTGGTTTAGGATGATCATAAATTAGCTGTCTCTGTATATGTGATTACATAAGCTCTGAGTTAAAAATCCATAAATGGCTTCCTGTCATTTTCAGGTAAGACCCAAGTCATGGATGTGACTGGCTCACCCTCACCCTTGTCAGGTTCTCAGCTTCTTCTCTCTCCTCCTTTTAGCTCCTCAATTATGTGGGTCATGGCGTCACAGGGTTCTGGCATCTCCTACGTCCTCTTCCTTGATTGCTCTTCCTCCTAATTCACCTTGAGAGCTCAGGCCCCAGGTTATTAGGATGCCTTGAAACACACTCTAAAGGAAGCGCCCTGTCACTCTCCTTTCATCACCGATTGTAATTACAGTTTTAAACTTTTGTCATTACTGTAATGGCTGTCTCTCTCACTGGCATGTACCCAACGGTTGGTAATTTTATATTGAATAAAATAGATGAATAAATGACAGAATGAATAAGTGAATGTGAATAAATGAATAAACCTGGGAGCACGGAGGTGGAAATAGAGAAACCCAGCCTAATTAAATCATGGGAAGAGAGCTGTAGTAGGAGTCAGAAACCCAAAGTTCATTTCCTTATTTGAGTCTACTACTTATCAGTGAATCTGGGCAATTGACTTGATTTCTCTTGAGCCTCAGTTTTATCACCAAAAAAAAAAAAAAGAAAAATAAAAAAATGTCAGATAATACCAGCCCACTTATGCACAGGTTTTTGTGAAGGACAAATGAGAAAGTACATATAAAGGCATTTTAAAAGTTTTGGGATAATAAAAATAAGGCATTCTTTTAAACAGGTCACAGATAACCCACAAAGGTAATAAACTTAAATTCCACAACTCAGGTTACATATAATCTGCTATAATATTAAAGCAATTTTTAAAAATTATACCCGAGTCTGTTCTCTTTAAACTTGTCAATTTAACTGTTTGTTTGAACATACAGGATCTTACATGCATCAGAAAACTGTTTTATTTTTTTCTCCCCGGAAGCCAGAGCTGTACCAACCTGTTCTAGGGGAGCGAAGGTCTTTCTTGTGCTTTAGAGAAACTCCCTACTGAGTCCCAGGACTTTTATTTTTCACTTTGATGATTAAAAATCTTTCAGTTTCTTTAAGTTACAAAAAGTCTTATTGAAGTAATAGTTTAAGTGCCCAGTTACTTATATTAATCAAAACTATGAACATTATCTCAAGGAAACGCTTCTCCCTTGGCCCACTTTCGGACACCTCCTGGCAAACAGAAGAGATGGCCTCTGTCTCGGCCTCCTCTCCTCTTCTTCCATCTCTGTTCCCAACTTGGTCCCCACAATGCCTGCTCTCATCTGGGCAGAAACAGGAGAGACCAGGAGAGATGGGGGAAGGAAAGGCTCTTCAAGGGCCTGGCACGGGCTAGCATCTCTCCCCATCTCGCTGGGGAAGGTGTTTGACACTGAAGCTCTGTCTTCTCCGGGTGCTTTCCAGGGTTCCTGAAGGACTCCTCGGATTGGTTGGCCATCTCTCACCTGGAGACGTCATGGTTGTTCACTCTATGTCTTTCAGGGGTAACTGGATATCCTGTAGGGCACCTTGAAACACGTCCTGAGAGTCCTGGCTGCCCTGGGCACTCTCATGATCTAGGCCACCTCCAAGGTTCCTCTCCAGGACCAAATCTGATCCATAGAAAACACACTTTATACACATCTTTAACCCACCATCAGCGGCCAAACAGTTACTTGCTAAGTAACTTTCTCTGCGGTCATAGACTGTTCACCCAGTCTTGTGCTTTTTCCTTCCACCCTGTCCCTCAAACTGTTAGAAACAATATCAAGTTTTCTGAGTGGTTCCATTTAAGTATCTTATTTGACTTTCCACTGGGGGAGACACTTCTCACCCCTCTTCTATTGGGATGGACACATCTCTCTCTCTCTCTCTCTCTCTCTGTCTCTCTCTCTCTCTCTCTCTCTCTCTCTGTGTCTCTGTCTCTGTCTCTCTCTCTCTCTCACACACACACACCACCACACACAGAGTCTATCTGAAATTCTCTCTAATATTTAGTCTCTGTCTCTCTCAGCCTCTAACTACTTTACTAGGCTAGAAATGAGAGTTCAGTTAAGGACAACAGTATTCATTTTGATCATCTCCTTTGCAAGCTCTGTTTGTGCAGTCAAGCTTTTTGCCTTGGAATGTGAGAGTCATTATCTTCTATTATTTTGTAATTAGCCTTTTGCATTTTGTACCCTGTTTGTTTACATTCAAACTCTAGAAAGACAGGCTTTGACCATTTTAAATGGTTAACTCCCTCCCAGTTCTCCTTTTCTCGTTGTTTCTCAAAGCCATACTACCAGTATCAGGAGAAATCCAAATAAAACTTTCTCTGATAAACACACATTCTAGCCAGCAGAAGTCACAGTTTTCCACAGAGAAATAAAAGTGGGACTCTTGGGGATACAGCTTACAGTACCCTCCCAGGTCCCTCCAAATGAGAATTCTGTTACACATTTGCTCCTCAAATTTAGAAAGGGAGAATGAAACTGCAGAGTGAGAAAGCAGTGAACAGAACCAGGCAGCAGAACCTGGTTAATGTTCCCCCGGGAAGTCACCAAGCACCCAATTAGAACTGGAAAGGAGAACAGATGTGGAGAATTGTATTCTGGTGCATGATCTGACTGCACAGAAAGGCAGCCTTGAGGGTCGTAGCTTTGGAAGTTCACAGCTGCCCAGGGCTGAAGTGGAGCCAAGCAGGAAGTTAGAGAATAGCCTACAGCGAAGTCTAAATTACAATGAATACCCAAACTCCATCAGATCGGTTTGCTGTTCCTGTTGCATAATAAAAACTCAGTCCCTAAACTATGAAAACATGATGGTTTAACACAATAAATACTTCCTAAAGTGAGACGGTAAAGGAAAAGGCGGGTAAGTAGAGGTTCATTTTTTACTTTAACTTTTTGTCAATGAGCATACTCTACTTACCTGTCATTATACTACTGTACTATTACCTAATAATAATAAAGCAATAAAGCATTTTCACTTGGAAGACAAATAGCAAAATACAAACAGATCATGGTATCTGTGTCACGCCACACCCAAACTCAGTGTCTTAAAATGACACTCATTGAGTTTTGCTCATGAGTCTATGGGTCTGTTGGGTGGTTTTTCTGGTCTCAGCCAGGCTCACTCATGCCATCTCCAGTCAAATGTGGGTCAAGTAGATGGTTCTGCTATTCCATGCTGTGTTTTCTCACATTTTGGGGGGTTCTCCTCTATTGTATTTCATCCTCTAACAGGCGAGCCCAGGCTTGTTCACATGGTGGTGGCAGGGTTGGAAAAGAACAATGAAAGCATTCACACCTCATGAGGCCAACGCTCAGAACTGACACACGGTCACTTCCATGTCACTCTGTTGGTCAATGCAAGACTCAAGGCCAGTCCAGATTCAAGGGATGCAAAATTGACTTTACTTCTTGATAAAGAGCTATGAAAGCACATTACCAAGGGCATGAATACAGGGAGAGGGGAATAATTAGGACCATTAGGATCAACCTTGGCGTCCTGAAGGAGCTGGGCCACTTGAAGAAATGAAAGAAAGAAAAGAAGGCACAGCTTAGAAATTATGCAGATATATTAAAAAGTTGAATATTAACCAGGTTCTAAAAGCAAAGTTTTTATCCACACTCCTGAGTGAGCTGCAGGAAACACTCTATCCTCTCTTATTTGCCTGGCTCCTACTCATCATGCTAGTATCTAATTTACTATCACATTCTCTAGGAAACTTGTTTGAATGGCCTTCCCTTTGGCCAGTTGTGCTTGGCTTACTTATAACACTCTTTGGAATAATCAGTTGTTTTATTTTCTGATTTACCTGCTAGAATATGAGTCTAGGGTATATTATATATACCCCTGTCCTCCCCATCCCCTGCACAACACAAAGTAGATGTTGAAGAAATTTTAGTTAGAAAATAAACACAAAGGGAATAAATGACTAAAGGAACAGATGAATGAATCTCAGGTTGGATATTTATTAGAGAAGATGTATACATTTGTAGAGATCAATATTTCTTGTGATTCCCACATCCTTGACAACCTGGTTTTAAATCTTATTCATTGCTTCTAAGCAGAACAGAAGCATTGTGAGAGATTAGGATTACTTCTTTGATAACTGTGTACAATGCAGCAACTGAGTCTTAAGGCCTGCACCTCATTCTTCCTCCAAATTCCATCTATACATGCAGACTCAAGGAAATCCAAAAACGGTCATCACACTGGCCAGAAATCTTTGTCGAAAAATGCACAAGTCAATGAAGCATACATTGTTGCACTAACAGTAGCCTCATAACCACTTATGTTTTGCTAAAGAAATATCTTATCATTTGCAATGTGCTGATTTTCAAAAGAAAACATCTAGTCTTGGTCCTAGAAAAAGACAGGTATTTTTCCAGTAAAATTGAATGGGAACAGAATAAACATTTGTCTACTAGCTATTATAAACCGCCTTTGTACCAAGCATTTCCAGGCATTTTTTAATTTAATCCTCATCATAACCTACACAGTGAAATTTACTTGATCTCTTCTGTAAAGATAGAGAAAGTGAGTCACAGCAGTGTTTTGTTATTTCATCAAATAATTAACACCAAAATATTAATTCATTAATATCGTTGCCAAGCATGATTTACTTACACACTGAAAAAAGAAAACTACGCCGATTTATTATGGTCTACCAGGAAGGACCATCATGAGTACTGTTCTTGAGCTCACAGTCCTGCTGCCCAGTTCTGCATGGCTTGCCTGTTTATCACCTCTAAACTTGTGTGCCTGGGAGTCTTCTTGGATATGAAGGCTGAAGCATAAATGGCTTTGAGTTATTGCTGTCAGGAAGTTTATCAGCAAAGTGAGCCAGTCATTTCAGTGTTATCAAGTAAAGTACAGGAAATATGTTTTAGAAATTTCAAGAGAAAATCATCTTTCTTATAAATCAACTGAAAGAAATTCAGTATTCAAAGACTGTGCTCTTGAGTTCAACTGCAGTTCCGTTCCTGAATCGCAGCTCTGTTGTTTATTGTAAATGGCCCCCATTTTGCCACATCTTCCAGGGTCTCCACTTTTGAGCCTTTGAATAGCCCCTTAAGGTCTTTGTGATCTCTTCAATCTTTAAGATAGTGACCAGCAGATGAATTATGACTGCAAATGTCTTATGAACCATGGTTTGGGTGTGTAAAGTGTCATGTTGGAGCCAGAGCTCTCACTGTCTTCAACAAAATAGAATCAGGATTTAAATCCAGATTTGCAGGTTGCCTAACCATTTGGTGCTCAACCACTACATTATACCTTATGCATGCATTTATAATTAGTATAGAATTTACAAGCATGGTGTGCAAGAAATGGCATTTTTTTTGTTTCCTTTAAATGAAATCAAATCTGCAGCTGTTTTTCACTTTTCTGAACTTGTGTGTACAAGACTTCTCTTGGATATGAAGGACTGAATCATAAATGATGACAGAAAATGCTTCCTTACAATGGGTCATGAAGTCCCAGAACTGTTCTACAGAGCATAGTACATAACATGGTCCTCCTACTCTTTAGCTCATACTGGTTGTCACAGGGGGGTCTACTGTGCAAGCACAAAGAGCTCCTTGAAGTACACAATTCCACCAAGGTTAGAACCATGGTGCATAAAGCCCAGCCTATGCAAACTCTACCCCACCCAACTTCTCTACCAGTTAGAGGTCATGCCATTTTGCAAGGTGCTATGAAGGCTGCTGGTCCTCACCCTTCATGGAATTCTAAACCTCTGTTCCTCTTTTAGTGCTAAGGAATTCCCCCTTCCTTCCCTCACCATCAAAGGCTGCATATCTCTCTCTCATCAGTGTTCCTATTGCTAGCATTTCCCTGTCCAGGAGCAGCAGCTTCTGGAAAATAAAAGCCAAGAGGGCAAGTTATCTACTGGGACCCGCTGCTTCCAGCAGAAAGCAGCTTCTCTGTGCCACAGGGTCAAATCTGTGCTTCAACTTAATGGTCACCACTTGATTTTACAAACCAGAAAATGCAAGTGTGGGGTCTTCGGGTCTTACCCAGCTAAAAGAAGTGAATTATTCTACTCAATGTTTTCTAAAAATTGAACTACATTTAAAAATTGGGAGATTTCACATAATAGCAATAAAATCTGGGAACCTTGGGTGAGCATTTCTCATGGCAGCATCAGCTGGCCCTGAGTAGTTTTTGTCCACTTGGGGTGTCCCTGTGCTTTCCAGGTCACGTGCATTTCCATCATTGAGTCCTGAGGTGCATCAGCTTGCATAGATTCTCCTTGTAATGGAGAAATATTTCTCCTTAGCAATGCTCCTAACAAATGTGGGCATATAGAACTTAGAACAAAAAGGCTTCAAGTTTCAAGAAAAGTGGGAAAAACATTTTCCTTTGTGGGAGTGAAGTACATTTCTATGTGCTTCATGTATAAGGAAAATACATGAAGGAAGCCATCTTTCCCGCTTCACTTGCTAATGATACCTGTCTGTCCTGAAGGCATCTCAATCAGCATCTTGGACCTTTTCAGAACAGCAGAAGCACAGAAAGTTGAACACGCAGAAGCCAAGGATTTTACAGTATAGTTGATCCTTCCCTTTATAGGGTTTTCATTCTGGTTTAGATTTAAATGTTACACTCTAAACCCTGTGTGCCTGTATATGTCTATGTGCACGTGTGGGTATGATACCACTTTGTTCATAAGTCAAGGGCTGAGTTGACTTCCAAAAACACTTCTGTCAGGGTGGCCTGGCGGGGCCAAGCCAGGGCAGGTGTGTCTCTTCACCTTTTTCATCCCATGTGGAAAATTCTCTTTCCACTCAATTGATAATCATAATGATTTATAAGAAGATCTGGAATAATCCTGGCTTAAGACTCCATGTCTTCCATTAATCTCTCCATCATTCTTCAAGCCTACACTCATTAATCGTTCTCTGAATGATTTTTAATGTATAGTAAGCAGTAGATAATAAAAATAATACATTTAATTTTAACCTAATTAATTTGTGTTCAATAGTTCTGTGTCATAAAGAAGCATAGTAAAATCTTTGAGTGTCAGAGATTGTATTTTACGTAGCCTATGGGGGGTAAATGTGTGTACCCCCAGAAACCATAACAGAGTCAGATACTAGCTGTATGGAAACTATTTGTTAATGGGTTCAGCGGTTGAAATCTGAGTTTTTGTCAATACCATATTTACTCTTATAATTTCCTCACGCTTTCCTATTATGTTCATGAGCATTTGGGTCCCAGTTCTCCACTGCCTTCAAGAATCACCCTCTGGGGAATCTCTGATTTACTAAACAACAGTGACTTTAATAAAGTACCCCAGCAACCAGTGGTAATGTTAATTAGAATTGAGATCTCCTGACACATTTGCTTTACTTCAGCAATTCCTTCATTCCTCAAAAGAGCTGTTAAGAACAACCATTTCAAGTGGCTAAACTACTTTTGGTAAAGCAATAGTCTGTGACTGGTAGAAGTTTGTATGTATATCAGTGTGGAGGTGAGACAGAGAGAGATAGATGCAGAAGCAGAAAGTTGACAGAGAAAAGAGGAGTTTATACGTTGAATCTTCTTTCCTCTCTAGTGTGAGGTATGAAGTTGAGTATCCAGGGACGAGGAGGCAATGATGATGAGGAAGTGTAAAGAAAAGAAGGAAAAACAGTTAATACTGACTCATTGTCTTCTGTTCCAAAACAGAAAGTCTAAAACTCCCTCTTGATGTAGCTACTTGCTTATTTTGGACAAAGACCATCTCACTGATGAATATTCAAGTAGCGCATGGTTTGTTTAAAACACCAAAGGTGGCCGGGCAATCCCAGCACTTCGGGAGGCTGCTTAGACAGGTGGATCACCTGAGGTCAGGAGTTCGAAACTAGCCTGATCAACATGGTGAAAACCCGTCTCTACTAAAAATACCAAAATTAGCCAGGCATGGTAGTAGGCGCCTGTAATCCTAGCTACTCAGGAGGCTGAAGGAGGAGAATCGCTTGAACCTGGGGGGCAGAGGTTTCAGTGAGCTGAGATCACGCAATTGCACTCCAGCCTGGGTGACAGGGTAAGACTCCATCACGCGTGCGCACACACACACACACACACACACACACACACACACACACACACAGAGAAACCCAACAACAAAAAAACACCAAAGGTGAGTGGGAACTTCAGATACTCTCTACATTTTGCCAGTCAAACTATGGCATTTTCTAGTTCAGAACTGGTACCATTTAGGTTCTTTCTCTTCAGAAAAATAAAAGCTAACAACACAACATTTTTCCCTTTCTCCTTTTCTTTCCTGAAAAGTAGTAGAAGGGTAGACTAGACGTTCAAGTAACGGTAACATTAATTTGAGTTTCACTTTCACATAAGCAGCTGGCATGCACTGATATTATATATGTAACTCTACACTTGCTGCTCTGTTTTGCATTTCTTCTAATATGAATACAACCATCTCATTATTTAAAACTTGACAGAATTTATTTCTTCTTCCATCTTTGTCTACCTCCTTCTAAGATAAAGAATCTGAGGGACTCAAAATATGTATGTCATTTCTTCTGGTCAGTAGACAATTTCCAGATTTACAAACAGCGCTAAAAAACTCAGAAGGGCAGATTTTAGGTGCTGTAAACCAAAAGAGATGCTTTGGGGTTTTGATGTGGAAGACAGTGAAAGTATGGTATAAATTCTGTTTACATTCTGAATTTATTAGAATATTCATATCGAAGTGTAAAGACACTGTACGGTACATGTTTATCAATTTATACGTAACTAAGTGTTCAAAAAAGTTTAATTATGAACTAATTCTTTCACAGGTTCTTCTTTTGCCCATGTTTTGAAATGTCTGGATTTCCCCAGGGTGTCATCTGAATTTCCTGCTCTCCTAGTTTAGACTCATCCAGTCTTACTGTTCTAACATGCCAAAGGAGTCTAGTCTCAGTCTCGAAGCCACTCAATCTCTTTAGCTACAGATCTATAATCCGAACAATCTGTCTCAGTCTCGAAGCCACTCAATCTCTTTAGCTACAGATCTATAATCTGAACAATCTACTGGCTTCTCAATTTGATGTTCCAGAGCATTTCTAACTTAACATGGTCAAAATGTAAGTCCTGATTTTCCCTCATAAACCTTGCTCCACATCTCACATCGACTGTCTCTATCTCAGTAAATGACTTCCCAATCACCCAGGTTTAAAGTAACAGAGTCATCATTGGGTGTTCCATGATGTAAACTGAATTACATTATTCCTATCTTTAAAAAATAGTAAATAACTACAAAATATCCACCACATAAACTTAAAAACCTAATTACAACATGGCAGACACCGTCTACTGCTTATGCAACATCATTCCCCCTTTATCCCTGCTAATAGGCTTTTGATTTCATTTCCAGATGGAAGGCAAAGGGCTCTTGATTTAGGGGAAAAAGGGTTCTCTACAGGCCCATGGAAATCCCATTCTCTTTCACTCAGAGATTGGACCAGAGAAGATGTTTCCCAATTCTGAACAATTAGATGAAACGGAGAGTCTTCTGAGGTATGACGCCCAGAACTGTGTAGTCCATCAGCTTTGTCATCATAAAAACTATCACCAAGGGTAGCAGAACAGAAGACTTGAAGGATAAAAAGTTCCTGGGTCCTTGACATCCCTGAACAGCTGCAAAACACCTGGAACTGCCTACCTCGAGGCTTGATGCTATGGGTGCAAACAAAGGCTATTATTGCTTAAGCCTCTGGTAATTTATACTTCATAGCTGAAAGGCTTTCTAATTAATAACAAGGCCCTTCAGGACTTCTGCTATCTTGTCACCACCTACCTTTTCAGTTTCTTCAATCTTCCCTCATCCTTTATACCAAACATACTTTGTTCCATCTCACAGACCTTTAGGTTTTCATCCAGAAGGCCGGCTTTTTTCTTCATCTTCCTGGTGAGCAACTCTTTGTTTCAAGTTCTAGCTCACATATTACTTCTTCAAGCAAATATTATTTTATCCACCAAAACCCCCAATTATTGCTGCTAAAATCACATTATTCCAGGAAGAACTAACTGATTTCTCTTCAGCTGTGATTTGGAAATAGCTTGTTCCCACCAAAACTCATGTTGAAATCTCATCCCCATTGCAGCAGTGTTGGGAGGTGGGGCCTAGTGGGAGGGGTCTGGGTCATGGGGGTAAATCCTCATGAATGGCTTGCTGCTGTTCTTGAGGTAGTGAGTGGGTTCTCACTTTGGTGAGACTAGACTGGCTCCTGAGAGCGTGGGTTCTTATAAAGCCAGATGCCCGTTGAGTTTTGCCTCTTCATACCTATCTACTTCCCCTTTGAACTTCTATCACATTTCGACCCAGTACAGAAGCCCCAACCTCATGGTGAGCAGAAGCCAGCTCCATGCTTCTTGAACTTCCCAGCCTGCAGAACCATGAGCCAAATACACCTCATTTCTTAATAAATTACCCAGCCTCATAATATTTATTCTCTTTATAAATTACCCAGCCTCGTGTACCCAGAAACACAAAATGGATTAAGACATCTTCTGTTTCCCATAGTATTCATATTTTTATATAACATATGTGATTTTATGTGTCAACTTGACGGGGTTAAGGAATGCCCAGATAGCTGGTAAAACATTATTTATGGGTGTATATGTGAGGGTATTTCTGGAAGAGATTAGTATCTGAATCTCTACGCTAAGTAAAGAAAATCACCCTTACCTAGATGGGTGGGCATTATCCAATTTGTGGAGGAGTTTAATAGAATGGAACAGATAATAAAGGGTGAATTTACTCTCTCTTCTTGAGCTGGGACATCTGTCTTCTCTTGCACTTGGACATCTGCATTCTGGCTTTTGGGATTTTTGACTCAGATTGGGACTTACACCATTGACTCCCCTAGTTCTCAGGCCTTTGAGCTTGGACTAGAACTCTGCCATTTTCTTTCCTGGGCCTACAGCCTGCAGAAAGCAGATAATGAGACTTTTCTGCCTCCATAATTATGTGAACTAATCCCTCATAATAAATCTCTTTATATATTTTTATCTATATATCCTATTGGTTCTGTCTCTCTAGAGAATCCTGACTGAAACACACAGTATACTGCAGTTATTTATTTGTCTGTCTTGCTCTAGACTTTGAGCACTTAAACGTAAGGATGTATTTTTTGTCATTGTACTCTCAGATCGTAGAACAGTGGCTATAACATAATAGAAACCCAGAGAATGCTTCTGATTTTTATAAAATATATATCTAGCCACAATAGAAGTGTATATTGTTCACATATTTTCTATAGAACTGGTACAAATTTTGATAATTCTTTAAAACTACAAATAAGTCCCAAACTAATCATAAGACTCAATTAAATAGTGATGTCAAAGTTTTTTGGAGAAGTGACTTTTTTTTCCCATAAAAACACTATTTGTGAGCCGGGCACAGTGGCTCAAGCCTGTAATCCCAGCACTTTGGGAGGCTGAGGTGAGTGTAGCGCCTGAGGTCAGGAGTTCGAGACCAGCCTGGCCAACATAGTGAAACCCCGTCTCTACTAAAAATACAAAAAATTAGCTGGGTATGGTGGTGGGCACCTGTAATCCCAGCTATTAGGGAGGCTGAGGCAGGAGAATCACTTGAACCCAGGAGGCAGAGGTTGCAGTGAGCCGAGATCGCACCATTGCACTCCAGCCTGGCCAACAACAGCAAAACTCCATCTCAAAAGAAAAAAAAACCAAAAACTATCTGTTCTCTATGTTTCTTTTGTGACAAAGTGCACAAATATCTTCTTTTCATACACCTATAGCAATTTATACTTTACTATCAAAAATATACTTTGAAATTTCTGTTAAATTCATATAGTATTCCTTCGGCCAAATTTTAACTCATGCTTTAGAGTTGGTTATCCATACATGTGCTATGGCTCTACCACCAAAGCTTCAAGTTACATGTTAAGTCTGGGGAAGCCAGTACTTTGCTCCTGCCTGGGTATTGTTCCAGGAATATCCCTCAGCAACCACAGAGACCATTCAGTCTATTCCAATTTTAACTTGCGCACGACTGTCTGAGAGACCACAAGCTAAATTCATGTAAATTGCTTTCTAAGATGAGTATCAGAGCTGAAAAGAATATTAAAGGATTGGTCTTTTCTTTGGAGCTCTAACACTCGTAAGAAATAGAAACATGAAACTACAGGAGGTTCCTTGATTATTTGTTGTTTATTTCAATTGACAGCTCTCTGTGAGTCCAACACATAGTTCAATAAATTCAAAGTAAACATATTCTGTTTTTCAAAAAGTTGATGTTTAATAATATCTACCTATTAACCATGTAAAATTGCATTGCAGATTTTGATTTTAACTTGTGACATTTAAAGGTACATTAGATGAAAACTTTTACATTTCCTTTGACTTAGATTTGGGAACTTAGTGCCATTCCCGATGCTCAGTTATCATCTTCAGCTCACCATTTCAGATGCCTCCTAGTAGCAACTTTTTTTACTGCTTTCAGATTATCTTTGTTACATTTCTGTTCTCAGTGTTACTTTTGTTCATTTTTTATCAGTTGCCTAAAGTACTTTTGAAGCAAAGGAAGCATAAATTCTAAATTACTCAAACTTCACAAGTTAAAACTGCTTTAGATGAGGCCTCTAGATATTTTTGAAGAAAATTAGTAAAAAACTTTTTAAGTTTTCAAGGCTGCTGTCTTGCATAGCTCCAAGAAGCACCATTCAGGTATCCTTCACCTCTGTAAATAGTTGTACCTTCGAGTGGTACAATATATTGTTATGTTCCTTTATGTAACCCATGTGAATGGCTACTTGTGTTGCCTCTCTGTGTGGAGACAGAGATATCTGTGGTGATAATTCTGTAAGTGATACTGTATGGAAATAGTTTCTAGAGACAGGAGGAATTACCATCTGGGAGATCATAATCCACCTTACCTGAACTGTGGTTTCCTGCCAACAAGGTGGGGCTCACAGAGCATCTTCCCAGTCTACTGGTGACCACAGGTGGCCCTGGTGTTCCGTCCCATTCCTGAGCTTTGACAGGCTCTCTGGAGGAAGACGCCCCATGGTGGCCTCTTTCCTTGTTGTCCAACTTTGGTAATGGCTCCGTGCTGTGGCTTCGGACTTTCAGTTCCTCTGTTGATTCTGTGTAGTAACCAGAATTATATTCTGTTAAACAAAAGGAAAGTTCTTCCTAAATTACTTTCAAAAAATTAGTGTGATTTTCTAAAATCGTCTCAATATGTTGTTGGAAATTCAGACTTGGAGACTACAACATCTAAATGTAACAGAAACATAGACTCCAGGGGGCCTTTTTTCTGAGTTGTGTAGGGTAGTATCTCTGAGAAATACAATTTTCTTTTTGGAAAAAGAGTACCTCGACGAATCTTTAGTAACTCTTCCCTTGCGCTCATCTTTGAGTATACTTATTTAAGAGCACTTCACACTCACTCTCTTTACTTTCTAATCTTTAGAAAAATTCAGCCAAACCATTCTATCCAATCTGCTCCTGATAACATCACCTAGTGCCTTTTATTTGGCAAATGTATAAGCCTTTTTTTTTTCAGCCATTTGACAATTATTTGATTACTCACTAATTTATATCTTCAATTCTCTTGACTTTGTGGATGGTCCTTCCTCCTGCGTTGTGTTCTATATCTAACACCTTTCCTTCATCATTCATGTCATCTCATCCTCCATGCATCACTGGCACATTGGTCATTTCCTAGGTGCCAGCTTAGCCACTGTGCTGCTTATGCTACATATATTCTTTCTGTGATTTTTGTCCTCTAGGATTCAGCTAGCAATCACCTAATTGTTAGTGATTTCTAAATATTTTATCAGATGCCTGGACCATTCTTTTTATCTTTAGATTCATTTATCCAACTGCCTGCTACGTGAATCCATCTGGAGTCCCCATATGAACATTTCAGATACTGAACTGATAATTTCTTATTAAACTATTTGTTCTTTCTGTCCAACCAACTATCCAAGCTAGAAGCATGTCTCTCCCTTTCTTTAAGTGCTAATCCCCAAATCTATTAGAAGAGTCTGCAGATTTTATTTCTGGATGTCTTGCTCTCACTTCTCTTCCACTTTGTTTCATGCCTACCTCAACTGCTTTGGTTCAGCTCTAATCCTCTCACTTGATCTACTGCAACTTGTCTCTGACTCTATCCTTGACTCCTCAAAGCGTAAGTTCCTTATACTGCCAAAATGATCTATTGGAAATGAAAATCTGATCATAATGTAACCCTGAATAAAATTCTTTCAGAAGCCTGTTGCCCATAGAATGTCTAAGCTCTTTACTATAATCGGCAAGAATCTCCAGCTTCTTGCTCTTTCCTTCCCCTCTAGCTTTGTCGTTCCCCGTTAACCTCCCTGTATTACATTGGTTGTAGGTTCTTCCTCCCCACTCCAACCCCAGTAAACATAACGCTGTTTTCCACAGCTATTACCACCCCTCCTTTGAATTCCCTTATGTCTTGTCTTTCTTTGCTTAACTAACTCTACTTACTCCTGGTTACTCAATTTAAGTATCCTCTGAAGCCCTCCCACCCATTCACAACTCTTGCAGGGTCATGGTCATCTCTGCACTGACCTTGCTTTATAGTTGTATACATCTGCTCCTCCCAAAAGGCCTTGAGTTATTTTAAGGTAGGTATTGAGGTTTTGTTTGTTTTGCATTTTTTAAAAAGTGGTTGACTCCACCATCTATCATATTGCTCAATGAATTTTTAATTTATTTATATTGCAGATTTCTCAGCTCTTCACACATCTTTCTGATCTGTGTAGGAAATGTAACATTCCTGATGGAACTGGAAAATCAAGTTATAATAAGTGTGTTAATGGAGCTAATAGTATTTTCAAAAATTTGATTATCTAATAACCACAAGTTGTAAAATTCACCAGGTTAACAGTTTAATTCAAATAAGGAAATTTTTAGAAAATCACAGAAATGATTTAAAAAATCTGATTATTTTTTACACTTGGGTTAAAATCCTTATCGACTTTGAGCAGTGTGATAACACAAATGTCACACTTGGGTTCACCATTATCTGAATCTGTGGGACACAGATAGAACAGGCTGTCATACATTGAGCAGTCCGAGTCAGGAATCTCACAGGCCTCAGCTTTCAACTCTGGCTGTGACCCATGTCACTTTTTGGGGAGCCTCATTTTTCTTACCTACAAAACAAAGAAAATACCAGCTCTACCTAACTTCCTTGATTTTATTTTAAAAATCTTATAATATTCTACAGTTTAAAGTATTTTGAAAACTAAAAAGTGCCAGACACATAAAAAGTAGTATTCAGTTAAACATAGTCATTTGGCCTTTATGAGTTTATTTAATTTTTCTATATTAGATAATCACTAAGGGTCTTATACAAATGGAAAATTGCCAGATAACATTTAGAAACAGAACTCTAGCCTATTATCCACAGTAACTAGCTTCGGAAGTCAACCTATGAGGTACCAGTCACACTTGTAGGGAGTAGACCCGTCTCTAGGAAATAATCCTAAAAGCTAAACAACCACCCATGTAAAAATTGACCTCAAATAGTCAAGACAAGAGTAACAACTTAGCTTCCCAATTTTTGGCCCAGTTTCCAACTTAGGAACAACTGAGGAAAAGTAAATATATACCTTTAACCAATCACAGAGAATGCTCCATTTCTAGTGTGCTCACCTGCCACTTCCCCAAGTTAACAGTCCCCAATCAAGTTATACTTGAAGACTTTTCATTGTTGCTGATAAACGAAAAACTTTAGACAAACTTAATTTAGCAGAGTTTATTTGAGAAAAAGAAAGGATTTGTTAATTGGGCAGCACCCTGAACAAGTAAAGGCTCAGAGATCTCTGCCCAGCAACCTAGTCAGGCAGTGTTTATAAAAAGAAAAAAGAAATAACATATAGAAATATCCTGATTCATTACAAGCCATCCTTCACCTTATTTGGACATGTTTTGACAGTTTGCAGTCTGTGATTGGCTGAAAACTTGGCTGCTATGATTGGCCAAGACTCAGCTACTTGTTACAATAATATACTCTTATGATAGGTTGTAGTTTATTTACATACTAAGTTAGGTTGCAATTCATTACATATGGAGGCAGTTTTAGGCCAAATTTATTTGAACATTTTTCCCCCATAAAGCCCTCCTACTCCTCTGCCTGCCTCTGAGTCTTTGCCAAATGCAAGCTCTGAATAAATAGCCTTTGCCTGTCTCTTTTGTTTGATCCTCATTTATTTCTACATTGCTATAGTCTCTTTCAGCTCTAAGATGCTATTCAGTTGTGTAAATACATGTCATGAAAAACATTATAGGAGATTAACTTAAATCAGAAGGGTAGTTCCATAACAGTTTCAGAAAGATTTCAGGTTTTTAAATGGGCCTGTATATAAACTTGTTTTAGTTATAATGAAATCAAGTATAAGAAGTCTAAATTTTTTTGGAATAAACATGTTTCAGAGATTTATTAATCATTAATGATGAAACAAGTAAGATAGTAAAGCTGGTCCAAAGAGCATTTGGAGGACCTAAGTATTTATAGACATTTTTAAAAGAATGTTAGAATAAAATTGCTAGGTTAGAAATAAAACTGGTTGTGGCTGGGCATGGTGGCTGAAACCTGTAATCCCAGCGCTTTGGGAGGCAAAGGCAGGTGGATCACCTCAGGTCAGAAGATCCAGACCAGTCTGGCCTGGCCAACATGGGGAAACCCCATCTCTACTAAAAACACAAAAATTAGTTGGGTGTAGTGGCGGGTGTCTGTAATCCCAGCTACTTGGGAGGCTGGGGTATAAGAATCACTTGAACCCCGGAGGTGGAGGTTGCAGTGATCCAAGATTGAGCCACTGCACTCCAGCCTGGGCAACAGAGCAAGACTTTGTCAAAAAGAAAGAAGGAAGGAAGGAAGAAAGGAAGGAAGGAAGGAAGGAAGGAAGGAAGGAAGGAAGGAAGGAAGGAAGGAAGGAAGGAAGGGGAAATAAAATTGGTTAATGTCCTTAAGGAAATACCATTACAACCTTTAGACTCATCTTTCTACCAAATAGAAATAATTTGCATCTCTAGTTGGGGGCAGGAGGAGGGCATTTGGATGGTAATCAGTACTCTGCAGAAAAAAATAAAGCATGGAAAAATAATTGAAAGCAGGGGCCAGGTTCAATGTCTCACACCTGTGATCCCAGCACTTTGGAAGGCCAAAACAGGAGGATCATTTGATCTCAGGAGTTCCAAATCAGTCTGGGCAACATAGTGAGACACTGTCTCTACAGAGAAGGTAAAATTAGCTGGGCATGGTGGTGCAAGTTTGTAGTCCCAGCTACTTGGGAAGGTGAAGTAGGAGGATTGCTTGTGCCTTGGGATGTCAAGGCTGCAGTGAGCCGAGATTGTGCCACTGCAATCGAGGCTGGGAAACAGACTGAGACCATGTCTCGGATAACAATAATACTAATAATTGAAATCAGGAGCTCAAATAGGTATTCGTACATCCAAGTTTATGGTAGCATTATTCACAAGACAGAAGCAACCGAAGCGTCCATCGATGACTGGGGTCAACACAACGCGGTACAGGCATACAGTGGGGTATTATTCAGCCTTACAAAAAAAGGAACATCTGGAACATGCTAGCATAAGGGTTTATTGCTACTGGAAAGACATTATCCTAAATAAAGTAAGTCAGTCACAGCAAACCACCATGGCATGTATCTACCTATATAACAAATCTGCATGTTCTGCACATGTATGCCATAAAGTATAATTAAAATAAATTTAAAAACTGTATTAAAATATACCATAACATAAAAAGTGCTATTTTAACCATAATTTCTTATAAAAATATAAATACACATAACATAAAATTTCCCATCTTAGCTATTTTTAAGTGCATAGTTCACTAGTGTAAAGTGCATTCATTTTGTTGTATAATCAATCTGCAGGGCTCTTTTTGTCTGGCAAAACTGAAGGTCTATACCTACTTATAACTCCTCATTTCCTCCTCCCTTTGGCCCCTGGCAACCACTCCTCTACTTTCTGTCTCTAAGAATTTCACTATATTAGGTAACTCATGTAAGTGGAATAATATAGTTTTTGCCTTTTTGAGAAGTCAAAATATTTTAAAGGCAATACATCCCTGCCTAATAATTAAAGTAAGATAATTTAACCAACACTTATTTTTCAGTGTCCCGAGACAAATGGAACAAAACCAGTATCAGAAAATAACATTATAAACTATTCCCAAGCTGTTTATTCACAGCTTCAAAGAAAGTGTAACTCTAGCTTCCAAACGTCACAGCCTCAAAGCCTAACGACCCATCTGCTTCAGCCCACCTGCTCTTCCAGATTTTAAACAAACCAGGGAGTGTCACTTAGGTCTCCAGCCTCAATTAAATAAAAGCCTACAGCTTTGGAAAGGAATTTCGTGTGTGTGTGTTTTCTCTTCTTCTTTGTTTTCAAGTCCCAGAGGTTAGTCTTCAGTAAATTTTGGCAGGTATATTTAGAGAAACTTGAACAAAAGGATTAAAGAAATGGTACTACTCAGACCTGTGTCTGTATACCTTAATGTCTGCCTCCTAAATAGAAAGCAGAGCTAAAAAATCTGTAAGAAAATCATAAATGTATTATTGAGAATTTTATTTGGGAATAAATCTGTTTTTCGTGTGTGTGCGCGTGTGTGTGCAGGTGTGTGTGTGTATTCGAGAAACTGCTTCCTAAGGTGTTTTCAAATTCAAATAAATATGAAAATCTTCAAAATAGCTGTTGAAAAGAGACAAATTGAAAGTAGACAATTAGACTCTTGTAATATGTAATATGTAAATAAGATATATTATAAATAAGATATATTGAAAACTCAAGGAAACCTATTCAGAGGAAAAGGACATATTTATCCATATCCATATATCTCAATGTCTTTTTAAAGTCTGTTGAAAACAAAATTGATTTTAGTAACATAAACTCTCTGGAACAAAATCAATCTTACATACTGTGGTAAAGCTTTATGTGGAATCTGAGTTATTTTGAATGTTCACAGTTACAGCCCCAGCATGTAGCTCACAGTGCCAACCACATAGAACGCACCTATCCTCTATGTAGTGAATGAATGAGTGAATGTTGACTATTGCTCTAAAATCTAATTCTCACATTGAAATCTGAATTTGAATTAAATTTATTACAAAAATGGATGTATTATTATACTTGTATTTCAGACTGCATGTTTTGTATATCATTGTCTTAAATTTGTTACAGTGTTTAAACTGAAGAAGGATACAGAAGAAAGGTAAGACCAGGAGCAATTTGTCTTTGAGCAAACATTCCCTCCAGGATTCTAATCCATCACACCTCATGCAGCTAACCCTGAAGTTTCCCATTTCCTGCCTCTCTATGCTGTCTGTGGGTCTAATTCTGTCTCTCTGGCTTCTTCCCTGTCTCTCTCCCTCTCCATATGTGCCCTGGATCCTGGGCCACCTAGAAAGACTTGGTTTCCTGGGTCTAATGGATTTTTCCATTAGGTCTGACCCCATACATTAGTGGGTTTTACCAGAATCTCTCATTCGCTCCTCATCAACATTGATTCACTCAGTAACAAATGAGTACTGAAGATTCTTATAAATCCTCACCACCTAAAGATCTCTTTTAGGCTCTAGGAACAAAACAATATAGCATTAATGAGCCTTTGCACATGACTGCCTGGGTGGGGGCACAACTTGTTAAAATTGGCAGCACTGTTCTCTCTCCAAACTTGCTTCTCTTCTAGCTAAAAAGTCACGGTCTTCAGAGCTAGACAAACTTCCACTTTGCATTTTGCCCATGCCATGTATTTGCTACTTAACCTGAGTCAAGGTTCCTGAACCCCAATCTCCATATCTGTAAACAAAGATAATAATTGCTGTTACTGTGTTCCTGTGAAGATTAAACGAGATAATGCATTTAAAGTTCCTTACATAGCAATGTTAATAATTATTTTTTCTCCTACTGTTTTTCTTAGCGACGTAGATTACCCTTCTTACAGATTCGCTAGGGAGATACTTGGCAATCATCTATACTATGTCATCCCTAGCATGGAGAGTACCCACAACTTAGCAGTCTTGGGATTTGGACAGGAAACAGAAGCATATAATACTTTTCCACACTTTTCCCTAACCACCATCATGACTCTATTCTTGTCTCCACTTTTCTTCTTTGTATTAAGGCAAAAGCCCCTACCTGCCTGTCTCCTGTCATGATCCATTTCCGTTTATTTTCCAGTGAAATTACTTCCTGATTCCCCAAGGCCCTTAGAACCAAGATCCAATGCTTTGCGTTAAGACATCAGGCCTTTTTGTAAACTAGTTTCTGGCAGCTCTCAACATTTCTTTCCCATTATCTATTTTAATTGAGATGATGAGTTGTTTTCTTGATATTTGCTTTCTTCAGCCTGACACACCTCTCCTCCAAAGCAAAATGATGAGCTAATTAGCCAGGTCTTCTTGTTTGGGAATACTTAACTTGAGTGTTATCATTCAAGGAAGGCTTCTCCTAATTCCTTTTCCTAGTTTGAGTTAAAGCTGTGAGTAAAGGGTTAATATCAGGCTTGGGCTGCCCTAAAGAAAGTGACTTCGGAGCCTGCCATATTGTAGTACTTTCACCTTGGCAATTACAATGACACAAAGTGTAATGTTGCACCTGTCCTATTTATTGTAAGCCCTGATCTGTTGGTCTGTACCTGGACAGGTGGACTACTAGGTGGCATGGGGACCAGGGACAATGTGACAAAAATAATAAAAGATTTGTGGGGAGCCAAGGCTGCAGTTTCTTTGGATCAAGGTGACATGTGGATGCCTTAGTTTTAATTCCAGCAGTCATAAGCCCTTGGTACAGTAGCTGTGTATATGGTAGCTGCTGGGGGTACCTATGAGGTACAGAACCAAACTACGTTTCTGCAAGCTAATGAAACACGGTATTACATTAAAATTTTGTGTCATTGCTGGGCCACCCTATGCCTTCCATGGCACATGTCTTGTGCTCTGATGTGACATGTCACTGGCATCACTTATCACTCCTAGTTGTTGATTTATATATCTTGTTGCCCCCCACTGTATCACAAGCTTTAGACTAAAGACTATATCTTTCACATTGGTACTCAGTATCTAATAGAGTCATTAATGAGAATTGAAGGGATGGGATGAATAACTGCATGCCTGCTTCATCCAGGATAATAGCTTATTACTGTTTGCTCCTGGCTCTAATCCCATCCCTGGCTCATACCCACCTCTCCAATGTCTCCCTGCACATGAGCCATGCATAGCAAGCATAAACCAATAGCCCTTAATAACTGGAGAACATGAGTTAGTTGCTGTTGTCAAAATTGTCTTTTCTTAAGCCATAAATGTTTCCACAATTACCACTTGTTATTAATAGGCCATAAAAAACAAGCAATTTGCCTGGAAAAATGAGTTTTATTTGGAAATATGAACAGTCACATCATTTACTTGGAAAAATTTAGGATTCTATTCTCCTTTTTTTTTTTTTTTTTTGCAATATTTAAAGGGATTCAACTGTCATTCATTTAATTGCCTTTATGAACATGTAGATGACTCAGATGATTTACAGAAAAAGTTTTTATACGTGTGGTCCATGACTGCTGTTTTTATTATTATTATTATCATCATTAATTTTTTGATGGAGTTTCACTCTTATCACCCAGGCTGGAGTGCAATGGTGCGATCTTGGTTTACTGCAACCTCCATCTCTCAGTTTCAAGCAATTCTCCTGCCTCAGCCTCCCTAGTAGCTGGGATTATAGGTGCCCACCTCCACAACAACTTTTTTATTTTTTCATTTTTTTAGTAGAGATGGGGTTTACCATGTTGGCCAGGCTAGTCTCGAACTCCTGACCTCAAGAGATCCACCTGCCTTGGCCTCCCAAAGTGCTGGGACTACAGGCATGAGCCACTGATGAGATTTTTGAAATGTCACAATCTCACATAGAGATCACTTGGTTTCAAAATATAGGCTCCGATTGTGCCTTTAAGAGGCCAAAGGTCTGTTGCTGATGAGCAATTGAGCTTCCTGTGGACATAAAGAATGCTTCCAAGTTGTTGCTTCATATTGGCATAATCAACAGGATCAAAGATACTGCATGCTACTCCAACTGCTGAACAATGAGAATAAGAAGTGATCAAGGCAGATTAATTAAGCAGAAAAAAACACATTTAAAGCACTAAAGGAGGCACTGAACAAAGTTGCATTATCAGATGGGTATTAGATTCAGTCATCAAATTTTAGAACTGAAACAGCCCTTGGAAATCACCACTTGTAACAGCTCACTCAAGGTAAGGTGTGTGTTTGTAATTACTGAGATGGTTGTCCTGCCTCTCAGAGGATAACTCCAGGGAAGACCAAGACCCCATGGGAAAACTTGGCTCAATTTTGAATATCTTTAACTTCTAGAAAGCTCTTACACAAAGCTCACGTTGACTTTCTTTCCAGTACCACCATTTGTTAGTTGTTGGTACTCCCTATACAAATCTAGAACTCTCACTCTACCAGTCATCCTGACCTATATTCTAATTGAATATCACAGAGTATTTTAAAACTGTGGTTTCTGGAGCTGATTAGAGCCAGACAGACAGAGAGGTTTACCTACAAGCCCAGGCAAGTGCTATTACTCCATTCTCCAAGTCTCTAAGGAAAAGAGGGCAAAGGCCCTGGGCCTCCACCACAGAAGAGCATGGAGGAGCGGGGGCATTTTTTTATATTTCATTATTCTTTCTCTCTTGTGTAAACTCTGTTATTTGGGGTCAGCTATGTCAATTCTTACATCCAAGGGAAGCCTTCTCTTCAAATATATATAGAGAAAGAACAACAGCTCAGTCATTTGGAGATTCCACGGTTTTAAATACAGTTGGAAAGAAAGCCCAGGTTTGTGTTTATGAAGGCACACAAGATAAAATGATGGTTTACACACAGATGGGGCACACTGAATCAAGTGGAATATGCAAAAAATCCTAATCACTTTATGGGTGTAAGAACAGCAGAGAGCCTTCACACAACTTGTCCAAGATCGCACAAACAGCAATTAGCAAAGACCTGATAAAGTAACAGGTTTTTATCTTTATCAGAGATTATTCAACAGAGTTTACACAAGAGAGAAAGAATAATGAAATATAAAGCATTCCCCCTGCTCTGCCATGCTCTTTCATGGTGGAGGCACTGGGCCTTTGCCCTCTTTTCCTTAGAAACTTAGAGGATGGGCCGGGCGCGGTGGCTCACGTCTGTAATCCCAGCACTTTGGGAGGCCGAGGCGGGCGGATCACGAGGTCAGGAGATCGAGACCATCCTGGGTAACGCGGTGAAACCCCGTCTCTACTAAAAAAAAAAAAAAAAAAAAAAAAATACAAAAATTAGCCGGGCGTAGCGGCAGGCGCCTGTAGTCCCAGCTACTCGTGAGGCTGAGGCAGGAGAATGGTGTAAACCCGGGAGGCGGAGCTTGCAGTGAGCCGAGATCCTGCCACTGCACTCCAGCCTGGGCGACAGAGCGAGACTCCGTCTCAAAAACAAAACGAAACAAAAAGCAACTTAGAGGATGGAGAAATAGCAGTGCAACGAGAAGCCCCCAGCACTTGCCTGGGCTTGTAGGTAAATTTCTCTGGCTGGCTGGCTCTAATCAGCTCCAGAAACCACAGTTTTAACACACACTGTGACATTTAATTAGAATACAGGTCATGGTGACTGGGAAAGTGAGAGTTCTAGATTTGTATCTGGAATACCTATACCAGGCAGTGTTCACCTCTCACTGTAACACAGGGGAACACACACACTGACTTATACACAACAGTTCTCCATAAAACAGTTGCAAATAATAACAAATTTTCATAGCGTGGAATAATAAATAGAATTTTTAAGACCATGCCTGGCCTTTAAAAGCTGTCCACCAAACATCCAGATGATGGAATTATTCGTTTTTTTAATCAGGATACATGAGGATTGTAGAGCTATTGCCACCAAATTATTTCTGCCTAAAACATCCCACATTAATAGTAGATATCAGATATTTGCGTATTTCAGTAACACTTTCTTCGAGAAATTCTAGTATTGCGGGGAGATTTGCTCAGAGAAGTCTATCTTTTCATGTATGTGTGTACTACGGAAGTCAACAGACTAGCCGTATGCTGATCAAATCCCTTTGTCCTTCTCTCTGGGCATCTAGTTAAGCCATGTTTATGAGCATTCTTGCAGCTAGGGAGAGCTGTATAACCGAGGTCTAGCCATCAGAATGCAGGCGGAAATGACATATGCTACTTCCAGGTCTGGGCATCAAATGTCCTATAAAATCCTCATCCTTTTGCTTTCTTCTGCCGGCTGGAATCTTTTTGACATTGTAGAGGTTATCAGACCCACTAGATGGACACTTCCCAATAACCTGGAAGAGCAGCCCATCTTTCACTGAATTCACTAATTGGTTGCCACCTTGCCTGTGACAAAAATCACAGCCTGTGACATAACCCAGAAATAAGTCATATTCCAGTACACTGCTGAGGTTTTGGAATTGTTTGCAATAGCAGTTGGACTATTCTCTAGATGTAACTCTTAATTCTAATTATAAATTCATGTAGCACTCAGCTTCTGCCCAACTCCTCGTACAGATTTTAACAGATATTATTTCTCATTTTCTCTTCTGTAAAACGCCACCTAAATATTAGATCCTTGTGTTTCTAATGAAGAGAACATTTTTATTGGTATACTGACAGAAAAACTAAGAGACGGAGAAATTAGGTTGACAAATACAGTTCAAAAATCCAGTATGTGAGGCTTTTGTTAGCTCTAGTTGTAATAAAATGCCTCTATAAAACTCATACTCTTTACTGAGTATTGAATAGATATTTTAAATACTCTGGCTTTAGTAAATATGTGCCAAGTGTAAAAGTAGTTGAATCTCTAGAATGATCATTCATTTGAACAGCTTACATATATTTTATTTATATTAATTTGAATGAGGCTAGTGCCAACCAAATTTTTTTTCAAATAGTTTTTCATTCAAAATAGTAGCAAAACCCCCAAATCTGTAAGAAATAGTTTAAAAAATAGATAATTTTAAAATATTCATAAATAAAATATTAACCATTCTTAACATACATAATTTAGATATAAATCAGATATACTTAGGAATAAATAAGAAAGAATTAAAATATTTTCCCAAAAACACAAAAACTATAAAACATCCTGGCTTGGGGTTGAGATGATCTGTAGTTCATTCTCAGCTCAGTTCAATAAAATCTTTGGGAATCTGAGGAAACAACTCTTACTAAGCCTTGGTTTTCTTAGATAAAAACATAGATTTGAAACAAACTGTAAGAATTTTCCTAAGTCTAAAATTGTATACTTCTATGATATCCAAATTTTAGAAAAAACCAAAACAGTTCATGAGGCTTCGACAATATTAGTTCTGTTTTAAAATACACCTTCACTTTACATGGAGTAGACATAGACAGAGTGTGTCTACGTTCTTCTTCTTATAGTCTTCAATTAAACTAAACTATATGTAGTTTAATTTAATTTTCCTTCCTACTACCTTCCCCCAATCAAATCACAATGGTCTATATAATAAATGAAGAAAGTGAGCTATTAAAAACATTAATGATGTGTTTTTAATGTTTTCCCCTGCCTGTTATTAAAAAAAAAGTTAATGTTTGCTAGTTACTACTGGAAAGTCAGGAATGTAGTTCTACATGATGTCTTATAACAGCAGCAGCATCAACACTGTTATTAGAGCTACCACATATTAAGTGGCTACTATGGGTCAGATGCTTCACTAGACTTCTTACAAATATTATTTCCAGTTTTTACTGTGATGGTTAATTTTAGGTGTCAATTTGATTGGATGGAAGGATGTCTGGATAGCTCATAAAGTATTGTGAGGGTGTTGCCAGAGCAGATTGACGTTTGAGTCAGTGGACTGGGAGAGAAAGACCCACCCTCAATGTGGTCTAATCAGCTGCCAGCAGGGGTGGAATAAAGCAGGTGGAATAAGCTTGCTTGAGGAGTCTTCTGGCTTTCATCTTTCTCTGGTTTGGGTGCTTCCTGCCCTTGGATATCAGACTCCAGGTTCTTCGGCCTTTGGACTCTTGGACTTGCAACAGTGGTTTTCTGGGGGCTCCTGGGCCTTCAGCCACAGACTAAAGCCTGCACTGTAGGCTTCCCTGTTTTTGAAACTTTTGGACTTGGACTGAGACATAACTGACTTCCTTGCTCCTCAGCTTGCAGTCAGCCTATCGTGAGACTTCACCTCTTGATTGTGTGAGTCAATTCTCCCAAATAAATTCCCTTTCATATGTACAAATATCCTACTAGTTCTGTCCCTCTGGAGAATCCTGACTAATACACTTTCCTAGGCCTTCCAGGCTTCACTGTGAAGCAAAACTTGGGGTCCTGTTGACTGGGAAAACTCACTGTTATGGACCGAATATCTGAGCCCCACCCCCTCCCCAATTTATATATTGAAGTTCTAGACCCACATGTGATGTTATCACACACGTTGGGTGTGATATCCAAAGGTGGGGCCTCTAGGAGGTAATTAGGTTTAGATGAAGTTGTGACGGTGGGGCCTCCATGATGAGATTAGTACCTTTATCAGAAGAGGAAGGGACAACAGAGCTTTCTCTGTCTGCCAGGTGAGGATACAGCAAGAACGTGGCTATCTCCAACCCTAGGAGAGAGTCCTCACCAGTACTTGAATCTCTTGGCACTTTGAACTTCCCAGCCTCTAGAACTGCAAGAAATAAATGTCTGTTGTTTAAACCACCCACTTAATGGTATTCTGTTATGGTAGCCTGAGCAAACTAAAACACTCACCAAGGAAAACTCACCAATGGTCTCAATGGTTGTGTAAGCTCCCCAGTGCCAGTCAGAAGTGGGTGACAGGAGGAACCAAGACATGAATGCAAGTCTATATGAATGAGCAGCCTTTGCAGAGAGGCTTCCCTTTGTTTTGCTTTCTTTTGTTTGGGATATTTTAAGGAGGATTACTTATGTTATTAAAAACAACAGAATTTTCTTTTTAGAAAATTTGAAGATTACATAAACAGGAAGAGTGGCATAATGAGATGTGGGAAATGGAAATCTAGACAGTACATCTTATACACAACTCATCTCCTGAGACACTTCAATAGATAGTCATAAAGAAGCCTGTAGTAGTTTTCAGATAGGACACATACTAGATCAGTACTCCTGAACAGTATTGGGTTATCCAAACCATAGTTAGCAAGATATATTTATTGGTAACATTGAAACAAGCCAGAAAACAAAGAATGTGACTTTTCTAAAACTGGCTTTAGCAATTTACTCTGAAATTTTTTTGGATTGATTTTTCACAAAAGACAAGTGAGGAAAAGTGTGTGTATGTATATATATATACATACACACTTATTATGCTCAACCAATGGTAAAAGGTATATACCTTTACTGTATCTGTCTAGACATTTTGCATGCCAGGCACTGTGACCTGGAAGAATAGAACAGTGAACTAAAACACCATGACCTCTGCCTGAATAGAACTCCTAATGTAAGGTAGAGAGAAAATAATTACATGAACTCATATGGAATTAGAGCTCTGATAAGAGCTACAAGAGATGATAGATATAATGAAAAGATATAATAGATGATTTTTTTAAGTAGAGAAGTCAAGAAATCTTGATTAAATAGTGATTCAAAAATGGCAAAGGGGAGGGTGAGGGTGGATTAGATTAGTTTTGCGGGCGGATGGAAATATTTGTGCAATGCCCATGGCAAGTTGGAAGAGGGGAAGATCTGCGTAGCTGGAGTAGAGAGAGAAAGGGATAAAAGGCACTAACTGAGGGTGAAGAGACAGAGCTGATCAGATATACAGGGCCTCCTTCTGAAAAGAATTTCATTGCTCAGTTTGAGAGCAAAGAAAAGCAGTTTAATGTTTATGTAGGGATACATGGAAAACATATGCACACATGATTAAGATTTGTAAAAGATCACTCTGGTTGCAGTACAGAGGAGGAATTGAGGCTCTAATCTTAAAAGATTTCCTCTGAGAAGGGAAATGTCTGGAAACTAGTGGTTTTGATGGTTGATTCCAGACTTTCCGTAACACAGTAATGTAGATCCCGTAGCCTATATTTGATTTCTGTCTACCACACATTTTCAAAATTTTCTTCCTGCCCCATTCTCTTCCTTTCTGCATCCCAAACTCAACCAGCTTGCTGAAACCTTGAAGTCCATGAATTAAGCTTTTGATATAAGCTAAAGGCAAATTCTACGTGGCATAAATACTCTACAACTGTCAATGGAGTATAGATGTTCTTAACAAAATGGTTCTGTAGCTAAATAACTTTTGAAAAGGCTTGGTTAAACAGAGTTAAACAGAAAGGCTTGCTAATAAGATTTCTTCAAGTCTTTAATGAATTATTAGGCATTGCATGTTTAGAAGGCTTATATAATGTTGAGATTCCTTGATTTTATTCTCTAGGGTGATTCCCACCCCCCACCCCCGCCCATTCCAAGAACAATTCCAAAAGATATCTTGTTACACAGAATGCACTTTGAAAACTATGAATAGATGGCCTACTGACAGCCTGTTGCTGGCAGAGATGGGGCCGAAATTCAGAATATCTATCCCATTCTATACTATCCCATAGTTTTGGGAAAAAACTAAACCCTGGTATATAACAGAAATTTTCAATTATTTACATTATTTACTATTTTCTTCTATCTACTATTCTAAACTCTCTGGAATGTTATGAAGACAGAATTTTGACTACCCTTAAAATTCACATGTTAAAGTCCTAATCCCACAATAAGACTGTATTTGGACATAGGCCCTTTAACCAGGTAAGGAAGGGTGAATATGGGCACAAAGGTGGGGCTCAAATCCCATAGGTCTGGTGTTCTTGCAAGAAGAGAGACCCGAGGTATGCATCCACAGGGAATAAAGGTCACATGAGCACCCAAAAAGAAGGTGGCCATCTGCAAGCCAAGGAGAGAAGCCTCAAGAGAGACCAAATCTGCCAACACCTTGATCTTGGACTCCAGAACTCTGAGAAAATAAGTATCTGTTTACCCCACCCAGTCCTTATTTTGACATAGCAGCCTAAGCAGACCAATACACCAACTGTACATGAAATCTTAATCTAATTCTACCACTTTCTAGATTTTATTTGGGGTAGGAAGAAATTTGAAGAAATGAATGGAGGACAATGAATGTTTCCTAAGAACTATGAGGCAACTACACAATCTTCATTTTACTGATGAAGAAACCAACACACAATGAGGTTATATGACTTACCCATTAACACCTGCTTGGTGAATAATAAAGCTGAGGTGTGATTCCCAATTTATCTGAATTTAAATACAGTATTGGCTACAGTTTACCACATGCTTTCTGGATTCCCATTTCTTCATTTTTAAAGTGTCGATATGATACTACATTAAAGCACTTCTAAGGACCTCTTCCAAATGTTAAATATTATGATGCTATTAACACTTTAATATCATTGAGTTTTACATCTTTTATTTGGGGCAGATTTAAATAAAGAAAGTACCACCTTTAGCTCTGGGCAACCAGTGTCCCTGCCCTGAGTATTGCACTTTGGAGGTTCTCACTCTGATTCTCATCCTGTTACCTCTCAACATAGGACAAGGAGTCCACAAAGCCAAGAACCTGTGCCCATCTAGTGCCTCTATCCTCTTTTCCAGACCTCTCAATACGCAGCCTGGACCCAAGAACTCTCTGCATTGCTGGTCCCAAGCTGGCTTCCAGGTCCCGGGCTGTCTTCTCTCCTTGGGTTTGTCCTACCAAAAGCTGATGCTGAATGTGCTATGTGCACATGTAGGCTTAACAAATGGCGAGTGGAAAGCTGTTAGCAGGGACAGTGAACAAGACAGGCAGGACAAAAAGTAAGGGCCTCTATTTATGTTCTTACAATCGGCCTCATAATTAGGTAGGCTCATGTAAGAAGAGTATGAATGGCATCACTCGGGACTGGAGTTGACTGTAGCTTACTCTCTTCGATCCATTCTATCCTTGGTTTGTTCATTCAGATCGCAAGTGTTATAATGCCTATAATTTTCCAGAAGACTTAAAGATTTAAAATGATGTAGCAGCTGTTCTCTGATTTTAGTAGGTTTCCAATCTAGTAGGAGAGATGACATATCTTACAGGCATTGTGAGTCAATTAAAGAATTTTGAGCAAGAATATGACAAGAAGTAAAGGCAGTGATCTGTATGGTGGATTGGAACAGCCATAGTTTAGAAGGTGAGGTTTCAGGACAGCGTGATTACAATGGTCCACTGACAGAAGGAATGAAAAGTGAAGACACAAAGAGAAGTGGGCACAGGAACAACGCTGGAATATAGAGGGAGAGAACAGTCCAGGGTGACATTTGGACTAGGGAATAGTGCCACATCTATGCTACCTTCCTCCCTTCCCTGGTCACATTTATTCACATGGATGGTGGTGTGGTTCAGGACTAAGAATAAGGCAAAAGTGATCCAAATCACAGATCCTCCTTTCCAGAAAGTCACTGTGTGGTAGAGAACAAAGACATGGACACTTAAAAAATAAGCAAGTTAAAGCCCAGAAATGGGCCGGGCGCGGTGGCTCAAGCCTGTAATCCCAGCACTTTGGGAGGCCGAGGCGGGCAGATCACAAGGTCAGGAGATCGAGACCACAGTGAAACCCCGTCTCTACTAAAAATACAAAAAATTAGCCGGGCGCGGTGGCGGGCGCCTGTAGTCCCAGCTACTCAGGAGGCTGAGGCAGGAGAATGGCGGGAACCCGGGAGGCGGAGCTTGCAGTGAGCCGAGATCGCGCCACTGCACTCCAGCCTGGGCAACAGCGTGAGACTCCGTCTCAAAAAAAAAAAAAAAAAAAAAAAAAAGCCCAGAAATGTCAGCCTGACAAAATAGCACAGCAAATACTTTTTTAAAAAATTAAAAGATGGAAAGAAATAATGGTTCAGGGACCATAATAAGTTCAGCCTGTTTCTGAAAGGAAGGCTGTATATTAGAAAGAATGAGACCCAAATTTACATAGAAAAGATGTGACAAATTGAATGTTTTAAGTGGCAGGCTACAGAGTTTGTATTTATTTTCAAGGAGCAGGATATGATGATGTCATCAGTTTTAAAGGAAGATTCACCCAAGAGAGGTGTGTGAGAGGCACCAGAAGGAAGATGTGAGAATGATTATCCCAGGTCACAGGCTCATTATCAGCGCTACCTTATCTCTGGGCATGTGAAATCTACAGACATCCAGATGTCACCACCTCAACATTAGAATGCCATCAACTTCTAAAATATCCTTTTCAACGTATTGTACAGACCTAGTTTTAAAAATGCAGAAATATACAACATTTAGTAGTGTATCTTTTTATAAATAACTAGTGTTTGCATCCAGTGCCACAGAATTTGTGGCTATCTACCAGATGAAGATCATTTTATTGGGATTCCAAAATCTACCAACTGTTCAATGAAAAGATAATCATTTTTTGTTAACTAACCTCATTGTCTGGTCTTAATCTGATGTCAAGATTTAGTGAGAGAAATACCAGACAAGGTTATATTGAGAATTCATTAAATAACTACTCTGAACCCTGAGTCAATTCTCTGCATATTAAAAATGGAACATAATTATAGAAAGTGTCCTTATTGTTCCACAACCCTTTTTACTTCAAAATAGTGCATAAAAATGCAAATGTCTCCCTATAATTTACCACATTAAATATGTATGCCCACAGTTCTCTAAGGCCCCTGTAATGGCAATGGTATGCTTTTAGTCCTTTTCCATTTAAGACCTGACAGTACTTCAGCTCATTTTATTCCCTCTAAATTCAGTTCTTCATGGTTCTTTTGATAGAGAAACAACTGATAAAAATCTTCTAGAGGGAAAGATAGAATTCTACAGTATTGACTGAAGAGGATTTTAAAGTTATAAAATCTTTATAACCTGGGTCAGATACAAATTTTGACTTAGGATGTTTTAAGACGTCTTTATCTTTTGATAAATTCCAAAATCATGTGCCAAAGTTATAGAAGTCTTGCTGCTAGAGTCAGTCTTAAATAGGACACAACGCAGCAAATTAACATAAAGCTAACAACCTAAAAAAGAATACTCTTGAAGAAAGGAGGCCACAGGACTCAAACATATGTCATTTTCGATTGGTTCTCCTTTCTACTGCCCCATCATAGTAATGTTGAACAGACTGGCATAGTACAAAGATCTCTGGATTTAACTCCTGGAAAACTTGACCTTGGTAATGGTTTTGCCATCATCTGTGTGTCACTGCGTACATTTTCTTACTTTCTCTGCCTCTGTGTATCCATTGCTCAAATAAGCGATTTAGGCCATACAATCTCTGAAATGCCTTCTGGATTTTAAAATCTATGGGAAAAAATAAATGAAAGGGCTAAGATGTAAAATTATATACATTGTTTTCTCAGTTTAAAGTGAAAGAGGATTCATGTGAGCCATAATACATGACAAGCAATGATGTTTGATGAGAAGTATCCCCCTACTGAAGTCCAATATTCTTAAAACTACAAAACTGGCCTGTTTCAAGGAGATTTTCTAATTAATGATACCTTACAATAGAACAGAAGAAGGGTGGTTTCACATACAAAATATCCTTAGGTGCTGCCAGCAGTGTGAACAATCAGACAGCCAAAATACAGAAGAAATGATGCCAAGCTCTAGGAGAAGCAACAATGGTATATACAGAATGAAGAAACCATGCCTATAATTTGAGTGGCCCTTTTATGAGATATTCAAGATAATTTGGCTTTACAAGAGAAATCTGAATCTCTGATTACTAAAGCCATGGCAAGAAAGTAGACCAATTATCTATTGGATGCAAGGAATTCAAATTAACTTTTCCTTCTATAGGAAAAGAAAATGTGAAACTCTATCAATGCCTCTACCATTTCTGTTTTCATGTATTTTTTTAAGTGGTGATGTCAGAATAACCCTTTGAACAACAGGATAGAAAGAGAATGACTGAAAAGTCAAAGCAATACTCTGTGAATAGACATTTTATAGGTTGGGAAGATGTAATGTAGAACATTTTCACGTATCCTCAACACTAAGTTAATATGCATAGGAAATTACTATTAGGCATTTGTGGAACAAAATTGAAGTTCTTGTTGCATGGGTTATTACCACGTTTTATTAGAAATGGCCTAGATGTTGTTGGAGAAAATAAAGTTGGTACTAATAATGTAGTGCATAAATTTATACCAGCAATTTGGAAACCAACTACAGAAAGTTCACACCTCTGGACACTTTGATCTGGGGAGTCCCAGTCATAGCACTGCACAGCCACAACATTGTACAGAATTGTCTTTGGGGTTATGAGCCCCCGGGTACCAGTTCAGACTTAGCCCTAATTAACTCTGAGGCTTTGGGCAAATCACTTTCCCCTTCTGAGCCTCTATTTGCTTAACTGTAAATGAGGCATTTAGACTCAATGATCTTCTACTAGGATTCTACTAAGTACCAGAATGAATTGTATATTAGATGCTCCTGTTCCTGACTGCATATTAGAAATCAGAGCTTTAAAAATTATTCATGCTTGGGCCACAATTAAAACCAGGATTAAGAGGCACTGTTTTATATTATGGAAAGTTTTTAGCAACACTTAACATAATTTTGGTTATTAATTCTGTAGACTGGCTAGATCCTGTGATTCCACTGTTTTCCCTATTTTAAAATGAAAGTATTTTATTTGTCCTGTTTGCCCCAAGAGAAAGAAGAGTAGAAGTAAATAAATAATTAGGAGCTAATCTATTTTATATGTATTAGAATTCCTTGGGAGAAAACATGTTGCAGGTAGAAAAGGAAAATGTTTGACTACTCCAAGTTTGAAGATGAGTGCCATCATTTATTTATTTACATTATGATTATTCTCCAACTTCATAAATTAGGAAACATTTGGCTACCAAATCAAGAACAAGCACAACCAACCAGTGATTAGGTGGCTGAGAATTTGTTATTAAATTCTGATTTTTTACTTAGTTACTTCAGATAGGCAGCTCTATAAATGAAAAGATAACCAGCAGATTAAGAAAGATAATCAACTCTTTTGCATCGATGGACAAACAATCATTAGGAGGTTAAAAAGTCACTGATCTAAGACATCCAGAAGGCATCGTATTTGACACTTCACAGTATTATGTGTCTTCTATGACTGTAATTTTTTTTTAAAAAAGGATAAGAGTTCCCACTTTTAATTTTTGAAGGAAAGACAAGCTTTTCCACTCTTAGGTGGGAGTGTGTGGGTAGCTTAATATATGCACAGGTGCAATCAACTTTAATTAAGACTCAAATCATTCTAACAGGCAGATGGAAAAATGCCTCTATCTTTAAAAGAATCAGAGACATTCAGGCACTAAAAATATTAATGCATGGGAAGAAAAATACCATTTTCATTCTTCCTAAAAGATGTAATTCTGAAAATACATTTATGAATGTTTCTGAAGCAAACACTAAATGCTAAGAGGAATAATTCCTCCATTACAAAGGCTAATGAGAATATTTAATTTCTATCAAAGTAAATGCAAAACTTGGTATTGCTGGAATCACAGTTACTAATACATATTTGGGGGAGATAAATATGCCACAGCTATTAAAATTTCATTTAAAAATTAAGGCAGTAATGGTAACCCTTTTAGGGGTATTATAACTGATGGCCATAGCACTGAATGTATCAGTACTGTATATTTTGCTGACTTATTTACTGATTCTCTCAATAAATACAGTTATAGAGAGTAATAGTGTTTGGGAATCATTAGTGGCCAGTATGAAATTTGTCATAGCATTCCTGGGGCAAAATATACATATAAATGTGGAGGAGAGATATTGTTTAGGGAAAGCCAATTAACCAGATTTGATATTTTTCCTCCAAAACAACATTTTAAGTGGAGTTAGTTAAGAAGATCAAGTAAAATCACAGGCAAAACAAATAGAAATATATTTAAATATTGGTCTCTTAGCAACATTTAGAGGGCACGTATGAGAACTGGAGCTCTGTTTCAGATTGTGCTTTTTCATAATATTATGGTTTTGCCCAAGTAATTTAACCTCTTTGGATTTCAGTTTGCCTGTGATATCAGGGAGTTAAATATGATTATTTCTAAGGCCCAACAAATAGTTATTGAGCCCTAGGTGTAATGCATGATTTAAGGAGGGAGAATAGGGAATCACTGATCTTATTCTCCAGGCGTTCACATTAAAGCCAAAAAATGAAACGTACAAAACTTCTTTTTTTGGGAATTTATGTGGCAATACCATTTCCACCTCATTATGTTTCCTATGTTTTCAGCTTTTTTAGGTTAGATGTCTGCCATCCGCTCCCTTGAATGCACTCAGGTCATCCTCTTTTTTTCACACTCTTTCACATCCACACACATCCAAAATGCATGTATGAACTGTTTACTCACAAAATATCTTGGGAATCATGGTGTTTACTTTTTATTTTTTGTGAATTAAATGAAAAAAATAGAACTTGGCTTAGATGTTATTCCTTATTTCTGATGTTACTGATATATTTTATTGCTGCTGCATCTTGTTTCACAAATTATCTGGTAACAGACTTCTTTGTGGCAAAATCAATCTGAGTAAAAAATGATAGTCTCAGAGGGTCTCAATATCCATTGTTTTGGATTAAGCTCATCTGCTTAATCAGAAAAAGTGACACATGAAAGAAAAAGAGAAGGAATAGGAGAAGAATGAAGAGGGAGCCTATTTGCAATACAAGATTCTTCAGATGAGGTTATGATTAAGCCTCAAACAAAACTACCTTCCGAGTGTCACCAGAAAGTTCACTGGAGTGGGTGCCAGGATGCCCAGGTCTCTGTGAGCTTCAGAACCTAAAAAGTTACTGAGACACGGGCCAGAAGAACCAGAATGGAGCAATGTGGAGGGAAAGAAGGAGGAAAACAAAACGCCTTTCTAAAATGCTCAGTTCTGGAATCGCTTAGAACCCTGAAGGAGGAGGTTGCACTGAGCTGATACCGCATTACTGAACTCCAGTGGGTTGACAGAGCAAGACTCTGTCTCAAAATAAAAATAAAAATAGGCCGGGCGCGGTGGCTCAAGCCTGTAATCCCAGCACTTTGGGAGGCCGAGACGGGCGGATCACGAGGTCAGGAGATAGAGACCATCCTGGCTAACACCGTGAAACCCCGTCTCTACTAAAAATACAAAAAACTAGCCGGGCGAGGTGGCGGGCGCCTGTAGTCCCAGCTACTCCGGAGGCTGAGGCAGGAGAATGGCCTAAACCCGGGAGGCGGAGCTTGCAGTGAGCTGAGATCCGGCCACTGCACTCCAGCCCGGGCTACAGAGCAAGACTCCGTCTCAAAAAAAAAAAAAAAAAATAAAAAAAAAATAAAAATAAAAATAAAATAAAATGCTCAGTTCTGAATCTGTCTTCTTTACTATCTACAGCTTTGTTAAAAATATACTTGACTGTCACATCTTCACTTAGAAAATACTCTTTCCGTTATTAATGTATCTCTGATCCTCATTTGAATTCTTGATTTTATTTTCTGAGATTTCAAAATAAAGATGAAATGCCTGGCACAGAGTAGGTGTTCCATAGACATTTATTGAATGAATGAAAGACTGAATGGATGCATAAACATGGATAAAACATTTATATATTAATACCATTAAAAGGAATAAAATACTTAGGCATAAATGTAACCAAGAAAGTAAAAGACTTATACACTGGAAACTTGAAAACATTGCTGAAAAAAATTTCAATAAATGAAAAGACATCTCAACTTAACATTTTTACGATGTCAATGCTATGCAAAGCAATATATCTAGTCAATGCAATCCCTAAAAAAAAAATCCCAATAACATTATTTTTTTGCAGAAATAAAAACATCCATCCTAAAATTCATATGAAATCTCATGGGACCTCAAATAGCCAAACAATCTTGAAAAAGAAGAACAAAGTTAGAGGTCTCACATGTCCTGATTTCAAAACTTGCTACAAAACAGTAACCAAAACAGTGTAGCACTGGCATAAGACAAATAGACCAATGGAATAAAATAGATAGCCCATAAATAACCTTCTATGTATATGGTCAAATGATTTTCACCAAGTGCCAAGATCATTCACTGGGATAAGGATGGTCTTTTCAACAAACTAGGTTTGGAAAACTGAATATCCATATGTGAAAGAATGCAGTAGAACTCTTACCTTACACCACATAAAAAAATTAACCCAAAACATATCAAAGACCTAAATGTAAAAACTAAAACTATAAAACTCCCCCCAAAAATGCAGAGGAAAACATCATGACATTGTGAGAGAGGAGAAAGTAAGAAACTGGTCAAGCAGGCAGTTAGGGTGGCTCCTTGGTAAAACTCTTTCAGAGAAAGAACAGCCTCAAAGTAAAACTGCAGGCCCCAATAAGAAAAAGTCTGCATCCGTGAATGGAAATGCTCATTCTGTGAACCCAAATAAACAAATCCCATCCTTTTTTGGACCTATTTCTCTCTCTTTGACATGGCTTTGTCTCTCACTTTTCACCTATTTTACATATGCCTACCTTTCTGTAATTGGCCATAGGCTAAGTCTTCATTTACATAAGGTAAATCATCACTTCAGCCCCTGATTGGTCCCAGGTGAAACCTTCACCTTTACCTCCAATTCGTTCTCCAAGACGGCCCATAGACAAGTCAGCACATTCCTCCCATTCCAGTCCACAAAAACCCCAGACTGAAAAATCCCATAGCTGGCAACCATCTTTTTGGCCCCCTCTTCACTGCAGAGAGCTTTCCTCTTTTGCATAATAAACTTTCGCTCCAAACTCAACCTTGGTGTCCTTGCTTCTTAATTTTCTTGGTCATGAGACAAAGAAATCCTGGTAATAACTCAGACAACAAGGCTGCATTTGGATGACAATAACTTCTTGAATATAACAACACAAGCACAGGCAACAACAGTCAAAGTGGAGAAATCTAAAACTTTTGTGCATCAAAGGACACTCTCAGCAGAGTGAAAAGGCAACCCGTGGAATGGGAGAAAATATTTCCAAACCATATTATATCTGATAAGGGATTAATATACAGATTATATAAAGAACTTCTACAACTAAACAACAAAAAATAAATGGGCGAAGTATTTGGATAGATATTTATCTGAAGGAGGCATATAAATGGCCAATAAGCATGTGAAAAGATGCTCAACATTACTAATCATAAGGGAAGTGAAAATCAAAACCAAAAGAAATGCTACTTCATACACATTAGGATTGGTATTTAAAAAATAAAACAAAACAAAATAACAAATGTTGGCCAGGATGTAGAAAAATTAGAACTTTTGTGCATTGCTGGTGGGAATAAAAAATTAAACAGCTGCTATGGAAAACAGTATGTAGGTTTCTCAAAAACTTAAACAGAGTCTGGGTACGGTGGTCCACGCCTGTAATCTCAGCACTTTGGGAGGCCAAGGCGGATGGATCACGAGGTCAAGATATTGATACCCAAGGTCAAGAGATCCAGAACTTTCTGGCCAGCATGGTGAAACCCCATATCTACTAAAAATACAAAAATTAGCTGGTTGTGGTGGCACATGCCTGTAGTCCCAGCTACTCAGGAGACTGAGACAGGATAATCGCTTGAACCCAGGAGGTAGAGGTTGCAGTGAGCCAAGATTGCGTCACTGCACTACAGCCTTGTGACAGCAAGACTCCATCTCAAAAAAAACAACAAAAAAAAAAAACAAAAAAAAACAAAAAGCAAACAAAAAAACAAAAAACAGAGAATTACTACCTACATGATTCAACAATTCTACGTATGGGTATTTCTAAAGAATAGAAAGTAAGATCTCAAACAGATTATCATACACCACCCATGTCCATCACATCTTTTGTATTACTCAAAATAGCCGAGAGGTAGAAACAACCCAAATATCCTTCAATGGATGCATGAATAAATGCAATGTAGTTATTTCCCTAAAATGGAATATTATTCTGCCTTAAAAAAATGAAATCATGCAATATGCATGGATGAAACTTGAGGACATGCTAAATGAAATAAGCCAGTAACTGAAGGATAAATATTGTATAATTCCACTTATATCAGCTACCTAGAATAGTTGAAATATTCAAGACAAAGTAGAATGGTGGGAAGAGAGGATGGGGAATTATTGTTTAATGAGATGGAGTTTTAGTTGGGAAGGATGAAAGTTCTTAAGATGGATAGTGGTGATGATTGTGACACTGATGCTTGTGAAACTGCCATTACAAAACTGTTAACTGAGACAGTGAAGGAGATCTGAACTAACCAACTCCATCTTGCTTCTAACCTTCAAGCTGTCCTTGTTCATTCCTGAGTGTAAGATGAACTAACTTTGGCAGGAGCTTAGTTTATAGTTTAAAACAAAGATGATAACAGCCCTTTTCCAAAACAACCCCCTTCTTGCCTGGGGACTAGACTGCCTTTGTAGGACTAACAAATTAGCCAAAAGATGAGAAATTATGGTATAGGAGTCATGCAGCTGGAGGCTACAAGATTCTGACCCTTCCCAAATTGTTCTTGGGGATAACATCACTATTGTAAAGCCTAAGATCATTTCTTGAGATATTTTGCAGACCCCACACTTGATGGATCAGCTGGCACCACCCAGATCAATAAACTGGCTCATTTGATCTTGTGGCCTCCACTCAGGAGCTCACTCAGCACAAGACAATTTCAACTCCCTATGATTTCATCTTCGACCTAACCAATCAGCACTGTTGACTCACTGGCTGCCCACCACCCACCAAATTATCCTTAAAAACCCCTATACCTGAATGCTTGGAGAGACTGATCTAAGTACTAATAAAACTCTGTTCTCCTACACAGCTGGCTCTGCATTAATTATTCTTTCTCTGTTGCAATTCCCCTGTCTTGATAAATAGGCTCTGTCTAGGTAGTGGGCACCGTGAACCTGTTGAGCTGTTACAGTTGCACAACAGTATGACTGCATTTACTGCCACTGAACTCTACACTTAAAAATAGTTGAAATTGTAAACGTTATTTTATATATATTTTATAATTAAAAGTTTATGTAGTTATTGAGTTGCAGGGCTGGTGTAAATTATTATGAAGCTGTAACACAGATCTTAAACATCGATGCTTTTTAAAAGTACAGATCTTCTCAACTTCAACACTAATTGCAAAATAGTATCCTGGATTTTGAATTCTTCTTATCACAGATGGGCCATGTGGCTAAATTTACCCTACCTTCTTCCATCAGTTTTACTGGCTTAGCCCTACTCTAGCTTAGTATGCTGGAATTTGACAGGAAAAAAAAAGTCTCCAGGGTCAAGGGTCAAGGTTTCGCATTGGCTTTCACAAGCATCAAGGTCTGTGGCTGCACTTTAGAAGGGAACTTGCCTGCTCTTAATAGGACCCTGGCCTGTTGGAGGCCCAGTGTGCTCTACCATGCCCTGATGACTACCGCTCTTCTGTCAGGCTGGTTTTGATTCTTCTTCCTATTTCATGACCTTCCGTATGGGTTCCTAACACACCAGTCTTCAAAAGATTTGCCATACACCACTTTCATAGGTCTCAGCCCATAGGTATCTGAAGATCATATTCTGGCGAATTTAATATTTTTTTCATGGAATATATTTGAATGGAAGTGAGTGCTTTTTAGGCCTTTCTTTTCCTTCCTCAGTCCCAGACCTAGCAGTTCCTGTTAATTGGAAACCATTACATGTGTAGCTGACACAGCATCTCACAATTTCCCTGGACATATAACTCAGGAACTTGGGTATGCCTTCACTTATCTTGCTCAATAGCTTCCACGGTCTTCTCTCTTAGAAGAATGAGAGAGATAGGAAGAGAAAGAGACCAAGAGAGAAAGAGAGAGAGAGAAGGAGCTGTGGGGGAAGGAAGCTGAAGCCCAGGGAAACACACATTTTACACCAACGCAGATTATGAGCTTCCTGGTTTCCTTAAATGTCAGCTACTCATGAGTCTCTTAAAGCCCTCCATTGATTTCACATGGAAGTAGGTCAGGGCTGTTTTTAACTGGAGAAGCCTCATGCTGCAGATTTCATTTAAGTGTGAGGAATGAATATTAAAAATTGATGTGCAAAACAAACCTCTGCTTAATTAGCATCTGGATAAAGTCTTTACTAGGAAAGCCATTAATTTTGAAAAATGAGAAAATGACAATGAAGCCATTTGTGTCTGTAGCCTTTCATATATAAAAAACATTATGGATAGTCACTTTTCATCCATTGCCTTCTCTATGCTAGCTCATCTGTATTTAGGAGGTTAGCATTCCTTCTATGCATTTGTGGTTACACACATGTTTTAAAATAACATTTGAGTGTTTTTTCTGACATTACATTTTTCAAATGCTAACCTTAATTTTTTTCATCTCAAGTAATCACTTTAAAGGAAAATGAGATTCTTCTACTTGAATGTACTTAGAAACAACACTTCACAAATCATATTTTTTAACAGTCTTCCATCTACATACTAATTATTTTTGATATTAAGTACTTCAACTATTCTTGGTTTCCACTTAATGATTTGGTTAATACCTATAGCTTTTTGGAAGCAAAATTTTTATTTTAAAAGATAAATTGTTTGTAACCAGGAAATTTTTAAAAATTACATTTGAAAAATACATCGACAACCCTGTGATATTGAAGCTTTTTCTTCTGCTGGTAAATCATTTTTCACAATCATGGTGTCATGCTGTTCAGCCCTTTGTACAATAAAGGTGACCTCTTTGTTCTCAGAGTTATTCTTTATGGGGCAAGGGTACTGGGCTACATTGGATGTGAAGGCCCTCCAGCTTCAAGGCTTAGATAGCATTCAGCAGCCTTAAAACATCCTGCCTCCTGTGGGAACAGAGAATGGCTTGCATTCTCTCCAATTCTTTATGCTCCTAACCTCAGGTCGTAGAATGATTCACTTAAGATGTCAAATTCTTTACCCAAACCTAACTGAAGAGAAAGTTATGCAAACAACAACATGGAACCTCTGAAAATTTATTTCATTTCAACCTTACTTTATCTTTTACTAAAATATTTATTCTTTTTACATGTATCTAAAGGTTAAACAATCACCCTTTATAGTTGCATAGCAATGAACATTTACAAGGTATTTTCCTGTGCATAATTTCCTTTAAATTGTCACAACAATCCTATGAGGTAAATATTTAAAAACTAAGGCTCGCAAAGTTTGACTTTTCCTAAAAGAACAGCTGTTATTTGATCCAGCATTCCCACTACTGGGTACCTACGCAGAGGAAAAGTAGTGATTATATGAAAAGGATACTTGCACACGCATGTTTATAGCAGCACAATTCACAATTACAAAAATATGGAACTGGCCCAAATGTCCATCAATCGACAAGTGGATAAGGAAATTGTGGCGCGCGCGCGCACACACACACACACACACACACACACGCACACCTTGGAATACTATTTAGCCATAAAAAAGAATGAAATAACGGCATTCTCAGTGACTTAGATGGAATCAGAGACCATTATCATTAGTGAAGTAACTCAGGATTGGAAAAACAAACATTGTTTGTCCTCACTCATAAGTGGGAGCTAAGCTATGAGAATACAAAGGCATAAGAATGATACAGTGGACTTTGGGGACTCAGGAGAAAGGGTGGGAGGGGGTGAACGATAAAAAGACTACAAATTGGGTACAATGTATACTGCTCGGGTGATAGGCACACCAAAATCTCAAATATCGCCACTAAAGGACTTATTCACATAACCAACACCACCTGTTTCCAAAACCTATGGATTTTTTTTTTTTTTTTTTTTTAAAGAACAGCTGTTAGATGGCAGATTTATTTTTTAACCCCAGGACATTAAATTCCTATGTCTGGTTTTTTTTTGTTTTTTTTTTTTTCACATATACAAATACCAAATAACCTTCCACTCTATCTTCCACTATAAGGAGGTTGTTTTTTAAGCTGGTTAAACAAAGGATTTTTTTAAACAAAGATACGAAAATGAAGGTACACTTTTATTCTTACTCTACTTTTCATCTTCTGAAAATTAAACTGCAAATGGACTGTATTCAATACCATATGCAATCTAGCTAATAATTTTGCTGTCAACAACATGATATTCATTGATCTTGCTGTTTGTTCTTTGCTTTCCCCAATCAGTAATGGGACTGACTTTTCTTTTCAGTATTATATATAAGAATCATCTAAACCTGGATTTTCCATTGATATTCCTTGAAACACTTGGTTCCTAAATATCTTAACTACTGCTGATCTTGGCATTCTTTGCAAAGCTGAGATTAAAATCAATATTGGTTAATCACGGTAATTCTATTGGATGGTGCTATTTCTTAAAAGTTAGCTTTAGAAAAATCAATAAATGCACAAATATAAACAGATTATGCAAAATTCAGTCATAGGGACAATGGACATTTACAAAAACTATAAACCATCCCTGCCCTCAAAAACTTACCATTTAATTAGTAAGGTCAGATGCATATTTATTCACTCAAATGGTTGAACACGTACTGAGCATACACTTTATGCCAGAAAATGTGCTATCTACTGCAATAAAAAACTCAGTATGTGTCCTAATAATTTAGTGGGTGAGACAAACATTTAAACACATAAATACAACACTGTCAGTCATATGTCAGAAGAACCTTTTTATAAAAATGAAGGAGCAGATATCCCTAAAAAAGGAAGCAGAGGGGACACAGTTTTAAAATGATTACTAATGAGGATAATATATTGCATGGAAATAAACAGAAAAATCTTAACATGTTAGGCAAGAGTGTAGCCCCAGCTACTTGGGAGGCTGATGTAGGAGGATTGCTTGAGGCCAGAAGTGGGAGGCTGTAGTGCACTGTGAACATGTCTGTGAATCACCACTGCACTCTAGCCTGGGCAACATAGCCAGAGCCCATCTCTTTAAAAAATATATAGAATTATTTACATAGAATAATCAACAATATCAGATGTTTCATGAAGGTTTAAAAGAATCAGGAGAGGAAAAATGTTAGAACCAGAACCCAATTAGGAAGCCTCATGTAACTCTGAGGTGAGTAGGAGAGGAAGCCAGGTTGTAGGAAATTAAGGCCGGAGTGAGGGAGAAGAAATGGAGGCAAGTACAGCACATTCACTTAAGTGGATTGGCCATGGAAGCTAAATGGAGAACCATGGCTGGACATGGAATCAAGCTTCTGTTTTATGAAACATCAGTGGGCAATCTGATTACGGTTTATATTAAAGAGCCATACACACAGCTTGGTTCAGATGCCAAAATGAATTCTGCAGGCTACAAGTGAGATTATCAATTATCCAAAGAAAAACAACTGTGAGGTAGTCTGCTTTAATTTCTTAGGTTTAAAACTCCTCTTTGACCATTTCAACATTGACAAACATCTTTCATTAATTTGACACATATCTCTTGTCATTAATTATTGGTAAGTGGTTAATAACTAATGGTCAAAAGAAAGTTGTCTGTAGATATAGATACAATTTTGATGTCCAGAATGTGTAACTTAAACAGAGCAGTACTTTATTTCAGCTCTGATCATTCTTTTGGGGGCTACTAACAACTAAATCCTTTTTCATCCTTCTAGTTTTTGAGAATCTAGATTTCTTAGTTGTGACATGGGAATAAAAAGATGCATTAGAATTATCCACCCATAGCACTATGGTTGGATCTAGGGTTGGACAATACATGAATACACCAATCTCTACTTTATGACTGCTTCTAGCTACTGTTTTTCCATCTTTATTCTTTCTTACCTTAATTATATCAGTTCCATCTACAAAAAGAAAAGCAAAACATAGGAAAATGCTATTTTATTGAATGTAACTGAAAGCTGACCAGTAGAACATGTATAGGAAAGTTTTTCCCTCCATTGTCAATTATCAGAAGAATATTACAGACTTCTGGATTGGAATTTTTTCCTTTCAGTTCAGCTGTTCTGGATTCCTTTCTAAGCCAGTTGTAGCTGACTAGACAGTGCACGCTGCTTCATGATCCATGTAACTAACACTCCTTACTTCCCTCTTAGATTCCTTAATATTTTTACTCTGTCCATTTGGAAACAGCAATAGCCCAGATTTTTCAGTTGATTGGTTATTCTGCTAGGAGTGGAACATTTAATTAACCTAGCTCCCACCAGCAACAACGATAATGAGTTTGCTTCCACCAAGAAATACCATGCACCACTACAGACATTTAATTAAATTGGGATTTTCATCCATTTGCCGAATTCCAAAAATTTATTTTATCAAAAACTGAGAAAAACTTTTCAAATATTATATAACTAAAACCCATTTTTTTTCTAACCAGGAAACACACATATTGAAGACCGCCAGTCACATAATGATAGCTTTGTAGATTTATGCAATGTCTTTCCAATGAAGATGTTAAATAACCTATTTGAATGTTTTTATTTTATTATTTTTTTTTTAGACAGAGTTTCACTGTGTCACCCAGGCTGGAGGGCAGTGACGTGATCTCAGCTCACTGTAACCTCTGCCTCTCGGGTTCAAGCAATTCTCCTGCCTCAGCCTCCTGAGTACCTAGGATTGCAGGCACCCACCACCACAACCAACTAATTTTTGTATTTTTAGTAGAGACGGGGTTTCACCATGTTGGCCAGGCTGAGTAGTTAGGATTGCAGGCACCCACCACCACACCTGACTAATTTTTGTATTTTTAGTAGAGACGGGGTTTCACCATGTTGGCCAGGCTGAGTAGTTAGGATTGCAGGCACCCACCACCACACCTGACTAATTTTTGTATTTTTAGTAGAGATGGGGTTTCACCATGTTGGCCAGGCTGGCCTCAAACTCCTGACCTCAAGTAATATGCCCGCCTCAGCCTCCCAAAGTGCTGGGAATTCAGGCAACAGCCACCGCACCTGATCATTGAACGTGTTTTTATTCTCTTTACAATTTTTGATCAATAATGCATAATGTTAAGCAGATTGAAATTTCTTCTTTAAAATGTTATTTTCTTTTTTTTAAAAAAGGTATCTTTCTTTCTACAAATGTAGAAAAGAGATCAATTTTTGCAGCTCATTCATTCACACAGAAACTGACAATGATTTGATCTTACAAAATGGTCCAAATTTAAATGCTTGATGGGTATATTCTTTATATCTTTCCCTCCAACAAATCTGCCTGGAATGGAATGGCCATTCTTTCAAACATGCACTTAAGAGCAGAAGCAATGAATTCAGCATTCAGCATAGCTGCTTTTTTGCTGAATGACTATATTGATTTTAATGTGGAATATTCTAAGTCAAACATAGAAGCTGATTTTTGTTTTGTCACTTAATGGTCAAACATTTCTTATATGGCTTTTTTCCTTAAAGTTCAATAGCCTTCTTCAGTGACTGTGCCTATTAATTCAATGAGTTCAATAAAAATTTATCATGTACCAACTTGGGGAAAGATTATATTGGATCAAATATTACAAAAAGTAAAATGATGAAAGGGTGTGTAGCTTGTTTTCCCTGGTCCTTTGTCTCAAGAGAGAGAATCAGATAGAAATAATCTTTATAATGTATTGGAATAAGTCTCATATCATTACAAAAATTTGAAAAAAAGTACTCAAAGACAATAGCATAAGAAAAACACCACGGAGAAATTTGTTCACTGAGTTGGGAGTCAAGGATTAGGCTGACATGTTCTTCATTAAGTTTCTGGCGAAGTCCTTTCAGCAAGCGAGAACAACGTCAGAAGGAAAGTCTCAGAAGGAGGAAGTGGGTCTCCCTTTGGAGATTTATAGATCACCAGTAATCTGCAGGAGCCCCATACAAGAAGCCAGGCCAGTAGGGACTCAGTTTTAGCATCTAATATTTTCATTTGAAAAGTGAGAAAACTAAGACAAAGGCAAACTGACTTGTTGAAGGTCTCAAAGCTTGTTAATGGAAACCACCTCTTGTGACATCCAGCCTTATGCTAAACTTCAACATCATATTTAATTAGAATGTAGGACACGCCTAGGGTAACATGATGTAGCCAGTAGGAACTCACTTATACTGAATATTTAATGACTTATTGTTCTCAAAGTGTCAAGAATACATGATAGTCTCTAAAAAACAAACAAACAAACAAAAAACAAAACAAAACAGAAATTAAATGTTTATTTCAAGTAACAGGAGGGAAAAATCAGTTCTAGTATTTTTCACGTGTATAAAATTAAATACTACTGAGGGAATCTTGGTTTAAAAAAGACTGGTATAACAATTTCTGAATTGAAAATGTTTCTGCGTTTTTACATCTAAAGCAGGTAGGGTTCTTCTTAATGGAGAGAATTGCTGATTAAATTGGTGACATGAAATTGCACTTAAAGATTCAGCAGCCAGAGAATATAAACACGGGGGATAAACACGTCTGCCTGCATCAATCAAGGACAGCTGCGGTCTACCCCCAAAAAGGTGAGCAATTATTTATGAAATTATATCTTCTTCAGTGATTCTATATTGCAATTCTAGGATAAACTAAATGAGAAAAACAGACAATGTCATGGTCCCAATCAACCAAGGAGCCACACGAATTTTCAAAATCAAGGAATTTTAGTTATATTCTATTTAACCTCATCCTGAAAAAAATCCCTTCACTTTAAAAACAATAGGTCAGCTTGTTCTTGAAGAATTGTATTTTTAAAAAATTTTAAAGATGAGTGTCTAATTCTGTCAAGTACATAGTACCACAAATGTAAAGAGAAAAGAGGTGGTGTTAAGAAGCATAGGGCCCCTTGTAGTTGCTTTGTCTGTTTTACCCCAGTCAGTTTTCAGATTAGTGCTGCTAGGGTGCTCATTGCTTTGGTGCATTGGCTGGAGTTTTGGATTAATCAACTATTTTCCCCTTGGAGTAGCCATGGGCCATCAAACTTCTGCATAGTTATGGCCAAGATGCAAGCACTGAGGACAAAAGCCCTGTATCCCTGGATAGTAGCTCAGTACTCCGTATCTGACAGACCAAAGAAACCTCCACATACACCCTTAAGTTATGCTTAGAGGCACTGAGGTGAGCCCTCATCTCTTTTTATCAAAGAAACCTGAACGTATATCCTTAAGTTATGCTTAGAGGCACTAAGGTGAGCACTCACATCTTTTTGCTTAGGTCATTTAGGCGATTCTGAGGCCCCACTGGGCAGACCACATGCCTTTAGGGGCAGCTCAGAAACCTGGGGTACAGAGCTCCTTGCAGTAACTGAGATATTCCAAAGTGAGTTTTGAAGGGTGCCCAAAAGATTTCCCACCACCTTCCTAAATTGATGCCAATCATTAAGTAGTTCATGCCATTTGTGTACAGATTAGGCTTTCTTTCATTAAGCAGATATCCCTGAGAATAACATCATGAGCCCTTAGACTTTTGATGAAAATTGGTGAACTTTGGAGAGATTGATCAAGTACAGACAAGGTATCATTAAGTCAAAGAAACTCTAGAGCCAAATAATCGGGGTTCAAATCCCAGATTTACTCCCCATGTGACTGCAAGAGTTGTGCCTCAGTTTCTTCCATCTTTAAAATGGCAAGGTCAATATTACATGGCTCAGAGTACTGCTACGACGACCAAATACTTGTAAATCTTTTAGAAAGTTCTGGTACAGAGTAAATGGCATGAAGGTTAAGTATATGCCACTATTATTATGGAGGTGTTCTCGAGGAAGGGGATGGCCACTGCCACCTTCTTCCACATCCTTACCATTAGTTTCTTTGATGCTCCCACTCTTGGCTTAGTTGGTCTTGCCCTTGTTCCTGAGACAAATCTGTTTGAGCCCAATGCACTTTGTGAGAATCTTACTACCTTATTCCTCATTAGCATTGTGAGCCCCGATTTCTCAGCTCCTTGGCCCAGTCATGAACACTAGAGCCCCAGATTGCCAGTAATGCTCTCATTCCGTCCTTCCAGTGCCCCACAAGAAAGACTTCCATTCTCTCCTTTTGCCTGTGAGTTACACTGTTCTCTCTGCTCTCTCACACTGACTAGAGAGTGTCCTCTGAGATAGCACACCTTTGTTCTGAGTCACAGCCCCATCTAGAGGGCCCGCCATGCTCTGGATAGTCCTCCCCCTACAAAACCCTGGACTCATCTGGATGGACTTCTGAGGTGACGACTGCTGTCAGCCAGTCTTAGGTTTCTTTCTCGCCTTCTGGACCAGCAGCACCAGCTCCTGTCTGAAGCAGCTTTTATCAGTGGTTCTCAAACTCAAGTATTGAGGAATTCTGATGAAGGAAGTGGCACACACTCAGCATGACTAAGACAGAGATGCTAAGACAAGGATAGATGCGATTCACAGATTGCCCACCATGTATTCCATTCTTAAAACTCTCAAGGTCTCTGGGAGAATCCACAGGTAGTGAAATTGTTATCTCTTTTGAATCTGCATTACTCTGGTCTGTCCTCGTTGCAAGCTGCCAACTAATCAGTAACTTAGTCAAGGAAAGGAAAACAACAGTCAGTCATTTTGAGTTGCCTGTTTTACTTTCTCCTGTCTCTATTCTTTTGCTTACATAAATTATCTTTTAACCTTGTAAGATGAAAGCAATAGTTTCTTGAATACAAGTAAATGGTGATGCTAACATTTAACCATATGTCTCCAGGTTATTGTTTAATTGAAGGCATAACTATCACCAGGGATTGTCATTAAACAGTCAACATCCCGGGCCTAACCCCTACAGTTTCTCATTAAATAGGTCTATAATAAAGCCCAGTAATCTGTATTTTTAACAACATCCAGGTGAATAAGATGCAGGCATTTGGACCACTCACCTAAGCTTTCTAACTCTTGCCTACCATGCTTTGAACTACACGAGAAACTTCTCTGGAGCCTGAGCACACATCCCCAAGGTCACATCCTGGGAGAATCATCATTATACAGGTCCTGGCTTGATTTCCCTTCTGAGCTGCTGGAAGGACCCTTGCTAAGGCACAAGTCAGTCTGAGGCCACTGGAGGTCACTGTGTGGGACTCTCAGCAGAGGAGCAACCAACAAACAGCAGGAGAGGAGACCTGAAAAGGGGTTAACCTTTATTTGAGATGTTTAAGGAAATTAACAGGTCTTGATCCTGCCAGAACTTTTGGAATCTTCCTCATGGTATCCTCTGAGGTGTCTTCAGGTCTTTGGGTATAGCTCAGCTCCTAAATACCTTTGTATTCCAGAGTACAAGGGGTTCCAAATCTAGTCCCTAACTCTGGTCAGGTTGCTCCAAGTTACCATACATCCAGGAGTCTTGCCCAAAGTCAACATGCCTGCAGATGGGCAGTCACAGGCTGAGGATTCTCTCATTCTCCATTGCACAGGAGACATGCAGGACTATAGACTCCCTCCTCCAACCTTCCCGTTGGTTTTTCAGTACCTGTTTTTGTCCTACTCTTTGTCAGCACCTGCTTTCATAAGCAAAAAATGGAGGGAATATAAAGTCCTTAACTATTTCACCTGCTAAGTTTTATGGAAAACTAAATGTAATTTATTTTCCTTTTTTTAAAGACAGGGTCTTGCTCTGTTGCCCAGTCTGGAGTGCAACGGTGTGATTATAGTTCACTGCAACTTCGAACTCCCAGACTCAACTGATCCTCCTGCTTCAGCCTCCCAAGGACCTAGGACCACAGGCATGTGACACCACACCCAGCTAATATATATATATTTTTTACTTTTAGTGGATATATGGTCTCAGTATGTTGCCCAGGCTGTTCGCAACATCCTGAGCTCAAGCAATCCTCCCACCTTGACCTCCCGAAGTGTTGGGATTACAGGAGTGAGCCACCACATCCAGCCTCAAAATGTATATTAAATAGGCTAAACACAATGTGTAGATTCTCCAAAAAAAACAAACAAAAAACAAACAAACAAACAAACAAAAAACCTAACATTTATTCCATGTTTTCCAGGATATCTTATTTTTGGGGAAGTTGATATTCCTAACCTCTCAGATACAAATCCAGAATTCTAGGCAAGACCTAGTTGGTGGATAAAGTGGCCTTTGGAAGTACAGGTCACAGAGTGGCTATGTTGCAGGTCACATACTTTAATTAGTTGAGAGGCTTCTCAGACAAGTTTGAGTATCTGGTTTCTTGGTCCACAACTGATTTTTGATTTGATATTACAATGAGGAAAAGAGTGAAAAGAGAAGAGGAGAGGCAGAGATGGTGGGAGAAGCTAGATGCATCAATAAAACTATCTGAAAGAAGGCAGGAGGTAGGAAAACCACCGGAAACAGACAAAATAATTTAAGTGAATTTAAATGATATAATAGTAGATGGCACTTCAGGTCTACAATCTCAAATAGACCCTAAAGACATCTCAGCAGAATAATGAGCTATCAATACTATATCACTGCTATTATGGATGACCAGAAACAATGATACCACCTTTGTGTGACACCTCCCCTGTTCGGGTCAACTTGCTCGACACTTTGCATTAGCCTGTGGCAGGCAGACAGTAACTATCACAACAAGGACCCTGAGTTACCAAGACAGCCAGCGTACATTAGTAGACCCTTCTTTTTTCTTACAAATGGAACAGCATTAAAAATATATTTTAAAATACTCTTTCCAAAATAATTCATTTTACACATTTTAAAAATAAACTTTGGCATCTTTTTATTTACAAATTCTTGAAAAATTAAATTAGTAAGAGTTAGTTGGAGCAGCTCCTTCGTAATCAATGTTTAATGTTTTAGGTATCACTGGACTTCACACAGCACAAAAAAGGAGAGAGGTATGCGGGCCTGTATGACCATGTGAAGTGAGGGTTAAGTGTTTTTAGGTTTTTGTGGGTTTGTTTTGTGTGTTTGTAGGTTTGTTTGGAGCTGTGGTTTCTACGTGGATTTTTTTTTTAAGAAAGTCAATGAAAAGGCAAAGATGATATCTGATTCCTAATTCTATTTCATCAGACCTACAAGATTCATGTATATCTATAATTTTAAAAATATAAAATGACATCTAAAAGAATTAAATACAGGCTAGGTGTGGTGACTCAAGCCTGTAATCCCAGCACTTTGGGAGGCGAGGCCAACAGATAACCTGAGGTCAGGAGTTCAAGACCACCCTGGCCAACATGGTGAAACCCCATCTCTACTAAAAATACAAAATATTAGCCAGGCGTGGTGGTACATGTCTGTAATCCCAGCTACTCAGGAGGCTAAGGCAGGAGAATTGCTTGAACCCAGGAGGCAGAGGTTGCAGTGAGCTGAGATTGCACTCCTGTACTCCAGCCTGGGCTACAGAGTGAGACTCCATCCAAAAAAAAAAAAAAAAGTATTAAATACTTTTTAAAGGCTAAAAGATGAGATTTAATAGTTAAAATTTATGAATCTCCAATAACGTAGACTATGGTTGAGTATGACATAGCTTTTTTTCTTTATTTATTTTTATTTTTTATTTTTTGGTAATACCAGGACATCATTTCTCTTTTAATAATAATGACAGGAGATGAGTGGGCCTGGACCTCTGTTTTCATCCCTACTTCTGGAGCTCCACCACACCCCATGCCTTCTGCCCTGTTCTGCATGTCCCTTTCTGAAAGGAGCAACCTGACCAGAGTTAGGGGCTAGATTTGGAAGTTGTTGTACTCTGGAATTCTTCAAAGGTATTTAGGAGTTGAGCTACACCCAAAGACCTGAAAACACCTCAGAGGATACCATGAGGAAGATTGCAAAAGTTCTGGCAGGATCAAGGCCTGTTAGCTTTCTTAAACATCTCCAATAAAGACTAATCCCTTTCTGTGCGCCTCACTTCTTGGTGCCCACATCTGTTCACATGCCCTTCTGCCCCTGGGCGTTCATGTCTTTTGTATCTTAGTGCCTTAGTCTCTTCTTTTGCTGCTTCATCTTCTACTTTTTCTCTACATTTTTAATTTACATTTCTCCATTTATAACTTCTCTAACTCACTGTTTTCCTCAAATAGATTATACATTTTAATTATGTTCTTCATTAGATCTTGTACTTTTTCATAGAAATGTACATTTACCCCATCTCTGTTGAATACAGGCTGATATGGTTTGTCTCTGTGTCCCCAACCAAATCTCATCTCAAATTGCAATCCCCATAATTCCCATGTGTTAAGGGAGGGACGAGGTGGGTAGTGATTGAATCACGGGGGTGGGGTTTTCCCCATGCTATTCTTGTGATAGTGAGTTCTCACAAGCTCTAATTGTTTTATAAGGCAATCTTCCCTGCTCTTGCGAGCTCTCTCTTTCCTGTCACCATGTGAAAGAAGTCTTTGCTTCCCCTTCATCTTTCATCATGATTGTAAGTTTTCTGAGGCCTCCCCAGCCATGTGGAACTGTGAGTCAGTTAAACCTCTTGTCTTTATAAATCACCCAGTATCGAGCACTTCTTTGTAGCTGGGTGAAAATGGACTGATATGTAGGTTAAACATTTCTTTTCAGAAATATTTCTGTTTGAGGGAATAAAGAAAGTTTTCTACTTTTAAAATTTGGTTTGATTATTAATTTCTATGATTCATGGCACCAGATTTATTAAAACGAAATGGCCCATTCATGACCTACATCTTCTAAAAAATCAAATCAAAATCACAAAGAATATATTTAAAAACATGCAAAAGAAAGATGAAAATGATAGGTAGTAAATTATTTTCATTTAAGCCTCCAAAGTTCATTATAAAACATATTTGTACCTGACCTGCTTACCATGTGGACACAAAAATTTATAGCAATAGCATATGACTTGATCACTTCTTACATGCCTTACATCATTCACCTCTACACAAATTTTAAAAAATACATTAATAATAATGACCATATAAAAAAGTTACTAGAGCTACAGTGACTATCAGATGTCCTAATTTAATCACAGATAAACATTATAATGTCCCATCAACCAGGAAAAAACACTTCCTATAATAATGAATATGAAGGCCATATTTAGAAAATTGTGAAACAAAATGAAATTTATTTATAATCTACCTCCTTTGTCTTATTTTATTTCTTCCCTATTGACCAATCCCCATCAACAATTATAAATAAAACATGAAATTGATACATTCAGTGTGCCTTTTATAGATTATTATAAATGAGTTTAAGGTATACATTTTATTTGACATGCTTTCCCTTCATTAAAGCACAGACTATATTTGTTTAGATTAAATATTAGGAAATTCTCAAAACTGACTTCTTCACTAAACCACCAGAGGCTTGGAAAATAATCAGTTTTACTTTTATTTCTGAAATGCAGAAAATTCCTGAAACTTAAAAAGAATAATGAGACTCAGGGTCATAAATGTTACACTACTTCATATCACTTATTCTGTCCCTAAGGTATCAACAAGTCCACAAATCCCGTCTGGGAAGAGTAAAGGGGAGAATTGTATCCATGAGTGTACTGCAATAGAAGTTACTAGTTAATTCCCAATTAACAATTTTGGTTCTATTCTTTGCACTATGGAAAGATTCTGAGAGCCCCGTTGACAGCATCTAATGGTGTCTTTCTATTTTCCTTGAGAGTCAAAAATAAGTAGCAATTTGATTTGTCCATCCGATTTTTTAATTATTCATTTGTATTACCTGCATTTTTCCTCCTTTCCATTTACGTAAAGTAAAATATTGAGGTTAATGTAACTCAGGGGTATCCCTTTCTCTGCAGAGTTGATGCATGGTTAATAGCACATGTAAAATAATTCAATCATTGGCTCCCTAAAAGCTATAAAGAGCCCTGACCACTCTTCCATGTACAAGCTTTGTTTTAGAAGTACACAAATCTTGTTTTTGGAGTTGGATGGGGAAGTCTGTGACATATAGTACACAGACTGATTCTAACAGATGGATTTTTCTTGAAATAGCTTCATTAGTTAATCATTTCTTTTGCATATACTTTTTTTTCTAGTTAATTGGCATAGCTGCCAGCTGGAGCTGTTAAGGATCCTCCAAAGAAGCTGATAGGTAGGGAGAAAATCCAATTGCCTCACCAATTCCAAGATGAAATGTCTATTAATTTCACAATACCCATTATGTGTTTTTAAAGTAAAATGTTTAAAATAATATTTTCTCTTATTCTAAATACCTTATTTGAACTGTGTGAAAACCAAATCAATCAATGAATTATCTGAAAGAAACTTCAATGAATTATCTGGAAGAAACGTTAGTAAATTATCTAGACTAGGGTTTTACAACCTTGGTAGCATTGACATTGTAGACCAGATCATTCTTTGTGTCTGTGTGGGGTCCGGTGGCAGTCTTGTTCTTTATATGCTGTTAAGAAGCATCTCTGGCTTTTACCCAATAGATGTCAGTAATGCCCCCAGTTGTAACAACCAATAATATCTCTAGACATTGCCAAATATCCTGGGGTACAAAATTGCCCTAGTTGACAACTGCTCTAGAAATAGATTGTTCCTAGTTTTAAATTCAACTGTTAAAATAATTTTATGTTTGTATGTACATATGCATGCATATAACTCCAGACATGCCTAATATATTAGAAATGACTGCCTTTCACTTAGGCAATTAAAATGTTTTGGGGGCAATTATTGAAGCAGCTTGTATTTTCATAAGTCTCTGGGTAAAGGCAAAAAAAAAATTAGTAACTTGTAACTACCAATAAATATTAATTATCTAAAAAATGCCATTGTCATTTTCATTATCAAAAGTATTGAGGGTTTCTTTTCCTTTAAGGAAAGTTCTCAGTATGACTGTATGAATAGATAAATAAAAAAAAAAATCATGTGGCGGCATTATTTGAGATATAACTGATTAATTATCAGCTTAGGTGCCTAAGGAATTTTTAAGTAAGAGAAATAAATGTAATTTAATGAAATGGACTTAGAAAAAAAACTAATCTGGGTCTGTTTTGACTTTACTATACACTTGTGAATTGATTTGGGACTCATAAAAGGGTTATTCAGATAGATAAATTTCCTGGTCTTTGAAATTCAGTAGTAAAAATAATATTCACCACCTTAGTGACTTTTCTGTAAGTCATATATTGATGGATCTAGGAAGAGTACCACAGAAATAAGATGTAAATCGCCATGACTTTTAAAAGGAAAACAATGGGCCTATTCTCATTTATAGTAATGGTAAAAATATCAGAACATGAAGTATACAAAGAGAATCATTTTTTATGTCAAAGAATATCCTAAATTCTAATCAAACTGCTTTCCTTCCAACAGAGGTTTTCTAATGGGAATTTGCTCAAGAAGGTTTTTTTGTTTGTTTGTTTCTTTGTTTGTTTGTTTTGAGATGGAGTCCCGCTCTGTCACCCAGGCTGGAAGGCAGTGGCATGATCTGGGCTCACTGCAAGCTCTGCCTCCCGGGTTCACGCCATTCTCCTGCCTCAGCCTCCCGAGTAGTTGGGACTAAAGGTGCCCGCTACCACGCCCGGCTATTTTTTTTTTTTTTTTTTTTTTTTTTTTTTTTTTTTGTATTTTTAGTAGAGATGGGGTTTCACAGTGTTAGCCAGGATGGTCTCTATCTCCTGACCTCGTGATCCACCTGCCTCGGCCTCCCAAAGTGCTGGAATTATAGGCGTGAGTCACCACGCCTGGTCTTAAGAGTTCTTTTAAGTTTTAACATTTATCAATTGCATGTTTGAATGTTTAATTCCGCCCCCCAACCCCCTGCCCCCAAATCAAGGCATTTACCTAAAAATTCCATTATGGTCTCTGTTTTCACTGTTTGACTTTCCAGGGCCATTGTAAGAATTTAGATTTTTTACTTTTTTTTTTTAAACACTCTTCTTTTAAATAGGAATATAACATTTCCTATTTAAAAATGTTATATTGTGCAGATTGTCACTTTTAATTCTTTCAGCTAACATTCAAGATACACTATCTGGCTTAGTGTGGCAAAAGTGAATTAACACATTTTGCATGTTAAGATTGCAACTCAAAGGCCTCAAGACCACGTACTCGGTGTGTTGTGTGCACATCCCTAAAATTCCATAGTGGTCCCTATTTTCACTGTTCAACTTTCCAGGACCATTGCAAGAATTTAGATTTTATACCTTATTTTTCAAAACCACTCTTCTTTTAAATAGGAAGTGGTATATTTTGCAGACTGCCATTTTTAATACTTTCAGGATACGCTATTTGACTTAGCACGGCAAAAGTGAACTAACACATTTTGCATGCTAAGATTTCAACTCCAAGGCCTCAAGACCCCGTACTCCGTGAGTTACCCGCACACAATGGACTTCACCCTGGTTGTAAGCCTGACACTGGGCTCTAGGGCTCAGGCAGGCCCTGCACACTTACTCTCTGCAGACTCTTTGGAGCGCCGGCCACTGGACGACTTGCGTAGCAGGCTGCGGCCGGAGGAGAACAGGCTGGTCAGTTCCTCCAGCGGGCTCGTGGGTGTCCGGGACCGGGAGCCGCCCGGGGCAGCCCCGTAGGTGTTCACCGCGGCGTTGACCATCTTGGCCCCATCTTGCGACACGGGTCTGGGGGTCGAGTGAGGCACTGAAGGAGAGCTCCTTGAGAGGCTGCCCGAATGCACAGCGTCATAAGGGGGAGGCCTTTTGAGGCTCAGGGGAGTCAGGGACCTCCCCATGCTGACTGGGGAGGGAGAGGTGGAGTGGCTTTTAGGGTAGCCGTGGGGAGACTGGGTTCGGTACAGCGTGGACGGGGGTGGGGGCGACGAGGAGAGCGCAGGAGTGGCAGAGGCAGGTCCCAGGGCCGCGGCCTGCTCTTTCTCCAGTTTCGCATGGCTGGGGACGTGGGACGGCAGCGCGGAGGGTGACGCCCCCGCCGGCTGTTTCATGTAAGACACGTTTTCCAGCACGGGAAGCTTCGTGACCTCCAGAGGGGTGAGCGGGGACTCGTCGGAGTTGGGGGAGCAATGTACGGGGGCGGGGGGGAATACCAGCAGAGGGGGTCTGTGAGAAAGCAGGTTGGGGAAGGGCGGGGGGATGTCACAAAGCAGCCCCTTGGGGGGGCATGGCACTGAGGCCTTGGCAAAGTCCAAGTCAGGCACCGTGGGAGTAGCACACTGCGAAGAACAGCTGTGATGGTCAAAGTCACATTTGGTGTCTTGGCCCAAGTCGTCAAAGATGGGGTACTTCATTTCCTCGTAGACAGCCTCGCTCTGGTCGTCGTCCTCCTTCCTGAAATCTCTGAGAATGTTCCCCACCATCTCGATGTACACGGGCTCCTCTTCCTCGGGGTCTCCCGCGGGGCTGCCCATCTGGGACAGGGAGGAGTCCCGCGGCAGCGATGTCCTCCGGGGCCCGTGCTTTTTGATGTACGTTTCATCGAAAGATGTGCTCAGCTGAGTGTTCGGATTCCGCTTCGGTTTGGGAGGAGGAATCTTCTTGGAATATTCATCACTGTGGGGTCTTGGTTTAGCTGACACTAAAAGAAGAAAAAAAACGTAGTGGAATAGATGAGTATAATTGGAAAGTTTTCAAAAATGATTTGCATGTGGGTTTACTACAATAAACTTTAGACCAGAGGGGTAGACAGCTTCATTCTTAGTTTGAGGTTCAGACTAAAAATCAACCAAAGAGTCAAGCATTTTCCATATTTAGAAAACTTGGTGGAATAATAGTCATCTTTAAACTGATATTAATAATCTAACACTGATAAATGCATTAAAACCAGGACTGTTCACTCCTTTCCCTTAGAATGCCTAAATAGAAGCTTTCAGATGAAACATATTGGATAAAAGCAATCATAAATTTTGTGAAAACTAACCTGCATGAATTGAGAATGAAATGCAGGAGGAAAAAAAAAACCCAAAAACTAGAGTCTCTGTTGGCACTATTGGTCAAAAATACCATACAGATTGCACCCTTTTACTGATGTGGTTTTTGCAGGTGAACACATCTTGCTTGCATTTAGGATAAAAATTTCCCAGCCTGCTAGACTTAAAATCTGTCTTGGTTCAAATAAATAGCTTCCATACAGATGGGTCTGATATTTCAGGGGAAATTGATGTGAAAATCTTATGAGGCTAGACAAGTTAATCTTTAAATCTCCAGGTATTGTTGATTATGGTGTGTTTTCCTGTTTTTGTTCTTAAGATCTCTTATGATATTCCAAGTGCTGTCTCGGAATGAATTTATTAGGTATGTTCCACTGACACATCAGAATGCCCTCGAGAGTTTTAAAAGAGAATAACTCAGGGAACGATGTGTAAGTTTTAAGGATAACTTCTGGAAACTCATAACAGATATGTGTACCAAAGCATTGCACAGCCTGCTGGAAGACCCTTTATTGGCAAAACATAAACTTCTGACACCATACAATAGCATGGAAGAGGCTGGCAAATGCCTGTGACTCAAATCAATTGTTTAGCATGCAAGGAAGGTACTTGAGTCTTGTTATTATCTCATTATCTCATTGTGTTGATATATGATTACAGAGATCATCTTTATTATGCAATGTAGCAGAATGTGGTTGCTTACAGAAGATGATAGCATATAGTGTAAGTTGACAGTACAGCTTAGAGTTGTAAGACTATGAGGAGCTAACAGGCTAAAGAGAAGGGTGTCAAGGCACAAATGGGGAAACACCTGAATTTTCCTTTTTTTTTTTTTTTTTTTTTTAACTTTAACTGGCCTAATTTATATACAAGAGTTTTACTAAAACGTGGTAAAGGAGCTGAAAATGATTCAGAATAAGCTAGATGGCTGCTCCACCCATCAACTGAGCCTTCAGCAACAGGGAACCAATCAAATATTCTAGCAGCGACTATGTGTTTCACCTTTCTAGATCACTCCTGTTTCAAATATTTTGTTCCAATGTGCCTATGATGATGGTTTTACTCACTACAACCAAACAGCTTTTTGAGGGGAAGGTTCGTAATGTGTCTAGAATTTCCATTAACCCATACCGGGTAGAACTAGATGTTATTTTCCAGGGGGGCTGTAGCAGTAAAGTCTTTTAATGCCCAAAGTGAAAAGCCTAGAGACAAAATGGAGTGAAAGTTACGCAGTCAATCTTTTTAGGAGGGACCCAAAGCAACCAATAATTGTACCACCTAACTTGACATGTATTTTACTGGTTTTGAAATCTCAGTACATTAATTTTCATATGATTTTAATAAGTCATCAGATTATATACAAAAGTCTGAACCCCAATAAAGTAAAACTATAAATCAGCGAACAAGGTTTACATAGTTTTGGTCAGGACTTGGAAGAACCAAAGCTCATCCAGACTATTCTTCTGAAACTTGTTTCCTGCCATTTTCAACAGCAAGAAATGACTGTAGACCAAGTACAGGTTCTGGGAAATTATTTTCTACAAATATTGAGTTCTAGGGATTGAATGGAGTGGGGCTGAGGGAATTCTTTGAGGGCAGAGGACTGAAGAGTTAGGTGCTCTATGAAGGGAGGGTTAATCTAAGGCTAGAATTTAGTGTGTCCCTGAGATGGGTAATTTCATCATATGGAAATAATCACATTTAGAATTATGTTTTCATTTTTTACCCTCTTAAATTATAATTTACTTTCATTATCTTTGCCCCTTCACTAAAGTCTGATACTCCAGAATAGACTGCGGAGAGAAATAACAAGGTAAGAACTTAAGCATCTGCTAAGCCTATGCCTAGATAGCAGCACTGGATTTATGGGAGACTACGGTGTGGGATTCCCAGGTAGTGAGGCTGTCAGTGGCAGATCTGGGCATGGTACGGTATTCAGAGAAGCAACAGTTGATTAACAACACTGGTGAAAACTTCTCTCTTTCCCACACAGATGAGAAAGTGGCCTTTGGAATGGAAGAGAGCTATGTTTGGATTTACTCCAATTGTGAGCAAATGCCATTTCATTTTGTTTGCCAAAAGAAACAGAAAAAAATTAAATAAAACCCCTCTATATCTATGAAATGATTTAAGAAAGAGAAGTTTCTATTGCAGAATGCAGCATACTTAAAATTAAGTAGAACAACTGCTAATTGAGAAGGAATCTAGACAATCCATTTACGAACAATTTCAATGACAAACCAAGTATAGATGTTGTATGACAAGGGAAACAAAATATAACATCTTATGGTGCCTGTGAGATTATCAGAGTTGACAGTTGCTATTGACTGAATTGGGTCCCCATTCTTCCACAAAAAAGTCTTCTGTTGAAGCCCTAACTTCCAAAGTGATGGTATTTGGAGATAGATCCTTTGGGAGATAATTAGGCTTGGATGAGGTCATGAGCATAGGACCCTCATGATGTGACTGATTATAAGAAGAGACAGCAGAGTTCTCTCTCTCTCTCTCTCCTCTCTCTCTCTCTTTCTCTGTGTGTGCATGCGTGTGTACGTATGCCGTATGAGAACAGAGACAAAGCATCAGTCTAATCAGTCTACAAGTCAAGTAGAGAGCCCTCACCAGAAACTGACCATGCTACTATCTTGATTTGGAACTTTTAGCCCCAAGAATTGTGAGAAAATTTCTCGAATTTAAGCCACTCTCTAATTTTGTTACAGTAAAACAAGTTTAGTTACTTAAGACAACATTATATTTATTAAGTCCTAATGTAAAAGACCTTTACAGATGAACAATGAACATTTTAATTTCATCCTCTGGGATTGGAAAACTTTAACTTTGTTATTTTAGGATTAAACAACTCTTTCTAAGCCCCTTAAGTTTCTCCTGCTCCCTGTCCCCTACCTCCCTTAACTTTTACAACTATGTCACAGAGAGCACATTCTGGCTACATCTAGAGATGCTCATCCCATACAAGGGCCAAGAGCACCCTTCTACCACATGGCTTGTCATGCTCACTCTTTTGAGCTGACTCTCTGATTCTGGTTTCTAATTTGTGGAAGGCACTTACTACTTAAATCTGACCCATTCTCTGGATGTTTGCTGTTTGTTTTTTGTTTTGATACTTTTACTCCTGTTTCATGCTGCTCTGCTTGTTCAGTCCACAAGCTGAAGTTAGTCTCTAGCCTGCCTTGCCATGGAAATCCCTCTTTATCTAGGCAAGCTTCTTTTCTCTTCCCTTCCCTGCTGGTGAAGAGATCCTAATGCAAGCAGATTCATAAAGTTCAATGAATTTCCCCTCCAGTCCTTTTTCTTATTATTGATCCAACTTTAAAATGAAGGTGTGAGTGTGGGGTAAAATGGCACATGCCTGTAATCCCAGTACCTTGGGAGGCGGAGGCAGGTGGATTACTTGAGGTCAGGAGTTCGAGACCAGCCTCGCCAACATGGTAAAACCCCATCTCTACTAAAAGTACAAAAATTAGCCAGGTGTGGTGGTACATACCTATAATCCCAGCTATCTCAAGAGGCTGAAGCAGAAGAATCGCTTGAACCCAGGAGGCAGAGGTTGCAGTGACCCAAGACGGCACCACTGCACTCCAGCCTGGGTGACAGAGCGAGACTCTGTCTCAAAAAAAAAAAAGAAAAAAAAAATTAAATTAAATGAGGGCATGAAGATGTTTTGAGGATAGACTCTTCAGTAAATTATAGATGATCAGGATGAATTAACAGATTCATTCTTTCAATATGGGGGCAGGGGCTTCTTTAAAAAAAAAAATCTGCTTTTCATTCCCTGATATCCATCCTTGTAATCTCATGGTTCTTTGTGGTAAATCAGAGGAGGAAACAAATTTGTTTCCAATAAACTAATTTTTCTTTTCATTTTCCATGAATCATCTGGTTCTACCTTAGTGCAAGTATTGAGTAAATAATTTATATAACAATGAAAATGTGTTTCAACTGTTACTATCATGGGTGCTGTTTTAAAAGTGTATCTATGTAAGAAAAGTATGAAATTTCAGACAACATTGTCCCATAATTTATTCCAACTTAACCTCATTCTAGGAACTTAAAATTTTTTTTAAAAACCATTTTATTTAAAATGCCACTTCTTTATAAGGTACTTAAAAATAGTCTTGTGCTACATACATAGATGCTAAAATATTGCTAATAAAAGACAATAAAATGGCACTGCAAATTTCAACATTTAACCAAATTCAACCATAATAAAAAGGTGATTTTCATCACTCTTGAATATATTTTAAATTATTTCTAATAAGCCCAAAGATAGAAGCAATAATTCCTGTTAAGCTTCAGAACACAAGTTTTAATGCTTAAAATAGTATAATGACAGTAGCATTTAATAAGCAGAAAGTGACATTTTTGAAATGAGCTATGTGAGCACAAAGGTTATACATGGCTTTCAGTCATGCCCAGATGATCTTCCTTTCACAGCTAATTTTGGAAATTCACCACGTGCCTTGTCAACCTATCTTTAGGAAATACTTTTTTCCTTATTAAAAAGAAAGTGTAATGTAAAACCATGCTTTAGTATCTGTAGGTGTTCTTGACCCAAGAGGTGAAAAAAAAGAGATACAACAGAGGTTAGCCTTGTCCCTTCCTAGAAAGACTGTGGCCACAGAATCCCAGAATACAAAGGGCTCTTCGAGATATCCAGCCCAAATTCCATATATTGCTAATGAACAAATATGAATTCCTTATTAACCACAGTATCTAAGAGAATCTCATAACTTAAATTTAATTCCACACCCTTTGAAACAAAGAAACCCGTAAAGGAAAAAGCTATGCAATTCATTATTTTGTATAGGGCATAAAGTATCCTTTTAAACAGTCCTTTCCATAGCAGCACTATAACTTTGCATGTCGTGTTTTAGAGTTATATTTAAATAAGTAATTCAAACAGGAAAATGTGAATCCATTGAAGGAAAATAACGTCTACACTGTGTGATACTGGAACTGGCTGATTCTGGAAGGTGAGAGACACATTTCCCACTTTCAGCAGAACTGTGCTCACAATAACTCTTTTCACAACTCACAACTCCATGACTTTGAAGGATATTTTTATTTTCACAGTCACAAGCCCCACAATACTATCCACTATTGTTTTTTTTTTTTTTAATTAAGATGTTAAGGAATGGAAGTTGCAAACTCAGTCCGTTTATAGTAGGAACAAGAAAGCGTAATCATGCACAAAAAGGATTAGGTTTAAAGTAGTAGGACCCGTGTTACAGTACTGGATCTGGCGACAGTGAAAACAGAGAACTCAGATGAACGTTTTGGTGGGACCAAATGAAGTAAGGCATGGAACTGGCTCAACAGTGTGGTCAGAAAGTCAAGTGGGACTGAAAGGGTCTTGCCTTAAACTAGAAGACATGATTCTAATCCCTTCTCTGCCTCAGTCAGGATGCAGAACACTGACAAATTAATTTGAAGTGTATTTTTATTTACACTCACTTTTGCTATATACACAACAAGGGACTTTAATCAGAACTACTGTTCTTTAAAGTATTCATTTCAACTCACTAGTTGTAAAATAAAATTAGAGTTTGTGACCAGCATTTTAAAACAATAAATTAGAATAGATTAGAAAATATGATTACCTTTCATGGGAAAGAGCTAAAGGTTGCTTCTTGAAACAATATATAAGTATATAGAAATTCCCTAAGCCACACATATTTCTTATAGGTCATGATCAAGAATGTTTGGAAAACCCTAAACCAGAACACCTGTGGCTGAAAGTCTCCAGTAACTGATCTATAAATTCTTTTTCTCCCTATACCTACATATGTTCTCATTCAGTAAGAGGTGGAGTCTATTTCTTCCTCCCTTGATTCTGGCAGCTTCCACTTTCTCCCAAGGAAAGCAAGCCACTAAGTCATAAATCTGACCACTCAAAAGATCACCATGCTGTAAGGAAGCTCAAGCTATCCATGGGGAAAAGAACCAAGAAATGGAATCAATAATGAAAATGAAACCCTAGCCATACAACTTCAGTGAAGCTGTCCCAGTGGTCCCCACATCTGTCTGAGCTACCCTAGATGAGATAGCAGACATTTTGGCTCAGTGGTAAGCCATGTCCACTGTGTCCTGTTGAATTTTTAACCCACAGAATTTTGAGCAAATATAATCAATGCTTTTTATATCTCTAAATTATGCAGTTATACATACCTAAAACTGGTATCAGAAGTACAGTGCTACTATAATAAAAATCTAAAACCTGTACACCGGTTTTGGCACTCAGTGACAGCAGAGGCCTGAAGGGTAATGAGGAGACCAGCTGGAAGCTCTAAAGCTGTTAAGGAAATTGATATTGGAGGCTGGGAAAAGAGAGCGTGGTGTTATATATTGGGGAAAAATTGGCAAGATGTTGCCTGTCGTAATGCAGAAAATACGAAATGTACCTAATGAAATTGTGGACCTAATGAAGGTGAGTTCTGGAAGAAGATGAAACTGTGAGTTGGTTGTTTTAGCCATGTACAATAGAGGACTGCAGGAGACAGAGCACTAAAGAAAGAGCTGCTTAGTTTTCAAGCAGAAATGAAAGGAAATAGTTCCAGCACAGTGTTTGCCATGAAGACTTTTCTGAGCAGCAAAGGGTTTCAAAATAAAAACAAGCCTCAGAGCAAAGGTCAAATTCAGAGCTCTGCCAGTAAAACGTGGACTTGGTGTAAAAATCAAATTAAGGGCTTGAATATAAGAGCCCCTGTTGACATCTCTGAAAGGTTTAAGGTACTGAACCTGGGGCTCTTAAGAATGTCACAAGCACTGTGCCACAATGCCCTGACCATAGCCTTAAGTAGAGAGGAGCCTGTCTCAAGGCAATCTGTGGTTCTGTCTTTCATCTAAAGAAATGTAGTATGATCTCATTCATAGAAAGCCCACAAAAATTATCAGGATACTTTGCAACACTGTTAGACAGGACAGAGATAGTTCAAAATTTAAATTAAAAAACATTTTGGGCTCCAAATTTTTTAAAGGCTGGAAGTAGCTAGGAAAACTACTCACTTGCAGGTACAGGTCATTTGTTATAGAAAAGAAAAGATGATTTGGAGAGTAGATTCAAGAACTTAGAGAGCAAAATCAAGAACCACAGATAATCAAAACCAGGGAGCAAAACTGGGCCCTTACCAACAATTTTTTTTTCTTTTTTTTTTTTTTGCCCTCAGAGTAGGAAGAACTGGACACATGAGTCTAATTGAACTTCTGAATTGCTGCAAACCAGTGACTCCTATGTCCCTCCCCTCCCTCTAGCCCCCACTTTTTGAATGAGACTGTACATCACACTTTACCTGCCCCTGACCTGACAGTGTATATTGGGTTTGTGTGGTTGCAGATAAATTGTACTTTTAATTGAAAGCCTTTGCATATGAGGCATTGCAACCTAGGAGCTGTCCTGAGAAACTGCACCAAGGTGCTTCATTGCACATGGGCATGATTTAGATGATGAAACCTTGATTTCAATCTGATGTTGCCATATCATGAAACTTTTGGGGAAGAGGGTGAGAATATTTTGCCTATTGGAAATACTGTGGCTGGAAGGCAAATTTCATTTGACAGTCTTTCAAGAGAGCCACCCTCAACACCTTCCCTTCTTTTACACATTCTGTCTATCAATAGATAGGATCTATCTCCCTCTCCTGAAATAAGAGCTGGCCTTGTTTCTTGCCTTGACCTACAGAGTGTGTCAAAAGTGATTTTCTATGTCTTAGATGTAAGAGGACTGGCGGGATTCACTTCCTCTATCTTGAGAGCCAATTGCTGTGAAAGACCTCTGAGACCAACACGTTATGAAGAAGCTCAACTTAGTCATAGAAGAGGCCACACAGAGGAGAAAGATTGCTCAGATATATGAGTGAAGCATTATTCAATGTTCCAACCACCCCAACTGCCAGCTGAGTACAGAAAAATAAGAGGCCCTAGCCATTGTCACATAGAGCAGAGGAACCACCCATATGAGCCAACAACTCACAGAACAATAAGAAATAATAAAATCTGGGGGCCAGGCGTGGTGGCTCACACCTGTAATCCCAGCACTTTGGGAGACTGAGGCAGGTGGATTACGAGGTCAGGAGTTCGAGACCAGCCTGACCAACATGGTGAAACTCTGTATTAGAAATACAAAAATTAGCCTGGTGTGGTGGCAGGCATCTGTAATCCCAGCTACTCGGGAGGCTGAGGCAGGAGAATTGTTTGAACCCTGGAGGCAGAGGTTACAGTGAGCCAAGATCACGCCATTGCACTCCAGCCTGGGTGACAAGAACAGAATTTTGTCTCAAAAAAAAAAAAAAAAAGAAGAAGAAGAAGAAAATTGTTGTTGTTCTAAGCCATGGTATTTTGGTTTGGTTTATTATACGGAAATAGATAACTGAAAAAAAATCCAAAATTAATTTCCTGTGCATGTGGATATCTTGTTGAAAAAATATTGTCATTTTCATAGAACTAGGGTATAGACTTTACCCTGAGGATACATAAAGCATCCTTTTAGAATACAGAAATTAAGAAAGTAAGCTTTCCTTTGAGTATTATAAAATCACCACAGGATGATTCAGAGAAGAGATATAAAAAGATTACATATTTTCTTGTCAAAAATCTGGATTGAAATCAGAAGAGAAGGTATTATTATATATAAAGGAAGAACAACCAGAGTAGAGGTCGCCAACCACAGGGATGGAAAACCTTAAGACCATAGAGCAAAGCCTGGTGGCCCCTCACGGCAGTACCTAGGGGATCCAGTCCTCTGTCAGATCTCTGTTGTGGACATGGACCCAGTATGCTAGTAAAGTCTGAAGCCACTATATACATAATTCTTATGAGTCATTCATTTTCTAAGTTCAGATTCGATGAGAAAGCTTTTAATAATTTAGATTTCCAAAGTTTTATGCCTATGTTTCTAATATGATTGACTGTGTCCCCACCCAAATCTCATCTTAAATTGTAATTCCCATAATCCCCACAAGTCATGCAAGGGAACCGGTGAGAAGTAACTGAATCATGGGGGTGGTTTCTTTCATGCAGTTCTCATGATAATGAGTTCTCACAACATCTGATGGTTTTATAATCGTCTGGCATTTCCTCCACTGGTACTCATTCTCTCTCCTGCACCCCTGTGAAGAGGTGCCTTCCGCCATGATTGTACGTTTCCTGAGGCCTCCCAGCTATGCAGAACTGTGAGTCAATTAAACCTCTTTTCTTTATAAATTACCCAGTCTTGGGCAGTTCTTTATAGTGATGTGAGAACAGATTAATACAGTAAATTGTTAATGGATAGCAGGGCACTTCTGTAAAGAGAGCTGAAAATGTGGAAGTAACTTTGGAACTGGGTAACAGGCAGAGGTTGGAACAGTTTGGGGGTCTTGGAAGAAGAAAAGAAAATGTGGGAAAGTTTGGAACCTCCTAGAGACTTGTTCAATGGTTTTGACCCAAATGCTAATAGTGATGTGAACAATGAGGTCCAGGCTGAAGTGGTCTCAGTTGGAAATGAGGAACTTCTTGGAAACTGGAGTAAAGGTGATTCTTGCTATGCTTCAGCAAAGAGACTGATGGCATTTTGCCCCTGCCCTGGAGATCTGTGGAACTTTGAACTTGAGATAGCTGATTTAGTGTATGTGGTGGAAGAAATTTCTAAGCAGCAAAGCATTCAAGAGGAAGCAGAGCATAAAGTTTGGAAAATCTGCAGCCTGACAATGCAATAGAAAAGAAAAATCATTTTCTATGGAGAAACTCAAGCCTACTGCAGCTGCAGAAATTTGCGTAAGTGACAAGGAGCTAAATGTTAATCACCAAGATAATGGGGAAAATGTCTCCAGGGCATGTCAGAGACCTTCACAGCATCCCCTCCCATCACAGGCCCAGAGGCCAAGGAGGAAAAAAGGGTTTTGTGGGCTGAAGCCAGGGCCCCCCCTGCTGTGTGAAGCCTCAGGACATGGTGACCTGCATCTTAGCTGCTTCAGCTCCAGCCATGGCTAAAAGAGGCCAAGGCACAACTTGGCCACTGCTTCAAAGGATGCAAGTCCTAAACTCAGGCAGCTTCCATGTAGTGGTGGGCCTGTGAGGGCACAGAAGTCAAGACTTGAGGTTTGGGAATCTTCACCTAGATTTCCAAGGATGTATGGAAATGCTTATAGGTCTAGGCAGAAGTTTACTGAAGAAGAAGAGCCCTCATGGAGAACCTCTGCTATGGCAGTGTGGAAGGGAAATGTGGGGTGGGAGCCCCCACACAGAGTCCCCACCATGGCACTTCCTAATGGAGCTGTGAGAAGAGGGCCACCATCCTCCAGACCCCAGAATGGTAGATCCACCAACAGCTTGCACCGTGTGCCTGGAAGAGCCTGAAAAACCCACAGACACTCAACACCAGCCTGTGAAAGCAACCCAGAGTGGGGCTGTACCATCCACAGCCATAGGGACTGAACTGCCCAAGGCCATGGGAGCCCACTTCTTGCATCAGCGTGGCCTGGATGTGAGACAAGGGGTCAAAGGAGATCATTTTGGAACTTTAAGATTTAATGACTACCCTATTGGATTTTGGACTTGCATGGGGTCTGTAGCCCCTTTGTTTTGGCTAATTCATCTGGTTTGGAACAGGTGTTACAACCCAATGCCTGTAACCCCATTGGAAGTTCTAACTTGGAAGTAACTAACTTGCTTTTGATTTTACAGGCTCATAGGTGGAAGGGACTTGCCTTGTCTCAAATGAGACTTTGAACTTGGCCTCTTGGGTTAATGCTGGAATGAGTTAAGACTTTGGGTGACTGTTGGTAAGGCAAGATTATGTTTTGAAATTTGAGGACATGAGATTTGGGAGGGGCAAGAGGCAGAATGATATGGTTTGGCTATGTTCCCACCCAAATCTCATCTTATAGTTCCCATAATCCCCACGTGTTATGGGATGGACCCAGTGAGAAGTACTTGAATATTCGGGGCAGTTTTCCTCATGCTGTTCTCATGATAGTGACTGAGTTCTCATGAGATCTGATGGTTTCATAGGCATCTGGCATTTCCCCTGTTGGCACTCATTCTCTCTCCTGCTGCCCTGTGAAGAGGTGCCTTCCACCACGATTGTAAGTTTCCTGAGGCCTTCCCAGCCATGCAGAACTGTGAGTCAATTAAAACTCTTTTCTTTATAAATTACCCAGTCTCAGGTATTTCTTTATAGTGGTGTGAGAATGGACTAGTACAGTTTCTTACTAGAAAACGAGCAAAGTGGGATTCTAGTTCTATGTACCCATCTTTTTGAGTTTGGCTACTCTAGACATCTGATGAGAGGGAGTTTCTGAGCTTGTACATTGTGGCCAAACCTATACCAAGGCAAACTCAGCACAGTAACACCCTTTTGTGAAAATCTATCCAGGCAGGCAGCCAGCATTTCCAAGAAGACACAGCCCTCCATTCACAGTGTATATCACAAGTTCTAGTTTGATATTTGCATTCCAGGGCAGTATCTTGTTTCCAAATCACTCTCCTGTTCTAGACATGGGATGCCCATTAGACATAGCCTGCTTGTAGAGAACAGAAATAGCGGTGGTGCTGCAGACACTTCCTCAGCTCTACTACTACAGGCTCTCAGATTGCACCTGCCATTCCATCCTTTACACAAGTCTAGTAAGATAGAGAAAAGAATTAGAGACAATGTATCTATCAGGGGGAGGAACTATTCTGAATGAATGATCTCAGTGGGAGGTTATGCTAAAATATTAGGTTCCATAACCTAATGGATGTGAACAGCAGAGCGTAAGACATGAGAACACATAGGGAGAACGTGCTCTGGAATCAGATTTCAGTTCCAATCCTCTCATGATCTTGAACCACTATTTAACCTGTTTCTTCATCTATAAGGAGGAGATATTTGTAGGACTGATTATGAAAATCAAATGAGTCTGTGCATTTAAAACCATTATCAGAATTCCTGCCACTTGGAAGGGCCTCAAAATATATACCTATTAACATTTTACTTTCTCCAAAACAATGAGTTTATTCCTGCTCCCAGGAATGCTTGTGTCCCTGTTGAAACATTGAAGCCAACAGCCCAAAATACAGCACTATGACATGCTGGCCTAAAGAAGCAGCCTCAAGGTCTCTCTGACCTCCCCCGTCTCTCCTCCCTTCTCTCAATCCCCTCTCTCTTTGAAAGCACAGAATTGAGTTGTTATCTGAAGTTTCCTTTCTGCCTAAAGCCCAGACCTACCAAAGAAGAAAACAATTTTCTCTGGTCCCTTCCCTGAGTTTTAATTAACTTAAATCATACTGCAAAAAGAAAGACCAAAGTCTGTCAACACACCTGAACAGACTTGTGTCATAAACCATTGTCTTCTATTTCTGTCCCTTTCAGTATCTCAAAGATAATCATTTACCAGCCATTGTCTGCTCTGTGGGCCCAGCAGACTTCATCCTAGGCCACTTTATCTTCTCCAAGTCCATCCATTTCCCCTCTAAAAATTATTTACTATCCCTCATATTGCCGCGTTTCTTCCATTTCCCCTTCCCCCATGAAGAAAGTTATATAAACATCTGTACCCCATTGGGTTATTAGGTAATCATTCCTCCATGATTTCCTTGTGCTGTGCACATTAAAATAAATTTTGTGTGCCTTTTCTCTTATCTTCCTTTTTTTAGTTGATTTTCAGGAAACCTCCAGAGTATAAAGGGGAAAGCTTTCCTTCTCAACCGCTACATCTCCTATACAATGCTGACTTCTTTGTGCCACTCAGATCTCAGCATAAATGTTACCTCTCCAAAGAGGTCTTCTATGCACATCCAATCAGCACTTGTCCCTGTTGGATATTTTCCTCTAGTTTTCCTCTCTATTGGTTTATGTGAGCTTATTGGTGCCTGTGTAGGTATTTTCCTTTTTCCCACTTGACTATAATCTCCATGACAATAAAGGTTTCTTGTCTATCTTGATCTTTGCTAAATGATTAGGGTAAAGTGACTAGACTATCACAGGTTCTAGGTAAATATTTGTTCACTGCTGAGTGACTTACAGACCTTTGACATTCTTAGAATTGGCATTCAGAATTTGGGGTATTTTGTAATAACCCTAAAGAGTCATGAGCAACCCTATAATTTGTCATTTCCTCAAATAGTCTTTAAGAAGTGGGATGATGAGACTAATGAAGAGTGGTAATACTGGCAAAAGAAACAAAAGGAGAGTGGTAAGAGTGGTCAGTGAAGGAATACTCAACATTTTCCATGTGGAAAAATTGAGGCAGGTTAAATATTTTACTTGCCAAAAAGGAAGGTTAGAAAAATTAACTGAGAAATTGATATTTTCCTCTTTTGGTTCCCTTTTACTCAAAGTAAAGGTCAAGGGAAGGCATGAAGGGTCAGGGCAGAGGGAAATCGCATGTTAGATTTTGCAATGTATAAAACACTTAAGGTCTAATGACTTTGTAAGCATAATCCCAGACCATAAATTTGGGATTAAAACAATCATTTTTTGGCAAAAACCTCCTGTGTAGTTATAAAGCTTAATATAGCAAGGCCATTTGAAAGAATATCACTAGTAATATAGGAAATAAAAATATCCTAAAACTCCTTTATAACTCTCATTCTTCCTATGTGTGAAAGTGATGCCATGTGGGATTGCTCTGAAGTAGCAAAGAAATACTGCAAAAAATGCCGCAGCCAGTATGATTTTTCTTCCTCTAATAGCGTGCCAGACCTCCGATCATAACCCAAAATATTTTCCATCCTTTTTCCCCTTGGCTTCTTCATATGCCCTTCACTCTAGCCAAAAGAAACTACCACTGTTCCCCCACACTTATCAGATATGTATATGTTCAGACTTTACTGAGACATTTCCCCTGTTTCTGTACCATCTTACCCTAAATAAGACCCTTCCCATCTTTTCAGGTCCAACTCAAACATTACCAACTCCTCCCTTTCCTCCTTTCTTTCCTGCTCCTCCTCCTCCTCCTCCTCCTCCTCCTCTTCTTTTCTGTTTGTTTGTTTGTTTTTTCACTTTGGGCTTCATCTCTTTCTTTCTTGTGAACTTCCTCATTTTTACCTTGTACTTGATTATCAGCTTCTCTCTCAATGGCTATGAGCTTTCTGAAGGGATAATTAATCTTTTTAAAAGTCCCAGCAAACTTTACACAGCAACTTGCTCCCATAGGCAATCAATTAATAATTACTATAAATAACTGTTCACGGGATAATAAACTGTAAGTGTATAATGATTCAAAGTTTTCAAATCTTTTCCTCATATATCCCTTCAAATGTTCTTTTTCTCTTTCCTCGACTTTCATTTTTTTAATGAAAGTTTACGTGCCACATAATGAGGTTGCAGTCAACCATGGATCCCATATCTGTGGTCGCATAAGATTATAATACTATATTTTTACTATACCTTCTCTACGTTTATATATGTTTAGATACACAGATACTTACCATTGTGTTACCATTTCCTGTAGTACTCAATATCATGACATACTGTACAGGTTTGTAGCATAGGAGCAATAGGCTCTACCTTATGGCCCAGGTGTATACTAAGATATGCCATCTGGGTTTGCATAAATACACTCTGTCATGTTCCCATGAGAACAAAATTGCCTAATGACACATTTTCTCAGAAAGCATCCTTATCATTAAGAAATGCATGACTGTAGATGCAAACACACATGTACACACACACATACATTACTGTAGGTTCCTCAAACCAAGAGATCTCTGAGTGGTTTTATCTCAGCATATCAATCACCTCCACCCACTGGTAATCAAACGCTAGGAAGTCCAAGCTAAGGAAAACAATACACACGTTTAAAACTTAGGGTTTGCTGAGCTATTAAACCAGTGGTTGATAACTCTTTTTCCTTTTCTCTTTGCCCAAATATTTTGAAGCCATCAGCAAGTTTTCTTTACAAGTTCCCTGTAGCTATCACTTGCAGCATTTCTACCTATAGTGAAAGGAAGTTACCAAGTAAGTTGATTTCCTAAGTCTTAAGTGAAAGAAATGTGACAGCATAAAAGTGTCCATGGAAAATGCATGATGCTAAGCACCCAGTAAAAGCACAGTTAATTTGGATTCAACCCAGGGGGGATATTATCTTAAAGAAAAGTAAGTTGGGAGAAAAATCTGATTAATGATTGGAACATTTCTCCTGTCCCTGGGGCAGTCAACTCTGTAGAAGCTGAATCCCTGCCGTTTCATAGATACAGTCTGCTGAGGATTATCCTTTGGAAGTCTGTCCTGGTTGTGATAAAAAGATAGAAATGTTTGTGATCTTTTTAAGTACCTGAGATCACAGAGGAAGCAGCATGGAATTACAGAGCCATAAAACATTTCATCCAACCTCATTGAAGTTGTGTTGCTGTATGCTAACATCTCCTTTAATGGAACTGTAGCTTCAGTAATAATAGTAATAATGATAATAATGCATAATAATAATAGCCATCTTTTATCAAATGCTTTATTTGTATCAGACAAGGTGCTTTGGGAGGATTATTTCATGTAATCCTTACAACATCCCTATGAGGTAGGTACTATTATAAACTCCATTTTACAGAAATTAAAATATAGTTACAGAGAAATTGAAATACTTGCCCAAGTGGCAGAAACTGGGCAAACATGGGTGAGCTGACTCTAGTCACCATACTGTCAAAAAGACTAATTTGCCTCTATATATGATGGTGTATATTTGTTTTACAAATATATTGTTAAGGGCATTTTTTTTAACCATTTTTTAAAACACTACCAATACTCTTCCATGAGTCAAATTAGCCTAAATTCTAATCCCAATTTAGTAGTTGTATAACCTTGGGAAAGTCAACTCTAACTTTACTAAGCCTTGTTGAGCTCAACTGTTAAATGGATATAATGATGCTTATTCACATATGCATGTGCGGATTTAAAAAGACATTCTATCTCAAGTATTTAGCATACTGCCTGGGATATAGGAAGGGCTTAAAATGTAGAATCAAATATTATCAATTATTATTGCTATACATGGAGAATTATCTCTGATTACACTGGAAGATATGAGAGCATATGCTTTTACACACACTTCCCATTTATCTATCACAGAGCTATAAAAATTAATGGTGCCAATACCAAAGAATCTACCAGCTCTGGGAAATTATGAAATGAGTGATTTTGCAAATAAATACAGATTTTATGTTCATTGAACTATGAGATCAATATGTCAGTTTCCTTCTGCATTAGGTTTATAGCCCGTGTATGTGAAGGTAAAAGAAATGGATTTACTTTGAACAAAAAAAGCAACCTTTGTTTTAAAAATATGTAGTTATTGGAACTTTTGGGATATTACCATTTTAGTATTGACAATCTTAGTTTTCTTATCAGTTTTTTTCTTTTAAAAAAAGATTTTCCTTAAGTGAGTTTTAATTGAAAGTGCAAATAAGAAATCACAAAGTGAAGCAAATCACAGCATATGCATGGCAATAGAAAATTCAACAGATTCACAACTTTTATTTGAACTCTTTTTTTTTTTTTTTTTTTTGAGACGGAGTGTTGCTCTGTCACTCAGTTTGGAATGTAGTGGCGTGATCTCGTCTCACTGCAACCTCTGCCTCCCAGGTACAAGCAATTCTCCTGCCTCAGCCTCCCAAGTAGCTGGGACTACAGGCACCCACCACCATGCCCAACTAATTTTTGTATTTTTAGTAGAGACAGAGTTTCACCATGTTGCCCAGGCTGGTCTTGAACTCCTGACCTCAAGTAATCCACCTGCCTTGGCCTCCCAAAGTTCTGGTATTATAAGAGTGAGCCACCATGCCATAGATATATCCCTTAGATTTTACAAAATTACATTGGTGAGTTATTTTCTATGCTTCTCAAATTTAGGAAAAGTGTGACTAGATTGTTAAAAGAAATAGAGAATGTTTCTAAAAACTGAGATGGTTCATTATGAGGACATGCAGATAGTGAGCATGTTGTTTTTTTGTATTTATGCAGTTCACCTTCGGATATTGCAGGTATTCTGTCATCCCCATGCAGTGTACCTTCATTCTTGAAGAGTTAGATGGGAAAAGAGAAAAAATTTTTTTGTTTGTGCACAATTTTAATTTAGTTCCAATGACCCAATACTCTTTAGCTGGTCTCTTATGTAAGTTCTGTTTACCTTTCTCAATATTCAGATGAGGAAAACGGTTTCATCTAGGACAGAGTAGTTTGAGCCACATCAGAATCTCACTGACCACAGGGAGCAGACACTGGTATTTTTTAGTTCTGAGCTCTTAGGGGTTACTAAAAACACAACACAAGCAGAAATAGCAGTGGACAATGGAAAAATCTAAGCCTTGACTTTTGAACTCAAGGTCTTAAATCAGTTTTGCTCTTTTTTTTTTTCCCACATTATTTGGAGGTTCTATTTAATCCACAGTAATTTCAGGGAAAAGTGTTATCTCAGAGACAGGGCTCTCAACAGTCAGGACTACAGTGGGTGACACGGAAGCAACATCCCCAAGGACACGTTAGTCTTCCTAGCTGGAGTCATGGGCTATTTGTGAATTTACTATTATTTAAATAGTTATGAAAACTTCAGAGCTATTCTTTGGTTTTAGTTTTAGATCTAAGTTTGTTTTCTCTATAATAAATGTCATCAAGCTGACATGGATTCTAAGTCTAAACTATAAGAAAGGAGAGAGACATTACAGTTCACCCAGTCTGCATTATTCTCAGATTACAGTTCACAGATTATTCCCTGTGTGGCTTTTCCCACCCCCAAGTCATATCTTAAACATCTAACTCGAGGTCAGGATGGAATATCGACCTAAAAATTAAACTTCAATACATAGACATTTTGAGTAATAATAACAGGAATTTAAAGAAATCGCTCTAAAACTAATTCAAAAGTATATTTTCAAACTCAAATTTGAATTTGAATTTGAGTATGGATACACACACATATATATACACGTGTATGCATGTATATATGCATGTATGTCTCTCTCTCTCTCCTTCTCTCTCCCTCCTATATGTCAAGAAATGCTCTGCTTTGTGATCACTCATGAAGATCCTTCATATATAAAATTGTAAATACTGTAATCAGTTAGCTCTGACCATGTGACGAACCCATTCCTTTACCCCTAGAATGTTCTCCCATAGTTATTATAATACACATAGCCTTCTATGACCTCTTTTCCCAGCCACATCTCACAATGCTCACCCCCCCGCCTTTGATAACCCCCTTTGATAACTCCCTGCAGCCAGAGGCCTCTCTTTCAGTGATTCAGATGAAAAAGTGATTTCCCAACACAGGGCTCTCTTGTCAAATGCTTCCTACAGCTGGTAGACCTTTCTCTTCACTCCCCTGCCTCCCTTGCTATTTAACCTCTAGGTCTTAGTTTAATGTTCACTCAAGGACCTCCTCTCTGGAAAATCAATCTAAGAATAATCTTTTCTGGAACCCTCCCCTTTTTCTTGCCACCATTTCTAGGTACATGTTTATTTGTGTTACTGCTTGCTTAATGTCCTTCTCCTTTAGATAGGGAGATTGTGTTTGTCTATCTTACTTCTGGAGCCCCAGCTCCAAGCACAGTGCCTGCTTAAGAATAACAGTAGAATCTTTTGCAAAGTTACAGATAAAATGATGCAAACTTTTACACTGTTCATTCCTTCTAAACATCTTTTGTTAATTTCACTTCAGAAATATTTTGCCATGAAGCTGATAAGTGGGGAGACCTTGTCTCATCATCAGACATCTTATCCAAATAGGAAGGACAAATGATAATGTGATAATCTGCAACGGCTTGTCACAATTAAAATAAGAGAAAAGACGTTGTCAAAGTACACCCGAACTAAGCTGGCAGTTTAGGTACCGACAAAACAATTATCAAGTAGTGTGATGCTGGAAACGCACAAGGAGAAAGCTCTAACATGAGAGGAAGTTAATCTTAACAGGAGCAAGGTTTGGGGTGGTGTCCTGGGTTTCTCAGCAGGTACAAACTATACAGAACAAGAATACGAGGTAATTGGGAATAGTGCAGCCTCTTCCATTTCCTTGACTCTGAATGTTCCAAGCAAATTTGCCCTTACAATTCTTTTCAAATAGCACAAAAACCCAAGCAGGGAAGAAAAATTGTTCTCAGCCAATATGAATTTTGGTGTTACCTTGGAGATACGGATCCTTTGCAATCAAACCCATGTCCTAAAATTCTCCTGCAATCACCCTTAAGTACACAGTACTTAGACCACAGAATAAAAGCTTTCAAGGCCATACCCCAGCAAGCCGTTTAAAACAATAACAGAAATTCCTAAATGCATAGAGATAATAGAGACATTGAACACATACAATAAATGCCCTTAGAACGATCAGGAAGCCACATGCCCTGGATTTCTAGAATGTTTCTATGTATTTCTGTGAACAGATTCCAATGGGAAGAATTGTTTTTCCTCATTTATGTATCATTTGTCATACGCCCACACAAAGCAATAGCAGAAACTGTTCTTTCCCCCAGTGAATTTACCATTTAAAGGGGAAACAAAACACATGTAATTTCTAACTATTTACCAGCAAGTGAGACTCAAAACTGACAAAACAAGGAGGAAAAGCACCAGTGGATCCAAATTGCAGCTCCCACTCCCTCCTGCCCCATTCTGTCTTCCAGATTTTTAGTGAGCTTTTCTTAACATTCTAATCATTTAACTAAGTTCCAGTTAGGTCCAAAACTTTTTGAGAGACAGGAAGCCAGATCTTAATTCGGTGATTTCTTTTTCACCATGAGTTCATTGCCATGAATTGAAGCAAACGTGAAAAAAAAAAAAAAAAAAAAAAAAAACAATGTAGCCCCTAACTCCAGGATGCCATCCAGATGAGTACATGATTTAACATTTACTGTCAACATAACATGATACGTGTAATACAGAAATAGAGAATGATATGTGCCGGCTACTAAAAGAAAACAGAATCATTTTATTAAAAACATACTGATTTTTACATTGCAACTATCTGGGTGAGTTGTTACTGTTGTGCTCCAGCTAAAGCATCTATTTCACCTATGATAGCATGATCACAATAAACTATAAGTGCCTCTATGCCTGTCTGTTTCCTCCCCTGGAATGCTTACTCCATGCCAGCCCTGCCTGTCTTTATCCCCCGTAGACACCCACTGTCTGTCCAGGGGCCTGGAGTACAGCAGGAACTTTAAAATATGTGTTGAATGAATGGCCTCAAAATATGAGGCACGTGGAATCCCTAGTGGGTTGTATAATGCCATGAGTTGACTAACCCTTGCCCGTCTTTCCAACTTCATCTTTTGTGCCTTTCTTCCAGGTTCACTCTGTTCCAGCCACCTCTGGCCTCCTTCCTATTCCTAATTGCCAAGCGTATTCTAATCTCAGACCTTTGTACTAACTCTTCCCTCTGTCTGGAATGTTCTTCCCCCAGCTATGTACATGGCTTGCTTCATTACTTCTTTTCAATTCAGGTCAAATATTACCTCATCACTGAGGTTTCCCATGACCACCATATTCAAAATGGTCATCCCCCTGTCTTTCCTGCCCCCCAATTACTTATTTATCTTCACAGCACCTGCCACTAACTGCCATCGTATTTACTTGTGTTTACTGGAATATCACTGCCTCTCCCCACGAGAACATAAGTTTCATGAGAGTAGAGACTTGTTTTTAGGCATGGCTGCATGCTCCAGGCCTGCAGCAATGCCTGTCATAGACTAATTGCTTAATAAATATTTGTTGAATTGATGAATTCATGAGAAGCCACCACAAAAAAAAAAAAAAAAAGTTTTGGAAAGGTCCTTTGTGGCCTGCATCTCTTCCATCTCTGACTTCTACAGCAAATTTATTTATAAAAGCTAGCATAAAATATGTGGACAATTTTAAAATAATAAAAATTAGAATAGATCAAACAAAAACCAACTTGGATTAAAACCATTTTCCCTGCTCCTTTGTTCCCCCAAGCCCCTATAGTTTTGCTAAGCCAAGTTACACATGTAAAATTCTGAGCACATCACAAACATCCTTCCAGCTCCTGCTTGCGCCAGAGTTTCTGTTCCAATCGATCAATTATACCCTCTAAAAATATGCCCAATCATCTGGATATAAATGCAATATTGTATTGATAGGAAAGATCCCACTGAATTTACCAAAGCCTATTCAAATTTTGCTATGATTATGGTTCTTTAAAAGAAGCCAAGCTGTTGAGGTGGGCAATTTAACATCACATATCAAATTCCTTGAAAAATGCAATGTCTTTGCCTGGAAGATTGTACTTGCAGGCATGGATCTCAAGAAAATATTCAGTCATATTTGAAAATATATGTCCAAAGCCATGGTATACTCTATATCATACTGTTGTTTCTCTCAAAATAAGTTAGAAACAACATAAATATCTGAAAAGAATATTGTATATCTAAATTAACAAGACCCTTATAACTATATAATAAAGTATTCTGCAATAAAAATAATGTTGTGATAATATGCCTATTGGCATAGAAAAAATGGTCAACATTTACAAAATTATATTTTTGTAAAACAAGTGTCTATTATACACATATATGTAAGTGTATAGAAAAGTACCTTGATGGATTGAAAAAATTGTCTATGACTTGGAAAGAGAGCTGGCTAATGGCTATTCTTTATATTCTTTATATATTCTTTTTTGCATATGTAATATATTATTATCTCCTTGTGATAATGAGGCTTTACTTTTAAAATAAGCAACTATAATATGAAATTGGGGAGGAGATAAAGTCAAATATGCCCCTTCAGTTTACATCATGCATTCCTAATGTGGGCAATATCTTCTCCAACAGGATGAAATTTGGTTCTTGGGAAAGGGGCAAAATATCTTTCTTTTCATGTATAAAGCATAGATATATATACAGCACATGAACGGATATATTGTATATCTGTATCATTAAAATTTTATGGTACGGTGACTAGGAAAAATATACCTTATAAAACTCCTTTTGGGAGTATAATGAAAAAAATTGGAAGCCCCACTTCATTTCAATCTAATATTTTAATATTTTCTTTGTGTGTTTTTAGAGCTTTTAAAATTCCTTCCATTTATTTGATATACAATTACTTATCCTCACTTCCAGTAAAAGCAGGTTTAAATCGAACCACGGGTCCTACAAAAAATTCATGAGGAGTTTCTGAAAAGAAGTAAAGGAATGAGGTTACTGGACCACTAAAGGCAAAAATCTTCAGCTTAGGAGAGAGTTAACTCCAATATCCAGTAAGCCACTTCAGGCATCTCAGAAGCAATCCATAGAAATATTTCTGCTTTTTCTAATTGAGGTCAGACAATGGGAAGCTTCCCCTAATCCCCAGACGTAGCACTTTTTTTTTTTCTTTTGGCATTTGTACAATGCCTTCATTTAAGACCTTCCTTAAAAGCATCCTCTCCATGATAAATGAGCGATGGAATTGGCAAGCTTTTTCTCCACTGACACTCATATTTCAGAAAGTCAGGATTATGATTAGAGAAGCACAATATCAAAGACAAGACTCAGATCAGTCCCCAGAGCAAGAGCAGCTGAAATTAGAATTATCACCAGCATTTCCTCCCAGAAACAATTTCAAATCCATCAAAAGGACAGACGGGAATAATTCTAAAAGATAAACAGAGAGGAAGAGAGAGAAAAAAGACAGCCTCCACCTCCTAATATAACAAAAACAATTTCTCCAGGTTGTCATAAAATATCCTCAAGGGGTGACTAAAACTCCAGTTACCAAAAGTAAAGAAGCTGGAGCTTTCTGGTAACGTGTCACAGGGTACTCAGCCCCCAGATGTATGGAGTTCTTGGTCAAAAGCCAAGTTGTATCATAGTGATAGGAAAACATGTGTGTTCTTCTTGCCCATTCCCAGAAATCAGGTCAATCCCATTAAAGAATGACTCTGTCTGGTGATGCCTCTCATGGTAGAGGAAGCTACAGCCATAAATTTAAAGAGAAGCTATGGAAGATAGAACAATGGCACCCCCCAAAATGTCCAGGGCCTAAAACCTGCAGCCTGTGACTACATTACAAAGCAAAAGGAACCCAACAGATGTGATTATGATTAAGGACTTCGAGATGGGGAGATTAGCCTGGATTGTCCACGTGAGTCCAATCTAATCACAGGAATCTTTAAAACAGGGAATCTGTTCCCTGGCTGTTATTGGAGAGAGAGGACAATGGAAGCAGAGTGAGTGAGATGTGACATGAGAATGTGACCAGTCACTACTGGGCTTTAAAGATGGAAGACGGGGGTCATAAACCAATAAGAAACGCTATCATTTACTGATTTCCACAAGGAGTGTATGCAGCTAAAGAAGCTGGAAAAATGGAAAATGGATTTCCCCTAAAGCCTCCAAAAGTGAATATAGACATGCTGCCACCTTGATTTTAGCTCAGTGAGACTCATGTTAGATAGAATTATTAGTCAGAATATTCAGTTAGACAGAATTATTAGTCATATTAGACAGAAAACAATACAAGTATTGTTTTCAGTCACTAAGTTTGTGATACACATACTTTTATAGCAGCCCTGAGAAATTAATATGAAGCTAAGGTTGGAAATCTCAAATACTCACTTTATTACATCCATGGCTAGTTCTTAATAATACAAAACACCTTGAATGTTAGTTGAGAGATCCAGCCCTCCTCCGCAGCCAGACCACTCCCTGGAGGGTCACATCATAGGATCAAACCAATGAATTCCCAAAACAGTAGAGAGGCAGAGCAGAAAAACCAGGGAAAGGGAGAAATATTTCTGAGGATCCTTGTTCATTTTTCCCTGGATCTTTTAAATCTGTACTCTAAAGCATTAGGCAACATTATTCAACTTTATTTGCTCAATTGTAGCTTTGTTAGAAACATAAAGGCCCTCCAAACAGTGTGATTCCACCTAATTTTAAAATAACTGGGCACATTGTAGACCCTGGCAATCAGCCTAGTCTATCCTACTTAGCTCTTTTTCTATTAACCTGACAACTTAAACATGATAAATGGATGCCAGGGAGAAAAATGAAATAAAAGGGAGAAGCTCAACAGATTCTTTTGGTATTGTGACCCTCATTAGAATGACATATTTGATTATAAATATATGGCTGTTTTATTCTTAGCTCAATTATTGAGAAAGGTTCTCCCTGACCAACTATTGAATGTTGCTGCTTCCTCTATATAGTTGTATTTCCCTATTTCCATTTATTCATAATACAGCAATATCTGAAATTGCATTCATGCTTTGGCTCACATATCTATTTTCTCCACCAAAACATAAGCTCCATTCTTGCCTGGTAGTCCTGGAAAAACATACATACAAACATATGTACATAAAAAATGAAATACAAGCTTCATGAAATTGGAGACTTTTTGCAGATCTTATTCATGCTATGTCTTCACGGAGTAAAATAATGCTGGACACATAGTAGGCAAGCATTAAATAATTTTTGAAAGGATGGATGCATGGATGGATGGATAGATGGACAGAAAGAACAAAAAAAAGATATTCGATGTCCAGAAGGTAAACAAATCTTTTAAAAAATGGCAAGATTTTGTAAATCTTTAATGGGTGGCTATTAAGTAGGCAGATGGAGAAAACAAGAATCCCAGGTGATATTTCCCATGTGGATAATAATATAATACTTGTTTTGACCAATGAAATTAGAGCAGAGTTAATCTGTTCTATATCTAAGAAAATAATTTAGATATGTGCGTTTTGCTTTGGCCTCTTTCAATCATGCTCATGAGAAAAGTATGGCCCAAGTGCTGTTGCTACTTAGTCTAGGCCTCAGAAAAAGAGACATTTGAAGTAAACCTGAACATGACCAATGGTCTGAAGTTGAGCACAGCCAAAGATATTGATATGCATTAGCCATTATATTCTTCTGACTGTTATGCATAATTATAACAGTATACTGTTATAATCATTAGTATCACTGATATAGCTGGTCAATGGGGATGTATGCTACAGGAAAGCTTGATCACGAAATGTAGCAGAGAATGGTTAACAATCCATTAAAATTCATGCTTCCCTTACCATAGTGTAGAGCTGCTCCTAGAAGTAGCTGCCAACCAGAGACTGTACAAACTGTTGCACCCAGGGGGAGCCATTTGACAGTTCTGATCAATGGAATAATATTGGAAGTGATGTGTGTTACTTGAAGTAACAAAGATGGTCAAAACAATTAAGAAGTCATCTCTTTTGCTTCATCCAGGTGGACACTAATGACTGAGGAACTCAAGGAATAGCAGAGTCATAACATTGAAGAAGTCTAGATGCCTAAATTATCACCTGGCAGGGGGTGGGGCGGGGGGGTGCCACTCCAGACCAAAAACACCCACGTTTGGACTATTATGTTAACAATAATGAAATTTGTATTTTGTTATGCCAGTAAAATTGAGTTTGCAACAGCTAGTAATAGCCCATGTAATATGTTTAACATGTAATAAAATATCTATTAAATGATTATAGCTGTGTATGCTATATCGTATATCGTATATGTATATCATATATGTGCAGGATTATTTCAGAATCAGAAAATGTTTATGTCCACTTAAGAGAATGCTTCTCAGAAGAGAATGTTTACTTTAGAGAAAAAAAGCAAGCTTTCCAATATGGGAACATTTTCTTTTTTTTTTTTTTTAACAAATTTTTTTTATTATACTTTATCTTCTGGGGTACATGTGTAGAAAGTGCAGGTTACATAGGTATACACGTGCAACTTTATAGTGTCTTTGTTTAAATGTGGATATCAAGTTGCCTCAGCACCATTTGTTGAAGAGGATGTTCTTTCCCAACTGAATGGATTTGATACCCTTGTGCTTGTACCATAACGTTTTGGTTACTTCATGTTTTTAAGTAAGTCTGAAGTTGCTGAGAACTGTGAGTCCTCCTACTTCGTTATTTTTCAATATCATTTTAGATATTCATGGTCCCTTGCAATTCTCTATAAATTTGAAAATTAGCTTTTTTATTTCTACCAAAAAGATTGTTGGACTGTTAGAGTTCTGATAGGGATTGCATTGATTTTGTAGGTATCATTGGTTAGTATTGCCATCTTAAAACTGTTAAGTCTTCAAAATCCAAGAAATGAGATGTCTTGTCATTTATTTATATCTTCTTTAATTTATTTCAGCATTGCTTTATAGTTTTCCATATATAAGTTTTTCACCTGCTTGGTTAAATTTATTCTTAGAATTTTATTATTCCGGATACTATTGTAATTGAGATTGTTTTATTTTCTTTTATGAATTGTTCATTGCTGGTGTATAGAAACATAACTAACTTCTTTTTGTGTGTTGACATCGTACCCTGAAACTAATGAATTCATTTATTAGCTGTATTAGTTTTGTGGCTTTGTGGATTTGGGGTATTTTCTATATATAGGATCTTGTCATTTGTAAATTGGGATAGTTTTACTTCTTCCTTTACAATTTAATTATTTTTCTTTTTTTTAATTTATTTATTATTATTATACTTTAAGTTGTAGGGTACATGTGCATAACGTGCAGGTTTGTTACATATGTATACTTGTGCCATGTTGCTGTGCTGCACCCATCAACTTGTTATTTACATCAGGTATAACTCCCAATGCAATCCCTCCCCCCTCCCCCGAATATGGGAACATTTTCTATTCATTACTGTAAACAAATGGAGCAGAGAGTCAGAGGTTGTAGCTGATGAGGCTCCATTGGTGAAAAGACTCCTGCCTTCATACAGTATGTATACTAGTAGGACTTAGACAATAAACAACCATAATGCATAAGTCAATTATATGATACATTAGAAGGTAATGACTGCTTATAGAAGCAACAGAGCAGGGTAAGAACTGCTGGGGTATAGTGTCAGGATCTGTAGGGGTTCAGGGGAGCACAACGTAACTAATATTTAGATGGTCACTGCCCAGAGTGAATGGAAGTGAAGGTTGAGAGGAGCATCCCAACCCAATTTCTTCCATCTATGTTCCTCACCAGCTCCCAAGGTGATTCTGGAAACAGTAGGACTCCTATTGTCCTCATCTCAACTCTAAGTGAATTGGACTCTTGTTTTTACTGGGCAGAGGAAGAGGAGGAGAACTAATCGGGCTTAGACAGGTTGATAAGGCAGTGATTGCCCTTCTGTGTCTTCAGGAAAGCCTACTTAGGCATTGGGTGGCACAGGGACCAGATCTGTTAGTTGCACATTTACCAGTGATAACTAGATGGATGGATCACACACCTGGAGGTGCTGGTGTTCCCTAAAAATCAAATATGTTATGGATTTGCTGCTCTGTTGTTTCTATAAGCAGTCATTAACTTCTAATGTATTAACCTGAGACTATCACTAAGATATTTTAACAACATAGAATCTTTGGTTGTGATGGCAACTCTAAAAAAAAAAAAAAAAAAAAAAAAAGTGTTAGGAGAAGGAAAAGAGGGTTCTTTATTGATTAGCCCAAATTTGATCCTACCTCTATGTAATTTGAAAAAGGGAAGAAAAATGAAATAAAACAAAAATCCAACTCAGGTGCGCAGAATGTATTTTTAAAACATAAAAAACAAAATGCTTGTTTTTCTCCTCCCACCATAGCCTATATTTATTTTGGCTGCTCACACCTCCTTCCAAATGGTTGATCAAAACACAAATCCTTCTGGAAAAAAAAGCTTGAATTTGATGATTTCAGTCTCAGAACTATTTTTTAAAAATCATTCAAAAGTATTAGCATATTTTGTATAGACAATAAAGATGGAAACATGTGAAGAAAAACTGGAAAATGCTTGAAGTTTCTGCATGTTGCTATAATATTGCATTTAGAAAGCTACAATTATTTCACAAATGCTGTTCAAAATTCCAATAATCTTTTCATTCGCTGTTATTTTTTATTCATAAAATAAATTGTATCATGTATATTTAAAACATACATATATAGTAAAATGGTTATTATAGTGGAACAAACTAACATATCTATCATCTCACATTGTTACTCATTTCAACACTTTGTGGCAAGAGCAGCTATAAGCTACTTATTTAGCAAAATTTCTGAATATAATACATTATTATCATCTATAGTCTTCATGTCATACATTAGATCATATCCTTTGACCCACATCATCTCTCCCTTTGCCCCCACAACCTCCACAATCCCAACTCTGGTAACCACTGTTTTATTCTCTGTATAAGATAAATGTAGGCTGGGCACAGTGGCTCACACCTGTAATCCCAGCACTTTGGGAGGCTGAGGCGAGCAGATCATGAGGTCAGGAGTTCAAGAACAGCCTGACCAACATGGCAAAATCCCGTCTCCACTACAAACACAAAAAATTAGCCATACGTGATGGTGCCCCCCTGTAATCCCAGCTACTCAGGAGGCTGAGGCAGGAGAATCACTTGAACCCGGGAGGTGGAGGTTTCATTGGGCTGAGATTGTGCCATTGTACTCTAGCCTAGGTAACAGAATGAGATTCTGTCTAAAAAAAAAAAAAAAATATATATATATATATATATATGTGTGTGTGTGTGTATATGTGTGTGTATATATATGTGTGTGTGTATATATATATAAAAAATGCGTTCTGATGACAGTGTTACATGGTTTTAGATTGGGAAATTTTTCTGTAATACAAATTGTTTACACTAAGGCCATAGGAGAAAAGAAGCAAAAAAACAAAAAAAAACAAACAAACAGAAAACAAACAAACAAAAAACCAGCTTGGATTACTTCAGAATATGTATTGTTCAGCTGATGTATTGTTGAACACTGAAAAATGAAAATACTGGTATGTAAAAGGATTAGTAATAAATGTAAGGGATCAAACTATTATGGGTTAATTAAATGTTTAACTTTTTTATTTTTTTGAAATGCTTTTTTCATCTTTTCTTTTTGATTTTTTTTTTTTTTTTTTTTTTTTTTTGAGACAGAGTCCAGGCTGGAGTGCAATGGTGCAGTCTCGGCTCACTGCAACCTCTGCTTCACGAGTTCAAACGATTCTCCTGCCTCAGCATCCTGAGTAGCAATACCACGCCAAGCTAACTTTTGTATTTTTAGTAGAGACAGGGTTTCACCATATTGGCCAGGCTGGTCTCGAACTCCTGATCTTATGTGATCTGCCCGCCTCAGCCTCCCAAAATGCTGGGATTACAGGTGTGAGCCACTGCGTCCAGCCTCTTTTTGAATTCTTGGTAAAAGTTGATATACTTCTCCAGGTCATCCTAAGCCAGAAATGGAAAGCACATATACTTTTTGATACCTTTAAAACAGTGGTTATATTCATGAAAAAAAAAAAAAAAAAAAAGAACACTTGTCCAATCCTTCTTTGAAGCTATTGTAATCACATATTTTCAATGCGAATGATTAAGACATATAAAGTCACCTTCCATTTGGCTGTGCTAACCTTTCTTCCTCTCTTTCTCCCTCGTACCACTGAAGAGAGAAATGGCAAAGATGGTTATTAAAAAACTGTGCTGGTTATTAAGCTTTTGTTCCTCAGCTTCCACCTCATCCTTCCACTTTCAGCCCTGTGATTCTGGAGTTGGGACTCTGCAACCATGTTTATTCCGTGCCGAGTGCTCCCTGTTAGAGGAGGAAGAGGCCCTAGAGGAAGGTAGAATACTCGGAAGAGAGAGAGGGGGAACTTGTTTCTTCCTGGTTCACTACTTGTTTTCACCTTAGGGGGAGCATTTGGTTCCAATTTCCAGGTTCTTCCAGCGGTCCTAGAATCAGCTTCTTTATGTTTCAGAATTAGCAGCCGCCGCCAGACAGGGACGTCCCCTCAGAGCTCCACATGCCTTCCTGTTAGGGCCTTCCTGCCAGCTTCTGGGGTTTGATAATCTCTTTCCTTTGCTGCCAGGGATATGTCCTGGTCTGTGTTGGCTGCTATAACAAAGTACCATAGTCTTGGTGGCTGATAAAAGCAAAAACTTGGCCGGGCACAGTGGCTCATGCCTGTAATCCTAGCATTTTGGGAGGCCAAGGCGGGCGGATCACGAGGTCAGGAGTTGGAAATCAATCTGGCCAATATGGTGAAATCCCGTCTCTACTGAAAAAACGAAAATTAGCCGAGTGTGGTGGTGGGTGCCAGCTATTTGGGAGGCTGAGGAAGAACCACTTGAACCCGTGAAGCGGAGGTTGCCGTGAGCCGAGATCGTGCCACTGTACTCCAGCCTGGGCAACAGAGCGAGACTCCGTCTCAGAAAACAAAAACAAAGAAACAAACAAAAACCTTGTTTCTCACAAGAAAGACAGAGAGAGAGAGAAAGTTCTCCCTTCTTATAAAAGCACCAATCCGATTTAAGAGAGCTCTATCCTCATGGCCTGATCACCTCCCAAAGGCCCCACCTCCGGATATGATCACATTATGCCTGAGGAATTCATCGTATGAATTTGGTGGTACATAAACACTCAGTCTATCACAGGATGGTAGGCTTTTCATGAAGTTACTATTCCTGAGTTACCTCTGTGTCCTCTTTTTGCTTTTTCAGTCCTTCCATATCTGTTGACTTCATTCTTTATATGAAATTTTATGTGTTCAAGTACAAGTATCATGTATATGTTTTTATATTTATGGCTGGGCATGGTCTAATAGAGGAAGCAAATAGGAAAGTTTGAAAATCTGAGGGAATTTTGGACAATGCTCCATGAAATTGGACAAATGAGGCAGAATAATAAGAAAAATGAATCAAAAAGAAAGAAGTGCCAGGTGTGGTGGCTCACACCTGTAATTCCAGCACTTTGGGAGGCCGAGGCAGGTGGAACACTTGAGGTCAAGAGTTCGAGACCAGCTTGGCCAACATGGTAAAACCCTGTATTTTCTAAAAATACAAATATTAGCTGAGTGTGGTGGTGCTCACCTGTAATCCCAGCTACTTGGGAGGCTGAGGCAGGAGAATTGCTTGAACCCCGAAGGCAAAGGTTGCAGTGAGCCCAGATGGCACCACTGCACCCTAGCCTGGGCAACAAGAGCAAAATTCCATCTCAAAGAAAGAAAGAAAAAAAGCTATTAATGCCCATATAATGGAAGAAAGATGTTTCAACTACTGTGTATATGCCTCAATGCTTCAAATGAAATGTTTGAGGCCAAGACCAATGTCTGACACCTTTTTAATCAACCTCCTAGGACTTAATATACTGGTCTGTACATAATAAACATCTAAATTTATTTCGATGGGTTGATCTCCTCTTAAAAAAAGAACAAAAGAGCCTACAAAGGATAGACATTACAGCGTCACTTTTCTGCTATCCACGTTCTCCCAGAGCTATACATTTATAAATGACCTCGCCAATCTGTCTGCTTCCTGTGTGCAATGGAGAGCAGCTGAATAATATTACACAAAATTAAACTAATAGAGGACTCAGGCTATTATCCATTATAGATATGAATATAGCCCATGCAGGCACACAGCACTGACCCAAAATATTATTATGATTTTCCAATTCCCATGATGGTCTTTTCGTATTTCTTTCACAACTCACATTTAACAGATAATAATTGTTTGTTTTAGAAAAATAGAAGAAACCTGTGATAGCTACTTTAGTGACCCCTAGTGAATTTCATCTTCTGGTATCCTAGTATAGTCTCTTCCATGTCCACTCTGGCTTTGGCCATATGACTTACTTGGCCAATGGGAAATTAGCAAATATGAAGCAAACAGAGGCATGATAAATACTTGCATATCAGGTGTGACCCTTGGAAATGCTTGCTCTTGGAAGCCAGTTGCCATGCTGTAAAGAATTCCATGAAACTACATGAAGTGAGATGCTAGAGGTTGAAAGACCTCTTCCAGTCAAACTACCAGTTGAATGCAGTAGCATGAGAGACCTCAGCTACACCACATGGAGCAGAACTTCCCAGGTGAATTGAGACAAACCCCAAGGCAGTGAGAAATAATAATTCATTGTTGAGCCATAAAGTTATGGGGTGGTTTGTTAAGTAGCAATAGATAATTAGAATATCACTAGTGAAAAATGTCCTCTTATTTTCATCACCCAATGAAACTCAAACAAAAATTTACAGCCAGTTCTTCATTTTCCCTTCTTTAGCTGCAATGGAAAAAGCTCCAGTCTCATCAAAGACCCTAATGGGCTTTATTTCTTTTTCTTTGCCAGCTTGTCAGGGGCTTTCCTCCTTTAGTTATCTCCTCTTTCACCTTCATCAGTGTTTCCCTCTTCTCTGGATCTTTTTTATCACCATTCTAACATGGTTTTATTCCTCCCGTAATTCACACAAGAATGTTTATATATATACATCACCCTGGTCCCTCATCTCCTTCAACCTGCCACCCCATTTCCCTACTTCTTTTTATAGGCAACTGTCTCAAAAAATTGTGTTTGCCTCCTCTCTACTTCCTCTCAGGTCACTTTCTCTTCAACCTCTACCCCAATTTGGCTTCCGCCTCCACCACTTATGAGATTATTTTTCCCTGATCACCAATGCCTTCAATATTGCCAAATCTAATAGATTCATCTCTGTCCTCAACCTAATTAAGCTCTCAATGATTTGTCACCATTGAGTACTATATCTTTTTGTAATATCCCATGTAATGTATTTAATACTATAAGGAAAGTGAAAAAAAAAAGAATGATTATATGGGTACTTAAAGAAGTTTCTACCGAATGAGTATTGCTTTTGTACATCCTAAGGGGACCATCCATGTGTATAAGACTGTAGACATTTACTGATGAGAAATGTTTTCTGGTCACCATATCTTAAGGGAAAATAACTATGCTTCATACTTTTAAAGTATGAATAAAATGTGGCTTTTATTGTGCCTATAGGAGTGGGAAATGTCACAAATAATGTTAAATATTTCTCCAGATAAAAATTATCTGCAGGTAACATCTCCCCAGTTCAAAAAATGCTCCAGTGGGGTAAGTAATTACTGGTAACATGTTTAAGTTGGTACATAATGGTAAAAATTAGTTTGTAAGAATTAACTATTATTAGGTAATGGATCTCTAATTAGTAGACTTAACATTAGTTCTTGCAACTTTATTTTTAAATAAATAAGGGTCAACTGCAATGCATACATATTTCATGTAGCGAGCTTCAGGGAATATAGTAGGAATATAAAGAACAGGAAGACCTTCAAGAATATACAGCTTGAGGGTGGAGCAAGATGGCTGAATAGAATCATCACCACCCCAACCCCATAGGAACACCAAATGTAACAACTGTCTACACACAAAATAGCACCTTCATAAGAACTAAAAATTAGGTGAGCAATTATAGCACCCAGTTTTAACTTCATATCACTGAAAGAGGCACTGAAGAGAGTAGGAAAGACAGTCTTGAATCGATGATGGCACTTCTTCCCTATCCCCCAGCGGTGGCCACATGGCATGAAGAATCTGTGGACCTGGGAGAAGGAGAGTATAGTGATTGTGGGCCCCTGCATTGAACTTAGTGTTGTCGTATCACGGAGGAAAGCAAAACCAGGTTAAACTCGGCTGATGCCCAGAGGGAAGCATTTAGACCAGCCCTAGCCATAGGGAATCATCCATCCCAGAAGTCAGAACTTGAGGTCACACAAGCCTCACCATTACAGACTAACGTGCTCTGGAGTCCTTAATAAACTTGAATAGCAGTATAGTCCACTAGGACTGCAATTTGTAGGCAAGTCTTAGTGCTGCCCTGGGCTCAAAGCCAGTTGACTTGCGGGGCACATGATCTAGTGACAAAGACACAAGCCAGGGTGGCCAAAGGGGTGCTTGTACCATGTAATTAAATAGTGGAGTATATTGCTAGGTCTGAGGCTGACCCATCAGGGCAGTGGTCTCCCCTCTGGCCCAGGGTAGGTCCAGAAATGCCATTCAAGAATTAAGGCCCAGAATCAGGAAACCTAATGATCTGCTTGGCAGCGCAGCTTACAGCAACAAAAGGGATTCCTTCCTTCTGTGGGAGGGGAGGAGAAGGAAGAGTAAAGAGGACTTTTTCTAGCGTTGTGGACACCAGCTTAGCCGCCATAGGATAGGGCACCAGGCAAAGTCGTGAGACCCCCTTCCAGGCCCCAGCTCCCATATGACCTTTCTAGATACACTCTGGGCCTGAGGGGAACCCATTGCTCTGAAGGGAAGGACCCAGTCCTGGAAGGATTTATCACCCGCTGGTTAAAGAGTTTGCCGGCTCTGAAGAGCCAGCAGCAATGTGCAGGTGATCACGTGAGCCTGGGGTGATACTCCGAGATACGTTGTCTTCAGGTGGAACCCAGCACATTTACAGCTGTGGTGCCTACATGGAGAGACTCCTTCTGATTGAGAAAACCAGAGAGAAAAGTAAAGGGGACTTAGTCTTGCACTTTAGGTGCCAGCTTGGGTAGAGCACCAAGTGAACCACTGGGGTCCCTGATTCTGGGCCTTAGTTCTTGGATGGCTTTTCTGGACCTATCCAGAGTCAGAAGGGAGCCCACTGCCCTGAAGGGTAAATCCAAGGCCTAGGAACATTCACCACAAGCTGACTGAAGAGACCTGGGGCCTTAAGTGAACATTGGCAGTAGCCTGACAGTACCCACCGTGTGGATCTGTGGTTGTGGTAGCCATGGGGAGAGACTCCTCTGCTTGCGGGAAGGAAAGGGAAGAATGGAAAGGACATTCTCTCATGGTTTGAGTGCCAGCTTAGCAACACTAGAGTAGAGCATCAGGTAGATTTCTAAGATTTTTGACTCCAGGTTTTGGCCCCTGTATGGCATCTCTTGATTCACTTGGGGCCCGGGGGAACTCATCACCCTGAAGGCAAGGACACAAACCTGGCTGGCTTCAGCAACTGCTGACTGTAGAGCTTTAGAGCCTTGAGTGAACACAGGTGATAGCCAGGTAGTGGTTACAATGGGCCCTGGGAGAGACCCAGTTCTCTGCTGGATTCAGGTCTGCTCCAGTGCAGCCGCAGTGGTGGTGGCCACAAGGGTGCTTGTGTCACCCCATACCCTGCTCCAGATGGCTCAGAACAGAGATATAGACTTCATTTGTTTGAGAGAAAGTAAGGAAAGAGAACAAGAGCAGGGTAATCTACAGATTTCTTCCAGATCTTATCCAAGACCACCAAGGCAGTACATCTATGAGTCTGCAAGAATGACAGCATCATTGGGCTTAGGGTGCTCCCTAATGCAAGTAGGGCTTAGATAACAATGTCCAAGTCCCTTCAAATACCTAGAAAGCCTTTCTAGTAAGGACAGGTACAAACAAGCCCGAACTGCAAAGATTACAATAAATACCTAACTCTTCAATGCCCAGACACCAGCAAATTTTGACAGGCAAAAGACCATCCAGAATAAAATGTAACTTCACCAAACAAACTAAATAAGGAACCAGAGACTAATCCTGGAGAAACACAGATATTTGACTTTTCAGAAAGAGAATTCAAAATAACCGTTTTGAGGAAACGCAAAGAAATTCAAGATAACACAGAGAAGAAATTCAGAACTCTTATCAGATGAATTTAACAAAGAGATTGAAACAATTAAGAAAAATCAAATAGCTATTTTGGAGTTGAAAATGCAATTGACATACTGAAGAATGTATCAGAGTCACTTAATAGCAGAATTGATCAAGCAGAAGAAAGAATTAGTGAGCTCAAAGACAGCCTATCTGAAAAGCCATGGTCAGAAGAGACAAAATAAAAGAGAATGAAAAACAATGAAGCATGCCTATAAAATCTATAAAATGGCCTCAAAAGGGCAAATCTAAGAGTGACTGGCCTTAAAGAGGACGTAGAGAAAAAGATAAGGGTAAAAAGTTTATTCAAAGGGATAATATCCGAGAACTTCCTAAACATAGAGAAAGATATCAACATTCAAATACAGGGTTATAGAACATCAAGCAGATTTAACCCAAAGAAAACTACCTCATGGCATTTAAAAATCAAACTTCCAAAGGTCAAGGATAAAGAAAGGATTCTAAAAGCAGCAAGAGAAAGAAACAGATAACATGCGATGAAGCTCCAATAAGTCTGGCAGCAGATGTTTCAGTGGAAATCGTATAGGCCAAAAAAGAGTAGCATGACATATTTAAAGTGCTGAAGGAAAAAAAAAAAAAAAACAACTTTTACCCTAGAATAGTATGTCTAGCAAAAATATCCTTCAAGCATGAAGAAGAAATAAAAACCTTCCCTGATAAACAAGAGCTGAGGGATTTCACTAATACCGGACCTGTCCTAAAAGAAATGCTAAAGGAAGTACTTCAATCAAAAAGAAAAGAATATTAACAAGCAAAAAGAAATCTTGTGAAGGTAAAAAACTAACTGGTAATAGTGAGCACATAGAAAAACACAGAATATTATGACTCTGTAATTGTGATGTATAAACTACTCATATCTTAAGTGGAAAGGCTAAATAATGAACCAATCAAAATAATAACTACAAGTTTTCAAGACATAGACAGTACAACAAGACATAAAGAGAAACAACAAAATGTTAAAAAGTAGGAGGATGAAGTTAAAGTGTAAAGTTTTTATTAGTTTTCTTTTTCAGTGTTTGTTCACGCAATTAGATTTGTCATCAGTTTAAAATAATGGGTTCTAACACAGTATTTACAAGCCTCATGGTAACCCAAATTAAACATCATACAACAAATACACAAAAAATAAAAAGCAAGAAATTTAGTCCTACCACTAGAGAAAATTACCTTTACCAAAAGGAAGACAGGAAGAAAGAAGACCAGAAAATGAAAAACAAAATGACAGGAGTAAGTCCCTATTTATGAACAATAACATTGAATATAAATGGATTAAACTCTCCAGTCAAAACACAGAGTGGCTGAATGGATAAAAAACACCACCACCCAATCATCTGTTTTCTATAAGAAACATATTTCACCTATAAAGACAAATGTAAACTGAAAATAAAGGTATGGAAAAAGATATTCCATGCCAATGGAAACCAAAGAAGAACAGAAATAGCCATATACTTATATCAGGAACTTATTTCCAGTACTCATCTCAGTAAATATAGATTTCAAGACAAAAATTATAAGAAGAGACAAAGAATGTCACTATATAACGATAAAAGGGTCAATTTAACAAAAGGATATAACAATTATAAATACATATGCACCTGATACTGGAGCATTCAGATATCTAAAGCAAATATTATTAGAGCTAAAGAGAGAGAGATAGGCCCTAATACAATAATAACTGGAGAATTCAACACATGACATTCAGCCTTGGACAGATCTCCCAGACAGAAAGTCAACAAACATCAGACTTAATCTGAACTATGGAACAAATAGACCTAATAGATATTTATATAACATTTTATACAACGGCTGCAAAATACACATTTGTCTCCTCAGCACATGGATCATCCTCAAATATAAACCACATCCTTAAGACAAAACATGTCTTAAGCATTCAAAAATATGAAATAATATCTAGCATTTTCTCTGACCACAATTTCCACAATGGAGTAAAACAAGAAATCAATAAAACGAGGAATTTTGGAAACTACACAAACATATGGAAATTAAACAATATGCTCCTAAATGACCAGTGGGTCCTAGAAGAAATTAAGAAGAAAATTGAAAAATTTCTTAAAACAAATGAAAATGGAAAGAACATGGCAATACTTTTGGGATACAGTGAAAACAGTAATAAGACGGAAGTTTTTAGCTATAAGCACCTACATCAAAGAAGAAGAAAAACTTCAAATAAATTACCTAAAGATGCATCTTAAAGAACTAAAAAAGTAAGAGTAAACCAAACCCAAAATTACTAGAAGAAAAAATAATAAAGATCAGAGAAGGAATAAGTGAAATTCAGACACAGCAATGTGAAAAGATCAATGAAACAGAAAGTTGGTTTTTTAAAAAGATAAAGGTGTGTCAATTTTGTTTAGCTAGACTAAGAAAAAAAAAGAGATGACCCAAATAAATAAAATCAGATATGATAAAGAAGATATTACAACCAACAATGCAGAAATTCAAATGATTATTAGGGGTTACTATAAGCAACATTAAACCAAAAAATTGGAAAATCTAGAAGTGGATAAATTCCTAGACACATACAACCTACCAAGATTGAACCAAGAAGAAATTCAAAAACTGAACAGACCAATTCCAAGTAATGAGATCAAAGCCATAATAAAAATTATTCCAACAAAGAAAAGCCTGGGACCCGATGGCTTAATTGCTGAATTCTACCAAACATTTAAAGAAGAACTAATACCAATTCCCCTCAAACTATTCTGAAAAATAAAGGAGAAAGTAATACTCCCAAAATCATTCAATGAAGCCAGTCTTATCCTGATATCAAACCAAAGATGCATCAAAAAAGAAAAAAAAAAACTATAGGCCAATATTTCTAATGAATATTGATGCAAAAATCCTCAACAAAATACTAGCAAACCGAATTGAACAACACATTAAAAAGATCATTCATCATGCCCAAGTGGGATTTATCCCACTGATGCAAAGATGGTTCAACATATGCGAGTCAATTAATGTGATATATCATATCAAAAAAGTGGAGGATAAATATCATATGATCACTTAAATTGATGCAGAAAAACCATTTGATAAAATTCAACGTTCCTTCATGATGAAAAAGAAACCCTCAAAAAACTGAGTATACAAGGAACATACTTCAACATAAGACAAGCCATATACAACAGACCCAAAGCTAGTGTCACAGTGAATGGGGAAAAATTAAAAGCCTTTCCTCTAAAGATCTGGAACATGACAAAGAGGCTGACTGTCACTGCTGTTATTCAACATAGTCCTGGAAGTCCTAGCTAGAGCAATTAAACAAGAGAACTAAATAAAGGGCATCCAATTGGAAAGGAAGAAATTCAATTATCCTTGTTTTCAGGTGATACAACCCTGCATTTGGAAAACCTTAAAAACTCCATCAAAAACTATTAGAGCTAATAAATTCAGTAAAGTTGCAGGATACAAAATGAACATAAAAAAATCAGTAGCATTTCTATATGCCAACAGCAAACAATCTGAAAAATAATTAAGAAAGTAATCCTATTTACAATAGCTATAAATAAAATAAAATACCTATGAATTAACCAAAGAATTAAGGATTTCTATAATGAAAACTATAAAATACTGATGAAAGTAATTGAAGACACCAAAAATTGAAAAATATTCCATGTTCATGGATTGAAAGGATCAATAATGTTAAGATTTCCATATTCCCCAAAGCAACATCCAGATTCAATGCAATCTTTATCAAAATACCAATGACATTCTTCACAGGAATAGAAAAAAATTCCAAAATTTATATGGAACCACAAAAGTCCTAGAATAGCTAAAGCTATCTCAAGAAAAAGAACAAAACTGGAGGAATCACATTACTTGACTTCAAATGATACTACAGAGGTATAGTAACACAAACAGCATAGTACTGGCATAAAAACAGACACATAGACCAATGGAACAGAATAGAGAATCCAGAAACAAATTCATACATCTAAAGTAAACTCCTTTTCAACAAAAGTTCCAAGAACATACATTTGGGAAAATACAGTCTCTTCGATAAATGGTGCTGGGAAAATGGGATATTCATATGCAGAAGAATGAAATTAGAGCCCTATCTCTTGGCATATACAAAAATCAAATCAAAATGGATCAATGACTTAAATCTAAGACCTCAAATCATGAAACTGCTAAAATTAAACATTGGGAAAACTCTCCAGGACACTGGACTGGGCAAAGATTTATTGAGTAACACCCAAGAAGCACAGTCATCTAAAGCAAAAATGGACACGTGGGATCATATCAAGTTTAAAAGTTTCTAAACCACAAAGGAAACAATAAACAAAGTGAAGAGACAACCCACAAAATGGAATAAAATATTTGCAAACTATCCACCTGACAAGGGATTTATAACCTGAATAGATAAGGAGCTCAAACAACTCTATAGTAAAAATTATAATAACCTGACTTAAAAATGGGCAGCTATCTGAATAGACATTTATCATAAGAAGACATACAAATCTCACAGTTATATGAAAAGGTATCCAATATCATTGATCATCAAATAAATGCAAATCAAAACTACAATAAATATCTCATCGCAATTAAAATGGCTTTTCACAATTAAAAAGACAGGCAATAACAAAGGCTGGCGAGGATGTGGAAAAAAAGGGAACCCTCATAGACTGTTGGTGGGAGTTTTAATTAGTAAAACAGCTGTGGAGAACAATTTGGAGGTTTCTCAGAAAACTAAAAATAGAGTTACAATATGTTCCAATAATCCCACAACTAAGTATATACCCAAAAGAATAGAAATCAGTGTGTTGAAGAGACATCTACACTCCATGTTTCTTGCAGCACTATTCACAACAGCCAAGATTTGGAAGCAACCTAAGTGTCCATCAATAGATGAATGGATAAAGAAAATGTGGTACATATACACAATCGAATTATTCAGCCTGATATGGTTTGGCTGTTTCCCTACCCAAATCTCATCTTGAATTCCCAAGTGTTGTGGGAGGGACCAAGTGGGAGGTAATTGAATCATGGGGTCAGGTCCTTCCTCTGCTATTCTCACGACAGTGATAAAGTCTCATGAGATTGGATGATTATTATAAGGGGGGATTATTCCTGTACAAGCTCTCTTTTCTTGTCTGCCACCATGTGAGACGTGCCTTTCACCTTTCACCATGACTGTGAGGCCTCCCCAGCCACGTGGAACTGTAAGTTCAATAAAACTCTTTCTTTTATACATTGCCCAGTCTCAGGTATGTATTCATCAGCAGCCTGAAAACGAACTAATGCAGTAAATTGGTTCCAGTAGAGTGGGGCATTGCTGAAAAGATATCTGAAAATGTGGAAGTGACTTTGGAAACTCGGTAACAGGCAGAAGTTGGAACAGTTTGGAGGGCTCAGAAGAAGACAAGAAAATTTGGGGAAATTTTGGACTTCCTAGAGATTTATTGAATGGCTTTGACAAAAATGCTGATAATTATATGAACAATAAGGTCCAGGCTGAAGTGGTCTCAGATGGAGATGAGGAACTTGTTGGGAACTGGAGCAAAGGTGATTCTTGCTATGTTTTAGCAAAGAGACTGACAGCATTTTACCCCTGCCATAGAGATATGTGGAACTTTGAACTGGACAGAGATGATTAAGGGTGTCTGGCAGAAGAAATTTCTAAGCAGCAAAGCATTCAAGAGTTGACTTGGGTGCTGTTAAAAGCATTCTGTTTTACCAGGGAAGCAGAGCATAAAAGTTTGGAAAATTTGCAGCCTGACAATGTGATAGAAAAGAAAATCCCATTTTCAGAAAATTTTTGCAATCTGTCCATCTGACAAAGGGCTAATATCCAAAATCTACAAGGAACTTCAACAAATTTATCAGAAAAAAACAAACAACCCCATCAAAAAGTGGGCAAAGGATATGAACAGACACTTCTCAAAAGAAGACATTTATGTGGCCAGGAACATGAAAATAAGCTCATCATCACTGGTCATTAGAGAAATGCAAATCAAAACCATAATGAGAAACCATCTCACACCAGTTAGAATGGCGATCATTAAAAAGTCAGGAAACAATAGATGCTGGAGAGGATGTGGAGAAATAGGAATGGTTTTACACTGTTGATGGGAGTATAAATTAGTTCAACCATTGTGGAAGACTGTGGCAATTCCTCAAGGATCTAGAACAAGAAATCCCATTTGGCCCAGCAATGCCATTACTGGGTATATACCCAAAGGATTATAAATCATTATACTATAAAGACACATGCACATGTATGTTTATTGCAGCACTATTCACAATAGCAAAGACTTGGAACCAGCCCAAATGCCCATCAATGATACACTGGATTAAGAAAAATATGGCACGTATACACCATGGCATATTATGCAGTTAAAAAAAGGATGGATTTATATATTTTGCAGGGACATGAATGAAGCTGGAAATCATCATTCTCAGTAAACTAACACGGGAACAGAAAACTAAACACCACATGTTCTCACTCTAAGTGGGAATTGAACAATGAGAACACATGGACACAGGGAGGGGAACATCACACACTGGGGCCTGTCAGGGGCTGAGGAGCTAGGGGAGGGATAGCATTAGGAGAAATACCTAATGTAGATGACAGGTTGTTGGGTGCAGCAAATCACCTTGGCACGTGTATACCTATGTAACAAGCCTGCACATTCTGCACATATATCCCAGAACTTTAAGTATAATAATAAAAATAAAGAAAGAAAAGAAAATCTCATTTTCTGAGGAGAAATTCAAGCCAGCTAAAGAAATTTGTATAAGTAACAAGGAGGCCAATGTTAATCCCCAAGACAATAGGGAAAATGTCTCCAGAGCACGTTAGAGGTCTTCACAGCAGCCTCTCCCATCACAAGTCTAGAGGTCTAGGAGGTAAACGTGGTTTTATGGGCCAGGCGTGGGGTCCCTGTGCTGTGTGCAGCCTAGGGACTTTGTGCCCTGCATCCCAGCAACTCAAGCCTGGCTGAAAAAGGGCCAACATAAAGCTCAGGCCGTGGCTTTAGAGGGTGTATGTCTCAAGCCATGGCAGCTTCCACATGGTATTGAGCCTGCCAGTGCACAGAAGTCAAGAATTGGGGTTTGGGAACCCCCACCTAGCTTTCAGAAGATGTATACAAATGCCTGGATATCCAGACAGAAGTTTGCTGCAGGGGTGGGGCCCTCATGGAGAACCTCTGCTAGGACAGTGTGGGAGGGAAATGTGGGGTTGGAGCCCCCACACGGAGTCCCTACTAGGGTACTGTCTAGTGGAGTTGTGAGAAGACAGCCACCATCCTCCAGATTCCAGAATGGTAGATTCATTGACAGCTTTCACCATACACCTGGAAAAGCTGCAGACACTAAACGCTGGCCTATGAAAGCAGCCAGGAGGGAGACTGTACCCTGCAAAGCTACAGGGGCAGAGCTGCCTCAGACCATGGGAACCCACCTCTTGCATCAGTGTGACCCGGATGTGATGCATGAAGTCAAAGGAGATCATTTTGGAGCTTTAAGATTTGATTGTCCTGCTGGGTTTTGGACTTGCATGGGGCCTGTACTCACTTGGTTTTGGTCAATGTCTCCCTTTTGAAATGGCTGTATTTATCCAATGCCTGTATCCCCATTGTATCTAGGAAGTAACTAACTTGCTTTTGATTCTACAGGCTCAAAGGCAGAAGGGACTTGCCTTGTCTCAGATGAGAATTTGGACTGTGGACTTTTGATTTAACATTGAAATGAGTTAAGACTCTGGGGGACTGTTGGGAAGACATGATTGGTTTTGAAATGTGAGGACATGAGATTTGGGAGGGGCCAGGGGTGGCATGATATGGTTTAGCTGTGTCCCCACCCAAATCTCATCTTGGGTGTTGTGGAAGGGATCAGGTGGGAGGTAATTGAATCATGGGGTCAGGTCTTTCACATGCCATTCTCATTATAGTAAGTAAGTCTCATGAGATCTGATGGTTATTATAAGGGGGCATTATACCTGCACAAACTCTCTTGTCTTAGCTGCCACCATGTGAGACATGCCTTTCACCTTCCACCATGGTTGTGAGGCCTCCCCAGCCATGTGGAACTGTAAGTCCAATAAACTTCTTTCTTTTATAAATCGCCCAGTCTCAGGTATGTCTTTATCAGCAGTGTGAACACGGACTATTACACAGCCATAAAAAATAATGAGATACTGTCATTTGTAACAATATAGATGGAGTTGGAAATCATTATGTTAATGAGATGAGCCAGGCACAGAAAGACAAACTCCACATGATCTCACTTATTTGTGGGAGCTAAACATTAAATGAAGATAGAGAGTAGAAGGAAGATTACCAGAAGCTGGGAATGGTAGGAGGGGGTTGCAGAAAGTGGGCATGGTTATTGGGTACAAAAATACAGTTAGAAAGAATGAATAAAATCTCCTACATGACTGCATAATGGGATGAGTATAGTCAATAATAATTTAATAGTACATTTAAAAATAATTAAAATAGCATAATTGGATTGTTTAGTACACAAAGAATAAATGTTTAAGGTGATGACCCCATTTACCCTGCAATTACGCATTGCATGGCTATATAAAAATGTCTCATGTACCCCATAAATATCTACACCTACTATATACTCAAAAAATGAAAAAAGAAAAAACAAGAGCAACAACAACAACAAAAAGAACATAGAGCTCAAAGGACCCCATCAGCACATTCTTTTCTGTGTGCTCCCTTCCATAATGTGCCACTAGCAATCCCTAGTGTGAAGGATGGGAAGAATTTTCCAAAGGCCAGGGGGAAATAGGCCACCATTTCATGCAGGTAATGCTATGAGTAATGACAAGGGGCAGGAAGCAGGTGAATTTTCAGGGCAAGGGGGAACGGCATAGGCTGAGATCGCTGTGCTGCCTATCATGTGGCAGAGCCTTGGGAGAACAGGAGGAGGAAGGCTTGGCCTGCTGACAGCAGCAGCTGGAGAGGGGTTAGGGGCTCAACTGAGGGGTAGCCTTTATGTCAGATAAGTTCTGAACTAGATTTATATTTGAGAAATATGAAGGTTAAATACAACCTTTTGCGATTATTTATTTGATGAAATAGCCCTGGCTGCTATGTTTATAATTTAAGCATCTATAGATCTCTTACTGAAACTCATTGGCAGTTTTGAATCTTTTGATTTGCAAGAAAAAAAAAATGTAAATGTAATCAACAGCAAACATTTAATGAGTGTTTATATAGAGTCTAGGATCTTTTTGTCACAGAAAAAAATGTTATGGATAAGACATACATATTCTAGATATATCTACATCTGTCTTTCCAATAAGGAAGGAATGGAGGTAGGATTATGAGTAGCTTCTTCAGTAGGAAATGTAGCACTTTTTTCACTATTGACCAACAGTTCCACTGCTCCTACCTCCACCTAAGCAACCATCATGTGTCTCCTGTATTCCTGCAGTAGCCATCTGACTGGCCTCCTTGATTCCATCTGACCCCTGTACAGCTATACTCAATAGGGACCACAGTGGTTGTTTTCAAGTAGTTCATGCCACTCTTCCACTCAGACCACTACAATGCTCATTTGGAATAAATCTCAAAGCCACAGGATAGCCTATAAGGAAAGCTACAGGGTCTCTCCTTCTTTATCCTCTCCAATCTCATTTCCTGTTTTTTTCCTTTTGATCCAAAATGTTCCCTCAACACTGACCTCCTTGCTATGCACTCTTCTGCCTTTGGGATCTGTAGCCACTGTTTTTACCACTTGTAACACTCTATTTCAAGATATCCACATACGTCATCCCACATCTCCTAACTATCTTTGTGAACCATCAATTGATTGCATCTCACTTCCAAACCCACTTTCTTTTCCTGCTTGTGACAAAGGAAATAGGCTCTTTAAACATTTTCTTCTGGGCTGGTTGGCCCAATGTTAAGTTTTCTCCATAGAAAATACTGGAGAAACATTGAAGGAGAAAAGAGTTTTGCTTCCTGTGTTCCTGTATCTCACTGGCCAAGCTTCTGCAGTACAGGTGGCTTCTCCATGCTCAGCTCCTGCAGAACATGGAGCTTCTCTGGCATTTAACTTCTAAGACACCCAAAAGCTGTCAGCCGCCTGTTGATCTCAGGACACTACGTCCTGACACTACGTAGTGCAGTGGAGTATCTCTGGTGAGAAACTCCTGGGAACAGTTTTCCCCAGCACCCTAGAGGGTAATTCTCTGACAAGTTGCAGAGGCTGGATTTCCAGCAAGTCCTGCCTTGCACAGTTCCACAGCAGTGTCTCTGGCACCGATGACGCACGACTGCGCCCTCCCAGCAAGATCTGGATCTTAGCCCTGGGCCAGAGGCTACTCTGACTCAGCCCTGGGAGTTAGTGGCTGCTCCTTATATCTTCTATTCTTGTATTATTTGCAGCTTGTTTTACTTTTTACCAGCTGATTCGGTTACTCCAATCCTCTGTTATCATTATTGATTCTTTACAGTGAACTTTTCCTGTTCCAATTACTATATGGTTTCTCTCTCCTGTCGGGCCTAGACTGATACAATACTCTAGCTCAGATATCAAGATGATGTCTTTTCTGTCCTCTCTACTTAAAATTTCCTTCTGCATCTCTTTACCTTGCTCTGGATTTTTCTTTCTTCTGTTGCACTGATCATCTTCCGACATTCCAGCCAGTTTATGGATTATGTTTATGATTTATCAACTGCTTACTTCTATAGAATATAAACACCTTGAAGGTAAATATTTATTTCACTTTTGCTCATGGATATATCTGCAACTTGTAGAATAATGCTTGGCCCATAGTACGTGCTCAATAAATATTTGTTAAAGAACAATCATATGGATCGCAAGCAGCTGTCTCTGAAGAATGCCTACCTTGGCCCCTACTGTGGGAATTCAACTTGTTTCCAGTGGCTACGGTTATTATTCCCACATTCTTTGGGGAATGAGGGAAATGCTAGTCCTCCCACTTGTCCTAGGCTGTAAATTATAGAAGCTGCTTATTGCTGCATGTGCAGGCCTTAAGATGCAATCTTTCCCTCTACCATCATATAGGAATGTTTTCTCAACATCTCCAAATTCATTTAGCCATTTTAACCAAATCAAGAAATCCCTATTCAATTGTTTTTTTAATGTACCAATTAATTTTACATTTAATTTACCTGTATTCCCTGTCACGCCAGTTTGCACATATTGCTAAAACAAAGATTTTCACAGGTACTGAAATGTAAATTTTGGTTAGAAACATAAGATAACTTGCCAGTTAAGAAACAGATCTGTATAGCTCTGGCTTCCTTTATCTGATAGCAAATGTTAATATGGCATGTAAATAACCATAGCCAAGTTACCTAGACATAGTTAGGGAAAAAATAAAATTACAAAATACTGAAACAAGTGAGGTCTATCTTTCATTTCTCTGGCTACTATTTAACTTATGGGAGCAGAGTCTTTTTACTATATGGAAGTGAATATCTCTAATTTGAATTTCATCTCTATGTCCTTTTTTTTTTTTTTTTTTTTTTTTTTTTGAGACAGAGTCTTGCTCTGTCACCCAGGCTGGAGCGTAGTGGTGCATTCTTGGCTCACTGCAACCTCCACCCCTCGGGCTCCAGTGATCCTTCCTCCTCAGCCTCAGAAGTAGCTGGGACCACAGGTGCACACCATCATGCCCAGCTATTTGTTTTGTAGTTTTAGTAGAGATGGGGTCTTTTCCATATTGCTCAGGCTAGTTTCAAACTCCTGAGCTCAAGCAATCCACCCGCTTCAGCCTTCCAAAGTGCTGGATTATAGGCATGAGCCACAGCACCCAGCTGGCTTTCTTATAAAGATAGCCCAGCTCTTATATCACATAGAGATGGAAGACTATAGAAGATAAAATAAACAACAGGACTCCTTAAATAATGATTATATATGGAGAGTATAACTTTTGTTATTTGGAACTGCAAGGACATTACTCAGTTTGGTTAGCCACATTTTTGGAGACATAAGAGCATTTTTATTCAGTAGCAACATACTTTTTCATTTTAAGCCTTTTTATAAGAAATACTTCTAAAATACATTATGTCCTTATTTTCAACAGTTAAAGACACTTCCTCTGAGAAGCCATCTTTGGTCCTTCCAGTTTTGGGTAGGTGCCCTTGATCTATGCTCACAAAATACCTGGTATCTTCCCTTCCGAAGCACAGATTTCACTTCACTGTTGACGTCAGTGGGCTACACTGGGTTGTCATGACTTTTAAGGGAGAGAATCTATCTTTCTTATTTCTCTGTTGCCTAGCATAGTATAGTGTCATGCGCACAGAAGACATTCAGCAAATATCTGTTGACTAATGACATCTTCAAGGGCATCACTGCAAACACTGGAAACAACACAGGGCAGATCATAATCAAGGCCTTGTAAGTGGGTGGTACTATGTATACATTCTTTAAACTTTGGCTAGTAGCAGGTAGCTGTCCTTTCAGGTTCTTTTCCCCTGCTTGTACATTGTTTCTAATATGCTATAGGGTTAGAGACTCTAAATCAAATTTATACTAAGTAAAAATAAGTTTAAAAATTAAAGAAAGAAATAAACTAAAATTCACAAGTTTTAGTGAAAGAAGGAGTTTGGCTTCTCTAAGTTCTTGCTTATTCTTAGTTTTCAGCCATTCTGGTTAGACAAAGTTGTCAGAAAGCAGAGATTTCCAAAGGGCAATGTGTTCCTGTGTTCTGCTCCCTGTAGACAACTTAATTTAATACATATTAATAGCTAAAAATAAATTGTAAAAAGCAGGTCTTAAATCACTGCCCTCCCACTTAACAAGAAAAATGATAGATAGCAATTCATATAATAGAAACTGTTAGTGCAGATATAGAGCCATAAAATCAAAGCACTCTTTATTGCAATAAGTCTATGCTTCATTGAGGTCAATTAAAGCAAGATTTATGCACACAGGCAGTCACTCTGCCTTAAAAAATGGCTTTGACACCCTCTGAGGTAGGGTGAAGAGCTGCTCAAAAGCTGGATCCCTACAGAATGGAAAAAAAAAAAGGAATGAATCTGGAAATATATACCTGTCCTCTAAGAATATGATAGAAATGGCTAAGTAAAACCGGAAATATACAGGCATAAGAAAGATTAAAATTAACATCCAAAACTCATATAAGGAAAAGAAATCTCAGCTCTCTGTTGCATCTCAATTGAGAACATTATTTTTTAACCTTATGTAAATGGCACAAGCTGAACATTCTTTGATTTATATTATTTGGATAAACTAAAAGGTACATGGTGCCAACAACACATTACAGTCTGTCAACAGTATTCTTTGTGACCACCCATAATTAGTTTGTGTACCGACCAAGATTCATAAATACAAAACAACTGAAGAAAGGCAAGGTTCTTACAAACCTAAAGAGCCTGCAAAGCAATCTCATCTTTCACATCATTCAGAGTGGTTGCTGTATTATAAACAAAGCAGGGCCTGAATGATGGATAGAGAGAAAACACACCTGCTCTCTGAGGATCATGAATCACCGTGCTTTTCTCTAAGCTCTCCAATATTGAAACTTCTTTCTACATTAAAGGTGCGTGAAAGTGCATTAACTCTTCATAGCAATTAGTCTCCTGAAAGACTTATTTCTGAAAACATACATGATTCACAACGTTCCCATTCATCATTACTTATTAAGCCCACCTCTGCAGAAGGCATCAAAGGTACAACGACAAAAGGACAAGGTTCATGTCTCTAAGGTATAGTCTCACTGGGATACCAAAAAGATAGGCAGATATTTACAATAAAATATATTAGCAGATATAATGGCATTGTACACAAAGTACAGTTCAATCACAGAAAAATGCTTACATGAGTTATTACAGAGAAGGTAGTTGACCCTGTTCCTTGAAGGATGAGTGGAAATTTGTTGCAGAGAATAACTTGGAAAAGAAACTCCAGAAAGAAAGGTTTACAAGCAAGGGCACAGAGGCAGGAACAAGCATGGTTTGTTTGGAGTAAACTGGTGGTCTGAGTTGACTGTAAGAGGCATGGTCGGCAGCAGGTGTGGCTCTGTAGGCAGGAGCAGATGAAAAAGGTCATGCTAATGAGTTCAGTTTTATCAGATAAATGATAAGCAGAATAGTGACACGATCAGATGAAATGAGCAGACTGGTGCTATAATTGGATACACATGTGAGAAAATCCTCTCAAAGTAGTAGGAATGATGGATTTGTGAAAGTGAAGCTGCAGGAAACATGACCAATCAGGTGCCCATGCAATTGTCCAGGTGGGAAACATGATGGCCTAAATGAGATAAGAGCATAAAAGTGCAAACAGGTGGAGAGACTGACATAAGTGGAGCAGAATTGACTGGACTTGATCATTGAAGAGAGGTCAGGGCAAGTGAAGGAGCGCAATCCAATTAGGCTCTTGCATGTCTAACTTGGGCGTCAAGATAAAAAAAACATGGAGGAAACGCCTGGGTCAGTGTGGATATGACAAGTTTGAAGGCTCTTTGTGATATCTACAGATAGATGTAGGTGTAAAGATTCCGACATCTGAAGATAATGTGGAATTCATGACTTACGTATTCAACAAAGATTAGAGTGAGAAGCTAGGAGAGCCAGTGAGAGTTCAGAGACATCATTTAAGAATCAGGCAAAACAACAGACACCCTCAATGAGATGAATAGAGTAGTAAGAAGAAGAAAATTAGTAGAGGGTCAGGCATAAAAAGTCAAGGAGCATGGGATTTAGGAAGTATAGAGGTTCATAGTCTAAAATGCTGAAGAGACATACCAAAGGATGGGGATAAAAGGACACCATTGAGAAGAGAACCAAGATTCAATTTAGCACCATGGCTAGGGCATCAGAGAGCAGTGGATTTTGGATGAGGGTGGAGGCCGCAGAGCAAGCATGTGCAGGAGGTCTTTCGGCAACCAGCTGAGCAGGAAGGGAGGGATGCAGGACAGTGGCCTGAAGGAGCAACCTGCTCAAAGATGTAATCTCAAATGAGTTAATTTCATTGTCAGACTGCTCTGGGGTACATTCACCCATTAGAAAGATTTCTTCCCATTACTATTAAATCTATAAGATGGGGAGTAGCAGCATAAACAAGAAGAAGTCACTTTCTTAAAATTGAAAGAATATCATTTTATAGTTTTGTACAGTACCAAACGTTTTATGTTATCAAATGGTAAAAATGTTTTTGTCAGATATACTCTCTAAAAAAATACTGACTGAGGCCGGGTGTGGTGGCTTACGCCTGCAACCCCAACACTTTGGGAGGCCAAAGTGGGTGGATCACGAGGTCAGGAGCTCGAGACCGTCCTGGCCAACATGGTAAAACCACATCTCTACTAAAAATACAAAGAATTAGCCAGGTGTGGTGGCAGGCACCTGTAGTCTTAGCTACTGAGGAAGCTGAAGCAGGAGAATTGCTTGAACGTGGGAGGCAGAGGTTGCAGTGTGCTGAGATAGTGCCACTGTACCCTAGCCTGGGTGACAGAGAGAGACTTCGTCTCAAAATAATAATAATAAAAATAAAATAAAAACACTGAGTTGGAAGGATGAGAATGAAGCCGAGTTATCTCTCAGGGAACATGTTGATATAAGTAGAGGCACGGGCCAGGCATGGTAGTTCATGCCTGTCTTCCCAGCACTTTGGGAGGCTGAGGTGGGTGGATCACTTGAGGCCAGGAGTTTGAGACTACTCTGTCCAACATGGCAAAACCCTGTCTCTACTAAAAATACAAAAATTAGCCGGATGTGGTGGTTCACACCTGTAATGGCAGCTACTCGGGAGGCTGAGGCAGAGAATGGCTTCAGCCTGGGAGGCAGAGGCTGCAGTGATGAACCAAGATCACACCACTGCACTCCAGCCTGGGTGACAGAGACTCCATCTCAAAAACAAACAAACCAAAAAACATAAAACAAACAAACAAACAAAAGATAGGCAGCTCTGACGTGCCTTCTAAGGATGGTGGCATCCATTTTCTTTAGGTTTTAGGGGACATATTGAAGTCTAGAAACGTGAAGGAAAGGTGAAGAGAAAAGAGATAAAGAGGTGGAAGTCATTTAATAAAGGCAGGTTATGAACTCCTTTCTGCCATTTTGTTTACAAAATCCTAGTAATTATTAATTCAATAATTTAGTATAATACTTTCTAATGCTTTCATATAAATGCAAAGAAGAGATCAATCTTCATATAGTTTTGAGGCCAAACAAAAACAGAGACTAAGAGGAAAGTAGCAATGAGGGCTACATTTAGTGTTCTGCCCTTTCTCCACTTCATCTGCAGACATGCTTTTTGATGTCCATTCACCCATTACTGGAAATTGATGCAGTTGTTGCAATTAAGGAATTTATAACTTGGGAACATCGAGTCTCGTATTTGTCACCAAAATGCTACAGAACGGGCAGAGATCAGAAAGGTACACAGCATAAATTAACATCACCAATCCCTACAATCCAGGGGTTCTGGAGAATCACAGGTGAAAGCACTGGGAAGTGGGTTTGCTGTATCAAGAACACTGTGCATTATCTGTTCTACAACTATCTAGGGATTTAGGGGACCAGCTCCCATGCTGGGTCAACAATAGAGCTCCCTAATTAGGAAACTCAGCAGTGAGGATCATTCAGACTGATTTTTATGCACACTCTAATTTTAATGTTAATATCATTTTAGTGTCAGTATTTTACTTGGAACTTTATGTTCTAGAAGTTCTTTGGCCTGAGGACTGCTGGACTAAAGAGTGTATTTTCTTACATGTGAAGCCAAAGGAAATGAGATTTTTCCAACCAATAAAATAATCCAAGCACTTTGTGGAGGGATGATTTCCATTATGTGGAGCAAAGGAAAGACAAAGAGAAAAATAGGGAAGGGAATTATATTTTGCCCTATTTATTTGCCAAGTATTTAGATTGTATGTGATATTTATATTATCCCATGGAATTTTAGTTTACCTTTTGCAGTTTTCATTAACTTTCCATGAGTTGACTTTTGAAACATTCAACCAGGTAGTTGGATGGTTTCTAGGAAAGCAATATATGCCTGTTCTCCTTAGTATCACCCTGAGAACTCAGAATTCTAGGTTGGACACCAGATTCCTGCCCTCTGAAGTTTATACCCTGTATCATTCTCTCTCAATGAGTGCAGAAGCAGGACTGTGAATATGATGGTATTTCATTCCCTTGATAAAGTTAGGGATTATGGAAGAAGGTAAAGAGATTTTCCAGTTATAATTATTGCTTTTACTAGGTTGACTCTGAGTTAATAAGGAAGGAGATTAGGCCCAGTGTAGTGGCTCACACCTGTAATCCCAACATTTTGGAAGGCTGAGACAGGAGGATCATTTGAGGTCAGGAGTTCGAGACGAGCCCAGGCAACTTAACAAGACCTTGTTTCTACAAAAAATAGAAAAATTAACTGAGCATGGTGGCATATACCTGTAGTCCAAGCTACTTGGGAGGCTGAGGCGGGACGATTGCTTGAGTCCAGGAGTTTGAGGCTGCAATAAGCTATGATCATGCCACTGTGCCCCAACCTGGGCAACAGAGAAGAGAGACCCTGTCACAGAATTATAATAATAAAGTAGATTGCTCTGGGTGGGCCTGTGCTAATCAGGTGAACTCTTTAAAAGAGGGTCCAGGCTTTCCCTGAAAGGACAGAATCAACATCCAAGAAACTCTTCTGTTCTTGAAGAAGCAAGCTACTGCATGTTCTACAACAGCATAAATAAATAAATAATAAAAAGAAGTTTTGCCAACAACTATGTAAACTTGAGAAGGAACCCTGAGCCACAGATGAGACTCCAGCTTCAGCTGACACCCTAGATTGAAGCCTTGGAAAATCCTGAGCTGACTCTTAACCCAAGGAAACTGTGAGCTAATAGACGTATGTTGTTTTAATCCATCAAATTCGTGGTAGTTCGTTACACAGCAATAAAACATACCTCTAAATCAATGCCTGATTACAACAGACACACAGGTACATTGGACTTGTCGGTTTCTCATGGAAGGCTCCATCTGTGCCAACAACATGGGTAATGAGTCATATTATGAATCTAAGACACTGAACAAACTAGGCCAATGCTGAACTTAAGAGGAGGATGTTGGGTGAGACTATTAAAGAGGCAGGGTATTCTTTGGACTGGACAACAACCATGGCAAGAGCCGAGAGAAAGTTACATTGAATGATGACTTGACTTGCAAACTGTTTCATTCATGAGCCTCGGGGTACGTTTAGAAAAAGATCACACATGGTAGATGTGGAACTCCATCTCCATCTGAGCAGTGCCTGGTTTGACAGATGGGTCTTACACTAGGAAGCCTAGCAGCATCTGATTCTGCCAACCTGGGAAGAGAAATCCAGGAATGTGGGCCTTCAGTGATAATCTCCTACATCCTTTCCTCATAAAACAAGAATATACATGAGAACACTATCCAATGCCAAAACAATGGAGATTTTGAGAGTTTGCTTTCCACCTTCTTTGTGCTTCATTAGTATAGTGCTAAACAGAGTTTTGAGCACTTCTTGGGGGCACACTATAAGTACAAGTGCCACTTGCTATGCGAACAAAGGCACTAACCAGGCAAGTTGCAGCCACATACACAAGCCTGTCAAAAAGCCACCAGAAAAGCCATTGCTGAGCCTTTTGAAGGAACAAAAAGTGTTGCTGAAAAAGGAAAGACTCTTTCAGAAGAGCCAAATAAATTCAGAAAAAGCCACGCAGCTATTCAAAGGGCTACATATGACAGTATTTGCTGAGCCTCTATCATCTCATTTATTTTCAAAGTCTGGCCAGGGACATTTGGGAAGTCACTGCTGTTCTCTTAACCACCCTCCCCTACCTAAGAATACAGCCTGGCAATGACAGGGGAAGGGAAGTAAAGTTATCAAGCATCTGCTATTTGTCAGACACTAAGCCAGGTGCTTTGCTAACTTGCTTTTCTCTGCCTAGCAACTTTGTAAGATGGATTATTTTTTGATTGCTGCTTAACAAGTGATCACAAATTTAGCAGCTTAAAAATCAATACCTTTACTAGCTCACAGTTCTGTAGATCCAATGTCTGGGCACAGCCAGAACCCAAAAGGCTACATTCTCTTCTCAGGGTCCCACAAGCTCAAATCAAGGTAGCAGCCAGGCTGAATCTTCGTTTGGAGGTTCCAGGAAAAAAATCTACTTTCAGGCTCACTCATTGTTGGCAGAATTCAGTTCCTTGCAGTTATAAAACCAGGTCCCAGCTTTCTTGCTGACTCGCAGCCATGGTGCTGCTCTCAACTCTCGGAGGCTGCCCATGTGCCTTACCACATGGCCCCTCTATCTTCAAGACAGCAATGGTACCTCACGTCCAAGGATGATACAGGAGTAGTACAGCAGGGAGTGGGGGAATCTTGAATACAGTCTTAGAATTCTGCCTACCACATATGGTCAGTATTATTTCCATCTTAGAGAAAACTGAGGCTGAGGGAGAGAAAGAATGCTAATGTCTGCAGCACTGATATGAAACCAAAATCTGTGTACTGGGCTTTTATTGTGCCCATCATTCAAATAGTGCATTGTATCTACTAGATGATTTTTCAGCTCTCACCCCCATCCATCCTTCTACCTCTTGGAGTCTCCAATGTTGTCTATTATTCTACTCTGTTTGTCCGCATGCAGCCATTGTTTAGCTCTCAATTATAAGTGAGAACATGAGGTATTTGACTTCCTGTTTAAGTTATTTCACTTAGGATGACTTCCAGTTCCATCTACGTTGCTGGAAAAGACATTTCATTCATTTTTATGACTGTGTAGTATTCTATGATCCATTTGTATATGTATGCCACATTTTCTTTATTCAATCCTCCATCAATGGACACTTAGGTTGATTCCATATCTTTGCTATTGTGAATAGTGCTGCAATAAACATATAAGCATGTAAAGAACTACCACAAATTTAATGGATTAAAACAAAATAAAACATTTGATGAAATGGTTTCTTTCCTTTTCGGTATATACCCAGTAGTGAGATTGCAGCATCAAACAGTAGTTCTAGTTTTACGTCGTTGAGAAATGCCTATACTATTTTCCATAAAGGTTGTACTAATACATATTCCAGCTGACAGTGTATAATGTTCCCTTTTCTTTGCATCTTTGCCAACATCTGTTGTTTAACTTTTTAATAATAGTCATTCTGACTAGCATAAGATGATATCATACTGTGATTTCAGTTTGGATTTCTGTGATGATTGGTAATGTTGAGCATTTTTTCATATGTTTATTGGCTGCTTGTATGTTTTCTCTTGAAAAGTCTTTATATATGTCCTTTGCCTACCTTGTGTGCGGTTACTTATTTTTTCCTAGAGTTGTTTGAGTTTCTTACAGATTATGGATATTAGGCCTTTTTCAGATGCATAGCTTGCAAATATTTTTTTCTATACTTTGTCTGTTTACTCTGTTAATTGTTTCTTTTGCTGTGTAAAAGCTTTTGAGTTTAAGTCCCATTTGTCTATTTTTGTTTTCGTTGGGTTTGCTTTTGAGGACACGGTCAAATTCTTTGCCTAGGCCAATGTCCAGAGGCATTTTTGCTAAATTTTCTCCTAGGACTTGTATAGCTTCAGGTCTTTATTTAGATCTTTAATCCATCTTGGGCTGAGAGGTATGGATCCAGCTTTGTGGTGGTTAATACTGAGTGTCAATTCGATTGGACTGAAGCATGCAAAACATTGTTCCTGGGTGTGTCTGTGAGGTTGTTGCCAAAAGAGATTAACATCTGAGTCAGTGGACTGGGAAAGGCAGACCCACCCTCAATCTTGGTAGGCACCATCTAATCAGCTGCCAGTGTGGCTAGAATAAAAGCAGGTAGAAGAATGTGGAAGAACTTGACTTGCTGCATCTTCCAACCTTCATCTTTCTCCCATGTTAGATGCTTTCTGCTCTTGAACATCAGACCCTAAGTTCTTCCACTTTTAGACTCTTTCACTTACACCAGCGGTTTGCCAGGGCCTTCAGCCACAGACTAAAGGCTGCACTTTTGGCTTCCCTACTTTTGAGGTTTTGGAACTCAAACTGGCTTCCTTGCTCCTCAGCTTGTGGATGGCCTATTGTGGGACTTCACCTTGTGATCATGTGAGCCAATATTCCTTAAAAACTCCCCATCAAATATACATCTATCCTATCAGTCCTGTCCTGCTAGAGAATGCTGACTAATACAAGCTTTATTCTTTTGCATGTGGCTATCCAATTTTCCCAGTAGCATTAAATAGAGTGTTCTATCCTTGGTGCACATTTTTGTTAACTTTGTCAAAGATCTGTTGGTTATAGGTAGGTGGCTTTATTTCTGGGTTCTCTATTTCGTTCCATTGACCTATATGTCTATTTTTATACCAGTACCATGCTGTTTTGGTTGTAGTATAATTTATAGTAGTAAAGTCAGATAATGTGATCCCCCCTGTTTTGTTCCTTTTAAGGACTGCTTTGGCTATTCAGGCCTTTTTTCCTTTTTCTTTTTTTTTTTTTTTCTTTTTTTGGTTTCATGTGAATTTTAGGATTGGTTTTACTCGTTATGTGAAAAATGACATTGATAATTGGATAGGGATTGTGTCAAATCTCTGGATTGCTTTGGATAATATAGCCATTTTAATTATTCTGATTCTTCCAGTCCATAAGCATGGATGTTTTTCCATTTGTGACATCTATGATTTTTTTCATCAGTATTTTGTAGTCGCCCTTATAGAGATGTTTCACTACCTTGGTGAAATATATTCCTATTTTTATAGCTTTATAAATGGGATTAACTTTTTGAATTGGTCCTCAGCTAGATTATTATAGGTATATAAAATTCTATTGATTTCTGAATGTTAATTTCATATCCTGGAACTTTACTGAATTCATTTATCAAATATAGGGAGGTTTTTTTGTGGTAGCTTAAGGTTTTTCTAGATACAAGATCAAATCATCAGTAAACAGGGATAATTTGACTTCCTCTTTTCCAATTTGGATGCCTTATTTATTTATGTATTTCTTACCTGACTGCTCTTGTGAGGACTTCCAGGAATAGTCTTTTTAAAAATGTTATGGCACTAGGAACTGAGAAAGCAAAATCAAATATGTGGCTGGCCCTGACTGGTGCTGACTTAAGTCCTCAAACTAGGATTCTAATCTGGGAAACCTGTAAGTTCTCCAAGATACACACACTCAACTTGCTTCCACTCCTTTTTCTTCAACTGTCTCCGGGTTGTTTCTAAACTTTTACATTGGAGGAAATTCAAATTCTGGCTTCTTTAAGTTGGTCAACACCAAACAGCCATAATCAACAGATATTCTTTGTAGGAAAAAGCACACTATTAAAATGTGTTAAACTATTTCTTCTCCAGATAAACCCCTGATTATACGAAAGAAAGGCACATGGTTGTCATGCCAGATTTTCTGGTTTCTAGAAATCGTTCCTTTAACTCATTGCTGGCTATGACCTGGATAGAGTAAGACAGACTATGCTGGGGAAATAGAATCAAAACTGTTTATAAGCAACATGAGAGAAAGGAACATTTGTGTTCTCTTTGTTGCTGGAGCTGGATTCCAGCAGAACAGGGTACACACTCAAAGTATTTTCTGAATAAATGGAGGCATGAAAAACAACATTATTAAAGGCTCTAAATTACTTTTTCTGGTAATTCTTAAAAAGAGATTTTGTGTCTATTTTTAAGGCAGTGACTTATAACAAACTTCAGCTTCACTTGGTTCTGGCTCAACCACCATTCCAAGACTGTAACAACAGCCATGACTGCAAATATTATAGCAGGTATCCCAATTTTTGCTTCCAAAGACATGACTCTACTAAACTTCTCTAAAACAAAATCAGAAATCAGGAGAACTCTCCCAATTCAAAAGTATTTGATTGCTTTGTAAAGACACAGTCATGAAATTATATAATAAAGAAGTTTGAAAATAACTTAAGAGGTCATAACAAATGGAAGGTAGGGATACTTAGCTGGTTCTTGTAAAGACTTGAAAATGTAGAGATAATTAGAGGTTAATAAAATATTATTTATACTAAATACTATGTTAGTACCATATTATTAAAAGATTATGCCTTGGGAATACTAATGTCACAATATTATTAAAAGGTTATTTTGCCTGAGGAATGTTTCTTAATGCCATAATATTGTTAAAAGATTATTACACATGAGGAATATTTTTCTGTTTATTTGGGCCATTGTGCAATTTTTTTTGCTTCTTTTCCCGTTTGTTTTCATTTTATTTATTTTTGATACAGAGTCTCACTCTGTCGCCCAGACTTGACTGCAGTAGCACAATCTCAGCTCACTGCAATCTCCACCTCCTGGGTTCAAGCAATTCTCCTGCCTCAGCTTTCTGAGTAACTGGGATTACAGGCTCCTGCCCCCATGCCTGGCTAGTTTTTGTATTTTTAGACAGATGGGGTTTCACCATGTTGGCCAGGCTGGTCTTGAACTCCTGATGTCAAATAATTCACTTGTCTAGGCCCCCCAAAGTGCTGGGATTATAGATGTAAGCCACCATGCCTGGACTATTATTTTTAATTGACAAAAATTGTATATATTTGCATGTATAATGTTATTTTGAATTATGTATACATTGTAGAACGGCTAAATTGAGCTAGTTAATATATATATATAAGCTCACATACTTTTTTTCGTGATAGTCACCATGATGTACAATAGAAGCTTTGAATTTATTCCTTCTAACTTTGAATTTATTCCTTCTAACTGAAATTCTGTATCCTTTGACCAATATTTTCACCCACTCCTGCCCTAGCTCCTGGTGATCACCAGGCTACTCTTTACTTCTACAGGATTAACTTTTTTACACTTTACATGTAAGATCAAGTGGTATCTATCTTTCCATGCTTAGCTAATTTCATTTTACTTAATGTCTTCCAGGCCCATCCATGTTGCCAAAAATGTCAGGATTTTATTCCTTTTTATGGCTGAATAGTATTCTATTGCATGTGTGTGTGTGTGTGTGTGTGTGTGTGTGTGTGTGTGTGTGTATAAATGACATTTTCTTTATCTATCTGTTAATGGGCACTGAGGTTGATTCCATAACTTGGCTGTTGTGAAGATTTGTGCAATAAACATGAGAGTAAAGATGTATCTTCACCATACTGGTGTCCTTTGGAAATGCACCCAGTAGTGGGACTGCTGGATCATATGGCAGTCCTATGTTAAATGTTTGCTCTATTCACTATTCCTTAATAGTTATCTTTGTCTATCAATAGTGTATAAGGGCTGTCTTTTCCCCACATCCTCTCTAGTGCTTATCTTTCATATTTTGACAACAGCCACATGTAAAATTTTTAAGGCTCTGACATGTGAAGTGGATGTGCATATCTTTTCTTTTCCTCTTTGTTTTTAATATATGTGCTATACCAGACCAAAATTTCATGTTATTCGGGCCTATTAGAAGTGGTGGTTCAATAGTATTCAGCTACATTTGTACGGCACCTTCTTTGTACCATGCACAATCATTGGCATTAGTTCACTAGGTTGTGAGGGGTGCAGGATCTGATCAATTCTTCCATTATTCACAATCACTTTAAAGGTAAAGAAATAGTCCCATTGGATCACTTGCCTAAAGTCAATGTTTGCCTGTTGGTCCTAAGTACTGTCTCTTTTGCCCAAAGTAGACAGCATTTCTAACAATGACATTATCAAGGAATGGCTATGTGTTTACCTGAGGAATGGGGATGACCAATGTGAGGGTGCACACACCCTCCTTTTGTTGGATCACACGTGAGACACAGCTCATAGAGTCTCTCACTCTTTCTGCTTAACCCCCTTTATATCATCTAATCTTTCTTCAAAACAAGCAGGAACCACACTGAAGCAATAACAAGGAGTAATTAAAATATTTATAGTATACTGATTGTCAGTTTATGCTCACCAGTATATAAATTTTTAAAGGTGTTACTGTTGTAGATCTGAAAATAGAACAGTAACTATATATTTTTAATATAACAGAGTTACAATTTTTAAACACTAAATTATACTTTTTTGGTATGTGATTTTTGTTTGTTTGTTTGTGCTCATCAGTTTTGTTTTTTTTCTGCTTTGAAAAGCCATTCTGTAGAGTCCAGTTCTTTTTACTTTTATCCACAGGGAAGTCATAATCCCTTACTTAAATAGAAGCTGGTTACCATGGCAATCATTCTAATGGCGCTGAATCAATATTTTGATTTTGCTGGCATTTAATGTAAAAAGAAAAGACAGGCTAAGATTTATAAAAGTCATTTTTTATCTTTGTTATACTGTTGATAGTTAGAAAAATTATAAAGAAAACATATGCTCTATAATGAACTCCAGTTATAACACAATTATACAGAACTGACAGTTCATAAAAGAACAATCTACATATTTATATATTAATAATTTTGGCTCTGAGGATACACATATATACACATGCATTTGGACTCAAGATTTTTTCCCCATCCCTGAATTGAGCCCTGTCTCTGTGCTATTATTGAGGTCATAAATTGGTAGAAGAGATTTGCATATATCTACTTTTGCAATTGCCATTTTATTAAGTGTTCTGAAGAGAAAGTAAAATTCCCATGAAGAATCAGTTCTCTGTGGAAGTCTACCATTTCTGCACTGGGTCCCGATAACTTACGTAGCCCACTGAACACCCTCAGAGCTCTTTTTTGAGGAGAAATGCTGGATTTGGAGTTGGTATTTAATGAGCTCACTACCTATCAGTATTTTTTCCAAGTCTAACAAGTCTTTGCTGCTGCAATTTAACCACATCTGCTATTTTGTCTTCCGAAAAAATAAAGCTTGTTGAGCTGCTGCCTTCTGCTTGACAAGAAGGCATTGGGAGCCCACTATCCTTGAATAGTGAAGACATCTGAGAGAGAATTATGAGACTGTCTGCCCCAGGAACTAGCTACGAAACATCCCGAATGAATGGGAATCCCTTCTATTTTTAAGACAAGTGAATTGCCGCTCAAATTTTTCTTCTGTGGGACAGTAGTCATGATTTTCTCCATACTTTCATTCTAGGTAGCCCAGCTCCCCCTCCCCAAAGGGGGGCTTTTCTGAGGTGTGTATTTTACACTCTTTCCAGAAATGTTCCTGCCAACATGACACTGATAACACATCCCTTACTGGCTACCTTTGTCCTTCTCATCTCTCTTCTGTTTTTGGGTGGATCTTTTATTTCCCTTTATACTTGAGTTATTCCTGACTGCATTCAGGCCCCCCATCTTTCAGAGATCACTTTCTCACATCAGCAATTTTCTTTTGAAAACAATCTAACATAATTTATTATGTAGTTTTCTGGCAGTAGAAGTAGGAGAGTGGTGACTTCTGCACAGAGAATCACAGAAAATAAAGAGAAAGGAAAAGCACCATGTATCAAGGAAACCTAAGAACAACATTTAAAATTTACAAAAGGTAGGCATCTGGGGCCTTTTAGTGTACTACTGAGCTAAGGAAACACCTATTTAATACATTGTGTCTAAAAGCATCAATGTGTTACAAGCTGAAGGACTTACTGATAACTCTGAATCAAGAGAAAAAGAATCAAATGTCTAATACTCTAAGAGGGCAGAGGAATAACAGTTACACACACACACACACACACACACACACACACACGAATGTTCATTGTAGCACTATTCATTGTAGCTGCAAAACAGAATCAATCTGAGTATTCTTCAACAAGATAATGATTAAATAAATTACTTGACTGTACATTTCTCTCTGTTAAAGTTGTTTCTTGACAAGTTGCACACCATGGAAGTCGGTTACAATCAAAGAAGTGAAAATACAAAACACAAGACTCTATGCACTATGATATCAATTTTGCAAATATGCAAACACATACATGTTATTCACATGTGTCTTAACCACGTATACTTACATGCAAAGCATTTTTTTATATGTATAGTAGGAAAAACTGAAGCCACAGGAGATTTTTTTGTAGAATTTATGGACTGACTCCATCTCCAAGCATTTATTGGTATTATTCAATACGCACTGAAGATATTGGTTGTTTTTGGCTAAAGGCACCTGGCACCAATGAGAGAGAAAGGAGAGACAAGGATGATGGCAGAGACAGCACGTACCTCACAGGCATCTGACCTCATGGACTGCCTATGAGAATCTGTGGAAAGATTAGGCCAGAAGGCCAAGGGGCTTTCATGAGGGACTAGGGAGCCCATGTGACAATGAACACTGCCTAGCTGAAGAAAGGACCATGTGGCTCTCTGAGGCAAATATAACACTTGGTACCCTAGGGGCTCAGAGAAGCTTGCTGTGGAGAAAGGAGAGTGGGGCAGAAGAGAAGCTATGGGATCCGGTGGAACTCCTCTCTCAAACCGTCACTGGCAGCACTGGGAACCTTGAAGTGTTTTCCACATTTGCTATGTAAAGATCTGAATGTGCCTATGCAACGAGCTGAATGTTTGTGCTCCCCAAATTAGAATGTTGAAACCTTAATCCCATAATGATTGTATGTGGAGATAGAAAGGGAAGGAGAGCAGTGCTTTCATGAATGGGATTAGTGTCCTCCTATGAAGAGGCCAGTGAGGCCTTTCTGCCCTTTGAGGATACAAGGAGAAGCTGGCAGTCTGCAACCAGGAAGAGGGCCCCAACAGAGCTCTCAGGCTTCCAGCCTCCAGAACTGTGAGAAATAAATTGCTGTTGCTTATATGCCACACCCAGGCTATGGTGTTATGTTATAGCAGCCCCAACTGACCAAAATAGCTTGTGTCAAGGCACACTTGACACAAGTCACTGGAGTAAGGCTCCTTTCCCACCAAGGAATCCTTGGGAGTAACTCAGGGAAGCTGAGACTCTACTAAATTCAGTAAGACCTAAAGAGCTGGTGAGACCTGGTGTTAATGTGACCTAATTTATATTCATAGACCAGCAAGGAGGCTGGGATATATTTGATTTGTATGTTTCATAGCTGAGAAAAAACACAGGCAGGTAAGAGTAAAAACTGGAGATAATAAGTAGAGTTTAAGATTATAATATGCACACACACACATAAATACATAAATTCATATTCATTGGAAAGAAATTCACCAAAATGTTTAAAATGATTATTTCTCAAAGATAAGATTATAAGCTTTTTCTTGATATTTTCCTGAATTAAAATGTTCCCTTAATAATCAAATAGTAATACCTTTAATTATATAAATAGTATAAGAAAATATAACTTTTAGATATATTTCTGGACAGAATAATTTTTGAATAATTTGAAGCTTTAAAGGATGAAAAAAACTCATATATTGCCTTCCCTTTCTGAACCATCATAAATACATTCTTCTGGAAATTTGACAACACACTAATAAATAACCTTCCCTTCAATTCTTTTCTGGGACTTCAGGGTGAGAGGCAGCATTATGTGGCCCAGTGAAGAAGGCACTTGCTCCTGGGCATGCTGACGGAACATACTATCTGAAAAACATTTCTAGGTGACGTGGGCATGGCGTGTTTTACCTTCAGTCCTCTCAGGGGGTTTCCCGCTCTTACTGGCTGCAGTGCTGCTGACCGTCTCTGATGAGGTGCTCAGCTTGGTGCTGGGGTCCCGCTTGGGCTTGGGTGGTGGTTGCCTCCGTGAGCCACAGCTGCTGTCATCGTCTGTACCCCCAACTGAGTGCAGGGACTGTGATCTCACAGAAAAGCCGCTGGAGCAAGGATGGGGGAGTCTGTCCTGAGGAGCAGGCATTGTCATGAATCCCATGCGGAAATGTTTGCCCACGTAACTCCCTTCGTGGCCTCGCCCTACTTCTCCACCTATGCTGTAAAAGAAAGCAAACCAAAAACCATGAAGATAAAAGGAGCCAGGATATACAAGATCACATGTGTGAGCATATTTCTAATACGGAAACTTTCAAATCTTCATTTTAGTCTGGTGAAAGGCTACCTTTTAAAACAAACTCAAGTAGCATGAAAGCATTCTAACTTTTGTGTTAAATGTTGTTTTCCCCAAAGGAAAGAAAAAATACGGCATAGAACACTTATCTTCAATCACTTTATATTTACTTTGAGGTAAATCTTCTCAGTGGCTTAAAACCGTAAACAAAAATTCCATGACAATGACTCATAGATTCCTTTCGACATGTGACTCAGTCCTAGTGGTCAGCACTTGGGACTCTTGTCCACTTCATCAAAACCATTCCTGCTTTTATCTGCTTAACATATTGGAGAAAATGAAACAAACAACAATAATAAATGTTCTGTTACCAAACACGAAAGAAAGAAAGAAAGAAAGAAAGAAAGAAAGAAAGAAAGAAAGAAAGAAAGAAAGAAAGAAAGGAAGGAAGGAAGGAAGGAAGGAAGGAAGGAAGGAAGGAAGGAAGGAAGGAAGGAAGGAAGGAAGGAAGGAAGGGAGGGAGGGAGGGAGGGAGGGAGGGAGGAAGGAAGGAGAGAGAGAGAGAAAGTGAAGGAAGGAGAAAAAAAGATAGAATGTGACTTGTGAAATAACTGTAATCAATTACTATCTGTATGGAAATATAATTATACACACTAATTTCTGTCACTGGTAAATACTTTATTGAAAATGTTTACTTCCTACATAATAGTGAAATTCACTTCTCTGTGCTGATGTAGTGTCCTGTTACATCAAGTGTATCATTTACTTATTTAAAAATTTCAAACAAAAAATTTTAGTGACTCAAAAAAAAAAGAAAAAAAAAGAAAGAAAGAAGGAAAGAAAGAGAGAGAGAAAGAAAGAAAATGAAGGAAGAGAAAGAGAAAGTGAAAAAGTGAAGGAAGGAAGGAGAAAAAAGAAAAGAGAAAGAGGGAAAAAGAGAAAGAGAAAAAAAGAAAAAAGAAAGAAAGGAAGGAAGAGGAGAAAATGAAAGAAAGATAAGGAAAGAGAGGGAAGGAAGGAAAGAAAAGAGAAAAGAAAAGAAAGAAAAGAGGAGAGGAGAGAAAGTAAAAAGCAAAGGAGAGGAAGGGAAAGCAAAGGAGAGGAAGGGAAAGAAAAGGGGAGGGCAGGAAAAGAGAAAGGAAGGAGGGAAAGGGAAGAAGGAAGGAAGGAAGGAGGGAAAGGGAAGAAGGAGGGAAGGAGGGAAGGAAGGAAGGAAGGTAGGTAGGGAAAAGAAGGGAAGAAGAAAGGAAGAGAGGCAGAGAGGGAGGGAGAAAGGAGGGAGGGACGAGAAAATATTTGCTTAAATTGGTGAAGGTATTGTCAACCACTCTCAGTCCTCCAGAATCTTCAGTTACATTAGAAACAGTTCTACTAAGAAATCAGACACAGAATAAAACAGCAACATTGAGTAAAGAGGTGTAGTTTAAATATCATTTGATCCTGAGATTATTCTAAGCACTTCATAAATACTCAGGGTATGCAAAGTTTCCAAATGTAAGGTTCTTAAGTTTTACATAGGAAAGTTTGGACAAAAATATTAAAATATAAGAAATCCCCTCTAATTTTGAAATTCAAGCAATTATTTAGGAAATGACTCTTGGGTCTCTGTCTATGCTATTAAGTAATAATGCCTCCTTTATGAAGAGAAGGGACACAAATGTGAATGTAAACTTTTAAAAGGAAGATTTTTCTAGAGTTTCTTTTTATCTATGAAGTTATTCACCAAGAGTAAACACAACGTTTTAAAAACATCATTACAAAATATTTGACTGATTTTCTTAGATATGTTTGAATGGTAAGAAGTACCTCTGAGTATATGAAGTCTGGAAGCTTGTTGAGTCTACCTTTCCAGACATGTAAGTTTATTCAGATCTTCATTTACTAAAACTAATTTTGGCTGGCTCTGCCTTCATAATATGATGGAATTTTATATCTTTCATATCATTACAATGTTTGTTGTAATTTTAACATTCTATTAGGAACAATAATGAGAAATGAGATTTTCTTTCCCTTCTTCAACCGGGGACTTATGACAATTACATGTCCTTTGGGGATATAGCCAGGAAGAATTTAACGAGAACATTAGATTCTTGATTCTGGCTTTTAATACCAATGATAACTTGCCTCTCAACCCAAAATGTTTTATATGTATTTTTTTCTATTTTCAATGATATTCAGACACTAAGCACGGAGTACTATCTTTGCAATAAAAGTGGTTGGAATTTCAGTGCACTAAAAATCAACAGTATCCAGAAGCATGAATGGAGTCCAAGTGACAGCTAAGGGGCAGTGTTCACATCATAGCCGAAAGTATCCTAAGTCAGTGCAGTGTTTTTATGCTTTCTCTCTCTCTCTCTCTCTCTCTCTCTTACTCTGTGTGTTTTAAAGAATGGCAATTAAGACATACATTAGAAGCTTATCCAAACAGAGTGGTTTGTGAAAAATGAAGAATTTGAGAAAGGATGGGGTAGTGGATGTGAGGTGCAGTCTTGGTATAAGAAGGTCTATCTTCAGTTTGTGATGATGTGGCTTTGATCTTTCTCATAGATGATATACTTGATGTAATCTAACTTTGCTTTCAATTATTTTTCATCCTAATGTCTTTTGTTCATTTCTGTTGCATCACTGCACAAAAGGTGCTTTAAGGATTTATTTAGCCAGTCATCCCATTTCTGGTAACACAGCCACCTGGGGAAATTTATGTATGTGTTAATGCACATGGGAATTTATGAGAGTTACTAAAAATAATTGTATCAGCAATTTCTCAGTTACTTTTGACCTAAATGGAGACTGAACCTTTTCCCAGACTGATAATTTACTCTGCTGTTTCATTTCAGAATTATCTTTTTTAACAGCACACAACAACTTAATCTAACTCTATTTGCTTTGGTTCATATATGGCTTTTACACACACACACACACACACACACACACACACACAACCATTTCCTTCAAAAGAAATTCAATGCACTAGCAGGTGCCACTGCAAGTTTAGTTTGACCAGACTGTAAATGCAAGATGAAGAAATAGGACAAAAACTAATTTGGATGCAAAGACCATTGTTCAAGTCAAGGCTAGGGACAAACAGTAAAGGTGATGGCACATCTACGTTCAAGAGACCCGAAAAGATTATTAGTCCAAAGCAAATTGAAGATTGTGAAATGCAGCATACAAGTAGTTTCTGAATTTGCTAGGAACCTGTGGAGTTTTTTTTTAAATATACAGATTCCCAGACTCCATATGAAGGGCAATGATTGAATCATACCTGTTGAATCAGAATCTCTGTAGGTGTAGAAGATGAGTTTGTGTTTTTAAAACTATATCCAGATGTTTCAGATGTAGCTAATCCAGAACCCCCCAGAAATATTAAGAACAATAGTTAGGGCCATTAATGAGTAGATTCATCAATTAGAAGCAATCAGGAAGAGGCAAATACTAGGCAAAGTATCACGAATGGGAAAACATACAACCTATTAGCCAAATCTTACTAGGTTATCCTGCAGTAACAAACAATCCCCAGTCCCTAATGTTTTTTAATGACATAGGTTTGTTTCTTGCTTGTATGAATGCACATCAACTGCAGCTCTGTTTCACGTACCTTCTTCATCCCAGGATGTAGCCCCATTGGGACTTTCTCTCCCGGCAGAGAGGGAAAAACACCAACTAACTTATGCAATGTCTCTCCTGGCTTCTGCTCAGATGTGGCTTATAATCTTCCCATCACTCTCCACTGACTAAAACCAGTCTTATGGTCAAGCTTGAGGTCAGTGGCCTGGGGACATATTCTCCTCCAATAAGAAAGTACTGCAAGTCATATGGCAACACAAGGGGATGCATATTCCTTGTACAGGTAGGAGATCAAATACCTGGCAGCTGTGATGGTATGCAACTGAGATCTCTTAAGAGAGCACTTGCCATGAGGAATGAAGTTAGCTGACAAGACAACAATGATCCATTGAGTGCTTTATGTTTCCAATCCCTATAACTCTGGACTCTACACAGAGTTAAAAGGTCCAGGTCCCCAAAGAGGGCACACTCTTTTTAGAAGATACAGCAAGGGTCCCATTGAACAACAACTTAGAGCTGCCCCTTGGGCAACTTGAACACCCCTTGTGTAGTGGGTAATAGGCAAGAAGAAGCTGATCATGGTGGTGTGTACCTGTTTCCCAGACACTCTGGAGACTGAGGTGGGAGGTTTGCTTGAGCTCAGGAGTTCAGGGCTGCAGTGCATTATGATCATACCACTGCACCACTCCAGCCTGGGCGACAGAGCAAAAGCCTAGCTCTAAAACAAACAAACAAAACAGAAGAGTCGTTGCCATTGTGGAAGAGATCCTTGATCCTGGTCAGCAGGAGGTAAGGCTGCTTTTATGCAATGGGGCAGAGAGAAGTATGTGTGAAACCAAGGTAATCCACTTGGGTGCCTCTTGGTACTGTCTTGCCCAAATGTGACTTTGAAAGGTCACATGCAGCAATCCTGGCCCAGAAAGGTTATGGTTACCAGGGGCTCCAACTTCTCATGAAAGAGAGATTAGTCTCTCCACCAAGTAAGCCATTGAGACAAGTGGAAGTGCTTCCTGAAGGTGCGCTGAATTTCGGATGAATGATGGAGGAGGGAGATGATGAGAACCAGTCGTATCTCCCATACAAACTGCAGTGATGAGGACTATAGTTTATCTCCCTAACTGTACCCTTCCAAGTTTCCCCTCAGGAAGAGCCAGAAGGGAGCCAGGAGAGAACTGTTCCCCAAGCCTGCAGGAGAAGGACATCAGCTGAGTCTAGGGAGTGAACTGTGGCAGCTGTGGAGGTGTGTGACTCAGAAATCCCTCAAGAGAGGACCTTCTTTGAGGACAGCAGTCAGCTGACAGCCACCAGCGGCCATCTTCCAAATCTGGTGCAGCATTTTTGTTGAGGCTATGTTGTCCATGGGCAGCTCCTAGACAATGGATGAGCACAATGAGGTATTACACCTGGTTACTTCTTCCCAGATTTGGGCAACCTTTATAGCTGGCTTTCCCTATTGCACTGGTCAAGACCTTCCTTCCCATCACTATACCACAGTCAGATGATCTTCCTATTCAATTGCTTTTCCTCCCTCTCTCCTTTTACAGGTGCTAGACCTGTATTGTGATCTGAGGCTTGTCCTGCCTCTTCCTGCTTCCTCCTCCTTTATCTCTCACAGGCATTCTTCCCAACAAACCCCCCAGACTTCTAACTCTGTCATGGTGTCTGCTTCCTGGGAGACCTGAACTGACATACTTGGGAACACTTATACAACCTCTGGCATTCAGAAACCAAAGAAGCAGGGAAAGAGAGAAGGCATCACGACAAATGGAAGACCCCAGAAATAAGGAATGCCTGTAAAAATAGGTCATTCTCCTGCTTCAGACTGAGCATTTAAATGAGGCTTGAGGATTTAGAAGCTAAATGCACTATAGGAATATTTGGCTGGAAGTGAAAGTTATGTGGGCTAAAGAAAGAGTCTTGTTGCAATAAGACTCCAACACTCAAGATAGATTAAGCCTGACACATCTCATGTTATAAAAATAAAAACAAGTTTCATAATCCTGAATTTAAACAAGTATGCTTTTTCTCATATAATGAAGGCAATGTTGTGAGATCTACTTGTGTGTTGGTTAGTTATTCCATTACAAAACACAAAGTGTAAAATATCTAAATCAAGGAGGGTTATTTTTCCAGAAGTAATTGGTGCAATATTTGTAAATATCTCCACCAAACAAGTTATTGGCTAGTAGAGAGGCCTGGATATTTGTGCACTGGAATCATGGAGTTATAGACTATCCCAGTGCCATTATTTAGCAGCCATATAACATTAGCTACTGAACCCCTGGGGCCATTTCCTTAGCTGTTTAATAGTGGCATTGGCCCCATCAAACTGGTATCAAATTTACCTGATATACTGCATATGAAGCACTTAGCAGTGTGATATATAAAATGCAGTCAATAATTTTAGCCTTAAAATTCCTACATTTACTTAAGTCTTTTCTTACTGAATTTTGCTTATAGGATAATCATTTGCATTATAAGGCCATGCCTGTAAAGCATGCCATATGGTACATGTAACCTCAGAAAACTTCACACAAAGAAAGTCAAAATCAAATCCTACATTTAACTCAAGGTATCAAGATAATCTAGGCAACTGTACCCCTCATGTTATTAACTTTCTTAAATACTTGCATCAGTTTTTCAAAGCACCTGCTGATCAGGACTGATAAAGAAAGGTACAAAACAAGCACTTCAAAATTTCTCTGACAATGCTAATCAACATGGTTTGTTCCTTGTTGTCTCTTGAAATCCATCTGCATTAATGTTGTGTATTCCCTCATGAGAACTGCTTCCTTCCGAAGATAAACAAAATCCATGAGAAAGGTGAGCTGCTAAAGTGAGACGTCATCTTCAAAAGTGACAGGGGTGTTGTTTCTGCATGCAATTTTGAGGCAAACTTGTCAATATTTTGTAATAGAATTTTCTTTGCCAAGCACTGGGAAAAACATAATCCCACTCCAGATAGATAATGATGATGACAATGATGTAGATTGAGAGCTAGATAATGATTGATAGATAAGTAGATAAAGACATTGATCCTCTTTTATGCACATCTAGAAACTTGAGATACAAACTGAAGGGTTGCCTAGGAGTTTGCTTGCTTGAATGGTTCTTTTCTGTAGTGATACTTTGGAGCTGAGCTCAAAAACCTATCTCTGAAACTGATTCATACTCCAGTATATTTCTATCTTTGCAAACTTTGCAAACCATTTAGGATTTTTTTCTGTTACATTTTCAAAAAGATGTATTTATCTAGTATTAGGGAAAGGGCGCATTCAACCATAAGTTAAGTGGGGGAACATCTGAAAGGGAAATGGTGGCAGTTACAGCTGTAAAGAAGAGGATGAGATTTGCCTGTGGGCAGGTGGGCCACTGTTACCTGTGAACTCTTGGAATCTTTCATGTGGGCATTTCACTATGAAGGAGTAGAAAGAAACTAATATTTCTACTTTCTTCCTTAAAAGTATGACTTAAAAAGTTTATATTTGATGCTGCCTCCCTGTTGCCTTTTCTTTAGATGCTCAAAGCCAAATGCTTACCTAGTTCTGCCCACTGAACGTCCCCCTGGCCCATCCTACCAGAAGGATTCCTGCTCCAGTATAACGGCCTTTTCTAGGTATCAGGACCAGCTAGGTTGAGCTATGTTCATGGAAACTGGCCATCAAAAGAGCCACGAGTAACACCTCTTCCTGTCTGACAAGGAATACACCTCAACTCAATGTCAGACTTTTAAGAGAGAGGCATAATTAGTTTCATCTGCTTTGATTTTTGGCAGATGGAACTTGTCATACAATTCATCATGTTCACACACTCTTCACAGCCCCATTGGCCTTGAGTACAAATGGCTGGTCACATTCACTTACCCCCAGATTCATGAAAGCAGGCATTCTGTCTCCTTGCTCACCACGCTAGTCACTAGCACACATTTGTTTTATGAAGGGAAAAGTGAATAATGGAAGTAAGTCCCCTTTGAAGATAGCCCAATAGAAGGATTAGTTTAAAAAAAAATTGTGGACATATTTCACTTTTGCTTCCCAGGGATGCATTCTCCCTTATCTTTGCAATGGAAATTTCTGTAGGGAAGTTTTTTTTTTTCTTCTCGGTCCACCATATTGCTCAGTCTCAGCCACACAAATGTTGGATCACCCTGGCCACCGTGACTATTTTAGGAACTGGCAAATGCCTCAAGGTGGTCCAATCAGATTGAACCCAGGGCACGCATGAAGCTGCACTGGCCGGAAATCTGGACCTGCTTCATCATTTTTCCCATTGTGAAGGAAGATAAGTGGGACCAGGTCTCAGGCCTTGAAGAAGACCTGGCTATAACTATGTCTGCAGCTAGAATAATCCCAGAACTGTTGAGATATGTCAACTACTAAATTCCAGTTTGTTGAAGCCATTTATATTTGGGTTTCCTGACAGATGTATTGGGAAAAGTCCTAAATGAACCAGTGTAATAATATGCAGACAGTAGTTACTAAATAAAAGCTATTGGCTAACTTTTATGAGAAAATGCAACAGGTGTCAGGGATAGACTGGGGATGATACAACATGGCAAACAAATGCATCCCACTTTATTATTTGAAGAAATCCTTCCTATTTAACACTATGAATAAAAATAATTAACTGCTTTACATGTTTTCCCTATATCTAGTTTTTAAATCAGGCAGTATACTTGGATATGAAAACTTGGCTTCAGTAAAATTAAACTGTGTTCATATTTTCTTCCAAATTGTTCACTCACCATTGCCCTTAATGTTTTCTCTGAGCCACATATGCTCATTCAAAACCATAATTTGTGGATTTTTTGCCTTAGGCTCAAACACTCATTTTCACCACTTCATATCCTCAATGATATCTATTTTCTACTTTTATGCACCTAATATTTTAACTCTCCTAGTTTTTTTCAGACATTAATTTCCTGTGTCTGGCTGTTTATTGATACTTCTTGGATATGAAGGTCAAGTGTTAAAAATGGGATTTTTACACATCTTTTTATTAACTGCTGTGATGAACTGTTACAGAAAAATAAAATAACACAAGAAATAAAAAACTGTCCTGAAGAGAAAGGACTCAGTTTCTATTAGTTCCAGATATTATATTTTAAGATGATGATGATGATATCCCCCCTCTCCCCGAGACGGAGTCTTGCTGTGTCGCCCAGGCTGGAGTGCAGTGGCGCATCTCGGCTCACTGCAACTTCCACCTCTCAGGTTCAAGCAGTTCTCCTGCCTCAGCCTCCCAAGTAGCTGGGATTACAGGCTCACGCCACCATACCCAGCTAATTTTTGTATTTTTAGTAGAGATGGGGTTTCACCACGTTGGCCAGGCTGGTCTCAAACTCCTGACCTCATGATCTGCCTGCCTCGGCCTCCCAAGTGCTGGGATTACAGGCATGAGCCACTATGCCTGGCCTAAAATGATATATTTTAAACATCAAATACGTTCTTTCTCCTTGGTAGGAGATTTCACTTCTGCCAAAATTCAGTATTTTAGAATTTGAGATATGTAACTAACCAACTTATTTACTAGCTATCCAATTATAGGTAGAAGACATAGTTTATGAACTTCAATTATACTTATCTTTATAAAGAAACACTTTCCAGGGTTATTATAAAGTAAAATGAGATAAAACATTTTAAAATAACCTATCAAGGTAGCTGATATAAGTACACGTGCTATAGACTGAACATTTATGCTCCCTGCTTCCCCCATCCCAAATGTATGTGTTGAAACCTAATCCCCAGTGTGATGGTATTTGCAGATGGAGACTTTGGAAGGTGATTAGGTCTTGGGGACAAAACCCTCTTGAATGAAATTAGGGTCCTCATTAAAGAGACCCCAGAGAGTTCTCTTACCCCTTCTATGGTGTGAGGACACAGAGAAAACAGCCGTCAACGAACCAGGGAGCAGGACCTCACCAGACACTGAATCTGCCATCAGCTCGATCTTGGACTTCCCAGCTTCCAGAACTGTGTGAAATAAATGTCTGTGGTATTTACCCTAGCAGCCTGAGTGTACTATGACAGGAGCCTGGACAAATATTAATTTACCTCCCCTTCCTTCCTGACTTATCTAACTCTGTATCAATTTTTATCTTTCCGTTCCCAGTCATCAAATAGGCGTTTTTAATAAGTTTCCACCCTGCAGCACCATGAGGGAAAACATACGCTAATCATATAAATACACTTTGTTTATTTTTGTAAGAGGGCTTCGACAGTATTGTCATATAATATACTTCCAAATCCAGATAGTAAATAAAGAGAAAAAGTCAAGGAAAAAAAGCCATAATTATCAGCAGGACATAATTATAGAGTTGTGCAAATCTATTGAATGGATTTTATGGTCATCTCTATCAAATGCCATGATACTTTAAGATTTTTATGAATGTTGGAGCTTAGGGTAATCATGGCTAGGGAGTTACGCTTGAAAAACAAGCACACAACTTATTTATCACAAAGTGCTACTGCCAAGAGTTTGAGGTTAATATTGCTGCCCGTTAATGTGATGCTTAATTATAATAAAGTAAGGAGGTTACAGAGGGAAGTAGAGAGATTTTTTTTTAACCTCTATCAAAGTTCCTTTTCTTCAGTTCTGAGTTTATAAAGAGGCAGGACAGAAATATAATGCTTATTAAAGCCAGAACAAATTCTATGGAACATCTTTAAGAGACTTATTTTTACTTAAAACATGACAAGTGCTTTTAAGATTAACATATGTTATTATCTACGGTACTTTGGAATCTAAAATTAAAACATCCCTCATTTCTATACATAAGATTCTTCTACTCCTTGAAGTGTCATGGCCTAAAGAAGAGAGGGTATATGGAAAATAAATTATGATATTCAGACTGAACTTAGAATACAGTTTACAGAAGTCCACATCGTGGGAGATCTTTTCCAAAAATTCAACCAGAGGAGGAGAAGTTCTGGAAAATATATTTTATTTGTGTCTTCAAAACTGACATAAGCTTTGAATATGGTTTGAGAACATGCCAAGTTTTTAGAAATGAGTTTAGCTAACCATATGTGGCTCATTTTTTTCAACCTAGAAGTAGAAACTAGAACTATAGAATAACATATAATGGCCTTGAACTTCCCGAGCAGAAGGCGTTAACTTAATGCTGGTTTAAAGTATAATAACTGATTTAGCTTTCTAAAGGTATAATTTTTAAGGAGGACAAAACAACTCTGTCTTGAGGCATTTATTTACTATTTATTTACAGGATATCCAGGTGTCTACAGTTTGTCAGGCAGTGAACAGAGCAGAGTGCTCAGGGTCCTCAGAAAATCACAGGCTCTTGAACCCCTATGATTTCAGCACCTTGTGATCAGATGTTCTCTCAGAGGAAGTACAAGGCAGGTACAATGGAAGAACAAGTGCTGGGGCCCTAACAACCACTGAAGGACTGGGAAGCCCCAAGGGAGGAAGTGGCTTTTCAGCTGATGCAGATCATGAGTAAGACTTCATCAGATGAAGAGAGAAGTGGGGAAGACGGGGATTTGTGAGCAGGAAGTGGGGATCTAGAGAAATTGAAAAATTATGGGTATATTTGGACAAAACTTAATTGGACCTTGTCTGTCTTGTATTTCCAGTGGCTGGAACAGTGTTTGACCCAAAGGAGCAACCAATAAGTATCAATTAAATAAATGAATGTCTACGTATATGTTTGGGAATAGTTCAAGAATAACGCACAGGCTTCTTAAGCGACAGGATGGATGATACCATTATTGAAAGACATTCTTCTCTATTTCCTTCTTCAGTGGCCATTTTCTCAATTTATGATGGAGAAAGGAAAAGTTTGTGACTACTCATACACTATTAATTTTTGTCCCTGTTGGAACCAGTAATTTGAATGCAGAGATCAGCTTAATCCCCTTCTCACCATCTCTACTGCTCTGCTTTGGTTTAGGTGCTCATCACTTCTTGGCTAAATTAATGCAATTGCCTCTTAGCTGATCTTTCTCTACAGCGCTGGCAGATTTATCCTTCTAAATGCAGATTTGCTCATGTCACTCTCTAAATTAAAACCCTTTGATAGCTCTTCCATTTCTTTGGACTAAAAATCCAAACTTTTAAGTTATACTCATGGTCTTTTAAGGTCTGGATTCTATACCAATTCTCATCTGCAACATGTTCCCTTTCTGACCTCAAGAATTCTCTAATGGAACATGTTCCTGCCTTAACATTGCCATAGGACTCTATGCTCCTCCATGTAATAGCACTTCCTTTATCACACCCTTTAGGTGTGTTCTCTGAGTAGATCTCCTCCACTGGTCTGTGAGCTCCTTGAGACCACAGACTATGCATTGTTTGTAGCAAGTGGAAAGTGGGTAGGAATAGTGGGAAAGAGAGGAAGATGTGACCCATTAAAAACCACTAAGTAGTTTCAGAAACTTTTCTTTTTGAATTATTTTGGGATAGGTATTTTCAAACTATCATTGGAAAGAAAAATTACAATGATACTATGAGGCTTAGGTATGATTTGCTGATAATTGCTTTCACTGTTGAAACAAAAATATATATGATGGAATGCTGTTTTCAGATATCCCAATGGCCAACTTGAAAAATTGAACATACAATTCTAGCTCTATTACAAACTAGTTCTGTGACCCCAGGCACATTAATTCATTTAGTTTTTTTTTTTTATCTTCACCTCAAAGTGGAGGCTACCAATATCTCTCTGTCTCATATTGTTTTATACATTATTTACTTGCCTGAGATAACACAGTAGAAGCCTCTAAATTAATCATTATTTAACAAATCCCTGGATTAGATACCATTCTCCTTCAACTTTGTAAACATCTTAATTGACACCAATGGCATTTTGAATTCCAGAGTCAAGAGGCTACTCTCTTGATTGTCCACACACCTATGATCTAGAGAGTAGATGGTATGCTTATGAGATCAGTTATGTATACTCTCAAACCTTAAGCCGGTTTGAAGTTGGACCTAGAGGGAGAACGCATGTTCCTATTAGTGAGAACTGTAAAGTCATGCCCTGGATTCGAGAAAGAGCCAAACAACTCAAATAAGTGGCAGATACCATACTCTTTAGTATAATTTCAGTATGTTTTCTTTTCTGAAAAGTTTCCTATCAGTAACAAGGCAGCTAGTTACTTTCCCAGCCCAGACCATCATCTATGATACAGTATTAGATATTGACATCACCCTTGAATGCTTCCTTTTTTACTACTGTTTTAGGGTGCAAAGCTACCAAAATAGGTACCCCATTTTGCAAAATCTCTATTCTCCATAATATTGGAAGAAAGGGATTAGTATGACCCCAAACTATTTCTGGCATGAAATTTCACACCAGAAAAATGAGTTTTCTTGAAACCTGTAGCTCCCAGGTATATTGCCATATATTCATTGACCTTCTAGCATAGAGATGGTATGATTTGTCAAACAAAATCAGAAGACTGAGATTAAAAAGCTTTCACGTCAGCTCTGTCTTAAACCTACAGCATTCGCCCTTCCCAAACATTTGTAATATGTCCTTCTTCTGATACTAGTGTCTTAAGATTTAATGAAATAATGCTCTAAATTTCTTGAACAAAATGAGATCTAAAAGACTTTATAGAAAGTACCTGGAAAATGAAAATATTTGAGCACAGTGAAATGCTTCTTGCAAAATATTCTGCTGAGGTCTCAAATATTTTGCAGTTTAAAACAGAGTCATGGAGATGAAAGGGAAGAACACACCTCAGACAGATTTGGAAATCCTAGCCATGTATTTACAGAATCATTGTGAAAAATGAACTATCAAGGGAGAAAAATAAACCACTGTTTCATCTTTCATATCAATCCAAAAATAATTCAATGTCTTTCTAAATAATGAACACAACTTAAACTTCCCCTTCTTAAGAATTAAGATAATTCTGCAGTTACATAATACACACCTCATAATGACTGCAAGCTTTAGGAAACCTTGGCTTTGACAAATCTGAGCCTAGTCCCTCAGAATAATACCTCAAGGTCTATTTCACTAAAACGATTGTTGCTCTCCAATGAGAGGTCCCTAGGTCTTTCTCCTCTCCATCTTTCAACTTCTCTACATTATTAACTATATTTTTTCCTCTGGTATGCTGACTCAATCTCTCAATGATTTTTCTACATATATTATTCTTTCACTTTATTCTCTATGGTATATCCTTCATTGATTATTCTCATCAGCAATCCTAAACATTTCAGACTGCTTTCTTTAGCAATACTTAGCTAATTCTTTCTCTATTTCTCTCTCTCCCTCCCTTTCTCTTTCCCTTCTACTTTTTTTCTTTTCTCTTATTCATTACATCATTCATTCATCTTTAACTCACAAACATCTGTTGATCATCTGTTTTGTGCCCAATACATTGTTAGCTGCCAGGGGTGCACCTTTGAATAAGATGGCAAAGTCTCAAAAGGAGTTCTCACCTTCTTATCACTCTTCTTAAGTCACATTCTTTGTGTATCTATTGTACTCTGGCTTCTACCACCAAAAAGTCTACCGAAATGGTTTTCTTAAAGCAGTGGCTCATGCCTGTAATCCCAGCACTTTGGGAGGCTGAGACAGGCAGATCACAAGGTCAGGAGATTGAGACCATCCTGGCTAACACTGTGAAACCCCGTCTCTACTAAAAATACAAAAAAAAAATCAGCCAGGCATAGTGGCGTGTGCCTGTAGTCCCAGTTACTAGGGAGGCTGAGACAGGAGAATGGCACGAATATGGGAGGCGGAGCTTACCAGTGAGCGGATGGCACCACTGCACTCCAGCCTGAGGGACAGAGCAAGACTCAGTCTCAACAACAACAAAAAAAAGTTACATTTTCCTTGCTAATGGCATAAACTAGAAAGTTTTCTTCATTTTTCTCTAGGTTCTTCTCAATACCTTTAGAGCCACTTTATGTCTTCTAGACTACAGCTTCTTTCTGGAATGTCCTATTTCCTTGGCTTCCTGAATACTGGCCCGTCCTGCTTTTGTATCTTTCCAATTTTTCCTACTTGGTATTTCCACTGACTTCTCTTCTTGCCCCTTCTGCTTCAGTGTAGGTAAAAGTTCTGTTTCCCCTTTTCTGATTTTTCTGTGCTTGTCTTTGACAAATAGCAATTTTTAAGACTTCAATGCTATCCTGTCCACGTGATTTTCAAATCTAATATTCCATGGTTACCTGCATTCTGAGACATCTATTTGCCCTCCCAACAAAATACTGCACATTTCCAAATGGGTGTTCCTTTGACACTCAAGATTAGCATGTTCCAAACCAATGTCATCGCCGTCTCGCTTTTCCCTCTATTGAAACTTTGTCTTCAAAGCATCATTCTCTCAGTCACAGAGATCAAATGCTTCCAAGAAATTTGACACCTATATGCTTCCTGTATATACACACACTCAAACGGTCAACAAATTATTCCTCTTCTACCTAGATTTCACATCTATTCCTTATTTTCCAAACCATCTACAAGACTTTTTATGAACTTTTGGTCCCAGCTACTAAATTATATTCTTACTTGGATTATTTGTCTCAGTTTTCCCCAGCAATAATGCATTCATTGACCTAAAAAAAAAGTCCTAAAAAAGAAACGTGATCACATCAATCCTCCTCTTTAAAGTCTTCGGGATTACCCAAAATAAGAGTCCAGTTCCTCTGTAAGGAATTTAAGCTCTGCTTAATCTGGCTCAGCCTTCATTCTTATCTTGTCATATCCACTCACATAATTCTTCTTCCCTATACTCCCCTGGGGTCTTTTCCCCTTCAAACTACATCTCCATTTGAAAGAAAAGAAATCTCAAGTTATTCAGGGCCTAAACCAATGTCACTTCTTTCTTAAACTTTCATCAATACCCTCTCTCTTGTTTAGCGAACTTCCTTTTTTATTGTCACTATTTGCCTTATATTACAGCTATTATACACAATCTTGACATTATACAATTTTTGAAGATAAAAATCAAAATGTGCATGATTCTTTATCTCCCATGGCATCTAGTATACTTGAGTGTAAAAATTAGCATGTAAATATTTATGGATTTAAATTATTTTAGACCTACATTAAAAGGAATACATAGTTAATTATATTATTTCCAAGCATATATTAAAGAGTTACAGAAGTTTGGCTTCAATAGAATGAATCTAGAAGACCAAAAGCTTTTTAAAATAGAGACTTGGCTTGAACAGAAGTGAAGAGATAAAGTGAAATACAGATAATAAGTAAGTTATGTCATCCAGAAATTTCCAACCTCTAAAGGGAACTGAGCTCAGTATCTCTAATTGAATAGTCAAGCCATACATTTTCCAGGAAGTGAAAAAATTCTATCATCTGTGTGTCTATAGAAAAAGACACTATAGATCTCACACACATATGCATGTACACGTACATTGTTTCCAGACAGAAAATTTCATTTCTAACACTGCTCCTAAATCATTGTGTGACCACTAGAGAATTCATTTCCAAATAGATTCATTATCCAATGAGGCAGTAATACCTTGCCCCATGATCCCTCAGGATATTTGTGGGATTAAAATGCAAACATAAGTAAAGGTCAGGTTTTATTCATGAAGTGTTTTTCCTATTTTAACAACAAAAAGCATTTTACAAACATTTCTATTGAACACACTACCTTGGCAAACTGATAAAGCTGAGAAGCATCCTCTCTGGCATTTTTGAAGTGCATTAAAAGAGTCATGCCTTAGAGTTCTAAAAACCCAGTTTCCAGCCCTCATCCACGTAATCAGAGTGACATGTAAATGTGACTCACTAGAGACAATACTTAAGAGCCAAATACTCATGCATGGATGCATTAGTTACTCTAAATGGAGTGGCCAGTGTGCTGTCTCTATGCACAACAGGTTGCAGATCTGCTTAATGTACCCAAATGTAATAATATGATAGATTGAAATATAGATGGCAAAATTGCCCATGCAGAGGCCAGGAGCCTGGCTCTGTGTTTTCCTAGAATAGCTTTCCGGGAACAATGCACTTTCCCTGATTGGTTTTCTTCAGACAAAATAATTGAATCTAATGCTCTGTGTCAATGAAAGCACTTGGAGTATCCACTTTATGCTGTAGTCCTAAGGGGTGTCAGGGTCCAGTGTTAAACTTTGCCTTCAATCAAACCTCATCTTCTCCTACACATCTTTATTCATAACAAATTAAAAGCTATTATCACAACATATTAGCAACAGTTTTAATGCTCACTATGCACCTAAAAATAAAAAAATAATTCTCCATTACAATAGATGCAATATCTTAGTTGGCCTCATTATAGTATTTATCATCTATTATTTGTTGCACACAACAGCACAATGAGCCAGTGCTGTACAATAAAGATATACACCCCTCAGGGTTTACAGTTTAACTGAGAGTACATTTAAATTTAAGATCTACCCTATTAAAATAAAACCCTCCTGTACACATGGAAGGGGACCAGGGAAATTTAACTTCACAGCTTCCTTATTGAAAATAATTTCTTATTTACTGAAGCCTGATTCAACTTAAGGAGGACAATTAACTTAATGATTCTTTGGCAAAGGTTTTCTGTGGGGCTTTATTGTTTTTGTTTTTGTTTTTTCCATTTATAACTCATTTGTGGCCATCTGTTTCAGTTTTTTCTTAAAGAGTTTGCAAACCTTGGAAAATACAGGATTTGGATCAGGGTAGGAATCACCAAAAGATATTTTCATTGCAACCCATTTAGTTTAAAAAAAGGAGGATAAAAAATGTAAGTTGTAGGCTAATTTCGGAATGCATGAGACGCAGTGTTAAATATATACACATTCCCTGGCCACACACTTTCTTGAAATCTTCTCCCCAAAGATATTATATCTTTTTTTTTTCCTGTCATAGCCACCACACTCAGGGCCACAATCTGGACCTTTTGATTACCAATAACCTCATCCCCTCCATAATCTCAGTTTTAAGCATCTGTATATTTGACTACTAACACTTGTCTTTTCAGTTTGCTTCCTTTGTGTTCAACCTCAGCTCTCCTTTGACCCCCTTTTGGAACTTTCTGTTCCTTGGTCTTGCAATCTTTTCTGTGTTTCTCAATTGCTGTAAATCTTGTCTTCCTAAATGCAGCTTAACTTTTGTGATCAATCATCTCTATCACTCCCTGGTATATACCTTCAACGTGCTTATGCTTGAAGTGGTACTGTGATGAGCACAGGTGTGTCAAATGCAGAGGTCAAGATCAGTTAATTCAGGTTCACAGCAGGTGGGGCTGTCATCATTTGCAAGGATGACCTCAGCAACAAACCAGGTTTGGTCTGCAGTCTTCTCATCTATCTTCCATAGCAGTACTAGGTCAGTCTACGGAAGATACGCTTAAAGGGAGCATCAGTCTACGGAAGATATGCTTAAAGGGAACATACGCTTAAAGGGAACAAATCCTTGCAACAGCATTTGATTTTAAAATATTACATAATGTGGCAACACTACACATGTTCAATCTTATTTTCTGCTACAATAATCACCAATATCTACTTTGCTGATGGCCCCATAAAATCACAAATATCTAACTTATTAGTTAATTAATATAACTACTGAAGGCCTGTCTGTGCTAGACAGTGTGCCAGGCCCTAGTCATTCAACAAAAAACAAATTATCTCTCCCCACAAAACACAGAGATTAGGGGTAGAACCAGGTGATTAAGATTGATGCTACAAAGAAAATAGAGTGATAAGAAAGGGAAAAATAGGGAGGACCCCCTTTAGATGAGAGGATGAGTGAATAATGAATTCTTCTGATAGAATATATTTTTTCAATTTCTTTAAATCTCGCCTCATAAGATCCAGAATCAATTCATCCTCCAGTCGAGTTCAATCTATTCTCATTGACAGCTGTTTTCTAAACTTCTCTCTTTCCTAACCCTTGAGAAGTACAAATAGAATAGATTTTCTGCAAAATTCACTTCATAATGTTAAGTTTTTGGTTTTGTTTTTTGTTTTTTGTTTTTTTTTTGAGACAGAGTCTCACTCTGCCGCCCAGGCTAGAGTGCAGTGGCGTGATCTTGGCTCACTGCAAGCTCCGCCTCCCGGGTTCATGCCATTCTCCTGCCTCAGCCTCCCGAGTAGCTGGGACTACAGGCGCCCACCACCTCGCCCGGCTAGTTTTTTTGTATTTTTTAGTAGAGACGGGGTTTCACCGTGTCAGCCAGGATGGTCTCGATCTCCTGACCTCGTGATCCGCCCGTCTCGGCCTCCCAAAGTGCTGGGATTACAGGCTTGAGCCACCGCGCCCGGCCAAGTTTTTGTTTTTAAATAAAGTAAAAGTCTTGGGGTGGAAAGGGAATCAGTGCTGTTTCTTATACTCAGGTTTAACCTGTATAGGTCTCAACATGGTTCTGGGCATTTACAAGAGTATTTAATAGAAAAATTGACCTACTAATATTTTCTTGTAAATTATTAAAATAAGCACACATGTAAACTCTATGCAATAAAATTATGTGAGCACTATTTAATTCAGCATGATAAGAAAATAAAAGTGTTTTGAATATCTTTTTGCCAAATTTAAAGAATTTGCATAAAGTTCATTCATTACTAGTTTTTACATATAAGAAACACAGACATAAGCTCTATAGTTTTTCATATCTTACATTGAACATTCTTGTGAAATCCAAGCAAACATATCTTCCCACAAGAATGGAGGTGAAAATGCAGGTGTATTGTGTATACAAACTGCGAGCAACCACCAACCTATTCCACCTCTTTCTTTTTTCCTCTCCACTGCAATCCCCAAAGCATCATTAACAGTAAGAGTAAATAACCTTTCCATAGACAATATCACCAAGCTTAGAAAAATTATAAAAATATCAAACCATACCTTGAGATGACAAAAGCATATGGAAGGCCTATAATCAAATAATTCCTTCTAACCTGTCTCACACTCTCTAGGATCTAATTTTCTGGAAGGAATGAAATTGTATATCTTGATATCTGATATCTTCTTTAAACAGCCAGGAGACAGGCTCTGGAGCAGAAATGAATGCCAAATGGGGATGAGAAGGTGAATCCAGCAGAACTTGTGGTAAAGCATTAGTAACTGGACCTATACAGTGAATGAGACTGGATGTGACTAAATACACATGGCAACTGATTCATTCTTGCCTTATTAAGTCATATTTGAAGTCAACCAAAGTAATACTTCCCATTTCCCTGCAGAGGTATCAAGGCTATTCACAGTAAATCAGGTGATAGAAGCCTTGATCTTGTAAATCCCCACATCCAGTTTTGTGGGGAGACATAGTCATTGAGTAATTTGTCTTGCTCAGTGAAGGACAGTGATCTATGTGTCACATTAGGGAACTGCCAGTGTTCCCACCAACTTGGATTTATAAAATATTTTTCTTCTTAAGAGCTCTTAATGCTGTCATACATTTTATGTGACGTGTTGCTACAGACACATTCCCATTTTACAAAATAACTAAGTGGTAAAGAGCATGAAACAAGAGAGAAGAGTGCAGCATTGGAGGTGAGATAAGAGGTAATTGGAAATCTCATGGTCATTGACTTGACCCATGGTCATTGTAAGAACCTTACTTTGAGTGATTCAAGAAGTCATTGGGGAGATTTTTAGTTCTGTACTGAGGTTGGATTACAATGGGTTGGCAGAGCTGCTTGTGCACGTCTTTCCAACTCTGACGTGACTTCACATTGGTAGCTTAAAATCAACCACTGTGAAATATTTCCACCACGGAAATCAGCAAATGCCACTAATAAAGTCTTTTTTCTTTTTCCCTATAAAGGTCATTGTTAAACTTTTCATCCATTTTGAATAAAATAGTGACATGGTATGAACTACATTTCAGGTTAATAACAGGAGTGGGAAGTGAGATCACAGGCTGAGAAGTCAATTAGGAAGCAGTTGCACAAATGCATGAATCCAGGTGAGAGCCACTGGTGACTTAGACCAAGGCAGTAGTGGTACAGACACTGAATTTCCTTGTCAATCTCCAGTCAGAAAAACAACTCTACCAAGTGTTTTGAGAAACTATGGAAATCCACACATTTCTGTAAAATCTCCCATTTTTCCTTATGTTGGTCACCCTGTACATGTTAGATAAAAATGACTAAGCAAACCCCCATTCATGACCCTGTATCAGCCATGCTTCTTGCTGAGGCAGTGAATGGCAACATCACTATTCACTAACGTAATCTTTGGGAATGCATTTAAAACAGACTTTTTAAAAAACACGAAAGTTGCTACACACCAGGTGTGGTAGCTCACACTTATAATCCTAGCACTTTGGGAGGCAGAGGTAGGCAGATCTCTTAAGCTCAGGAGTTTGAGACCAGCTTGGGCAACACGGCAAGACCCCCATCTTTACAATAAATACAAAAATTAGCCAGGTGGTGTGGCACACACCTATAGTCCCAGCTATTTGTTGGGGCTGTGGCAGGAGGATCCTTGAAACTGGAAGGTAAGGCTGCAGTGAGCTGAGATGGTGCCACTGCACTCCAGCCTGGGTGACACAGTGAGACCCTGTCTCAAAAAAAAATGTTGCTATAAAAGATGTTACGTCAGCAGAGCCCACTTTACTCTGGCAGGATATACTGATATAGTTTGAATCTCCCCTCTAAATCTCATGTTGAGGTGTAATTTCCAGTCTTGGATGTGGGGCCTCATAGGAGGTATTTGGATCATAGAGGCAGATCCCTAATGGCTTGGTCTTGTCCTCATAATAAATGACTTCTCATGAGATCTGGTTGTTAAAAGTATATGGCATCCTCCCCTTCTCCCTCTCTTGCTCCCTGTCTCACCATGCGATACTTCTGCCCCAATTTTGCCTTCTGCCATGAGTAAACGCTTCCTGAGGCCTCCCCAGAAGCCAAGCAAATGTCAGGGCCATGCTTGTACAACCTGCATAACTGTGAACCAATTAAACTTCTTTTCTTTATAAATTACCCCACCTCAGGTATTTCTTTATATCAATGCAAGAATAGAGTAAGACAAACATTATGGAAGTAACACCTAAATTATCAGAGCCCTTTATATTTATACCAAATACATTTCTTACCTATGTGATAAGTTTATTACCATGTCCCTGTTTTGCAAATGAAAAGATGAATTGCAAGGAGCTTAACTAACTGGTCTGAGTTCTCATAGCTTGGAACCAACGTTGGTTTTGAAGCAGGCCCACCTATCCCCAGAGTTGTGCAGTTTTAGGACAGGACACAAGGGAATTCTTTAAAAGAAAAAAAAACGTTCTAAGTGTAGTGTCTTAGGATGTAAATACACTTCTTGACAAGATGGCTTGGTTAGAACAGTGTTATCTCTGATGGTTCTGACACAGATGCTTCCTACCATCAACAGTCAAAGGAACAGTCATCAGGACACATGGGCCTTTGCTGTTCCAATCACACACCGGCCCCACGGGCTACAGGGCAGCCAACACGTGAAAGGGCACATGGATCTTCTTCTGGCCTTAAGCACTCAAGTTCAGGTCTCTGCCTTTGATCTGTTCTACCCAGGCCCTTGACTCAGCCCACACCCCTTGGATCATACCACCACTGCTGCCACCTCCTCTATACCTGCTCATCATCTCCTGGTTTCTTAGCCAGAAAGGGTATAGGTTTTTTAAGTCTTTCACTAATGGAGACTGTCCAACCAATGCATAATGAAAATAAACTACACTAAATGGTTAAACCACAAGCTTTTACAGTCTGGAGAATCTTATTGCTTTATATGAAGGATCAGGCAATCAATGACTCTTGTAGAGAGGGCAAACTTTTCTGAGATCATATCCAATCTGGAAATGTCTCCTGCCAAAAGTCAAGGCTGTTAGCATCTCTCATGACTTGAAATGTCACTAACTGCAGAGTAAAGACCCCCAGTCCAGCCCACTAGAGAGAAGCCATCTGTGGCATACAGTTTTGCAACATACGTATTGGAGGAAGGGAAATAGTACCAAGTTCTTTCCAAAGACAAACCATTGTAGTAAAAACTATAGAGATATATTTGATGAAGACTCTATATTTAAATTTAGATTTCAAGAAATTGCTGAGAAATTGCAAATTCACAGACACTTAAATTCTCTGATTTAGAATCCATAATAAAATAAAAATTTAAGATAGGTAGGGCGAGATGATAGTAGTCAACACAAAACATGATTTGTGAATAATAAAAGGTGGTAGGACCCAGAAGCCTAATGATGGAGACATAGGTTTGACAAGCAATGGGACACTTCCTCTCACCTCAACCAGGCTAAGGAATTCACTAACACTTTAAAGAGCGAGTTGTTCAAAATTTCGTTCTTGCACTGTTTTTCATATAATGTATCATTTATTGCTCATGTAATTAAGCTTAAGGTAATAAACTATAGGAAATTCCCCTTCTGTAGCCAGGAATTTAAACTTTTTTTTTTCTTTTTTGCCTTTTTAAAGTCCTGTGTCAAGAACTCTTCAGGCATTATTAGGAAGGGATATTAGACAGGCTGAATGGGATTCAGAAGACCCTAAGGCTTGTCCATCTTGGTTCCCACTCTGTCTCCATCATCTAGGGCAGTGCTTAGAATGTGAACACCTTCAGGAAATACTGGTTAAATAATGGAACAAATGAAAAATCCCATCACAGCAGTCAAGAGTGTAATGCTCCATGCAGGTGGGCAAATCTGAGAAGCAACATCTTTTAACAGCCACGACTTGTGCAACTCTACACACAAATACTCAGCAGTATTCAGGTCGTGGAAACTAATAGCAAAGTTTAAGACAATGTTTAGCAACTCTGCATTTTAGAAAATACAAAGGTACATCTAATTTTTAATTTACATTGATTGCAATATGTCTCATCAGGCCCCATGCCCTGTCAGGTTCCTCTCTGAGTTAGCCCTGCAGTGGCTCCCTTCTAGTTTCTGGCTTAGTAATCCTGGATTTGGATTGCCTAATCCTCTCAAGCTACATCTCTTCCTCAGTCTGCATATCATTTTCCTTACCCAGGAGACCTTGCTGTAGAACAGAAGGTGCTACTTGTAAAATTTAATTTATAAAGAGAGTCAAGCAGATATATTTACATCTACAAGGAAAATCCCCAGTCTTTCTCAAAGCTGGTCTTTCTCTTTACTTACAAAAATGCATTTTATATTGATGCTCCACAGCATCCTTCATGAAGATGCCTTGACATTTTTCTTAAAAGGATAATGATTATGAGTCTCATGTTGCTGCTAAGGGAGTCAAACAAGAGTCTTTATGTTGTAAGTAATCAAAGGAATACCTTTGGGACAACATTGCATGTGGAATGGTATAGAAGAGAACAGAATGGGATGGAAATTGAGTCTCAGAGCTAGAAGCTGCCCAAATTCCCTAGAGTATTTAGTTCAGTATTTTCTGAAGTGCTCTGACAAATTGAAGCCCCTCTAATCGGCGAGATGTGAATTAAAGGAGATTCATAGTCAAGTCAAACACAGTTCAGGCGGTTTCTTAACTGCAGATCACTTGGATGAACAATATGAGAAAGTGCATTGGGGAACATCTAAGAACCTTTCACAATTTGCATTGTTTCTCAAACTGTTTTTCCAGGAATCTCACAGAGCTATGAACACCCTTTGGGAAATGAGCTTGTAATTCAGCAGTTCTCAAACTTGGCTATACTTTGGATCCACCCGGGGGAACTTTAAAAAATGCTGGTGCTGGAATCCATCCCCACAGAAATCTATTATTTGATCTGGGTCAAGGTTCCAGGGCGCTGATATTTGTTTAGACAATTCTCAAGGGCCTTATATTTGGCAGTTAGGGTTGAGAATCTTTGCACTGTGTGAGTTCAATCCCCACTTTCAGGATTAGGATACCCTGCTGGTTTACACATCCACATCCTAGCCATGTGACTCCAGATTACTAGAGAAAGTTGGGTATTTCAGAATATGGCAAAAGCTGGTACTTGTTTCCTCTCCCAAAGGGGAAATAAATTATTAGACTTTTAGTAAGAAAGGAAAACAGGAATCTATTATCTTATTTTATGATTAATTACCAGCTACAGGTGAATCGTAGAAAAAGGGGAGACTGGGCACGGTGGCTCATGCCTGTAATCCCAACCATTTGGGAGGCCGAGGCAGGCAGATCACCTGAGGTCAGGAGTTCAAGACCACCCTGGCCAACATGGTGAAACCCCGTCTCTACTAAAAATACAAAAAAATGTAGCCGGGTGTGGTGGGGGGCACCTGTAATCTCAGCTACTTGGGAGGCTGAGGCAGGAGAATTGCTTGAACCCAGGAGGCAAAGATTGCAGTGAGCCAAGATGGCATCACTGTATTCCAGCCTGGGTGACAGAACAAGACTCTCTCCAAAAAAAAAAAAAAAAAAGAAAAAAGAAAAAGGGGAGCCTCATATATATGAGAAAACCTTTTATAAAAATATAAGTATGATGCAGACTTTGGAGTAAAATGTGCTGCTGGATGAGCAAAACCTATTATTTCAGTTGAGCATTGACATCATCAGTCATGAAATCATTTTGCAGACGAAGTTGGAACAGTTCTTCTGCCTGGATTCTTAGCAAAGCTGTACTGTTAAGCATTCATTTCCTTACCTGGGTGGCATACTTCCCTATTTACTATGTGGTTTTAGGCACGTTTGTTCTTTAAAGGAAGTCCCTATTTCGATATTACTGATAAAATCAAATTCACCAACCATTGTAGAAGAATTCATTTCATGACTTGGTTCTGTAGACTATGGAAACTGTCTCAAGTCTGTCCCAAAAGAGTGTCTTTTAGAAGCCAAAGGGCAACCCACCTACTCAGAAAGTTTGGGAAATAAAAATCCTATCAAAGGCTGGGTGCAGTGGCTCATGCCTATAATCCTAGCACTTTGGGAGGCCAAGGTGGGTGGATCACTTGAGACTGGGAGTTCAAAACCAGCCTGGCCAACATGGCAAAACGCTGTCTCTACTAAAAGTACAAAAATTAGCTGGGCATGGTGGTGCATGCCTGTAATCTCAACTACTTGGGAGGCTGAGGCATGAGACTTGCTTGAACCCAGGAGTCAGAGGTTGCAGTGAGCCAAGATCACACCACTGCACTCCAGCCTGGGCGACAGAGTAACACTCTGTATTTAAAAAAAAAAAAGAAAAGAAAAGAAAAGAAAACTCATATAAAACAGATGAAATAAAGATTCTGTTATGTTTATGTGATTGGCTTACAAAATGAGCAGTCTAACTTTTTTCTTAAGTTAAATAAACAAAATCTGTTTTATTTTATTTTTAAAGGTTAAGGATTATCATTCTTTTCCTGGCACTTATGACTTCATTAGGCATAAGCTGCCAAGCATGTTTGTTCGCCTTCAAGCTCTGTGGGAGAATGATTAAGATTTTTCTGTCATTTCTTTTTCTAAGCAGCAGCAGGATTATGCAAAGGAAATACATAAATTTTGATTTAGTCTGTATGATGATCAGTGGATATGGGTCAGAAGAAACTTCCTAGGAGAACAAAGAGAACTTTGTGAATGCTGAGCCCAAATTTTCTTTTCTAGCCCCAGATGGACCTTTTGCTTTCCTCTTATACCAAGCACTTTGGTAATGTCAGCTAAGCTTCACTCAATGCCATGAACAGATGTGCCATCATACACAGAGAAAGCTATAGAGGATTTGGTTAAAACCAATAAAACTTGGAAATGCCACCTATACAATTAATACTCTGTATGTGGGTGTGGGTGGAGGATATCAGAAGGGGGATAGAAAATAGTGACTGCTAAAATATATCTATATATCTATGAACAGACATCCCCATAAATAAATACTATGTCTATGTTTTGTGGATAAAGCTGGTCTAGCAAAGCTAATTCAAAATTCCTAAGTAAAATCTAATTCAAAATTCCTAAATAAAATCTATCAGGTTGAAAGTTGGCTGGGCATGGTGGCTCATGCCTGTAATCCCAGCACTTTGGGAGGCTGAGGCAGGTGGATCACTTGAGGTCAAGAGTTCAAGACCAGCCTGGCCAACATGGTGAAACCCTGCCTCTACTAAAAATGCAAAAATTAGCCAGGTGTGGTGGTGGGCACCTGTAATCTGAGCTACTCAGGAGGCTGAGGCAGGAGAATCGCTTAAACCCAGGAGGTGAAAGTTGCAGTGAGCCAAGATTGCGCCACTGCACTCTAGCCTGGGTGACAGAGCATGACTCTGATGAGAAAAAAAAAAGAAAAAAGAAAAAGAAAAGAAAGTTACCAATTAGAAATCAGAAAGGAGGCTTGAGGCTACAGCAGAGGTCCAGGGGAGCTGTGAGGGCCATTGTGGGCCTGAAGGCCAGTGTTCCTAAGAGATCTAATGTACGTGCACTGTCCACTCCATTTACTTCCTGCCCAAATACTAGCTTGTGGCAAAGGACAGGCCAGCATTTACTGGATCCTGATGCAAAGCAGAGACTATGCCAATATTCTCCTTCCCAATGAGAGGGTAGTGCAGCCAGGGAAAGCCCACTCATTCCCCAGAGGGTGTTCAAGAAAATCTAAACTAGAGGAGATAGGAGCACCTGGCTGGCCTTGATTACCAGACAGCAATATGTGATTTTTGTCTACCTGTAATTTCAAAAGTGCTAGTCATGTTTTCCAATCCCAGTCGTGTTCTGCCACACTACTGGCTAAAGTTCCCTTAACTGAAAGACCCTTCCCATTTAAAATGTTCAAATGTAGGGAATTCTAGGGAATAGCTGGAACTCAGATCTGCAGGGAGGAGGAGTTAATGGCTGGTATCTGATAATTTTCCCAAAGGGGAGCCCAGGGAGGTTGAACTGTGAAGGGAGAATATCCTATCAGAGCCTCAAAGAGAGCATGGTCTCCAGTCAACTCACCTACAAAGTAGGCCCTGATGGGTTTCTCATTCTGCATTATAAAATAGCTACAATTGCTTTGAGTACAATGAATTTATATGAACAATGCCCGGAAACAAACCCAGAGGTTATTTCAGAGGTTGTTTATGAGACGCAATTTTTTTCGTGGAGAGAATCAGTGGCATTTGGAAGCAGAGATCAAGTGTACCTAATACCATAAGCCCAGCTCAGCAGCAGGCAAGGCTCATTGCCTGCGCCTGCCTGCTCCTCACACCGGGGCTGTTTGCACAGGCCTTCAGAGAATTCTCAGTAGCATCAAAGCTTAGAACATTTACCTCCTACAGAATCACTAATAGCTGGCAGTTTTCTTTTCAGCTCATGCACTCCCATAGCTCCCACCCTTGGCTATTCTTTCAGAGGCCGCTGTTGCCAGGAGCATAGGAGTGCTGAATACCCTCTTGGTTTTACAGTCTACCTCTCACTGCTGATTTATTTTCCAAGCAGAGCAGCCAAGCTTCTAAAAAATCTGGGTCTTCTCATTTTCATCACACTTGTTCTAAAATAATAGCCAGGAGAAGGAAGGCTTGGCAGATAATGGTTATTCCTGCCAGGGCACCATGCACCTTGCTCAAGGGTGGGTGGCCTCATGATAAGGAGAAAGTGATAAAGGGAATTCTGCAGGATGCTAGTTCTCACCAAATGGGGGTAGGAGAGAGGTGGGGGCAGTGTTACCACCCCCCCCCGCCCCCAACAAGGAGACATTTGTCAATGTCTAGAGATAGTTCTGATTGTCACGCCGGGGGGAGAGGGCATGGCTACTAGCATCTAATGTCTAGAGGCCATGGATGCTGCCAAATATTCTAACATACACAGGGCAGCTGCATCAGCAAAAACTCATCCAGTCCAGAATGTCACTCCTGCTGACAAACCTTGACATAGGGCTTCTGAGGCTTTTTGAGGTAATGGCATAACTTCTCGCCTCTTTTGCCCAAGTCATTTGAGCAATTTGAAAAATACCCATCTTGCCCTTTCTGTGATTGCGCTGAGTGCAGGGCTGTGAGATTCAGTAAGAGGGGACTCAATTTAAATACACTATATGTGTTTTCCTGGACAAATGAATACCACAGGGACTCACACACACCCCTCCCACCAATAATCTCTGGCTCCTCCCCACCACTGTCCAGCTTTTAAACAGTCCTCTGGAAGATAACATAAAGCCAGAGTCTAAAGGGAGTAAATTCATCTTAGAGACATCTAATTCTGCCTCCCTCTCAAGTAACCTTTCTGAAAATGCTGCTGGCAGAGGGTGAGCACAAACCTAACTTAGGAATGAAGCTGCTAACATGGTTTGAGAGTCAATGACTGTATTAGTCAATTCTCATGCTGTTAATAAAGACATACCCAAGACTGGGTAATTTATAAAGGAAAGAGGTTTAATTGACTCACAGTTCCACATGGATGGGGAGGTCTTACAATCATGGTGGAAGGTGAATGAGGAACAAAGTCGTGTCTTACATGGTGGCAGGCAAAAGAGCTTGTGCAGGGGAACTCCCATTTATAAAACCATCAGAGACTTACTATCACGAGAACAGTGTAGGGAAACCACCCCCATGATTCAATTATCTCCACCTAGTCCTGCCCTCGACATGTGGGGATTATTACAATTCAGAGTGAGATGTGGGTGGGGACACAAAGCCAAACCATATTAATGACCAACTGCTGTAAGCACTTGAATGAGAATCTTAATAGGCTAGGCTCGGAGAGCCTCAAAATTACTCACAGGGGTTCTTAAAACTCATACTGATGGGCCTCACCCTTAGGGTTTCTGATTCAGTAGCATTGCGGTGAAGCCCAAGTTTTCATTTCTAGATGATGCTGATACATTTTAGATGACACTGATGCAAAGACATGCTTTGAGAACTACCAGACCAGGCCAATCAACTTTGATTTCAAAGCATGTGTTCAAGTAATAAGATTCACAGTAGAATTTTAGAGCAGAGGTTAGCCTTACAGAGAACTCTGTTTCTCATTGTCCAAGTGAGAAAATATGACACTAAGCCAGTCAACATTAAGCAGGAGGCTTACAGCAGAGTAGAAAGAGTAAAGGATGTCTCATCAGGACATCTGGATTCTAAGCCTGGTGGCTCCTTAGCCTATGGGCTAGTTGAGCTAACTAGCTTTGGTAAGTCATTTAATCTCTGATCCTCAGCCCCTCCTCTGTAATCGAGAGAAAATACTTCCTTGCCTAATTCACATTGTTGTAGAGATTATTAAATGAGATTTGATAAAATGATAAATTATGTCTTAACATTCATAGGTAAATTAATGTAAGAATGCCTATTACTCAGCAACTAGCCTGAAGCTGCAGATGTAAGTGGCCGAGCCCCAGTGAAGGGCTGCCCTTCTAGCTAACTCAGTTAATCATTTGGGATGTATACACTGAAAAAATACATGTTGGAACACCATTCTTCTTAGAGTCGTACAGTTTATGGCCTGCTTGTAGAACTAAGACAAAAGAGCAAAGTGGACACAGGTCTTTAATTACCATTGGCGTCTTAGAAAATGTGAACACCAAATGCCACGTCTAGCAAAATGGAATACCTACACACGTAAAGCACCAAGTTAAAAACCTGATTTCTCTAAATAGTGTTCATTTACTATGGTGGTGGAGGAAAGCAATCTCACTAAGCTGGAAATACCCAAGACCCTCAAATCCTCGAGTTTTTCCTGTAAACTACAACCTTGGCAAGTGTGAGTCCTTTAAGAAATTTTATTTAAATTTAGTTATTTATATAGTTATTTAAAATTTTAAACTAAATTTTATCCATGTATTTATAGTGTATCTTATTTCTTAAACAAAAAAGAAAGTCTTTGACTCCAGATAGTAATTGAAATAATTTAAAAGACACTTTTCAAGAGAGTTATTTTTCCATGCCTGAAATATGGAAAGGGCTATAACATTTTTTTTTCTCATTTAGCAATTATATCATCAAATTATTTCCATATAAACCTTTTTGGGGACTCAAATATAAACAAAACTTTCAATTCCCCATGTAAAACTGAAAATGAACAAATATTTTGAGCAGTATGTTTCATTTCGAATATATTTTCTTCTTAGGTATGTTATTACTCATGCTATTATTTTAAATAGTGTGTGTGTCTGTGTGTGTGTGGTGTGTGTGCACACTTCTCACTTTTTCTAAGAGTAGCTCTTGTGATAATTGCAAATAATTCTTAATGAAGGTATTTTGACCAGTGCTTTTACCCAATGTTTACCAGTCCCACAAACAGCTGTGGAACTGAGTAAGAAAGCAGTACTATTTATTTTCAAAGTCTCTGCTCAAACCAGGGCAGGAATTTTGGATAGTGATGGATTAACATATTTTTTTCTTACCATTATTTATGTATTTATATAAAAAGCTGTGCATACTTAATAATTATAGTTTGATGAGTTTAAAGATAAGTGGTAATAAAGCCATCCTCACACTCTATATCATGGACCTACCTATTACCTTCAAATGTTTCCCCTAGCTCTCTTATTTATTATTATTATTTTGTGAAAGGAACACTTAACTCAAGATCTAGCTTCTTAAAACATGTTTAAGTATATGATCCAGTGTTATAATATATAGATGTTATGTAACTGAATTTTTTAAACAATTTAAAATAAATGACAGATTTTCACATTACTCATCACCTGCGTATAAATTACTAGTACAGAATATCCAAACAGGTGCACTATAGCAACATATTTGTTAGGAAAACACAAACCAATCTCTTCTTGGTAAAGAAGTACAATATTTACCAGCTGTCTGAAGAAATCCTGAACAGTCCACAAAATCCCTGAAATAAAGGATCCATGGGCTTTGTCTTTTCTCCGTATACCATTTCCTCCATTTCTCCCACTCTGTTGTTCTTCCCATTAGCAGTTAAGATTGCACATTTGTTTACCCAAGGAGTTTGTTTGGGGTAGGGCTGGCTGGGGAAAAGAGCTGCCTAGGGAATCCAGCTAAGAGACCTAGAAGAGGAAACTTAATGATCCTAGAAGGGAAAGAAGGAGGTGGCAGTGAGGAAAATAGGCTCTGTGGTGGTGGAGCAGCAAGAACATCAAATAACATTTTGGAAGGTTTGATTTTTCTGCTGCAGTTGAGTAAGGAGAGAATGAGAAAGGGGTAAACAGGTGCATTTCAGAAGCGTTCAGGAAACTCCACACTCTGTTTCTATTGAAGTGACCCATCATTAGTAGCAGTACTTTTCTTTTAATATTCCCTTAAACATTGTTGGCATAGTGAAGCAGAAAAGAAGTGTTGAATATCTTATTTTTGATGCAACAGTGACAACAAAGGCTAAGACTAAGGGAAACACTGCAAATGAACCTGCAAACAGCCACACTGTACACTACTCTAACAGGCACCATTCTACTTCCAATCCCTTTTGTTCTCAGATCACTCTTCTCATACACATGAATAAAGAAGGTGAGGGCAGCTCAACAAAATGGCCTCACATTTTTATATGCAAAAGCAGATAGGAAGATGTTTTATCAAGTAGAGATCAACAGTCATCATCCTACATTTCTCTGAGTTTTCCCTTTGATTTCATGGAACACATTAAGAATGATTCTGAAATTTCAAAGAGATGTCAACTTAAGGGAGAAATGGGAAGGAAAATACAAAGTTCTGTTCTTGAGATTCTTGTTGAATTATTAGGGAGTCATTACATCAAAGACATTGTAAATTAGCAGAAGGGCTGTTTACTCTCAATTTAAGATAGTTAATCCTGAAAATATCTGGATACATGGATCATGTTATTGAACTAAAGTATAGCAACTATTTTAAAAAACAATTAGTTTTAATGTAAAAACCAATTATGTAAGAAAGAAAACCAAATTGTCTCCTCATTGTTCAGATCATACTATACAAGCTGTAAGTCATCTTCTCAAACACAGCTCCTATATGTAATTCTCCTGCTTAAATATCTTCAATGGAATCTATTTGACCATTTATTTTATTTTCCCTTTTAAGGTCCTTCTTGCTATACCCTCAACCACTTTTGCATAGCTTCACAATATAGCCTATGTCCCAATCATGTAAATACTCGCCTTTCTATGAAGCCTGCATTTTGTGCCTCAATATTCCTTTATGCTATTTTCCTTCCTCGGCAAGTCCATCTTGAATGAAGTTCACTTATCTACATTCCTTCAAGGGCTAGCTCAAATGCCCTTTTAGTTAAGAAATATGGCTTAAACTCACCCACTTGGTTTTCATCTTTCTCTCCTTCGTATCTCCATTATGCTTCCAATTTTTAACAGTACATTTTGGTTTGTATCAGAATTTCTTTTACATATCTATCTTCCCCTAGTATACATCTATAAACCTTAGATGGAAGAGACCATTTTTTTCTTTCTAGAATTTTACCACACCCACTCTTCCCAATAACACCTGTCATGATACCCACATGCAGTAGACATTCAATAATATCTATTGAATTTTTAGTCTTAACATGAAATACCTTCTAAAAATTATTTTCTAAAAATTAAAAATGTCTCAGCTGCCAGAAACAATTGTCTATGTTAGGAATATACAGATTTACAGAAGTTTGGATTTTCTTAGAAAGTAATACGTATTTTGATTGATTTAACTTTTACCAAGGTTACTTAGCTGGTAAAGTCCAGTGACGTCAGCAGACAAGTAAAAGAAGTAGAAGAATTTCTTAATATATATTCACCTTTGGGATTGTTTGAAAATTGAAGAGAGGAATATGGAGGTGCAATAACATTTTGCATTAAGAAAGATGCTTTGAAGAAAACAGGACTGGGGAAAGGGAATCACATTGGGAAAAAAACTGATGAAATTACATATAGAAAAAAATTTAGATCCTTTTCATATCCTAATAATTTAGCTAAATTTAACCTCTGAATCATCTAAAGTTTGTCCTTAAGGAAAAGCAAATCATAGCACAACATATACAAGGTGACTGCAAATGCAAATACCTTTGGTAATAACTAGTGAATTAAAAAAAAAACAACTATGGTACTTTGGAATTCTAAGCATTTTCACAATTCATTGGAACTGATTCAAAAATGCTATTAGAAGTTATTGTTTTGGCTGGACTACAGGTACCATGGAATGCTGAACTTTTGGCATGTCATACTCTTTTATTAAAGGACTTTTGGTCTGCATGTAGAAACAGTGCCTTTTACCTATTTCAATGGGTCACTTAGGATGGTTCAAATCATCTAGACTTTCATTAAATATTCTTGCTCAGATTCATTTAATAAGTAGATCAAGTAGATCATGTTGTCATACTCTAATCCACTGAAGTACAGTGTTAATTTAGGACAACTTATATTTTAAATTAAGAGTCACTGACCTGATTTTACAAGAATAAGAAGTTCTCATGCAAATTATACCAAATTCAAAGGGATGGATTTGGTGGCAGTGGATTTATAACCAGATTTTTCTTCTGGCTGAAGAGTAGGGAGAAGCTTATGTTGCTGGAATTCTTACTCTTTCTTCAAATATCTCCTGTTCCTTTTTCAATCTTTTCCTATTGTTTTTTCCATTTGCTCCCACTCACTGACTGTTCCCAAGTCACATATGAACATATTTCACTCCCTCAATATTCAATCACATCTGCTAGTGCAATTTTAAAACATATTAACACCCTAATGCTGAATCTCTTATTTTTTTTCCAATGATTGGATTCTCTAGCATCTTAAATTCACAAGTCAAAGCTTTTGACTGTTGTGTTTGGTCCATGAAGAGTCATCTTCCAATCCTTGCACAATATTCAGACCATGCTCCTATACTAATGGGTGATACAAGAGATATTTTGAAATTCCCTATAATGTTGTTTGAAAAATACTTTTTATATTAGGATGTAATGCCTGCTTTTCTTCACCACTCTCCAACAGGGTCCTGAATTACGCCAATCTCGTCTTCCTGAACCCAGCTTTCAGGACCATTGTATTTTCATGAAAATTTGTCATCAATTTTGTTTTTTGCACAGATTAACCTTGAAAAAATTTAAGGTCACATTGCCAAGAATAAAAGCAATACGAGTGATGGACTGATTAGAAAGGGATATCCCCACCTTCGGGCTTAAAGTTGGATTTAGTTCCGGCAAACTTGTCTTATGGTCCAAGACAAAAAGGTAGCATATACAAGATTACTCACAAACTCACAAGATTTATGACCATAAACTTCTTGATTATCATGTTACAAAACCTGCTGTGAGTTCTTCCGTTGAATCACTTCAACTTTCAGAAAAATGAATTCATAAACAGAGTTAACATCTTCTGTCTTTTATTTTTAACTTAGGAAGAGAGAGAGAGAGATTGGCTTCTTCTTCCTGGATTACTGTTTATGCAGCTGCACCATCATGTTCCCAGTTACTGGGGCTCAGCATCCCCGACTCTTCATCCTCCACATCCAGGATCCAGATTCTTCCCAGGTTATTCCTTCCCTTGGACATAGGTGCTTACCACTTACCCCTAGCTTATGGCAAACAGCATATCTGTACCAAGCGTAGTCTGCCTCATGCTTGGATAGCACCCAGTTAAACTTCCTAGAGCATACTTTTTTAAATTAATAACTTATGTTCCTTAAATGCCTACAGGATTAATTTCAACTGTTCCTGGCTGAAACTCAGGGTTTTCTTTCTTCCCTTATGACCTAACATTTCATCAATCTTGAACTGACTTGGGGCTCCTTGAACATTTCTTTTAATACAAGGATTGATAAGGGCAGTTTCTCCTCCTCCTCTGCCTCCACCTGGCCATCACAGCAATTCCAACTCCCATTTTTTCTCCTGTTTTCTCTACAGAATGTCATTTAATTATATATCATTTAGTTTGAGTACATGGAGGGGCCTGTTTCATACTACAGAGATAGATATACATGTGTATGTGTATGTGTGTATATATGTGCGTGTGTATCTCTGTGTGTAAAAGTGTACCTGTGTGTATGTATGTGTGTGTGCATCTACACTAACACACACACACACACACACACACACACACATATGCAGTGAGAGAGAGGAATATTGACTCTTATAAAGTAAGTTTCTAAGAAAATTAGTCAGGGCCTTTGCTATTCAAAGTTAGGTCCAGAGACCAGCAGTATCAGTAAGATCTGTGAACTTGTTAGAAATAGAGACTCTCAGACCTGCTAAATCAGAATCTGCCTTTTAACAAGATGCCCATGTGATTTACATGCACATTAAAGTTTGAGAAGCACTGCTCCAGAGGTATGCTTCCAAAAGCACACATACAATATGTATACCTCACAAGTGCTGGATATGATGTGTACTACAGATATGTAGGGCATTGTGTAATTTTTTTTCATATTCCCTTTCCTTCAAAGGCATAGGCAGTGGTGGCTTAAAGGTAAATACAGGCCAGCAAAAAACAATTGTTAAAATTTCAGAAAGTTTATGAGACAGTTGTTAAAAGGCCATTTTTTAAACAGTCAATTATAGAAATTCACAATTAAATAAATTATATTAAAAACAAAGGTAACATACTCAAATTCACCATTTTATAATTACTATATTCATTTTACTATTATCTATGTCTTAAAGTTACTTAGGTCTATTATATCTGTATGGCATATTGCTATATAATGATGTATGTATCTCTTCAATTCTGTGTTTGGAGACCACTGGTGTGTGCTTGAAATTCATCACAACAGTAGTATTTACACAATGAAAATCCATAAATACTGTAAGTAAGGGTTTGATTTATTGTTTTGATTGTCTGGATTTAGGAAAGTGATAGAGAAAATGATAATGCAGTTTAAATTTAAAAGTGTGTCATAAAATATATATTTGCACACATTTTTCTTTTTGAAAAGCCTGTTAAAGATTTACCAGCACATTGCTGGGTAAAGGCACTAGAAATAGAATGTTCCTACAATGAACAAAAACCTGGCATATTTTCAATGTAAAATTTTTTTAGACGTCCATTAAAACTAATCTGCCTTATAGATTTTTGTCGATTCATTTAGACTCTCCTCATAGTTTTCTCTGAATCGATGTTGAGCTCTGCAGCACCACCAGTTATAAATTATTCCATTAAATAGGTTCTGACCCCACTTATTTATTGGAAAATCACCTAATCTTTCCAGTTCTGGAAGCTCTGCAGTCTTCTGTTACTTTCATTGTAAAATGAAGAGTTCCATATTCCACAAGGTGTCATGCTCTCCAGAACCACTATTGCCAGAGAATATTCTAAATAAACAGCTTTTATGAGACACTGGAACAAGTTTATTTGTCAGTTTCTCATTGGGAAATCAGTTCAGTATTATGAAAATACATCCCACAAAACTAGACTAGGAGATTTGAATTATAAACGAAATATTGATTTACTCTCTGGCTCTCTCTGCCCAATTGCAAAACATCTGATATCTAAAAAGATTTATTTTCAGATATGTAACTTATTCAAATAATAAGCCTCACAACTGAATGCCTAACAAAATACTTTTTCAATCTAGATTTTGGGGAATAACACAAATACAGGAAAATGTCAAAATACCATTCTTGCCTTTCAGACTCAAATAGAATTGTTTTCTCCGTACCTTATTTAAAATTTATATTCATAATATATACATCAAATCAAACTTAATTTCTCTTACTCTCCTTAGTTTATGGCTTTAATATCAGCATTATCAGTAACTAACATTACACAGAGAACTTTAACTCCTCCCACCGGGGAGGGTAGAACAAAGAGAAAATGATCTTTTGAAGAATGAACTACATCAGTGCATTGTATTGTAGTGGTTTGGTTTGGTATGGTTTAGCAAAAGTGTAGAACTTGGCCGGGAAAAAATAAATAAATAAATAAATAAAACCCTGAAAAACTGTCAGTTTGGATAAGTTGACATTCTTCAGATGATATATTCCAAAATGGAAATGGTAAATACCTTTGTTTGCTTCACTTACGACTTTATTTTCTTATGCTTTTGCTATAGTTTTCTGTACTTTCAAAAGTTTCTATCACAAGCATGTATACATTTAGTGTTTTTAAAATTAGAACAAAGATTTCTTCTAGACAACAGAAATACTGATCTTCCTAGACCTGGAGTGTCGTGCAAAGAAATACCGATGCTTTTACAGCTGTATAAAGTCTCACACTTGCACATATATTCAGAAAATAACAATCTTCTGTAACAGGTGATGTTTTGAAAAACAAAGGAGTAACACTGTATTTATCTATTGCTAGCAAGAAAAGGGATATCCTATCCAATTTCTTTCTAGATAATTCATACTAAAACAGTTTTGAACCAAAATTTAAATTTAAAAAACAAATTTACTCTTTGGACATAAATGTTTCTGAGGATGACAAACTTCCTATGACTTTTACACAGCCCTCCCTGAGCATATCTTGAAAATTGGTCCCTTTTTTGACTACTCAGGGTCATAATTAAGAGCATAAATATTGTACCCTGATTGAAAATAGACCCATGTATTCAGGGACTGTTTAATTTTGAAGGGCTCTTACCTCTGCACCAAATGCTCTCAGGCTGCAATGCACTTATGCTATGCCTCACAGTCAGCCAAGCACACTCACATTCTTCAGGGGTCAGTGGGGCTATGGGAGCAGATTCCTCTTGTGCTGTCTTTTCCTTGTCCACCCCTTTAAATGCCTACTTCTTACTTGCTGCTGACTGAACATGCATAGGCAAACATGATAATTAGCTCCAAATAAAAGTAAAAAGCAACAAAATGAGAACCTGAACAATTGAGTAGACATGTGTGACGTCAAAGGTGATGCATTTTAAATGGTTTTTTCTTCTTGAGAAGCAGGATGAGTCGTGGGAGAAGCAGGACGTGTCGTGGGAGCCAGGTTCTTTGGACAGGCTGGGTGGGTCCAGATCCCAGCTCTACCTCTTGCTAGACATGTGGCTTTAAGGAAGTCACTTAAAATCTTAATGCTTAATCCATTGATAAAATGGGTATAATATTCATATCTCCCTCAAAGGATGGTAGGGAGATTAAATGAGGTGATACATACCCAGTGCAGGGAATATAATAAGTACTCATTAAAGAGTCGTATTATCATTATTTTTACCTCTTGGTTAAATTTTGTATGTTAAAATTAGTAGCTTTGTGATGTCTGATAGGTTTGCTGCATACTAATGGGTTCCTTGAAGCATTTTAGCTGTCACAGAGAGATAGTTAAATGTGGCTTTGAAGGCAAACAGAGCTAGTATCAGTCCTGGTTTTGCCATTTGCTGTGCACGTTTGGAAGCAGCTTACACTCTCCCAACTTGTTTTCTCCTGTGTAAATGAGGCAACACATGTTTCACAGGGAATGCATGGAGATTACGTAAGATAATGCCGACATAAAGCACTTTATCTAAGACCAGCGACTTCATAAAATGCACAACAAATGTTTGCTGAAATCAACTACAGCCATGCAGGTGTTTGGATAGGGTAGCTGCCCAGATATTTCTGTTAATGTATTACTATGTGTCTAATTTAGTGATCCACCCCAAATTACAGTAAGACAAATCATTTAAAATTATGTTTAAATATACCTGTGCCTCAATATTTGCTTGCATGCAGAGAATAAAAACTATGTGAGAGAAAATATTATCTTTTAAACATCAGATTTTTAAAATACTCATGAGTATAGTCATATTCAAGGATCAAAGTCACAAAGAAGCAGGTTTTCTAGGCAGTAAAATAATTAAAATTCATCCAAACCATTCTGCATCACCACATTTACTCACGTGTATAGATACAGACACACACGAGGACATGAATAGCTGTTCAGGACTGGATTTTAAATTGACAGTTGCTTCATTTGAGGACAACCATGTTTATAGTACATGCAGTAATACAGACATGGTATCTGGCAGACATTTGTTGCAAAGCGGCTAGCATCTGTTTCATTTCCACAAACAATGGAGGTTTGTCTAAATCCCTCTACATTGATTTGAAGGTCGATCTTCAAGTTTACTTTAACATATTTTGTGGGGAAGTTCAAAGATAAGAAAGCATATTAATAAGATTCAGCTTCTTTTTTTTTTTTTTTTTGGGACGGAGTCTACCTCTGTCGCCCAGGCTGGAGTGCAGTGGCCGGATCTCAGCTCACTGCAAGCTCCGCCTCCCGGGTTCACGCCATTCTCCTGCTTCGCCTCCTGAGTAGCTGGGGCTACAGGCGCCCACCACCGCGCCTGGCTAATTGTTTTTGTTTTTTGTTTGTTTGTTTGTTTGTTTTTTGTTTTTTTGGTTTTTTTTTTTAGTAGAGACAGGGTTTCACCGTGTTAGCCAGGATGGTCTTGATTTCCTGACCTCGTGATCCGCCCGCCTTGGCCTCCCAAAGTGCTGAGATTACAGGCATGAGCCACCACGCCCGGCCTAAGATTTAGCATCTTTTTTACATTGCCATCTAAAAAGAAATCAAGCAGTCCCCTGCCTCAGTCTCCCAGCTGGGAAGGAGGCTGAGGTAGGAGGACTGCTTGAGCTCAGGAGTTTGAGACCAGCTAGGCAACATAGAGAGACCCCATCTCTCTCTCTCTCTCTCTCTCTATATATATATATACACACACACACACACACATATAAATTTCATGTAAGATTCTGTATATGTAAAATCTTACATTAAAAAAATAGTTCTTACAAGCCAGTGCAATCATATGTTCTAGGTTTTTGCTTTGCTTTTTTTAACCAAAGTCCCAAGTAAATAGTTGGCTAGTCACACTTTGCAACACAGTAAGACAGCACGTATAATTTCCTGTATTCTGTGGAAAACGGGGATTTCTCAGCAGGCATTCCTCCCATGATTTTTTTATTCCAATTGCTTTTTACCCACCAGAAATGTTGAGTATCCTTTTCCTCAAGTGTGGCACAAATTTTAGCAAGACTTAACAAACTCAAAAGAACTTGTACCATATATGCCAGACTGCCATGTATGCCCATATACCATATATGCCCTACGTTTGGGGATTTCAAATTGTGCTCATGAATAGGTCAAAGTGAAACCTCACGGTATTTTGCTTTTATTTCTACTAACTGGGGAAATGGGTGTGAGTGCATATGTATACAATAAAATAATGAAGAGAAGTGAAGAAAATAAAGAAGGGCAAGATTTTTCTATAGTAATATTTCAAGGGAAGAGGTTTATCAAGTCTTTCACTTTAGGCACAAAAAAATCAGGTCACAAATAACGTTAGGAAAACAAACCAATTTTTTAACTGTGTGATGGGTTCTAAGTGGAAAATGCACAATGCAATTACTTACATTTATATATTGCTTAACAGAGAAGACAGATGAAATATACTTCATTGTGAAATATTCAGAATAGGCCTGTTAGCTATTAGTTGTTAGGCCTGTTAGCTATTAGCTAGTACTCTTTTATTATTCTACTTTAACTTCTGGGCTACATGTGCAGAACATGCAGTTGTGTTACATAGGTATACATGTGCCATGGTGGTTTGCTGCATCCATCATCCCGTCACCTACATTAGGTATTTCTCCTAATGCTATCCCTCCCCTAGCCCCCAATCCCCCTACAGGTCACAGTGTGTGATGTTCTCCTCCCTGTGTCCATGTGTTCTCACTGTTCAACTCCCACTTATGAATGAGAACATGCAGTGTTTTGTTTTCTGTTCTTGTGTTAGTTTGCTAAGAATGATGGTTTCCAGCTTCATCCATGTCCCTGCAAAAGACTCATCCTTTTTTATGGCTGCATAGTATTCCATGGTGTACATGTGCCACATTTTCTTTATCTAGTCTATCACTGATGGACACTTGGGTTGATTCCAAATCTTTGCTATTGTGAATAGTGCCACAATAAACATAGTGTACATGTGTCTTTATAGTAGAATGATTTATAATCCTTTGGGTATATACAATCCCATTACTGGGTCAAATGGTATTTCTGGTTCTAGAGCCTTGAGGAATCACCACATTGTCTTCCACAATGAACTAGTTTACACTCCCACCAACAGTGAAAAAGCATTCCTATTTCTCCACATCCTCTCCAGCATCTGTTGTTTCCTGACATTTTAATGATCACCATTCTAACTGGCATGAGATGGTATCTCACTGTGGTTTTGATTTGCATTTCTCTAATGACCAGTGATGACAAGCATTTTTTCATATGTTTGTTGGCTGCATAAATGTCTTATTTTGAGAAGTGTCTGTCCATATCCTTTGCCCACTTTTTGATGGTTTTTTTTTTCTTGTAAATTTGTTTAAGTTTTTTGTAGATTCTGGATATTAGCCCTTTATCAGATGGATAGATTGCAAAAATTTTCTCCCATTCTGTAGGCTGCCTGTTCACTCTGATGACAGTTTCTTTTGCTGTGCAGAAGCTCTTTAGTTTTATTACATCCCATTTGTCAATTTTGGCTTCTGTTGCCACTTATTAGGTAGTATTTTTTTCCTTATTTTTTCCAATTGGAATGAGAGTCTTGAGGTACTACCTGGCCAGTTGGCAGAGAAATTCTTAATGGCAAGGCTAGAATTCAGTAATTCAAATATATAGTCCAAACTATTACCTTTACAGGTTACACAGAATCATTATCACAATTAGAAAGAAACTCCTCTTTTTGTCTTTTTTGTCCTCTGCGTGTCCTCAGTGACTTATTCCTCCTCTGTCTCCTTAGACAGATTCTTGTCCAATAGTTTATTAGAATGGCTGGATTATTTAAATCAATGGTTTTGTGTATTGCTGTTAGGTTAATTTTCTAAAGTGCTCCTTTGATCATACCTCTTCTTCTCAATGATTTCTTCATTTATCATTGAATCACACTCTTAATCTGAATGTCAATTCTGTCTAGGATATATTGCCCACTTCAGCTGAAACACTGGTTTGAATGATTGTATTTCTTTCCCCAATTGTTTGTGTCCTGTTTCTTGTCTATCCTTCCTTTCTCACTGGCCTGTCTTGGCTTCCTGTGTTAGTTTCCTAGGGCTGTCATTAAAAGAACCACATGCTGGGCGGCTTAAAATAACAGAGATGTATTCTTTTGAAGTTCTGGAGGCTAGAAGTCCAATTCTTGGCATTCCTGGGCTTATCAACACATCATTCCAATCTCTGCCTACGTCTACACATGGCTGTTTTTCCTCTTCGTGTCTGTCTCCTTTTCTTTTATTATAAGGAAGCCAGTCATATCAGAGTAGGCCCACCTAATCCAGCATGATCTCATCTTAATTTGACTACATCTACAAAGACTTTATTTCCAAATAAGGTTACATTTATAGGAACCGAGAAACTGGACCTTCAACATCTTAATGCAGGACACAATTCAATCCAAACATTCCCCTAAAAGTGATTATGTTATTCATCTCTTAGTGCTCAATATATGTGCAAACTCTATCAAGAGGGTTCATGTTTCTCCAGTTCATCCTTTTTTGAACTTTCATAGGCTTGAACGACTCCCTGGAGCACTCACTGTGTCTGCTTTTTTTTATCCCTCTATCCCAGGACGCCTGGAGTAGTGGCCAGCATGCAGTAGGAACTCAATAAGTATTTGTTGAATGAATGATTGCATTCAACAAGTGAATGAATGTATACCATATACTTCGGTTATTTTTGCAAATGTGGTGGCATAGTGTTATTTTCTGTCTTTAACTTCTCCTCTAAGGAAATGTGAAAGACATTATTTTAACCCTATTTTGTATCCCAGAGCCAGGGTCTAGCATGGAATTCTCACTTGGATAGTAATCTGATCAATGCTTTGCTAATTGATTGGTCTAGAAAAATGTGATTGAAAGGCAGTGAGACTTTGATAGTCTATTCTGAGATATTTTTTAAAAATGGAAGTCTATTTCAGGTGGGAAAAAGGGCAAGGCCAAGTAAATTGGGTGATTAATGTTTTGTTTATACTGCTACAGCAGGTAACTAATCAGACATCAACAAGGCAGAAAAGGCACCGACCGCAGCACAGCCTCCCCTACCCCCAATCAGGAATGTCAGGTGACCATCAGTTGACGGTCAGGCAATTTTTAACTGTCTCTCTAAAATAATAATGGGTTGTAGCTGGTGCCAGGGAAAAGTCAGTCTCCCAATAGATAGGAAAAACCTGAAACTGGTGATCAGTGGCTTCTGGATAAGATCTCAGGGCTCACACATGTGCACTAAGAGGCAAAATGGTGGCGTTTAATTGGTATCCGACCTCTAAGGACATTCAGCTGGTAAGGGAAGAATGCCTCAAGTGAGTATGCGTACAACTCCAGTAAACACACTGCGCATGTTCTCCTCCCAAGCACTGACAGGCCACTGAGCAGGCGGACAGCCCCCAACCAAGGAAATAATAAGGGGAGAAGGAACGTAAGATCCGGAAGTATGCCAACGTTTAAAACCCCAAGTCAAAAGGTCAAACCGCACGTTTGTCTTTCAAGTCACTCACTTGGCCCTCTTCCAAGTGTACTTTCCTTCCTTTTGTTCCTGCTCTAAAGCATGTTAATAAACTTTTACTCTTGCTCTAAAACTTGCCTCAGTCTCTCCTTCTGCCTTATGCCCCACTCAGTTGAATTATTTCTGCTGAGGAGGCAAGAATTGAGGTTGCCGCAGGCCTGTATGGATTTGCAGCCAGTAACAATACCAAATACAAATTCTCTCAATATTATAAAAGATTCCAGATATCTGGCTGATCATAATTGTTTAGATACCATCTTGACTCACCTTTCATACCTCAAGTTTTGACTTTTTGGATGCAAGTGGCTCTTGACTTTTTGGAAACAAGTGGTTCTCTCCTTTTGCATGTTTTATTAGAAATATATAGTGCTAAACGGCATTTTCAACTGGAAAATCCAAGAACAACTCCTGCAGTCTCCACTCTTAACTTTGCATAAACCCTAATCAGTTGCACAATGGGGAGCAGAGCAAAGCTCACACCTGGGGTCTTAAATATGACAAAGAATGCTTGAAAGAAAAGAATTAAAATATTTTTCCACTTTTCTATTAATGTTTTCACTTAAGCAGTCTCTTTATTCCCCACGTAAGCCCCAAATGCTCATTTTCTAAACCCTGAAGGAAAAAAATCTGGAAAATGTAATAGGCATTCATGACACCCACAGAAAATGAACAAAAGCAAAGAATTCAAACAAAGTCCCTTACATTCCATATATGAATGAGGAAATAGAAAACAGTATTTGTCAAGAGGGCATAAATCTTCAAGTGTTTGAGGAAAAGTGTTTTGGGGCAATGGTATATTCAGAAAATGTTGTGTATGTGTTATTTGCTTAGTTCGGTGTGTTATGATAGCACAAAAAGAGAGCAGGCTTCTCCAGAAGTTGCAAAGTGCTCAAGCCATTCAAGTGGCTGGTTGAGGCTGCCAGGCCTACATTTGCAATGTAAATTAGCAAGCAACATGGTGTCTTCAATTGTAGGTGAGCCTTAATAAGCCTGCTGATTGCTTCTTAAGAGTGTGGATTTTGTGCAGAAGAAATTGCTGAATGTTAGGGAACAGAGCATCTCACCAAAAACCCCACAAAGGGCAGAAGTGATTGATGTAGAAGCAAAGCGTAAGTACACTTTAGTAAGTGACTGTTGTTGAAGAGAGAGTTCAGAGTTCTGTCCACTGAAAAAAGTCATGGGACACCTGACATGTCTTTCAAAAATGCACCCAATGACACAGAGAGTGGTTTTAGAACGTATATAGATCTAGGAAACACCCAACAATATAAATGTATTTGTGAGTCTATCCCAGGAGGTGTAACTCTAGCAAAAATGTAAGGTCGCAGAGGTTGACAGAATATACAAATGGGCATATCTGCAGGAGGGTCAGGTTCATGCACAAGTATAGATCTGCTTTTAGATAGCAGTCCCAGAATTCAGGTCAAGGGGGCTCCTTTAGTCCCAGTGGCAAAGAAAATCATGCCCAAAGGGTAAGTCGATACATCCTCCACTTCTCATCTATTTGCTTTGGGTTTTATGGAGAACCTAAGGAAATTTGCTATTTTCCTTAGATCAGCTCTTTTAGATACTTAAAATGGTATCTTGTATTGCCTTCTAGTATTAGATTCCTAAGTTTGTACCATACAAAAGGGTGAGATGAAAATACTCATAACTTTTGCCAGTAATTGAATAAAAGTCTCTAACTAGCTCACCCTATGTTGACTGAGTTTGTTACAAAAATATTATCCCAATATGAAATAGTTTCAGAGAGCAAGTGGCAAAGAGGAAAACAAACACACATTACAGATAAAAATGAAACTGCCTGACTCCTGGTACCTGCTCAGTTAATGATCAGCTCTTCCCTTTGCAAAATGAGGGCACATCTGTGCCTATTGCTCATGTTCTTACTCTCCCCACCAAACCTATTGCTCATGTTCTTACTCTCCCCACCAAACCAAGTATGGGATGGAAAAATATAGTTTAATCTAGAACAGAAAACTAACATGGATTGCTTTCCCATAGCCTGTACACTTATAAGCATCAGAAATTTCATGTTAACCATTGTTTAGTTTCTCCTTAATGCAAAAGTTCTGGTAACCATGGATCCACAGGCCCCTGTCACAGCAATAGCTGGGAGGTGAGCAGGCTGATGCACTGCCCAGTTACCTGAAGTCACCATCCCTCCCTACTGGCCTAGCACTGGAATTCCTCCATCGCTCATGCTCCCTTCCTGGCCCACAGGTATTTTCTCTGTGATCCAGAGATGTCTACTTACTTCTCTGCACCTTCTCCCACAGGCCTTCTCACTCTGTTTTTCCCCAAGGTTTCATGAAATTAAGTTATGAAGATAATTCATGAAATGGGGTTGCAGGATGACACATTGGATGTTTATCACAAGGTGCCCTTGTGTCCAACATTTGCACCAGGGATAAGGAAGAGGCAACTGAGCAGAGGGAGAGGTCCAGCTGCCATGCAATCTTGGTGGCAGACTTGACTGACACCACAGAGAATTCTGGAGCTAATGTGGCTGTCAGAATCATCCTGCATTTAGCTTTTAGACCCCTCCCTCAATCAGTCTCTGTTTGTGGGTCCCCCGGCTGCTGACCACACACCCAGCAGCTGGGAAGACAGCCTTTCCTTAAAGAGCTTTTGGCAGAGCATCTCTGAGTGCAACACATCTTGCAAGCCAGTTTGCTGGGTCCTCCTTCCACAAACCCTCCCATCTGAGATAGCATTTAAAAAGTCACTGACAGGCCTGTTCTTTGTTGCATTCTAGCTGTAATCTCTACAACTGCTCTAAGGATCCCACACTTCTGTATCTCCAGAGGGTCACCAGGATAGACTCCGCAGCTGCCCCTCCACACAAGCAGAGTTTTCCAGGATTCCCAAAGTGCACGCTGCTTACAATCCACAGCCAGATAAACTCTGTACTTATCCTGCTATTGCCTGCCACTCTTCATCATCCCAGTGCTTACTAAGTCTCCTAAAAAAGACCTGCATAGGGATTTTCTGGGAGCATATCAAGGAAAGGATGAGATGTAGAAGAAAAGAACTCCAAATGATTTGACCAAAGTCATTTTGTCCACACAGCACAATTTATCCAAATGACACAATAAAATCTTGATTGACAATAAAATAAGCTCAACACTTATTTTTGTGTTTGTTTTTCATTTGCTGGTAACTTTAAAAGACATTGTGGGCAGGTTACCCTGCCCTGAAATATTCACTATTACAAACAGAGTTGAATAATACATTTTTCAAAGTAGGATCACTCTGAAAAACAGATCAAATTATTCACAAATAAAATGTTCATCAAAGATACATGAGTGTTACAAATACGAGAAAACACATGATTGATTGACTGATCACCTATTCAATTTGACAGAATTATTTCTGCAAATTTGTTTGCCACTAAATACTCTGCTACAGAATCATTCCAAATGCCACAGCTAAAACTGGGCTTGTCTTTATCCCACACTCCAGCACTGAGAACAGGGCTGCTCAAGGTTTTCATCCTGTTGCGACAGCTAACTTTAAATCCAAGACTGATGCAATACAGACGTAAGCCTGCCTTAGCAATGCCTGTTTGGAATCCATAGTGTTAAAATGTATTATATGCACATATTATACCACTAGAGGGAAGAGGCAGCTGATGGACTTCATTGGGGCACCCCTCTCTAGTTTACCCATCTCCACCTACTCGTTTCTTATCTAAGCTGGTTCATAATTTAAGTTACATGTCTGGTCCGTATAAGTTATTTGGGTTTGAATCTTCTGCTACAGATCATTAATACATAGACACCAGATGATCACAACCATTTAAAAATATTGACATGGCTAAGATTATTTGGACTAAACAATCAAAATCAATATTTTGAAATGCTTTTGGGGTAAACATGCCACTGGAAGCGAAACAGGTCAGTTTTTTAATGGACCGACTGAAGCCACTAGAGGGGGCTCTAAATGATATTTCAATCTGACTAGAACTCAGTATTACTAAAAATACTTCTATTGTCTGACATTCTGATTGTGCTCTGATTCAGGTCATTCACATTTGCAAAGTCAGGGATTTCGATGTGGTTTATGGGGAATCACATTTCCTGGGAGCTGGCCTGGCAATGTATGATCTAATAAGATCAAGAAGACGAATAGGAGATGTGTTTCTCCTCTGACCTATGCATAACATCATCCGGGTTATAAAGTCATTCACTGGGATGGAAGAATTGGAAACTGGAGCCTTTTAGTCTGGGTGGGTGCATTTGGTCAGCATAATGGGTAAAACTTCTCAAGGCACAAAAGAAAGGTGAAGTCAGGCCTTGATGGAATGATGATGGGAGGAAGAAAGAGACAGGAAGTGAACACACAGAAAGAAAGTGCAAAATGTAAAGAAAGAAAAGAAATGTATTCTACCTTAATTTCAATCATAAATCCAAATTTTCATCATTCTTATGACTTAAACTTTCAGACCTTTCTTCCCAAGTTTAGTAACAATCACTTCCATGTACATTGATTTAGAAATATTTATAGAAATATATTTAGAATAGCAAATCCAATGATCTAAGCTTGAATATTAATTAAATAAACCTATGCAACTATACAGTGTATATGTACACAATACACATTTATATGTGCAAGTTTATTTAATGAGATATTATTTCTTTATATGACATACACATACAGACAGACTGCAGGGGGAAATCACTTTCTAATTAGGATCAAATCTTTTTTAAATTTACATTTCTAATTAATTAGTGTTGATGTTGAGACACCCACATTCAATTATACTACAATCTGTGACAGAAGATACACGTTTTCACTCAAATAAATAATAAAACAAAAGTACATAAATTATTGTCTTTTCTAAATTAACAGTGACACTAAACTTGAAAAGAAATTAAAAGTCTATAATAATTATTATCACCAATGATTCAGAACCTAGCAGATTTTTCACTAACAGATCCGTTTAACAGAAAGCATGAGGACTGGCTGCTTTTGTCAATGAACATTATCTTATCTCCAATCCATGGAGAATAATGAAATTTTAGGGATATACTTTGTAGATAGAAGGATTTTTGGATTTCCCTCCTGCCGTGAGATGGTCTCCAAAATAAAATATGGTACAAGCTATGAAGCAAAAAGTAGGACAGAGACATCTGAAGACCAATGACGAAAGGTAAAAGTTGCAAGGATTTCTACCTCCATAAACACAGAAAGAGACCAGTTTATCTTTCAAACTCACTCAGTCTTCCACTACAAGAAGTATATTCCAGGAACAGACTTTTCTCTATTGGTCCATTCTTATTTGGCAACATTAGGCAGTTTCTTGTTTTCTGTAAAGTGTTCAAATGCCACTTTACAAGGACAGATTGCACAATGAAAAAAGATGTATGGAGGATTGTGCACATCCTGGGTGCAATTTCAGGCTGGGTGGAAATTTCAGTGCTACACACTTGTGTGAAAAAGCCTTGATATGTTTCCAAGTCCCTGAAAGTTTTTGGCACAGGCTTTTCTGGGCCAGAATCTGAGATAACCCAGTTAGACACCTCCACACACAGAACAAATGGTAAGGTGCATCTGGCATTTATTTAGAAGGAGCCATCATTTAGCTTTAAGCAGAACTATTTGCATGGGGAGAAACAATTCTGGTAGAGTTTATGAATAACCCCCACCATGGCAGTGTACAAATGATCACTGATATTCTCCTGGAAAACAAATCTTTGTGGTTTTTTTTTTTTTTTTTTTTTTTTTTTTTTTTTTGAGACGGAGTCTCGCTCTGTCGCCCAGGCTGGAGTGCCGTGGTGTGTGTGATCTCGGCTCACTGCAAGCTCTGCCTCCCGGGTTCACACGATTCTCCTGCCTCAGCCTCCCGAGTAGCTGGGACTACAGGTGCCTGCCACCACACCCAGCTAATTTGAAAAACAAATCTTATCCATGTAATGGATAACCTAACCTCTCTTTCAGTTATCAGAGTAAATTTTGGTCCCTTATTGCTGGGTATAATGAATCCATCCAACAGGAGTAACATATTTATCCTCTGTTTTCTAAATATCAATTTTAAATTCCAAAGTGATGGAGCATACACAAACACTTTCTCTCTCTGGCAATCTTAATCCAGAAAGAAAATAAGAATGAGCTAAAGTAAGCATATCCAGATAATTCTTCCAAGTGGACCAATCAGAGAGTAACCCCTCCTCTCTTACCTTCAGAGAGACTAGAAATGTGACACTGATTGATCTTCCTCAACGTGAAGAGAAATATCAAGATTAGATAAGAATTATTGTTACCCCTCCCAGCATGAAACAATAAACATATCACCAAATGTGACTTTATTTTGTAACTCAGTAAGTTTCCTAATGAAATCTGACAAATAGAAAAATAAGACAAATGGATAAATTACAAGTTCAGTGTTTTATCAAAGTAATCAGTAACAATAATCTACCATGAGCAATACTAATAGCAACTGTCACCTAAAATACATATGTCAAACTGATTAATAAGAAATCACTACCTTATTAATTATATAATATCTGTAAGGGAGATTGGTAGCCTCTTGGAATCTTTCAAGAGCTAATATTATGGGTGATAGATCATGTATATACAAAAAAGTCATCATTTGATTGGTTAACTAATTGATTAGAATTCACTCCACACCTAAAGAGGAGTGAATAAGAGACAATGTCATCTTGAATCGTTTGACCTACCTCAATTGCTAGTACTTTCTAATTATAATAAGCTACCGCGGACTGAGTTTCCAAAGCATCAAAACACCGATAGAGGCCAGGCGCAGTGGCTCACGCCTGTAACCCCAGCACTTTGGGAGGCCAAGGCAGGTGGATCACAGGTCAGGAGATCGAGACCATCCTGGCTAACACGGTGAAACCCGTCTCTACTAAAAACACAAAAAATTAGCTGGGTGTGGTGGCGGGCACCTATAGTCCCAGCTACTTGTGAGGCTGAGGCAGGAGAATGGTGAGAACCCAGGAGTTAGAGTTTGCAGTGAGCCGAGATTGTGCCACTGCACTCCAGCCTGGGTGACAGAGTGAGACTCTGTCTCAAAAAAAAAAAAAAAAAAAGACAGGTGTATATCAATAACATTAGCACAATAAGGATGCAAATTCAAAACAGATATTAAAAAGTAAACATAATTTAAAATCATTACCATCAACATGTTAAACTGTTTAGCTATATTACATAGATTTTTAATCCATATAACATATAATACAATAAAGCAGAAAGTAATTATAAATATTTCTCACTCTTTGTTTGCCCTACATATACTGAAAAATTGGTGAATATGCATCTTTTTGTTTCTAGAAAAATAAAGAGAAACTAGAAAGAGACTAAATATGAGGATGTGAAACTGAAAGCAGAGTAGACCAATGGAAAGTTTAAGCAAAACATGATTCATGTTTAAGAAAGAGACCACTGTTCACACTCTATGTCTGTCCAGGGAAAAAGAGGAAATGGCTTTAAATTTCACCATCAAAAAAGAATTACTTTAAAACTATCACAGCTTCTTGACTAAAGTGGTAAGAAGGAACTAGATGTTTATATTTCCACTAAAAACATATCATGTGAATTTAAATTTTGAGCTGCTAAAGGTGGGACACATTTAGTGGAAGCACTTAACTGAGCACTCTTACCAAATCTTTCACACAGACATGTAAACAATGGAAATGAAGCAGAGATCAGGCTTCTGCTCTTGTGGAACCTGGATTTAACAGAATGTTCTTCTTCAGTATGAATCAGAACTCAGAGTTCTGTTTCCCCAGCACAAAGCAGCATTCTTTTTGTTTGGCAATCAGATAAATCTAAGCCTTTGTTATGTTCTATTAAAATAAAAACATTAAGTGACCTTTTTTTCTAAATGTAAGGATTAAAGCTATACTAACATTGATTCAATCAAAAAATTGTAATTCAATTTTATCTACAGATTCTGACTTGTATTTTGAAATATTAAAATGAAAGAGAATGCCTTAAAGTACATAGATTTTCTGTCACCCAGGCTGGCACAATCATGGCTCACTTCAGCCTCAACCTCCCCACTCAAGTGATCCTCCCACCTCAGCCTCTTGAGTAGCTGTGACTACATGTGCGTGCCACCTGCAGTATCCAGAGTACAATAACAACATGTAGAATACAAAAGAGATTCATTTAAAAAATCATTAAAGAAAATGTAAAATGCCTGGCTAATTTTACATTTTCTTCAATGACTCCTTAAATGAATCTCTTTTGTACTATGCATATTGTCTTTTTTTCTTAAGTATCGGTGGAAATTAGTTAAGCTGTAACAATCAGGTAACTAAAGAATAAGGAGATAGAAATACAGCCCCACAAATTAGTTGCCAGAAAAACATCTTAGAAATGATTCTACATTATTTCTGCATGACCAAATGTTTTTTCTCTAAAAAACATCATATATGAGCACTGTTGCCCCTGTAGACTCATTTGGGTATTAAGACAGTGGTTTTCCTCTTATGATGTTTAATACAGAAAAGCAAATGTTTCATTAAGCATCTTTTTCCTACCTGCCTGCCACATGACCTTTGGTCTTGATTAACATAGTAATGAATTACATTTATCTCTCTGTGTTCACAAATACACTCTTGGGGCCAATAAAATGGCATATGGCATAATTGAGTCATCTGTTCAGTCATAATTATTATTAGGTAAACACTTTCAGCCTAGTGGAAGTTGACAAGAGTCCACTGTGTTCCCTGGAATCAGAGGTTAAGATATTACTCTGTTCCTTGTTTTAGGTTTAATCATATTCAGGTTTTCCTATTTTCCTGACAGTACGTACAGTAGCAGTGTCTGCTGTCTAGTGTCAGACTTTTTGTTCCTTTATTTGGCTCGTGAAAATAACCACAATAAGATATAAAGTAGGATTATTTCAAAGTGTTTTTTTAATCAATAAAGGAATGTGTCAATTGAAGGGCTGGTGAAATCTGTTTTACTCATAAATATTAGCATACCTTCTAGAAATAAACCTGAGAGCCTCATTAAAAGAATGTTAATGATCGCATTAAATATATGTAATAAAATTCTATTCTGCACTAGCTTCAGAACTGAGTGGAGACCAACACCAGGCATATAACAGTGATATTATAGGAAAAGCACAGGATGTACATTGCATTCACTCTGCATAGTGTAGGACCAGTGCCTGGTACATGATATGGGCTCAGTAAATACACAATGAATCAATAATGGAAGGTGACAGAGCAGGAGCACTGTCATCTTGGACAAATACCACCATTTTAAGTTCCAGCTCCCTTTCCCTCATGCATTTCAAGGAAATCACTTTTCTTCTAACAACAAGCAGCCAGAAAGAGCAGACAGTAAAACACAGATAAGATAGCTTGGGCACAGAAGAAGCAGGGAACGTCTTTTGGGTAATCTCTAAACTTCACACTTATACAATGGGCCCAGTAAAACAGTGGGCCCTAATAAGCACATTCCTTTCTCTTTAGGTGCACTCAGATAGGGAAGCTAGCTGGAGGTATGCCTGCAGCTGCAGGAAGATATATGGGAACAGACACAAAATCTCTCCCTCCCAGATAAGCAAGACAAAGAGACACAAACTAAAAGTAGTAAAAGTAGTCTGTAAGAGAGAAGCTCCTGACCTAATTAGGCCAGAAGCCCCTCTCAGGTTTATTCTCCAAAATAAACCTGTCTTTGACTGTTATGTTGCTTTTTGTGTTTCTTTCTTCCTTCTTCAACTCTTACAGAAGGGAGTGAAGAAAGCAGGGCCAAGGTGGAGACAGAGATTCAAGCCAAATTAATGTTCTCAGTCTTAGAGGAGAAGATGCCAGGACACAAGTCAGCAGGGCAAGTATCAGATCTTGAACAGTGAATCCAAGACAATATGAGGAACTAACAGTGTCAAATGTTTCATCAGGAGATGTAGTCTCATGCAGAAAGTCTGGGCAAGGGTGACTCAAATTCACTGGGCCATGTCTGGTTGTCTCAGAGATTTTTAAAAAGAGAGGCTAAGCCCATTGCTAATTAAGCAGTGGAATCATATGCCAATGTAATGTGTGACAAATGTCTTTCATCTGAGAACTCCAGCAATAAAGTAATTAAAGTGGTTGATTTTTGTATGCTTAGATACTAGGAGACCAACCTGCCTGGGGAATGAATATGCTGATTTTCTCTTGTGGACCAGTGCCTCTAGAAATCCCAGAACTATTTACATGATACCTGATTAAGAGAATGGACGCATCACAGACTCTTTAAAATTTATTTTCTAATGGCAGGTCTATACATCACTTAATCAACACTGACATTTTAAGAGCTTGTCAATAATCATAAAGAAGTTGTGTAGGGACATGGATGTAGCTGCAAACCATCATTCTTAGCAAACTATCACAAGAACAGAAAACCAAACACCGCATGTTCTCACTCATAGGCGGGAACTGAACAATGAGATCACTTGGACTCAGGAAGGGGAACATCACACACCAGAGCCTATCATGGGGAGGGGGCAGGGGGGAGGGATTGCATTGGGAGTTATACCTGATGTAAATGACGAGTTGATGGGTGCAGCACACCAACATGGCACAAGTATACATATGTAACAAACCTGCACGTTATGCACATGAACCCTAGAACTTAAAGTATAATAATAATAAATAAATTTAAAAAAAAAAAAGAAGAAGTTGAGTGAATGCTGAACCTTCAACAAAAGCACTAAGTTTCTCAAACATTTCCATCCAGTAGTCGTAAAGTATGGTCCTGGAGAAGGGAAGATGCATGTGAGAGAACCCTACAATTTACCAATATTTTCTTATTCACCTTAAAACTTATGTCAATGTTCCATATTCTTCATAACACATCCATTTGAAAGTATAAAATAGCAAAAGGCTACAGGAATATATGCCATGCTTATTCTCACTTTATACACAGTAGTCTCATTTGTGTCTAAAATCATGGACATTCTTATTTCCATTTTACACTGAGTCATTGGCCATTGTCTATCTTGCACATTGACAATAAAATTATATGATTAATTATGAGGAAAACTTCATTGGACTGTATATTGAAGGGGTACCACTAATTATTTATCAGGCTGTTTGGCATTAAATAGTATATTGTACATAGTGGATAATGTATAGCTGAGAATAGAGATATGGATCTAGGTCAGAGGTGCACATTTTGAATGTGCACTGCCTGGCCAATTGTTAAAATAATTATTCAGCCAAAGACAAGTGTATGTGTTTCCTATTGCTGCTGTAACCAACGATCAGAACTTAGTGGCTTAAAACTACACAAAACATTTCTCTTTGTAAAGCTCTGGAGTTCAGGAGTCTGAAATGGATCTAACTGGCTAAAATTAAGGTGTCAGCAGCTCTTTCCAAGTCTCTGGGGGATAACCTGGTTTTTTGGTTTTGTTTTGTTTTTTGGCCTTTTCCAACTTCTAGAGGCTATCTGCATTCTTTCACTCAAACTCTTTACTTCATCTTCAATTGCCAGTGAAGTTTGCTCAGGTACTATCACTGCGACACTTTTGCCTCCCTCTTTCCCATTTAAGGATGCTTTTGACTACATTGTGATCACCCAAAAATAAATCTAATTATTTTATGGTCTGCTGGTTAGCAAACCGAATTCCATCTGAAATCTTAATCCCCCCTTGCTATTTAACATAACACGGTGGTACCCAAACTTTTTGGCACCAGAGACTGGTTTCATGGAAGACAATTTTTCCACAGATGGGGAGGGGGATGGTCTCGGGATGAAAGTGTTCCACCTCAGATCATCATCAGGCATTAGATTTTCGGAAGGAATGTGTAACTAGATTCTTCGCATGTGTAGTTCACAATAGGGTTCATGTTCCTATGAGAACCTAATGCTGCCACTGATCTGACAGGAGGCGGAGCTCAAGTGGTAATACTCTCTTGCCCACCACTCACCTTCTGCTGTGCAGCCTGATCCCTGCCCCTGATGTAAGATATTAACAGCTTCTGGCAATTGGATGTGGACATCTTTGGGTAGCCCTTATTCTGCCTACTAGACTAAAATTGAAGTTAATATCACCATCATAACTGAATTCCTAGGACACTAGAATAAGTCTATAATTTTATTAAAAATTACATTGAGATTTATTGATAGTAATCTATCAGTCACTTTTTTAAAGTTTTTTGTTTTTGTTTTGTTTTGTTTTTTGAGACAGAGTCTTACTTTGCCACGCAGGCTGGAGTGCAGCCGTACAGTCATGGTTCATTGCAACCTCAACCTCTTGGGCTCAAGTGATCCTTCCACCTCAGCCTCCCAAGTATTATAGCTGGGATTTCAGGCACATGCCACAATGCCCAGCTAGTATTTTAATTTTTTTGTGTGGATAGGGTCTCGCTATGTTGTCCAGGCTGGTCTCAAACTCCTAGGTTCAAGTGATTTTCCCACCTTGACCTCCCAAAGTGCTGGAATTACAAACATAGGCATGAGCCGCCACTCCTGGCTCCAAAAGTTTTACATCATAACACAAAAATATTAATTGCTCTATAAAAAAATCAATAGATGGCCAGGTGCGGTGACTCATGCCTATAATCCCAGCACTTTGGGAGGCCAAGGTAGGAAGATCATTTTAAGGTCAGGAGTTCAAGACCAGCCTGGCCAACGTGGTAAAATTCTGTCTCGACTAAAAATACAAAAAAAAAAAATCAGCCAGGCGTGATGGAGGGTGCCTATAATCCCAACTACTTGGGAGGCTGAGGCAGGAGAATTGCTCAAACTTGGGAGGCAGAGGTTGCAGTGAGCTGAGATCACACCACTGCACTCCAGCCTGGGCAACAGAGTAAGACTCCATCTAAATTAAAAAACAAACAAACAAACAAACAAAAAAACTTGATAGACTGAGAGTTTTCTGAAAAGTATCCCATGAGACCTTAGAAGAATTACTACATGAAATTTTAAAACAGTAATTAAAAGTTATTTTGTGGTATGTAATGATCAAAAAAATCTCTAAAGCTTAGAACTACGATATCTCATTTTGTTTTTTTGCTATATATTTGTATTAATTTTCACAATTAATTTTAATTGTCACAAGCAAGAGTCAATATTTTTCAGGACTGGCATCACCGGGGAGCTTGCAAGAAATAACAGAATCTTAGAGCCAATCCCCTTGAATTAGATCTTAAGTTTTTACAATATCCCCAGTCAATTTGTGAGCAGAGTCTGAGAAGCATTGATATAGCAAATAGTCTCTTACTTAATATAAACATTTATATTAGCTGTCAATATGTTTTCCTGTTTATTTAAGTGTTTGAATGGCCTTTGCTAATGTTTTGGTATGTGAAATTAACAACTTTCATAATCATAGTTCTATTCGTATAATAATAAATACACATTTATACTTTAAAACATTGGTAAGATTTTAATCTATAAAGACAGAAGACATACTGAGTTACATCTAGAATTCACCTATATTTGAAAGTGGCTATTCAGACACAATCATAGACCGGAGTGATATGCCCTGTTTTATCACTCAGCTGGGCATGCTGACTGGATGCGAAGCTATCCTAAAACATTTCATAATGGTTGATTATGCACAAATGTAGCAATTCTGGGAATTCCATTGAAACAGGCATTTGGTTACCGTGCCTTCCAAAGGCTAAGGATAAAGCCAAAGCTAACAAGTAGATTTTAGCCAAACGCTCCCTGTGGCTGAAAGAGAACCCTGTATGCTGAGCTCTACTTTGTGTGTGTGTGTGTGTGTGTGTGTGTGTGTGTGTGTGTGTGTGGTGGGGTGTACGTGTGCCTGTCTGTATTAGCGGATTGTATTGTCTTTTAATATTGACTTGGAAAGAAAACAAATCAAAATAAACAATAACAAAAGACTAATCAACATAACACTCTAGGCAATCTTGGGTTGCTTAGTTTAGAACGAATCAAATTCAGTGGGAAACCGCAATTGTCTTTATAGATTTGAGGAAAGGAAAGAGGAGTGAGAAATGTATATTGAGGCCCTAAGTGGTAAGACTGAAACCTATGTGAAGAATTTACAGAGGAAGGATTTTTATCCTCATAAGATATAACTTACAACCATCCAAGAAAGCTGTCCAAAGATAAAATGAGCTGCTTAGAGACTTGATGAATTGTCTTCTGCCTTATATGTTTAGCTTTAGGCAGAGTGCTGGCAGAGGGGATTCAAATTTCATTTGGATGATTAATAATAATAGCTCATATTTGTTGAGCACTCTTAAGAGTGCACTTCCTACAGTGCTAATGCAACTTATAATATTAACTCATTTGCCCACAACAGCTTCTTAAGGTAGATGCTACTTTTCTTCATTTTAAAAAGAGATTTGAAGTTAAAGGACTTAATCTAAGCAATGAGTGACAGAAATAGCATTTGAATCCAAGTCCCTCAGATTATAGAGCTATAACACATTGCAAATGAAGCAGGATAGATTTGAGCCCTCTTCTTCCCCTCAACTGGAACAATTCTTCCTGGTAATTGGTGTGAAGTGATTATCTTTTAAGAATGATGTTTTACATTTTGACTTTTTCAAGTCATTGAAAATTTCTCAATGACAATTTATGTATGTGTGTGTGTATATATATGTGTATGTATATGTGTATATATATGTAGAGAGAAAGAGAGAAATTGGGAGGTTGTCACTACCTTCTGTATAGTTATTAACAGGATCAAACAAGTTCATATAAAGCAATTCAAGAGTGAATGGTTTAGAAGAAATTCAGGAATTGTTTGTTGAATGAACGTCCAAATGAATGAAATTTCCATTCTTATTAGCCTACCATATAACACAGTTTTGAAGCTAAGAAAAACTATTTGACTCACTATTTTTAGCTTGTATTTCTGAAATGCCACAGAAACTTGTACCTGAGTAAAGTAAGTAAAGGAGGTGGTGTAAGGTTTTGTGATCAATATGAAATAGAATTAGCCAGCAGTTCCTAACAGCTCTAAAGTAGTCTACCTGTTATTCTAAATTACAATCATAGTAATGGTTTCTGTAAAGAATACATCATCTGCCAGATCTGGTAAATGCATTCATCCTGATCTATCTATTTGTTTATCTATCTATCTATCTATCTATCTATCTATCTATCTATCTATCTATCATCTATCTATCTATAAGTAGTGATGGCATTGTACCAGATCTAAATTATCAGAGTATAATAAAAAAGCTTTGTTATTTTAGCTGCAATGAAATTATTTTTTGTATAAAAAGGTATATTTGCATTCCTACAGATGTAATTGTTAAAACAAAGAAAATATTAATATTGACAGATCAAGTACATTTAGAATTCTTAGAAAAAAGCCTTTTTGACATTTACAGTGGACATGAACAGATGGTGAAGAAAGTTTCAAACTGATCCTGGTAGTTTCTGGTCTTCCTGGTGCCTGGCAGCTGTAGACGGGTCTTCTGCCTCCAAGTTTTCCTCATTTTGTTCACCTGTTCCTTCCCTTGCCAAAGACGAAATCCTTCTACAATCTAGTTCCCACCTTTCTAATTTAATTCATTTTTGAAAATTATTCTCTTTACGGCCTGCAGTAGTAATTTGTGGGTTTTACTATTTAGCATTAAGTCCCCTTTTAGATGACAATGGCACCTCTGTTTTGCTTTTTGGAAAGTTCTCCTCCCCCAGTTTAAGTGATATTTCATCTATTCCAAAAGTATTCTCATGAGCAGCATTCAGCCTTGGTCGGACAGGGGAATTTTCTGGCCATAGTGGTTGGTGTAAGAATGACAAGGCAGGGCCATCAGGGCTCTGAAGGAAGACATACTTTTCTACTGGTCCTCAGCCTTGGAGGTGTTAGATGCTGCACGAATCCTGAGAGATGGAGAGAGGTGGCCGATATGTAAAGAAACTGAGCCCTAGTAGTTACAAGATTAACATTTGTGGACCATTTACCATGTGGCAGGCACTTTTCTAAGGACTATAAATATGTAAATGCACAAATTCATTGATCATAAAAATCAGATTCCCATTTACAACTGAGGAAACTGAGGCACATGATTTTTAAGAAGGGCCAAAAGACATACAATTATCAAGTAGCAGAGCTGGGGTTTGAACCTGAAAAGTGTGGCTCCAGGAAGTGTGTTTTGTTCACCACTATCTTCTTCTGCCTCTTCAAGTGTCATCATGTGAGCCCAAAGCCAGTTCTATTGCTGTGATTTTCATTTCACAGAGCTCAAAAATTCCACTAGGACACCTTGAGTTGAGTTTGCCATTGCTACTAAAGACCAGATCAGTCTCTTCAGAAACAAACACATCCCATGTGCTTCTCTCTTCATATTTACTGATGTTAGAAAAAGTCCATTAAATCTATTCTTTCCAGCTGGATATTTTCTACTGAAATCACATTTTCCGCATGAAGCCACCCTCCCACACTCCAGTCTATGAGGCTGCTCCCTACTCTGTACTTACTAAACCTACACAAATGTAGGTTATGCAGCATTCTTGACAATGTCAAATTCTTCATTTCTAATGTCGATGGCATCTGTTTTCCAAATAAACCATATGTCCTTACAGTAAGGATCAAGACCACATATTATCTTCCTCTGATTCCTCGGGAGACATACTACCTAATGGTATTTATTATACCTAATAAATACTTATCAGGTGTCAGATTATCAGAAACAGGAATGGTGCATAGGAGACATCTCATGTATGGCTTATCGGCCAGGTGCCGTGGCTCATGCCTGGAATCCCAGCATTTTGGGAGACCGAGGTGGGCAGATCACTTAAAGTCAGGATTTTGAGACCAGCCTGACCAAAATGGTGAAACCCCATCTCTAATTAAAGCACACACACAAAAAAAAATTAGCCAGGCATAGTGGCAGGCGTCTGTCATCTCAGCTACTCAGGAGACTGAGGCAGGAGAATCATGTGAACCTGGGAGGCACAGGTTGCAGTGAGCCAAGATTGAGCCTCTGCACTCCAGCCTGGGCAACAAAGTTAGACTCTGTCTCAAAAAAAAAAAAAAAAAGAGAGAGAGAGAGAGTGAGAAAGAGAGATCTGGTTTACTTGGGTACAAGGTAGAAAAGGGTATTGGGTATTTTAAAATGAAAATGTATTTTGGAAAGAATTAATCTAGATTTTACTTTTGTGTTACACGTATTTAATGATCTCATAATGGCACTCTTCATTGTTTTTTTTTTTTTTTTCCATTATACTGTAAGTTCTGGGTTTCATGTGCAGAACGTGCAGTTTTGTTACATAGGTATACACATGCCATGATGGTTTGCTGCACCCATCAACCTGTCGCCTACATTAGGTATCTCTCCTAATGTTATCCCTCCCCTCTCCCTCCCACTCCCCGACAGGCCCCCGTGTGTGATGTTCCCCTCCCTGTGTCCACGTGTTCTCACTGTTCAACTACCAGTTATGAGTGAGAACATGCATGCGCTGCAGTTTTTGCAATATCAAGAATCAGCTATCATATTCTTAAATAGTAAAGTTTTCATTCTTGGAGATAGTACTTCATACCTATCACATTATAAGAGTTCATATTTGCAAAGCTTGTTGAAGTTTACTTTGTGTGGAATATGTGTTGTTTCACTAGAGCTTCACAACGAACTTGTGAGGTCAGTACTATTACTTTATAATATGGTCAAGGAAAAATACATTCAAGGATAAATGACTCCTAGTGAGTGAACATCTAATATTATGCTGCAAAGCTTTGACACTTACACTTGAACTCATTCCACTTTAAAATTTTATTATTTTATGACTAGGAGAATATCTACCACTTAGATGTTCAATAAATATATACTTGTTTGACTGTTATCTTTATTAATTACTATAAATATATTCTGTATGATATATTGAATGCTACAAGATTCAATGAAGTGCTATACCACACAGACATTTTTTATTTTCTCCAGGAATTCATCATGCAGTTTGTACAGAAATGCGCCAACACAAACACATCGTGTCCTTTTCACTCACCAGAGTTGGTGCTGATCTGAATACACACAAATCCAAGGGCAATGAATATAAAGATCACCATTTGCAAACTGGTTTAAAAATTAATAACCTAAACTTAGAATTGCTCATTGAATCTCTCTGGCTAATTTTGATTCTGGAGCATGACAAAGACAATGGCTTATCGCCATTCAGTGCTTCTAATAGTAATGATAATTTGAAAGCTTGGTAGTTGCAGCTGAAAATGTGAGCACTCTGGGGGAGGAGGAGGGCCAGCCCTTCTGGGAATATTTAAACCTGGATGCAGATAGGCACAGCCACAAGAGATGTAAATACATATATTAAGTTAGTTATAGAAATCAATCATGTAGAATCATTATTTTAGTATAAGAGATTTCTTTTAGGACATATTTATTCACATGCTTCTTTTTAAATTAATAAGAATGGGCACATTAATTCAGGTATTTCATTAAAAGAGAGGTATCTCTTTAGATAATCTGGCATCCTTCCCCACTTCCACTCCCTTAATATTTCAGTTTAAATAAATCTCTCTTTCTCTGATTAATTCCCCTGGTCGTTTTCAAGTGTGAAGCTACACAATCACAGCCATGTCACACTCTCCTGATCTGTAATAGTTATTGATGACTATCACTGAATTACAGCTCCTACCCACAAAAGCAGGAGGTGGTGTGTTAATTGGCTGAAAAGATTCCAACTCCTCCACTTGGCCCTCTGTCTCTATTTTTCTTTTTCCACCAAAGTGCTTTCTTTGCTCTGCTTTCAGAGAGCTGGATCTATCACTTACCAGCCACAGCCTCACACTTGTATTTTGCCAGCAGAGTTGAGAAGGCCAATCTCAGGTGGCAACAAACCGGGACAGCTTCCCAGGTTCATTAGCTTTTTCACTGCAAGTTCAATCTTCCTAAATTCCACTTCAAATGGAATCCCCACCTGAGTTCTTTTTAAACTAAAAATCAGACCCAAGAACATCAAGAAAATTCACAGAAATTGTATTTGTTTGAACAGCTGCTTGGAATTGCTCTCCCTGTAGTCAGAATCATCTTTTATAATCTTTTGGTCAGGGAGCTATAAGTTCAAATTGCTAATATTGAATTAAGCATAAATGATGCAGTAGAATGTAGAAGACATTGATTTTGCCATTCCCTGGCCATTTCTAAGTTCCTTCTAGTTTTAGTGCTTTGAGTATCACATATTTATTTTATTTAATCTTTCAACCTCTTCTATTTAATCATTTTGTCTGATTTTTTCATGCATTCTATATTAATTTAAAGAATTGACAGTAGATTTGAGGTTCTAATCTTCAAGTTTAGAATGTACTCAACATTATTCTTATTTATATTTTCTGATTTATATTTCCTTTTTGGTGCTAGTATCCTACATCAGGTTTAGGATCTGTAATTCAAATTACTTACTTACAGAAACTCCATATTGTCTTAATGTAGAACTCTCTCCATTGATGTAATAAGCTTGGAGTTTATTTGATATTAGCATCCACTATGTTAAGATGTCTTGAGATTAACAAATCTAATATTATAAATGATGTTAGATATTAGTGAAAATTACAGCAGAAACAAACAAAAACAAACAAACAAAAACAAAAAGACCTCTATGTATTTAACAAAACACGAGGAAGACTGCAGTATTGGTTATAAGAATGAAAGAACAACGGGGTCTAATCTAGAGGTAGAAGGGAACAGCTCCACTAGGAATCATCCTGTTGAGTTTTCTTGTCTCCACCTGGGCTACATGGGCAAGGCTGGACCACAGTCTTATTAGACTTCTGGCAGAAGACCCTGCAATTTCTGCTGGAGCCAAGGAAGGTAAGCAGTCTGGTGAGGAACCATCGTGAGGCAATTTCTTATCAATGTTGCTTCCCCCACTCATCTTAGGCTATTGATGCAGGATTCCCAGTAAGTCTATAAAACCGCTTGACTGTAGTTTAGTTTGGCTTCTTGGTGGAAGATACACTGTCTGCTTTGTCTTCAGATGGCCTCTCTGGTTGAATTGTCTTGTGGGACTAGAACACGGGGAGTCGACACCATGCTGATCTTGCCTTTGCTATCTGTGTAAGTAATAAACTGTCTGAATCTATTTGGGCTTATCGTCTTTTTACCAGCCAAATCTAACAGGCGCAGTAGTCATCCCTGTGGCCCTGTTAATCACCCTGCTGCTGTTTACAGACTGTTTTATTACTTACGAAAATTTCAGTTGCTTTGAAGTTATGCTGTTTTCGATAAATCAATATTACATAATTGGATTTTACAATGAATCGCTAACCACTAAAGATTGTCACCATTTGTAGGTCCCACAGTACTGGGTCTTGCAATTCTAGCCTGTGTTCAGTTAATACTTCCTTCCTCTGTGCTTCTAGATAACTTTGAATTTTCATATTTCTTTCTATATAACTTTCATGCAACTTCATAGCATTTTCTCATGTTTAACAGAATTGGCATTGCAATTGGTTTTGGGGTTTTTGTTTTGTTTGTTTTGTTTTTGCATCTTTTTCCTACCCAGTGAAGTTACTCACACTGGAGAGCATTTTTTGTTTTAGTACTCCAGATTCACAGAGCATAATTAACTCAATGAATGAATGCATGGACAATAGAACAGGTAATATTCATTTACTGCTTCCTAATTCCATATATATATATATATATATATATATATATATATATATATATATATATATATATATATTTGTTTTGTTTTGTTTTGTTTTGTTTGTTTTTGAGATGGAGTCTCAGCCTGTTGCCCAAGCTGGAGTGCAGTGGCACAGTCTGGGCTCACTGCAACCTCTGCCTCCCGGATTCAAGTGGTTCTCCCACCTTAGCCTCCAGAGTAGCTGGGATTACAGGCATGAACCCTCACGCCTCGCCAAAGTTCCATACACTTTCTAAGTCATGTAATTACTTAATAATCACAATAACTCTATGAGTTTTACACTAGTTTTACAATTGAGGAAATTTAGACACAGAAAGGTGACATAGCCCAAGATAAGATTGAATATTATTACTAATAAGTAAATAAACTAATTTTTCAAAAACTGCAAGGGAAAAATGATTATTTTTGACCTTTTATTTTTATATCTATACACTTCTATAATTAAAATATTTTGAATGTAAATTCTTCTTTTTAATATTTTATAGGACACTCATGCTCTAATTCATTCTTAATTTAGCCCAGCACCAAATTGGGCTGCTCAGGTTTGATAGTAAGCCTTATTTTATTAAGCTTCCTATTTCTTAAGATTTACATTTTTAATTTTTTAAAATATATTTTTAAAAGGTACCACAGGTCACATAAATCACATCTTAGTGATTCACATTAGAATTTAGTTTTCCCAATATACATAAAATTCAGTATATCTAGTATAAAAAGTGATCAGAGACAAGCACTGCCTTTCCCAGATGGCACTCTGAAAACTTTGTCATCCTATAATTCTAAGATCTTCTTACTGATTTTATATATATTCAAATTAAGTATCAGAAATATTAGTGGGTGAGAGCCATTTTTATGTTCAACTGGTACTTTGTTATTCTTTAACAAATTAAAAGAGGAAAATGTTTATGTACTTTAGCATAATTTCCTAAAAAACTTTAGGAAAAGTTTAACAAAACCTGAGGAAGGCTGCAGTATTGGTTATAAGAATGAAAGAACAATGGGGTCTAATCTAGAGGCAGAAGGGAACAGCTCCACTAGGAAGTATCCTGTTGAGTTTTCTTGTCTCCACCTGGGCTACATGGGCAAGGCTGGACCACAGTCTTCTTAGACTCCTGACAGAAGACCCTGCAACTTCTGCTGGAGCCAAGGAAGGGAAGCATAATTTCCTAAGAAACTTCAGGAAAATTTTTATGTGCTTTAGGTGAACATGGTATTTTGGTAAACTTATATACAGAAAATAAGTTGACATTTTGTAGCTAGAGCAGTTGAAACATCTGATGATGATGTGAGTAACCCAAACATGTTTTTAATGTTTTGCAACAGAAAATGTCAGCTACGTACCTCTATATTTTTTCCAAAATACAACACTTTCTGTGGATTAGTTATATAAGCATAGTTAAATGCAAAGCAACATAACTCATAGCCAAGTCAGTAACAGAGAATATGGAATAATTTTTTTCATTCCAAATCTTTTTTGCTGTTAAGGGAAGTGGGGAGAAAAATGTTTCAGATTTTCAGTATTTCTCTCTTCAGTTTTATGAGAGGCACTGATGAATGGCACAAGTAAGTGTTATTGTCCTTTAACATGCTATTATACACATTATTAACATTTCCAAAGTCAATTGGAGAAATGTTTTTGTTTCTAAGTTCCCATGATATTTTAGCCTGATTGATGGACAAATGGTGAGGAAAGTAATGTTTTTCAAGTTCAAGTTACTACTGGCCAACGATGACTTCAGTGAACTCAGAAATCCACTTCCCTTGCCTTGCCACAATACAAATGCTGGAAATCCTTCATTATCAAAATAAAGAATCATGTCCCTCAAGAAATATTCTCCAAGTAAGTTAATTGAAGAGATAGTATTCTCTTAATTATGATTTCTACATTTTATATTACCATGTCACGTGTGGGTGTGTGTGAATGTGTGTGTATATAAACCCAATACATCAAGTATTTCAGGAATGTATAAATTTATAGGCAAATCTTTATGGGAAGATTTAACTTTTCAGAAACACTTCAGTCTGCACCATGATCTTAAATTCCCACTGGAAGCAGTGGAGATACAGATGATGTGTGTGCTAAGAGAAAGAAACACTATACTCAAGGAGAGCGTGGTCATCAGTGCACGTAATTTAACTTGTATTGATTCTGGCCATGTTGATATAGAATGTTAGACCATATATGTTGTTTCTACAGGAAATGTCAATGCTATAATGAAGACAGAAATCAAATCTCTCTGGGAATCATTGGCTTGTATGGTAAGTCTTTCTTAGTTGTCGTCTGCCATTTAAATTTATACAGTTTCAGCCTTTTGAAATAATTCCAAGGTTATCTGAAAAAAATGCGACATGAGCAGATGATTGCCATTATGTATTTAACTCACTCCATATGGAAATACCCATTAAGATCATTTGAATCTAAGTAGCAGCTGCCATCATGGCATGGCACAAAACCACGCAAAAGAACGTATAAAACTTCTTGGGGGCTGGCAGATCACACAAGGTCAAGAATTTGATCTTTGGAAAAGTACGTCGACTCAATTGGATCTATGGTCAGTGGCCATTCCTTATATAAGTCTTGACAGGTGTCTCATAAAACTACTTTACTAGCTCACACGGAAAGGAGTAAAAATTCTATGGAACAATTACTATAAAGCTGTTCTTCAGAAGAAAACTCAAAACTTTATGTGTAATATTTGTATATATTTCCAATAAAAAACAATTGGTTTAGTGATTAATAGAGATGTCTCATTATTTTACAGGTAGTTTCTTGCTGGTCTAGCTCTATTTTTAATTTAGATGTATGATATTTCCTTTTCTTTTCTTTTCTTTTTCTTTGTTTCAGACAGAGTCTCACTCTGTCGCCCGGGCTGGACCATATGTGTACTAGCACCATCATTTTGTATTCTGCTTGTGGATTGGTTTGGCTCCAGTACAAAGTATTGATGTGTAGAGGCATCCTGGTTTATATCAGCATTAGAATGTCATTTCACCTGGCACCTTATGTTTCCTCCCAGAGCTGCGTGTCTGGGGTCTTAAACTGCTTTTTATCCATGCTTTAGGAATGGCAGGAAGAAGAGGAACTCATGGTTAAGTATCTTAGTAGGTGTTGTCATTTTTCTATCTTATTAATGCCTTACTATGAGTCTGTCAGATTGGTAATTACCTCAATGTTATAGGTGAAGAAACCAAATCCCAGAGAAGTAATAATTTGCCCACAGTCAGTTGCAGACGTGTGATTTAAGCACAGGCTTTTTTTGTTTCCCAAGACTTCCCCAGACAGCAGCATCATGGGGAGGATGGTTGTTCAACAAGGACTTTGCCAGATAGGTTTTGTGATTGCTAAGACACAGGACAAAAAATGAAAAGTTTGTTTTTTACACATTTCCCAAACATGTAAAATCAGATAACTTTTATAAACATGGAGCATCCCCCAAAGACTCGAAACCTCATTGCTTCTTGTTACTTCAGTCAAGTGAAGCTCCTTGAGAGAACAGACCTATACAAGCTCTGAGGTTGTTCTGTTATAGATAGAAAATTATGCTATGCAGCTTAGACTTACACAGCTCTGGATCAATGTAAACTAGATTATCACTGACTGTTCCTGCAACTCAGTCTCCTTTCTTAGGTACCCCTGCCTGGGTTCCCACTTCCCTTATTGTGTAAGCTTGGTCCTTTCCTTGTTGGGTACTTAGTTCCTGCATGTTCACTCACTCTTGGCCTTAGCATCTTTCTAATTTGGTGCCTGATTTATGGAATTCCTGTAGGTGTATAAAACTTGTTTCTTTCTTATTAAAATCCCAGTCACAGTCTCACCTGACTTATTGATATTCAAGCCTTGTTATTCCATCCTGCCCTTTGGTCCCTATTGACTTCCTGGTCTCTGGCTATTTTTCTAAACATTTACTCTGATGCTGTCAATATTGGTGCCTTTTGCCTATCTTTAATCAATCATCATCTTTTGATCTAGGACATTGAGGGCTTCCTTTCTCTAGTCTTTAGGCCCCAGATAACCTCTGCCATACCCTACCTGGGTTCTTGATCAAGTCTGGCTAATTGCCCATCTCCCTGTTTATTCTCTACTCTTTGTGTTAGCTTTTACATTCTGACTCTGTTTCCCTCCCCTGGATCTCCAATTCATCATGTCACATACTCTATGCAAACATCATGTATGTGTATTTTTATATCTTTCATTAATTGAAATATTTTCATTAGAATATATTTTATCAGTAAATATACTTCTTAAATTGTTTAATTTTTAAGGAAAGTAATATGTATTATAAAAACTATAACTACTTCTTAAATTACTAGGCCTGAGAAAAGTCAATTATTTGTCAATGCAATCATTAAGATGTTGCATTGTGGAAGCTTTCTGTGGAAGCTGCTGGAAGTGCAAGTCTGGTCTTAAAGAAGAATTAATCACCTTCTATAGGAGTTGCCTTCCAATGGCAAGCCCAGTCCCTGTGCACAATGCAAAACACCAGTGTGGCATGCCATCACCTTTTCCAGAATGACATTGACTTAAGTCCACTCAAATAAGTTAATGTTTCTCTTTTAACTAACTCACTTGGCAGAAACAATCCATTTACATGCCAGTTTGAAGACAGAGAAAGGGTAGGTCCTGAGCAACAGGGACATTTGGAAGAGGCATCTTACAATGTATCAAGTTATAAGCATCAACTACTTATATTTTTAATCTAAAAATCATTGCCAAAACGTGACACACAATTAGAACTCATACATTTTACAATTATAGATATTTCAAAGCTGAAAAATCCTAATGAACACACAGAAACCCAGAGGAGTATCTTCCCAGAAAAACCTGTTGGTTACCCAGATACACGGTCACAGAGGGTCATGGTCGTGCCTGACAAACTCACCACAGTCCAGGGTAAGAATCCTCTTCATATGGTTTCCTCTCATAAACAAACCCAGATTTTCAGCTAGAAGCTTAGGCTGCAAGTGACATGCAACTACTGGTCATGTAGTTGCAATTAAAACTCTTCCTAACAGCCATTCCCTACGCACTGTTGTGCTACCATCTCCTGGCAAGGGGTTTTCCCCCCCGTCCAGGTCTAGAACTTGATCTGTTTATACACAGGGAGTATATTTGTCCCTCAGTGATGGGCTCAGGTTAGCCAAATTCCCAACCAAAGCCTGATGTATAAAATAAAATAAATTGCTTCAGGCCCACTATCTAAAAAAAGCAAAACAAAACAAAAAAAGACACACTCATTACAATAAAAAATATAACTGCCAAAGAACATGAACACTCCTATTCTCTGGCTGATCATCACATTCTCTCCATGTGGTCACTACATAGGAAGTCAAATTATAATTGGAATTAAATATTAAATAGTTTACAAGCATGATATGGTTTGGCTGTGTCCCAACCCAAATCTCATCTTGAATTGCAGCTCCCATTATCCCCACGTGTCATGGGAGAGACCCAGTGGGAGGTAATTAAATCATGTGGGCAGACTTTTCCTGTGCTGTTCTCATGATAGTGAATAAGTCTCATGAGATCTTATGGTTTTATAAGAGGCAGTTCCCCTGCACACTCTTTCTTGCCTGCCGCCATGTAAGATATGCCTTTGTTCCCCCTTCATCTTCTGCCATAATTGTGAGGCATCCCCAGCCATGTGAAACTGTGAGTCCATTAAACCTCTTTTTCTGGCCAGGCATGGTGGCACATGCCCATAATCTCAGCACTTTGGGGGTCCAAGGCGGGTGGATCACCTGAGGTCAGGAGTTTGAGACCAGCCTGACCAATATGGTGAAACTCTGTCTCTACCAAAAACACAAAAATTAGCTGGGTGTGGTGGTGTGTGCCTGTAGTCCCAACTACTCGGGAGCCTGAGACAAGAGAATTGCTTGAACCCGGGAGGCAGAGGGTGCAGTCAGCCAAGATGGTGCCACTGCACTCCAGCCTGGGCAACAGAGCAAGACTCTGTCTCAAAAAATAAATTAATAAATAAAATAAAATAAAATAAAATACAAACCTCTTTTTCTTTATAAATTACCATCTCAGGTATTTCTTCATAGAAGTATGAAAATGGACTAATACAAAGTAAGAAACTCAGACAGGAAACAATGCACATTTTCTTCATCAGTGATTCAAAACAAGTCAAAGTAGCAATATAAGATATTTGGTGATTTGCCTTCACTATTTGGTGGCTTCAGATTTTAATAAGTTGATTATTCTTTTCTACACTGGGGTACAACTACTACTGAAATAGAAAGTGTCTCTTTTTCCTTCTCCAGTGCTTAAACAGGATCTGCCAGTTTTTTCTTTTGTGCCTCTGAATTTTGTATTCTTCCATGGCTAATCAACTACTCCTCACCCAACTCCTACATTGGAACAAATATGGATTATTTGAAGCAGTCTGAAGTTAAGACCTGCTGGTTATTTGACTCTTCACAAGAAATTCTCCAAGAAATTGAATGTTGATATAATAAAATTATCAGACAACAGCTTTGTTTCCCTTATTGCCATAGACTTGAGAATACCACACTGAAGAGCTGGCAGTGTTGACATTTTGGTTTCTGTTATTAATAATGATGATGGTGATGACGATAATAACCATATATGGAGTGATGACTGTTTATTGGGCACTGAGCTAAGTATAGTATAGTACATAGGTATGGATGACATAGGTATTTATGGCATCTCCAATTTACAGATGAGGCAACTGAGCCTCAGAAAAGCTAATGAACTTGTCCAACATTATTTCACTAGTCAGTAGTTGATATGGTTTGGCTCTTTGTCCCCACTCAAATCTTATCTTGAATCGTAATTGAGGGACAGACCTGGTGGGAGGTGATTGGATCATGGAGGCAGTTTCTTTCATGCTGTTCTCATGATAGTGAGGGAGTTCTCGTGCCATCTGATGGCTTAAAAGAGGCAGATTTTCCTGCACCCTCTCTCTCTCCTACTGCCTTTTGAAATCGTACCTTGCTTCTCCTTTGCCTTCCACCATGATTGTAAGTTTCCTGAGGCCTCCCCATCCCTGCAGAACTATGAGTCAATTTAATCTCTTTTCTTCATAAATTAGCCAGTCTCATGTAATATCTTTATAGCAGTGTGAAAATGGACTAATACAGTAGTCTAGCTGGGCTCTAAAATGTGACCATCGGACTTTGGAATTTACATATTATTTGGAAACTGTATCTTATGTGTCTTTACATGAAATGACCAATCAAGATTTTCACTGTTCTGCCCTTGTTAATTATTAGATTTGGTTTATCATATTAAAGACAGCTATTCTATTATTTTCCTAGTTATATGCCTGCGATTATGCAGAATACATGCAAGTTTTGGAAATGTAGACTATTTTGTAGTGTTAGTTCTGTAGAGGGATTCACTGACTTGCAGAGCTTCATGCCTGTGGAATATGTAGCTCTTAAGGACTCACACTAGTCCACAGAATTCTCATTACTGCAATCCTTGGGAGCCCAAAGGATGCCACTTGTCACAGAGGATGGCCATGACATAATTTGCATCAGAAAGGAGTTACGGTTAAATGGCAATGTAGATCAGTGCACAGAACATAACTCATGGAGAGCACTATTGATCACCAAGGCTCCTTGACACCAGCCGCCACTGACACCAGTGTCTCCATTCTAGACATGGAGACAGCCAGATTTTGTTTGACATCTCTAAAGCAGGGAGTCTCCCATCTTTAATCAGGGCAATTCATCCAAGCTGCAGTTTCTCAAAATTCTAGGCACACTCATTCCTACCGACCAAGACAGCTGAATCTTTTGACAAACCAGAGGTTAGATAAATTCAATCCAGCATGCTTCACAACTCAGTTTTCCTTGGACACAGCAATAGCCTTTTTTTTTTCTCTCTTCTGCATACCTTTTTGTCTTTCCTCAAGTCTGTGCCTTACATCATGCACCTCAATCTATTCCACTCTCTCCTTGATCTTGTCCTACATTATTCCTCTAGCTCTTAAGTCTTTTTACTCTGCCCTCTCTAACCCATGTTTTACATTAACGAAATCCTCTGTACATTCAGAAGGCTTTATTGGGCATTTATTATTGTTCCTTAGCCTTAAAAACTACAATGCTTCTCCAAGGAAGTTGTTTTGTTTTGCTTTGCTTTTTGTGAAGATTTGAACCCAAACCATCATATTCCAAAGGTCATGTACATGCTTCACCCTAAGTTATTCAGGTAAAATCAGATTTCATAGCATTGCTGAAGTTATCAGCTAATATTTTCACTGTGTCATTCTCTCATTAACTGTTAGTGTTAATTCAAATCTCTTCATTTATTCTACCCAGTACGTCCTATGATCTGAAGGTGGAATCAGCATCTCCATGCCTGCAAAATGCTGCTTCCAGGCGTTTAGTCTGCTAGCCTCATGTAAAAAATGGCTGTTTGATAAGGTTTTGCTCTGTGTCCCCACCCAAATCTCTCCTTGAATTGTGATCCCCATAATCCCCACGTATCAAGTGTGGGACCAGTTCGAGGTACTTGAATCATGGGTGTGGTTCCCACATGCTGTTCTAGTGATAACGATTGAGTCTCTCAAGATCTGATGGTTTTATAAGCCTCTGGCATTTCCCCTGCTTGTACTCACTCTCTCTCCTGCCACCCTGTGAAGAGGTGCCTTCCCATGATTGTAACTTTCCTGAGACCTCCCGGCCATGCAGAACTGTGAGCCAATTAAACCTATTTTCTTCATAAATTACCCAGTCTCAAGTAGTTCTTCATAGCAGCATGAGAATGAACTAATATACTGTCCCCGTGAGCTTCCTGACACTTGCTTAGCTTCCCTTATTTTCACCCTTCCCCATTTATTGAAGATAGGGAATGTGGGTCACTGTTGTCCCCCTCCACTCCATGTCTTGCCATCATTCTGGGCATCTTCAATGTCTCATGGAAACTGAATCATGCAACATTCTCTCATCATCTTGGTGTCCTAATTTCCAACAACATTTGCTTCTACCTCCATGGCTACAGCCTGAGATCTGTAGTGACCCACAACTCTCCACCCCTATCTGAGTCTGAACTCAGAACGAGTTCAGACACCCTATTCTGTAATCACAATTTTCCATCCTTTCAGGACTCTCAGTGACTCTTTCTCTTACTCGCGTTCTACTACCTTGTCCATTAATCTCAATAAAACTCCAAATTTTAGCCTTTCTCCTTTTCCCTAACTATGAGGCCATCAATGGCTTAATTCCCTTCTTTATTTGGCTTAGAATCCATGATCTATTTTTTCAACTATGCTCTTTCCTGTATCTTCAACTTCCTTTTCTCAAGTACATCCTTTAAATCCACCTAATGAAAACCCAACCCTTATACACTTGGGTGTCTGCCTTCTTCATAGCCTAACCCAAGATCCTGGGCACTGGTGTATCCTCCACAGTTCCCAAAACCTCAACTATCACCTCCTCACCCTGCAATATTTACACCAACTTATAGTAACTCACATGCAGATGTATACATCCTCTGACTCCCTCTTTCCTCTCCAGCACATCTCACTTACCAGGTACATTCTCCTTTAGTCACACCACTTCTTTGAGTCTCTTAAACACATTATGCTTTTATGCATAGGAGCACTTTTGCACATTATGCAAAGGAGCACTTTTCTTCCTTTGACCTTGAATACTCTTCTACTCATCTTGTAGGTCTTACTTTATATATTTATTTTCCCAGGAAACCTTGTTTGATACTTGAATTCTGGTTTATGTGTATGACCTGTGTAATTCCAAAACATATACATCCCCATCATAATTCTTACTGCAAAAACAAAGGTCAGTGTTAACTAGATGTGTGTTGAATAAATGAGTAGATGAATGAACAGTTTAGATTGTCTTCTTGTTTTACCTTTGGACTTCTGATGACGCTATTTTAAAGATACCTACTATCTTTAATTCTTAATTCTTTCATTTGGAAAAACAGAAAGGTATTATGTAAGTTATTATCTACCAAAACTTCTTGATATTTTTATCTTTGGAAATTAAATAAATGCAAAGTGTTATTGAACAGCAGCAGGCATTTGTCAGTGATTTCACAATACTTGCCAAATAGGGCTTTTGAATCTCCAATCCAGGGCTCGGTGGATGAGCCTGTCACCATAATGCCATAGCAGAGGCAATGCACTGTGATGAATTTGGAGGATGTGTCTATCTTTGATAAAGCTAAAGCACTTGCCAGACTCTTTTGTTCTGTGGCAGTCTCTTTACACCATTGCAATAGTATTATAAGTGTTCCCGAGTTTGTCCATGGCATTACTTAATGTGACAGTTTTTCAGATGAAACTCATCTATACTCATAAAGTTAAACATCCAGAACCAATCAGTGGGAGTTTCAACACATTTACTAGATATGCAGTACTGGGCAGAGCAGAATAAAGTATCCAAGAGACATAAGATAAGACATGAAACTTACTATTAGGAACATATTCAACATCTAACCTTGTAACAAGAAAACAATCATGTTCCAAGCTACTATATTTCTCTCACAGGTATATGCTATACTAGTTCAGAGAGAGAGAGAGAGAGACCAAGAATGAGAGTAAGAAAGAGAGAAAGAGAGAGAGAGATCCTTGTTAGGCAGAGTAACTGGTGAAGCTTTATCATGATCTGGTCTGCGACTATTTGAATTGATGTCCCCATTCATAAATTGTGTATAGAAAGAGAATTGAGATGATGTAATAGATATAAGCATGAACTTTGGAGTCAGATGGGGCTAGGTTTGACATGATTTCTGAAACTTACCCGCTGTTTCATGTTAGTCACCTTCCTTAGCCTTTCTAAACCTGAGCTTCCTCATCTGAAGAGATGATTAAATCAGATGTTTATAACACATAGCCCACTGTTTGAAGCAAGTGAAAGAAGACCTCACTTAAACTTGCAGATATGTTGGTTTTCTTTTATTTGGCATGGTGGTGGAGAGGTGCCCTTCTTTTCTGAAATGAGTTCAAAATAGTACCATGCATTGTGACTTTGTTCCAATTAGTGAGAGGAAGGGAAAACATGAAACAATTGTGATCTACAAGCAGTGTGATCTGAAAGTGGGGAAGGTCATGCAAACATCCCCAGGCATCAGAGCCAGATGAAATGATTTTTACTTGCAGACAGAAATAGACTAGCTACCTTATAGCTCGTGCTGACAAACCTCCTTCAGTATATGGTAATACCAACAGTTCATACATGTTTTTCTCTTTAGATGATTAGAACACAGGAGCAGAAAGTATCCTTCACAACTGTCGCATACTGAGTCCTCCAAAGCTTAAGCAGTTATATGATTACCATGAAGCCTTTCCACATGGCTGTGGAGGAGTGCCTGTGAAATGCCCGTGCTCCAGTCCAGCCCACTACCTCTTCAGAAAAGATAGCTGCTTGGTTTTAGAAACTGGACACCAAATAACAAGATTATTCTAATTTATATTACTTGGGTGCTATATATATATATATATATATATATCTCTTTTTTTTTTTTGATGAATTGTATTTTCCACTTCATAGCTCAGTTCTCCTTTTCCTTTGAATAACGAATTCCATTTTGACAATTCCTCAGGGTGGCTTCCATGGCTACTCAAGCCATGCCTTGCCCTGGTGGGTATACGGTCCCTCAGCCCCACCACCAGCTTCCATTTGAAGGAATGAGGCTCTGATACGGCAAAAGTTCAGAGTAGAGTCTTTTCAGCAGGAATAGGATAAAGCCAGAGGCAGTGGGAGTGAAGATGGGGACAAAGAAAGCAGAATAATTTTACCTGAGAAGAAGCCAGGAGGCTTCTTCTTTTCCTTTTCTTTTCTTTTTATTTATTTATTTATTTATTTATTTATTTTGGCTTTTAGACTATATAGAAGAAAACAGTCAGAGTTAAGTTAGACAGTGGGGGTTGGGATCAGGTTGTAGCATGTTTTACCTTATGGGTTAAATTGTGTCCTTCCCAAAATTAATATGTCTTAACTCCCTGTACCTCAGAATGTGACCTCATGGGGAAATAAGGTCATTGCAATATAATTAGGTGAAATAAAGTCATACTAGAAGAGGGTAGGCCCCTAATCCAATGTGACTGTTGTCCTTATAAAAAAGGGAAATTTGGACAGAGACACACATGGGGGAAATGCCAGGTAAAGATGAAGCCAGAGATCAGAGTGATGCTTCCACAAACCAAGGAATGCCAGAGATGGCCAGCAAACCATGTCAAGCTAGGGAGGGTCTTCCTCACAGACCCTGGGGAAATACAATGCCAATATCTTGATCTTGAACTTCTAGCCTTGAGAATTGTGAGACAATAAATGTTCGTTGTTTAGGCCAATTGGTTTGTGGTACTTTGTTAGGGCAGCCCAAGGAAACTGATACATGTTTAATGTTAGACTAAAGATTGTTTGACCTTTATTTTACAGGCAAAAGGAATGCACAGAAAAAGTCAGGGCAGAGACATGATCTGACCAATTAATCTGATTTCCATATGTTAAATTGACCAAATGGAGTGTGTAGGGGCTAGAGACAGGAAGCCCAGGATGAAGTCCACAACACAACTGCAAACTACAGTATCTGGCACCTAGTAGGTGATCAATAAATAATTATATCTTATATTTCCTAGTTCTTAATATTTGACATAGTTCTTGCATCACTTTGTTTAATGATTGCAACCACCCCATGAGGGAGATAGTATATCTCATTTACAAATGAGCAAATTGATGTTCAAGAATGGTGAGAGATGGAGCCAAAAATTAAATCCAGATTTGTCTGTTTCGAGGGCCCAAGTTCTTTACTACTAGCATTCATGATCATGTAGTAAATATATGTTTAATAAGTGAGTGAATGCATGTGGATGCTTGTGTTTGCATTCATGTGCATAAATATGACTGAGAAATAAGGCTGAAAAGAGTAACTGCTATAATATAAATTCATCCCTTCAGGTTATTGAGGTGGATATTTTACAGGGAAATTAACTAGAAAAAGAAACATCAATATGTAGAAAATTCATAAGCATTTTAATAATTAGGAATGATACACAATTTATTCTGCTCAAGGAAAACTAAATTAAGAAGCAGACTACACATACAGGCATGAGGAGATTTGAAATATTGAGTATTGGGCCAGTCAAGTCAAATTAAAAACTTAAGCCCATTTAAACTCCACTGTGATGACTTCTTTTGAAGTCTTTAACTGATGTGTGAAAGATCATTTGACTCTCAAGGGTTTCCATTTCAACTCATGTTCATTTGTATTTATAACACGGGCACAGTTGAGTTTCAGTAGACTTATATTATTTATCTCTTTATATGGGTCACTTTCTGTTTCTTACCCGATTCTTTACTGCCTTATGTATTCAATAAAATAAAATGATGCCTTTATTCAAGTATGCCCTTTGCTTAATTTACTTTCTATGCTTATTTGATTATTCAAGAAATTTGAGGGCAAATAGCAACTGTCTGGGATATAAATTCAGAGGAGAAGTGTCACCGAAAAAAGCAAAACACACAAAAGATCATGTTTATAAAAGGCCAAAAAGGAAGTTGCAAAATGGGTCAAAACGCAGGAAGACTAGTACCATGAGATAAAATAAACTTTTTATATATCAGGACACTTTTCAGACTTGGCTAGGAGAATACACTCAGCTAGTTGCACAATAGCTTTCAAGAACAATAATGTTCTTCTCAATAAAGGATCAATTCAGCATTGAGGTATTCAACAAGTCTAATCATATATATATCAAGTTGCTTTTTAAACATACCTATATCAGTTTTACACATATGTGTGCACACACAGATATGTATATATAAAATGGTGATGTGATTCACTTAATGAAACCTATCGAATACATTAAATGATAATATAGAAACGTGTACCATCTACAACAATGGCACTGTCCATGTATTTCTGTATTATGAAGTAAGACAGTGTACAGTCTTCAGAGGAGAATGTTCACAGAGAAAATGCATTGTTAGGACATACCAGCTGGTGTAACGCAGCACCTCTAAGTTCATGGTATACGTTCCAGTGCCCACTAACAATAAGGGCACAGAGTGACAATCAATCAATCAGTAGCAGTTGAATACATGAACATTTCAAAAAACTGTTTCTCTCTTCATGAAAACTCAAAGAATTAATTTTCAAGCCTCTACTTTTAATTGCACAAGTGTCACACTTCTAAACTCTAAGAACAGCCGGGTCTTGTCCCCCAATACTGAAATTTGTGCTAGAATGTTATGAAAGAAATAGGCTCTTTCCCTTCATTTAGACATGGAAAAGCTGGTGCTACTGTGGCTGTGGACTGATAGAAGTGTTTAAGCAGCTTTAAATCCCCCTGGGATGCTGCTGTAGTGGAGGGCAGAGGGGCAGCTGTCTCTGACGCCACTGGACTGCTCCCAATCTTACCTATTGCAGCTCCAGAGTACTGGGCTGTCTTTATGCTGTGTCATTTACATTACAGACAACCTTGCTAGGTTCTCCTTCCTAACTCTTCTGAAGGTAACATAAAGAGTATTTCTTTTAAATAGTGACACAAACCCTCCCTTACCACTGAATAGAAGAAACTCATGGGCAGTTGTGATGACAGATCTTTTTATTAAAATATATTGGTCCCTGGTTTGGTAATTATAGAGATAAATGCTATTCCAAATCATTTTATTCACTTTCCATTTTACATCCCCTAAATACTGATATTTGCAAAATATAGCTTAATGAAATACCTGATGTTTTATCACTTCAACTGTTTGACTCTAATACTTTTTTTATTTTTTATTTTTTTATTTTTGAGACAGAGTCTCACTCTTTCGCCCAGGCTGGAGTGCAGTGGCGGGATCTCGGCTCACCACAAGCTCCGCCTTCCGGGTTTACGCCATTCTCCTGCCTCAGCCTCCCGAGTAGCTGGGACTACAGGCGCCCGCCACCACACCCAGCTAATTTTTAAAAATCATTTACTCAGGACTATTTAAAAATATTTGAAGACCATTAAATCACTTAGTTTTGGAACTTCCCTATTCTACTCATACAAACTAAAATAGACATACATATCACTTGATATCATATTTTGCTATATATTTTTTAAATATTTTTAAAATTTGCCCTTTAAAGTATTTGACTATACATTTCTTGTTTAATATATGGTTAACTATAAATTTTTCCGGCAAATATGCATATGCCAGGATTTTGGCAAAGGGAGGAAATTCAATGAAAATATTGTTTTCCAAAAAAATTTGCTTTTTTTTTTTTTTTTTAAGAGATAGGGTCTCACTATGTTGCACAGGCTGGAGTGCAGTGACATTGACAGTCACAATCTTGGCATATTGCAGCTTGGAACTCCTGGGCTCAAGTCATCCTCCTGTCTTAGCTTTCTGAGTAAGCTGGGACTACAGGCATGAACTACTGCACCCAGCTAAAAATGGCTTTCTTAGTGAATACATAATTAGACAATTAATGAAGTTAGTATACTTACAATAATAAATATTTGATGAAATATTAATTACATTACATTTTATAGGTTTTTTTAAAAAAGTATTTTGGAACCAATAATTCAAGATGCTCAACCAATATTCGTTTCCTTGCTGAACTAAAAACTATACTTCCCAACAGCCCTCACAGCTAGGCATAGTCATGTGACCCAGCCAGGGCATACGGTTTATGACTGAAAGGGAAGTGTACAATTTTTGATCATACTGTAGAATAAAGGAACCTGCCTCCCCTTCCCCCTACTTGACGGCTAAAATGCAGATATGGCAGAAGGAGATGGAGCAGCCTTTTTAGATCACAAGAGGGAATTTGTACAGAGAAGATAGGTGAGAAAAATATGAAGGAGTCGGGACCTAAAACAGGGTGGAGATGCCATATCAGTCCTGGACTGGTTGTGCTTAGACTGTCACAGAGAGAAGGGAGGGAAGAGTCTTTTACTTTACTTAAGTCAAGGTTATTTTTTCCTTTGTTATAACAGTCGAACTGACATCCTAGGTGGTATTTTGGAAAGTACAGAGCAGAATTAGATACAACTCCAGCTCTCAAGATGTTCTGGTAGGGGAGATACCTATATAGCTGTGTATTTTTATATAAGCAATTTACCTAAATATAAATTTATATAGCAATATATAAATATATATATCTCTCTATATATAGCCATATATTATATAGTTATACACACATATAAACATAAATTTATATATATAAAGTTGATTTTATTTACATTGCCTTTTCTATCAAATCTGAACACATATATATACAGTACAAATGTATATATAATATCCCTGATCAGTCACCACAGTCAAGAGCTTTAAAACTTATCATTGTTGGCTGGGCACAGTGACTTACGCCTGTAATCCCAGCACTTTGGGAGGCCAAGATGGGTGGATCATGAGGTCAGGACATGGAGATCATCCTGGCTAACACGGTTGAAACCCTGTCTCTACTAAAAATACCAAAAAAAACCCACAAAAAAATTAGGCCAGCGTAGTGGCAGACGCATGTAGGCCTGCAGCCCCAGCTACACGGGAGGCTAAGGCAGGAGAATGGTGTGAACCCGGGAGACGGAGCTTGCAATGAGCCAAGATCGCGACACTGCAATCCAGCCTGGGCGACAGAGCGAGATTCCATCTCAAAACAACAAAAATATCCCTATCATTGTTATAAATTATATGACTAAACACACACTTGCAGTATGTATATACCTCTATATATATTTATATAGCCATATATTATATAGTTATACACACATATAAACATAATTTTATATATATATAAAGTTGATTTTATTTACATTGCCTTTTCTATCAAATCTGAACACATATATATAAAACACAGTACAAATGTATATATAATATCCCTGATCAGTCACCACAGTCAAGAACTTTAAAACTTATCATTGTTGGCTGGGCACGGTATATATATATATACTGTATATATAGTGTGTATATATATAGACACAATATTGCTTATTATTTCTCACACTTAATGTAAGTCTGATGACTTTGCTCATTGATAGGAACTTTTGGTCAGCCCTTCCCATGTTCAATTCCTCAACATTTCTTGTTCACAGTAGATGGAGCATGGCTTGCCTTATAAGTGGACTTCTTAATGCATAAATGCATTTTGCTAATGAGTTCCCGGAACATGCTAATGACATTTTGTTCTGGATCATTTCCAAAGTGGTTGCAAGCAAACAAGCTCATTTAAGAGAAAGAGAGAGAGAGAGTTCAGAGGAAGCCATTTATTCAGTGACTATTAACTAAAAACATTTGCACATAAATGTGATTACTTGAGAAATTGCATCAGAGTCTGATTGACTGACATTGGAAATTTAAAATAGACTCCCTTGAAGTTCAAAGCTTTACCACAAATCACAAGAATCATTAATTACCCTACACAGGATCTTGGGAGTTGCCTGTTTGTAAAATCTGCTGCCTTTATGTTCATAAAGCTTAAAGTAGAAAAGCAGAGTCCCAAAAAACAACTAGAAAATGGAAGTTTGTTAATTAAAACAATATGTAAACACAAAGTCTGAAAGAATGCCAAGGGTCTACCGTTTGTTGATGAGGTATGATTTCTCTACAACAGCAGCATATGGAGATCACGTAACTGTGATGTATTTGATCCAAGTGGATTAAAATACTAGTCTGGCATTTGAAATAACTTCTGAAAAATACAGAGTTACTATAGTTTCATCACAATTTTCAAGCAATAGAATTGATATGTACCATAGAATTTATTTTATTTTATCATTTTATTTTTTAGAGTTATTTGAACATGTTTAATGTGAGTCAAATCAATCTAAATGACATAATAATTTGAAGAATACATGAACAAGCTCTTTTTTGGCCACTAAATTTTTACATCTTTCCTTCTCTCTGAAAGTACATTTTCATTGCTCAATCTTCAATTTAATCTTTTACTTTTTAATTTTTTTAATTGACAGATAAAATTAAATGTATTTGTTGTGTAAGACATGATATTTTGAAGTATATATACACTGCGGAATGACTAAATCTAGTCAATTGACTTATGCATTACCTCAGATGGTCCATCACAGAGTTTAACATCTGTTTTTGTTTTGTTTGCTGTATTTTCCTATTTATGTCTGTATTTTTCTTTGTTTTTAATTTTAATTAAAAAAAAAACAGCATTCTGGTTAGGGTACTACCTCTTGGGTTCAAATCCCTGATGTGTTGATTAATAACTGAGCTCTTGGGCCTTAGTTTCCTTATCTGTAGACTGGAGATAATAATAGTAACTAATTCATAGTGTGGTGGGGTGTGAGTTAACATATGCAATGCACTTTGTACAGTGGCAGGCACGTTGTCAGTGTGTGGTGGACGTTAGTGGTATCATCCACCATAATAGAAAGAGCTAGCAAATTGAATGTCTGATACATGAATAGATCACTTTTCACCTAATAAATAACTTTGATGCTATTAAAATAATGGCTAAGAAAATAATATCCCCTCATAAATTGAAGAAGGGAATCTAAACAACATGTGCAGATTTCAATATCTGAGCTATAGACATGTCTGATTATTCTGTAGTTGGAAAGGCTTCATGTCATTAATGTTCTAAGATTTTGATGGGGGAAATTAATAAGGTCCTGGACATTGAAAAACATTTTTATCCAGTCATGTTGAGTTCAATAAAAAGGATTCTTTTGAGAAAATCTAGGTTGGCAAATAAACCTTTAATCATTGTATTCTATATCTAAAAGAAGGAAAAATAAGGGAGAGGAAGAGAAAGAGAAAGAGAGAGAGAGAGTAATATGAGTGAATAGATTTTTAAAAAGCAGAGAGTCGCAGGAATCAGAATAATCCAGAGTTTATCGGTTTACGCTGACACATTTTCCTGGCAAAGGCCCTAACTGTAGGCAGAGTCACATGACCAGGAGGCTGTGTGTGTGTCTGCTTAAGAGCCCGTGAAGCTCTTTGGCTCCAAACTAGCATGTGTACCATGTGACGCTGGGGTTGCCATGGTAAGTACATAGTGTGCAACTGATGCTTTTTTTCCTGATATGCTGCTCTATCATAAATGCACCAGAATTCAAATTAATACTAAAAAGAAAATCACTGCAAGAGGAAGTTTTATGGGGCTTTGATTAAATATTCAGCACTTATGCATGAGCTCACCCTAGATTCTGCAAACATATGTGCTATATCTATCATTTTTCCTCAAATATAATTTACCTTAAAATAGTCGATGGATCATCAGTATACAATTAAATAAATATATTAACCTCAGTTTTATTGTTTTCTCTTTGGCTGTGCTGAGGTTTACTTTATAGTGAGATTTTTAGCTACCTGAATATTATTGATTTCAAAAGAAAATGATTTTTCTTTGTTCTTCAAAATATTTCCATGCAAAATGCCAGAGACATTGCAAGGAATTCTGGGTATTCTGAACTTTGTGAAAATCTGAAGACACTATTATGGATCCAATGTGAAAGCTGTCCCAAATACCAGTTCGTGGCTTTGGAAACTTTCGAGTGCTCAGAAGGTCCTCTTGGTTCTCCACAGTGTCACTATGCAAAATGCAAGCTTAGCATTTGAACTGTGAATTTGGAATCCTGCTGTGGTTTCTTTTGTGGTCTGCCAGATTTGATTCATGTACAAGAAACTGATGGGCAGGCCATTACTTGTCCCTAAATCCCCCCTACCCACCCCCACCCAAATAATGCATTATTTCCTATTCTCTCTTCCTTTTCATAACTGTTCTTTGGAGTCAGATACATCTGAGCTTTACCCTAATTCTGCCACTGGCTAATTATATGATCTTGGAGAATTTCTTAAAGTCTCTAAGACTCAGCTTAAATAAAACAAATGATAGAATCTGCCTCATGGAGATATTATCGGGATTAAACAGATGCAACATGTAAAGAATTTATAGGATATGTTATATAATAAGCACCAAATCAATGTCATCGGTTATTACGGTCTCTTTATGGTCACTTACATTTTTCTCTCTTACATTATGCAAATTTTTAAAAACAAGCTGTCCTAGAACTTTAAGCATTTCCTGAAATGTTCTTGAAGCTTTACTGTGCATGTGGATCAATAATCCAAATAACTCAACCACAAATGCAATTCTAAAGCCCAGTTTCCTGATGCTTTCCCAGGAATCATGTTTGGGAAGGCCAGAATACATTGAAATCCCTTCCAAAGAATTGGCCTAGGTGATGACAATTAGGTCAACAAAATGAATGGATAGAGTAGTAGGTGTTTGAAAGCTATGAACTGCAGGCCAAATTCGACTTGTCACCTGTCTTTGTAAACAAAGTTTTATTGAAACACTGCCACACTCATTCATTTAAGTAGCCTTGAGGGCAATTTCATGCTACAGCAGCAGAACTGGGTAGTTGCCATATGGTACAAATGCCCAAAATAATCAAATGATCACTATCTGAAAATATTTGCTGAGCTATGGACTAGAGGGTACCTGAGTAGGAAAACACAGAAAGTGGGAGGAAGGTTTTAAAGAGCAGAACTGCCAAATGGTATTCAGAACTCAAGTCTCAAAGTAATCATTCCAGGTTTCCCCTGGATTCCCATATTGAAAAAGAACTCAAAGGCCAGCAGGGAAGAGAGGACAATAATCAACTATGGCTGGGACAAAAACGAATATTTTAAATTATAAATGACGATAAACTTCATTGATTATTCTCTTCCTGAGAAGGGAGAACACTTTCTTACTAAGTCAGCCCTACAGAATTCAGATATCTTTCAAAGACTGAACAAGGAAAAATCAACCCCTTCTGCATACCCATCAGATCCCCCAAATCCAGAAATGTTACCTTGATCTGCCCAATAATGAGCTTAACCAGAGAGAGGAGTAGAGAGAGGAAAGCCTGGGTTGGCTGGTAAGGGGACTCTTAGGAGTTTATAGGTAGGAAGGAGAGTCATTGTTTTTCTGTTTTTTGTTTTGTTTTGTTTTGTTTTTGTTTTTGTTTTTGTTTGGTTTTTTGTTTTGGAATAAAATGCTCCTTTGGGTATTCTTCCAGAGACACCAGCAAAGATGTGAATCACTTTACAAATCTTCCAGGTCATTAGATTCTCATTTGTTCAAAAGGGATTCTGTACCAGATCTGGCCATTATTTGGCTCACTTTTAATTTTATGCATGGAAAGAAAATGATTAGATGAGGTGTATTAAACTCAGAATAGAATTATGTAGATTATGTAAAGAATGCTAGTAGACCAGAATAAAACATAGCAAGCAATAATGTCTGTGAAGACCAGAGAAGGTCTCAGTGAGATACCACTTGGGCTGAGTCCTGAAGGAGCCACAGGGACTTGGACAGGGAAGGAGACACATGGGTGGTGAACGATGGAAAGGACACAGACGTGAGCAAAGGCTAAACTTGCGGGAGGACTACACATTCTCTATGGCTGGAGAGCACTGACCCATCCAGCAATACTGATGTTCCATTTAGTCCTCACCACAATCTGTCAAGACGGTCATTGGGATTTTGATTCTTACAGATGAGGAAACTGTGATATTAAAAGGAAAAATATATTTGACTAAAATTACAGTTTGATGAAGTGTCATTATTTGTATCTCACTTAGTATCACCTTAAGAAAATTGTCCCTCTTGTGGACAATCTCTGGAATGTTGAATTCTGGATGGTGACTATTTGGGGTAAGATTGAATAGTTACCCAATCTGAATATTCCCTAACATTTCTCCATCTATCTTGGAGTTGTGTGGATAAACTTTTAGGACGCCAGGCAGCTTTTCTGCTCAGAGGTCATTAGGAAGTTTTTAAACTTTCCCTTTTTCTTACGCAAAGATTCTAGGTTTGATTGCCCAACTGATAGCTATGTCCAATAAAAATCTAAACTAAACAGAATAATTTTGGTTGGAACTAGTCTTATTTCTCTTTTTAATTTAGCAATGACTTGCTATATGACCACAGGTAACCCACTTTTCCTGCTTGGATGACATTACATATTAGTCCAAATCTGAGAAAAATTGTAAAATAGGGAATTAGTTACTGGCTCAGGGCCACTCTTTTTATTTCACAGTCTTCTTGCTGCTTCTACTTTTCCCTTACAACTGCAGTGCTCTCTCACCTATTTTATGGAGTGAGTCTAATAAAATCATTCACAGTCAGGTAGAAGAAGTGACTAATAATCATCAAACTACACTAATATGTTATCTCTTTGCTTGTCTTATTAAAAGGGAACAAATATGCAAGCCAAAAGAGTCATTTCATAATTTGGGGATTTATGGCTTCTAGGCATTTCAAGAGAGGTATTTTCCCGGGGTACTGGTTGAGTAAGCACTTCCTCAAACTACACCACATGACTAGCTTCCTATTCATTCATGAATAAAATCTCAGGATATCAATCATTGAATCAATCACTCAGATACACTTATTGAGTGTCCCCTGTTCCAAGTGCAGTGGAAGAGCAAAGTGAGTTCCTGCCCTTGTGTTGTGGGTACGTTAGTGGGTAAGCGTTCACACTGACTTAGCACTTACCATGGATTCTCTTTTATGCTTTCATTGTGTCTAAGGTCACTTATTTTTGCAACATCCTAATCTGTAGGTACTGATATTACATAGAGAAAACTGCAGCCCAGTGAGTCTGAGTAATTTGTCCGTCATCACACAGCCAGGAAGAATGAGAGTAAAATGTGGCTTGGAAGGAAGTCTGACTCTACAGATCCCACTGCTACATTATATTATAGGTTGAGGAGAAAATATTAAGTAGAATTCTTTTTAAAAAGAAAAGAGAAAGAAAGCAAAGATAAGTATAACATGTAACTAATTTTCTAGGGGATGTTATAATTTTTAAATTTCAATTATGAAGAATTAATTCCCGCCAAACTGTCTTTATTTTTTCACCTTGATGTTTCTCACTGTAATGAATTTAAACTTGAGCTTACCCTTAACTATTCCTCTCCCCCTTCATTTCTTTCTTTCTTTTTCTCTCTCTCATACAATGACACACTAATTCTTTTACACAGTCTTGTCATCAAACTGAAAATAATACACTTATATGACCTGTATGTGCCATTAGTACAGTTTCATTACTTAAACAAAAGAGTTTCTCTTGAAAACCTCTTCATTAATGTGCCTGCTAAAATCTATCAGAATAAAACTCTGGGTGGTTGTATAAAATCCTAAAGTAATTCTAAAAACATAAACATTTATTTCTCTTTGATTATTCTCTACAGAACAGTAGTTTCCATCCTACCACAGGAAAAAAAAAGGGTACTTTTAAACATATTAGATAGGCCTCTTAGAAAAGTCAATTTTCAAACAGAAACTCGACAATAGAAAGGCCTCTTTAATAAGTCCATTTTCAAACAGAAACTCGACAATAGAAAGGCTTCTTTAATTTCCCCCTCACATTAAGTTTCCTATTCCAAGTGTGTGTCAAGAATTTAATTGCAGCATGAAATTAGCCAGTTATAAAATACTGTACTTGTGCCCTTGCCTTCTAAAGTAGAATGCACTAAATAATTTGCTTAATGGCCTCTAACATGAGACCTCAATTTAATATCCAGAGTGCCCTTACGTGTTGGATAAATTCCTAGTGAGATATGCTCTGTGTGTAATCCATCAAAACATCAATAGATCAAACACACACACTCACACACACACAGAAACTAAAAGAAAAATATAAAGCTGATAGGCCAAGCTGATGAGTTTAAAACGAACCAGCCTGGCAGATGACTGTACCTTTTGTAGGAATGCATGTGATTCCTTCTCTTATAGCTGTGTGAGCAATACCCTCAAGGACTCAGCGGTGGGAGATTACATGGCCAGTCCACAGACATGAGTGTGTTAGGGACCTTACATGTTTCTGTCTCCTTTTTCTGAAAGCTCTATTTCTTTAAAAAAAAAAAAAATCGGTTTCTATAGTTGAGGTTGCCAAAAGGTTGGCTTCCAGAAAAGCAATGTTTCTATAATGATTACGTGTCAGTTTAGACATACCACTTTCAATATGATGGAAATGAATTCAATCTTTTTTTGTACTTCATAGAACTACAAAGATTTCTTTTCCTGATTACTTTTAACAAGCATTTTGCAAACTTATTAGTTCAGAGACTAGAGAAGATGGAAACAAAATCTGGTTGTTTAATGAACGGGCTAACATTTCTTGACCTATAATCTCCCTTTTCACTTTACTTTATGTTGAATTTATATCCACATATTGCTTTGGATTTATGAGAACTAAGTCAATGAGAGTAGCAGAAGATAATAGAATAAATATAAAATAAATTAAATAAAACAGAGGAAAGGATAATTTGAGGGAATTCCAAAATCTTCATATTGACTTTTTGACTTTGTAGTTTAGACTGGTAAATATAGGTAAATGCGTTGCTAAACCAATGCATTTATGACATTTATAGTGAAGATATTGAAATGTAAGGACTTGATAAAAAAATAATACTAGATTATAACTCTGGGACTTTAGGTCTCAAAAGCCAATATTAAAAAAATTTTAAATTTCTATGTTAATTTATGAGCTAAGTAAACTGGATGACTCCTCCTATAGTACTTAGAAGTGATGTGCTATATTATTTATGAGGTTATTTGCTTTGCTCAGAGATGATAATTAGGGTTTGAATAAAGCAAATTGAAACTGGAGAACATTAAAAGAAAGTGTGCAGATGAGATTGATTAATTTGACTTACTTATATCTCAGAAGAAAAATAATTTGATAAAAACTTAAATTTTAATTAGTTCATTGTCCTGCTCTCACATTTAATACAAAATCACATATTCTTAGTTCACTTTTTAAAATCTACCTTAATTAATTTGAAGGAGTTGAGGGAGACTCTTTTTCCCCAAAGTTTAGGTATGAATGTAAACAAAATAAAATAAAATAAATGTCATCTTTGAGATATTCAGTCTCAATCTTAAATTCATGATATTGAATTTCATCAAGTATCTTAGGGACTATGTTATTAACATGAGGAATAAAGTATCTCCGAATCTTAGAAAATTTCATAAAAAGATCATATATTTCCATCATTGATAATACCTTCATGATGCATGTAGTAAAAAGGTGAGGTTTTTATTAACTAAATTGACTGCTCAAAGAGTTGAAACTAGTGAATGTATCTATTATGTACTATTTCTTGTCTGCCAGAATATGTTGCATTCTTATCAGCAACTAACAAGAGCTGCTAGTTGGCACATGGAGATAGTTTTATTGTGCTGTATCAGGTTGATCATTATGAGCCTGTCACTAAAATAGGGTTTTATCTGTGTGACTGAGATAACAAAACATGCATGTATTATTAAGCACATCATTAAAAAATAAACATGCATACACTTGTCTAGGTGAACACCAGGCCACAATATGAGAGATTTGTTTATTCCTCCACATGTTCACTAAGGCCGTTTCATTTTTTTCCCAGGTTATAGTTCCTACAATAGTTCATACATGCCATCAAGCCTGAATTGAACTCTTCATTCAATTCTGGGGTGACAGAGGTCATGCTGTTCTCATGTTAACTAAATCACAGTCTGTCTCAAACCAAGATGACCAATTGTGTTAAATTAAAGATAGAGGTTCTTTGCTGAAGGCAGCTTACACAGGGGGCTGTGTTGACACCTCTAAGCTGACTTTCTTTTAGAATTCTAAGTCACATTGAAATGGAATGGCTTGGATAGACAGGGTCACTGCATTAATGACAAATCCACAAGCCGCATGGCATTCATTCCTAAAACCCAATACCTTCCTAATCTTTCATTCCCCTTCTTTAATGCAATCATATAACTGCACAGGCTTCATGTTTTCACCTCATTTCAAAATGCTCTCTTACATGCACCATCTCTCCTTGGAGACTTCTAATCTTGTAAGAAGTGATAGAATACTTTCCCTTCCACTATAGACTCAGAAGCAAGAGCTTTTATTTTCTAGTCATGTGCAAAACTGATTGACTTCTTTAGAAAACTCATATGGTGTCAACTCAAACCAGAGTATCAGAAAGCCATATTTTATTGTGTCTTTTAATAATGTCTGTTTATAATCATGAGCGCTTCTGATAGCTAGCCATTGGGAAGAATACTAGTCATAGTATCTATCATTAAAAAGAATTGTTCATGATTAGAAACCAGACTAAGATGCTGTCATTAAAATATTCATGGAAGTGTTCTGTTACTTTGTTTCCTTTTCTCCTTTATTCTCCTTGTTTTGTGCCTGAGAGTTTCCACCTGAAGGGTATCTCTACACTACAGTGATGCCCTCATCTGACTTTGCAAGTTTTGTATTGACTATACTTTTTTCCAGTTGTATTTTTAGCTGACACTGTTGGCAATGGTGTGTAGTTGAATTACTCCCCGCCAGTTTTTTTTTTTTTTTAATAGATCGGTTCACAGCGTCCTTGCCTATTGCTTCTCTCTCCAGTTATCTGTCCCTTTTTGCTGTTGCTGGTGGTGTTCATTCAGACGGACATCATTCTTTCCTTTTACCTGTTTATTCCAGTCTAACCCTGTGAAAAAAATTCATCATGAGTCAGGAGAAATTCCTCATGGCATGTATTACTGGTATTGTGATTTGAGTGGCAGCCGACTGACACTTAGAGAACAATTTATCTACCTGAATTGGACTAGACATCACTAATGCACATGGCAGATTGATTGTACAGCTTTAGTGGATGTATTCTTTATTAATGAGATTCAGTATGATTTGCTAAAAAGCCTTTTACTGGGTAGTCATTTTCCTTCCCCCTTCACGATCTCTTTTTATCCTATTTAATCTGTTGAACCATATACCATGTTTTGAAAATGTGTTTCTTTCCTCTACTTTTATTTGAAATACTGAGACATTTTAAATAATTGCTGGTAAACTGAACGGAACAAACACAAAATAAAAGAAAAGAAATATTGGAATTGAAATGGATTATAAAAGACAGGAAACCAGAAAAAGAATTAAAATCCTAAAAAGTCATTTAAATGAAATAAATGTAAAATTATGTGGAAAAGAAGAAGAAGAAAACAAACCAAGAATAACATTTGACATTTGAAATAACTGATTTCTAGAAATGAAAGTATTTGTACTGATAGTGGTTGTAAAGCATCATGGGATTCCTTTCTAAAGAAAATATGCTATTTGTATTGATTTGCTGAGAGTTGTGAATTGCTGAGGTTTGGTGACTTCAAATAGGCCCCAGCAAAAATCTAGAGAAAACCCATAAACTGCACATCTCTTAACCCTTTGCTTCATTATCCAGAGGCCACTGGGCAGGAGAGAATAATTTGTCTTAACTCTGAGTTTTTTCTAAAACACCAGAAGATGACATAAGGTTGAACTATTTTAGATTCTAGTCTCACCCTGAACAAATATTCCCTCCTGTGTAATTTCCAACCTGGTATCGGAGGAGGATAAAAAAGGAAGTGACTTCTCTACTCCTGAGACAAGAGTCTTCATGTGCCCTGATTACTACAGATATTTCCCCATTATCTTTCTTTTTAAATTTCCCCATTACTGTTTATTTTTGTAAATCACAAAATGTCGTCTGTCCCCTAAGTAAAATAAAATGCTGAGAGAATAACGTTCTCCTAAAAATAACCTAGAAAACAATTTGCTTGACAAATGATTTTCAATCCTATTTTGTCACTCGTCTCAAGAACAAATACTGTTTAAATTGTATATACTGACAAGCATCTAAATAATTTTTAAAATTATATGTGACCGTCTAATAATAACAAGCAGCCTAGGTGGTTAAGAAGACTTCTCACTAGGTGCGGTGACTCATGTCTGTAATCCTAAGAGTTTGGAAGCCTGGGGAGGGAGGATTGCTTGAGTCTGGGACTTCAAGGCCAGCCTGGGCAACATAGTGAGATCCCATCTCTACCATCAGCTGGGCATGGTGGTGCATGACTGTGGTCCTAGCTGCTTGGGAGGCTGAGGTGGGAGGATCACTTAAGCCTGGGAGGTTGAGGCTGCAGTGAGCCATGATTGCACACCACTGCACTCCAGCCTGGGCAACAGAAGGACATCCTGTCTCAAAAAAATTTTTACAGTAAATAAATAAAACAAGAATCCCTCTAGAAAAAAATCCTAATAACTCAAATTTATCCGTGCCATTCTGATTCTCTCTAAAAGAGCTGGATATGTCAGGGTTACAATGACTGTATCAAGTACTACATGAAAAAATAAATACAAAAATTAGCTGGGTATGGTGGCATGCATGTGTAGTCTGAGCTACTCCAGAGGCTGAGGTGGAAGGATCACTTGAGCTTGGGAGGTAGAGGTTGCAGTGAGGCAAGATCACACCACTGCACTCGGTCTGGGTGTCAGAGTGAGACCCTGTCTCTAAAACAAAAAAAAAGAAAAGAAAAGAAAAAGAAAAAAGAACTCCTCTTTGCCTGTGCAAAAAACAGCTGTCGGTTATTGTTGGGCTGGCTTCCCCTAGCATCCTCAAACCAATATGAAGCTGACACCTACCAGTAGCATTTACCCTGCAATGTTGAATATACATTGCCCTTCAGAACAGAAATCGAACTACAAAAAATTTTTAAAAATTATTTTAGGTTTTAGTTCTTGTAGACATAAAGTAGGCATTTTATCTTCATAATTCATTACTTCTTTCCCTCTTTAACTTTAGCCTAAATGTATGACATTTTCACCAAAACATTTATATTAATAGAGTAAAAATATAGCAGCTCATGTGCCAAGAAAATATCTGGAAATTCATTAGCGAATTGCACTTACAATATCACATGTTATGCCTGCTTATTTACTATTCCCTTGGAGAAGTCATTATCAGTGCACTGAGTGGGTTCAACACAATCTGATTTGACAAATGTTTAATAACCTACTATGCACAAGGGACAGCTTCTCTGCTCTTGGAAGCTAGTTTAATAATTAAGACTAAACCTACCAATTATTGCATCCTTTTGAATCTATCCATATGCCAAAATTATCCTCGTGTAATTTTAACTATTTCAGGAGAAAGAACAAAATATGTGTACATTGATAAAATAAAACAAAATGATAAAGTAGAAAATTCACAGTTGGGGGCTGGGTACATGTGTCATTTGCAAATGTCCAAAGCAAACAATCTTCCCGTGTATTGCTTTCTACTCTACATGGAAGTGGAATCTTTGTAGACATGGTTCCATATGATGTTATTAAGATAGCCACGTTAAGTGATAAAGATGAAGGTAAAAATGGTGACAGTAAAAATAATAATGATAATAGTAATAATAATAGTAATACAAATACAGTAATAGCAGCTACCAATTCTATAATAAGTTGGTTACTCCATTAGTTGCACCACATGTTCTATCTTTTCTTTCTTTTAACAGCTCACCAAAATGAAGATTGTTATTTCCAATTCAAAAGGAATAAACAACTTTAAGAGTTAAGGGACTCATTATGAATCTCATTAAAGCTAGCAAGTGAAAGAAACTGATTCCACCTTGTATTAAGGCACCAGGATTTTCCCACTATGTTCCCTTTCACCCATATACACAGCATTACTCCAAGTTTCATTCTTACAATGAGGTAATAACCTACAGGTTTATTGAAATACCCAAGAACAGAAAACATCCCCAGTTTTCTATCTAGTTGAAAGCATCAACTAGTTATCTATGTATCCATCATTGCAAAAATGTCTTAAGTGAACATCACCAATGCTAATAACTGAATCTTCCCATTATCAGAGCATTTTTCCTTTTTGAAAATGTCAAGCATTCTGTAGGCCTACATCTGCTGTTTACCTTCCTTCTTAGATTACAGGATTTGTGACTGTCATCTCTGCCCTAAACTGGAAAGCAGCCGAGTGTGTAGATCATATGGCTCTTACAATCAGTGTCACCAATTGCATGGTTTCACTAACTGCACAAAAGGCAGAGACCTCTAGGCAATTGTTCATTTGTTCTGGTTAATCTGGGTGCTTGCCCTCCATTTGCTATTTAATGAGTGTAAAGTTTCAGTTTTGCAAGATGAATAAGTTCTAGAGATCTGTACCTGTGGTCAACAATACTGTGTTATGCACTTAAAAATTTGTTAGGAGAATAGATCTCATGTGTGATGTTATTACACACATAAAATAGCAAAAACTTTCCTGAAACTTAAATGTGTATATGTATACAGTTTTTAGAGTTTTATAAAAGCATTTCAAAATTTTTGACTTTTCATAAGTATATTAAAAGTTTTATAAAAGTATTAACATTTCTGTAAAACTGTCAACCTCATACCTACAAATTATCAAAAACGAAACGTGAAATTCTAACAAATAGTAACAAATCATTGAAATCCTAATACACATCTCAAACATACTGTGTCTACAACTTTTCTCACCAAACCTGGTTATTCTGCCATCTTCCACATCTCCGTTAATGGAAACGCCATCCTTTTAGCTTGCTCTCACACTTCCCATCCAATCTGTCACCAAATTCTGTCAATTCTACCTTCAGAATGTAACCACGATTCCATCACATCTCACCTCCTCCAGTGCTGCTGTGGTCCCAGCCACCATCTTCCCTCATCTCTATTGCTTTTACAGCCTCCTGACTGGTCTCCCTGCCCTGCCCTGCCCTTACTGAGACGCGTCTCATCCCAATTTCACCCTGAGCTAAGCCAGCTTCCTGACGGTAACCTCCACGTCCTCACGAGATTGGACTCCACTGCTTCTGGCCTGATCTTCTAACCTCCACCTGCTCTGCCCTGTTCGAACCACAGTGATATCCTTCACGGACCTTCTATGTGCTAGGAATGCTCCCCATTATGACCTCTTCTCTCCACATTCCTTCTTCCTTAGAAATCTGTTTTTCCGGAGGTCTGCATGGCTTCTTTACTCACTTATTACTTCAGGTCTTTACTCAAATGTCACATCCTCAGTGAGTCTTTCCCTGAGCTTATTTTAAATTGCACTATCCCCATGCCCCTGACCCCTAATTCTCTTGTTTAGTTTTTTTTTTTTTTTTCACAGAATGTATTACATTTGCACTTACTCTGTATGTACTTGTTTCCTTTTTGTCTGCCTTCTCCACCTCCCAACCCTCTACCAGATTGTAACTCCGATGAGGACAAGCGTGTTTTGGTATTTTGTTCACCATCTTATCCCAAGCACCTAGAGCAATGACTGACATATAATAGATGCCCAATACATGCGTAATGAAAAATTTAATACGGAAACAAATAGCTATGCAATACATACAAACATCAACCTAATAGAAAATTAAGAAGTCTCCTTGGTAACGGCTCTCTTCATTCTTTGCTGAACCACTTCATTTTCTATTCAAACATCAGGATATGCCAAGTGGTACACTTAGCTCCAAATCAGAGATGAAAATGCAATTTACTAATTAAAATAATGGATTTTAAATACGGGTCTTTTTATTTTTTAAAACATCTTCCTTGTACATCTTATTGAAATTGATTTTCTTTTTCTTTCTTTTATAAAGTGATCTTTTTTTCTGCTTCCTAGCAGGCTAGCTATATTCACATTCCAGTATGGACATGAATATTCCCTTGTGTATTTCCAAATATGAGCAGTATTGGGAATAACTTTTAACTAGAGGCATGTGTTTCAAGCATAGTTTCATTTTGAGGGGGGACTTGATTTTCCTTTTATCAATTCGTGATTAAAATTAATTTTAAGGTAACCCACACATATATAGTGAAGACATTTTCTTTAGGTGACCTCAAAGTTAGAAGCCTTGGAGCAATTTTATTAGCATGCTCAGGCTCTATTCTAGCAGTTTCATTTGTTACATTAGACACATTCTCTAGGAGACATTGCATTTTTAGCAGTTCAAAAAGTCCCCTGACTCACAGCCTTACTCCATAATAATTTCTTTTTCCTACGGGTTTTTTTTTTTTTTTTGGGAAACATTTTACAAAGGCCATCTTTGGTTAAAGATATCTTCCAATAGCTAGAAGAATATAAAAAATAGTCCTCAACAGGAAACTATTGACAGTCAGTCTATAACCATCTCTCCATATTTAACATTACTTTTCAAAGAAAAATTACCTTAAATTCTCCAATGGGCTTCTGTTTAATCATTCAATTTGCCATGGTGTTGGATGTTTTGAAGGTCCACTCTTCACTGCAATTTCCTCTGTCAGAAGAGCTTAATTCTCATGCTGACTGAGTAGCTCACATGGGGCTCTGTTCTGAAAGGCCCCTCCTCTTGCCAACATCTGTCTATTTATTTCAGATATAGAACAGATACTGAGCTTCTTAAAATGTAAAATAAGTGCTACTTCTAGGATATAATTAAAGTCAAAACAACCAAAAGTATAAATAGCTCTTGAAAGGTACGTGAGAAGACTGAAGGAGGCTTACCCTAACAGGAGCCTTTAAAGGACCTTTTTTTAATGTTGTCTCTACTCTGTCCTGGCAGGTGACTAGATGAAAATCCAAGGATTGTCTCTATTACTAATATAAGCATAATGTAAACTGTAAATTTATAAATTCTGAAGTTTGTATTAAGCATCTTGGGAATCTTGATGGCTCTAACTGAAAACAATAGGCAAGCAGGACAGACGCCATTTTGACTTGTATAAGGGGACTCCTTAGATTAACTTTCCCCATGAGCACTGAAAAAAAAAAAAATAGAACACCTATCATAAATTAATTCATTTAGAATCATCCTTGCAGATTAAACATCTGGCTCAATAAAGAATTTTTCTGGTCTAATCGTATGGTTTGAGGAATAAAAAACTTGCCCATGCATTTGATTTTTTTTAACCAAAATTACTCCCATATATGAATATCTTGTTTAGCTTTGAAGAAGAAAATCTGGATGCATGATTTTTACATAAAAACAAGCAAAGCAGCTTGTGGTCCCCTGAAATGATTAATAGAAAAGTGATTCAAATTAATCACAAACACAAGAGGAAGCTGAAATTAGAGAGGGTTATTAAGATACTGGCTGCTGTTTAATCTCACCCGTTATCAACACATTAACCTTGTTTTCTCTGCCTGAGCACTAAGTCCTACAGCAAAATTAGGTCAGAAATTCACATCAGATCAGATCAGCTGACTCATTCCAGCAAGACCCTGACATGCTACAGATTTGAGTTTAATTCTAGATAGAAGGATGGCTGAGGGCTTGTGTGTGTGTGTGTGTGTGTGTGTGTTTGTGTGTTGCTCAAAGCATAGGTTAGTTACACAGTATTTCTGTGCTCCCTGTAGAGTATTCCTAAATACTCTTAGGCAAGCTGGTGGAGTATTTCTTAAAGTTGATAGTGTGTTTCCAAACCTTTGTTTAACCATGTTCACTCCACCTGTGCAATGGGGCTTAAACACTCCTTTTCATGTAGAAATAGGGTATCTCATTTTTCTACATGCCTCCAATTAAAACAAACCTAATAATATTAGCTACTCGTGATCAAAATAGCTATTCATGGTGCAATGAGTGGGTATATCATTCACAAAAATGCACGTCAATAGATGCTATTTCCACAAAGTCTACTGCCACAAATCATGGGTATGTTCCCAGAAGCCATTACTATCTAAAGAGGATTTATGTAACTGTTAACATTTCTCTAATAAGAGTTCTCTGTGTAATTATGTCTTTGGGTAAAGTAGTCATTTAAAATATTAACCAATTCAAAACTTGGATGTCATAACCATTTGCCTTTTGTGTAGCAATGTGTTAGTAAAGGAAAAACAAATATTTTCTTTAAAGATATTAGATTTCTAATATAACTAAAAACAAATATTTTTGCTTTATTTTTCTTCATGGTCCAAAGGATGGACTTTAGTGGTTCTTTTTGAGTAACAGAAATAATGACTCTTTCAAATATAGATAGCTTTCAAGTATATATAATAATATGCAATTGCATGTATTTTTTTAAAGGAGCTGTAAGTAATCTAATTCCATTTCTGTCACTTTTAAAGAGGAAATATAACCTCATATAGATCCCTTGAGGGCATCCACAGGGAACGGAGACATTCCTAATCAGCCTAAGTAGTCCTTTGTGTCAGAACCACTTTGCTAAAGTAGAGAGCTGTCTTCCAGATTCACAATGTTTAGGAAAATTTAACTAATGTAGCATTTGTTTGATTAGAAAAAAAGAAATCCTACCCTTACCTATGGGAGATACGATGCTCAGAAAGACATGTACTGGGAACAGCTTTTCTTGTTGCTTTTAATTTAAAGGATGTTTCCTATATTGTTTTTAAAATACTATAGCTAATAGCAAAATGAGACAGTGCAAGAACCAGTTTCAGAGTTCAGAAAGAAAACTTTGTTTGAAGGGACTTTTTGTGCATTTGGCATATCAGATTATCTTTGGATTGCCTGTCCTTCTCAGGGGATATCGTCACTTGATGGCCTACACTTGGTGGCCTGTAAATAGTCAACTTCCAGTAAGGGGTTCACAGGTACACCCAGGTACTGCCTTAAGGGATGTTTGTGGCTGGACTCTGTTCTAGTCAGTCACTTGCCTTCTTCTCACTGGCTGGTTCCTGAACATGTCGATGGTTCAATACATGACTACCCTTCCTGTTTCTTACCTTTTCTCTCAATCACATGATAAACTGGAATTTTGCAACCCATCTGAAGGGAACTCATTTTTGTGAAGCTATAGGTTTTGTGTGTTTGTTTTCTTATAGGTTTTTCATAATAAAAGTAAATCTCATTTAACAGTGCCTGCACAAAGCCATTAGGATTTAAAATTGCAGAAAAGATGAGCTACTAAAATAATTTTTTATTCTCCATTAACTTGTTTCCTTTAAGTCTTTTTCTCTTTTTCACCAAATGTTATTTGAAGCTGTTAGGAAAAACACTAAGAGCATCGCTTTTTATTTGATATTTTTTCACCCAGCCAGACTTTTGAGTAAAATCCCATTTGAGAAATGGAAGTGAAGGTACAAGAAAGTTAATAGTGACAAGGTGCTCAAGTTAGTTTAAAAATAAGGAATTGGGCTCAGAAAGCCTAAGTGACTTAGAACACTGAGAAAGTGATGAGGATATTCTTTTTCTAAGAGCTCAGTGTTTTAAGCTTCCCAGCATCAGCACAAAAGGCATTTCAGCACATATGTGATCCAGAAGGTCAATCATATGAAATCCTATTTCCATTTTTTAAGCAATCCTTGGCAGTCTGCATGTTTCTGAAATTGCAACTGGCATATTTCACAGAGAATTATCATCAATGCCTTTTCAAGGTCAAACATGCCCCATCTTTAGATTTTCAGCATGTATATTCTACATACTAAACTGCGGTATATTTTTAAAAGGCATCAAGCAGATATGTTACCTAATTTTAAGTAATTAGACTATGTTTATTAATGCCTCATTGAATTCTCTCTACTCAATGTAAATTGCATGCTAAAAATATTAAAACATGTGTTAGGTTTAGATGTTGGTCCTCTATCTTTCACCATCCCTGGAATCCCAAAATGCCAGTGTGACTAGCGACTTGCTATGGACTTTCTCAAAATACTAAAAACACATTTTTCTATTAAGAACATGGCAGCAATTCCAAAATTGTAGTTTGAGAAAAGAATGAAAGACTGTTATTCTTTTTAAATTGTCAGAACTCCGAGATATCCAGTTACCATATGAATGAAATAAAATTGAATGTGGACGTTACCATGAGTACTGAGACTAGATCATTTGAGATTCCACAGCCAGTCTATCATAAGGAGGTTAAAGACTTTAGCCTCCTCATCCTGTCCTATCATTATTTGTTGGGCCTGTTTCACTCTTCTCTCTCCAACTTCCTCCCTTACCTATCCAGATACTATCTCTGTCCTCACACCGTACGTGGGTCCTGATTTTGGAAAAGAAAGACACCTGAGAAATCTCAACAACTAGAAAACTTTACTAGTATTCTGCCCCCTCCAGAGATATTCGTATTTTAAATTAAAATTCTAGAAAAACATGTTGGGGGAGGGAAAGTAGGAAAGAAAGGAAAATTCTAGTTAGCAAGACACATACACATTTTTCAAATCCTAGTGCATGTGCTTACTGTGAGGACAGTAATAAAATAATGTTTGGGATATGATTGACCTCACCAGGTTTGGGGCATGGCCCACAAATGACTGTCTCCCATATGTGCACCTGGTCAGGGTTCCTGCTGCCATCTGAATCTCTGCCTGTGATCGTCTTTGAGGTGAGGTCTGAGTGTGTCCTGATGGAAGTAATTCCTCTGTGCCTCCGCAGCACAGGCATGGAACAGGCTTCCATCTTGGTTTAGTTTCCTAGCTCACTATTTTCCCACTAGAGCTTGTCCTAGACCCAAGGCTCCAGCTCTTCTCCACTTGGCAGCTTTAACTGTACTGAAGCTTTTGGAGAAACAGGGAGAAAGGACTGTTCTTTAATTCTACCTTTCTGTTTCTTTTTCTACTAGCTATTCTTAGCTGCTCTGATGGTTTTTCACAAATTTTATCTCCATAATTTGGCTCCTGATTTAAATCTATGTATTGACTTTAGACAACCAGGTTTGGGAACTTTTCATGCCAGTTTTTAGTCTTTCATTCATTCATGATATATTCATTCACATAACGTGGCATCTGTCCTCTTACCAGGGCTGAGCAGTCCGTGCTCCATCTAGAATGTTCTAGACACCTCCCTTCCTACCTACCCAAGGACTCTCTAACAGTAACTTTTCCCTTTCTCTAAGTCATCAATATTTCTCCTTCTGCAGTAATCATTCGCACCCACATTTTAAATATGCTAATTTTCTCCCTTCTTACGGGAACAAAATTTTTATTTAAAAAAAAAAGTTGGGTACGGTGGCTCACGCCTGTAATCCCAGCACTTTGGGAGGCTGAGGCAGGCGGATCGTGAGGTCAAGAGATCAAGACCATCTTGGCCAACATAGCAAAACCTCATCTCTACTAAAATTACAAAAATTAGCTGGGCATAGTGGTGCATGCCTCTAGTCCCAGCTACTCGGGAGGCTGAGGCAGGAGAATTGCTCGAACCTGGGAGGCAGAGGTTGCAGTTATAAATGATAATATAACATACTTATTATTTATAAATTATAAATATTTATAAATAATACGTATGTTATTTATAAATAATTATTTATATTCTGTTCAAATCCTTTATTTTCATTATCTTGTGAACACAATCTTATTCAGTTTTGTTCCTGGCCCTTCAATGAAATTGTTCTTATTAATAATACAAATGTGGTAAAAAGCAATGGTCAGTTCTCAGGCTTCAACATATTTGATGTATCAGCCAAATGTCTCTCTCTTCTTTAATCGCTTTTGACACTTCACCTAAGGCATCACACTCCTTTGTGGTTCTCCCCTCTCACTAACTGTTCTAACTGAATTCTTCCACCTATCATATGAGCAATCAGGTGCCTCCAGGGGGCAATCCTGGGTTCTTTTATCATCTCTATTTAAATTTAAGTCCTAATTATCCTCATATCAGCTCATGATGGTGAAATCTATAGACTACAACTCTCATATTTGTACCTTCAGCTTGGAACTCTAGCGTAGCTTCCAGATTCTTTACTCAACGGCCTCCATCACCTCCACTTGGACATTTAAAAGGCTTCATAAAATCGTCATACCAAAGCTGAGCTCCTGTCCTGCCATCACTTATCCTAAACTTGCTCCCCTTTTAGTCTTTGCCATTGCATTAAATGGAAACATCCTTCTGCTAGCCTAGGCAGAAACAAAATAAAGTAGAAAACAACAACAGAACAAACCTGAGAGCCACCTCTAATTAATTTTTTTCTCTCTTGCTCAACTACTGCATCTCATCAATCAGAAAATTCAAATGGTGCCCATAAATTTATTATTTTACACCACCTTTACCACTACCATCCCAATGCAAACCAACATTATCTCTCAGCAGTTAGGACACAACAAAATGATGTACTTCTCTCTTTTGCTCTATTCTCAAGTAGGACTAAAATTTTATCTTCTGCTTATGGGGTGAGTAGATGTGAAAGTCTCCAGATAATATGGGACTTCTTCGATTCAATGTGTGATTTGAATTATCTTTACTTTTATGCTATTAACATAGTTTTGAAAAATATTGCTTTATCAGACTAGCAGGAATCAACTCAAAGTTCACATAAATGGATTACTTAGACCTCACTTACTAGGTAATGACAGGGTTTTGCTGTGTCTCCATCTACCTAAATGCCTGTTCCTAAGTCCCTTGGACTTTAGTCCTCTGAGGTTATGCCCCTTTTTGAACACTTGACAGCTAACCACCTAAAAATTAGCCATTTTTGTTGTCTTAATAACTATGAATCTTTAAGTAGAAACCTACTGAAGCTTGTTAATGAAATACAGAAGATAGTAGTACAGTGATAAGCACACTTTGGGTGTTCTGTAAAAGCTAATGGAATGATCCAGAAAATAATTTTATTTATATACTTACAGAAAAGGATTTATTATTGAGTTGTAATGCCAAGATTACAAACTTCAGACTTCAGCGTTTTGAAGTTACTTTCAAAAACATGTAGGTCATCCTTTGTATTTTGAATTTTAGAAAACTCAGACTCATAAAACTAAAGTTAAATGCTCACACACAAAAAAAGTCCATCAAAAATACTTCACAGAAGAAAAAAATGTCCTAAAAAGACATTTATACACTCTAGAAAAGAATTGTGATACCAGTTAAAATTGGTTAGAAATCAAAATAACATAGTCCTCAACAATAAATTAATTGACTTTAAATATAAATACATGCAATTGTGAAAATGTTGATCAATTATGCAATTTTTATACCTGATGATATATTTTCATTTTAATAGTCCGGAGAAAAAAGAGTTCTCTTTTAAAACAATCTTGTACACCATTTCTTTCTATTTCTAGCTTTTTGCTTTCAAATCATCTCTCTCTCTCCATATAGTTATTTTTAATTAAATTATTGGAGTAGTGTGATCTTACCTAGCTTCTTTAGAAGCATGAATAATTCATTTTAAGATAATATTTTGGTTTTTTAAATATCATAGCGTTCAGAGATGATAAGTAAAAGTATTAATGCCTGATTAGATGAAAAATCTCCCAATTAACCATCAAAATGTCTTTCATATTATTATTATTCAGATATCAAGCTAATTGATATAGATTAAGTCCCTATATTCTGGATTTTAGTGAATGAACTTTATTGAAGAAACAGGATTCCATCTGACACAGGTGTCTCCCTGTACCACCAGAAGTCACACACACTTGCAAACTGAAAACATTGTGACATTCTTTTTAAAAAATCAAAAGATATGCATTCTTCTTTTGGTGTTAGCACTCTAGGAAATTTAACCTCAATTTGGAAGGCCACCCTCTGGGGCTCATCAGCTAGTAGCTGGTAGGTTTTGCATCATAAAAGTAATTCCGTCTGAACAAACTTGTGGCACTTGGTACCAAACAAAAAATTTAACAGCCATAAAATTCTGTGTAGGGAGAGCACACCGTGAGGATTCTACTTGCGTTCAGAGGCTCACATAAGTATAATTATTGATGTGTCTTGGCCATAATCTAGAAAGAAGATGAGCTCTATTTAAAGGTAAGAACTATAATCAAAGGCCATTAAAGGTAGGGATTTTCATCAAACTTGGGCTATTGAAGGGTTTGTGTTTTCCCTTGCGCCTTTGCCAAGAGGTTATTGAGCATAAGCTTTTGTTCAGAGGAAACTGAATTTTTCCCCATCCCGTCTGTAGCTGCATATGCACACACATAAGGAAATAACTGTTGTTAACTAAGGATGATATTGGCAGGGTGGGTGGTGTTTTTGTTATAGTTGAGGGTTCACTTTCATATACTCTCGCCAGGTCTAACTGACTCTGAAAGACCTTTTCTGACCAAGTGACAACATCACAGCCTTAACAGCCCTCATGGACTTTCTTGTGTGCACAAAACTCGAAATAATTTTATTTATATTTACCGTTTTATTGCTTCTTCTTGTCTTCGGCGTTTTTCATTCTTCTCTTTCAAATAGGCCAGGTTAGTTTCATTTCTCAAGCGATCGTTCTCTCGCGCAATATCTGATGCATTCTGAATAACCAAGCCATCATAGGCCTTCATCCCCATATCCTCAATGTACTGGAGAAATGTGTCCAAAGGGTCTTCCTCGGGATTAGAACTCATCATCTTGGAGGATATCATGTAAAGAGGAACACTGCCTGCAGGGTGAGAACACATTTTACTTTTATCCAGGGTGGGGAAAAAAGCAAGGTGCTGTTTATTATCCCTAACAACTCAAATCTCCAATGATTATGACCAAATCCGATTGGAGAAAATGTGTCACTAGAATAATTGCAACCAGAATATTTGAAGTAAATGTTAAATAAGTGCTACCTGAGTAGCAAACCCTCTCTTAAAGTAGCAACACTAGCAGGACAAAGGCCAAAGCTCTTGAGCTATAAGATGATGTGAAGGTGTAAATACTGTATGGAAAGTTAAACATTTGGTTTGCATAATTACAATAATAATTTTGTTTCTTAAAATACGTTTCTACACAAAGAAGATATATAAGATCCAAGTTTCATGTATTTCTGATTGCCATAAAGACTTTTCTGTTCAATTTCAAGGAAAATGATGTAATTATTTGGAAAGAACTTTTGTACATATATGTGCTTCCCTTAATTTTTGAAATTAAAATGTATGAATATGAACTATTTATGCAAAATATAGTAGTAGTAAAAGAAAAACACATTTCTAATATAACTGGTCTATAAAAGAATCCTTTTTAACTCTTCATTCCTCTCCATAATGGTCCTCCATAATACCTTCATACTACAACTAACATATCATAGATCACTAGGACCACATTAATCCTGACCAGTCTGGTAATTCAAGTATTGACAACTGTTGTCTCACTGTTACATGAAGTTTTAAAAACTTGAGCCTCAGAAAGGATTACTGAGAAACCAAAATTAAATCAAAACAAAACAAAAAAGCATAGGAATTTCAATTAGTATATATTACTCTCAACTGTAAAATGATGCTAGTATTAACTCCTACCTCCTGCTGATGTGAAGGTTAGGATAGGTGAAGACTGTAAATAATTTTGAATAGAGTTAAACAATAGTAAGTATGTAATACTATTAGCTAATATTATCATTAAAAAGTATGAACTGGCAGCAATAGTAATGTCAAATGTATATGTGTGGTTAGATGGGTAGATGGACAGATGGATGGAAGGAAGGCTTACTGTACTAATTGCATATTAATTGTGGTATAAGAAACTGGTATAATTGAATCAGATTAAATAACCAAAAGCAAAGTCAATTAACAAGGGGGAAAAGATTCTCCATTCAAAAGTTATCAATTCCCTTGCATGTTTTACTTTCTTTAAAAGACTTAGAAAGATATTTTTAAAATATCAGCCCAACTATTTGATGTAAAACTCCCAGACTTTCGCTTTTTCAATTACAAATAATTTTCATTCTGATTTTTTTACAGGTATAATCATGTTCCAAAATCTGGATAATAACTATGGAAATTTTACTTTTCATCAGACTTTATTAGCATTTCAGCTGCCAGTCAATCCATATTTGATTTGGAACCCATGCTGAATTTAAGGATTTTTCTCTCCTATGTAAGAAAGTATTGAAACTGGAGTCTAGATAAGGTTGTTTGTTAACTCTTCATTTTTATGTTAAGTTTTTGTATGTTTTGTTTTATGTTAAGCTGTAATGGGTTAGCAAATGAAATGGCCTTTTAATTCCAACTATCTGGTGTAATTGAATTGTATTTTAATATCAGTCTGTCAGATTAGATGCTTATGTGATGGACATTAAGAATAGCAAATTAATGCTACAAATGATTGCAATTTGGGGAAAAATACAAGAAAATGGTTCTCAGAGAGCTAAAGCATTGCCATTGTCAGGAATTCACTTCTACCAAGGACTTAAGCACTAGTCCTTACTAGTGCCTGGATAAAAAAATGATCAGCATAACTTCACGACAATTAATTCTACCCAAGTTAAGCAAGCCAAGTCGCTATTACAAGAATTCAAGAGATAATGCCTCCGGCTGGATGATGATCACTCCTTCCTGCCCTCTAGCAAAATTGTATATTTCCCAATTGAATAAGGCGTTATTACCCAAAGTTTTTTTTTTTTTTTCCTTAAGTTTTCCTCCAACCAAAATGACACCAGAGATTCCTACACAGTTTATATATTCCAAATATCAATAGGGCTACTTGTTTACCTCTGAAAACTAATTATCTTCCTAAGTAGTCTTTCAAATTGGCTGGAATTTAAATTATTTTTGTTCTGAGAAAATATTAAATAATATTATGAAGTATTTACACTATAGAAAGATGCATTTAAAAGAAAATGGAGATCAATTTTTTTGAGATGAAAATGAACCATCATATCTAGTAAAACTTCAAAGTAATGAAAATTGGATAAATGTTTGTACACATGCTCCTGCCACCTAATTCTAGAAAAGTATTAAATTCCATGACCATTCATTTATTCGAGTATTTGTTGAGCACGTGTTATGAACAGTCCTCATGAAGGCAGAATTGTGTCCCCCTAGATGTCTTCATGGCAGTGTTAGAGCAAAATAAATAAATAATTGCACTACTTGTGACTAGTGTTGATTTAGGTGGACTTCACTAGTTGGTCATACACGTTTTATTTTCACTATTTTTAAGGGTGAGCAAGAAACATTGTTCGACGATTGTGTTTAGTCTCTGAAAATGAACACAGGCCCAATCAATGTTTAAACATCACACCTCTTTGTTTACTTGTCCACATGTACAAAGTATAATAGTTTGTAATATTGAGGAGGCTGGCAGAATGGCCTATAAACCCCAGTGAAGGCACCTCTAGCTCTAAGACTTCATACAACTTAATTAACGTTTTTCAGCTACAATTTCCACATTAAAAAAAATAGTGGTTGGAATAGACTCATGTTGTGAGTATTGAGTTAGAAATGCAAATTCCATAAATTTAACCATTATTAATAGTCATAACATTACTGCTAGTTTCACAATTCTTAAACATGGCTAGAATTATATTTAATAATAATATAACCCCTTGATAAATGTAATTTTACTTTGAAACAAAGGTAAGTACAATGTTTATTGTAGTGCAACTTCCTTCAACATGCATTTGTAAATGGAAGCCAGGTTAGGAGTTCGTACATTCTTCCCCCAATCAAATATATATGGACAGCTCCACATAACCATTGTCCCCCATTGTCCACATCCAGAAAATAAAGAAAATAAAGAAACTGGGACATATGGACTATGAAGCTCATCCCATCTCTCAAACCCTAGATCTCCACCCTTCCAAGCCAGAAGTGTTTCTCAGGCAACTGAACTATGAGTAAATAGATTCATGGCCTCACTAGAGAAAAGACAACCTTATGTTCATTGTCTACTTCATTACAACTGCTACCAATTCAAAGCAGTGAGAACCCACAGACAGGTACAACCATAAATCTCTTTGTTTTTTGGAAATTTGTATTTACACCTAAGGTAGATATTGAATAGGGTATGTTGTAAACCACCAAAAAGTTGGCTGCATTTTGACTGTTGGATATTAAGTCAAGTTTATTTGTGGTCCTTAAATGACAATAAGGTATGCAAGAATTTTATAAAGGCTTGCCTCGAACATCTAATCCTATGTTGGCATCCTAGAAGACCGTATTTGTTAAGAGGCAAATGGCCCCTCTCCTCCAGGTAGCATCTTTAGCTCTGTCTCAGTAAGTAAGGGAGTCTGACTTACTGAACGACCATTAACTGGTGCATGGGGTATTTGTGACAACAGAGTGGGTGAGACTAAGGTGGAACTCTGGCTTTTCTATAGGCATCCCTTTTAATTGAGTTCATCCCCTTTAATTGAGTTCATTGAGTCTGTTGCCATTTTTGCTCAAAACAAATTAGATATTTTAGCCCCTTCCCTGCTCCCTGAGCATTGGTTGAAAATGAGCATCTTTGGTCTTCATTTAGAAGACAGAGGTATTCTCTTTGCAATGCACAATATTGATACAAGTAGTGCAACACTGTGTGTACATTCCTTGAAATTTGTGGCCAACATTTAAAATTTGTGTCAGGACCCTCCTGGGAAAGCACCTAAAATGACCAAGATCAGATTTCCTGTACAATCTACAGATACCTTCACATCCTCCCTTTCTCTGCCTTTTCTCCACTGTGGTATTCTGCCTTCATAAAAGACTCTTTTTGTTTAAGTTTTTAGATTACTGTATCTAGAATCATAGCCATTCTAATGTAAGTTACAGATGTTGGCTTTCACACAGCTGTATGGTTAACTGTTCAGCTTTATTTTATTCTTTCACTTTGTTATTTACATCATGTTGACCACACCCTTCACAAAGATCACTTTGTATAATACTGTGACACTTCTCAAAATTTGAAATTTCATTCCACCCAGCTAAATTGCACCAAATTAAACTGATGGAATTCTTACCATAAATTAAATGCTAAGCATGTAACTGTTTATTGAGTTAACCATTTTCTTATTTTCTTTTGTGCAAGGCCATCATTACACTTTACCAATGCTGAACCTAGACCTGAAGGTAACATTCCATTTCTTTACAATTGTTTCCACTGAAATAAAACTACCCATTATGTACACATGTGGAGCATAAGCTAAGTATGGTATGTCCAAATGGAATTCATGGAAACATTAAAACATTTAAAAAACACCTCATTTTTTCTTTTTCTATAGTTTCCTGCTACTGCTTCCATCCAGAGAAGTCAAGAAGCTAAGACACTACGTGACCCTTAGTTCCAAAGCTTAAAAAAAAAGCAGCATTTTTGAGAAACATGTGTATGCAAAATAATTGAACTAAGATTATAGATTTATGTGGACTATTCCCATTGTAAATTAAGGTATCAGTTGTGTGTGGTCTCAATCTACCAGAGGGTATTTAATGTGGCACCAACTAATATCCAGATTGAGTTCCCCATGGTATAGAGGGTTTTTGATTAATTACAAGATATTGTTGAATCAATGGTGTACAAAGAGTAAGATAAATATTAGGCATGCCATCTTCCTTCTCATGCATGGTTAAGCATTTCTCTTCCCTTTGCTTCAGAACAAATTTCTTCATGAGCATAATTTCATACATTGTTATATCAAGCACTCTAGCTCTATAAGGACTCGCTAGAATAGATATGTACACTGATTTGTCAGGCAGAGCCTTCCAATGGGCAATTTATCTCCATTTACCAAAAGCAGAGCTTTATAGGTACTAGTATCATCTGAGTAAGTTAGTCCAGTAGCCTTCATAGGCACAGGTCCTTCTATCTTTTATTAAGGTATTTACCTGGAATCTGAAACTTTTATTTTCCAAGATATAAAGTTGTGACAACTCTGTTAACTTGGTTATTTGCCATATATACTAAGTGGTGGAGAGAGAAAAGGCTCTGTCTTGGGAGAGAGTGGATTCCTAATCCTAATACCTGAAGCTCTATGAGAAGCTTCCTTAATTTTAGGCCACAGTTAATCCTACAAGATAATCTTATAGCTATAATAAGATAGTTTATTTTGTACGATTATTATAATGCTACTTGTGACCAGCCAGAAGAACACAATACATAGAACGGAATAAATATCCTGATTGAAACCTAAATATTTTACTTTTATTGTACTTCACATTTGTGTTTTTATTTTATTTGCAGAGGGGAAAGTTTTCTAGTCTCCACCTTTATATATTTCTGAGCTCTTTAAACCACACCTGTCTCAATGCTGTGAGGAAGTTATTAGAATTTGAGTTACTAAGATTTGAGTTTCCTTCCTACTCCAATCATTGCATCTTCTTTGAGGTAGACAATCCTATTTTTGTTTCCTCATATTATTGATCCAATAAAAGTTTCCCAAGGCAATTTCGACTAATTTTTGTTGTTTTTGTTCAGCAGGAGAAAAAAGATCTTTTACAAGTTTTGCATGTACTCAAACCAATTTGAAAACACATTGTGTATGAAAATGTAAGTATTTAAATAATCAGGCTTCTGATACATATGAAAATACATATGCAAATTAATATTTAAAATTTGCTGACTTCACATAGGACCAAATCATCAGGCTAGCCTGGTTATAACCCATAACACATGTAAACCATGTCAAATTTTTTCTGATAAAAATCTTATAATTTGTCAAGCATTACTCCTATAATTTCACTTTGATTATGCTTGAAATCCTACTCCCTACCCCACAAATGGTCACACTCATTTTCTCATTCTCAGTGTCATCAAAATGCAGCTGTTCTGCCCAAAATGGGAAATGTTGAAGTTACAACCAAGAAAGCTTGCTAAAGTGACTATAAAGACACTGATTGCTTTTTTCTCAGAAAGCAGATTACTTTGCAGTGAGTTTTTCTCCACGGTCTCTCTTCCCAAAATGAGTAAAATAGGCATAAATCGTGTTAATGCAGTAGCATCATGAATTGGTATCTCCCCCTCATCTTCCAGGTTGTCATGGTGCTGTATGCCCATGGTGTAAAGGGATTGTACATTTCCATTAATATTAGAGACTCATGCAAAATGCCAGTGGCTGAGATACTTTTTGGAGGCTTGGGCCAAATGGTTCCAGATGCTTACAAGGCATTATTTGCAAAGTAGATGTAGTCAGTCTAATAAATTGCTGACTGGAGCTACAGTGGGAACCGTCTAATTGAATTGGGAGTCTATAATTTATTTATTTTTTAAAACAATAGCCAACCTTCTTGTGTCTAGGATTTTTACACTTCTCTTTCTAAACTTGACAGATGCTTCAAGTTCTCAGGCTTCTCCACTGTCCCTTGTGCGGTTGCAATATTTTTCTCTGGTCTGTTTCCACTAATTCTCTAAACTATCTGTGTCCTTCACATAGTCCCTTTCTTTGCTGAGTTGCCTCATGTATGTTGCACTTTCCATAGGAAAACAAAATAATTTCTGCATTTATGGACCACATTTTCTCATTACTTTGTATAATTGGTGCTTGCTTGACAATATATAAAATAAATAGGAACATTGTCTAAAATGTGAAGAATTAGGAAGAGACTTAATTTTAACTCTTTCTCTATATTTGTTATTCCACACTACTTGGTTATAAATGTTTGGATGTTAAAATGACTAAAACTACATCATGTAACCTTTTCATTTGAATTTCATTATTTTTTGGCTATATTTAGAAAAAAAATCAAATTCTATGGTACCAAAACAACTTTAGTATTTCCTAATGATAGTGAAAAATACTATTTTATGTAACAGTTTTTCCAGATATGAAGTACCCACATGTCTTGTATTTAAAATATTGCTGAGTAGTTGGAAAAATTAGGATGGAGACACCCCAACAAAATAAGAACATGTCCCAAGTAAAACAAGTCCACCTAAAGTTTTACAGAAAATATTTATTGTGATGAGACTAATAAAATCTTTCTGACATTGAATAGTATTAAAAAATGTTTCTCAAAGTGTCTAATCAGTCAGGAAGAAGCAGTGTCAGCTTTGCTGTTAGTCTGGTAGTTTTGAATTTTGGGGGGTACTGTGTCTTTTTTTCCTGAGAATGTAAAATTGGGCTCTCACTGCTGACACAAATGTGCTAAGAGACTGTTGTAAAATATTTATGGTATAGAATAGCAGATAAATAGCTAGCATGCACAACTTGAATGCCAATTAATACCCTGGAAAACATTTTCAATGCTTTTAATAATTCAACATGGCTTATTTTACTAATGAAAATCTAGTTTAACCATTTCCATGGTAATGTAACTAAGTGGGTAAGGGAGTAAAAATAGCCTCAGGCTCACTAAAGCCCTGGATGCCTTCACTGTGGCTTTATTTCTGCTCCACCTAATAAGGCATGCAAACTTCAGCATTAAGTATCCCTAACTAAAATCCATTCCATTTTACCACTAGATTGCTTGATCTATTTAGTGCTGGATTCAATTAGCATGCTTAGAGAATCTGAAAAATGAGATACATACCAAAATTTAAGTCCCCAGGGAGAGCTAAGTGCAATAACCAGAAGGTGACTTGTGTCTGTCAGAGCCCTCTCTCACGGTTGATCTCAGGGCAGTTCTGCAGGAGTAATCCAGCACCATAAGAGACAGACTTGTAGTTCAGCTCAGTGTTTCTTCAATTAAAGTGCATTGTGTCGGGATGGGAAAAGTGTCGACTCCGAGATTCTTCATCACTAGATCAGAGCATTCTCGATGTCCTTCCTATCAGATAAAATGGCCTTTAAAGTTTGCTAGGAAGATGCAGTGGCAGAAGACAGGTGCTTGCTTCCTTAAATCGACAGTCGGAGAAAAGAGGGCATAGCTAATGGGTGGGGATGAACACACAACCCCTCTCCTTCCAAGTCCAGCAGGGAAGAAATTGAATGATTTTACCCACTTTGCCACACAGATGATTACAAGACCCGAAGCAATCACCAAGCTGACTAAGGTACCTCATTTGATTATATTCTGCGAAGACAAAAATAAATGAAAACAAAAAATCAGAAACATCCTTTCTAAATGTCTCCTTTCAGCCAAAAAGATGCTCTTTCTCATTGCCACTTACATACAGAAGGTTTGGAGCAGCCCAGCTTGTGGCATAGTCCCTCCCCCGTGACAACCAGCTCTCTCTCTCTCATTCTCTCTCCCTCCACTCCCTCCCTCCCTGCCCCTGACTCCCTCCCTTCCTGCTTCTCTTTCTCCTCTCCAGCTGCCTTAGTCTGTTGAAGCTGCTGCTGATTAATCAGGGATTCTGAAACAAAGAACCTACCTTCTGAAATAAGCAGTAATCTTTCTTCTCTGTTTCTGCAATCCGTCTGCATTGAACGGCAAGGCTGCCAGCGTTCTAGCACCTTGGATAGTTCCTGCTCACTAGGCCCATTGGAAAAGGGAGAAGCAGCAACTGAAGAAATTGCAAGAAACCGGAAAGCGGCATCGTTCTAGTTTGGATTTCGGCTCCCTGGGGGCTCCCATCCTCATTAAAGGCCTCACATCTAGGCAACAGAACCTCTCTCTTTTATCTAACTGAGCTGAAGTCTGATTAGTAAATAATAAAAGGAAAAGAGGGTAAAGAAACACCCTTCATTTATATTCACTATAGCACTAATTCAGCCTTTATGGAGAGGAAAAATATAAATCCATTGAAAACAAATGTTCTTACTACAGAGAATGGTTAAGTTATAAGCATTTCATCCCTGGTGTGGCTAATGAAAATGAGCAACAACTTAAATGGAACATCTAGATCTCAGTTTGATACCTTTATTTGATATCAATTTTGCCTCCACCCTCCCTGCACAGCCGAGCCATGCACACAATTACTGCTGACGTACTTCAGGCTGCTGCTTGGGGAGAGAGGGGAGGAGCCTTTTAACCTCATCAAAACAGCTTCATGCCACCTGCTCCCATGGCATGAGAACAAAACTAGCCCACTTAGGAAGAACATGCACAGTACACACGTGTGTGGAACAAAGGTCTCACTCGGACTGCACATTTTTTTAACTAAAATAAGATGCAAAATAATTGTGACATGTATGTCATTAATTCCTATAGACTCGTTGTTAAAATTAAAGTCATTCTATTTCTGATATTTCCCAAGGACTCTCCTCATTCTGTTCTTAATACTCTACTGAATATATACATATATATCATGTTATATACCACAACTTATATATGGGAGTGTGTTTGTGTGTATTTGTATTTACTAAGTTCAAAGTTTTTATCATACTTGCTCCTCCTCAGTAAAAACTAAAATGTACATGTTATAATCTATTAACTTTGCACTATGATAAAAGGAACAATATATAATACATTTCCGATTGATATGGGCTAAAAAAAGCAATTCTGATGGGAGGGGATGTGCTTATTATTTGATAGTGACCAGTTGATTTTTTCCCCTCACGTTCTTTTTCAGTAACTCACTGTAAATGACCTTCAATTGCAGGTTGATTTTCCCAAGAGTTATTTTTAACATCTATATTCATAACCAATGTCTTAGAAAATAGTTTTCTAAATTTAGTTTTTAATGCATTGACAGACCACAAAAATAAACTTCAGTTCACCTGTCTAATTCCTTTTTTTTTTTTTTTTTTTTTTTTTTTTTTTTTTGAGACGGAGTCTGGCTCTGTCGCCCGGGCTGGAGTGCAGTGGCCGGATCTCAGCTCACTGCAAGCTCCGCCTCCCGGGTTCACGCCATTCTCCTGCCTCAGCCTCCCGAGTAGCTGGGACTACAGGCGCCCGCCACCGCGCCCGGCTAGTTTTTTGTATTTTTTAGTAGAGACGGGGTTTCACCGTGTTCGCCAGGATGGTCTCGATCTCCTGACCTAGTGATCCGCCCGTCTCGGCCTCCCAAAGTGCTGGGATTACAGGCCTGAGCCACCGCGCCCGGCCACCTGTCTAATTCTTAAATGTCACCTGGAACTACGCTATAATTTTCTTAAATTATATTTCTTTTACTTGTAACTACCTGAGGAAAAATAAAATCAACACATTACATTACTATAAAGCTTTTCGATTTCACATGTTCTGAAGTTCATTCCTGAAGCTCATCACTTATTTCTTGGTCTTTGTGTATCTAGCTTTTGGTTGGAACAGGATATCTGTTTAATTTTAAGAAGGATTCTGCAAGATTAGATAGATGAAAAGAAAAGAAGGAGGAGAAATACAAATGGGAAACAGAAGAGGTCACACCTCTCTCATACTCTCTTCCCCCATCCCAATGCTCTCCTTCTCCCTCTCTCTCTCTCTCTCTCTGTCTTACGAAGGTTCTAAATACCTAGCACATTGCTGAAAACTGCCTCAAGCACCACTTATAAACTAGTAACAGCCACCACACTGTGATCAAGAGGTTTACTAATGTGCCATAATTTTTGGTAGTGAAGTGTTCTCATAGATTTTGTCTTTCAGCACATGACCAAAGGTGGAAAAAATTCTTTACAAAAAAAAAAATTATTGACAGACATTTTAGAAAATGGAAATACTTTATCATGACCAATAATTTTGCCAGTCCAGAGGTCTATATTTTGAACTATAGAGAGTTTGGATAAGCTGTAGTGTAAAGTCCATTTCTATATATGAGAAAAATACTGCCAAGATAAGTACACTGACTTACTTCCAAGCTCACGTTTATTGCCTCATTAGGATTAAGACCCAAAGTCACTGGGCTGACTGCAGGTCACCTCATCTTTGGCCAGTACAGTGGTTCTCAGTCCCCTTGATTTCATGCACCAGAATAATCCAAACAAAGTGAGGAGAGGCAGACGTACAGTTGCCAAGCGTAAAAAATGAAGAATTTGCCATTTCCTTACCACAAAAATTCGAAAACTAAAAGGCTTCTTTATATTAGAAGACTAGAGAAAGCATACTTATAACAATAGATGGTCTTTTAAGTTTCATATTTTCAACTTTAGGAAAATATATATTTTCCTTCATTTCCTTCCTTCCCTTCTTCCTTCCTTCCTTCTTTCCTTCCTTCCTTCCTCCCTCTCCTCCTTCCTTCCTCCCTCCCCTCTTTCCTTCCTTCTTTTGTTTCTTCTTTCCTTCCTTCCTTGCTTCCTTCCTTCCTTCCTCCCTTTCTTCTTTCCTTCCTCCCTTCCTTCCTCCCTCCCTCCCTTCCTTCCTTCCTCCCTCCCTTCCTTCCTTCCTCCCTTCCTTCTTTCCTTCCTCCCTTCCTTCCTCCCTCCCTCCCTTCCTTCCTTCCTCCCTCCCTTCCTTCCTCCCTTCCTCGCTTCTTCCCTCCCTCCCTTCCTCCCTTCCTCCCTCCCTTCCTTTCCTTCCTTCCTTCCTTCCTTCCTTTCTTCCTTCCTGATTTCCTGCCTCCCTGACTTTCTTTTCTTTTTCTTTCTTTTTCTCTTTATATTACAGAATAGGGCTTGAGAATAATCACATTATACCAATCCCATTTTCTCAATCCCACATTTTCCTCATTCTAGGTGTCAATGTCACTGATAGGGCAATATCTTCTCTGGAGACATACTAGTGTATAGGAGTTTATAAAAACCTTTGAGGATCATGCTGAGAAGGACCCCAGAACTACTTTAGGTCTCACTGAATGAAACAGCAAAGGATCTTTACTCTTGCAAGTCATCTTAGAGCCAAATGCAGAACTCACCTCTACTCATTTCAATAGCATCCGGAGAAAAGTGCATCGGAAAAACTTTAAGTTAAAAATCCTCATATCAGGAATAAAGGTATAGAGATATGTAAAAAGCTCAAATTATACTCATGCATTGGTTTATTTCTTGTGCATCTTTATAAAATATATGGATGTTTCTGATGTCGATAAGAAACAAGTCATTGAGATAGATACCTGATGACTTGATATTTCTTTTAAAGTTCTTTAGTCAGGGTAGAGTTTAGCTCTTTTGGTTACACTGTATTAATGGTGTTTGATATTTTAGGGGTTAAATAGGTCCTTTCAGTGAACTTGGATAGACCAGAAGAGTCAGCGCCCTGAAAATGCTTCTTATTCTACACATCAGCCAGATAGTGGAAGGTGCTTGATGTATAAAAGTGATGTAAATGAGAAAAGTGGGAATTGAAATAGAACAATCTAGTTATCCAAATTTTAAAGGGTTTATTCAAATACATGAAGTGAAGATGTACTCTCTGAAGTCATATCAAAATTTATTACAAAGCCTTTCTAGTTTTTTTTTCCCCATGATCTGTACTCTTTCTATTATTCTTTTCACATTTAGCTTAGGGAGGTGACCCCTCTGTTATAATGAAATTATTCCACTAGGGGAAAAGCTAATCTCCTTCCCATCCAATCAGGATTTCTAACCCTTCTGGTAACAGCATGAAATGAAAGTCTTGGTAGAATGAAAACCATATGCTCCTCGTGATTTTTGCCTGTAACAACGTAGATGTCGACAGAAGTCGCACATATGACTTAGGGGTCGTGGGGCAGCAGATGGCAATATGGGTGCTCCAAGATGCAGCATACTCAGTAGCTAAAAAAGAAAGAAAAAGTAAAAGATTTATGGTCTAATAATACACAAAAAACTGCATTTATAGTGCCAAGGGGGAAAACTGGCAATAAATGAAATATTCCCATGACAAGAGACTTAAGAATAGATCCCAACATCCCTCCATTGTTTTGTCCAACAGATATTTTCTAGTAAAGATTTCAGAAATACCATCAATGTATTCATCGCTATACTAAAAATGATAAAAATATTGCTAAACAAGGATCCATATATTCTAGTGAATCAGACACCCCCACTCCAACCAACCATCTCTCTTCTTTGAATGAATAATATCTATACTTTTCAAAAGTCAAATATATCTTACCCCCATAGTTTGTCCTAATTTACCACATTCAAACTGGATGCTTGCTCTCTGTATTATGAAATACCCAGTATAATTAAAAATAGTCATGAATTTTTTATACTCTACCAAATATTCCTATTTCATTGTTCAAATGTTTTTGCCTAAGAGTCCTTAAGAGTGGAGCCCTTCCTTTCTGTTCCCATGGCCCCAGCATATAGATTGTGTCTAGTCAGTGGTAGGGATTTTCTGAATGAATGCATGACTACATATCTCATCTGATGACATGTTCTGCACAAGTAGAAAATTCAAAAGTACCCATATAATGAACATGAGATTGTCTTTTTTAAAATAAAAGTATAAATGGAAATTTAAATATAGAAGTAACCAAACTAAATTCCAAGTAAGTGAGGAAGAAAAATATTTCCAAAGGGACTCCATAGTTTTTCTAACTAAAAATGCAAAATAACCAGTTTGAAACTTGCTAGAAATAATAAAATTGCTCCATAGGAAGACCAACTGAATATATAAACACAAGGATCATATTTAGAGAAAACAGTAAGATTCCTCTAAGATACTGTTTTAGTCAACTCAGGCTTTGAAAATAAGATACAATCGACTGAGTGGCTTAAATAACAGAATTTTATTTTTCACGGTTCTGGAGCTTGGGTAGGCCAAGATCAAGGTGCTGGTAGATTTGGTTCCTGGTCAGGTATTCTTTGCTGGCAAATTGTACCTTCTGGCTGTGTGTCCTCACATGGGAGGGAGAGAGAGAGAGAGAGTCTCTTCCTCTTCTTATAAGGACACTAATCCCATGACAGTGGCCTCACTCTTTTGACTGCTTCCTAACTGTATTCCCTCCCAAATGCCCCACCTCCAGATACCATCACACTGGGGCATAGAGCTCCAATGTATGGATTTTGAGGCAGACACAAAGATTCAATCCAAAACAGAGACATAAAAAAGATTTGGGAAAGTATAGAAATTCCTTGTTCTTGAATAGGAAGAAAAAATGTAATAAACAATTACTTCTTACTAAATTCACTAGAGTGAATGCAATTCCAATTTAAATAAAACTGTTTTGTAGGCCTTGAAAAGCTATTGGCAGAGATGTTCTTGACTAAATATTAAAACATCCTGCAAAGCTTTATTGATTTTATTGTGTATGGCACAAGACTTGATTGTGAATCTATAGAATAGGTTAGAAAGTGCAGGGAAAATATATACAACTGTAGGTATTTAGCATTAAATATGTCATTGCATATTAATAAATAATAAAATTGAAAAACAGAGAAATGTATACATACACAATGAATTTTCACAGTTCCTTACATGAAAATAAATCTAGACACTTGCAAAACAAAATGCGGTCTAAGAACCTACAGCATCAGCTCATTATATATGCAATTTGGGTCTCTCCCCAAATTGCCTGTCTCAGTCTGTTCAGGCTGCTATAATAAAATGTCACAGACTAGGTGGCTTAAATAACAGAAATTAATTTATCACAGTTCTACAGAGTAGAGGTCTGAGTTCAGAATGCCAACATGCTTGGGTTCTGGTGAAGGCTCTTTCTGGTGTCCTCACACGCAGTGGGGAAGAGATTGAGAGAGAGAGAGAGAGAGAGAGAGAGATAGCTCTCATAAAGTCACTAATCCCATTTTGAGGGCCCTACCCCATGACCTAATTACCTCCCCAAGGCCCCATCTCCAAATATCATCACATTGAAAATTTAGGGTTTCAACATATGAATTTGAGGGGACACAAGCACGTAGTCGATGACATTATTCGGGTCAGGATCTGCATTATAACATATGTCTAGGTGATTGGGGATATATATTAACATTTGAGAAAAACTGTTCAAAGAAATTTCTCTGATGATGAAAATGGTATATATCTGCACTGTCAAAAATAATAACCGTTAGCCTGATGCAGTAGCATGAACCTGTAGTCAGCCTGCTTGGGAAGCTTAGGCAAGACGATTGCTTGAGCCCAGGAATTCAAGGCCAGCTGGGCAGTGTAAGGAGGGCCAGCCCCTGAGAAAATAAAATATAATATAATAGCCACTAGCTACACGTGGCTATTGAGCACTTAAATTTTGGTTAGTATGACTGAGGAATCACATTCAAAATTTTATTTTAATTAATTTAAATTTAAAATCCACATGTAAATAATGGCTACCATATTGAACAATTTATCTCCAGACGTCTGAAATATTTGTATATGAAAACAGTAATTTACGAAAATAAATTTTAACATTATCTTAGAGTGGAGATGGCCCATCTCAAGATAACTAAAGATAAAGTTCGAAACAACTAAGTGATAACAAAGAAAACTGAATACATAAAAATGTAAAACTTTTTTTAAAAATTTATTTTTAACCTTTATGTTAGGTCCGTGGGTTCATGTGAAGGTTGGTTATATTGGTAAACTCATTTCATGGGGGATTGTTGTACAGATTATTTCGTCACCCAGGTATTAAGCCTAGTACCCAATAATTTCCTTGTGCTCATCTCCCTCCTCCCAAACTCCACCCTCAAGTAGACCCCACTATCTGTTATTCTCTTCTTTGTGTTCTTGAGTTCTCATCATTTAGCTACCACTTATAAGTGAGAACATGTGGCGTTTGGCTTTCTGTTCCTCCATTGGTTCAACCATTGCGGAATGCGGTAGGGTGATTCCTCAAAGAGCTAAGAGCAGAATTACCATTCGACCCAGCAGTCTCATTCTGGGTATACTCCGAGGAATATAGATCATTCTACCATAAAGATACAGCATGTGAATGTTCATTGCATTACTATTCACAATAGCAAAGTCATGGAATCAACCTAAACACCCATCAATGACAGATTGGATAAAGAAATTGAGCTACATATACACCATGGAATACTATGCGACCATGAAAAAGAATGAAGTAATGTCTTTTGTGGGAACATGGATGGAGCTGGAGGCTATTATTCTTAAAAATGTAAAACATTTAAGTAGGAAAAGAGTATAAATAAAGTTAACAGTTGTGTATTTCTATATTTTATTATAAATAAACAAGAACTAAACACCATAGCACTAAACAAGGGCAAAGAAAAGGAAGGGGTCAATCATAAATAAGAAATCGAAATGGCAAATACATACAAAAAAATATGTTTAACCTTATAGTAATAAAATGAAAATTAAATCAACAATGGGTCTTAGTTTTTCATAATAGCTCATGCTGGCATAAATGTGGAGAAATGAATAGTGGTGTAAATGCACACAACCAAAATGTGAGGAAATATGATAGTTTCAATTTTTTAATGTGCACAGTCTTTGAAATAATAATTTTACTTTCAGGACATGGTAAGTGTGCCAGACTATATGTTTGAGACTACTCATGGTTTGGAATAGCAAAAATGTTAAAGCTTCCTATGTGTCTAAAAACAGGAGAGTGAAAGATATTATGTAACAATTAAAATCATAATATAGGTCTATATTCATTTATGTGAATGTGGGTATTGTGAGGAGGGCAAGAGCATTAGCTCTGAGAAGGAACCACTGGGCTAGTGTACTGCTTACCCTGTAACCTAACTATGTGACAATGGGAAAGATATATAATTTCTCTCTGCCTCAATTTTTTTTTCTGAAATCAGCAATAAGGATAGTATAAACTTACACATTTATATTAAAGTTTAAATTAGTTATATGTAAAAGCCTATGTAAAATAACTATATTTAGAATTTAATAACTATCAATAAATGCTAGCTGATCTTTTCTCTAATTTTTATTTTAAGTTCTGGGGTACATGTGCAGAATGTGCAGTTTTATTACACAGGTAAACATGTGGCATGGTGGTTTGCTGTACCTATCAACCCATCACCTAGGTATTAAGCCCAGCAAGCATTAGCTATTATTCCTAATGTTCGCCCTACCCCCACCCCATGACAGGCCCCAGTGTGTATTGTTCCCCTCCCTGTGTCCGTGTGTTCTCATTGTTCAGATCCTACTTATAAGTGAGAACACGCAGTGCTTGGTTTTCTGTTCCTGTGTTAGTTTGCTGAGGATAATGGTTTCCAGCTCCATTCACGTCCCTGGAAAGGACATGGTCTCATTCCTTTTTATGTCTGCATGGTATTCCCATCAATGATAGATTAGATAAAGAAAATGTGCTATATAACACGATAACTGATATTTCAGTAGATGTTATAATAGTAATAAGAAAGTACATGGAAAGATAATCAGTAATAGGTCTGCCTTTGCCAAGTCACCCATTAGTTCATGAGTGGCCATTTAACTTCCTTTACTATTTCACTTGAAATACTGTTTCATCCTGTCTTTCATGACATTGGATTCTTCTGTTTTTCCTCTTATTTCAATGCCTTCTTCCTCCTGGTTTCTTTGCTGACTCCCTCCTCTGTTTAAGTTCTAAGTGTCGGAATGCTCCAGATCTCAGGCCTGGCTCTCTGTCCTTTCTCTATCCATATTTTCTTCCTGATCCTTCAGTCTAAAAATGAAAGCCACCAGTCCCTTTATTACATTGACTGGATACATTCCATTGCAAATACATACCACCATTTGAATGATCTTGTTTACACACACATTTGTAGAATATATTCTTAATACTGGTAATTTTATTAGTTTCTCCTTACTAAGATGTAAGTCCCATGAGAATAAGAACCTTGTAAGTGCTTGTTCATCTTTGCATCCCAGCATATGGATCAGTGTCTTGTATAAGAATTCTTGAATGAAAATTTATTGAATAACTGTATTACCTAGGAAAGAACATCTTTTAGAACATGTGCATACCTATAATGCTTTTGCATAAACATAATATTCACAATAACAACAGTAATAGCAAGCACATACACAATGTTTATTATGTGCCCTACTTATATTAACTAAATCGTTCAATCACCACACTAATTTTAAGAGATAGGCACTTTAATTCTTCTCATTTTAAAAATTAGAGTATTGAGGCAAACAGAGTTGAAGTGATGTCTAAGGCTATGCAACTATTACATGTAGAGGAAAATGCATATTATAGAAAAAAAATAGCATAATTTTGTTTATATCTGGCACTTGTCTATTTTTTATTTAAAAATAAATGTCTGTGTTGCTTAGGTCTCCCCAATAGGTGTATACTCTTTTTACAATACTTTTATATGGTAATTTTAAGGGAAATGTAAAATCCTATCTTCGCAAAACTACCCCCGAAAGAAGAGCCTTTGGAATCTGTGGGTTTCCACTTAATTTTAAAATAAGAAGGCAGGAGGATTTGTGGAATAGAAATGCCTCCAATGCATTACCAAGTTGGCAGTATCTGCAACAAAGAGATAAAAATTCAAAAGTAAGTATGAGTGTATTGGGCAGATAGGATTTGGGGCAAAGTAATAAAGAAAGCAGGGGATTGCAGGTGGAAACAGAACCTGCCTAATGAAAACATTTAAAACAGAGTTTAGGAGATGATGTCCTTCAGGTTTGGGGGCAGATTGGTTTTCAGTGACTGGCTTCCTTGATGCTGAGCCAAGTCTTGCCCACTTTTTCAGCTTCTGTCACATAAAATACTATAGCTTGTTTCACCTAAAGTGGGAACACTGTAGTTTTCCTTAAGCTCACACAGAGTTGATAAGTATTTGAAAATACCCATCAGTAATTAGAGAACAGTGGAAGAAACAAATGAGAGCTGCAGCCTACAGTATATTCTCCAAGTCTATTTCCTCACTTCATTTAGTTAATTCAAGTATAGCAATTTGAGAGAATGTTAAGGCATATGAAGTGGTCACAAGAAATTGATTACTAAAGTAAAACATGAGGACCTAACATTCTCAAAACTTGACAATCAACAAAATAATAAATTCACAATTATATTCCTCCATGTCCTGATTTTTTTTTAACTCTAGGTTGACTATAAATTAAATTAAAGGTGCTCTCAGATAAAATTTCAGTTTAATTGTTCTGTAGTACTCTCTATATGGCTGGCCATTATTGTGAGGTCAAATTTAAATATAGAAACAGGATTTTGGAGATAATCTAGTCTAACCCCTTCATTAAACAGATCAGGAAAACGAAGCTCAGAAAGTCAGGCAGCTTGCCTAGGAACACAGCACTGCTTCTTTGGGTGTTGAGGACTCATTTCTTCTAGTGTGTAACACTTTATCTTCATTCATAGATCTTCTCCTTAGCTCTCTTTCCAGGAGGTTAAGAAGAATAAACTACTGGATTTCAAATAGAAATTAAGGAGTAAATTAAAGAGTAAACAATTTTGTACAGAGAAAGAGGCACTAAAATATCCACTGGGATATGAGACAGATTAGGCCAGCCTTGGTAAAATTGTGAAGTGGTTTTCTGGAGACCCCAGGAATCTCTAGCTCCATTCTACTCCCTCAGGCAAGTGCCTTACACCCTCTCCTTGACTCCTGAAAACTACAAACTACAAGCAACAAAACTAATAACAGATTGTCTCTTGACAATCTGTTATTAGTTCCAGTTTTGCACTCATGACTTCCTCTATTTGAGAAGCTTTTCCCCCAGATACCTGTGTGTCTATCTTTGATGCTTTCTCCAACCTCTTTCATGAACACCACCCCCAGTCTCTCATATTACCCAGTTGGCTATAGAGCTAGATTAAGCCAGGTTTACATTATGGCTTTAGTCTTTGTTAGCTGTGTAACCTTGAACAATGATTTAATTTCTCTGTGGTTCAACAACTCATCATTAAAGTTGCAAGGGTACTTACCTTACAGAGTTGTGATAATTAAATGAGTTAATATTTGCAAGATGCAAAACATTAGCTCCTGTTGCCCTATTTATTACCTTTCTTTTCAATTTTTGAGACATGGTCTCGCTCTGGCACCCAGGCTGGAGTGCAGTGGCATGATCATGGCTCTCTACAACCTCTTCCTCCTGGGCTCAAACAATCTTCCCACCTCACTCTCCAGAGTAACTGGAACTAAAGGCAGGTGCCACCACACCCAGCTAACTTTTGTATTTTTTTAGTAGAGATGGGGTTTCCCCATGTTGCTCAGATTGGTTTCAAACTCCTGCAATCAAGTAATCCACCTGCCTCAGCCTCCCAAAGTGCTGGGATTACAGACATGAACCACCGCGCCCGGCCTTTAGTACCTTTCATGTATTTGTATTATGTTATCTTAATATATTTACTCATTTATTAATTAATTGTTTATCTCTGCTGTTAAGATAAAATTCTAGGAGAGTAAGGAACTTGATTTTCTTTTCTTTTTCTTTTTTCTTTCAAGACAGGTTCTCGCTTTGTCAGCCAGGGTGGAGTGCAGTGGTATGATCACAATCACAGCTCACAGCATCCTCAACTTCCTGGGTGCAAGCGATTCTCCCACATGAGCCTCCCAAGCAGCTGGGACCATAGGTGTAGACCATTATGCTCAGTTAATTTTTAAAACACTTTTTGTAGAGATGGGGTCTTACTATATTGCCCAGGCTGCTCTTGAACTCCTAGGCTCAAGTAATCCTCTTATCTCAGCCTCCCAAATGATTTTCTTTTTCAGCTTATATCCCAAGTATTCAGAAAGTTTCTTTGCAAAGAGAAGGCCCTCAGTAACTATTTCTTAAGGAGCCAACAGTCATTCACATTTCAGTGGGCACTCAGGTATGTCCTCAGGCCCCAAAAGCCCCAGCTTCATTTTTTTTTTTTTTTTTTTTACTTTAGGTTCTGAACGTGCAGGTTTGTTACATAGGTGTACATGTGCCATGGTGGCTTGCTGCGCCTATCAGCCTGTCATCTAGGTTTTAAGCCCCGCATGCATTGAGGATTTGTCCTAATGCTCTCCCTCCCCTTTCCCCCAGCCCCCAACAGACCCCAGTGTGCGGTGTTCCCCTCCCTGTGTCCATGTGTTCTCATTGTTCAACTCCCACTTATGAGTGAGAACATGTGGTGGTTGGTTGTCTGTTCCTGTGTTAGTTTGCTGAGGATGACGGTTTTCAGCTTCATCCATGTCCCTGCAAAGGACATAAACTCGTCCTTTTTTATAGCTGCATAGTATTCCATGTGTATATGTGCCACATTTTCTTTATCCTGTCTCTCACTGATGGACATTTGGGTTGGTTCCAAGTTTGCTACTGTAAATAGTGCTGCAACAGACATACATGTGCACGTGTCTTTATAGTAGAATGATGTATAATCTTTTGGGTATATACCTAGTAATGGGATTGCCCAGCCTCATTTTTCACCACTGAATGAAGCTCTGTTGTGTTTAAAGGTGTTTCAGGCCTCAGTAAGGAAGACTGTAGAAGGTGTTGCAGACTCATGTGTACAGGCACAACCAATTCTGTGTCTATGTGAGTGACCTCTGAGTGCTGAGCAGAGTTCTTTCCCCAAGTGGTTTTCCCACGTGAACCACAATAGTTTCTGGAATTCCATTCTCTTCTTCACTTAAGCTCAGTCTTTAACAGAGGTTCACTAAAATATTCAATGCAAGATATCTGTATTCATATACACGTGAATTCTAACTTCTAGGTTATCAACTAGTTTAATCATTTTGCTAGTAAATAGGACTCTGACAACAAAACCAAAGTTTGTGGTTATACTCACCTAATTAATCTGACCAGCACTATGTAAGTATCTAAACAACAGTACAGGCAAAATGATAGAAATGAAATGTGGAGGCAACATAGCTTATTAATTTTTTTGCTATGGAAACTTTATATTTTAAAAAATTTCTTCAACTTTTAGTTTTTCTCCATTCTATGTCTGAAATAAATGAATATGAGATAGAATGCCAAACAATCAAACAATATATAGAAAGCCATGTCTTGGGAAATGAAATAAACGAGCCTTAGAAAAGTCAAGGATAGCCGGGCGCGGTGGCTCAAGCCTGTAATCCCAGCACTTTGGGAGGCCGAGACGGGCGGATCACGAGGTCAGGAGATCGAGAGACGATCCCGGCTAACACGGTGAAACCCCGTCTCTACTAAAAAATACAAAAAAAAATAGCCGGGCGAGGTGGCGGGCGCCTGTAGTCCCAGCTACTCAGGAGGCTGAGGCAGGAGAATGGCGTAAACCCGGGAGGCGGAGCTTGCAGTGAGCTGAGATCCGGCCATTGCACTCCAGCCTGGGTGACAGAGCAAGACTCCGTCTCAAAAAAAAAAAAAAAAAGAAAAGTCAAGGATGAAAGAAAATCAACTGCTTTCCAAGTTTAGGTCACATTTGACCTAAAGTCTAAGAGACCAGCAATAGATCTGAAGGAAGTACAGATAATCAGGCCAAGCATAAATATCACCAGAGGTAAGGAAATGTGAGGAACTGATTTTGGAAGTGAAAAAAACTTTTGAAGACATGGATCCCAACAGCTACCTGGTGCAGGAGCTACAATCAGTAGGCATTCAATAACTGCTGCTTATTGAATAATGTATAGCATAGAGGTAATAGGCTTTTTCCTTCTTTCTTCCTTTCTTTCTTTGTTTCTTTTTCTTTCTTTCATTCTTTTTCCCTCTTTCTTTCCTCCTTCTTCTTCATATTGTTGTTATTATTATACTTCCTATGGCCGTACAAATTAAAAGCACAATTAAATTAATATTTATTTTGTGCTCCCACCAATTAAGTAAAAATAACTTAAAACAAATTTTTGTGACTGAATTCTACCTGGGAATCTAGTGAAAATGTTTTGAGATGAGGGGGAGAAAGAATGCAGAGATAGAAGAGGATAGACTCACTGCTTCATTTATTTTACAGTTTAGATTAGCGCTTGGAAAAGTCGAGAGATTTTTGTTAAATTTTCACTTATATACCTGCTGATGTTTAGAAGAACCATTTCAATAAACTTGTGTTTCTATTCCCTATTAATAAAATAGGGGCTATGAATTACTTTGTCTACACAAACAAAATAAAACCATATTAAAATTATGAGACTACAATTATAAGAAAACCATATTATGTTAAATGACATAACATAAAGCAGATATATAAAATTAATTTTTCCAATGTCTTTATTTTATAAGAACATGGCACCACAAAAGTTGTTATTTGTGCAGTCCACCAATGATCAATCTGTGGTAAGATTCTAATTTTCTCACTCCTAGTTTGCTGCTCTTTCTCCCAGCAGGACGACCTGGAAGAACAGAGGCTGGAATAGATGTGACCAAACTTCTACTTCTTCATCTAGAAAACAATATTTTGTGCTCAGGTGTGTTCCCAGGTACATTCACCTAGAAAATCATGTAGTGAGCAGCTTACTGCAAAGTGTATGTAACTGCATGTATACAGAGAGTCATCCCTCATATCCACAGGGGATTGGTTCAAGGACACGTGCAGATATCAAAATCTGTGGATGCTCAAGTCTCTTATGTAATAAAATGGTGTAATATGTTCAGTATTTTAAAATTTTTACACATATTCTTCCATGTACTTTAAATCATCTCTAGATTACTTATAATAGCTAATACATTGTAAATAATGTGTAAATAGTTGTTATACTGAATTTTGTATTATTTTTATTTTTATATTGTTTTTAGTTGTTTTTTGACTAATATTTTCAATCCATAGTTACTTGAATCCACAGACACATACAAATGGCCAACTATATTCTCAGAGTAAATGCACCACCATAATTTTAGAATCTACCCATTTGTATGTTAATGTAAAGCTATATTAAGATACAAGATTTGAAAAGAAGTGGCTTTTAGTAGATGCTCTAAATTTTATTTTATAATACAATCAGGGTAGGGCATTCAGCATGGATATACCATTAGCAAACAGGTAGTAAAAATCCAAATAAAAAATAAATTTTAAAAAGTTAGTGCAAGTCTAATGTAATTACAACTGATTTATAGTACAATATTTATTTTGAATGGAGACTCTTATCTCATTTAAAATATTCCAAGCATTGTGTATATGGATTAAAGTTTTTTATCCATTAAAAGAAAACATACAAATTGCAGGATGCTCTAATAAAGCAAAACCAAACCCCAAATGATAAATGCACACAGCCTATTTTAATCTGAGGCCCTCTGTGAAAGGCTATGCATTTACTTTTACAAAAAGAAATAAATGTACAATCATCTGAAATCATCTAAAAACCAACATAAACTACTTACAGTATCTTTAATTTGCTATCTTCCATTATTTTCTTACGGATTTTTTAATGGAAATGTTTTGCTATGAAAATGCACGTAAAATTTGACAGGTTATGTTTTAAACCCATTAAAAGCTATACTGTGCTCCTTATACCCAGGTCCTAAAACTAATAATCATATGCAACAAATAATGTATATGTATGAATCCATTCTCACACTGCTATAAAGAACTACCTGAGACTGGGTAATTTATGAAGAAAAGAGGTTTAATTGACTCACAGTTCCACAGGCTGTCCAGGAAAAATGGTTGGGTAGGCCTCAGGAAACTTACAGTCATGGCAGAAGAGCGAAGGGGAAGCAAGCACATTCTTCATATGGTGGAGCAGGAGAGAGAGTGAAGGGGAAGTGCTACAAACTTTTAAACTACCAGATCTCAAAAGAACTCACTCACTATCATGAGAACAGCAAGGCGGAAAATCTGTCACCATGATCCAATCACCCCCCAATAGGTCCCTCCCCCAACACTGGGAATTGCAATTCCATATGAGATTTGGGTGGGGACACAGAGCCAAACCATGTCATTTTGCCCTTGGTCCCTTCCAAGTCTCATGTTCTCACATTTCAAAATACAATCATGCCTTTCCAAGAGTCCCCCAAAGTCTTAATTCATTCCAGCATTTTACTTAAAAGTCTAAGTCCAAAGTCTCATCTCAGTCCCTTCTGTCTATGACCCTGTAAAATCAAAAACAAGTTAGTTACTTCCAAGAAACAATGAGAGTACAGGAATTGGGTAAATGCCTCTATTCAAAAAGGGAGAAATTGCTCAAAATAAAGGAGATATAGGCCCCATGAAAATCCAAAACCCAGCACGGCAGTTATTAAATCTTAAAGCTTTCAAACTAATCTCCTTGACTACATGTCTCATATCCAAGGTACACCGATGTAACGGGTAATATCCCAAAGCCTTGGGCAGCTCCAGTCTTGTGGCTTTGCAGGGTACAGCCCCTGTGGCTGCTTTTATGGGCTAGTGTTGAGTGCCTGCAGCTTTTCCAGGTGCACAGTGCAAGCTGTCAGAGGATCTACCATTCTGGGGTCTGGAGGACAGTGACCCTCTTCTCACACCTGCACTAGGCAGTGTTCACGTGGGGATTCTGTGTGGGAACTCCAACCCCACATTTCCCTGCAGCACTGCCCTAGTAGAGGTTCTCCATTAGGGCTTTGTTTCTGCAGAAGACTTCTGCCTGAACATCAATGCATTTCCATACATCCTCTGAAATCTAGGCAGAGGTTCCCCAGCTTCAACTCTTGCCTTCTAAGCACCCACAGGCCAACAACACATGGAAGGTGCCAACGCTTAGGGCTTGCACCTTCTGAAGCAACAGCCCAAACTATATATTTGCCCCTTTTAGCCACAGCTAGAATTGGAGTAGCTGGGACATATGGCACCATGTCCCCAGGCTGCACAGAGCAGTGGGGCTTTCAGTCCCACAAAAGCATTTTTCCGTCCTACACCTCTGGCCCTATGATGGAAGGGGCTGCCATGAAGGTCTCTAAAGTGCCCTAAAGGCATTTTTCCCATTGTCTTGGCTACTAACATTTGGCTTTTCTTTACTTATGCCAATTTCTGCAGTCTTGAATTCCTCCCTAGAAAATGAGTTTTTGTTTTCTGCCACATAATTGGGCTGCAAATTTTCCAAACTTTTATGCTCTGCTTCCCTTTTAAATATAAGTTTTAGTTTCAGGTCATTTATTTGCTTATAAAAATGAACATAGGCTTGCAGATGCAGCCAGGCCACATATTGAATGCTATGCTGCTTAGAAATTCTTCCATCAGCTACCCTAAATCATCTCTCTCAAGTTCAAAGTTCCACAGATCTCTAGAGCCAGGGTAAAATGTCACCAGTCTCTGTGCTAAGGCATAGCAAGAGTGACCAGTTCCCAGTAAGTTCCTCGTCTCTATCTGAAACCACCTCAGCCTGGACTTTACTGTCCATATCACTATCAGCATTTTGGTCACAACCATTTAACAAGTCTCTAAGAAGTTACAAACTTTCCCTCATCTTTATGTCTTCTTCTGAGCCCTCCAAAACTGTTCCCACCTTTGCCCATTACCGAGTTCCAAAGTTGATTCCACATTTTCATTTCCTTCCACTTTCATTCCACCTTTATAGGTGAGATGAAGCCAAAGGTACTTTATAGCAATGTCCCACTCCTGGTAGCAATTTTCTGTATCAATTCATTCTCACACTGCTATAAAGAACTATGTGAGACTGGGTAATTTATGAAGAAAAGGTTTAACTGACTCAGAGTTTTGCAGGTTGTACAGGAAGCATGATTGGGGAGGCCTCAGGAAACTTACAATCATGGCCGAAGGGCAAAGGGGAATCAAGTACCTTCTTCACATGGCAGAGCAGGAGAGAGAGTGTGAAGGGGGAGTGCTACACATTTTTAAACAACCAGATCTCGTGAGAATTCACTATCATAACAACAGTAAGAGCGAAACCTGTCCCCATGATCCAATCACCTCCTGCCATGTCCTTCCCACAATATTGGAAATTACAATTTGACATGAGATTTGGGTGGGGACACAGAACCAAACCATATCATTGTACAACCTAAACAAGTATTCAATTGAATTGAAAGATTTTGCTGTTCCAAATATACATTATATATTATATATATATTAATATTATATATATATATTCTAAACTCATTTATGTCTTCCTATGTAGGCAAACACGAGAAAAAAGAAAATTGTCTGATACTCAATGTTTACTTGATGTTTCTTCTAAGTTTTCACCTCGAGTCACATTGGAGGTTCCACATTTTTTCACTCTGCTATATGGTGTCACTAAATACTAATAGGGCAATTCCATGGGGATACAGTCACAAAGTCAACTATTTTTGTTATAGAGTTTATCCTGATTTATGAATGAGAACTCTTGCTTGTGGCAGAAACAAGACTTAATGAACTTAGAAAGGAGAGTCATTTTTTCTTTAAATCATGGTATGTTGTTTTCATCTTCAGTGTCTGAACAATCAATGGTCTGAGGGCTGGATTTGGTGCACACAAGAGAATATAGACATGGGGTCAAATGCCAAAAAGAGAGTCTCATGCCATCTCTTGCATATTCTTTCAGTTCACCTTGGCTTGATTTTCTCTAAATACAAAGTAGTTTTCTTCACATGACAGTGGACATGGCTGTCAATAGTTCTCAAGATCCATAGCATACAGTTTTCATCACCTAGAGGAATTATCCATATTTGAAGTACCAGGAGAGAAGGGAGAAAGGACAGAATACATCTGTTTCCTTTAAAGCCATTACCTGAAAAATCCACAAATCACTAGTCCTTAAATGCTACCAGTCAGATTTTTGACCCATGGCCAAACTTATCTGCAAGAAACACTGAAAAAGTTGCCTTAACCAAGGCAACCATGTATCCCCATAAATTTCAAGAAATCTGTTAAAGAATAATATGAATATTAAAGGACAACTAAAATTCCACAATTATGGCAATGAAGATATAAGAATAACTCAAGCATTAATAGATGGATGTAACTGAGTTACAAAGAGGAACCAAAAGAAATGTGTTTCCCAAAATAAGACAGAAGGCTTTAGAACAGGGGTCACCAATTTCATGTTCTAGAGCCCCACGGGTATATGTTCGTGCCTGTTAGGAACCAGGCCACACAGCAGGAGGTGAGTAGTGGGCAACTGTGTGAAGCTTCATCTGTATTTACAGTTGCTCCCCACTGCTCACATTACCGCCTAAGCCCCGCCTCCTGTCAAATCAGCAGTGGCATTAGATTCTCATAGGAACACAAACCCTATTGTGAACTGCACATGCGAGGGATCAAGGTTGCTTACTCATTATGAGAATTAAATGCCTGATAATCTGTCACTGTCTCCCATCATTCCCACATAGGACCATCTAATTGCAGGAAAACAAGCTCAAGGCTCCCACTGATTCTACATTATAGTGAGTTGTATAATCATTTCATTATATATTACAATGTAATAATAATAGTGATAAAGTACATAATAAATGTAATGCACTTGAATCATGCTGAGACTATCCCCCTGACCCACCCCAGCCTGTTGAAAAATTGTCTTCCATCAAACCAGTCCCTGATGCCAAAAAGGTTGGGACCTCTACTTTAGAAGACATCCTTTAAAAAAAAATTCATTTTTATGGCTGAATAGTACTCCATTTTGTATAAGTACCACATTTTCTTTATTCATGGATGAAATTGAAGGTCATTATGCTAAATGAAATAAGCCAGGCACATAAAAACAAACATCACATGTTCTCACTTATTTGCGGGGTCTAAAAATCAAAACAGTTGAACTAATGGAAATAGAGAGTAGAAGCATGGTTACCAGAGTCTGGGAAGGGTAGTGAAACAGGAGTGAGGAGGTGAGCATGGTTAATGGGTATAAAATTAGTTAGAAAGAATAAGACCTAGTATTTGATAGCACAACAGGGTGATTTTAGTCAATAACAATTTAGTCGCACATATAAAAATAGTAAAAGAGAATAATTGGATTGTTTGTACCACAAAAGACAAATGTTTGAGGGGATGAATACCCCATTTTCCATAATGCAATTATTACGCATTGCATGCCTGTATCAAAACATTTCATGTCGCTCATAAGTATATACATATACATGTACTCACAAAAATTTTAAAAAATGTTTTAAAAAAACTCATTACTGCAAATAAGGCTTTTACTTTCGAATTATTTTTTACAACATTTTTAGCTGGCTAACAAAATTAAGGTCAAAGCAGTTTAGTTTTGGTTTCCTCCATTGTATTACAGTAGTTTTGTTTAAAAGTTTAATGAGTGAGTGCTCTTGTCAGGAAACTCAGGAACCTGTTTGCTTTCAAAGAGAATATTGCTTCCTTAATAATAACATCTGAACTTCTAAAAGCTCTGATTAAGAGATTAAAAAGAATGTGCTAGACCCTGCCAGTTGAGTAACTGCTCACTAGGTGAAAAAGTAGGACATCAGAAACACAGAGTAATTTTCTCCAACAAGTGTTAAATGGTACTTCAGTGAAGCCGTGCTGACTCCCTCATTCTAAGTACCTATTTAAGATCTTGGAGCAGCTGAGTCACGCAGTAGAGCCTGACCCAATCCACTTTTCAATTGCTCTCCTCGTTCCATACAAAAAGCAGAAACAATTAAACCTCTTTCAGGTACCCAAATCAGTGACACCCCCAAAATATTGTCAGCACCTGATGTAGTGCCTATGGCGTTCTCTAATGGAGATCTATTATGTGCACCTAAATATCTTTCACATTTTAAATCTGATGAGTAATCCTTTGTATCACCTCCTGCCAAAATATCTATTGTATATTTTAACTAGGAGAGGATGGCTGCCATGTAACTAAATTGGAAGCATGGATATTTTTAGTGCTTGGTGAAAAAACTTACATAAAGAGCAACTCTATTCACCCTATTGAGATCTTCTTATGTAAAAGGCCTGGCACGAGTGTAAAGTATTATTATGACTATAAAAGCGCCTCAATCTGTAATCATAGGAAAGGCAGTATTATAGAGAAATACCATTCAGTTGCATGGCAACTGAATCCTAGTGGAGTTAGTTGCCACGCAGAGGAGTTATTATGAGTGCTTCGATGCAGCCCAGCCAAAAGAGCACTCAGACCACAAGCAGGTAAACACCTACCTGTTGCCTGAGGACATTTTCTCCTCCACCCTGGTAGTCAAATGAAATTGAAGATGAAGATGTGGGTTTGCTTCCCAATGCAGGGCCTGAATACCAGTTAAGGTTGTTTTGTTTGACAGATGTCTAGCACCTTGGTTTATTGTGTAAGCAAGAAAAAGCACCCACATCACAGTGTCAGCAACAATTGGAAATCCACAGCCAGAGCTTGTGCCAAATTCAGATGATTCTAGAAATGTAAATATACGTTACTAGCCTCCAAAATGGGTGTGGTGTAAAAGCTCAAGGTTTTCTCTTGTTAAAAAATAAAAATGTAAGTGCTTGATATTGGGTTGTTATGTTTTATCTTCCAGCATTCGTTCTTTTTGCAAAGAATAGCAATTTCAGCTTCTTTTGAGAACTACACTTTCCTCATTGTCAATCATGCAGTTTGGGTGAATCCCATCTGTGGCAGGGATGGGCAGGTGATCCAGACCCAGCCCATTCATCTATTTCATTTATCTGATAACACTGAAATTGGGTTAGGGTTGGGCATAAAACAAAGCCAGGTGAATAAGACCCATTCTGAGGCTTCTGATGGAAGCTTTGTGAAAGAAGTGCTCTCTTTCTGCTGGGCAGTCTTAGTTGGCAGAGGTTCCTCAGGAGGTGGCCACCTTGCCTCCTGTGGACATGCTTTACTAACTTACCCAGAGTGAAGCCAGCTCTGAGGAATGCAGGGCCAAGAGATGCAGGAGACAGCTTGTTAATTGCATCATTCCAACACCTGCATCCTGCTGGGACAAAAATCCCTCCCCCAAACTTTGGCAATAGGCAATTTATTTGTCTTTTAAATTTAAGCTATTTTGAATTAGGTTCCTGCCCTTTGCAAGAAAACAGGTTCCTACCAATATTCAGCACAAACTTGAACTTTGGAGTTTACATCTGCTCTCTACCACTTACTAACCGTGTGACCTGAGCAAACTACATACGTTTTCTGGGCTGCAGAATCTTTGTTTTTAAAATGAGCCTAATAATGGTACCTTGTTTGTGTTAAATGAGACAGTGCATGTGAAGAACTTATCCAAGTTCCTGGAATAAAAGATGAGCTCAGTGTCAGGCCTCTGAGCCCAAGCCAAGCCATCGCATCCCCTGTGACTTGCACGTATACACCCAGATGGCCTGAAGTAACTGAAGAATCACAAAAGAAGTGGAAATGCCCTGCCCCGCCTTAACCAATGACATTGCACCACAAAAGAAGTGAAAATGGCCGGTCCTTGCCTTAGGTGATGACATTACCTTGTGAAAGTCCTTTTCCTGGCTCATCCTGGCTCAAAAATCTCCCCTACTGAGCACTTTGTGACCCCCACTCCTGCCCACCAGAGAACAACCCCCCTTTGACTGTAATTTTCCTTTACCTACCCAAATCCTATAAAATGGCCCCACCCTTATCTCCCTTCACTGACTCTTTTCGGACTCAGCCCACCTGCACCCAGGTGATTAAAAAGCTTTATTGCTCACACAAAGCCTGTTTGGTGGTCTCTTCACATGGACATGCATGACACTCAGTAAGTGGCATTTAATATTTGTTAAAGATTTACAAGTGTATTTCTATGAGTTGAGTGGAGTATGTGATGTGCAGAGAACATGACCCTTTCAGGGATATCCTCCATCACTTATATACTACTCTCTGGACCCCTAGTTCTTGAATTTCATTTTACCCAAGAAACACTAGTGAGCCTTTGATAGGTTCAAAAAATTCCTCTTACACCAAGGTCCTTGGAGCATTGCAAGAGAGTAGTGTAGGCCACTACTACTCAAGCAACCTGTGGATTTGCATCTTTGTCTTATGATTGAGGGAACCCTCCCTGGGTCTTGTTCCCACAAAGCACACTTCCCTCTCTTCTCTCTTAGAAAACTGATAGACTCTTAAGCCTTCAAAGCCATGCTGGGAAGTCCTCTGCATTAAGATTTTACTCTGCCATGCAAAATTTCTTTGTAGTGATAAAACACCAGGTACAGGGATACATCATTGGAAGGAGAATATGACAAAAGAAAAAATACAGAAAGCACAAAATAGAAATTAATATCTCAATATATAGTTAATATTCAGTGAGTTGTCACAACACCCCCTGTGTTAAGTAGAAATCCCCACCCTGCTTATATCTGTAACTTTTTCGTGGCACCTGTAGGCCAAATAAATACCATTTATTAAAATGCTTAGGTCCAAATGCCTAAATAACTATATTGCAATAACCTAATATCAATTTGAAAAAATAATACATTAATATTGAACAAAAATATTTTTATTTAAAAATATCCACAATGATTTACTAAAATGCTGTGCACACATATCAGATGTTGCACAATTACTCAAAATGCAAAACCAGTTTGGGCATTGCCAACCTCATTGCCTGTTCCTCGTTGACTTTTGCATGACACTTGCTTTTTATCACAACCACTATCAAAACCCAGCTTCACAAAGATATGACAGCGTCAAAAATAATGTTGTCCAATCCTACATTTAAACCCAAAATCTCTCTGCTCTAAGTTTGCTGCTGGCACTCAGGGGCACCTGGGCACAGTTTGGGGACTGTGATGCAAAGACATTTCCAAGTGTTACCTTATGTTAAGGAAAAAACAGCCTTGTGAGGAGAGGAACTTTAGTCAGGTGTCAAAGACAAAGAAACCAGATTTTTAGGCATAATAATTTGTTTAAAGTTACTAAATAGGGGAAGGCAGGTACTACTCAGGGCCTCCAAATTTCCTGCCTTCAACCATTACTCTGTTTTGTCTAAAGCAGGAAAAAATGTATTTATGTTTTTCATGATGTTGTTAATTTCACTCCTTAATTTATACAGTCACACATAAAATATCTCATAAACACTAACTTTGTGCTCACTGCCAAGCTTGGGTCCGAAAATTCAGAATAAGTAAGAACTCAGAAAGCAGAGCGGATAAATAAGGACAATAAACGTTTGTAAAGGTGCTGTCACAGAGTATAGAGGGTACCATGGGGATCCACAATCATAAAACCTTCATTGACTATCTCATGCCTCAGGAGAAGTTGATATGATTAAGCAGCCTCAAGATACCATCACATTGTTCAAAAATTGTCATCTCCAGCCAAAGCAGTAATACACACAAACTGCCAAAGATCCTAAACTGTCTGAGAAAAGGGGGGTGCAGAATGTTAGGGAGGCAGGAAGGATGAGGCATATCTAGATATAGGGCTGAAGAATAAGGGAGAGGTCCGATTATCAGCATTTTCCCAGGAATAGCAGTACATCAGTGTGTCTCCAAAAAGTGACATGGAAGCTGGAAAGTTGATTCCTAAAAAAAGGATCCCCATAACTGTTGAAGAACCACTCTTGGGTTTCAAAATGAGCAGAAGCATTATAAAAGCTTTGAGAATATCTGCTGCTTCAACAAAAAACAACAGTAACCAAAAGCTTTTTTCTGAGTGTTTCTAGTCCTTGGAAACAGTGCACTCTAGGAGCCACTGCTTGTGGCAACAGGGAGCTTTGCCTTCTCACTCACCTCTGACAATGACACTTCTTTAAACTGTTTCAGATAAATCTGTTTATCTTTTAAAAAATGCACATGCTAACTTTATTTATTTATTTATTTATTTTTGGGATGTTGGGAGGAGATGATAGGTTGATATAAGGATGATGCTTATAATCCAAGTGGTCCAGTGTCTATGACCTCCAGCCCAGGGATGCAAGTAACTACCAGAAATTTTAGGTATAACAGTGAGTTTGCAACCTGAGCAGCTCTGATTCCGTGTTCTGAACAGAAGCACGTGTGACTTCAGTTACAAGTTCTATGAAAGAAGCAGAGCCCTGTAGACAGGGTGGAGCTGAAATAAATATGTATGCCAAAATCTCCTTCAAGGGGAGAGCAAGGTTGTCTCTACTCAAGGGTAGAATTGGCTCTGTTACAATTCAAACATACCATAAAAATGCTTAATGATGCATTTTCACAAGGCTTGCCCATCAAAGTCCCTGCGTGCCTGATCTTACAATTGCGATGCTAATGGATCAGAGTTGGAGGGAGATTTATTACCAAATTAATGGGGAAGTGGCCATATACCAATAATGGTTATAATATATTGAGCATTTGCAATGTGCTAAGACCTGTATGAAATGTTTTACATGCCTCTGCTCAAATATCAAACAACTCTGAAGAGCAGATATAAGCAGTTCTAATTTTACTGACGGGGAAGTGAATTGTAAAAGCATCATGCCCATGATGTTAGCGCTGTAGCAGAATGGGAATATAAATATGAAGAAGCCCAAGTCCACGGTCTTCATTGCTATTTCTATTTTTTTTTAACAAACATATTACAATAAAGCCATTTCCAAAAATGTGTGCTTTATTTTGTGTAATGACACCAAGAGATTTCCAGCATTCAGGTCCCAAGGAGGCTTTGATGTTTGAAGCTATGTTTCAGGCATCAGGATCCCTGCCTCAGCTGAGAGGAGAGAGGGGAGAGTGCCTGACTGATCTTTCTCACGTTGTTTCCTGACAAACCTCTGGGATCTGATCCAACAAGGGCGGATGTGATTGGAAGCTCTGCATATCAATAATCCCTTCATTAAAGGTTTTAGACACCTGGCTTCACTGAACTGCTTCACGAAACTTGTGTGTGAAAAGATCCCTGGAGTCTTCCGCATGGTGAAAGTACAGTTAGCAAGCAGGTCTAACCTGTATTTCTTGATCAAACTCTTCTGGTTACCAGTATACTAAGATATTTGAAACAAAACCACTTAACAAAGAATATGCATGTTAAGCTTTTGGTCACCATTTTGAAGGGAGCAACAGGAAAAAAAGTAGATTTGTAAGTCATTTCTGACTTTATTTGTGTATTAACACAATTCTGAAATTGCCACAAACATGGCAAATATTTGGAATCTTGATTTACTTTTAAAATTAAAAAGAAAAAGAACCTTTTTTATTATACCACTCATCAGCAGGGCTATACTTAAAGGTCTATCAGTGTTTTCATTAGCCTTTTTCCCTGGCACCCACTGACAGCTATATTCTTTCTAATTAAGATGAAACAACACTCCAATGCATCTGTAGTGTGCAGCAAAACCCTCCCCATAAGGCTGAAGATAGACAAATACCAAACTACCCAGCGAATATATAGATATAAAGCACATCATCAGGTATAAACCGGTCATCAACAAGTATAATAAATAAAAATAATTGTATTTAATAATTAAATGTTTTCTTCATTCTAAGGGTCTTCACCTGTCATAGATAGGGTTATTATTTAGCAAATAGTTAGGCTCTATACTTCCTTTGAATGTGATTTACCTTGACCTTTGGACAGTGAGCAGATGTGATGCTAGCAGAGATTTCAAATGTGCACCCATGGTTCCTGTTGTCTTCCTGTACTGCTAAGATGCACATAAGAAAAGCACACCCTGGTAGCCACTACCTGTTCTCCTGTGGGACAGAGTCATCCCAAACAAGCCAGCTGAACTGCCTGCAGCATTCTGAAACAACACCTTTCATCGTGACTCCTGACCCATGAGTGAGAAAAAATAGATGCATGTTATTGTATTTTGGTGTGATTTGTTAGACTGAATTATTGCAGCCTAACATCCCACCTCACTCCCCGCCGCAAGGATGCCTAATGACAATTTATTCTAGACAACTCTGGCAAACTGTACAGGATCAAGTAATTTTAGAGGTCAAATCTAGCCAGTACAAAATTCCCACTTTAAAGCTCCCTCTTCATTGGCAAAAATGTTATTCTGTTTCTACTGTCCAGCTTTTAATTTCACAAAACTTGCCTAGGGCCCTGAATCAGCAGGTAAAAGAAGTACTACACCATTTGTTTAAGAGATTGTCAGCACATAAATGTGCAGAGTGTTTGTATTTAGTTCCGTATTTCCACCTTCTTCTTTCTCTGTTTCCACCATTGGAGTCCTCATAGCCATGGTCTTTCTGATGCTGGCTGGTCCAGCTACTCATGTCTTAGTGGTGACTCCCTCATTCATGTTATTTTCTACTTTTACATTTTGATAAATAAGAGGGTCTTGGGTACTTAAATAGATTTATCCACAGATTCTAACATAGCTGAGAGTGTGGCAGCCTGGCCACTTGTCCAAAGTCCATCCCACAGCCTCTGCTGGTGGGGTTATTTCATCAGCTTCTTTGGGGAGAGAGAAAATATAACATACTCCCAAATTACATCCATGGTCTACCTTCAAGCCATGGTTCCTGTTGTCTTCCTGTACTGCTAAGATGCACATAAGAAAAGCACACCCTGGTAGCCACTGCCTGTTCTCCTGTGGGACAGAATCATCCCAAACAAGCCAGCTGAACTGCCTGCAGCATTCTGAAACAACATGGGAAACTAGGAATACCTCCAACTGAGAGAGGTCTTTGCCCTCTCCTGCCCAACCCTGCAACTTGGACACTGCTTTTTCCCTAATACAAGAGCAGAGCTTTCATGAGATTCTCAACCAAAACCTTCTGTCAGATTTCTCAGATTTACCCGAATTTATTTCTTGCCCTTTGCTATCACAGGCAAGAAATTTAAACAAGTAGGATTCCAGCTGGGTTAATGCAGGAGAGAGTAATTTACTCACTGCCAAAGCAAAGATCAAACAATCAAGTTTCTTTCTTTGCAGCTTGGTATGAATCCGGGGAGGGAGATAACAAGTATAAATTTCAGGATGTAGAAGAAAGGATTTATAGTTACCCATTAGAAAAGTTACTGTTTATGTTCTCAGCTGTTTTTGATGTCAGGTGGTCAAAGAAGTAGAGAAAACAGAAATCAATATCTTACATTTCAAGTTTTTGCGGTCATGTTTTGAAAATCACGTCAATGATGTAATTTTTCTTTTAAGCGAATGCATTAAAGAATATATTTGATTGATAATTTGGATTTGAATGGTGGGTTAGATTGTCTACAGAATGTAAGTTCCATGAGTACAGGGACTTCATTTTACTCACTGCAGGGAACAAGAGTGCCATGTGCTTAAAAAAAAAAAATAGTAGTTGAGTGAATTGGTATAAATAAGCCTGAAGAATTTTTCACTATACGACTTTGACTTTAAATTATCTGATAAATTTGGGATCAACTTGAAGAAGATAGGCTAGCTATTATGTTTCCTGCCCCCCACCACCCACGATTTCATTCTTTTTTAATCTATCCTACCGGTTCTTCTCTTTATTCAGGAAATGTCAAACATCGCACATACATAACCCTTTGCTATTCAAATCCTCTCATTATTTTCTTTAAGCCTAGGGCTAAGTATCATTAAAAATTAACATGTTCCTCATATTTAACAGTTTTTATTCACTAAAAGTAAATAGCCCACTTTCAGCAACAAAACCCACAGTGCACTTTTTTCTTAACCAAGAAAACACAGAACTAGTTTGAGTAGTTGTAGTCTTCATAAAACACACCACGCACACAAACACACATGTGCATGTGTAGATATATAAAAAATAATAAGTATTTTATATATATATATAAAATAGGGCACATATCCTTTGGGTATTGTTGCTCTGGAAAACCTTAAGTAATACATACTCTTAAGGCAGTTTTAATTGGTCAAATCTGCCTAAGCACAAACATTCAAACATGTCAGTGGACAGCAGGGCCTTTGGACATGTATTATCATCCCCACCACAGCAACATCATAAACATTCTGTGATCTGTGCTATTTGATGTGGTAGCCACTAGCCTGGTGTGGCTATTTTTATTTATATTAGAATTCATTAAAATTAATGAACAGTCTAAATTCAGTCCCTCAATCACACTAACCAAATTTAAGTGTTCAGCAGCCACATGTGGGCAGTGGCTACCACATTGGACAGCACAGATGTAAAACATTTCTTTAATGGAAGAATATTCTTTTGGATGGCACTGGCCTATACAATGCTAAGTTCTTATTCCACTGGCCCACAATTGCAGAGCCCTCTTGTATCCCTTTATTTCACTGGAAAGTTTCTAGCACAGTAGAAACAAATAGTGTATAGTCAAAATTATCCTTGAAAATGCATCAACGATATTGGTATTTTGCACATGAAACCTTGTACCTATATGTAAAAGTGTATAAGGTATGTATATTTGTATTTAGATACAAATATATGAAAATATATATATGTGCATATATAACATAGCATTTAACTATTTCATTTATTCTCTAATAATCCCTCCCTCTGACAGGTGAAGCATTCCTGAATTCACATCAGTATAAAAGTGAAACTCCTCTGCTTCTGTCTAGGTTTCAGGTGCACAAAGGCTCTCCTACATGGTCCTAGTATATTTCCAAATCTGGCTCTGGAAATTCAATACCTGGGTGTGCCCATTTCACTGCCGATAGTATGGCGGTATCAGGGACAGGAATTGGTTCATCAATTAACATTATTAGAATGACTACCTCTCCACTAGTAGTAAATGGGTGCCTTCCTCAACCTGCAAGGACTAGTATGTGAGAAGTAGGGAGGAATTTGGGTAGGAGATCAATGTGGGGGAGTCATTATTGGGTTAGGCAAGATCAAAGATAGGCCTTGAAGAGAACATATAACACAGTCAGGTGAAGAGGAACATGTAAGATACTTCAATAAGAACTACTGAAATGATCTGCAGCACAAAGGTGAAAGCTGGCACAGCCACTCATGATAAAGAGAAGACCAGACCTGTCCAATTTCATATCTGGCCATTACCAACTATACCTCTTATGCTTCAGTCACATCTGAACTATCTCTTATTCCTCAACATACTATTTTTATGTTCTCTCTCTGACTCCCAATCTTTTGCACCTGCTGTCTCTAGAACACCCTGAAAATCTTTCTTCACCAAGGAAATTCTTAGCTCCTGTCATCTCCCTGTCATCTACACCTCTACAGACCTTTGTCTGTCCCTTCTGGGCAGTCACACACCGATTCCTCCACACGCTAACAGTACATTGTTTATCTGCTTGTGTGTCTGTCTTCTCACTAAATTCTGAACTGCAGGGGGCATGTCCCTGTCTCATTAAACCTTGTGTTCTCAAGGCCAAAACAATGCTAGGGACACAGTATGTGCTTACCTGCCTTAAGAAGAATCGATGGATGACGGATGGATAAGAAAGAGTGGCTCAATAGCTCCAGCCAGTTATTATTGAAGTCTGCATGGATTAGTGAAAGCACTACTATGGATATTAGAAAACTCTCAAATCTGTCAATATTTCTGAATTACTCAGAATATTTTGTTTTCAAGTAACAAAAATCCAACTCAAAGTGGTATAATCAATGGAAGAAAATCTTTGCTGTAGTTAATAAGCCTCAGCACAGCTGGATCTAGGACAGTAGCGTCAGGTGTCAATCACTTTCCAGCTCTCAGCAGTGCTCTCTTATCTGTTGGATTTGTGTTGGACAGTCCTTGCAATGTAATGATCTGGCAGCTCCACGATGACAAGTCATTGTCCCACCCACCTTCCTAGAAAGAGATCCCCCATTTCTCTACTGTGCTAGGAGAATTCCAGGTGAGCCTATCTTTGTACCACTGTAGACGTCTCTGGAGGATGTGATGTGGAGTGCAGAGGAGGTGATACTGTGGTTGTCCAGACTTAGGTCACATGATGATTCCTGGAGCCAAGACTGGCATTAGCCTTGCTGTATCCACAGTGACTGAGAAGTAAGCAGTGGTATTCCAAAGGAAACCTGAGGTATTCTTATTAAAGAGGGAGGCTGTACACTGGGCAGACCAAAACAAATGTGTCCCCTATGGTTCCTTTTCAGTGTAATTATCTTCCTACTATAATATGAAAAACCCAGTTCATTATGTGTCTTTATTTTCTCTGTGGTAGAAACTATTACACCAACGCTTTTCTTATTACTATCTCCAAACCTGAAAGTGGCTATTTCAAACAACAGAGGGAAAACAAATATTACATGTTGACTTGTTCTTTGAATCTCCTACTGGTCATCATCAGGTATTATAATCAACCTCTTCCCAACTCTAATCTGCTATTGCTAGCTATTAGCCAAGTGATTCAGATTCAGATTGGTTCACTTGTTTGTTTTCTCAGTGGCAGAAGAATGTGCCAATCAAACTTTTTTTTCTCTCTTTTTTCTGATAATGCTCATAGGATTCCATCTAAACTGGTGTTCCTTCACTGCAGGAGGTGCTAAATGCTTTTAGGTGGTGTGGCGTTAAACAGCGTCAATCCACATGGTGAAAAGGTTAATCTTCCTTACATTCTCTAAAGCTCCTTCTAATTGTAGAGCCAAGAAAATCTGAGTTTGGATTCCAGTCTTTTAAAAAAATATTTGCTTTTTACTGCATAGAGTAAGCTTTACTCAGACTCTGTAGTGAGTGCCAGTACATGGATAAAAGTGCATAATATTTTCGGTTTTTTTTTTTAAATCTTCAGTTGTACCATTAACATCTATGTATCCCAAGCAATGGAAGTTTCCATTTAAAGCAGTGTGGAAAATACAACCTTATATATATTTACATAGGTAAAAGAAAGTAGTCAACCTTTGCTAAAATATTAAATACATAGACATACAGATGCTGTGCTATAATGCAAAAGTCGGCATAATTTCGAATGAGTATAACTTTGGCAGTGCTAGGAAGCTAAAATGTGTCCCTATTTAGTGCCTTCAATGGGCCACTTTTGTTTATACAAGTCGGGATTCAGTAATGAAAGTTTTCTTTTTAGGTTTCTAAGTTGTTAATGTGTTTAAATATACAGTCAATAAGAATGATTGTATAAAGTAATATTTTGGGGATGTGAATTTTAATACAAGATGTAGTTTTATTTAATTAGCAGACAAGTGGGGTCTTTGAGGGTAGCTGGTTTTGCATCAGTTACTGCAATGCAAGGAGGAAGCATCATGCCAAGGGTCCTTCATGTCAGGGCCATATGGAGAGTAATCACATTTTACTAGTTTCAAAATAACCACACAAGACAACCTCTGTGGTGCTGAAACAAGTGGCCCATGGAATTGTAGATTTGTTCTAAGTGGAGGTATTCAACCACAGCTGTCATCGATTAGCCACAGTTTAGCGGTAACAGATATCATCCTCTTCCAGTGCAGGAAACAAAGTGTTAACCTTAAGAAGTTACTTCAACCAACAGCAGAAGCAATCCTACCCGGGAACATCAGAATAGATAATGGCATATGAAGCACACGTTTTGGTGAGCCAAAAACAACAAAAAAAGAATTGAACAAATGATGAACCAATAGTTACATATTATGTTCCCTTGTAGTATTTCAGTAACATTTTTGTTCCACTAAGACTCTGGGGTAAGTGCAGTTCAATCCAAGAGCAAAAGTACCAGTGCCACAAACTGAGCCTATTCTTCCTTGAATGCTAGAACATGGCTATTAGCTTCAAATGGGACACAGAAAATGGGTTTCCTAACGAAAGTTTCCTTCACATTTACTCATGGTCATTAAAAAAGACATTTGTTTTCTTATTGCCCCTAATTTCCCTAGCAGGCTAAAGAAGTAAAAGTTAAAGACTAATAACAAAAATAACTTTAGTAATTGTTACATTGAAGTAAAGAAACAAGAGAGAGGAAATAAGGGAAAACAATATTTCCCCCAGTCTGAGGCATAGTTTAACAGCAAATACACTCTTTCAAACATTAGCTGAAACAGACAAATTATTTCCTACTGCATCATTCTAGATTTAACAGCATCTGTTTTAGCTTTAGGTGCAATATTTTGAAGTCCAAAAACTCAAGCAATTCTTGTGGAATTAATACATTTCAGCATTCAAAGTCTTTAAACACAAGTTGTTCAGTATAAAATTGCTTTTTAAAATAGTGCAAAACATAGGCTACATATTGAAGCTACATATTGAAAAGACAAGGTCTATGGTTTCCATTAAATATGTAAGATTATAATAGTAATTCTATAAACAATCATAACACTTGAATAAAAAGGCCTATATCTTATTTCCACTGGATTTTTTAGATTTAATATAAAATGAAAATAGCATTCTTAGTGTAAATTGATTAAGAGTACATCCTGTAAATCTGTGAGTTACAGCTGTGTCTCAGTGAAGGCCATATAAATTGAACTCTTTTTAAAAGGCATTCAAACATTGGCAAGTTAAATGTGCTCTGTGAAGGTAAATTAAAACTGAGGGAAAATGGATAAATAAAACAGATGTGAAAAAAGTCATGTATTAGGAAAAATACGACTCGGTTCTTTGCAAGGGAGAATACTACTAATATGCATACATATTGCAAATTGTCAAAAACAAACCTATGGTGGGTCCAATAAAATAAAAAAGATAAGAAATACCTACATACAAAATTTGGTTTAAAATAGAAAAAGAGTTTTTTGGGTTTTGTTTTGTTTTGTTTTGTTTTTTTGGTCACCAGCAAATAATGCTTTCTATGCTCTGTAAAATAGATTGGTGCCTGGAAAAAAATTACATTATCAAGGAACATTTTACTCAAGACTATTACAATAGGGGAGAGAAACTGAACTTGATTCCATTGAAACAAAGGCAAGAGAGTTTTTAAGCAGAGAGGTGAGCTGGTGAAATGGTGCTGAAAGATGGAAGACATTTGAGGGGAGGGTCTTGGTCACTGAGATTAGGCCCTCTGTTTTTGCTAAGGGCCTAAGTGAGGTCCCTAACCTCCTGTAAAAACTGGGAGACAGGAGCACTGCCTTCCTTGATGATTATCTTTCAAAGAGATGGTTCTCGGTTCCTTGAGAAAGACATTCCTGGTTTGTAAAACTGGCAAGAGTCTGGGAGAAGGTTCATATTTCAAAGAGGCAAAGTGTGCAATTGCAAGTTTTCTTTTTTCTTTTTTTTGAGACAGAGTCTCGCTCTGTCGCCCAGGCTGGAGTGCAGTGGCCGGATCTCAGCTCACTGCAAACTCCGCCTCCCGGGTTTACGCCATTCTCCTGCCTCAGCCTCCTGTGTAGCTGGGACTACAGGCGCCCGCCACCGCGCCCGGCTAGTTTTTTGTATTTTTTAGTAGAGACGGGGGTTTCACCATGTTAGCCAGGATGGTCTCGATCTCCTGACCTCGTGATCCGCCCGTCTCGGCCTCCCAAAGTGCAGGGATTACAGGCTTGAGCCACCGCGCCCGGCCTGCAAGTTTTCTAAAGTAAACCCTCTTAAGAAAAGGGAAGTTAAGGGTCTAAGGACCAGAAGAAATCTGTCTCAAGTTTAGCCAAGTTGAGGGGAATGCTAAGGCCCTCCTGGTCAACACACACACACACATATATAAGTATACAAATAAAAGGATGATGCAGCCTACATAAATACATTTTCTTCCAGAATTTTTTTGATAAATGTTCAAATATTGTTGATAAAAATTCAATACCCATTCCTGATTTAATAAACAAAACCGAACAAAAAAACCACTGAATAGTAGAATTCTTCTTTTACGTTTTAAAATATCTATCTTAAATCAATAATCAACATTCTTTAATAGTGCAACTAGAAATATTTCCAATAAAATCAGGAGCAAGATAATGATATCCACCATCACCACTATTTACCTTTTCCTTATAGTTCCAGATCAGTGGTTCTAAAGCGGTGATCCGTGAACCAGGCATACCAGCATCCTCTGGGAATTATTAGAAATGCAAATTCTTGAGCCCCACCTGATTCCTATTGAATTGTAAACTCCAGAAAGTAGCACAGAGCAGCAATCAAAGTTTTAACAAGTCTGGCAGGTGACTCTAATGCATACTGAAGTTAGTTCTGGGCAATATTCCATACCATGTTCCAGGCAATATTCAATAGGCAAAATTTTTCTGCAAAGGACAAAATAGTAAATATTTTATGCTCTGTATCCTTGTTGTCTCTGCTACAACTCTGCCAATATGATGCTAACAGACAATTTTCAAAGAATGGGTGTGGTTTTGTTCCAATAATACTTTATTTTAAAAAACAGATTGAGTAAAATGGTCAATAAGCACATAAAAAGATGTTCAATGTCATTAATTATTAGGGAAATGCAAATGACAACTATGAGATACCACCCACACCCATTACAATGCAATGGCTACTACCAAAAAAAACCAAAAACCAAAAAACAAAAAAACAACAACAACAACAAAAAACAAAACAAAACAAAACAAGCCAGAAAATAAGTGTTGGTGAGGATGTGGAGTTATTGGAACTCTTGTGCACTGTTGATGGTAATGTCACATGGTACAGCCACTGTGAAAAACAGTATGGAGGTTCCTCAAAACGTTAAAACTAGAATTATCATATGATCCAGTAATTCTGGGTATATACCCCAAATAATTAAAAGCAGGGTCTTGAAGAAGCACTTTTGTACAACCATGTTCACAACAATTACTTACAATTACTAAGACATGGTAGTAACCAAAATGTCCAATGCAGATGAGTAGATAAGTAAAATGTATTATTCAGTCTTAAAAAAGAAGGAAATTCTGACATATGCTGCAACATGGATGAACATTGAGGACATTACACTCTGAAGTAAGTTACAGTCACAAAAAGACAAATACCGTGTGATTCCATTTATATGAGGAATTTGACTTATATGATGATTTTGAGTACTCTAAGTAGTCAAAATCATATTACTTAGAGTACTCAAAATCATGGAGATATAAAGTAAAACAATGATTTCCAGGGGTTTAGGGGGAAGGGAGAATAGAGAGTTTTGAATGGGTGCAGTTTCAGCTTGGAAAGTTAAAAAGTTCTGGAGATGGATAGTGGTGATGGTTGCGTTACAATGTGAATGTACCAAATGCCACAGAACTGTAAAAGTTAAGAGATTTAAGATGGTAAAATTTATGTTTATATATATATATATCATATATATATATATAATTATTTTTTAATCCAGAAAAAAAACTCACTAAATATATTTAATACCATTAAACTGTGCACTTAAAAATGGTTAAGATGGTAAATTTTATGTCATGTTTATTTTTATGTGTACTACAATCTTAAACAATGAAAAAACATACTGATGACTGAATTTAGTCCTCCAGCAGTAGCCTGCCAACATTTTTTCTACATGCCAGAATATAGAGGACACAAGACAAGAAGCCTAGAAAGAAATACAATCATTAGAACATAGAAGTAATTTTTTTTCATTATTTCTGGCTGACATAACACTATCTTCTAACAAACTATACATTTGATTTACTTACTGGTTTATTATCAGAATCTCTCAACAAGAGGGTAAGCTCTGTAGTTACTGAGGTTTGTATGTGCCATGTTCATTGATGGAGAGCTGGCTTACAGAGCAGTGCCTAGCACACAGTAGGAATTCCATTGATATTTGTTGACTAAAGGAAGGAATACTTATTGCTCTCAAATTAATTCCTAGAGTCAGTGTAATCCCCAGGTGGAAATGGTTTGAAATTTAACAAAGCAAACTTGAGATTCATCTACATGAGTGAAAACAGTTATTGGGGGAGGAGAAGCAGCAGGGGTGAGGGGGATGTAATATAACTTTGCTGATATTAAGCTGTAGTAACTGAAATTATCAAAATATTGACAAATTAGAAATCTAGCCAATGAATCCTGAATTTAATTAATATAAGATAAAGATGATATGGCAAATCTATGGGAAAATAAATTGGATATATGGTATTATTAAAAGAATGACGATCATTAAAAAGTCAGGAAACAACAGGTGCTGGAGAGGATGTGGAGAAATAGAAACAGTTTTACACTGTTGGTGGGACTGTAAACTAGTTCAACCATTGTGGAAGACAGTGTGGTGATTCCTCAAGGATCTAGAACTAGAAATACCATTTGACCCAGTCATCCCATTACTTGGTATATACTCAAGGATTATAAATCATGCTGCTATGAAGACACATGCACACTTTTGTTTATTGCGGCACTATTCACAATAGCAACGACTTGGAACCAACCCAAATGTCCATCAATGACAGACTGGATTAAGAAAATGTGGCACATATATACCATGGAATACAATGCAGCCATAAAAAAGGATGAGCTCATGTTCTTTGTAGGGACATGGATGCAACTGGAAACCATCATTCTCAGCAAACTATCGCAAGAACAGAAAACCCAACACTGCATGTTCTCACTCATAGGTGGGAATTGAACAATGAGAACACTTGGGTCCAGGAAGGGGAACATCACACACAGGGGCCTGTTGTAGGGTGGGGGGAGGGGGGAGGGATAGCATTAGGAGATATACCTAATGTAAATGATGAGTTAATGGGTGCAGCACACCGACATGGCATATGTATACGTATGTAACAAACCTGCATGTTCTGCACATGTACCCTAGAATGTAAAGTATAATAATAAAAAAAAAGAACAACCAAAAGATTATTATATCAATTAAAAAGCAGGCAAAATAATTGAATGTCCTTGAAAAATGAAATAGCCATGTGGTGGTAGTATAGCCATGGGTAAAAACTTGGCTTTTTGATTTGGAAGCTCAAATTCAGATTCCACCGTTGACTTGTAGTTTGACCTTGGACAAGTTATTTGTCTTCTGAAAACCCTTGAGCCTTCTTTGCAAAATAGGACTTAGAATGTTTATATCAGAAATTGTTACAGTCAGTTAAGGAAGTAATATATGTAAAGAATATAGCATTTCATTTATCTCGTAGTAAATATTTAATAGGTGCTGATTTCTATGACATCAAAATTACATGCAAAAAAAAAATAGCCTGAATGTCCAAGAAAAAAGAATTGAGAATTGAATGATTTAATTATAACACTGCCTAAGAGATCATTATTCCAAAAATAAAATCATATATTTGAATTATATCGAAGGACATGCAAAAGTAATTAGACCAAAAAGGTAAATGATAGAGGAAAACAACACACAAATTGTATAAAGGGGATGGTAAATGTTTTAAAAGATAAGGACAGAAAGATAGATACATGGATAGAAGCATTGAAATGAATACTGGCCAAAAAGCACACCAAGCAATTCGTAGAAGTCCTGTCTGAGTGGCAGACTCATGAGTGATTTTCTAATATGAACATGTGTTACTTATTATTATTATTATTATTATTATTTTAGTTTTTGTAGAGACAGGGTCTTGTTATGTTGACCAAATTGGTTTCAAACTCCTGGCCTCAAGTGATCTTCCCAGTTTGGCCTCCCAAAGTTTTGAGAAAACAGGTGTAAGCCACCATGCCCAGCCTGTCATATTTTTAGTGACAGAATAAATAAAGTAAAGGAATTCTTAGAGATTAGAATAATTTCCTAATATAGATATATCTAGTATATGTATTTCAATGATCATTAATTCAAATTATTATACAGTTTTATAATGACATTTTAAGGAAACAGATTGACATGGAATTTTTTTCCTTGAGATTTGTGTTCATGGTGTCTAGAAAGCTCATGTTTTCTTTTTTTTGTTTGAGACAGAATTTCACTTTGTTGCCCAGGCTGGAGTGCAGTGGCGTGATCTCAGCTCACTGCAACCTCTGCCTCCTGGGTTCAAGCGATTATCCTGCCTCAGCCTCTCGAGTAGCTGGGATCACAAGCACATGCGTGCCACCACACCCAGCTAATTTTTGTATTTTTAGTGCAGACAGGATTTCACCATGCTGGCCAGGCTGGTCTTGAACTCCTGACCTCAACTGATCCACCCGCCTTGGCCTCCCAAAGTGCTGGGATTACAGGTGTGAGCCATTGCTCCCGGCCAAAGCTCATGTTTTTGTTTACTTTCTCTTAAATATTTCCAGATTGAAGAAGACAGAGCTCTAATTTAATATATTTCGGGAGGTGAGTGGAAGGAGGAGAAAGCTAATTCTGAAGGTTGTGAAGAAAGGCAAAACCGGCACGCTTAATATGTCCTTGGAGAATCAGTTTAACAAGCTAAATTGGTTTCTTAGAAGACTGGGATCATGTTATTTAATAAGAAAGTTCCTGTTTCCAGGATTCTATTCTCTTCTCATCTAAAAATATCCTGGAATGCGATAGTCTTAAAACCCCTTCAAAACTTGGCTTTCCTAACAGGCATTTCTAAATAAATTTAGTTGCTTTATTATAGAAGACTTGGTTAGGCTCTTATTTCACACATTATTTTAGACACTGACAATGAATCCAGAAATTCAAAACATCAGTAAATAATTCAAAATTACCCTTGAAAGGCTACAAAGGAAGAAATGTTTGTAGTGAAAATATTAAACTGGAATAGAACAGGTTGTATTTCTGGATTTGTCACCAGCGTCTGTGTCACCACACGCAATTCATTTTGATTCATTGGGGCTCAGCTCTCTGATCTGAAAAATGAGGAGGCTGGATGTGATGTTTCTGAAGAATCTTTTTAAATGTAAAGAGAAGCCCGTGAAATTTCAGTCTTGATATTCCCAGGATATATGAATTATATAGCCATGATGACATACATTAAAATCAGTACACTTTATCTTTTAGTGAGAAGAGATATAATAAGAATATTAAGTTCAATCCTTATATTCTTAATATAGGGCAGGTTATCAGTGCAGCAATTAGCGATGCAAACCTTTGAGTCCCAGTAAAATCAAACAGTAGATTTTCCTGTGTTATAGGAAAATGTCAACAACCAGAATGGCTATACGTTCAAAAAAAAAGTAATGAGCTTTAATTCATTGATTCCCCACTAAAGGTAGAATAAAAATCTACCAATATAGATCATCCCATAAGGAATCAGTCTTCAAGCCAGGACAGTTTTAGTCTTTGATGCTGTAGTGATAATAATTTCAATGTTTTTTTCCACTGTCTCTGTCTCTCTCACACATATCTCATGAAAAAAAAAAAAAAGAAAAAAGAAAAAAAAGTCTTAAAAAATATTTTAGTTCTGCCCAAATATTGATAAAACCTTTAATAAAATCTACTTGGAAACTGGAAAAATGGTTGATTCTGGCTTCCTTAAATATCTAAGTTCCAAAATCTCTGATAAAGCTCTATTGACAAGTTCCCAGACAAAATATAAAGTCTGGAAAGGCTAAATGTAAACGATAGCAAGTGTTCATATATTGTTCTTTTAATATTTAAAATCTTACCCTTAACACATTGCCTAAAAATTACGTTTACATAATGGCATCTTCTTCTGTACTGTGATCTCCAGGGTGCAAGTAGTCTATCTCAGTAGAAATCTCCAGAGCTTTGAATATGGTAAATGCTTAATACATGTCTGTGCAATTAACGTTGAATGAATGAAGACTCAAGACATACTAGTTTCGAATTTTTGGTTTTGCTTGTTTTCAAATTGTCTTCTCTCATGCTTTTGTATTTTGATAAATAAAGCCAGGTCATTATAATATCACAGAATAATTTGATAGTGAAATAATGTTCATGAAATACTTTATTATATAAATATCAATAGGTTGCTATTATATTTACCAATATAGCATAATATTAAAAGAAGGCCTCAAACTAAACAATGTATCTATCGTGTTGGTTCTATTGTCACCTGGAATTTCTTGGAATGTTGCAAAACGCATTATTCTTTCATAAAGACAAGACTGAAACAAAAAACAAATATCCTTTTGAGGAACAGCAGAATGACACGGTTATATACCAGTTACTGATGTCAGATTTTTTTGGAGTTGGACAGAGAAAAGGCAGAGGAAAGTGTAAGTGCAATAGGAAAGATATAGAATGACGAAGAAGTCCTACAAGGAGAGGTATGGCTTTCGGTTTCCTAAAACTAACCCTCAGGATGCTAATGCCCTAAACTCTATGCTCAGGGGACTTTTTTAAGTTCTTTTTTCATATTCTGATTTTTAAATAAAATAATTTGCAAGTCCCTCCTTATTCTGGAATGAAAATGGCAACACATTTAGCAGAGGAACTCTATTCTGGGGGTACAGAATATAGAATTATGCATTCTGGCTGATTGCAGTCTTGATTCCAGCACTTACTAGCTGAGTGACCCTGAATGAGTCGTCACTCTGAGTTTTGTTTCCTCATTTGTAAAGTTGTCATGGAATCACAGAGCATATGGCTGTCATTCAATGTTAGTTTTCAGCCCATCACATCCACCATACTTGAGTAGGAGAATTAGTGAGCTGCATGGTTTTACTATTAGGTGAACACATGACAATACAAAGAAAACACTAAGCACACTCAACAAAATAGTAGAATGAGCCTCCTGATTTGAGGTGGGCATAGTGGAGGAAGGACAATGTGGCCACAGAAAGACTAGCTCCTTAACATAGATTACTGTGAGATGTCAGTTTGTACCGCATTCAGATGAATTAGTTTTTCTTATGCTGTATTTAGAAGGAAGCAGCTTAGGCACAGGTATGCTAATATCCTTACATTAGTAAAATTTTCTTCTAATGGAATAATGTTGCTTGAAATCTCTCATCTACCGCATATATGGAAGTGTATGTCTCTGAATCTCTAGCGAGATACAAAGAATTAATGTGCTCAAGGGCATGGTTATAATCATTGGCAAGACGTATAAAAGGGAGTTTGGTTTGATGACTTTTGCAAAATCTCTTATTTTATTAATAAAGTTTTTATTTCCTTTGAACCAGCACTGTAATACTTGTTAATAGTACTACAAATAGCTATTATAAATATATCATCACACTATTAGCAAGAAGTAAAGGAAAAGGCTTAATTGAAAAAAAGCATCTGAAAAGATTTTGGTGATATTAAAAGCATAAAGTACAGAGACTAAGTCATCTCCATAAGTAACTCATTATGAAAAAAAAAAGTGTGTTTCTATTGGGCTAAATGCTCTACATAATATGTTAGCTAGGCATATGGTTAACTATCTTTGCAATAGAAATAGGACAAGTTAGAACTCACTCGTCTTTTTTTACCAGCTGTGCTATGAAGTCATGGATATGTAGGAAATCCCATTATTGAGCATTTTGTGTTGCCTCCTCATGAGCAAATGTGTTCTATCCACACTGGGTCTTCTTTCAACATTTTTCACCTCATTCTACTTTCAGCTTTTGCTCATACAACCACTTAGAATGCTTTGCCCACAGATCTTGACCTGGCAGTTTCATTTCACATGTAACCTCTTCAGGGAGGCCTCCCATACTTTAGAAGTTTTCCTTTCATCCTAAAATTTTATTTTGTCTTTAGAACAGGAGCTTGTCTCCCCAGTATCTAGAAAGGTGTCTGATACTTAAAAAGCAACAGATGTTGAAGGATGAATGAATGAATGGCTAAGTTCTTGTATTTTAACCCCATAGTGTGGATTGATTCAAAACCAACATAAGACAAAGATGCTCACAAACAATACTTTTAAATGTTTACTTTTGAATTTTATGCCTTACTCCTTATTAAAAAACCACCTGAGTAAAAAACAAAATATAATCATTAGTGAGGTCTTTCTCCTCCAAGGATGCCAGTGTAGGTCGGCCAGTGTCCATCCTTGACACCTCCCTCTTTGGTGGTACAAAGAAAGAAGAGGCAGGCCAGGGTGGGAGGTGTGCAGAGGGGCCCAAGAGTCTTAGGCTTTCAGAGGCTCTAGCCTGCTGCCCCAACATATAAGGGCGGTTGAAGTTTTAGAATATTTTTAAACACAATTGGTAACCAAGAGGAGCACCTGGAATCTCATTTTGTTCTGCCTCATATTTCAGGCTTTGAATAATCAATCAAGCTGCCATAATATTTGCCTGGAGTAAAAATAAAAATAAAAAATATGAAAATGTACATACTTTCTCCAGCTACTTAAAAAATTTACATTGAAGCTGACTCAAGCCTGTGGCTTAAGCCTGTAATCCCAACACTTTGGGAGGCCAAGGTAGGAGAATTGCTTGAGGCTAGGAATTTGAGACCAGCTGGGGCAACATAATGAGACCCTATCTCTACAAAACATTTTTTAAAAAGTTGCTCAAGTATGGTATCAGTGCCTGTAGTCCCAGGTACTTGAGAGGTTGAGGTGGAAGGAACATTCGAGCCCAGGAGTTCAAGGCTGCAGTGAGCTATGATTGTACCACTGCACTTCAGCCTGGGCAATACAGTGAAACTGTCTCAAAAGAAAAAAAAAAGTGTTTTATTTTAAATTTACATGTAAAAAAAAGAATATTGTCACTCAAATAGGACTGAACCCTTTTGTGAATTATTGAGCAAAAATATGATTTCTTTCCCTTAGTATTATACACATTCATTATACATAAAATATAATGATAGGCCAGGCACGGTGGCTCAAGCCTGTAATCCCAGCACTTTGGGAGCCGAGGTGGGTGAATCACCTGAGGTCAGGAGTTTGAGACCACCCTGGCCAATGTAGTGAAACCCTGTCTCTACCAAAACCACAAAAATTAGCTGGGTGTGGTGGCACGCACCTATAATCCCAGCTACTTGGGAGGCTGAGGTGAGAGGATTGCTTGAAACCAGGAGGCAGAGGTTATAGTGAGCCGGGATCATGCCACTGCACTCCAGCTTGGGAGACAGAGTGAGACTCCATCTCAAAAAAAAAAAAATATATATATATATATATATGTGTGTGTGTGTGTGTAATGTACTCATTCATTCTTTTCATGTATATTTGAGTAATTAGCACATACTAGCTTTGTCCTTATTTCTGGGAATACTGTAGGGAAAAAGAAGGCTGAGCACTCTGCCTTTGTAGGATCTATGTTCTACTGTAATTGGGGAAAGCAAAAATACATGAATACATGATCTGGCACATTTCCACCCGGTCAGTGCCAGTTGTATATAAGGCAAATGTGTGTGTTTGGGTGGATTAACTTGGAGACACACTTCTTTTTATTGATTTCCCATTGGATTTAAGCATGTCCAAATAGTAAAAAAAACCATAAATGATATGAAGCAATAGATGCTGTTCCCTCACAAGGAATAACCAGCACTTTTTCTGAACAGACACAATATATCCTCCAGTGCCGATACCCCAAACCCAGTCTTTTTCAATTCCTTTGTCTTCAAATATACGTGAAGTGATCTGCCGGTTTACGAAAATCCGGCCAAAGTTGGAAGGGGTAGACTTAGCTCTAGTAATGCTACATTTTAATTAAATCTTAGAAAAAGATACTGTATCTAATGTTGGGTAAATGCAAGAAATAAACCAGGCAAAAGTGCAATTGCAATTAGTGGATATATTTAAACTCTATCTTAGTAATTATCTGTTAAGAATAGGAGTTGATAACTCTTCAAGTGACCTTGAACAAATTGTGTAATTCTTTAAGTTAAAAGTTTTCTCATTCTGTATACCAGTGTTAATACCATTTTCCATTTACTGACCTCAAACAAGGATCTGTCCTAGAGCATATTCTGTGTTCTAAGATCTGCCTGTACAAATTTTCTGCATTAATAGAAATCATTATTAATTTGTTGAAAATTAGTATGTCTTGGTATTTATATAGCACCTCAAAGAATTAGAACCTTATCTTCCATCTTAGCACACACAGAACAGCTGAGTTTCTGCTTAATTTCTCCCACAGGTGTTAGTTTATGTGTTTCCAACATGAGGCTTTTTTTTCCCTGGTCGTACTTCTAACCTGTTCAGACCTTTTTATGTTATCTTTTCACCCTCACTTGGGAATGCAAAATCATCCCGTTTAACATCATTAGCAAATTTAATTAACATATTTTTCCAGATAGTAGTGATGTTAAAGAAAAACCTTACATGTTACTATAATGACATCAAATTCAGTTCGCTTTTTGAGATAACTGGCTGCACAAGAGAGCAGATGTGGGAGTCTCTGCCACAAAAGGAGCAACTGAGAATAGAATGTGGCAAGTTGGGAAGAAATGGGATAGGACATCCTTGCTATTGTATTCCAGGCTGAGGACCAAGAAATGTACCCAGAAAATCAGAATCAACGGAGTGCAAAGCAATTATGTTTTGGGTTCCTTCAGGTTAGTATTAGGAGTATCACTATATTGAATAAAAATAATTCTGAGTTTCTTCCTCCACGGGGATCATTAGATGACTGAAAATTAGTAATTATAGCTAGCATGCACTGAAGACCTGATAGCCACTGTGACTGGCACCAGGATACATTTTTAAAAGCCTTTAAGACATGAATCCTGCTTTTAAAGAGCATGCATTGTGTGAGAGACACAGAAGTACAGTTAATTTTAATCCAAACTGGGAAGCATAAAATGGGCCATGGAGGAAAAAAAAGACAGTGAACTGGGTGAAATGGGTAGAGCTCAAAGAATAAATGACATTTGGATTGAATTTGTAAATAGCAGTTTGATCAGAGAAAAATGGGAAGTTTACCAAGGGGAGAGATGTATGTGTGCAAAGGTGTTTGAGAGTGAGACATATTCCTATGCTGGGGAATAGCAAATAGGCTTACTGTGGTTGGAATAAAATCTGCCAGTGGTGAGAGCAGGTGGAAGTGATGGAAGATAAGGCTTAAAACCCTAAGACTGGCTCTTGGCTGCCTTGTGAGGGTTTGAAGTTGACCCTGTAGACAATTGAGTGGGGATTGGGAGCAGCATAGAATTTAAAGTTGGGAATTAACATGATAAATTGATGTCAATATTGTGATAACTGGCCTGATGTGCTAAAGAAATTTTAATCCTGCTACAATGTTTATGTATTTTAACCATTCTAATCAAAGCTATATTTCCCAGATGTAATAAATAGATCTATGCAAGCAAAATTCCACACAAATGAATAGCTTGCCTATTGATTTCTCCTCCACCTCTGAAAAGAAATTTATTGTCATTAAAACATTACTCTTCTAAAAGGAGATAACATAAAATGTATTATATAGTAAAAAAAAAAAAAAAAACACTTACTAAAATGTTCATGATAACATAATTTTTTTCTAATTTTTCTAGTTATGTGAGAATTAATTAGCAGGGCTCTTTTTTAAGTACTGCTATTAAAATATGTATAATTCTGTATATATTTATACATATCCAGTATATTTACTTAATTTTCTAGTTGTCTTAGAAATAACTAACAAAGGCTTTGTTAAGGTCTGCTGTTATAAAAACATTTCTAAATCATTTAAGTACATTATCCTGCCTCAAGAAACATAATTAACATGATATTAGTACTGATGATGAACAATTTTGCATTTAATTAAAGCCTGGGTATCAATTCCCTTTTTTATATAGTAGCAAACATTTAAAGGCAGATGGCATGAAAATAGAGTTCTGTAGAACTCAAGACGTTATAAAAAGCTTTAATTTTTTTTAACTTAATATGTGAGAACAACATGTTCGGTGGATTTACTCCTAAATGGAAAGCCCCCAAAATTAGTTAATAAGGTTGTAAACTAATAGTGTGGAGCATGATGCCATCCACATATTAAATTATAGACGTATGTTTGTTCATTGAATGAATGGATCTTCGGTTAAAGCACTTGTAATGTAAATTGATTAAATATATGACTATTATCCATTTTACTGACAGATGTTCACCATTCCCCTGAGGCATACTACTTGCTGTTATCTGTATTTATTGAGCATTCACAAAGATTTAGGCACTGGACACGCCCTGTGCATTAAGGCTCCCTGTTTTTCATAGAATTTTACCTTCTGCTAGAACATCACCTGGCTCTTAGACACATTAAACATGTCACAGCAAAATATAAATGCAGTTCTACTTACATATCCATTCAACCAATTTTCTTTTATTGTATTTGTGTGGTTGGCGCTATGCTAGGTGCTTGAGATATACATAGCAAAAATGGATAAATAGGACCAGCGTGGTCTCCACCTTCATGAAATTTATGGTGTATCATGCAAGAGAGGCATTAAACAGGTAATTACAAATATTAACACTGCTAAGAAAATTGGAAATATTAACGTGCTGTGGAACCTGTAGGGTGGGCAGTAGGTTAATTTGGGGAGGAAAAATTATCACTACTTGTTTCTTCAGTTTTGCTCTAGTTACTTATTGTTTTAGGCTTGGTGCTGAGACCATGCATTTATTTGTTTATTCCACCAAAGATAATCAGTTTAACAGTCAAGTCTACCAGGGTGAAGTGTCAGAATGTTCATTCGAGCAATTTGGAGATACTTCATTTATGATAGGGCTATTGGGTGGATATGTGAGGTATTTAAAATTATATTTAAAAAACTGTAGAAACCATTTATTTCTAGAAGAAAGAAGCCCCCCCAAAATCTGAAAACTGAATAATTACCTTTCTATTCCAAGACAGATTATTTTCATTATTTCCGCATATGAAGAGATAGTCATTTTCCAAGTGTTATTCATGTTAAATTTTCCACATCCAAATTTATAGACAGTATTTTAGCAATCAAACCAGTTTAGAAATGAAATACCTAATGTTCCATTATTCTAATAGAAATCTAAGGAACAAAGTTTATGTGGCTCTTTTATCAATCAGGATTTTGATCATCACTGTTAACGCCATAGGAATATAATATGAGAGGTGAAGTGAATTTTCTGTCCATGCAAAAATAGTAATAAAAAATGAAGGTGACATTATTACTTCTTATCTACTAAGCTTCATTATTCATCTGTCTTATGCCATTCCCCAACCACATTATCAGTGCCTCTTTCCTTGGGCGTTTCTGATACTTAACAATGGTTTAATTATAGTTACCCAGAATAATATGGGGAACAAAATGATTATGCATTATAAAGGATATTTAATTTCCCAGTGTCAGCACAAAACAAGTTTCATCTAAATGACTATTTTAATTATGTCTAGAAGTCTTGTCCAAGATCTGTACCAAATGCAATGGCACTTTCCATTGATGTAATCTGTTAGATAAAACATATGGACCAAGAAGATACAGCTGTGAGTCATATAGAGGTGCCCCGGACCCGCCCCACTTTCTCATTACATACAAACTCTCTTCTTTCCCTTTCCTATTGTGATCCATGACTAATTTACAACAGCTGAAAGCTGACCTCAAAGAAAAAACTTCCCGTCTGCTCTCCTTTGATCTCTATGGCAGCTACAAACTAAAACGCTTTGCAAATCTCTAAGTCTAGGCATCCAGGGACAGACTGTCAGTCAGGCAGTAACCTTTATTGAGATTCAGCCTGCGTGCAGGGCACTGCTCTGGAAGCTCTGGGATAGTACAAAGGTACTGAATGAAGTTCCTGCAGAAGCCCTGACCATCAAGGGCTCTCAGAGTAAAAGACAGTAATCAATTCCAGATGAATCTATGACTATACAAAGCAGATCTATTACTGCTGGAAATTTTCCACTGAACTTTACTCTTCAACCTCTAGCTTGCACTGAAATACTGATAGGACTGCCCATGACATCCTTTTATAATTCAGCTGCTGGCTCAATCCCACCCAGACAAGTCAATCACTCCAGAGAGAGAATGATGAAAATAATCCCTCTTGGAATAAAAATGTATTACCATATACTCTAGAGAAATAGTATTATTTTGATATTGACTACTGCATTTCATTTAACAACACATTTAAGTTTTGTTTTTTTGTTGTTGTTGTCTTCTAGTAGTTAACTGTATTGTGTAATTTGGAGAGCCTTATAGGGGAAACTTCTGCTATTTACATGCATGGTGTTCCCATGTATGAAGAGATAGTCATGGACTGAGGGATGATGATTAAGCAACAAGGGATTTCTTTTTGGGGTGGTGAAAATCTTCTAAAGTGAATTGCGGTAATATGAACATACTGAATGACATTGACTCACCTCTTTTAAATGGGTGAATTGTATGCTATGCCAATTACAGAACGAAACTGATTTAAAAATCTCTAACTTTCTGTATTCGTGGGCTTTTTGTTAAATAATAGCCATGACTAGCATTCTTGTTCCTTTCTTGATTGACTGTATGTGACTGTTTGCAAAATTCAGGTTTACTTATTTCCCTTAGCCAATATAAAAGAAAAAAAAAGGCTGAGCTAAGAGTCAGAATCAGATATTACCTGAGGCACATGGTTTAATTAGATACAACCTTTTAAATTACAAAAAGGTCTTCAACTATCCAAAATGCAGACAAAACATATAGTTGTTCCCATCATTCTCTGCCTTTGAGAAGTACCTCTTTGTTGTGCTTTAGCTCTAGTCTGTGACGTGGGTTATTGAGGGCTTTCCTTTCTCCTTCATCTTCCCCCTGAAATAGTTCTCAGACCATGCAGCTCCTTAAGCGTTAGGCTAACGGAAAGTAACTAAGGTTTTTCAAATGACTGTCCTACAATTTCTCTTTTTTATTTTTTTAGCCAAGTATGAGTACATAAAGTATTATGTTATTCCTAAGTACATCAAGGAAAATGTATACATTTTATGATTTGCTTGCTTTCATCCTTGTCCAAATGTCTTCCCTCCACAAAAAATTAAGTTGTAAAATATTTTTATAACTTAAAAATTAATTAATTTTACAACTTAAAAATTATAAATTTTACATTTTATGATTTTTAAATTTACAAATTAAATATTATACATTTTACAACTTATTATATGTGTATATAATACATACATATATAATTATTATATTATATATGTAAAATTATATATAATGTATATATAATGATAACAAAGCAAAAACAAACCAAACCAACCTCAAACAATGCAATAATTCTTGAGAAGAAAATAAAGGTTGGAATACGGAGCAATAAAAAGATGCCAGGTACGAATGGCTACTTGGCTACCACAGCTGAAAGACAAAACATGAAAACTACATAGTAACATTCTTTTCCCCAATCCAGCTTCCTGTCCCAAGCTCCTTTCTGAAATTGGTTTGCTTCTAATGTAAAACCCAAGATAAAGCAAACCAATGGAATTGTTTATTTAAGTTCATTTTAAGTTTTAGCTATTCTTAGCATGAAAAAATTTCTGCAGTCAAGGTGAACTCCAGGGCCATTTGAGGCTATAAAATTAACAGAGATTATATTGAAAGGCTCCAATAAAGAAAATAGAGTGATTCAAGGGGTACCCCAATGTAGGCCTTCCTGCTTGGAACTATTCTTTGGGTCACCACAGCCAGTTTGGTTTTGATTTTTTTTGTTTTTTTGAGACAGTCTCGCTCTGTTGCAAGGGTGGAGTGCGGTGGCACGATCTCGGCTCACTACAACCTCTGCCTCCCTGGTTCAAGTGATTCTCCCGCCTCAGCCTCCCGAGTAGCTGGGACTACAGATGCATGCCACCACGCCCAGCTAATTTTTGAATTTTTAGTAGAGACAGGGTTTCACCATGTTGGCCAGGATGATCTTGATCTCTTGACCTCGTGATCCACCAGTCTCAGCCTCCCAAAGTGCTGGGATTATAGGCATGAGCCACCGCTCCCAGCCACCACAGCCAGTCTTTTATGCTTAGGACTAATCTTTAGTTTGAAACTAGCAGGGAGTCTCAATAATTTAAAAAACTTAAGTCGCCGGGCGCGGTGGCTCAAGCCTGTAATCCCAGCACTTTGGGAGGCCGAGACGGGCGGATCACGAGGTCAGGAGATCGAGACCATCCTGGCTAACACGGTGAAACCCCGTCTCTACTAAAAATACAAAAAAAAAATTAGCCGGGCGAGGTGGCGGGCGCCTGTAGTCCCAGCTACTCAGGAGGCTGAGGCGGGAGAATGGCAGGAACCCGGGAGGCGGAGCTTGCAGTGAGCCGAGATAGCGCCACTGCACTCCAGCCTGGGCGACAGAGCAAGACTCCGTCTCAAAAAAAAAAAAAAAACAAAAAAAAAACTTAAGTCTTGCCATTTATGTTGTGACAGTTGATAACATATTGGCTCATTAATGGAAGAAACTAGCATCATCAAAGCTCTCACTCTTTCTTAGCTCATCTTTCTTTCACTTCCCACACTCTAAACATGAATATTTTTACAAACTCATTACTTAGACTCTACTAATGTCCTCCACATTTCCTTCATGGAACAGATTCAGCTAGTACCTTTACAGGGAATCCCAAATCCTTATCTCCAATCTAGTCCTTTCACTCAAGTGCCAGGACTCGAAATGCTAGTCAGGCACTTCTACTTCGATTTCTCAAAAGCATTACATTTGAAACTGAACTCTTCACACACTTTCATCTTCCAAAGAACTTCCCATCCTAACCACTGTTTTGTTAGAGGCTGTTACCATTTTCTCAATTTCCTGAGCTCAAAGTGCTAGTGTCATTTTGAATCACCATTTTTCTTCATTTCCTACATTCATTTAATCCCTAAGGCTTATTGATTTTGCCTTTAAATTGTCTCATATAATTCTTTACATTTACACTGTCATTTTCAAAGCATAACACCTTTTGTCTGAATTACTGCCACAGTCTCCTGGCTGATCTCCACACCTCTATACCCCCAATTTCAGAGTTGGCCTCTTCAAATCAATGTCATGTATAGTTCTCAGTTTAATCTCCCCTAACCATTGTCCTTGCTGGTTCATACAATTTGTGATAATTCGTGATAACTTGATGCTTCTTCCTATTTGTAAAGCTAACATTTTATTTGGAGGTCAATTTAAAAGCATAAATTTCTCCATATAATTTTCGCTGACTTCTTCAAATTTCAACAAACTCTTATTCCTCTGAATTACTTTAGAACACAGAGTTTGTGTAACTTATCAATTAATTGCATAAGGCTTTGTGTAGCCAATATTTTTTCCTTAGTACTGGTTGAGATTCTTGGGGATAGGAACTATGTCCTTTGTGGTTTACTAAATAATGATAATGGTGGTTTAATGATGATGATACTGATATTCACAAGTCACTCACAGTAGTGTGGCACAGCTATGTTGGAACATAAGCTGCTCACTCCTGGGAGAAAAGAAGGAATGAGCCAAAGATGATTTGATGGGTTTGGGGGAAATGTATTCCAAGGAGAGACCAAGAGGCAAACCTCTAAATATAAGGCATACAGCAAATGCGAGGTTGGGGAATGAGGTAACAAGCAGACAAGGGGATTCCAGGAAGTGGGTTCTATCTGAATCACAGGTCAAGGTAGTTCCTTCCAGTCCATTTGACAGATTCTAGAAGCAGAACAAAGGCTTGAAAAAAAAAGAGAAATGGTAGTAATTACATGAGAGATGAAGATTCACAACCTATGAGACAGGAGAGACCAGAAATGGGAGTTAATCAGGAAGATTATGCCTGGCCAGAGGGAACACAAGGTGTCACATAGATAGCTTGTCCTTCCCATGCAAAGAACAGCATTTATGGGAAAAGTATCTAGGGTGAGGTATTTTCTTTATACATTCCTAGGTTCTTATTCTTCTCCTACCTCTTGATCAAAACACAGAGTGACAAATTCTGATGGTGTATATTAGCTCATTGGCCTGTGTTTTTCACTTGAGGCAGCTTATCTATAAAAATTCGTGAATCTCAGAAATCTGATGTATTTCCCATTTCTTTCCTTCCTGGACTAGTACAAGGCAGTAACTCGCATGAGTGTTTAATCTGAAAACTCCTTTCCTTTGACTAAGTCTGGATCAGAGTCGGGGTATAAGAGGAAGGAGAGACAGATTGGTAGCAGTCTATTTTGCTCTTATACTAAACCACTTTCTAGTGCAGAACATATTGCACAGGTGAAAAAAATCTGTAATCTGTTCAGAGATAGTTTTCTGTCCAGGGCTAAAGATAGAATAAAATATTCAAAATCAATTTATTAGTTCAAAGCAGCTGAGAAGGCTGGAATAATTCAAGTAGATATGCTCTTAATAGTGGAGGAATGGACATATTCCTGAGAAAAGTCTGGCAAGATATAGACCAGACTTGAATGCATGGCTTCAGCTAGAAGCTTTGTAGTGGTTGTCAACCCATGGAATTGAGGAATACTGACAAAAAGTGTCTACTTCAGCATTGAGAAATATGCTAAGTGTGTCTTTCTGAATATTTTTATTAATAACAATACCAATTCTGCCACCAAAGAAAACACCAAAACAAACAAACCCCCAAAAATCCTACAAATGTTCCCCTAAGGACAAGTTTTGCTTGTTATTCTGTATGTAATAAAAATTTACTGAAACCTGTAATCATGGGGCCAACTGTAGTTATTTAAAGGCTATTTTTCTAATGAAGGGTTACCAGCTTTATTGTAATTTTGTCTATTGAAAGATAAAATGTGGTTAATCTTTTGTTAATGTTAAGGAATACAGAATATTTGTGTTATAAATAACGAAATGCTAAAAAATAAATTGCTTACCCTCACAATAAAATATAACATTTTATTAAATATTAAAGATTAAATTGCTAATCATGATGATAAGATATATCTATAATTTGAAAAGGACATTGAATAAAGCCTTTAGAAACATTGACGATATTACATATGTACTATCTTCAGGATATATAAAAGTATCAGTCATTCATTCCAAAAAATCTTTTGTCTTTTGCCAAATACTCTTCAAGGCAGTGAAGATATAATGATGAAACAGACTAGGGATCCTGCTCTATAGAACTTACAAGGGAATTGAATACTTCCAAGGTCATCTTTGAGCTCTCTTTGTCTATCATTTCTGATTTTCTCTGGGTGCTGGGTTTGTTCTCAGTGGGCTGCTTTCTTTATACTATGGACACATAGATGCCTCTCTGCTTGACCTCTCAGCTTTTTGAATTTTAAGAAAGAAACTATGGAAATATTATTATTGCTCAGTTTGGTTGGATATACATTCCTTGTGACTGAATGTGAGTGTCCACATTGGTAAGAAGATGTCAGCCTCCTTTGGAAATACAGTCACAGCAAAGGGAAAAACATTTTGTGAAAGAAATGCCAGTGGAACACTTGAAAGACCAAATAACACACCACAAAGAGCATCTGATAAATTTTTCAACTACATTATTTACATTATCAAATCTTGAAAGAAAACAAAGAATAGTGAAAGAAAAAGTACAGAGCAACAGCTGAAGGACTGAAAGAACTCAGCAGAAATTTCATTTTGTTCCCATGACAAAGAAGCCAGAATATAGGGCTTGAGTCAAGAAAACTAACTGCCTGCTAGGTCAAATAAACACATGCCAAAGATAACATAATACTGAATCTCTGTAACACAGCAACCACAGTGCCAAAATAATTTTAAAGATTACATATGCAAAGAAAAAGAAAAATATGACTTTAAAAATTATTAGAAACAATCAAGATGCCCCGGTGTTGGAATTTGTGGACAAGGATGCTAAAACTCTATTTAAATCTTTCAGAGATTTAAAGGAAGACGTGATCATAATGAGCAGATAATCCTGGCAATTAAATAGAAAATATGAGAAGAATCAACTAAAATTCTAGAACTAAAAAACTGAAACAGCTAAAATGCAAAATTTATGAGATTGGCTTAAAAACTCACTGGAAATATCCAGAAGAGAGAAACAGTGACCTGAAGCTAAATCTGTAGAAATTTATAGATCTAAAGCAAATGAAAGAAGAAAAGATCTAAACACACCAAGTGAAAACTACAACAAATGAACTGAGCTTCAAATATTTGTGAAATAATGTCAAGTGAGCTGACATATCTGAACTTGGATTCCTAGAAGGAGAAAAAACAAAGTAAATGAAGTTAAAAACATAAACAAATATGTGAGACTTAGTAAACAAGATAACATACAAAGAAACCAATATTAGATGCATTATAGTCAAGCTATTTAAAACCAAAGATTAAGAAAAATATTAAAAACAGAAAAAACATCAAATTATGTAAGTAGGAACAATTACAATAACTTCTTATCAGAAACAATGAAAGCCAAAAGACAATGGATATCCTTTAAGATACAGAAAGTAAAAGAAATCTGGGAATTCAGAATTCTACATGCAGTAAAAATACCCTTAAACATAATGATAAATATATCCCTTTTAGTAATGAATGGAACAGCCAGGCAGATCAATAAGGAATAGAAGACTTCAAGAATACTATAAACCAAATAGAGCTAAAAGCTATCTATAGAAAAGTCTGCCCAACAACATCAGAAAACATTATATTCACATGCCTGTGGAATATTCTCTAAGAGAGATCATTTTAGGCCTCAATGTATTTGAAAGGAATGAAATCATATAAAATATGTTCTCTGACCAAAATGGAATTAAACTGAAAATCAATAACAGAAAGAAAATTTACAAAATGTGAAAAAACATAGGAATTAAAAACACATTCTGAAATAATCAATAGGTCAAATAAAACATCCCAAGGGAAATTAGAAAACACTGGGAGATGAGTTACAACAAAAATATAACATACAAAAACTTATAGGATGTGTTGATACAATCTTTAGATGGATATTTATAGCTATAGACATCTACATTTAAAAAGAAGAAAAATTTCAAATCAATAAGCTAAACTTCCACCTTAACAAACTAAGAAAATAAGAGAAAACTAAACACAGAACAAACAGAAGGAAGAAAATCATAACAAAACTACAGTACAAATAAATCAAATAGAGAATAGAAAATAACCACACATTGCTCCTTGGAAAACATCAACAAAATTGTCATCTTTTAGCTAGGTTGAACAAGAAAAACAGAAGATAACTCAAATTAGTAAAATCAGGAATAAGAGGGGCCATCACTACTGACCTTACAGAAATAAGAAGGATTATAAGAAAACACTATGAACAACACTATGACAACAAATTCAATAACCTAGATAGCTACAATTATATACAACTTAGGTAAGAAGATGTAAAATACTTAAACTAAATTAAGAAGAAATTGAAAATATCAATAATCTTATAACAAGTAAAAAAAAAAAATAGAAACATTAAGCAAAAATCTTCCCACAAATTAAAGCCTAAGTCGACATGGCTTCACTGATGGATTCTACCAAATTCTTCCCAATCTCTTCCACATGAAGGAAAAGAGAAGGAAGAGGAGAAAGTGGGAGGGGAAGATACTTCTCAAATCATTTTATAAAGCCAATTACTGCCCTGATACCAAAACCAGAAAAAGGAGTCACTAGAAAAATAGGCCTATATCCCTTAAGAATATAGATTCAAAGTCCTAAACAAATAATGAATTGCAAACTAAATCTAACAATATATTAAAAAGTGCTATACACAATGGCAAAATAGAGTTTATCCCAGGAATGCAAGATTGGAGTTATTTAAAAAATCAATTAATATAATACACTATATCAACAGAATAAAAGACAAAGAATGATTATTTCAATAGACACAGAAAAAACATTTGAAAAAATCCAACACTGCTCCATGATTTAAAATACTCAATAAATGATGACTAGAAGGGAAATTCCTTACCTGAGAAAATTTATCCGTGATAAATTTATCTCTGATAAAAAATATCTCTGATAAATTTACAACTATCATAATTAATGATGAAATTAATTAGTCCATTCTCATATTATTATAATGAGCTACCTGAGACTGAGTAATTTATAAAGAAAAGAGGTGTAATTGGCTCCTGGTTCTGGAGGCTTTACAGGAAGCATGGCTGAGGAGACCTCAGGAAACTTTTAATCGTGGCAGAAGGTGAAGGGGAAACAAGCATGTCCTACATGGCTGAAGTAAGAGGAAGATAGAAAGAAGAGGGAGGTGCTACACACTTTTAAACAATCAGATCTCATGAGAATTCATTCACTATCATGAGAACAGCAATGGGGAAGTCTGTCCCCCTGATCCAATCACATCCCACCAGGCCCCTCCTCCAACATTGGGGATTATAATTCAACATGAGATTTGGGCAGGGACACAAACCCATACCAAATCAAAGATTGAATGTTTTCCTCCTAAGATTGGGAACAAGAGAAGGAAGTCTGTTCCAAGCACTTCTATTTAATATTGTGCTGGAAGTTCTAGCCAAGGCAATTAGGCAAGAAAAAGAAATAAAAGGCACCCATTTTGGAAAGGAGAAGTAAAACTATCAATTCTTGCATATGACATAATCTCGTATGTAGAAAACTCTAAGGAATACACACACACACACACTATGAGAGTGAATAAATGAGTTCAGTAAGATTTCAAGATATAAAACCAGTACACAAAAATCAACTGTAATCCTATACTTTAGCAATGAATTATCTAAAAAAGTAATTAAAAAACAACTTTACTTACAATAGCATCAAAATGACTAAAATATTTAGGAATAAATAATAACAAATAAGCCAAAGACTTGTACACTGAAAACTATAAAACTTTTATTTGATATGTACTATAACCCTTAACATTAAAGCTAAAACCATAAATCTGCTAGAAGAAAATATTGGATAATCTCTTTATATAGTGACAGAAAGCAAAAATTTCTTAGAGAACAAAAAGCAATAATTTCAAACATAAAAACAGATAAGATTTTTCTCTGTAAAAAGAACACTTAAGGAAATGAATAAGGAGCCACAAACAGGAGAGGATATTTGCAAAACATATATCTGACAAAAGGACTGAAGTTAAAAAAATATAAAAATTACTGCAATTAAATAAGAGGATTACAACAAATTGAATTTAAAAAACACAAATCATAGATAATAGACGTTGGTGTGGATGTGGGGGAAAGGGAAGGCTTACGCACTGCTGGTGGGAATGTAAATTAGTACAACCTCTATGAAAAACAGTATGGAGATTCCTTAAAGAGCTAAAAGTAGATCTGCCGTTCAATCCAGCAATCCCACTACTAAATATCTACATAAAGGTAAAGAAGTCATTATATGAAAACAACACCTACAGACATGTTTATAGCAATAAAATTTACAATCGCAAAGATACGGAACCAACCTAAGTGCCCATCAACTAACGAGTGGATAAAGAAAATGTGGTATATATACACTGTCAAATACTACTCGGCCATAAAAACAAACAAAATAATGTCTTTTGCAGCAACTTGGTTGGAAATGTAGGTCATTATTCTAAGTGAAGTGACATAAAAGTGGAAAACAAAAAACTATGTTATCACTTATAAGTGGGCGCTACGCTATGAGTATGCAAAGGCATACAAAGTGATATAATGGACTTTAGAGACTCAGAATAGGGAGGGTGGGGAAAGGGCTAGGAATTTAAACAAACTACATATTAGGTCCAATATACACGACTTGGATGGTGGGTGCACTAAAATCTCAGAACTCACCACTACACAATTCGTCCATGTAACAACAAAAAAATACCACACACACACACTTATACCCCACGAGCTATTGAAATCAAAATGTAAAACACACACACAGACACACACTTGAATGAACATTTTTCAAAAAAAATTTATGAATAGCCAATAAGCACATGGAAAGTTATGGAATACAGTCAACAGAAAGTTGCAACCACAATCGAATATCACTACAATCTCACCAGAAAAACTAAAAATTAAAAGATTGACCATCAAGTCCCAAATAATGGAGAACATGTAGAGTGGCTGGAACTCTAATAAATTGCCAGTAGAAATATAAAATGATACAAAGATTTTGGAAAATGACTGTTTTTTGTTTGTTACAAATCTAAGCATACATTCACCTGTGACACAACAGTTGCACTCCTAGGTATTTAATCAAGAGGAATAAAATAATAAGTCCACAAAAACTTAGTCAAGAGTCTTCATAGCAGCTGTATTTCTAAGGGTCAAAAACTAGAGACAACTCAATATCCATCAATATAAGACAGGATAAACAAATTGTAGTGTTATTATTCAGGGGAGTATTACTCAGCAACTAAAAGAAATAAAGTACATACAAAAGCATAATGAATGAATCTCAAAGTCATTGTGCTGAGCAAAAGATGCCAGGCACAAAATGGGTATGTATTGTATGCATAGGGCATTTCATAACTGACAAAACTAATGCATAGTAGAAAAAACTCACAAAGATAAGTAGTTTCCTATGGGTGAGCAGGTGGAGATTGGCTGAGAAGTGGTAAGAGGAAATTTCCTAAAGTGATGAAATTGTTTGAAGTTTAATATGAATGTGATGGGTTTCAAGGCAAATGTATTTTTCAAAACTCTTTAAATTTTATTCTTAAAATGTTTCCATTAAGGTATGCAGATTTTACCTTTAAAAAAATACTGTAAGCAAATAGTGAAGATAGAAAGCCATGAAGAAAAGCGATTACTCATGCTTAATGCCCTTTAAAATAATACTGTTATCTGTTCAACATGATTGAAAGCAAGATAGACCTTGGGATTTGAGATGGTAGGGAGAGTAATGCTTGCTAGAGGAAGTTCTCTGCCTCCAAGTCCAGAAAGCTTTACAGTATATTTGTAATGTGAATGAAAATATGAACTCTGTAATGTGAACTTTAAGTCTAATTAATAACAAGAAACTGTCAAAGTGATGGAAGAATAAAATCATATAATCTTGGAATCATTAGTTACAAGAGAGGGAGACACTGAATAAAGCAAGGTCACCCCATGTTTGTCACCCTGTGTCTAGCTATAATAAACAATGGAAAAATAGGCATCTAATTGTTCACATGTTCATTACAGAACATCATTCAGGGTCTTTGCATGCACAACTCTAGGACTATCATTGGCTATGAAGTTCTGTTCCAGGAAAGTCCATTCAAGACAGGAATGTGAATGGTGACCTCCTGGAGCCATGTAACATGGCAGGTGGTTCAGGTATCATCTATATATGACAAGAACTGTGCCAAGGGCTGGGAATAATTACAGAGGTATTGTTCTCAGAGAAATCACATCTTGAGGCAGAGCCACAAACAAAAATGCACTCTCACATATAAATACACACACACACACACACACACTATTTCCAAGCTAAGCTAAGAATTGTATTTGTAGTAGTATTAAGTAGTTACATACTTGGTAGTGCAAGGTGTTTGAATTATCAGAAATAGAATTTTTGAAAATTTTGAAATCATCAGAATTATACACGGACTTCAAAAAGGATCGTGAAGAATGATGGGAGAAGCTGGGGATTTTAGACGTACATATCAATTATAGCAACAAATAGAAATGTATTAAACACTCCCATTAAAATCATACAACTCTGAGATTGAGTCAAAATTTAAATATGTGCTGTTTTAAGTGAAAAGCCTAAGATAAGAATACTTTAACAATTTAAAAGAAAAATAAGGAAATGCTTAATAACAAAAAGGAAAGCAGTAACTCTACACTGAAGAAAACTACAGACACCATCTTAACCAAGTAGTCAAAGCTAACATTACCAGCAATGAGATAACTAGACACTATGGGCCTCCTGATATGATGCACTGAGATTCCTGTGACATTGTTGAAGAAGAAAGCATAGACTAAATTTAATTATGAGAAATTATCAGACCAACTTGAATTGATGTACATTCTACAAAATAACTGCACTGTACTCTTCAAAAGCACCAAGGTAAAGACAGACAAAGAAAAGCTCTGAATCCTTTCCAGATTTAAACAGACTATGGGAGATATGCTACTCAGTTAGAAGTTATCTAGCTGTTATCATTTCTAAAAACTTAAAAAAAATTGTAGATTTGGTTAAAAACATGTTAATATTAAAATAATATTCTTAGGAAAAAAAAGAGTATAAGGAGACTTGACAACTAAATGCAACATATGATCCCAGATTGGATCCTAAACCCAGGAGAAAATTTGTGAGAAAGGACATTATGGATATAACTGGCAAAATTTGAGCATGGACTACAGATTAAACGATAGTATAGTAACAATGTTAAATTTTCTGATTTTTATAATGATAGCACAGTTATGTAAGAGAAGGTGCTTGTTCTTAGGAAACACTCATTGGTGTGTTAGAAGAAAGGGGCTATGATGTGTGCAGCACACTCTCCAATAATTCTGAAATATAGGTACATGTTGGAGAGAGAAAGAGAGAGAGAAATAATGTAAAACAATTGTACAAAGTCTTTGAAATATTTAAACTTAGGTAAAGTGTATATGTAATATCTTTATATGATTCTTGCCTCATTCATGTAAGTTTGAAAACATATTTAAAAGTTACAAAAATGTTTAATTTCACTGTGAACAAATGAAAATTCATATTGAAGGGATATTTAAGGGTTGTTTTAATTTTGTCCATTTTCTCAGAGTCAAAGGAGGTAGGAACAAAGAAATGGAGATAGTTCTTTTAATATCTAACAAAAGGACAATTAAGAACCACATGGAAGTTATTTTTCAACACGAAATATTAGACCTGGCAGAAGTTTTTTGTGTGAACAACTCCTTATACATTTTAATGGATTAACATCAAAAATTCTTTGTGTTTTGATCAAAACTGTATTTGAAATTCTTTCAGTACTCTACCATGAAACAAATTTAGTAAACAAGTGTCACAGGGAAGATCTCCCAGCTTTAATATCTGCTCTCAAGATCTAAGTTTTTGGAGGCTAAGTTATTCATTTCCTCATTTTGGTTTTGAAGGAGAGGCGAAAAACATACACTGACTCATTTATTTAACTCAGAACTCAATTCTCACTCAACAATCTGACATTGTCACGTTTTTCTTTTTTCACCATACATGCTATCAGCACTAAGGTAAAGAATTAGAATAGAAATAGCATGTTTTCTCCTCTAGGCAGTATTTTTTTTTAATTATCATGCCCTTTAATTTCTTTCCTTATGAAATTTTAAAATAATTTATGTTCCCATTCCCCAAGGTTATATGTTTTTAAAATAGTGATATATTATAACTCAAAAAATTAGTAGCATATAGAAAAGTAAAATAAAATCTACACAGCCTCTAGTGAAGTAAAGTCATACAAATCAACATTCCCTCATTTCTATTTTCTTTTTTAAAGTTTTAATTTCTTTTAATTTAGTGAGAACACTACATTAGAATAGTTAGAAGCCAGAAAGAAAACTACTCAATGTTCCATTACCTCATGAAATCAATGTCTTTGTTCATGGTGCCCCTTGAACTTGTGCACATGCACATTTTTACGTGTGTATGGCAACACTACAGATAGAATGTTATTCTACATATAATACATATAATATAGAATACCATGCATATATTCTTATTTGCCACAGCTTTTTTTCTTAACTCTTCTTCTTCTTCTTTCCTTTTATTTTTCCCATCTAGCTTTCCATTCATGGTACCCAATGTTAACAAACTGACATATATCCTTTCATGTGCAAGTATTTTGCATACTCACAGTATATCTATATACATATATACATATATGTATGTATATGTATATATATATGATGTCAAATATCTCTTATCTCATTCGTCAGAACTGGGGGTTGTTCAATAAATGGGGAGTATAAAACTGATATAGGTATAGCTTGAAAATATTCTTAATTTAATCATATACATTTAAACACATTATATTTCTAAGAGTATGAGCCAACTTTCTTGCATTAACCACACCAAAACTTCCAGTTTGGGTTTCTTTAAAGTGCATCAAAACTTTGAAGTCATTTTCTAAGTAATTTAATGTAGAATTTTCTACCCTGCTCTTTTCACAATGGTTTTGTCCATATCTATGTTCTAAATATGTATGTTTTAGTGACTTTCATTTCTGTAGTCTTTCCAAAGTTTTTAATTTTGCTTCCGTAGAAGGAATCACTCTTTCATCACATTTATTTATAATCACTTCATGTAATATTTTATTAAATGTCATAATTGCAATAGGAAGAACAAGTGCACAAAGAGATTTGGTAACAAATACAATTAATCCTTAGTAAGTGAATGTTTAATGGCAGGAATAGAAATGTGTGGATAACTAGATTGAAATCAATTTTCAGGGAATAATCTCTGTGCATTTTGCACATTTTATAGAGGAATAAAGAACATAGATGAATTTGTTGCATCAGTTAAGTGGAAGGTGGTTGAAAGAACTACTTTCTGTATTTTTTAGATCATTTATTTTATGTAATAAAATTATCCAATACATATTTATCAACAACGTGCTTTTTCACTAACTATAGATAATTGCTCTTTCCAAAACAATAGTTTGGATCTAATGCATTCTCTTCAATAGCTGAATGATGTTTCATGAAGTGAATATGTTAAAGCCCCAATCAATATTTTCTTATTGATAGGCATTCAGATGATTTCCAGGTTTGGCTATTTCAACAAATGTTTTAATGGAGATCTTTATACATATATCCTTAAATACTGCTGCCTTTATTTCTGTAGGATAAATCCTCTAAAGTATATTTCTGTAACCTTATATTTCAAATATAATTATACAATACTTTATAATAACGCCAGGGTCTCAAAATGGATCATTATAATTCAACTTTACACTTGGCGACATTTTGACGAGTTTGAAAATTTCAACCAATCTGTAAAGGAATTGTTGATAATTTTGAGCCCACTAGGACTCAGTAGCCTATGATTTATCTATTGGTTTGAAGAGTTCTGTAAGTAAATTTTCCTGGCCCCTATACTTCTTGTATATGGAGAATACTACATCTAGAATCACGCTTATTTATTCCTATGATTTCTTTCACTGAAAAATTTGTCATCAAGTCTGAGAGAGACCAAGTAAAACTTAGTCTGTATTGAGATTGTACGGGAAAATATGAAGCATTTAAACACACAAAATGTTAATACACATCTGAACACATGGTTTCCATTTCCTACAAATCAGAAAAATGTTATACCTGTAACATAAAAATTAGCTTTGTTTTTCCCATGATAATTGTAAGTTATTTTAAATTTTATATTTATTACAGGCCACTGGGATATAACACACCAGCATGTGATTGATAGACTCCCATAAAACGGTGACCAGCATTAATAAGCTATGTGGGGTAAATTCAAGGTTCATAAATATTCTAGAAAATATTGGGGCCACCAGGCTACATGAATCTTCCCTTTAATGTCTCCAATAACATTCTGCATCTTCTAAATCAGCTGCTATGCACAATCATCTAATGACATCTGACTGCTGATTCTGCAAGATGCACTCCTATATGCTTCAACATAGAGGAGACCTCATGTATTAATATGAGAGTTTTTCTATTGATTATCAGTATCTTTGAAAAGCTGTGGAAATTTGCTAATAACCTGAAATTTAAAAGTTGAGCTTTGCAGCATTTTTTTCTTTATTCATTATAGACCTACCTAATATATATAAGCCCCTGCTTCCCTGGGATCCAAGTACCCCCATTACATTTAGATTTTCCAATTTGGTGACTGCAGTTCCCACTGCAAGGTCTGGTCTACAGAGAAGAGTAATAATAGATCTCTTCAAGGATGCCAGGGATCTCATAAATTTACTTATCATAGTTTTGGTAAAAGATATGCTTTCTGGACGCTCCCAGTGTGGATAACAAGGTCTTAAACAACAAACTTATTCTAACATTCCAATCACCTTGGCCTTTTTGAGTCCCCCGCTCTATGTTAAACCAAGTCAGCCCAGCATTTCCAGCTTGATCACTGTGAGCCACGTTTTTTTGGTCAGTATTTCAGCCAACTAAACAAATTGTTACAGCCCTTTCTATCTCTTCAAACTGCAACATTAGATGCAGAATCTGTTTAGTGAGCCTATAAAAATAATTTTTTTCTGATTTGACATTATGTTCCTTTTACCTTTATTTCAATGTTAAGATCTATTCCAGCACATGTTTTATAGATTCTGCCTATATAAATTAGAAAATTTGAGTAGTTATTTTGAAGTATAGAGTGTCTCCTCATGGATCACATTCTTTGTACCTTACCCTTTGGGCTCCCCTAAGACGTAAGTCAAGTCATAGGTCTAGAATTAAGACGGAGCAGTGAAAGTGAGTCCCAGGGAGACTTAGCATTGTCTTCAAGGCAACTGCCTCAGGGGAGCCCACTGCAATTTCCTCGGGCAATGCAGGGTTAATCCACTTAGAAGGAGAAGGTTGTGGAGAGGCTGCTGCCCCTCAGGGGAGAGAAGCCACTGGCAAAGAAGTCTCATCAGAATTTAAGGGCTTAATGACCCGAATTTCATCAGGATCTTCCCACATGTCTCAATTCTAACATGCCAATTCCAATTTACTCCAAATCAATGCCCTCTTTTATAGTTGCCCAACTGTAAAAATGCCTAACTTTTACAGTTGACATTCTGCAAGGCTGAGAATTCAACTTGTGTTGTAATTGAGACAGTTTCAGGATGATATCCTATGCTTGATTTTCAGCAATCTCAATTGTGTGGCTACAGGATATAAGGGTCTCTTTGAGGGTATAAGTAGATGCTTTCAGCTTATTTATGCAGTGCTTGAGTTGGAATTTGAATTCCTAAGTTCTGAGCTCATCTTACTTGTTTTTGTTTTTAAACCACTTTGTTCAGCAGTATTAGCAGCAACCGGTTAATCTTATTTATTCATTAGTTTTCCAAGAATGTTCAAAAGTATTTTATAAACAGCCACCCTGCTGCTTGCTTCTTATAAGTGGTAGACTAGAAGTATCTGATGCAGATATTTTGCATATCTCAATTGACAGATAACATCATAGACAATCAATGCTCTTTACTGCTAGAAATAGTCATTAGTGTCTTTAGATCTAATCAGATTAGAGGGACAATTCCAGAAGTGCCAGAATGAATTCAGAAAACACATCCTTAAAATTGTTCTTCTAGAACCACTCAATACCAAAATCTGTATGTCAGGGTTCACCAGAGAAATAGAAAAAATTGGAGAGAGAGAGAGAGAGAATATTAACAATAGATAGATAGATAGATAGATAGATAGATAGATAGATAGATAGATGATCGATAATAGAAAGATACATAATAAAGAATTCGCTCATATGATTATGGAGGGTGAGCAGTCTCAAGATCTGCAGTCACCAAGCTGGAGACCTAGGAAAACCAATGGTGTAGTTCTAATCCAAGTTTTAATCCAAAGGCGGGAGAAGACATGGCCCAGCTTGAAGACAGTCAGGCATAGAGAGGGAATTCTTTCTTACTGAGCCTTTTTGTTCTATTTAAGGCATCAATAATTGAATGAGGCCCACCCACGTTTGGAGGGCAAACTACTTGGTCTACCAATGCAAATGGTAATCTCATCCAAAAAGACCATTTAAGACACACAAAAAATAATGTTTAACCAAATATCTGGCTGCCCTGTAGTCCATTTATGTTGACATATAAAATCGACTATCACAGATGATGACTAGGGTTTGAAATAAGTCACTATATGCAAAACAATACTAACTATTTTAGGTAAATCTAAAACAATTTAACATGATGTGTTTTTCCCATAAAAATACAATGGTCTATAATTGTTTGAGACAGTAGAGCCTTATAATCGTGTATCTACACATGTATTTATTTATTCTACCTCTTGATCTTCCATGAGATTTTGTTGGAAGTAATTCAACCATTCAACATCTCAGGATTTAACTCTCAAGTAGGGGCATTATTTTACACTCTTCTTATTAGAAAGTTATGACTAAGCAATGTAAATGGTAAGAATGTTTCAAAATTTTACATGAGTAATACTATCACCCTAAACTATGGGAAAACCTTGTGAAATATAACTTTCTGAAATGATGAAAATGTTTATACCTACACTGTAGAATTAAAAAGTCAGTGTCTCAATTGAAATAGCTACTTTTCAAGTGCTCAACTGCCACTTAATAAAATTAAATTAAACCTGAACTTAATTTAATATGGTTCCCATATTGGAAGTACAGCCTAAGAAAACAAGCTACCAATGCTTTTTCCTTCTTCATCAGCAAAATTAACAGTTAGCCAGTAATTCTGTTCCATGTAATGACAATCATGGGATTTTGAAAAAGGAACTTTGATTACATATGTTAAAACTGTGTTTTTCACTAATAGTGGCAAAAGTAAGACAAAATTATTTATACTATCACAGGAAACTGCTCAGGTCACAATTTCCAGTATCATCTTCAATCTTATTTGAAATATTTTCAGTCCTAAAACTCCCCTAAACCAAAATTCAACATGAAGTTTTTCTAAAATATGTTTATTTATAGGAAAGTCTATTCTAAAAATTTAAGTTTTAAGAAAGGAATTCATTGCATTATTCGATAAAATTGAAACCAACAAAGTTTGTGTTCAAAGACTTGTGTGATTTTATAGTGCTTATTAACATTCAATGATGTTTGCAAATGTATGTTCACTGTGCTTTTTGATGTAGGAAGCAGGCATACTGCAGTACATAGATTATTTATTTATTTATTTATTTATTTATTTATTTATTTTTGAGACGGAGTCTCGCTCTGTAACCCAGGCTGGAGTGCAGTGGCCGCATCTCAGCTCACTGCAAGCTTCGCCTCCCGGGTTCACGCCATTCTCTTGCCTCAGCCTCCCCAGTAGCTGGGACTACAGGCGCCCGCCACCTCGCCCGGCTAGTTTTTTGTATTTCTTAGTAGAGACGGGGTTTCACCGTGTTAGCCAGGATGGTCTCGATCTCCTGACCTCGTGATCCACCCGTCTCGGCCTCCCAAAGTGCTGGGATTACAGGCTTGAGCCACCGTGCCCGGCCTCATAGATTTTTAAATAATTACATTTTATTTTATAAAAGGAATGTTGAACATAGCTGAGGACAACTAGAGGAAGGTAGAATAAATATTAGAAATGGGCACAGATACTGTGGTCAATAAATGAATATTTGAATGAAGTCTTACTTCTTTAAGACTCATAAAAATACCCAATATAGATGCTTATTTTTTTCTACTATTAATCTTAAAATAAATGTTCACCTTATAAAACATGAAGCACTTCTTAACACTCACTGATATATCTAAAAATTATTTTTTTGGAGCTAAAGTGTATATTTAGTTGACAAACAATTTACCATAAAATTCTAACATTTAATCTCATTCAAAGAAATATCTGTAAGCCTGTGGCTATCCTACACTGTGCAAAATAGCTTCTCCTACCGTTTTCTAAAATTATTTTGGACCCAATTTAAAACATAGCAAAATAAAACAATAACAGCAACAAAAATATTTATAATTCTAAATGATTCAATGAAGTTTTATAGTTACGTTTTTATTAGCTGATCTCTATGATGAGGCATTGATCTTTTGGCAACACTGTTCAAACTGTCTAAACCATATACCCAGGAAAAATATGTATTTTGTTTACCTGTCCCAGAAGGACTTAGAAAAAAATCACCTAGTTCCTGCAATTAAAATGTCAAAGGCATGCACAAAACAGTTTGGCTGGTACATTCAATGATAAGAAACACAGGCTTAGTTAAATTCATTTTTCTAAAGTGCCAAATGACAAGTTTTCATTGAATTCAGTCCAGGCTCAAAAGTATAATTGATGTCAGCTCAAATTCTTAGCCAAAGACAAACACTGAATCTGTTGCTGTTGGCTTTGTTTGGGTTTCAGGTGCAGGGCACCCGCCATATGGTATCCTTGAGGCTGTTTTTGTTATGGCGTGTGTGTCTGTATGTGTGAGTGTGTGTGCTTTTTAATATTGCAAACATCCTTCAGTTGCAAAGCAAACAAAGAAAAGGCAATCCACTCATTGCCTAGAACCACTACAGACCACCAACTGTTGGGTGCTATTAAAGTTATACAGAGCATTAGACAAATAGAAGTTCTTGTCAAAGATATTGCTTCACCACTGAATTCTTTATTTGCCCTTGACATCCCGTTTTTTCACCAACAAATGGCTGTGCATTTATAATTAATGAATTTACACTGTATTATTAATACAGAATTTAAGACATTGTGCAGCAAGCCAGTGTACATTTTCCAAGTTTTGCATCCAGTGTTTATTGAATCATCATTACCTGTGAGAGTAGAACATTTTTCAATGTGTAAAAATGTTTTATTTCAAAATGGGAAATAATTTGGACTGAATGATAAACAAGCAAATGAATCAGTGAATGAATCAATGAATGACTGCTTGTGGAAGAAGCTATTACATATTAAAAATAGTTTTCTCTGTCAGGTGTGGTGGCTCACACCTGTAATCCCAGCACTTTGGGAGGCAGAGGTGGGCAGATCACAAGGTCAGCAGATCCAGATCATCCTGGCTAACATGGTGAAACCTCGTCTCTACTAAAAATACAAAACTTTAGCCAGGCGTGGTGGCGGGCGCCTGTAGTCCCAGCTACTCAGGGGACTGAGGCAGGAGAATCGCTTGAACCTGGGAGGCAGAGGTTGCAGCCAGCCGAGATTGCGCCACTGCACTCCAGCCTGGGACAGAACGAGACTCCATCTCAAAAAAAAGAAAGTTTTCTCCAGCACAGTCAATATATTTAATACTATATTCAATAGATTTGAAAAGATTTACAGTTTTCTTCCTTGTTTATATAATTACAACTCTAATTCCTCAATCAAGTTATTATTAAAGACATAAAGTTCAGGCACTGCACAAGGCCATATGGTAAACATCATAAAAAACAAAAATCTCTAGGCTCAAGAAACAGGATTTTCATATCTAACAGGAATATGTATGAAACAATAGTGGATACTGTAGGCAGAATATAATCATTAAATATAAGTAGTATGCATAAAAAGGCCAGTATATAAATAATACTGGAAGGTTCCTTAAAGGGGGTGGGGCTTAACACACTCGGAGGAAGAAATAGATTTTACACAGAAAGGTGTGGATACTGAACATTCTTACAGGACAGACAAATAGTGTGAAGAAAAAGAAGTGAGAAGGAACACGCTGGGTTATAGGTAATTATGAACACTATATAGTGTGACTACAGTGTAACAGACAATATTGTTAGATAATTGAACTAGCAGGATTTTTAAGAACCTGATTTCTAGGCATTTAGACTTGACGCAATAGAATAGTGTGTTCAGTAAAATCTGGGATTGTAGATTAATCTGTTCAAGGCCCCTGAAGGTATCTGATTTCACTAGGAAATCTCCATTTTGGTCTGTTTCATATGTTCGGAAAACATTGTAAAATTTTGTTGAATGAAATGACTATGATATATAAAAAATATAGTTTCAATAGGCAGTAACAAATTTCTATTTACTTAAACCAACCATGGGATAAACTTAGCCTGTATAAACACATATAATATATTTACAGTGTAACAATTTAATTTTTTTGACTTGGTGATTATTATGATTATTAGTAAGTTATAAACAGAAGCCAAAATTCTAAAACTCCTGCCTCTAATTTGTACCTACTTTCTTATAACTGATACTCTCATTGTAATACAATTAACAAACATATCCCCAATAACAAATTAGTTGACCCTATTGAGGAAATATAGTAGGTGTGTGTGTATATATATGCTTACTATATATATTATTATTATATATTATTTACTACTACTATATATTATATACTACTATATAATATACAGTACTGTATTATACTACTATATAATATTTTATATAAATTTTACATAGAATATTTTATATAAAATTTAAATAGAATAAAATATACTACTATATAATATACAGTACTGTATATTATATACTACTACTTACTACATACTGTGTATTATATGCTACTATATATAATACTATATATTATATAGTACTATATATAAATATAAATATATTTTTATTATAAATAAATATACTTTCTAGTAGGTGTTACACTACTTCTAGACATTTTTGAAGGACAAACTTTTCAAAATAATTACAGGTAAAAGAGTTTTCTCCTGTTATTACTGCACATTTTAAGAGTTCAAAGACTAATAGGCCGGGCGCGGTGGCTCAAGCCTGTAATCCCAGCACTTTGGGAGGCCGAGACGGGCGGATCACAAGGTCAGGAGATCGAGACCAGCCTGGCTAACACGGTGAAACCCCGTCTCTACTAAAAAATACAAAAAACTAGCCGGGTGAGGTGGCGGGCGCCTGTAGTCCCAGCTACTCGGGCGGCTGAGGCAGGAGAATGGCGTAGACCCGGGAGGCGGAGCTTGCAGTGAGCTGAGATGCGGCCACTGCACTCCAGCCTGGGCGACAGAGCGAGACTCCGTCTCAAAAAAAAAAAAAAAAAAAAAAAAAAGAGTTCAAAGACTAATAAAAGTTATTAGTTTCACTTTATCAGTTTATCTGTGTCTTATTTTTCTTCTGGGCCCTCATACAACTAGCAAGTCTCAAAGATCAAGTATACAAGATATGTGGTCAATTCAGCGTCTAGCTCATGGGAGAACCTTGGTCAAATTCTTACTGATTTCATTGTCTATCAAATTATATTAAAAGCCAAGTTCCTTCTAAATGGTGTGACTTGCTAATGAGTTCACCTCTAAGCACTTCTCCAGCAGTTACCAAGATCTGTGTTTCAAGTACTCTAACTTATAAATTGGAAGTTTTCCTTGATTAGCACTCTGACTCAAAAGCTCTGGGTGGAGGTTATAGATAAAGAGTTTTGACTGATTTTCAAAATGTTGCTTCATCAATACAGGAGCTGATTTCTCTAGTCGGTGTCATTAAATGCTCCTCTGAAAGGTCAGGCAGGGCTGGCCAATTTTGTCCTGTGGGATATTAAACTTGACCTTTGGACTGTTGCTCCCCCTCCTGCTAATCCTGCCCTCTAGATACTCCTTTGCCATGCATTTCAATGGAACTTGGTGGCCATGCTGTTACTCATTAGAAAAGGCTTTGTTACAGATTTATGAATACCCTGGATGCTGGATAAAGTGATTTTTTAAATTATTATTATTATACTTTATGTTCTAGGGTACATGTACACAATGTGCAGGTTTGTTACATATGTATACATGTGCCATGTTAGTGTGCTGCACCCATTAACTCATCATTTACATTAGGTATATCTCCTAATGCTATTCCCCCCTCCTCCCCCCACCCCACAACAGGCCCCAGTGTGTGATGTTCCCCTTCCTGTGTTCAAGTGATCTCATTGTTCAATTCCCACCTATGAGTGAGAACATGCGGTGTTTGGTTTTCTGTTCTTGTGATAGTTTGCTGAGAATGATGGTTTCCAGCTACATCCATGTCTCTACAAAGGATAAAGTGTTTTTAGTAAACGAGTAATCATTGTGTATCTTATCTGCAGCTTTTCCTTATTCTTACAACCATTTCTTTAAAGTGGTGGTTCTCAATCCTGGCTTGACATTGGAATCACTTGAGGAGCTTTTCTACAACTTCATGCATAGGCCCCACTACAAACCAATTAAATCAGAATCTCTGGCCTTAGGACCCAGCATCAGCATTTTTTTAAGGCTTCCCAGGAGACGTCAATGAGTAGCCAAGGCTGAGAACTATTGTGGTAAAGAGATGCTTTGTCTTCTCAGATCCTTGTCTAAAGGTTATGAAGAGCAATTTGACTTCTTTCAATCTCTGGTTCTCCGCCGGGAAGTTCAATTGGATCAGAGTCACATGCTTCTAATTTGTGCCATATTTTATGATATTATGCTCCATCTAGTATTTCCCCAAATTATCTTAACTCCATTTTCTTCTGTGGATTCCAAAAGTAAGAGAGACGAAGAGTTGGCTTGTGAAGGGGATGCCGCTCCACTCTTTCTTTTGCAAGTGATAGAAGCCTTACCATAAATTAAAATAAGGAACATAGATTAAAATTTACTGAGTTATGTAACTGAAATGTTCTGGGAGTGGGACTAGATCAAGGGGTGGCTTGGTTTCACAACTAAAATGATGGTGTCACCAGGACTCCGTGTTTCCTTATTTTTTGACTTTGTCTGCAGTACTGTTGACTTCATTTTCAGGTCCTATATTTGGTGACCCTTTCGTTCCAGGCTAATATTATTCCAAGTACAAGCTAAATAGCAGACAAGTCTCTTTAAATAGGCCATGTTTAAGCTCCGGCAATCATTCTAATAGGCTAAATTAGATCTTGTATTCCTGAACTTACCCCTAAACCAATTACGACATATAGAGATATTTAGAGCTTAAAATAAGGCCTGCGTTTTCCCATGCTCCCTCTCTGGAGTCAGGGATAGTGTCCTATCTGAAGCACAATACCTGAAATTGGAGACAGGTATTTTCTACCAACATTTATATTGCTCCCACCTAAAGACAGGGAATCAGTAACAGGCTTCAAAAAAACTAACAAGCAATTGTCCATCATAGGGCAACAGAGCCAATGGGGTGAGGGCTCCAAGGAACTTGCAATAAAAATGAGTCTCTCTCATGGATCAGTGAATGACAAATATGAAAGAGTTTCTGGGTACGCCTTAGCCATGGCCAGCTTTTTATTAACCATAGGCAGAAAGGATCCAGCATAATGATGCAAGGTTACAGGATATTTTAGGAAAGGCAGGAACCAGTGAAGAATTACTTCATATCAGCAAGTCTTTCTTAATGAAGTGTAGGCTGTAAAAACACCAGTTTAAGAAAAAAAGAGGAACTAAATGACATTTCATAAAGTAAAAAAGAGAGATAAGCAACAGTTCTTTTAATTTAGCTGTTTCTCTATTACCTAAAAAAAAAAGATTCACAAGGGTAAGAATCATGCCTTATTCAATCTGCATGGGAAAGCCTATACATATTTGATAAGATGATGCTCTGGCCATAAAAGATAATAATGACAAAAGGTCCCTTCTCATCATCATGAAGATGATATGATCTAGAGATTACATAGGTTTTAGAAACAGTTGCTTATTGAATTCAACTTCCATGTGATGTTTGGTGAGACTTTTCACTTCTGTAAGCCTCAACAGCTTAATGTCTAAGATAGGATAATAATAATTCTTACCTATAGCGTTTTGAAGTGAGGTTATCCATGAAGCATGAACAAATGTTTGGCACAGAGCAAGTGCTCAATAAATATTAAACATTTATCTCTTCCTTCTCCTCTCCCTCCTCCTCTCTTTTATCTTATCAAGATCATAATTGTTATTGCATGGCAGTTAATGTTATTTAATCACTGAAATAATGTACTATTTTCCTTTGGATTTTTTAGTTTGATTTCTATATCTTTCTGGTCTGTTTCTAGAAGTAGTAAGATTTGATATGGTTTGGATCTGTATCCCCACACAAATCTCAAGTGTAATCCCCAGTGTTGGAGTTGGAGCCTGAGGGTAGGTGATTTGATCATGGGGGCGGTTTCTCAGGAATGGTTAGTACCATTCTCTTGATGCTGTTCTTGTGATAGTGAGTGAGTTATCATAAGATCTGGTTGTTTAAACGTGTGTAGCACCTCCCCACTCTTTCTTTTCCTCCTATTCCCTCCATGTGAGAGGCCTCATTTCCCCTTTGCCTTGTGTCATGATTGTAAGCTTCCCCAGGCCTCCCCAAAAGCTGAGTAGATGCCAGCACCCTGCTTCCTGTACAGCCTGCAGAACTGTGGGCCAATTAAGCCTCTTTTCTTTATAAATTATCCAGTCTCAGGTATTTCTTTACAGCAGTGCGAGAATGAACTAATACAAGATGTATAGGAAAAACAAAATTATAAGAAAAAAAAAGGAAAGAAGAAACCATGATATGAGAACTAAAAATAAAATCCTAAGTCCCCCAAAGGATGGAACAGACCCCTTTTGGCCAAGAGGACCCTAGAAAAACCTTAAACACTGAGTTCTCAGCCATGATAGGAAGACAGGTTGGACCCACCTTGTTGTACCTCCTCCCTTTTGCAGTTTGGACACAACTGACCAGCAATAATGTTAAAATAGAGATCATAAGACTGATGGAATAAACTCTTTGTGACAATAAAATACCAAATTATAAACAAGACCTAAAGCCATGCCAGGCAAGAATGAAGTCACTCATCCTTACATTTAAATAAACTATGTTCTAACTGCCACAATGTTGTACTTTTTTCTGGTAGCAAAATAAACAATGGCCTTGAGATAAGCAATATTGAAACCATTACGGTTCATCCTCCTCCAGACACTGAATAACTGACCCCCTGGCTCCACCAGCCGTAACTACAACTTTGATCAAACCAAGAGACTGATTTTAGTAGTTTTCTCCTGATAAGAGAATGCTGACCATGGACCGGCTCTGACTGGTTTACGGAGGCTGGGCACCTGAGCGCTCTGCTTCACCTTTTGATGTATAGGGCCTAATTGTAACATATTTAAAGGTAAAGTCTTCATCCCAAAGTGAATAGGGGGTTGTATGAAACATGGATGTTTGTTCAGTATGCACATGTCAGGACCCTGTTTGTGAATATCCATAGCTCCTCCTGTAACCTATTGAATACTTAGTCAACCCCTTCAGGATAAATTCCTGTCTCACCTTCCCTCCTTCCAAGTGCCTGCCTTTTGGTTTTCCTGGTACCTATGCTCCCCAGCCTGTGTGGTGGCCGACCCGCAGATTGTAACCTTTCATAAGAAATAAAGTCTCCTTTCTAAATTTATAAATTGGTGATTTTTCAATTGATGTACCCATAATTCTCTCATTCAAATTTAAATACTACTAAATATTTTGGTGTTTTTCTTCCTTCATTTTCTTCCGAATAACTTTGATATGCTTATTTTTAATTTTAAGAATAAAATACTCTATATTTGTTAAAATTGCCCTCTACTAATTTCTTAAATGTTTGTATCTATAGAAGATATAGCATTTCTCATAATATTCAAAAAATGTAAAAATTCACCTGAATTCCTATTTTTCAGTTCTTTAGTTAGCTAACTAGTTAAATAGATATTCATCAGATTTTCCATTTTAGTTTTTATATTTAAGAACCAGGAAACATTTTTTAAACTTCTACAGACTAAAAGTAGCATTGAATATCTTCTTAGTCTGGGTAAACGTGTTGGAAATAATCATAGTCATTCAAATGTAGATTTTACTATGTAAACCAATTAATAAATATCCTAAGCAAGATAAATTACATAGTTGCCTCAGAATGAGGCAGGTTCAAAAATATATTTATAAATTATTTTGAACTCCAAGTTAATCTTAAGATTAAATTTAATCTAACATGTAAACAATTCATTTTGTCATAAACCCATTGGGAATCATCTTTTCTAAAACTGCAAGACAGAAAAGATAAAAACCATATTCCCAGTTCTCCCCTGTGGAGAGAACAAGCTTTTCCTGGCTTTCTTGCACATTCTTGAAAGAACTAAAGAATTGCTTCATCTCTGCTGCAAGTAAACAATTGCTATTCAACAGTCAGTCACACCAGGCAGGCATGCCCAGCACCACTTACAGCCTGCTGAAGCACAGCCTCTCCCAACTTCTACCAGAGGTAGCAGGGAAATCAGTAAATAGGCAGGTTGGCAGAATGGAAATAGGAAGAAGTGAGATATCCTCAACTGAGCCTTTTTCAGCCATACACTCTTCTTCTTGCCTCCCCAGTCAATTCCCAGAAGAACTGCAAGTCAGGTAAAAGACCAAGAAGAATCTAATTGTTTTCTGCTGTTCACCTCATGAACAATATCCCAAGATGAAATAGGCTGAATATGAGAGTGCTTTTGATAACAAAAACAGGAAAGTTTTGGCATCACCACCAACCCAGCCTCTATTGTCTTTCCCAAATGCCTATATTTCTCTTACTTCCCTGCCACTCCCATAGTCAATGGACTACATACTTACCAATTCACTTACCAGACAAGATTTTCAAGTGTCCTCCCGTTTATTCTCTTCTCCTTTCTATTTACTTAGTAATGCATTTTCATCCTTTCTCTCATAAATTGGCTTAGGAGGCTTCAGTTGGTCTCCCTCATTCCCATCCTCCCAGTTCCATTTATTCTTCCTGCTCCTGCTAAGATTTATCTGTTTGTACCTCTAATTGTTCTGCTTTTAAAAATATATAAACAAGCCAGGCGCGGTGGCTCATGCCTGTAATCCCAGCACTTTGGGAGGCCAAGGTGGGTAGATCATGAGGTCAGAAGGTCAAGACCAGCCAAGATGGTGAAACCCCGTCTCTACTAAAAATACAAAAATTAGCCGGGCGCAGCAGCAGGTGCCTGTAATCCCAGCTACTCGGGAGGCTGAGGCAGGAGAATCACCTGAACCCAGGGAGCGGAGGTTGCAGTGAGCCAAGATCACACCACTACACCCCAGCCTGAGTGACAGAGTCAGACTCCATCTCAAATAAATAAATAAATGAATAACTAAATAAATGAATAAATAAATAAATATAGCAATAAATAGAATATAGAAACAATTTCCACTCTTTCTTTGTGTGGATGAGATAGATACAAACTCCCTAGGGTGGCATAAAAATCTTTGCCTGGTATGTTTCTACTCTAACATCAGGATGCCATCTCAGCCATCATCATTCCTGCTTTATCCTCTCCCCCATCACACCTACTTTCTTTTCTTCCTCCTCTCCCCCATCACACCTGCCACCATTCTCTTCATACATCATTTCTTTTCTTGCCCACATACACATACATTTGCATATGTCATTCTTCCAGCACAGGAAATAATATCAGAAGTAACATTTTTTGAGCACACTTAATTTTTCAAGCATGCAATCTGTACAGCAATGTAAAGACATGGGAATGATTGTTTCTATTTTGTAGGAAAGAAAACTGAGGAGAAGGAAACTGTCCAAGCACATTATAATGATTGACAGTGTTGCCTGGCTTAAAATCTTTGTCCTTTCTCCTGTGTGGAATGCCCTACACCCAATTCTTTGCTGAAAAAATCCTCATCTGGCCTTTAAATCTCAGTTTAGATATGAGCTCACCTCCCAAGGCTCAGACAGAAGAATGGGATAACTTTCTATATAATGTTACTTGTTCAGGTGATCTCAGAATTTCTGCATGGGAGACTCAGAGGAACAATCCATTTGCAAGGTGAGGATAGTGGGGGCAGGCAAGGAGACCCATCTTGGAGCTTTGTTTATGTAGTGAGCACACTGTTTCAACTCTGTTTTATGCTAATGAAGATTAGTATGCAATGCCCACAGACAACCTGCCTCTTGGCATTGCAATATGACATCTCTTATGACACAAATTGTATTCTAGTCTTCCATGAAAACAGCTACCTGATAGACTAATAAAGTGAGCTTCCTGGGTCTTGTACAATATCTCATTCATCTTTATATTCAATACCCTTGACAGGGATCTAGCTTTCTATAGGTGCTCAGTAATTGTTGGGTAAACGAGAGCAGGAATAGATGAAATGATTATTTCCTGCCATAAAAACACTTTGGAATCTTTCAATGAACTTCATTAGGAAACAGCTTGGAAGTATGTTGTTTTCAATTATCAAAAACCAAGGCTCTAAGTACCTGTTAATGGCATGTGTGGCTATTTTAGTAGTTAAGTTTTAATACATTTAAACAAATAGATGACTTTAATACCCAAAGTCAATGATCCATTTAGCCAAGTAATGCCATAATTTGCTCTCAAAAAGATCACTTCACAGTTAATTCACTTTAATCTCGGTAATGGTTATATTTCTATTATTACAATTCAATTAAAATCAAACAATTTTCTTTAAAAAATTAAGCTGGAAACTTGGAATAGTTTACATAAAAATAGTAATTGAAAATTATAAAGGTACTAAGAAAACATGCCACTTCTACTTTTATAACCTCAAAATGGGAACTAATAAAAGACAGGGCTGTAATTCTATAGGGAAATGTAATAGCCAAGATCCTAATATTTTGTGTCAGATGTTGAGGAAAAAAAGTTGACAAAGAGCCACATACAGCTCATCGTTTCTTCATTTACCCAATGAAATAAGACCACAGGCCACCACGATATTTTAGTTTTCTCTCTAAACTATGACAGTGACTGTTACTTTAGTCTCTATCAGACAAAACACTAGATTCTTTGCATGAACTATCCATTCTAATTCTCACAAATATACTTTAGAGTAGATAATGTTCTCTTTTCTCTACAAATAAGGACACTGAGTTTCAAAGAATTTGTAAATGATTGGACAAGCATCTTCTATAACTTATCTGATATTTAAAGTCTGACAATTGTTTCTATACAATTCTACTCTTATAACTATAAATTCTACTTAGTTATTTCAGGCATATGGAATTCTTTAAGATAACAGCATCATTTAGAATCATAGGCATATATTGAACTTTACTTAACCTTTGTAATGTCTCAATTTACTTTATAAAATGATTTTGAGGATTAAATGATAGAATCAATGTAAAGCAACAGCTCTGAGCTTATAATTAGGCTTGTAACAGGTTCTGAGCTTACAATAAGCACTCAATAAACTTTGGATGATGATGATGTTCATGATGATGATGATAATGATGATGATAGTGATAATGATGATTTAGTCTAACCTACTCATTTTTCTATGTTTCAATAAGAAAGTGATTCAGATAAATCAAATGACAAGCACCCATGGGAAAATGGTGGCAGAGCCTGATTCTCACTTTTCTAGGGCACTGCTTACCTAGAGATTGCTTGATGGTATAGTATGATGGATATTACCATGTATAACCTGACATGCAGGTAAAAGAGAAAACAAACAAAAGGAGGTAATCTTCTCTAGGTTCAGAAAACAAACAAAAGGAGGTAATCTTCTCTAGGTTCAGCAATATAATATCTTGCTACTCAATGTGTGTTCCACAAACAAGCACCATCAGTATCACTTGAGAACTGGTTAAAAAGGCAGACTCTCAGACCCCTCTCCAGAACTGCTGAATCAGAATCTGCATTTTCACAAGATGCCCAATGATTCACAATCCCACTAAAGTTAGAGAAGCATGGCTACAGTCCTCAACCACCCGGAAGCAAAATAAAGATTAAGAATATGGGCTGTGGAGAGAGACCCAGATTCCAGCCCTGTCTCTAGCATTTCCTAGCTGTGACACCTTGGACAAGTTCTTACAAAAATTAAATGCTATCACCTGAGGTTAGGAGTTCGAGACCAGCCTAGCTAACATGGTGAAACCCCGTCTCTACCAAAAATATAAAAAATTAGCTGTGCGTGGTGGCAGGCACCTGTAATCCCAGCTACTTGGGAAGCTGAAGCATGGAGAATTGCTTGAACCCAGGAGGCAGAGGTTGCAGTGAGCTGAGATCGCACCATTGCACTCCAGCCTGGGCTACAAGAGCAAATCTCCATCTCTAAAAATAAAACAAAACAAAACAAAAAAATTAAATGTCATAGTATATTTAAAGCACCTAATACAATATGATTAAACTCACTGTCATAATAATGAAGACAGACCTAAATATTAAGAAGCGTACTTTAAATGGCAAATAATGAGAAGATAGAGATTTGGACATGGGTCTAAAATTTTCATCTTCCAAATCAAATAGGAATAAAAGAGACTTACAGAAAAAAATGTTGAGAGTAATTATGAAACACCTAATTTTAAAAAATGTATATATATGTATATACACACATGCACATATGTACGTATATATGTATGTATATGTGCATATACATACATGTATATATACCTACACATACAAATATATACATATAATTTCTCAGGTTTGTACAAAATGTTCTTTATTCCCAAATACAGATCCTATTCATGCAGGGAAAATAAAACTGAGACTGAGTCAAAAGTGCATGTTGGATTCTGTCCACTAGCTATGTCCAGATCCTTAACTGACTATTCTCATTTTAGCAAAATCAGATTGCATGGAAATGGACATTTTTTACTTGTTGAGTAGAAAATTAGCTCAGTGTTAATGCTCATCTTATTTCATAGTTTTCAGTGTGTTGTAACACTGACACATCAACAAGGTGACCTGTCATCTCATCAACCTGGCCAAGTAAAAATTAAATAAAGATAGATGGAGATTAGTATGACTTATATCATAACAGAAGATAGCATTAACCAGGAAAGATGATGGGGGGCCCATGAGTTTTAGAAAAAATTAATTTCTCTTAAGTGAAACAGAAGTTGTTTTTACCAACAGTACTTTCCAAATGTACTTAAATTCCCACAGTATCATTTTCTGTATTTGTAAAATAATGATATTATGAGAGTCACTGATGAAATGGTATATCAAAGCACATTTTTGGATTTGGAAGCACATTCTAGCATGCCTAATGTCACGTGATTAATCTGAGTCTGTGCCAAATTAAAGCCCTAATTAAATATGCACTTTTTAAATGAAGATGGAAGGGTCTTCCTACACCAGCCATGCCTGGTAGCATCTACCTAGTCATTCTCCATCACGTGACCAAAAAATGTGCTCTTTAAATTTGTTTTAGCTGGTGTTACAAATGAGAAACGAGTGGTCTTTAACTTGTGAGCTCACCAGATGGCTTTAGCATAGATCAGATAATAGGATAATAGTATTACAATTTTTCCAGGGCATATTTTTCTCTATATATGAATAATTAAACCTTCTTCATCTCAGCTTTTTCTGAAAAAAATAAGCAAATTACAAGTTGGTGATTGTAATTGTCACATTTCAGTCTTTATTTTTCATTACCTAATGTTAGTTTTCAAGTATTCTATGTGTAGTTGGGTCACCTAATTTTAGAGGTTTTCATGATGAAAATCTAAAACCATAGAGACAGATCGATTTGGGTTGTTTAAAATTAATTTGGCCTTTTATTTTAAGTTAAAAAGAAGCCTGGGTTATGTCAAAGATTAGCTGACCTCTCCCTCAACAAATTGTTCACCAATAAAGCTTAAGACTTAATTTATAGTTATCATGGTAGCCTGTCTTTGCATTTATTATCAGTTCACACCATGGACCTCTAGGGAATTGCTTGTCAGTGCTGATTTTTTTTTTTTTTTGTCATTCCAGAGATCCTTGAAATATTATATCTGATAATGATCCTAAGACCTGATTAAATTGCCTGAGAGGCTTTTTTTTCTTACACCTTGGCCAGATAGATAAGTTCTCTATAGCCACTAACAGTCAGTCAGAATGGATTTCATTCTGATAATCAAGGCCTAAATTAATCTCCTTTTCCCGATTTTTGATGATAGTACACATCAATTTTCTTCTCTCTCACAAATGATGTCATATATAAGTATATGAAAATAATCCTTTCATATTTTTATAATATTGCATTCTTCTATCTAAAGGTTTTTAGTTTAAGCTATCTTAAAAATATTTGGAAAGGTCACTGACCTTAATATTGCTATAAATTATATGGAATCAAGATTTTTCATCAATGTATCATTAAAAGTTTATTTTCCAGTTCAACATCTACAACACATTCCAGGAGGTGCTGTAAAATACATTCTGTGTTCCACACCTGTGTATTATCTGCAACCACCTTACATCTGAAGAATTGCAAAAGAATCCAATCTGTTCTATCTACTGCCTTTCTTTTTTTCTGTCCAATTATTTAATTCATTATATTCATTTATTAATACTCTCTTCTGGTTCTCACTATATGACCTCTCCTGGGTTCTATAAGTACAGTGGAGAGCCAAAAGAGATGTAGTTTCTGTCCTCAAAGACCTTAGAAGCAAGTTGAGAAAAGATCATCAATCAGAAAACAAATGGACAAAACAAAGTTGCCAATTACTTAGTGCCAGCAGGAGATGCTGTATAGTTAAAAGGGGGATGAGGGTGGGCTGGGTGCAGTGACTCATGCCTATAGAGGCAAGCTATATTTGGGCCCCTTTTGGCCATGGCTGGAGCTGGAGCTGGTGGGATTCAGGGAGCAGTGTCCCAAAGCTGCATAGGGCAGTTGGGCCCTGGGCCTGGCAATGATACTACTCTGTCCTCCCAGGCCTCCAAGCCTGTGATGGGAAGGACTGCCACAAAAGTTTCTGGAATGCTTTCTCTCCACTGTCTTGGATATTAGCACTTGCCTTCCTTTCAGTTATGCAAATTTCTGCAATCTGCTTGAATTCCTCCCCCTGAAAATGGGCCTTCCTTTTTCTACCATATGACCAAACTGCAAATTTTCCAAAATTTTATGCTCTGCTTCCCCTTTAAATATAAGTTCCTTTTTAGATCATCTCTTTGCTCACACACATGGGAATAGGCTGTTAGAATCAGCCAGGCCAAATCTTGAACACTTTTCTGCTTGGAAATTTCTTCCACCAGATAACTTCAATGCTCATTCTCAACTTCAAACTTCCACAGGTCCCCAGGGCAGGGGCACAATGCAGCCAACCTCTTTGCTAATGCATAACAAAAGTGACCATTGCTCCAGTTCCTAATTAGTTCCTCATTTCCATCCGAGACCTCCTCAGCCTGGACTTCATTTTCCATATCACTATCAGCATTTTGGTCACAAGAACTTCACAAGTCTCTATAAAGTTCCAAAGTTATTTTCCATTTTCCCATCTTCTTCTGAGTTCTCCATACAATACCATCCTTTGTCTGTTACCCAGTCCAAAGCTGCTTTCACATTTTCAAGTATCTTTATAGCAACGCCCCACTCCTCAGTACCAATGTTCTGTATTAGTCAGTTCTTGCACTACTATAAAGAAATACCTGAGACTGAGTAATTTATAAAGAAAAGAGGTTTAATTAACTTATGGTTCTGCAGTCTGTACAGGAATCATAGTAGCTCCTGCTTCTGGGGAGGCCTCAGGAAACTTACAATAATGGCAGAAGGTGAAAGGCAGGCAGGCACCTTTTACATGGCCAGAGTAGAAGGAAGAAAGAGAGGGGAAAGGTGCTACATACTTTTAAACAACCAGATCTTGTGAGAACTCCCTCACTATACAGTACCAAGGAGGAGATGGTACTAAGCCATTCATGAGAATTTCACCCTGTTAAATCAAACTAAATATGACCAGAGAAAGCCTCTGTAATTCCATAATTGAGTCCTTGAGAACAAACCATACTAACCAGTAGGCAGACAAGACTGAAAACCTAATTTAGGAACATGCTTCTGTAACAATTGCTGAGTCTCAGCCAAATCCAGCAGCCATACTTGAACCACTCATATGCTGCTGACTGTTCAAACTGTGTTCAAATAAAGCAAATGCCAAGCTGCAACCAATCCAGCTGTTCCTGTAACTCACGTCTGTTTTCTATGCATCACTTTCCTTTTTTTGTCTATAAATTTGCTGTGACCATGAGATGACCCTGGAGTCTATCTGAATCTGCTGTGATTCAGGAGTCTGCCCAATTTGCAAATGTTTTTCTCTTGCTCAATTAAACTCTGTTAAATTTAATTTGTCTAAGGTTTTCTTTTAACTGCCCCCATGATCCAATCACTTCCCATCTGCAACATTGGGAATTACAATTAAACATGAAATTTGGGTGAGGATACTCAAAAAAACAATCCAAGATCCAAGCCATATCAATGCTATTAACACTTAATAGACTGAGTTCACAATATCTCCAAGCTATGCCTGTAAAAGCTATGGTTCTTTACATAAATATGAGCTTAATATGTTTTCTCCTCTTCCTTCATCCATCTCTTTCCTAGCTTCACATTTCTATTTTCCCTATCAAAGTACTTAGTTCCATTTTGATTGCTTTGCTCACGTTGATCCCTCCCTCCTCCACCCTTTCCCAAACCCTAACTCAAGAATGTGTTTCTTACTCTTTACCACTTTCTTTTATGACGTTTCCTCTCTTCAAGACAGAAGAAACAAAGGTCTATCCCTAATTAAAATCTCAGCTCCTTCATTGTGACCTCCTAGAACACTTTAGTCTTTTCGGTTATACCTCCTTTGATTTCAAATTCCTACGGGAGTAATTATCTTCCTCATTTGTCCATCACTCAGTCTGTGCATCAAAGCATTTTCATTTATCTTTCTGTGGAAATAATTTAGATATTAAACAGAATTGCACATCCCTCAAGAACAGAATCTCTTAAAACTCCTTATATTCCTAGGAGTGGCATAGTGCATAATTAGTCCTGAAGTCACATTCTTTTATTCTTATACCTGTGGCTACAAGGCAGCCTTAGTACCACCTAAATATCATGCAAAGGGATCTCCAAAAAGAAAGTCATGTTATTGGAAAATGGAAGAAATCAGGGAGGGTAGAATTAAACAAAGCAGAATAGAAGAGATGGCTCTATAATTCACTTATTCATTACCAGCCCTTTGTGACAGAGCTATCATATACTCCTGCTTATCATTCTAACAATATTAAGCGCTATATTGTGTAAAGAAGGCAATTGATAAATAAAACATGGGGTATATAATTCCAGCAAGGTGGTAACAAATAAATTTACACCTGAATTTGAATTTTGGAAATTAGGTTAATAAAAGCAAGAGTGTTTATTTTCTTAGTAAATATTTACTTTGGGTATTTAGAACCTATTGCAAGGCAAATGGCAAGTGCATAAAATTGACCCTCAAGTAAGGCGTCAATTAGATGATGATTACTTCTAACCTATTCTTGCCCAGAGCAGAGTAAATGGATATTATCTCTTCTCTAAATTGACCATATATTTTCCGTCTTCCCCAGGGCTGACCAAAAACTTCTTGTGTTCTTTCACCTTCTCATACCTTGAGTCTATGCATTACTGTTCTACTTTTTCTGTGAGTGAACTTTGCCCCCTCCACTGCCCACCTTTTAGGAAGCAGACTCTTCCACTAATGATCCAGTCAACAAGACAGAAGGAATGAAGAGGTGACAGCATGTTCTGACTGTGTCCCAGCCTTCCTCAAAGTGGGAAAGGCTGTACTCACCCAAAGTGCCTACCACTCACACTTTGACCACTGCCTCTCACCCCACTTTCTCCCATATCCCTCATAAATCTTCTGTCCTCTGACTTTCACTCTGCCCAGCCCAACCTTTGTACCCATGGCTGTAGCCATCATCCTCCATTTGTATGCTTTATAACTCAATAATCAGGGTGCACCTTCCTCATATTTGTTTTTGCTTAATTTTAATTATTCACCTTTTGGTCTTTTAATATGTCTTTAGCTCATTTAATTTTGCTAGCATTTTATCTATTTTTAATTCTTACCTTATATTGTGGTCTTATTTCTAATTCCAATGTCATATTCCATATTAGTTCTTTCTGCCATTCTCCTTTTAATATTTTTCTGACAGTTTTTCTCTTTTAATATTTTTCTCTTCTATAATTTTGATTTCTTTCTTAAGTGACATTTTAAATTATTTTAAAATAATAATGACTCAAGGCAACAAAGATAAAAAGGGGAAATTCCTCATGATTCTCATGCAAAATATTTATTCAAAACTTTATAAAATGTTCTATTTCTCTGTTTTCCTCATTCCTGAATATATTCCTCTTCTTATTTCTCTATCTCCCAAGGCAAGAACAAGCAACTAATAAGACTTTGTGACCACAGTTAATAATAATATATTGTATATTTCAAAATTGCTTAAGAATAGATTCTTAATATTCTCCCCTCAAAAAACTGTTAAGTTGGTAAGGTGAAGGATACATTAATTACCTTGATTGAATCTTTCTGCAATGTATACATAGAACAAAACACCACATTTTACTACTTAAATATAATAAATTATTTATGGCCGGGCGCGGTGGCTCAAGCCTGTAATCCCAGCACTTTGGGAGGCCGAGACGGGCAGATCATGAGGTCAGGAGATAGAGACCATCCTGGCTAACACAGTGAAACCCTGTCTCTACTAAAAAAATACGAAAAACTAGCCAGGCAAGGTGGCGGGTGCCTGTAGTACCAGCTACTCGGGAGGCTGAGGCAGGAGAATGGCGTGAACCCTGGAGGCAGAGCTTGCAGTGAGCAGAGATCTGGCCACTGTACTCCAGTCGGGGTGACAGAGCGAAACTCCATCTCAACAACAAAAACAACAACAACAACAACAACAAAAGAAATTATTTATTTATTTATTTAAGAGAGGGACTCTCACTCTGTTGCCCAGGCTGGAATGCAGTGGTGCTGTATTGGCTCACTGCAACCTTCACCTCCTGGGTTCAAGTGATTCCCTTGCCTCAGCCTCCCGGGTAGCTGGGATTACCGGCATCCACTACCATACCCAGCTAACTTTTGTATTTTTAGTAGAGACAGGATTTCACCATTTTGTCCAGGCTGGTTTTGAACTTCTGACCTCAGGTGAGCCGCCCACCTTGGCCAAAGTACTGGGATTACAGGCGTGAGCCACCGCACCTGGCTTATTATTGTTATTTAAGATAGAGTCTCACTCTGTCACCCAGGCTGCAGTGTAGTGACACGATCTCGGCTCACTGCAATCTCCACCTCCCGAGTTCAAGCAATCCTCTCACCTCAGCTTCCAGAGTAGCTGGGACTACAGGCATGCACCACCATGCCCAGCTAATTTTTTTGTGTTTTTAATAGAGACAGGGTTTCACCATTCTGGCTAGGCTGCTCTCAAACTTCTGATCTCAAGTGATCTGCCCACCTCAGCCTCCCAAAGTGCTGGGATTACAGGTATGAGCCACCAAGCCTGCCTAAATATAAAAAAATTTTCTGTCAATTGAAATTTTGTTTAAAAAGACACTGAAATCCCATAAGCTCCTGGCACTGGTTGAAGTGGCTCATGCATGAAGGAGAAAATAACAGAACAGTTAATGGAGATGCTATTATGACTAGTTTAAAAGAGTCTCCAGATTAAAAGGTTTGTGTTTGAAGACACTCTGAGGATATCAGCCTCCACAGTTGTGCATATGTCAGAAAACATCAAAAATATTAGCAAAATGCAATGTTGACACCATACCGTGCTGTAGATCCAGACAGCAGCAAATGTCCCCAGTGTAATTTGCATCTTTGGAACAAGCTCAAGTTCAATGCTTTCTTAAATCTATCAAAAGAGATTACTTCTCACCTTAATGACACCAAGAGGGTGAAGAGATTTTCAAAATTGTCACCAAGACAGGTTTTTCATTTCTTGATTGTCCTGGAATTTCAGAAAAGCAGAAATAGGTTGTTAGGAAATCCCTAGGTTTATTTTTAGAGAGTCTAATTCTAGAATCCCAGATCTCACTCTCAGTACTTTTTCCCAGAAGGTGCTTGGTGGCTTGGCATAATCAGACAGACTAAGGTTCAGAAAACACAGAAGTCGTTGGAAACCAGCCAGGTGGACAATGTGGAATATAGAATTGCACTTGGGTTTTCTAAAAATAATATTGGTTAAGTTTGTACTTTATTATCCCTTTGCCATAATTTCCCTTACTTACTTTATACAATTCTTTTCTTCTTGAATTTTATGGGTAAATACTTTGAAGGACAATGTGGGACATATGTTAATTAATTAGTTAATCACTGCAGAGATAAATGAACACAAATGTTTCTGTAGATGTAATTTTTATTGAGCTCTCTTAGACATTCAAAAATTAGCTATGAACACGCAAAAAGGCTCAAGTCTTTATTCATGTTAACTTTATTGCATTTTTTATGATGAAAAGAGTGCTTTAACTTTATTGCACTTTTTATGATAAAAAGAGTACTGTCTTGATTCCATATTTTATTTCAGTTCTTACTCTTTTTGTAAACTCCTGCCACTTCCATTCTCCACCTGTCTTCAAGATGCACCCATTTGTCTCATATTCATCTTATTTTATAATATTGCATTATGTGTATTTTTAATTTATATAAATTACACTTATATGTATTTTATTGTTTATTTCTGTTTTTTTTTCCTACTCAATGCTGTTTTTAACATCTACTCATGTTACCCTATTGATCTAGTAACTTTGTACTCTTTTCCTATTGCTGCTATAACAAATTACCAGAAATTTAGTTGTTGTATTTTTTTTTTTTTTTTTTTTGAGACGGAGTCTCGCTCTGTCCCCCAGGCTGGAGTGCAGTGGCCGCATCTCAGCTCACTGCAAGCTCCGCCTCCTGGGTTTACGCCATTCTCCTGCCTCAGCCTCCCAAGTAGCTGGGACTACAGGCGCCCGCCACCTCGCCCGGCTAATTTTTTGTATTTTTTTTAGTAGAGACGAGGTTTCACCATGTTAGCCAGGATGGTCTCGATCTCCTGACCTCGTGATCCGCCCGTCTCGGCCTCCCAAAGTGCTGGGATTACAGGCTTGAGCCACCGCGCCCGGCCAGTTGTTTTAAAACAACACAAACGTATTCCCTTAAGTTTTGGAGGTCAGAAGCCCAAAATGGGTCTCACTGAGCTAAAATCAAGATGTTATACCAGCATTACTTTTTTTTTTTCTGGAAGCTCTAGGGAAGAATTTGTTTACTTGCCTTTTCCAGCTTCCAAAGGCTGCCCACATTCCTTGACTTATGGCCCCTTTTCATCCTCGAAGTCAGCAGCAATGGTTGGTTGAGCCTTTCTCACACTGCATCACTCTGACACTTCTGCCCCTCTGGTCTCCACTTAAGGATGCTTGTGATTATCCTGGGTCCACCTAGATAATTCAGAATAGTGTCATAATTTTAAGTTCAGGTGATTAGCCACTTGAATTCCATCTGAAAACTTTATTTTTCCTTGCCATGTAACCCAACATATTCACAGGGAGTAGGACACAGGCATTTTTGGGAGGCCATTATTCAGCCTACCCAAATGACATCATATTCCATACTTTATCTGCCATATTTTCATGTACCTCTTCCTCTTTCTAAGGGACAGTTGCATTGTCTCTACTAGGCACCATAAAAATATTATTATAGGTTATGTTACATTAATATTATATAGCATATATTACATTGCACAGTATAAAAGTGTTATGTTGAGCCGGGCGCGGTGGCTCAAGCCTGTAATCCTAGCACTTTGGGAGACCAAGACGGGCGGATCCTGAGGTCAGGAAATCAAGACCATCCTGGCTAATATAGTGAAGCCCCGTCTCTATTAAAAATACAAAAAGTTAGCCGGGCTTGGTGGCGGGCACCTGTAGTCCCAGCTACTCGGGAGGCTGAGGCAGGAGAATGGCTTGAACCCGAGAGGCGGAGCTTGCAGTTAGCCGAGATTGCGCCACTGCACTTCAGCCTGGGCGACAGAGCGAGACTCCGTCTCAAAAAAAAAAAAAAAAAAAAAAAAAGTGTAATGTTGGATAAGTATATATAAATGTATGTCAATTTTATGTATATATATGTACACACATACAGTTGGCGCTGTCTATATCCTTGGGTTTCATATCCACAGATTCAGTAAAGTGTGGGCTGAAAATATTTGAAAAAAATTTAAATAATAATGCACCAATAAAAAATAATACAAGTAGAAAACCTTAACAGAAGGTGCCACAGACTGTATTTAGAAAGGCCACATAAATTCTATACTTATGAATATCTTATTTTACTAGTTATATTAGTTGCCCATTGCTGCTGTAACAACTCACTACAAATGTATTGGCTTAAAACAACACAAATTTATTCTCTTACGGTTCTGGAAGCCAGAAGCCCCAAATCAGTTTTAGTAGATTAAAGTCAATATGTCATCAGGGCTGATTTCTTCTACAGAATTCAGGGAAGAATTGGTTTCTTGTCTTTTCTAGATTCTGGATGCCGCCTCCATTCCTTCCGCAAATAACTTCAACCTCTTGCCTTCACGGTCACATGTTCTAGCTCCTCTTCCATCTCCCTCTGCCTCCTGCTTGTAAGAACACTTGTGGTTACATTTAGGACTCACCTGGGGCCACATGGGTAATCTAAGTAATCTTCTCATCTCAAGATCCTTAACTTTATCATATCTGCAAAGTCTCTTTTGTCAGGTAAGTTAACATTCACAGATGCCAGGAATTTTGACAGTGATGTCCTTGAGAGCCATTATTCAGCTGACCACTGAATTCCTAGTCTTATTTCATAATGGACCTTTTCTCATTATTTCAATGTATTCATTTATATAAAAATTATTATACACATATAATATTTCAGACACAGTGCCCTACAGTGAAATGATAACTTGATAATAATGTGCTTTCAAGGGGTGGAGAGAGGGTAACAACAAAACATGGAATATTACTAAGAATTGCTTTGACTTTTTCTGGGTTTCCAATTCATTCTGCACAGTGTCTTAGTTACATGATAACATTACCTGAATATTACGAACCTACTTTACATCTGAGTCTTACCTAAATGTCTGGATTCCTGTTCCACTATGAGCCTCTCTTTTATACACCCCTACACAGGACTGATTCTCTAGTGCCAGACCCAGACTCCACCTTTCCACTATTTCTGGGCCCTCTTCCAAACCTAATTTACTCCAGCATACAAACCTACCCTACTCCCCTACCCTTGGATCAGGCTGGCTTGACTAATTAATTAAAGGATCTTACTTTTAGCCTTTGAATGACATCATTGAGAACATCAGTTTACATCTAAAGAAGATGACTTGCTGTGCTCCATGAGTCATCATTACACATAATTTAAGTGCAACATCAACAGCGTATCTATTTTATATATCCATAGCCTTCAGGCATTTACATCTCTTATGATAAAAGATAAAAATTATGTATTACTTATAGCCATCATTTATCATTATGATTGTTATTAATGAGGCCATTCAATACATGTAGTATAAAAGAGTATTGGGAATCTGAAATATCAAACATAACTTTAATATTGAGCTTTTATTTCTTTCTCTATATGTACTAAATTCTTTTTCTTGTTGCAAGCCTCTATGATGTTTATTTATTTTTCATGGACCAATTACTATCTAGTGGAATGCAGAGGACTAGTTGGAGGGAAAACTGGTGGAAAGGAAAAAGTTATGGCTCTTGGTCTCAGGATAAAAGCTACAAAGCAGTACAGGTATGGATGGTGGAGATAAAATTATTTTAAGAGTTTCTTCTGATTAAGATGATACAGGAAGAGGAAGAAATAAGATGCTGGGAGTAATGGAGAGTGCTATGGTAGAAGAAAATTGTTATCCTAGGTCTCAAATGGATTCTTAAAATTTTTGAGAAAGGCAGAATAGTTAATTAAATAACATGTTTAGTATTAGGCAGAAAATGTAAGAAAAATCATATGTTTGAATTCATTGCATCTCTATCCCAAGTCTTCCAGCTTCTCTCAAAAGCTAATTGTGCTGTTCTACTCATTGGATATTTGTTTTTTACTTTTATTTTGCCATTTGGCTATATCATTTATTTAACTTAATTATCTTAAATTAAATAGAATGTTTCAGGTGTGGATAGACCAGAATCAAGTAGTCAGGCAAGGATAATTGACTCTCCAAAATGTGAGATAATTGTTCCTGTGATGTGAGCTCAAAATAGGGTATCCAATTTCCATGTTTATAAGACCAAAGCGAGAGAGTGTTCACATGTTTCATCCTATTATTCCATTTTTTCACAGGTATCTTACCATATTGGATCACATTTGTTGATTTTTTTAGTTTTCTCTGGAAGGATATACATTCAGTGTGAATAACTTGGAAAGCAGGAGATGCTGCGAGTGAGGCAGAGACCAGATGGGGAGAGCAGATTAGTTATCGGTTTGTGATATGCTTCAAGGGGACACCAGGCCAACACAGTTGGAAGCTGCATACTCAGTGATTCATTCCATATAGTAATTTCATTGGTAAAATAATTTTTTGTGTGGATGAAAAGAAGTGAAAATGTAAATCTTATTTAGGAAGGACTGACATTTAACATAATGCCCTTGTTGTAATAAAATAAACTCAATAAAATGACAAAACAAAACAAGAGATTTTAAAAAACTAACTCATCTCTAGAGTTTCTTGATTATTTATAGAAGCTTACCTGGATGGGTTTTATACCTGAAATGCTTGACATTTGCAAGCCAGGGTTCTTTCCCATAGGGGCATAGCCCCTTTCTTTGACATGTGTAATTTTTCACTGGAGCCTAGAACTTATACATAAATAGAAGATGAAGGTAGAGTACAAACAGCCCATTACTTGAAATAACATTGGATCCAGTTGCAAAAATATGGCTTTCTGAAGTAAGCAAGTGATCATTACACATAAATTAAGTGCAACATCAACAGTGTATCTATTTTATATTTTCATAGGCTTCAGGCATCTATATCTCTTTGACATGTCACGCCAAATACAATGTAGGTATAACTGTTTGGCAACCCTGTGGATGCCAGTGTGTCCAACACATCCTATGCAACATGTGAGATCTTCTCAGCTGCAACTGTCATCAAGGCCCTTGGTTATTTCCTTCTCCTTAGGCCCTATAGAAACCAGATTTTCATGTGCACCACCAGAGGAAATCTGTACTCACAATCCTACCCTGCACACTTTGTTGATCTGAGGCTTCCCTGGTACGGTTGAGGTATGAGACATGTGGGACCTGCTCAGTGGGATTTAACATACTGCAGGGTGAACTGTTGACCCCAGTGAAATCAAGAAGATAGCAGGTAATTCTTTCCCTTCCACAGACAGACTATCCTGATGCAGGTCTCCATATGGTCTCTCTAAAGATGGTCTCATGAGATCAAGCAATTGGTTGTGCTAGTAACAAGCAGTGGCCAGATGGTTAAAGCACTTCCCTGTATTTGCTCTTCCACCTTTCCTGCCTCAGCTCCCTTGTCCTTCACTCCTGATTTCCTGGGATTGTTCTTCTATATAAAGTATCTACATAAGCCTTTGCCTCACACTGCTTTCTAGAAAAGTTGGTTTAAGAGAAACAGCTGTAGGCAAAGATGTGTATGAGTGGGCTCCTCTCCCAATCCAACCTCTGAAAGATGATTCAAATGAAGGCAAGAATCTTCTAGATTTATATGAAATTCTAGGCAGTCTTTGTCCTGGGTGTCTTTTCACTTTGAACAATTTATCCTATAGTATGCCCCATTGTTCCTCTCCCAATCCAACCTCTGAGAGATGATTTGAATGAGACCAAAGATCTTCTTCTAGTTTTAAATGAAATTCTAGGTGGTCTTTGTCCTGGGTGTCTTTTCACTTTGAACAATTTATCCTATAGTATGCCCCATCATTCCTCCCCCAATCCAACCTCTGAAAGATTATTTGAATGAGTCCAAAGATCTTCTAGTTTTTTGGGTGTTTTGTTTTGTTTTGTTTTGTTTGTTTGTCTGTTTTGAGATGGAATCTTGCTCTGTCGCCCAGGCTGGAGTGCATGGCTGCGATCTTGGCTCACTGCAACGTCTGCCTCCCTGGTTCAAGTGATTCTCCTGTTTCAGCCTCCCAAGTAGCTTCTTCTAGTTGTATATGAAACTCTAGGTGGTCTTTTTCCTGGATGTCTTTTCACTTTGAACCATTTATCCTATAGTATGCTCCATCTTTTTGCAACTAGATACAATATTATTTCAAGTAATTGGGGTACTCAGCTATAAATTGTGTCCCACTGGTAGTTTATTTACCATTATGAGAAAAATCACGATTCAGGCTATGTCATGTTAAGGAACACTCATAAACATGATCCAAAAGGTAAACACTGAACAATGGGCTCCCCAGTTGAATAGAAGAAACTCCTATTGCTCAGTCTCATCTAACAAAAGGAGATGGAATTGTCCTATAATTAGGATCCATTCTGAACCAGGGGCGTTAAGGCAAGCTGTGTAAGTTAGGCCCCATTAGGAAGCTGTGCAATTTGGTAGAAACTCTTGAGAGAGAAGGAACAAGCACACATGAGGCATTAGGCTCAGGCATTGCAAAGACATGTGCCCCTGACACTTGAGCAGTACTTCCATCAACAAAATGATGAATTCTAAGTTTTGGCTTCCTGATTCTATGAAACTTATAGTTTAGTTTCAAGAAATGCACTGAGACCAACTAAATCATGTGTGAAAACTTTCAGTATACAAAGCTCTAGGTCAGAAGTTATTAAACATGGTCTCAGGAAACTTCTATACTCTCCAAAATTATCGAGGACCCCAAGTCCTTATTTTAATTTGAATTATAGCTATCCATTTTACTAGAGTAAAAATGAAAATTGAGAAAATAGAAAAAATATTTAATTCATTTAAAATAGTAACAAATACATTTTATGCTAACATAGTGTATTTTTAGGAAAAAGTATATTTCTAAAACAACATAATAATGAAAAAAGTAACATGGTTTTACATTTCTTCAAAACTATGTAATATTTTGCTTAGTAGAAGACAGCTGAATTCTCATATGTGTTTTGCATTAAATCTGTAGTTGAGAAAGATAGAAGTGTTTCAATAACTTTTCAGATAACTATGGATATTCATGTTTGCTACTACACTCAAACTTAATAAAAGGTTTTAAGAGGTATTTCTTTCTTTTCTTTTTTCTTTTTTTTCTTTTTTTGAGATAGGGTTACACTCTGTCACCCAAGCTGGAGTGCAGTGGCACAGTCCTTGCTTAGTGCAATCTCTGCCTCCAGGATTCAAGTGATTCTCCTACCTCAGCCTCCCCAGTAGCTGGGATTACAGGCATGCACCATCACACCTAGCTAATTTTTGTATTTTTAGTAGAGACGGGGTTTCGCCATGTTGACCAGGCTGGTCTCAAACTCCTGACCTCAAGTGATCCACCTGCCTCTGCCTCCCAAAGTGCTGGCATTACAGGCGTAAGCCACCATGCCTGGTTGAGGTATTTCTTAAATAATTTTTTGCAATGTGAATCTGAAGCCATATTAATGATTTTTGTTGTTGTTGTTACTCTGTTACATTAAAATCCCTTTGGTCTAACTTGTACTTTGAATGGATGTTTTACCCATATATTATTTTGTAACAACATATATAGATCAATTAGAAAATACTGATATACTGAGTCATGCACATGTTCCATATGCTGACATATTTTCATATAAAATAGCAAAAATGTCACAACCACCCTGATCACAAAAGTGTTTATGATTTAGGAGATAGTCTAGTTCACAATGGTACCTAGACATTTTCCAAAAATTCTGGATAATGCTAAAGAGCTCAAATTTTATCACTGACAATGAACATTGTCAGTTACTGTCCATGATTCTGTGAAACATCGTTTATATGATGCTGACAATGAACATTATCAGTTATTTGTCATAAATGGACTGGCTTCATTCCTTTTTGAGAAAATGTCTACCAAATGCCCAAATCTGATAACCAGTTTGCCTGTCAGTAGTTTTTACAAGCAGAATTTAAAAAAAAAAAAAAAGTCAGTGCTAGCTCAGCTCACAACTAATACAATCACACTAATCTCTTTCCTCAAGAAAACATCAAACTTCAACATGCAGCAGAGTGCTTTATATGTTTCCCATGTCATCACATAGAGTGGAACATTAAAATAACATGCATTCAAGGTCAACAGTTAACACGATTAATAACATACTGTTTTAGTAAGGACAATTTTTTAAAAAATGAAATTGGCCTCTTTTTTTCTTTTTTCTGCTAGTATGTGGTGATAAAGAATTTGAGAATTACTACACTTCCGTAGTAATCAAGCACATTGTTTTGATTCATAGAGGTGCCAGCAGCGTTGCCCACTATTGCTCTGTGTAAATATTAACACAGTGAACCGCCAGGTGATCACAGACTACACTTGGAGAATCTCTGCTCCAGGGTATTTCATGGGGTGGGAGAGGATCCAGTAAAGCACTTCTATGAGTCTGATGTTCTGGCAAAGGGAAAAAAGAAACATCTGTACTCCAGTTTTGGAAGACAAGGGAATCAAAAGCACACAAGAATCAAGAGACAAAGGGAGTCCTCCACAGAAGGTGGTTGCCAAATCAAAGATGGATGCCAAAAGAAGAGATCACAAAGATCATAAACCCAGTAATAAGTTTAGGAATCAGGGGACCATGTAAAGAGAAAAATAATGGTTAGAATGCCAACAAGAGAGATGCCTGAGTGAATTTTGGGAAAAGACAGTATTGTAAAATGGTTTGTCTTGATATGAAATAGGAGAGTTGGCTGTGTTTAAAAGGCCAGTGACCAGTGACTTTAGGGATCTCTCTAAGTTGAATGCTGGGTATGTTGGTGAATCATAAGCATATTTAGATATACGTGGCATTAAGGAAATCTTAATATAAATCTCAAAAAATAAAATATATATAAGCTAAGGGCAATTCTGTGTATTACAAAATATTGATACACAACTTACAAAAGGATTTAACATGCCATTCCTTTCAATATCACCCTACTGATTTCATCAAGCCTGCAAAATAGGTGATTCACAAAACTTCAGACTTAGGGAGAAAAGCACTTATGTGAGTAGGTTTCCTCTAGGGAAGTAGAGAAGTAAAAACATTTCTTATCGACACAGCTTCTTAAAAGGAATACAGTGACATTTATTAGGCTCTCTAAAAGGAGAAAATATTCAAGAAAACTGAACAATAATGTGCTGCAATAAAATTTGATATTTTAGTAATTATGGAAAAATAGAGACTACAAATCACAAGGGAAAGAACTGTAAATAATGCATCTTAAAAATCTCAACATTAAATAAAACTCAAACAATAGGATTTGCCACTTTAGTTTTCCATACTATTCTCCTAAGGCTCTAAACGTGTTTTATGTGATTTTCTTTTAACTCAGGTTTATTGTGGTAAAAATTTACATGCAGTAAAGTGTACCCTTTTTCAGGTGACAAGTATTTTGACAGATATATACAGTCAGGTAATTACCACTAGCACAATCAAAACAAAAATTCCAACTACCTGAAAGAATTTTCTCATGTTCCTTGGTAGTCAATCCCTGACCCCCAACTCTAACATGGGCAACATGCTATTCAAATTCTGTTTCACAATTTTTCTAGAATGGCATATGAATGAAATCATACAGTGTGAGCCTTTTGTATCTGTTTTCTTTCACCTAGCCTTATGATTTTGAGATTTATTCATATTGTTTGGTGCAGCAGTGTATTAGTCTGTTTTCACACTGCTGATAAAGACACAACCAAGACTGGACCATTTACAGAAGAAGATGTTTAATGGACTTAGAGTTTCACATGGCTGAGGAAGCCTCACAATCAAAGTGGAAAGCAAGGAGGAGCAAGTCACATCTTACGTGGATGGTGGCCAATAAAGAGAGCTTGTGCAGACAAACTCCTGTTTTTAAAACCATCAAATCTCCTTAGACCCATTCACTATCATGAAAAGAACAGCATGGAAAAGACCCGCCCCCATGATTGAATTACCTCCCACTGGGTTCCTCCCATGACAGGTGGGAATTATGGGAGTTACAATTCAAGAAGAGATTTGGGTGGGGACACAGCCGAACCATATCATTCCACCCTAGCCTTCCCAAGTTTCATGTTCTCACATTCCAAACCAATCATGCCTTCCCAACAGTCCTCCAAAGTCTTAACTCATTTCAGCATTAAGTTAAAAGTCCACAGTATAGAGTCTTATCTGGGACAAGGCAAGTCCCTTCCACCTATGAGCCTGTGAAATCAAAAGCAAGTTAGTTATTTGTGGCCAGGTATGGTGGCTCATGCCTGAATCCCAGCACTTTGAAAGGCCAAGGTGGGCAGATTACCTGAGGTTAGGAGTTTGAGACCAGTCTGGCCAACATGATGAAATCCCATCTCTACTAAAAATATAAAAATTGGCCGGGCGCGGTGGCTCAAGCCTGTAATCCCAGTACTTTGGGAGGCCAAGACGGGCGGATCACGAGGTCAGGAGATCGAGACCATCCTGGCTAACATGGTGAAACCCCGTCTCTACTAAAAATACAAAAAACTAGCCGGGCAAGGTGGTGGGCGTCTGTAGTCCCAGCTACTTGGGAGGCTGAGGCAGGAGAACGGCGTAAACCCGGGAGGCAGAACTTGCAGTGAGCTGAGATCCGGTCACTGCACTCCAGCCTGGGTGACAGAGCGAGACTCCGTCTCAAAAAATATATATAAAAATATAAAAATTACCCAGGCATGGTGGTGGGAACCTGTAATCTCAGATACTTGAGAGACTGAGGCAGGAGAATTACTTGAATCTGGGAGGCAGAGGTTGCAGTGAGCTGAGATCACACCACAGCACTCCAGCCTAGGCAGCAGAGCAAGATTCCATCTCAAAAAAAAAAAAAGAAAAAACCAAGTTAGTTACTTTCTAGACACATGGGAGTACAGACATTGGATAAATACAGTCATTCCAAATGGGAGAAATTGGTCAAAACATAGGGTCCACAGGCCCCATGAAAGTCCAAAATCCAGCAGGGCAGTCAAATCTTAAATCTCCAAAATGATTTCCTTTGACTCCATCTCTCACATCCAGGTGACGCTGATGCAAGAGGTGGGTTCCTATGGTCTTGAGCAGCTCCACCCCTGTGGCTTTGCAGGGTATAACCCCCCTCCTGGCTGCTTTCACTGTCTTGCATTGAGTGTCTGCAGTTTTTCTAGGTGCACAGTGCAAGCTGTCAGTGGATCCACCATTCTGAGGTCTGGAGGACAGTGGCCTTCCTCTCACTGCTCCACTAGGTGATGGTTCCCAAGCAAGGGCTCTGTGGGGGTTCTGACCCCACATTTTGCATCCACACTGTCCTAGCAGAGGTTCTCCATGAGGGAGAACCTCACCCCTGCAGCAAACTTCTGCTGAGGCATCAGGGGTTTCCACACATCTTCTGAAATCTAGGCAGAGGTTCCCAAAACCCAATTCTTGACTTCTGTGCACTAGCAGGAACAATGACATGTGGAAGCTGCCAAGGCTTGCCACTTGCACCCTCTGAAGCCATGACCCAACCTCTACATTTGCCCCTTTCAGCCATGGCTGGAGTGGCTGGGTTGCAGGGCACCAAGTCCCTAGGCTGCACATAGCATCGGGACTCTGGGCCCAGCCCCCAAAACCACTTTTTCCTCCTAGGCTTCCAGGCCTGTGATATGAAGGACTTCCCTGAAGACCTCTGACATGCCCTGGAGACATATTTCTCATTGTTCTTGGAGATTAACATTTGGCTCCTTGTTACTTATGCAAATTTCTGTAGCCAGCTTGGATTTCTCCTCAGAAAATGAAATTTTATTTTCGATCACATTGTCAGGCTGCAAATTTTCTGAACTTTTATGCTCTGCTTCCTGTATAGAACTGAATGCTTTTAACACCATGCAAGTCACCTCTTGAATGCTTTGCTGCTTAGAAATTTATTCAACCAGATATCCTAAATCATCTCTCTCAAGTTCAACATTCCACAAATCTCTAGAACAGGGGCAAAATGCCACCAGTCTCTTTGCTAAGATAGCAAGAGTCACCTTTACTCCAGTTCTCAAAAAGTTCCTCATCTCCATCTGAGACCACCTCAGCCTGTACTTTATTGTCCATATCACTATCAGCATTTTGGGCCAAGCCATTCAACAAGTCTCTAGGAAGTTCCAAACTTTCCCACATTTTTTCTGTCTTCTTCTGAGCCCTCCACACTGTTCCAACCTCTGCCTGTTACCCAGTTCCAAAGTTGTGTTCATATTTTCAGGTATCTTTTTGGCAGTACCCCACTCTACTGGTACCAATTTACTGTATTAGTCCATTTTTATGCTGCTGATAAAGACATACCCAATACTGGGCAATTTACAAAAGAAAGAGTTTAATGGACTTACGGTTTCACGTGGCTGGGGAGGCCTCACAATCACTGCAGAAGGCAAGGAGCAAGTCACATCTTACATGGATGGCAGCAGGCAAAGAGAGAGCTTGTGCAGGGAAATTCCCGTTTTAAAAACCATCAGATCTCATAAGACTTATTCGCTATCACAAGAACAGCACAGGAAAGACCTGCCTCCATAACTCAGTCACCTCCCACTGGGTTCCTCCCATGACACGTGGGAATTGTGGGAGCTACATGGTAAGATTTGGGTAGAGACACAGAGCCAAACCATATCATCTTTCTATTGGTGAGTAGTACTCAATTATTTCCACTCACCAGTTGATGAACATTTGAGTCATTTCCAGTGTAGGGCTAAAATAAATAAAGTTTACAAAATCATTCACTTTTGGATCTTATTATAAACGTATGTTTCCATTTCTCTTCGGTAAAAATGTCTGAGTTACAATGGTAAGTGTATTGTTTTAAAGTTTTAAGGTTTTAAAGTGTAAAGTTGTAAAGTTAAATTTAAAAGGAGCTGCCAAATCATTTTCTAAGGTGGCCATATGTTTTGCATTCCTACCAGCAATACTTGAGTCTCCATTGCTCAGCATCCTCACCAGCACCTGTTCATTTGAATTTTAGTCACTGTACACACTGTATAGATTAGTATTTAGTATCAGAGGTGGATTTGACATACCTAATGTTGGGCACTTTCCATGTGCTTAGCCACCATCCATAACTCTTCTTTGGCAGTATCTATTCAAATCCTTTGTCTATTCTATGTGGAGGTAAGTGGTGGAACATATGGAGATGATTTGTAAACCTTGAGGTAAATAATACCCATGGCCAGAAATAGATACATTTCGTGAAGCGGTTAGAAGTGAGTTGAGTCCATTTATATTTGTTGTTTTTGTTGCTTTGGTAATCAGCATATCAGAAATGTCAGACTCCTCCAGCTGTGGGCTGCTGTTCCCTGGCATTAATTGTGGAGCATCTCATGGTAAGGAAAGGCTGGGATTGGGGATGGGGGAAAAGATCCTATTTTTTCTTGTCCAGCCCAGTTTTGGTCGAGTTTGAAGGGTGCACCTTTCCCAGTTCACCCTCCACTTGCCCTCCATGGCAGCAAAACTCTGCCTTGTAACTGTGGGGGTGTTGGTTACGAAACTCACCCACCTCTTCTACAGTGACAGAGATCCTCGCTTTGTATCAATGTAAGATCTTGGGTTCAGTGGTGTTTCCTGGCCTTCTGCTTTCTGTTTATATCTTCCCACAAGGTGCAGGGTTCTATATCTTCCCTGTACCTACATGTGTGAGAAAGCTACACATGTGAGAAGGGTCTAGGGAAGTTGTGCCTCTCTTGAGTGGCAGCCAGTCACCACCCGTATGTCTGTACTACCAAGGGGGATTTCTCTCTGATCTATTGTCATGCCTCCTCAATCCTTCCAGTAAGGATGCAGTAATATACAAAGTAAAAATACCCTATTTTTTTAAAGACAGGAATAAAATATGCAGAAGTGATAATAGGTGTGTCTTTGTAGTGGAGCTATAGATTAATTTTATAATACTTGGCACTTCCAAAAATTTCTAAAACAAAATTCATTACTTGTTGAAATGATTACAGTTCAAACAGAACAAAACTTTTTAAAGCATGCACCGATTACCCGCCTAATGGAAGGCATGAGTTTGGATATCGTAAGTTCAAAGGTAAATAAGACATGGCCCTTGCTCTCATAAGAAATGGGCTAGAATTTCTACAGAAGTTTCATGTGCATTATTTTACTCCGTCTTCCCAAACACTTCGTGAGACAGACAGGTGAGTAATCATATTGATTTTATCAATAAAAACCTGAGGCATAAAGACATTAAGTGACTTGTCAATGGTCCTGTTACTACTGCTTCATTTAAAGGAATCTCAGAATGTGGCAGCTTAAAATTACTTTATTTTTCTCTCGATTTTTGGGTCATAAAATTATCATTTTATTTTTCTCTTGATTTTTGTGGGTCATAACCTTGGGAGAGCTTGACTCGACAGTCCTTCTTCGGATCTCGACTGGTAGGTTACCAAGATGGTGCCCTCACATGGCTGACAGATGGTGTTGGCTCTGTCTGTGGGCTCACCTGGAGCTATCATCTGGGGCACCCGTCTCTAGCCACTCAAGTATAGCAGTCTCAGGTGGTCAGACATCTTCCCCGGCTACTAGAGAATCAGGTCGGTAAAGCATGAACTCTCCTGATCTAACCTCAAATGTTATACAGTGTCACATCCACTGCATTTCTATGGTTAAAAGGAAGTCACTTAATGTCAGCCCACATTCAAGGTACAAAAACATAAAGTCCACTTTCCAGTGAGAGGAATGTCAAGAATTTGTGCACATGTAAAAACTGTTGCAATCAAGGTGGCATTATGACTCAGTGGCAGAACCAGAATTAGAACACTGGTATCTCTTCCAACCATAGTTTTCTTTACACTGTATCTACCTCCTTTATGGATATTTAATTTGTACATTTAATTATGCCCTTCCAAATTGAAGCTGGGAAGTTGGCAAGGTTTTGAGAGTGCCACTTTTAATTCTCACATTAACATCCCTTTTTAATTAATTGATTTTGGCAACACTGCATCTACATGTATTCAAATGAAAGCAATGCAAAGTCATCAACCAATTCACTGAAAATGCTGTGCAATCTTTAACCTCCTATATTGAGATAATCCTACAGAGATTTTGTTAAAAGTTTCATATTTGTCGCATGTAATAAAATAATCTTTGGATTCCTATATTTTCTCTATCTGCTCTTGGTCTTTTATATTGAAATGAAAATGTTAATTAAAAAGGTCCTTTTTAAAGGTTTGATATGCTGAGGCACTAGCAAGCATCTTTACCATGACCTACCTGGCATGAAGGCAGTAAACATTCTCATGTGATAATTAAAGAATAAATTCAAAGCATATTTATTTGAATTCAATAGTGAATGTTTAAAGATAGGCCTCTGCTTCCCTGAGGAAGATAAATTCTGATGAGATGTTCTATCACTACTGATGAAAAAAATCTTTGCAAAACTCTACTACAAAAAGTTGCAAAAACCAAAAAGTAAAATCACTTATTGTGCCATTAAAACTAATTATATGGTATCTGTATAACAAGATAAAGGATGAGCCTGTGATAATTTGTTGTAGAAATTCAGGTGATTAAAATATTCATTACCTGTCTTAGAATTAGGGGTTACTTTTCCATCCATAGAGCTCGATACCACTCTTGCCATTAAACCCAAGGATTCAAAAATAATAAAAATTTCATGGCTAAATGGGATATGGTGAAATGCATCCCATCCCACTATTACTGACCCATTATACAAAGGAGCATAATGTACAGTACTATTACTGGAGTTTTTCTTGGTTTCCCAAGAAATATAATATATACTCATCACTCGGAGCCTCTGGACATTGCTGGGCTGCAGTACAATGAGCCATGGACTTCTCTTGCTCGCTGTGCAGAACTGATATCATCCATGATGAGAATTCACAGTCATCTGAAATTAAGAAAGAAATACAGCAACCTACAAAATTAATGAACAAAATTAGTACTCAAAATCTAGAGAAAAACTAAACTCAAAGATTGGTAGAAGTAAAAATGTATTAATTGCCTTTTCTAAGAGTAATCATATGGCTACCTTGGAGAACGATCATAGTTTTCTTTGATAAAATGGGTGACGATACATGGGTATTTCTAATCTACAGTATAAAAATTCAAATCTAAACAGGTAAAAACTGTTGGTTAATTTATTGACGTTTCTTTTCATTTATGTTCAGACTGCTTTCACTCCATCTTAAATCCTTTCAAAGTGATCATATGTATGATCTTATCATTTTTAAAAAGGGAAAGAAAAAATATATCAAATCCTGGCATTATTCCATTTTTAGACATGTTTGTAGAATGCACATTTTATAAAATAATGTATATTGGAAACACTTGTCATTGTTTTTGTTGTTTCGGTTTTCCTGCCTTTTTTTTTTTTTTTTTTTTAACTTTCTTCTATTTTGTGGGTCCATTCCCTGTGTTTCCCTGTTCTATTTTGTGGTTGAATTTCGTACTGAACTCTTTGATGTCAGGTACATCTTTTTCTTCAAGTATTCAAACTTCTGAGCAGGATATTAGTGTGAACCTGAGAAAAAGTTGAGAAAGGGTACTATGAAAGTTTTTGGTTTTGCATACTCAAACATTTCCAAAGTTCAGCAAGGTCTGGTTTTACATGTAGAGAATTTTCCACATAAAGAACTCTTATGCCTCTGAATAGTTAATTACCCTCCAAAATATGGAAATTCTAATTAAAACATTAACAACAGCAAGATTCTTATCCACTGTCTTAAACAGAGGGCTTATAATAGAACACTTATATTGGAATGCAGAGAAGAAAACTCTGACTTCACAATAAATGGATTACTCTAGGACTTAGGAGCACAAGATAGCCTCAGAGCAAAAGTTCTTTTTAAGTTTTCTTTTTACAAGTTACAGAGTGGTTTACAATGCCATGCTTTTAACTTGGCTTGGTTTTGTTAACATATGGGCAGGGGGAGCAGTACAGTGCTAAGGAGAAATGTAGAGTTTTTCAATCTCGTTCAGATGGGTAATAACAAACACACTGTTAAAGTCCATATCCCAATGAAGATTCTATTTTTTTTTTTTCCAGCAGAAGGACATCAGCTGGCTTTGTGAGACTAAGATCTAAGCAAGGTATCCATTATAACTGAATCCTTCTTGTATAAAATAAAACTTTGTTCCCCTTTCCTTAAACTCTGATAATCCTTGATTTACAGCACATTAAGGTTTTTCCTTGAATTTACATGTTGGATTTCACTCATATAGTGAGCTTCTCTGAATTTTAACTTTCTAGAACCTGCTTTTCAAATTTTAGCATGCATCAGAATCATTTGAAGAGTTTTCTAAAATACAGCTCTCTGGGCTCATTCACAGAGAGTTGGAATTCATGTGTCAGAGGTGGGGCACCAGCACTTGCATTTTCAGTAGACACCAAGCCTTATTAAATCCGAGCATAAGTGTGGTACAATTAACAGTGCTTAATTACTCATTTCATTGAAACGAAATGCATGCATGCATTTAAATATGCTTTACATACAAAATTAAATAGATAAAAACTGAATGAGAAACTACTCATCCCTTACCTACTCAGGCACAAATTTGCATAGAAGTTTTCTGAAATAACTTGATTTACATTTTGAACGTACATTGAGATATAGGTATTCACACACAGCCATGTCAAATTAGCTCTAGTTTTAGGGAAACTGAATACATTTGCTCCACTGTCACCATACATGTTTTTAAAAAGGCATGCAATAGTATTCTACATTGTGGTTGGCTGATCAAATAGAAAAAGAAAATCCAAAAAAAACCCCAATAATAATTTTTACAACTCATGGCTTCAGACATTTGCTCTATGCTTCCCGTGCCTTATAGACTGTTCTGTCTTTAATTCTTTTTTAATTCAAAAATATTCATAAAGCACTAACTATGTACTAGAAGACCTCAGGCTTATCAAGATTATGAACTGACAGACTGTCTCAGGGATGTCTCATTGCATTGTCTCAATGTAGCTCCTGTACCCATGACTACATCACAAGGCATATAAAAATGCTGAGAATATAGTATGGGAAATTAAAGAAGAAAGAGATTATTTAAATCTGTAGACATAATTAAAGTACTATGTTGGAGCAGTTGGAAGAGAACCTAGAACACAGGAGGTGATCAACAATTCATTGTTTAATGGAGGTGCCCTGTGGCTTGGACTCTTAGAGACAGATGCAGGATGCAGACATACAGAGCTGGAGAAGTTAACATTCCAAGAGTGGGAACAGTTTGAATGTGAGAAAAAGGCTACTAAAGCATGGAATTATATGAAAGAATTACATTAATTTAGTTTTATGGCAGTGTAATGTGCATGAACAAAAATAATAAAATTAGAAGTTATTTAATAATAGTTGATGTTAGATTGAAGAGAGATTTCAATATCCACACTTAGGATATTGGTCTTTATTTGGTAGGAAATTGGAAACTCTTCACTGCTATGGATGAGAGAAGTTTTAATAAAGATTAGTCTGGCAATAAGTATAGAAAGATTTAGCAAGGAAGAAGGATAGAATCTGGAGACCAAATAAGAGGCTATGATAATAGAAGCCTTCTAGTAAGGTAGTGGGCATAAAGAAGAGATGGATTTGACTAATGCTAAAAGTGTAGAATTCATGGTACACAAAAACTGTTATTTGTTTCTGAAAGGAGAATGACCTAATAATAAGTACCAGATTTCAAACCTTTATCACCAGGAGCTGTGAGTCCAGCATGATGATGATTATGTAATCTAGACACAATAATCATGTGTTGTATAACACATTCATGTGTTGTATAACGACATTTTGCTTATTGACAGACCACCTATTACATCATGGCCTCATAAGATTATAATGAAGCTGAATATCACGCAGTGATGTCATAGCCATCATAAGTCACACCACACAATGCATTACATATGCGTTTAGGATGATGCTTGTATAAACAAAACTATTACACTTCCAGTCATAAAAAAACTATAGCACATACTAATATGTATAATACATGATAATTGATAATGATAACAAACAACTATGTTACTGGCGTATGTATTTACTATACTATACTTTTTATCATTATTTTAGAGTATACTCCCATTACTTATATAAGAAAAAAGTTGACTATAAGTAAAACAGCCTTAGGTGGGTCCGTTAGGATATATCCAAAAGAAGGCATTATCACAGGAGATGACAGCTCCTGACATTGCCCCTGAAGACCTGGACAAGACGTAGGGGTGGAAGACAGTGATATTAATCACCCTGACCCCATGTAAGCCTAGGATAATGTGTGTGTTTGTGTCTCAGTTTTTAACAAAAATGTTTGAAAAGTAAAGAAGAAAATTTAAATAGAAAAGAGCTTATAAAATCAGGATATAAAGAAAAAACAGTTTTGTAGGGTGTACCATGTTTTTGTGTTAAGCTAAATGACGTTACAAAAGAGTCAAAGTTTAAAAATAAAGTTTATAAAGTAAAAGTTTACAGTAAGCTAAAGTCAATTTATTATTGAAAAAATACATGTAATAAATGTAGTGTAGCCTAAGTGTACAGTGTTTATAAAGACTACAGTCATGTATAATAATAACCTAGGCCTTCATATTCACTCACCACTCACTCACTGACTCACCCAGAGCAACTTCCAGTCCTGTAGGCTTCATTCATGCTAAGTTCCCTAGACAGGTGTCCCACATTTTGTCTTTTATATTGTATTTTTACTGTACCTTTTCTATGTTTTAATATGTTAAGATCCACAGATACTTAACATTCTGTTAAAATTTGCCTACAGAATTCAATACAGTAACATGCTGCACAGGTTTGTAACCTCGGAGCAATTGGCTACACCATCTAGCCTCAGTGTGTGATCAGCTACACCATCCAGGTTTGTGTAGGCACGCACTCTGATGTTTGCACGATGCTGGAATCACCTAATGACACATTTCTCAGAAGGTATCCCTGTTGTTAAGCAATGCACTACTGTAGTTTGAAGAACACTTTAGTAGTTATACCTACTTTCTGCTTTTATTTTATGAATGAGAAACTCTCCTATAATGTTTTTTTAAATCTCTGCCCCCAAATGAGATTTTAAATATGCATATTTCTAACATACGGCCTTCTTTGACCAAGATAGAATGAAAAATGATTATACTCATTAATGTTTAAATTTGCTGGCTATAAAATTGCTAAAATTAAGTTTCTGGCAAGCGAGTGCATTTTCAGGAATAAACAAGTGCACTGCTCTTCATAGTCTTTGCTGGCACTCTGGTGAGCTGCAACGGCACGCCAGCCGAATTGCCGCTCTGACAATCTGTTCATTTTGGTCCTCTCCAGAATCAGCAGAGTAGAATCATTCATATGGTGCTTGTCACTGAACATAAAAATGACAGAAGTCAGCACATTGGCAAAGCCACCATCCATTCATTCGCCTTCTAGAAAAGTATCATATGTGACTTTTGTACCCAGATTTTTCTCTTGATTCATTTTTTTTCCGGTTTATTATTTAAATCAAGAAAAAAAGCTCAAGTCTACCTAAAATCAATAGGTTCATTAACTTGCTAAAGATATGATTCTGATTTTGAGAAATTAAATGACACAGTCTAGAATTTCTGAGAAATTGGTAACTTGGTTGTGATTAGAGTGGGGGATTTGTATTTTCTGTGGCTATGGAAAATTTCTAAAAATTATTTTTCACATACTCAAAGGTAATTAAGATTGTATCAAAACATACACTTTCCTGGTATTGGAGAAAAACTATACCTTTTACCATTTTACATAAGAATTTCTGAAATTCCATGCATGTTCAAGGATGGCATACTCTTACACCATCACCTCTAGGATAGCACTGATGTCAAGAGAAAGGGGAGGACAAGATGAATCTGAAAATACTTTCAAAATAATGAAGTTGTCACTGATTATACCTTCCATCTGTAGGCCATAAAGCACTATACATAACAGTATTCTTTCTCAGTCCTTGTGAGGTAGGACTGTATTACCTGTATTTTACAGTTGGATAAACAAGAGCTCAATCTAGTTTAAAATCACACCGTGGGAGAGCTGGGAGAAGAGCCCAGAAGATCAAATTCCCAGTTAGTGGCCAGAATCATTAGTGTTGCTCTAAATACATGCTTCTCCTTGACTTGACAGTGAACTGTGACCCTGAAAAACAGGGAGAGAAAAGAGAAAGGAAGAAATAAAGACAGGAGAGAAGGAAGAAGGAAGGAGAGATGAAGACGGTTTTGGACCCAGTTTATTTTTGTATGTGTTCACTGTAGAAAAGACATGCATGTACCTATTCGGGTATGCCCATAAATAGCATGAACCATAAGCATCATAAATGCAAACACACACACACTATTAAAAAACATGCAACACGGCATTATAGATATTTCTGCTTAGGTTTGTCATCTTATTCTGACACTACAAATGGTGTGATTCTGGACAAATTATTCAAACTCTTTGAGCCTCAGTTTACTTATGTGTGAAAGCCAGGTGGTAATTCCTACATCATAGGATTCTTGTGCACATTAAATAAAATTCTTAATATGTAAAGGATGTCAGTTTTGCCACTGTCCAGTTCCATCCAAGTACATATATTCAGTACTTTCCTGACCATACTGCCACTGCCTTTCTGGGCTTTAAAAACTCCACTGTCAGTTTTGGGGCCATATCCAAGACTTTAAAGTGGGCCTGCCCTTACTGAAAGTTTGGATGGGAAATTTAGAAAGGCCCAATAACCAGGAATCACCTATGGAGGATCTAGAGTAGATATAGAGAAAGCTGCTGATGGAAGGTCTTCGTCAGATCACAAAAAGGTGTTGAACACGAGCATAGGCAAAGTGAAGAGCTCACCCAAGCCCTAGTGGGATGCTTGGACTACAGAACAGATGTGGTCCTGCTGGGGCATCATGGAGTTCACCAGGATGTCAGTGCTGTCCTGAACTTTCTTCTGTGGGTCCCCTCAAGGACTTCCACTTAAGGTCAAACCCCTTCCAGATTTCCCCATCATCTCCTGCCTAGTAGATTTCCATCTTGTTATTTTGACAGAGAGCTAGGCTGGGCCTTCTTTTACTCTCTTCCTACTCTATTGTGGCATAAACTCAATGCTTTGCTTCCTTTGGAGCTATCCCAACTGCTTTTTCCTCCCCTTCAAAATTTTAATTTTATTTCAAGTGGAAAACTTTGGCTTTCAGGGTATTATTCGTGTTATGAGACTTGAAAGATTATAAATCGTTCTACTATGAAGACATATGCACATGTATGTTTATTGCAGCACTATTCACAATAGCAAAGACTTGGAACCAACCCAAATGTCAATAAAAAATAGACTGGGTAAAGAAAATGTGGCACATATATACCGTGGAATACTATGCAGTCATAAAAAAGGGATGAGTTCATGTCCTTTGCAGGGACATAGATGAAGCTGGAAACCATCATTCTCAGCAAACTATCACAAGAACAGAAAACCAAACACTGCATGTTCTCACTCATAAGTGGGAGTCGAACAATGAGAACACATGGACACAGGGAGGGGAGCATCACACACAGGGGCCTGTTGGGGGGTGGGGGGCTAGGGGAGGGATAACATCAGGAGAAATACCTACTGTAGGTGACGGGTTGATGGGCATAGCAAGCTACCAAGGCACATGTATACCTATGTAACAAAACTGTACGTTCTGCACATGTACGCCAGAACTTAAAGTATAACAAAAAAATAAAACTAAATAATAATAGCACCACCACCAACAACAACAAAAAAGCCTATTTTGGGTGTTTTAATAACCAGATATAGTTTCTTCCTTCATTCTTCCATTTTGTAATGATTGTAAGTCTCCTCAAGGCAAAGGAGATGCCACTCATGCAACTAGGGGAAGAGTCAAATACAAGAAATGCTGAAAAGGGAAGTGCCTGGATTAATTTTTTTTTTTTTTTTTTTTTTTTTTTTTTTTTTTTTTTTTTTTTTTTGAGACTGAGTCTGGCTCTGTCGCCCAGGCTGGAGTGCAGTGGCCGGATCTCAGCTCACTGCAAGCTCCGCCTCCCGGGTTTACGCCATTCTCCTGCCTCAGCCTCCTGAGTAGCTGGGACTACAGGCGCCCGCCACCGCGCCCGGCTAGTTTTTTGTATTTTTTAGTAGAGACGGGGTTTCACCGTGTTAGCCAGGATGGTCTCAATCTCCTGACCTCGTGATCCGCCCGTCTCGGCCTCCCAAAGTGCTGGGATTACAGGCTTGAGCCACCGCGCCCGGCCTGGATTAATATTTCAAGGAATTTCGTGCTTCATATGTGAAGCACTTAATGCAATGTCAGCCACATGTTAAAAATTTAATAGACACTTGGTCCTATTCCTCTTATGTCTGTTGCTGCCTGATGTGGGTCTGGTAAAAGCTTTTTCTCCATCCTTTTAGTTCCTTCCATCATCTACACACACTTGAGCACCTACTAAGAATTGACTTGTATGTCAGACCCTGCATATGTTAACAGGAAGTAGCAAGATACATACTATCACCTTATCCTTCAAAGAGATCATCATTAAGTAAAACAGGCCATCAGGTTGACAAATTGCTTGAAAAACATATTAGGGAGATCGTGAGTCTTTACGGAGTTCAGGAAAGGAAGTGATGATGAAGGATGAAAGATACCAGACTCGGTAGAGGAAGTGACGTTTCAGCTTCCCTGTGGGGAAGAATATAGTATTCAATGGAGACTGACAACAAGGGAACTTCAGACAGAGGGATTCACCTGGGCACATGTAGGAAGGTTTGAAACTCATAAAACTGCAAGGAAATTAGTTCATCCAATTAGGAATATAATAGAAGGAGTAGCAGGGAGTGGTGCGAGCCAAGAAGTTGAGAGAATTTGGGTCCAGATTGTGAAAGTCCTGATATGCAAGGAAAGAATGGTGCATTGCTGTTTCCTGTGAGCAAGTGAAAGCCAATACAAATTATGCTGTTAGATGCTTTCACTTACCGACTCCTGCATCCCTCTCCCTTGACAAATATTTCAGCAAAAATTGTCAGACACTGATCATTCTTTCTCCATGTTCAAAGAGAAATGGATTTAATACAGACAACAAAATAATATTTAAAATGTTTTCTTGTATTAAGTGTTAAAAAATCTTTGCAGAGAAAAGTAAAATTATGTTTTATAAATGACCATTAGAGGATAATTCAACCTATGTGGCTATAAGCATGTTAAATTCACAGTTTTAACTTTCTCCCCAGTAGAAAAAGAAAAGAAAAATGAATGATGGTTTTCCCAGCAGTAAATCATAGCAACTACAAGTCAAACTTCATCACTCTCAGTTCTAGGTTAGGAGAAGGGCCTTAGGCATATCACTTAAGAGATTTTCAGGATCATAGGTGGCTCTTTTGATGACTTCACATCTTTGTGATGTCTGGCCCAGAAGCTGTGTTCCAGTTGTCACCACAATTAGTCAATGGACCATGATTAAGCATGAGATTGTTTCAGTTGGTTTTATGATACCTCTGCTTCCAAATCGCTGTCAGACATGGGGCTCTTGGACTCTGAAACCATACAAAGGCAGACAGTAGAAATGCATGAGGGCTGAGTGATGCTGTCAGTCCCGGGCAGATGACTGAGGATAGTGCACAGACTTAGTAGTCTACCATGGCTTTTTGTTGAGAAAGCATTTCAAAACAAATAAACAAAAAATTTAAAATGCCTACTCATGTACATGACTCTACAAATTCCTGAAAACTGACAGAAATGCATTTTGCCAATCCATTTGGAATTACACATGTTTCTTTATTCCTATGAGTGGTGTGAATACACTGTTGAAAGGATTCTAGATTAGCCATTAGTGGGTGCATTGTGATTTTCTTTTTCTGTTTTCATCATTGCTTTTCATAATTCTTCATCTTTTTTCATCATTGCTTTTGGCAATTGATGAGCACAACTAGATTAACAGGTATAATGTTCAAGTAATTGAAAAATCAATATAATCTTTGAGACTGACAAGCACAACTTTTCCTCACTTGATTTTGGAGCACTGTTATTGTAGAAGTGTCAATGACCTCTCCATACCCTCAGGCATTCACATCTGCTAGCCTGAAGACTGTTTAGTGCAAACATCATGAACTCTCTGCCTGAGAACATTTTTTTCTGACCAAGAGAGTGCATCACTTAGTGTACAGGGAAATTCAGAAGTTGCCAAAGAGGTGACGCACTGAGAAGCAAACTTTAACCAATGCAAGACAAGGAGCTGGTATACAAAATCTCTGTTTCCTTGCCCTTCAGTTGACACAACTCTGAAGTAAATTTCACATCGTTTCTATGAGTTCCTCAGTGAGATTGCACGCCAGTTGCCCACAGTAGTGACTATTTTAATAATAACACAGCTTTTGTTGGGTTTGCACAGTTTCTTATCTCTATTCACCTCTGTCCTATGGATGTTTCTTGAATCACTTTTCAAATAAACTATCTGCACTCAAATATTGGTCTCAAGGTTTGCTTCTGGAGTAACTCAGACCAAGACTTAGAATGCTGTGTACCTTCAGTATAAATGTACCCACGTACACTGTTTGTGTATTTGCTTGAGAGCCTAGAGGTTTTCCTTATATTTCTCAGTTCATGATCCAACACATAGATAAATTCACACCCACACAGCACATTAGATTGGCCACTCATGACCCCAAATGAAGGAAGCTTCCTCTTGGCCGCTTTAGGTTAGAGGACTGTATATGAATACATGGGGCAGAAATTCAAGGTTTCAAGCTCAGTTTCAGCTTCATCATCTTCCTCTGTCCTTTGGACATGCCTTCTGCTCTTAGAGAGCATTAGAATCACATCCCCTCTACCAGGCCATATCCAGGACTAAAGCCCCATTGGGTTGCTGTATTAGTCCATTTGCACGCTGCTGATAAAGACGTACCCCAAACTGGGCAATTTACAAAAGAAAAAGGTTTAATAAACTTACAGTTCCACATGGCTGGGGAGGCCTGACAATCATCACAGAAGGCAAAGAGAAGTAAGTCACATCTTACATGGATGGCAGCAGGCAAAGAGAGAGCTTGTACAGGGAAACTCCTGTTTTTCTTTCTTTCTTTTTTTTTTTTTTAGATGGTGTTTCATTCTGTCGCCCAGGTGGAGTGCAGTGGCATGATCTTGGCTCACTGCAACCTCCACCTCCTGGTTTCAAGCGATTCTCCTGCCTCAGCATACCAAGTACCTGGGATTACAGGCACCCACGACCACGCCTGGCTAATTTTTATACTTTCAGTAGAGATGGAGTTTCACCATGTTGACCAGGCTGGTTTTGAACTCCTGACCTCAGGTGATCCACACACCTCGGCCTCCCAAAGTGCTACGATTACAGGCATGAGCCACCGCATCCAGCCAGAAACTTCTGTTTTTAAAACCATCAGATCTCACGAGACTTATTCGTTATCACAAGAACATCATGGGAAAGGCCTGCCCCCACAATTCAACCATCTCCCACCAGGTCCCTCCCACAACATATGGGTATTATAGAAACTTCAAGATTAGATTTGGGTGGGCACACAGAACCAAACAATATCTGTTGCCAAGTCACCACAAGATCTCTCAGTTCATTTCTTAAATTTTAATATACGATTTGATTCAGTGTTCACAAAAGTTACCAATATATTTTTCCTTTGTTTTAATTTATTACCAAACATTTAAAACACCCAACCAGTGTGAAGACCAATGTAATGAATATCTAAATATGCAATATAGATATAGAAATAGAGTAGCTATAGATTAAAAATTATACAAGATGGTATAAGATTTGAGATATGAGATATGTAAGATGATATTACATATAGTTTAAGTTTATATTACATATAGATGCGGATTTATTATTGTTGTTACTGTATTTTAGCCAACATGTCTGTGAGGTAGAACAGGTAGGGTTGTCTACACCAGCCATATATGCCAGGTTGTGAGAGATACCTGCCATTTTTATACCATTTTTGTTTTCCTCTTTTATCCCCATTATAAAAAAAAAGAAATTGTTATGCTTTTGTTGGTCATTTTGGAGTTTTCGATTCATTCTTTTCAACTAAACATTATTTTTGCAGAATTTAGTTTTTTATTGCTACCAGATTTCAAAATCAAGCATTCAGTCCCCTTTATTCCTCTCTGAAAAAAAAAAAATGTAGAAATATGTTTAACAACTTCTAATGAATGTGGTATAATATAAAGTTATTGACTTCCTGGGGTTATAGTAAGAAATGAATGAATTGGTATATCCGAAGAACTTACACTATGTCTGGTGCACAGTGTTGAAACAGGAGAGTTCCCTGACCCCCTCACAGGACATGTGACAGGGGTGTAGCTAGTTTGTTTAGCTGCCATGCTCAAACCCCGTATGAGAGTAGGGGCACACAGATGGGCAGGTGCAGGAGCCAGGGCTAGTGTTTTGGGGGTTCTGGCCCCACGGTAGCATCTTGGGTTGGGTGTCTGCAGCTCCCAAAGCCCAGGTGGGCACATGTTACACTGTGTTCTTTTAGCCTTGCTACCTGCAGGTGGTTTAAGTGTTAGACAGCTCAGTGGACCCCCTTGGTACCCAGTTCCTTGTCTTGCAATCAGGAAGAACCAGGTCATGCAGGGAATTGAAGAATGAATGCAGGGTTTTATTGAGTGGTGGAGGTGGCTCTCAGCAGGATGAATGGGGAGCTGGAAGGGGGGCGGAGTGGGAAAATGATCTTCACCTGGAGTTTGGTGGTCTAGCAGCTGATCTCCTCTCTGATTGTCCCCAGCTGTGCTCCTCTTTAAGTTCAGATGCTTCTTCTCTTCTTTTCTGCTCTGCCATTCTGCTGTTGTTCAACTGCTTGCTCATCTTCTTTTGGAGCTGGGGGTTCAGGGTTTTTATGGGTACAGGATAGGGGGGTGTAGTGGACCAAAAGGCAACTTTTTGGGTACAAAAAGAGGAATGTCTTTTCTCGCTGAGGGCTGTGGGTTTCCAGGCTGTGGGCTTCCAGGCTTAAGAGTGGGGCCTTTGCCAAGGAACTGCCCTTTCCTCCCCAGTATTTCCCTGTCTCCTGTCCATATCAGTGCTATTGTTGCTATGGTTGTGGTTGTTTTCACAGGAACAGAAGGTGGGGTTGAGGAAAAGTTCCACAAGTCACAAATAAGGGATACCTCACTGTTGTAGTAAGTATTCAACTTTAAAGTTGGGTCTCCAGGTTTTTGCCCACAACTCTCTGTTGAGAAGAATCTGAGGGATGCACTGAGCTCAGATTCTTAGACAGCAAAACACATGGTGAAGAAGGTTAAGAAGTCTGCTTGCAGACAATTACTCATTGGTAATAGGGATTTGAACCCAGTGCTGTCAGAGTCCAGAGCCCCAGATCCTAACAGATGGCCAAATGGCTCCCCTTCATTTGCAGACAGAAGTGGTCCCTGAGAGATCAGATTTCACTGTGATCAGCTTATTTGGATTTCTTGATACCAAGACAGTCTCTGTGGGGTAACCAACCACTGTCAAATCAGTACTTCATTCTGGAAAGAAACTGTTGGTAACAGCTGACTGACTGCTGCATCATTAAGTTGGAGTTCCCTGAAATCCCATTCTTTATTTTTTCATTTAATTGTTTACAGCATTTGAAATACACGAATTTAGCCTAAGATAAGGCAGAAGGGTGGAATTTGAGGTTGAATTATTTACTATCTTTCTTGTTCTCTTTTTCTTCCTCCTAGCAACAAGAGTAGGAGGAAATCCAGACTATGTATCTCAGAAAATGGTTTTAATTTACTTCACAAAAGGTGCTGTAGTATTGAATGTTCCTTAATTTGAAAGTAATTAAAAAGTAATCTCAGTTTTAAAAATGCTTAGAAACTCAATTGACCCTAGAAAAAGACATATTTATACTCAATTAAAAATTTCACCAACATGCACTTTCTTCTTTTTGTGTTAAATATATAACTTTTATCCACATGACCTTATTACCAGACATTCCAGTTCTTCCAAGCTGTAAGTAAATATCCTAGCTTCTGGTGACATACATTCAGCCAAATGTAAATATGTGAAGCACTGAATGAATGGATTTATATATAGGAATTTTCAAAAACTAAAATACATTACAAATAGCAATAGAAATAGGAGTCACAATCATACATAAATCCATGCAGAAAAAAAACCAGAAAGGGTGTGAAATGGCTATTAGATAATCAAAGGGAACACATGAGTCTGGGAATTAAATTCTGTTATAAACACTAGCACATACAACATCTGGGACTAGCTAGAAATTGAAGGGGAATATCCATAAGGATTTGAAGTGCCACAAGTCAAAGTCTGTTTCAATTGAAGTTAAAAAAAAATCCTTGTAATGGAGATCAAAACATCAATTTAATTTAACATCAATTTCCTGAAACTGTTTTGAAGTTTTGAAGTTTCTCTCCTGGCTACACTTACCTATGGGCCATATCCCAGGTTGGAATTTAAAATAGACTCATGAGGCGGGCATGCTGGCTCACACCTCTAATTTCAGCACTTTGGGAGGCCAAGGCAGGCAGATCACTTGAACTCCAGCCTAGTCTAGGCAACATGGCAAAACCCTGTCTGTAGAAAAAATACAAAAATTAGCCATGTGTGGTGGCATTTGCCTGCAGTCCGAGCTACTCCAGGAGCTGAAGGGGGAGGATCGTCTAAGCCCAGGAGGTGAAGGCTGCAGTGAGCCAAGATCGCATCACTGTACTACAGCCTGGGTGACAGAGGGAGACCCTGTCTCAAATATATATAAAATAAAATAAAATAGACTCATCTATACGTTTTCTCCTCCCACCTCAAAATCTAGGTGGAAACCACACACCTGGTTCACAGAGAGGATTAAAACCATACCTTTACTCCACCAGAGAACGGGCACTCATTTAAGATCAGAAGCTAGGCAGCCCAAAAGCAATTTGTACTCAGCTCTGTTCAGACCCTAATATGCCTAACAACTGTGCTGACTTGTTTTATTATTTGGGGCGTGTTTGCACGTATGTTTTCTCCACTAAATAGTTCTATAGGAGTAAGGAGTCCATTCTCATTCACTGTTATATCTTGCACATTTCCTCGCAATAATATTAAGTACTATTTATAAAATCCCTACTGTGTGGTGTCTCATCTCTTTGCATATGTTATTTCAAGTCCTTACATCTCTGTAAGTCTATTATCCCCATGTTTGTCGATGGTATTAAATGAAACATACTGAGATAACCAACTTCCATGGTGAAACTACACAGTATGAGACGTTTCCAACTGGCATTACTTAGATGGAGGCCATCTATGAAAATCACGCAGTTGATTTTCATGATAACTGTTGCATGCTCCTGGTATCTTAGGGAGGGAAGCTAGCGTGCTAACTGCCCTGGAATGTAAGACACAGCTTCTCTCAGTTAAGAATGGTCTTAGCCAAAATGCCAACAGGGCCTAATTGGAAATCATTAGTAGGAGATCCTTTGTTCATTCTTCTTGAATGACCCTCTCCCTTTTGCTGTATGAACTGCCTTAAAAGACAGTTATCCAGCTCTGGTTAAGCTGCCTGGGGTAAGGCCACTTTAACAAAGTGAAACAAAACAAAAGAGCATTTAGGGGAAACATGGGAAATGGAGAGAGATTAGTTTCATCTGGATTTTGGCTTCTCATCCTCGGCACCATATTTTCACACTAAGGTTATTTCCAGGCACTTAATTCAAGTGGCTTTTTTTTTTTCCCCAGAGACCCTATTAGTCAACTGATAATGCAAAAGATGTTAAACATAACCTGCCTTCCCCTTGACACCCATCACACTGAACAAATTAAGAGTTCTCTTTACTCCATTGTTTACTATGGGAATAATAACCATAGGAACTCAAAATGCATTTTTATGTACTTTAAGAAATAAATCATTTGCAAGTGATATTACGCATGGATCTGTCTCCTCTGACAACTCAGTTGTTTGCAGTGCTGCCGACTGGAAATGACACTAAAAGCATGCAGTGATTTAAGAAGCTGGTTGACTCATGCACCAGCAAAGGCAGAGTTGATGGGTGGGGGCACTGCAAGAGCTTGCGATATCTGCATATTTCCATTGCCCTTGAAAATCAGGCAAAAAAATGTTTTCAAAATAAACTTTTATACATTCCACTCATTGTTGACTTTATACTGAGCTTAATGTATGATTAACCAGTGAGTTCTTAGCCTTATCAGTTAAAATCCATCCATTTTTCTTTCCGTTTTGACACAGAGCAGCAATATTGCCATGGGCTGCCATGGATAAATGATGGTAAGGTAGTAAACAGCACACAATCAATAATAGAAATTCCCCCAGAGGTAGCCTCAGCTTGGAGAAACAAGGTGGTGGGAAAGGAAGCAACATTTCCTAAATTTGTGTAAGGTTATCAATGCCTTTGCTCTATTGTCCCCTCTGCTGGCTGATGGAAGAAACAGCATCATTTCCTGGTCTAGGCCTCACTGTGATTATTGGCAGCACATCATTGCTTAGAGCATTTGGCACCTACCGGGTCAAGTATAAGAACAGCCTTGGGAAAAATGGTGTCAGAATTAGTCCTCAGCATCTTCCTCTCTTCTCCTTCACATTCACCGTGATCTTGACCCTCACTCTACACTTATTTCTAGTTTAAAGAGAAAATCGATTAGAAAGCTCATTGCTTACTGCTCTTCCTTCCATCCATCCTTCCTTCCTTCCTTCCTTCCTTCCTTCCTTCCTTCCTTCCTTCCTTCCTTCCTTCATTCCCTCCTTCATTCCTTCCTCTTTGATATATTAGAAGCCACAGGAATGATGCTTTTACTCATCTAACCATTGTTAATTGTGCAACATTCCTCAAACATTCTGTGCTGATCCTGGAGAAAGTTTAGTGACATTTATCACATTTCAATTGTCTGATGTCAAGTACAACCAACGTTTAGTGAGGGCCAACTCTGTGTCAAGATCTGTGTTAGACACACTTCATTATTTTATTTTTTCTGAGATGGAGTTTCACTCTTGTAGCCCAGGCTGGAGTGTAACGGCATGATCTTGGCTCACTGTAACTTCCGCCTCCCAGGTTCAAGTGATTCTCCTGCCTCAGCCTCCGGAGTAGCTGGGATTACAGGTGTGCTCCACCACACCCAGCTAATTTTTTTGTATTTTTAGTAGAGATGGGGTTTCGTCATGTTGGCCAGGCTGGTCTCAAACTCCTGACCTCAGGTGATCCACCTGCCTCAGCCTCCCATAGTGCTGGGATTACAGGCTTAAGCCACTATGCCTGGCCCACACTTCTTTATTAATACAACACCCTGATTGCTGTAGAAGAGCTTGATTCTTAAGGCAGATAGATGAAGGAATTTAAAACTGACCAATGAGTGGTGTAATAGACACATGCTCCCGGGACAAAGGAGGCCCAGCATACCCACAGGGAATGGGAGTATCCAGGTGAGCTTTCTGGAGAGGCTTTTGTTTAAATTTTGGTATGGGAAAGCTAACGAAATGAATAAAGGGTAAGAGAGTCCAGGCAAAGGGAACAGTTTGCACAAATATAGAGAGGTGAGAATAAGCATGGTGTGAACCAGGGCTGGTGTGAAGTTCGGGGTCACTGGCACACTGCATTTGACATAAGGGGTGGTAGGGGAAATGAAACCAGGTCAGGGGAAGCCCCTCTATTTTTGTATTTTTATTTTTCTTTCTTTATTATATTTTTATTTTATTTATTTTATATTTATTTATTTATTTATTTTTTGAGACAGTGTGTTGTTCTTGTTGCCCAGGTTGGAGTGCAGTGGTGCAGTCCTGGCTCACTGCAAATTTCGCCTTCCAGGTTCAAGCAATTTTCCTGCCTCAGCCTCCCAAGTAGTGGGTTACAGATGCCAGCCACCATGCCCCACTAAATTTTCTATTTTTAGTACAGATAGGATTTCACCATGTTGGCCAGGCTAGTCTCGAACCCCTGACTTCAGGTGATCTGCCCACCTTGGCATCCCAAAGTGCTGGGATTACAGGTGTGAGCCACTGCTCCCAGGGGGAGCCCTCTTGATCTGATCAAAGCTTGAGCTTCACCATGTAGGCCATGCAGAGTCAGCTAGAACACCCTGGAGACAGTGTGGAGGCAGGATTTGAGGGGGAAACAGAAAGAGTGAGGAATCTTTGCAATAATTCTGGTTAAAATGATGCAGGTCTAAATAAGGGGGGGAAAGTGTTTAGACTCCACAAATATCTAAAGGTTGGTGATTGACTGGGCATGGGAATATTAAGGGGAGAGAAAGGACTCAAAGGCAACTTCAAATCTCTTTCCCTGGTCGAACAGTAGTTCCCTCCAGTGAGGCAGCAAATACAGAAAGGCAAGAAAGTCTAGGAAGACCAAAGATGAGTTCAGTGTTGTGTTTTTCCTTTACGGTAGAGATTCTCATGTAGAATTTAGGTAGAAAGCAGAAAAGATAAGGGGTGGAAATGTATATTTGGGGTTCACTCTGATTAAAAACAGCTAGTTAAAACCATATAAATGAATCACGCTGCTCAGAAAAGTATTATAATAAAGCCACAGGCATTTGCCAATGTGATCACTTATTTCAAACTAGATAAATATATAGAGGAAAAGGACCACAGAAGGGGGAAAGGAGGTAAAAAGATGTAACATTTCATAGACATCGTAGAAGTTGGGCACTTCATGAAGCCAGGAATAAATGATTATATTTGACAGAGAGATACAGATTAGATAAGCACTATGAATGTTGAACATGGGACATTGTTGGTGGTTAAGCGAGTGTAATTAATGTGAGTGTGGGTGGTAGGTCAATGGGTATGAGTGAGGGGTGTGTGTGAGTGTGCGTGTATGAAGGGTTATGAGTAAATGTGAGGAGCAAATGAAAAATTAAGAATAGAAGAAAGTCAAATAAACCAGAAAGGAAAAGGCTCTGCCATGAGTAGGTGACTCTACCTGGGATCTTAAATGAAAGAAAGATGTGACAATAGCAAAGGAAGATGTCACCTTAAAAGAGGTTGCAATTTTTTGAAGCTAGAGTGGCCAGAGAATATTTAAGGACTGAAGGAAGAGATTTAATCCGGAGGGAACAGTTATGGCTATGGAGAGGAGTCCACTGATGAAGGAGGTTCCCAGAGAGATGTGTGTGCTGGGGAGATGAGCAGGGGTGAAGGAATTGGCTTCATTCAGGATGAAAAATACCTTCCGCAATTGGAGGTTACGAGTAGACAAAGGTATGTGAAGAAGAAATTTGAGGGAGGTCAGGTCATGAGATTGGTTGATTTACTTCCCAAAGATCTCCATTTTCTTGCCAGTACTAATGCCAAGGTTTTCAGCATGCGTGGTGGTAGAGGGACAGGATAGTGGTCTGAGGAGAGGAATTGAGGTTTTCAGTGCTCAATAAATGAAGAATCAATAGAGTAAACCCTGCTTGGATCAGTAGCATTGAGGGCCCAATGGCAAGCAGAAGCTATCAATTTCCAATCTTCCCAGCTGAGTCCTGGTCCACAGCGCTCCCAGAAATCCAATTTGAGTGAAAGGGTAGATTGTTGTATTGATACCAGAATGAGGTGTTATTAGATGGAAAGGATCGAAGGTTGGTGATAGAGATTCTACGGGAGTAAAGTCATATCCTCACACCAGAGTTCCAGACAGGAAGATAGAAGAGGGAAGCCATAAACAGGCACTTTCAGACAGAGAAAATGGAGAGAGGAGTAGAGAGGAAGGCTGTAGCCTAGGAAACTAGCAAGAGTTGATTGTGCACCTCTCTTTTCAACTGTTTAAATGACCTCATGTTGGTAGCTTGGAAAAAAGTGTTGTTGGGAATATTTATGCCTTGGAAATCAGCAAGCACCACAAACTGGGGCCTCATTCTTTTTAAAGAGCCAGTCTACTGTCACACCACTGGATTAAAAGACAGAAGAGGAGTTGTCTTAGTCAGTGCAGGGTGCTAGACTAGAGGCCTTATAAACAACAGAAATATATTACTCATGGCTCTGTCACCTAGAAGTCCAAGATCAGGGTGCCGGTATGGTCAGGTTCTGGTGTGGGCCTTCTTCTGCACTGCCAACTTCTCGTATCTTTGCATGGTAGAAAGAGAACGAAAGAGCTCTCTGAGGTCTCTTTTCTATAAGGGCACAAATCTCATCCATGAGGCCTCCACCTTAGTTAGGAGGCCTTATCTCTTAACACCATCACATTGAGGGTTAGGATCTTAACATGAATTTGCGGAGGGATATAGACATCCAATCCATAACATGGGCATTAGTAATTTTAGAAGGGAGGCCATCGTCAGAGTCTAAAATGTGAAGAGTTAATATGAGTGACATAGAAAATGAGGAAAAGTTTCAGGATGTTTTTATTTTGTTAGATTAGTTAATTAGTTAGTTTGTTAGTTAATTTTTAAAGCCTGAAGCTGAAGCACAGAGAGAAAACCATGTAAATGGAGTTCCAAGCTATTGTAGTAGATGATTTATAAACATGAATATTAAATTTTTCTAGGTAGAGGGCAAGAATCTATTCAGGCACTCAAATCTCCAATTAATTAGATGGAACAATTAGAAATTAGGTAAGTGTCATCTATGAGGAAAAGGAGAGAAAATGACATCATGAACCTCAAGAGAAAAAGATTAATGTTTCTTCCAGATGTTCCCAGACTTACTATATTTAATAAGATTCAATTCAACAGATTTTTATTGTTCACAATATTATGCTAGATGTTAATATGGAAAGGAGCACTTGATAATGAACCATTTAAACCTTCATATGAAACATTATTTCTCTTGTAAAACATTTAAAATTAAATATTTAGTGGCAAAAAAAAAACTACTTTTTCTGTTGTCCTGTGAAACCCATTGGTAAAAGCTTGCTCATTTGAATGTTGCTAGGGAGTTGCTGAGGGATATTGCACAGAGAAATTGGTTTTGCATTACCTGTGATGACCCATGATGAAAGGAAAAATGCTTATTTCTTTTTTCAAAGAGAGTAAAAAAAAAAATCAGACCATTCCTAGATGAGTGCTTAATATCCAACAGGCATTCAAGATATATTTGCTGCATTGTACTGCATCCCCCTGAATTTCCTTCTCTTTGGAAGATAGTCATTCATCAGCTTACATTAATTTTTATTAACTGGCTTTAATTTTTATTTGATTGTGATGCTGCTAACTTGATTGTGATTGTTCTTCTCCTGCTTCTTTTCTATAAGTAGAATGACAGGAAATTTCTGAGCAGGGAAGAGGAAAGTAGACAACTTCTATTGGCACTGGCAGAAAATTTTAAAATACTCCTCAAGCCAGGTGCATGACACATGCCTGTAATCTCAGCCACTTGGGAGGCTCAGGTGGGAGGATTGCTTGAACCCAGGAGTTGGAGGCCAGCCCGGGCAACACAGTGAGACTCCAATCTCTAAAAAATAAAAAAATTAAAAATTAAAATACCCCTCAAATGACAGCATGAAGGCCATTATCTTATTATATCTACTCAGAGAGCTGCCCTTAGATTAAAGGTTCATAAGCTGTTTTGGAATAAGCACCCTTTAAGGACATGGTAAATACTGTTCTTCCAACACTCAGTAAAAAATAATTGTTCATGTTATAGTACAGAACCTCCCCAGCTAATAATAACTGCTCTTAACCTTCGAACCTTGTTGATTTAGTGCTTTCTCTTAACTTCTGCATCCGAGACTACTGCCACCCCTCTTGTAGCCGCTTGAAGGCATCACTCCACATCATGACTTATTTCCTGTCTACAACTCTGTCCCTCAGGGCAACAGACCTTCTCCATGTTAACTCCCAGGAGCCCGCGTTGCAGAGAGATCAGCCAGGGTTGGGGTTGCACAGACCCTCCCCACTCTCTCTCCATTGCATGCTGTCACTAGAACAAAAACATACCCAGCTGCGGGTCGTTGTCTCAGAATTACCCAAGGCAACAGCTGCTTCCATTTCTGTTTTCACCACTCCTCTTCAGAACACCATGGATCATTATCCAAGAGAAACACCAGGCCCTCCTTCACCCTGTCTTTTCCCAAGGCATCTCACAGAACATTTTACCTCTCTCCTTAAGCCCCAAAAGATTCCATTTATGAAAATATGATATGAAAAAGCCTAGAAAGACACTACAGAAGAAAAGCTTTACTGATGTCATAAAGGAAGATCGATTGATCGATCGATCGATCGATCTATCTATCTATCTATCTATCTAGATGAGGTCTCACTATGTTGCCTAGGCTGATTTTGAACTCCTGAGCTCAAGTGATCCTCCTGCCTCGGCCTCCCAAATGCTAGGATTACAGGCATGAGCCACCAGGCCTGGCCTGTTAATTTCTTTATAAATTTTAATGTAACATTTTAAAATAATGCATTCATTTTTTCTCATATTTTGTTCATTACATTTTCTTTTAATAACTTCCTTCTTGAAAAGACCTGTTGAATATTTATGTCTTAAGTTAGTTTTTTAAATATTTAGTTTTACCTACAATTGATACGGTAGAAGTATGGTTATCTTTTATTTTCAAAATAGACAACTAAGACAAAACATTTTATAGTAATATAGTTATATATATATTTATATTTTATAATAATAGATTTCTTCTATATTGTTTTGAGATAATTTTTAACCTATATATTTTTAAAATGTTTATATAAATGATAGAATGCTTTCTTCCATAATAACTTTTTTTCCAATTGTTTTCCATCATTGCCTACATTTTTCTTCATGCCTCAAGTTCCAAAATGGAAGGAGCTGTTAGATACATAGATATAGATGTATCTATCTATCTATCTAACTATCTATAGATAGATGGATAGATAGATAGATAGATAGATAGATAGATAGATAGTTTTATAAAAAGGAACAATCAGGTACAAACTAAAAAGTTCATTGGTAGGAAAAATAAGGAAAGTAAATAAACTTGAAGTTAAAATGATTTCACTCATTGATGAGAGAAAAACTAAATTGTCTTGTAATAGACACCTCAGTATTTTACCTTGTCCTCTCAACCAAAACCATTTCAGTGAAATTTTAACAATTCCAAAGGCCAGCACCTGCATGTCTTTGCCCAAGGGCTTTCTCTGTTTCATCTGGTAAAAGTCACCTCTTCTTGCAACCCCCAGCCAAGGAATAACAAGAGTAAGTAATGAGCCCAGCTCTCTAGTCCTGCGGATGGGATAACTCTGAATTTCTCAGTTCTGTAATGGGATTAAAGTTCACCTGTCTGTGTTGACAATCTGCTCAAAACGCACACTTAGGGGATTTCTTCTGTCCCTGTTTCATTTCCCCATTCTCCTACCGGTGTTTCTCAGGATTAGCAACCAAATTAACTGCTTATTTTCATAACAGCTTCAGGTGAACCCAAGACAGACATTCACAAAAAAGGTGGGTTGTGCAGAGACAAATCATAAAAGAAGAAAAATTGTCAAAGGTAAATTTATTTTGCCTCGCAGGTTTCAAGGAAATGAACATTAAAGGAATAACTAATTTTTTTAATTTATCAGATTGTCCAAGATTTAAAACTAATCCTCAGTGTTATGGAAGCACTATTCAGGGAATCCTTGTATACTCTGCTGATGAGAAAACAAATAGATTAAAAACATGTAAAAAGGGAATTTGGCAAAATATATCTTTCCAAAATGTTTACACTCTTTTGCTCATTGGGTCCACTTTTATTACTTCTTTATTCATTTATTCACTAAATTACATTAAATTAAATGTGCTTTGATGCATAGCATACTTTATGCTAAGTATAAAATCAGAGACTAAGGAACCCTAAGTGCAAACTCTCAGAGTGTTAGTTATATTAGAGGAAACTAGTAAATGTGGAGAGGTGGGGTTAATGAAGGAATAGACAAAATTTCCTTGGATTCCCTTATTTGTCTCCTTTCGTCTTGGTCTAATGTTACACTGCCCTTAAGCTCCTGGCTCTGATACATGCCCTTGCTTAAATGTTGGTGTCTTCTGCTGGCCTGATTCTGGACCTTGACCCTTCCTATGTTATAAAATTGTATTACTGGCATTGGCCTACCTATTTTTTCCTGGGTGCCTGACTTGGGTCTCTTTCAGTTTTTAATATATCTTCTCCCATAACTCAATGTTAACCACTTCCAACCTGTAACATACTGTCACCCAAACTATTGCTCCATTTGCTAGCATGCACTACCAGGGTCCATGTTTTAAAATAATATGCCAATTGCACTATTTTACAATCCATGTCAACAGCGATTGGAAAAAAAGATAAGACTGACAGACTTTAACATACATATCCCAGACTCTAATAATTCTCTTTAAAAAAAAAAAAGATTCAGTAAAAAAAATAAACAAACCAACCATGAAAATCACCAGCAAATGATAGGTACACTGTGTGTATGTTTGTATGTGTGTGTGTGTGTGTGTGTGTGTGTGTGTGTGTGTGTGTGTGTTTAACTCAGAACATTTTTTTTCACAAGGGAATCTTTTCTGTTCGAATATTTTACATACAATGAATGATATTAACAAATAAAGACCTGAGGACTGTATGATCCTCAGGATATTAAGTATGGGAACTTTAAAAAAATACCTCAAATTTTTCTTAAGCTCTTAACATAGGAAGATAAAAATTTTCACAGTTCTAGGTTTTGAAATGATGGGTTTTTCCATGGTAGCCCCACACCCCAGGGATTCACTGGTGCTTAATCAATTGGCCATCTGCCAAGATGTTCCGGCATCAGCAAGAAGGTACAGAGTTGTTGCCAAACCATGATTTACAGAAGTAACCACAGCTGATAATCAGGTCAGAGCTGCTGCTCAAGTTCTGTTCAAATAAATGCCAGAGAGTTGGGCTCCAACCTTAGACTTGCATCTTGGTGACAGAAATGTACGTATCAATCTCAAAGAGCATTACATACCTATTTGTAGGAAGGGAAAAGATGAAATAAATGCATTGTGAAATTAAATAGGTATTTGAATTTACTGCCAGCATTTAAAAATGAAATTTATTTTTCATTCTATATAAAATCATCTGTCATATTTAATACTACATAAATTATATGGTAAAGTGTATTGAACTTCTTGGTTCAAATATATTTAATGATCTCTTTGGCTTAGTGATGAATTTGTGAGACAAAACTTTAGGTGATTTCACTATACAAGTGGGTCGTGCTGACCTTCAAAAATCTCAGTGTGCCTAATAACTATTTGTCTCAATATATGAAACTCAGACTTGTAGTATCAGTGCTTTAGGATGCTGGGTGGAAGGATAACTTGAGACTAGGAGTTCAAGACCAGCCTGGATAAGCTAGCAGGACCCCATCTCTACACTAAAAATTAATACATAAAACATCAACCAGGCATAGTGGCATGTGCCTATGGTACAAGCTACTTGAGAGGCTGAGATGGGAGAATCCCTTCGGTCCAGGAGTTCAGGGTGACACTGAGCTATGATCATGCCACTACATTCTAGCCTGGGTGACAGAGCACAACTCTAAAATATATATGTATATAAAATATATACATATTCATGAATATATACACATATATATGAGTATGCAGATTTAGGTATCTTCCATTAAGCTGTGATAGGACTGTATTAGCTCATTTTCACACTGCTATAAAGATACTACCTGACACTGGGTAATTTATAAAGGAAAGAGTTTTAATTGACTCACAGCTCAGCATGACTGAGGAGGCATCAGGAAGCTTACAATCATAGCAAAAGGTGAAAGGAAGCAAGGCACCTTCTTCATAAGGTGGCAGGAAGGAGAAGAGCCCAGCAAAGGGGGAAGAGCCCCTTATAAAACCATCACCTCTTAAGAGAACTCACTCACTATCACGAGAACAGCATGGGAGAAAACGCCCTCGTGATTCAATGACCTCCACCTGGTCTCTCCCTTGACACATCAGGATTATGGGGATTATAATTCAAGATGAGATTTGGGTGGGGACACAAAGCCTAACCATATCAAAGACCTTATGATTTGCGTGGCTTTCATAGGGTGAAAATACTTGAGAAGTCTGTAATGTTACACACCAAATAAAATATTTGAAAACTGCTAGAAATAATAAAACATGCATACCTAATACTTACAGAGATTTTTATGTTTCCCAGGTATTTTCATTGAGCTATTTGCACTTTATGTTTACAGTATGTTTATAAAGCAAAAGGAGTCAGTGAATACAAAATTCTACTTTCCAAATGGGACAAAGCAAAGTCAGGAATTTGCCAGAGGTCAAAAACCTTGGCTAACAAAGGCCTGAATAAGTATATCTTTGCTGCCTCATCTTTGTGCTCTTCAAAACAAGTGACCTTGAAAGGGGTAATCTTCCACTGGCAGAATTTTGTGTTTAATATGAATAATGAATATTTATTGGCTTTCCAGATAGTATTTTAAAAAATCAGCTCTGAATGAGACACTTATTTACTTTACGGTGGAGATAACCTCTGCATGTGATTAATTATGCCTTATAATTACAGTCTGCATATGAGTTCATTTTAACCATGTGTCATTGAGTTATTTATTAATAATATTGTTTTAGCCCAGCATTTCAATTAACTATACATATCATTGGTGATTTTTAATGATTCCCCAGTTTTAAAAATGAAAAATTGTGTTTTTTTGTATATTTTAATTTACCAGATAAAACAAAAATGTTTACCAAATGATATTAGTTTATTTCATGCAAAAGACCAATAATAATATCAAATACATTCATAATAATTTGAATAAAAATAAATGAAAATTCTGCACTTTGTTCAGCTTTTTGAAAAGTTGTTCAGTCTCTAGCTGGAAAATGGAATCACAATGCTGGAATCCATAACATACAAAACATAATAATAAAACATCCAATGATGTTTTAATCCAAAGTTTGCAAACACTTTCATACATATGATATCATTGAATCCAGACAATATGAATAGCAGCTAATGAATGGAAAGGATCAATCTGCCCTGGTAGTCAATTTGGGCCCCTACCATTTATGGGTGATTTTCATTTTTTAGAATGAATTTCTGCAGAAATGTGAAGCCAATATCCAGTGTTTTCAAGAAAATCTACTTCTTACATTCTGGAAAATATGTGCATGAAGTCCTTTTAATTAACTATCATCACTGCACATCCCTTCCCACCATCACTTATGGCATTAATTGTAAAATAGCAAAATCAGTTCATGCTATTCAAACATGGAGCATAGCAGTGCATTCTATCAAATGGCACAATAGTCCAGGTGATAATGTGCTAAAAAATGGAATGAGTCACTATTGAATCATGGGAGGAATGACATTGAAAACTGGATGAGATCCAAGTCAGGCACCAGGGAAAGAACAGGTAGGCCAATGCCAGACTAACACTAGAAATGCAATATATAGCTCAGGACAAGTGAAGATCTGGAAACAGTCCAAGAGAAGGTGCTTCCAAGATTTAAGCAATGGTGAGCATCAGAGCCAGAGTCTTGAGGGCAGTGTAACATCAGAGCCAAGATGAATAAATGAAAGAGAAAGGTAAAGGAATTCACAAAAATTTTGTCTATTCTCTTGTAAACTTTGCCTCCTCCACTCTTCCCAGTTTCCCTTACAGCAACTAATATTCTGAGAGCTTGAATGTAGGTTTTTCTCATTTCTAATTTTATTTTTAATACAAATAATACAAAATCAATAAATCAAAGAATTTTCTTTTTTTTTTTTTTTTTTTTTTGAGATGGAGTTTCACCCAGGCTGGAGTGCAGTGGCATGATCTCAGCTCACTGCAACCTCCGCCTCCTGGGTTCAAGTGATTCTCCTGCCTCAGCCTCCCAAATAGCTGAGATTATAAGCATGTGCCAACATGCCCGGCTAATTTTGTATTTTTAGTAGAGACGAGGTTTCTACATGTTGGTCAGGCTAGTTTTGAACTCCTGACCTCAGGTGATCTGCCCACCTTGGCCTCCCAAAGTGCTGTGATTACAAGCGCAAGTCACCACACTCAGCCAGTATTCTCTAATTAGATATAATTTCTAATAGATCTATAAATAATTATTAAAAGTGGACATACTGAGTTGAAAAACATAAATGTTTTTAAAATATGTTTGTAAGTATTTTTGCTAAATCACCTTCACATTATGGGAAGATTTCCTGAATACACCCTTTATAACACTGAGTTTTGTCTCTTAATTTTGGACAATCTTGACAAAATAAAAATAGGATCTCCCTATTTGTTTAATAACTACAAAGCAAAAGTTTTTTTTTCACTTTTATTCTGTGGGTTTTCTGTGAATAAATATTCATGATTTTTCTGTAGTGGTTTGTTTACTCACTTTTTATATATTTTATTTTTAATTGACAAAATTGTATGTATTTATAGGGTACGATGTGATGTTTTGGTATGTTTACTATATGGAATGGTTTCATCAGGCGAATTAACAAATCCATGACCTTAATGCTTGTCTTTTTTATGATAAAAACATCTCAAATCTACTCTTTTAGCAATTTTGAAAACTTAAAAATATTGTTGTGGAAGTGTCTGGGTTCTTATAGGAACTTTCCCTGAAAGTGGTATTTGAGTGAAAGTAGTGGGTTGAGTTGGTAATCTTGGAAAACCCTGATCACAGAGAAGAGAAATCAGAGAAGAGAAGGGGCTGATAAAGGCTCTGTGTTTTAGTGGGTTTCCATGCAAAATCATCCCATCCATGGACTAGAAAGCTGGGGTATTTCCACAACAGCTCCTGTCCGTCTACTTCTAGGGACTCTTAGGGGATTGGGCATTAACTCTTTAGCACTTTCAGCCTGCCACAGGCCACTGGGGTGAGGAGAAGTGAGTACTGGCTTCCTGCCAATATTATGAGCCAAGAAGAGTAGGTAAGTCATCTACGGTGTCTGCTACAAGGTGGATTGTTGCCTTCGTTGTTGTGAAGAAATATTTTAATCTTGAAGGATATTAATTCTTCATTGTTGTTCTATCAACTATTTTTCCTAACATTTTTCTTTTAATTTTTATGGATATTTTCATGTACAATTTTAAAATGTCATGCTTTTCACTTACATTTTGTCCATTGTTCTTATACTTAAATCCATTTTCCACTAGGAGATATTCGCCAATATTTTAACTTAGATCTTATTTTTCATATTTGGAGTTCCAAATAATATAAGAAAGCATAAGATAACTGGTGCCTGTAATATTCTCACTGTAAACATTGAATACATTTGAATATATACTCATACATTTGACATTGGTTGGTTGCATAATCTAAAAGTACTCTCTCTTCTCTCTTCCTAACAGAAACTAGAATTTTCCTTGGATAATTTTTCATCCATCACTGTGCAGCACTGGATGAATCCTAATTGTACAATCCTTACCATGGATACTGCCGTGGATACTGGACCAGATAATGGACCTTTCCCAATTGGTATATGGCATTTTCTATGCTCACAGGGTCTGAACTGGAAGTCCCTCAATCAAGGGGAATCACAGGCATTTGTTTGATTTTTCTGGTGAAACAATGCCCTCTCCACATGGGTGAAAATGAGGAAGCCATAGCTATAGTTGCTGCTTGCACCTGTCTGACAGTTGCACGGTAAAGCAGCCTGAGAACTAAGCCAACAGAGAGAAGAATACCAGAATGGCAGATGAATGGACGTGGAGTCTTAACTAGATTGAGGCTGTTACGTTTTTTCAATGTCATCATCCAATAACTCCACTTCATTGTTTAAATCAATTTTTGTTTCACTTCATTTACTTACAAGATACAGTCCTGATTTAATTAAATATATGTACTCTTTGTTAAGATCATATTTGACTCATTTTAGATGGAAAGGAAAATTATTAAAGATGTTTATAACCCAAGAACACATAAATTATTTATGATAATAAAAGATAATAATTACCTGATGTTAAATGTGAATGCCCTTAGTTTTCTATAGAAAGTCCTAGCAACATTTGTTCTTGTCTGTGTGCAACTCCAAAGTATTTATTTTCTGATATGGTCAGGCTTTGTGTCCCCACTCGAATCTCATCTTGAATTGTAATCCCCATAATTCCCACGTGTCAATGGAGAGCCGAGGTAGAGGTAATTGAATCATGGGGTTGGTTCCCCCATGCTGTTCTCATGATAGGGAGTGAGTGAGTTTCTCACAAGATCTGATGGTTTTATAAGGGCCTCTTCTCCCTTCGCTAGGCACTTCTTGCTGCCATCTTGTGAAAAAGATGCCTTGCTTCCTCTTCGCCTTCTGCCATGCTTGTAAGTTTCCTGAGGCCTCCCCAGCCATGCTGAACTGTGAGTCAATTAAACCTCTTTTCTTTATAAATTACCGAGTTTCGGCAGTTCTTTATCACGTATGAAAATGGAGTAATACATTTTCCTCGCAAAGATCCATCTATATGTAATATATCTTGGTAAATAAGACAATACTCTCAACTTTAATAATTATTGTGTTTTAATAATCCATACAGTTATTCGGTCAAACTGATTCATTCTACAAATAAAGAAACTGAGGCCCATTGAGGTTAAGCTATCCGTTTCCAGAAGTACTGGTTAAAAAAGAAAAATGATAAACCAGGCCTCTGACTTTTCTTTTTTTTTTTTTTTGAGTATTTTTATTTGAAAATGTTAATTCCTGGTGGACAACATGAGTTTCTGAATATTACATTATCCCTGTTGATTTAAACCTTTATTCACAAAATATTTGTAGCTTAATATCAATTTACTTTTTTATATATATATGATAGGAAATTATTCTCTAGTTGGAGAATGTTGATATATGGCAATTAAGTATATCCACACTTGTCCCTGGGATTTTTTTTTTTGTACCGTAAGAAGTTTTATGACTTTTTAGTAAAGACTGCTTAAAGTTTAACAGGGAAAAAATACAATCAACTAAGAATTGAATGAATTGAATAAAGAATAGCTGAAAAACATTTATGATCAAAGTTCCATTCACTTGGTCTTTGAGGAGTCTGTTTAAATACATTTTATATGTGAAATCTTAGTGTATTAATGCAAATATGTCTACTTTAAAAATTATTCATTTGCATTTTCTGAATTGTTTCAGAAACACACAGGTTATAAGGCTACAGAAAAAGTCTAGTTCTAGTATACAATGTTAGTGTCAGACTTCTAACTATTGTGACCAACATTACTCTTCCACTAATTTCACTGATGAGTTCAGAAGTACGATAAATGCCATCACTGGTATGTTTTACTTGTTATTTTCTTGTTTTCAAAACAACAATAGAGAATGTTTTTCCATCTCTTTACATTTTGTATCAGACTAAGTTCCACTGAAATAAGAATGGCATAGGCCTGTTGATTTCAAGAATATTTCTGTAAAGCAAAACATTTTTATCAACTAAACTAACATGGCTCTTATGACTCTGATAACAAATGTAACAGCTGAAATCCAGCAATGGAGAAAAGCAAAACAAAACTACATCATACACTCAAAATCATTAATTCAACAAATAACATGAGATACGTATATCATATGTAATTTGGGACTGTTAAAATCCAGCATATTTTTCTTTCCAAAAAAATGTAATGCCATCAGTGAGAAAAAAAAAATCAATATTCTAATAACATTTACCTTGGATTCAGTTTCATTTTCCCTGAAAATATCAGTTTCTAAAAAAAAAGTGCTCAATTTTTATAGTTCACCATAACTTATGTTAATTTTATGATTACAATGAGTCAAATACTATATTAAGGGTTTTATAGAAATGATCTCATTTGATATTCACATCAACCATTTGGGAGAACTGTTTTAATGACCTCTCATTTATAGATGGGGAAACCATAATTCAGAGTGGTTAAATAATTTCTCCAAGGTCTCAGACTTCTTACATATCTGAGATGAGATGAAACCCAAGTCAGTTTTGAATTTAAATATCATATTCTTAATGCTACACTATGCAGCATTCCTGCCTGTCAATTTTTTTGCTCCTGAATTATTTTATGTTTCTTTGGTCTGCTGTTTTCCATACTGGCATTTGGGATCTCTTGGGTACGTGTAATGAACACATTTCAGATACCATGACATTTACATGGTAAATAATCTTTTCAAAAATAAAACTGATCACCATAAATTCTGATCTTTGTAGTGTTCCTACTTTAATTCAATGTTTGAGAGCCTACTGTGCTCCAAAGACTAGATTGAATTTTTTAAACCTAAAGATGTATATAATACAGTTCTTACCCTTTACGATTTCTCAAGGTGCCTTAATTTATCTTGAAAAGTTGTAACTCTCACAAAGGAAGGCATATTAAAACAGAGAAAAAACAAATCATGAGGTCCTTGGCTTATATTTGCTGGGAAACTTTTTACTATGGCTTCAATCTCATTACTTGTTATTGGTTTGTTCAGGTTTTGGATTTCTTCCTGGTTCAATCTTGGTAGGTTGTATGTGTGTAGGAATTTTTCCATTTCTTCTAGATTTTCCAGTTTATTACCATATAGTAGCTCACATTAGACACTAATGATCCTTTGAAATTCTGTGGTATCAGTTGTATCATTTTTCATTTCTGATTTCATTTATTTTTATCTTCTCTCCTTTTTTCTTAGTCTTGATAAATGTTTGTCAATTTTATTTAACTTTTCAAGAAACTAACTCTGTGTTTCTTTGATCTTTTGTATTTTTTAAATTTCATTTATTTCTGCCTGGTGTTTATTATTTCTTTTCTTCTACTAATTTTGAGTTTTATTTGCTCTTGCTTTTCTAGTTCTTTAAGATGCATCATTAGATTATTTATTTGAACTTTTTCCTCTTTTTTGATGTAGGCACTTACAGCTATAAGTTTCCCTCTTAGCACTGCTTTTGCTGTATCCCGTAGGTTTTGGCATGTTGTGTTTCCATTATCATTTGTTTCAAGAAATTTTTCAATTTTCCCACCCCACAACTCTGTCTGTCTTGTTCCTGCTCTTGCCATGTGATGTGCAAGTTCCCACTTCACCTTCCACCATGATTCTACACTTTCAGAGGCCTCCTCGGAAGCATATTTCAGTGCTATGCTTCCTGTACAGTCTGCAGAACCATGAACCAAATTAACTTCATTTCTTTATAAATTACCCAGTCTTAGGTTTTCTCTATAGCAATGCAAGAATGGCCTAATACACTATTGAAAGATTGCTGGCTTTGGAATTAGCTTTCTATTTGCATACTACTCAATTCACAGATATTCAACAGCAATTATGTAAGGAGAAGTTTGAAAAAGGACAGAGATGGGAACACAGGTTTCGAGAAAGTCTGTGCTCAGCACTTTGGCCTAGCAGAGAGTTTTACTTCATTGTACCATTAGGCAACCAAATGTATCTTATCCCACTCCATTTTCCAGTGGTCAGTTCCTGTGTTAGTTTATATTATTGTGTAACAAGTTACCATAAATCTAGCAGCTTAAACCAGCACCCTTTTATCAGCTCACAGTTCTGTAGGTCAGAAGTCTGACATAGTGTGCCTGGGTTTTTTGCTTATGGTATCACAGGGTTGAAATCAAGGTATCGGCAGAGCTGAGTCCTCATTTGGATGTTGTGAGGAAAAATCTGCTTCAACGCCCTTTCCCATGTGGGAGAATTTAGTTCCTTGCCATCGTAGAACTGAGGCTGTGTTTCCTTGAAGGCTGCCAATTGGGGTTTTCTCTTACCTAGAGAGACCCATATTTTTTGTCTATCCTCCATCTCCAAGTCAACAGAAGTTCTTCAAAAACGTATTATGCTTTAAATTACTCTAACTTCCTTTTACGCTACTAGCCTGAGAAAGTTGCTTTTTTTACAGGATTCTCATAGCTCCTTAAGGATTAAGCCCATCTAAGAAATCTCCCAGGGACATAGTCACAGACTCTGAGCATCAGGGTAGGACACAGCTACTTTCAATAGATATTCAGAAAGTGTTGGGTCCATCTTGCATCCCTTATGAGAGGTTTTTTTTTTTTTTCAAGTTTGTGTCATTATCTCAGTGACCACCTCACTTATGTCAGTGCTTAGTATCTCCCTTTCCTTTACAGTCAGTCATGCCATATCCCAGAACTCTTGGCCACAGCGCCTTCAATGGGCTGTTGCTCTGTCTTCCAAGGAAAGAAGAGAAACTGGAATGTGGGGAAAACCACCCTTCTCTGGATTCCTTTTCTTCATGCCTCCCAGGCACACTTCATGGGTATGCCAGACTGAGGGATGAGGACATGTTCAATAATTACAACTGAAAAGGGAATCACACTCAGGATAGTATTTTGAAAGACAGAGCCTGGAGTAGGGTGAGGAAAAGAAGATATTGATTTAAGAAATCACTCTTGGATCTGTGGAAATGCTAGTTCTACCCTCATTGATCCTGCACTTCCAGGGACCTGAGAGCCAGTTCTCTCTTTCATGTTGCACCCTTGGCACCTGATCCTGAAGGAAACATTCACCCTCCAGTTTGTGCCTTGCAAGACCCTAGTTCCAGCTCTGTTCAAATCATAAAATAAGATGCATGAGACTACTAAGGAAACTGAATATACTGAAATATGATTATTAAAGTAATTAAAATCAAATATGTGATACTGTAATACATGAGCTTGTGAATGCAGAAAATAAAGATATCCAGGCATGAGCCCAGTAGTTTTGAAATAGTGTAAACATGCATATTTCAAAATATCTGCACAAATGTAATGTGATTTGAAAATATCCCTGATTCTTTGCTGTCAGTAAAAGTTCAGAAATACTGCTAGCATTACAATGCTGAGGTGGGGTGGACGCATTGCTTATATTCACAATAGAAGGAAATGCTGATTTCTAATTAAAGATTCCTCATGGGAAAGATCCATTTTTCCTCCCAAGTTCGCAGACTCCTTTAATTCTATCCATTAACTTCAGTTTGGAACTCCAGTGTAAAACCATCATTCAACATTCTGAATATCTAGAGGAATTGGGAAGGAAAAACAAAGAGAAAAAGCTGTTCTGATTCCCCAAGAAAGAACAGATTTATATTTGATTTGTAGATTATTCCTGAATATCTACTATGTGCAGGGTGTTTGTCAAGAAAAGTGACAAAGGAAACAAAAACACTTTATTTGAAAAAAAATAAAATAAAAATAAATTACAAAAGAATGTTCTCTGCAGTCATTGTGCTGACTTTACAACAGGATTTCTACCGCCCCCAGAGGGAGCTGAGTTTCAATTATTGAGATGTACATTTGATCTAGTTTAACTAACCTACTTCCAGTGGGCCTGGTCTTGGAAGGGAAAGATGCAAAAAATAAGATTGTTCTGTAGGGCATTTTTGTGATAAGTCAAAACACTTAACCGATTCATCGAAGATTACCAAACTGCAAGATTCCTAAGCGGTAGTAAATATGTAAATCTCAGATGGAAACAGAATTAGAAGCAAGAATTAACTCACCTAATCCTTTCACCTGCTCAGATGTAATAGGAAGGCTTAAAGAGAGAAACCTTTGGATATTTGCTGATGGCGCACTTGTGAGCTTCCCTTCCGTTACTGAACACATGGAGAGAGTAATTTTTCAAATTGACATTCACTTTTGAAAATGGTTTTATATGTTAAAATAAATCCAACAAATGTAAAGAACCCATTATTTTAAAGGCGATGAACAGCAATAAGCTGATTCATGTCATGAGAATAATTTTATCTTAGTAAATGTCTTCTGCATATCATCTGCAAGGCTTTTTCTAAAAATAAACCCTTGAGAAACTAAACCAAACTGCTTTTTTTTTTTTTTTTTTGCAGTATGTAGAAATCTTCAAAATACTACAATTTAAAAGCAAATTTGACCAGAGTTGGGTTACTTTCACTATGTTTTTTTATAGGTCAAATTGCCATTAATTTCACAAATAGTTTCCCAAAACAAGCCTGATACTTATAAAAATAGGGTATAGGGTAGATGCAACTAGCAGAAAATGCAAGATTAATAACTCACTAGCAGGGCTCAGCTTCAGTGTCTCCATTATAAGGAAGATAGTAAAATGCTCACAGCTTTCAGCCTTAATTCTGACACCGACCTCCAGGATGCATTTTAACTGTGGTGCCAGGTACTGGTGAAGGGCAGAGTCAGATGAACTGAATTCGGCTCTTTCTTACACCAGCTGGATGGTCTTGAGCAAGAGCCTTATCTTTAGTAAGTCCCAGTTCATGTATCTGTAGAGTGGAGCTAGTAGCCTCACTGAAAGGGCTATCAATGAGTATTGAATGAAATAATACATTTGAAAGAACTTGCAAACTATAAAATATATGAGGGTTTTTTAGTATGTACTTTTAATTTTGTTTTGATTTCAGTTTTAGTTTAACAGGTTTATTGGGTATAGTTGATATATAAAACCTTGCATGTATTTAATGCATATAATTTGATGCATATGTTTGGACATATGCATACAGCCATGAAGCCAGTATCACAATCAAAGTAGCAAACATACAGGTTGATCGTTATTTCATAAATTATTTTAACTTTCATTTAATTTTTTTTCAAATCAGTGGTTCAGGTAAAATAAAATCTAGCAGCTTGGAAAGGACAAACCCCTCTCTTAAGTATCATATGCTGTAATTGAAGGAATTACAAGGCTCTCCATGTGTGCTTCTGAGGACAAAGGAAAAGAAAGGAGATCATAGGCTAATGACAAGGAGATCACTCATCCTAGCAACAGTCCTAAAATTCATAAGGCGAGGCTGGTGATATGGCGGAATGGCCCATTAAAGCAATCCAGCTAAAAGCACAGGTATCTGACAAAATACCAATCTCCAGGAAAAAAAAGAAACCCTTAGGACTCAATAAGATACACATCACATCTAAAAAATGGACAAAAGATTCAAACAGATTTTTCACCAAAGAAGATATACAAAATGAAAGTAAACACAAGGAAAGGTATTCAAAATAATTAGTCATTGGGGACATGAAAATATTACTAAGGAAAACATGAAATAACACTATATACTCATTAAAATGGCTAAAATTTAAAAACTACTGATAGCACCAAATATTGGTGAGAATGTGAAGCAACTGGAACTCTCATACATTGTTGGGAGGGATGTCAAAGTGTAGGATCATCATGAGACAGACATTCTGAAACTGGAAACACCCCAAATGTCATCAATAGAAGAATGGATAAAATGTAGTATTTATGCAACGGAATACTACTCAGTAATTTAAAAACCTGGCTACTGATACATACAATAACAGGGGTGAGTCTCAAAAACATAGGCTCAGTGAAAGAAACCTTACAAAAAAAGAATACATACTGTATGATTCCATTCAGGTGATGGTCCAGAACTAAACTATAGTAAATAATAATCAAAACAGTGGGTTTTGTTTTTTGTTTTTGCCAGGGGGTGAGTTGGGGATTGTCAGGAAAGAGGTATGAGGGAACTTTTTAAGGTGGTGATGGAGTATAAGTTACACAGATACATTCATTTTTCAGAACTCAGCAAATGTACACTGAAGATTTGTGCATTTCATTGTATCTAAATTTTACATCAAAATTGTTTGAAACAATATTGAACTCTAGTTAATATATGCACACTGAAGTTCTTAGGGAAAAGTATACTGATATCTGTAATTCATGAAAAGCATCAAAAATAAGATTGATGGATTGACAGACAGATGAAAAGATACGTGACAAAACAAGTATAGATAAAATGTAGAATCTAGGAGGTGGGTAGATAAAGGTAAACTATAAACATTGTTTCAACTTTGCTACTGATATACTTGAAATTATTATAAAATTTTGAAAGAAACTGTGGAAACACATCCAATTATGCTATCATCTGCAAATACTATTCTAAAAAACCTGAAGTCCTGAATAGCAGGTTGTGGTATGTCCCTTACCTCCATAAAAGCAGCCATGAGGCAGTGTCTCCAGCACCTAATTATGATTCGCTTTAATTTTTAACTGCCCTGTGACTCTGAATGTTCTCACTTGGAGAATTTAATAGTCATGGAAGGGTACTTACTTCTCTAGAAGTCATGATAATATTCTCATGACACTGAAAGTTGAGACTACTACTCAACGCTCTTGGGAATCAAGTAAAAATGTAGAGTGATGTTGGCTCATGTTGGCTCAAAAACATGAGCCTTCATCATGGGCATAGGGTTGCCATCCTAGAGTAGAGCCCTCGGGACTCTTCAGAGCAGTGATTAAAGATAAAAGAATACTATAATAGTCCTAAACAAGCAGGACAGCCCACTCAACAAACAGACCCCTTGGAAATGAAAGTGTAGGTTATTCCTGGTTTTAGAAATCTGACCAAGGCAAGAATAGGGAATGAACAAAAAAGGAAGAGAACTGCAGAGGAAATGTCCTCTGGATATATGATCACTTGGAGAATGGTGAGATAGACTTCCCTTGTATCTTAGCTTTCTTTTCTAGATTTCTTCAGGACATTTGGTACAATGAATTCAGAATGACAGCCAGTGGGCTGAATCCAGCAGAAGGTGGCCTACGCAGTGTTTGGTGTCACTTTTTAATTTTAATTTGGATCTCTTTCACTAGGACACACACTCTCCTGTTCAAACCGGATGTATTTATCACACTGTCTTATACTTGTCCAGATTTACATATTTATATTACTTCCATGACCTCTACAGGAAATTGAATTTACCACCACTTCTTTGAAGAGATATTTTCATGCCTTTTTCTGTTATTTTTTTTCTTTTCACTTTACAATAGGAGTTGATCCAGTAGTTGTTGCTTAAAATGATCTGTGTGTTGCTGTTGTTGTTATTGTTTAACTATTGGTAGGTTTACACATACTGTTTATTTCAAACATAGTAGAACCCACAGGTTGTGAGTACTGAGATGACTCTGGCTACTGTGGCAATGTCTCCTCCAATTGCAGAAGTTGTTGTGGTATGTATACCTTCCTGCCAGAGTGAAATGTGTATGTTTGTCGTTGAACGTTTGATTGCTGGATTACGTGGGGGCTGGATAGGTATTGCTGTGGCTTAATACACCAGGTGACACCTTAAAAGCAGAACACAAAGAACCCAAATCTCTCTGCAGTTCCTTAGCACAAAATATGTTCAATACTTTGTGTTCTCTGTTGGATGGTGATAAACCAATCCAGCTAGCACTTTTCCCTTGGAAAATGTAAGTAAGTGACCCTAGAAAAGGTGGAGCTCTAGAGCTTGGATTTTATCCTAAAAAGTGCTGGTGGGTTTTGTTGTGTTCCTTAATAGCCTTCTTGCATAGTCCAGTCCTAGAAAAACTGAGACTAGAGTAAGTTCTTGACTGCTGAGACAACCTTCCCTGCTCCCTCATGTCCCGATATGTCCATGCAACAGAATGCCACCAGCAACAATAATCTGCATGTGCCTCTTTCTTGACTCCTGAACAAGGGCCCATACACAGGTAGTTCACGTATCCATATCTGTGTATCAATTTAGTATTATATCAAATGTTCTTCCTTCTATCACCAGATCCAGTCGAGCACCCAGCACTTTATAGATGCCCATTGATTCACTGATTCAGCAAATGCTCACAGACGTTCTCCTCTAGACGGCACTGGCCTAGGTGCCAGGGATACCAATATGCCCAATAAATAATGAATGAATAACTTTCTATCAGTGATGTTAGGTTCCATGTAGATGTTACCCTGGACTGTGCTTTCTAGATCTCTCAAAAACCCAAGGGGTAAGCAATTACAGTCACAGAATTCTACAAGAAAAGTAGCTGGGCACATGGAGATTATTAATCCAAATCTCCTGGCTTTACAAGTGGTAACTACCCACTAAAGGCAAGATAGCCCAGAACAGGTATTTTATAAATTTAAGAAGGTGAAGTTGCCAATTCTGTCATAATGAAAACATTTGTTAGGTATCTAGGGTAATGCACATCTTTTCTTAATTTGGACTAGTTGCAAAAAATATGTTACAGAAGAAATGTCTCCATAAATGTTTTCCTGAAATCTAATATAATGTGTGCAAGGATGTTATCTTGCTTATTACCAAACCAGGAAAAGGTTGCTGTTTAACAATTTAGTTCAAAGTAATTAGCCTCAAAGAGGTTGTGATTTAGAAATGCTGCCCATAACTCCCATTAACTTTAATTGAGTTTATAGTGCATGCAGGAAAGAAAAGAAAAGAGAGAGAGAGAGAAAGAGAGAAGAGAAAGCACATAGTACTCCCTTTTAAAATTAAATTTAGGGTTAATTCAAGAATTATAGCTTCTTGTTGACCTGGTTTTTCTGTTGAAATTATTCCCACAATTTGTTTATGACCATTTTCACATCATTAACTTTTATAGTTGTTTTTTGTTTGTTTTAAACCACTCCACGTTTATCCTTTCAGAGCTCCTCATTTGTAGACCTCAAAAATTATTTTTGAATGGCAAGTTATTTCCCAGTCGTCCTATTTCTTCCAAAGTCAGCCTTTGTTATTATCATTTTGAAGCTGTTTCTCCCAGTTCATTCTCCTTCTCCTGGAGCCTCACTGTTCATGTTCATACTTCCTGATTCTTCCCCCCAGTGAGACATTTGCCACATAAAATCCAAGTTGAATTACCTCTCGCTTTTCTAGCTTTTCCAAAGAAAGATTTGCATTTTTTTTCCACATAAAATATATACTGTGTCCTTGAAAATCTAAACTGTGACCTAGACTTAGGGGAATTATCAAGGAAAACAATCCTGGTCAAAGTGCTAATGGAAATGGAGGCAGAATGAAGGGAGTCCGGGAGAGGGGAATCTACCCTCACCTTTCATGATATATGTACCTCTTCATCCCAAATCTCATGGACCCCTTGAGTCCTCTACTAATATAGTTATCAGACATTTTCCCTCAATGTTACAACTTCCTTTTCTTTAAAATTCTAAAATATTTTCAGTACTTAGAAAAGTATAGAAAAAGAATGATTTGGCCTGGCGCGGTGGCTCACGCCTGTAATCCCAGCACTTTGGGAGGGTGAGGAGGGTGGATCACAAGGTCAGGAGAACGAGAACATCTTGGCCAACATGGTGAAACCCGTCTCTACTAAAAACACAAAAATTAGCCAGGAGTGGTGGCGCGTGCCCATAGTCCCAGCTACTCTGGAGGCTGAGGCAGGAGAATGGCTTGAACCCGGGAGGCAGAGGTTGCAGTGAGCTGAGATCTCACCACTGCACTCCAACCTGGAAGGGAGGGAGGGAGGGAGGGAGGGAGGAAGGAAGGAAGGAAGGAAGGAAGGAAGGAAGGAAGGAAGGAAGGAAGGAAGGAAGGAAGGAAGGAAGGAAGGAAGGAAGGAAGGAAGGGCGGGCAAAAGAATCATTCCATTTCTCAGTAAATTAAATTTTAACATTTTGCATTACCGCTTCCATTCATTTTCTATTGCTGTGTAGCAAACTACCACAGGCCTTGTGGCTTAAAACAACAGCAATTTATTTTATCTCACCATTTCTGTGGAAGTCTGTTTCCCTACGACTTGCCTTCTGTTTGGAGTAGCCCAAGGCCGACACCAAGGTGAGGGCTGGGCTGCATTTTCATCCGGAGGCTGTGGGTAAAAACAGTCTGCTTCCATGTTCACTCTTGTTAAAAAACTTTCAGTTCCTTGCAATACCAGGACTGAAGTCCCCATTTGCTCTCACTGTGAGTCAGGGGCTACTCTCAGCTGTGTTTCTTGCCATGTGGCCCCTCCATTTTCAAGCCAGTAGTGGTATATCAGATCCTTCTTCTACTACAAATCACTGACTTCCTCTATCCCTGACCTCTAGACCCAGATTTAAAGGGTTTATGTGATTAAGTCTGATCCACCTTTTTTTTTTTTTTTTTTTTTTTTGATGGAGTCTCGCTCTGTCACCCAGGCTGGAGTGCGGTGGCGCGATCTCGGCTTACAGCAACCTCTGCCTCCCAGGTTCAAACCATTCTCCTGCCTCAGCCTCCCAAGTAGCTGGGACTACAGGCGCCTGCCACCACGTCCAGCTAATTTTTGTATTTTTAGTAGACATGGGTTTTCACCATGTTGACCAGACTAGTCTCAAACTCCTGACCTCAAATGATCCACTCACCTCAGCCTCCTAAAGTGCTGGGATTACAGGTGTGAGCCACAGTGCCCAGTCAACCCTTTTTTTAAAGTTAATCTGTGCCATATAAATTAATCTAATTTCAGACATAAAATTAATTATGTTCTTTATCTGGGATTATGCATGGCATGTATATAGGGGCCAGGAATCTTAGGGATCATCTTAGAATTCTGCCTACCATACCACTTCAGCAACTTCTTTTCTTTTTTTCAATATAAGGTTTTACTCTGTCACCCAGGTTGGAATGCAACACTGTGATCATGACTCACTGCAGCCTTGACTCCCTTGGCTTAAGCAATCCTCCTGTTTCAGCCTCATGGGTAGCTAGAGCTATAGTTATACACTACCACATCTGCACCTGCTAATTTTGTTATTTTTGTAGAGATGGTGTCTCACTATGTTGCCCAGGTCAGTCTCTAACTCCAGGGCTCAAGAAATCCTCCCACCTCAGCCTCCCAAAGTGTTGGGATAATAGGTGTGAGGCACTACACCCAGCCAATTTCTTAATTAATATACTACAAACATGCAATAGCATACTACATTGCTGTTGAAATAAACCAAGAAGTTCTATATTGATCTACATGGATAAATCACTTAAAAATAATTGGAAAAATGAAATTTAAGATGGTATAGATGATGATATACTATTCAAGTAAATTTTATAAATGAAGATTTTCTCTCTCACTCTCTCTCTCTCTCTCAGTGCATTTGGTATTTAAATGCACTGACAATTAAATATTGCTGAACACAATCCTATTACTGGGTATATACCCAAAGGAATATAAATCATTCCACCATAAAAACACATGCACGTGAATGTTTTTTGCAGCAATATTCACAATAGCAAAGACGTGGAATTAACCTAAATGTTCATCAATGGTAGACTGGATGAAGAAAATTGCGGCACATACACACCATGGAATACTTCCCGGCATAAAAGAGAACAAGATCATGTCCTTTGCAGCAACATGGATGGAGCTGGAGGCCATTATTCTTAAAAAACTACTGCAGGAACAGAAAGCCGAATTCCACATGTTCTCATTGAGTAGACATGGACACAAGGAAGGGAATAATAGATCCTAGGGCCTTCTTCAGGATAAAGGGTGGGAGGAGGGTGAATATAAAAAAAACTACCTATCCAGTACTATGCTTATCACCAGGTGACAAATTAGCCTGCACACCAAACCCCTGTGACACACAGTTTACCTCTATAACCAACCTGCACTTGTACTCTTGAACCTAAAATAAAAGTAAAAATAAAATACATATTGCTGAACCCAGTTTCTCTATTATACATTCAGTACAGTGCCCAGAGATCTCATCAGCTGCCAGATCCATGAGTTGCTGATTCCGTCACCTTCTTCTCATCCTTCTCCATTATCACAATTTCTGGAAGGAAGCTGCCATGCTAACTCCGGAGGGGCAACACATAGGAAGCGCAGTGATTTTGGGTCCTGACTTTTCTGCCCTTGACTGATTGCCTTTCCAGGAAACCTTTCATTTATACCCTTTCATTTATACCCTTTCATTTATACCCTTTCATTGACCACCCCTAAAATGAATTCCTCCCCAGTTACCGATCTGAATAGGTCAAGGTTGCTGCTATTGCCTTTTGGATAGATGTCATCCAGCTTCCTTCTGAACTTGTTGTTGCCTCTCTAGTATCACTTCTCTCAGGTGCTGCCAGAAGCTTTACTCTCTCGAAAGCTTCACCTCCTTACCATGGCTCTGGGAAAGCTCCTCTAAGAGTCTAGTGTCCCTCAGTACCCACCATTACTGTTAATTTATTCAAGCTGTAGTTCTCGTTCCCTACTATCTGCCAAACATTCTTCTAGGACTGGATGATACTTCCATATATATGTATATGTGTGTGTATATATATATTTGTGTGTATATACATCTCTACACACATACATACAAATATATATACATATGTGTATACATATACACACACATATGAATACACACAAACATATATATGCATACTATATACATGCACACATACCCAGAGAGAAAGAGAAAGAGAAACAGAGCAGATAAGTAAAATGGATGATAAACATAGCATGTTAGGTAGTATTATGTGGTTATGGACCAAAAATAGGAGTAGGGAATACAGTAGATGTGTTGGGTGGTGGGTAAAGTATAGTTATATTCATTATCATTGCACTCATTTTTACTAAAAAAAAAAAAAGTCTGCTTATCTATCTCTTTTCGTATGTTATAAGCTCTTTGAACCCAGAGACCATATCTTACACTAATGCCACAAATATGTGGAGTGTTCATTACGTGGTGAAGAATACAATAGCGAACAAGTATACAGAGGCCCCCACCATCTCAGAGCCCAGAGGTTTGTGGAGAATGCTGACATTAAACAGTAAATTCCAAGGGCAGTGAGCAGACATTCACAAAACGACTGTTGCATAATTGGAATACTGGATTCCTAAGGCATTTTCCAGCAGTCTGCTTTTCAATCTCTTTTTTCGTGGCCATGAAAAATGGCCTGGGTCTTCAGATTTAACCTTCCTATAACACGTGCTCTGAGCATCCTGATATCTGAGCTAAACATGACCTGAGATTCACTGAATAATTATGTATAGTATTCCTTAATTGCTTGCCACAGATTAAAGGCTCAATAAATAAATTAGAGACCTTGTATTAATTACATTTTCTTAAGACTGCAATTCTAGCTTTGTGTTACCTAAATAGCATTGTCTGTACTGTCTTTTTTTTTTTCTTAAATTAAGGTAATCATTGTCTCACAAAGATTGGCCTGCTCTTTCAATAAAAGGAAAGCTACACTTTGACAATAATCTTTAAAGGCTGTTGGTAACTTAAAAGTAGAGCAGTTTTGGAGATCAATAACTTGGCCAGGAAAATCTGAATTATTTTGTTTTTCATTCACTTATCTCAGATTATTTCTTCAGGTATAGCGCATCTCAAAAGTTTGAGATCATAATTTTATATTTGAAATATGATATACAATTGCACACTGTAAATTACTACTACTGTACCTGGATGCCTAGTAGGACAACTGGCATAGTGCAGGCACTTAATAAATTGGGTGAATTGAGTAATAAATAAAGTCACATTATGTTTTTTGTTTGTTTGTTTGTTTGTTTGTTTTTGAGATGGAATCTCACTCTATTGCTGGGCTGGAGTGCAGTGGCGCAATCTCAGCTCACTGCAACTTCCACCCCCTGGGTTCAAGCGATTCTCCTGCTTCAGCCTCCCGAGTAGCTGGGACTACAGGCACAAGCCACCACGCCCAGCTAATTTTTGTATTTTTAATAGATATGGGGTTTCACTACGTTGGCCAGGATGATTTCAATCTCTTGACCTCGTGATCCGCCTGCCTCTGCTTATCAAAGTACTGGGATTACAGGCGTAAGCCACCACACCCGGCCCACATTATGTTTTTTAATGATTTACTTGATTGCGTATTTTTGAGGATAAGACAAGTATCACTAAATATGCTTTCCATCTAATAAATAATAGAAAAGAAACATGTTTTTAAAATATAAGGTATTGTATATGAAATCTATAAATCTTATAGTGTGTGTAAATATATAATACAGTGTTTGACACTTAATGCGTCCTTAGTAAACGTTAGCTCTGGTCCCTTTATCCTAATTAAAAATATTTCATAAAAAACATAATTTCTCTCACTTCCCATTTTAACTCCATTTTCCCTTAATTAAAATAATTCATTTTCCTTTATGGGTTATAGTTTGTCTACTTTCTTTTATTTTGAAATCCCATATATGCTTTCCAAAGCAAAGCCATCAAATTATAATAACTCATTTGCAAACTGGGTAATTAACTTGGTTCTTGTTTTCAAAATGATTTCTGATGTTTATGTCAATTTGCTAGTCTTATTCAAATTGAATAAAACTTTTATTTACAAAATGGCTATATCGAGAATTAGATTAAAGCTTAAGTTACTAGAAATAGTGGAGGTAGCAAAACAAATATTAAATAATGTAGTAAAATTAAAAATACATAATTGTATGACTGAAGAGTATTGTGCTGTTCTTTATACCTTCCACTTACATTTGGACAACAAATCATTTTATTCAAGGACACTCAGTGGGAATATCTGACCTAACACTAAAGATTTTTACATTGGGCAAAAAAACATGGTATTGATGGGAAACCTTGTTTTTCTATGCACTTGTCCAATTGATCAAGCTAATAAGCAGTGGGAATAACTATCAATTGAAAAAAATATGTACTTCTTGATTACAACATGGTTCTTCTGTTATATTTATGTCAAGGCATCATCATCATCATTCATGTTCTTCTTTTCTGGGATTCAGCATTTCCATTTTAAGATCTTATTCAGCCACTAATACTTCATTATGAAGCAGCCTATTGGCTAAAGTTGGTATTTATACAAGCAATAAGCTTAGCAGCGTATTTTCTACGTGATGATCAAATTTAGTTTCTCTGAATGATATCTTTTGATGGCTTTATTCTGCCTATTTTGCTGTAGAGTCTTTCTATTATGCATGATTACATTGGCAGGCAAATGCAAATATATTTTCAAGTCTTTATAAATGCACTTATTAATGAGGATTGCTGCCACTCTTCTGCTCACACACCTAGGAATTTATATTATAGTCGTGTACCTTAACTTGCTCTCTTATTGGTCACCTCTCAATATGACACAATTTTTACTTGTAAAGAAATCAATTGAAATATCAAGAAGCCATTACCTGATATAAAAAGCAGTGGCCCATTCTCAAAGAACAATGCTTCAATAGTATCTAATCGATTGCTTGAAGTAAACTTGAGCATATTCCCAGAAAGTGATTGAAGAGATGAAGCTAAAAAAAAAAAAGTAAAAAGTAAACAATGGGATACACTGAAGGCATCTTCATCCGTTGTTCAAGACTTAAGTCTCCCCTGCCTCAATCACAGAATGGAGTAGGGGTGACCTGAGAAACATCTCATAGGTTATTTTCTGTAAGGTTGGAGGTTAGTAAGATGGAATCTGTGAAACAAAGGAGAACAAGAAACATTTCACTTAAACAAATGAAGTGATATGTAACTGTGCTGGTTTAGTAAACAACTTCTAATCATCTATTTGTATTTTCAGGAGGTTGAAATCAGGCATCATAGATTATTCATGTAATAGATATTTTCTAGCAACTACTATACACTAGGAATTGTATGAAACACTAGAGAGAGATTTATGAATAAACATCCACCACCATCACCACAATAATAATGTAATGTCATATGTTTAACTCATAATTGTCAAGTACTTTGCCATATCCTCTTCTTGCCTCTCAAAACCATGCAAAACCAAAGAAGGAGACACTAAGCTTACCTGCATTTTGCCAATGAGAGAACTGAGTTCTGTGTGATCCTATCTGTGCCTCAGTGTGCTCATCTGTGAAGAAGGAATAATTACAGTGTCAAACTAACTCAAATGGCCATTATAATGATTACATAAACAAATATAAGAGAAGTTTTGGAACAGTGTCCAGCATATAGTTAGGCAACAAGTTAAGGTTTAAGTGTTATGATGATATCGTATAAAGTGAACAGGTGTTAGAATCTTATTCAAAATATGAACATAATTTATTTACTATTATTTACTATATCCTTATAACAAAAAGCCATGCAGATGTAGAAGTGGAGATTTGTTTATGCATTCTAAATTTGTAAATAAATCTTATATGTAAATTTTATTAAATATATGTAAAGTATAAATGTGTATCTATGTTGACTTTATAAAATTAACATGAACCCTTTACTAATTAAAAATGAAAACTTGTAACAGAATAAACCAAAGTTGGCAACAACTTCCTTTATTTCTTGAATCTGGAATTAAATAAAGTTGCTTTTAAAGACTATTCTAAATACAAGAAGTATTATAACACGTTTTTCAAGTCAACTATTCATCTACTTGCTTGAGTTTATTTTTATAACATAATATGTAAAATGGTATTTTTACAATATCAGGTATATTGCAAAATGAAATTACATGCATTTCCAAGGTAGAAGTTTTCCTTCTGAAATTAATTTTGAAAATAAATACATGCTCTTTGTTACAACTCATTTCCCCTCAAGTAATGCAAAGATAAAGAAAGAACTATTATTTCCTGCCTGCAAGATTAATATCTCAGCAACTACAAATATTCCAAGAATAACTGTAATAAACCAAAATGAAAAAGCATAGCTGATAGCATCTTCAGTTCACCTCTGAAGTATATGCCAAGCCAAGATGAGTTCATAACCAAGGTATTGTCTCTGCCAAACATGTTGGAGAACCTAAGAGACCAAATGAACCTGAATTTAACAAATGTATATAAACTGTTCGACTAGATATAGAGATCAATTTTCTCAATCCATACCATTCTTCAAGGCACCGTTTCAGACTCTGTAGGGAATTCAAAGAGATGGACAACTAGCTTCCATTTCCATGAGCCCTGCAATCTGTTTGGGAAATTAGGATTCGAGGGTTTAACAACAAAACTAGCAATAAGAAGTAGGTACAGAGTCGGCCGGGCACAGCTGTACATGCCTGTAATCCCAGCACTTTGGGAGGCCAAGGCAGGTGGATCACTCAAGGCCAGGAGTTCAAGACCAGCCTGGCCAACATGGCAAAACCCCGTCTCCACTAAAAAAAAAAAAAAAAATTAACCAGGCATGGTGGTGCATGCCTGTAGTCCCAGCTACTCAGGAGGCTGAGGCAGGAGAATTTTTTGAACCCAGGAAGTGGAGGTTGCAGTGAGCTGAGATCATGCCACTGTACTCCAGCCTGGGCAACAGAGAAAGACTCCATCAAAAGAAGAAAGAAGAAGGAGAAGGAGGGGGGGGGAGGGGCAGGGGGAGGGGGAGGGAGGAGGGGGACGGAGGGAGGGGGGAGGGGGAGGGGGAGGAGGAGGAGGAGGAGGAGGAGGAGGAGGAGGAGAAGGAGAAGGAGAAGGAGAAGGAGAAGCAGAAGCAGAAGCAGAAGCAGAAGCAGAAGAAGGTGGTACTGGGTTGCTTTCCAGGGAAAGGAGATGGCTCTGAGAATGTGAACAAACAAGGCTAGCCTGGTAATCTATCCAATACTAAATGAATTCCATGACACTAGATGTAACTTCTTGTCAAGACATTGTCATAGATATTGCACGTCATATGATTTGTATGTGTGCTGTTACACTATCCAACACTCCTTCAAGAATTAGGACACTATTTTTCTATAAAATATGATCTATGACTGGAGCAATTGTGTTGAAAGCCAGTGAATGACAGCTTACTTACAAAATTTCTCTTTTACGGCATCACTTCAACTCCCACTTTAGTAGATTAGCTTTAGGTACATAGGCTCAATTCTCTGAACCTGAACAGATGGAGCACAATATATTTTTCACATGAAATTTTCTACTGGAGCTGGTAGTACATAATCTAGGTAGACAGATTAGAACACTTTTATTTGGCAATGCTCTCTAAATTTGTAATAATATGGCATGTTGTGTTTATGAATTTAGAATTCATGATACACTTCTGCCTATATTAATTCATTTGACCCACACATTAACTGCATGGGGTGGGTATTATCACATTATCCCGTTTCCAGATGAAAAGAAGATTATTCTAGGAAGTCGCCAGATTTGCTTATGCCCACACATCAAGACACGAAGCCAATTGTTAGGATTCTAGTCATGATTACTGGGCAGGAAACTAAAGGACTACATTTATTGACATATTAAGAATGTAACTTCTTAACAAAAAAATACAACAAAAAATACCCTGAGTATGTTTCGATAAACACAAATTATAATGGCACGAATATTAAATATTGAGATACAACTCTTTCACAACTCCCCAAGTTTTTCCTCAAGCTAATCTTGTGCTGACTTCTAACCAAGAAATTCTCTAATTCAAGATGTTAGAAATTCCTAACTGAAGATGTTTCACTTAATAAACCCCTTAGTCAAAAAACATTGTACTAGTCACATGTTGCAAATATCCTTCCCTCATTATAAATTGTAAGCATCTATGTACAGACCTTGATTATAACCAATATTTAAAAGCCTTATTCACAGTGCTCTTTGGTCTCTATGATGCCTTTAACATGCCCTTATGATTTGTCATCAGCAAAGTTATATTAGCTCCCTAGATTTCATTGAATACACCATGTTACCTCAAAGCTTTGAGCCTTTGCACAAGCTACCTCATCTCCTCCATATTCTTCCCTCTATTGTTATTGATGAGCTCCTTATCCTTAAAACTTTGGTTCAGGCATGAACAACATGTGACTAGCACAGTGTTTTCTGACTAAGGGGTTTATTTATTTCTCAGACTAAACCCTCACCATTGTGACCTGGGTTGTTGCTGCCCTTGAATGTTCCTATGCAACCTCTACTTCTTTATTCTTCATGAGCTTCATTCATTTATTTACACATCCTCTTATTCAATATTTACTTAAAAGTTTTCTCCACGCCAGGAACTGTCCTAAACACAGAAAATACAATACAACAGAACAAATAAGATTATTATCCCCAGAAAACTTACATTCTAAGTGGAAAAAGACATTGAATAAAGAAGAAAATAATTAATGAGTAATATTATTAAAATTATAATCATTATTAAAAGGGAAGTGAACAGGGCAATGGCGTGGAATATATGATGTAATACAAGTGGATGAAAAATTACACAAATGATGTTATCTGGAGAGGCTAGTCAAGTTATAAATTGAGTACTATTCAAGAATAAATTGGAACTAAGAGATGTGAAGGATGAGGTCCAGTCAGACATTTGAAAAGCTGGTCTAAGAGCTGACAACTGAGAGTGGCACAAAAGCTTTCAGGTAAAAATGGATTGGAATGGCTGAGAATTGAAAAGCATTCTGATAGCTGCAGCTCAATGACCAAGTGGGAACGTGGTATTAGATAAGTCTGGGGCACATGTAGAAGCTGGAATGTGCAAGACCTGCTGGAATTTTAATTGTATTCTAAAATAAGTGGGAAGACATTGAATAGTTTTAAAGAGGGGAATGACATGATTTTATTTAAAAAATGTTATTTCAAGAGTTTCCAGTTCAATTTTCTACACAAATATATGATTGTCAATTGACAACTTTTCTTTTCCTGTTTTCCTTCTTCCCAGATTTCTTCATCCTCCAGAATCAATCTGAATATGTTCGCTTCCACATCAAAGGTAAAATTATTAGCCTTGGAATGTCTCTTCACTACCGATTTAGAAAACAACTTCTCGCTTTCCTATGTTGGATATGACACATATTTTTATTTTCAGTCTATATTTCCTGAATCCCCAGCTATACTGTGGTAGCTTTTATAGTTAACAGCTACTTATTCTCTCCCCATCCTCACCATACTTCATGCAGGAAAACGATGTTTCTTCACTCCAGTGACTTTCGGATTCTTTTGGCCAATGGGACATAAACAGACATTATACAAGGTCTAAGCAGAAGTTTTAGATGCACTTTCATGGTTTGACTCTCTTCCATTCTAAGAAACTTTTCTTGTATTATTTATTTGCTAGTTTCCTCTTTTCCTTTATTTCTGTTTTTTTTTTTTCCTCCTTCTGCAATCCTGTTAGTGGGATCATTGATTTTCTGCACTGATTCTCTACCTTAACTCATATTTTTCAACCAACTGCCTTAGCTCCTTTCACTTTCTGAGAATTTACTCAATTTTACATTACGATCGTTTTGTTGACTTAAAATCTTGGTACGAACAGCTAGGTAAAATGCATTGTCACTTACTGAAAGTCCTAAGGCTGGTAAAGGAACAGTTTTGCAAGGGAGTTCTATTTCAGACATATTAAATTTGACCACTCTTAGAGATGAAATAATTTGGACTTAGATTCAATGTCTTAGAAAGAGATATAAATTTGGCTCTTATGAGCTTCTACATGGAATTAAAGTCAATGGAATGGATGAGATCACTAAATGAAAAAAATATATGGTTAGAAAGAAGTCCTACAACCAAGCTATTAGGAGCTCCAAGAATTGGAACTTGGGTAGAAGATTATGAGATAGCAAGAAACTGAGAAGGAGTTATGATTAAGATAGGAGTGAATGTTGCAGAAACCAAGAGATTATTGATTGCTATCATAAATGTATGTTAAATGTGCTTTTTTACCACAGAGAAGAGAACAATCAATTTTTCCTAAGTGGTTTGGGGAAATTTTCACAAAATTTTTGACACGCCTTAAAGGATTAGTATTATTTCTCCAGAGAGATAAATAGGGGTGGAAGGGAAAACATTTCCGATAAGAAAAATAGCATAAGCAAACTTCCGAGAGTGTGAAAGGCAAGATATGCATGTGGAAGAGTCCATGGAGACTAGGGCATGATGGAGAAATAAGAGAAATATTAGGTGACATAGAGAGTAAGGCTGGAAATTAGGTTGGAAGAGAAAGGTGGTATCTAATTAAGAAGCATCTTGTATGTCCTACTAATATACATAACAGTATGAGAGCAGTATCCTGTGATAGCAATAGTTGGTGTTTATAGAGTCTTTGCAATGTTTCTGGCATCATGACAAGCAGTATCATGTATTATCTGACTGAATTATTTAAAAATTTCTGAGAGGTAAATATGCCTGTGTTTCATTTTATGAACAAAAACGTACAACAAGACGAAGAGAGTGACTTAACCTACTTTCATTGTATTAGCCAGTAAAAGCTTACTGCTGTAATAAATAAACCTAGTGCTTCAATGACTTAACTTAAGGAAATTTATTTCTTACTTACATAAAGCCTAATAGCATATGCATTAAAAAGCATTCCATACAGTGATTTCGGGATCCAGGCTTCCTCCATGTTGTGGTCCTAACCCCCGATGAGTTCTCTGAGCCCTGTAAATTTATCCGGAAAACAAGAAAAAGAATGTGGAGAAGATTATCACCCACCATTACATGCTTAGCCACTTGAAGCATTTTCTGCATTGTATCAACTCTTATTTTCTGCTTCCTTTCATTTTCCATGAACTATCAAATGTTTGGTAAATGGCTGAACATGTACTTAGGAGGGAGTCATAAGTGAGAAATTTTTTGTTATATGCATCACAGGTTTTTAGAAATATATAAGAGCAATTCTTAGTCACTGTAAAGCCACTCTATCTCTTAAGGAGAGCAATATCACCAGTGCTGTGTAACTCAAGCCCTCGGTCCCCTTGATGTTTAGTCCACCACGGGCATCTCTTCTGAGCATGTGGGGATGGTTAGAAATTTCTATGGGCAGAAGCTCTCACCTGCTTCCTCCATTTGTCTCCACAATTTCTACCTTGAACATTTCTAGGAGATCTTCCATTTGCAAAATTGGATGGTGATGACTTGGTGATGAAGGGAGCAATGTGGGTTATGAGCCACTGATATCCCTCCTGTAGTGGGGTCACATAGTGGCCTTAGAAAGATCATGTCCACTCAGAACCTCGGAATGTGTCCTTATTTGTAAATAGGGTATTTGCAGTTAATGATCTCCATATGAAACCATTCTGGGTTTAGGATGGGCTTTCAACTCAATTACTGGTATCTCTATAAGAAGAGAAGAGGACAAAGAAAGATTGAAAAAGAAGGCCATTGAAGACAGAGGAAGTGAGAGTTATGTCTCCACAAGCTAAGTGAAACTGGAAGAAGGAAAGAAGGATTCTCTCCTGGGGGTCTTCAGAATGAGAATGGTCTTGCCAACACCTTGATTTCAAGCTTGTGGCCTCCAGATTGCCAGAGAATGAATTTCTGCTGTTCTAAGCTACTCAGTTTTTAGTAAACTGGTTCAGCATCCTTGGTAAACTAACACACTCTGATCTATACCTAGTTTTCACTTTGAACAGACTAGAAACTGCTGAGTTATTTTTCAATTTGCTTTCTCTCAGCATTTCCTAAAATTAATCAGGCACCATTTTCTATAAATTTTACTATGAAATCTTTTGGGTTTATTACTGTCTGTATTCACTGTCTGTCCTCCTCCAGCTTATGTCTCAGAGTTTAGGGATTCATTATCACTAGCCTAGAATTGCAATATCTTCCCTGTCTTTAGTCTCTCTTTCAATCCCCATTGCAAGCATGTTTTTTTTTTGCCCTTGAAATCATATATGATCAGACTGTCCTTTCCCCAGGAGCCGGGAAATGATTGAGCCTATTATATATCAAAGCTAAGCTAGTAAAATAATGCTTTGTAGCCTAGAACTCTAGGCCTCTTTCAGCATAACAAAATACAAAGGTTATCTGCCAATTCCCTAAAATTAGATTTCAAAGTATACATAGACAGTCTTCCTCTTTTCTTCTTTCAGGACTTCCAAAGCGACAGGAAAAGATCAGAATGGTGGACGATGTGTGTATTCAGGGTTTCTTTAGGGCTGCTGTGACAAATTATTACAAATTTGGTGGCTTAAAACAAAATAAATTTATTCTGTCACAGTTTTGATGAGAGATTCTGGGCATGGATCAGATAGATCTGCCTCCAAGGGCTGCCTCCACTTACTCCTTCTGGAGTATTGAGCAGTGCGCTTGAACTCTGGGGCCCCCAGTCCACTCATCTGGGAAACAGGAATAGTATATTCTTAATTCATATGTTGGTTAAGGGAATTAAAGGAAACAATTCAGACAAACAATGTAGCTTAATGGGTTGCAAACATTCTGAACACTAGTTGTTGGTAATATTTAGCAAAGCAAGATTTCCATGAGTATCAGCAGTCATATTAACAGACATAAAGTATCTGTTCTCATTTTTGTATCACATCAGGCATCAGCATGGGCAGAGGATGCATGGCATTCAAAATGAAATCATAGGACCTGGAATCAGGCAGAGCTAATTTGAATCTCAACTCCACTAGAGCTGCCTTGGACTCTTTTCTTAACTTTTTGTAAGTATTAACATCCTCATATCTAAAATTGGATTACTAATGGCACCTACCTCATAGGATGGCTTTGAATATCAAGAAAGAGAAGGTAAGTAAAGTACTTCCATAGACCTTGCACGTAATAAACAATTGCAAAATGATAGCTACAATATTATTAAAATAATATTGTCATTTACTCTGATTCTACTAAGCACCAGACCCTGTAACAAGTCATTCTGCAGATTACTTCCTTGAAGTCTGGGGACAATTTGATGAGTTAAAGACTGCCATTGTCTTCACTTCACAGTTGAGAAAGCACAACTCTAGTGACTGCTACAAAGTTCCAGGGTTAGTAAGAGGATGGAGCTAGAGCTCAAACCCACAAAGTCTAGCACCAGAACAGCCTCCTAAACATCTAATACCACAAAAAGCATTTAATACACTTAAATAGGATACGTTGTCTGCCCCTGAGCACTCATTAATGAACTCTTTTGGACACCCAAGGCCCCATGCTAAGCCAGGGGTTAGTAATCCAGAGTGAGGGCTTCTCAGTTAAGACCTTAGAACTCATATCTGGCACACCAGGGCTTTGCAGAGCTTGAGGATGGGGCAGAAAACTGCTTTGAACTAAAAAATCTACAAACTAGACATTGGGAAGAAGAACATGAGGACTCAGTGTCCCCAAAACAAAGAAGCTTTATAGATCCAGCAGGTACCAATAAAGCCACCAGACCATTTGCAATAATTCATATTAACTGTCCCAAACACATGAGCTGATCTCTCCCCTCAAGAAAATTCTTTTTGAATTTATATACTATTGAATTTGAATACTTTATTGTTTTATAAAAATTAAAAGAATACACAGTGCATTTCTAAATAAAATACCAAAACTTCCAGAGTAGTTTTGGCATATTATAATATTTCAATTATAGATTTAAAATTTTATTATTTATTTATCTGAAAATTAAAGAAAATGTGAGATAAAATAAATGTTTATAGTTTGAAATTTTCTTAATAAATGACAATCAAATTGTGTTTATGGATATTAAGTGATGGGACATCAGCTTATTATCACATATAGCAAAATATAAATCATACAATTCCCTCCTTGCTGCTTTCCTAAATCCCTATATTCCCATTTCTAATTGGCCATTTACAATAGGAAAATCAGATCCTATTTATTCACAAACTAGCATTTTATTTCATCCAATGTCAAACTTTTAATCACTACTCCTCTGCAGAAGAAGCTCTGAGAATATTCCGTCTGTTAGTTCCTTGTTTCTAAAGGCAGGAACAAGGCACCCAATACTATTTGGAACCAGCTGAGTCACCTCCAAGTACCTTCAGGCAGTTGATTACAGAGGCTTTTATTCATGAAAACCACTGAGGCCACCATGCAAATGTAGCCTGGGAGGTTGCCATGGCAGCATGTGAACATGACTCCACAAATGCAGATGCAAGTGTAGTCACATCCAGCACAGTCGACAAAAAGACACTACACGACACCCAGCTGCACACAGGGTATAATATCATCAATATGTGAGCTTGGAAAATACATCAAAGTAAAGTAATATTATATATACACCCGCTTGAGCATTGGTTCCGGTAGCCCGGGATTACGTTTGAATCCCCCTTTTTCCCCTTGCCCTCAATAGCCAATCTTTATTATCAACTTCCATATGGAAAACGTGTCCTCTTATCTCCATCTCTCCATTTCCATCACCTTGGACTAGATCATCGCAATCTTTCACTCAGACTGCAACAGTCTCTGGTCAATTAGCTTCTCTCCTGCAACATTCCATGCTACTCACACCACTCCAAGGATGAACTTCACCTAGATGATACTTTCTAAACACCACACTCCAGTAAAGGAGCCAGGTTTGGAAGGGGGAAACAAGATGTACCTGGAATAATTATGACAAACAAACAAATAAGGAAGTACCCCAAAACTGATGGGAATATGTTGAAAGAACAAATGACCCAGGTTAAATGAGCTGCCACTGGCCGAGTAAAGACAATTTGTGCCGCAAAATGAATAATGCAGGGATAGATTTTACACCATAGATAAAACCAGAATCTATGAGTTCATACTGAGAATAAATGAATAAACACATAAGCAAGTAAACAATTTTTAAGTAAGAAATAAGTAAATAAGAATGATAAGTAATGTAAAAAGAATGGAAGAGTTATAAAATTTAACCATCATAATCACAATTGGTTCAGGTAAGTATTACTAGTAGTGCTAAATACCACTAAGTAAAGTTTAATAAAAAACTGCATGTTTACAGATTCTCAAAGTATCCCCCAAGAAAGGGAAAAATGATAAACTTTCTAGTGTAGAAACCTAGCAGATTTTTCCACCTTAAACAATTAGTCAAAGTTAATACCACTAATTAATGGGACAGAGTGAACAGCTTATTTTCTAATGTAATGAAGTAAGAGAGTCATAATTTCTGTAGTATTCCTGTAAAAAGGACATCGCTTTTGTGGTATTCCTGCCAAAAATGCATTACCTGAATGTAATCATGATGGAGCATCGAACAACTTCAAATTAAAGGGCTGTGAGTTTGTACCTCAGTTGACCTATACTCTTCAAAATGCCAATGTCAGGAAAGACAAAGGCTGAGACCTCTTCCAGACCAAGAAGACAAAGAAGTCATGGCAACTGGATGCAGTGTGTGATCCTGGAATGAATCCTGGATCCAGACAATGGAGGTAATTGTTTGTAAAGAACTTACAGAGACAATTGGAAAATATAATGGTTTTTTTGTTTTGTTTTGTTTTTTGTTTTGTTTTGTTTTTTAGGCAGCGTCTCACTCTGTCACCCAGGCTGGAGTGTAGTGGTGCGATCTCAGCTCACTGCAACCCCCGCCTCCCGGGTTCAAGCAATTCTCCTGCCTCAACCTCCTGAGTAGCTGGGAGTATGGGCGCCCACCACTATGCCTGGCTAATTTTTGTATTTTTAGTAGGGACAGGGTTTCACTATGTTAGCCAAGCTGATCTCGAATGCCTGACCTCAGGTGATCCACCCGCCTCAGCTTCCCAAAGTGCTGGGATTACAGGTGTGAGCCACCACACCCAGCCTAAATATTCTTTATATATTAGATAGTACATTAATTTTATAATTAATAAATTTGGTGATTGCATTGGAGTTACATAAGAGGATGTCCTTTTACCTTGGAGATACTGAAACACTTTTGGGTAAAGGGCCATGATGTCTATAACCCCCATTTGAATGGCACAGTAGGAATAACAATAACAATAACAATAATTCTTTTCTATATAAAGAGAGGATACATGATAAGTCACAAATTTAGAGTGTAAAGAAATTCATTGTACTATTTTTGCAAATTTTCTATTCGTTTTTTTCAAAATAATTGAACATTTCAAAACCAATTCTTAAATATATATTTTTTCTGATTGTCTTAAATCTCTTCAATAGTTTCCCATTTCTGTTATAGTAAAATTAAATTCCTAAAATGTCCCAACCATCACTGCAGCCTCACACAGATCAGATCTAATGATCTCATGGGTTTCTTTCATTTCCAAGAAAATGCCATGAGCTTTCACTATCTGCTGATACTTTCCTTTTCCCTATTTGCATGTTTGGCTATCTATCTATCTATCTATCTATCTATCTATCTATCTATCTATCTATCTATCTATCTCATCTTTTCTTTTCTTTATTTTATAAAGCACCCAGATTAATAAAGGTCAGCTCCTTAGAGAAGTCTTCTCTGCCTAATCCACTCCTGTTCCCAGTTTTCTTTATCAATCCTTCACCTATTTCCATCATAGCACTTTCAAAACTGATGTTATTCAATTTCATCACCTGTTTCCTTATTTGTCAGTAACAGTCATTTGAGTTTACCTGATGCTTCAAAAGTCAGGAAATACAAATACCTTGTCCACCGCCCTATTTCCACCCTAGTGCCTTAGCACAGTAGGGCCACCTGAAAGAATGGATACGCTTAGATGCCTATTTGCCAACCATTCGTGCAATGACGGGCTAGGCAAATACATATGATCTCCCTCCAGTTCCTTCCTACCTCCGCCTCTTTAATAGCTCAGTAGTTGCAAGGGGACTCCTCTCTCCCTCCATTTCTCCCTGGCCCTTTACCCCAATGGTCCCCATGGGATCATTCAGGGAGTTTCCTGCTCTGTACTAAAGGTTAGCTTGATACATACAGGTCTAATGCAGCCAACCCTTAGTGTTCTCTATGTAACAAAGTGATTTTCCAGCCTCTGTCATTTGAAACTAGTGCATCCTGAGTAGGTCCATTCCATTCTTGAGGGCCTTTCAGGATTAGAAAGTCTTTTATCTTAGTTCTCTTTCATTTGTCATTGCACTAACCACAGTTCTTGACCCACTCAGAAAAATCTTAATCCCTTTTCTATATGACAATGTTCCCGATATTTGAGGTTTCTTATTTTTTATTCCTAGCTTTTCTCCGTTGGTTTTTTTCTCCTTTGGTCTTATGAAAACATCTCTCTCCCCTTTTGAGAAAATAAATGCATGTTTCTTTGGTATTGGAATATTTTCTCAGTGTCTTAGTTGGGGAGGGGAGCATTTTCTTCATGTCTCTGCTGTGAATTAAAGCAAAAATGAATGAAAAGAATATGATACCTGGTTTTACTCTTTTAAGTCACTGAAACGTGCTCTTTCTAAAAGCACTGAGATTATATTCCCTTTCTGAGCTTTTTTGAAGGTTTTCTTCAGATACATTCTCTCTCAAATTAAGCTTTCTTTTATTGCAATTTAGTGTACATGAAGTAAATGGCCACGTCTATGTGAAGAACACTAGTATTTGAGGACTTACGTTATGTCACTGCTTACTTTATGTTACTGTGTCATTTCTTTTCCATGTTGTGCTTATCATATGGGTATAATTATCCTCATTTTTTGCATTAGGAAATGAAGGAGTTAAATAATTTGTCCAAAAGCAGACAACTCCCAAATGAGTAAGATTGAATTTCTACCTTCATTTCATATCAAGTTGTTCAATGAAACAAAAAGAAGAACTTAAAGAATAAAACACTGTAAATAAATTAGCCAGATGCTGGTACTAAGATTGCAAAACAGAATTGATATGCAACAAACCACTAAAGAAGATTACTAAATGCAATTAAGAAAAAAAAAGATCTGAAGCAGTGTTTGATCACAAGTGAAATATTAGTACATACCTTTCTAGTGGTTAGCACAGAAGTGATGTTGGCAATAGGATTTGAGGAACAGAGGTGATATAATAATATAACATTAAAGTGAAAGAGTGAGTAATCCTTTTAGCAAGTCAGATTCTTATTATCATAATGCCTAATATTGATCATCAGCCTTTAAAAAATTCTAGAATAATTGGAGAGCGTTCAAGAAATACAAACAGAAATAATGAAATTGGCAAAAAATAGTATAATAAGGCACCCAAATTACTTGCTAAAAATGAATATACAAATTAATGAATGAAATTGGCTCTTTATACTAGAACAAAAAAAATATACGAAATGGTGACCTGATTACAATCTTGAAGGATTGAATGGGGTTGTTCTCTGCATCTGTAGAGATTTTAAAAGCGATATTTAAAAGGGGATCTTTTCATGAGATTTTAAGAATAACTCCTCTGTCATCAAAATGACACAATAGTGAAATAGAGTGTCTTATAAGTGGTGGACAGATGTTCATAAATAATTAAGAACAGAATAGAAAATGATTTGTTAGAAATGATTTTGGCTTTTGGGGTCAGAATGCATGGATCTAGACTATTACTTCCATTGTAACCCTTTCCCCTCACTCAAGGACATCCCGGTTTAATCCACTCATTTTCATAAAAATAAAAATCTCTCTCCCATTAAATATCTCAACAGAAGTCCCACTGAATACATTCCTAAGTTTAACAATTATTGCCCACAGAAAGGGCAAATTAATATCAACAACAGTGACAAGTAGCTTCTGTATTTGTCCACATTCTCTGAGAAACAGTGGTCAAGACTGAATCTAATGTGAAAGAAAATCTTAAGGAAAACACCTGCCACTGAAAATGGGAAGAGGCTGGGAGTGCCATCAAATCTCCATGCATTTCTATCTCAAGTGAAGGAGAGAAGGGAGAAAGGAAGCTTGGGTAGAAACATCTTAGACTGCAGAGCAGTTTTAAAGGGAATTCAGCAAGACTGTTGAGGAGTCCTTGACCCAAAGTCACCTGTCAGAAAGAATCTACTCATCACCTGATCTCCCAGGAACTGTCTGTCTCGGTGTCTTTGCCAAAGTCATTAGCACTCACACGGCAATCAATTTCTGAATCACCAGCTCATACCCTAAATCAGTTTCACTTTCTTCAAAAGTCTGAAAGGCACTTTCCCATGTCCACCAAAGTCACAGTTTCTTATGTCCTAATTTTGTGCCACTCACTGCGTCCAATACTCTGAGACATGTTGAATTTTTACAAAACTGTCCAATATCCCATCTCTTTGACTCAAAAGCTTTTGCTCTTAACCTCTACTACTTGCCTCCTACAATACTATTCCACCTCCCGCTATAGCACACCACCCTGATCACCCTTTAAAAATATCCAGAAGTCATAATTCAGGCTATGATTTCAAGCTATTTGTGTGTGCTTTTCGTTGTGTTAGAAAGAGAAGGAATAGATCAATCTAACCCTTCAAATGTTTAAAAAGTGTACACGAGCAAGAGCTTCACGTCTAAAACACCAAAAGCAATGACAACAAAAGCCAAAATTGACAAATGGGATCTAATTAAACTAAAGAGCTTCTGCACAGCAAAAGAAACTACCATCAGAGTGAACAGGCAACCTACAGAATGGGAGAAAATTTTTACAATCTACTTATCTGACAAAGGGCTAATATCCAGAATCTACAAAGAACTCAAACAAATTTACAAGAAAAAAACAAACAACCCCATCAAAAATTGGGCGAAGGATATGAACAGACACTTCTCAAAAGAAGACATTTATGCAACCAACAGACACATGAAAAAATGCTCATCATCACTGGCCATCAGAGAAATGCAAATCAAAACAACAATGAGATACCATCTCACACCAGTTAGAATGACAATCCTTAAGGAAACAACAGGTGCTGGAGAGGATGTGGAGAAACAGGAACACTTTTACACTGTTGGTGGGATTGTAAACTAGTTCAACCATTGTGGAAGACAGTGTGGCGATTCCTCAAGGATCTAGAACTAGAAATACCATTTGACCCAGCCATCCCATTACTGGGTATATACCCAAAGGAGTATAAATCATGCTGCTATAAAGATACATGCACACTTTTGTTTACTGCAGCACTATTCACAATAGCAAAGTCTTGGAACCAACCCAAATGTCCATCAGTGATAGACTGGATTAAGAAAATGTGACACATATACACCATGGAATACTATGCACCCATAAAAAAGATAAGTTCATGTCCTTTGTAGGGACATGGATGAAGCTGGAAACCATCATTCTCAGCAAACTATCACAAGGACAAAAAACCAAACACTGCATGTTCTCACTCATAGGTGGGAGTTGAACAATAAGAACACTTGGACACAGGGTGGGGAACACCACATACCGGAGCCTGTTGTGGGGTGGGGGGAGGGAGGAGGGATAGCCTTAGGGGATATACCTAATGTAAATGACAAGTTAATAGGTGCAGCACACCAACATGGCACATGTATACATATATAACAAACCTGCACGTTATGCACATGTACCCTAGGACTTAAAGTTTATAAAAATAAATAAATAATAAAAATAAAAAGTGTACTTTGATGAACAGCACAAATTCCCTTAATAGGTTTGTACACAATTTGTGACCCAGCATTTTCATGATCACTTACTTACCAGTAGCTCTATGTTCATGAAGACCTCTCAGTATGTATTATACTCATATTGCTTATATATTTCTGTTGTAGATTTATCTTATTTCTGAAAGTCTTGAACACAACCAGCATTTACCTCCTGTAGATACATGCCTCCTACATCTTGAAATGCATTTTCCTTTTATCCTTTTCCAATGCTACTTCAATTTCTCATCTTGTATTTTGGGACTGTTGCTTTTATCACTTGCTTTTCAACTTGATCTCATTGAGAAGTTTTACGAATATGCTTTGTGTTCCATCTGAGCTTTTAAGCAACAAACACTAGGTCTAAGCACCAAATTTGCAAACGAAAATTCCACCAATTATTTGCTTTTTCTGAATATGCCTTTGATTCTCTTCTGGAACATGATTTCATCAACTATCTAATAACAGCAATTGGGTGTTCTCTTTTTTTCAATTTTAAAAATTATTTTTATTAAGGTATACCTCACATGCAATGAATCAAGCTATTTAAAGTATAGTCTGTCATTCTGGCACACAAATGAAGTCACGTAAACACCAGCACAATCAAGGTGTAGAATAGCTTCATCACCTCCCCAAATTCCCTCGTGGATCTCTGTTGTTAGCTCCTACCCCCACCATCAGCTCCTAATAACCATTTATCTTTCTCCGTCTCTGTAGTTTTGGCTTTTCAATGATAGTATATCAATGGAAGCATATGATATGTAACCTTAATGTCTGGCCTCTTTCACTTAATATAATGAGATTCATATATGTGAACATCTGGAGATAGGAGAAAATTATATCTGTTGCAGAAAGATTAATTTGGTAAATTTATTTCATTGAACACATTATCCCTATGATTTATTGAGTTCCTATCCGTGTGTCACACCATGGACTTGCTGCTTTCCCTATATCATCCCATTCCATCCTTATTACAATCCAGCAACGACAGTATTAAGACATCCATTTACAGATAATAAAATTGAGGGTCAGAAGATTTAAGTAACTTATCTGGTATCACAGTTAGTAAATAAGTGATGTGCAACTCTTAGTTGGAAATGTCCACATTCAAAGTCTATGCATTTTCAATTGCACTATTGCTTCAGCCTTAACTTTGCCTTAGAATATAAAGTAACTTTTTTAATGCTACTATATGTAAACTTTCATCTGTAAAGCCAAACAGTGTATCTTCCATCTGTAATAATGACATAGAAATGGCTGTTCTTCTACTGTATCTATTGTAAAACCTGGCTGGTTATAAAAAATATTTTTATTCTGTTCTATACTATCTTGTTTCACTATACTAGATGGTCCAAATTTTTATGTTTCAGTTCTAAAATACTCTTGCTATTATTAATAGATCTACTTTTTGGGCAAATCGGCACAAAATCTTTTACTTATTTGTTTTGAATCTATTTTAATTATATAAGCATAAGAATGAAACATATTAGGATATGCATGCATATACCAAAATGATCTAATGTTTCAGCATTTCAATAAAATATGTTGATTTGGATTGTGAAGTATTATGTTTAAATCACATAAAGAAAACTCATAGATACTTATGAAATCCAGAAGTTGTTTTATAGACAGTTTACATAAAATTAACATTGAATCATAAAATTGAACATGATTTTTGTAAAGAACAAAAATTCAGAAAAATTTATTTTAAATCCAGAAAAAAAAGGCAGAAAACCTTTGCACTTTTACATGAATGCACCTTAGGAATTCACATAGAAGCTCCTTCATTTTTTCCACCCCACCTCATAATCTCTCATATAGAAATAACTTTAAACAAATTATGTCTGTAGTCTCCACTGATATTATAGCATTGACTTTGGGAAGTAGACATCATGAATTTAAATCCCAGCTTTGCCTTTATTTTGTGCTTTTGTTTTTTAGTCATATGCTTTATCTTTTTTTAATCTTATTTTCTGCCTAAACTTATTTTCTCTTTCCTTATCTTTATTACTTAAAATAATAATAAACTCTATCATTGGTAATTTATCATTGTAACTCTATCATTGGTAATAATAAACTCTGTCATTGGTAATTTCAAACATACAAAATGTTCTACCATCTTGAAACAAGATAGAGGATTTTAAAATATACATCTACATGCATACATATATAGCCTGAATTTTCCTCTACCTCACAAACTTCAGGGTACAACATCTAATATGAAGAGTTAAAAGCAAATTTCATGAAGTGTAGGCCTATTTACACCTCCTCATTCTCCATTTCTCAGAATTTCATGGCTGTCTCTAACAGCGCCACGAATTCTTCAAGGCAGTCTTACCTGCACTCATGGATCAATGTGGCCTCGGCGATTCCAATATCCACCATACAGTCCATTTAGACCCTTCAGCTCTGTGTTTCTCCATTGTCATGATTATCTGCTACCCCAGAGTTTGGCGTTAATTCTAATGGATTCGAATGGTGCTATCATAGCTTGGCTGTTTTCTGACTAAGTCTTTCAAGTAATAAGTTGAATGTGTCTGACCCTATATGAACATACATCTGTGAGGGTCTCAATGCTGAGCTATTGGGTTTTCCCTACATATATTCATGTCATCATGAATAGGGTGATGAGATGAATTGAGATATCACTGGCTTCCCTATACCACAACCACAATTTCTTTCCAGCCATGAGACCTTATTGCTAAAGCTACTTGCCATGAAACAATTCCTTATTAATTTAAAGCAAGGCCTTAAGCCAGAAAATGGCAGGTTTCTGTGTGTGCTCTCCCACATCTACCACTACAACCACAAATCTTTTTCGGACGTAGCTGTGGTGCCTCAACTCAGATTAAGGACATAGTTTTTGAGTTTTTATTTTGTATTGTTTTACCTCCAGTCTCACATCCAGCCATGTAAATTAACAGATATAAGCAGGAGTTTGGAAAGGGTCTCCACAAACTAAATCTCTGAGTCTCAGCTCCATTCCCATGTAGATCTCTTCTACAGAAATAAGGGCTGAGAACTGACAGTCTATGTAAGATGCTGGGCATTATAGGCTATCATATAGTGGGTATTCAGTACATCTGATTGTCCTTTCCTTGCTTGTAGGAGGCGAAGATCCTTCTCATAAAGCATCTTTTCTCATTTTTCAGTGTTCTTTCAATGATCTTTATCACATTGCTATGCTAAAAATAGTTTATAGTTATTTACTGAGTGAACGAATAAAAGCTTGAGTAAGAATGATAAACAATATTTAATAGAAAGACAAACAAAATTATCCCTATGTGAGGCCGGGCGCGGTGGCTCAAGCCTGTAATCCCAGCACTTTGGGAGGCCGAGACGGGCGGATCACGAGGTCAGGAGATCGAGACCATCCTGGCTAACACGGTGAAACCCCGTCTCTACTAAAAACATACAAAAAACTAGCCGGGCGCGGTGGCGGGCGCCTGTAGTCCCAACTACTCGGGAGGCTGAGGCAGGAGAATGGCGTGAACCCGGGAGGCGGAGCTTGCAGTGAGCTGAGATCCGGCCACTGCACTCCAGCCTGGGCGGCAGAGCGAGACTCCGTCTCAAAAAAAAAAAAAAAAAAAAAAAAATTATCCCTATGTGAAAATCTTACCACTTAACTGCCTTATGTCCCATTTCCTAAGATGTATAATGAAACATCAAGATAAAATGATTCATTTCTGGATTCCTTATATTTCATAAAACATTGAATCAATTAGATGAATATAGGTAAAACTTCAAAGCTATAGTCTAAGCAAAGACTTTCAAAGCCTAATAGAAACTCAGGAAAAGATTAAAAGTACATTTTGCAAATAATGATTGACACTATAATTAAAAAGGTGAAATTGTCAATTACACTAAAATCTGTACACAGTGCACTAACATTTTTTAAAGTGTTTTATTTGACTATAAAATGAATTTAATTCTTCTTGCTTCACCAAATGAAACATTATATTTGCTTTGAAATAGCTTACCTTTCTGTTTTAAATTATTCAGAAAGGTAAGTTATATCTCTGGCATATTTTCATTATAAATGCCCAAATAACTTTGTCTTGTAAGAAATGTCATTTTAAAATGAACAATTATAAAAGATGAAGGGATTTAATATTTGCATCTCAAAGATGGTTTAAATAGGCTATTTTTATCAAGACTTTGATATTATTTTATCGACTTTCTTACGTGATGATCTCTTCATTTAGGCTAATCACACTCTCACAATAAGAGTAAATTTCATCCATCTCCTAGAAAAAGAGAAATGTAATAAATATTATAATAACAAGAAAATGTCTTCATATTCACAGTAACAAGACTCAATCTGGCCCTTGGGTGACTTTGGGTCTTACTCCCTCATATTTGCCTGTGATAGTGTCTGCAATTGATCTGATTCATTCTCTGTCATTCCACTATCAAATTAATGTACATACTTTATAGACCTATTTGGATCACTAAGTTTAAAATTATAAAGAAGATTTATATAGAAAAAACAAATTTTCCCGTTTAGAAAACGCCTGTGTGTTTATTGATAATGCTTGGTGGTTTGAGGTGATTTATATCAGCATGAATATTGCCTGTTATTCAAATGCAGTCATATCTTTTAGAGGTATATTTCATATTGGTTTCTCCATTTCTATAATCCTTCAGGATACTGCAGTGTTATTATGGTATTTTAGTTGTTTTAAATTTTTCACAAAATCACTATTTGTAGTTTCATTCAATTTCAGACACTCATTCATTGATCTAAGATGGTTAGCATGATTCCTAGTGGCAATTATTTGCTAAAAGATAACAGTTAGCTGGTAATTAAGTCCTATTGAATAAGTAGTTCCTAGTGCTAGCTAACTAAGAAATATAAGCTTCTTTTACTAAAGTTCTTGGATAGCCTCTCTTCACAACCCTATACAAATGATTTATTGGATGTCAAGGACCCTCCTTAGTGGAACTTAGATATCGGTCCTGTAACAGTCCTAGTTACCTTTTTAAAATGTTTTTAAGACTGTGAATTATAATACCTAGATTTCTCTTCTTTCTCTTTCATCTTATGGACCTCTTTCTCAAGACCCTTTTTCATGGAAGAACCCCTTGTACATCTAAGTAATATATACTTTCCTCCAAAGGAGAGACTTAAATCACACTGGTTTTTGTGTAGAAGATGGAAGTACTGTTTGTTTTGTTAGAGTCTACCTGGTTTCCAATATTTGACATCCACGATGAGTGGATAGGCAAAGGAGATGAAGGACTACATGTCCCTGATTTTAAGCAGGGAACATATTTTCAAGCATAAAAAAGCAATAAAAACATAGATAAGTCCATGAATTGGCATCTTCATGTAAATTATATTCACAAAAATAATAAATTATTTTCAAATTAAAAATTAGAACCATTAGGCCAGGTGCGGTGGCTCACACCTGTAATCCCAGCACTTTGGAAAGCTGAGGCGGGCAGATCACCTGAGGTCAGGAGTTTAAGACCAGCCTGGCCAGCATGGCAAAACCCCATCTCTACTAAAAATTAAAAAATTAGCCGAGTGTGGTGGTGCACGTCGGTAATCCCAGCTACTTGAGAGGCTGAGGCACAAGAATTGCTTGAACCTGGGAGGTGGAGGTTGCAGTGAGCTGAGATCGTGCCACTGCACTCCAGCCTGGGAGACAGAGCAAGACTCCGTCTCAAACACAAATTAGGACCACTGTAGGCCTTAAAAATAAGGTCTATATACTTATAAATTGTCTTTATTTCAAATTAGGAATTCAAATTTATTATTCATAAAGACAAAGATAAATGTGAGCTATTTTAAAAAGATCCTAGAGCATCGTAAAAGGGCAGTAAGGCAATATCAAAAAAGTAATGTCTAATTTTAAATCTTTTTACAGAAAACTATCTAAAAAGCTATTTTATAGTTATTACTTTCTAAGCCATTAAAATGATGGTTTTTAAGCTACTAGTGATTTTCACAAAAACATAAATACATACTTATATTTATGTTTTAAATATTTTAACATATTTTAAATATTATCACTTTTGACTGAGGATTAATGTCAGGAGCCAGGATAACTGTGCCTTTCAAGTTTTCAATTCTCAGTTTTTCATTGTCAACCATTACCCATAACTCTGTGAGTACATAAGATACAACCACGAAACAAAAAGAAGTTATTTGTGTAAGACTTGTCCACAGGGCCAACCACTGAGAAACGGAAGGGCTGAATAACAGGGCTTTTTGTTTCAACGTTATTCAGTATTCATCCATTTTATACTGGAGCATCTACCATACCAAGCAATGTCTAGATGCTGAAGATTCAATAGTGAACAAGACAGAAAGCCCATCCCGACATATCAAATCTGGGGGCTTAAAAGCATCAAAATACAATGTGATGAATGATGTTCAGAGGTATGTTTAAACAGGCATGAGATCAGAGTGAATGGAGCCATACATAATTCTAGGGAAAGGTTTCACAGAGGAAGCAGCACTTGGGCTGAATCTTTTTTTTTTTTCTTTTAAGTAAATTTTGTAAAAATTATCTCCCACTCTGTCAACCCAGCAATCCCATTACTGGGTATATACCCAAAGGAATATAAACCATTCCATTACAAAGATATATGCACGCCTATGTTCATTACAGTACTATTCACGATAGCAAAGACATGGAATCAACTCATATGCCCATTAGTGATAAACTGGATAAAGAAAATGTGGTACATATGCACCATGGAATATTATGCAGTCATAAAAAGGAACAAGATCATGCCCTTTGCAGGGACGTGGATGCAGCTGGAAACAATAATCCTCAGCAAACTAATGCAGGAACAGAAAACCAAGCACCACATGCTCTTACTTAAAAGTGGGAGCTGAATAATGAGAACACATGGTCACAGAGAGGGAAACAACACACACTGGGGCCTGTTGGGAAGTGGGGTGGAGGGAGGGAGAGCATTAGGAAAAATAGTTAATGCATGCTGGTCTTATTACCTAGGTGTTGGGTTGATAGGTGCAGCAAACTACCATGCCACGTGTTTATCTACGTAACAAACCTGCACAGCCTGCACATGTATCCCGGGACTTAAAATAAAAATTTCAAATTAAAAAAAAAGTAAAGTAAATTTTGTGTGTTTTACAAATCATAAAAATAATCAAAACTCATTACAAAGTTGGAAAATACAGAAATGTAAAAAGAAATAAGAAAACACAATCTTTACTAACATTTTGGTGTATTTCATTCAATGTTTTTAGTGCAAAGGGGGCTTATATTTTATGTAGCAAAATTCATGGTATATATAAAATGTTTCAAAATAGCACTATGCCATAAGTTTTTATCTTATTATATAGTATTGTAAGCATCATTTTTTTCAGACACTTCTTTTTAATCAAAGAGCAATCCATACATGTCACAAAAAATACTAAAAGCACATTAGAAAAATTTAAATCATCTGAAGTCTTTCCAATGTTCCCGTGACCTGTTTTTCCTTGTTTTTGTTTCTACATTTAATTTGGCATGTTGGCATATAATTTACATAAACATCCTCCCATAATTTGTTGATTTTTAATATTTGGCTATTTTAAATAATTCAGAGAGGAACATCTTTGTTCAGAATTTTTTTTCACATTTGGGATTATTTCTCAAAAATATATTATAAAATATAGAATTGCTGGGTGATATGGTTTGGCTGTGTCCCCACCCAAATCTCATCTTGAATTGTAGCTCCCATAATCTCACATATCATGGGAGGGACCCAGTGGGAGTTAATTGAATCATGGGGGCGGGCTTTTCCCATGCTGTTTCGTAATAGTGAATAAGTCTCACAAGACCTGATGGTTTTATAAAGGGCAGTTCCCCTGAACGCTCTCTCGTCTGCAGTCATGTAAGACATGCCTTTGCTCCTTCTTTGCCTTCAGCCATGATTTTAATGTTTCCCCAGCCATGTGGAACTGTGAGTCCATTAAATCTCTTTTTCTTCATAAGTTACCCAGTCTTGGGTCTTTCCTCATAGCAGCACGGGAATGGACTAATACACTGGGCTACAGAGAAACTGGCTTATGCAGAATACATAGACTTATCAGTGGATTTGGGTGCAGGGATGGGAAGAATATACACTTCCCAGGCAGAGGAACAAACATCCCCAATTCATGAAGATTCAGGTCTGTAGCTGCCAAACAAGCTTGGCTGGGCTGATGTACAGCTCACTATTTGATTTAAGGTCTCAGAATGAGCCCTCCTCCAGTGTCACAAGTTGTTCCATGCTGTTCAGGTGCATAAAATCATATTACAAATGCTGAGAACTTCTTCATCTTGTAGAGATGCTAACATTGTAATTACTGAAAGTTATTAGTAGGCCAAGCTACCGAAAATGACCTATAAGACCAGCTGCGGTAAGTGGAAAACATAAAAGGCCTACTGATTATAGAAGGCAAAATTTTCTTAGGGCCTCAAATAATGATGAATAGTCAGATTGCCTAATTAAGGTCACAGAAAATAATATAATCTGTAAGGTCTCACCAATTCTAAAATTCCATGTGGCAAAAATAACATCTAATGGTTTCCCTCACTATGATTCTGCTGGACACCTGGCCAGTATAGTTACTTCTACCGCAAATTCTTTCGTGAAATGAGGTTTGTTACATATAAATAAATGAATAGATAGATAATCCTATCAGCAGACGGGGTTTTAAAATATTCCATATAATTTGTATCTCATTGAAAGACAAGGGAAATTGTTATTCAGAGCAACCGATGTAGAGTACCAGTATAAAAATTCTAAAATCATGCTGTTTTTATATCCTTTCAATTTTTGTGTGAATTGGTGTCTTCCAAGCAGCCCACAGCTGTGATAAAGGACCCATTAAATTTTTTTATGAAGTTCACACTTTATTTGCTAAATGGGAAACTGGGGAATAGTAACTACATTGAAGCAAATAGTATTCATCTTACCCTGTAGACCATTTTTTCCCAATTTCCTTAGCACAGTTTTGTATTAAGGAGTTTAATGAACAGAAGCTACGATATTATAGCATTAGTTTTCAGGGAGTACACAGACTGCATATGAACTGTTAGAATTACCAGGAAGCCTCAATTCCTAAATGCCCACAAAGTAACCTTTCCATCAAATTTCCCAGTTTCCCTGTTTTTCCTGCAATTCCAATGAGTAGCCCAATTAAGACTTCCTCTAAAACCTATTCTCTTTGAGTGTTTTAACATATTCATTTCCATAGAATGAGAATGATCATTTACCCTGACCAACAGTTCTATTGTCCCAGTATAATTATTAATAGTGCCCAGCTTCCCTCAAAAATTTGGATGAGAAACGATATGCTCATCCTGCATATAAATGACCCTTACAAATATTTGGGGAGCAAGTCAGACAAAACAATACATTTGGAAATTTAACCACTCTCCACTCTATACACAAAAGAAATGCTCAGTAAAATGAATCTAAAGAACTAAAATCCTTTCTGAGCTCAAAGGCAAGAAAGCAAATGTCTACGTGCCAAAAGGAGAAAAAGAAAACCCACAGCCTTAAAGGTAATATTTGAAACCCTGTGGCTAACTGCCAAGGTCTTTGAACCACATATAAATCCAAGAAGTGGAGTTTTGATGCCAGCGATGGGATAAAATTTGGTATCAGAAAGCCAGGATGGGGATCCTTTCATTAAAATAGAACCTGGAAAAAAGTTGACTTGCCCACAAATGGTCATGGGAAATTTTCTACCAGCTGGCACAGATCTTTGGCATGAAGGCCATCTGTGGAAACTGAATGACTAAATAGAAATCTGAGCACAGCATTTTTTTAGAGTATGTGTATTTGAACCACATTTACAAAACCCAGGTTGGATAAAAACCCCAAGAAACAACCCTCTAAAACTGCCCACAACCAGAGATCTCCACAGTGTGAAGAATTTGTCATTTTCAGAGGATATTTTTCATAGAAACCCAGGTCATAAACAAAAGCCATAAAAATTTGAGCAAGTCTAACACTAAGAAAGATTGATTAGAGACACAAAAAGAAGATAATTGAACTGAGAAAAAAGAGAAATCAGACAGAATATTTAGAAGTATATGTAAACTGTTCAGAGAGATAAAGTTATGCCAAACACAAAATAAGAGATCATGATACAGAAACAACCAGATTTGAGAATGAAACAAGTGTGAATCTTAGAAATTTTTAAAAGTTGTGGAAATTTTTTTTAAAAATTAAAAATTACAGGTTGATTAGACATGGCTGAAAAGGTAATTAATGAAAACAAACAGAAAAAAAGTCAGAAGGACTTGTAAAGTTATAAAAGAAGTAACAGGATTCACAGTGAAACACTTGAATCTGAATCTTGACTTCATCATTTACTACCTATGACCTTGAGAAAGTCACTTAATTTGTATTTCATTTCTTCATCTATGTATTTAGAATAATAATGTACCTATTATGCTGTTTCTGTGAACATTAAATGAAACATGTATAAACCATACAACACATTGCCTGCATTGGCTATTTAGCTAACCAAAGAGCATTATTTTCCCTTTCTCTCTTCTCTCAACAACTGTTTGCTGAGTTCTTAAATACTAATAAATAAAATATTTACGATGTAATGAATGTCTACTACACATGCCATTCTTTACATTGATTTGCACAATAACAAATCGTATAATTTATACGATTAATAAATCATTTTATAGAATAAAAACTGAGACAGGTAAAATAATTTAAATGCTTCAGGTCACAATAGATAGCATACACAGATATTTGACCCAGGAGAATTATATATCAAACCTTACTATATTAACCCCTGATTGTTTTACAGTTATCTTTCAGGAACCAGCAAAAATGATCAATTACTCAGTCAATTTCCCTTGGTATAGGCCTGGCAGAGAGAGGATCAGGAAGTGTCAGGCTCTAAAACAGCCTAGTACTTAAGGGCAGATCTCATAAATCCCACCAGAGCTCCCCTTTGTTACCTCACTAGCTGAGCTGACACCCTTTTCTTGGAGATGTGGAGGCTGAGATATAATTAGAGATGGTTCTAATTAAAGGTGGATTTTTTTCTTCAGAACCAATTTACGGGGTTGGACATACAATTTGGTGATTTTGTTTCAGCTTCATAAGCTCTTTTTAAACATGTGATAAGATTTTGTATTTTATGTCTAGAAAGGGCATCATTTTACAAAATAAAGTGAAATAGTACTTTATCACATCAGCTATATTCAAGGAAACAGTAAGGCTTTGCTTCTTCAGTTAAAAAACAAAATTCCTAAGCATGACATTTTTTATATAAAGGTTTCTAGGAAAAACAAGATGAGGGCATTTTAACTCGTTTTTTTCAAAATTCAAGAGAAAAATAAGAAGGAAAATAGTGTCATTATGAGAAAACACAATTTATATGTCTTTTTAGATCCAAGCCCCTAACAGTGCTTTGTACATGAGTTGTGTTCAATAAATATTTGTTGAATTGTTTCAAACTAAGATTTTTTTTTTCAATTTGCTTTGGGGTCTTATTAAATTTCCTCCCAAATAATTAAAATAGAAATATGATCTTTCTGTTCTAACATTGGTATTACCCCTTAGTAACATGAGAACATATATTCTGTCTGCTTTATATACAGTTCTGATGTATAAAATTGTCAATTCATTTTGCCAGATAATAGTAGCATGAGTAAATGTTTGGAGTGATTTGCAAATATCATTGTTGTGCTTTGAATGTTTGTGTTGTTTCCAAAATTCATGTTGAAACTTAAATCCCCAGAGTAGCAGTGTTAAGAAGTGGGGCCTTTAGAAGGTGAGTAGACCGTGAAGGCTCCACTCTTATGAATGAGATTAGAGCCTTATTAAAGGGCTGGAGGGAACTAGCTGGGCCCTTTTTGCCCTTCCAAGCCTTCTGAACCTGTCGCCATGAGGACAAAGTGTTCATTCCCTCTGGAGGAAGGAGCAACAAGGCATCATCCTGAAAGCAGAGACCTTGCCAGATATGGAACCTGCCAGCGCCTTGATCTTGGACTTCCAGCCTATAGAACTGTGAGAGATACATTTCTGTTACTTATAAATTACCAAGTCTCAGGTATTTTGTTATAGCAACAGAAACTAAGACATACATCTGAATGGCAATAATGCTAACATTTATGTATCTACTATTCATTGCCTTCTAAGGGAGCACTAGATTGAGAAATTCAGATCTATGAAAATGATTTTTATAATTTTCTTTATTAAATGATAAACATTGTACCTCCTACTGTGAGTGTGATCAAGGCTTGTTATAATTGGAAGTTACCCTGACACAAGTACAAAATATTAGCTCAAACTGGGAAATGTAATCATTTGGTATAACTAGTATGCTTTAAATTCTGGACATTAACTTGTATGATTCATTTACTCCATCAATGATTAAATATCTAATGAGTATTAACTATATAAGAGACTCTAAGTTAGGCACTACAAATACCTCTAGAGATAAGATGTAGTCTGATATCATATAGTTTTACTGTTAAATTTGGAGACGAGTAAGGAAACAAGGTATTAAAATACAATAGGATGAGTCCCAGCTACTCAGGAGGCTGAGGCAGGAGAATCACCTGAACCCAGGAGGTGGAGATTGCAGTGAGCTGAGGTGGCACCACCACCCTCCAGCCTGGGCTACAGAGCAAGGCTCCATCTCAAAATAAATACAATGGGATGAACACTATTATAGGGACTAGCACAAAATTTTGTAGGAGTGCTGGAGGCACCGTACACACAAAGGCATACTGAGAAGTGACATTTAAATCTAGAAGCACACTAGGAGATAAACAATGAGAGTAGGGAAGGGTAAAGACACTCCAAGTGGAAAAGATAAAGGAGCTCCTATAAACAAAAGGAAGCACAAACAAGATGCATGAGTTGAAGTTCAGTTTTGGCTGTGATAAATACTCAGGAGGGAAGCACTGGCTGTGGTAGGAAGATCATTTCCATGACACTATAAAAAGTCTTTGGCCATTATATTTTCAGGGCGACTAGGAAACATTAAAAGTATCAGGTGGTGTGATGGTCAGTTTTATGTATCAACTTTGCTAGTCCATAGTCTTTGATCATTCAATCAAACATTAATCTAGGTGTTGCTGTGAAGGCATTTTACAGTTGTCAGTGAAGTCTATAATCTGTTACTTTGTGTAAGGAAGATTAGCCTATATAATACAGGTGGGACTGCTCTAATCAGTTGAAAGGCCTTAGGAGAAAAACTGAAACTTCCCCAAATAAGAAGAAATTCCACCTTTGAACAGCAGCTTTGGCTTATGCCTCAGTAAATGAGAGGTTAATGTAAAGACAGGAGGATGATGGGAGAAAGATCAGGAAGCAACTCAGAAGCCACAGTCAGGTCTCAGGGAGAGCTGGAATATCGTTTAGCACGCAAGGGAGCTCTGGCACTATGGTTTTCTGGTTTTTGTTTGTTTGTTGTTTTTGTTGTTGTTGTTGTTGTTTTGAGATGGAGTCTCGCTCTGTTGCCCAGGCTGGAGTGCAATGGCGCGATCTCGGCCCACTACAACCTTTGCCTCCCGGATTCAAGCAATTCTCCTGCCTCAGCCTCCCAAGTAGCTGGGATTACAGGCACGTGCCACCACGCCCAGCTAATTTTTGTATTTTTAGTAGAGACGGGGTTTCACTATGTTAGTCAGGCTGGTCTGGAAACCCTGACCTCAAGTGATCTGACAGCTTTGGCCTCCCAAAGTGCTGGGATTACGGGTGTGAGCCACTGCGCCCAGCCCTGATTTTCCTAATACCACTCCATCACACCCCACCCGGAAAGCTGGCAATTCTAAAGTTCTGCCATAATGATAATCAGTCACTGGGTTGTGCTTCTTATGTTAATCACTGCCTCTCCTATTAAGCTCTTCAAGAGAGCATTACCATCAGTGCTATGGCCTTACAGGCAGCTAGAGGCTTCTTTGTGCTCCTTACTTCCCCTCCTGTTGGCCTCCCCTCACTCCAGCCCCTCTTACACCAAAGCCAGGAAAAAGAGGAAGAACCCGAAGGGCCTAATTTGAAGAGAAGATCTCAGCCTACTTTCTATACGTGAAACACTTTTTTTAAGCTAAAATATTAGCTTAGTGTGTTGTGGCTCACAGTGTTCCTCCATCCATGGGACTGATGATGTAGCAAGGCCGGTTTGCTCCTTCAGAGTCTCTCTCTCTCTCTTCGCCACCTCCGTCTCTTTCTCTCTCTCTCTTTTACCCCATCTTCTTCATTTCTTTTCCTATTAATAGCTCTTTTTTCACCGTCGTGCATGAGAGGTAAGAGGATTAGAATTCTTCCATGTAATCTAAGCTTTTTGTCTTCTGGCCACTTTGGAAGGTCCTCTCCTCTGCCATGTGACCGTGAAGCTTGCAGTCTGAGAAGGTCTGGGTGACTTAGGCCGCCTGTGGTGTGGAAACTGGAGTAAACAGGCTCTTCCTCTGTAAATACCTAACACTGTGGAGCAATCACTATGTGACAGGCATTAGGGCTCCAGGCTAAATGCTTTACTTGCATCTTTTTAATTCTTATAGCAACCCCATGATGTCGAGAGTTTGATTATTCTCATGCCATAGAAAGGACAGTGCTTGGTTTGGGGCTACCTGAGCTTTCTTAGGAGTGGGAAAATAAAAACTTCCATGTAGTCTATGCTAGCTCCTTCCAGATGTTTAGAATAAAATCTCTGGATAATCAGATATAGTGATTTACTTTGATTTCACCTTGCTTATATATGTTTCAGAACTTCACAAGGAAAAGTAAACACCAAAGGACTCTATTTGAGTATACACTATATAGTAATATAGTATACACACTATATAGTGTATACTATAAACTGTTATACTATATTACACTATATAGTAATATATACACACTATATAGTGTATACTATAAACTGTTATACTATATTACACTATGTAGTAATATATACACACTATATAGTGTATACTATAAACTATTATACTATATTACTATGTAGTATATATGGTGTATTTTACTATATTACTACATTAGTATATAGTGTATATTATAATTTATATACTTGTATATACACAATTTTATATACTTGTATATATACATCTATACACATATTACATGTATAATACTGTATACATATGTATATACATATAGTAATAGTATATGTAATACCTATAGTATATAGTGTACACTCCAATATTATACACATGTATATATGTATGTATATATGTATATAATATGTATGTACATATGTATATTCATATTATATACATATATGCATACCTATTATATACATATGTATATATGCATATGTATATAATAGAGATGTACACATACCTATTATATGTGTGTTATACTATATATTAGTATATTATACTATGTACTATACTATATACTGCTACATACTATACTATTTATAGTATATTCTATATATATCTATGTAGTAATACTATATACTACATACACTATATAGTACATGAGACTATATACTATATTACTAGTACATATACTATATATATTACTAGTATATATACTATATATAAATATATTATATATACTATATATCATAGATGTATATGTATATACTACAGATACACATACATGTACTATTATATACTATATATGTACTCCATAGATACTATATATACTACAAGCTATAGTTTATATAGTTTATAGTGTATAGTATAGTATATACTATTACTAATATATATACTATATATACTATACAATTTCTTGAGGTTATTTTTATCTATTGTAGCCATAAGGTAGAAACGCAGTATGTAATGGTGTGTCAAACCAGTTACCACCGGTGGTCCTCAAACTTTAATGTGCATCAGAGTTACCTGAACAGTTTTGTTTATTTTAAACACAGACTGCTTGCAAGGCCTCACACCCACAGTATCTGATTTAGTAGGTCTTGACGGGGCTTGCGAACTTTCGATGTCAAGTGCCCAGGTGCTATGATGTTGTGGGTCATCATGTTGTGGATCAGGTGCTATGATGTTGTGGGTCATCATGTTGTGGATCAGGTGCTATGATGTTGTGGGTCATCATGTTGTGAATCAGGTGCTATGATGTTGTGGCCCAGATGCCAAAAGTGAGAGATGACACTTTTAGAGTGACAAGTGTAAACCAGCTCAGGAGATAACTGTTATTGTCTAAATTTAAAGATAAGTGTGTTAGTCCATTTTCACACTACTATAAAGACATACACAAGGCTGGATAATCTATAAAGAAAAGAGGTTTAACTGACTCATAGTTCCGCATGCCTGGGGAGGCCTCAGGAAACTCACAATCATGGCAGAAGGGGAAGAGGCACGTCTTACGTGGCAGCGGGTGAGAGCGAGCAAGCAAGAGTAAGGAAAACTGCCTTATAAAACCATCAGATCTCGTGAGAACTCACTCACTATCAGGAGATCAGCATGGGGGAAAATGTCCCCATGATCCAATCATTTCCCACCTGGTCCCTCCCTCAACATGGGGAGGATTATGGGGATTACAATTCGAGATGAGATTTGGGAAGGGACATAGAGCCAAGCCATATCAATAAGGAAACTGATTTAGAGAGTTCAGGCTTCGTATTCATTTTCACCTGGTAAATACACATACTAATTATTTAAGTCTGAAGCACATAGTTTCATATCACAGCTATTTTGCGACCTCAATAAGTCTCTGACATAGAAAACTGAAGTTACTGCATGCAGCAAATCATCCTGAGACTAGTAAAACATTCATGTGTCATTTTTAATGACAGAGATACACAATTCATATGACTATTTGTGAATAACATTCTTAGCCATTTAATTTGTCATTTATAGAGTCATCTACATTAGAGACTTTACGCTTATTATAATAGCTATGAAATTCTGCCAGTTCTTTTCTTTACAAATGAAGAAGCCCGTAGAAGCTCATAGATATTCATGATTGCTCAAATCATGTTTATATGATTACTATTGCAAGATTAAAAATTATTTTACATTGTTCTGCCACAAAGCATAACCTGTTTTATCACAAAATACTTCCAAATACAGGAATAAGTTCCAATACAGAATAAAGTACATGATAAATAAGTGAGAAGGACTTCCATTTCCTCAAACCACTGCTAGCCTTAAAGCAAGAGTAACTGGCCTCTGGCTTCTTCCATGGGATCATCATGTAATTTCTCAGTCATTTTTTAAATGTCCGTGAATTCTCTTCTTAAAATCATGCTAGTCGGTTTTATGGCAGTTCTCAACAATGAAGCATTGGTACAATCAAGCATTATTTAAATTTCTTGGGGGAGAAAAGTGTGACATAAAATTCAAGTTCTTTTTTACCACTCAGGCTAATAATATCTCAACCTTCAATCAGACCCCAGATATCAGAGATCAAAAGTATGTGTAGGTGTTTTTTTCTTTTCAAAAGGGAAAGGCTTAAAAGGGCAAGTCACAGAAATAGCAAGAAAAATGAGAACAGTCTCTAAAATGAAGGTAGTTTTAGTTATCTTTAATTAGATGAGGGCAATATTAATTTGTTAGGTTCTGCATTAAGTACCATGGTAGACACTGAAGAGAGATAAACAAACAATGGCTCATGGGAAGTCACAATATTGTAGGACTAACTTAAAACAGGTTTCTAACTGAATATAATCCATGTCAGATTCAGATTCAGATACACGGAGAAAGAGATATAAAAATTAAAATAGTTTTACCAAGTTAGTAATATTGTGAGGGAGGGGTTTATATATTTTACACTCTTATTGCTCAGCTTTCTTTTCAATGATAAGAAAGGGGGAAATGATGTGTGTGTCAGTAGAGAAATTACAGAGCCGGTCTATGTGGATCGCAGAAGATCCTCAGAAAGGACTCCTGAGGTATTTGAAGTCTTTAGAAAGGACTCTAGGGACATTTCAAAATGGACCAGAAGTTCACTAAGTGGAGAAGCCTCACGGTTTCGTCCACAGGAACTAGGAAGAAGCGACAACAGAGATGGAAAAGTGTGAGTCCAGAGATGGGAGAGGAGCCTTATTTCATCAGAGCAGTGACCTCAAAACTATCATCATGCCACTTCCACATTTCTGCCTTACCTGTTATTACCTCTGCTCACGCTTATTAAATATATTCTATATTGCTACTTAATTTTAACAATCTTCAAAGGAGACATCGTGTCACTAAAATGAACTGAGTGACAGTATCTCTCAACATGAATAGAAAATCACTTAATAAATAAATGCAATAAAATTTTGACCCCTCATCGTGATGGAATAGAATGGTTCCAAGAAGGCTTCCTCATCCTGGGCTCCGATGACGCTTAAGGTCATGCCCTTCTCTTGTCTTCTAATTCACTTCTCTGTTTTGTGTAAACTAAAGGACTGTATTCGAAATTATGTTCCGGGTCAAACACTGTTTCTTGCTAGTCTGGCTGCTTAAAATTAAGCATTCCCTCCTGACATCCCTCTGCAATTCAGTGAGCTGCCTTTAAACATATCTTCCTACCACCAGCAAGTCCACATTTCAGAAGCACTGAGCTGGACTGTTTGGTACATGAATAAAAACCAGAAATCTCGAAAATGAAGTATGGGCCAAATTGTCCATGACCTTCAATATCTTTTAAAGATAAAGCCATCACATGTCTGTGTATAAATATCCTCAAGTAATACCTTCTCCATTCATATTACACATTTTTAACCATTCATATTTTCTAGGAAATACTACACGGATTTGAAAATATAGGTATATGAGTGTTGGGTATTTTTGAAAAATCACTAAAATGTCATTGATGGTTTTTGTTTTTTTTAAAAAAAAAAAACTTCTTGTTTATTCATTTGTTTCAAATTTAAATCTAAATTTATGTGGGTACATCTCATGGGACCACTGAAATCCTCAGACATTCACTTCTATCATCCTGGATCTTAACACATATGTAAATAATAAGTGCAAGAGAATGAACAAATAGCTGTAAAGCATCTATTATGTAAAAATACAGTATCAGTAGGTTGTCTTTTAACGTGAGTACATAATCGCTAGTTAGTAAATGGTGAGACTGATTAGGTCATCGTTTTTAAGAATGTTTGAGAAAAACTGCCCTCACACACAATACAAAAAAAACATTGTCTATAAACTGATGTACTGATTAACCATGGCCACATGAAAAAGAAAGTAGCTCATCATTTATGCCCAAGAAAAGAGCACCTCTGACTCCTTACATTGATTTGCAAGAATTTTCCTCATTTCTAAATCCAGTTTCTACATACAAGATACAAAAGCATGAAATAAGTCAGAAATCTGGCTTAAGTTTTCTTTCAGTCACGATTTGGTGAGTTTTTTAAAATGTCAAATGATTAAGTAATGCAGAAACAGCACAATATAATAAGGGTTCTTTAAGAAGTCATAATCAACCATGTGTTTGCACATGAACTTTACAGCTGACTACCCTCTACAGCCCATAGAATTTCAGATCTTTAGTTTTATTCAAATTTCCTATGGAGTGTTTAAGTGATGGATGTGTCTGGGACATTTCAACCAATCTTCCAAGGCTCCATCTGCCAGGCCATCTGGATTTTGCATCCACAGAGAACTACTTGGTGAATGATTATAGACTATGACTTAAAAAAAAAAAGAAAGAAAAAGATAATAGTAAATTGTAACGTAAACACAAACGGAACAAAAATCATTTCTGTGCAGTCTTTTATAAAAGGAAAAGTTGGCAACTCAGGAAGGGAAAAGCATTTTATATTTCCTTTCCCCCATCATCCACATGAATTACACTAAGTGCTTGACCTTTTTCCATAAGATGTTTAAATGGCAGCTGTTATGGCTGCAGTATACCATTTGAGCAAAAGCTTTTGAGGACAATCGTTTGTTTTGCAAAGGTCATATTTTTATATACTCATGAATGTGTTCAAAAGGCTTACTAACTAAATATAAAACATTTTTCATTGAGAATAAATTATGTAACAACTTTAAAATTAAATAAAAGCCAAAAAAACTACAGTGAATACTTTAAGAGAAATTTGAAAGTCCATCTCACAACTTGGATAGAATATTCTTTAAAACAAATTAACTGGGATTCATAGAAAACATATAGTAAATATATACTTAATGATTTATTAAAATTCCTAATATAGAAACAAGATACTAGTTAAATCTCCTTGTACGTAACATAAAACATGTAGAAGTATTTAAATATAAGAATATGTATCTCCTGGTAGAAAAATGGAAAGAAGAAGAGTTGGTATTTTCTCATTATGCTTCCCATACCAGCCCCTTCTTCTCTTCTATATTGAAGAGGAAGATGTAACTTAGACAATTTATGTCACTATCAGCATAACAAAATCTAGAGTAACTGTGCAGATAATGCTAACTGGTATTTCTAAAAAATAGTTGTGTTTTTATTTTGTCAGGCTTATGGAGGTATAACTCTCATGCAATAAAATTCACCCTTTTAAAGTACGTAGTTTGGAAAGCTTTGGCAAATATATGTAATTGTGTAACAACCACAATGATCATTTTCATCAACTGAAAAAGTTCCCTTCTGCCCCTTTGCAATCAATTCTCTCTCCCCACACCAGCCATTTGGCTTTGTATTTGTGTTCTCCATAGTTTTGCCTTTTCTAGACTGTCGTATAAATGAAGACCTTCAATATGTAATCCTCTGTGTCTAGCTTCTTTCCATTAGCATAAGGCTTTTGAGATTCATCCATGTTGTTGCATGCATCATAGTTGGTTCCTTTGTATTATTTAAGTACTATTCCCCAAATTGGATACACCAATTATTTATCTATTCACCAGCTGAGGGACATTTGGATTCTTTCTAGCTTTGGGTGATTAATTTCCATAAACATTTGCATACAAGTCTTTAGTTATAATTACTGTATTAGCCCATTTTCATGCTGCTGATAAAGACATACCCAAGACTGGGCAATTTACAATTGAAAGAGGTTTAACAGGACTCACAGTTCCACATGGCTGGGGAAGCCTCACAATAATGGCGAAAGGCAAGGAAGTTAAAGTCACATCTTACAGAGATGGTGGCAGGCAAAAAGAGAGAAGTTGTGCAGGGGAACTTCTCTTTTTAAAACCATCAAATCTCATGAGACTTATTCACTGTCACGAGAACAGCACGGGAAAGACCTGCCCCCATGATTCAACTACCTCCCACTGGGTTTCTCCCACAACATGTGGGAATTCAGGATGAGATTTAGGTGGGGACACAGCCAAACCATATCAATTACCTAGGAGTAAGATTGCTGCATCATTTGGTAAGTGTACATACAATATTATAAGAAATTGCCAAATGGTTTACAATGTGGCTGTACCATTTTGGGTTCTCATCTGGATCACAATTCATGAGCATTCCAGTTATTCTCACATCCTCATCAGAACTTGGCATTCTCATTGTTTTAAAATTTTAGCCATTCTAGTAGATGTGTAATCTCAATCAAAATGTCAGGCTTTTTAAAATAGAAGTTGGAAAGTTTAAAAGAAGTTGGAAAGTTGGCTGGGCACAGTGGCTTATGCCTGTAAACCCGGCAATTTGGGAGGCTGAGGCAGGTGGATTGCCTGAGGTCAGGAGTTCGAGACTAGTCTGGCCAAAATGGTGAAATCCTGTCTCTACTAAAAATACAAAACATTTAGCCAGAAGTGGTGGTGCATGCCTGTAATCCCAGCTACTCAGGAGGCTGAGGCACGGGAATTGCTTGAACCAGGGAAGTGGAGGTTGCAGTGAGCTGAGATAGTGCCACTGCACTCCAGCCGGGGCAACAGAGCAAGACTGTGAAAAAGAAGAAAGGAAAGGAAGGGAAGGGAAAGAGAGAGAGAAAGAAAGAGAAAGAAAGAAAGAAAAAAAGAGAAGGAAGGAAGGAAGGAAGGAAGGAAGGAAGGAAGGAAGGAAGGAAGGAAGGAAGGAAGACAAAACACTAGAATTGCCAAAACAATTTTGAAAAAGAAGAAAAAGTTGGAGGACTCATATTTCCTGATTTTGAGATTACAGAAATCATTATCGTATGGTTTGGGCATCAGAACAAACATATAGATCAATGGAACAGAACAGAAAGTGGAGAAACAAACCTACAAACGTGTGTTCCATTGATCTTTGACAAAGACACCAAGGGAATTCAATGAGGAAGAGATAGTCTTATCATCATATGGTACTAGAACAATGTTTTTTAAAATCCTTTTTTATTGCTGTGTAGTATTCCATAGTATATATGTACCACATTTTCTTTATCCAACCCACCATTGGCTGGCACTAAGCAAATTAAAACAGGAACTGAAAACCAAATACCATATGTTATCACTTATGAGTGTGAGCTAAACATCGAGCCCACGTGCACATAAACATGGTAACAATAGACACTATGCACGATTAGAGAGAGAAGGGAAGGAGGGTGGCATGGGTTGAAAAACTCCCTATTGGGTACTATGCTCGCCACCTGGGTACAGTATACCCAGGTAACAAACCTGTACATGTACCCTCTGCATCAAAATTAAAAGCTTAAATTTAAAAAATTCTTGGCTGGGCGCGGTGGTTCATGCCTGTAATCCCAGCACTTTGGGAGGCCAAGACGGGTCAGGAGATGGAGACCATCCTGGCTAACACAGTGAAACGCCGTCTCTACTAAAAATACAAAAAATTAGCCGGGCGTGGTGGCGGGCGCCTGTAGTCCCAGCTACTCCAGAGGCTGAGGCAGGAGAATGGAGTGAACCCAGGAGGCGGAGCTTGCAGTGAGCCGAGATTGCACCACTGCACTCCAGCCTGGGCGACAGAGTAAGACTCTTGTCTCAAAAAAAAAAAAAAAAAAAATCTTATCTCACATCATATATTAATTGACTTAATATGGATCATAGCTCTAAATATAAAAGCTAGATAGAAAAACTTCTAGGAGAAAATATGCAAAAAACTTTATGCCCTCAGATTAAGCAAAGACATTTTAGATAGGACACAAAAATTGTGAAATATAAAAGAAAAAAAGATAACTTGGACTTCATCAACAATTAAAAACTTCTGCCCTTCAAAAGAGATCATTAAGAAAATGAAAAGAGTGATAGAGTGAAAGAACATATTTACAAAATGCATAGCTGATAAGAAATTGTATCCAAAATACATAAAGAATTCCTTCAATTCATCAAGACAAACAAATTAGCAATAAATATGAGGAAAAGATTTGCACAGACACTTTAACAAAGAAGGTACATGGATTGTAAATAAGTACAAGAAAATATGTTTAATATAGTCTTTAGGGAAGTTGAGGTTAAAACCACAGAAAGATACCATTGTAAATTATTTTTAAAATATTTTGCTCAGAGGATAAAGTAATTAAAATATTTGTGGGAGAATTTAGATCTGTACATTATTTTTGTGTATTTTAAATGAAACATTGACTAGAAAATGATTTAGAAAAAAGATAGCTTTCTTCACCAATATATTGCATAATTATCTATAAACACAATTAAGACACCTATAGAATGTTTTTAGTGCAGATTTTAAGAGGATGTTCTTGTTCTTGATGCTTCTTATTCTTATTTTCTTTTTTATTACATATAGTAAATGTCAAATTAGACTTCATATCTGTATTTCAAAACGACAAATTCTGAATTTAGTTTTAAATTCTGTACATAATTTTTGCAGGGAAAAAGTATTGGTTCTTATTACTTAAAATAAGTAAATAAAAGTTGTATAAACACAACAGAGAAATATAATGAAAACAAAAGATATAGATAATAGATTAAATGTAAACTAACAAAAATATAAAAATATTTTATTGATAGTCTTAATTTGCATTTTCAGTAATGAAGTTAAATATTTTTCTCATTGATGTACTTATTTATATATTTTCTTCCACAGAGTGCCAACACTTTTTCTGATGTAATTTTGGCAAATATTTTTGCCAGTTCATTCTTTTCCACAATTTCCTTTGATGGATGATTTTAAAGCAAAAGAATCCTTACATTCACCAGTATAGAAAAGTAAATCTTCCCCCATAATTTTAGTCAGCCTACAGCTTTGGCTACATGATGCCAAAACATCTGGCTGATAAACAAAAACTAAAAGCAAGCTTAATGTTTTCTTGTAAGTACATTTGAAAACGAATGGACAATGGAATTGTGTGCTTTCAATGTACTGTTGTAGTTTGTTTAAGGTTGAGTTTTCACAAACCAGTTTTTTACTTTTTAATTCAATAGTTTTGTTGCCCAATACATAAAGAATTTCATTCATTGTTCATGGTAAATATGAAGTTCTGTGGTCAAATTCATAGGAGTTTGAAAATATTTTAAAGTTGTAATTTTTGCAACCAAACATGTTGTGTGATTGTGTTATATGTGCTTAGACAGATTATAACATAGGTTTTATAAATCTAGAAGCTTCTAGTTTTATTAAATATATTAAATTGCCAATCCAACTTTTATACTTTCATTTCTAGCCAAGATGGACTGCAAGTGCTGAATTTACCCTTCCACCTTTGAAATAATGACATATTGTTTGATTATCTTCAGATCACATGTCCAGAATAAGCAAATCCCAGAGACAGACAGTAGATTAGGACCTGCAGGAAAGAAGGAATTAATAGTGATTGCTAACTGGCATAGATTTTCTTTTTGTAGTGAGAGAAGTATTTAATATATATTTAATACATATAAATATTAAATGGATGTTAACATGACCGAATTATACACTTAAAAATAAATTTTATATGTATGGATATCTATGTGACTATAATAATATACATATGAATATAATAATGTTAATAAAACTGTTATGAAATGCATAAAGAAAAGTCTGATAGAAATTCAAAAAGAAATAGTCAAATTCAAAATTTTGTTCAGAGATTGCAATATTCCTCTATCAATAAGTAACGGAACAAGTAGGCATAAGGATGTAGAAGAACTGAGTAACACTATTAGTAATTTGACTTTCTTAACATTTATAGAACTCTCCATAAAACCATATACAGATACAGATTCTTTTTAAGAGCACCTGATACAGCTGCCAACATAGATCATATCTTGACCCATAAAGCAAATCTCAAAAGTTTAATAGCATTCAAATCATGCAAAGTATTTTTTATGACCACAACAGATGTAACATCCAAATCAATATTATAAATATATCTAGATAATCCCAAATGTGTGGGAATTAAGTAACATACTTCTTAAAAACTAAAGGGTCAAAAAGAAATCAAACTGGAAATTACAAATTATTTTGAATTAACTAAAAATAAAACAAGATATCAGTTTATGGGATGCTATTACAGTAGATTTAGAAAGAAGTTTACAACCCCGAATATCTATATAAGAAAAGAAAGGACTCAAATGATGAACTTAGTTTTCACTTAACAAAATTTTATGTATAAGAACAAATTAAACTCGGAGTAAAGAGAATATCTGAAATAATAAAGACTGGAATGGACACCAGTAAATTAGAAAACAGAAAATTGAGAAAAATCACTGAAAGCAAAAGCATTTTCTTGAGATCAATAAAATTTACACATTTCTAGCCTAACTAAACAGCAAAGAGAGATAACATACAAGTTAACAATCTCAGGAATGAGAGAGGTGTTAGCATTATAGCTTCTGTACACATTAAAAGAATATGTCCGTTTGAATGAAACTACCAGATTCACTGCAAGACACAAACTAGCAAATGTCACCTAAGAAGAATTAGATACCCTGAGTAGCCCTGTATCTACTAAAGAAATTGTCATTGTATTATAGTTAAAATACTTCCCACAAAGAAACCTTTAGGCCTCTATGTTTTTACTGAATTATACCAAACATTTAAATGGGAACAATACTAATTTTACACAAAATCGTGCAGAAAATCAAAGAGGAGGAAATACCTCTCAATGTATTCTATGAGGCCAGCATTATAATGATACCTAAACAAAACAAACTAAGAAAGACTTGGAAAGAAAAGCAAACTACAGATAAAAATCTTTCATGCATACTAATGCAAAAATCTCTAACATAGGTTTAGCTAATTAAATCGAAAAATATATTTTAAAAGGATTATATACATTTTGACCTAGCAGGTTTTCTTCCAGATATGCAAGGTTAGCTTAACTTTTGAATACAAATTCAGCATATTAATAGAATAAAAATATATGGCTATTTAAATGTGTGCAGTAAACAATTTCTACAAATTTTAACTTCTCTCAACACATATAGCAAACTAAGATCTTCTCAATTTGATAAAGTACAGCTACAAAAAAACAAAACACAAGAATAAAAACTATAGCAAGCATCACGTCTAATACTGAAAAGCTAAATGCTTTCCCTCTAAGATGTTCTGTCACTATCTATTCAACCACCAGGAAGGTTTAGCTACTGCATTATGGCAGGTGAAAGAAATAAAAGGCCTACAGATTTGAAAGTAGTAAAGCTATCTTTATTTAAAGATTAAGTAATTGTCTAGGTAGTTGATACCATAAAATCTATTAAAAACCCTAAAGCTAATTTATGAATTTATCAAAATTGTATATAAGATCTATATAGAAGAAACAACCTTATTACCATAACAGAAATTGCAATTAAATATAATACCATTTGGGAAACTTCTCACAAAAGATGTGCAAGACTTCTTTAATGAAAACAGCAAAATATTGCTGAGAGAAATTAAAGACCTACATAAAGAAGAGATAAACTATGCTCTTAAATTAGAATTACCCATGAAATCTTTCCTGGGAAAAGCCAAGAACCCTTACGGTCGCACTTTGGGGCTTGCCTGCCCTTCATCAAGACTAGAATCAAAATACATCAATAGAACAGGATAGGACATCAATAGAGAGCAGGATGAGACATAGGCCCACGGATATAAGGTCAACTGACTTTGCCCAAAGGAGCAAAGGCAACTCAGTGGGGTAAAGGTAGTCCTTTCAACAAATAGTGCTGGAACAATTGGATATTTTATTAGTTTGTATTATAATGTATTATAATGAATACATTATATTTGTATTATAACGAAGTACCAGACTCTAAGTATCTTAAACAACAGAAGTTTATTTTCTCATAATTCTGTAAGCTAAAAATTTTAATACATTGGACTTCCACAAAATAGAGAATTTCTGTTTTTCAAAACACATACTTTTATGACAACATAATGGTCACAGACGGGGGAAAATATGTGTAACATACACTTAATTAAGGATTTATATGAAGACCATAAGAAGAATACATACAACTCAATAAAAAAAGTCAAACAACCCGGTTTTTAAAAATGGGGAAAAATTTTGAACACACATCACACAAGATAGGATACAGATGATAAATAAACATAAAACATGATCAACATCACTAGCCATTAGGAAAGGACAGATTCACACCATAGTGTATTACTAAACACCCAGGAAAATGGTTAAAAGTTAAAAAAAAAAAAAAAAAAAAGATCCTGCCACTATTGGTAAAGAGGTGAAGTAAGTGGAACTCTCAGATGCTGGTGATGAAAACAGAAAACAGTATAAACACTTTGGCAATTTGATAAAAATGTTGAGGATATGATCCATTCATTTCACTCCAGCATATTTATCTAAGAGAAATGAAAGCATATGTCCACACAAAACTTTGTACAAAAACATTTATGTCAGCTTTCTTTGTATTAACAAAAATTTGGAAACAACTCAAATGTCAACTGGTGAAAAGATAAACAAATATGGCATATCCTCACAATAGGAAACTACTCAGGAATAAAAAGGAATGAATTATTGTTATACATAATAACATGGATGAATCTCCAAAAATATTTGGGAAAAAAGCCAAATAGAAAAGCACACAAACCATGTGATTACATTTACAAAAACTTTAGAAACTACAAACTATAGTGACAGAAATCAGATCAATGATGTCTGTAGATGGTCAAGGAAGGAGGAAAGAGTAGTAAAGGGGCATGAGAAAATTTGGGGGGTCATGTGACATGTTCATTTTCTCAAGAATCCCATTAGCCCTGTTAATGTTTAATTTAGGGATAGGCATATCCCATTAGCCCTGTTAATGTTTAATTTAGGGATAGCAATTCCAGCTAATAAACATGCGGAAATTTGGAGAACTTCCAAAAAAGTCTTCTCCATAGATGAAATATGAACAATAAACAATTAAGCAACATGAATAACAGCCCCTCTTTGGTCTCCACATGTTATCACAGGAATATGAAATTGGGCTGCTATAATCATAGACCTGAGGGTTGCATCTATGTGCTAGGGATGGAAGAGCAGAAACACAAACATAACTCAATTTCAGGTAAAATCATTAAATTGCTGAATTAACCAACCCTAGAAACTCCCTCCATTCCTCTTATTATAAGATTAAATAATTTATTTAGAATTTTAAAAGAGTTGACATGGGGTTTTTGAGCACATTAAATATACAATATCAAATACTGGTGGTAAACACCAACGTAGTTTGAAATTATCTCTTATTACTAAGTATTAGTCTTGATCTAAATTTGAAATTATAGTTGGCCTTATTTAAAAACTTCCTTAAGTATGTCTTCTCACAGAAAAAGTAGCCAATTCTTGACTTGATGGGTGCACGGAATATGTTGTATTAACACATGCACCAGTATTTATTCCTCACTGATCAAGCAAGAAAGAAGGGGACACAGAACAACCAATTATATGATAGGATATTCCCTAGCTCTCTATCATTTCTTTTTCCTTGTTTTCTCCCCACTCTCCCTCCTCTCCTCACACATATGCAAAGATGTACTTCTCCTGTTGTATCCCTGGTATTTATTTCTGTAGGGCACAGGATGGGAGTTGGCATAGACCTAGGGGATCCTCACAGAATTGCAACTCTTCTTTAACTAAGCAAACTCTTTTCTTGAAGATAGTTTTAAAGGTATTGAACATATCTGCCTTTGCTTTGTCCCTGTGGTAGTGAAGCCTGTCATCTTTGCCACCTATCAACCTTAGCTTCCTAGACTCTTTCTTTCTTTTCCTCAGGGTTATTGGTGTGTGTATTTGTATCCGTGTGTGTGTATACACATGTGTATGTGTGTGCCAAGTCTGGGATTGGAAACTAAGGGATATGTCTTTCTATGGTCATTACCATTCCCTATTTATATTTGCCTGATCCTCTAGTAGAAAAAAGTAAACTACTACTAGATCCACATGGCAGATCTCTGAACTGTTTAACATCTACAAATAAGCATATTACATTTTTGGAAAAGAAATCAAAGAACTCTAAACTGGTAGAAAGCCAATGGTCTGTACAGTTATGATGATTGGAGGTTGGCAGCAGGAGGTGAAATTTCATTGTGGAAGTTATTACAAGTTCAATGAGTCAATTTTTAGTACTCACAGCAAATTAATGGAAATTTTGTAAACGTGAATGTAAGCTGTTTCTAATTTATTGAATAGGAAGAGGGTAGAGAAAATCATTCGGAAAGGAGTTTGATAATTGTCAGCAGGAACAATCAAAGCTCACTTGTAGGTGAGCTTTCCCCATAATGAGACATTCCCCATAATGACTACTGCCATCATGCCTCCTGATATAGTGGTTGGGTTTCAGTTATATTAGATTAGCAAGATGGACTAACTTCCCTTGGAGAGAGTAGAAACTATCGGTACCCATTCTCAGGCACTAAGGAATATAGTTTGGTTTCTAATGTCTATTTTGTATTTTTGCTGACATAGATTAACCAGCAACCCAAACATACAGCTTTCAAGACTGCCCATGTCATTGGGGGTTAATAACTATGTCTAGCTTGTGCACAGAGCAAGCAAGACAAATAAATAGAGTGTTCTTCCCTATAATAATATACACAGTTTTGACTGAGATTAGACTCCCCACCAGCATGGCTAGTACATAATCTATATGTGCTCTTCTCTTTGGTAATCTCAACCATAACGAATTTTAGACTTGACTAGGAGTTTATAATATTTGAAAAACACAACACCATAATATAAAAGTACTTGATAACATAGTGAAAAATGAAAAGTACTTAATAAAACAATAATTAGAATGAGTTTAATAAAATTTAATTATTCATTAACTTCAATATCCTGAAACATTTTACTCATGATATTGTTAGCCATAATTATTTGTAATTACCAATATAATATAGGAATACAGTGAGTTTGACAGTATTCAAGTGATTTCATCCAATACACCTCCGTTGATTGGGAGTAACTGGGAAAATGGCTAAAATATAAGCAGAAGCTAAATTGGAAGAAAAATGCTTTTACAAGATGCCAGGATGATAAAAGACTTACCCTTAGTCCTAATCTAGCACCTTCAGAGAAGATACAATACAGATCAGCACTAGTTAATATTTTCTATGTGTAATTTCTCTAAGCTTATATACATTATATTCACAGAATTCCTAAATTTTTGAATTAAAACATAATAATCTTCTGGTCCCATAACTATATGTACAGATATGACAAAATTGCATGAAATAAAAGGTAGACTGAACTATCGTGAAATCCAGAAAAATGGATGAACTGTCATGCACCTTATGTACATTATCATGAACTAACACTACATTGCATAAACAAAGCAGAATCTCAACAAGCTGAATTTTAACTCCATGTACAGTTTTCTCTGAGACCTAATTCACTTCCTTTGAATTGGAACTTAATTCAATACCTGTGTTCAACTTTCATCCATAATATGAATATTCATTAAAAGTAGGACTAACACACTTCCATCTCATCCAAAGCACCTAAATTTTCTCACCATTATTTGTGAGGCCATAATAAAATTACACTTTCCATATACTTGATTTATATTTTAAATTATTCCACATTGTAGTTTTTCATTAGATGTATATACATATGTAAACACACACACATACATACACATCCACACACACATATGTATATATTTCCCCCGAGTGAGAAGACAGTAGACTATAATATAGTGTTATTATGAAAGTATATAACTTCATTTTCTAGAGATGTTTAAAGAATTAAGGCATTTATTTGTGCAAGTTTATAATGAAGTCCTATTAGAATGTTAGCAGAATAGACATTTGGGGATGTTATAGCTTGAGTCTTAGAACTGTAGGTAGTAGGTAGATAAGAAAATGAATATAGGAAATACTTAAATGGTTACACAGCAGCATGTCTTCGACAACAACAAAAAAGCCAAAAAAATACTATTTTTTTCCTAGCCCAACATAAATTTTTGCACAAGAAATGTTGTTAGTGTAAATGTTGTTAATGTAAATGCTGCACTATATTCAGGATTTTAAAATCACCTTGGCAAGGTATAGCGGGGGGATTCTGCATGATATACTTCTACGTGGAGGACTTGGTATACATCCAAAAAGGAAAGATAATCTCAGTTCTAAAAATGAGAAATGCATGTGATTCTTGACCTGCTGTGCTAAGAACACTAGAAATCAGTTCCAATGGCCATAAATCAGGACAAGAATCATCACATGAATAAAAAGGAGTTCCTGCTCTCTTTCCAGTGTATTTGAGCCTTTTGTAACTATTCACAAATAACATTGGTGGGGATTTACCAACAGGGGAATACTCTTTGAAAATTAAAAACCCTTAGGTCAGGAGCTACTACTCTGTAGAGATATGATGGCAACATTACTACTAGCCCTGATTTCTAAAAAGCATACATGAAAACCACAGCTTAAAAGGTTAAGTGTGTTTGATTATTGTACTGGGATGAAGGTCTCATCTTGGCTAATTGAACACCTTGCTGAAATTTCTCTGTGTGACATTAGAGAGTACAGTAGTTATCACTTGCTGAACTACTAATCAGGAAACTCTGAGTCCAGGCTGGTTCTCCTGCAACCAGTTGCTTGAAGTTAAACTCATCTTTAACCTTTGTAAGTCACCCTTTCTGCTTGATAACAGGGTGACTACTTATTGGTGTGATTGTGTGAAACCAAAGAGGTTATGTATCAAAAATATTAAAGCCCTGCTTAAGTGTAAGTATAAAAATACTTTCCTAATTTCCTCTGAATCAAGTTTTAGTTTAAATATCTTTCTCATGCGTCTATGTTCTAAATCTACATGATTATGGGGAGCTGTTTGGTCATGAGCATTAAGAGAACCTTTCCAAGTGCATTGCTGTTCTTACACATGATCACTTTAGGAGGGAATTTATTGCAAGGATGCTCCCCTTGCACAAAACATATTTTGAAATTCTCTTTTATAATTGTCTTCAAAATTGGTTAGTTACCCCATTTTAATGATCATGCTTTGTAAGCAGTGTAAACATTATTAATGTTATCACACACTTCATTCACCACAACTGTAGCAGTATGCCTTTGTGTTGCTGTGATTGTAAGTCATATGGAAATAAGATTGTCAGAGTTTGGCAACAGAATGAATTTTAAAAGCCCATCAATACCAAATCAGGAAAACTGAAGTAATTCCTGTCCTTGGCATTTATTAAAATTTCTGTCTTATGAAAATTATTCTATTTCTTCACTAAAACTGGACAATTATAGGGGTATGCCTACTTCATTAGATTATTAGAACAATGATATGATTGTGGACCACTATTTGTTCAAATGTTAAAACATGAGATGATATTTGTTAGTCACGGAATTGTTAACTGATGGTAACAATCGTAGAACACTTGGGAGGTGGATTGGGAGAAGTGTTTAGTGTGCAATGGTTAATGGGAAGTTATATGAGACAGCTGTACAGGGAAGTAAAGTTGGTAATGGAGACAGTAGGGAAGTGTAAACCACAAGCAAAAATTTATAAAGTAATTTACTAATGGAAGGTCAAAAACAAGAATTTGAGTGACACCTATGTTTAAGATAGATTTATAGGAGGCCGAAGAAAATAATCCAGTGTTAACAGAGAACAAAAAGAGAGTTTCCAGTTGTGAGAGAGAAGGGTATTGAAAATGCAGTGGAGTCAGGTAGCGTGATGCCTCCAGCTTTGTTCTTTTGGCTTAGGATTGTCTTGGCAATGCGGGGTCTTTTTTGGTTCCATATGAACTTTAAAGCAAAAGAACAAAGCTGGAGGCATCACGCTACCTGACTTCAAACTATACTACAAGGCTACAGTAACCAAAACACCATGGTACTGGTACCAAAACAGAGATATAGACCAATGAAGCAGAACAGAGCCCTCAGAAATAATACCACACATCTACAGCCATCTGATCTCTTACAAACCTGACAAAAACAAGAAATGGGGAAAGGATTCCCTATTTAATAAGTGGTGCTGGGAAAATTGGCTAGCCATAAGTAGAAAGCTGAAACTGGATCCTTTCCTTACTCCTTATAGAAAAATTAATTCAAGATGGATTAGAGACTTAAATGTTAGACCTAAAACCATAAAAACCCTAGAAGAAAACCTAGGTAATACCATTCAGGACATAGGCATGGGCAAGGACTTCATGTCTAAAACACCAAAAGCAATGACAACAAAAGCCAAAATTGACAAATGGGATCTAATTAAACTAAAGAGCTTCTGCACAGCAAAAGAAACTACCATCAGAGTGAACAGGCAACCTAAAGAATGGGAGAAAATTTTTGCAATCTACTTATCTGACAAAGGGCTAGTATCCAGAACCTACAAAGAACTCAAAAAAATTTACAAGAAAAAAACAAACAGGCCGGGCGCGGTGGCTCAAGCCTGTAATCCCAGCAGTTTGGGAGGCCGCGGCGGGTGGGTCACGAGGTCAGGAGATCGAGACTATCCTGGCTAACATGGTAAAACCCCGTATCTACTAAAAATACAAAAAACTAGCCAGGCGTGGTGGCGGGCGCCTGTAGTCTCAGCTACTTGGGAGGCTGAGGCAGGAGAATGGCGTGAACCCGGGAGGCGGAGCTTGCAGTGAGCCGAGATCACGCCACTGCACTCCAGCCTGGGAGACACAGCGAGACTCCGTCTCAAAAAAAAAAAAAAAAAAAAAAAGGAAAAAACAAACAACCCCATCGAAAAGTGGGCAAAGGATATGAACAGACACTTCTCAAAAGAAGACATTCATACAGCCAAAAGACACATGAAAAAATGCTCATCATCACTGGTCATCAGAGAAATGCAAATCAAAACCACAATGAGATACCATCTCACACCAGTTAGAATGGCAATCATTAAAAAATCAGGAAACAACAGGTGCTGGAGAGGATGTGAAGAAATAGGAACACTTTTACACTGTTGGTGGGACCCTAAACTAGTTCAACCATTGTGGAAGACAGTGTGGCGATTCCTCAAGGATCTAGAACTAGAAATACCATTTGACCCAGCCATCCCATTACTGGGTATATACCCAAAGGAGTATAAATCATGCTGCTATAAAGACACATGCACACGTATGTTTATTGCAGCACTATTCACAATAGCAAAGACTTAGAATCAACCCAAATGTCCATCAGTGACAGACTGGATTAAGAAAATGTGGCACATATACACCATGGAATACAATGCAGCCATAGAAAAGGATGAGTTTGTGTCTTTTGTAGGGACATGGATGCAGCTGGAAACCATCATTCTCAGCAAACTATAACGAGAACAGAAAATCAAACACCACACGCTCTCACTCATAGGTGGGAATTGAACAATGAGATCACTTGGACACAGGAAGGGGAACATCACACACCGGGTCCTATTGTGGGGAGGGGGGAGGATAGCATTAGGAGATATACGTAATGTAAATGACGAGTTAATGGGAGCAGCACACCAACATGGCACAAGTATACATATGTAACAAACCTGCACGTTGTGCACATGTACCCTAGAACTTAAAATATTAAAAATAAATAAATAAATAAATACAATGGAAAAGTTTTTGGCTGGGGACCAGTGGCTAAGGCCTGTAATCTCAGCACTATGGGAGGGTGAGTTGGGCAGATCACGAGGTCAGGAGTTTGAGACCAGCCTGGCCAATATAGTGAAATCCTGTCTCTACTAAAAATACAAAAATTAGCCAGGCGTGGTGGCAGGCACCTGTAATCCGCTTAGCTACTTGAGAGGCTGAGGCAGGGGAATCGCTTGAACCTGGGTGGTGGAGGTTGCAGTGAGCTGAGATCGCGCCACTGCACACCAGCCTGGGAAACAGAGTGGTACTCTATCTCAAGGAAAAAAAGAAAAAAAAAAGTTTTCACGAAGAATATAAGTTAGGGGATTAATATAACATTGATGACCTTTAAGAAAGCAGTTTCAGTAGTATGAGAAAAGCAGACAAATATGTGTGTTTGTCCCACATTTCTCTGTTTTTCCAACACTCCTGAAATTATATGTGTATATATGTGTGTATATATGTATAATTATATATAATTTAATTTCCATAAAAGAAATTTAAATATATATATATAAATTTGGCATGAGTGTGTTATGAAGTGAAAAGTTAAAAAATGATCAATTTGATCATTATTATGCATTTAAAACACTAAATATTCATTCTAAATAAAAGTATGTGTGCCATGATTACCAAAAATATGGGTATTATAAAGGAAAAGAGGAATTGCAACTCATGTTTAAATGTTTATTTTAAGCATTAAGAGCTTTCAACACGAGTGCCTAATTTAAGGACTTAGTTCTTTTGTTTACAATAAAAACCAAGTCAGAAGTAAAAATAATAATGCTTTAAATTCCACACCTATATATACAAATTTAATGTATCCCCAGACAGACTTCATTTCCCCTAACGCTGCTAAGCCTACCCCTCTCCCTGGGTCTCTTCCATTAAAACAGAAGTTCCATGAGTGAAGAAACATCATCACTTTTATTTAATTAATGAAGAGAAAAACAATAAATAATGACTCAAAGTAAAGGCCAGTTGTGTTTCAAAGTATTTAGTTTCTAGATCTCTTTATAGTATCAAAAATTATTGAGTACCCCAGAGTCTTTTCTATGTGGGTTAGATATACTAATATTTCTATAATAGAAAATAAAATGTTTAAAAGTTATTAATGTACCTAAAAATACTAGTAATAAATTTATATCATATAAAGATAATTTTACTTTAAAAATCCCTATTTTTTCTAAAACAAAAATTCAGTGAGAAGAGTGGCATCATCTTACATTTTTGCAAATCTCTTTAATTTCTGGCTGGACTCTAGCTGGACTCCCATATCTGATTCTGCACTCAATTAATTGGGATACGTTACTGGAAAGAAAAGAGTGCTTTCATAGCCTTTAAAAATATTTGTGATTTTTCTTCACTATTCCACCAACACTCAACAACTACTAGGTTTTTAAACATTGGCACTAATGTAGAATCTAAATCCATATAAATAATTTTTCATATTCCACATACTAATATCCACTAGTCTATATTGCATATAAATGGAAATTTTACCCATGAATTTTGTAAAATCAAACATTAGTTACTTGGAAAATATTGGCCCACCAAGCTAAGTAGAACTTCTAAATTTTGGCACATGCATTATAAAATATTATTTTTAGAAGCACATTTGATAATATAATTATAAGACTCATCAAGAAAGTACAAAATTCAAACTGATATGAAAGCCTGAATTACACAACTAGCAAAATGTACTCAATTGTTTTTCTTAAAAAGATAGCTCCTTTTTTCATTTCAGAGAAAGTATCTGCTGAATATTCAACTCTGAATATGAATAATTTGTCTGTTAGTCACTGTTTAAGTAAAAATGGTGTTTCATCATAATTTTCATATGCGGCAGAAATGCTTTATGCCTACTCTTCATTTTGTCACAGAGATCATTAAAAAGATGTGTAATTAAGAGTCAAGAGTTAATAAAATTTATACTTATTTTGCTTCATTAAAGACATTGTTAAGTGAAACTGCATTTTTCTCCTGTCTTACTAGTACTACATTGCTTTTACTAAGTTTCCAAAGTTTTACCCACCACTGATTTTGCACCAATTACAAATGTAAAACCAATGAAAAAGGCAAATAATATATTACTGTTATGATGAAAACAATAGTTTGCTTTATGAATCTCCTTACAGAGTTTCAAAGACTACACTTTGAAAACCATTGGTTTAGAGATAATTTTATGTAATATTATTTTTATAAAGATGATCTGGAAATATTGAATTTACGTAAAGATTGGTACATTATTTCATCTTGATTATTGTTATTTTCCATTAAAAATATATCTAAAATTTTAAGATATACCATCAAATTTGAACTCCATGAAACAAACTTTATAGTAACCTACAGTACTTACTACAATGTAGTAACATTTTGTGAAATCTACATTTAGTATCGGTACCATCCATCCAAAAGTTAGATTTCCTCCTACTTGAAGACAGTGATGAAATGGTGATTAAAAACAGCAGTTAACACGAAGTCATACCTGCTAATTCAGAAGAATGCTTAGAGCTGCCCAATGAAGCATGGTTCCAAAGCCAGCAGTGAATTTTTTGTAACTAAGACTATTGACTTAAGAGTTTTATACAGGTGATTTTCCATGGTAATGTTAATGTGGAAATCAATTCATTTTGTGTGTTGCAAATAGCAAAACGAAGGATTTTGTTAGCTATCTTTATAATCAGCTACAATGAAATGTGCCTGTGAAAAGTTAAAGTACAATAGTAGTTACAGTATAGCATAAAGACTAGAGATGCAGCCAAATGACGCAGGGTCCAATCCCACCACTTGCTACCTATGAGAGCACATCAGGAAAGGCGGGATCGTAGCATGTTTCCTCTTATTAGTACTAGTGATGATTATTATTAATACAATAGTTTTGGAAACACAAAACGAGTTAATACATGTGAAGTTCTCAGAACAGTACCAGGAATGGTTAGTAATAAGTATTTTTATTTCATTTGTCAAAAAAAAAATTGTAAAAGACTTTGAAATGGGTGAAAAGATTAGTGAGTCCTGGCCAGTTCACTCCTTTGGATTCACTCAACCATTATTTATCTTTAAACCATTGTACAACTTCGTAAATTAATGAAAACTAATCATAATGCAAGTATTCTTGTAAGGTGGAAAACAACTGACTATTGCCCAGTGGATATTGACTAATTTTACAAATACGCATAAATTTATTTCAGCATTCCCGAACGTCTCTGTATATGTCTATTCTTGTTCTTTTTCCAGCAGGTTGAAATGTCTTACTGGTTCCCTCATTAATTAATAGACTGTAAAATAATTAACAAGGGTTCATTTTATATTTGTTTAAGTATCATGATCTTAGAGTTTTAAAATTTTGCTCTCCAACACATTGTTTCAAAGAAATCTGATATTGATTAAAGGGGAAATCATACTATGAGGAGAATTAATGTAATTTGGAATATGCCAAGACCAGGTGGTGTGGCTTACTGGAGACAGCATTGGAAGTCCTCAGAGATCATCAGGTTAACACCACTGAGCTCTCAAATCAAAGGTAATCAGGTTAGAATTTTGTCACTGTTGAAAAAACATAGGGGAACAAATATAATATTTCTTAAAGTTATTTTTAATAGACGACGGTTAGATATTTATTTTAGGCTTAGTTATCTAGGATATTCGTGTAGAATATCTCATTTCCTAACAAAACTACGTATGCAAAATGTTATCCACAAAAACCAAAAGGCTTTTTTCTTTCCTCCTGTTCTGTCAGAGTAATTTAAGCTGATTCTTTAGGTGTTCTGTCCAAGGTTACAATTCTGGATCTGGAAGCAGCAGATCATCAGTTGTTTTCATCCCACTTTTTCTATTGGCAGCCTAAAAATTCACAGAGCTACCAGATTGAGTTTTTAATGTATTATATGATTTTATATATTTTATATGATTTTAGCATTTAAAAAGAAATTCATTTTATTTCATGCACAATTTAAAACCCAAATATATAGAATGTGTAAATATATTTACTTTTAACGGATATCTTTTATTTTTCCTTTCAATATAGCCCTATATTTAAAAAATATGAATACAATAAAACCAGGGAATTGGAGCTGAGTAAACTGGAGGTAACCATACTTCAGGCAGGAAGACACTAAATTTGCATTTACCATTATGTATCTATTCATTTCAGAAAATTATTTACTGGGTATCTTTAGTATGAAATAGTGCAAAATGTCTGTTTTACTTATTAAATAATAAAATAAGGGGTATAAGCATACATTTACACATAATCCTGTGACAATAGCAGATAATGGTTATTTACTGATTTAAAGGATCTACTTTTGAGTTTAAAATAGTCTGAGGTTAAGTATACACTCAATATAGTTTAGTTTCTTTTCATAGCAATGTTTTCTAATTCAAAGTAATTTTTCTGATAAAATATTGGATGTTTCCTTTTACATATGAAATAGAAAAAAATTTTTTTAACCTAAAAATATCTGAATACTACTTCCTTTGTGCAAATTCATTACACACATTAAATTGCTTCTTTTACAGCAAGTTTGCAATGTCTGACTTTTCTTTTCTGCCATTGTTTTATTCCAGGAAATTCAATGATGCCCTTTCCTATATGAAAAGTGAAATCTTACATATCAACGTGGTGGAATCAGGCTGCAGAGCAAAGTGGGGAGTTTAACTAACTACATTGCTCCAACTATCACAAAATGGGAAAGCTGTAATACAGATTTGCACCTTCATGCCAAATTTCTGGCACGCAATTATGTAAGTAGAAGTAAAACTAAAATCTTCTGGAAAACTAGTATTCAACCATCATAAAATTCTGCATTTTCCCAATGACGAATAATTGCATAAGTACGTTTTATGAGTAGATGAACTTAGTACATTCCGGCCTAAGTGTGTTTAAATGTTCTCTAATCTTGGACCACTTGGATTTGTCCAAAGACTCCATAGATCAATCACATTCAACAACCCCTACTTCCTAAGTACCCTCCCCACCAAATAAAGAATGCAGAGTGAGGGGAGTTATACAGAATGGGGGGGAAAGAAATCTCTGTTTATGATAAGACACTAATGAGATAATGTGAATTATTTATTGAATTATATAATTATCCCCCAAACAAAAGCTTGGTTTTTATCACTCTGTAATCATGAATTATGCAAGCTTGATTCCAGTTAAGCATTCTTAACTATGTGGGAACTCTTACAGGCGACAGTGATTTACTTGAAGAAACACTGCAAAAGACAGAGCTGCTCCATGTCAGTGTTGGAGAGAGGGAGACCCTAAAACTATGAACTGGGAATTAGAGATGAACGAGAGAAGCCTGCGCTACTTCCACAAGCTTGGTCTGCGATTTTGGGTCACTGACTTCTTTCAGACATTTCTTCTCTCATTTCATCTTTTCATTAACAATGCTTTAGCCACTGGATTCAAATTTAATCAAATTTAAATTTGATGACATTTAGCCTATTTTTATGAGTAAGCAAAATAATGCCTTCTTCTTTATAACTCTACTTGTAAAGACAAGGCTTTTCATTGCACAAATAACATTTGGAACCATTACAGAGGAAAAATTTGTCTTTCAAACTGTAAATTAAAAATCATTTCAAGACACATAGCAAGATAACTTTTTTCCATCCTATATGGTTATTACTTCCAGTAATAACCCTGTACTATATTTATAACTAAAACAAACCTCCTAAGTATTATGTACCTCCATGAAATAACAAATTGCCCCCTAAGGTTGTAATCAGAATGAAACCCAATAATTGGGTTCAATTTCTTGTACTTGAAGTAAGGTAATTTTATAAATTCAAATAGTAATACTAGTTATTGTACTTGGTTTTTACATGAAGTTTGTATTTTAATACCTATATTTCTGTTTAAGATATACTGATGTTCGGCAAATAAAATATCTTCTAAGAAGTTTTGAGTTTTGATTATGCTAAACTACCACTAAGAAAGTTTTCTTAAATTCTATAAATTCACTTTTACTTCCTTTCACCCAACTGCTAAATCCATGACCACAGGAAATGCAAACAATAATAAGTAGAACTTTTAAAATATGATGTTAATCCTGGTAAGTTGTCTTCTAACCTTTCACAAGTCATGTCTGCAAAGCAGAAATCTCATTCTGCCCCAGCAAAATGCTTTATTCATGACTTTGAAAATGCCAAGATCAAAAGGGGGTAGATCTAATTCAATTCAGTTTGTTCAAGTGGACAGAAAAGATGTTCTTTTATTCCAATGACAAAGACATTTGATCCAGAAAAGCTGTAGTACTTCCTTCTAAAAGAAGGGCACACACTTTGCTTTACGAATTCTGTTTTGAAAATGTCTTTGCTGATCAGCGTATTAATAGATCCCAATAACGATCTAAAAATGAGGCAATTAACAATTCTTCTGGCGAAAAAGGAAAAGAGAAGTATGTCATTATCAACAGCCCGTGGACATAAAGAACCACTTTGTGAGATTTCATCCCTCTGAAAACCTTGGGCAGAGTTGAGGGATGCCACTTCTCAAGCACTGTGAATTGAGAAAAAAAAGATACTTCACATGGTGTCAATAAATCTAACCCGTTTGTTTATCAAAAGGACAGAGGACTGTCCTCACTAGCAACCCTTAGAGAATCGAACTTTAAGTTTTCTATAAAAGAATTTCCAAAAGAGTACCTCTACCACTGGTATTTTGCCAAAAACTAGGGCAAATATTATAGTCTTCGTTACTCAGAAATCAGCTCTTCAATGGTATATGTCACCATTTGGTCATGTGAGAAGGAAGCAAAACGAAGGGACCAAGGGATCTTGAAAACACAAATTACAATAAAAATTAAATTAGAGGATGTGAGAGAGTGTCATTCCACTGAAAATGGGACATTTTGGGGATGTGGATTTACCACAAATATAGGACTCCAAGAACACTATGGAGGCTCCACGGCAGCTCCCCCAAAACGTGGTACATTACCAGCTCCCTGATTAGCCTTTTAAATGTTAGCACCTGAACGTCTAGCTTTCCAGAGTAGGGGGCATTCATGAGGCTGAGCAGGGTTCTCACCTTCATCTGCATATCAGTATTACCTGGAAAGCTTTTATAAAATGTGGAAGTCTGGGTCTCCTTCCGATTACATCTAGGTTCTTGGGCTCCAAGCACAGAAAGTGTTTAAATGTCACCATAAGAGATTCTAACATACAGCCAGGGCTGCAAATCATTGATTTGGGCGATAAATATAGGATTTGCAAAGGGAAAAGGTAAATTTAGGAAAATAAAAATTCGGGAAGTAGACATATAAATGTATTGTATCCCAGGGCTTGACTGACATGTCCTGAGTTCTGATACCACTCTGTGGATACCAATGCTAGATACCTTTCACTGTGGCATTTCCTAATCAAAGGGAGGATGTGTACATTGCAGTCGTTCCTTGTTGTCCTCTTTCTTTTCTTGTTGATCAGATCCAGGAAGTTAGAGCAACAACCACCACCCATGATATTCTCGTAACCCTGGCAATAGTCTTACTAATTGCAACCCTCTTCTCAAGGGAGCAGGCTGCGATGGTACTTTCAAGTGAAAACATGGGCCATATGTAAACTCAACCTGGTACATCATTGCTTTGGAGCTACTGAATCTATGAGACCGGATTAACTGAAACTTATATTTTGCCTTGCCGATTTCATCCCTAGAAATAGGAAGCTCGGTTCCTTGGTAAGAATGTGGACTGGCAAAAATGCCCTGGTGGCTGGGCAAGCAAAGGCTGCTAGAAAGCAAAAAGTTGCTGGCCCGGCTCCAGAGGGAAGAAACACCTCTTACAGCTAAGTGAGTGGCAACGAATGACCAATGGAGAGAAAGGAGTCCAGGTAACACTCTTTAATTATCTCAATTCCTTCTCTTCTAAGTGCCAAAGAGCGAGCAGTAGACTCATGTTGTAAAAAGTGGTTTCTGCCCTTTCTACTGTTTCTCACCAAAGAATCACATTGGCAGCCTCAAGAGAATCAGGTACATAGAGCTCGTAATGATGGTGGTGATTGTGTAAAATTATAGTATTTCCAAGAAATACACAAAATGATTTCTGCACAGAATAGCTCTCAAGTTCATATACGTCATTTATGTCCAATCTGTAAAACCTTTCAAATGATGCCTTTTTATTAGTATCTCCGTGTGAATTTAGCGGTAGTGGCAGAAGACTCCAAAACCTAAAGGGTCAGAGAACTGCATGTTGAGCTTTTAAGAAACTCCAAAACTGCTTTTTAGAGTAGTTCTAGAATTTTGCACTTCCACCAGCAATGTATAAGTGGCCCAGTTTCACAACATCCTCACTCCGTTTGATGTTGCCGCTATTTTTTATTATAGCCATTTTGATGGGTGTATGGTGATATTCCACTATAGTTTTGCATTTTCCAAATGGCTAAGGCTGTGAAAAATCCTTTTATGTGCTTATTTCCTACCTGTACATCCTCTTTAGTGTGATGTCTGTTAATGTCTTTTGCCCGTTTTCTAATTGGATGGTTTCTCTTTACTGTTGAGTTGTAAGAGTTTTTTTGTGTAATCTAGTTATTAGTTTTTTTCAGATATGTGGTTTGCAAACATTTTCTTCCAGTCTTTAGCTTGTCTTTTCATCCTTATTAGTCTTTTTTCAGATATGTGGTTCGCAAAAATTTTCTTTCGGTCTTTAGACTGTCTTTTCATCTTTTTAAGAGGGTTTTTCACAGGACAAAAGTTTTTAATTTTAGTGAAGCACTAATTATTACTTTTTTATTTATAAATCATGCTTTTGGTGTCAAGCCTAAGATCCAAAGACCTTTGACTATTCCTAGATTCCAAGATTTTACCCAATTTTTTTTCTAAAAGTTTTATAGTTTAATGTTTTACATTTAAGTCTGTGATTCATTTTGTTTTTTGCAGAAGGTGTGAGGTTTAGGTAAAGATTAACATTTTGGTCTATGAATGTCTAACTACTCCAGTATCAATTGTTGAAAAGGCTACCTTTCTTTCATTAAATTGGTTTTTCATCTTTGTCAAAAATCAATTGAGCTTATTTTTTAATCTATTTCTAGATCCTGTATTCTTTTCTATAGCACAATGACTGTACTCACTAATAAACATGAGTTGATGAAAAATGCTTATCAATGTCTCCATTGGAATTTTTAAAAAAATGAAGGTGCCTCAAATGTCATTCTATGGTGCAAATATTATAATCTTTTTTTCTCTTATTAACCATTGCCTCACCACACAACTGTCATTAGGCAAATTACGGTCCCTCTCCCCTACTGACATAAGCAGAATTAGTGAAATAGCAACAAATTGTTTCACCCTCATATCATCACTTCTCCAGATCCCTGCGCCTATGTATCCACTGAGTCCTGTCAGAAGGCTAAAGCTTATGACTTGTGATAGACCAGAACATTACATAATTACTACTCTCTCCTAGTTTATCACTGAGCCCAAATATATTGTATAAGCTCAATTACCAGATTACTTATACGCTCCAGACTGCTTAGCAGTATAACTAAAATGATGTGAGGCCATTGGCACCAAACTCTCTACCATGAACAATTCTAGATAGATAGACGGATAAAAGAATAGATAGATGGATAGACAGATTAGATAGATAGACAGATTAGATAGATAGATAGATAGATAGATAGATAGATAGATAGATAGATAGATAGATAGATAGAAGAAATCCAATAGTGACTCTAACTTCAGTGAAGCCTGGTGCTAGGCCTTTAACAATACAAAAGTCAATCTCTTTTTCAGTCTCTTTCATGTTTTCAGTGTCTTGAAAACATGAAAGCAAGTCAGCAACTTGATCAGTCTGGCTTGCTTCCTGTGCTCACTTCTGGACCAATCTCTGCTTATAATGCATGGAGTTTATGATTGGTCAGGCTCAGCATATGTATTGAGACTCTCAGACCCACTAGAACCACAGGGGATTAGATAGATAAAGCTTCTGAATTGGAAGATGACTGGACAGGCAAAAATGAGAAGTGGCCACCCTTCTAAGCAAGATGAGAGGTCAAAACTAGATCCCTGTCCCAATTCCACCTAGAGGAACCTCACTCAAGGGTATTTGTGTCAATTACTTCTTCAGGCCTCATACACCAACTGCCCTTTACTGGGAGTGCTTTAGCTTCTGCAGCATCTCCAAAGATGGAGCATCACCCAGTGGGAAAGCTCTCATGGCTTTCATGTCTTTAAAGTTACGAAAAGCTAATCTTTGAAGACTGTCACACACAACCAAGACACATACAAACATACAACGTTAGAAAAGAGAAACAAATGCCAAGAACCCAAAGCAGCCATGATATTGGCTTTTAGTCCAGTCAGTTCCCTCATGCAATATTTCCCCACACAAAAGCAATGTTCTAGCACCCAAATTATCTCACAGAGACTCACTGTGCCTGTGTCTGTCCCCCTCCCTAAATAAGTCTTTAATAGAGTATGTTCCAGATTTTGGTCCTTACGATAAGGGTGGTTAGAAGACATTAAACCATTTTTAACATAGATGTCCTCATCACTTCCCCAACAAGTAATCCTCTGGCTGCTGTTCTTAGAGGAATTTGAAGTGAGAAATACAGTCATCCTTCCATATTCATGGGGGATTGGTTCCAGGACCCTGCAAGGATACCAAAGTCCTCAAATGCTCAAGGTCCTTATATAAAATGACATAGTATTTGCATATAACCTATGCACATCTTTCCATATATAGTACTTTAAATCATCTCTAGATTATTTATAATACCTATACAATGTAAATAGTTGTTATACTCTATTTTTAAAATGTATATTATTTTTATTGTCATATTGCTATTTATTATTTTTTTCATAATTTCTATTCACAGTTGGTTGAAGCCACAGATGCAGAACCCACAAAGGGCTAACTGTACAGGAATCCAAAAGGCCATTTAGGAAGTTATGGCAGAAGCCTCAGCAAGAAACAATGGAAGCTTGGATGAGGGCACTGCCAGATTAAATGGAAAGAAGTGGTGATAACATCCAGAAAATTTTAGACTACAAAATCAATGAGAATTGATCAGGCAATCCAGACATCACTAAGAATCACTTTTCCCCTGACATTTACATAAAACTGACATCATCTTTATGCCAACCTGTAGAAGTCCAGCGCTACTCCCAAGATGTCTGCAAATCCTAGGAGCTTGAAGTTGTCAGAACTGCCTCTCATGTTCTATTCCCCCTTAACTCTGAATTCCTTTCCCTCATATGTCAGCTCATATAGTTTTTCTCAGTCCTTAACTTTGCCCTTGCCTTCACGGGAAACAGAGTCCCATTTCCTTGCTTTCTCCAAAACACCAACCCACTTGGCATCTGTGTAACTAACTGTTGGAGGCTAAGGAGGATGTGAAGAGGGTGTATAACTGATCTATGCATTATTTTAAAAGTTCAACAGAGCTACCCATTTCAAAATTGAATAAGATCTCCTTTGAATGTCCTGCAGATACCAGAAATTTTTCATTGTCAAGTATTTCTCCCCGTATCTCCTGCCTTCTACGTATTGTCTCTTACTTATCTTTTTCCCAACCATCCATATTGTCTTATCTTCCCCAAAAGCCCTATTTGCTTTCTCTTTGTCCACCTAAATGTATCCAGGTTATCACTAGAGAGCTTCAACTTCAAAACTAAATATGCCAGTGAAGGTGGTTTTACAAACAAGCCTCACTTTTCCTTGAGTGGAGTTCTGTGGCCAACTCTCAAACTGGTTTTGTTTTGTTTTTGTTTCTGTTTTTGTTTTTTCTTTGCTACCATTAAAAATGGAGAGATTAAGGATAGCATCCTAATTCTAGCACTTTCACAGCTGTATGTATGTGTGGTGCCAGGAGGTAAAGTATGATGCCGTTTCTCGCGTTCGGGAAGAAAAATCCACCCTCTGTCTTTGAAACAATCTTGTTTTCTCGCAAACTGCAAAACTTTGCAGTCATTGCACCTAAAATTCTCAAGTTTTCTTGGACTTTCCTTCCTTTTCCTTGGTGTCGATCCTGTGTTTAAATTTCATTTCTCTCTTGACCTAGAGTGTGTGGCATCTTAACATGGGTATCTTGAGTTCATAACAGGAAACTCTCCAAGCAAAGTTCACAGCCAGTATGTCCTCGGTCACATGCTACTCCTCCAAAATCTCACCTATACTCAGAATATGGCTTTTTCTGGAACTTGCATAAATTAAGACTTATTGAACAGTAGCAGAAACACTGCTTTCTACTGTATTTTTCCTGCAGCAGATGGATATGTCTCTATATCCTCCAGATTACCATTTCTGTTTCCTCTTCTTATATTTCCATCTCCTTTCAAGCAGATCTTAGCTGAGCTTTATAAAGTTCAACCTGCTTCTTCAATTAAATCCCATTTCTCTTCCATTCGTAAGGCTGAGCTTTTACTGGATAAGTGTCATCTTATTTCTTTTTCTTTCTTTTCCCATGGTTTCTACTTTTATAGCAAAACAAGACTCTTTTTTTTTTTTTTTTTGACAATTCAGTTAATATCACTACTAATGTTCTTAGTGTGCCTTTTCCAATGCCTAAGTAGTTCTCTCTTCACATATTGGGTCGTCAATGCGAGTTGCTGCAAGAGACAAGCCCTGGAATCCCAGTGAATTACCAAGACAAAAGATCCCTGATTGCTCACATCACAGCCAGGGTTTGGGTAAGTGGCCAGTGTCCATCTTGTAGCAGTGCCATCTGGACCACACAGCTTCCAAATCACCATGGCAGGAAAAGAGAGAGCTGGAAAACTGCATGGGATGGCTTTAAGGACCAGGCATGGAAGATGTTTACATAACTTCCTTCCACATATATTAGCTACAAATTAATCACATGGTCTCTAACTTCAAGGGAGTCTGGGATGGAGGAATGGACAAATGCATGTATAGATAGGATGTATGATAAATGCTAACGGTCTCTGCTACATGTTCTCAATTCTCCTTTTATGTTACATATACATGTTTTTATGTTTTTTAGTTTTTATATGTTTTCATATAAATATATACGTATATAGTATATAATTTATATTATATAAATATATCTTATACATGTACAATATATAATATACTATATATTATATACATATATATAGAGAGAGAGGGACTTGCTACACTATGTTGCCCAGGCTGGTCTTAAACTCCTAGCCTCAATCAATCCCCCTGCCTCAGCCTCCCAAAGTGCTGGGATTCCAAATTCTCAGTTCTCCTCATCCTCACAGTTTTTTTTCTCTATCTCACGGCAACTTGCAATGTGACTAGTTTGACTTCAGATGTGCTATATGTGTAAAATATAAAATATACACTGAGTTTCAAAAACTTTGCAAAAACAAAAAGAATGTAAAAATATCTCATTAATTTTCATATTAATAGAATATTGAAATAATAACATTTTGGATATATTTGGTTAAGTTAAATATATTACAAAAATAATTCCATCTGTTGCTTTTTGCTTTTTAATCAATATGACTACCAGAAATTGTTAAATTATCTGTGTGGCTAATATTGTATCTCTATTGGATGAAGTTGCTCTAGAGATATAGTGCTCCATACGTAAGTCTTTCTTTAATTATATTTAATTATGGTCTTGCAATGACTTCCTTGAGGTTTTCTACGTTGGCACTCAAGAGAATGACATATGTTCTTGTAATAAATATCCCCATTCTTCTTATTCATTCATTAATGATTTCCTCCCCTTACTATAGGTAGATACACTTTCTAGATTTCTGAAATCCATAATCTCTGCCTGCCTTAAATCGACAAAATCATTTATTTGCTCACAATACTGAAATTTGGGCAGAGTTTAGTGGGGATGGCTCCAGTCTGCTCCACTGTTGCCCTGGGGAACTGCTGACAGGTGTTTCAACTGGGCCTGGAAAGTCCAAATGGCTTCACCCGCATGGCTGGTGCCTGAGGCGAGGTGATGGATGCAGGAGCCCAGGGGCTGGCTGGGCTCTTCCTGTTCTCCCTCTAGAGTCCCTCAGCCACCAAGGCCTCTCTCTCCACATGGGCTTTTTTGGCAGTAACATCATTGGACTCGTTTAGCGGCTGGCTTTACATGACACAAGGCCCCTTAAGGCCTGAGCCTGGAACTGGCACAATGACATTTCTGTCACATTTCATAGATAAAAACAAGCCATGGGGGTAGTCCAGATTCAAGTACAGTCATGTAATTCATAAAAACATTTCATTCAACAATGGACCACATATATGACAGTGGTCCCGTGAGATTATAATAGGTATGCTAATGTCCTAGGCCTTCACATTCAGTCACCCCTCACTTACTAACTCATCCAGAGCAACTTACAGTCCTGCAAGCTCCATTAATTCTATATGTTCTATACAAATGTACCATTTTTTATTGTTTATATTGTATTTTTACTGTACCTTTTCTACGTTAAGGTATGTTTAGGTATACAAATACTTAGCATTGTGTTACAACTGCCTCAATATTTGGTACAGTAACATGCTGTACAGCTTTGTAGCCTATAGGAGCAATAGATTATGCCATATAGTCTAGGTATGTAGTAGGCTATACCACCTAGGTTTGTGTAAGTCCCCTCTATCATGTTCACACAAAAATAAAATCACCCAGCAATGGATTGTTCAGAACATATTCCTGTCATTTCCTTATACAACATGACTGCATAAGGAAAACAAATGCTACCATTTGATGAGAGAAATGTTTAACAATCTTATTTGCAGACCATGCTTCTCACTCAGCAAGGAGTTTAGATTTTTTCATAAATGAATTAGGAAGCCATTTTATATAGCAATGAAATGACATGATTTAATTGCAGTTTTAAAAAAACTGGATGAGGAAATGTCTTAGTAAGATATTCTTGTAGTGACCTTTTTACTATGCCTTAGCAAGCTCACCAGAAACATGAGCAGAAACTCATGAGAACCAAAATCCAATGAAGAAGTAACAAGTGTCATAAAACATAGCCTAAAATTCTCCCTCTGAGAAAGATCCCAACCTCACCCAATAGTCAGTATAAAATGCATCCATGCAGTTAGGGCTATGGAGTTGATTGTTTCATTCACCAGCTTGTTCAATTTTACTGCATAATTATGGACTACACTCATGGCCGTGGCTAGTTATCTCACAAATCTGCTAATTTAATCACAAAGTAGACAAATGTAGCATGAAACAGTGATTGGTTTGACACATAACCATCAAACCACTAGAAAAACCATCAAAGTCCATGTTCTACTGACAAAAGGTTATTAAAAAGAAAATGATCTTGTACATTTACTATGCTTTTAAATTATCAGCTTTCTGTATCCTAACATTAAAGTAATAGGTATAACAGAAATCAAAATGCCAACTGTCATGCTTTTAAAATACTCATAAGTGTGAAAATCAGTTGCATACAGTATTAGCTCTCTCAATTACCTTTTCATATAAACTTTGATATTCAGTCACTCATCCATTTATATTTTTATTCTTAAATAGGATTTTAATTATTGATATTGTATTATACAGTAAATACTCTCTATATTCACTTATTGTATTCCTCTGCTGGACACATAAAAGTCAATTTGACTTCAGTCCACTTTAACTGTACTATGAACTTTTATTTATTGATTATTTATTTATGCCTCTTTAAACAAAAACACATGCCTCAAGGGAAATTTACAGTGAATGACAAAGAGACTTAGTCTGAGTAGTAGATGTGTTTTCTAAAATGAAAATTAAAGCCACCAGGCATCAAATGATTAGAAGAGTCATTAACGATAATGGAAAGCATGCAATGGCCTTATTTCTCTGTCATTGAAAATAAGGCAAATAAATGTTCTAGGAGAATGATTTGAGAACAGTCTTAAAGTCAAAACTAGCTAATCAGCTATTTTTCCCTAGGTGGTAGAAGTAATAATACAATTTCTTTCCTGTCATAGTATCAGGAGAATAGAATAAATGTGTTTCAAGCATCACCTCAAAGAGAAAATAGGAACAATTTTAAAGCATTCTCATTAAGTTTAGCATGATTTTATTGTCCTTCAGTAAAACACATTTCCTATCAGGCAACTCTATTTCACTATTCTCTTGAAACTGGTTTGAAGAGGAAGGCATGAACAGCTTGAATCATTTCCTGCCAGCTATATGCTATTTTCTTACTATTGTTTTTCAGGTTATTCCATAAAGTAGACTTGGCCTTATCTAAAACTTAAAGCGCAGGTATTGTGCCTGTGAATTAAATCACAATCAGCAGTGAACAAGCTTTAAGAGAACCATATTAAATTTTCTTGTACAAGAAAGAATTTTTCGTAACACAAACAAGGAGCCCTTGATTTATTTACTTTGGACTTGGGGAAAGGCAGAGAAACAGAAGCATTGAGGAGAAGGAACTGATGAAGAACTGCTGTGAAGAAAGGGAATGAGAGGGGAAAAGGCGATGAGGGTGGCCAGAGGAGTTACAAGAGTGGGGAATTAGGACACTAACCGTGCTTAAGGAACATCCCATTCCAGCTCTTATTAAACCCTGTAAAGCTGTATCTTTGCTCTAACGGGGCTGCAGGTAAAACCCAGTTGAGTTACTTTCATTCAGTGATTCACAGACACCATCTCTTCAGTGTCCAGGTTCAATCTTTTCTACCCGTTCCAATGGAAAGAAGATAAAGAAATGACAGAAAGAAGTTCAAAAGGAAGGAAGGCAAAAAAAAAAAAAAAAAAAAAAACCAGCATGGACTATGCAATGGATTGAATGTTTGTCCCCCTGAAAACTCACGTTGAGGCCGGGCATGGTGGCTCATGCCTGTAATCCCAGCACTTTGGGAGGCCAAGGCAGGCAGAACATTTGAGGTCAGGAGTTCAAGACCAGACTGGCCAACATGATGAAACCCCATCTCTACTAAAAATACAAAAATTAGACAGACGCAGTGGCACACACCTGTAATCTCAGCTACTGGGGAGGCTGAGGCTGGAGAATTGTTTGAACCCGGGAGGCGGAGGTTGCAGTCAGCCAAGACCATGCCACTGCACTCCAGCCTGGGTGACAGAGAGACTCCCTCAAAAAAGAAAGAAAGAAAGAAAGAGAGAGAGAGAGAGAGAGAGAGAGAGAGAGAGAGAGAGAGAGAAGAGAAAAGAAAAGAAAAGAAAAGAAAAGAAAAGAAAAGAAAAGAAAAGAAAAGAAAGGAAAGAAAAAGAAAGTTGAAATTTAATAGCCAAAATAATGGTTTTGGGAGGTGGGGCCTTTAAGAGGTGATTAGACTTTTCAGGCTCCACCCTCATGGATGGGTTTAATGCCTTAATAAAAGGGCTTTCAAGAATGAGTTTTCTCTCTTGGCTCTTCTTCTCTCCTGCCGTATAAGGAATAGCACTTCTCCCCTGCAGAGGATACAGCATTCAGGCCACCATCTTGGAAGAGGACACCAGGCCCCCACCAGACACCAAACCTGCCAGCCTTGATCTTGGACCAACACTCCAACCTTGCTCTTGAACTTCCTAGCCTCCAGAACTGTGAGAAATGAATTTCTATTGTTTATAAACTATTAGGCTGTGGTGTTCTGTGACAGCGGTACAAAACAGACTAACACTGACTGTTTCATAATTTTGGCTTAATGAAGTCATTGTATAATGAAGTGCACTCTGGGTCTCAAAGGCCTTAGCATTCATTAGCACCACAGACAACTGTGAGGCATTCCCAAAAGAAGGCAGCATTGCCCCAGATGGCAGTGTAAGGTTGAACACCAGAGGCAATCATAGGAAGTGCCTTTGCCCATCCTCCATGAAGCTAATGGGAGAGGAAGAAAATGGTGCATGAGGAAGCAAGCAGGATGGACTCCTCAATGTATCCAGTAGTGCATATATTAACCAGAAGTAATTGAGTGGTTAAAGAGTAGTTAAGTGTATCTAAGAGGTCAATTGATGTGTTCCTAGTCATCTAGCATCCATTTCTCCCTTAACAAATAGCAGTATGATCTTCTGGAAGTTACATCTCTCCCCACTGTGTATTGTCTTCTTACATGGTAAATTAGGATGCCCTCCCATGAAGAAAACCATGGAGAACCCCAGGTACTATGGCAGATCATACCTCTTCCTCCTACTAAAGGCCATAATGCAGAAACATGATGTAAGCAATAGTAATCGACATCTCTGCCAATGCACTTTGAAGTTTGAACATAATGAATTAAAAACTGAAGAAATAGGGGGAATTGATTTCTCCAGTGAAGGTAGTAGAGCTATGCTATCAAATGTTTTCTATATTGAGATTTGTCAAATTTACAATTGCTAGTTCCTGTTATTTCCAATAATTATTCTGCTTTTCGTTCATTCCTGTGTGTTTCTATATATTGACCAGTAAATTCACTTTCTGCTTAAGAGAGATAGTCTCTACTCTTCGTAACATGAGCAAATAGAGTAAGCTTTTTAAGTAAGAAACAGTTATAATTATCACATCTTTAGAAAGGCAGTACAATACATCATGTCCCACTTTATGCAATATGGTATTATTAAAAATTGAATTTTAGATAGACCATTGCTCTATCAGGTCAACAGTTTCTGGATAGTGTATTACATGATAGGACCATGGTGATGCATCACAGTTGCACCTCCTTTGTTGTAGAGTTGGGTCCTTCAGCCTGAAACGACTTTATGCAGTATTCTGTGTCAAAGACTGCCAGTGGGTCCAATACTATAAGCCCTCAAACAATGGTGCTGGTAAAAGCAGGAAAGACACATTCATACCAGGAATACGTGTCATTTCCAGTCAAAAAAATACTGTTTATTCCCAAGCAAAAGCAGTCCAATATAATCAGCTTGTCAACAAGTGGTTGACTTGTCTCTTTGAGGGATGATGCCATATTGGGGAGGCTGTCACACATTACCACTGTCTATCTGTTGGACCTTCAGTAGAGGCAGTAGCCAAATCAGTTTTGATTTTTTATTGTCCTCAATGTCCTTATTATCTATCCTTGATTTCTTTTCACTCTGTATATTAAGCAAGACTCTTGTCCACCCATCTATTTTGTCTTAGACAAAGCCATGTTCTGTTAACCATCTCCATAGTTCTCTGCAGGACAAGCCAGCCTGGCTGCCACTTTGATCTTAGTGTTCATTAAAATAATCATGCATACTTCACTTCTGAGGGTTAAGTGCTATTGCTTGCCTCTATTTTGGGGACTGCATTGCCCTGTTTTTATCAGGGAATCTAGTTCTGCTAAGCATCTCCTACTACATTCCCTACTTACAGGAGACAGCTACCACTGGTAGTAGTGTTACTCTCACCAGTGCATTTTTATTTGGTAAATGGAGGGTTCCCTGGGTCCTCCCACAGAATACAGTTGATTTTTCTGCCCTTGGGTGGTATACACACTCTAGCATGCCCATTCTCTGAAACTTGCATTTCCTCCTCCATTGTTTGCATAGCAGTTCTAGTATTTTTCCTTCACGTAGTGTAAGCCTTCATTTTCTCCAACCTTGCAAGAGCCAACATAGCAGCAAGTTTGCATTGTTTCCCAGGGTCCTTGCCAGGGTGGAAAATTCTGTATCAGAGATAATGCTCCCATAATAACAAACACTTCCTTGTCCAACTTGACTTTCTGCCTCTTCCACTCACCACCATGATCTAGCACCCCCAGGATCCAGTTCTATACATATGTTCCTGGCTCCTGCTTTTATATTTGACTAGGCCCTGCAGCAACTCTTTCAGGAAATATCCCTTCTCCTCCTTTAGCAAAATACACTAGAGTACACTGGCTGGGTTATCTTGTGACAACAACAGTGATTAGTCTGGCATCCAGAAGGAAAGGTGGAGACAGATCCTGACTTGCAAAGCAACATCCTCTATATCCTCAACCAGGTCCCAGGGAGTTTAATTGACAGCAATCAGCCATTTCTGCAGACCCAGTGGATACAGGGCTATCTTAGGGTTTCAGTGTCCTGGTATCATTAATCCACATGTCCCCATTCCAATTCTCAGGTTCCAGACCTTGCCGACCATGACCCTAACCTTGGCAATTGCACATTTGCTAAGAATGAGAATTCAACCTCCTCTGGAGCTCTGCTACTCTTATAATTATATCCTGGCCTGATCCTCAGCTTTTTCTGGCCTCCAGCTGCAAAGCCTGGGACTCTTTTTATATGCTGCCAAATAGGCCTTCTGATTTTCACATTTTACCTTAAATTGTTGATTAATCACCATCAGCTTTTCATGCTCTTTGTCTAATGCGTCAATAGGACTCTGATTCTATTGTCTTTATAAGTGCTCCTCCCTCAAACCTCTCTAACCTATGAGCTATTGCAGTAGTCAATGCATTACCTTCCCCAGCATGGCATTCCAGTTCATCCCCAGGGACCACTTTAACAATTGTTCTGTTACAGCTTGTCAGAGGCGATCAGAACTCCACCGACCAGTGAAGCGATCACATTGCCAGCTGGCCAGGAGTGATACAGCTCCAAATTCCTATTTCTGAATCTGCTTCCTAGGGCTACTCTGGGCATCAGACATGTGTCTGAGTTCCCAGGACATGAGCTCTGAGATAAATTTACATGCAGGAAGTTTACTGGGAAGTACCTGCAGGAACAACACCTATAAAGGAATAAGGAAAGAAGAGTTGGGCAGAGGATGAAGTTCAAGGCAATGCATTTGCAAACGGACTTCAGGTGATCCCACAGAGGGTACTCTGGCTAGGATGACCCTTCAGAGTTGTCTAAGATTGAGGCAAGGGCCAGCTCTCTGCACCCTTACATTAACTGGTCATGGATGTGGGCTGCCCCTGGGAAAAGGGTACAACCTTTGTGAAGCAGCTCACTCAGTCCAGCGTGCCTCTCAGCTAGGGCCTCAGTCCTGAAGGGTGATTTGGGAGCCCTCACAGCATCTGCTGCATTTATACACATCACACTAAGGGAGAACAGCAGATTTATAGGAGTTTTGTTTTAAAAGTCTTGGTTTGCATCTTGACTCTACCTGTGACAAGACAAATAACTGGGCAAGATGTTTAACTTGTCTTATTTTGGGTTTTCTCTCTCATGGAAAATGAGATACTTCTTCTTCTTCTTTATCAACATTATCTTGCTTTGGTTGTTTGTTTAGATGGAGTCTAAGGAGTCTAGGTCTGTCGCCCAGGCTGGAGTGCAGTGGCACTATTTTGGCTCACTGCAATATCCACCTCCCGGGTTCAAACGATTCTCCTGCCTCAGCCTCTTGAGTAGCTGAGATTACAGGCATGCACCACCACATCGGCTAATTTTTTTTTTTTTTTTTTTAAGTAGAGATGGGATTTCACCATATTGGTCATAACGGTCTCGAACTCCTGACCTCCAGTGATCTGCTGACCTTGGCCTTCCAAAGTGCTGGGATTGCAGGTGTGAGTCACTGAGCCTGGCCTATCTTGGTTGTTTTTACATAACTATTACTCAGATGTACTGTAAGTTTACATATCAAAATCCCATTAATATAAAAATTGCATTCTCATTTTAAATGAAATTAAAATAAATATATGGATTTTGGAAGATTTTTTTTCAATTCTGGGTTATTGACTTAGTAACTTTTTTTTTCTCTTCTTTATTTCCTGCCCGCTGGGCTCTCTGCCCATTCTCCACCATGTGAGTTGTCACTCTTGCTCTCTCTTTCTGTCTTTCCGATAGTGTTTTAGCTCCAGCTGCTGTAACAAAGTACCATAGACTAGGTGGCTTATAATCAATAGAAACTTCTGTCTTGGGGTTCTAGAAGCTGGAAATCTGAGATCATGGTGTCAGCATGGTCTGGATCTGGTGACCTCATAACCCTCTTTTGGGTTGCCAACTTCTCTTATACTCTCATATGGTGGAAAGAGAGTAAGAGAGCTTTCTGAGGTCCCTTTTATAAGACACCAATCCCTTTCATGAAGGCTCCACCTACATGACATAATCACTTCCCAAGAGTCCAACCTCCTAGTACGAAGACATTGGTTAGGATTTCAACATATGGATTTTGGCAAACATAAACATTCAGACCATTACAAACAAGCTTCAGTAAAGTTTGGGTGTAAAAAAATATAGATATCTAAAGATTTCTTTTAAATGCTGTAGGGATATGTATTATCTTTTAAATTTTAATTTTTAATCTGCCAACATAGTAAGCTATTTTGGGATGGGACAAAGAATTTGTTCACATTTTCTAGGAAGAAAATTGTTTTCATTTCATTTATAATTAATGATACCTCATGTTTTCAAATTATTAACACTGACATCATTGTAATATTTTCTCATATTTAAAAACGTCATCCAAACTTGTATTTAAATCCTTCTGAATTTGAATTATATTTCATTTTGATTTTTTACTTTTTCTCACTAGACTATTTAAAAGCTTTTTTGTTTATTTCAAAACAAAGAGTTTAAAAGAGTTTTTGTTTATTTCAAAAACAAGCATTTTTACTTATTTACATATTCAATTTTTTGTATTTTCAAATTCAATAATTTCTGATTTTTTTATGATTCTGTTAGTATTCTTTCTTCTTAGTAAGTTGAAATTTTAGTTTACTGTTGTTAATGTTTTTCTTGTTTAATAATGAAGATCATTCATTTTCCTTGGAGTTTAGCTCAACGTTCTGTTTTGAGATGCAATATCATCATTTTTATTATTTGTTTACCAAAAAGGACCATTTTGTTTGAATGTTTAATGTTCTGTTTTGAGATGCAATATCGTCATTTTTATTATTTGTTTACCAAAAAGGATCATTTTGTTTGAATGTTTAATTCTATTGATGATCCCTGGAAGACAGAGGGGAAACAAACGAGGATAGCCTAGGCCCTGTGATTGCCCCAGATTATACACCAGAGTACGTGTACAGTGAAGCACAAGGAAGGGAAACCAAAACAAAGCCTTAAGTTCTCCAGTTTGAGCAAATGGACTCTAGAATTGGGTAAGGTCAGGAAAGCTAGAATTTTTGAGGCAGATTACCTGAGCGGAGACACCTCCGTGGAGAGCAGAGAGCTGTGCAGAGAAAGCGTTCTGGAGTCCTGCAAAGGGTCTCCTTTAGTCTTCAACACAATATTGATCAGCATGTGCATGTAAGAAAACTATGAGAAGACAAGGTAAGAACCACCAGATATACAACTGATAGAATTGATCACCAGCAGAAGTGCACTGCAAGACATGCTAAAGGAAGTGCTTCAGGAAGAGGGAAAATGACACCAGAGCTCAGATCTTGGTTTATAAATACCACTCTCCAATCAAAGGTACTAGGGTTCCTTACATAGATGGCTGATTCTAGTATAGGATGAAGAAAGTAGAAGATGAACCTTGAACATCTTATAGTATCAGAAACTGAGGAAGTACTCAAAACACAGTAGGATTTCATAGGAACACAGGAGCCAGCCTGAATAAACTTTCAAAGGGAAAAATTGGAATAATTCATGCAACACAATAATGTAAAACTGGGCTATAATCCAAAGTATAAAATAAATATACCTAAGTCCATGACTATTAAATAATTGACTAAATTAATAAATGGGAGGAAAGAGGCAAACCTTCTTTACAGAAGGATTGCAAACGACATAAAATTTTATATAATTTAAGGGTTGTCTTAGGAGTTGACACATAGTCTGTAAGGAACTTTGGGTCATTTATAATACCCCATGGTTAGAAAAGATTATGCCTACATCCAAGGGCCCATGACAAATCCATGATGTATGGATTTGCAAAGCTCCTTAGTTACCCAAGCTTAATGAAACCAGGGAAAAAATAAAAATTATCCTTGCATTTCCTGGGCAGGAGGATGGGAAAATGACAGCTCACCTGCATCAGCCCTCCTCAGGGTATAATATCAAAGAACAGAAAAGAAAATCAGTGCAATATAATATTAAATGGCTTCCTATATGACTGTTTCCTTCAGTTCAACTTGAGTGTTGTGAGGTGGCTTTTCTTTGCATGAACAGCTTCCTGGAGACATCTCGGCAAGGCACTATCATAGGTGCCCCTCAAGGGTGGCTGAGAGAGTAACACCAACCTAACAACCAATGATTATGCAATCTCTCCCATGAAGGGAGAAATAATTGGTAATATGTAAAACTACTGACAAGACTTTCTGACCATCTAACATTTAAAAAGAAGCCCTTGGAGCCACTGCTCTTAGAAACTATTGCAAAAATAAAAGAGTCTTTGTGACCCTGAGAAGTTAACACTGAACATGGAACAAGTTGCTGGGAATTATTACCATCATTAGTGGCTGTGAGCAATGTGCAACTATCAAGAGGCACTGGATACCCACAGGAGCCCTCCTAGATCAAACAGTGTGACCAAGTGGGTTGCCTGCTCAGGATCCTCAAAAAGTACTTCGAAGTCACCTCTAATTCAGAAAATCCAAAGTCACAACCTACCCTCAAACCAGCTACCCTGCCCCAAACTGGCTGTCTTCCAGTACTTCCCACCTTAATGACTGACAACAAATTAGTAACCTTCATAATTGTATCATCCCCAAACCCAGTGCACCAACACGTCCAGTTACTCTTAAGTCCCGATAACTCTTAACTCTGTCACTTCTTGAAACCCTCTGTACTCCACCCTAATAAATGGCCATCATCTTTTTCTTGGACTAACTCTAAATGTTTTCCTAACTGATTTTCTTGCCATCCCAAGCTCTAAGCTTTAGACAAGGATTAGAAAATGCAAATAGAATAATATCTTCTCCTTCTTCGTGGAATTAAAACAAAAATGGTTAAAATCTCATGCAGAGCCTTTCACATTCCAGATTTTGCTCATTATTCCAGATGGACTGGTAATACCTCAACATCACTGCCATCCCCTTCCAAGAATTTGCCTGGGATGAAGAGGAGAATCCGGGAACTGCATTTCTCAGAATTCTTTTCTCTGTTTAGAGTTTGTCAATGATGCACTCATGCAAAATTCTGAAAGCAGAAGAGAGGAAATTTCTTTGTTCTCTTGAGGTATTGACAGTAGAAAGCACAGGCAGTCATGGAAGTCACAGCAGCTTCTAAAAAGCTCTTGAAAAGCATACGCTTTGCTGAAAGCCTTTGGAGCAGCTATCTTTTTTTCCTGCTCCTATGTAATGTTTTCCATAGCACTTCACTAGCAGTTCCTGACTTTCAGTGGTGGCATCTGTGATCCTTACGTTTTCAGGTTTTCTAGGTGTTGCATGTGCCCCTATATTTCAGACCCATGATATACACAGAGTAATATCTGTTTCCCTGACCAAATTCTCACTGATACATTTTGATCTTGGAATTGGTTATAGGAGACTGAATTAGTCAGGGTCCTCTAGAGGGACAGAACTAATAGGATAGATGTATATATAAAGGGAGTTTATTAAGGAGTATTGACTCCCACGATCACACAGTGAGGTCTCATAATAGGCCATCTGCAGGCTGAGGAGCAAGGAAGACAGTCCAAGTCCCAAAGCTGAAGAACTTGGAGTCCGATGTTCAAGAGCAGGAAACCAGCATGGGAGAAAGATGTAGGATGGGAGGCTAAACCAGTATAGTCTCTTCACGTTCTTCTGCCTACTTTTATTCTGGCCACACTGGCAGCTGATTAGATGGTGCACACCCAGATTGAGGGTGGGTCTGCCTCTCCCAGTCCACTGACTCAAATGTTAACCTCCTTTGGCAACACCCTCACAGACACACCCAAGAACAGTACTTTGCATCCTTCAATTCAATCAAGTTGACACTCAATATTAACCATCACAGAGACCAACCTTAAAGATGAGAATCTGGAATTAGTTTATAGATCTAATCAGACTTAAGGCAGTAATTACTTCATTGCCAGTGGAACTTGGATGTCTTTGATTTCGCCCAGAAGCAGATCCTGAGACAAGAATTTGAATGCAAGTAGCTAAACTGAGAGATGATCCCTGGAAATGCTTTAATAAAGTGGGAAAATGAGAAAGCCAGGATAGGGAAGACACCTTAAATTCTTGATCAACACTTTTCTGAGCAACTGGAACTCAACAGTGCTAGACAACAGTGGTGCTGTCGACAAGGTATATGATCATACAGGGTAAGCCCAACTAAGGGATAAAGCAAGAGTTTCTAGCCACTAACTGCCAATCATTGTTGGTTGAAGGCTGCTTCCAGGAGTGTGGATCCTCCAGTCCATTTGTCTTGCCCAGCATTCAGGTTCAGCATGCTCCTGCATCAGGAAGAAAAATAGAAAAGCTCTTCGGCAGAGAGCCAGAAATGATAACAATAAACAGCCTACAGCATATAGAAGAGAATGCCTAGGAAATATGAATGAAGCACCAAGATACGGTGTCTGCCCCAATGAGACATGGGCAGTCCCTCGCAGTAAGTGGTAAAAGAGCTGCTTGTATCATAACATTTAGTTGCCTGAAGTCAAATGCCTTTATAAGGCAAGGCTTTAGAAGTCAAAGTAGCTGTTGCAACAGATGTCACTTCTTATAAGTACACTGGAGAACTTGGAGAAAGAAAATGACAAGTTCAAGGTTTTAATTCCCAGTTCAAGTCACAGGGTAGAGCATCACAGTGGTTCTTTGACTTCTCTAACAAATGCTTTTTTGAATCTATGTGATGAGGTTTGGGAAAACTAAAATTTGACCCTGTAGGTGGTTCAGTTACAAGGCAAACTGAATTCACAGCCTTGGTATGGTTCTTAATGTAAAGTTAAGGGATTGACGAAAAAAGAGTGGGATGTAGTAATTGGAATGAGCATACTTCAAAGAATCCAATAACCTTAACCTCACCCTAGATTTTTCTGGGCTTCTGTTACCAACAAAAGCAGGTTCTTCTTCCCTCCTCTGTGTGAAATTATCAGCCTCCATTTGCTCGAAGACCATATAATTACCATGCCTAGTGATTGCCTTGAAGGTTTATGCTGAACCCATACCACCTCTTATTGTTTCCGGACTCGTGAGTGTTCTTGAATTCTGGAAGATGCCAAGAGGCCCACCACAGAAATCTGACCTAAAAGGTTATACCATACATAACAATTCAATGTCATGATTTTTCCAATTTATATTGGTAGATACTTAGAGAATATGCATGAAAGTGGATTCTGAAGGTATCAGACCTAGCAGAAATGACTTTTTTTTTGCTAGACTTAGATGAATTTATTGTAAACATTGAACAGAGATTATGGATATAGAGTGTTAGTTCAAAGTATTGTGAGTAGCTTTAAAAGTTTCCATGATTGGTTGACTGAAATCTGATTCAACAGTGCTTTAAATAAAAGTGAGATGCTAGAACTTCCTTGGTATGCTATGTATGAAGGAATCTGAGCAATCAGGGAAATAAGAAGACTGGGGTGGATTTCTCATGTGTTAGTGCTTCCCTATCTTTTATGTGCCCCAAGAGGATTCAGAGGGCACTCTTCTCACAAAGCCTTAAAGAATGCATTGGTAGAGAGGTCACTAGCATCCTGAAAGGTTCTATAGTGGCTGTTCCCTGCATACCAGAGATTAGAGTGGGAAATGCCACAATTAAAAAGGGCCTCCTGGAATTCAACGGGGATGATGCAATCCCAGAGGGAGAAAAATAAAGTAGTATATTTTGCCTTTATAAGTCTTCGGTGTGCTAAGAAGAGTTAACTCTATAATTTAGTGCTTAAGTTTCAGAATATCAAATGTGCATTGTAGCAGAGCTAGCAGAGAAATGCAAAGATCAGGTAGGCATGAGTACTGCAGGGGGTTGCAAAACCAGAAAACCACTGAAAATACTTGAACCCACAGAGCTTTTTTGGCATGGTTAATATTTCACAAAGTCACTAAGGCTGAAGTTGATGTGCAGTCTACTACAGAGTTACAGGATATGCATAAGCAAAGGAATCTAAAGCTCATGGTTTTGTGACTTAAATCATCATAATAAAGAGTCACGCCTTTCACCCAATTCCCAGACCCTAGATGGAGCCTTTTGAATGAAGGGGAAAATGAATTCCCTTGGATAATTACTTGCTTTACTGCCTAACATATATACTGGCAGTCTTCCTCCTACAGCCAAGAGGCAGAAAATGAAATGATGTGAAAATTCAGATGCTGCCTACTTGGTGAATTTTCCAGGGGTCTGTTGATCTGACACATGCCCAGACATCCCCACCAAGGTGAAGAATAAGTTGCTGTACCTCGCAAAATCTACCACTAAGAAAGAAGCACAGTCTTTCGGTTTGTGAAGGGAATATAGAACTCCCTTGGGTATGCTACTGCTTGAATTTACTTATGAGCAATCTATAAGCTTACAAGTTGTAAGTGGGGCTCATAGCTAGAGACAGTTCTTCACCAGATCCATTCTCCGTAAAGCTGCTTTGACATTTGGTTCATATATTCCAGCAGATCCAATCCACATTCATGTTTGAAATCACCATGGCACATAGAAATGCTGTCCAAAGACCCTTGGAGGTTGACATTTTAGAGGAAAGAGAGCATAAACATCGCACTAGAAAATTTCAGAATGTCAGAGACACATAAATTCTGCAACATTCAAGGTAGTTAGAAAGATTTTAAACTAGACCCCAGCCTTCCAAACAGGGAGAGTATTGCTGAGGGGAAAGGGCTAGGTGAGTCTATTATTTTCCTCACAATGTTATAGGCCTCTAGATCTCAAATTGCAGTCCTTAGAGATTCAGAAAGGAGTCAGGAGTATACAGTAGTAGAATAAAAAAAAAACATAACTATGCCAATGGGAGACAAGTGTTTAATAATTTTTTAAAGGGCTATTGATTGCTTCTACTTTTTTAGGTACATAGCAGATAATTTTCAGAGATCATTCCCCAAATATGACAAAAAGAGTTTCCAATCTGAAATACTGTTTAAGTAAGAATAAAGAAAATATAATATACTCCTAACTTAATAGTATAAAATCATGTATATAAAAACATATACATATGCCCAACCAACCCCAACTTTTGTGTTTCTATAGTCCAAACCTTGAAAATCATATTCTCTCCAAAACTGAGAACTGATTCATTAGATTATGATCACAATTTCACAACTCCAGTCAGGGGAAAAGAAAAAGTCCTATTTATTCTAGATGACTCTCTAAAGAACTTAATTGGAATGCCTAAGCTACTAGCTTTTCTCTTCTGATTCACCCAGATTTCTCCAATGACTAATGTTTCGATGATAGTTATTCTAAATAATGAGTTAGTCACCATCTCACAAAGTTCTCATCAAGGAAAACAAGCTCTAATGATACAGTAAGTACATGATAATTGAACTCCAACTCTTGGCAATGCAAAATTGCTACAAGGCTTGGTTTTCATTTTGGTTTCCGTCACTCAAAGTGTAACTGTTCTAGATTATGGGTGGAAACGGGAAGACAGTGCTGCATGAACAGGCACTGAGGATATAGCTTGCGGGAAAAGCACATGAATTGATACAGATTCCCGGTAGTAGCTGAATAGGAAGTCTCATAAATTAGAGAAAGACAGAAGCCACGGGTCCTGAGAAAGAGGCAGGCCAGAGGCATCCGGGGACCTTCCCCAATCTGCAGACTGTCAGGACTTAAAGAAAAGCAGGAAAGCAGGGGCAGAAGGTTGGAGTGTCAAGCAACGATAAGTAGCCAGTCAGTCAAACTGCTGAGAGCCCAGGGACAAAGCACGCAAAAGTCACGATTCTGCACAGCAGCAGCAGCAGCAAGGGCAGAATCCGGTTCAGTGGCAGCTGTCTCTGTTTCCCTCTCACCCTGGAGAGCCACTCCTGAGTGGACCCCACCTGCAGGCTGCAAGAGATGATAACAGAGAACAGCTGGCAGCATAACGAATGTGAGTGTGGGGAGCGGATACAATTCTCCAGCAAGGGATGATTTCCCTAAAATGCAGAGCTTCCTTGTAACATTATCCTCAAGGTCCACATTCTTGGTCCATGCCACAGACAAGACCATGTTATCACGAACACCTTTGTGCCCGCCTCCAAGAACTCAAAACCTCCTTGGAGGAAGTCCAAGATGGGCCAGTGCCCATTTCTAGCCCTGCGGATTTCATGTTATGGTGTAGTTCCACCCTATAAATATGGAATTCTCAGTGAAACCATATGCGATCATATGGCAGTGTGTACATGACACAAAAGCTGTGTTTATCTGACATGAACAATGTGGGGAAAATGACAATCCCGTTTGCCACCTGGGTATGAGTTCCAAGAAGAAAAACATGTGTATGTTTGGAATTACGTGGAGACAATCTGAATGATAGACTCCTTTTCACTTCAGTACATAACCTAGATGTAACCTTAAGCTAAGGCAGGAAAATTCATGTTTAGAAAGGGATTATTCTCAAAAGCCTCTAAATAATTAATCTGGCCAGGTGCGGTGGCTCAAGCCGATAATCTCAGCACTTTGGGAGGCCGAGGTGGGTGGATCACCTGAGGTCAGGAGTTGGACACCAGCCTGACCAACATGGAGAAACCCCATCTCTACTAAATATACAAAAAATTAGCCCGGTGTGGTGGCGCACACCTATAATCCCAGCTACTTGGGAGGTTGAGGTAGGAGAATCGCTTGAACCTGGGAGGTGGAAGTTGCAGTGAGCCGAGATTGTGCCATTGCACTCCAGCCTGGGCAACAACAGTGAAACTCCATCTCAAAAAAATAATAATAGTAATAATTAACCTACTATAATTGGGGTGGGAAAAAGCTTAATTCTATACTGAGAGAAGAAGGGGTTTTATATGGCTTCACCTGGCCTCAGGTTTCCTCTGCTCATCAACTCCTCATCAAATAGTATTGGTCATGATAGACGAATGCATGCTAAAAACATATCTTGCCTTGAACAGATTCTATTCAATCATCCTTCTAACCCAAGCTAGCTTAAAGAGATTTGGGAGAAAGAAGTGGGAAAGGGTGGTGAAACCTGGACAATCATGGATGTTAATAAAAATGAAACCATCCCATGATGCCACATCAAGAGTCTTCAGTCAGAGACAATGCACCTTTTATGCTCATATAAGTCCAATGATTTGATTTGTTGAAATTGTTCCCACTTGTATACCCTTTAGACTGCAAACTTCATATCGGCACTTGTCACTACCCCCAAAACAAGAACATTCTCTAAAACCTCATTAAACTGATTACATTTGAATAGTCACCATCTTTGTAATGCACAATCAAAACTATGGCTTTATCCCAATTTGTTTGCAGCTATCAAGACTTGTGATGTATACCCAGAACAATTGCCAACATTGTTGTCAAGAAAGTATTGTCGCCAAGAAAGTATTACAAAGTGTCCAGTCAGGGGCATGCCAACCGAAAAAGGAATTTCCCAGGACTGCCCCTGAGCACAAAACTTGTCCTCAATATTGAATTTAATTCATATAAATTTCCATATGACAGCTGCTAAATCCTTACAAGTATGCTGTCATGGCCCAGGGTTTTAGCAAAGTTCTAATCACCTGACTTGAGTCTTCCTCGCCTATGAGGTTTACAGTGTAGCTTTATCTATGGCAGGCAACCTTGTATAAAATAAAGGAAGTACTTAGAATATGTGACTTCCAGGAGAAAACAACTAGAAAATTAGTTTTCCTAAAATAATTCTATTTTCGGGTTGAGCATTTTCTTAAATTATATACAATACAGATAGCATGCTTCTCTGAGATACAGATTAAACTAGGCATTTTCCAAACAGCATCAGCAGGGAACCCAGTCAGTGGAAGGAAGGTTTTGCAGCCTTCAGTGGCCTCACATGCTATTTGGAAATCAGTAGAGCACTGGCTGCCCTGTGTAGCTGTGGTTGCTATAGGGATGGACTCCTGAGAGTATTCCATCTGCTACAAGAGGGACAGCTTGGAAACCCCTCACAGGTCTTTAGAAGAAATGAAGCAAACAAATACTCATTTGGTTGGGAAGACCAGTTTGACTAAGTAGCTATTTCAACAGATTTCAAGCACATGCATACCACAAATCTTTTGTTAATGTGGAAAAATCTTAAATTTCAAAATTAGTTGCAAAAATAATCCAAATTTCAGTCACTTTAAACACATGCATGTTATCCCAGCACAACATGTTGCAACTTCTTCATGTGTAATTTAGCCAATTTGCTTTTATTTATATGTTTAATCTACATTTTCCAGAACAATTAATATTAGCTTATAAACAAAATTAAGGGCTCATTTAACAGGCTTATTTTTGGAAACACAACAAAAGCAGACTTGAATGATAGGTAGATATGAAATGTGGAGGTCTCACCTATGCCAGAAAAAAAAAATCAAAGTTCACTGCAACTATCTTTTTACAATTGTCCCTCACTACTAACCAGAAAGATTGAGAGATAACCTGGACATAGGTTAATGTTATTTTGAAACTCACACATCAGTTCAAACTTAAAGAATTAAATAAGATCCAATGTGATGCATTTTGAAAAAGAAGAAAATTTTCTGCTTCTTAACCAAAAAGAAAACAAATCTCCTAAAGGTAAACTAGCCTGTTGGGTAATGATGTTTTGAAAATTAGAAAATATTTGAAGATAGGAGTGGGAGGGTTCACTACAGTGTGATTTTACAGACCTGTTAAAACAAGATTTTGCCTACTTATTTGGTGGTGAACGTTTAACAGCTGCTGATTAATGTAGTTTTCATTCTATATACATTTAAAATTACATGATGTAGCTAAGGCACCGGAACCTGGTTTGGATAAGCTGGATTCTTGAAGAGTTTCCTAAGGAAAGGGTGTATCTGAATGAAAAGCAACTTTTCAGAAGTTGTCTCTTGAGCAGCCTAACTATTCAAACGTATGACTGCAACACTTAAATGTTGTAGAATCCTGTTACTCAAAACAATTCCTCCGTACGTCTTCCGTAATAAACCTGTCCCTAGCAAAATGATCCTGTGGCTGAGGGGTTGAAGCGGCATGTGGGGAAGCGTGTCTACAGCATAACATTTTTGTTAAATCAAAGAAAAGATGAAATAGAAGAGAGATAAATTTCCATATACAACTGACAACCCAATCAGACAGCAGCTCACTAATCCCTGCACTTCCTCAGGGGGAACTGTGTCCTCTCCTTCTACTGCGGCTCACGTTGGGGGTTCCACCTTTGCCATTGCTTGCATGCCCACACCTTCCCCAGCTCCTGACCACCATCGAATTTAGCCATCATCCTTCTCACTTTCTCACGGTCTTCTCATGTTATCTAATTTCTGCTAAGTTGTTAACGCTCAATAGTGATATTCCTATAGCATTTCTCCCATTTGATATATTTGAAGGTTTGACCAGAAGCCTTACCTTTTATGTGCTAATAACTAACAAACGATATATTCAAGGCATCATACAGAAGAGACTGAGAGGAACTGTGGACCTAGATAAGAGAGCAAGAAACGTTTTCAGTCTCTCAAATTTTGCCACATGTAAGGTGATCTGTTGCACCTCAATGCAGGATTAGATCTTTGCTTACCTTGCATATACAATGTATAATTAACATATTAAATGGTAATTTATAGACTGAGTCATTTTAGAATCATTTAAGACATATTTCCTATGCAGATTTAACTACATATTTTACACTTTCCATTTTATATTTTTCATTCTCTGAAAATTCACAATCCACTTATGACTTAATGGAGTTTAAATATTTAATGGGTAAGGAAATCAGAAAGACAAGGCTTAAGATAAACAGAGCCTGGCAAGAGATGGCCAAGTCATTGGTCTGACAGCTTTGCAGACATGGAAGGAAGCGATTAGAGAAAGAGAAAATAGGCTAACTAGGAAGCAAATGAAGAAACAGATTTTGTGAGATTTTGTTTTGAACAGATATATTTGCCCTCTTTAAAAGTCAGAAGAACAACAGCAAAACAACCTTAAAAGAGGCTTGACACACCAAAGCAGATTAAGCAGAAATTCAGCTGTCACCAGTTCCTAGAATCAGAGTTAAAGCTAGGTGACCACCTGGATATAAAACCTTCCAGGGCTGGGCGCAGTGGTGCATGCTGATAATCTCAACACTTTGGGAGGCCCAGGTGGGAGGATCACTTGAGCCCAGGAGTTCATGACAAGCCTGGGCAACATAGTGAAACCTCATATATACATATATATGAGAGAGAGAGAGAGAGAGAGAGCTTAGTGGCTTATGTCAGTAGTCCTAGATACTTGGAAAGCTGATGCAGAAAGATCACTTAAGGTCAATAATTCAATGCTTCAGTGAGCTGTGATTGTACCACTGCACTCTAGCCTGGGTGACAGGGAGAGATTCTGCCAAATCAGGAGGACTTTCCAGGCCAGTAGGTGAATTTTTATTCATTTTGTGTGTGTGTGGAGGGGTAGGGGGAGAATAGTTTTGAGCAGAGGAAAATCATAAACTGATTTATATTTTAAGGGAAAATTTTAAAGTTTAGCATTATCTATGAGATCTCCAAATACATTTATCTAATGGGTTATAGAAAAATGTTAATTAAAATAATTACTTTATTGAAATAGATATGAAATAGTAATGAATGTCACAATTTGGTTGTGTCACAATTTGCTCTTCAGAAAGGGTTCTGAAGAATTTTTTTAAATCAGGTTTTCAACCTAAATTATCAGCCAAATTCAGATCAGTTTAGGGTTTTTGATGTTGCCAGGGCCCAGCAAGGGGGAAGCCATGGATTATCTAGACTAATGCTTCCATTTCACAGAGGAGCAAACTGAGTCCTAGAGATGCTTGTTTGGTAACACGAGAGATACAGGCAGAACTCAGACAGGACTGCAAAGCTCCTCATTCCTAACACATTTCCCTTTCCCAAGCATTGTTATACTTTGAATACCCTGAACACGTAAGTTGGAAAACATAAAGTAGATACAAATCAACCTGAAAGTCAAACTAAATAATATTTTGAAGGAGATCCATCAAGCAGGACCTTAAAGAGTTCTATTAGGGGCTGGGTGCAGTGGCTCACGCCTTAATCCCAACACTTTGGGAGGCCAAGGCGGGCAGATCACAAGGTCAAGAGTTTGAGACCAGCCTAGCCAACATGGTGAAACCCTGTCTCTACTAAAAATACAAAAATTAGCCGGGTGTGGTGGCGGATGCCTGTAGTCCCAGCTACTCAGGAGGCTGAGACAGCTGAGGCAGGAGAATCACTTGAACCTGGGAGGCAGAGGATGCAGTGAGCCGAGATCACGCCACTGCACTCCAGCCTGGGCGACAGAGCGAGACTGTTTCAAAAAAAAAAAAAAGAAAAAAAAAGAAAAGAAAAGAAAAAAGAGTTCTATTAGAATCTAGATATTTGTAGAGGATTTTTTGTTTGTTTGTTTCAAATGGAATAAATCAATAGAAGCCTGGAAACCAAAACTTTGGCTTCAAAGCCTCTCTTGGCAACTTTGACTTATTAATTAATATCTGCCACCTTTATTTTTGAGCTGTCAATTAGAGAAAACATTCAAGAATCTGTGTGAAAAATAGCCAAAAGTGAAATGCATGAAAGCATTTTCCAAGCGTCATCTCAAAACTAAAAGAAAAAAAATTGAAAAAAAAAAAGACAATGGAGTATAGTATATGAATTATTTTATAGATTAAAAAGTAATTAAAATGTATTTAGACAGCATGATTTTATTTATTTGCATTTAAAATAAAAAATATTGACTACATTGACAGGCAATATTTTAAAACCCTATTAAAGAAATAAATAAGCTAAAAACAGATGTCAACAAATCACTAACTACATCATAATAAATGAGCACAATTTTGTAAGGATTTTTATAAGGCAAAATGTATATTACAAGTAAATTATTGGTCGTCACAATAAATGATCATTTCCTAATCTAAATGCATACTCACCACTTCAGCACAGGACAGCCTAGAGAGCATCCAATTACAGAGATGAGCCAAAACTTCAAATTTACATTCAATATTTTATTTGTTATTTGTAATTAGATATGATGATTAATTTACTGACTACAAGAATGTTCACAACTGGTCTTACAAATATTTTAAAGCATATAATTTTCTCATAATGTGGATTTAAAGAAAGGTCATCTAGATTTGAAAGATTTCCAAGGTATGTTAAGCTTAAAATGACATATGGAGTATACTTTTTCTGTTAATCTATTTTTTCTGCTGTTAATTATGAAAATGGAAATAGAATTAGAAATGTTTACACAATATTTAGCATGTTTCTAAATGTCGGGGGAAAGTTCATTGTTTGCACAATGATATGGCTTGGCTCTGTGTCCCCACCCAAATCTCATCTTGTAGCTACCATGATTCCCATGGGTTGTGGGAGAGATCCAGTAGGAGATAATTGAATCATGGGGGTGGGTCTTTCCCGTGCTGTTCTTGTGATAGTGAATAAGTTTCACAAGATCTGATGGTTTTAAAAATGAGTTTCCCTGCACAAGCTTTCTCTGCCTGCCACTATTCATGTAAGATGTGACTTGCTCCTCCTTGCCTTCCACCATGATTGTGAGGCATCCCCAGTCATGTGGAAATGTAAATTCATTAAAACTCTTTCTTTTGTAAATTGCCCAGCCTTGAATATGTCTTTATCAGCAGCATGGAAATGCACTAATACATAGGCCAATGACTTACTTAATTACAGCCTTCTGTTTCAAAGATGAAATGTTCAAGCATTTAAGATTTTCCAGTAAAGACTGACATAACTCTAAAATTACATGGCATGAACACTCAATAACTTTCAGTCTTACCGTTTTTATTAATTATTTTAATGTATATAGCCTACTGATGTGAAGAGAGAAGGGAAATTACTTACAGAGATTATGGCAAAGAAGAATGATATATCGTACTTTCTGTACCATCAGGATATCAGTGTCATGTTTATGGTCTCAACTGATAGTATTTGTATCAGTATTATTACTATTTTTACACTACTAGTATTATAATAAATAAATTTATATAACTCTTTACAGGTCTTTAAGCACTTTTGTGCATCGTATTAGTCAGGATTCTCTGGAGAAACAGAACCAAGAGGCTATATGTGGATCTACTTGAGATTTACTATGGTACTTGGCTCAGTACTACGGAGGCTAAGATGTTCTACAACATGTTATCTGCGAGCTGGAGAACCAGGAAATCCAGTGGTGTAATTTTGTCTAGTCTGAAGGCCTGAGAATGAAGGCAGCCTATAGTGTAAGTTCTGGTCCAAGTTCAAAAGCCTGTGAGCCAGGAGCACCAATGTCCAAAGGCAGGAGAAGATGAATTTCCCAGCTCAAACAGAAAGAGCAAATTTGCCTTTCTCCTTCTTTTTGTATTTGGGTTAAGAGGGATTGGATGATAACAGCTCACATGGATGTTGGTGGATCTTCTTTACTCAGTTGACTCATTCATATCCTAATTTCCAGAAAGACTCTCAGAGATACACTCAGAAGTAATGTTTCACCAGCTCTCTGGGTCTCTGGATGTCCCTTAGGCCAGTCAAGTTGACAAATAAAATTAACCATCACATTTATATATATTCTGTCCTTTAATCCTTAAAACAACACTTTGGAGTAGACATTATTATCTTTTTACACATGAGGATACTGAAGTTGGGTAAGTAATTGGTATAATGAGGATTAAAATTGAGGTTCATAAAACTGCCATTTTTCTGATTGTTTAATGGGAGAGTTGTGATGGTTGTAATAGATGTGGGAATGCAGATATACGATCCACAGCACTTACATTTAAATAATTCATAATGATAGCTGGAAAGAATGCATTGGAAAGCCATTTGACAAATAAAGTATACTCAATTTATCAATTTAAAACTTTGGTTAATAAGTTATAACAAGGTTGTAGGATACAAGATTAATATATGAAAATTACTTTCCTATATGCCAACAATAAGCAATTGGAATCTGAAATTTGAAACATAATACCAGGCCAGGCACAGTGGCTCACACCTGTAATCCCAACACTTTGGGAGACCAAGGCAGGGGTATCACTTGAGCCCAGGAGTTTGAGACCAGCCTGGGCAATGTAGTGAGACCCCCATCTCTACAAATAATAATTTTTTAAAACCTAGCCAAGCTTGTTGGTGCATACCTGTGGTCCCAGCTACTCAAGAGGCCTAAAATTCTCTTTTTTTCTGTTGTGTCTCTGCCAGGCTTTGGTACCAGGATAATGTTAGACTCATAAAATGAATTAGGGAGGATTCCCTCTTTTTCTGTAGATTGGAATATTTTCAGAAGGAATGGTACACGCTCCTCTTTGTACCTCTGGTAGAATTCGGCTGTGAATCCGTCTGGTCCTGGACTTTCTTTGGTTGGTAGGCTATTAATTATTGCCTCGATTTCAGAACCTGTTATTGGTCTATTCAGGGATTCAACTTCTTCCTGGTTTAGTCTTGGGAGAGTGTATATGTCCAGGAATTTATCCATTTCTTCTAGATTTTCTAGTTTATTTGCGTAGAGGTGTTTATAGAATTCTCTGATGGTAGTTTATATTTCTGTGGGATCGGTGGTGATATCCCCTTTATCATTTTTTATTGCATCTATTTGATTCTTCTCTCTTTTCTTCTTTATTAGTCTTGCTAGCCGTCTATCAATTTTGTTGATCTTTTCAAAAAACCAACTCCTGGATTCATTGATTTTTTGGACAATTTTTTGTGTATCTATCTCCTTCAGTTCTGCTCTGATCTTAGTTATTTCTTGCCTTCTGCTAGCTTTTGAATATGTTTGCTCTTGCTTCTCTAGTTATTTTAATTGTGATGTTAGGGTGTCAATTTTTAGATCTTTCCTGCTTTCTCTTGTGGGCATTTAGTGCTATAACTGCTTTAAATGTGTCCCAGAGATTCTGGTATGTTGTGTCTTTGTTCTCATTGGTTTCAAAGAACATCTTTATTTCTGCCTTCATTTTGTTATGTACCCAGTAGTCATTCAGGAGCAGATTGTTCAGTTTCCATGTAGTTGAGCAGTTTTGAGTGAGTTTCTTAATCCCGAGTTCTAGTTTGATTGCACTGTGGTCTGAGAGACAGTTTGTTATAATTTCTGTTCTTTCACATTTGCTGAGGAGTGCTTTACTTCCAACTATGTGGTCCATTTTGGAATAAGTGTGATATGGTGCTGAGAAGAACGTATATTCTGTTGATTTGGGGTGGAGAGTTCTGTAGATGTCTATTAGGTCTGCTTGGTGCAGAGCTGAGTTCAATTCCTGGATATCCTTGTTAACTTTCTGTCTCGTTGATCTGTCTAATGTTGACAGTGGAGTGTTAAAGTCTCTCATTATTTGTGTGTGGAGTCTAAGTCTCTGTAGCTCTCTAAGGACTTGCTTTATGAACCTGGGTGCTCCTGTATTGGATGCATATATATTTAGGACAGTTAGCTATTCTTGTTGAATTGATCCCTTTACCATTATGTAATGGTCTTCTTTGTCTCTTTTAATCTTTATTGGTTTAAAGTCTGTTTTATCAGAGAGTAGGATTGCAACCCCTGATTTTTTTTTTTTGTTTTCCATTTGCCTGGTAGATCTTCCTCCATCCCTTTATTTTGAGCCTATGTGTGTCTCTACACATGAGATGGATCTCCTGAATACAGCACACTGATGGGTCTTGACTCTTTATCCAATTTGCCAGTCTGTGATTTTTAATTGGAGCATTTAGCCCATTGACATTTAAGGTTAATATTGTTATGTATGAGCTTGATCCTGTCATTATGATGTTTGCTGGTTATTTTGCTCATTAGTTGATGCAGTTTTTTCCTAGCATTGATGGTCTTTACAATTTGGCATGTTTTTGCAGTGGCTGGTACCAGTTGTTCCTTTCCATGTTTAGTGGTTCCTTCAGGTGCTCTTGTAAGGCAGGCCTGGTGGTGACAAACTCTCAGCATTTGCTTGTCTGTAATGGATTTTATTTCTCCTTCACTTATGAAGCTTAGTTTGACTGGATATGAAATTCTGAGTTGAAAATTCTTTTCTTTAAGAATGTTGAATATTGGCCACCACTCTCTTCTGGCTTGTAGAGTTTCTGCTGAGAGATCCGCTGTTAGTCTTATGCGTTTCCCTTTGTGGGTAACCCAACCTTTCTCTCTGGCTGCCCTTAACATTTTTTCCTTCATTTCAACTTTGGCAAATCTGACAATTATGTGTCTTGGAGTTGCTCTTCTCGAGGAGTATATTTGTGGCATTCTCTGTATTTCCTGAATTTGAATGTTGGCCTGCCTCACTAGCTTGGGGAAGTTCTCCTGGATCATGTCCTGCAGAGTGTTTTCCAACTTGGTTCCATTCTCCCCGTCACTTTCAGGTACACCAATCAGATGTAGATTTGGTTGTTTCACATAGTCCCATATTTCTTGGAGGCTTTGTTTGTTTCTTTTTACTCTTTTTTCTCTAAACTTCTCACTTCATTTCATTCATTTGATCTTCAGCCACTGATACCCTTTCTTCCACTTGATCAAATTGGCTACTGAAGTTTGTGCATGCATCACAAAGTTTTCGTGCCATGGTTTTAAGCTCCATCAGGTCATTTAAGGACTTCTCTACACTGTTTATTCTAGTTAGCCATTTGTCTAATCTTTTTTCAAGGTTTTTAGCTTCTTTGCAATGGGTTCAAACATCCTACTTTAGCTCGGAGAAGTTTGTTATTACCGATCACCTGAAGCCTTCTTCTCTCAACTCGTCAAAGTCATTCTCCATCCAGCTTTGTTCCATTGCTGGTGAGGAGCTCCATTCCTTTGCAGGAGAAGAGGCACTCTGATTTTTAGAATTTTCAGCTTTTCTGCTCTGGTTTCTCCCCATCTTTGTGGTTTTATCTGCCTTTGGTCTTTCATGATGGTGATCTACAGATGGGGTTTTGGTGTGGATGTCCTTTCTGTTTGTTAGTTTTCCTTCTAACAGTCAAGACCCTCGGCTGCAGGTCTGTTGGAGTTTGCTGGAGGTCCACTCCATACCCTGTTTGCCTGGGTATCACCAGCGGAGGCTGCAGAACAGCAAATATTGCAGAACAGCAAATGTCGCTGTCTGATCCTTCTGGAAGCTTTGTCTCAGAGGGGCACCCGGCTGTATGAGGTGTCAGTCGGCCCCTACTGGGAGGTGTCTCCCAGTTAGGCTACTTGGGGGTCAGGGACCCACTTGAGGAGGCAGTCTATCCATTCTCAGATCTCAAACTCCATGCTGGGAGAAGCATTACTCTCTTCAAAGCTGTCAGACAGGGATGTTTAAGTCTGCAGAAGTTTCTGCTGCCTTTTGTTCAGCTATGCCCTGCCCCCAGAGGTGGAGTCTACAGAGGCAGGCAGGCCTCCTTGAGCTCCACCCAGTTCGAGTTACCTGGCCGCCTTGTTTACCTACTCAAGCTTCAGCAATGGTGGACGCCCCTCCCCCAGCCTCATTGCCACCTTGCAGTTTGATCTCAGACTGCTGTCCTAGCAGTGAACAAGACTCCGTGGGCATGGGACCCTCCAAGCCAGGCATGGGGTATAATCTCCTGGTGTGCCGTTTGCTAAGGCTGTTGGAAAAGTGCAGTATTAGGGTGGGAGTGTTCCGATTTTCCAGGTACCATCGGTCACGGCTTCCCTTTACAAGGAAAGGGAATTCCCTGACCCCTTGTGCTTCCCAGGTGAGGCAATGCCCTGCCCTGCTCCGTGGGCTGCACCCACTGTCTGACAAGCCCCAGTGAGATAAAACCCAGCACCTCAGTTGGAAATGCAGAAATCACCCGTCTTCTGCATGGCTCACGCTGGGAGCTGCAGACTGGAGCTGTTCCTATTCAGCCATCTTGGAACCTCTGGCCGACAATTTCATGTATACAAACAAACTGAGCCTAAAGTTTATATAAAAATGGGAAGGTCTAGAATAGCCAAAACAATACTGAAAAAAAAAAAACTTAGATGAAGGACACTATTTTTTTACTATAAAGCTACAAAAATCAGGAAAGCCTGGTATTAGTGAGAGAAAGAATACATAGATCAATGGAACAAAATAAACAGTCCAGAAACAAACTCACAAATATAGTCACCTAATCTTTCAGGAGGCAAAATAAATTCAATGGAGAAAAGATAGTGTTTTCAATAAATAGTGCTGAAATAATTCAATGTCCATATAAAAAATAAATCCATAACAGATCTACCATCTTTCACCAAAATTAACTCAAAATGGATCATAAACCTAAATACAAAGTGCAATATTATAAAACTTATAGGAGAAAACAAAAGGGAAAATCTCTGTGACCTTAAGTTTGGTCAAGAGTTTTTAAATACAATATCAAAAATATAATCCAATGAAGAGAAAAATGGATAAATTAGACTTTATTCAAATTTAAAACTTCTGCTCTGTGAAAGGCCTTGTTAACAGAATGAAGTGGCCAAGTCACAGACTGGGCAAAATATTTGCAAAATCCATATATGATAAACAACTTGTATCCAAAATACACAAAGTATATAAGCTCAATAATAAGGAAACAAACAACACAATTAAATAGTAGACAGATGTACTGAACAGACACCTCACAGAAAATATGCATTTGGAAAATAATCACATGAAAATATGCTCAAAGTCAAATGTCATCAGAGAATAGCAAATCTAAAAACTACATAACATGCATGCATATGGGGATGGCTAAAATTAAAAAGAACCTGGAAATATACAATGCTGGTGAGATTGTGGAGTAACAGGAACTCTTCTGTGTTGCTAGTGGGAATGCAAAATAGAGCAGCCACTTTGACAGTTTTTCAGTCTTTTACAAAGGTAAACATGGTTTTAATATATGACCCAGCAATTAAATTCCTAGGTCTTTATCCAGTTGATATACAAACCTGTGTTCACAGAAAAACCTGCACACAAATGTTTACAGCAGCTTTATTAACAATCTCCTCAAACTGGAAGTAACCAAGATGCCTTTCAGTTGCTGAGTGAAAAAACAGTGGAACATCTATATCACACTATTATTTATCAATTAATAAAAGGAGATATCAAGCCATAAACAGACATGGAGCAAACTTAAATGCATACTGCTAAATAAATTAATTCAATATGAAAAGGCTACATATTATATGATTCCGACTCTATGACATTCTGGAAAACACAAAACTATAGAGACAGCAAGATGATCAGGTTATGATTCCAACACTATGACATTCTGGAAAATACAAAACTATAGAGACAGCAAAATGAACAGGTTTTGCCAGGAGTACAAGGCGGCTGGGATAAATAGGTGAAACACAGAGGACTTTTATAATATACAATTTTAGTAAAATTGTATATTATAAAAGTATAATATACAATTATATTATATAATTGTTGTATATAATATAATTGTATAATATACAACTTTTATAATATACAATTTAGTAAGTTGTATATTATACAAAAGTTGTATAATATACAACTTTTATAATATACAATTTAGTAAAACATACAATTTTAGTAAAATTGTATATTATAAAATTTTATATACGTTGGTATCACCTGAGGAGTATTTAAGAAAAGAGTAATTAGAGTCTGAAGGAGTGGAGTCTGGGCACTGATCTGGTTCTACTCATTTAACAAATTTATTTCCATTTATTAATTTATTTACAAATTCGTGATAGGCGGTGTTATGAGGACTGAACAGTCAATGCTGAATGAGGTAGACCTAGTTTATGTCCTCATGGAATCTCCAGATTTTCATAACTGTTCTAAGAGAAATATTTTTCTTAGATTTTAGAGTATCTGAAGTAGTAGAAGAGACCGATTTTGGTGACCAGGAGTGTCCAGACCCCAGTACTCAGCCTGCACTAAGGGTGAATGATATAAAAGACGTGTTGTACTCTCACAATCTAGGACCCTAGGAAAGACAAAGAATAAAACCAACTTTAATATGTTGTAATGAGTAATATAACAATGGCCACTTACAAAGTTTTATGGAATGCACAACAGAGAAAATGCTTGAGGTTACTGGGGAAATGTTGCAGAGAAGGTAAAACTTAAGAAATATACCAGGTGGAGAAGATAAGAAAGAGGATTTCAAGTAGGAGAAGGAGCAAAACTGATGAAATGCATAATGACCCATGCAAACAATCTATAGAAAATGTTTTACACAAAATTCTGTCATGACACATACATCATTGGTACACCTGCCTAAAGAAAAAGGGACTATTGGCCGGGCACAGTGGCTCACGCCTGTAATCCCAGCACTTTGGGAGGCCGAGACGAGCAGATCACGAGGTCAGGAGATCAAGACCATCCTGGCCAACACGGTGAAACCTCGTCTCTACTAAAAAAACAAAAAAAATACAAAAAAATTAGCTGGACTTGGTGGCGGGCACCTGTAGTCCCAGCTACTTGGGAGGCTGAGGGAGGAGAATGGCATGAACCCAGGAGGCGGAGCTTGCAGTGAGCCGAGATCGCACCACTGCACTCCAGCCTGGGCGACAGAACGAGACTCTGTCTCAAAAAAAAAAAAAAAAAAAAAAAAAAAAAGAAACAAAAGAAAAGAAAAAAGGACTATTTCTGATGTGTCATTGGCTAATAGATGAAATACTGAAGAGAGAACACACATTGAATCATGACATATCCAGCTCTCTGATTGTTATTATACATACTTTTTGGGGGTGGGGGATTGGCAGGTTACATTTGAACACAGAAAATATTTGAATGCATTCAGATTCTCTAAACTGCACATACTATGCACCTTGTATAAAATGAGGGTACATTTGGATTTGTATAAATTCAGCAAGATCAATAAATAGCATGTTCAGATTACCTTTAAAAGAAGAGTTTCTTATTAGAAGGAAATCAATAGGAAAACAGCGAGAAAGTGTGGGACAAAGCAAGGTGTCAGTCAAGAAGATGTAAACATTTTTAATAGAAAGGTTACTATAGGTGGAATAAAGATAATTTATACATAATCAAAAGGAAACAAAATATATTTTAAAAGCATTTTATGCATCTTACAATCTAATTTTAATACATAAAAGACTATATCAAATACTACATTATTAAAAGGTAACATTTTTCCTCTTAATAAATCATTGTACAAGTGAATTAAAGTCACTTGGCAAGCTAGTAGCTGTGTCCACATTAAAAATCACTATTATTCTTCACGAAGAATGTAGAAGAATTGGACCATAGAAAAAAACATTATGACTCTAATCATCATGTAGCCTTTCTACCTTTCTAAAGCATGTTTTACTTTGTGAGTCCCTTTCTAATGGCAATGATAGTTCATTTCTTTTTTTTTTTATACTTTATGTTCCAGGGTACATGTGCACAATGTGCAGGTTTGTTACATATGTTGGAACCAACCCAAATATCCATCAATGACAGACTGGATTAAGAAAATATGGCACATGTACATCATGGAATACTATGCAGCCATAAAAAAGGATGAGTTCATGTCTTTTGTAGGGACATGGATGCAGCTGGAAACCATCATTCTCAGCAAACTATCGCAAGAACAGAAAACCAAACACTGCATGTTCTCACTCAAAGGTGGGAATTGAACAATGATAGTTCATTTCTATCCAGCAATTGTTTTCTTTTTTTCTTTTTTTTTTTTTTTTTGCTTAACCCAGTTTGAGTTTCATTTCTGTCACTTGCAACTAAAATTGTCCTGATTAAAACAAGAGCTTCCCTTGACAATAGGACTTTGAAATAAACAGTAATGTGGCAAGATGTTAACAGAACGACTTATAAAATAATTATAGAAAAATTCAGGGCTGATAATATATAGCTATATAGGCATTAGGGCCAACATTTATTCTAATGGAATAACTAATTCTATTTAAATGTTTTGAATATCATCTCTAAATATAAACTTGAAGAAAAAGAAGCCAGAGAAGCAGGGTATGTAAATGTGAGAAAGCTTTGTAAAATATAAAGTGCTGTAGAATTATTAATTATTGATTATTTCTATCAGATAATCCACTGGACCTTGTACTTTTTCTTTCATTGAAAGTTTGATAAGAAAATGCATTTCCAAGAGGGATCAAGTCTCACTTACAAAGTTCAACTTTTCCAATTCATCAACCAGATGAGCGGGTTCTCTGGTCATTGGTGTGAGTCAACTGAAAACAAAAAGAAAGGCTAATTAATGCAAGGCAGAAATAGTGATAGCTTGTAGCCAGAATAGTCTATTGAATTATTCTAAGTACTCCTCTTTGAAACACATCTAAATAACTTTATCACTATCTCACTCATATCAAGGAAATTAACACTTCCCATGAAGTCAGACATTAACCCTATAATTTTTGATAACCTGTTCATGAGGTCACATCTACTTTCTCTTTCTGGATTAAGTGCTCTACTAGCATATTTATTTCATCTTTGTATTTTTAATCTAGAAAATATTACCAAATTTGCCTAATGATTCCTCTCCGTATATAATCTTTATGCATTCATACCTGTATGTGTAATCTTTGTAGTCTTAAACCATAAGGTAAAACCACCTTCAACTTGACATATACACGATCTCATTACCTCATCTAAAACTTTTATATTCTTCTTTATATTTCATTTATACCTTGTATTTACATATGAACACGTCCTTGTATTTTGCTTTTTGAAAGTCTTTTCATCACACTTTGCTTCTACTTTTACATTTCCATAATTTCTGATATAAATTCTGCAATTCAACCTTCAAATTGATACATAGGTTTCAATAACTTATACAGGATAAACATAATGTAAAGCCTTCTTATAACGTTGCTTGCTAACATAGTCTTCTCTTTCTAAAGTGCAGAGATCTGATCTGGTTCCCTAAGCTTTTATCCATGAAGATAAATGCCAACTTTAAGGAATTCAATGTACTTTCTTCTACAAACTGTGTACCATTCTAAACATATTTCTAATATGTACCTGAATCCTTGGGGTTCCCTCTATTCAACTTGGAAGACTGACAATAAGACCACCTGAGCCCTGTCTCATTAATGGTCAATACTCAGCCGGATTTTCAAGCTTAAAGAAACTGAAAATCAAACCTATAGCCTCCAATGTTGTATCCATGACACCTGACACTAAAGACACCAAATAAAAGCCCACATCACACATACAGGCAAAATCAAATAAAATGAATAGAGGAGTTTTCAAAAAAAGTTTTTAAGTCAGAGCAACATAATGATCTCAAATCTCAGACACTCTGGCAGGAGTTCAGATTATTATAAACACATGGAAGAAAGTACATGGTGGGCTTTTGTATATGAATTTATATTTTGCCTACACATGCAAGCAGTGGAGTCGAGTTCTGTTTCCACTGCAGTTCATGCTGTTTCTCCCTGCAGAGACAGAAAGCAAAAACTGGACCATGGGTGATTTATGTTTCCAGGCCTTCCAGTCGAAGATGCCCCAAGCTACTTTTAAGTCAAACAGCAGAAAAACAAATGAGGTCTCTGATGTTTTGTCTATAGAATATTGAAACAATTCATTGAAAAAATAAATACTTGCTCACATTGATTGTTCCGTATTGGAAAATATAGATGAGCACTTGCATAGGGACCTCTTTTACAGCACATATGTTTGTTTCCACTAGGAAACTAACCTTTTCAAGAAAAAGGCTTATGTCTGACGCTTATTTCTAATGTCTATATACCTAACAGGAAACTTGATTGCTAGTAAGTGCTCTATAATTTGCTATTTGACAAATGGATGGATGAATGAATGAATGAATGAACAAGTGGGTAAAACGTTGCTGTCATGAATCTTACCGTTAAACTAAATTCTGTTCATATTTTTATACCTAGTCTCAGTCAGTAACTTTTGTAACATGACAGTCTGCACAGAGATCAACATGCTAATGAGTATGGGTAAACATTTTAAAGAGCTTCAGAATATGAATATCGTGATGAAGAAAAAAAGTAAACACATCAAGCAGCCGAGTCTAGGATATACAGCTTATAGCTTTTTTTCCCTTAGTAATGAAGGAAAACGGAGAAGAAAGTATAAAAGGCTCATCTCCAGACAAATCAAATATGAGATGCTTGCAAGGATCTATTTAAAAAGGAAATTGTCTTCTGTGACCTTTGCAAAGTCCATGAAAGATAATATACTCAAGGTATCAAAAAGACTAAAGGTGTGTTTGCTAAGAATTAAGACTAGTGGCAAAGCATAATTTTACTTTCAAACTTCGTTTTGTAAAGAGACCATTTCACTCTGACTTATGAAACATTGAATTATAGGATACTCACGTGTCTTTGACCAACATAGAGGTCACACAATGAAAAGGATAACACCATATAAATATGCCATATTTTAGAGACAAGAGAGTATTTAAAAGACAATCAGCAAATTCTGACCTTTTGAAATACCCATTCATTTTTTAACAGTTTCAAAGCAGTGATGTACACTTCTGTTTTTATTCAAATAGAATCTTGTTAGTAATTAGGAGAGAAAACAGCACTTCCTGCACCTTCCAATACTGACAGGCTTTGTCCTATAATTCTACATGTTTATACACATAGACACAGAGACACACACACACACACACAAACTAGCAAGGATTAAAAAGTTTAAATTCTCTGAACTAAAAATTGCTAAACCAAAGCTCCTTGAAAAGTAGACTACACAAATTTTCTCACCTCACATGTCCTCCATAACTCATTTATTGAACAATATTTATTTCCAGCCCAATCTATGCCAGGAAGTGCTGTATGTGCTGGAAATTCAGCATTAAACATAACAGACAAAAATCCTTAGATGTAAGTATTGTACATTCTAGTGCAGAGGAGTTAGACAATAAACATCGTGACTAAGTAAAGCGTGTTGTACATCACTTCTTTGAATGAAAAAAAAAATGAATCATAGTAAGTAGATTGAAGTTCTGAGTGAGGGAGAATTTTTAATGAAATGGTTAGAAGGTGTGCAAGGGCTTGATGAAGCAAGGGATTTAGCCAAAAGGACATCTGCTAGTAGACTGCTCTAAGCAGAGAGAAGAGCCAGGGCAAAGGCCTTAAAATGGAATGTGTCTGCTGAGTTTGAGAACAAGAGGACAGCAGTATGGCTACAGGATCTGAGCAAGGGGAAGAATAACAGGCGATGGGTCAGAGCAGGAAGAGGGCCCCCACAACAGGTACAATTTTATAAGCTACTATAAGGACACGGTTTTACAGGGTTTTGAGCACAGGAATGATGTGATCTAACTTAAAACAAAACTTTCAACAATTTACATTGTCTGATTTACTAATGTTTCAAGTAGCATTTACTGCATTTCAAACCACCTAAACGTAGCGGCTTAAACCAATAAACATTTATTTAGATCAATAGAGCTAGACTGAGCTAAATTGTTCCTCCGTTAAGTCTCAGTAGGTCCGCTCATGCGTCTGTGGTCAGCGGCTGGTTAGGAATGTTGTCTTACTTGTGGAGTTTAGATGGTTGTCAGACTGGAAGACAGAGGCAACTGGACCATATGCGTTCCATCATCCATTAGACTAGACTGGAATTCTTCTTCTTATTGGGATTGCAAAGGTTTTCAAGAACAGAAACAGGACAAGTCCAAATGCACACATACTTTTCACACCTCTAGTCATATCTTACCATTAATAGCTTTTGTCTCATTGGCCAAAGCAAGTTCATAGGCTTCACATCTTGATAGAAGGAAAAGAATATTTGGCCATTTTTGGCAGTCCACTGAAGCTGATCTTAGACTACAGAGGAACAGGAATGAAGGCAGTGCAGGAATATGAGGGTTTTGCAATAATCCAGTGAGAGGTGAAGTCTTAGACAGAGACTGTAGCAGTAGGGCCTAGAAGAAGTGTTTTTGTTTTCTAAATATATTTTGAAGGTTGAGCCAAAAAGATATTCTGGCAAATTGGAACTGTGGAATGGGATAAAAAGAGGAGTCAGAGATAAACACAGCATTTTGACCTGAGCAGCTAGATAGATGAAGTTTTCATTAATTGGTAATAGCAAGTTTTAAGGTAAGTTTTGAAGTTCACTTTGTGACTAGTTAAGTTGAAGACATTCATTAAATAGCATAGGGAAAAGTTGAACTGAAGGGTATAATTTATACCAGAGTTAAGTGGTGCACTCAAGTCTGCAAATATAAATTTGGAAGTTGTCAAAAACCAGGCAAGACTAGATAAGAACATCAAAGGAATCACTATCAATAAATTAGAGTAAAGACAAAGGACTGAGCTATAGACACTCTAAAATTAAGAGTTCTGGAAAGAGAAGAGATCAGCAAATGAGACTATAAAGCAGTTGTCAGTGTGATAGAAAGTAAGCCAGAAGTATCTGTTGTTGTGGAATTTAAGTAAAGAAAAGTTTTCAAGGATGACAGAGTGTTCAACCACATGTCCAATGCAGCTGACAGGTCAAATAAAATGGGCACTTATAATTTCCTTTCGAGTTTTCAACATGGGTCAGATGACTGATGACCTTGAAAGAGCAGTTTCAGCGGAGTGATGGATTCAAGAAAAAATGTTTTGACAAAGGAGAAAAGGCAATAAAATACAGAAAAGGTAGTCATTTTAACAGACAGTGCTGAAACTACTGGATAGCTACATGCAAAAACAAACAAACAAACAAAATCAGAATCTAGACACAAACCATATACCTTTCACAAAAATTAACATGGATTATAGACCTAACTGTAAAACACAAAACTACAAAACTTCTAGAAGATAACATCGGAGATCATCTAGATGTCCTCAGATGTAGCAGTGACTTTTTAGTCACTGCTCTTACATTTAAGTCTTTGTTCCATTTCATGTTGATTTTGTATATGGTAAGATATAAGGGTTTAATTTCATTCTTCTGCATGTGGATGTCCAGTTTTTCCCAATACCATTTATTGAAGAGACTATCCTGTCCCCACTTTGTGTTATTGGCACCATTGTTGAAAAACAGTTGGCTGTAAATGCACGAATTTATTTCTGACTCTCTGTTCTATTGGTCTATGCGTCTGTATTTATGCCAGGACCATGCCATTTTGGTTATTGTCACTTTATGGTATATTATAAAGTCAGGCAGTGTGATGCCTCCAGCTTGGTTCTTTTTGCTTAAGATTGCTTTGACTTTTCAGAGTCTTTTGTGGACTCTGAAATTTTAGGACTATTTATTCTATTTCGATGAAGAGTTATTAGTATTGTGATAGGGATTGTATTGAATCCACAGATCACTCTGGGTGGGATGGACATGTTAACAATGTTAATTCTTCCAAACCTTGAACACGGGATAACTTTATGTTTATTTATGTCTTCTTCAACTTTTTTAACACTGTTTCACAGATTTTTAGTAGAGATCTTTTTTACCCTGGGTTTTTTTTTTTTTTTTTTTTTTTTTGAGAGGGAGTTTTGCTCTGTCACCCAGGCTGGACTGCAGCGGTATGATTTCAGCTCACTGCAACTTCTGACTCCCGGGTTCAAGCGATTCTCCTGTCTCAGCCTCTGAGTAGCTAGGACTATAGGCACGTACCACCACGCCTGGCTAATTTTTGTATTTTTAGTAAACATGGGGTTTTGCTATGTTGGCCAGGCTGGTCTCGAACTCCTGACTTCAGGTGATCCACCCACCTCGGCCTCTCAAAGTGCTGGGATTACAGGCATGAGCCACTGTGCCTGGTGCCTTTTAAATTAAATTTACTCTCAAGTATTCATCTTTTTTGTAGCTATCATAAACAAATTGTTTTCATGATTGCTTCTTCAGATAGGTTGCTATTTATAAAAATGCTACTGATTTTCACATCCTGCAATTTTACTGAATTTACTTATTACTTTGAATAGGTTTTTTCTGGTAGAGACGTTGGGGTTTTCTGTATAAGATCACTTCAGATGCAAACCAGGACAATTTGACTACCTTCTTTCCAATCTGAATGCCTTTTATTTCTTTCTCTGGCGTAATTGCTCTGGCTAGGACTTCCAGTAATATATTGTATTGAAGTGGCAAGAATGAACATACTTGTCTTTTTCTGGATCTTAGAGAAAATGCTTTCCTTTTTTTCTGATATGATATGTGGATTTGTCCTACATTGCCCTTATTATGTTAAGATACATCTTTTATATGCATAATTTGTTGACAGTTTTCAATGTGAGATGTTTACTTTTGTCAAATTCTTTTCTTCATCTATTGAAATAAGCATGTGGTTTTGGTCCTTCATTCTCTTAATGTGATGTATCCAATTTTTGACTTGCCTATATTGAGCCATCCTCCCATCCTTGGGATGAATCCCACTTGATCATGATGAATGATCTTCTTAAAGTGTTGTTAAATTTGTTTGCTATTATTTTGTTGAGGATAATTGCACCTAGGTTCATCGGGGATATTGGCCTGTAGATTTTGGGTTTTGTTGTATGCAGTTTTGGCCTCACAAAATGAGTTAGGAAATATTCATTCCTCTTTAGTTTTGGGGAAGAGTTTGAGAATAATTTGTATTAGTACTTATTTAAAAGTTTGGTAAAATTAAGCTGTAAAGCCATCTGGTTCTGGACTTTTCTTTTTGATGGGAAAACATTTATTACTAATTCAATCTCTTTAATTGTTATTTGTCTGTTCAGATAAGATATTCTAGTCTTTGTAATTCAACTTGGTAAGTTGTATGTGTCAAGGAAGTTATCCATTTCTTCTAGTTTATTAAATTTGTTGGTTTACAATAGTCTTTTATAATCTTTTGGATTATGTGGTATCTGTTGTAATGACTTGGTTGTCATTTATGATTTTATTCACTTGAATGTTTTTCTTAGTCTAGGTAAAGGTTTGTTCATTTTGTTTTTTCAAAAAATAAGTTCTTAATTTTGTTGATATTTTCTATCATTTTTCTAGTCTCTATTTTATTTATTTCTGCTCTAATCTTTATTATTTCCTTTCTTCTACCAATTTTGGTCTTTAGTTTCTTCTTGTTTGTCTAGTTGCTTGAGGTGCAGCATACGGTTTTTTGTTGAATTGTTCTTCTTTAGTATAGACATTTATCGCTATAAACTTCCCTCTTAGAACTGCTTTTGCTGCATTCCGTAAGTTTCAGTATGTTGCGTTTCATTTTTATTTCTCCCAACATATTTTTTAATTTCACTTGTAACTTATTCATTGATCCATTGGGTTGTTCTAGAGTATGTTACTTAACTTCCATATATTTGTAAATTCTCCGAAGCTTCTCCTGTTATTGACTTCCAGTTTTACACCTTGTAGTCAGAAAAGATACATGACACGATCTCAATCTTCTTAAATTTGATAAGACCTATTTATGAGTTAACATATGATCTGGCCTAGAGAATGTTCCATATCCACTTAAGAAGAATGTGTATTCTGTAGCTGTTGGATGAAATGTTCTGTAAATGTCAGTTAAGGCCATTTCGTCTACAGTATAGTTTAAGTCTGATGTTTCTTCATTGATTTTCTGTCTGCGTGATCTGTCCATTACTAAAAGTGGGGTACTGAAGTCCCCTACTATTATTGTATCACAAACAATATCTCCCTTCAGATCAATTAATATCTGCTTTACATATTTAGGTGTTCCAGTGTCGAGTGCATATATATTTAAAATTGTCATATCCTCTAGCTAGGTTGACCCCTTTATCACTATATAATGACCTCCTCTGCCCTTTTTACAGTTTCTGATTTAAAGTCTATTTTCTTTAATATAAACATAGCTACTCCTGCTTTCTACTGGCTTCTGTGTCATGAAATATCTTTTTTCATCCGTTTACTTTTAGTCTACGTGTGTTCTTACAGGTGAAATGGGTCTCTTTTAGGCAGAATATAGTTGGGTATTGTTTACCTATTCATTCAACCATTCTATGTCTTTTGATTAGAGAATTTAATCCACTTACTCTGAAGGTAATTATCGATAAGTAAAGATTTACTATGGCAATTTTGTTGCTTGTTTTCTTGTTGTTTTGTAGAACTCTTTTTCCTTTCTTTCTCTCTTGCTAACTTCCTTTGTAATTAAGTGATTTTTCTCTAGTGGTATGTTTTAATTCTCTGATTTTTATTTTTAGTGTGTCTACTATAGGTTTTTACTTTGTGGTTACCATAAAGATTATGAAAGTTTATTTCACTCCCCCAACATTTTGAATTTTTGGTGTTACAATTTACATAGTTTATATTTCATATCTCTTAATACATCATTGTAGTTATTACTATTTTAATAATTTTGCCTTTTAATCTTCAACTGAAGTAAGTGATTTGTATACCACCATTACAGTATTAACCTTTTTCCCATTTGCCTGAAGAATATTCACCAGCAGCACTTGCAGCTTCAGTGTTTACCCTGATATAACTTTGCCATGATATATCTAGCTTTTATTATTATTTTTGCATTGCTCTAGTATATTGACTTTGAAAACAAAAGACATCATTTTATTTATAGCATTCTGTTTTTAGTACTGGTATTTCCATTTACAAAATATAGTAATTTTCAATTGCTGAAAATATCAAATCCTAGAAAATGTAGCATTCCTACATGTGATGTTAACATCCTTCTTGAACAGTTGTTGGCCAAAGATTCGTCTGATGAATCCAATTTTTCTGAAACAGACGATTCTGATGATTCAGACATTCTGATGTTAGTTCTGTTTAGAAGTAACTCCAAGAACAGTTTTTATATTATATTTTCACAATGAAAATCAGTCAGATTTGCTTCAGCCTCAAAGAGTGTGTTTATGTAAAATTAAATGATTGCTGGCAATAAGCTGTACTTTTTTTCTAAACAGGAAAAGGGTTAAGTATTCTGAATATGATTGTTTACTTACTTTTACCAGGGAGTTATACATTTTCAGATGTTTTTGTGTTACTCATTAGTGTTCTCTTCTTTCAGTTTGAAGAACTCCCTATATAGCATTTCTTGTAAAACTGTCACAATGATAATAAAATCACTCAGCTTTTGTGTATCTGAGAAAGTTTGTTTGTTTTTGTTTTTGTTTTATTTTATTTTATTTTAAATTCTGGGTTATATGTGCAGGATGTGCAGGTCTGTTACATAGGTAAATGTGTGCCATGGTGGTTTGCTGCACCTATCAACCCATCACCTCGGTATTAAGTCCAGCATGCAAAAGCTATTTGTCCTGATGTGCTCCCTTCTCCTGCCTGCCCCCCACCAACAGGCCCAAGTGTGTATAGTTCCCCTCCATGTGTCCATATGTTCTCATTGTTCAGCTTCAACTTATAAGCGAAAATATGTAGTGTTTGGTTTTCTTTTTTCTTTCTTTTCTTTAAATTTTACTTTAAGTTCCTGGATACATGTGCAGAATGTGCAGGTTTGTTACATAGGTATATATGTGCCATGGTGGTTTGCTGCACCTATCAACCTGTCATCTAGGATTTAAGCCCTGCAGGCATGAGGTATCTGTCCTAATGCTCTCCCTCTCCTTGGTCCCCACTCCCCAAAAGGCCCCAGTGTGTATTGTTCCCCTCCCTGTCTGTGTCCATGAGTTCTCATTGTTCAACTCCCACTTATGAGTGAGAATATGCAGTATTTGGTTTTCTGTCCCTGTGTTTAGTTTGCTGAGGATGATGGCTTCCAGCATCATCTATGTCCCTGCAAAGGACATGATCTCATTCTTTTTTTTAATGGCTGCATAGTATTCCATGGTGTATATGTACCACATTTTCTTTATCCATCTGACAAGGTCTAAAATCCAGAATCTACAAGGAACTTAAACAAATTTACAAGAAACAAACAACCCCATCAAAAAGTGGGCAAAGGATGTGAACAGACACTTCTCAAATGAAGACATTTATGCAGCCAACAAACATATGAAAAAAGCTCATCATCACTGATCATTAGAGAAATGCAAATCAAAACCACAATGAGATACTATCTCATGCCAGTCAGAATGGCAGTTATTAAAAAGTCAAGAAACATTAGATGCTGGCGAGGCTGTGGAGAAACAGAAACGCTTTTACACTGTTGGTGGGACTATAAATTAGTTCAGCCATCTTGGAAGACAGTGTGGTGATTCCTCAAGGATCTAGAACCAGAAACACCATTTTAACCAGCAATTCCATTACTGGGTACATACCCAAAGGAAAACAAACCATTCTACTTTAAAGACACATGCACACATAAGTTTATTGCAGCATTATTTACAATAGTATCTGGGAAAGTTGTTATCTCTCCTTTCCTAAGGACAGTTTTTTGGGGTAACATGTTCTTGGTTGGCAGTTTTTTCCCCTTCAGCACTTTGACTATGACATCCCATTCTCTCCTGACTATAAGGTTTCTGCTGAGAAATATGCCATGTATACTGGAACTCCCTTATATTGTATTTGCTTCTTTTTTCTTGCTCCTTTCAGAGTCCTCTCTTTGTCTTTAATTTTTGATAGTTTGATTATAATATTTCTTGGGGTAGTCTTATTTGGACTGAATGTGATTTGGACTAAGTAATAGTTAACCTTCCTGTATCTGGATATTTATATATTTCTTCAGGTTTGCAAAATATTCTGCTCTTATTTCTTTAAATAAGTTTTCTACCCTTTTATGTTGCTATTATCCTTCTCAAACTCCTTTGACTCAGATATTTCCTCTTTTAATGTTGTTCCATAAATCCTGTAAGCTTTCTTCGTTCTTTGCATTCTTTTTTTTTCTCTCCTCTGACTGTATATTTTCAAGGTATTTTTCTTTGAGTTCACAGATTCTTTCTTCTTTTTGATTAATTCTTCTGTTGATATTCTGTACTGCATTTTTCATTTCATTCATTGTATTTATCAGCCCTTGAATTTCTGTTTTTTTATATTACTTCAATCTTAAATTTCTCATTCTAGCCATTTATTATTTTTTCTTGTTTTGTTTAATTGTTGCTCTATATTTTATTGAAGTTTATGAGCCTCCTTAAAATAGTAATTTTGAATCTTTGCCAGGCTGTTCATACATCTGCATTTAATTAGGGTCAATCACTGGCACTTTCTTTTTTCCATTTGGTGATGTCATGTTTCCCTGATTATTTTTGATTCCTATGGACATGCTTTCATGTCTGCACACTTGAGGTTGTTGGCACTTATTCCAGTCTTTCCATATTGGCTTTGTCTAGGAACACCCTTCAACAGTTAACCTGTTCAGAGATTCCGGCCATCTGGCATAATCTCTAAGCTCAGGACTGCTGCGGCTGATACAGTGCCATGCTAGACTCCTGTAGCAATTGAGGCTGGCATGGAGCTGGGGTGTGCCCAAAGCCCAAGCTAATTGAGGACTGTCTGCCACTAAGGGTAGTCTAGAGCCCAAGGTCATTGTAGTTAGTCAGTGGAATGTGGACTGGAGATCAAGTCTAACTCATAGGGCCTATAGTTTTCCACCTGGTGCTATGGCAGGTCTGGAGGTTCAGTCTACATGTCCCAGGCAAGATTCAGGTTCCATATATGTCTGCTCAGTGCTGGGTTTTACTGTAGTGATCCCAGTACTATTGTCCAAATTAAACTCCCATGCTCGCTTTTCTCCTTTCTTCTAATCCTACTGTATCTCTCTCCATGCTGTGCTGCCTAGGGTGAGGGAAAGAGTGATGGAGGTAATATAAAACTGTCACTCCTACTCTCTTCAATGTCTTTTCAAATTATTGTGCTATAACCAGGTACTGTAATCTCTGACCTGCTTTCTTTCGTTCTTGCGAAAATATTTTTGCATGTGGATAGTTGTTGAAATTGATGTTTCTGCAGGGAACAATCACTGGAGAGTCCTATTCTACCATCTTGCCCTGCCTTCCCATATTATTGCAGTTTTAATTTATGTTGCTTTAGTGACAATTGATGTCATCTCATTAATGACAATTGATGAGAAATATTCTTATTTGTCATTTGTACATAGTCTTTGATAAGGTACCTATTTAAATTTTTTGCCTGGTTTTTCTACACTATTTTCTTTATATAGGTGCTAGGTCCCCAATATCATGATTAGATGAGGTCAGAAACAACGAAAGGATGCAGGAGTGACCTCATTTACTTTTATTCCCAAAGTGGGAAACATTTTTTCCTATATCCACAACTTTGGACTATATGGAAAGGTCCTGGTCCCCAAAGGACCAGGAGGCACTCTTATCAAGGGACATAGCAAGAGCACACTGAACAACAAGCTACTGTAGCCATGCATCACTTCTTTTTTATTGTGTCCCAGGACTAGTAGGCAAGAAGAAGAGTCATCATCTTGGGAGAGCAATTGACCCTGATCTGCAGAAGGAGACAAAGCTGCTGTCACACAGTGGGGCAGGAAGAAATAAATGTGGAATAGAGGTGTTCCACCTGCTTGCCTGCAAACACTTAATTAACCAGCTGTGGCTATGAGGACAAGAGCAGCAGCACCAGCCTTAGAAACATATCGTTCCAGGGTCTCGGAATTTCAGGTAAACCATCAAGATGTGCAATGATGGTGGCTGAGGGCAAGGGGAATGTATAGTGAGGAGAGGTGCAATGAGTACCACTTGGAGACTTAAGATCAACTATAGTTGGGGGAGAGGAGTTCTAGTTCATCCCATTAATTTCCTGTAAAAGGTTCTTCCCACTGGAATTCTGGAGAGCTGCTTCCATTCCATTTCTGAATGGAAAATTGGATCTGTGCAGATAAAGTCTACACTGTCAACCATGGAGGGACATAGCTGGGATACCCCTTGAATAAACTATGACATTCTGCTATAGGAAAGGAGTTAGCTGACAACCACCATTTTCAGAGCCTTCAAAGTTAACCTTAGTTTCAAGTTCCTTCCAAGTAGTAACCAGCCAATGACTGAGCATAGCATGTATCCTGGGACCATTTCAGTCCAATGCAGGACCCTCCAATAGAAGGTCATGGTTCTAGGGTTTTCTTTTGGGTTAGCTGAGACTTTGTCAAAACTACTTCACCATCTGAGGCTCTCCTACCCAATTCCACTTTTTCTCTTTTCACATATATTAGATTTGCATTGCTTTCCGAAGGCTTTAGCTGTTTAGTTCTACTCCATTCTCCGTTATATTTTATAAATACTACTCTACAACAAACCTCTTGCCTTTCTAGATCTGTCTCAGCTTCTGCTTTTACAAGAGATAAACTGAAAAATCAATCCATCAATAGAACACACAAACATATATAATAATAATTAAAATGAATCATCTTTAATGTTTTGTTAACTTTTAGTCATAAAAATATCTTTACATTAAAAATAATTTCTTGTGGAGGCCGAAAGAATGAGGGTCGTGATCAACTCAGTATTCCACTGGAGACTATATGAGTAAACAGCAAACTGTTTCTCATAAATGCAGAATGTTGGCAAACTGACAAACTGCGTCTGCCACCCAGAAGGAGTTCTGAGGGCAGTCATGACCCAGACACAAGTGTTTCTTGTGATTAGGCACATCTGAAGCCTGTTAACAATAATGTGATCAATTAGGCAGCTGACCAATCATTACTTCCTTCTCCTTGCTCTTGTTACCCAATAAATAGGAAGAGCTGTAGAAGCTCAGAGGCTGCCTTTGCTCATTAGAAGCAGGGAGTCCTTTTCTTCTTTTCTTCTTCTCTTCTTCTTCTCTTCTTCTTCTCTCCTTCTTCTCTCTTTTCTTCTCTCTTCTTCTTCCCCTGGCCCTTTCCTCACAACAATTTCTTTTGTTTTTTGTTATTTCTATGCTTGTCCCTTTGTTCAGTCTCATGACAGTCTCAAGTAGTAACAGTAGTAACTGTCATAGTGATGGTCTCAAGTAGTAGCAGTACAAGTCTGAAACAATTTCTTGCTGTAAATATCTGTCAAATATTTAACTATGTTGTAGCTTGATTTATTATTTCTAAATATGTTGGCAACTAGTATATATGTATCCCTGTTGTACTATTGCTCTTTACCCCATAAATACGAGAAGTGAATGGGATTAGGAGAGAGAAAGATGGCAATATTAACATTATATTACAAACAGAAAGAAAATGTTCACCAAAGTCCATTGTCATATTTTATAGATGGTTTACCTTCTACCAGCCATACTCAATCCATGGAAATACTCAGACAGTCACATCAGAAATAACTTTCTGTGAGATTTCAGGCAAAGAAAGATCCATACAGGATTGAATCAGGGATGCCTATTCCTATTAATGAATCCGAATTTTCTTCGAAACTACTTTGTGCCTTATACTACAGCAGGTGCTGTGAGCATCCATAAAATGTATGAATCAGTACTTATACAAAAAAAAAAAAAAAAAAGCTTAAAATCTGGCTGGAAAAAGAAGCTGAAGAAAAGTCAGTCACCCAATTAATGAATGGTGAGAGACAGAGTTGGGACTCCAGTACTGAGTGTCATTATACAAACAAATGTGAAAATTGATCTGTTGAATTAAAGTGACACCTGCGCATAAATCAGCATAATGCACCGATACGATGATGTGCACAGCGTCAGACGTGGCACACACCCTCCATCTCCTTGAGGAATACAGTGGCCAGCCCTGACAAATTTGGTAACTATCCAACAATGCCCTCTTTATTTCCAAATCCAATATATGGCCACACCCTTATGCTCAGGAGAAGTAGGATTCAGGCAGCATGCACGAAACCTTCCTTCACCCTGACATTAGTCTTCATATTCATCATCTCAGGAATGAAAATGAATTTGCCTCCAAATGATTCAAGACCCCTATAGGAAAGGTTGCTGGTAATGGCATCTTTTTGCTGACTGCAGTAGAACTATTTCCAGATATGAGCACTTAGTTATCTCACAGTAAGTGAATTAAATTTGAAATCCCTTTTATTAAAGCAACCAAATAGCTTTAGTGTCCAGTCAGTACCAAACCCTGTTTCTAGCAGCTCCTTTGCCAATGCCCCCCACCACCACTCTGCAGGGAACATGAGCAGAAGACTCTTATCAGGAATCCCTGGCAGCCCTTTTGCCCAAGCTCCACTGGCTCCCTGTACAGCTTATAAACATTTCCCAAATATGCGTCCAAATCTGAAATTACATGACCATCTATTTTGGTTCACAAAATATCCAATGAATATTTCTCTGTTAGCAAAGAGGGCATTGAATGATGCAAACTTTAAATGCTGCAAGTATACTATATATCACTGATCTTCTTTTCTTCATCTGTTGAATTCATAGGAGGGACAGAGACCATTGTAGGTGTTTTTTGAAGTGTTGGTTGCATTTTCTGTGTAGAACTCTCTCTTAAGTCCTGCTGCTGTATATAATCATTCAGAGAAAGGGTAACGAGCAGAAAAGCTTTAGGGTTTTACTATACAAAATAGTTTACTATTAACTATATTCCAATTAGCTGTCAGACTCTACACACTTTTGTGAAGTTCAGTCTTTTTGGCTAAAATCTAAAGCAAGCCAATGCAGTATACTAGAATGGTTGTAGCTCCTGAACTCAGACAGAGGCTAGCTGTATAAATTTCAATCTTTCTAATCCATGTTTGCCTATTGTAAATTGGCACTGTTAACCCTAAACCAGGAGAATTATTGTTAAGTTTAATAATATGATTTTAAAATGCCAACACAATGTCTAATATTAAATGGTGTTACAATTAGAAATAATAATAACTGGCACATATTAGGTGCTAGGCATCATGTTAAATGCTTTCCTCATTTCAACACATTTAACGTATTAAGAACTTTAGAATGTAGATACACCTATTATCTTAGGGTTGCCAGATTACATACAGGATGACTTGTTAAATTTGAATTCAGATAAACTGTGAAATTTTTAGTATAATATATCCCAAATGTTGCATGGGATATACTTTTACTTCTTAAAAGACCATTGTTTATCTGAAATTCAAGTTTAACTGAGTGTTCTGTTTTTCATTTGCTAAATCTGGCAACCTTTATTATTCCCATTTAAGATATCTAGACATGGAGTGCTGAAGAGACTTGCCCAGGGTCACAGAGCTAGCACGCTGCTAAAAAGAGATTCAACTCCATGAGAGTGTCTTCAGAACCAAGGCAATGAAACCTTATACAATACTACCATAATCTCCATTACTATACTATACTAGAGTAAAAAAGTCAGGCAGCCCAGCTTTTTCTGTACGTTTACTCAAGATGCCAAAAGTACAAGTCTCTGCCTCTTCCCAGTATGGGATTCCCGATATACATGATTCCCTTCTGGGTAATGACACCAGTGAAAAAAACAGGAGGGATCAGCGAGTCAAACTTTCTATAGCATGTATTACATGTGCCAAATTGACCAAAGCCAATAGGATAAGCAGGAGGCCATTCATACAAGGAAACTCTCCTTGATCTGCTGCTTTTCCAACATTCTACCACAGCCCCACATTCATGGGGCCAATCAAACACACCCAACGCTATTATTGGCTAAGTTACTAAATAGTAGTGTTGATATGGTTTGGCTGTGTTCCCACCCAAATCTTATCTTAAAGTGTAGTTCCCACAATCCCCATGTGTTGTGGGAGAAACCCTGTGGGAGGTCATTTAATCCTGGGGGTGATTACCCTCATGCTGTTCTCATGATAGTGAGTGAGTTCTCATGAGATCTGACGGTTTTATAAGGGCTTTTCCCCCTTCTGCTTGGCACTTATCCTTCCTGCTGCCATATGAAGAAGGATGTGTTTGTTTCCCCTTCCACGATGATTGTTTCCTGAGGCTTACCCACCCATGCTGAACTGTGAGTCAATTAAATCTTTTTCCTTTATAAATTATCCAGTCTCAGGTATGTCTTTATCAGCAAGATGAGAATCAACTAATACAAGTGCTGAGCCCCAAACAATTCTGTATATTTATGAATGAGCATTGATCTGGAATATCCTTCTTCAGTTTGAAGAAATGCAGCAAGAACCAAAAACACTTAGCAACTATTTTTAATTTGTGATATTGGGTTTCATACTAATCCTTGACCAATGCTAATAACTGTATAATAGATGTATCTGTAATTCTTTCTCAGTAGCAAAATTGGGTCAACTGAGACATGCAGTATGTATTCTCTTGGTACAATATTTCTGTTATATCTCAAATAAGCAATCACTGAGGAGGAGAAAAATTTTAAGAATAGTGTGTTGGTAAATGTGATACTTCCTACAACTGCTGAGACTGTAGTAAATTGCTCTTTAGCCCTTCTTTTTGCATTTAACTTTGTTTGGTACAGCAACCTGTCAGAGTAGCTCTTCCCACATTGCTACAAGCATCTTGTAGTCATAGACTCTCTTTGTAATGAAGAAGGTGAGTCATTAATGTGGGTTGTTTCTTTGACCTTGGAAAAAAATATGAAATCACTGGCGTAAGGAAACAACACAAAAATTTCACCCACAGGAGGTCTGCTGGTTCTGCCAATTGTGATTAACTACAAACTGGCAGAAAGGGAGTAGAATATGCCAAGAAAGATTCAAATCCCATTCTGTGACTTGTTCAGTCACAAAAGGGAAATGACCATTTGTTCTAGCCTCCTATGTTGTATTTTCTTTTGCTAGAGGCAAAAACCACAAACTAAAGCCAACACAGATATTTCTGTCTCTCTTCTGTGTTCTTATAGATAATGTTAATTATAGCAACTTTATCTAAAGAATTGGCTGACATTGAGATAGTCCTTTAACCTCACAAAGAGCTTCATAGGCATTGAGTAGATTTTACTATGTTTGAGAAGCAAATTATGTGCCAAGGCACACTGATTATTCATTTCCAGCCATTAACAAGAAGTCCTTAGCTGGGAGTCCTAGGGTCTTAGCTCTTTTTCTACTCCTACCTGAGACTTTATGTTTAATTTTGGACAAATCATTTAAAGGAGTTTTTCTGGAGTGTGTCTATGCAGACAACAGACATATATTTTCTAATCATATGTATTGTAGGTGGAATCTTGTCCCACAAAAAGATATCATAAAGTCTTATCCCCGCTACCTGTGCATGAGACCTTATTTGGAAATAAGATCTATGCAGATGTAATCAAGTCAAAATGAGGTCACATTGGATTAAAGTAGGCCCTAAATCCAATGGCTGGTGTCCTTATTAGGAGAAAGATGCAGAGACACATGAGAAGAAAGACAACTATGTGAAGACAGAGCCAGGAATTAGAGTTAGTCTACCACAAGGCCCGAAATGCCAAGAATTGCCAGCAACTACCTGAAGCTAAAAGAGGTAAAGAAGCATTTTTCTTCCAAGGTCTTATGAGGGAGCTTGGCCCCACTGACACCTTGATTTCAAATTTTAGGCCTCCAGAACTCTCAGAGAATACATTTAAGTCACCCACTTACATGAGCCCTAGGAAACTAAAACAATATGCATACACGTATATTAAATGTATATGAAATATAAATTTTTTAAACATGGAGACGTCATTAAAAGAGATAAACTGTCTTCTAGTGTACAGTCTAACTGAGAGGCTAGGTTAACGTTAGCAAAATTGCCAGCAAATGACTGCAAGGCAAAGCAGAGTGTGTCAGATTTTATGAGACAAATTAGAGCCATAAACTATGAAATTCAATATTTCAATGGAATAACCAGGTTAGTATATTGTATACCCTAAAACTTTCAGTGATTCTTTGACATCTTTGAACCTCACCGGGCCCCAAGGGCCTAACTAAGGATTCCCCTACTCTCACCAGATATGTTCCTCGCCTGCAGGACAGACTCCAGACAGCTAGTCCCCTTGTCCCCCAGACAAGCTCCACTCTACCTGGGCCTCAACCTAAAAGGTCTCACTTCCCTGCTCACTTACAAGCCAATCACATCCTCTCATGAGAATGGGGCAGGTGACAGGGGTACCCAATCCTCCTGGCCTTACAAAGTTTCCTCCCATGACCTCTGGTATCCTTCTCCCTGTGGCTTTAGCTGTATGTCACTAATAACCTGCTGCCAATCTCATCTGTCTGGTGCTGGGTGTCCTCTGGCCAGCCATGAATGCCCAGAACCCCCAGGAGGGAAGTTCTCCTTCACCAATGGGGTGAAGAGGAGAAGAAAACAGTCAGTGAAGATCATTCATTAGGAAAACAAAACCCTCTAGGTTAGCTACACCTACAAGGTAAAAAACAGGAAATGGCAAGTCATGATGAAAATATGGGAAATAAAAGCATAAACGTGTGAGCAAAAGAAAGTATTAAGAAGTTGAAAACGGAAGCGCTCAACCCATCATTGACATGAGCTCAAGGACCACCTCTACAACTAGAAGTGATAAGGTTGAAATAGCATTGCTGAGCCCATTAATACCAACCAGAGACAGAAGGTGAAACAGAGCCTGGAGACCAACAGGATTATTTTCAAGTAAAATTTCGAAAATAAAGATTCAGTACCCAACCTAGCTCTGTCATCCAGAATTTGTGACTATCTTATATAACTGTAAAATATTATATAGCATATGTTTCCATTATGTATATCATATGTGATATAAATTACATTACACGTATATCCCATGTGTTGATTTTACAAGTTGGAAAACACATTATTTTTAAAATATTAATAGTTATTTATGTATAAGATATATTATATACCAATATAATGCTATATACATGAATATGTATGTGTGTGCATGTGTGTGTGTGCATGTATGTGTGTATAAGATGTATAGATAAAGATAGATACATAAACAGACATATATACCTAATGTACCTAAGCATAGAATCTAATCTGCTTGTGGGGGTATTAATGATTGATGACCAATGAAATTCAACAAAGATTTTGATGTGACAATACTAAACTCTGTGAAGGGTAAAGTGCAGTCTCCATTTAAGCACATTTAAGAGTCCATCTGTGACTCTAAATGTCTAACATCACAGAGGTTACTCCATTTATTTTCACATCATAAAGTGAAGTAAAATTTTTAACACTTTGGAAAAGTTATATCACTAGGTTTAAAGGAAGGAGAGACAATCCATAGATATTCAATCTATTTTTATTTCTATCTATTCAATAAAGCAGGGTGTTTTTCTAAGTGTAGTGGACACTCATGGCTAATTTGCACTATCAGCCTGATCAGTTGTAACCATATCTTCATAGAGATTATGGCCCAAACATCATGGTGTGTTCTAACCTTTTTTTATTCCTTATAATATCTCATACATTTTCCAATTGTCCCTACATTTTGGAGGCTACAATATTAATGGTATGCAAGGAGAGGCTTGATATTAATTTTTAATTGGTTTTTAAACCCAAGAAACTTTATATCTCCTTCATTTGCTGACATTTGCATAATGGCTTTCTTTTGTTCCTTTTATTCCCAGTTAATTGAGTTAGGACATCTCTGTTAAACAACCAGTCTTTCAGAAAGACCTTTAGACCTAATTATAACCTTTGGTAAAATAAGACTATGCATAACAAAGTAATGGAAAGCCTCTTTTCCCTTATCTGGAACATACATTTTAGAATTTAAGGTTTTGAAGCGTGGCATGGGAATAAATTAGCTTCATTGCACCGTATTTGGGAATTAAACAGATAAGAGATGAAGTTACAGTTGTCAGGTTGTGTCTGCTAACAAAGTTCACATAGTTCTCCTACCTCACGGTGGACGTAGGTAGGAGAGTGTTGGGGTGGGATGTGGGTGGATTTCACTGGAAAAACTTGTTCTACCTTTCTAAAATTCAAGTGGATCACACACACACATCCTGAAGTGACTAGCTACCTAAAAACACTCTAGTCTCTAAGCCAGCAATGACTCTAATACTATTTTTATTACTTCATTAACCTCATTCTTAAAATTCTAAAGAGTATTTATAGTCAGGTAGCATGATGCCTCCAGCTTTGTTCTTTTTGTGTAAGATTGTCTTGGCTATACAGGGTCTTCTTTGATTCCATATGAAATTTAAAGTAGTTTTTTTTTTCCCTAATTCTGTGAAGAATATCAATGGTAGTTTGGTGGGAATAGCATTCAATCTACAAATTACTTTGGGCAGTATGGCCATTTTCACAATATTAATTATTCCTATCCATGAGGATGGAATGTTTTTCCATTTGTTTGTGTCCTCTCTTATTTCCTTGAGTAGTGGTTACTAGTTCTCCTTGAAGAGGTCCTTCACATCTCTTGTTAGCTGTATTCCCAGGTATTTTATTCTCTTTGTAGCAATTGTAAATGGGAGTTCATTCATGATTTGGCTCCCTGCTTGTCTACTGTTGATGTAAAGGAATGGTTGTGATTTTTGCACATTGATTTTGTATCCTAAGACTTTGTTGAAGTTGCTTATCAGTTTAAGGAGTATTTGGGCTGAGATGATGGGGTTTTCTAAATATAAAATCATGTTGTCTGCAAACAGAGACTATTTGACTTCCTCGCTTCCTATTTGAATACCCTTTATTTCTCTCCCTTGCCTGATTGCCCTGGCCAGAACTTCCAATACTATGTTGAATAGGAGTAGTGAGAGAGGGCATCCCTGTCTTCTGCCGGTTTCCAAAGGGAATATTTCCAACTTTTGCCCATTCAATATGATATTGGCTGTGGGTCTGTCATAAATAGCTCTTATTATTTGGAGATATGTTCCACCAATACCTAGTTTATTGAGTTTTTAACATGAAGGGATGTTGAATTTTATCAAAGACCTTTTCTGCATCTATTGAGATGATCGTGTGGTTTTTGTCTTTGGTTCTGTTTGTGTGATGGATTACATTTATTGATTTGCACATGTTGAACCAGCCTTGCATCCCAGGGATGAAACAGACTTGATCACAGTGGATAAGTTTTGGGATGTGCTGCTGGATTCTGTTTGCCAGTATTTTATTGAGGATTTTCTAATCGATATTCATCAAGGATATTGGTCTGAAGTTTTCTTTTCTTCTTGTGTCTCTTCTGGTTTTGGTATAAGGATGATGCTGGCTTCATAAAAATGAGTTAGGGAGGAGTCCCTTCTTTTCAATTGTTTGGAATAGTTTCACAAGGAATGGTACCAGCTCCTCTTTGTACCTCTGGTAGAATTCGGCTGTGAATCCATCTGGTCCTGGGCTTTCTTTGGTTGGTAGGCTATTAATTACGGTCTCAATTTCACAACTTGTTATTGGTCTATTCAAGGATTTGACTTCTTCCTGGTTTAGTCTTAAGAGGGTGTATGTGTCCAGGACTTTATCCAATTCTTCTAGATTTTCTAATTTATTTCCCTAGAGGTGTTTATAGTATTCTCTGATGGAAGTTTGTATTTCTGTGGGGTCAGTGGTGATATCCCCTTCATCATTTTTTATTGTGTCTATTTGATTTTTTCTCTTTTTTATTTATTATTCTAGCTAGTGGTCTGTCTATTTTGTTAATTTTTTCAAAGAAACAATTCCTGGATTCATCGATTTTTTGGAGGATTTTTCATGTCTCTATCTCCTTCAGTTCTGCTCTGATCTTAGTTATTTCTTGTCTTCTGCTAGCTTTTGGATTAGTTTGCTCTTGCCTCTCTAGCTCTTTTAATTGTGATTTTAGGGTGTCAATTTGATATCTTTCTAGTTTTCTGATGTAGGGATTTAGTGCTATAAATTTCCCTCTTAACACTATTTCATCTGTGTCTCAGAGATTCTGGTACGCAACCTCTTTGTTCTCATTGGTTTAAAAAAACTTCTTGATTTCTGCCTTAATTTCATTATTTGCCAGGAGTCATTCAGGAGCAGATTGTTCAATTTTCATGTAATTGTGTGGTTTTGAGTGAGTTTATTAATCCTGAATTCTAATTTGATTGCACTGTGGTCCGAGAGACTGTTATGATTTCAGTTCTTTTACATTTGCTAAGGAGTGTTTTACTGAGGGAGGCATCACGCTACCTGACTTCAAACTACACTACAAGACTACAGTAATCAAAACACCATGGTACTGGTACCAACACAAATATATAGACCAATGGAACAGAATCAAGACCTCAGAAATAACACCACATATCTATAGCCATCTGATCTTTGACAAACCTGACAAAAACAACCAATGGGGAAAAGATCTCCTATTCAATAAATGGTGCTGGGAAAACTGGCTAGCCATATGCAGAAAATTGAAACTGGACCACTGGACCCCTTCCTTACACCTTATACAAAAATTAACTCAAGATGGATTAAAGACTTAAATGTAAAACACAAAACCATAAAAACCCTAGAAGAAAACCTAGGCAATATCATTCAGGACATAGGCATGGGCAAAGACTTCACGACAAAAATGCCAAAAGCAATTGTAACAAAAGCCAAAACTGACAAATGAAATCTAATTAAACTAAAGAGCTTGGCACAGCAAAAAAAAAAAAAAAAAAAAAAAAAAAAAAAAAAAAAAAAAAAAAAAAAAACATCAGAGTGAACAGGCAACCTACAACCTACAGTATGGGAGAAAATTTTTGCAATCTACTACCCATCTGACAAAGTTCTAGTATTCAGAATCTACAAGGAACTTAAACAAATTTACAAGAAAAAACAAACAACCCCATCAAAAAGTGGGCAAAGAATATGAACAGACATTTCTCAAAAGAAGACATTTACACAGCCAACAAACATATGAAAAAAAATTCAACATCACTGATCGTTGGAGAAATGTAAATCAAAACCACAATGAGATACCATCTCATGCCAGTCAGAATGGTGATTATTAAATGGTCAAGTAACAATAGATGCTGGTGAGGCTGTGGAGAAACAGGAATACTTTTACACTGTTGGTGGCAATACAAATTAGTTCAACCATTGTGGAAAAGAGTATGGCAATTCCTCAATGATCTAGAATCTGAAATACCATTTGACCCACCAATCCCATTACTGTGTATATACACAAAGGAATATAAATCATTCTACTGTAAAGACACATACACACATATGTTTATTGCAGCCTTATTTATAATAGCAAAGTCATGGAGCCAACACAAATGCCCATCAATGATACACTGGATAAAGAAAATATGGCACATATACACCATGAAACACTATGCAGCCATTAAAAGAAATGAGAGCATGTTCTTTGCAGAGGTGTGAATGAAGCTAGAAGGCATCATCCTCAGCAAACTAACACAGAAACAGAAAACCAAACACATGTCCTCACTCATAAGTAGGAGCTGAACAATGAGAACACATGGACACAGGGAGGGGACCATCACACACCAGGGCCTGTTGTGGGGTGGGGGACAAGAGGAGGGAACTTAGAGGACAGGTCAATAGGTGCAGCAAACCACCATGGCACACATATGCCCATGTAACAAACCTGCACGTTCTGCACATGTATCCTGGAACTTAAAGTAAAATTAAAAAAAAAAAAAAGAGAGAGAGAGAGAGAGAGACAGTGTTTATATACTATTGAAAGAAATCTAAGTCATCAGTAATCTTAAGTGACAATGGTTGACATTGTCAGTTAGGTTTTCCCTCATTTTAGATTATCTTTTCTTTGTATATTTTTTGTTGTTGTTGATTTTCTCATAGAACATACCATATCCTTTACCTTCAGCATTTGTACTTTTTATGCAGTTTTGATCATTTCGTTTTGAAACTTTGCTCTTTTCTAGTATAAATTATTTTTACACATTTCTCTATAGACCTATTATCCTTATCTTATTCCTCTACTTCTCAAAATATCCTTTTCAAAATACTGCCACATAAAGACGGTCTCTTGCTGTTCTACTTTAATATGAGTAAATTTCTGTTTTAATTTTATTTTCATTTGTTTCTCTGCTTCCAGTATTTATTTTTGGACTGTGCTCAGTTAATTTTTATAATTTATCATTTCCTACAGATTTGTTTCATGTTTACAATACCTTAACTCACTGTCTGCTATGCTAATTTCATGCTATTTCTTCTCCTTTTTTCTGTTAACAAAGATATTAAAACTATCTATTGCTATGCATTCTCCTAATTATCATTACTTTATCAGCATTTAGTCAGCTTCCATTTAAGTTAGTGTATTAATTCACACTACTTATGAATTAAGAGTATGTAATTAAGAGTACAAAAAATGCACCACAGAATCTCTACTTAAAACTGCTATCAGCTATGGATTTTGACACACTTAAAAAAAGAAAACTATAAAATTTTATTTATAAAGGTGGAGGGAAAAGATAAGCAAGATGGACTCTTTGAAAGTATAATTTTTTAATCAAAATGTGATTTGTGATTTTTGCTTGCTTTTACAAACTATATGGTCCAACAAGAGACAAAGTCCTAACCTATAAGTTAACAGCCACAATATTTAAGCTATGGAGCCTTTGCTCACATAAACAGTAGTAACCACAGTTTTTCAGGTTTGGCATAATTAAAGACAAACGTGTTTCATACAATTCAAAATATGACTCTTTAAATGAAGCTGCTCTATCTCGTACTACTCACCACAGTGATCATCCCATACAATAATGTACTACAATACATAAGATTTTGCTTCATGCTCAGTTATAGTTTCTCCTATTTCATTACAAATTAAAGACAATAATCAAACCTCACTCTAAACCACTGCCTGAGACTAATGAATTTCCCTATCTGTCACAGAGGAAAGCGACTCTAATTTAATTCCCCACCCCCAGGCCAGGTCAAGTGTTTTTATTGTGCTTTCTCATAACAGTGTCCTTTGCTTTCATAACACTTAACACAATTGTAATTATTTTAAAGATCGATATAATTATCAGCTGAAGTCTTTCTTCCCTCTTGTCCATGCTAAGCTCCACAGTGAGCAAGGCCTAGTCTATTTAATACATGTCAAGAACACAGATAGTAGTTCAGTAAATATTTGTCAAATGAATGTGGAATGCATGGCAATGTTATATATCCCAACTATTACTAAGAAATTTTTATTACAGAACACTGCCAAAACTGACATTTTTGTGAATTAAACGATAAGCCTAAAACACTTCCCAGTTAACAATGAACACTCAACCTCAAATGCTGGAGCAAAAAGCACCCACCCACCGTGTCTCATATATGAGCAATGTCCTTTGGGAGGCTTTGGGTAAGTGCTTAGAAGGAGATGAAGTGAATGAGAACACTGAAAGGGAGACACATTTTGGCTTAGGAGTCTGTTTTATCTCATCCCAGTGGCTGATACTGATGTTGTATAATTAAATATATCAATGTCTCAGAGGGAAAGTAGTGTCATACCTTGAGGTAATCGCTTTTTGAATGGTGATTTCATTATAGAATGCAAATCTATCTTACAGCTGGTCACTCTACAAAATCGTTCTGAGGGAGTCATTATTTCTTTTGTATGGTTCTGCAATGGGCCAAGCAGTATTCTTGATGCTTTTCTCTTGCTTTTATGTTATGTGTGTATGAAATCTCAATATAGATGCTTATATAGTTCACTCTACAAAGCACAGCTGTGAGATTATTGCTTACTATTACATTAAAGACAGAAGCACAATTGAGCGGCCTGGATACAGTGAATAACTAATGAGAGCTATGATTGAAATGCCTTTTTCCCTCTTCCACATTTCCAAATGTAGTAGCAAAAACGAGGTCATTTGCATATGCTATGCAAGTGGAGTGCGATCCTAAGAGTTTGTATACATCACACCAAATCTGGGCTTTGCTATTGTTATCTTTGTTAGTCAAACTATAAGTTCATCAACTCTTATTTTTATTGATATTCTATTCTTCTATAGAAGGTCTCCATCTTTAACTACAGTACTATTTTTTTTTAAATCCTAAAAGGTGGACATCATTTTAAACATACACATACATAAATGCTTTACTATTGAGTCAGCTCCTCCATTTACGGAATGTAATTATCATGTTCATATTGTAAGAAAAAGAAATGAGAAAGAAAGGAAGGAAGGAAAGAAGGGAGGAAGGAAAGGATAGAGGCAAGAAAGAGAGAGAGAAAGACTGAGGACAAGAAAGAAGGAAAAGAAAGGGAGGATGGGAGGAAATGAAGAAAGAGAAAGGAGGAAAGATGGGAGGAAGGGAGAGATGAGAAAAGAGAGAGAAAGAATAAAGGAAGAAAGGAAACAAGGAAGAGAGGGAGGAAGAAAGAAGGAAAATATGAAGGACAGAAGGAAGGAAAGAAGGATGGAAGGGAGGAAGAAGAAGGAAAGAAGAGAGGGAGGGAAGGAGGGTGGGAGTGAGGAAGGAAGGAAGGAAGGAAGGAAGGAAGGAAGGAAGGAAGGAAGGAAGGAAGGAAGGAAGGAAGGAAGGAAGGAAGGAAGGAAGGAAAGAAAGAAGGAAAAAAGGAAAGGAGGAAGGAAGGGGAGAGAGGGAGGGAGAAAGATTTTAATGCTCTTTAACATGCTAATTAAAAACTAAAGCCAGCCCTCTGCTGCAACCTGCTGACAGACTGGGGAACTACATATGAGAAAATATTTAGTATTGCCAATAACAAATTTATTATAAATACTTTGTTTCTAAATCCTGCAGTCTTTATAATTTTATTTAAAATAATCTAATTAGGATATGCCTGAGGCAAAGCATCCATGTTGGTTTACAATAAGAAAAATGAGTAAACAACTGCAATAAAATGTATAAACATTAATGCACTTCATTATGTAGGATATAGATGAGTATTCCTAGTAAGAAGGTTATAACCTGGCTCCTAGTCAATTCCTCCACCCCGCTTAGTTAACGGCACTTCAGAGAAGCTCCTTTTCCCACAGATAAAACCACGAGGGGATGGAGCAGAGATGAAAATCGGTCTCTAAGGGTAAGGCTGTCCTCCGCTTCCGCTTGGCGATCCATATTTGACCGGAAGCCCTGAGACTACACTTATATATTAAAAATAGCTAAAAGTAATGTAAAAAGGACAAAATGCTTTAAAAACATGTGTTTTGTGGAGCTGTAGATAGAAGCAGGGATGCGGCTCTGGGGCAGACTTTTTCTGCATTCCGGCAATTCTCCCTGGTGAATCCTTTCAGTCAAAACTCAAGAACCTACACACTGACCAGACATTGGTGAAGAAACCGTGGAATGTTAAATGTATGTTTAATCATATACAAAGCTTTTTAATTGAGGGAGAATGGGTTCTTTGAGAGAAATACGTATAATATTGGTGCGGTTTGGATCTGTGTCCCCACAAAATCTCAGGTCAAATCATCATGCCCAGTGTTGCAGGTGGGGCCTGCTGGGAGGTGACTGGACCCTGACGGCGGAGTTCTCATGAATGATTTAGCACCATCCCCCCTTTGGTACTGTAGAGTGAGTGAGTCTTCGCAAGATCTGGTTGTTTCAAAGTGTGTATCACCTCTCCCTCTCTCTGGGTCCTTTTCCTGCAGTGTAAGACACCTGCTCCACCGTGAGTAAAAGCTCCCTGAGGTCTCCCCAGAAGCAGATGCTGCCATGCTTCCTGTACAGCCTGTGGAACAGTGAGCCAGTTAAATCTCTTTTCTTATAAATTACCCAGTCTCAGGCATTTCTTTATAGTAGTGGCAGAACAGACTAATACAAATATGTTAGGTGATATTTTATAATACAGTGTTATATGTATTCTTCTAAGAGACTTTATGTTTTTCCTAGTAGGCTGAAGGGTGAGACTTTAGCTCTTCTGGAACGGGATAAGAATAAGCATTGAAGAAGAAAAGCAAATCTCAGTTAGAAGGAGCGCCACAAAGACGAGGTGTTAGGCTCCCAGAGCAGAAAAGCCTCCTTGTAGTCCTATCTAGGGCTGTGGGAGCAGGTGTTTAACACTGAGTTAAGTTTATTCTGAGTTGCAAGTCCCATGGAATAGCTTTAATTTTCAGTTCAGCTTTAATTTCTACACGTATTTTAAGTCTTAGTTTCCAGAACTTAGAAAACAAATCACTTAGAATAAAAATTTAGAAGAAAAGGTTTGACATAATAGTTTGAGCAGTCTCCAAAATTACCCTTTTATTCTCTTAAAATGTGAAGCATGCAAGAACCCTATAAATGAAAGAGGGAGTTGTGAGCTAGAAGTTAGGTGCAGCATGGCTCCAAGGCCAGTGGGGAGAAAGGAAGAGAATCCTTTGAGGTATGATGAAACAAAGACTCCTTTAAGTGACAAAGGAGGAGTTCTTGGAGAGTTTGGAGACTGAAAATTCAAGTGAGACTTTAAAATCCCCCTGTTCAGGAGAATTATTATAAAAGTAATACAAATAATAATATCAGTTAATGACTGAGTAATATGTCCATTTTTATGCAAAGCCTTAAAAATCCTCCCCAAAATCCTATGAGATACCCTTATTATACCTATTTTACAGAGGAGAAAATTAAGCCTTGGAAAGACAATTCTTATCCCATTACTCCAGCAACATTTCCTGCAGTAATACTTGGGCCATATTAGTTGGTTTCTTCCTACACAATGGAGTCATTCAGGACATTATCATCTCAAAACCTTTAAAAAAAAAAAAAAAGAAGAAGAAGAAGGGGAATGGGGAGTATGTACGTGTGTGTGTGTGTGTGTGTGTGTGAGAGAGAGAGAGAGAGAGAGAGAGAGAGAGAAATTTCTTCCAGTACTATTTGAAATAAGAAGGTGATCCATAAATGACCATAAAAATATAAACAACTTATGGCATATCAGTTGCAATGTTATACTGGCTACAAATAAACTTAAGGAAACTATATAATCAATGGTAAAATAAATTAGAATAAAATGGTAAATAAAATTAACACTATTTTTAGACAACAATTAACAATTAGTGAAATATTGTCATTGTATAAACATTGAAAACAAGAGGAGAGGAATGGACTGATGGTTTTTTCTCTTCTCAAACTGATGTAATAGATCATTATGCCTTTATAATAAATAAGTATATACATAGGCTTCCGTTCAGAACCTCTGAGAAGCAGACGCCAAGACAGGATGAAATGCACCGAAATTTTTTGAAAGAATGCCCAGAAAGGATGAAATTGAAGATCAGGGTAGGCAGGCAGAGGAAGGGAAAAGGCAGGAGGGTTGGTGGGAAGAGTCTCAGACTGCTGTGTTATTCTCCAAAAGTTTGAGTCATGCTAATGGGGAGTCTTGGAACCAAAGTCACCCATTATAGTGTCTTGTGTTTGGCAGGAACAGGGCTGTATTATTGCTGGCATTATGCTTAGTCATTAGCAGGCAAACAGCCCTGGGGAATGTGGCTTCAGCATGAATATTACAGATCTCACAGCACACCTGGAGCTCTCCCTCAACTGTGCCCCCCAGAAGTTGGTTGGGTCATGCACCTTCCTGGCTACCACAGTGTACTTACACATTATAAAGCTTATGCTGCTGCTTCTAGTGTCATTTATTTTCTTTACATTTTAATCTATTTCCACCATGATTATGCTCTGTCCCAATTCTTCTGGATTTATGTTTCTTTCTCCCACACTTAAATTATAAAGAATAAAAAGCAGGCAATTAGTGTACTGTGTTGGTGATTTTCTATTCTCTCCCTTTTTTATCCTGTGAACTGGACTTATTAAAAATAAAAATATTCTATCTATAGAGATTTGGGAAAAGAACTGCTGAGTCTACTTGAAAAAAAAAAAAAAGAAAAGAAAAAAGCAAAAGCAAAACCAAGCAATCAAATGGAAATAACCGCTGTCCAGAGCTTAGGCACCCCATAGGGTAGGGAGGAAACCATCAGTTTCTTATTATTCCCTAGCTCGCATAATGCAAGTTTACAGCAATTCTTTCTTTCACTCTTTTTTAGGTAAGGGGGAAATTTTGAGTTTTGTGTTCCTTGGATTCTGTAATAATCTCCTATCAGTAATAATGATTTCTGGAAAGTGACCTAGAAAGTACATTTCATATCACAAATTATTATTTCCTTAAATCTGATCAGGCTGCTCCTTCACACACACACCATTCCTCTTCTCCTCTCTGAATAGGGAATCATCTTTCACAGAGAGGGGGATCTGGCAAGCTTTTTAATATTTAAAAAAACTTTAAATACTTTCCATGTGTCTAAAAATACTCACTGGGGGAAGCAAAAATAATCATTCTCTCCTCTTTCTATTATTATTCACTCAGGAGAAATATTTCCTGCTGAGAATAATCTTAACAGGTGATCCAAAACATGAGTCGCTTCTCTAAGTTGGATTGTACTGAATAGAGAATAGGAGATAGAGGGTCTGCAGTTCTAGACATTAGAAAGCCAATCAAGAGAAACTAGCCAGGTTCTACGATCAAGGGAAGGGACATGGGCCAAATTAGCCATACACCTGCCTGATCTGTGGACTTCTAAGTGTTTATAAACATATGTCAAAATATACAGCATGAGTCATAGGTCAATTTGTTCTTTCTCTTTTTCTTGTTTTACACTTTATTTCTTCTATCTCATTAGAAAACCTTGCCTTTTAATTAGGTTGTCAGAACATGCAACAACAGTTTAGTGGTTCGTCCAGGCATAGTGGTTCAATCTGTAATCCCAGCATTTTGGAAGGCCGAGGCAGTAGCAGATCACATGAGGCCAGGAGCTTGAGACCAGGCTGGCTGATATGGCTGGCCCATCTCTACTAAAAAATACAAAAATTAGCTTAGTGTGGTGGCACGCACCCGTAATCCTGGCTATTCAGCAGGCTGAGGCATGAGAACCACTTGAACTCAGGAGGCAGAGGTTGCAGTGAGCTGCAATTGCGCCGCTGCACTCCAGCCTGGGCGACAGAACAGGATTCTGTCTCAGAGAAAAAAAAAAAAAACACTACAAAACACAAAAGTTTGGTGGCTCTAAAACAGCTTGGAGTATTTGGATTGAATGAAGCCTCTAAAATGAAGAAGGAATTTTTCACTGAAAACTATGTTCTTTTCCCTGTCTGAATAGGTAACGTGTATATATATGTGTGTGTATTATTGTTATTATTATTATTATTATTATTATTATTATTGAGATGGAATCTCGCTCTGTCGCCCAGGGTGGAGTGCAGCGGCGCTATCTGGGCTCACTGCAAGCTCCGCCTCCTGGGTTCACGCCATTCTCCTACCTCAGCCTCCCTAGTAGCAGGGACTGTAGGCACCTGCCACCACGCCCAGCTAACTTTTGGATTTTTTAGTAGAGACGGGGTTTCACTGCGTTAGCCAGGATGGTCTCGATCTCCTGACCTCATGATCTGCCCGCCTTGGCCTCCCAAAGTGCTGGGATTACAGGCGTGAGCCACCGTGCCCGAACTAGGTACAGTAACAATATTAAAAAGAGCTAATATCATTGATTTGGGGAAATTTCTAAGCACTTCACGTGTATAAGCTTATTTAATCTTCACAGAAACACTTTATCGTAGGTACTATGATGGACTCTGAAGACTTTACTCTGAACAGCTCCTTACCATACAGTCTGCCCTGTGAACAGAACACGGCCCAAAAGTGGGAGGATGAATGTTTCAATCTGTGAATAGCAGTGATTGGATTATTAATCCATTCTTGGGTTTAACCGGATTCTGTAAAATATTGTTATTTTCTGTAGATCTGTTTGCAGGCAGTTTACTTACACCTATGTGCCATTGAGTCTTTCTCTAACAAGTGAAAATAAAATCACTCAGCATTAGAAAAGAGTCAAAGCCATTTGTGTTATAATTTCAGGCACTTAGACTTGCTATTTAAAAAAAGTGATATGTATTCCCTGCATGCCTCCTACCCACTATTCATGCTATTCAAGATTACAAGTTCGGAATGGAGATTTGCCGCTTGAAATCATAGAAATGGATTTTACTTGTAATATTAGTGCCAAAAAATAATTATGCTTCATCCAATGCTATAAATTCCTATCATGCTCCTTCTCCTTAATATGTAGTGAATTTCAATGGAACAAAGTATGCTTTTATCACACAGTGCATTGTGACTACAGGTCGATCCTGTCCACAGTTGTCCACTTTCCTCAACACTAACTCAAGACGAAGTCATACATTACTGACTGCCAAGGGTGCTCTGCAAATAAAGTGTGTGGCTTGGCACTCACAGCTAGGTGAAACTGATGCCAGTGCACTTCGTACAGAATATCAGAATTGTTCTGGGGGAAAAAAATTTCACAGAGCCCTTCTTGCTCATATATGTAGTCGGCATTTGCCAAGGGGAAAGGCATTCTCTGCCAACTGACGATTTGGTGCACCACAAAAGGGGAACCTGCTGGTACGCACAGGTGACTGCAGTCACCATTCCACTGCACACTGCCCAACAGGGCCTTTTTCTCTCTAAGCGTATTTGTTGTTAACTTTGAAGGCAGTTGTATCAGCTTCTGGGCAATCATGTGACTTGTGCTTGGTTTTGCAAGGAGAAATGAAACCTTAAATGTCACTTGACCTTTTGGCTCTTTCTCTCTTAACAAAAATAAGTTAATTAAGTAATTAATCATTTTTGGGCTCGATCTGGACAATTGTAATAGATTTGCCAGAGAGGTCACTATGTAGTTTTATGGAACTCATGCCGCTTCTTGACCAAGTTCATACTAGAGAGAACAATGGTGATTAGGAGAAATGGAAGGAGTGTGCAAATCCTCCACGTTTCAGTAGTTTGCTTTTTCTTTCTCAGTTGCTTGTGCAAGGTCTTCACACTTGCATGTTCACTCATCACAGCAGGTACAGACTCACTGGGGTCCTGGTCACTCTGTATATCAGGGGTCCCTGAACCCCTAGCCGTGGACTGGTATGGTACAGAAGGGGGTAAGCTGCAGGCCAGTGAGCATTACTGCCTGAGCTCCGCCTCCTGTCAGATCAGCAACGGCATTAGATTCTTGTAAGAGCACGAACCCTATTGTGAACTGCACATCCGAGGGATCTTGGTTGTGTATTCCTTATGAGAATCTGACTCACATGATCATGATGTGAGGTGGAACATTTCATTCCAAAATGACTCCCCCTACTTTTGCTGTATATAACATAATTTTTAGTCATAGCTACTATTTTCACCTCTGCTTTTATACTTCAATGATTAGTTTTATATATTGATTCCTCTTTGAGATTTGTGATATAACGCAAATAATAGTACCTACCAAAAATGCAAAATTAGCAAATGTGAACAATAGAATGAGGATGACCTGAAAAATGTGCCAACTACATTTAACTATCCCCTGTTGTGTGAAACTTTGCTGAGGTTTACCAGCCAATGTGGTTTTTGTGGCACATGAGCCGTCTTTTCAAACTACTAAAAATGTGGATGGATATCTGTTAGCATCACAATTCGTTTTACATTTCAGTAAATGTGTGTGAAAATAATTTGTTGTGTTTTCTTCATTAGAGAACAAAGGGAATACAAATGTATGTCTCTTGATAGAATAACTGGAGCAATCATTTGCAGAGACACTTTTTTTTTTTTTTTTTTTTTTTTTTTTTTTTTTTTTTGAGAGGGAGTCTTGCTCTGTCACTGTCGCGGGGGTGGTGCGATCTCGGCTCACTGCAACCTCCATGTCCAGGGTTCAAGCAATTCTCCTGCCTTAGCCTCCCGAGTAGCTGGGATTACAGGCACGCGCCACTACACCCAGCTAATCTGTTTGTATTTTTAGTAGAAACGGAGTTTCACTATGTTAGCCAGGATGGTCTTGATCTCCTGACCTCATAATGTGCCTGCCTCGGCCTCCCAAAGTGCTGGGATTACAGGTGTGAACCACTGCGCCCAGCCGAGACTCCTCTTTAAGTAGCAGTCTTGTAGAGCAATTGCTTATCTTGGATGCTTATATGCTAAGAAAAAGAAGTGGCCTAGGGCAGGCATTTAAAACTGATTTCTTAGCAAATGTATCTTTAGACTACTTTTGTTTTCCTGATTAAACTAAATTAAACAATAGAAGCAGATTAACATTTCATATACAACAGAGTCAGAAAATAGGTAGATTCAGGGTCCATTAAAAAAATTAGAGAAGTCATAAGCTTTCAGTTGCTTCTCCAGGCCTTTACTTTGTTTTAATAAGATGACCACACCAGCTCTTCAGCATTCCACATTCAGATATATCCAAAACTGGAAGGTGGGAACAGACTCTCTCCTTGCAAATTCCTCTTTGTCTCAGCACAGAAAATGTCTCCCAGAAGAATCTCAGAAGATGCCCCTCTATATCTCATTGCCAATAACTGCACCGTTCATTTGTACAAACCCTAGTGACTAGAAAAGTAGGCTGAGAGTACCCCAATTAGTTGAGACCAATTTGATTCATCTCTTTTGTCTGTGAACATTGCCTAGCAATCCCTGTAAAAAATCGGGGCTCTGGTATCAAGGAGAAATGGGTTTGGCAAATAGCTTTCATGTAGACAACAAAGTGCTTCTCCCATAAAAAAGAACAAGTTTTCAAATATTTTGTAGATGTTCTCAATATAAAACTGCAAATATAGGCAACAGAGAAACTTCAACTGAAGGGGTATTGTGGACAAAGTCCCAACTTCCCCAGGTGATTATTTTCCCACCAAAGTGTCTCCTGAAGTCCCCTCCTCAATTGTTAAGTAAAGCCTGAAACCACTGTCCTAAGAATTGAATGATGACACAGAGAATTAAATGAAAAATACAACATGACCAAGTTGGACTTATCCCTTGTGTGTGTGTGTATATGACATATATATATGGTTTGATTGTGTCCTCACCCAAATCTCATCTTAAATTGTAGCTCCCCAAATTCCCACATGTTGTGGGAGGGACCCAGTGGGAGATAACTGAATCATGGTGGCAGTTTCCCCCATACTATTCTTGTGGTAGTGAATAAGTCTCACGAGATGTGATGATTTTATAAGGGGTTTCCCCTTTCACTTGGTTCACATTTCTCTCGTCTGCCACCACGTAAGACATGCCTTTCACCTTCCACCATGATTGTGAGGTCGCCCCAGCCATGTGGAACTATAAGTCCATTAAACCTGTTTTTCTTTATAAATTACCCAGTCTCAGGTATGTCTTCTATCAGTAGCATGAAAATGGACTAATACATATGTTTACTTACATACGTATATTAAAAACAATTTTCTTAGTAACATTCCTTAGTAGAACATATATAGCTGGATTCATCTTTGAGATGATTTTTATTCTCTTCTATATTTTATATATAATAGCAAGCAATAAAAGGTGGGTTTCAGACCTAAATGTTGAAAGAGTAGAAGTATTTTTGTTCAGGTACTCCTGGAGAATATTTGGAATTAATTAAAGACTGACCTCTGCAATTAGAAAATAGAATAATCCTATACATATTGGAAAGGAGGAGGCAAATTTCATTATCTGTAACTGATATCATTGACTAACTAGAACATTCAGATTAATACTCCAAGGATAAACGTGGCCTGAGCCATGCCTGACCTGAACAGAAGAATCCTCTTCTTCGCTCTTTGAGCACTCTCTTTTCATCAACTTTTTAGGCACTCATAGGTGGGCACTTTGAAAAACGTGAAGAAATGGAATGGGTGAATGTTGTTATAGTAAGACCTACACAGCCAGCTCTGAAGAAAATGACTTTTGGGAAACTTCAGAGAGGCAAGGACGTTTAAGCAGATATTAATATTTTGGAGATTCTTGTTCCTGTTAGAGCAATGACCAAAGGGATAGCAGAAAAGATCGAATGGGAAAATGAATTAGGGATCTTTCTTGAGTGTGAGGATTTTCTAGTTTGTGTTGTCCCGAAAGTATACTCTAAGACAAAGATTCGAGTGTAAGTATTTTATTTGGGAGGCACAGACATACTCTTAGATGAGTGGGGAAGTAAGACAAGGAAAGGAAGTCAGTCAGTAATGTTGTGTTATCAAGCCAGCTACTACAGTAGGTAACCAGAGCTTACTCTCATGAGAAACTCTGGAAAACACACATTTCAGAATTATTCTACTGGAGGTATCAGGGATTGGAAGCATTTATACACAAGTCCTGGGCCTCCTTGATTGAGGATATTGGTTGGGGGCTAGGAGGAGTTCATTTCTCAGGATTTGTAGCTACTTCAAGTCCGGGCAGAGTGGCCTTCTATGGAATGAAGACTTCAGGCTTAGAGAGGCAGACACCAGCTGCTGGGAGTTGACTAAAGCATGCTGAAATGGTTAAAATAATAGAGATAGGAGTACAGGAGTCAATAGGGATTAGTGGTGGATTGAACTGGGAGTGAGGGGACAAGACAATTCAAGGGTTACTCCCTGGCTACCCTTTCAACCGCTGGGTTGATTATGCTGAGGTTGGGAGGAACTGTGGATGACCTACAATGTAACAAGGAAATATGATGGAGTAACAGGGATGGAGTTACACACATGTAAGACAGCCCCTAAGAAACTCATAGAAGTATCTTGTTGGCATTATGAAGGGTGAAGATTTCTTGAGGTCATATATGGCCTCCAGTTTTCATGATTTGAATATTATCAAAACTATGACCTTATTTGTAGCCACTGAAGAGTAATACCTAAAAATGTAATTTATATACTACAAGAGTGTTTGTAGTTTATAATCTCCAGGATTCTTTAAACAGAATAGAATACAGAAGCTAAACACAAACATCTATAAAATCAATGGCACCATTCAAGGTATCTGCAAAACTGTAATCAAGCTATATCACAATGTCCCTCATATCTTCTTAGCTTCTCAGCAATGAAATACTAAATTTGGCTAACCAGATGGCCTAATATAGAATTAAATTAAATGATTAAATTTAACCATTTCAATTGACATTCCATTGGGTTCACCACTCTAGAAGAGAGAATCTTGAGGGAAGTGAGGCTGCTGTTCTTAACTTTTCAAATGAGGCAATAAAGCCCATGGGGTTGCCAACCACATCTGAAATATGAACGGCTCACAGGCAGCAGAACTCAAAACAAAGCTTCCTTACAATAAAAAGAAAAATTGCACCCTTGCCTTCCCAGTCATTATTATTAAAGCAATCCAATTTACATAGAAAATAAATTTTAAAAGAAATTTCTAGCTATTTATTTATCATAACCTTGAACCACTGTTTCTACTTATTTTCTCTTTTCCTTCTTTTCAGTATATCAGCTGACAGCTAAAATTGGCCTACAAACCCCCTCCCATTTGACTCCTCTCTGACCCAATTCAAACTCCCCAGTGAGAGAAGCACAGAAGCAAAGCCAGCATTTGGCATTTGTTTACTTCTTTGTGTCTCAGCACAAATGATGATAGCACTAGAAAGAGTCCAGGGAATAATGTTTCTTTGTCATGGTGCAGCCCGCACACCTGCAGGGTCAGTGCATGCATTGTTTCGTGGTTTTCTCATATGCCAGACCAGATGAGAAAGCAATTCTTGTTATTGCTTTGTGATTCAGTATACCAACCCATTCTAATACATACATACATACACACACACACACACACACACACACGCCAGTAGGAATGTGTGTGCAACTAAGTGCATACTTCAGAACTCAGGCAATTATTAATTTTTGTGTTTTACATTTTCTAGCAGATGTTAATTAGGAAAATTTTTAACTGAGTCAAAAAATTTTAATTGAGTTATCATGGGATTATATCGGTAAGTGCTGATTTCACCATTATGCTATGAAAAGTTGTGTCTATGAGTAAATTATTCAGAGAATTTTAATGAATTTTCCACTATTCCACAGGACATTTTCCCCCTAGTTTCTCCTTGTGTAGTTGACCAAACAGAAAAATTTAGGCTCTAACAAGATTATCTGGAGATCTATTACAAATTAGATTGAAAAGTTATTAATTTACTCTTCTCATGTTGCATTATATATTTTGGACATATACTATCTTATGTGAGTACAAAATTTATTATCCAAAAATACTGCAATTTTTATTCAAACTCCGTAGACTTGAAGCAATTATAGTTAATATTCTGAACACACCATAGTAAATAATTTAAGATCCAGCATTTGCATATTTCTGCAGATGATGACATAGTGTTCCATAAGGCCATTGTGATTGTAACACAGGGTATACTGTTGAATTCCAGAGGGATGACACAAGCAGAATTCTCCCAATCTTAGCAGGAGTCAAAAATTAAATTTGGCTCACCTAACAGACTTGAGTTTTAACCACCCCTAGATTCTGAACGTTTCCTTTTTGAGTTTGACTTCTATATCATAAATTGCTTGCTTCTCAGGGGTACTGAGAATTAATAGCTGTCATATTTTTGGCAGTTTGGGAGAGGCACCATGACATACAGTCTCCCCAAATCTGGCACTCATTGCCAGAACTTATACTGAGCATTTCGTAAACAATGAAACGTCTATGTCATTTGTACCACTGTTGGATAATCTCAGGACTTAGGGACTTCTGGATCACAGATGTGACAGATATCAGATTTCAACAGCCTTTGAAACAAAAATGTTCCTGTACGTGGGTAGAAATTCCAACCATGTATTTCTATAACTTCATACAGACATTTTGAAAACAAAGTCACAATTGTTTTATTTATTAAGAACATTCAGTGCCTGTGACATTGTACTTTATTGGGTGTTACTCTATCTTTTCACCATTCTACAGGAAAAAAATCATGAGATACAGTTTAGTATAGCAGCAGGGCACAGGCATGGCATCAGACTGAGCAAAATTAGTTCTGGGCTCTCACATGTAAGAGGTTTATTATCGGTAAAGATGCTCAAATTTTCCAAACTGTTAATGATTTTTCTTTATTAATCTGTTTTCAATGCATAACACTTATAAGAGGATGGTTAAATAATATGAAAGCATGTAGCGTACTGAAAGCACATAGCGTACTGAAAGCACATAGTCCACAAAATGTAACAAGTGACATGAATCCAAATGGAGAATATGCATGTGTGTGTGCGTGCACGTGCACTTGCTGACAGCTACCATTTCTGCATTCAGAGGACAGAGAGGGTTTTCCAGGGAACAGGCACTGTGGCTATCGAAAGCAGGGCCTGCAGCCGAACCTGGAATGCAGAAGTGAGAACAGAGATGGCTAAACCGCTCTGTAGGATGAAGGTTAAAGAAAAGGGGAAGAGTATCCTTTTGTACTCAAGCTGTTAATTTGAAATCATTTGTAAAAATGATTTGGCGTCTTCCTGTGAGTGGGCTGGAGGGTCAGGAGTCCTGGGCACTGAAAGAAGCAAGTAGATGAAACAGAAAAGGGCAGCTCTGAATGAGGGCCTGCCCCAGCGACCAGAAGGAGGCCCTTGGCCAAGGGGGTGGAGACAGATTAAATTAATGGTCTTTCTGCGATAAAGTTCAGCTGTTGGATTTCAGAAACAATGGTGTTTGATATCTAATTTTACTGATTTTCCCATTCGATAGTATAATGCCTTGCCCCTTACCAACCTCTGGTAGTCAGTAAAGGCTAATCATCCACTAATTTCATGATGGTCTTACATTAATGTAACCTTAGGGTTTAAAGAAAGGTAGTTATGACCATACGGGGACAGGGAGAGGAGTCCAGAGAAGACTAGATCACCGATCACCGGGAAGATACAGCAATGAGATGGCCAGATGCTACCAGGGAGAACAAGAGCACCTGGGAATACAACTTTCAGCTTGACAGGCCACAAACATGATGTGAAAGCAACCTCTGAAGTTTTCCAACAATAGTTGAAAGGACACTGAATTTCTTATATTTATACCAGAGTGAGACATCATTTTCATATTAAAAAGAAAGATAATCCCCAACTTCAGGAAAATTTTAGGGTATTTTAGTTAAATAAAGCGTTAGTAAATTTAAATTTCAAAAAAATAGCTTGAGTTAGTTCCAAAGTAAGAAACTAAAATTAAATTGATTTTTAAGCCTCATTGGTGTTTATTTAAATATTGTTTTTCAAAGGTTAATGATCTACAGTAGCCTAATCATCCATCAACAGATGAATGGATAAAGAAAATGTGGCACATATGCACAATAGAATATTCAACCATACAAAAGAATAAAATTCTCTCATTTGCAACAACATGGATGGAACTCAAGGACATGAAGTTGAGTAAAATCAGCCAGGCACATAGACAAGTTTTGCATGTTCTCATTGATATGGGGGAGCTAAAAATTAAAACAACTGAACTCATGTAGATACAGATTAGAATGATGGTTACCAGAGGCTGGGAAGGGTACCCAGGAGCAGGGGAAAAGTGGGGATGGTTAACGGGTGTAAAAATATAGTTAGATAGTAGCCGGGCGAGGTGGCGGGCGCCTGTAGTCCCAGCTACTCGGGAGGCTGAGGCAGGAGAATGGCGTAAACCCGGGAGGCGGAGCTTGCAGTGAGCCGAGATGGCGCCACTGCACTCCAGCCTGGGCGACAGAGCGAGACTCCGTCTCAATAAAAAAAAAAAATATATATATATATATATATATATATTTTATATATATATATATATAGTTAGATAGAATGAATAAGATTTGCTATTTGATAGCACAATGGGGTGACTGTAGTCAACCATAATTTATTGAACATTTAAAAATACTAAGGGGGTGGAACTGGAGTGTTCTTAACACAAAGAAATGATAAATGCTTGAGGTGATGGATGGTATTATTCTAAATTCCCTATAGTTCTACACATTCACTTCTGAGATACCACTTTAATAAAGGTTTGATGTAACAGTCTTTTCTCAACATTTAACAAGTTGGCACTGAATTTTTGCTGCAAACACACATTTCACATTTAAAACTTGAGTCCTGGAGTATGTCTTTGGGGGTCTGTGGGTCATGGAGTCTGACTCTTTTCACTAAGAGTTCATCAGGGAGCTGTTGAAGCTGATTCAGTTTGCAGAGATTCCACACATGCAATATAACACCACCAGTAGAATGACCATGAATGTGCACGAGAAATGCTAGATATGATAGTAACTGATCAAACTTCCAAACTGAACAAGCTTTACATTATTTTTTTTTTGCATCTTCTACATTTCTTACCATGTAACAATCTACACAGTGGATAAAATATCCAGCAAATTAAAGAATAAAAGGTAATCTTTAATTTACTGGATATTTTGTGCCTCTTTAGAAAGAAAACAAGGTGGAAAAAAAAGAGTGCCCCAAGGACACTCTAATACTAGCATAGTAGAGCCTACCAATTATTCTTTGAAATTCACTCTCTTCTTTATCCAGAAGTCGATGGTGCTATTAAGACATCTTTCAAAAGATCTTCCACACTAACACTTTTCTCTGAACTAATCTTATTCCATATTAATATAGCAAGGAGAAATTTTGCTAGAAAAAAACCAACAGTTGTCAGCAATGAAATTCGTTTTTGCACTGAAGTCAAATCATTATTTTGACCCAAAAAAGTGATATCGTTCTTAACCTTTAATGCTTGTGTTTAAAACATAAGTTTTAAATTAGCTATTTTATTGAATTAAAATTATTTGAACATCGATTATTCAGATTGAATCATGTGAAGATCTAAAAATAATACATGTAAAACAATAAATACACCTAGAAAGAGACTTGGGCAGGACAAAGAAATTAGTGCTATAACTTTCCAGTGCTAAACTTATTAGCAGTAAAAGTTGTTACTTTCTTGCCTATTCACTTAGGAGATTTTTTTTTTTTTGTAATTTTATACACTTAAAGATGGGCATCATGAAAGTAACTAAGCCTAAACAATTTCAATATTGATATCATTCAGGGATAAATATTTATCCAAGAAAGTAAAAACGTCTTGGTAATGTGATACCATTGAGGAGGGTACTTCAGTGTTAAAGGTGATTTCTGTAGGAAAACTTCAAGGAAATAATAAGGCATGCTATACTCACAAACTGTATTGTCAACAGAGTGCCAAGGTTTCCTCCAAAGTTTTGAGTAGAAAGCAAAAGAAAAATAACAGTGTTGCAGTCACCCCTAAAGGTGAAATGCTTGGGTGTGGGGGTGTCACTGACCACAGGGAATGTCTCTAGAATGTTCTAGAATAGAGGATGCTTCCCAGAGTTCCAGAGGGCTACATTATGGAAATAAAAGAGGACTACTATTCAGGGCAGAAGTAAATGTTATTGTGGTTTCATTAGCAGTAAAGGTAAGTGCACCAGCCTCCCCATAGTTCCAGCTATAAACTGAGAAGCAGATAAAAATCACACTCTCAGGAGAAAAGGAGCCACGTATGTGCAAGCTCCTTGATCTCTCAGACACAAATCTGTAAGGATTTTTCTCTGTTTCATGACAGTAAGATGAAAATGGGGCATGTTAAGAAAATAGGGATCTAGAGGAAAAATGCTGTTTAAAAAAAAAAAGTAACAATGGCACTAAACAATCCATTAGAAGTTGATCTCCTCCACAGAATACCACAAGAAATTGTCCTTACAAGAAAAAAAAAAAATCCGAGGGACAGGAAAGAAAACAAGATAGCATGATTAAATAGACGGAAAGGATAAAGAAATATTTTGAGAATACTAAAACAAATTGTAGGAATGGCAAACTAAATTGAAGCAGAATAGATGCTGTTTTAAATGTAATCAATATTGTAGAGACCAGACAAGCAATTTTCCCAGAACGAAGATGAAACAGAGCAGAGGAAAACAATGATATGAGAAAAGAGAAGAGAAAATGTAGAGAAAGACTCAAGAGTCAATAAAAGGTGACAGGCAGCAAGTAAAAGAAAAAAGAGAAAACTTTGAAAGGAAAAAAGAAACGTTTGTAGATGAAAGGGATCTCTGTATCTCATACAAAATTAATGGGAAAAAATGAAGAAAAGACAGAGAAAAATATGCTTAGTCATTTTACACTATGGAAACGTTTCTGAGCTAGTTAATATCCTTTAAGGATAAATTAAAATTCTAAAATCATTCTGGCAAAAGTGTTAGATCGGCCTTATCACCACTACCTCCCTCAAAAATAATTATTAACCGTCAAATAACAACATTGTTTATTGTAAAAAACAACAACAATGTTGTCTTATTCACTGCCAAAAGACAATGAAATGACATTGGTTTAGGTCAGTGGTTCTCAAAAACTTTGGTCTCAGGATCCCTGCTGTAGTCTGAATGTTTATGTCCCCCTAAAATTCATAGGTTGAAACCTAATGTCCAATGTGTATTTGGAGATGGGGCCTCTGAGAATTGATTAGGTCATGGGGGTAGAGCCCTAATGAATGGGATTAATGACCTTTTAAAAGGGAACCCAGAGAACTGCCTTGCCCCTTCCACCATGTGAAGACACACCAGGAAAGTGTCACCTATGAACCAGAAAGTGGTTCCAAATTCGACAAAGGTTTGACCTCGGACTTCTCAGACTCCAGAACTGTGAGTTGAATTCTCTTGTTTATAGCAACCTAGCTTACGGTATTTTGTTATGGTAGCCTAAACAAACCAAGACAATCCCACAAATTCTTTTTTTTTTTTTTTGTTGTTGTTGTTGTTGTTGTTGTTAAGATGTGGGTCTCGTTCTGTCACCCGGGCTGAAGTGCAGTGGCGTGATCTCACCTCACTGCAAGCTCCGCCTCCTGGGTTCACACGGTTCTCCTCCTTCAGCCTCCCGAGTGGCTGGGACCACAGGCGCCCACCGCCACGCCCGGCTAATTTTTTGTATTGTTAGTAGAGACAGGATTTTACCATGTTAGCCAGGATGGTCTCCATCTCCTGACCTCGTGATCCGCCCGCCTCAGCCTCCCAAAGTGCTGGGATTACAGGCGTGAGCCACCATGCCAGGCCCCCACACATTCTTAAAAATGTTTGAGGTTTCTAAAAGCTTTTGTTTATTTGGATTTTTTCTATTAGTATTTACTATACCAGAAATAAAAATAATACATTTTTAAGAGTATATAAGCCTTCCTCATGAACCTAATTCATTTTGAAATAACAAAATAAATCCATCACATGTTAACATAAATGATCCATTCTTCAAAAATTTTTCCAAAACCTTAACGAGGAAAGTGGAATCATTTTACATTTTTACTAATCTTTTAATGTCTAGTTTATAGAAGATGGCCAGATTCTCATATCTGCTTCTGTATTGAATCTGTTGCCAAATTACATACCACCTAGCCTCTGAAAAACTCCACTGTGTAAGCTGAAGAATGAGAGAGAAAAGGACAAATATTTTCATAGAATAATTTGAAAATAGTTTTGAATTCACTGACTTTCTAAAAGGGTCTCAAGAATGCCTCATATTCTCACTTTGAGAATTCTGCCTTATGATAAAGGGTTTTTATTAAATAAATAACAAAACTATGGAGGCAAGGTGAGTCGAGGATTGATGGATTCACTGGCTTGTTGCCATCATCAGGATCTTGCCAACTTTACTACTGTGCCATTCTTGGAGAGTATGTCTTTTCTCGCTGGCTGGTTTCCACATGAACCTAAAGCTATCATAGTTTCAGACATCAACACTGGTGACTGAAAAGTTCTAGTTCATAAATAGTTTTCACAGGAAACTAAGAACAAAGAAAAGTTCTATTCATAAATAGTTTTCATAGTGAAAAAACAACTTTAAGATGCCCCAGTCAACTTCCCTTATGTTCATTGGCCTAAAATACATGATGTCATTCTTTGACTTGACCAATCAGCTGGATGAAATCACCATACTTGGGCTACACACACACACACACACACACACCCCTCACATAGATATAGATCCTTAAAAATGTATATGTCCTTTGAATGTGTAATTCTACTTTTAGGTATTTATCCTAATAAAATAATCAAATGTGTAGAAAAATAAATGCATTTTGATATTTTACACAGCATTTTTAGATTGGTGGCATAATCTTTAAAACTTTATGGTCCAATCACAAGAAATTGGTTGAATTTTTTTTTTTTTTTTTTTTTTTTTTTTGTGCTTTCACCATTTGAATGCTTTGGAGCCATTAAAAGTGGGGATGTGGAATTACCCTTATTAGCATGGAAAGCTGCTCATAGCACATTGTTTTAATAAAATGAAATTTACAAAATAGTATGAATCCACTTTTGTAAAACATATTCAAAAATGCGTGTAGACTGTATACAGAAACAGTAATAGTGATCATCTATGGTTACTCATAATCACTTTTCTGAATTATCCAATTCATTTATGAATGCATATGATTTTTTATAAACATTATTTTATAACAATTTAGTGAAGCTATTTTCATCTTGAAAAACAATGTAATGCAGAAAATTTTCTAGTTCACTAGCATCAGTTGAATAAATTTTAAATACATCTTAAGAATTCCCTTTCTCAACATAGGAACATGATTCAATTTTTAAAACATTATTATGCATACACAAATGTTAGGTAATTTAATGTGACCAATTTAATTCCATGTGATTTCATAGCAATACCAGTGGAAATCAAAATCATCAATCACATTTGAAAGTATCTCTAAACCACATTTTCATAAATTAATCTTAGTCCTATAAAAAATAAAACAATGCCCTAAATCTCTCTGTAATTGATTTGAAGGCATAGAAATCCCATTTACTTGAGATCAGAGGGTACCTGGGGACAGATAGTTGTTTGTGGAATTATGATTTCAATATCAAATACAATTTGCTCATTTGATTTAAGTACCTGCAACACTCTGTTTAAGAACTACTTTAATATATCTGATTAGAAGTCAAAATAAATTTTAATCTTCATTTTACTATTGATTGTTCATGTCTAGTATTCCGTTAACACTGCCTGGTGTTAACTCATTCATTCCATTAAATTACTGACTACCTAAAATGCCCTGAGTATAAGGACGGACCCTAAGGGTGCAGAAATAAACCACAAAGTCCTGCTCAGAGAAATTCAAGAGATGGGACTGGTGAGGTGGCATTTTTAAAATCTGAAATGATAAGGAAGAAACAATGTAAATAGGAATCAATTTGTGAAAGGAGAGGCTGATATTCAAGGCAATGTATGCCTGAAAGGGTCCGCTTTCTCTGTAACGCAGGAAGCAGTGTCCTTGGCTGGGACTAGGCAAGGATGTGCCAGAGATGAGGCAGACAAGTGCCTGGAGACTTGAACAGAGGGATGAGGGTATGGAATATGCTTATGAGGAAAGTCAAGGAAGTGAGCCAGAAACTAGAAATCTGATTAGTAAGCTCACTTGAATTATCCATAATTTCAAAGCAACTCTGGGAATAGGTGATTATGACAGAACAGAAAGCATGCAAAATCAAAATAATACTTTTCTATAACAGCAGTCACTGTTTCCTATGTACTAACAAGAAAATGAATACGCATTTCAACAGGGACAGAGATTCACACTACCTGCTAATAAAAAATAGAAATAAAAGTAGGAAGGGAAAAAGAGACTAAGAAGTACAGGAATTTGCAGAAACCTGTGGTACCAATCCTATTCCTGAGAGTTCAACGCCATGAATAGCATCAACAATCATTAACATGCCATTGTTAGACTTTCTAGCCTTCTGCTTTGTATTAGTGCTCAGATCTTTATACATGTGACAATAAGTTATGCTAGCATTTAAAAGAAAATCTTAATTTGAGAACAAACTATAATTATGTGATATATCATTAAATAAATTAGAAAGTAGTGGTTAAACTAAAATAAGCAGTGAAGACAGTAGACACAAACACTTGTAATTTTTTTTTAAGACAAAGTCTCACTCTGTCACCCAGGAGAGAGTGCAGTAGCATGATCATGACTCACAGGAACCTGATTTCCCGGGCTCAGCCTCCCAAATAGCTGAGATTACAAGCATGAGCCACCACACCCAGGTACTTTTTGTATTTTTTATAGAGACAGAGTTTCACCATGTTGCCCAGGCTGGTCTCAAACTCCTGAGCTCAAGTAATCCACTCCCGTCAGCCTCCCAAAATGCTAGGATTATAGATGTGAGTCCCCACACCCAGCCAACACCTATAATTTAATCATACAATAGTCTGATATTTTACCAAGAATATAAATTTTACTTTAATATATCCTGGTAATTATGAGTAAGAATTTAAAATAGTACTGTGGTTCTACAGAAAAAGCTGATAGCATTAAAGTTTTATTAAATTGTTTAAAAAGTAAGACATTTTAATCAAAATGCGAAATTTCAATCTTCTAAGCAATTGTTTGCTTGAATGAATGCAACTAATTCATGAACTAGAAATAGAGATAAATTTGGATTTCAGTGCTATATTTTCATAGAACCCAGTATTTCCTACCAATTATCCCTAAGGAAGCACCTGGACATCATTCATTCTAGTGAATAAAGATAAGCAGCCTGAAGTGAAATGCTTTGAAATGTTTATATATCAGCAAGGAATGAACCATTGTGTAACAAAGGAAGTATCCATAATCTTTGGGTAGTCAGTAGGGGAAAGGTGATATTTTGGGGAAAGATCCATTCATTCACATAGTTGCTAAGTACAGTTAACCCATGTTCCAATACCATGGAGGCTAACAGTGCCAACCTCCAACACAGTCAAAAAGCATCCTATAACTTTTGGTTCCCTAAAAGCTTAACTATCAATAGCCTACTGTTGACCAGAAGCCATACCGATAACATAAACAGTAGACTAACACATATTTTATATGTTGTATTATATACTGTTTTCTTACAATAAAGTAAGCTAGAGAAAATATTATGAGGAAAACCATAAGGAAGAGAAATATATCACATTTACTATTGATTAAGTGAAAGATCATCACAAACATCTTCATCCTCGTCATCTTCATGTTGAAGAGGCTGAATAGGAAGAGGAGGGGTTTGTCTTGCTGTCTCAAGGGTGATAAAGGCAGAAGAAAATTCACATATAATTGAACCCACACAATATTATTCCAGGGTCAACTGCATATTTGTAAAGTGAGTCATCAGAAACACAGCCTTAACAAAATTCTATTCTAATTTTACTAAGCATGCTAGACATTTCACTTAAAAATGAGCTCCTGCCACCTCAAAGTAGGGTGACCAAACATCCGAGTTCCCCAGGGACTTAGTGGGGTTCCATGATGCAAGACTTTCAGGTTTAAAATCAAGACACTCTTGAGCAAACTGGGACCAGTTGGTCACCCTACCTAGAACTGACCATCTACATCTGAAATGACTAATTCTCCAAACCTCCCAAAGGAAAGTATCAACATACTTGTGTTGAATCACCCAATAAGGCATCTGCAAATGAAAAGAATCCAGAGATCATAAAAATTTATAAGAAATTATTTGGAGTGAAAAAAGAGCATTGAGATTCAGTAGGGAAAAAACCTTGATCTTCTTTGGACTTTCCTACACTACTTACAATTTAGAATGGATTTTCCTTTGACTTGTAGATGGCTGGATGTTACCACCATAATCAGACCCTGTTCTTTAAACTCCTAATCAAGATGTAAAATGTGGAGCGAGAGTAAGACCACTTCTGATTACAGATGATATTATAATTTTGTTTGAAATAATGGAAGATGGTTTCAATAGACCAACACCATCAAGATGCACAATAAAATTATCAGAGGGCATTTCTCCCTCAAAATATCTTAACACAGCATTGCAATTGTTCTTTCCTCAGTTTTTAAATGAATGATAGCATACAAGAATACTTTGAGATGATAATGAACAATAAATGAATAATCAACACTTTTGCTCATATCAATTTGAAAGTTAAGGCTTTCAAATTGAAGGTGAATGGAAGTTCTATTACTATCTGTCAATATATTGCTATGAAAATTTAAGAAGAAAAATTAAAAAGAGGGAAGCCTTTTTCAATTCTATTCTCTTGGGAAATACACATATTAATTATAACTTAGATAATTAGAATTATTCCTGGTCAGAATGCTTAAAGAGGCCCTTCTACAGACTTTTAAAAAATATTTAAGATTTTAAAGTTTCTTTGAAATGCTTTCCCCAGTTGATAGCCACTAATTGGTAAATGTATGGACACTTTACTTAACAAAGTCACGATAAAAATTTTTGAATAAATATGAATTTGAATCTAGCTTGTTTGGGATCACTGTTCACTCCATTACTTAAAAAATCTATTTATACACAGATTCTGGATTCACAACAATAGTCTGACCTTTAAAGACCCTTTTATTGGATCCTTGTCTGTAGTAAGAACATCTTTCTCTTACTTAAAATTATCAAATATTGTTAAAGGTTAATTAGGTGGCAAAGCCAGATATGACTCAAGAAAATATATCTTGAAGATGGCCGAATAGGAACAGCTCCAGTCTCCAACTCCCAGCGCGAGCGACACAGAAGACCGGTGATTTCTGCATTTTCAACTGAGGTACTGGGTTCATCTCACTGGGGAGTGCCGGACGATCGGTGCTGGTCAGCTGCTGCAGCCCGACCAGCAAGAGCTGAAGCAGGGCGAGGCATTGCCTCACCTGGGAAGCGCAAGGGGGAAGGGAAAACCTGTTCCTAGCCAGGGGAACTGAGACACACAACACCTGGAATATCGGGTAACTCCCACCCCAATACTGTGCTTTAAGCAAACAGGCACACCAGGAAATCATATCCCACACCTGGCCGGGAGGGTCCCACGCCCACGGAGCCTTCCTCATTGCTAGCACAGCAGTCTGTGATCTACCGCCAAGGCAGCGCTGGGGGAGGGGCGCCCGCCATTGCTGAGGCTTAAGTAGGTAAACAAAGCTGCTGGGAAGCTCGAAGTGGGTGGAGCTCACAGCAGCTCAAGGAAACCTGCCTGTCTCTGTAGACTCCACCTCTGGGGACAGGGCACAGTAAACAATAACAAACACAGCAGAAGCCTCTGCAGACGCAAACGACTCTGTCTGACAGCTTTGAAGAGAGCAGTGGATCTCCCAACATGGAGGTTGACATCTGAGAAGGGACAGACTCCCTGCTCAAGTGGGTCCCTGACCCCTGAGTAGCCTAACTGGGAGACATCCCCCACTAGGGGCAGTCTGACACCCCATACCTCACAGGGTGGAGTACACCCCTGAGAGGAAGCTTCCAAAGCAAGAATCAGACAGGTACACTCGCTGTTCAGAAATATTCTATCTTCTGCAGCCTCTGCTGCTGATAACCAGGCAAATAGAGTCTGGAGTGGACCTCAAGCAATCTCCAACACACCTACAGCTGAGGGTCCTGACTGTTAGAAGGAAAACTATCAAACAGGAAGGACACCTACACCAAAACCCCATCAGTACATCACCATCATCAAAGACCAGAGGCAGATAAAACCACAAAGATGGGGAAAAAGCAGGGCAGAAAAGTTGGAAATTCAAAAAATAAGAGTGCATCTCCCCCGGCAAAGGAGCACAGCTCATCGCCAGCAACGGATCAAAGCTGGACGGAGAATGACTTTGACGAGATGAGAGAAGAAGGCTTCACTCCATCAAATTTCTCAGAGCTAAAGGAGGAATTACGTACCCAGCGTAAAGAAACTAAAAATCTTGAAAAAAAAGTGGAAGAATTGATGGCTAGAGTAATTAATGCAGAGAAGTTCATAAACGAAATGAAAGAGATGAAAACCATGACACGAGAAATATGTGACAAATGCACAAGCTTCAGTAACCGACTCGATCAACTGGAAGAAAGAGTATCTGCGATTGAGGATCAAATGAATGAAATGAAGCGAGAAGAGAAACCAAAAGAAAAAAGAAGAAAAAGAAATGAACAAAGCCTGCAAGAAGTATGGGATTATGTAAAAAGACCAAATCTACGTCTGATTGGAGTGCCTGAAAGTGAGGGGGAAAATGGAACCAAGTTGGAAAACACTCTTCAGGATATCATCCAGGAGAACTTCCCCAACCTAGTAGGGCAGGCCAACATTCAAATCCAGGAAATACAGAGAACGCCACAAATATAATCCTCGAGAAGAGCAACTCCAAGACACATAATTGCCAGATTCACCAAAGTTGAAATGAAGGAAAAAATCTTAAGGGCAGCCAGAGAGAAAGGTCGGGTTACCCACAAAGGGAAGCCCATCAGACTAACAGCAGATCTCTCGGCAGAAACTCTACAAGCCAGAAGAGAGTGGGGGCCAATATTCAACATTCTTAAAGAAAAGAATTTTAAACCCAGAATTTCATATCCAGCCAAACTAACTTTCATAAGTGAAGGAGAAATAAAATCCTTTACAGATAAGCAAATGCTTAGAGATTTTGTCACCACTAGGCCTGCCTTACAAGAGACCCTGAAGGAAGCACTAAACATGGAAAGGAACAACCGGTACCAGCCATTGCAAAAACATGCCAAAATGTAAAGACCATCGAGGCTAGGAAGAAACTGCATCAACTAACGAGCAAAATAACCAGTTAATATCATAATGGCAGGATCAAGTTCACACATAACAATCTTAACCTTAAATGTAAATGGACTAAATGCTCCAATTAAAAGACACAGACTGGCAAACTGGATAAAGAGTCAAGACCCATCAGTCTGCTGTATTCAGGAGACCCATCTCACACGCAGAGACATACATAGGCTCGAAATAAAGGGATGGAGGAAGATTTACCAAGCAAATGGAGAACAAAAAAAAGCGGGGGTTGCAATACTAGTCTCTGATAAAACAGACTTTAAACCATCAAAGATCAAAAGAGACAACGAAGGCCATTACATAATGGTAAAGGGATCAATTCAACAGGAAGAGCTAACTATCCTAAATATATATGCACCCAAGACAGGAGCACCCAGATTCATAAAGCAAGTCCTTAGAGACTTACAAAGAGACTTAGACTCCCATACAATAATAATGGGAGACTTCAACACTCCACTGTCAACATTAGACAGATCAACGAGACAGAAAGTTAACAAGGATATCCAGGAATTGAACTCATCTCTGCAGCAAGCAGACCTAATAGACATCTGTAGAACTCTCCACCCCAAATCAACAGAATATACATTCTTCTCAGCACCACATCGTACTTACTCCAAAATTGACCACGTAATTGGAAGTAAATCACTCCTCAGCAAATGTACAAGAACAGAAATTATAACAAACTGTCTCTCAGACCACAGTGCAATCAAACTAGAACTCAGGACTAAGAAACTCAATCAAAACCGCTCAACTACATGGAAACTGAACAACCTGCTCCTGAATGACTACTGGGTACATAATGAAATGAAGGCAGAAATAAAGATGTTCTTTGAAACCAATGAGAACAAAGATACAACATACCAGAATCTCTGGGACATATTTAAAGCAGTGTGTAGAGGGAAATTTATAGCACTAAATGCCCACAAGAGAAAGCAGGAAAGATCTAAAATTGACACTCTAACATCGCAATTAAAAGAACTAGAGAAGCAAGAGCAAACATATTCTAAAGCTCGCAGAAGGCAAGAGTTAACTAAGATCAGAGCAGAACTGAAGGAGATAGAGACACAAAAAACCCTCCAAAAAATCAATGAATCCAGGAGTTGGTTTTTTGAAAAGATCAACAAAATTGATAGACCATTAGCAAGACTAATAAAGAAGAAAAGAGAGAAGAATCAAATCGACGCAATTAAAAATGATAAAGGGGATATCACAACCGACCCCACAGAAATACAAACTACCATCAGAGAATACTATAAACACCTCTACGCAAATAAACTGGAAAATCTAGAAGAAATGGATAATTTCCTGGACACTTACACTCTTCCAAGACTAAACCAGGAAGAAGTTGAATCCCTGAATAGACCAATAGCAGGCTCTGAAATTGAGGCAATAATTAATAGCCTACCAACCAAAAAAAGTCCAGGACCAGATGGATTCACAGCTGAATTCTACCAGAGATACAAGGAGGAGTTGGTACCATTCCTTCTGAAACTATTCCAATCAATAGAAAAAGAGGGAATCCTCCCTAACTCATTTTATGAGGCCAACATCATCCTGATACCAAAGCCTGGCAGAGACACAAGTAAAAAAGAGAATTTTAGACCAATATCCCTGATGAACATCGATGCAAAAATCCTCAATAAAATACTGGCAAACTGGATTCAGCAACACATCAAAAAGCTTATCCACCATGATCAAGTGGGCTTCATCCCTGGGATGCAAGGCTGGTTCAACATTCACAAATCAATAAACATAATCCAGCATATAAACAGAACCAAAGACAAGAACCACATGATTATCTCAATAGATGCAGAAAAGGCTTTTGACAAAATTCAACAGCCCTTCATGCTAAAAACGCTCAATAAATTCGGTATTGATTGGAATGTACCTCAAAATAATAAGAGCTATTTATGACAAACCCACAGCCAATATCATACTGAGTGGGCAAAAACTGGAAAAATTCCCTTTGAAAACTGGCACAAGACAGGGATGCCCTCTCTCACCACTCCTATTCAACATAGTGTTGGAAGTTCTGGCTAGGGCAATTAGGCAAGAGAAAGAAATCAAGGGTATTCAGTTAGGAAAAGAAGAAGTCAAACTGTCCCTGTTTGCAGATGACATGATTGTATATTTAGAAAACCCCATTGTCTCAGCCCAAAATCTCCTTAAGCTGATAAGCAACTTCAGCAAAGTCTCAGGATACAAAATTAATGTGCAAAAATCACAAGCATTCTTATACACCAGTAACAGACAAACAGAGAGCCAAATCAGGAATGAACTTCCATTCACAATTGCTTCAAAGAGAATAAAATACCTAGGAATCCAACTTACAAGGGATGTAAAGGACCTCTTCAAGGAGAACTACAAACCACTGCTCAGTGAAATAAAAGAGGACACAAACAAATGGAAGAACATACCATGCTCATGGATAGGAAGAATCAATATCGTGAAAATGGCCATACTGCCCAAGGTAATTTATAGATTCAATGCCATCCCCATCAAGCTACCAATGAGTTTCTTCACAGAATTGGAAAAAACTGCTTTAAAGTTCATATGGAACCAAAAAAGAGCCCGCATCTCCAAGACAATCCTAAGTCAAAAGAACAAAGCTGGAGGCATCACGCTACCTGACTTCAAACTATACTACAAGGCTACAGTAACCAAAACAGCATGGTACTGGTACCAAAACAGAGATATAGACCAATGGAACAGAACAGAGTCCTCAGAAATAATACCACACATCTACAGCCATCTGATCTTTGACAAACCTGAGAGAAACAAGAAATGGGGAAAGGATTCCCTATTTAATAAATGGTGCTGGGAAAATTGGCTAGCCATAAGTAGAAAGCTGAAACTGGATCCTTTCCTTACTCCTTATACGAAAATTAATTCAAGATGGATTAGAGACTTAAATGTTAGACCTAATACCATAAAAATCCTAGAGGAAAACCTAGGTAGTACCATTCAGGACATAGGCATGGGCAAAGACTTCATGTCTAAAACACCAAAAGCAACGGCAGCAAAAGCCAAAATTGACAAATGGGATCTAATTAAACTAAAGGCTTCTGCACAGCAAAAGAAACTACCATCAGAATGAACAGGCAACCTACAGAATGGGAGAAAATTTTTGCAATCTACTCATCTGACAAAGGGCTAATATACAGAACCTACAAAGAACTCAAACAAATTTACAAGAAAAAAACAAACAACCCCATCAAAAAGTGGGCAAAGGATATGAACAGACATTTCTCAAAAGAAGACATTCATACAGCCAACAGACACATGAAAAAATGCTCATCATCACTGGCCATCAGAGAAATGCAAATCAAAACCACAATGAGATACCATCTCACACCAGTTAGAATGGCGATCATTAAAAAGTCAGGAAACAACAGGTGCTGGAGAGGATGTGGAGAAATAGGAACGCTTTTACACTGTTGGTGGGATTGTAAACTAGTTCAACCATTATGGAAAACAGTATGGCGATTCCTCAAGGATCTAGAACTAGATGTACCATATGACCCAGCCATCCCATTACTGGGTATATACCCAAAGGATTATAAATTATGCTGCTATAAAGACACATGCACACGTATGTTTATTGCAGCACTATTCACAATAGCAAAGACTTGGAATCAACGCAAATGTCCATCAGTGACAGATTGGATTAAGAAAATGTGGCACATATACACCATGGAATACTATGCAGCCATAAAAAAGGATGAGTTTGTGTCCTTTGTAGGGACATGGATGCAGCTGGAAACCATCATTCTTAGCAAACTATCACAAGAACAGAAAACCAAACACCGCATGTTCTCACTCATAGGTGGGAACTGAACAATGAGATCACTTGGACTCAGGAAGGGGAACATCACACACCGGGGCCTATCATGGGGAGGGGGGAGGGGGGAGGGATTGCATTGGGAGTTCTACCTGATGTAAATGACGAGTTGATGGGTGCAGCACACCAACATGGCACAAGTATACATATGTAACAAACCTGCACGTTATGCACATGTACCCTACAACTTTAAGTATAATAATAATAAATAAATTAAAAAATAAAAATAAAAAAATAAAGAAAATATATCTTGCAAAACTAGTGAAAATTCATTATAATAGCTTGCAAAAGGCCAGTAATGTCAAAAACTCAAATAATAAACTACCTACTGAGTTGGAAAAAACACAGACCTTACTGTCAAAAAATCTGAATACTGATCCTGACTCTGTCAAAAATTAGTTGCGGTGTTTAAGGGAAAAATTTGAACCCCTCTGGGTTGCATTTTTAATTTCTGTTTAATAACAAACTATGGGCAGGGCACAGTGGCTCACACCTGTAATCCTAGCACTTTGGGAGGTCAAGGTGGGCAGATCATCTAAGGTCAGGAGTTTGAGACTAGTCTGACCAACATGGAGAAACCCAGTCTCTACCAAAAACACAAAATTAACTGGTCATGGTGGTGCATGCCTGTACTCCCAGTTACTCAGGAAACTGAAGCAGGAGAATCACTTGAACCCGGGAGGCAGAGGTTACAGTGAGCCAAGATCATGCCATTGCACTCCAGCTTGGGCAATAAGAGCAAAACTCCGCCTCAAATAAATAAATAAATAAAATAACAAACTATGGATTCATAAGTAAATTAGTTTATTGATTTTTAATACATACCTTTTTTATTATACTTTAAGTTCTAGGGTACATGTGCACAATGTACAGGTTTGTTACATATGTATACATGTGCCATGTTGGTGTGCTGCACCCATTAACTTTTCATTTACATTAGGTATTTCTCCTAATGCTATCCCTCCTTGCCCCCCCTACCCCATGACAGGCCCCAGTATGTGATGTTCCCCTTCCTGTGTCCAAGTGTTCTCATTGTTCAATTCCCACCTATGAGTGAGAACATGCGGTGTTTGGTTTTCTGTCCTTACGATAGTTTACTCAGAATGATGGTTTTCCAGCTTCATCCACGTCCCTACAAAGGACATGAACTCATTGGTTTTTATGGCTGCATAGTAAACCAACACAAATGTTCATCAATGATAGACTGGATTAAGATATTACATACCATTTTTTAACTGAAAACTATAACATAATATATATGATTTCTCAATCTATCTATTCATCTAATTGTAATTGTGTGGAGAATTTCTAGAAAGATTATTATAAGATGTTGACCATAATTGATTCTAAGCAATGGATATTTGTGGGTTTTTTTTTTCTTTTTTGGGTTTTTTTCCTTTCTTTTTGAATGTCTCTGTATCACATGGATGTTCTACATTTGACTATGATTTTTTTCTTTTTATCTAACACAAAATTCCTCCCAGTTTAAAAAGAAAACAGATGTTTCCTCAACTGTAAAAAAAATTAATAAATTTTATAAAATAATTCTGGTCAAAATAACACCTATAAGGCATTTAAAAAGTAATGCCAAAAGCTTGGAACATAAAAGAAGTTACTTGCTTCTCTTCCATGCTGGCTTACTCCTCAATAGTTTACGACCACCACCTTCCTTCTCAGAGGCAACCACTTACAAATCTTTTAACATTATTATATTATTTACCTTCATTGCAGTCTGGTGAGTCATCAATTGTAAGCATCATCCTTAGTCATTTACTTAGCAGAGGAGTATTTTAGCTGATTCATCCCCTTCCTCCTCTTCCATCACCAAATATGTACCAATTTTTGGTTAAAATCCTGCCTGGGTTCACAGAATACAGAAAATTCCCTCCCACCCTAGCAGCAAGAAAAAGCTGCATAATTCACAGATCCTAAAGAACTCTGGAAGCCCATCTGAGAGCTGATGTCTCAAGGCAACTGGATGAACTGAATACTGAAATGTCCAAGCCCTTCTGGGGAGAGACAGACAGGACACAGGAACTGAGGAACTATCCTTCCTCAGACAGAGCAGGGCAGAAAAAGGGAGAAACCAATGAAGGAAAGGAGAAAATATGCTCATACCAAGACTCTACTGTCATAAATAAAGTTTTGTTACCGTGGTAGGAAAAGTCAGAAAAGCAAAAATATCTATTTCCTGTGGCTCAAATAACACGGGCTCTAATTCAGCAGGAGAAATAAGACAATCACTCTGTCAAGAGTCTTGTATGAAGTAATAAACAAGAACAGTCTACTGGTGGGAGAAGGCAGGAGTACAGAGAGAGACCCTCTCTATGGCACAGCTGTGCAGGATCTGCTAAAAGGACATGGAAACAAACTCGGATACTCCAGTCTTCATAGTAAGCACAAGATAGCTGCAGTCCATTACAAGAGGAATTTAAAATATGTGCATACTCAAAGTAGTTATAGCGACAAGAAAACCCAGGCACAGCTAAACAATAGACAAAATTGACAAACATGCTCATTTCCAGGAGAAACTATTATTTACTTCTGTCTATAGGGTTCTTTTACACACAACGTTTGGCATTCTCCAAAAATATGACACACACACACACACACAAACACACACACACCATAGCCATCGTCAAACAATAAAGATATAAAGACAACCAGAGGGCGAGATTTTGTATATATCATACCAATAATTTTAAAAACTACAGTAAAAAATGCTAAGGAGTATAGTGGAAAAAAAAAAGACGGAGGACATGTATGAACAAATGGGGGAACTTCCAAGAGAAACTGTAAGAAAATGACAAATGAAAATGCTAAAATGAAAGATAAGACATTAGAGATTAAAAATTACTTAGATGGGCTTATCAGTAAACTGGATATAGCACAGGAAAGAATCAGTGAACTTGAAGACAGGAAACACACATACAAAAAGTGAAAAAAATAACAGTATCAAAGAGCTATAGAACAATGGTGCAGTCTAATGTGTGCATTATTGGAGTTCCAAAAGTTCCAAAGAGATAGAGAATTGAGTAGAAAAAGCATTTGAACATATAATGACCAATAATGTTCTAAAATTAATGAAAGACAGTAGTCTCAGTTTTAAGAATCGTGGGAAAACCTAAGCAAGACAAACACAAAATTAACATAACTAGATCCAGCACACTCACTTAAGTAAGAAATAATACTTCTTTTACATGGAATCTTCCAGATTACAGAGGAAGAAGGAATATTTCCTAACTAATTTTGTTAATCCAGGATTACCCCAATTCCAAAATCAGAATAAGAAATTACAAGAAAAGAAAACCACAGACTACTATCCTTCATGAAAATAAATATAGGTGTCCTCAACTTTCTAAAAGCATTTTACATAATATGTGTTGTCAATACACATTAATAAAATTCAACATCCATTCATGTTCAAAACTCTCAGCTAAGTAGGTATAGAAGTGAACGGCCTTAATCTAATAAATACATCTGCAAAACATTTACAGATAACATCATTTGTAATGGTAAAATACTGACATCTTTCCTCTAAGAATAGAAGTATGGAAGTTCATATTCACCACTCCTATTAAACATCATATTGAAAGTTATCACACCAAAAATGAGGCAAGAAAGGAAGGAAAGAAAGAAGGAGGGAGGTAAGGAGAGAGAAAGAGAGAGCACTTACAGAAATAGTTACTTAAACTAACAACTGACTCTAGAGAGGTTTGAGTATAAAATGTAGACATATAGACATCTATTGTATTTCTATATAGTAACAGTGAAGAACTGAGAATTGAAACTTTTTTAAAGTTACATTTGCAATGACATCAAAAACACAAAGTAAACTTAACAAAAATTATGCAGGATCTCTACCCTGACAACTACAAGTGACGGAGGAAAGAAAAAAAGTCTAGTAATAGAGACTCAATATCACTGTCAGTTTTCCGCAAATTAATTATAGATTCACTGTAAATCCAATCAAAATTGTAAGTCTTCTTTTGTAAATTCAGAAGCCAGATTCTAATTTGTGTGTGTGTGTGTGTGTGTGTGTGTGCGCGTGTGTGTGTTTTAGACGTAGTGAGGTGACACAATCTCGGCTCACTGCAACCTCTGCCTCCCAGGTTCAAGCGATTCTCCTGCCTCAGCCTCCTGAGTAGCTGGGATTACAGGTGTGTGTCACCATGCCTGGCTAATTTTTGTTATTTTTAGTAGAGACGGGCTTTCACCATGTTGGCCAGGATGGTCTTGGTCTCTTGACCTCGTGATCCGTCTGCCTCAGCCTCCCGAGGTGCTGGGATTACAGGCGTGAGTCGCCGTGTCCAGCCTGATTCTAAATTTTTTATGAAATGGCAAAAAAACCAAGAATGGCTAAAACATTTTTTTTAAAAGAACATCAGAAGACTCATCCTGTCAGACAGTGTAATAATAAAAGGCTAGGCACAGAGATTCTTGGAGCAGAAGAACGAATCCAGAAATAGAATCTAGGCATATAGAGCCAATTTATTTTGACAAAGAGGAAATTTAATGGAAGAATTTAATGAAAGAAGCATAGTCTTTCCAACAAATAGTGTAGGTACAATTGGATATCCATATGCAGAAAAATGCATATTTCATGCATTGTAGAAAAGTAACTCAAAACGGATCATAGATCGAAATGTAAAACTTAAAATGTACAAACGTGGAAAATATTTTGAATCATGGATTAGGCAAAGATTGCTTCAATATGATACCAAAAATCATGACTCATAAAGAAAACATTGATAAATTGGACTTTAGCATACTTAATAACCTCTGCTCTGAGAAAGACAGTTTAGAGAATAAAAAGACAAGCCATAAAACAAGAAAAGACAAATATCTGAAAAAGTACTTCTATATAGACTACATGAAGTAGTCCCAAAATGTAATTAAAAAAAACTCAATTTTTAAAATGGACAAAAATTCGAATTACTTCACTAAAGAAAACACACAGATGGTAAATAAATGTGACCATGAAAACAGAGTCGACATCATGGATCATCAGGCAAATGCAAATTAGAACCATGAAAAAATATCACTATTTGCTTACTGGAATGGCAAAAAAGAAAAAAAAAAAAAACAGAAAAACCATAAATAACAAGTCCTGGTGAGGAAAGAGAGCCCCAGTTCTCCTACATAACTGCAGCAAATGCAGACGATACAGCCACTTTCAAAAATAGTTTGTCAATTTCTTATAAAGTTAAACATACAGCTACCATACAATTCAATGCTCCTAAAAATTTACCTACAGAAAGTAAAAACTCATATTCACAGAAAAACCTCTATGGAGATGTTTACACTGGTTTTATTTATAATATTTTTCTTTTTACTGTTGCAACAAAAACGACTGCTTGCGTCAAACCAAATACTTATATTTCATGCACTCTCTCCACTGGTTTCTATGCTTTCTCTTCATGTAACAATTTCCTACACATCTGTATTTCTCTTTAGGGCTCTTTTCTGTTGCTCTATGCATTAAATCTATTTCTACAGAAAATTTATCTTAATAGGACTTAAAAATAAATCTAGACTTCTAATTAAAAGTCCTTTCACTTTCTCTCCAGAATTCCTTTCCTTTTTGGGATCTTGAAACCTCAACGAGGATTTTTAAATCAATGTAGATCTGTAGAACTGCATATGTAAATATTTAGAGCAGTTTTATTCATGATAGCCCCAAACTGGAAACAGCTGGTGAATGGATTAACAAACTGTGATACATCTAAACAATTTAATACTATTCAGCAGTAAAATAGAACAAGCTATTTATACATAGAAAATGGAGATAGCAATGCTGCATACCTCATAAGATTACATGAGGATTAATTGAGTTAAATCAAGTAAATTCTTAAAATGGTCCTTGCTACATAATAAGTTCTTAGTATTATCAATTTTTTTCAGTTTAGAAATTGTCTTCTTTGTTTATATTTATTTATTTATTTAAATATCCAACTAAGTCTTGTCACACACTCCATCCATTCTGTAATACAAATACATTTTCTTACTTTACTCTCATCTTCTACAATACACAATGACCACAATTACAGAACTTTTTTGGTTTGGGGAGACAAATAAGCTTAATTCTCACTAGTTCTCCAACCCTTCATTACATAATTTTTTTCATTTTCTGTTGATAATTAGTCTGATTTTTATCATGCTTCAATTTTACTTCTTTACTCATATACTGTGAGCATATTTATCAATACCCTAGTTTCATTGACAAATGAAGTATGTACTTATATTTCTCATTCTCTTTAGTTTGGGTGACTTTCAAGGGAGCAAGAGATTGGACATCTGCATTTATTTTAAAATGTTCTTGTTCAACTGTTGCATTAACTGAAAAAAAGAAAGGGCATTAAAAGCCATTCACTGTCAGGTACAGTGGCTCACGCCTGTAATCCCAGCACTTTGGGAGGCCGATGCAGCTGAATCACAAGGTCAGAAGTTTCAGACCAGCCTGGCCAACATAGTGAAATCCCATCTCTACTAAAAATACTACAATACATATTTTAGTATAAAACTGGGCATGGTGACAGGCGCCTGTAGTCCCAGCTACTCAGGAGGCTAAGGCAGGAGAATCACTTGAACCTGGGAGGCGGAGGTTGCAGTGAGCCACGACCATGCCACTGCACTCCAGCACAGGTGACATGTGAAGCTCCATCTCAAAAAAAAAAGAAAAAAGTCATTCACAATTCTGCCACAACTCTTCTACACTTCAGAGTTCTCTTTTGTTCTTTATCTGAATACAGGAGACATTAATACATAGCAATAATGGTAGAGGTATAATTTTACTGCGTTTTTTAATAAGCAAATATTGCATCATAAATATACCCCAATTTTGAAAAGACACTTAACAGATCAACAGATTCCTCAATTGCATTTCTCAGACATGAATACACCCTACTCAAGTCACTCTGACAATTAGAAAATGGGGTTCCTGACTGTGGCCCCAGCCTCTTTATTATATTATTTTATTACACAACAAGATACATACATATCTTCAATTCCTTTTCAATCATTATTGTCTATTCTACTCCCTTTTTTCCTGTCCTGAGATGCCATCCTATTGTGACATCTCTAGATAGATAGACAGGATGAATGGATGGAGAGATAGACAGGATGGATGGATGGAGAGATGGATAGACAGGATGGATGGATGGAGAGATGGATAGACAGGATGGATGGATGGAGAGATGGATAGACAGGATGGATGGATGGAGAGATGGATGGATGGAGAGATGGATAGACAGGATGGATGGATGGAGAGATGGATAGACAGGATGGATAGATGGATGGATGGATGGATGGATGGATGGATGGATGGATGGATGGCGATACTTATCCAACTTGCTTTTTTCACTCAACAATGTTTTCGCAAGGAATTTTATGTGCAAATTTGTCCTCAGTAAACTATAGCACGTGACTGAGTGGATGAGTAAAAAATTCAGGTAGCCACTCACTATGTTTATCTCGTTATGTTTTGCCAAGAAATCAGTGTATATAAAAACTTAGATTGTGTCCATAGAAGTACTATTTGCAATATCAAAAGACTGGAAAAATATGAAAGAATAAGCCAAAACAAATCAAAGAAAAAGCCACTACTAAAGGGAAGGAGAGCCGGGTACAGTGGCTCACGACTGTAATCTCAACACTTTGGGAGGCTGAGGTGGGTGGATCACTTGAGACCAGGAGTTAGAGACCAGCCTGGCCAACATGGCGAAACCCCGTCTCTACCAAAAATACAAAAATTGGCTGGTTGTGGTGGCTCACGCCCGTAATCCCAGCTACTCCCAAGGCTGAGGCACAACAATCACTTGAACCCAGGAGGCAGACATTGCAGTGAGCCGAGATAGTGCATGGCACCACTGCACTCTAGCCTGGGTGACAGAGTGAGACTCTGTCAAAAAAAAAAAAAAAAAGAAGGTGAGAGAATGCGGCAGAAACATGCATGACTCCTCTGAATACATCTCCTTTCATAGTTTGATAGGGTAACAATGTAAACATGTTTCATAATTTTTAAAAAAATTTAAATGTAAAACAAATCAAATCAAACTAACTTAATATCCAAATGGTGCCTTGACTACATAAAGAATTGTTTCAATTCTCTTCCTATCCTTTCTTTTCCTCCTACTGTTCCCAGTTTCCAGTATCCTCTGTTCTACTTTTCACTTCTATGAGATCAACTATTTGAGCTTCCACATATGAATGAGAACATGTGATATTTAACTTTCTGTACTTGGCTTATTTCGCTTAACATAATGTCCTCCAGTTCCATTCATGTTGTCTCGAATGACAAGATTTCATTCTTTTTTGTGGCTGAATAGTGTTCCATAGTATATATATATATCACATTTTCTTCATTCATTCATCTGTTGGACACCTAGTTTGATTCCATATCTTGGCTACTGTTAATAGTGCTGCAATTACCATGGAGGTGCAGATGTCTCTCTAATAAAATGATTTTCTTCCTGTGGAAAAGTAGAACAGAGATACTCGAGGCTGGGAAGGATAGAGGAAAGGGAGGGATAGGGAGACATTTGCTAAAGGATACAGAATTCTGGTAAGATAGGCTCAATAAGTCTTAGTGTTCTATACCACTGTAGGATGACTGTAGTTAACAATAATATATAGTTTCAAATAGCTAAAAGGAGGATATTGAATGTTCCCAACACAAAGAAATGACAAACATTTGAGATGATGGATATGCTAATTACTCTGATCTGATCAAAACACATTATATGTCTCAAAACATCACTATGTATCCCATGAATATGTACAATTATTACTTGTAAATTTTTAAAAATAAAACAAAATTTTTAAAAAATAAAAAGGAGAATTCTTTCAAATTAAGCTGAAGAACATATTTTGACTATTCACCCCTTGTGGGTTATATTCTGGGACAGAAGGAATTGCAAACAGATATTTCAATAGTTTTTGTTAGGAGTGATTTGGGTATTGTTATTTTGAAATTATTGTACATATTTTGCAGGATTAAGCAATTGATAAATTGTTTTAGACTGAGTTCCCTAGGAAACAAATCCTAAGGCAAAAAAATTTCTGTAAACATTTTATTGGGGAGTGCAATTCTAGGGACTCAAGAACGAGGGAGGAAGGAAGTAAGGATAGAAAGGAGGGAGAGCCAACACTATTATGAAAATATATTGCAAAGCTGGTCGAAGCTTTAGGATACATTGAATTTTTGGTTTTACAGAGCATCTTTATGAAAGTGTCATGAAACTACTGAATCTTTGGATAGTGTGAAAGGAAGGGACAAGCATTTGTTCTTTATGTCTCAGTGGCCAAAGTAATTCAGGGGAAGCTAATCCTGCCTAATTTACATGGGGATGTGCAAATCCTGCAGGATCCCTCAGCTGCAACTAGGAAGCCCTGGGACAGGATGATGGAGAAACAAGCCCAACAAGAGAGAAAACGTGGCCAGGATATAAACTACAAGTGAAAGGGGAGTCAAGCAACCATCCTGTCCAATGAGACCCTTGGTCTTGGGGCAGCGAAGGCAACATGAACCTGACTCACGCTGGACCATGGGCAAAGTTAAAGCAGTTCCTGAGGCTGCTCCTCACAAAAATAGAGTCAAATGTGCACAGGTGTGGTGGTTTATACACTGAGTCTAGTACAATTACACTGATGTTAGTAGGCACTAGGGCTATTCGCAAAGGAGAAAAAAGATACTGGTGTAAAATTAAAGGTGTTGAATGAACTCTTCTGGTTCACAAGTGGTATTGGAAATATCAGTGTTCACTTAAGGCTTATTTTTGTTTTGTAAAATATATGTTTCCTCTCTCTGTTGGTTAAAAAATCTGGAAGCAATGACAACCCAGTGACAATGAGCGCTCCTGTTGCCCCAGATTTATTCTCTAGATGCCATTTCTGGAAAAGGAATCAGGGTTCCCTGAATTACTAGTTGATGGCACATATGGAATAGGAAACATATAAGATGAGCTTGGTACAATTAATTGGAACAGAAAGCATATGCATACCTTTGAAAACTATTGGTATTATTTCAAAAGGAGATAAAAGCCAACTTGAAGGGGCTTCCTCTGGCTAAAGATGGGACAGTTTGTGTACGTGGGAGAAAAATAATTGCAATAAATTGGAACACATCAAATAACTAAAAATCCATGAGGTAATAATGATACACAGACAATAAAGGAGAAACGAAATCTTCATTGGTCATCTTTGGAGGCTGCCAGCATGCTACTGTCATTCTGATGCTTAGTGAGAAAGGAGAAAGGGGCAAGTGTTTATTCTGACCACATTATTGAATTCCATTTCAACAACCAAGTAGTTAATAAAGAAAAGTTTTCCAGTATGTAAGAATATCACCTGATAAATGCTGAAAAAAAGATAGATTTAGAAAATCCACCATTTTGTAATCCTTAGTTAAATAATAGATCTAGACAATTACTGATATAAATTTTAGGGAGAAGTGTGAAGGGAATCTTCATAAGTGGAGCCATTTGCCAACACTAATCCTACTGAGAGAATTAACATACTCTCCAAATGTGCCTATTGCTTCCCTTGACATGATGCAACAGAAAGTACACAGAACAACCCAGAAAGTATTTTTCCTCCCCAAAGTTTCTCCTGAATCTAATCAAGCTTCCAGATATAACTAACAGTTAAAAGAGGGTAAATAGCACCAGGAAAATGCAATCAGTCAAATTCATAATCTAGAACAAATAATATGGTTTCTTCAACAAATAAATATCATCAATAAATGAGAAGGGAGACCTCTTCTTATAAACTACAAGACACTTAAGAGACCTCTCAGGTAAATGTACTATGAAGACCTTGATAAGACCTTAATTCAAATATACAACTATTAAATAATATTTTGAGACATCTGGAGGAATTTGAGATGGATCATGTACTAGTAGATACTAAAATACTACTTTGTTAGGTGTGATAGTGGTAGAAAACTTAGGTACTTTTTAAGGAGATCTCTGTAAATGAAACATAGTGATTTACTCATTATGTTATATGACACTTGAAACTTGCCTTACGAAACACCAAAACTGATAAAAATAAAAGTTAGGAAAGATGAAACAAGATTGGCAAAATGCCCTTAATTATTGCAATGGTGGCAACTCATTCCATCCTCTCTACTTTTGTGAGGGTTTGAACATTCCTGTAATAAAAGTTCAATGACACAATTTAAAATCAAGCATATGTATTGAGATCATTTTTATAATATAGAGTCTTTAGAGACTTTGAATATCTCTATAATCTGTGCAGTCATTATCTCAACATAGGAGGATGGTTCACAATGAGCCCTAACCCTCCCAAATGACTCCACAAGAATCCTGCATGAGTCTCCTCAAGAAACCACAAGACAATCTTGATGTCCACTGTCACCTCATTGAGGTGTATGTACAGATCCTGGTGTGTATGGTCCAGTCTTTTTCCGGGATAGCTAATGCAAACCATCCCGTCTCTTCAAAAAAAAAAAAAAAAAAAAGGCCGGGCGCGGTGGCTCACGCCTGTAATCCCAGCACTTTGGGAGGCCGAGGCGGGCGGATCACAAGGTCAGGAGATCGAGACCACGGTGAAACCCCGTTTCTACTAAAAATACAAAAAATTAGCCGGGCGCGGTGGCGGGCGCCTGTAGTCCCAGCTACTCAGGAGGCTGAGGCAGGAGAATGGCGTGAACCCGGGAGGCGGAGCTTGCAGTGAGCCAAGATTGCGCCACTGCACTCCAGCCTGGGTGACAGAGCGAGACTCTGTCTCAAAAAAAAAAAAAAAGAGTCTGACACAGACAGAACAAAAATCTGTGACCTACAACTGCACATTTTAGGTTTCACTGTCCGTGGTCTTTTACACGAAGTTGTCAGGTAACAGTTCAAAGGAAGAGAAGTGTGTATGGCTATTTCCTCTACATGCAACTGTAGTGTTAAATTTCACTGCCTGAGGGAATTCCAGCTTGAGAAATGCCACTGTGGATAGCAATACTGGACAAAGAATGCTTTTTTAATTACTTGTTGATTCTATGAAAACATGTACAAGTGCAAAGTGATACTTGCATTTATGAACAGAAGTGAGCAAAGAGAACTATTCTTAAAAGTACATTTACCAAAGGAGTTGTAGTAGACTTTTAGCTTTGAGTCATGGTTTCATCAATCGTCCAGTTTGATGACAATGATGGTTCGGCCATGTAAGGGTTTTACCATGTAATACCACATGCATCTAGCCATTTGGTGGTAATCGTCTGTCATCTGGTAATCACCTGTAAGTGATCCCAGAGGAGAGGGAGATGAAGGTAGAAGAATTGCTTCTACTGAATTTAAAATGAAATTCAGATAAATTGTTCATTTTGATTCTCTTCACAGCATACATAAATCTACTATTCTAGCAGTAGTTAAAAATGCATGTATATTGTATATTTCACTATACTTGAAAGATAAGGGTAAATTTCAGTATCTTAAAACCTAGTTTCCAAACATACTCTTGGACAATGAAATCCTCATGTATTTTGTTTCTCTCTAGTAGAAACAGTTATAACCAAACCTTGACTAATTTTTCAAATGGTGCATCAGTATCAGTTCCAAACATGTAATGCATAGTTTACAAAATAACTTTATACCAAAGCCTCCTTTTGTTGAAAGAGGTTTCATAATTGAGTAATCAGACCTCAAGCATTCAAAGATTACATTTATGTAAGATCTACATATTTTATTATTGTTCTAACAATAATAGACTGTTTTTATCATTGTCCTAATAGTAAGAGACAAAAATATGAAGAATTCACTGTTTTGAGATGACATAACCCTATTGAGCATTGGCAATCTCATAATTGCTCTCTTTGAGGCATTACAAATGAGAAGTCAGGTTTGGAGTTACTGGATTTGGAAACTGGAAGAAGTCTTAGCAGGAAGGAGCCAGGCTCCAGTAGGGAAAGTAGCATATTTATATAAGCAGTTCAGTAGAACAACTTTCATATGTGAAACCATTTCTGTAGATGTATAAAGAGCTGAACAGGCAAACAGAAGAGGGTAAGAAAACCCAGAGTATGTCAGCTGCAGATAGCTGCTTTGCCCTTAAGGCCACAGGGACAGAGAAAGGGGATAATGTTTAATCCAACAGCTGTCTGGTGGGGTTAGAACAACCAAGGTATATCAACGACAGTCACAGAAGCCACGCTGAGTAGAAATAAAGGGGAGATATATGCTGATTGCTCTCTCCTGATCTCCAGTTTTCTACCAGAATTCCCCATCTGCCAAATCTAACCAGAAGTTAGTTGGCAAAGGAGCTTGGAAAACGTAATTTTACACGTCAGCCTCCTGCAATACAGAATGAAGTAAGAGAAGCACAGGAGAATAATATCAGGACAAAGAAGCAAGTACCAGGAACAGGATATCTAATACAACTTCCTCATTTATGAATTATTGAATGGAGAGCTGGCACTGTGACCAGCAAAAGGATCCCAATAATCATTGGTTAAATTGCAAACATTCTCTCAGCAAATATTTATTGTGCAGCTCTAATGTGCCACACAATGTTCTAGGTACTGGGGACAGAGTAGTGACCAACAGAGATGAAGCTTCTGCCTCATAGAACTTACAATGAAACGATTTTTCCAAATTATTTGCATCAGCAAATCATTGCACTGATACAAACCAGAAACCATCTACCACAACTATCCATAAGCTTGTTCCACCAACTCATGCTGGCCCTTTTCTTGGTATAAGAGTGAACGCCCCAACCACAGTATCTATATAGGTAAATCTTCTTTCTTCCAAATGTCCTTTCACATTCAGAAAAATATCTCTTGGCTATCACAGTCTTCTATGCGTATCCACTATAGCACTTGTCTGAATGTGCTCATATAAATAATTAGGCATTTATTTGTGTAATGCAATCTCCCCCCAAATATATAAGCTACAGCAGGATAGAAACATACTGATATGGTTTGGCTCATCTTAAATTGTAGCACAAATCTCATCTTAAATTGTAGCTCCCGTAATTCCCACATGTTGTGGGAGGAACATGGTGGGAGATACTTGAATCATGGGGGCGGGTCTTTCCAGTGCTGTTCTCATCATTGTGAATAAGTCTCATGAAATCTGATGGTTTTATAAAGGGGAGTTCCCCCACACATGCTCTCTTGTCTGCCTCCATGTAAGACGTGTCTTGCTCTTCTTCCTTTGCCTTCTGCCATGATTTTGAAGCTTTCCCAGCCATGTGGAACTGTGAGTCCATTAAACCTTTTTCCATTATAAATTATCCAGCCTTGGATATGTCTTTATTAGCAGTATGAGAATGAACCAATACACATACCTTGTTTCTTGCACTATTGTATATCCAGTTTCCACCAAAATATTTGGTACAAGTATTAAAAAATAATCATTGACTGGTTGATTGATACAAGCTGATTTTCTTCTAAACGTATATTACCATTGTTACTAACCTTTCTGAAAATGGAAACTAGTATAGACAACCTATATTAGTTCTCTCTAAAATGATTGAATAGTAGCTTCCTCATTAATATAATAATGGAGAATGAGAAAAATAGACTTTTCAGAGAAATGTGTGACATAGTCTCAGCCTAATTATCAGCAATAATTATGGACCAAATATAGAAACACTGGTGGGCTATACTAAAAATGAAACAAAGATCTCAAATAACTTGGATTCAAATCCAGGCTATGGTGTTGGCTACGGGATGTAGAATGGGTTATTATATCTCACTGAGCCTCATCTGTCTGAACTGCAAGTTGGAAACGATAATATCTGTACATACCTGTCAGAGTTACAGTGAGTATTAAATAACTAAAGTGTGTAAAACACCTAGTCAACATAAAAGATCAATGACTATGGACTTGGACCGTATCTTGCTGGTTTACCACTCCTCAACTATTCCTGACATAATGTTAGTTCAGTGAATAAAGGAAGGAACAAATTAAATTGTAGAGTAGTGAATAGGTAGTTTTTTGGGTAACTCAGTCTGAACTTACATCCTTGGCATCAACCTCCAGAGGCACTGAAAATCCAGCTTAAAGAAACCTTAAAAATCTACAGTTTTCACTGATGACAGAGAGCTGTAGCAGAGGGATTAAGCAAAGCAATCTCAGCCATGGAAAGAGAAATGCTTCATAGGAAGCTCAGGTTTCAAAGGGACTAAAAATTCAGTGTTGTTTTTCTGACACCTAAAGGGAAAAACACAGTTAACACTTCTTTAGTGAAGCTGACCTGCAGTTGAAAGTTTTTAATAATTATCAGGGATTTTTTTCCCCAGAGAAAGGAAACTACCTGCTTCCTGTTTAGCAGGCCTTTATGAATGAGAAAACATGTAAAATGAAATTTCAATTATATTTAAGAGAAAAAAATGTTTCTTAGCAAAATGTCAGAGAAATTCCATGTAGGATTTCTAGGTAGCAGACTGAAAGTTATGTTTGTATCCCCTCTTACCAGAGACACCACTAAAATAACAGTAACATTCAAGTTCTAAAATGAAAGAGCTAAGAAACCAATCACACAATGCCTCTCCTGCCAGCAAGAGAAAGGGAGAGAGAGAAAGACAGAGAGGATGAAAATCAGAAATGCAAGCTCATTTTCATTGACACTGGAAACATGTGTAACTCCAAACCACAATATACAAGGAAGTACTGACAAAGTCAGCCAAGAGAAAACCAGGATGTGGGAAGATGTCAAAGAAGACAACTGTGCTGCTGATCTCAGACAAAGCTGACAGCAAAATTACCCAAACTGTCACCAACTATCTTTGGGTGGTGCATACTATGGCTTGGCTCACTTAGCAATCATGCCAACCCCGTCTCCTTTGTCATCTGCTAATGTCGGGGACAGAAAGCAAAGTACTTGAAGAATAAATATAAAATCATAAACCAAAGAGGATAGGAGTACCCATCAACAAAGTCTGCAAGTCTGAAAGTATATTGAAGTGGTTGGTGGTTGAAGAGAGGAGACTCGCTAGAGGGACCTGCAGCAGAGGTGTTTGCCACTCCGCTCTAAGCATGAAGATAAAACCTAACAGAAAGCAGAGGGCGTGAGGAAGGAGCCTAAAACCTGGCTACTCACTGAAGTCTGTTTGCTGAACAGCTTTGCCTGTTCACCCACCTCCACTTCCCCCACACAACAAAGTCAGCCGGGCAGGGAAAGGAGCCGGCACTGTTGGGTACCCTAGAGTAGCGTCCTCAGCTCCTATGTCCCTCTCCCACTCTGTCTCCTACAAAGCAAGGTCTGGTTGTCAGGAAGCCCCACCTGTACAAAATCAACCCACCAAGCACAGATGTAGATACATATACTAAAGCAAGGCAGCCCAAACTGGCCACTGAGAAAATCAACCAATTCTTCAATTTGTAAATACAGAAGGACAAGCAATGATGAGCAGCAGATACAGGAGGAGAACCAGAAACATGAAAGCAAAAGTCCAAGGGAAGTAAAGAAACAATTGAGCCTAAGGGAAATAAATAAATCAGGGAATACAAGTAGTTACTGAGGTAGCTGAGGTTTGTTTCTTTTAATGCAAAATTATAAATATATATATGGAACCAACACCCTACAGTAAAAAAATTCATGTATAACTTTTGACTTTCCAAAAGCATAACTACTAATAGCCTACAGTTGACCAGAAGCTTCACCAATAACATAAACTGTCAATTAACACATATGTTGTATGTCATATGTATTATATACCATACTCTTACAATAAAGAGAAAAAACATATTATTAAAAAATCACCAGGAGGAGAAAATATACTTAGTGTTTATTAAGTGGAAGTGGATTATCATAAAGGTATCCTTTATCCTCAACATCTTCAAAGTTGAGAAGGCTGAGAAGGAAGAGGAAGAAGAGGGGTTGGTCTTGCTGTCTCAGAGGTGGCGAAGACAGAAGTAAATCTGTGTATAAGTGAACCCATGAAGTTCAAACCTACGTTGTTCGAGGGTCAAATACATATACACACACATACATACATACACATATATATGTGGAAAATATATATAGTAAAATACATATGACATATATTTATATATATATTACTATACTTGATTATGTACTTAATATATTTCAATGTATTTATGTATTATATAACTATACAGGTACATATACTTAACATACAAATATATAAGTATATATTCATAAGTATATCTATATCTTTATATATACTTTATATATTTTACACATATATACACATATACTTAATTTTTTCATAAAAATTGAGGAACATAGACTCAGTAACCAGGCTGCCTAAGTTTAAATATCAGCTCCACCACTTACTAGGTATATTTTAAATAATACATTGTTTCAAGGATTCCTGAGTTCCTCTATCTATGCTTCTATACCTCCACATCTTGAGCTCTACATAAGCCTGTCCTATGATTATAACCCCTATGATACCTTCCAGGACTGAAACAAAAAGGCAAAGGTCATGGAAAAAAAACAAGAGAACAACTAAGCAGCATAAAGGACTGTAGTTAAGGGTCCAGCCTCCAATTAATAAGACTACTGTGCTAGTTGTGAAATGTTTTTAATATCATCTACATGTTCCCTGGTAGAGATGACAGAATTTGGAGACAGAAATGGAAGCGAAGTTGAAAGGAAGGGTAAGGTATCTTAATTTTATCTGATGAGGTGCCAAATGCCAGTAGAACAAGATATCTAGGCTAAATATTTTATTTTAAAGTTAACACATAACCAATAGAAAGTCTGCAAATAGTAAGAATTATTGGAAATTGAGAAGGAGAAGGAAAGATGGGGTAGTGAATGGTGAACCTCATCTTTCATACAGAGGAGTCAAGAGACCAATAACCTACGGGAGAAATAAATTTAGTGTAATGTAAATAACCCACCAAGTGCACTAAAATAGGAGTGGTTAAAAGAGCCTGCCTCTGGCTAGTGGAGTGATGTGGGAAAGGATGGTGTATTTGTTCATTCTCTCACTGCTCTATAGGACTGCCCAAAACTGGGTAATTTAATAAAGAAAGAGGTTTAATTGACTTACAGTTCCACATGGCTTGGGAGGCCTCAGGAAACTTACAATCATGGGGGAAGGAGAAGCAAACATGTCCTTCTTCACATGATGGCATGAAGAATTGCCAAGCAAAAGGGGGAAAAGCCCCTTATAACACCATCAAATCTTGTGAGAACTCAAGTTCTATCACCAGAACAGCAACATGGGGGTAAGCACCCCCATGATTCAACTACCTTCCACCTGGTCCCTCCCACAAGACATGGGGATTATGGGAAATATAGTTCAAAATGACCTTTGGGTGGGGACATAGTCAAACCATATCAGGTGGGCTGGGTAATTATGGCTGTCATTATTAGCTCTTCTTTATTATTTCGTTGTTTCTCCCTGTGTGCATATTATTTTATGTAAAGTGTTAAAACAATGAAGCTGACACTTTAAATTTCTGATGACAGAGTACAGATCTTATTTTTCTTTTTCAGCATAATTATTTTCTTTCTAATCTTAAGAACACGTTTTTAAACGACTGTTTTCCACTTTGCCTCCCAATGCTATTATTAAAATAATAAGCATTTCTATAGGTAAAGAATAAATAATTCAGGTGTTGAGACACTAGAATGAAGTTACTAAATCATCAGGGGAAAACTGGGGCTCTAATTTAGCTGCTGTGTATGCAAGAATACACAAATTTTAAAACCATATGAATTTTTAGAAATATTTATAGAATTTGCTGAATTAATTACAAAGTATTTTTCTTGATTAGAGAAGTGGCTTTATGTTATTTTTAGTTGGTTTATTCATCTATATTTAAGTGGAAATGGGAGTTTATAACTGATCAAATACAAATAAGAATATTCATAATCTACAAAATAACATATTCATGTTGAAATAACAGTTAGATGCCCCATTCTACTTACCCATCAACTTCCTGAAAACTGATCTGTCTACTCTGCCTCCATTTCTTCCCCAGAAACCCCCTCCTTAAGAGTTCTTCTATCTGAGTTTGGTGCACAAACATCGCCCCCAAGATTTTCAGTAAGCGTTTTCCTCCTTGGTTCCTTGCGCTCCTCAGTCTACCTTCCAGCACAGGACACAAGTGTCCAGCCCCTACCTATGCATCCTTCTCCTCTTAATGCATCCAGCCCAATTCAGCTCTTTGGACAGAATGGCTCACAGGACACATCCACAGCTCTGTCTTATCCTGTGCTTCCACAGCACTGCTGGCACACTCTACACATTCCCCACATCCTTCCCTGTACTCCCAACTAGACTATACATTCCTCAAAATCACTGATCAAATATTCAACTTTGCCTTCTTCCCAGGGGTGACTAGCATAGTGCTGGGTCAATCAGAGGCCCATAAGATGTAACTTTCATTCTAAACTTTATCCTAGGCTCACCAGGGACCGTTCAGCCAACCACGTTCTGGACCAATCAGTATCATAGTCCTGAACAACCCACCAGACAAATCAAAAAGCCTCTATTTGTACAAAATTGTTTTCTTCTACTACTTATTTTATTTCACTTCACTTTGTGTTTTTGTAACCTATTTTCTAAAATGTATTTGTGTGTATACATAATGTACATTAATTTTCTTTTTCAAAACATCAGATAAACCAACATGAAAGTTCAAGTCCAAAATGACAAAACAGAAATTATAGTATTTCAAACTTTTTTATTTGTAATCAATGTCCTTATTGGCATTTCAAAAGTATCTGAATCGGTTTGCAATAAAAGACATGTATAAATAAGGTTATTAAAACTAAAATAGGTTTTGGAAAGCCTTACATTTCAGATGAAATGCCTAATCTGTATTTTTTTGCAAAGGAAAGCTTTGAGTTTTTCCTTCTTTTACTTGGAAATAGTATGTTAAATTATCATGTTAGGAAAACCAGTCTTTTAGTGTTAAAATTATCTATCTATGTATCTCTAACTAGAGTACTGAAGAGTTTCAACTTGGAATCTGTCCACGATATGATTTCATTTTTTTTCCAGTAATTGCTCTCTAATTGTGCTAGATCCATCCTGCGTTTCCCACTGTGTACTTTAGTGATACCTTGGTAAGATGCAGTAACTTTCCACTCAGTTTTGCTTATTTTGAAAGTCTCATTTGGGGAAATAAACAGTCAGTCCTCTAACAGCTTGTGGGTGGGGCTGGTCAGGGAGTTTCTTGGGGACAGGGAGTGCTGCAAGTTGGAAGGAAGGGATTTCTTTGACCCACTTCTCTCCCTTCCCTCTTCTAGGCTCTTGCTAGTCCTCAGTGTTGGGACAATGAGGAAGAGGTAGTGTAAAGGCAGGCCTTGCTCACCTGCCTGCAGGGAGCAATCCTCTTGTTAGTAAATTGATACTCTCCTCTGCCGAGGTCCTTCATGTTGATGTTGTCATTGTCACATGTACGGGATTTCCAAGGAGTCCTGCATGGGCCTCTACTCTGCAAAATAGTTCTATTCCTGGATAGGTCTTCCATCATTACCTCTCAGCCCCACTAAAAGATGTCTACTAATGTCCCGTGGGTGGTGGGCTTTCCTTGCCCAGCAAGTGACCTCTTGCATGGGGTCCCAGAGTAAAGATAAGTTCAGCTATCAGTTCAGCATCCACTTAACTTACAGTGAACTGATGTATTCCCTTATGGCATGCCAAATAGGGAAGTACGAACTTGTTCTATCGCACCTCCCCCTAAATTCTACCTTCTCACTTCACTTATCTCTTTCTCTGCTCAGAAAACCCAAAAGAAAATCAAATCTTCTAGTTAAGTAACTAATCAAGTCTTCTAGTTAAGCAACTAGTACCTCCCATAGACCCAGCAGCTGGGCCCATTTCCTAGATCCCACGCTTTCAAGAGCCCTGCTCTTGCCCTCTTTTGAACCTACCCTTTCCCATCAGAGTAACAGTCTGTGAGATATGCCTACCCAGAGTCTACCCCCATCCCCCACACACACATTTTAGACCATGCTCCAGGTCCCTGGGCCCTGGGCTAACCTCTTTCTTGAGCCCATACTCCTGAGAGAACACAGCATCACCAGTGTG